>NC_134242.1:47199022-49599022 GCF_965152275.1 Natator depressus
GCCACAATCTCTGTGGGACTTCCACTAGAAACATCCCTATCGCATGACTCCCCATTTACAATTACTTTTTGGGATCTATCAGTTAACCAGTATTTAATCAATTTAATATTGATTTCATATATTGCTTTTTTAAAATTAGGATGTTATATAGGACTAAGTCAAATACTTTTCCTATTATGTCAACAGTTACCTTTAGCAACCAATCTCTTAAATTATATCAAGTTTATTGGACAACACCTATTTAAAAAAAAAAACCAACAACCCATGTTTAGTATTTATCATACTTTATTACATACCATACTTTATTATTTTTTTTTTTACACTGATTATGTCCCATATCAGTCTTTCCATGATTTCACCTGGGATCAATGTCAGACTAACCACCTTGAAGTTACCCGGATCATCCCATTTACTCTTTTAAAGTATTGGCACATTAGCTTTTTTCCCCCAGGCCTCTGGAGCTTGCCCCGCATTCCAAGATTTGTTAAAATCATCATCAATGGGTTAGAGAGCCCCTCAGTCAGTTCTTTTCATTCTTGTCCTTCTAAAGCAGATCTTTAATCTGCATTTTCTTGAGCAGGAGTATGCATTAGATGCCTAACATGTCTTGTCATCTCTAATTTCTATGCGCCCTATCCTGCAGTCCTTATTCTAACAAGACTGAGTTTGGTCAACAGAATTTAGTTCCTCGGCTCTTTGGGCAGGTGTCTCACCTTTTCCCATGAAATACAGTGGTTGTCTGTTTCCCTCTTGCAGGCAGGGTAGTTTGGCTCCCCAGCCAACCATAAAAAGTCCTTCCCTTCTACGGTACACGAGTTCAATGAAACAAATTCCTTGGGGCTTGCTATAGCCCAGCACAAAGAAAACAACAAGCAACAAAACAAGGTGGCTTGTTCCAGCTAGTCCCCCTTCAAGGGAGCAAAACAAACCAGGCTAATCCACTGAGCACTGTGTGCTCCTAGCTTGGCCACTTGCAGGATGCTGAGGTTTCATACCTCTGAACCCTTTCCGCAGGGCTTGTCTACACTCGCAATTTACAGCACTGCAACTTTCTCGCTCAAGGGTGTGAAAAAACACCCCCCTGAGTGCAGCAAGTTTCAGCGCTGTAAAGTGCCAGTGTAGACAGTGCACCAATGCTGGGAGCTATGCCCCTCCTGGAGGTGGGTTTTTTTAGAGTGCTGGGAGAACTCTCTCCCAGCGCTGTGCTGCGACCACACAAGCCATGTTAAAGCGCTGCCATGGCAGTGCTTTAGCATTGCCAGTCTAGATTATCCCTCAGGGTCTTCAGTAGAGCCTTCCTTCTCATCGCTCTCAGAGCATGTTCTCTGGAAGCCCAGCCTCTCTGTAATGGGTCATAATTGACCCCAGCTGACCGCTTACCATCTCCTCTTGGCTTGCATTAACCCCTTCTCAGATCTCCCACTGCAAGAAAGTTTTGAACCCTATCCTTTAACTTTATGTATATATGTAGTCTCATTCTGTCACTGGCTTCTGAAGTCAATGGGACAACTCATGAGCACAAGTAAACACACGTGTTTGCACAATCAGGGCCTTTGACTATTTCTTTTGGCTTTCGAGTTGTTATATTCATTTTGTGTTAAAAATAAGGGCTTCTTTATTTGGTGATTTAGTGCACAGCAAGCCAGGGTGTGAATCTACAGGGCTCGAGCCTGCCACACATTACCTGGCTGTGTGGACCCTGCTACTGTGCACTAAAAGTTCTGTATCAGAGTAACAGCCGTGTTAGTCTGTATTCGTAAAAAGAAAAAAGAAAAGGAGTACTTGTGGCACCTTAGAGACTAACCAATTTATTTGAGCATGAGCTTTCGTGAGCTACAGCTCACTTCATCGGATGCATAGCATATCGTGGTAGTCTCTAAGGTGCCACAAGTACTCCTTTTCTTTTTTCTTTTTAAAAGTTCTGTAGTGAGTTCTGACATCAAAGCACACTAAAGTGCACTAGGGAATTTTTGGTGTATGGCAACAATGCCCACACAGCCAGTTAGTGCCTGGAGCACTTTAGAGTCACACCCTAGCTTGCCAGGCACTAAATCGCTGTGTAGACAAGCCCTAATTATATCAATCCAGATTAATTAAAAATACTCTACAGAAACCAATGGAAATAAACTCTGGCTGCTTTAGAATATTACAGCAAAAATTACTACTGCATATGCTTCTTGGCAAAGGTGTTTCTCAAGAGTTTTCTTTTTTTGCAGCCTGCCTTAAACACCCATCTCTCAGTTCCTCCAAAGGCACTTCACAGTTGCACCATTAGAAGACCTGAGATTTTTGAGGCAGTCCTGAGGACATGAGAAATCCCCAAAAGCTGAGTTTCAGGCCAAAAGCTTGAGATTGCGATGTGCTAGATGCTTATGGGTTTGATTACTATATTCTTGCCTGCACCTGTTGGGTATGCGCGTCAGACAATGTGACAAGGGATCTCTATCCTCTGTGACAAGGTCCCCTCAGAGAGTAAGTCTATAGTATCAGGCTACAGCAGTACCTGTTATTTCCTACCTCAGGGAGTCTCCGCCCAGCATGGCAGGGGGAGTGAACCTGTTTCTAAGCAATGAACTAGAGTCAGTCATCATTGCTCTTCTAAACTTGTCAGCAACAACTGTACAATTTTGATGAATCAAGTACTTTTTATAAAAAAAGTTTGTAGAACTGACCTTTTCAGTACAGTGAACAAAAATATGTATAAAGCTATAAACCCTTCAGTGACCAGACACCTCTCATCTGACTGCAGCTCCCATGCCACAAGGAAGATTAGGCTGGTAGGCAGCTGCCCCCTACCCAAAGGTCTGCCTCATCTTAATTCCATTCCCAGACCACAGGGGGTTAGGACAACTGGCCTACACTGGGATCAAGCAAAGGGTATAAAAAAGCCAGAGCACTGACAGCCATGCTGCCTGGGTCTATGATCTCATGAGATCTCCGAAGTTAAATAAGGCTGGTCATGGGCAGTACTTGAAACAGGAGAATTCTAACAAAACAGAGTCCCTGCAGACAGTGGTGTTGGTGGTTACGGCGGGGGGAGGGGGGCACTCTTTCCCAAGTGTCAGTACTAAACTAATGGTCCAGCATGGTGTTAGGCCAGAGGGACCGTAGTCTTAGAGGTGACATCTTTTGGGTGAGAGACAGAGGCAAGGTCCTCACCATCTACAGACACTGAAACATGCTGTGTGATTTGCAAGAGTATCAAAGGAAGGAGGGAGTTAGAATTTCCCCAGGAGATTGTGGCCAACTGGTGAATTCATTCACAACAGGTCTAGACACACACTACAGTAGTGAAAAGGCTGGCAGCTACCAGCACTTGGTTTACACTAGCACTCCCACCTGCTCCCCACCATTGTTATCACCAGCGGTAGAATATAAAAGTAAAATCCCCTTATACTGCCACTACCTAAGATGACTGATCGTTCATGGGATAACACAAATGCCCAAGCAAATGGGGTGAAGTGATCCACCATCACTGAAATACTCCTGCTGCCTCAGGTTTGAGGATCAAAAAGTCCACGCAGACTATTTCGATTGAAAATATACACAAAAACTGCTCAGGCCAGCTGCTGTTTCACGTTTCATGTCCTGATGCTGGTATTATGCTTATTTCTTGTATATAGCTTCAACATCTTTGGCTTGATGTAGCAGATAAAAAAGTACTATGCTTGGAACAAATCCAATTCCCATAACAAGTCTGATCATGCAGCCCCACAGTCTGTTCCCATTGTGCACTGAGTACTAGCTGTTAATTACATTCACCACCACAGAGGGTCCTGGCTTTCAAATATAAACAGTTCCACTCCCTTAGAAGCAACCGCAGCTTCCTCCTTCCCACACACATCCATACGACTGACTTTTCTTCCAGGAATCTTAGCAATTTTTAAGGTTACGACCAGTTTCTGGAGCTCTGTCTAACACACCAAGTTCAGCCAACTCTCGTACAACAGCATCTCCATCACAGAATAAAGCTTCTGCCCAAGCAAATTCTTCACACTCTAAATTTTCTCTCAAGTCACAAGGAAAATCTTTAGTACTGCTTTACAAGCAGCGTTTGGTATCATCATCTTTATTTGCTCTGCCTTTTTTTTTTTTTTTAAATAGCCTCCTATTCTCCCAGAGCTTGCCATTTGGGCCTGTAAACCAGCATATCTGTCTATAAGATAAACTCAAGTATTTCAGCAAAAACAACAAGGAGTCCTTGTGGCACCTTAGAGAATAACACATTTATTTGGGCATAAGCTTTCGTGGGCTAGAACCCACTTCATCAGATGCATGGAGTGAAAAATACAGTAGGCAGGTATAAATATACAGCACATGAAAAGATGGGAGTTGCCTTACCAAGTGGGGGGGTGGGAGGAGGTCAGTGCTAATGAGGCCTAGGGTGACCAGATGTCCTATTTTTATAGGGACAGTCCCATTTTTGGGGACTTTTTCTTATATAGGCGCCTATTACCTCCCACCCCGTCCCGTTTTTTCACAGTTGCTATCTGGTCACCCTAACAAGGCCAATTCAATCAGGGTGGATGTGGCCCATTCCCGACAGTTGACAAGAAGGTGTGAGTATCAACAGAGGGAAAATTACTTTTTGTAGTGACCCATCCACTCCCAGTCTTTATTCAGGCCTAATTTGATGGTGTCAAGTTTGCAAATTAATTCCAGCTTTGCAGTTTCTCATTGAAGTCTGTATTTGAAGTTTTTTTGTTGAAGAATGGCCACTTTTAAATCTGTTATTGAGTGTCCAAGGAGATTGAAGTGCTCTCCTACTGGTTTTTGAATGTTACAATTCTCGATGTCTGATTTGTGTCCATCTATTCTTTTGCGTAGAGACTGTCCAGTTTGGCCAATGTACATGGCAGAGGGGCATCACTGGCACATGATGGCATATAGCACATTGGTAGATATGCAGGTGAACTAGTCCCTGATGGTGTGGCTGATGTGGCTAGGTCCTATGATGGTGTCCCTTGAATAGATATGTGGACAGAGTTCGCAATGGGGTTTGTTGCTGGGATTGGTTCCTGGGTTAAGTGTTTCTGTTTCCTCATTGTTTTTGCTGATACAGACTAACACGGCTACCCCTCTGAAACCTGTCAAGTATTTCAGTGACAATGCACCTAGGTAGTGATTTGTAGTGGCACCCAATTTCAGTGTGGTCTATAGTTGTGTGGCTAATGGATCTTAAGAACAGACCCTCAATATATTGCTTTTCAGGGACGAATCACCAGAGTCTAAGACAAATTCTTGAATTCGCTGGAGACATTCAGAGTTTGCCTTGGTTCACAGCATTAGCTTGACTGCTCTACTAGCAATAAGGTTGTTAGATGGCAAGCCAATACCATGTTTAAACATATTATTTAAGCTATTCCTCTTTATCAAATGAGGAAAATATTGTTGCAAATTGAGTACACACTGTTTATACTCCAGCAAATAACATCTGTTAATGCTCTTTGGGTTAGAATATCTACATGGGAATTGAAAGTATCACCTCCATATTTAATGGCCCTTCTTGAACTCATCACAGGAGACTGTTACAAACTCTACTAGAATTTTCTGAGGGTATTAGCAAACATGTGGACAAGGGGGAATCCAGGGGATATAATGTACTTGGACTTTCAAAAAGCCTTTTACAAGGTCTTTCACCAAAGGCTCTTAAGCAAAGTAGGCACTTATGAGATAAGAGGGAAGGTCCTTTCATGGACCAGTAACTGGTTAAAAGATAGAAAACAAAGGGTAGGAATAAATGGTCAGTTTTCACAGTGCAGAGAGGTAAATAGGGTGTCCCCCAAGGATCTGTACTGGGATCACTGCTGTTCAACATATTCATAAACGATCTGGAAAAGCGGGTAAGCAGTGAGGTCACAAAGTTTGCAGATGATATAAAATTACTCAAGATACTTAAGTCCAAAACTGACTGTGAAGAGTTACAAAGGGATCTCACAAAACTGGGTGACTGGGCAACAAAATGGCAGATTAAATGGAATATTGATAAATGCAAAGTAATGCATATTGGAAAACATAATAACAACTATACATACAAAGTGATGAGGTTTAAATTAGCTGTTACCACTCAAGAAAGAGATCTTAGAGTCATTGTGGATAGTTCTCCAAAAACATCTGCTCAGTGTGCAGCAGCAGTCAAAAAAGGTAACAGAATGTTAGGATCCATTAAGAAAAGGATAAATAAGACAGAAAACACCATAACACAACTATATAAATCCATGATACACCCATACCTCAACATAGCATACAATCCTGTCACCCCATCTCAAAAAAGATATACTGAATTGGAAAAGGTACGGAGAAAGGCAACAGAAATGATGACAGGTCTGGACCAGCTTCCATATGAGGAGAGATTAAAGAGACTGAGACTGTTCAGCCTGGAAGAGAGACAACTAAGGGGGGATACGATCGAGGTCAATAAAACCATGAATGACATAGAGAAAATGCATAAGGAACGGTGATTTACCCTTTCACATAAAACACAAAAAACAGGGATCACAAAATGGAAATAATAGGCAGCACGTTTAAAACAAGCATAAGGAAGTACTTCTTCATACAACGCACAGTCAATCGGTGGAACTCGTTGCCAGGGGATGTTGTGAAGGCCAAAAGTATAACTAGGTTAAAAATAATTAGATAAGTTCATGGAGGATAGGTCCATCAGTGACTATTAGCCAAGACAGTCAGAGACAAAACCCCATGTTTTGGGGGGCCCTAAACCTCTGGCTGCCAGAAGCTGGGAATGGACGACAGTAGATGGATCATTGGGCACCAACCACTGTCAGAAGATAGGATATTGTGCTAGATGGACTATTGGTCTGACCCAGTATGGCCATACTTATGTTCTAATGGTTACAGCTATCCAGATGGTTAAATTTCCCCCAATCATGAAAATCCTACTCTCCTCCACTGAGCTTATTTCTGTTCAAACACCATTGGTGGGGAAGGGCGGCTGTTAGCCTATCAATAACTCATCTGTTCAGTCTGGACACCATTAACTTCCATGGAGAGGGAAGGGGGAAAGAGTGCCTCTTGCAGAAATAGCATTAATCATTTTGTTTCTTTTTTCCAACATCACACACGTTTAATAAGAACGCAGCTGCATCTTTGAACAATCTATGTCAGTAAGATTCACCTTGTCATGCAACATCTCATTCTGTACAAGGCTTCTTTCTTTAAGCTCAAGAAGGACATCTGTGTGCTTTCACAGTCATTCGGCAGGTAACTGAAAGGAATGAGAAATCACACACACGAAGGCCTCAGTTCTGTAAGTGTTTCCTCTGGAGACATGGATGCAGTGGAAATTATCCCACTGTGGCTAATGACTCCTCTGAAGACCTCAACCCATTGTTTATGAAGAAACAATCCAGTTATCATTTGTTACACACTGACAATGATTTCAGCACTGGTATAGGACACGAGAGATTCTCTGCCCCAAGGTGCTCACAATCTAGGCAGGAGAGACAAAGGGCAAAGCACAGAGGGATTTTGGTTTAAATGATATTGTTACTCACTTACTTGTGGGACATCGTGGCAAAAGCAAGTCGATGGAGGGAGATACGAATGAGGAATGGGTGGCAGTTTGGAGAGCACGGTTGTGAGGGCAGGCTAAGCTTGATCTGTCTCCCATTCAAGTCAATGAAAAAAAACTTCCAGTAACTTTAATAATGCAGGATCAAGACCTCTGTACTGGTTTGGGGAGGAAACATGGGAAAAAGGAGCAGTTATAGCATCTCCCTTCTTTGTGCTCTCCCCCTTGACAGCAGCTCTTCCTCCTATTTCATTCTACTGAGCCATGGAAAGTCATACACTCAGTGAGTCTCTTTACCTCAGACCCCCAAATTAACATAATAATCAACATATTTATCCTCAATACATTTTCTATTTAAATGTTAACACCCGAGAACAGTCCAAACCAAATCCCAGCTCCAAATGCCCCTGAACTTCAGGGAAGTTTGGATCAGAATCAAACTTTGTCACTGGCCCGTATATCTGTGATGGGCTGAACACTTTTTCTGCTCCCGATCCAAACCTTATGGCTCACAGTGAGAGAGCAAAAGTGAACCTTCTCACCTGCACCCACTAACAAACCACTGCGAGAACTGTCCCAGAAGCCAGCTGTTAAGTATTTATAGTTCAGTGGTACAGAACTTAACCTGACCTTTTGGGGTCACAAGTTGTTATGCCTATTTCTGAGTAAGCCCACAGTTATGCCACCTGTCTCTTTCCCTTGGCAGCAGCTCATAAAGGGAACAGCTCTTCCTAATATCCTTATTAGCTCCACTGGGCCACAGAAAATTACATGTGCTTAGAGAGCCCCTGTCAGCAGTAAGGAGGATTTAGAGAGACAGGGACACAACACTGAACAGTTAAACAGTCCACTCAATCTTGACCCAATTTTTGCTGGGGAAGATGGAAGAGCTGACCCAGCCTCTCCTCCTGTCACTGTGCCTCAGTGGGTCACAGCTGAGGATGCCAGATTCAGGACAAACTGCTGAGAAATAGGACAGACTCACCCCAAACTGATGGTTATTCTGCCATTAGATATACTGAGCCAGCAACAAAAGTAAACTTCTGTCTCATCACACTGGTTAACCAGAAGTAAAAAATGCAGTCTCCTTAGGCATTCCAGCCCTTGTCTCACCACGCAGACACTAGACTTGATGATGAGTAGTTGCTGAAAACGAATTTAATCAAACAAAGGTTTCTTCTGATCTCAAAAGATCAGCCACATAGCCAGGTCACTATAGAACTCAGACCTTACCCAATAATCAGCCTGTTGTCAATCCTTTAGTAGCTAAAATCTAAAGGTTTATTTTTAAGAGGAAAGAAGTAGATGGTTAATTGATGGTTAATTGATCATATACATACAATCACAGCAAGGTATGTAGCAGTGATGGAATAAACTGCTGGTTTGCAAATGTCTCTCTGGAAATTACCCAAACAGCTTGGGGGTCATCAGTCCTTGTTGATAGCTTCCTTGTTAGAATCTAGTCCAGAGAAATGAAGCAGGATATGAAGACAAAATGGAGATGTTTCCAAGGTCTTGTATACCCTCTCCCATGTGGATAGAAATGTACTGTCCCAAACAAAGCTCCCAGCACAGTTTGTGGAAAAGTACAGACACTAGATGGAGTCCAGAGTCACATGAGCAAATCATATGCCCTCGCATGGTTTGATGACTCACAAGGGCAAGACACTGGCCACTTAGAGGCTAAGGTGGCTGCAGAAAGAGACATCTGGGCTGAATGAGTTTCTTCTATGGCCCATTGTGAGAGTTAATTGCCTTTGATGAGCCATCAACACAAAGCTGTCTGGCTTCAATGCAAATTTTACCTGGTGGGTGTTACTCCAGGATCAAACAAATCTGAAATATTGGTACATAATTAATATTCATAACATTAGATACAAAGATGATACATGAATACAAACAGGATAATCATATTTGATAGACTGTAACCTTTCCATTGATACCTTACATGACATACTTTGTATAAGATTTGTTGCAATTGAATAACAGTGGTAGCAACAAGAAAAGGAGTACTTGTGGCACCTTAGAGACTAACCAATTTATTTGAGCATAAGCTTTCGTGAGCTACAGCTCACTTCATCGGATAGCAACATTGATATACATGGTCATAGTTCAATCATACAGCGTCACACTCCCAAATAATCCATAGCCCTTCCTCCTCTCCAGCAAAGCACACCTGAAACCCATAGGAATCATCTAGAGCAGAAGGCTTAAAAGCTGTTCAGGATCAGTCAGCCTCCTAAGAGTTTCAGAGCCCAAGGCACCTTTTGCAAAAGTAGGGGTTGCGCCCCATTTCTGTGGCCCAGCAAATTATCAGAGTGATGAGGGGTAAGAACTACCTGTGATGCTCCATGACTTATCCATGTGATGCTCCATGACTTGACAGTCATCCTGGGCAATCCCTAGATAGTACCAGGTGTTTGGCTGCTAGAGAGGCTGGTCTGCTTGAGATGCTTCAGAATACTGTCATGTCCATATACAAATCCCATAGCACAAGGGTTGCCAGGGTCCTCTGTGGCAGAATGCTCATGTTTCACTAAAGGAGCATATAAGGAAGCCTTTGGGAAATAAAATCATATTGCATTTGCAATCCCAGTTGTCAAATAAGCCTGGCTAGTAATTTCTCCTCAACACAAGTAGTTCGGGACTCTGCGCGTGTCTGCATCACAGGAAGGTATGTGTTGTGAGTAAGTGACTGGGAAATAACATGTCTCACAGGACACAAGAAAGGGGTCAATTTCTTACATTAAAGGAACCCTATAGAGAGGTAAACAGTTATTATAAAGAGGAGAGTGATAAATTTTTCTCCTTAACCACCAAGGACAGGACAAGAAGTAATGGGCTTAAATCACAGCAAGGGAGACTTAGGGCATGGCTACACCTGCAGATGTGGAGTGCTGTGAGTTAAATCAGCCCTCAGAGACCGCAGCAGGGAAAGCGCTGCAGTGTGTTCACACTGTCAGCTGCTAGTGCACTGGCGTGGCCACATTTGTGGTACTTGCAGCGGCATTGGGAGCGGTGCATTATGAGCAGCTATCCCACAGAGCACCTCTTCCCATTCTGGCGCTGTAGCTTGTGGGAAGGGGCGGGGAGTGCAGGGCATTCTGGGTCCTGTCCCAATGTCCCGTGATGCATCGCTTCTCATCCCAGCAATCCCTATGCTTCCCTCCACATTTGGTGCCATCTTTCAATGTTTTTTGTACTGCGCACTCTGTCTTCACTTTCGGTCTGCGGGAATGGATTCTGAACTGCTGAGGACTATGCTGATGGGTCTTGCCAGCACGTCATGAATTGCAATTGAGTTACTCCTTAAGCTACAAAATGACAGTGAGAAGTCCGATGACGATATCGACTCAAGTAACGCATATGACACAAGTTTGCTTGTGACATTCACGGACATGCTCACCATCGTGGAGCGCCGCTTTTGGGCTCGGGAAACAAGCACTGAGTGGAGGGATCACATTGTCATGCAAGTCTGGGATGACAAGCAGTGGCTGCAGAACTTTCAGATGAGAAAAGCCACTTTCATGGGACTGTGTGATGAGCTCGCCCCAACCCTGCGGCGCAAGGACACAAGATTGAGAGCTGCCCTGCCAGTGAGAAGCAGGTGGCTATTGCAATCTGGAAGCTGGCAACTCCAGACAGCTACCGATCGATTGCTAACTAGTTTGGAGTGGGAAAGTCGACCGTTGGAATCGTGTTGATGCAAGTTTGCAGGGCCATTAATCGCATCCTGCTCAGAAGAATCGTGACTCTGGGTAAGGTGCATGACATTGTGGCTGGCTTTGCACAAATGGGTTTCCCTAACTGCGGAGGGGTGATAGATGGCACGCATATTCCAATTCTGACACCAACCCACCTAGCCTCCGAGTACGTTAATCGGAAGGGGTATTTCTCTATGGTTCTCCAGGTGCTTGTGGATCACTGTGGGCATTTCAAAGACATTAACGCAGGCTGGCCCGGAAAGGTGCATGATGCATGCATCTTTCGGAACACTAACCCGTTCAGGAAGCTGCAAGCTGGGACTTTTTTCCCAGACCAGAAGATCATGGTAGGGGAAGTCGAAATGCCGATTGTGATCCTTGGAGACACCGCTTACCCTTTAATGCTGTGGATCATGAAACCCTACACAGGGAGCCTTGACAGCAGCAAAGAGCAGTTCAACAGGCTGAGTCGGTGCAGAATGACTGTGGAGTGTGCTTTTGACCATTTAAAGGGCCGCTGGCGCTCTCTGTATGGGAAGCTGGACCTGGCCGATGACAACATCCCCACGGTTATATCCGCGTGCTGTACCCTCCATAACATTTGTGAAGGAAAGGGTGAAAGATCCACTTAGGCATGGACCTCGGAGGCTCAACACCTGGAGGCTGAATTTGAACAGCCAGAGAGCAGAGCTATTAGAGGGGCCCAGCGTGGGGCTGCAAGGATTAGGGATGCCTTGAGGGACCAATTTGAGGCTGAAAGCCACCACTAATGTTTGGTGCCCTGCACGGGAGTGAAGTTCAGTGGTTCCAATGTTAGTAGGAATCTCTGTTTGCTACGTATGATGCACTAACTTGCAGTGCCTATTTCTTTCCTGGACTATGGTATCTTTTACTTAATGCAATAATAAAGAATGTTTTCAAAGCCAAAAAATTCATTTATTGAAAAGAAACAGAACTGCTTGGGAAACAGAAAGGGCATGAGACATCTGTGTGGTGTGGGATGAGGGAAGTGGGTAGGGTGGGGTGGGGAATGGGACAATCACAGATTTGAGTATGTCCTGTTATCATACTCAGCCTTCCTGTCTGGAGTGCCATGCAATGAGTGCTGCACTTCAGACTGGCTAAAATGCATGGTGATGGGGGTTGAGTGCAGTGAGTAAGGGTCGTAGTTTGCAGGGCTGGGTGGTGAAGCTACAAGTGTTGGAGGCAACTGGTGGCAATAAGAACCCAGATGTTGGGGAAAGTGCGTTGGCGGTGACATGGGGGCACAAGGGAAAGAGTTTTAGGACACGGGCTGCAAGCAGGTGTGGGCATGGAGGTGCTGCGCCTCCATTGCTATGAGCGCTTGTATCGAGTCTGCTTGGCGCTCCATGATGCTTAGCAGCTGCTCTGTGCTTTGGTGCCGGCCATCCACATTCTGCTGGCAGACCCTCCTTTCACTCTCCAGCCACTCCTGCACTTTTTGATTTTCATTAAGGGTCTGGTGCATGACCTCATGCAGCATGTCCTCTTTGCTTCTTCGCAGACGCTTACTGATTCTTTGGAGTCTTTCAGCCATTAATAACAAGGATGGCTGGGATCTCAAGGTTGCATCTGTAAAGCCAAAATGCAACACTTAACAGAGGCAGCATTGTTCACATCAGACAGAGCAATGATTCCGCCGTACTTAAAGACAAGCACAGTGTACACAATAGAAGAAATTGCCCGTTCCAAAACGGGCGCACATAACCCACAGGAGCCCCAAAATGGTAAGTAAGCACAGGGTCAAACGTAACTGATTGTTTCACAGCTGTACTGTCCTCTGGGGTTCTGTGCCTTGGGGAGAGCCAACAGCAGCAGGGGGCCCCTATACTGAACACTGTCCCCACATTTTCCACAGGAGTTTGTCCTGGAAGATATCTCGCTGCTGAGGGTGACCTGGGAAGCAAGGGAGGGTCTTCTACTGCAATGTGGCTTCTGCCCTGGCCCACATGCAGCTTGCCTGTGTGCAGCTATGGTCCCCCCGCCCCTCACGGCACAGTGGCGTGGACATGTTAGCCTTACTGGGACAAGGAGCACAGTAGCTCTGCCAAGGAACCTGTACAAGCGGATTGCCCAGCTTCTGCTTGAGACCTTTGAAGAGATCACTGAGGCCGATTACCATGATGTGAGATAGTCCGCATCTAGGCATGCATGCAGCCCTAACCCTGCTTGCCCCAAGAGCCCACACCGAACAACTTCCTTCCCAAAATAAAAGCTGCTTACTGGGAACCTCCTCTGGTGTTTGTTCTTCCCCAAGCACTGTCCACTGCAACTGGCTACCTTCCTCCTGGCTTGAAATCAGCTTCTGGCTGCATGCATGCATCTAGGGAAACCCGGCTGTCCCCCTCCTCCTCAGCACCCTCTCTCCTGCTTTCCTCCTCCTTCTGCCTTGTTGAACTGGGCTCTGAAGTGTCCATGGTGGTACTCGGAGTGGAGGTGGGGTTGCCCCCAAGTATTGCATCCAGCTCTTTGTGGAATCGGCAGCTCATGGGGGAAGCGCCGGAGCAGCGGTTTGCCTCACAGGCTTTGCGGTAGGCATTCTGCAGCTCCTTTACTCTGGCACTGCAGTGCATCCTGGTCATGGCCCCTTTCCATCATGTCCCTTGATATCTGCCCAAAGTTATTGTAATTCCTATGGCTGGAGCACAGCTGGGACTGGACAGCTTCCTCCTCCCAAACACTGATGAGGTCTAGCACCTCGCCATTGCTCCATAGTGGGGATTGCCTGGTACATGGAGGCATGGTCACCTGGAAAGATTCGCTGAGAGCTCTCCACGCCTGGCTGAGCAAACAGGAAGGGGATTTTCAAAATTCCCAGAGAATTTAAAAGGCGGGTCTGACGGTTGGTCACCTGAGGGAAGGGCAGTAGAGTTCAAAGTGATGACCAGAGTGACTAGAACAGGCACTGTGGGACACCTCTGGAGGCCGATCAGAGGGCATTAATAGACTAGGGCATCCACACTGGTGCTGCAGCGCTCCAGCCAGGGTGTGTCAAGTGTTACGCTTCTCATGGAGGTAGATTACCAGGAGCGGAATCCAGGCGCTCTACGTGCCTTGCCAGTGTGGACGCATCATGAGTTAGGGCGCCCGGGGCTGCTTTAATGCGCGCTAACTCACAAGTGTAGCCAAGCCCTTATGTTAGACATTAGGAAACATTTCCTAACGATCAGGGTAGTTAAGCACCGGAACAAGTTCCCTAGGGAGGCTGTGGAATCCCTGTCATTGGAGGTTTTTAAGAACAGGTTAGACAGACACCTGTCAGGGATGGGCTAGATCAGTGGTTCTCAAACTTATTTGATCCTGCCCCCTTCTTTGTGTTTGTAGTTATTTATGCTCCCTCCCCTACCCACCAGGCACCCAGTCAACAGCGACCGCTCTCTGGCCACCCAGCTCTGAAGGCAGAGCAGAGAGCAGCAGCTGCTGGCTGGGCAATACCGTGCCACCCTTACTTCTCCGCTGCTGCTGGCAGCAGTACTGCCTTCAGAGCTGGGCACCTGGCCAGCAGCTGCTGCTCTCCGGCCAGCTCTGAATGTGCACAGTAAGTTTCCCCTAAAGCTTCTCACACACACCCCAGAATATACTCCATGACCCCCCAAGGGGGTGCATCCCCCAGTTTGAGAGCCTCTGGTCTAACTAATACTTAGTCCTGACTCAGTGCAGGGGACTGGACTACATGACCTACTGAGGTCCGTTCCAGTTCTACATTTATATGATTCTATGACTCTACCCAGTAGAGTTCCCATTTTTAAATAATTTGTTCTGAATAACAAACTCATCATTGTTGTGATGTTTGTTTCATATGGGATGATGTGCTAGTCCAAATTAATGTTCAAGACACATCAATAAGGCTTGGAAGATGTGGGATGGCCCCCATAATCACAATGAACCAAAAAAATCAAGGCAGGTGGCAAACTCTGTATCATCGTAGATGGATGGCGCACTCTGATTTCTGAATTAAGTGGAACTTTCTCTGTTTTTTTTGTTTTGTTTCTGATTCTAAAGCAGAGAGATCTGATGAAGTCTATGGAGGTTACAGGTCTGAAGCCGTTCTGTTCCTAAACAATCATATCTGTTGTCATGGAGACAGAAGAACTGGAAGAGGTGGAAAGGCATTGCAGAAAAGCAACCAGTGGTGTCAAGAAGGGCAGTTCTCAGCAGACAGCCTCACAACTGGGTGTGAATTCTGAGGATGAGAAGGCAGAGGGTGCTGATCATGTGACCCAGGACAGTGAGTCACAGACTCACTACATTGCCATTCAAAGAAATTCCAAGTATTATCAGTCCATGAGGCTACGGAGCAGGCAGAAAGAGAGGAATAACAGAGAGGGGATGAATGCTAGGCATGCTGTAGGTGAGTACCAGACCCAGAAGTCACTTCTCTTCCTTTTTCCACTGCAATTGAGAGAGGGAGCAGGGAGAGTGAGGAGGGAGCTCCTGGCAGATCAACACTAGAGAAAGTGGGGGATTCCAGAACTCTTGTTTGAAGCCCAGTCCTTGCCCATCTTCCACAACAGGAATTTTAGTGCCAATAGATTACTAGTAGTTAGACTGGAACTGCCAAATAGCCGATTCTTTAAACACGTTCTCATTGCAGAGAACCTGAGCAGGTTTGGAACCTATGTTCTGCCTCTCTCTGAGAGAAAAAAATAGTGTAAGCAGGGAAAGCCATGCAGCAAGCAAGGAGGGAGCCAGTTTGCAGGAGCACACAGCGAGGACGGAGTGGAGAAAGCGAGACCTGTACAAAAGAAGAAGAACTGCGCAGAGCGTTGGGGAAATCAGAGAGAACAGAAAGGCAGAGTTGCCAGGGATACGTGCTCCAACATATACATTATATTCTAGATGGGCTGAGTGTGAGACAGGCCACAGAAGCCTTCTACTCTGTCATCCAGCTGAAGAGCACACTCCCCCATCCCCAGCAAATGAGCCATGCTTCCCCTGCCAGCATAACGGTCATTTCCCACACCCCCAAACAGAAGCCTGGGAGATTCTCTCCAGAAAGTGGGCATCCAGTATCAAGTGGAGTGCCCCGGGGGTTGGTCCTGGGGCTGGTTCTGTTCAACATCTTTATCAATGATCTGGACGATGGGATAGATTGCACCCTCAACAAGTTTGCAGATGACACTAAACTGAGGGGAGAGGTAGATACGCTGGAGGGTAAGACAAATTGGAGGATTGGGCCAAAAGAAATCTGATGAGGTTCAACAAGGACAAGTGCAGTGTTCTGCACTTAAGAAGGAAGAATCCCATGCACCGCTATAGGCTGGGGATCAACTGGCTAAGCAGCAGTTCTGCAAAAAAGGACCTGGGGATTACAGTGGACGAGAAGCTGGATATGAGTCAGCAGTGTGCCCTTGTTTCCAAGAAGGCCAATGGCATATTGGGCTGTATTAATAGGAGCATTGCCAGCAGATCAAGGGAAGTGATTATTCCCCTCTATTTGGCACTGGTGAGGCCACACCTGGAATATTGCGTCCAGTTTTGGGCCCACCACTACAGAAGGGATGTGGACAAACTGGAGAGAGTCCAACGGAGGGCAATGAAAATGATTAGGGGGCTGGGGCACATGACTTACGAGGAGAGGCTGAGGGAACTGGGGTTATTTAATCTGCAGAAGAGCAGAGTGAGGGGGGATTTGATAGCAGCCTTCAACTACCTGAAGGGGGGTTCCAAAGAGGATGGAGCTCGGCTGTTCTTAGTGATGGCAGATGACAGAACAAGAAGCAATGGTCTCAAGTTGCAGTGGGAGAGATCTAGATTGGATACTAGGAAACAGTATTTCAGTAGGAGGGGGTGAAGCACTGGAATGGGTTACCTAGGGAAGTGGTGGAATCTCCATCCTTAGAGGTTTTTAAGGCCTGGCTTGAAAAAGCCTTGGCTGGGATGATTTAGTTGGTGTTGGTCCTGCTTTGAGCAGGGGATTGGACTAAATGACCTCCTGAGGTCTCTTCCAACCCTAATATTATATGATTCTATGATCTTCTGCTTTCCCAGCCAAGGGGCTCACCTGACTCCATCAGTGAAAGGGCTCATTTTGCCCTGCGGAGTGTGTTCAAGGAAAGTTCCTTCCCCGTCTCCAAGCCAGCTTATGAGCGGACAGTGCAAGAGCAAGGAGCTGCTGCTTAATATTCTGCTACTGTTCTCAGTGAGGTTCCTGGACAGACTGTCTGTATCCAATGCAGACCTCACCTCCACCCTGTCAGCACAGCAGCATAACGAGCTCAGAGCAGTTCTCTCTGCATCTCCTGCTTACCCACCACCACAACACTGCAGCAGAACCAGCTCAGAGGAGGACATTGCTCCTGCACACCCATAACATCATTGCACCGGACCAGTGTATAGAATGGCATCTCTTCTGTTTCGCCACAGCACCACTGCAGAAGGACCAGCTCAGAGCAATGCTGCTGTATTACATGCCCACTACAGCATCAGTGCAGTCTGATCTGCTCAGAGCACTGCTTCTCTCCTGCATGCCTACTCTGTCATTCCATTGCTGCAGTAGGATCCGCTTAGAACGGGGCTTTTCTCTTGCACATCTGCAGCAATAGTTCAAGAAGGTCATTCAGAGCAATGTCTCTCTCCACCAGGCAACACAGCAGGATTCACTAGGAGCAATACTTCTCTGCCCTGCATCACTGTAGCAAGCCCAGCCCTGAGCTATAGTTTCTCCTACTTCTCCCTCACCAAGACGGATCTGCTATTCTCTCTCACAGCAACAGGGCAGCGTATGCTTTGACACAAGCCTTAGTCTCATAACAGGAACCTCTTCTCAAAGCATTTGCTGAAGTACCTGGAAACAAGGAATGGGTGAGCTCTTTTGTCTTAACTTCAAACCCGTTTGAATAGCATGAGTCCAAAAGTTTGACTCAAATGTTAATCTGTTCACATTCCACTAAGGAAAGACTCTGGAACAAAGAAGAAGAGAAAGGAAGAGAAAACCAGTGAAAACAGTGGGATGGAATACAGAACAGGAAGAAAAATCCAAATTGAAAAGCAAGAAGTGAGAGCAGAGAATGGGAATGAGAGAAAAACAAACCTAAAGGAAACTATACCCAGCATAAACAATGGTCTAGTTTTGGGGGTGGTCCTAAGAGAGAAAGATTTCCTTTAGCTAGCAAAAGTGGTTGGATTTTGTAACCAAGCTCCTCTGGCAGAGGAAGAGCATTTAAATGAGAGGAAAGAAAGGTATGAGAACTCAAGCTAGTTTTGTGAACCCCCAGAAACTGTCCCACAGGTTAGCAAAACCTTGGACTTCAGCCATTCCTTATGGAGACCCCGTGGCATCAACCAGGAGGGCATCTCTGAAACATGCTTCATTTAGGGCCTGGACCTGCACTCACTGAAGAGAGAGTTTTGCTACTGATTTAAAGAGGGAGCAGAGTTAGGATTTAGTGCAGAGTAAATCTAATAGAAAAGATCCAGCCCCCAAAAGTGAGATGCACCCTTCCCTTTCTGTGATCGCTATAATGAGCCATGAACTTGATTCGGATTTCTACCACAGCTTTCGTTCGCTGTAAAAGCCACTCCGGCTCCTTTGAGGGAAAGAGGAGGAGCAATTAAAAGTAAAGCTCCTCCTCCTCCTGAAAGTTTACTTCATTTATATTTCTATAAACTGAACTCTTTTACTGTGTGCCTGGAAGGGAGAGAGCTACTAAAGTCCTGGCATGGCAAAACAGATACCAGCACACCAGAGAAGTCCACAGGTAACCCTATCTCCCTAAATAGTGGAGATGAAAGTCACTGGCTGCTGGGGGCCAAGTCTTCAGCAGTTAAAAGTCCACTTACATGCACAAAAATGCATTTGTATGTCTACATTCATTTTCTCATTTGATTGCATATGTAATTGGAGTAAATGCACGCGTAATCATCTGCAGGCAAGTGTATGCATATGGACCTCAAGCCTGCTTGTTTGAAAAGTTGAGTCTTAGGAATCAAAATGCAGCCCAGTCTGTGTAAGTCCCTGCTTTCTCCCACCTCCTTCAATGCAAACCAGTTGTTACCCGGAGTACATGTAAAGATTGTCCCTCTTTTCTGTCATAGCTTCACTCAAAAATCGAGACAGCAGAAGCAAACCTCTGAATGTGAATGTATTATCTCGCAAGGGACCCCCAGTATCAGTAAAATCTGAAGAACAATGGATACAAAGGTAAGGAGGAAAAGCAAGAGGGTGGTGAGGATTGCCTAAGCTGAACAACAGGGAAGCAATGTCAGAGCTACCAGGCAGAGAGAATACTGTTTTGGAAGGGGACTGAGCGAAATTATATCCACCAATTCATCTCATCTCACCTTAAACTGCAATGCTATTTTCATCTCTAAAAATTATACCCATCTAGCACCTAAAACTTTTATGCCAAAACTTTATCAGTATGAGTTTGGAGGCAAAGGGTGAAGGACAGGAGGGGAGGAGAGAGAGAGGAAGGGAGTGAGGAAGATGGAAAGGAAGAAGGGGAGAGCTCCTGTCGAGTGGCATTCATTTTGCCTTTGAAGAAGCTGGAAAGCTATTTTTAAGCGTTGCAGTTTTCTTTTGAGGTACAACATGGTATCATCAGGAGCTGGTAATAGAGGTTTGTACTAAGGTACACCTATTTGCCCTAAATCCCTCACCTATGGAGGTAACATAAAGGTCTTGATCCTGCAAATCTTTCTTCAGTGCACTGCAGAGAGGTGAAGGTTGACAGATTCTGTAGATAGTGTGAGCAGACACTATGTGTGAGCACAAGTAAGGCTGAAGAATAGGTGCAAGTCCTCTACAGAGAGTGAAACCTCCACTCCGAGTCCACTCCCTTACTGTGCGTGCGTGTTGACTTAAGTGGGATCCTTAGCACGCAGATTAAGAGCTTAGCTGTGCATACGCCTCTTTTGCCTCAGTTTGGCTGCTAGGCAGGAAGAAGGGGTGGTTGCAGAGCAGGACACTCTCAAATACAGGATCATGTCCCCTGCACCTTTTACATTATGTTTATATGCACGATACTGAGTCCAAGCCTACACTGTCAAGAATCAAGCCCTGAGACTTAAATACCAGGTGCATTACACCGGGTTGTGTGGTGCCACTTATGGGCAAATGAGTATCAATGAACGATGTTTTCCAACAGCATTACCTAGGACAAGGACTCCAAGAGAGAGTTTTAATGCCTAACAAATAAATCAGTGAAATCATATTTAAATAAAGTAAAATGTCCTGGCTGGCACTGGGTGTTCTTTGGTATTAAACTGAGCACTTGAAATCAGACAGCTGCAGTATGCTGGAGTGTTAAACCCATCTGCCTTCCTTTTCCTCTCCCACTGGCGTAATCCTGGCTGTCAGCCTCTGACGTCCTGACACTGCCAGTTATGCAACTATAAAGCATGCAAATTATGATCCTAACTCTGGAGTCAAGAACAATGAGCTGCTTGCTGTGAACCATATTTAATATGCTGAGGCTTGCAGAGCCTGACAGGTTAGTACAGGTTACAAGTCATGTGTCTACAGAAAGCAGGCAGTGTGATGGTGCTGAGGAAGGATCATATCTACTGCAATTGGGCAGAGAGATTTGGCATAGAGAATAAGACCAGAGTTTAAGCTCCTAAACTGAGCCCCTGTCCTTAGCTTCCCTTCCATAAAAACAGGTGCAATTTACAGGAGTACCACTGGAAATATTCATGGTGGAATAACTACAAGAATCTGGGGCTATCACTGTTATCTCCAAGCGTCACTATTCTTACCATTTTACTTTGGAAAAGAGCTAGCTAAGAAGCCTAATGTCATGTACAGTCTAGGGAAGTGTAGGACATCTCATACCTAATATCCTGCAGAAGAGAAAAAGTTGGTGCCCGTCAGCTAAGGTTTATCCGAGAGAAGGAGGCTGTGGGCCTGGATAGCAGGGACGCTTCCCACTGGAGCAGTTACATAGCCCCATAAGGTGCCTCGGGGGATGCAGCACCAGATTGCTGGTGGCAGCTGCAGCAGCTGGGCTGCTTTCTTGTCACTTTGAGCAGTGACATCAACACTGCAGCATCTGCGTCAGCACTGAGGCTGGGCAGGCACAAGGGTGGGGTTTTTTTAAACATGGATTAAAATAACCAAAGTCTGCAGATTTATCAAGGAATGTGTGTGGAATTTACAACCATGGCAGCTATTTCACAGCACACAGCAACACAACATTATTATTTGGGAAAGGACGTGAGCAGGAATCCTATAGCCAATTGAAATCACAGGGGAAAATTTGCTACAGGTACAGTAGGAAGAACCTATTTATCTGACCTTATTTGGACAGGACATTGGCCTTAACACCCTGTTCTGGGATTCTTAATAACCACAAGTAGCAAAGACCTTGCTATTATATCTCATTCAAAGCATAGCGAATTGTGCTACAAAAATGGTTAATAAAAAGTAAAATAATAAGAGTGGTTTACTGTTCACAAACACTGACAGTGATGGTTTGCGGGATACCCAGAACTGAGAGTTACCTTGTTACCCCCTACCTCCAGCATGAGGGAGTCTTGCTTGTGCTTAGCTGGGTATCAGCTCCCTAATATCACCAGTCTGTTAGCCACTCAAACACTCCTCTGGGCTATGCTAGCGCTTTGCCTTGCAGTTTAATAATAGGTGCACCCCAATCCCTTTGAAGCATTCCCCTGTGATATGCAGCCCCGACACTGACTGCTCACAGAAATACCAGGCCTTCTGTCCCCAAAGGAACAGTATGCACACCAACTTGTAAGATTCAAATCAGGATCAGCACTGTACTTAACTCCACAGCACTGAGATATTTATAGTGAAAACCAGAGTAAGTTTATTGTCAAAGATTCAAGTGATAGTGACTAAGAATATTAGAAACAAATAGTTACATACAAAACAAAACCATAACATGCTTTCTAAACACTAAACTAACAGGTTAACCTCAAAGTTCTCTGCAGCTTTCAAGCAAGGTTGGCTGAGATCCTGTTTTCATGAATAAAACATACTGTCCATTTACTCCGTAAGTGCAGGATGAGGGGGTGTCTTATTTCCCCTCTTAGATATACCCCCAAAGTTTATTGTCTTTGTACACAGCCAGAATACCTCCCTCCACCCCTCTAGCTTGTTTTTTCCTGTGTGCTCCTTTCTTGTTGAATATGTATGTAACTAGGCATCCATTTTGTTAGCTTACAATGCTTAATTTACATCCCGACACAGAGCTACACATTCCTTCCCATCTATTTTTCATCTTTGCTGGTGACTACTACCTTGATACAGACTTTAAAATATAGTTTCAGTTTACATACATAACTCCTTACATAGTATCCGTATATACATTTCACAAGGATATTAAGGTCCAGTTTGACATCGGCTTTCATTTAAGAGCCCACATGACATTCTTTGGTGAACTCGAATGTACATACCAGAACCTGGATATTCCTGTAACCCCTTTGCCAGTCAGCATTCAGGGGTTCTTGTGTCACAATGACTTTTGGAAACATTAAATTACATAAATCCTACGATGTTTCAAGTTTCCTCAGATATATTTAGTGTTACACTGAGGTAGGGTGACCATATAGCAAGTGTGAAAAATCGGGGTAAGGGGTAATAGGAGCCTATATAAGAAAAATCCCCAAATATCGGGACTGTCCCTATAAAATCGGGACCTCTGGTCACCCTACACTGGGGGTTTCTTCTATTCCAGTGTACTTAACACATAGAGGAGGGAGACTACACAGAAACATGAGTTACCATACTGAACTAGAAGAGGCTCACAAAACAAGAGCAGTCCTCACAGAAGGACCAAGGTTTGCCATCTGGCCCTCCCATTCGGATCATTAACCTCCTCAGCTACCCCATTCTGCGCCCTTCTCAAGCTCTCGTCTACCTATAATTCTTCCTGAGCACTTACTAGCTCCCCATAGTTCTCCCCAGCCTCCCCTCAGTACTCTCCTACCCACAGTCCCTGCCAAGCTCTCTTTGCTTCCTCTCAATCACTAGCCTTGTAAGGAGTAGAACTTCAGGCCCTTTTGCTATAAGCCCCATACTATCCACTCTTTTGGCTTTCCCCTGGACATTACAGAGCTCAGCTCCTTCTGGTATTGCTTCCTGTTCTCTATGCTACCCACTGCCATGTACTAAACAAAAGCACCAGATCCTTCTCTCCTCCCCATAGTTTGCTGTTGTGGACACTAGCACAGCTCTTCAGCTGGAGATAGTTGTGGTGCTGATCAAACAGCATTGCCTGAAGCTACCTCCATCTGGGTTCCCGTTCACACAATCTTTTCAAATATCAGCCTCTACATGAGCATCCCATAAGTAGACTGGCAGATAGAGCAGTTATTTGAAGATGAGAGCCATCTAGTTTGCATCTTTCCTTTATCATCAGCTAATAAGATGCTGACCAGATACTAAAACAGAATTAATAGTAACAACAAGGGGGAAGGAACACAAAGCAAAATAGGGAAAGAATTGGTTAATGAATATTTAGATAACTTAGATGTATTCAAGTCAGCAGGACCTAATGAAATTCATCCTAGGGTTCTTAAGGAACTAGCTGAAGCAATATTGGAATAGTTAGCTCTTAGCTTTGAGAACTCCTAGAGGACAGTTGAGGTCCCAGAGGACTGGAGAAGGATAAACATAGCATCTATCTTTAAAAAGGGGGAACTAAGAGGATCCAGGGAATTATAGACTAGTCAACCTAGTCTTTCAATACCTTTCAATACCTGGAAAGACACTGGACCAAATTAAACAATCAGTTCAAAAGCATCTAGAGGATAATAGGGTTATAAGGAATAGCCATTATTGATTTGTCAAGAACAAACAAATCATGCCAGACCAACCTAATTTCCTTCTTTCACAGTGTTACTGGCCTAGTGGATGGGGGAAACTGTAAACATGATCTGTCTTGATTTTAGTAAGTGTTTTGACAGTGTCCCACGTGACAGTCTCATAAGCAAATTAGGGAAATGTGGTCTATATGAAATTACTATAAGGTGGGTGCACGACTGGTTGAAAGACTGTACTCAAAGAGTAGTTATCAATGGTCTACTGTAAAACTGGGAAAATATATTTGGTGGGCTCCAACAGAAGTCAGTCCTGGGTCTATTACTATCCAATATTTTCATTAATGACTTGTATAATGGAGTGGAGAAAGTGCTTATAAAATTTGTAGATGACACCAAGCTGGGAAGGGTTGCAAGAACTTTGGAGGACAGGATTAGAATTCAAAATGACTAACTGCCCTCCCTCTTGGGGTTAGGGCGTCCTCTCTTAGCAGCATCAGGGAGTTATGTCTGTCAGCCATTCTACCTTGAGGCCACACAATCACCCAGATATCAGTTCAGGTCTGCAAAAAAGAGGAATCGACACACCATCAGTCAGCTTGTAGCCCCAGCCTCCTGGCTAGGGTACACAGCAGAGACTAGGGCTCCATTCCTCTGGGTGCAGGCAAAGCACTTCATCACTCTATGGCCCTCTGCCTCCTGGCTGGGGCAGACAGCAAGAATTAGACAGTCAATGTCGCTGGCCTACTGACCTAAACGTTAGTGTGCTGCCAGCCCCGTGCATGCGGCTGGGGTTAGGAGGATCAGGGCCCAGCCTGCTCCAGCGGGTCTCAGCCCAGGGACCTAGCAGTGGCAGGTGATCACGCCACTGGGCTGGTGGGGAAACATGTGGTTGCTGCCTCATGTCCCAGCAGCACAACTGGACCAAAATCTGGTTTTGCTGAGCTACTTCTTACCAGTTCCTGCTGTCACTGCTGGGATCTGGCTCTCAGTCTCATAGTCAGGCAGTGGTCTGGTCTCTCCCCAGGGTCTGCTGTCTCCTGGGGCAGTGGGTTTCCTTTTCTCCACATGGCCAGTCATGAGCTTTGTTGAGGGCTCAGCTCCCTGGATGGCTTTCTGCCTCCTTCCCTGGTCTGGGCTCAACTGAGCTGCAGGGCCCTATTCTTATACTTCCTGTCCCGCCCCCGCACTTGGTTGGCAGCACTCAGTAATACCCCACTCTGCCTCACTACACAGTCCTTAACAAGTTGGAGAATTGGTCTGAAATCAACAAGGTAAAATTCAGTAAAAACAAATGGAAAGTACTACACTTATGTGGAAAAATCAAATACACAAATGCAAAATGGGCAATAACTGGCTAGGCGGCAGTACTGCTGAAAAGGATCCGGGAGCTACAGTGGATCACAAATTGACTAGGAGTCAAAAAATGTAATGCAGTTATGAAAAAGGCTAATATAATTCTGGGGTGTATTAACAACAGTGTTGTATGTGAGACACGGGAGGTAATTGTCCTGCTCCTATTTAGCACTAGTGAGGCCTCAGATGGAGTACTGTCCAGTTCTGGGCACCACACTTTAAGAAAGACGTGGACAACCTGGAGAGAGTCCAGAGGATAGCTACAAAAATTATAAAAGGTTTAGGAAACTTGACCTCTGAGGAAAGGATAAAAAATAACTGGGCATATATATTCTTAAGAAAAGAAGACTGAGCGGGGACCTGATAGACTTCAAATATGTTAAGGGCTGCTATACAGAGGATGATGATCAATGGACATGGAGAACAATTGAAGGTAGGATAAGAAGCAATAGGCTTAATCTGCAGTAAAGGAGTTTTAAGTTAGATATTAGGAAAAGCTTTCCAGTTATAAGCACTAGAACAGGCTTCCAAGGGAGGTTGTGAAATCCCTGTCATTGGAGGTTTTTAAGAACACGTTAAACACCTGTCAAGGGTGGTCTAGACTCTAGGTACACTTGGTCCTTCCTCAGCGCAGGAGGCTGAACTAGTTGACTTCTTGAGGTCCCTTCCAGCCCTAGATATCAATAGAATCATAGAAACGTAATTTAATAGATTCTTGTAATGGCGTAATGATACTACTACCTTCCATTTTCCCATTGAGCTTGAATCTAGAAATTTGATACACATTAGGAGCCACCAACTACATGGGAAAAATAACAAAATGTGAAATTTCACCTTGTTATATCTCATCACAAGGTTACCAGTCTAACAAGATACTTAAATTAGATTATTTCTTGGTTCATGCTGGATATGAAGCCTCCAATTTGGAGAGAGAAAGGTTAGCTGAGGTAATCAGTTATGTTTGTTGGACCTCAGCCAACTGAATAGTCAAAGGCACTGCAGTAGCTAACGAGGATAGAGCCACCTCTGTCTGAAAGATGGACTACTATCAGCTCATTTGTTTGTGTGCACAGGCACACACACAACAAAGAATATATATGATAATGTAGAATGATACAAAGTGTCATTGGGGAGTGATTCTGGGTGGGCCACATCGCTCACGCATGGTGACTCTATGAGAGACTGACGCAAGTCATCCCAAACACATGTTGCTAAAACCTTTATAACTGCACCACCCTGATTTATGTATGTGTCCCAAATTTTTACAGAAAAAATATACAATTTTTAAAAAATGTTTTAAAATATATATTTTTCATATCCCTCCATCTATACATCCTCAGTGCCTAGCAAGTTTAACTGGACATACTTGCAGGGAATGGAAAATTAAAACTCATAAATTTTAAATATCTAAAAGTAGCTTTTCTAGACATAAAAAGGCAATAACTTTAAAGTCTAATATTTCAGGATCTGACAGAGCTAGAAGCAAGTGGAAAGCTTCTTTTGAATAGAATAAAACTCCTGTTTGTAGCACGCTGCATGGTCACACAATATCAGACCTTAAACTTACAACTGGGGAAGGACTGAATATTGCCCATACTCAACCTTAGGCCAATGTAACTTCTGTGGAAGCTGCAGGGAGGACGGAGGAAGGGAATTCCTTATTTGGGGGAAAAGGAGGAAACATTTCTGAGGCATTTTTTTTAATGGTGTGACTCTGAGCTTGATAAGTTTATGGAGGGGATGGTATGATGAGGTTGCCTACAATGACATGATAGGGGCATTAGATGGGGAGGGCTCTGAGCTACTACAGAGAATTCTTTCCCAGGTGTTTGGCTGGTGGGTCTTGCTGACATGGTCAGGGTTCAACTGACAGCCATATTTGGTGTCGGGAAGGAATTTTCCCCCAGGTCAGATTGGCAGAGACCCTGGGGTTGTTTTTTTTTTGCCTTCCTCTGCAGCATGGGGCACGGGTCACTTGCTGGTTTAAACTAAAGTAAATGGTGGATTCTCTGTAACTTGAAGTCTTTAAATCATAATTTGAGGACGTCAGTAACTCAGCCAGAGGTTATGGGTCTATTACAGGAGTGGGTGGGTGAGATTCTGCGGCCTGCAAGTGTGCAGGAGGTCAAACTAGATGATCACAATGGTCCCTTCTGGCCTGAAAGTCCATGAGTCTATTTAGCGGCTCAGAAATGGGGGATGCTGCATGCTAGATCAATCCTTGGAGAAACTGGTTACTCGGCAGAGTGCAGGCGAGTCAAAGGAACATTATAAGCAATGTTCCCCCTAATTTTTTATATCCATGTGCAGAATGAATTTTGTTATGTGCACCAATATGGAGGTGATGTGTGGTGGGGGTGGAGCCAAGGGGTTCGGAGTGTGGGAGAGAGCTCAGGGCTGGGGCAGAGGGTTAGGGTGTGGGGGGTGAGGGCTGTGGCTGAGGCTGCAGGCTCTGGGGTGGGGTCGGGGATGAGGGGTTCAGGGTGTGAGGGCTCCAGCTGGGGATGTGGGTTTTGGGGTGGGGCTGGGGATGAGAAGTTCGGGGTGCAGACTGCCCTGGAGCTGGGGCCAGAGGACTCTCCCCAGCCCTTTTCCCACCAGCAGCAGCTCCGGGAGAGAGGTGCTTCTCTCCGCTGGCAGCAGCTCCAGGGCCTGAGGAGAGGCGCGCAGTAGCCCTTCATGCCCCCAACTTGCTCCCCTCCTCAGGCCCCTGTGGCTGTGTGCCTGCGCAGCTCTTTGTATCCTACTGGCGGCTTAGAGGGAACTTAGATTATAAGTACAGTTCATCACATGGTTATGTCTATATGGCAGATGTAGAACTTGTCTAGACAAGCAGTGAGTTTGTGGTAAGCTGGGGTGTAAATCTGCCCTGCACTAGACTATCACAGACTAACTGTCCACATGGACCATGCTGCCGTGCACTAAGAGTTACCCAGTGCACTTTAATCTACTCTTGTTTCGAAGCAGCGTAGATCAAAGTGCACTATGGAACTTTTAGTATGCACTAGCAGGCTCCACATGGACACTTAGTGGCCAGCAGGCTAGTGCCAGGTAGATTTACGCACTAAGTGTTCATAGAAACAAGCCCAGACTGACTAGACAAAGAAACCTATATAAACAGAATCATTTCACCTGCTACTGACATGTGCCATCTCCGAGTGCACAACAACAATTTTTAAAGCACTTTAAAATCATAGGGACACAGATCTGGAAAGGACCTCGTGGCTTATTGAGTCCATTCCCCCGCTAACACAGGCAACCCTGTCATATAATCGCATTCATAACTATATCAAGCTCCATCTTAAAATTAGTTCAATTTTTGACCCCACTACTCCTACTGAGAGGCGCGCTCCCTCCCAGCGCTCCGGGGCTGGGGGGGGGGGCGGCACTGCGGGCACTAGCCTCAGTCCTCTGATCATTAGAAACTTTCCTCTGATTTTCAGTCCAAATTTATTCATGGCCAGTTTATAACCATTTGCTCTTGTGCAAACATTGTCTTTTATCTTAAATAGCTATTGGCCCTCTTTGGTGTTTACCCCCTGATGTATTTACGGAGATCAGTCATTACCCTTTCCCTCTCGTCCTTCATTTTGCTAGGCTAAACAAGTCAAGTTCTTTTAGTCTCCTCTCATAACATAGGCTCTCCATTAGAGCGGAGTGAATAACTGATTTTTTGCTTCAGGGTCCGAAACAGAAGCTTCAGTGCCAATAGCAGTAAATTCAGATTTTAACATGTCACATTTCCTGTACCTAGTTGGAGTTACTCAACGAGCATGTGCATTCCTTCCCTAATGATACCATATTCTAATTCCTATTTTTAACAAAAAACATTTTTAATTTAAAATAAATAAAACCCATTTAAAAAAAAAGACAGCCAGTGAAGCCTCCAAGCATATTTAACTCAACCTGAAACAAAAATAAATCAGTAAAAAAGTTGACAAAAAAAGTCAGCTCCAAAAGAATTCAGGAAAAAACATTCAAACCATCTCCCTCCACATAAAGCCTTAGTAAAGAAGTGAGCCATGCATCAGACCCTGAAGATCAACAAACATAAGTGTCGTAGGGTTGATACTCCCCATCGTAGGTAGGGTTTCCAGGTGTCCCATTTTCGACTGGAACACCTACTCGAAAAGAGACCCTGGTGGCTCCTGTCAGCAGTCTCCATGGGCGGCAGGTAGAGAAGGCTGGGCCGCCCCAAACAGCCAGGCATGGCCCCTGCAGGGGCTGGGGCCATGCCAACCACCTTCCTGGGGCTGTGGTGGTGCCGCATGTTCTCTCTCCCAGTGTGCCGGAGGTCAGGAGGATGCAGTGGCGCCACACACGCTCCCTCCCAGCACACTGGGGCTGGGGGGGCTGTGGGCACTAGCCAGCCTAGAGCGGGGGCCAGCGGCCGCAGTGGAGTGGCTCTGGGTTTGGGGGGCGCAGAAGGGGCGGGGCCTCAGGTGGAAGGGGTGAGGCTTGGGGTTAGTCTCCCCCACCCAGTGGTTCACGAGCCCCCCGGCAGGTTCCCTACCTGGCTCCGCACGGCTCCCAGAAGTGGCAACATGTTCCTCAGCTCAGAGGCACGGCCAGGAGGGCTCCGTGCGCTGTCCCTGTAGCTCCCATTGGCTGGGAACCATGGCCAATGGGAGCTGCGGGGATGGTGCCTGTGGGCAGAGGCAGCGCGCAGAGCCGTCTGGCCGCACCTCTGCCTTGGAGCTGAGGAACGCGTCGCCGCTTCCAAGGAGCTGTTTGAGGTAAGCGCCGCCCGGAGCCCACTCTCCGCTCCCCCTCCTGCACCCCAACCACTTGCCCCAGCCCTGAGCCCCCTCCCAGAGCCTGCACCCCAAACCCCAACTCCTTGCCCCAGCCCTGAGCCCGCTCCTGCACTCCAAACTCCTCATCCCCAGCCCCACCCGAGCCCACACCCCACTGGAGCCCTCACCCCCACATCCCAATCCCCTGCCTGGATCCCCCTCCTGCGCCCTGAACCCCTCATTTCTGTTCCCAGACCAGAGCCCGCAGCCCCAGACCAGAGCCAGTATCCCCTACCACACCCCAACCCCCTGCCCCAGCCTAGAGCCCCCTCCCGCACCATGAACCTCTCATTTCTGGCCCCATTCTGGAGCTTGAACCCCCAGCCAGAGCCCTCACTTCCTCCCGCCCCCCAACCGCCTGCCCCAGCCCAGTGAAAATGCGTGAGTGAGGGTGGGGGAGGAAGGATGAAGTGAGTGGGTGGGGGAAAGGGCCTCAGGGCAGGGGCAGGGCAAGTGTGTTCAATTTTGTGTGATTAGAAAGTTAGCAACCCATCGCACAAAATGGAACACCCCTACCCTGCCCCTTCTCCCAGGCCTGCCCCCCACTCATTCCATCCCCCCTCCCTCTGTTGCTCACTCTTCCCCATCCTCACTTCTCAGCCAATGGGAGCTGTGGAGCCAGCGTCGGGGCGGGGGCAGCACGCAGAGACCCCCTGGCCAACCCTCCACCTAGGAGCCGAGGGACTTCCTGGAGCTGCGCGGAGGCAGGTTGGGAGCCTGCCAGCCCTGCCAACTGGTCTTTTAACGGCTGGGCTTTCCGGTCAAAAAATGGACTCCTGGCAACCCTACCTAGCGGCCAGAGTCCATGAGGCTGCCCTTGTCCTCAGAGTGGCGAGGCCTAGCAGCCAGAGTCCTTGGTCTCAGGCAGTAGTGCCTAACGTTCACAGTCTCAGGCAATGGTGCCTAGTATCTTGGGCAGTTGCTGCACCCAGCAGCAGGCACAGCAGCAGGTAGGGAGACCTGGGTCCACCCTATTCCATTGAGTCCCACCTTCGGGGCCCTATGCAAACAGTAGTTCTGGTCATAGGTGCTGGAACTAGGGGTGCTGGGGATGATCCCACACTCCTTGGCTTGAAGTGATTTCAATCATATACGGGCTTTAGAGTTTGGTTCAATGGCTCTCAGCATCCCCACTATACAAATTGTTTCAGCATCCAAGTCCTGGTTTCAGGTTCAGGTTCCAACCTCCACAAACATGTTCCCTGGGCCACTTCCTGTGATTCCAGTTCCAGCAGCTCTGCCATCTTTCTCCCTCTGTCTCTGCGGCCAACTGCGGGTCCTCAGTGGACTCGGCATCTTTAGCCTCCGCAGTCTGGTGCTCAAGTGGCTTCCTGGCTGGAACCTGCAGCGTGTGTCTGCTCTCTTCCTCAGTCAGTCCAGATTGAGTTGAGCTGCTTCCTTTTATATCCTGGTTTCAGCTGGAGCATTCCCAGCAAGGGTGAGAAGGCGTGACCCCCTGAGCCCACAGTGAATGCTTAATCCTTGCTGAGCTAGTGAAGGGTAGATACACCCCATCACAGTAAGCTTTGCTGGATCAACAGAGAAAATTAGGTTCAGAAATGAGGGCTCACAACAGAAAATGTCCTGTGTTACCATGCCCCCACAATACCCAGTATCCACATCTGAGGGCTGCTGGCAAAAGTATTCCTGCTAATCTCGATTTTTAGGATAGCATGTAAGGAGGGAGGACTATCACAAAGATAACTGCAACCCAGATCACATAGCAGCTATCAAACTGATGAAGCGCCCAAGATTATTGAAAATTATAGTATATTTGAGTTTGGCAAGAGCAAAGAAAGTAGAACCCATTTCAGTAAATAAAGAAAAAACTAGATTGTGAGAGCAAGACATTTTGGCAGGATAATGTGCAGTTATGGCTATTCAGAGCAATGGGAATGTCAGTGTTGCATATGGATACAGTCCAAAATCTCCCCAGAGAAAACTTTTGTGGAATTTGTTTTCTTAACTTGCAGGCCCCTATTCCATTTTTTCTGGGTGCCTTGAGTAGAGCAGAATGCCTGGAGTAAATCTGAGTGGGAGTTCCTTGTTCCTGTAGTCTTCTGGTCTCTGATTTGGTTATTTCACTAGGTTCAGACAATGGACATAGAGCCTATGATGCCCATTACTATAGTAGCTGACTGCTCATAAATATTAATTAATTTGTTTTCACAACACCCCTGTGAGATGAGAGGATATTATTATCCCAATGTCACAGGTGGGAAACATACACAAAGAAATTCAGGTCAAAGTATCCACTTCTTTTAGATTCCCGATTTGGGTGCCTAGCACCTGATTTATCAGAGTAGTTAGAACTTTATATGTTCAAAGCACAGCTCCCATTGACTTCAGTTGCGGCTGTGAGTGAGCAGCACTTCTGTAAATCAGGCCCCAGGGCATCCAGTCAGTCACCCAGAAAATGAGGACGATGCAATCAGTGAAAAGTTTGGTTTAAGTGACTTGCCCAGCATCAGATAGGAACTGTAGCACAGGCAAGTACAGAAACCAATTCTCCACGGCAGAATTCAATGGCAGTAACCTTGACATCATCCCTTCTCTTCCTGCTATATTCACTACACACCTTCCAACTTCAGCAGCAAATGAAGCAGGGGTCCTACAGACAAGTCTCCTTTACTACTCAACCCTGCCTCATCCCCAGGGCAGGTCCAGGGGGTATGGAAAAATTAGCATGTGACCATGTTATTTAAATACTATCAGAATGCATATGCACAAAGGGGCCAAATTAAAGTTGCACAGGCAACCTAAATTCTGGCATTTCCTAACTGTTGAGTGCTTGACTTTTGCATCCTTAATAATGTTCTTATTGTTTGCAGGTAATTTCCAAGGTTTTAAAAAAAGCAAACTGAAAAGTCAGAAATTCTATGACTAGAGCTGTGTAAATAACCTATTTTCAGATTTGGCAACTGAGCTGAAATTTTTTTGTTTTGGAATGACCCAAAACAAATTTTTTTCAAAATTTTCCTCAAATCAAAAAAGTTGGAAAAAGTTTGTTTGGGGTCAAATGATTCATTTCAAGGTTTTGTTATTGTTTTTTAAATCTTTTAAATAAAATGTAGTAAAATTCAAAACAAAATGTCATTTCAAATAAAAAAGTTGAAATGTTTTAACTTTTTTGGAAATTTTTTCCCCTGACAAACAGTTTGGCGAATTTGACGCAAATTTGCAGAAGGTTGTTGTTGACCCAAATCTGCATTTTTTTGGCAACAAAAGTTTCATCCAAAAAATTTCTTCCAGGTCTATATTATTGCATCACAGAGACATGTCCTACCCCCACCTGGCTCTTTCTCTTACTCCCATTCACTTCACCTAGCCAGTCCCAGTATCTACCTTTCAGGCTTCTCATCCCAGTCCCAGTCTCCTTCCTCAGCGATTCATAGTCTGACCTCTTGGGACTCCCCATCCCAGTTTCTGCCACCCCCCTTAACTATCACTCTTGTTGCCAGGCAACTCCCAATCCCCTTCCCCCCATAACCCTGTAGCTGTTTGTCCCCAGTTTCCTTGCTTAGCCAGTTCCAGTCCCACCCCCTGGCTCCTCATCCAATCTCTCTCTCTTCTCCACCTTGGTTTCCAGTCACATCCCACACCCACTCACGTTCCCAGGGCTTGGCTACACTTGCGAATTAGAGCACATTAAAGGCACATAGAGCTCTCTAACTCCGCGGCTAGAATGCTCCTGGTACTCCACCTCGGCGAGTGGAATAACGTTTTGTGCGCCCCCGCTGGAGCGCCGCAGCGCCAGTGTGGACGCCCCAGTCTGTTAGTGTGCTCTGATCGGCCTCCAGAGGTGTCCCACAGTGCCTGTTCTAGTCATTCTAGTCATCACTTTGAACTCTACTGCCCTGCCCTCAGGTGACCAACCGTCAGACCCGCCTTTTAAATTCTCTGGGAATTTTGAAAATCCCCTTCCTGTTTGCTCAGCCAGGCGTGGAGAGCTCTCAGCGAATCTTTCCAGGTGACCATGCCTCCACGTGCCAGGCGATCCCCAGTATGGAGCAATGGCGAGGTGCTGGACCTCATTAGTGTTTGGGAGGAGGAAGCTGTCCAGTCCCAGCTGCGCTCGAGCCATAGGAATTACGATACCTTCGGGCACATATCAAGGGACATGATGGAAAGGGGCCATAACCAGGACACACTGCAGTGCAGGAGTAAAGTGAAGAAGCTGCGGAATGCCCACCGCAAAGCCCGTGAGGCAAACCGCCACTCCGGTGCTGCCCCCACGAGCTGCCAGTTCTACAAAGAGCTGGATGCAATACTTGGGGGCAACCCCACCTCCATTCCGAGGATCACCATGGACACTTCAGAGCCCAGTGCAACAAGGCAGGAGGAGCAAAGCAGGAGCAAGGGTGCTGAGGCGGAGGAAGACACCCCGGCATCCCTAGATGCATGCAGCCAGGAACTGTTCTCAAGCCAGGAGGAAGGTAGCCAGTCACGGCAGCTGGTTCTTGGAGAAGGACAAACACCAGAGGAGGTTCCCAGTAAGCAGCTTTTATTTTGGGAAGGAAGTTGTTCGGTGTGGGCTCTTGGGGCAAGGAGGGTTAGGGCTGCATGCATGCCTAGATGCGGAATAGGGCGTTGATGTGCTCTCTCACATGGCGGTAATTGGCCTCAGTTATCTCTTCAAAGGTCTCATCCAGAACTTGGGCAATGTGCTTGTGCAGGTTTCTTGGGAGAGCCACTGTGGTCCTTGTCCCAGTAAGGCTAACTTGTCCGCGCCACTGTGTGTGAGGGGCGGGAGGACCATTGCTGCACACAGGCAAGCTGCATATGGGCCAGGGCGGAAGCCGCATTGCAGCAGAAGACCCTCCCTTGCTTCCCAGGTCACCCGCAGCAGCAAGTTATCTTCCAGGATGAACTCCTGTGGAAAATGTGGGGACAGTGTGGGGCTTGCTTTGGGACTGGCAAATTATCCTATTGTGTAGACTGTGCTTGCCCTTAAGTACGGGGAAATCATTGCTCTGTCTGATGTGAACAATGCTGCCTCTGTTAAGTGTTGCACTTTGCCTTTACAGATGCAACCTTGAGATCTCAGCCATCTGTGTTATCACTGAGTTAAAGACTCCAAAGAATCGGAAAGAAGTAATGCAGCATTCAAGTAATGAAAATCAAAAAGTGCAGGAGTGGCGGGACAGCGAAAGAAGGGTCCGCCAGCAGAATGAGGAGCACGGCACAAAAGCGCAGTGCTCCGGCAGCAAAGCATGGATCAGCTGATAAGCATAATGGAGAACCAAGTGGACTCTATCCAGGCGCTCATAGCCATGAGGCGGAGCATTATCAAGCCCGCACCCCCTGCAGCCCTTTTCCCAAAACTCTTTCCCTTGTGCCCCCATGTCACCTCCAACCCACTTTCCCCAACAGCCGGGTTCTTACCGCCACCAGCTGTCTCCAACACCTGTAGCTTCACCACCCAGCCCTGAAAACTACGACCCTTACCCACTGCACTCAAACCCCATCACCATGCAGTATAGCCATCCTGAAGTGCAGCACTCATTGCACAGCACTCCAGACAGGAAGGCCGAGTATGATAACAGGACATAGGCAAATCTGTGATTGTACCGTTCCCCACCCCATCCCCTTGCCCTTTCTGTTTCCCAAGCAGTTGTGTTTCTTTTCAATAAATGAATTTTTTGGCTTTGAAAACATTCTTTATTATTGCATAAAGTAAAAGATACCTTAGCCCAGGAAAGAAACAGGCACTGCAAGTCAGCGTAGCAAACACAGATTCCTACTAACATTGGAACCCCTGCACTTCACTCCCGTGCAGGGCACCAGACATTACTGGTGGCTTTCAGTCTCAAATTGCTCCCTCAAGGCATCCCTAATCCTTGCAGCCCCACGCTGGGCCCCTCTAATAGCCCTGCTTTCTGGCTGTTCAAATTCAGCCTCCAGGTGTTGAACCTCCGAGGTCCATGCCTGAGTGAATCGTTCACCCTTCCCTTCACAAATGTTATGGAGGGTACAGCACCGCGGATATAACCGTGAGGATACTGTCATCAGCCAGGTCCAGCTTCCCATACAGAGAGCGCCAGCAATCCTTTAAATGGCGAAAAGCACACTCCAGTGTCATTCTGCACCAGCTCAGCCTGTTGTTGAACCGCTCCTTGCTGCTGTCAAGGCTCCCTCTGTAGGGTTTCATGAGCCGCAGCATTAAAGGATAAGCTATGTCTCCAAGGATCACAATGGGCATTTCGACTTCCCCTACCGTGATCTTCTGGTCTGGGAAAAAAGTCCCAGCTTGCAGCTTCCTGAACAGGTCAGTGTTCCGAAATATGCGTGCATCATGCACCTTTCCGGGCCAGCCTGCGTTAATGTCAATGAAACACCCACAGTGATCCACAAGCGCCTGGAGAACCATGGAGAAATACCCCTTCCGATTAACGCACTCGGAGGCTAGGTGGGCTGGTGCCGGAATTGGAATATGCGTGCCATCTATCGCCCCTCCGCAGTTAGGGAAACCCATTTGTGCAAAGCCAGCCACAATGTCATGCACGTTACCCAGAGTCACGGTTCTTCTGAGCAGGATGTGATTAATAGCCCTGCAAACTTGCATCAACACAATTCCAGTGACAGAGTTTCCCACTCCAAACTGGTTAGCGACCGATCAGTAGCTGTCTTGAGTTGCCAGCTTCCAGATTGCAATAGCCACCCGCTTCTCCACTGTCAGGGCAACTCTCAATCTCGTGTCCTTGTGCTGCAGGGTGAGGGCGAGCTCATCACACAGTCCCATGAAAGTGGCTTTTCTCATCCGAAAGTTCTGCAGCCACTGCTTGTCATCCCAGATTTGCATGACGATGTGGTCCCACCACTCAGTGCTTGTTTCCCGAGCCCAAAAGCGGCACTCCACGATGGTGAGCATGTCCGTGAATGCCACAAGCAAACTCGTGTCATATGCGTTACTCGAGTCGATATCGTCGGAGCCCTCACTGTCACTTCGGATTATAAGGAATAACTCGACTGCCAAAGATGACGTGCTGGCGAGACTCATCAGCATACTCCTCAGCAATTCGGGCTCTATTCCCGCAGACTGAAAGGGAAGACAGAGCGCGCAGTACAAAAAATGTTGAAAGATGGCATCAAATGTGGACGGAAGCACAGGGATTACTGGGATGCGAACTGATGCACCATGGGCTGTTGGGACAGGACCCAGAATGTCCCATCTCCCCCACCCCCTTCCCACAAGCCACAGCGCCATAATGGGAAGAGGTGCTCTGTGGGATAGCTGCCCATAATGCACCGCTCCCAATGCCGCTGCAAGTGCTGCAAATGTGGCCACGCCAGTGCGCTTGCAGCTGTCAGTGTGGACAGACTGCAGTGCTTTCCCTACAGCGCTCTCCGAAGGCGGGTTTAACTCAAAGCTCTCTACATCTGCAAATGTAGCCATGCCCCCAGTCTCGCTCCTCATTCAATCTGTGTCCTCTATTATCCCCTGCTCCTGGTCCCAGTCTCTTTGCCCAGCCAATCACAATTCTCCCCCTGGACACTGGATCCTTGTCATTTCTGTCTCTCCTTTCCTCACCTCCTTCCCCCCACCTCACTGGTTCTCAGTCCCAGCTTCCACACAGCTTCTCATCCAATCTCAATCTCCCCCCGACCTACTAGCTCCCAGTCCCTGTGTCCATCGAGTCCCGGTCTCTGCCCCCGTTCCCAATCCCAGTCTGTTTCCCTTCCCAACCATCTGACTAACATCCAAGTCCCCAGTCTCCACCCTCATAAACTCTTGCCCCACATCACTGACACAAAGGTATATCTCCCTGCCAAATTTCAAATCCCTGCTCGAAAGCATGGGGGCACAAGGATTTTTCAAAGAAAAAGTGACCAGAATTTTTTAACATGGGCAAAACAATTCTTTTTTCCCCTAGACTCATTCTGAGAAACAGCTGAAACATTTTGGCTGAAATTTGCCACAAAAATTCAGCCCAAGGCAGACAACAGAATGGAAAATTTCAGCCCAAATGGTTAAAGTTTGGAAAAGTTATTATAAGCAACTGAAAACAGCATTTTATAAAAGGAAATGTCAGACAACCTTAATAATGGGTGGTGCAAAGGACACACAGAATCAAAGATTGCTAATTTTAAAATAATAATCAGACCTAACTGGAAGACAGAGACACCATACAAAGGATACCCGAGGCAATACAGAACTGAAATGGGACAGTCCTGGGGGCTTGGCATGTCGAGTGGGGGCCGCCCCTGTTTGCCCAGTGCAGGGTTGGTACACCCGTCACACGTTTGTCAGGATTCCCTGTTGCAATCATGATCAAGGGGCTCAGGACCCCTGGCGGTCAGAGCAAACAAGTAGTCTGTAGCCCTTGGGCCTATTGGCCAGAGCAAACAATGGCAGTTGGGGCTCTGACCCGCAGGGCAGGGCAAAGCAAACAATCAGTCTGCAGCCCCTGGGCGGGACAGAGCAAACACTCAGTCTATATCCAGAGTCCCCAGTAGCCACACCTAGTGGCAATTGCAGACAAGGGTGGGATGGTTGGGGAACCTGGGCCCACCCTACCACACCAGGTTCTTAAACTGCCTATTAAGGGTTCAGGCATTGGCTCCTAACACATTCCCTGGGTCACTTACTACCGTAAAGCCCATCTCGGGCATCTCCTCAGCTGACAGTGGCTCGGCATCTCCATCAGTCTCTGTGGTTTGCTAGTCGTCCACAGCGTAGTCAGGGTCCACAGTCCCAACAGCCTAGAGAGTCAATGGTTCCGCTGCAGAGCCTGCAGCACACATCCTTCCTCCACCAGCCCTGACTGAGCTGGGATGCCTCCTTTTATCTGTCCCCTCCATCTGGAGCATGCACAGCAGGGGAAAGGGGGTATGGTCTCCTGGGCTCATGAGTGGTCACTCCCGTTGACCCAGTGCAGGGTTGGTACCTCACAGGGACACAGAGCCAAAGCAGAGTCAGAAGAGATAGAACTCCTTTGGTGAAGAATGAACCAAAGGACTCAATGTTCAAAGGATAGTGGTTGGAAGTGGGGGCTAAAAAACTTCAGGGACTGGGGAGTTCCATTGATCCCACACTAGAAAGACAAGGCCCAGGAGTGAAAATTGTGCACAGATGGTATCTTTAGAGACTGTGATTAACAAAGTGAAAAATAGAAACTGATGCCTGAATTCCTGTGCAAAAATAACATATAGGGACCTGATGTAACACTCAAAACACTCTACCAAAATATAGAAGTTATGCTTGTACTACTCATCATTGCAGAAAACACTGCTCAGCAGACGCATGCTGTCTAACTGAATCATGAAACATACTTGACTAGCTATTGCCTTAGTGGAAGTTATAACTGACCCCACATTTCTCCTGTGAGTCAGCTGGCCTTGGTTGAACAGGGCTGTTTGTCTGAACCCCATTTGTATCCTTTACCTATGCAATACTCCCATTGACTGGAAGTCAGTGGGGGGGGGGTTCCCCCCCGCCAAGTAAGGTCTGCTGGTCTGGGTGCTCTGTGTTTCTTCTTTTTAGTTTCTGTAGGAGGAAGATTAATGCAAAAAAATTAATACAAATACATATAAAAACCTCTTTTTTCCATCCTCAGGAACAGCCAAGTAAGGTTTTTGTCAAGCTTTCCAATAAAATTCACCTTTGTGCTTAAAATATACATGAGCAATGTTAGTCCAATGGGTTAATTACTTTGAAAAACTATTAGCACCTCAAAATAGGGGTTTAGAATAAAAATCCAGCCATTACTATACTATTGAAATAGGCAAATTATGAACTCCAGTAAACTATCACATTTTTAATATAGCCATGGGCCAGGTCAGCCAAATTTAAAATCTTCTCTATGCTAAAGCTAAGGACACTATGCTAAAGCTAAGGACATTTGGCAACCACTCCACTCCCTACATCCTTGAAGAAATACACACAAGCTCACGTTCCCTCTCCTTAGCACAGCCACACCGAACATTCCCAGTGCCAAGAGGGCTAATGAAAGGAGGAGAGGCACACATGGGGATAATTCCCAGTGTCTGGGTGCTTCAGCAAACCCTATAATTCCTAAAGAGGAACTGTGTTGGTTTTTTTAAATTTAGAGCCCAGTCTTCAAGTTGCTTTGTGTCTGCTGTGACATCAGTGAGAGCAGAAAGCACCCGGCACCTAACAGGAGGTGCTCACTAGCTTGCAGGATTGATGCATCATTTTTAAAATGCACGTCATGCCAGTAGTCAGATTCTCTTTTTCCCACTCCTCTCCCCTGCTGGGTGTGAGGAGCCCTTTCTTCTGGTGTGCTTCTTAAGCACTTGTGCTGATTACAAGGAACTCTTCAGTTATAGATCTAGAGACTGAAGTAGGAGTAGGTGGTGTGTATTTGGCAAGGAAGAAAGGGCAACACTTTTCAAAGATTAAAGTTTAAAAATAAAAATATTCTTCCTGGGGAAGAAAAATGAGCCTGTCAGTGCTTAAAAATGGAACAGGTTTATATGGGACTAAAATGTGGGATGTTCCTTATTATCACAGTAGTGACCTCCCATGGTCACAGAAAGCATTCCATTCTCTAAACTCCTGTTTTCATCTCCTCATAGCTTTCAATTAAAAAAAATTTTGGATGCATATTTTTCATGCTTTCATCTCAGCCCAAAGGTGAGTTTTTGTGGAAAGTTTGAAGAAAAAACATGCAGGCTGTCTTAATTAACATGCAGTTATAGAATTGTGGAAAAAAATATGTTTTCTATTTTTGCATATAACCCAAAATGCTTACGTTTATAAAAAGTTCAGATTTGTCTTAGACTTACCCCCTGAGAGGGTGGCCCAGCAAAATAGGGGTCAGGATATCTGGGTTCTTCTCCTGACTCTGCCACTGACTTGCTGCAATTTTGAGCTTCTTACATTATACTTCTCAGTAGTAACTCAATCTCCTCATCTGTAAAATGGAGATAATACTTTCCAAACTTTGTACAAAGTTTTCAGATCTACAGAGAAAAAATGCAATATAAGAACTAACTGTTAAAATATTTGGTTTAGAAATACTAGCACAAAAGTTATTAAAGTTAAATTCATTAACCTTTTAACATGCATCAGTTTCTTGTGAGATGTATCTAAATAGGTGCCCATGAAAGTTATATTTAAAACTAACAAATTTATTTGAGCATAAGCTTTCGTGAGCTACAGCTCACTTCATCGGATGCATTCAGTGCCACTGAATGCATCCGATGAAGTGAGCTGTAGCTCACAACAGCTTATGCTCAAATAAATTAGTTAGTCTCTAAGGTGCCACAAGTACTCCTTTTCTTTTTGCGAATACAGACTAACACGGCTGCTACTCTGAAACCCATATTTAAAACTGTGTTCATTTTAGCACAATTGGTAAAACTTCATGCATTTTGCTGCTCTGGTAGATAGCAGATAGCTGCTCTGGTAGATAGATTGGTAGATATGGGTTTAGGAAGAACTACCTCACTCTTGGCCCTTCTCCTGAGGCAGGAGTGAAGAATAGGCAGCTATTAACTCTACCAGGAACAGGCTCATTAAAGTGATTGCCCTCCCATGTAAGTATCAATTCTCTGACCCCCCCCCCCCCCACAGCTATCAACTCTTCCAATACTCTTACCTCCACGACAAGGGCTCAGCTTTCAAATCACTATCCACTGATCAGATAAACCAGCCTCATTGCAACCAGTGCTCTTGACCACTTTACCCCATTTCCAAGCCTTTGGCCCTCCTCACAGTTGTCTGTCCCCCAGATCCCTCTATGACTGGTAAGTGCTGTATCACCCAGCTTTCCTATCATATTGACCCTCTAACTCATAACAAATGCCTGACCCCCACTTCTGGTCTCAAACGCTCTTCACTCCATCATATTCACAGATGTGACAAAACACAGACCCCCCTTCCAATTCTCAAACTTCCCATTGTGATAAGCCCCGGACTTTTCCTATTAGCTGTCAAATGCAATGACTATCCCATGATCCCCATTTGAGTTATCAAAACCCTCTGTGATCACTACCAGCTGATAACCTCTCCCAGCAAACCCTCACAAAAGGCCAAATTCTTCAGTAACACTGGTTGTGATGATTTAGGAAATCTGTGTATGTACAATTTATGAGTTCTGACTGGTATTATGAAATTGCTGTATCATGGATGTGGAGTTAGCCAGGTGCTGTCAGGTCTGTGTTACATAAGCCCCAGACTAGGGACAAAGGAGAGCAGTTAACTTTAATCACTGAGCTCTGCCCAAAGAATGTGTATGCTAAGAAAGGTTACCTGAGGGAGGATTGGAAACCAGTTCAACCAAGTTTGCCTGCAGAGCTAGGATTTTCTGGGTGGAATATTTCCCCCAAACAGGAGGAAAAAGAACTAGCCTTTAAAACTACAGAGACTGGGTAAGTAGGGTGATGCCCTGAGTCACACAGAAAGCTTGGGCAGGAGAGAAGCATGCTTAATGCTTTCATAGCAGTGTGGGCTTGTTTAATTGAGGGATCAGCCAGAAAGAAAGAAACTGGGGCACAGGTGAGAGAGACACCATGGTTGAGAGAAACTGTGTGCAAGAAGGGGGCATCCTGAAGCCCAAAGAATGCTCAAGTCTGGTGAGGAAACTGAGGTAGGGAAATACACATAGGTGTTTTATTGTTTGCCTACATCTTTACTTAAATATTGCAAGAGAGATAAAGAGTAATTGTGTTTGGAAAACTTTCTGAAGTCTATCTGTGTGTTGATTTGCTTCACCAATATGTGCCCCTCAAGAGTTAAACTAAACATAGAGCGACCATGGATGGAACTCTGGGAAAGGGTGTAGTTAAGCTACTCGGGAGTCTGGGAGTGGGTCACTGTTGGTCCTGGGGGCTGAGGGCAGCTAGGCTTTGTAATCCCATTTCCATAAAGTGGTAACAGCCCGCCTGTGCTCAGGAAATGTGCTAAAAATGCCAAGGGCTATAACCTTTTCTGCCCAAGGGAAGTTTAAGAGCACATGAATCTAGTGTTTTGGGTCTCCTCCTCAACACAGCAGCCTGGAGTTTCCAGCCAAGAGGGGCTCTACCAGGATGTGTGTGACAACCATTGTAAACCCAGATGGTGTCCATTAAAATCAGTTGAGTTTCTCTGGATTTATACCGGTGTAACTGGAAGAGGTTGGGCCAAATTATCCTGTTGCATTATTTGGCAAATAATACAGTATAATAGAGAAAAAAAAAGCTGCTTTTGTCTATACCTTGAGACCCACATATGGATTTCATTATTATTGCCTAAATTGTATGATTATATATTGAAAAAAGCCATATTTATATATGCAAAAGGGTAAATTAAGGTTTGTCTGGGAAATTTAGCTGAGAATTTCCTGTTTAAATCCTCAGATTTTATTTGGCATGAATTACCTTTTTTCCTGGGAGTTAGCAAGTTGTAGCAAAGCAGCACCCAGCCTGTCCACAAGTTTTCAGACTGATCAGAGGGGTGTGACTGGATGCCAAAGTTCAAGCGGAGTCATCCCTGAGGCAGCATAAAGATTACCTGAATGAAGACAGATTTTAGAGTGCTGAAAATATTGATATTTATTGTATGAGCAAAAAAAAAAAATCCCTGTAGAGCTGACAATTCTTAGGTAGAGAGGGGGGTGGAAGGACGAAGGTGCAAAATCCCCTGTATTGGGGAGGAAGGTAATTGTTCTGTCTGTGTGGTAATTTGGATTTGAGAGAGAGTCCCTCTGAGGGGAGACTGGAGGAGGGAATTATTCTGAGTCCCAGTTATCCTCCATCTCAGAATTTGCTTTCAGTAGAAGAAATGCACAATATGCATCAAATCCGGGAGTAATCCAAAAACGCCACACTTCCCCTCCAAAACACACACTCTGCTCCAGGGCAGTGAGGTGCAGACGAAGTGGGAGAGGGGGGTTCTGTGCCCCAAACTGAAGGAGGCAAGGGGTAGGGGACACTTCTGTGTGTGTGGGGGGGAGAAGACCTGTGCTCTGGGTTTGAGGGGCTAGGGAGAGGTCCTCTGTGTGTGCGCTGGGCTGGAGGCAGTAAGGGGTGGCTGGGTGCACATGTCTCTGAGCTCTGGCTGGGGATAGGGGTGGTGGCTGCTGGAATGTGCGTGTGTGGCGGGGGGGCATGTCTGCCTCTGGGTGCTGTACCCAGGGCAGTGGGCTCTGAGGAGAGCTCTCTCAAGGGTGCTTCTGTGAAAGGGGTGCAGCTGTGGGAGGCTCTATCTGGACAGGTGCCACCTATCAGGGGGGTGTAGGTCTCTAGCTGGAGAGGGGGCTGTTGGGGGAGTGTAGCTCTCTCCAGGATGGTCCATCTCCTGGGGACTCTAGTTAGGCCATGGGGCATCTGGGGGCCCAGTCCATCTCCCGGGGGTTCTAGCCAGGCCGTAGGGTGAGGGGCTCTGGGGAGAGCCAGGTTATCTCCCGGTGGCTCAGGACGGGCCGGTCCATCTCCCGGGGACTCTAGCTAGGCCAGGGAGCTCTGGGGGGCTGGTTGGTCTCCCGGGGTCTCTGGGGTTCGTGTCCAGGAGGCTCAGGGGTAGGGGGGTGATCGGTGTCCCGGGGGCTCTAGCCGGGCTACGGGGGTTTGAGGGGGGCGGTCGGTGTCCCGGGGGCTCTAGCCGGGCCGGGGGTCCCTCCCCCGCGCACGCTGCAGGTCTCTATCACCCTCCCGCGCAGGCTGCTGCCTTCCTACCCCCGTTGCCGTGGCAACCGCCCGGCCTCCCCCAGCCCCGCTCCGCCTGCGGAGTCGCTCGGCAGCCGCCGCTCGGAGCCGGACTCGCCGCCGCTGTCACAGCCTCACATGGAGCTGCTGGCTGCGGCGCTCAGCGCCGCCTGCGCCCTGGACCGCGACGGCTCGGCGGAGAGCGCGGCCGGAGCCCGCCCGGCCGGCAGGTGAGGGGCGAGGGCTGACGGCGAGCCGGGGAGGGGACGCCCCGCCGCAGGACCCGCTCACCCCTTCCCACTTGCAGGCGGACCCACCGCCGGGCTCGCGTCCCTCCTCTGCCCCCTGACTCTGAGCCAGAGCGCGGTGACCCGCAGGCTCGAACCCTGCCCCGCCAGGGGCTGCTCTCCACCCCCCAATCCCCCGGCCCCGCCCGGGGTTGCTCTGCAACCCTCCCCCAACCCTCCTGCCCCGCTTGGGGTTGCTCTCCAACCCCCCCCCCCCATCCTCCTGCCCTGCTGGGGGCTACAATCCCCCTCCTCGGCCGGGGCTGCTCTCCAACCACCTTGCCCCCAACACGCCAACCCTCCTGCCCCGCCAGGGGTTGCTCTCCAACCCCCTCCCCCAACCCTCCTGCCCCGCCAGGGGTTGCTCTCCAACCATCTCCCCCAACCCTCCCGCCCTGCCCTGCCCTGCCCAGGGCTGCCCTCCAACCCCCCTCCATCCTCCTGCCCTGCTGGGGGTTACAATCCCCCCTCCCCCCTCACACGCCAATCCCCCTGCCCTGGCCGGGGCTGCTCTCCAACCCCCTCCCAAGATGCCAATCCCCCTGCCCCACCCAGGGCTGCTCTCCACCCCCCCCCCAACACACCAATCCCCCTGCCCCACCTGGGGCTGTTCTCCAAACCTCCCCTGCCCCAACCTGGACTGATCTCCACTCTCCACACCTTTTCCCCTCCAACACCCCCTATAACCCTCCTCCACCCCCTTACTGACATGGTGTTGACCTCCATTCCAACACACACACACACCCCACACACAACCAGAACTCATCTCCGTCACATTCCCCCACCCCATACCTATGCATCAACCGGGGCTGATTTTCATCACACTCCTTTCTCCCCCCGCCACCATCTCTCTCACCAACGAGCCTGATCCCCATTTCTCCCCACTTTCAGTCCTCCCCATCTCCCTGTTCCAATCCAGGCTGAACTCCAGCGAGAACCTAGATTCAAGTTCCCTCTCCCTAAACCAGGGTATGTGACTGAACTCTCAGCATCCCTTCTCCCTGCCCCCTTCCATGTACTGGAACTGAGATGCATTCATCCTCTGTTCTCCCTACTCTATACAGACCTGAGCTGAACCCCAGCCAGAATCCCTCGGTTACACACACAAACACACACCTACTCTGAGGCTGGCTCTATCACCTCCTTGCACAGGGCTACGCTCAATCCGTGATGGGATCCCATACCCCAGCTCCGGGTGGAATCAGGAGAGGTTACTGCTCTCCTGCAGGGCCAAAGCCTCCACTCCCAGTGCTCAAAGACAGCCCCTGTGGCACATAGGGGTTTTTTGGAGAGGAAGGAGTGTGCTTGCCCTATGGAGGTGAATCATAGGGTAGTTCTGAAAGTTACACACTCAGGGTCCCTAAATAGTGTGTCTTGCTGGCCACTGATGCTGGTAAGTGCCAGAGCCCATTGGTGTATGTGGAAGCTGGGGGTGTCAAATGCTTGGGCTGAGGGCAGCTCGATTGACAATGCCTGACTGTATATTTCTCTCCCAAAGAGAATCCCCTTCCACGGCTGGATCAGTGCTTATCCCTGATGAGAGCCCCGTGCTCCCAGAGTGCCCAGCTGCTCTCCCTGAAACTCTGCAAATGATTCACCCTATGACAACTGACTCCTGGAAAACGCTCATTGAACAAATAGGTAAGGGCCATGTTTGTTGTACCATAAACTTATGGGCTGCCCAAGGCATTGTGCTGTCTGACAGAAATACTGCCCCTATTAACCCAGGCAGTGTTCCTAGATTTCTAGAGTGCGAAGACTTCACTTGTGCATTTCTGATGAGTGAAGACGCTGAATATACATGAGAGAGAAAATAGTTCAAACATTTACATATAACCCATTAGAACTAAACTTGGCCTGAAAATTGTAAGAAGTGTTCAAGTAGGTTACTTTCTAGCCTTTTAATCTTGGGGCAGAATTTATATTAGTTAAAGATACCATCGATATAAGATTCTCCTGGATTTTAGCTCCTTAGTGTGAAATTGGTAGTTCTTAAGGTTGCTTGAACCTTGAAAGCAGCAATAATTGGAGAGCAAGAACTAACCCCCCTAATAGCAGGCATGTCCCACCTTCCACTTCTCTCAAGGTGTGAGGACATGGGAAGTGGAAAAAGCTCCCCACAGGAGAGAGCTCCTCCTCAGCCATCAATCCAGATCTTCACTGGTCTATTATCATCAATCATTTATGATACAGTAGCACCAAGAGGCCTTATTAGGACCCTGCTGTGCAGGGAGAGCAAGAAACAGTCCCTGCCCCAAAGAGCTTACATTTAAATAGATTAGACAGATAAATAGACAAACATAAAAACAAAAAATGAAAAAACAAGACATCTTTTAAAAACTAAATTGAGGTATTCCCCCTCCCCCCCACTCCCATTTTCCAGATGCTCCAGCCATTGCTGATCTAGTGTGCTTTTCTTCCACCCTGGCTACGCCACAGAGGTAGATAAGGAAAAGCCCAAATAAAAAGCAATCAAAAGGTGCCTACAAGCCAAAGATATCTAAAGGCAAACCCTTTCAGTACATGCAATCCAGTCACTCCTCTCTACAGGAAGCAGTGGGAGATTCCTATCTCCTCCAGGGCTTCCTGGGAATGGGAGTATGGACCAGGGTTGCAACACAGCCACTTTTACACTAAGTCTAAATAAATATGGTTCTTTCAACAAAAATCTCAAAATACAAATTCATCATAAAACCCTTTTGAAAAAAGCAACAAGTTATGTATATACACATTCAACCTCAAACGCATATCCACATATTTACTTAAATTTATTATAAATACACTTCCCTATTAAGCATATTATTTGGATTACAGAATCAGTACCTCATTGTGCTGAGGCTGAACAAACATACTATAAGAGAGAGAGTCCCTGCCTGAAAGAGACTGTAAACTAAAGATCTGATCCTGTAATCTGATCCATGTGGATAGATTACTGCACCTGTGTGGAACCCCAGTGGCTTTGTCAGGCTGTGTGTGTGTCCACTCACATAAATCAGTTTTCAGGATTGGGGCCTAACTAGGGAGAAAATGCAACACAGATAGGGATGCGGACAGAAGGAGGAAGGCAAGTATGAGAATAACAGGAACACAAGATTGCATATATCAGGGGTGGCCAAGAGCCACATGTAGCTCTTTTACAGTTAAAGTGGGGCTCACAGAGCCCCACAAACCCTTCCATTCTCTGCCTACCAGATTGGGGGGCAGAGCTCAGGGCTTCTGCCCTGCAGCAGAATGGTGGGGCTAGGGCTTCTGCCAGTGGCGACTGCTACCTGATGAGGTTTGCCCCCCTCTAACAGCTTGAGTCATGCTCCCCCTTACCCTGAACAGTCCTCCCTGCAGATCCCAGCTGTTTGCCACTGCCTCTCCTCACAACTGCAGCGCTCAGCTCGCCAGCTCCAGCAGCTGCCATGCAGGGAGGGGGCCTAGTAGTACCAAGTGACTGAGCAAGGTCATCAAATCCTGGCAAAATCTGGGGGGTGGTATGTGACTCCATGGGCCCTCCCGGGTGTCACCTCTGTCTTCTGCCCAGCAGGGAGGTGGATCTCCTGGCTTCAACCCTGCAGGATGTGCCTGCTGGGGCTTGGAGCTTCAGCAGAAGCCCCGAGCCCAGACAGGCGCCTCCTGCGGGGCTGAAGCCCTGAGACCCTCCTCCCCGCAGGGCTGAACCCTGAGCCCAGACAAGCACCTCCTGTGGAGCTGAAGCCCTGAGACCCCCCCTCCCTGCAGGGTTGAACCCCAAGCCCAGACAGGCTTCTCCTGCAGGGCTGAAGCCCCAAGATCCCCCTCCCCATAGGGCAGAAGCCTCTAGCCCCACCACTCCACCGCAGGGTTGAAGCCCCAGCAGGTGCGCCTCACCTCTTGAATTTTTGAAGATTGTTGTATGTGGCTCAGAGGGTCAGTAAGTTTGGCCACCCCGGGTATATATTCTTAGCTGAATGTATAATTTGGAGACTTCAGTGGCTTTTATATTTGTTTGATATTTTAAATAAGTGGACACTATCGGGCCACTTGCTCCGCATATCCAACTTAACTCTCCAAAAAAACCCACCAAATAAATACATTATCAAAGCATTAGATTGTCTATTGTTAAGTGAGAAACATCAGTGAATATATTTATTGATATCTCTTTATAAGGTAATAGTTTCTGAAATGTAGATAACAAAAATATGTAAAATATAACCCCAAAATCCATAGGTCAGAGTTATGGTTGTGTTATGATAAAATGCACATCTTTGTACTTGATGAGAGTAACATATGTGGTCAGTGTAAAATATATGATATATTTAGCTGTTCATCTCCTTGTCTTTAGGTGCTTGAGTTTTTTAAATTATGTGGTAGGTAATTTAACTGTGGTCACTTAGCAACCTTAACTGGTTTCATAAATGATGTTTTTGTCTTTAATTATGGAGCAGCTGATAGCTATACAGCCGTAACTGTAGAGCAGCTAAGTTTCTATGTAAAGCTTAATTTAACATCCTCTCTAAAATTCACACACACACACACGCACAAAAAACGATAAATATTGCTGGGCCAATGGAAATATACAGATCACACTGTAAGACTTATGGGATTATACAAATCAGAGTCTTATTGTATAGTGTGTTAGATGCAGATCTGTACTGGCTACACATGTTATGAAGGGATAAGGTACGCTGACATTCTGAGTTTCTCGTGGTCTCCATAATGGGCAGAGTTAAGATTGTTGGGGTTTCTTGTGTGGGAAGTGTTACCTTAACTGTTTCTCTCAAGGTTATGGGGTTTTGTTTTTTAAGCATAACATGTTCTTTTAAGGAATACATGGCATGGGGAGGGGAGTGTAAATGAGCATTTCCTGATTTTCCCATGTTTGGGTTTTGGAGTTCCATGTTCTGGAGGCATGAAAGGATAGGGTGGCTCTGCTGTAGAGCAGCAGCCTTAGCTCCACTTTAGCAAAGCTTTGTTATGTGGAAATCCAGTATAAAGTCCAAATAGTGACTCAGAAAGCCATGTTGTTGAACAGTCCAGGCTTTGATATCTTGGCAGCCTGGAAGAGACGCTCCAGGACACCAGTGGGGAGAGAAGGCTGAAGCCTGTCATGGGCCAAAATGGGAAATCTCCTAGAGATTCTGGTAAGCTGTCAGGCAAAACACTACAGTTGGGAATGAGGAGGCTACTTGGACCACTGAGGACATTTACCAGGAACAGGAGAAGTCTGCATTTAGGTGTAGGGTTATTGATGAGGAGAGGCTGAGCCTTGGAGGATGCTATGGGAAGCTTGGACCAAGGAAGAAATGGAAGGCATTGAGAAAGCTTGAGTAAGTTAGATGCCAGAAGAAGTCAGACAATATTTGTCAGCCAAAACAGCAGAATTTTGGGCATAGTTCAGGGATGTAGTGAACAGTTTTAAATTTGTATACACGCTGCCTGATCTGTTGTCTCCTTCCTGCTGCATTTCTACTAATCTCCCAAGGCAGATGTGTTATTATAGTCTTAATTTAGTGGCAATGTGTTAATGGAAGGCTTGATAAAGATGTAAAAACAGCCCTAGACACCAAAACAACCTAATTGCCAAATATCGATCTAGTTACTTATATGGCCCTCATCATTTTAGTGTCTGAGCATCTCAAATCATTAATGGATTTTATTTTCACAACACCTCTGTGAGGAAGAGTATTACATTTTTACAGATGGGGAACTGAGGCACAGGGTAGATTAAGTGATTTGTGCAAGGTACTACAGGGAGTCTCTGGCTGAGCCAAGAATCCAGTGGGACTTCCCAAGTTCCAGTCCACAGGCTTAGGCACTGGACCATCCTTCTTACCCTGCTACAAGAAATGCTGCTCCCAGGAAGCTAAAAATCTGCAAACTGATGTGTGTAAGATGTACTTGCGTACACCCATGTTGTACTCTTTAGGAGAAAGATTGCCATCAGTCACAGACTGCACAAGGGTCAGCTGCAGTAGGTTAATTATTCCTATATCCCCATTAGTGGGCTTTTTCTTGTATAGGCATAGAAGAGGACGAGGTCCTTGCCCATGGGAGTCTACAGTCTAAATTGGATAACATAAGTTAAACTGACAACACATTGTGGTAAAGGGGGAAAGGAAACAGTAACCAGTGGAGAGACATATTATGAGCTGAATCTCCGAGAACAATCTTCTGTTGTAGATCCTTGCAACCTAACCCAACAGGACCTGACTACGAGTGTTGGGTTCAGGTTGAGTCGGAAAACAACCCAACCATTTCGTCTTGGGTCATGTTGTCTCTTCCTGCCTCACTGTGCTCTGTATGTGCTGTGAGTGAATGTGCTGAGGAGTCTCAGTATCTGTCATGTTGTTCTGTACCAGATATGGATTGGTTATAGAGCTTGCTTATACACACCAGCTGTGTTCATCATAAGAGCATTTAATGTTCTGCCAGATATGCCTGAGGTTCGTTTAAAATCAGGTTTTTATAGACCGTGCCACCTAGTGGCTGAACAGTTTAGCATTCCATTACATCTTCTCCGGCACGTGAGCTGATTTTCAGTGGCACTCACACTGCCCAGGTCCTGGCCACCAGTCCGGGGGGCTCTGCATTTTAATTTAATTTTACATGAAGCTTCTTAAACATTTTTAAAACTTTATTTACTTTACATACAACAATAGTTTAGTTATATATTAAAGACTTATAGAAAGACTTATAGAAAGAGGCCTTCTAAAAATATTAAAATGTATTCTGGCACGCGAAACCTTAAATTAGAGTTAATAAATGAAGACTCGGCACACCACTTCTGAAAGGTTGCCGACCGCTGTTCTACATTCTTACCATTTACAGTATTTACACGGTCAAACTGTCTTTGAAGTTCATTATTTTTGTATACCTGAAAACACAGGCCATGATGACTAGGTAATGATGTCCTCTGACTTTGAATAAATCTGCAGCTAGTCTCTTCCAAGGTCTGTCTAGTAGAGGTGTTGATATTCAAGGTTCTTTGTGTTTTGTTTGTCTGTTAGTTCTACAGTGTTCACATGCAGATACTTTATTCTTTACGTCTGTGCTGATGCCTGGCCACCACACTGGCTTGTTAGCCTGTTCATGGCATTCAATTAATTCTTGATGCTCTTCATGGATGAGGTTTAGGATGTCTCCTCTCATTTCGTTAGGAATGACGATGAAGTTGCCTTTAATCATGAGTCCATTTGACTTGCTGAAGTCTTTTGTCACTTCCTTAGTATCCTTTAGATACTTGGTCCAGCTGCCCCAATGTAACTTAGAAACTTCCTGAAGTTGCATATCTGTTGAGGTTGCTTTCTGTAGCAGGAATAGTCTCTTTTCTCACACTGGTTTGAATGTGTCCACAATATCCACATATGCCTTTACGTCATCTTCAAACTCTCAAGTAGTGAAGTGTGATGCTGGGCTCTGTGACAGAACGTCTGCTGCTACCAGATTTTTCCCAGGAATATATCTAGCAATTGAGTTAAATTACATTAATCTTAGCAATAGACATTGGCATCTCAGAGGTGCTTGATCAGGGTCTTTTCCATTGATGCGGGTTACAAGTGGTTTATGATCTGTTATCACTGTGGGTTTGTGGACGTCATAGTAATTGAGAACTGGAGCTGTTGAGATAATTTTTAACCTTTTTGAAGACAGTTTTTTGATTTGGCCCCCACAGGCAAGATGTGTTGGACTTTAACAATTTATTCAGTGGTTTTGTCACTGTAGAAAGGTCTTGTAGGTATTGACCAAGATAATTTATCATCCTTGGTGTACATCTCAGTTCTGGTACATTCATTGGTGCATTCAATTCTTGAATTGCTTTCACTTTCTCAGGGCTAGGATTGATTCCATTTTTGTTTGTCTGTCCCAGAAACTTTATTTGGGGCATGCAGAAAATGCACTTTTCCTTGTTTATCTTCAGTCTAGACTAACTCTTAGGTTTAGGACTTCATTGAGGGTTTTGTTGTACAGTATTCTTCCATTGAAGATCCATATATCGGAATATCATCCATGAAACCTACAACTCCATTTGTGTTCGTTAACAGTTCTGCCATCTTTCTTTGGAAAATTTCAGGTGCACTGGTAATTCCAAAAGATAATCTTTGAAAACAAAATCTCCCAAAGGATGTGATGAATGTAGTCAGTTTAGCACTTTCTTTGGCTAATTTGGCAGAATCTGCTTTGAGAATACTTTCAGAGTAACAGCCGTGTTAGTCTGTATTCGCAAAAACAAAAGGAGTGCTTGTGGCACCTTAGAGACTAACCAATTTATTTGAGCAAATAAATTGGTTAGTCTCTAAGGTGCCACAAGCACTCCTTTTCTTTTTGAGAATACTGTACCTCCTTTCACTTTTGGGAGGAAGTCATGCAATGTTGGGACTGCTTCATTAAGTCCTTTAAGATCCACACATTCATATTTTTCCATTTTTCTTTATTACTGGTACCATTGTGGCACACCATGCTGTTGGCTCAGCACTTTTCTTAATTATGCCATTCTCTCTAACTCGTTTTCCACTTTATGAAGTAATGGATGAGAATCCTGCAAGGGATATGTACACTATATGGTTCAGCGTTGTCTCAGATTTATTTGGATCGCCTTTCAAAAGCTCAATATCGCCAAATATTCCATTGAGTTCATCTACCTTTGTCATTAAACCCATCATGGCTGCCACACTGTGGCTGAGAAAGGTGTTGGTCTGTGGTCCTTTGATCACATCCACTTGAATGCAAAGCTTTTGTCTTTGTAAACTATTTCTGTGATGAACTGGTTCATGCAATTAAGAATACCTCCATGGCTACCCAGACGCATGTCAGGTGACTTCAGCTCTGGAAGGGGTTAAAGGTGATTGTGAGTCCCTTCTGAGATGACTGGTGAAGTCAACTCCTAAGTGAATTGTCTTGCTATGAATATTCAATTTCACTCTCCAGGCAGGCTCTATGTGAATACAAGAAATAGAGCCTGGAAAAAATGGCTCTTGATTCTCTGGAATATGAGTCAACTCCCTGACTGCTTTGGTGCAGCAAACACATGCAAAATTTGCACATTTCATGCATTTATTACATGGTGTACCTCTAGCTGGACATGCATCATCTCTTGATATATGACTTTTTCCACACCTTGTGTGTGTAGGCTGGAATTTGTCCCTCTTAGCCTCAGAGTTCTCTCTCCTTGCTTCAGGGGTTTTATGATAATAACTTAACACTCAAATGTCTGTTTATAGTTTCTAAGCTAGTTTCAGATTTTTCAATTTGCTCCTGTCTTTTGTACTGTTTGACTAATTTTGACTGCTTTGCCATCTGTATAGCTGTGCTTAGGGTTAAATCTCTCTTGAGTTGTAGCTGCTGTGAAAGATTTTTATCTGTTAACCCAATAACCAGCCTGTATTTGGTATTTTCATGTTTTTCATTTCCAAAATTACAGTTTTCAGCCAACATCTGCAGAGTTCTTATAAAACGGTCAACATTTTCCCTTGGTTCTTGAATTCTCTGGTGAAAACATCCTCTTTCATAAACCACATTTTTCTAGGATATAAAGTATGCATCAAATATAGCCAGAACCCTTTCATAATCATTTGTGACTGTCTTCAGTAAAGTCAAAAGATTTAAAGATATGGTTTGCTCACTTCCCCATAGCATAAATTTAAAAAGATACCTATACATCTTCAGTTTCTTTGAGGACTTTGTTTGCAGTTTGAAATCTTGCAAAACACTGCTTCCAGTCTGTTCGTTGTGAAGGTTTTTCAAAGTTGAGATTCTCTGGGGCACTGAAGAATGGCATGGCGATGAGATCCTGCATCCTTTATTGCTGTTCCTTCTGTCTCTATTCTTAGTTTACTCCTGTCAACATGTCACATTCTTCTGTACCCGATATGGACTGGTCATAGAGCTTACTTATACACACCAGATGTGTTCATCATAAGTAGAGCCCTGCAAATCCTGAGGTATCTGCTTTATATCCATGGACCATTTTTGTGGATAGCAGCTCAGATGCAGATACAAATTTTGTATCTGCGCAGGGCTCTGGAGCTGTAGCACAGACTCACCAGAGCAGGTGGAGGGACCTAGGCTCCCGACAGCTGCCAACGCATCTCTCCTTGACCAGGCTCCAGCCGGGGGTGGGGGTGCCTCGGAGCCGCAGCCTAGCCATGATAAGAGCTGAGAGGGCAGCTGTGGGGACCTGTGGTGGACCTGCCCTGGGTGGGGGGCCCAAGAAGCCCCCGGTTCGTGTCCCTGCCCCCCAGACCTCCCGCCCAGGACAGGCAGAGGGACTGCACCGTGGTTCCTCACAGCTGCCCACGCGGCTCTTACCGTGGCTGGGTTGAGGCTCTGAGGCACATGCCCCGCCCTGCCTGAGAGCCACACGGGCAGCTGTAGGGAGCTGGTGCAAAGTTGCTGAACCTCCACCTTCCCTCAGCCAGGCAGGGGCATGGCTGAGGGCTGCTCTCAGGCCCCCCCCCCCCCCCCGCCATGCACCACGGGCAGGTGGAGGGTCCGCTGTGGTTCCCCAGAGCTGTCTGGGCTCCCCGGCTAGGCTCCATGCTGGCCTGGCCGGGGAGGAGAGGGGGTGGGGGCTTGGGAAGGAAGAAGAGGGTAAGGGGGAGGGGTCTGCCCCTGTGAAAAGTGGATGGACGAGGCTCCCTGTTTCCCCACCCTCCGTTCCGGCTCCACTGGTCACTGCTGCACAGTGCTGTTTAGAGCCCTGCAAATCCGTGGATATCTACAGATATCTGTATCCATGGATGCAGATACCTTCAGACAATTTTTGCGGATCGCAGATCAGATGCAGATACATGTTTCTGTATCCACGCAGGGCTCTAATCATAAGTGTCTTAATGTTCTGCCAGGTATGGCTGAGGTTTGTTAAAATAGGGTATGTTACACACAGCGCCATCTAGTGGCTGAGCAGTACAATACGGTTTAACATTCGATTACAGTGCCTCTTACTTGGCAGCACACACAGCTCAGTGAAGCTGTGGAGGCTGGCAGTAGTGGGACACGTAGCTATCACCAGGCCGACCCACCAGGCAGGAGGCGGCTGCAGATGGATAGCAAGCATGGGGCGTGGTGAGCAGGAAGCTCCCCCAGGCCAAGCCCCAAGGACAAGGTGGTGGCGTTGACACAGGTTCGGGAGGAAGTGTTGGGTTTGGGTCAGGCTGGTTCTGAAAACAACTCAACACTCTCGGGTCAGGTTCAGATTGTCTGTGCTCAGCTCTGCTTTGGGTCCAGAGTAGGTTTTAAAATTAGGGCCAAGCAGACCTCTGCAAGTGAAACTTGGAATCTATTCCAGGTGGTTGCAGTGAACCAGAATTCATTCCAAATGCCTTCAGGAAACACTAGACTATATATACTGTTACATACAAAATATTAAAAACCTGTGTTAAGTAAGTTCAGATTGCAAAATCAAACACTCATAAGTTAGAAATCCCAGGATGAAGGTTGTCCATGCACCCTTAATTTGTCCCCCTTGTGTGTATGCATTATGATACAGTCTAATTCCATGATCACATACAATTTTCAGTTTTTAATACAAATGGACAAAATGAAGTAAAATAATAGCAGAGAGAGGTTCAATATGGGAATATATAAAACCTATGAATAGTATATGATACAAACCACTACTTTAGCCATTTAAATCAATGTGACAACAATTCCATACTTCCATACTCTGATTGGCATTGTTAAAACCAGCTAATACCTAGACAGCCATTGCCCAATAAAACTTTTGTAACAAGAGGTACACGTATCTTCAGTGTAATCTTTGACTCCTCCTCTGTCCCCATATTCAGGCCAATCTCAGATCATAGTTTCTCTCTCTTCAACATCTTAAAAAAATCAATTCCTACCTTTCAGGAGGTCTAAAATGCCTCTCCAGGCCATGATCATATCCTGATTTAACCACCATAGCCTCCTGCTTAAGTTTCCTGATTCTCACTTTGATTCCCTTCAGTCTGTCCCAAAATATTGCAGATAAAATCATTTTCACATGCTGCTCTAGTCACATTAACTCCCCTCACCTTCCATATCGAATTCATGCTTCCCATCCTTATCACCAACACCCTTCCCAAGTTCGTCACTACCTATATCTCTGTTTTCATATTTTAGTATTTGGCTTTTTGCTGTCTTTGCTCTGCCCAAAGGTCTTCCTACTCATCCTCCTTTCTGTCCTTCTCCCACTATCATCTTCATGCTTTCATACTTTCTCTATGTCTGGAACACCCACTAGGTAGGCTTCCCTCTACCTTCAAATCCTTCTTTAAAATGTGTTTCTCTCTCCAACCCTACCTAAGCTGACACTTTTGGGCTGAAGGCTCCTTGGGAAAGGGATGTTGTCTTCCATCTTTGGCAGATCAAAGGAAAGGTGGATCAGATAGGGAACATATTAACAAAACAAGAATTTCATTGACTAGAGTTTTATTTCATGTTCTCCAAAAACAGAAGGAAAGAACATGCCCAACAGATCCTTATTAAAGGGATCTGCCTCTAAATGTTTACAAAGAGAATAAACCACAATTCCACAAAACAAAAACAAAGTGGGGTTATTTGCCTATAATTTTCAGGACAAGACCCATCAGCGCAACTTCCTTCCTTCCACATGTCTCCTCTACTGTGGAAAAGGTATCTTTTTTTTTATATAGTCCCCTTATTCCCCAGCATGCCCCGGGGACTGCATTTCCCAGCCTTCCCTGCTCTCCTAAGGCTTGATCCTCTAAACCAGTGAACACTCTGGGCCCCAGTGCAGCAGAGCATTTAAGCACGTGCTTAAGTTTAAGTACATGAGGAGTCTCACTAAGGTCAATGCTGATTCAGGAGTGTTCCCTTCACAAGCTTTAAATGTTCTGTACATCCCAGTTCATGCCCTGTGTTATGTACAGGGCTGAGCACACTATTGACGATTAACAGATAACATGTATGAAACCATATAAGCATAGTAGACTATGAGGGATTATGTAAGTAGCATCGTGATAAACTTCAAGGAAAGTCTCTTTTCTTCATTTATAGTGTAGGAAGCTAACAGAAATGTGTATGGTTTCCAAGGTACAGCTAATCCTATTGCTATTTTAATCCAGTTTTGAATATCTTTCCAGAAAGAACAGTTTACAAGAATTACCACATTCTGTGAGTGTATGTGTTTCTTATGTACAGGTTTTCCCATCATAACCCTGTCTAGAAATATAGGTTCAACATTAATTGGTACTGAGTTTCAAAAAAAATTGAAATACCTGGTACACAAACTCCTGACCTGTCTCTCACATTGTTATATATGAAAACTGTTTATGAGATACAATATCATTTATACATTTTGCCAGATAGATTTTAACCCTTATTGAGTAAAGCAAAATAAGTATTTATGCAATGGCTGACACCAGCATCGTTGTTCATTTAACAATCACAACACTTAGAATCATAGAAGATTAGGGTTGGAAGGGACCTCAGGAGGTCATCTAGTCCAACCCCCTGCTCAAAGCAGGACCAACCCCAACTAAATCATCTCAGCCAGGGCTTTGTCAAGCCGGGCCTTAAAAACCTCTAAGGATGGAGATTCCACCACTTCCCTAGGTAACCCATTCCAGTGCTTTACCACCCGCCTAGTGAAATAGTGTTTTCAAATATTCAACCTAGACCTCCCCCCCTGCAACTTGAGATCATTTCTCCTTGTTCTGTCATTTTCCACCACTGAGAACAGCCAAGCTCCATCCTCTTTGGAACCCCCCTTCAGGTAGTTGAAGGCTGCTATCAAATCCCCCCTCACTCTTCTCTTCTGCAGACTGAACAGGCCCAGTTCCCTCAGCCTGTCCTCGTAAGTCGTGTGCCCCAGCCCCCTGATCATTTTTGTTGCCCTCCGCTGGACTCTCTCCAATTTGTCCACATCGTTCTGTAGTGGGGGGCCCAAAGCTGGATGCAGTACTCCAGATGTGGCCTCACCAGTGCCGAATAGAGAATAGGGAATAATCACTTCCCTCAATCTGCTGGCAATGCTCCTACTAATGGAGCCCGATATGCTGTTAGCTTTCTTGGCAACAAGGGCACACTGCTGACTCATATCCAGCTTCTTGTCCACTGTAATCCCCAGGTCCTTTTCTGCAGAACTGCTGCTTTGCCAGTCGGTCCCCAGCCTGTAGCGGTGCATGGGATTCTTCCTTCCTAAGTGCAGAACTCTGCACTTGTCCTTGCTGAACCTCATCAGATTTCTTTTGGCCCAATCCTCCAATTTGTCTAGATCACTCTGGACCCTATCCCTACCCTCCAGTGTATCTACCTCTCCCCCCAGCTCAGTGTCATCCGCGAACTTGCTGAGGGTGTGGTCTATCCCATCGTCCAGATCATTAATAAAGACTTTGAACAAAACTGGCCCCAGGACCGAACCCTGGGGCACTGCACTTGATACCGGCTGCCAACTAGACATCAAGCCGTTGATCACTACCATTTGAGCCCAACAATCTAGCTAGCTTTCTATCCACCTTATAGTCCATTAAACCAGTCCATACTTTTTAAACTTGCTGGTAAGAATACTGTGGGAGACCGTATCAAAAGCTTTGCTAAAGTCAAGATATATCACGTCCACCGCTTTCCCCATATCCACAGAGCCAGTTATCTCATCATAGAAGGCAATCAGCATGACTTGGTCAGGAATGACTTGCTCTTGGTGAATCCATGTTGACTTTTCCTGATCACCCTCCTCTCCTCCAAGTGCTTCAAAATGGTTTCCTTGAGGACCTGTTCCACAATTTTTCCAGGGACTGAGGTGAGGCTGACCGGTCTATAGTTCCCCAGGTTCTCCTTCTTCCCTCTTAAAAAGATGGGCAATATATTTGCCTTTTTCCAATCATCCGGGACCTCCCCTGATTGCCATGCGTTTTCAGAGATAATGGCCAATGGCTCTGCAATCACATCAGCCAATTCCGTCAGTACCCTCGGATGCATTAGATCTGGATCCATGAACTTGTGTATGTCCAGCTTTTCTAAATAGTCGTTAACCTGTTCTTTCACCACCTGAGGGCTGCTCACCACCTCCCCATACTGTATTGTCCAGGATAGCAGTGTGGGAGCTGACCTTGTCTGTGAAGACCCAAGCAAAAAAAGCATTGAGTACTTCAGCTTTTTCCACATCGTCTGTCACTAGGTTGCCTCTCCCATTCATTAAGGGTCCCACACTTTCCCTGACCTTTTTCTTGTTGCTAACATACCTGTAGAAACCCTTCTTTTTCTTGTTACCCGTCATCCCTTGCTAGCTGCAACTCCAGTTGCGTTTTGGCCTTCCTGATTACAGCCCTGCATGCCCAAGCAATATTTTTATACTCCTCCCTAGTCATCTGACCAAGTTTCCACTTCTTGTAAGCTTCCTTTTTGTGTTTAAGCGCACCGAAGATTTCACTGTTAAGCCAAGCTGGTCGCCTGCCATATTTGCTATTCTTTCTGCACATCGGGATGGTTTGTTCCTGCACCTTCAATAAGATTTCTTTAAAATACAGCCAACTTTCCTGGACTCCTTTCCCCCTCATATTAGCCTCCCAGGGGATCCTGTCCATCAAAGTCTGCTTTTCTGAAGTACAGGGTCCGTATTTTGCTACTCTCCTTTCTTCCTTTTGTGAGGATCCTGAATTCAACCATCTCATGGTCACTGCTGCCCAGGTTGCCACCCACTTCTGCTTCCTCTAGTAATTCTTCCCTGTTTGTAAGCAGCCAGTCAAGAGGAGAACGGAACCCTGTTTGGTTCCTCCAGTAGCTGCACTAGGAAGTTGTCCCCAGCACTCTCCATAAACTCCTGGATTGTCTGTGCACTGCTGTATTGCTCTCCTAGCAGATGTCCTATTCAAGCATAAACCAAACCAAGGGAGATAAATTAAAAGAATGCAATTTATATTAAATAAATGGAGTGAATGACTAACAGAAGACTAATTGGCACTCCTGTGTTGTCAAATCTAGTAATTCATATTCTAGATCCAAGGAATTGGTTTTCTGGTTCCACCGGATGACTGGAAAGGGCAACATGGGACAACTAACAGCAGCCTTATGAGAAATACTAGATCTTAAAACTTCCAAAGTACAAGATTGTTTTGTAGTTTTCTTTTGTTAGGGGTAGGACCCTGAAAATCAGAAGGAAGTTTTGCCTAATTCAGTGGAACTCCCTCTGCCCCAGATTCTGAAGGAATTTTGGGAAAATCAATGGGAACTTAAGAGTGAATGCTCTCAAAATATATAAATGACAAGACCAATACATTTAGATATTATTTAGGGCTTTGAACAGTTTTAAATATAACTGATTTTATTTCATTTCATTCAGTTGGGGGATATTTATTTTGGTTTCCCCCATTAAGAACTTCCTTTTCTGATAGATATTCCACCTGGCACTAGAAATCTCATAACTTGTCATAGAGCAAAATCCAGTGGTTGGTAGAGCTAAGAATAAAACTCAGGAACCCTGACTCCCAGTTCTCTGTTCCTAACACTAAACCCCAACCCACTTTTCTGTATTTAAACATAACATTGAGGATGAGAGAGCAGATTACCAGATTCATTGAATTAAATGAATGTCTACCACTGTCATCTGAAGAGTTTTCCCTAGCTGTAAGATTAGAAATATTAATTGTAATTACATATTGTTGTCAATCATTTAGTAGTTTAAATATAGCGAGGTGGCCTTTAAGACTGCTGGACTGAACAAAATGGTTGCAGTTTTCCCTTAAAGTTTTATCTATTTTTCTATGGCTGACACTTGTCACTCATATTCCAGCATCTCATGAACATTAAATAATTTATCCTCTTACATCTCTTTGAAGTATTACAGAGAACAGAGGTGCAGAGAGATTAAGTGATATGCTCAAATTCACCCAGGAAGTTAGCGGCAAAGCCAGGAACGGAACCCAGGTCTCCTGAGCCCTGGTATATCTGGTCGGCAACCTTTCAGAAGTAGTGTGCCGAGTCTTCATTTATTCACTCTAATTTAAGGTTTCATGTGCCAGCAATACATTTTAACTTTTTTAGAAGGTCTCTTTCTATAAGTCTTTAATATATAACTAAACTATTGTTGTATGTAAAATAAATAAGGTTTTTAAAATGTTTAAGAAGCTTCATTTAAAACTAAATTAAAATGCAGAGCCCCCAGGACCGGTGACCAGGACCCCAGCAGTGTGAGTGCCACTGAAAATCAGCTCACGTGCTGCCTTTGGCACGCATGCCATAGGTTGCCTACCCCAGATCTAGTACTTTAATGACCTGATTACCCTTCCTCTCTAAGGACCTGATCCTATCCCCATTGAAGTCAATGGAAGATGCTCCCTTGACTTTAATAGGGATTAAAGTAAAACTGATTTATATAATGCCATCTCCCTAGCAGATATGTAGATCCTTAATAGTATAGTAGCATCATACAAAGATAAGGGAAGAGCCTTTTCTTACAGACCTTTCTAAAGACCCCACTAAGAAATGAGACAGTTCCATTTTCACATATAGAAACTGATAATAGATTCATCGGATTCTGCATGTACTTCCACAGTTTTGTAATTTTATTCTTTCCGCTTTTGGTTGAGGCTGGGAAATCAACATTTGGCTTTTTCTTTCACTCTGGAATGGATGCTTTCTACCTCTTTGCTTCGATGAACTAAAGTAAAATATTCACGCCAAAATAAATCCATATTCTTTTCCCTATATTGTTCAATAATAGCTCTCTAACCATCATGTTGGCTTCTAGGGCTCTTGTATCAGGAATATCGAGATAAATCTACACTTCGGGAGATTGAAACCAGACGACTGCAAGATGCACAGACAGACCCCGAGGAGTGCTCAGCCAGTGAGGAGACGCCATTAGAGGCAGAACCCACAAATACTGCAGAAAGCAGGACTCCTCCCCAAATCAGCTTGCTCAGGAACTCCACCTCCAGGTTTAACTTGTGGCAGGATCTTCCGGAGATCAGGAGCAGCGGTGTCCTGAATATCCTTCAGCCAGATGAGATCAAACTGCAGGAGGTAATGGAAGGCATGAGAGGGAATAAAGAGTTTATCTGTTGGATTTTTCCTTAAAGTCAGTGTGACTAGAGTCACTTAAGTCAAAATATCAACATTCAAAAATAAGGAAGTTCCACCACAGCCAGTGACAAATTGTGGTCTATTAAATACCCCCATATGTAATGCTAATGAACTTCACTTTCCAAAGAGCATGAGGAAGCCCTGTACCCAGGGCTTAAATTCAGCCAGAGTCCCGGCACCTCTTGTGGAGGCGGAAGCCCCGGCGCCCCCTGACCCCTGTGGGGCTGAAGCCTCTGAGACCCCCCACCCCTCAGCTGAAGCCCAGAGCCCCGAACATGGCTTAGGGTTATGGGAGACTCCTGGAAATAATCTCTGAGAATTTAAGGTCTGCCTGTACCCTACCCTAATCACCAGAAGAGAATCTTGCTGCTGGCAACTTCAATAGCAACAATCGAGAACATAGCTTCTCATTACTACTACTACTGATTTACAAGGAGGTAAAGGAGTAATGAAGTACTAATAATAGTACCCTCTTTGGCCTCCCTCCATGCCAGATGATCCTCTTCTGTTGTCAGAGGCAGGAATCATACTTTCTATCATTCCTAGGAAGAATTACTTTGTTTAATATAATTAAAAATGAATTGGAATAAAAGGAATTAAATGGTTGGTCACCAGTCCCAGTGGAGTTTCCTTATTTCGCAGTGTTGATTCTTTGATTCTGTCCTTACTTTAAAACAGAATGACATTTGCAGTACGCAAAACTGGGTCAATAAGGATGCACGAGCACTTTAACTGCACAGACTATGCTATCTCTGGACATTGTTTTTGTACTGTTAATTTATACGGCTGTGTCAAATAATGTGTTGAGTGGTTTGTTGACTGTACACTCAGGGCTGTCGCAGTGATGCACACATGAGTGAAAACGTTTATTATGGCTTCCCTGCTCCTGAGACATAGCAGTTGGCACCACCTTTCAGCAGCCCAAGGGGCCACTGTTATAAGCTACTGTCTAAAGGCTCTGCACCTCAGGCAGCCTCTCTGGGATGCTTTTCCTCTCAGGTCAGTGAAGGGATTTAACTCCTTCATGCTTCAGCCAGGATGGTGTACAGACACCCCTTCAGCAGCACTTACTCCTGGGGGAATTCTGCGCCAAAAAATTTAAAATTCTGCACACAATATTTTAAAATTCTGCAGAATTCTGTGTATTTTATTTGTCAAAATAACATGATATAATCATGCCATTTTCAATTATTTTGGTAATTTATTTCAAAATACCTGTCAACAAGTATGTCCATAACAATACAGACAACAAAAAAGATTCAGGAAATGTTTTTTGACAAATAGATTCCTTACCAGGCATATTAATACAGAGCTTTGAGTAATAATTCATTTAAACTACTATACAGAACTGTATTTTCCACACCCCTCAGAAGCAGTGGAAAGGCTTTGGAGAGCCAGGGGTAACAGAGGATCTGAGGGAGAGGGAAGTAATTGCTGGAAGTAATTGCGAGTGAACCAGGAGTGTTGTTGGGTGTGGGTGGGAGAAGTATGGAACTGGTTTTTTAGGGGGTGGGGGGGATTGTTCAGGAGTTGGGGAACCTCCCCCATACAGATGCTGGCTGACCCCAGCCTCTCCCATTCAGTCAGGCATATCTGCCCCGTTCCCTTGTGTCCCTGCACCCCCACTTGCCCCCCCTTTCTCTCCATTCCCATGTGTTCCTTCACCACTCTCCCCCCGCATGTGTCCCTGGCAGCCCCACCCCACTATCCCAATGTGGCCCTGCACCCCTACTCCCATTCAGCCCCCACCACAGTCTATTCCCTCTCACTAGCCCTTCTCAGTCCCAGTCTGTGACATCCCCCAGCAGTCCCATGAGCCCAGCTCTGTCTGTCTGCCCCCGCACCCATATCCTGTGCCGCCTCCTCACCTGGTCTCAGGGCAGGGTGTTGTGAAGAGTGCAGTCTCTCTTCCTCCCTATCCACTGCTGACTGCTACTGCCAGTGAGCCGGCTCCCTCTGTTCTGGTGCCACACAGCCCCTGGTGGGAGAAAGGCATAACTGTAGCACCTCACTGTATTTTCTGTGAAGAAAAAAAAATCTGTGGAGGATATGGATTCTGCATGTGCGCAGTGACGCAGAATTCCCTCAGAACTATCTTATAAGTAAGGCTGCATGTCTGTCATGGAGCTCAGGCAGCCCCTGGGCCAGCCGCACCAGCTACTGCTGAGGCAGTCTCAGGCCACCACATCCCTCCCCTCCTCCCCCCAGCAACAGTAGTTTGGGTGTGGGAAGGTGCTCAAGGCTGGGGTGTGGGGCAGTGCTTACCTTGGGGGATCCCTGGAAGCAGCCGGCATGTCCCTGCAGCTCCTAGGCAGAGGGGCAAAGGGGCTCTTCCCGGCCAATGGAAACTGTGGAGCCGGTGCTCATGGCAGTGGCAGCGCGCAGAGCCCCCCTGGCCTTCCCTCCCCGTAGGAGCTGCAGAGACATGCTGGCTGCTTCCGGGAACCTGCACAGAGCCAAGTAGGGAGCCTGCCAGTCCTGCCAACCCTCACCCCCAGCACCAGTGGGGATCCTGGGCCGCACACTGCTGCTGCCCTCCCCCCCCCAGCACCTGCGGTGCCCCCTCCCCCAGCCCACACCCCCAGAGCACCCACGGCCCCCCGGTCCAAGTTTTAGTCAGGGGTATATAGTACAAGTCATGGATAGGTCACGGGCCATGAATTTTTGTTTACTGCCAGTGACCTGTCCATGACTTTTACTAAAAATATCCGTGACTAAAACATAGCGTTACTTATAACACTGGAATGTCTTTTGCAGCGAGTGAAGACTAGACAATGGTTTTTGTTTGAGCGTATGGGGTATCAGCTGTCTTCATTCAAAGCTAGCAGGGTTGATTTAGGTAGGTTTTAAAATAGGACAGATGGGGTAAGACGTTTTGTTCACCCAGCTAACACTTTAAGCAGAGAAAGCTTGAATAAAAGATATGATGGGAGTTAGCAATGACCAATAAAAGGAGCAATAGAATTCACTCTTTTAAAAAATACAGAATGTAAGAAATTTGGTTAATAGGTAGGAAAAGTAGGAAGTAGTACTTCATGAAACCAATTATGACCTTGTTCACACTACCAAAATATGGAGGAAGGAGTGAGTTACTGATTAGAATATTAATACAGCTATGACCCTGGATAGGCAAGACATAAAGAGGAAAGAAGGATGAGGTGAATACAAGGTGAGGTGAGATGAAGGATCAGAAGTGAATACAAGAGCAGAAAATATAAAATAATAACAGGAGGTGTGACTATAAGATAACATGGGCTGAAACATAGGAATGGGAAAAACAAAAGAAATCGCAATGGACATGTGTTGTAGACCACAGGGGTCAGGAGGCAATCAGAAAAAGTAACATGCTATTGGAATAATGATCAGAAATGACTAAATCACCCATGGGTAGCTTTAATTATCCAGACATCTGCTGAGCATTAAGCACAGCAAAACATGAATCATCAAGGGCATTCTTGAACTCGACTCTATGGAAGATATTTTAATGATGCAAAAAATAGAAGAACAAGCCAGAAGAGACATTACTCAGGTTCTCACAGTGAACTGCCCTGGAGGAAGTGACAGAATATGAATGTAGTGGGGGAGGGCTTGGAACAAGTGACCATAAATTTAAATTACTTGAGTGTATTAGTAGTACCAGGGGCGGCAGGTTTGTATGATTTTTAGTGATGCTCAGAACAGGTCCAAGTCCCACCCCCCGCCCCCACACGCACCTGCCTTGTAAGCCGATATATATTTTTAAAAATAATGGAAAAATGTGAGAGCTCTGGGGTGGGGCCAGTGATAAGGGACTTGGGGTGTGGGAGTGGCTCAGGCAGAGGGTTGGAGTGCAGGGGTGAGGGCTGTGGGGTGACCCAGAGATGAGGGGTTCACGATGCAGGAGGGGGCTCAGGGCTGGGGCAGAAGGTTAGGGTGCAGGGGGATGAGGGCTTTGGCTGGGGATGAGGGAGGGGCTCAGAGGTGTGGTGGGGCTGGGGATGAGGCGTTTGGGGTGCAGGCAGGCTGCCCCAGGGCTGGGGCCAGAGAGAAGGACTCCCCCCAGCCCTCTCCTCACCGGCAGCAGCAAGCTCTGGGGGAGGGGCCCCCATTTCCCCCCTGGCAGCACACTCACCTTGCACCACTGTCACTGCATGTGCTCCTAGGGCCCCTCAAGTCCAGGAAGCTCCCTCGCCTCCCCTGCCATCACATGTGCCCCTTCTTCCCTGCTGCTGCCCTTCACTGTAGCCTCACTGGGGGTGGGGGATGGGGCTGCCCTTTGCCCTGTGTGGGGCAGGAGCGGTGACTGCGGGCGGGGGGCATAGGCGCAGACATCTGCTGGTGGGGGGGGTGCTCGACTCCCCCGCCCAATGTCCCTGGCCCCACCCTGACCCCACTCCTGCCCCGCCCCTGCCCCAAAGGCCCTGCCCCAACTCCGGCCCCTCCCTGGCCCCACCTCTTCCCTGCTTCCTCCCTTGAGTGCGCCGCGTTCCCGGTCCTCCTCCCTCCCTCCCACGGCTTGTTACATCGCAAAATAGCTGTTTTGCGGCGGCAAGCCCTGGGAGTAGAAGCGGGGACACGGCGTACTCAGGGGAGGAGGCGGAGGTGAGGTGAGCTGGGGCGGGGCATGGAGCTTGGCTGCCGGTGGGTGCTCCAGCCCCGGAGCACCCACAGAGTTGGTGTTTATGGCAGGGGGCCCCCTGTGCTGGTGGCGAGTCCCTCCAGAAAAGGGCACCAGCCTAGGAGTGTGAGACCAGTTTCAAGTCCCTGCTCTGCTTGTTTGAGTGATCTGAAATAAAAAACTCTGCTCTTAAAGAGTGTGAGAGTCAGGCCCTCTCTCTCTCCCTCGCCCCCCCCACCCCACCCCAATTCCATGTTTGTAAACACTTCCAAAAGGTTTTGTTTTTATTTCAGTGTGGAACGAAAAAATTAAAAACCTCAAATGTTGCTACAAAGCAAAATTGTTGTCCTCTGGATAGCTCAAATACTGAGCTAACCTTTCTTCTTCCCGATCTGTTACAGGGGAGTCACTCTTATTCGGTGGAGGTGACCAAATTTGGTTGTTATTTATTGCCTGTTTGATGGGTATAAATTTAGAGCTACTCTAAATCCACAGTATAACTTTCACCAATATCAGATAGGGATGTGCTCAGAAATTAGGGCTAGAATGTGATTTATTTACTAACTAATCTTCTAGTTATTGTTTGTTAAATACCTTATTGTCTCATTTAGGCTTTACGCAGTGGGAAAATAAGCTTAACCTTTAAGATTACTTACTTTTTTCCTTCTGCATTTCTTTCCCTTTAGCAACTCCTAACTTCCTCATGGTCTTCACTTTCACTCCCTGTCTCATCCCATTTGCTAAAATGATCAGCAATGACATAGTTAATGCCTCATTTAAAGTGTCATCATTAGTTAACATCCCATGAGATTGATAGGGTAGTGTAGTCCATACTTCTAAGCCATTGTTTCTGGCTGTCTGCAGACTCAGGACGATAACACTGCATCAGTGTACATTTGGTTTTAAATTTTCTATGGTTATCTTTGCAACTCTGAGGATAGAATCTTTTTTCTTTAAAAAAAATATATTTTTGGAGCTATCAAATATTCCATGAAGGCCACATACATACATCAAATGGGATGGATGTTTGAGACCACTGATCTACTAGGTGCCTGGTCAGTGCTTTCCAGAAGAGAGGAGGGAGCCACATCATGCACTAAGCTGCGTCTGCCATTTCTCTTTTCCTGGTCCCAGCTCCATCATGGTCTAGAATTGGATTTGGGTTTTACAACAGTGGAATTGGTATTTTGTTGTTTCAGGAATTCAGAAGACAGGTTTGACTTCAAAGAAGTGACTCAGAGGGAAATTCCTAACATATACCCGTATGAATCCTTATGGAGGTTTGCCTCATTCAGAGAAGGTGTTCTCCTTTCTCTGACAGCTCCAGCAAAGGCACAGCCCTCAACCTGAATAATTCTATTGTGGGTCCCAGTTATTTGTTTGGCACAGCTCGCTTCTTGTACATGACTGAGTAAACTTACAGCACTAAACTACAATAGACATCTGAAGGGTTCCCTATCCCTGTAGTATTTGAACACCTAATAAGCAATGAGTTAATTGTTGCAACACCCCTCAGAGGTAGTGGTGTTTTCCCTAGTTTGCAGATGGGGAAACAAGCCACATAGACGTTAAGTGAATTGCTCAAGTGAATTAGCACAAAAGAAGTGTAATGAAGTTGCAAATAGATTCTAGATCTCCTGAGTCTCAGTCCAGTCTCTTAATTGTAAGGCTCACCATCGCTTAAGTCCCAACACGAAGCATCTGAAAAGCTGCTTATGGCGAGCACTGCAGGTATGAAGTCAAGATGTATGTGAAAGGGACACATACTCCCAACTACCAGAACTGTTCCTGTGAGCTGTGAAAGCAAATCTGTCTTGTGCGAGGATGTGCAGCCTTCCATCTGCAAACCTACTTGGTCTACTGCTCCTGGGGATTGGTTCAGAGGCCAGTAAACCCAAAAATGGTCAAGCAGGCGTCTGAAAAGTAACATGCTGGAACTTTTTGACTCAGTTCTGCTGATAGGCCTGAAGTGGGCCAGACAGTTTGGTATTTGGATCTTCTGGATCTGGTAAAACAGCCAATCCTTGCTTCTGCCACCCCATCTGGATCATCTGCTGCAACAGAATCAGATACAATCACACAGGTGTCAAGTCTTTGCAATTAGTAGCTTGGGTCGCTCTTCCATGACTTTTAGAGACAACTTTTTTTTGACTTTTCCTGAAAAAAAAACTATGTGGGAGAGTTTAGAACTATTGGCTAGAAAATCTTTTTCAGCTGAACAGGAGAGATTTTCTTGAGGCTCCTTCCCTGTAGCTGAGCAGATCAGTGACATGAGATCTTGGGGAATTGTGGCATCCAGGAAGTTCTGGGGCTTACGAATGCATAGGGACTTCATGTGGGGAGGCTCTTGGCTCGTGAGATGCTCCCCTTTTTGGGACAAGGCATCAGCTGTCTCGTTCTGGGCTCCTGGGTTGTATGTGAGGGTGAAATTGAAGTGTGTGAAGAACAGGACCCAGCGAAGCTGCCTCTGGTTCAACACTCTGACTCAGCAGAGTTGCTCCAATATTTTATGATCTATGTATTCCTTTACTGGGTACGGTGCACCCTCCAGATAGCGGTGCCATTCTTCAAAAGGCTGATTTGATGGCTAGAAGCTCTTTATCCAGAATTCCGTAGTTCTGTTCGACCACAGTTAGCTTCCATGAATAGTAAGCTCAAGGGTGGAGGTGCTGTTGGGGACTATGTCTTTGGGAGAGAGTGGCCCTAATTGCCACATTGGAGGCATCGGTCGCAACAACAAAGGGTGTGCTGGGTCGGGATGGACCAGGATTGGGGCACTGGTAGAGGTTGTCTTTAGCAGGTTGAATGCTTGTTGGGCCTCCGGAGACCAGGTGAAGGTGGTGTCCTTGCAGAGAAGTGCTGTCAATGGAGCTGTTTGGTCTGAAACCCCAGAGATAAAGCACCTATAAAAGTTCGTGAACCCCTGGAAGCGTTGTAGCTCCTTGAAGTTTTTGGAGGGCGCCCAGGTTAGTTCTGCCTTCACTTTCTGGAGGTTCATTTGGAGGCCATTGGGGGACAGGAAGAGGCCAGACCCTGCCCCTGCTGAAGTTTGCAGAGGGCCACCTCTGCCAAGTGGGCCTGGTGGGGATTGTCAAATATGGTGGAGATTTCTTGGAGGAAGGCATCCCAGTTTGATAGCATTGGGCTCGCTCATTTGAGTAGGGGTGAGGCCCAAGCCAATGCATCTCACGTCAGGAGACAAATAATGAGTCCTACTTTCACTTGGTCATTTGCTTAGGACTGGGGGCGGAGCAGAAACAGCAGCAGCATTGGTAAACAACCCCCTGAATTTTTGCAGTCCCCATTGAAAAGTTCTGGGAGGGAGACTGGGTCTGGATACAGCCACAGTGCATGTCCATCGTGCAGCGTGTTCATCCTGCAGCTGGGCCACCTGCTCTTGTAGCATCTGGTTGTCTGCAGAGTGCTGTGCCAGCTTGGCCCGCAGTGCCATGTTTTCCTCATGGAGCTGGGTGGACTGCCTGCACAGAGCTTGGTTCTCTGTTGTGAGCTGTAGTAATTGGGCTGAGAGTAGCAGAGAAGTTCGTAATCGGGTCCAGGCCAGGGTCCATACCAAGGGCCAGAGTCCGAGTGAGGTTTCATGGTTCAAGTCAAGAGGAGAAGTTCAAATCAAGCAGAGGTCAAGTCAGGAATTCAAGGGCAAGGAGCAGGAATGGTCATGGTAGCTACAGAAGATCTGGGCTGTTGCCTGAATACTTTCTGGAATGCACATTGAGTTTATATAGGGTGGGGAGCCGATCAGGAGCCATGGGGCTGCTGTTTGTCAAACCCTTGAGGCAAAGCTTCCCAGAGTCTGTGTCCACAGTGGGTCATGGGAAGTGGAGTGCAGATTGGTTACAGCGGCAGCTGGATGATGGCCTGGAGCTGTCAGCTGCCTGGTAGCTCTACAGGACTGGGTTCTAGACCCATGGGGCCTTATTTGAAGAGCAATTCTGCAGTCATTGTTCAGCAGATACCTTCTTCAGTACCACCTCCTTGGAGGTCCTCATTGCTTGCCAGTCTCCCAAGAGGGGATCTGTATTGAACCTAGTAAAAAGAGAAAAGTTATTGACCCGTAACTTGAGTTCATCAAGTAGATCATCAGTATAGTTTCCCATCCCCCGTCTTCAGAGTTTGTAAGACTGTGAGGAAGTGGAAGGAACTGAAAGTGTGCCAGAGCTCTGCCTCATTATATAGTCTTGCATGGAGTGTTCCATGGCTTGAGACAGGGTCTTTCCCTCCCCCTCCCCCCCAAACAATCAAAGCTTTCTAGTCCAGTGGCTCTCAACCTTTCACCACTACTGTACCCCTTTCAGGAGTCTGCTTTTTCTTACATACCTCAAGTTTCACCTCCATTAAAAACTCCTTGCTTACAAAATTAGACATAAAAATACAAGTGTCACAGCATATTAGTACTGAAAAATTGCTTAATTTCTAATTTTTACCATATTATAAAATAAATCAATTGGAATATAAATATTGTAGCCCTAGAAGACCTCTGTGTACCCCTGTCTGAAAACCACTGGTCTAGAGGATTTCAGGCTCGTATGGTACGCACAGGCGTATTCTAAGAGTGTGGATCTGTATATTCTTAAGGAACTCCAGTTACAGGTGAGTAATTTGTTTTTGATGCTATATTGCTTTTCTACAACTATGGTACAGTAGGTTGGCTCTGCAATGCAGTGCACACAGCAGTACAGCTTTGTTTTGTCAGTAAACTAATCATGCAGGACTCAGAAGAAGAGGCAGAGGCAGAAGTTGTGTGCCATACCGAGATACCATTTCAGAGTCGCTTTCCTAGCCATAATCATATATAGTACATAAGGGGATGCTACTGTTGTACAATTTGAGCTTTCATTGCATTTTGGAGCCAAACTGACTGATTCAGGAATGGATGGTTAACCGTACAGGACTGTGTCAGTAGCACGCAGTATGAATGCTTTCATTATCACTAAGCAATCCTATGAGCTTTCAGAGTGTCTTTTTACAGGTAGAGTGCACAATGAATGGTATGAACTCTCAACCTATTATTATGTTGTTGGTGTTTCTTTTTTGGGATTTTCCTCAAGGCCATGTTTGAACTGGTCACTTCTGAAGCCTCATACTACAAGAGTCTGAATCTGCTGGTGTCTCACTTCATGGAGAATGAACGTCTGAAAAAGATCTTACATCCATCCGAGGCTCACATCCTCTTCTCCAACGTCCTGGATGTCATGGCTGTCAGTGAACGGTAAGACAACTGCTATTAGCTTTTTGGCTCTGCTGAGCTGGGAACAGTGTCTTGCTACTAGCTCAGATGACTTCTGTGCTGGAGGGATAGAGGAGCTGGCTGGGTGAAGACTTAACCACTTTTAAAGAGTCTGCAGTGGTACTAATTGGTTTCCCCTCCAAATGGTTTGGGTCCGAGACTTTAATTACAGGTCATGATTAATATGAATTCTGGGTTTCTCATCTAGTTTCCTCTTGGACCTTGAGCAACGGGTGGAGGAAAACATTGTGATATCAGATGTGTGCGACATTGTCTACCAGCACACAGTTAATCACTTCTCGGCATACGTAACCTACGTCTCCAACCAGACCTACCAGGAGAGAGCTTACAAGCAACTTCTGTGAGTGCTATTATCTGACCTTGAATTATTTGCAAAAAATTCCAACAACCAAATTGTGTATTCAAGATGACAGCATTTTATTTTTAACTTGGCATTTGCAGGGGATTGGTAAACTGGTTTGGAAAACATAAGTTCTACCCTTTCCCTGAACTGGAGCTGAATCTATTTAAACAAAACATACAAATAGTTTAAATTTATTTGAAGGATCAGATGACAAGGTTTAAAACTAGCATCCCAAATACATTCAGAGTTGTCATTTACAAAGTGCAAAGAATGTATAGTGTATACAACAGAGCACAAAGCTGTAAAATCTGCATGTGTGTGAAGTGCAGGTAGAGACAAAAGTTATGAAGATAAAGATAGTTGTATGATTTCAGTTTTGGGATCCTGAGTCTAGTTCAGCTGTCTTGAGATTCTCAGAAAGGCATGTGCCCTATGGATAGTTGATAAATTCTCTTCTTGAAGACTATAAAGCCACTTTCCCCATCTTGCCCTGGTCTTACACTATGTGTAGGTCACCTGCATCAGAGCATTTTGTCCTAAGTGCTCTCTCCAGTATATTCAAATCCAGCGAATTTCTGTTAGCCAGCTGGGAATTTTCTTTTACCAGATCAAAATAAGGAGACCCTAGCAATTTGTCTTTGAGCAAATGAATTCATTTCTCCTTAGTAATAATGCCCTGGATTTTTTTCAAGCCAACCAGGTACAGATTTTGTCCTGTACATTTCCACATTTTAGCAACAATCATTTTAGCTAGATTCAGATGAGTATGGAAGAGTACTGCCCCTTTCCTTTCTCTGCTCTCCAGCTTCCTCTCTTAGACCCCAAAAGAACACACTATAGACCTACCAGATCCTCTGCTACAAGGGAACTCTCTGCTGATTTGGTATACTGCTCTTTTCAAATGTCATGCACCCCAGTGTTTCCTGGGACAGAGGTGAGCAGTGCCTTGTGGGGCACCAGTAACACAAAGAAGTCTCAGAATATGAACAATTTGATGAGAGCAGCTGGCTGAGCCCAGAAGATAAGTAGAAGATTGGCTGGATTATGTGATATCATTAAAGGGGCCTGTTTGGATCTGGTGTGGTTCCTGGAGAAGGAGTTTGAAGTGCAGAGTCTTTTGGGTCTGGGAAAGAATGATCAGTTTAAAAAACGGCATGATTTAGTCAAACTTTAAGCAAGCAGGAAAACTTTGCAGTGCTTATATGCTGCTGTATGTTGTAGTTTCTCCCTACATTTAGTTCTACACTCTCTCAGGCACACAGTTATAGCCTATCTTGGATTTGATCATTCAAGCAGTCATGCAAACGTAAGAATACCTGCCTGCCTTATGAATAATTCTTTTGTTTAACTTTTGTTAAACTTCTTCTGTGCATTTCCAAGTACATGCATTAAAGACCGATTTCAAACAAAATTAATAGTATCCTGACATCTGTGCTGTTTTTGTCAGCTAGGACTCCAGTAGCGTAAGCTTCCTCATAGCAAGTTCTTGCAAGTGTCAGGAAACATCAGTTAGAGGGAGCTTTCTTAGAGTAATGTTTTGTTTATACCAGTTGGGACTTGTGAGATTTCTGACTGCAGCACTGTATTCATATTGGCAATACTTCCACCACTGTGAACTTCAAATGGCAGAACCCTGGCAATGCCCCAGGTGGAACTCCAGCAGTACAAACTGCTTCGCTGCAGTGCCAGATGAGATGCCTGAGAAGATTTTTCATCCTGTCAATAACAGCTAAGACTATCTAACCTTGAGTTTCTTTATGGCATGGCTTGTTCCTATGACTGTGTGGATTTTACCTTGCCACAATGATTCAACTGTGTAAAAATGTATAATTATGCCTCTGATTCATCTACTTGGACACACACCCCATTCACGCACTCCTACACACTCAGCATCTGCTGCTAAATCTATATGTGCTACACATGTGAACCCACTTCAGTGACTTGTACATTGTCTATTTTTCCATCCCCTAATGCTATAAATAAACCCAAACTTAAACCAAAATACACCTAGAAGTGTTCAGTGAATTTATTTTCCCCTTTGTTGAAGAGAGGGCCAAGCAGATGCTGTCTCTGGGAAAGGGAGTAGTATGGAAAGCAGCACCACACACAGACATGCCCATTACAAACACAGGTCTGATACACAAGGAAGTGAGCAAAGCAGTCTCAATCTGTCTGTCTATTCTCAGCCAAGACAAGACAGCTTTCCGGGAGGTGATATCACAGTTGGAGATGGATCCCAAGTGCAAAGGCCTGCCCTTCTCATCCTTTTTGATTTTGCCATTTCAGAGGATCACTCGCCTCAAGCTACTGGTGCAGGTACAGCTCCTCTCTGCTCTGTCTTCTGACAGTCCCCCATGCTCCCTCCAAGACTCCCCTAGCTAGCTGTCATGGAGTGTCAGTGTTTTCATGTTCTCACATACACCGATTCAGACACACACTCTCTCTCTTCCACCCCACCCCCCCACACCTTCCCATGTCTTACCTAGAGTCAGTATTAAAACTAGGAGAAGCAGCATGGCATCAGGTATTGGAGGAGGGGAGAGGAGGGAAATGAGGTGGCAGTAGTTCAGGAAAGTGGTGCCATGCAGAGCCAGGCATGAGGAGGGGCAATGCTGGTTCAGGAGAGGAGGAAGCATAGGCCTGCTGGATGAAAGGGCAGGAAGGCAGAGTGATGTAGTCAGAGGAGCGTGCACATGTATGGTCATGGTGCAGAATAGACAGATTCATGTATAATCAGGGTTGGTGCAGAGTCAGGTCTATGGGACACAGGAAGTGGGAGGACAAGAGCTGAAGGGATTAATGGAGAAAAGCCACTTAAGACTCAACTCAGTATTTTCTTCTAGAGGAAACTGCCCTGAAATTACTAAATAGCCAAGGACACTCTTCCCAAAATAAAAGTGATGCAACAGTCCCCTTCCTCTCTCTCACATACATCTGAAACCTCTGCACAGCAGCGTCCCCCTACCCTAAGAGTCAGGCAATTATTTGTGAGCACCAAATGTCTCTTCACACTGTTTTGCTGGTGCTTCCCCAGTACTAACCTGAAGAGATCACCTTGTCCTGGGCTGAGTGTGTGTATATGTGTTTGTGACAATATAGTGCTTGAGAGGAGTTGTAGTGATGACCAGCCTTGGAAATCTCTATCCACAGAACAAGTCCAACAGTGGTTGTCATCCCCTCACTGCCTTCCAGTGTACCTCAACCCTGCCCTGGAGGGCTCCCTTCTAATGATGAGGAGATAGTTCAGTCTCAGTGACATGCTGTCTACTGAGATTACCAACAGTGTTACCAGTTGTTGCCAGGTCGAGTGGCTTTTAGTAAAATATGCGTTTGTCCACTAGCTACTGGTCTGAGACCATGACACTCATTTTACATAGGTTTATTCAATACCCATTTGATGGAAACAGCTTTCAGTTACTGCCAATGTGGGATTAGATCTGACTCAGTGACCTACTGGGGAAAGACTTCATATTCCATTACCTATCCAATATTTATTACTGTTGATATTCAGATTTGGCCAAAAGGATGGTAGTGTCTGAAAAATGTTGTGTGCTATCAAGCAGGGAGAGAAATTAACTTCACCTTTGCTTCCTGTGCAGAATATTCTTAAGAAAGTGGAAGAGAAATCCGAGAAGGAAACCACTGCCCTTGAAGCACACAAAGAGCTGGAAACAGTAAGTCTGGTGGCAAATTTCAGAAGATTGAGAATTAGCCAGCATCCTCAGTGTCTTTAAAAAGGTACTGGGCCATATGCATTCCTGGTGCAATTCCACTGATCTCAGTGGAGTTACGACAGAGATCCATTTGTTTCAGTGTAATTATTTCCCCTTATTCTCCCCTGAGAGCAGACCATGCTAGCAAATAATAGAGGAATTGCTCTTATTAACAGACTGTGTATTTGCTCTGTAGGAGATTCTAGAGAGAAGAGTTGCCCCCATGTCTGAGAGATCATGAATTGTTTTTGTAGGTATTTGAAGGTGATGGAGTTCATGGGGAGATCGATTTAATTAGCTGCAGCCAGTAGTGGACTGTATGGGGGTTGGATTTCATCCTGTGGTGCAACTTACTTTTCTGACCTAGAACAGTAGTTTCTTTAATGAGGTGCTTTCTATGAGTGTTTAAGATTGTGTGTAGTCCGGTTCCCAAGAGGCCTATAGGGAGGTGTGATAGAGAGGGGAAATTCAATTATGTTAGTTATTTCCAGCACACTACCTGCCAGAGTACACATTTTGGGGTAGTCTCAGAACATGGAGAAGGCCTTGTGGTGTCTTCCACCTGGGATATTCTGATGGTGGGTCACCGTCCTCTTACTTTGTCTATATAGGGCAGTATATGTGAGCTCTGCCAAATACTCTGTCTATATGCAGCTCTGTTTGCTGGGGATAGAATTTTCCAGGGTCTTTGAGACATTTGACAGGTGCCACTCCCTTCTTTATTCTATTATTGTTTAACAGTGCAATTAATCATGCAAATAATCACAGTTAATTTTTTTAATCATGCGATTAATCAGGATTAATTTTTTTAATTGCTTGACAGCCCTGGTAAAAACCAACAAGAAAAGCCTGTGTAAGGCTTTCAGATTTGGCCTGGAATGGTCCAGAAAGCATACTGGCTGAAGATCATTCAAGATAAATAAAAGGCAAAGATCTCTAAAACTGACACTGATGTATTGGAATACTTCATATGACTATATTTTTGCATGCTGCCTTCCAATGAGTGTGATGGCCAGTTGTTTTTAGATCACACCTTGAGGCTGTTGCTCAGAAGTCTAAGGAGGCCTGCTACTGTAGTTGGCCACAAGGATGGCTAAGTTTACCTTGAAAACAGATGATCATTGCTGTACTTGTCTGTCAATGACTGTCTGGCTTGGTCCATTTTAAAGAACACGATGGCTCACTTGTACATTTTTAAGTTGGGGTGTAAGGCTAAACCTCATTTATCTGTAATTAGTATATATTGTTATGACAGAGCTCACCCGGTGGCGTTGTTTATATGTAATCTTACAAGTTCTTTTTCTTAGCATGTGAGCAAGTTTTTAGTTGTTGATTTTCTGATGAATTTTCTATGGGGGAGCTGTGACAAGCTACAAGAGAGTTTGCTCTCCACCTTAATCTCTCTATTCTTGAAATAGACTTGCTCCCGGTGAACTGGGTATTGGTGTTTGGGCTGAGATCCCCGAAAGAGGTTATTGCCTGCAAGCTGTTTTGTGACCACATCAATTCTAGTGTAAACAAACAAGTTGCTCTAAGAATATACAGACTTCTGCGTTACTGATTTCTCTTCCAACGGGGAGTTTCAGCCCTCCCCCCCCACACACACACACCTGCTATTTCTTGACAGAGGGCTGACAATATCTTATTGAAATTAATATTTGCCTTCCTTCTCCTCCATATGAAGCTGGTACTGCATGTGTACTTTCTGGATTGAATGTACAGGAAGAAGAGAGGTGATTTGTAGCATTGTAGGATTTGGGGAAATATAGTTTGATTATAGCTTTTGTACCTCCTAAAGACCAGAATATTGGCATAACAATGGAGTCAATATCTGAATATAGTTTAGATAGGTGCCATATGACCCCTAAATATAAATCCTTCCTAATATTATATCGTTTTTGTTAATCTTTAAGTGAATTTTTAATGATGGTGAAAAGAACTAACTTGACAGCACCAAAGTTGGATCAGTATTATTAGTTCAGTTACAGTCAATTTACACCAAAAATTCTTAGTGTCAAGTATTGCTATAGAATCTGCATACAGGATGATCCTTTTCTATGTATGCATCATTTGTTGTCTAATTCCCACAACCAATGGACATTCAGCTAAGAACAGAGATTTCTACAAAAAAAAGCTCTATGTTAACTGCACTTCTCAGCATTATGCATTTAAAGAAACCTATATAGAGGAGGAATTTTATCATAGTCATTTGTATTCTTTTAAGGCCCAGTCCAACTCCCATTGAGCTCAATGGAAAAACTTTCACTATGAAAGCTGGATTGGGTCTTTAATGTTACTTTTTCACTTTTGTAATATGTAAAAATTTTGTTGTTCTACATGAAAGTTTTCTGAAATTAAAAAACCCTGCTAACGAGATTGCCAGTTAATATCTCCTTTTCTCCATTATTATAATGCCTACACTGTGGTGCTCACCTACATAGAAAGAACATGTTATACACCAACACTTGCTAAGCAACCCATGGGAGGAGAGTACTGCAGCATGGAGAAGACCTCAGTTATAATCAGACTTTTGGATTGTTCTCTTTTCCCAGGTGGTGAAGGCATGTAATGAAGGTGTCCGGAAAATGAGCCGAACAGAGCAGATGATTAGCATCCAGAAGAAATTAGAGTTTAAGATCAAGGTATAAGTACAGACTGATAACCCCTGCAGAGATAGAACAGATAGCATCTGGGTATTGCAGACACCCAGAATATTAGGAACATAGTGACCAATTGTGAACATTCTGGTTTGTGACTTGCCCAGCATCACATAATGGCTCTGTGGCAGAGGCAGCGATAGAATCCAGTTCTCCAGTGCAGCATTCCACTGTCTTAACCATGAGACCATCTACTCTCTTCCTGCTGTCCCCTGCCTCATCCACTACACACTTTCCAAGTTCTGCAACAAATGAGGCAGGCGTCCTACAGACAACAGGCTCATTTGCTACACAACCCTGAGGCAGGTCGATCCTGTGCACTGACTGAGGCAGAGGTCCTGTGCAAAAAGTAGTATGTGATCATGTAATTAAAGACCGTATCATAATGCATACACATACAGGGAATGAATCAGAGTTGCACAGGCAACCTTAATTCTGGCATTTTCTGACTATTTAGCGCTTCACTTTGTAACCATAGTGTCTTTTAATGTAATTTTTTTGGATGTAATGTCTTAAATCTTTTTTTAAAAAATACCAAAAGGGAAATTCCATCTCATGGAACCATATTGACCCCCAGCTTGGGACATCAGCAGGGTCTGAACTTTCACATCCACAGCACAGACCTTTACTGCTTGAGTTAATGGAATAGCTGGAAGTAGTCATCAGCAGTTATTCTCTATTTGGACAGGTCACTGGGGGGAGTAGGGGAAGGAGATACTTTGCCAGTGGGTTTCACAGCTATTTGCTGACAGCAGAGAAATGTAGGTTTTAGAGTAGCAGTCGTGTTAGTCTGTATCCGCAAAAAGAAAAAGGAGTACTTGTGGCACCTTAGAGACTAACAAATTTATTTGAGCATAAGCTTTTGTGAGCTACAGCTCACTTCATTGGATGCATGCAGTGGAAAATACAGTAGGGGGATTTTATATACACAGAGAACATGAAACAATGGGTGTTACCATACACACTGTAACAAGAATGATCCAGTAAGATAAGCTATTACCAGCAGGAGAGAAAAAAACCCTTTTGTAGTGATAATCAAGGTGGGCCATTTCCAGCAGTTGACAAGAACGTGTGAGGAACAGTGTGGGGGGAAATAAACATGGGGAAATAGACGTCTCCAAGTGGTCTCTTTCCCTGTTCTTTGTTTAAAATGCTTGGTGGTGGCAGCATACTGTTCAAGGACAAGGCAAAGTTTGTACCTTGGGGGAAGTTTTTTAACCAAGCTGGTAAGAATAAGCTTAGGGGGTCTTTCATGTGGGTCCCCACATCTGTACCCAATCTCTCTGGTCACTCGATTACAGACCTAAAAGTGGCAATATTACAACAAAAAAAATTTCAAAAACAGACTCCAACGAGAGACTGCTGAATTGGAATTAATTTGCAAACTGGACACCATTAAATTAGGCTTGAATAAAGACTGGGAGTGAATGTGTCATTACACAAAGTAAAACTATTTCCCCATGTTTATTTTTTCCCCCTACTGTTCCTCACACGTTCTTGTCAACTGCTGGAAATGGCCCACCTTGATTATCACTACAAAAGGCTTTTTTTTCTCTCCTGCTGGTAATAGCTCACCTTACCGGATCACTCTTGTTACAGTGTGTATGGTAAGACCCATTTTTTCATGTTCTCTGTGTATATAAAATCCCCCTACTGTATTTTCCACTGCATGCATCCAATGAAGTGAGCTGTAGCTCACGAAAGCTTATGCTCAAATAAATTTGTTGGTCTCTAAGGTGCCACAAGTACTCCTTTTCTTTTTGCAAAGAAATGTAGAGACTCAGGACTCATGGGCTTAATTCCAGGTTCTGTAGCACAGTGTACTCTAGTGGTTAGACCCTACTGCCCCTGTGTCTATAGCCTATCACCCTCTGCTCCTATCTATTCCACCCCAGTTCCTGCTCCCCTCCCCTTCTGCTTCTATCCCCCCTCCCCCCTCTTCAATCCTCGGGCTCCTATCCCACACTGCTGCCCCCTGGTTCCTGTGCCGCCTCCTCCCCGCTTCATGTGAATGCATCCGATGAAGTGAGCTGTAGCTCACGAAAGCTTATGCTCTAATAAATTTGTTCGTCTCTAAGGTGCCACAAGTACTCCTTTTCTTTTTGCGAATACAGACTAACACGGCTGCTACTCTGAAACCTCCCTGCTCTGACTCCTGCGTTCCTCACTTCCCCATCCCCCCACTTTATCTCTGCATTCCATGGTAGCTGCTGCCTCTCCCTCTCCACACTCCTGGTTGCCAGCACTTTAAGTACTAAGGCTGCATCCCCTGTTACTGGAGCCATGTGTACCTCTCCTCACGGCATAGGTCTTGTTCCTCCTCACTACTCTGAGGTTTATCTGCATTTCTAGTGTTGTAAGAGTGAAGTAAGGAGTGTGTGTTACTTATCCTGTAAGGATTACATAGGACTAGAAGGGATCTCCTGAGTTGTCGAGTCCAGTCCTCTGCTATCGCAGCCAACCCCATCATGTAATCCTGTTAATAAACTTATCAAGATGCATCTTAAAACCAGTTAGGTTGTTTGCAGATCCTGCTCTTCTGATCTTTGCTGTCTCTCTCTTCCATGTAGTCTGTGCCCATCATCTCTCACTCCCGTTGGCTGTTAAAGCAAGGGGAACTGCAGCAAATGAATGGCCCAAAGACATCACGCACGCTCCGCACCAAGAAACTCTTTAGAGAAATCTACTTGTTTCTTTTCAATGACCTGCTGGTACTCTGCAGGCAGATTCCTGGGTGAGTTTGGGATGTGGCCAACACCTGGATGTGTGTTATAAGCACACCTCCCCCCTTGGTTCATCCAGCCAATTCTTGCTTAAATTGTGCATAGATTCTTGTCCTATAATTGACGAGATTATGTCTGAAATATGGCAGTACAGAGTCCTGTATCAGAGACACCATTTCCAGAGGGGCTGTCTGAATATTTACACCGCCTCTTCTGTGAACTGTGGATGTTGATGGGCTGCATGCTCATACACAGTTTGACCTTTGTGTTACTTAAAATTTCAGGCCAGATCTCCGCTGATGTAAATCAGCATAGCTCCATTGACTTCAGTGGTGCTACACTGAGCTACAGCAGCTAAAGATCTGACTCTAGGATGTTTGGCTTACTACTATAAAGTAACTCCTGGCTGATTACCAGTATGAAGAATACCGTAGTTTAAGCAAGTTAAACCTCTAGTAAAGTAAGTTCTGTCTGATGGGCTGGGAGTGTCTGATCAGCAGGGAGTTGTGCAAACCAGTGTGTGAGGCAAGGGATTGTATCTAGTATGGTGCACACCATCTGGGGAGAGAAAGCTGCCTCAGCTAGGAGTATAGAGTTTATGACAAGAGAAATATTACAACACAAAATAGATGCCAGAGAACAAAAAGTTTGACATTAAAAAGACTTACTGGTAAGGAGTCTATCTGTCCAGTAAAGCATTTCTAATATGCATGTTGTCATAGTGTCAGCCAGGTGCCCAGTACCACTTTACTTGCATAGCACTTTCCAACCAAGAACATAGAAACATTTTACAAACATTAATGATATAAACCTCTCATCTCAGCTCTCCTGGGAGAAAACATTATCTCCATTTTACAGATGGGAACTGGGACACAGATTAGGTGTCTTGCTCAGGGTCATACAAAGTTTGTGGCAAAGCCAGGAATAGAATCTAGGTCTCTTGATTTTTAGTCTTGTGCTTTAGCCCTCAGACCATCCATCCTCATTCTATCTTGGTGGCGTCTCTTCCCCTCACCAGCCAAGAATTTACTCTATCATGCCTTTCTCAGAACTTTGTATTGTTAAAGCCAGACTGCTCCCAACTGACTGACTGAGCTTTCCTGACCCCTTTGCTTACCTCTCTCAGCGACAAGTACCAGGTGTTTGACTCAGCGCCGCGAGGGCTTCTCCGGGTAGAGGAATTAGAAGATCAGGGACAGAGTTTGGCCAATGTCTTCATCCTGAGGCTTCTGGAGAACACGGATGATCGGGAGGTCAGCTACATGCTCAAGGCATCATCCCAGTGAGTATGAAACACTGTCATCCCATTAGCAACCTGCATTGCTATTCCCCTGCACCCTCAAAAGTGTGGTGTCCAATCTGCCACAGTCACCAGTCTGGCATCTACCTCCTCACCAGCTGGTCTCATTGAATTCCTATCTGTGGGGATACCCTGCTATACCAAGCTGGGCTGAGTCCACCCACTGAGACAGCCCTTCCTCCTCCTCCTGATGTAACTTCTCAACACAAGACAGAGCCTTCTGGGGGGATCGGATATAAAGCTAGATGAGTTTCCTTCCTGTACAGGTGTATTTACGGCATCTTTGTGTAACACACTGATTTCTAGGTAGGTCAAGACTTAATTAAGATTCGAAAGGAAATTATATGTCTGGTTTGCAAATCTCTCAGCATACATATCCAGATGGTAATTTAAATTAGCAGTACACATGCAGTACAGTTATACAAGCACAGCTTGATGTGGATCACTAGGATTCAAACCACTTGAAAAATCTAGCATTTTGCCTGTGACTTATCCCCCTAGCTGACCACAGTCCCTGGGGTATGGAGCAGTTACTGTAAAGATAAAGGCAGGAGTCCCAGTTCTGTTCATGAGTGTCAAACTCTCTTCTATGGCTGGCCCCAATCCTGATGGCAGCCCTCGCGCTGCTCAGTAGTCTTGAATTCCACTATGCTGAAGTCTGCCTGGATACCGTTTTCTGTCTGACTCTGTGCTTTTTACTTCAAGATCCAACAAGCTCAGACTGGGCAAATGATTCAACACCACTAACACTGGGCCGATTGTTTCAGATGCCCGGGGTCTGGTTTCCAGACTCGCCTCAATCTAGTCTCTCATTGTACCCACAGTTTTGCAGGCCCAGGTAATTATAGGTGTGTCCCCATAGCCAATATTTACATGTCTACATGACATTTGCACCCTGAAATTGGTGTAGCAGAAGAGGAGACTGGAGTTCAAAAAGCCTTGCCATTGAACATTAATTGGAACAGATTTCCAACCATGGCCTCAGTCCTGCAGCGAGCCACCCACACACTCATTGCAGGATCAGCGTGAGGAGAGAGTAACATGCGATGTGACTGCTCCCACGCTCCTGCAAACTCTGCTACTCTAGGGTGATTAACAGATTTGCTGTACCTGAAAATGGGGATGATGGGCATCTGAAAGCTATACACCACAAATAAGCACTTAGGGCAAAGGCAGCCCTTGCTTATCACAGCTAGCGTTGTGCTGATTACAGTATGCTTTGGCAGAGAAGCACTAGCATACTGAGCTCCTATTTTCAGTCACTTATACCTCTGTGGAAAAGGCCAATCTCAGCATTATTTCAGTTACCATAATTGAACATGTGGCCCCTTCTGAGTTCCCAGTCAATGCACTTCACGATATTACCTGAGCTCATTAGGTCACACATTCAAACACTGACCTACAGATAGAAGTGATCACACTTTCCAATCAGCACCTCTCTTTTTTGTTTTTTTCAGTGTTTTTTCCCAGAGAAACTTCAGTGTAATTAAATGCAAGGTTTTAGATTAATGGTAAGCTATAGTGCCGATTTCAAAATCCATAGAAGCCAGGAAATTTAAATTTCTGGCCTCCCCCAGTACCTGTAGCTTTTATGCAAGGCACAAAGTTAAAACCATACCATTTTGATCTCAGTACAGAACTTTGAAGATCCAAAATGTAACTAGTTAGTCTCCAAGCAGAGCTGCCAAGTTCCATGTAGCTCTTCCAGTGGCAAGTATCCTGGATGAGTTCAGTGGAACTCAACAGGTTTGTGTGGAATTTGCCGCTGTCTCCTCCAGCTGGCTGGCTGTGGCTCAGTGGGACAGGGCACTCCTTGGCTGGAGTTGGGGTTAGGAGGTAAGTCAGGTGTGAGGGAAGAACTCAGTAGTGGAAGAGATGCAGAAGGAAGGCAGGCCCCAGCAGTTTGTGAGGGGTGGAAGGGGATGGGCAGTCACTGATGGGGAGGGTGAGGAGGGCACTAATCAGGGGAGGGAATGGCTGATGCAGGCAGCTGGAAGAGCCATGAAAGCCAGTGTGAGATGGCTGGATTGCGCGGTGCCGCCGCTGCAGGAGAGAGGCGGTAGATGGAGGCCTCCTGCACACAAGGCCCCTGCAGCGTGACTTGGTGTGCCTGCCCCTGCAGCATGGATTATCCCAGAAAGTCACCAGTTCAGCTTGTGTGTGACATTCTAACCAGTGTGTGGGAGATGACGACTCAGGGAAAATGCCAGAGTGTCACACAGATGAGTGATGCTTGACAGACTTGGCTAAAACCTGACATGCAGAGATTGGATAGCATGCTAATTTCAGGTTGCTGCTTGCGCATGGAGAGGATGTGTATGCGTGTGTGTGTGCAGGCAGCTGGAGAGGCAGCCACAGAAAAGGGGCAGGGAAACTAATAGAGGAACAGAGGAGTCAGAGTAACAGAGCTGAGAAAGAGATAAAGGGAAGGACTCAAGGGAGGTGCAGAGAAGAAGCAGAGTTGGAGAGGGAACCACACAATACAGAGTGAGAATGCAGGGAGGCAGGGAAGAGCATGCCAGGGAAGGAAGGGCTCTGACAACTGGCAGGGAGGAGAGAAATCCCAGAGGCGATCCTTTCTGCTCACCGGCTGGAAGTGAGGAAGAGAAGAGGGAACAAACCTGCCTAGTGAGTTTGAGAAGGGCTGAATGGGAAGCCAAAGGTTCCTCCCACAATCTGAGCCCTTGGGGAAAGGGTGTGCACCTTCACTCTCTCAACAGCAAATCGAGCAAGGAGTGATGGAAAGCCCATCCTCAAAGCTCCAGGAAGACACCCTGTAGGGAGAGAAGAAATGGCTGGAAAGGGAAGTAGAGGGCTGAGTATGTTACACTTGTTGTGACCCCAGGTCAGCAGCCTGGGAAGAGAACTGTACTAGATCCAACTTGCCAATTAGGTTACAGTCCATGTAGTTGTCCATAGCTATTGCTACTGCAGCAAGTCATCTGTGCGGGGACCCATATAGATTCTACATTATCCTAGGAGAAACAGAGTCAAGTAAAATGCAGGGACAGAGAGGGGAATCATTCAGATCTCCCCCAATTTATTAATATTGACCAGGCTAACCTTCAAATGGCTGCTTGTCCAGCTACCAATGAGACATTCTCACTGTGTCCCAGCTGCCCAGAGCAGGGGTCCCTGTTTCTAGCAGAGAAAGGAAAAAAGTTGGAGCTGGCAAATAGAGAAAGCTGGGAGTGTGGGCCGGGCAAGCAAAGCTGGTTGGGAGAGTAACACTGTGCCGCAACCAGACAATTGCGCCCTCATAGCTGTGTTCTGTATGTCTCTCGTCACAGAAGTGAGATGAAGCGCTGGATGATCTCGCTGGCCCCAAATCGGAGAACCAAGTTTGTTTCATTCACATCCAGGCTCCTGGGTAAGAGATGCAGCAGAGATGGAGGGAGTGAGGGAGGGATGGTTATTTAACTTGCGGTGTGTCATGCTCTTCTTCAGAGATCCCTGCCTGGGCCATCTGAAATGCTGGTTGCATAGCAAATGCTGCAACTGAGGTTGCGTCCCTCAAAGCCTCCCCCCTCCACAGGGTCTTGCCAGCACTCTGAGAGAGAGATTGACAAGATCAGCCTCTTGCCTCTCTGTGCCTGGCATTGAGGTTTCTCCCCTGCTCTCCACCTCCAACTCTTCCTTCTGCCCCAGTGACCTTTTTCCTTTCTCCTGCCCCCCTTCACTCCACCAAATCATTCTCACCAGATCACACTAGACATTAAAAACAATGTAAAATCTCAAACTACCGCCTTCCCGCCCACTGCCTCCCATTCGTTCAGTGTATCTACACTTACGATTTAGCCAGAAGCATTAACACAACTGTAAATTCTAGTGTAGACAGGGCACCAAAACTTCTGTTCCAGTGCACAGACTGTCCCTGGCTGGATTTCCAGCTCTACTTTCACCCTTCCCACCTTGCTGCTGTGTTTGGCACTGTTGTTCACACTCTCCTCTTTGACATCTTGTCCACCCAGGGCTTCCGTGACAGCATCCGCTCCTGGTTCTTCTGTCTAGGTCCTCCTTCCTCTCACTTTGTGGGGTTTCTGTAGTGGTTCTGTGGTCGTGTGTCCCCCCACCCCATGAGGCTTGGAGGGAGGCCACTCTGCCTCACTACATCACACAGTAAGCAGTCAATTAGCAGGCTAGGCCTCTGGCCTATGGTCAGGGCAGACCAGCACACAGCCTGTTGTCAAGCCTCCTGGCTGAGGCAGGCAGCAATTTACAGTGGATAGCTCTGGCCCTCTGGATGGGCCAGAGCAATGAGCAGTCTTTAGCCCAAAGCCTCCTGGCTTGGGCAGAGAGCATAACGCTGTCTGGGGCTCTGACTCTCTGGGTGGGGTAGAGCAACAAGCCACAGGCAAGGCACAAACCGTCTGGCCTAGGGTGAGTAGGGGGGGGTTGGCGGCAGGGGATAGGGGGACCCGAGCCCACCCTATTCCACAGGGCCCTGGCCTGGGACCCAAACAGTGGCAAGTGGTCCCATCACTGGGTCAGCAGGGAAGTCACCAAAACATGCTGACTCATTTTCTGATCACACAACTGGACTAATGTCTGGTTTCCCTGGGCTATTTCCTCTCCCCACCCCCTCCTTGGCATAGCTCTGTAGTCCGTAGGTCCTCAGTCTACTCGAGGTGAATGGCAGATGGCAGTCCCAGCAACTCCTCTCCACAGTCAGGGTGCCACTCAGCTCAGTCTTTCATCAGAGTCCTGCAATGGGGTACAGATATGTCTGCCTCCTTCCCTGGCTCTGGCCCAACTGAGCTGGAGGGCCTCCTCTTACACTTCCTGTCCTGTACCACCACTTCCAGCATGAGGGTGGGGCTGGCTTGGCTCCACCCATCAGGCTCAGAGGGAGGCCACTCTTCCTCACTACAGTTTCACAGAACAGTGTACTGAGCTCCCCTCTCTTCAGCTAATCTCCACTCAGCACCTCAGCAATCATCTCTGCACATTGACCCAGCATCTTAGTCTGTCTCTCTGACTTCTTTTCCTGGATGTCTGTCAACATAAGCTTACTGTGTCTAAAACAGAGCCCTTCATCTTCACTCTCAAGTCCTCACCTTTCCGCTCCATTACTGCCAACACCATCAGCAGCTCCATCTCTCAAGCCTGTAACCAGGGGTTTGTCTGCAAATCTTCCCTTGCCCCACAACTCCAAGCAGCTTCCAAATCTTCTTGTGGCTGCCGCCTCGCCACCAATATCTAAGACCTGACCATTTCTTTCTGTCTCTGCGGCTAATTCTGCCTGTGCTCAGCCCAACCCTCTGCACGTTCAGTCCTTCCCGAAGGCTCCCCTCTGCCATGACACCAAAGGGAACTCGCTGACTGAGAGGGGCCAGCTCGATCAGTCCCATGGGAACAGAGTGTACAACCTCCCTGGTCATTGTGCGTCAGACTCATTCCATAGCCACTGTCTTTCAGCCATGAGCAAATTGAGGCAGGGATTATGTTGCCTTTGTGGTTGGGAAATACTGGGCACACTTTGAGCGCTACCCAAAACGAGGACTAACAATAGTTTGGGGAAGCATCTGAGAGCAGTCCAACCCATGACGCTGTAAGGTGGCCCCCCCCCCCCCCCCCCAGCCTGCCCGTGCACTTGAAGCACTTCTCAGGCTGCTCTGACATGGCTCCTTCTCCCCTCCACCTGAACTTCACTCCAGAGACCTGGGGGTTAAGACAGTCCCTTCCCTCTGTAAGCAGTTTGTCAGGCCTTGCATCAGCTCCCCCTTGGCCTTGCTCACCATATTGCCTCTTCAGAGCTCGCTCCTATCCTAGCTGGGTCCACTGCCCTAGCGAACTGGCGCACACACCCCATGAGCAGAGCAAGAGTAAATACAGGGAGGCTAGCCCATGTCTGGGCAGAGCAGGCTGCCACAACAAAAGCCCTTTACGACAAGTGTGCATGCTCCAAGGCTGTAAAAAAGCACACACCAAAAAGGTGTCCACTCTGGCCATAGCCAGAGTGGTCTTTTGCAGGTAGGCCCAGAGCCTCATCCTGACTGCCATGGAGCTGTTCACAGAGCTGTGGGCCACCTGATTGGGCCTCGTGGGGCAGCCTCCTAGGGTTACCCCAGCCTTCCTCACACTGGAGTTAACACTCAGCCAGGGCTTCTGCACCTTCTCATTGAGCCCTTTATAGCACTGGACCCAGCCCACTTCCAGCAGCCTACTTCAGCATTCCCAGCTCAAAGGACTGTCCAGCACAGGCATAACCCTGTAGATCCAGGCAGCAGGCATGCCACCCACCTCTCATTGTGTGGGTTAACACCCTGGGAGCATAAGGGAGCCAGGGATAGTATGATACAGCAATACCTGTTCCTAAGTTTACATGCTCCATTTCTCATGCCCTATTTTGTGCTGGTACCTTAGAAGCCTCTTCCCCCATCTTGCTCTGACCAAGGGCTTGTCTACATGTAAAAGGCTGCACCAAGAGGGCTTCTCCCGTTGGTATAGGTAAGCCACCTCCCTGAGAGTGCTGGATTTTCCACACCCCAAGTGATTGTAGTTATAGAAAAGTTGCTCGTGCAGACCAAGCCTATGCCATTTTATACTGTACAGTAGTCACAGGACTCTGGGGCAGCTGGATTACTTTGTCCCTCTCCTTTCCTTCCCGTTGTCAGACTGCCCCCAGGTTCAGTGTGTCCATCCATACGTGGCTCAGCAACCAGACGAGCTGTCCCTGGATCTGGCAGATGTTCTTAACATCCTGGACAAGACAGATGACGGTAAGGGCGATGGGGCTCCAGGCATCCCTAAAATCACTCATCACAAGGGCGACAGAGCTTTCCCCTGTACAGGCTGCTTTTGAACACACATGGAGGTTCCTCCAGATAAAAAAGCGCCCTTGTTGGACAACCTGGGGTTCCCTGAATGTTTGTTACTCCCTGTCTCTCTTGGGACATCAGCATCAGAGGACAGACTCCTAGAGACAGTGACCTTGTAGGCAGTAGCAGAGTTTAGTTGTCATTGGGACTAAACATCAGCTAAGGCCCTCGTTCTTGTACCTTGAACTCCCTCTGCTGGCTGAGAAGTGCAGCTATGTCCTGTCCCTGCTCTGGGTTTCTGTATTGATGTGGCCAGGAACACTTAGCTAAGAGGTGGCATCTGCTTTTCACTCAGATCCGCTTTTTAGCCAGTTTTGCAACTAGGATACAACGTCAGGTGACTTGTGAGTCAGTGGCTCAGAAGGGATTAGACCCCAGGCTTTTCCTGGTTTCCTAATCCTTACCTATATCCACTAAGCATGTCTCAAGGGCAGTAATTGAACCCAGGCCAGAGGTGGACAAACTACAGCCTGCGGGCCACATCTGGCCCCTGGGACTCTCCTGCCCGGCCCCTGAGCTCCTGGCCCGGGAGGCTAGCCCCCAGCCCCTCCCCTGCTGTTCCTCCTCCCCCGCAGTCTCAGCTCACTGCGCTGCCCGCACAATGCTCTGGGTGGCATGGCTGTAGCGCCACCAGCCACTGGTGCTCCAGGCAGCACAGTAAGGGGGCAGGGAGGGTTGGCTAGAGGGCAGAGGAGTTGGGTGTGGGTGTGGTCAGAGGGGGCAGGGGCAGTCAGGAATGAAAGGAGGGGTTGGATGGGGCGGGGGTCCCAGGAGGGCTGTCAGGGGGCGAGAAGCAGGGGGTTCGGGCAGGGGCCGGGCCTGGCTGTTTGGGGAGGCACAGCCTTCCCTAACCGGCCATCCATACAATTTCAGAAACCCAGTGTGGCCCTCAGCCCAAAAAGTTTGCCCGCCCCAACCCAGGCCCTCCAAAGCATAGCCCTGGTGGCTCACTCTCACTCGTACTCATTCCTGCACTTGGACATTCTAGTCCTGTTGATTTGTCCCTCTACATGTTTTCCTTGCCCCTCAGGTTGGATTTTTGGGGAGCGTCTTCATGACCAGGAAAGGGGCTGGTTCCCTACCTCTATGGGGGAGGAGATTCTGAACCCCAAGATCCGATCACAGAACCTAAAAGAGTGTTTCCGGGTCCACAAGTCGGATGACAGTCAGCGGAGGAAGCTGGGCAGCAGGAATCGTCAATGACCCCTGGTCTCCCCAAGCCCTGGAGCACAAAGAATACCTAATGGCTTATGGAGGGCAGATGCTGCAGGCTGAGAGAATGAGGTGGTGGTGCAGGTACTATGTGCCAGGGCACAGGGCCTGGTCTTAACGTGCTGCTCACATCCACACCTACAAAAAAAGACTTTTCTCGATTTACTAAGTTCTTCCCTCCACATTTTGTATTCCTCTGGAGACCAACCCACGGAAGAGGAGAGGCCACTTGTCTGAAGCTCAAGGAACTATTCAGTGTAACGGATTGCCAGTGTTTGGGGTTGACAGCACAAGTGCTCCCCTGTGCACCGAGGAGCTGCTGGACAAGACGGCACCAGAGCCACCCAGGAGGTTCACCACAGCTGTAACATACCAGCTGGTCATATATATAAGGGTTGCTTTTCTAGTATAAATGGATAGAATCAACTGGGCTGGGGAACAGTTCTACCTTACGTACCATAGAAAACGGTCTCCTAGTTACCCCCCTTGCTGAGAGATTCCATTGTAGGAATGGGTTTGTGCCACCCCCACAACATAGTTCTGTGCACACACACTACAGCTGAAGCCATTTATCTCTTCCAGGAGGCATGTGGCAATTAACATAATGGCAGTAGGGGCTTTTTGTGGAGCACATGGTGCTTTTCTGGGTCAGAGCACTTAGCAAAACCTCTAAGCTTGGCAGCACCCCTGTGAGTTAGGTTACTTTATGTCCCCATTTTATAGATGGGGAAATTGAGGCAGAGAAGTTGTCTCACCTGAAATCACAAAGGGAAACAGGGCCAGAGCTGGGACTAGAATTCAGGACTTCTGATGCCTGATTCCCAGTCCTGTTGTTCAGCTATTGAGCCCACTCCTCTCCCCATACTGGTCTTTGAACCCAGTTCTAGGCAAATGCACTACCGCACCCTGCCTTTCAGCAGCCCTAACTCTTTACTCACTAGTCCTGCACTTAACCCAGTGTCTAGGGCTCATCCCCCAGGGGGTACTAAATGCAAGGTTCTCTGTGCACAGAACAGCAGCAGAGGGTGTCATCCACCTGCTGCCACAAACAGGCTCTGAGAGGAACACATGATGGCCTTCACCCTAACTGCACTAAGAGATGAAAGCACAGGCAAGACTGTAGCACCCCCGGGACATGGATGTTGCTTTGCCAGAGTGCACTGCCCCCATTCAGATAGGGTAAAAGGAACTATGGGGCTGCTAAGTTTGCACATCAGCTGCCAAACCATTACACAAGGATGATATTCTAGCAGAGCCAGAGGCTTCAAATGTAGGCCATGGCCCAGCATGTTTGTAAATCTGCAGGACTTTACTCAATCCAGTGTCAGGTCCTATTTGGAATGTAATGTAAACTGACCATTTCCACAAGTCTCTACCACATTCCCAGACAGCTCTGTGGGCTGTGGAATGTGTTTCCAAAGGGAGGGGCTGCACTCACACCCAGCTCATGCAAGGGCAGCCCAGCAGCAGTAGTTGGCCCATCCCTAACAAGGAGAACTCAAGCAAAATAGCTGGAGTTGGCCAGGAAGGTAGGGGACATTGTATTAAAGGTATGTGAGGGCCTGCACATCCTCTGTATACCCAGCTAACCAGCTGTGTGCATGAACTGTGTGTACAGTATTGATGCCTCCATCTATATAGGAAAGTCCTCAGTAGCCAAAAGGACAAGGGAATCATTTCCTTATATGATGCAATTCAACATTGCATGAAACACAGGGCAAGGGATCAAGAGCTTCAGCAGGGAACTAAGAACAGACAGTGGTTGGAAACTGACTATGAATAAGCATCCTAACAACGGGCTATTTGGCCTGCTCTGCTCTTAGCAGTTCCAGAGCAGCCCCTTCTCTGAGTGGCCCTTTGTTAGCTACGACAAGGGCAACTGACCCAGAGCATTTATTTGCATGAACATAAAATCAGGGAATTTAAGTTATTGAGCATCTTTCTGTGATGCAGTAAAGCAGAGTCTTCCAGGCATTTCTTGACACTCAGTGCTGCTTCTGATCTCTGCACCTTCCCCTGCCAGCCTTGCTTAACACCCCACTCAGAGTGGGCAGTATCATGTCAGTGTGGTTGTGGTAAAAAAGATGAGTGTAAAGCCAGCACCTTTTTATTCAGCTAAGAGATGAGTCACCACCATGTGCTTTGGACGCTGTCTACATTAGGCATATTTGCACTGGTGTCACACAATAATTGATGCAGTCTTGAGGCATAAACCTCACTGCTGCATGCCTGGATCAGAAGCTCATGCCAGTGTGACTACATCGAGGTATTTTAGCGTAACTGTCTCTGCTGTAGACAGGCTCTTCGTACAATGCAGTCATTAGTATTGCAGTGCTAACACAGCGATGGGAGAGTGAGTGGGAGTCAGTTGTGGCTTGCATATGAACAGAATTGTTAAAGGTTCAAGTGCATGCAAATCTTAATGCTGTATTCAACTCCTAGATATGGCAGTGAGGAGCACATCAGAAACTGCTAACAAATTCAGTTCCTGCTCTCTTACACCTGAGCACATTTAGAATGACTTAAGTTAGACATACCCATAGGCACTTGTCTACACAGCAATTCAACACCTGTGGCTGGCCTGAGTCAGCTGACTCAGGCTTGGGCTGCGGGGCTGTAATATTGCTGTGTACATGTTTCGGCTCTGGCTGGAGCCTGGATTCTAGGACCCCTCGAGGTGGGATGGTCCCAAAACCCAGACGCCAGCCCGAGCCCAATTGTCTACACAGCAATTTTTAGCCCTGCAGCTCAAGCCAGCTGATCTGGGCCAGCCATGGGTATGCCACAGGTCTTGTGTTCCCGTGTATTCCAATGAGGGCAAAGCTGACCTCTCAGGATGGTGAGCCAGAAGGGCCTCAGCTTGCCTGACAGATTCCAGCTTGGGTGTGTGGGGCTGGCAGTTAGAAAAACTATTGCCATTTGACTTGTAAATTGAGCATATTTTATCCAGAGATGCTATAAATACAAAGACCACGAATAAATTGTACAGTCACTTTTCTACATACAACCAGACTTTAAGCTCAGGGTCCAAGACTCATAGCAGCAGCTGTTTACAGGTAATTAGTTTAAAGCCAAAACATGGAAGCTCTAGCTATGAAAGTATTTAAGACAAATAGATACAAGCATATTACAGATCATTCAGCCTTGCCCAAATTGTCATGAACATTTCCTAACCCTGGCACTTGCCTGGGACAAAAAATGGTTTTTACAATGAAAAAGAAGATACTGTAGTCACCACCTAGGCTAGGGGCAATGAATTCTACCTGGCTGAGATCATTCAATGGCCAACTTTGGAGGAGTGGGGTTTCCAGTCTTTCACTGGCCTTTGCCCTCTAGCTCAGAACCTTTGGACTTACGCCAACACCTAAGTAACTTTGTAGTGGTTTTGGGGCCTCCTAACTGTCACACATGGTACATTATATTCAGCCACTGAATCGGGTTTGTTCTATGTACACTTTTAACCTCCTCCATTCCAGACACACAGTCCAATATGTGTCAGTTTCAGGTGGTCTAATGCTTTCGATGGGCTCAGTCTGTGAAATATGAGCGCAGGTTTGAGATCCCAGGTCATTATCAGGCTGCCTGAGTGAACTGAAAAGAGGTCTTGTTGTTGTTGTTTTTCTTGTGGTGAAAATACAGCTGACTGCGCCAGCAACTTCCAAAGCCTGGCCCTCTTTGCGTTTTCATTGTCTCATCCAGAGCATGACCATCACCACCATTTTCCTCTTGCATCACGCTCATGTAACAACGCATAGCCAGAACGGAGTCAGTTCCGTTCCCCTTCCTAATTCTGTCCCAGACTCATGAGCATGTCAGTGAGTGGAAGCAGTAAAGACCTAAAGCAATACTGAACCTTTCAGCTCAAGCACTGGTTCACATCTGGATCCAGGCACCAGGGACAGAGTTAATACCAGTTGACAGTTGTTTGGTGGCCTAGGTTTAAGAAGTTAGAATGCCTAGCTCAGCTGACAGATGGCCACTAACAAGTGACACCATTCACATGCGACATCAAGACATGAAGAGACCTGTAGATCAGGGGTAACAAGTGTGTCTGCGGGTCGGCATTGGTGCATGCAAGAGGCTACTCGCACTGACCGTCCCGTGCCATTTTTGTGGAGTGAGGATTTCAGTTCTAACTGTTAGCAACTCAACACCTTTCCCAGTAAATAGCACCCGCTGTTTATCTGACATTTATACAGCACTACAGTCTGCCCCAGCAATCACTACCCCGGGGGGCAGGCATCGCCCATTCAAAAACACCTCACTAAGGATATGTTTATACTACGGCAGCAGTGCTATGGCATCACAGTTGTTGCATAGATGCTTCCTACAACAAAAGGGGGTTTTCCATCAATGTCATTAATGGACCTCTCTGAGAGGTGGTATTCTTCTGTCAGCCTAGTTGCACCTACACTGGAGGTTAGAACAACCTAATTGTGTGACACAAGGTGCAAAATTTTCCAGAGCCCTGAGTGATGTAACTAGGTGGGAATAAATGTTCCTAGTTAAGTGATGGGCAGTGAGAGCGGTTGCTGGTGGGACAGTCTCAGAGTTCAGCTTCTAACAGAGACATCCATTGTCTCCGGCAATTGCCCGCCTAGTCTCACGCTGCTATCATCACCCTCTCTTGTACCTTTGGACACAAGAGCCCTTTTGATATGGTCTCACACCGAGAACGAAGGTCCTGTTCAGATCTTTGACAGGCAGCGGCTGCTGCTGCCACCACCTGTGAATGCTTACCACTATACATCAGAGCTCCCCAGTAGCATCTCAAATACAGCACCATCTCTCAGGGGCACTAAATTGCAAGAGTCCCTATGGCGCTGGAGGGCAATATTGAAAACAGGAGGAAATATGACAAGAGCAAGAGAGCAGTCAGTTACTTCAGCATATGAAGGTATCACAGCCCAGGGATGCAACCATATATGAAAAGTTCGGGGGGGACCAGGAGTGGGAATGCAACAATCCTGTAGCTGCATTGAAGGGGACATCTCCAGAATAGTCAGAATGGCAATGGCATCTCTCCAATCCTAGCAGTGGTTGTGACTGCATCACAGGCCACTGAGTATTGATCAGGAGCAAGTAAAGTGTGTGCATTAAGGAAGAGTATCTGAAAGTTCGTACCCCGCAATGAAAGGGAGTGGCTTGTAAGGGTGAGTGTAACAGGTGGGTTGGTGGATCAGAAAGCCATTAAGCAAAACCCACAATAGCATGGTGAAGTCAGTTCCCTTGCCTCAGTCCCTCCCATTCCTGCCCTGGATTGCTCCTGCCAGGATCAGGGGGGTATTGAAGCTCATGCTGTGAATGCTTTGCTGCTGGTGGCTGTTTGCAGGAAGCAAGGGCAGCAGCTGTGCATAAGTGCCACAGAGTCACGAACCTCACAGCTTCCAGCAAAGGACCAGAATAATTCTGTGGCTCGGAGCAGCATGAGCAACCCAGAGATGCTCCTGCAGCATCAGCCCACATGGCTCTAACTTACTACTGATGTGGGAGTAAAATGTACACGGAGGGCAGTGGTGGTGTTATAGTCTGTTAAAAAGCCCTCAGACTCCTCATTGAGGTGCATCCTGAATGGGGCCCTTTGCAGACAGACACAGATGGAGCAGGCCAGAGCTCAGACACACAGACAAGCAGAAGACACTTGTATTAAGAAAAAGCTTTTATTGAGTTCAGGAGGCAGAGAATTTTCGCAGGGTGATGACGATCAGGGCCACAATCACAGACGTGCCCAGGAGAGCAGCGATTACGATGGCACTGATAGCTCCAGGACCCAGAGACCCTGCGAGAGAAAAGAAAGGCTCAGAACAGCACAAAGAGCTGGAGGTCACTCAGAGCTAAAGGCATGTGGAAGAAACTATATCCACAAATCCCTGGACACATGGAGCACACCAGACTGCCCAGCTCCAGGACCAGGAAGGCTGAGGCAGGAATGCCCAGTGTGGTCCCCAATAATCTCTAGGCAGCTGCAGGAAATAGTATTTAGTGAGGACACGCTCCATCCTTCCCCTCCACCTGGGTGGGCTGAATCTTCCACTCCTGCAATACTCAGCCCCCACTGCCCTTGGGCACAATCCCGCATGCCTGGGAAATACAGAGTGCCGAGTGTACTATGGAAATGACAGGCGCAATCGTTACACAGAGCCGCCCCCACGCTATGCATTTAGCAACAAGTGCTTGCACCGCAGGCCCCGGCACCTGTACGGGGAGGACCGGGGCTACTGGGATTTTATGGTGGTTGATTGAAGAAAGCCAGTTTCAAACATGAATGTTCCTCCACCAAATCCCAGCAAACTCCAAGGAAAAATGGGATAAAACCAAACCACCTACACTAATAATTAACATTCATTTAAAACCCCTTCCTCATTCCTCCCTCCTCCCTGCAACACCCTGAGTGACAAGCACCGTGCAGACACTACAGCTGCTGGCTTCCATCCCCATGCCCTGCAACAGCCCTCTCTCGGATAGCAGCAAGGCTTCCAAGGAGCAGTGGTGCCACTGCTGGCTTCCCTTTGGAAAGCTCATGAAATCCACCGCCAGCAATCCCGGCGGCTCTGGGCCTGTGACAAAGAAGTGTTGGAAGCCTTGGGGCGGGGTGAAAATGAGCAAGGGAGGGAAGCAGGGAGGGGGAGGAAGATAAGAGGGAAGCACATTTTAAAGCCATGCCTGGATCTGAGTGTTTGCTATAGACTTGAAGGCAGTGCAGTAACCTGGGTGGGGAAGGGACTGTGTAGCCCCAGGGGTGCGTGTTCACTAGGAGACAATTGCCTGTGGCCAGATTGCACATGATGGTTGGAGCAGCAGGCAGGGTCTCCGGGACGGTCCTGCCCTTTGGGAGAGTTCAGGAGACAGAAAATTTTCTCAGGGCCACAATCACAGAGGTGCCCAGGAGAGCAGTGATCATGGTGGCACCAATAGCTCCAGGACCTTGTGGTCTCCTTACATCATTACCTCCCTTGGCCCATCGTGAGACACAATGTATCAACATAGCTTTGTCCCAACTGTCTTTCCAGTGAAGCCTTCTCTCAGCTCGCCTGCCAGCTGCGCTTGTTTCATTCCAACAGGGGAACGCTCATTGGCATTGCGGGGTGGGTTGTGGGTGGTGGTGTCTCTGGCTGAGTGGTTCTCGTTGTCTCTCTGCCATTTATCCTGGCAAAGTTTTCAGATGAGAGATGTTGTGACACCACCCAGCCACTGAATTATACCCAGAGGTCACACGGCTGCTTAGGTGCCCATCTCTCCCAGTCAGGAGGTTCAGATGGCAGCAATGCTGTCACCTCAACACAATCACTGAATGCAATTTCCTTGTGTCACATGACAGCAACTCAGGGAACTGTCACTATCAAGCAGGTCTCTGATCAGCTAACTGACCTTCTGACAGCACAGGTCTTTAGCACAGTGGCAAAGGACACTGCTAGCCAATTGACCCTTCCTGGGATCATTCACCAGGACACGTGTCATATTTTAACCCTCCCTCCACCTTCCAAGTTAACTCACTACAGACTTTAGAAGCCAGTTGGGAAAGTGGCATTTCAGTGCCCTGCCCTGGTCTTTAAAATCTTTGAGGAAGAAGTTTGATTATTCTTGTGGGCTAATGGGGAAACAGTCTCAGCATGGCCCCATGTTACAGCTGTGTTGTGGAAAGAGTCACTCAGACAAATGAGCCCAGAATTACTTACAGAGGGAAACAACGGGGACACAGAGCGAGAGGACAAGAGAACAACAATGAGAGACAGGCAGTGGAGGAAAAGAACTTTACAGACACTATTTGAACATAGCCAGAGCATGGAGCTGGAGCAAGACAGCGCAGCTTTCCGGAGGCCAGGAGCTGCACAGCAGAAAGCTCTTGCACCAAAAGCAGGAACAGCATGGGGAGGGGCAGAGAAGGTAGTACAGGACACATGGAGGGAGTAGGGATAGGAACAAACAGAAATTCCATTAGGCTCCTATCTCGCGCAGTATCAGAGGAGCGCAGCCCCAAGGAAATAACATTAAAGGTGAAAGTGTAGGAGGCAATGCATGCAGTTTGCACATGATGAAGACAGATTCATTTGCATTTTCCATTACTGCAGACATCGTTCTTGTTACACAGGGGACCAAAGAAGATTCAGCAAGACACAATATAAACCCAGGGGACTTTGTAAGGGTCAAACATCTGAGCTGCTTGGAACTCCTGGATCGGGTTCCAAACATGAGGAACTGAGGGCTAGATTATTGGAGAGCGCAGCCTGTGAGGACGGGAAGTGCTGTGATGAGACACAATGACCCTGCAGGATGCCAGAGTCTGGTTGATTTCCTTCTCTAGGCCATCTCACTGCTAACCCAGTAGGTTAAATAGATTTGGGGGCAGGGAATCAATCTTTGTTTTGGATAGTGCCTACGGTTGCCAGGTGTCCAGTTTTTGACCGGAACACCCAGTCGAAAAGGGACCCTGGTGACTCCAGTCAGCACCACTGACCGGGCTGTTAAACATCCGGTTGGTTGTGCTGCAGGGCTAAGGCAGGCTCCTTACCTGTCCTGGCTCTGTGCTGCACCCGGAAGTGGCCAGCAGGTCCGGCTCCTAGGTGGAGGGGCAATGCCTGCAGGCAAGAGCAGCGTGCAGAGCCTCCTGACCCCCCTGCCTAGGAGCCAGACCTGCTGACTGCTTCTGGGGCGCAGCGCGGTGCCAGGACATGTAGGGAGCCTGCCTTAGCCCCACTGCGCTGCTGACCGGGAGCTGCCCAAGGTAAGCCCGTGCCCCAACCGTGAGCCCCAACTCCCTGCCCCAGCCCTGAGCCCCCCCCTGCACCCCCAAATTCCACATCCCTGGACCCACCCAACAGCCTACACTCCCAGCCCAGAGCCCGTACCCCCTCCTGCACCTCAACCTGCAGCCCCCTCCCATATTCTGAATCCCTTGGCCCCACCCCCCCCATCCTGGAACCCCCTCCTACACCCAAACCCCTCATCCTCAGACCAGAGCCCATACCCCCTCTCATACTCCAACCACCTGTCTCAACCTGCAGCCCCATCCCATATTCTGAATCTCTTGGCCCCACACCCCAGCCTGGAGCTCCCTCCTGCACCCCAAACCCCTCATCCCCAGCCCCACCCCAGAGCCCTCACTCCCTCCCGCACCCCAATCCCAGCCCAGTGAAAGTGAGTGAGGGTGAGGGAGAACGAGCCACCAAAGAAGGGGGGACCCTGGACTTCAGAAAAGCAGACTGACTCCCTCAGGGAACTGATGTGCAGGATCCCCTGGGAGAACAACATGAGGGGCAAAGGAGTCCAGGAGAGTTGGCTGTATTTTAAAGAATCCTTATTGAGGTTACAGGGACAAACCATCCCAATGTGTAGAAAGAATAGTAAATATGGCAGGCGACCAGCTTGGCTTAACATTGAAATCCTTGCTGATCTTGAACACAAAAAAGAAGCTTACAAGAAGTGGAAGATTGGACAAATGACCAGGGAAGAGTATAAAAATATTGCTCAGGCATGCAGGAGTGAAATCAGGAAGGCCAAATCACACCTGGAGTTGCAGCTAGCAAGAGATGTTCAGAGTAACAAGAAGGGTTTCTTCAGGTATGTTGGCAACAAGAAGAAAGTCAAGGAAAGCGTGGGCCCCTTACTGAATGAGGGAGGCAACCTAGTGACAGAGGATGTGGAAAAAGCTAATGTACTCAGTGCTTTTTTTGCCTCTGTCTTCACAAACAAGGTCAGCTCCCAGACTACTGCACTGGGCAGCACAGCATGGGGAGGAGGTGACCAGCCCTCTGTGGAGAAAGAAGTGCTTCGGGACTATTTAGAAAAGCTGGACAAGCACAAGTCCATGGGGCCGGATGCGCTGCATCCAAGAGTGCTAAAGGAGTTGGTGGATGTGATTGCAGAGCCATTGGCAGAGGTGAAAGTAAGCTGTTGTGCCCCAGTACGGCATACTGGTAAGAGCTGGTGCGCCGTACCAGGACCGGCTTTCCCAGATGGCAATTTAAAGCCCTAGGGTAGCGGTGGCGGGGCTCTGGCGGGGATTTAAAGGGCCCCGGAGCTCCAGCTTCCGCTACCACCCCAGCCTTTTAAATCCCCGCCCCCGCTACCCCAGGGCTCAGGCAGCAGGGCTCTGGCGGGGATTTAAAGGGCCCCGGAGCTCCAGCCACCACTACTGCAGCTGGAGCCCTGGCCCTTAAAATCAAGATTTAAAGGGCCCGGAGATTTAAGGTCCTGCCTCTTCCAGTTAAGGCCACGCCCCCTGCTCAGGACTCCGACGTACCGGTAAGTTCTCTAACTTATTTTCACCCCTGGCCATTGGCCATTATCTTTGAAAACTCCTGGCAATCGGGGGAGGTCCCGGATGACTGGAAAAAGGCTAGTGTAGTGCCCATCTTTAAAAAAGGGAAGGAGGAGGATCCGGGGAACTACAGCAGTCAGCCTCACCTCAGTCCCTGGAAAAATCATGGAGCAGGTCCTCAAGGAATCAATTCTGAAGCACTTAGAGGAGAGGAAAATGATCAGGAACAGTCAGCATGGATTCACCAAGGGCAGGTCATGCCTGACTAATCTAATTGCCTTCTATGATGAGATAACTGGCTCTGTGGATGTGGGGAAAGCAGTGGACATGTTATTCCTTGACTTTAGCAAAGCTTTTCACACAGTCTCCCACAGTATTCTTGCCAGCAAGTTAAAGAAGTATGGGCTGGATGAATGGACTATAAGGTGCATAGAAAGCTGGCTAGATTGTCGGGCTCAACGGGTAGTGATTAATGGCTCCATATCTAGTTGGCAGCCGGTATCAAGTGGAGTGCCCCAAGGGTCGGTTTCGTTCAATATCTTCATTAATGATCTGGAGGATGGTGTGGATTGCATCCTCAGCAGGTTTACAGATGACACTAAACTGGGAGGAGAGGTAGATACGCTGGAGGGTAGGGATAGGATACAGAGGGACCTAGACAAATTAGAGGATTGGGCCAAAAGAAATCTGATGAGGTTCAACAAGGACAAGTGCAGAGTCCTGCACTTAGGACGGAAGAATCCCATGCACCGCTACAGACTAGGGACCGAATGGCTAGGCAGCAGTTCTGCAGAAAAGGACCTGGGGATTACAGTGGATGAGAAGCTGGATATGAGTCAACAGTGTGCCCTTGTTGCTAAGAAGGCCAATGGCATTTTGGACTGTATAAGTAGGGGCATTGCCAGCAGATCGAGGGACATGATCGTTCCCCTCTATTCGACATTGGTGAGGCCTCATCTGAAGTACTGTGTCCAGTTTTGGGCCCCACACTACAAGAAGGATGTGGAAAAATTGGAAAGCGTCCGGCGGAGGGCAACAAAAATGATTATGGGACTGGAACACATGACTTATGAGGAGACGCTGAGGGAACTGGAATTGTTTCGTCTACAGAAGAGAAGAATGAGGGGTGATTTGATAGCTGCTTTCAACTACCTGAAAGGGGGTTCCAAAGAGGATGGATCTAGACTGTTCTCAGTGGTAGCAGATGGCAGAACAAGGAGTAAGGTCTCAAGTTGCACTGGGGAAGGTTTAGGTTGGATATTAGGAAAAACTTTTTCACTAGGAGGGTGGTGAAGCACTGGAATGCATTACCTAGGGAGGTGGTGGAATCTTCTTCCTTTGAGGTTTTTAAGGTCAGGCTTGACAAAGCCCTGGCTGGGATGATTTAGTTGGGGATTGGTCCTGCTTTGAGCAGGGGGTTGGACTAGATGACCTCCTGAGGTCCCTTCCGACCCTGATATTCTATGAATGTAGTGCGCATGGGTGGGGCCTTGGGGCAGGGTGTTCGGTTTTGTGCGATTAGAAATTTGGCAACCCTGGGAGTGCCATGTATATCTATGGTGCTAAACAAGCGATAAAGAACAGGATAGCTTATATTGCCAGTGTTCATTTTCCCTTTCCCTGGAGATCACAGAAAACAGGACACAGATAACGGAGTTCTCAGCAATACCTTATGGATTTTCTCCTAAACCACAATAACATTTGCTCCAAACAGAAGGGCTCGGGTGTGCAGGTGATGGCTGTGTAACCGCCTGACCTGCCATGGGCTGGACAGTTCTAACAGAGGATGGTGCCGGGTGCTGCCTGGGAGGCTCCTACATACCGTTATCATCCAGATGGTGCAGGTCTGTGGTGTCCTCAGGCTCATACTCTGAGGTGTACAGGGGGAAGCCTGTAGAGTCCGAGAAGTGGCTTGTGGTGGTGGCAGCATCAAAGGGGCCCCCTCCCGACGGCAGCTCCGGCGGCTCATTCCACAGCGTGGGGGCAGGTCCTTGGGGATACTCTGCTGGAACAAGCATAAATCCCAATTACTCCCCGATCAACCACTGATGCCGCTACAGCACTGGGCTACTGGCAATTGTTCACTGGGATTCCTGCCTGCAGGGCCCAGTCACAACTTGCAGCCTGTACTGGCCAGCCTGTCTCACCACTGCCCTCTGCTCCGCAACATGTTAGAGCCGCTCACAATTGCCAGTGTTTGCTCGGGGGGTGGGGGGCGCTGAGCCTTAATCCGCCCCCCCCCCCAAAATGGCTCTCAGCTCTGGCCTTTCTGCAGCTAAAGATTCCCTCCTCTATGGCATGGGCATGGCTGAGACACTGACACTGATGTCGTATGTAAATGACCTCAGCTGAGTTATACTACATGGCAATCTAGCTTGCATACGGATCCAGGGCCTCCAGGATCCCAGAACAGAAAAATATCCCTTCCAAATGTCTAATTAAACCACATACACAAGAGATGTAAGGAAAGCCCCATTTAATGAGGGCACTTTCTTTGCCGCTCTCCAGGCTGCATCATGCAGACCATCATACTGGGAAGGGGTTGCAAGCACTTTGTAGACCAGGGCTAGAATTCAAGACAAGTATGACAAATTGGAGAATTGGTCTGAAATCCACAAGATGAAATTCAATAAAGACAAGTGCAAAGTATGACATTTAGGAAGGAAAAAAGAAATCAAATGTACAACTACAAAATGGGGAATAATTGGCTAGATCGTGTACTGCTGACAAGGATCTGGGGGTTGTAGTGGATCACAAATTGAACAGGAGTCAACAATGGGATTGCAGTTGAAAAAAGAGTTAATATTATTCTGCGGTGCATTAACAGCAGTATTGTCTGGAAGACATGGGAGGTAACTATCCTTTTCTACTCAGCGGTGGTGAGGCCTCAGCGGGAGTACCAGGTTCAGTTCTGAGCAACACACTTTGGAAAATATGTGGATAAATTGGAGAGAATACAGAGAAGAGCAACAAAAATTATAAAAGGTTTAGAAAAACCTTACCTACAAGGAAAGGTTAAAAAACTGGGGCATGTTTAGTCTTGGGAAAAGACACCTGAGTGGGGGTCTGAGAACAGCCTTCCGATATGTTAAGAGCTGTTATAAACAGGACGGTGATTAACTGTTCCCCATGTCCCCTGAAGGTAAGACAAGAAGTAATGGGCTTAATCTGCAGCAAGGGAGATTGAGGTTAGATATTAGGAAAACTCTAACTCTAAGGGGAGTTAAACTCTGGAATAAGCTTCCAAGGGAAGTTGTGGAATCCCCGTTATTGGAGGTTTTGAAGAACAGGCTGGACAAGCACCCGTCAGGGCTGGTCTAAGTTTACTGATCCTGCCTCAGCACAGGGGGCTGGACTTGATCGCCTCTTGATGTGCCTTCCAGCCTGACATTTCTAGGAGTCTATGAAAAGCACTAGAGACTAGGGGTGACATCCTGGCCCCACTGACATCATTGGCAAAGCCCCATTGACTCAGCAGGGCCAGGATTTCACCGTAGGTGCTGGAATCAGAAGTGGTGAATGAGCAGAAAGGCAGCTGCCATAGGGTGTACACTGGGAAAGAAAACCGTCCGCTAGGATGTAAGTGGGGGCGGGCAGGAAGAAACCTGGTGTGACTAATGCTGGGGGTGAACGAAGCCTATGCCAGCGAAGGGGCTGCCTGTCAGGGTTAAGGAGAGCATGCTTCTAGGATAGTTTCCACTAGATAATTTTCCATTTCACACAGACGCTTGCAGCAACATGGGCTAGGGAGCAGGTGCTAGAGCACCCTCCTGCTGGGTCACTGATTAGAGCAGTGGTTCTCAAAGCCGGTCCGCCGCTTGTTCAGGGAAAGGCCCTGGCAGGCCGGGCCGGTTTGTTTACCTGCCGTGGCTACAGGTTCGGCCGATCGCAGCTCCCACTGGCCGCGGTTCGCTGCTCCAGGCCAATGGGGGCTGAGGGAAGGGCGACCAGCACGTCCCTTGGCCCGCACCGCTTCCCGCAGCCCCCATTGGCCTGGAGCAGCGAACCGCGGCCAGTGGGAGCCGCGATCGGCCGAACCTGCAGCCACGGCAGGTAAACAAACTGGCCCGGCCCGCCAGGGGCTTTCCCTGAACAAGCTGCGGACCGGCTTTGAGAACCACTGGACTAGAGTACAACCCTGTTTGTTCCTGGCCCTTGCGCTGATCCAGTGCTGTTGCTGCATCTTCTCTCCCAAACACAAAGCTGTGTATAAACATGAGAAACCATAAACACCAAGTCTAAGCCTACAAGGAGGTTTTCCCAATGGTGATTTTTCCTAGCAGCCACATTTCTCAGCAATCATCAGGACAAGTGTTTGTACTGAGCTCACTGCTTGGATGCATTTACAACTCACTGCAACTCAGAAAATGAAAGCAAAGTACATTAGCCCAGGGCTGTTCAGCTTCTGGCCATTTTCCTCTCCCAAAAGCAATCAAGGTTTAAGTGCTGACAGGGCCTTTGCACACCTAAGTCCTCTGCCTGAACACAGTTAGCTCCGCAGGGGGAGTCAGAAGCCTCCTGCCAGCAGCAGCAGCTGTTTGGATAGGACACATTCCCTGGGAGCATGGCAGACTGGAGCATTCAGAGACTTGAACCCTCCCCAGATGGCGCCCGTTGGGGCTGCCCAGGGAGAAGAGTAAAAGAAACTGCATTCTGTTTGAGGCTGCAATTCACATCCTGTTATTTCTTTTCCCAGCAGGGTCGGCTGGGACTGAGAAGGGCTTTCCTGTTTACGTGTGGCTGGTCCAGAAGTCTGCATCAATGCTCATTTTGTTCAGGTGGGACAACCCAGAGGCCCCAGTGAGAAATGGAGACATTCCACAGGTCCCTGCTGAAACCACTGGGAATGTCACACTGGGATGGAAAATCTAGCGGAGCAGCCAAGGCCAGGGACATCTCAATGGCCACTCTGGCTATGTAGGCTGAGAAAGTTGAGGGCGGGGATCCAGAACAGCCCAGCTTCCTGGGCTGAGAAAATCTAGGCCATACCCAGGGCAACTGCTCAGCGGGGATTCTGTTAAAGAATGACAGCATCTCACATGCTCACTAAACCCTGGCAGGTCTCATTGCTGGCCCACCATGGCAGAGTGGTGAGGGTTGGCTGTCATGTGATATGTAAGTTAAGATACATGCACCCAGAGACCCTCTAATTAGGTGCATGCTATAAACCAGGGGTCTCAAAATCAAATGACCACTAGGGCCACATGAGGACTAGTACATTGGCCCGAGGGCTGCACCACTGACCCCCCCACACACTGCTGCACCCAGCCCCACCCCTGCCCCCACTCCACCCCTTCCATGAAGCCCCGCCCCTGCCCAGCCCTTCCCTGCAATCCCCACCACAACTCCACCCCCTTCCTGCCCCCAGGGGGTGCAGGAGGGTTGCAGAGTGCATCAGGGGGCTCAGGGCAGGGGGTCAGGGTGCAGGATGGGGCAGGCAGCTCAGGGCAGGGGGTTGGGGTGCAGGGTGCGCCAGGATGCAGGGGGCTTGGGGTGCAGGGGGGTATGGGGTGCAGCAGGGGGCTCAGGACAGGGGGTCGGGGTGCAGGAGGGGTGCGACAGGGGGTCAGGGTGCAGGAGGGGTGTGGGGTGCAGCAGGGGGCTCAGGGCAGAGGGTTGGGCTGCAGGAGGAGTTTGGGGGGCGGGTCCAGCCCAGCATGCACTGGGGGCAGGGCAGGCTCCCTGCCTTCCTGCCCTGCCCCCGTGCTGCTCTGGGAAGCGGCCGGGACCTGGGGGGGCACAGGGGTCTGTGTGTTGCTTTGGCCGCTCCTCCAGGTACCTTCCCCGAAGCTCCCATTGGCCGGGAATGGGGAACCGCAGCCAATGAGAGCTTCGGGGGAGGTACCTGGAGGATCCACCAGAGCAACACGCAGACCCCTCCCCCAGGTCCCGGCCTGCCCTGTCCCCAGTGTGCACCAGGCCAGAGCCGCTCTAGGTAAATGCTAGGGGGGGCAGGGGGGCTGCAGGGAGCTGGCGGGCCACAGAAAAATAACCCCACGGGCCACGTGTTTGAGACCCCTGGTATAAACAGTGATAAACTAAAAACTCTGCATTGGGCTGAGTTGAGAGATTCATTCTAGGCTCCTGCTCAGACATCTGGGTGTCTCAAGGTTCCACACAACAGAAGCCAGCCAGAAACAGTGAGTTCCATTTCAGTGGAATTCACCCCTGGGCTGGGGCTGGGGCATGCTGAGAGCAGAGCTGGGCTGTCTAAAACAATGGTTTTCAACTGGGGGTCCACGTGGACCCCTGGGGGTCCACAGACTATGGCTAAAATTTCCAAAAGCGTCCGCACCTTCATTTGAAATTTTTAAGGGTCTGCAAATAAAAAAAAAGGTTGAAAATCACTGGTCTAGAACCACATTTTCATCGGTTTGTACGTACACAGTGAAATTGATGTTTATTGACATTTACTGATAAAAATCTAATCCTTCCAACTTTAAGTAGGTTGCACCTATATGGAAATTACAGGCAGTGTGTGGAGGAGGGAAACCCAGTGTTATCTGTCAAAGCTACACACCCAAAGCATTCACAGGCTCAGTACAAAACCAGTTAACAATGCTACATAGTCTGGTCACCATCTACTGGCACATTATCTATGAACCGATTACACTTACACACATTTCTTATTATAATGCAGGGGTGGCCAAACTGCAGCTCACAAGCCACATGTGGCTCTTTTACAGTTGAAGTGCAGCTCGCGGAGGCCCCCCACCTCCCCATTCTCCTCCAATCAGACTGGGGGTAGAGGGGGGCTCAGGGCTTCTGCCCTGTGGCAGGGTGGTGGGGCTGGGGGCTTCTGCTCAGTGGGGAGGGGGTCTAGGAGCTTCAGCCCCACAGGAGGTGCCTGAAGATCATCACATGCGGCTCAGAGGATCAGTAAGTTTGGCCACTCCTGTTATAGAGCCTGGGGTTTCAGCTACCAAGACACAAATCAAGAGGAAGGAGAGATTTAGTGATAAAGTTAGGCAAGTCAGCAGGTAAAGGTGCAAAACAAACAGAGTTGTGGCTATTTGATTAGCCGCTGGCACTACTAGCCGATTGGTTTCAGAACAGACCAACGTGTACAAAACTTCTGAGCCCCATTTCTAAACTGCTTGGTTGCATGGGGGAACTAACGGCCCAAGTCATGACCTCACTCATTGTGTTAACACAACAAGTGCCAGTACCAACACTGGAGCCAGTACTGGCTAGCAAAGACAAGTGGCTCCAAGAGAAATAGGAGAGAGAATTATTTGATTACATGAGAACTCAAGCCAATATAGCAGTGCGTACGCCTCACGGCTGATGAGGCTCTAAGATGTTAGCGAAGATAATGGGCTCATTGCTTGGAGCAAACACCATTCCTCAGGACCAAGCTCAGTCGCTGGCGTTTTCATAGCAGGGAACGTTCTGAAAGTGATTGTGTGAGAGTTTGTTTTTTCTGATGAAACATACTCTAACAGGGTAATAGAAAGGTGCTTTATATATTCACACCAGAACGCAGTGCTACATGTCTCGTCTTTCCTGTGGCCATTGGTGGCATCTTTAGCACACGGAACACTGTTGGGAACTGCATTCATTGCACTAAGGATATTCACCACTGCAGGACTTGCGCAAAACTCAGTGCTAGATAAGTGAAGGAAGAACTGATTTTGACTCTGGTTTTAAAGCACTTTTACACCCTCTAGTGATTGTTAAGCCTTGATGTAATCTGACAGATTCTGGATTAACAGTGCATGCGACACATGATTTTTCTGCCTTGAGCTCTTGTGGTTTCTAACAGAGTTTTAATTACTAAAGAAAAATGTAACCTCTTTGCAGCCTGTTTTGAAGCAACATTAACAATGCTTGTCAGTTTAGAGTATATACAAAAACCTACACACACACGAACTTAAGTAGCCATGTCAAAGACACATCAAGAGTCTGACAGACCTACCGCCACTTGGAACTGCTTAACATATCATCCTTAACTGCCGACTCTGGAGACAAGATGCCATAGGATTATGCAATTATCTGAGACTCCTGCACTAATCAACACAAGAGGGGAAACTAAGGCTATGTCTACGCTGGCGACTGAATGACAAAAATGATCTTTTGGGGGGCGTGGGGTGTTTTTTTTTTTTTTTAACACCTCCGAAAGACACAAATTTTGCTGACAAGCGCTGGTGCGAACAGCTCTTTGTTGGCAGAAGCGCTCTCCTGCTGTCAACACTAACACTGCTCATTGGGGCTGGAAGTTTGTCAGCAGGAGAACTGACAAACAATGGCTACACTGTGGCAAGGCAGCACTGTCACTAAAAGCTGCATAGCCTAAGTCAGAAGCAAGAGAGGACGCTGCCTCATTTATCCCTCCTGAGCAAAGTACTAACTGCGTGTGTTAAACTAGCAGTCTGCTTTCCATGACTTGCCCTCACTTTTTCCATCCCAACTAACAGCCGTGTCTTCAGATGCCCCCTGTTCCCACTCTTCTGAAATAAGGCTGAACAATCCAGCCCCATGTGTCTCTACACTCATTTACCACACAAAAACGAGAAGTGGCCATTACTCAGGTTCTATCCACTTTTACACTGTTACCGGAGTTAACACTGAATGTTCTGGCTTTAGCCAAGACAAGCAGGCCCTTAGCTAGCAGTATTTAAACAGCATTTTAGGCTCACTTCTTTTATAACCCCCCAAACATGCTGACTTTGTGTTGGGTCTGAGGTCAATGAAATTGATGTTTACAGTAAAGTGTATCCAGATTCCAAGAACCAAAGGAGAAATTAGGATTTCTATTAGTCTCTCTGCAGTGCACACACCTGACAGAGCCTTGTAAGTTGCATGCTTTTCTAGCTGTGTAGTTGACATTGTGAAGCCGCAAACTAATGATGCAACTTAAGCAGTACAGGATCTGATGTCACACGTGGAACTAAATGTGTAAAAAGAAGGTTTTGGTTGTTACACTGCAGAAAAATACCTTAAATAAAGTCCTCAGCTCACTATTTTAACACAAGAATGCCACCAACATTTGTGGGAGTTTATTAGTAGTTAAGCAGGGCTTGTATGTACTACCACCCTACAATCCTGGATCAGGGCCCCACTGTGCCACTGGGTTGCCAACCCTCCAGGATTTGCCTGGAGTCTCCAGGAATTAAAGATTAATCTTTAATTAAAGATTGTGTCATGTGATGAAATTTCCAGGAATACATCCAACCAAAACTGGCAACCCTTTGTGTCAGGCATTGTAGAAATCCCAAATACATTCTTTAAATCTGTGAAGTAAAACAAATGCATTTAAAACTGCAAGGGACGCAAACCATTTATGAAGAAGGCTTAGAGAGTGGGCAGGATATTGTCTTTTTAGACATCCAAGTATTGCATGAAATACACCCGAACTGTACCTCTTAGTAAGCCTGTAGTCTTCTCTGGGTTCTGGCAATATGTATTAACTACTCAAGCATCAGTCTTGTGGTCTGTATTGTCATTAGAAATCCCCATTAGAAACACAGCCTTACATCCAAGAGTTCAGGACAGTTTATTCTCTATGGGTGAAACCCATTGGTCTGCTGAGGGGCCAGCAAAATAGGGTTTAAGTGATACGCAGTCCTCTATGAAGGGGTGAAATGTTACTTTATGAGAGACATTTCTCTGTTACACTGTAACCCCACTGAAACCAGCCAATGGGACCTGGTGCAGGAAGCCCCTGGGGTTGTAAGAGAATTTGGCATGCTGCATACGCTTTTCCATAAAATCACCTGACAAGAACCCACACTATACTAATCCACTTCTCGAGCCACCATGTGGAAGGACCGATTGGGTATAAATGCAGTTTATCATCTATCAGGAAGGTGAATGTAATACAACATGCTTGGGCAGCATTGATAGGAAAGTTTAAGTATTAAGGCTTAAAATGGTGTAACTATTATGCAAATAAAAAAATGTCACCTCCCTATGAATGGCCAAGTGGCCATGACTGTATTTGGTAGGGATCTAAGTCAGCCTTCACTTGGGAAGATCTCTCGGTATTGTGTGCTCTCCCTAGGATCATCATCTGCTAACCACCACCTGGGCTGCATAGTGAAAGGAAGGAAGCGAAATTAGCTGAGGATTCTGAATCATGAAGGTAGCTAAACACAGCCATGTACATAATGACTCATTAGCCTCGTTTCCCAAAAGCTCTGGCATTTAAAGTGAGGTTACACAGAAATATGCATACTTCTCAGGGATCAATACACTTGGTCCTTAGTTGGGTGCTTCTCAGTGCATCTGACCTAGAGGATACTGCGGTAACCACACCTCTTCAATGAGTATGGCTTATGCTCCCAAGTGCATTCAGCCCTTGCCTACCCTCACCACACCTGCATCTTACCAGGTCTGAGCTTAAGGAAGCTCTGCTCCATTTAGAGTCTTCACTCCACCAGGCACTATGAAGGTTAGGAAGTATCGGTGTCCAGGTTCAGTACGAACAACGTGTGACACTACAGCCATGCCTCTCAAACAGCAATCAGATGGGGTGAAGAGATGGATCCCCCAAATCACAGCCCTTGAGGATAACCAAATATAGGATCTTTCCAAAACAGAGGCACTAGGGCCCCCGCAGGCATGTCAAATAAACCTCAAGATCAGCAGTATCAAAAGCAGCTGACAGAGCTAACAGCATGGCTTTTGACTCCTGTCTATTGCTGTGGGTCAGCCACCACAGAGACCAACAGACTCTCCCCCACGTGCATTGTGGTGTAGTCTCTGTGATAATGTGCTTCCCTACATCACTAGGGTGTGGTCAGGATAAATTCATTTTCTGTTGCTTTTTGTGGCAAACAGGTGAATCTGGGGAACTCCCCCACCTTTGGGAAATGCTGTTCACTGCATCCGGGTGAATGAACCACTTGTGATTATGGAAGGCTCTGCTGAGATAGTTTGCCAGCTTGTTCTGAGAAACCAGGAGGTAGGATGCTTCCAGGTGAGTTGAGTGGGCTGTGCAGCTTGAGGGCTTCCTGACACAGGGGAGAGGAGAGAACTCTGCACTGCTTGTTTATATAAAACATTGTGGTCGTGTTGTTTGTCATCACCACTGCACATTTCCCTTGCAAGTGGTCCTGGAAGGTCTGGATTGCCAGGCAGACAGCTCTCAGCTCTTTGACGTTGATGTGAAGCGAGAGCTCCTCTTGCAACCAAAGACCTTGGGTCCTGAATTCTCCCAGATGAGCTCCCCATCCCAAATCCTGACGCATCTGTGACCAGGGCCAGCGAGGTCTGCGGTTTGGCGAAGGGGACCCTCGCACATACCACCTGTGGTCTGAGCCACCACTGGAGAGACCCGAGAACTGGCGGTGGAAGCGTAACCACCTTTTCCAGGTTGTCACGCCCTGGCTGGTAAGTTGACACCAGCCAGGCCTAGAGAGTGTTGCACGACATATGTACAAGCTGCCATATGTCTGAGGAGCTTCAAGCAATTCCTCGCTGTGGTGGTGGGGTATTGCTTGAAGCCTTGTATGATGTCTCACATTGTCCAAAAATGAGACTCTGGAAGGAAGGCTCCGGCCTGACCCGAGTCCAACACTGCCCCAATGAACTCTATTCTCTGAGCAGGGGATAGAGTTGATTTGTGTATAGTCAGGAGACCCAGCCTGTTGAAGGTGGATCTCATCAAGTTGACGTGTTGCTCCACTTGTGCCCTGGAGCGGCCCCTGATCAGCCAGTGGTCGAGGTACAGGAAGACCTGCACCTGCCTTCTTCTCAGGAAGGTTTCAAAGTAACAGCCGTGTTAGTCTGTATTCGCAAAAAGAAAAGGAGTACTTGTGGCACCTTAGAGACTAACCAATTTATTTGAGCATGAGCTTTCGTGAGCTACAGCTCACTTCATCGGATGCATACTGTGGAAACTGCAGAAGACATTATATACACACAGAGACCATGAAACAATACCTCCTCCCACCCCACTCTCCTGCTGGTAATAGCTTATCTAAAGTGATCATCAAGTTGAGCCATTTCCAGCACAAATCCAGGTTTTCTCACCCTCCGCGCCCCCCCCCCCCCCCCAAACTCACTCTCCTGCTGGTAATAGCCCAAGGCGGCTATGACTGCCATGCACTTGATAAAAACTTGAGGGGCTGCTGATAGGCCAAAGTGGAGGACCGTAAACTGATAATGGTTGTGGTTCACTATGAAGCTGAGAAAGCATCTGTGGGCTGGAACTATCGATATGTGGAAATACAAGTCCTTGAGTTTGAGGGCGACATATCAGTCTCCCAGATCCAGAGATGGGATGATGGCAAAGAGACCATAGAGAACGTCAACTTCTTCAGGAATCTGTTGAGGCCTTGCAGGTCGAGGATGGGTCTGACATCCCCCCTTTGGCTTTGGGGGATTAGGAAATATTGGAAGTAGAATCCTTTGTGTCTTAGCTCCTGAGGAACCTCCTCCACTGCTCCTGCGGCGAGGAGTGTTTGAACCTCCTGCAGGAAGAGTTGCTCGTGAGACGGGTCCCTGAAGAGTGACAGGGAAAGGGGGGTGGGAGGAGAAGAACTGGAGAGAATATCCCACTTCTACAGGGTGAAGGAACCAGCAATCTGAGGTTATCTGGGACCAAGCACAGTAGAAGTGGGACAAGATTCAGAAATCAGGGTGAAGGATCCATCAAGAGGACTGGTACATCATTCCTGGGCGCACCTTCAAAAGGCTTGCTTAGAGCCTGATGACTGCCTCGCCAAGCCCTGGCCTTGACTGGGTGGTGGATGGGGAGACTTATGCCGGCCATTCCTGTCCCGCTTCCTGGAGAAGTCCTGCCTAGGCTGGGGAGGGTAGAAGCGCGGAGGGGGTGGGGCTTAAAGTGTTTCTGCTGGGTAGTGAAGGTATGCAGGCCCAACGATTTCAATGCTGCCCACGAAACCTTTAGACTATGGAGCTTGGAGTGTCTGCTCTGAGAACAGCCCCATGCTGTTAAAGGACAAGTCCTGAATTGGTAGTTGGACCTCTGGTGGAAGGCCCAACACCTGGAGCCATGAGCTCGTTCTCACGAGCAGAGGACATGGTTTGCGTAGCCAAGACTTCCGCGTCCAGTGAGGCCTGCAAAGGAGGTCCATGCCACTGCCTTGCCCTCCTCTATTATGGCTGCAAATTCCACTCTGGAGTCTGACTGGACCAACTCCTTAAATTTCATCATGGAATCCCATGAATTGAAATTGTAAGTACTGAAGATTGCTTGCTGGTTAACAGTCCGAAGCAGGACACCTCCCCCCCACCGGTGGAGTACGCTTTCCTGCTGAAGAGGTATCAGCTTCGAGTCCTTGGATTTTGGAGTTGGCCCCTGCTGCCCCATCTCTCTCTTTCATTTGCCGCCACTACGACCAGTGAACTCAGCTGCGTATAAGTAAATAACTATTTGTACCCCTTAGAGGCGATGAAATAGTTCCTCTCCACCCCCTTCGCTGTAGGGGGGAATGGAGGCAGGAATCTGCCACAAGGTTTTCGTAGTGGCTTGAAACATTTTAATGAGTGGCAATGCCACCCTGGATGGCCACTCAGGAGTTAATATATCCACCATGGACCTTGAGTGTGGATGACGGAGATCTTGAGTGTGGAGACCACGGTGGTGCCGAGCGGGATGGTGTCGGAGAACAGTGCCTCATGACTGCAGGTTTGCCTCTAGACTGCACCACACCTTGCTGTGCTGGAGGTGTCTCTCAGCTGGCGGGGTCACCCATTGGCATGGGCTCATAGCAGGTCCTGCACAGCTTAAACCCTTGGGATCGAGGCATGCCCCGAACCCCAAGAGGGGAGGGAATTGGGATAGAAAGCCCCCCATTTCTATTGAACTAACTTACTAAGACTAACACTAACTAATAAAGTATTTACAGGATAATCAAAAGTCCGATCACTAGGGGAAACGCTTGCCAAGGTAAGAAACAGACACAGCTCCAACGACCATCACTGGTGGTAAGAAGGAACTGAAGAGGCAGCGGGTCGGCAGGAATCTATGTACACTGCCATGAAGGTGCAACTCCAGGGGGCTCCACAGCCGACCTGACAGGTACCACTAGGGTGGTACCGACTGCACGTAGTGCGCGCACACCTACTTGGAATCGACACTAGCAAGCACTCTAAGAACAGTGGGCTAGGACTTTGGGTTTGAGGTTGCCTTCTTCTTTACCATGAAATATTGACCACTGCAGGAAGTCAAGTCAGACTAGATGAGCAAGTGGTCTGATCCCAGACAGGCAATCCTTTGACCCTTTGTGTGTGCAATGAGCTCTATGCAGGTGTTGAAAACCCTCAGAAACAATCCGATTCTTTATTCTGTCTTGCTAATCTCCTAATTTGCAATTAATGGAGGTTTATGCTCCATAAGGGTTTTCAAGGCAATACTTCAACAAACCGATATATATACACACCTTGTTCTCTAGTGCTTCTCCTGTTATATATACCACCAGAGGACAAGAGTCATCCAGGATATTTGGGCCACCAGGATTTACAACATCTGCACATTGGTCCGAGGCTGGCTTCATTTTGCCCACTTTCGAGGGCTTTGCTATGGGAAGCCAGAGGCCTTAACACAGAAGGGCAGGAGCTGGGTGAACTCTGAGGCCCGCAATGGGCTGTCCGGCCCCAGGTAGCCACAGTGGGCATGTGGCCAGCGTAGAGATGAAAAGAGCCCTTCATAGGAAGCACAAAGGGCAGCCTGTGATGCTGGGAGCTGAAGTGTGGAGCCGCACAGAATGCTGTGGTTAGGCTGAATGTTAAATAAACTCGTTTACAAAAAGGCAGGGGCCGCGTGCATGTATATGCAGACCAGAGGACTGTCTGTACCCCTTCACCTCTGTCGGGGCTAGGCGGGAAACTTCCCTTTTATGATAGAATGAAATACAGAAAAAGTTCCACCATGCATTAAAAGACTTGATTTAGGGAGAGAGAACCCTTCACACTTAGTGCTGCAAAATAAATCTTTTACACTTTTCGTATCTTTAATGCAAACTCGTTCCCTGAAGCTCCAGTTTTAGATACCAAAAGAACTAACCCACCAGGGGCTCAAAGCTGCAAGAGAAAATGTATTTGAGAGAAAGTAGAGACACACTTCTACAAGATACATCCTACCAACACAACACATTCTGCGGCAGTATAGGCATCATTCAATGAACTGTCCATTCTCTAGTCAGCTAGGGATGGGGTATTTCATAAAAAGTATACTATGAAGATGAAAGTAACAGAATAGTAGGTGATGGTCAGGTACAATATAAGTGAAAACCCTATTGTGGTTGGGTTAGTACAACATGCTCCTTATCCCAGACCTACTGGTTATCCCATGGGAGTTTTTGCATGGTAGGTCTGAGTTCCTGTATATATTGTATTGACTTAGCTACATTGCTTTCTTGTGTCCATGTGAGGTTCTAGCTCAGTGAGGAAGGAGTTTAAGGCACCACTGAAAAATAACTAACATGCACTTGCATGGTGGGGAAGATTCTAACAAACTTAACTATTCTTTGGGGGAAGAGATCAGCCACTGTTGTACTTCAGTTACTAACTGGAATTTAGGATTCAAATGTTTAGTGTGCTACATATATAAATCATCTTATCAGAACACTGGGGTTGCAGTCACAAATTAGATGCTGTATTTCTTAGTTATTTAAAAAGAGTTCCTAGCAGCCAAGATCTTTTCATGAAATAAATATTAGATACCCTTACTCTTCACTTGCCTCTATAAACATTGTGGTTTGATATTCTACAGAATTAAAAGTTCTTGTGTGAAATTCCCCCAAAAAGAAAAGGTTAGATCAACTGTACAGCAATTTGCCAGGCAAATGGTCAGAACAATCCTTCTATGCAAGATGCCAAAATGAATTGTGCAGGAACAAATTTGCAGTGTACATCGCAAGCCAATGTAGCTCCAAGACCTCCAAAGTTTGGAATACAAGATAAAGGCTTAGCAATGTGTTTAATCAGACAGTCACCTCGTACCTTGCTCCGAACCATCCACTTGATGTTCAAACACAGTCCCATCTACACTTAGAGAGGGAAGTCTGTTAAGAGAAGCAGTTCCGTAACATGGTCGCAATACTCTGAGGCCAGCCCATGTGGAGGGGACTGTGGGCATAACATTATTTCTTTGTTCATAAAAATCATTAAAGACTAGACAGACAATCTTTAGAACAATAATTAAATTGGTGGAACAGGGCTATGCCCTTAATATGCACTGGCCAGTGTAACTGCACTGAAACCATGTGAGATGGCAATTGAAAAATCGCTTGTAACAGTCCCATTCAAGATGGGGCCTTAGAGAACAAGCACAAGTCCTGCTGATTATTCTCCTCCCCCTCCACCCTCTTTGCTTTGTTTTTGGGCCTGACCAAGCTTTACTAAACCTCAGTCACAGTTCAGTGCATTCCCACCCCAGTTCTTAGGGCTATACACAGTTTTGAAGGAAAAACTCAATAACTTAACCCTGCCTATTTAGCTTGGTCTTTTAAAAAATTCCTCTACTATTTGGGACCCAAACACTGCAACATTGTACTTGTGCATGGGAGACAGAAAATGAATAACCAGAAACTGGTTCATCTACTGTTCATTATCCAAAGCTGTGTGAAAGTAGTAACCCAACGAAAGGAACTGAAACATGATTTTAACTTAATTCTGCTAGGATTCAGAGCATACAACTCTTCCTCTCAGCTGCAGAGGCAACCTGCTTGATGCAATCCAAATTCTCAGTAATTCTTATTTTGAGACTAGGCCTGTACTCGTTTTTAAAAGAGATACAATAGACAGAATTCACTGTCTCAAGCGGCAGATCAAACCCTTCCCCCGTACTAGCTACTTGAATTCCAAAGATGACTTACTGAACTATGAGGAGGGGGTACTTTCTCTCTAGTTACTTATGAAAATCTTTTGGGAAGAGTGAAGAGATGGGGCAAAAGTGGGAGGAGGTGGTTAATAAGTAACAGATTCCCTGTGCTTTGGGACCGTAAATCCAAACAAAGATGCTTACCTCTTAGGACAGCAGGGACCACTACTCCAGAGAGCATCAGCAGGACCAGGTGAAGAACGCTGTGATATGGCATTTCTTCCTCCAGGAAGAGAGTGTCAGAAGGAATTTTTAAAGACTCTTCAAAGTAGAAAAGGCTTGGAAACTTCACTAGTATAATGAAACTTTGTCTAGTCAGATCACAAACCCCTTCATATGGGAATGCAGACACACACAGAGTGCAAACACTGTAGAGACTCACGGACACCGATTTCCAGGCAGACCTCCCTCCTGAAGTCAGGAACAGCTCCACCCTCTAAAATTTGTGCCTAAAAATTCCTCCCACAGCGTATGTACAGCTGGACCGTTGGAAATCAGTTACCCCTCCCAATCTGGTGAGTGCACACTAGTGGTTGTTGGCTGAGTGCCCCCACAGGATTCAGGACTATGTTTGAAATGCTTACCTTTGGGGTGTCCATCCCATGTCACACTGGAAATTAGAATGCAACAGTATTCACTACAGAAGCCACACCAAAGCCAGGCATATGGTTCAATGGTTTACCCTCCTGTGTGTGGGGCAGTTTTATTAGGGCTGGCATCAATGAACAAGGGCCTCCAACTTTAGGGTTAAAGATGCTCTGAAATCAAGCCAGAGCAATTTCTTAGCATCTTTGTTTTCTGGACATAAAACTATAAAGGTAGATTTACAATAAAGAGCACACATGGCGCCCCCCGCACCCTGGGTCACAACTGTCTACCAAGAAGCATCTTCTAAATCACAGACACACATCAGATTTAACCTGACCATAGGCATTTTCCTGCCCCTCTTCTCTTCCCTCAAACATGCTCGAGAAAGAGGATCCAACGGCAGAGGGAAAAAATGCACATTTTTGATCTAGGCTGACCCAAGCACCTCAAATGATAAAGTGATTTGGGAAAGAATTCATCTTCTATAAAAGGAGAGCTTTCCAGTTTACCAGGGATGGGACAGTTTCATCATGTTCTCTCTCAGTGGGTCCAGAATTTTTTTTTTAAAACTGGTATGAAGATTGAACATCTAAACTGCAAGGAAGTGAGTAATTTCTGTTCAGAGAAGCACTGTAGTTCAGAAAGCTATCCATACACAATATGAGTATATAATCATCACAGTACCCAGTTCTCTATGCTCTGAAGATGTAGTGAATTAGGTGGGTTTTTTGGTCTTAGATTTCAGATTCAAAAGTTTTTTGTTACAGGATCTCCTTAGAGCCATTTTCCTTTGATATGTAATTCAATACATTCTTAAATCAAGCAGGGATGCTAACCCAGATTCAGGTTTCCTTTTACAACACTTTTTTGCTAGGCTAAATCCTACGCCAGATAAACTGGAAATTGGCAGATGTAGGAAGGACAGAGTGGACTGGAAGTTGCCACCCTAGTCAACTGAGATATTAGGAAGCAGAACTTGCTTCAGAAATCACTTGTGAAAAGAAGCCTCAAATGCCTCTTGCACCACACTCAACACTATCAATTCCCTGCTACACAGAAGCCAGAATGACTCTAGTTCCATATCTTACTAGAAAAGCAAACTGGGAACTGGCATAGCTGTATACGGACTGCACCCACCACAAACTGACAAGAACTATAGTTCCTCTTTTTCACCCCAAATATTGACACAGGTGATCCTGACCATTTTTGAAGCTCATGCCATCTTTTCACAATATAAAAGGAACCAATTTTGCCACTTGAAGACATTCACTCCACTGTAGCACCAACCTAAAAAGGGAGAGGCAGGATGCCAAAATATTTCAATTCAAGAGATAGTGTGCAGTGTCCATTCCAATTTACCCCATTATTTATGGTTAAGAGGAGCCTTTCCATAGACTTCCATAGGAGTCAGCTGGGGTCCTTAAAGGGAATGCAAAATAATTCCTTCTCCATACACTTTTGCTGTTTCTATTTAGCAAGCACTGCTCCCCTCTTACCTCTCATGTTCCTATTAAGCTGGAAATTAATGTGGCTTCATTTACATTCTTATGTTCTTGCAAAATCACAGCTTCAGAATTACCTTTTGTAAATTAAATGCTACTGGAAAAGGGAATAGGGCAGCATTCATGAACAGGTCACATGCACAGTGGCTACTTTGGAACATTTAAGAATTATGTACAAAAAAGATTTCAAGATACTCTCAACCAGACAGCATATTTTAAACTAAGGTAAATTTTGAGCTAAAGCACATTGGGGGTGAGGTGGGAGCACGCCTGGAGATAAGGAGGAAACAAAGTAACATCAATCAATGTAATCCTTTTTTTTTAACATGTGAACAGTAAAGGACCAATTACCTCTCCATCATGTCCTCAAACTTTAGCAGGATTTTCCTCACCAAAACACAAGCAGCAGCAAACGACAGCTAGTATTTGGACTGGGGAGAAGTAAAAGCATGATTTTGTCTAAAAATGGTAAATGTACAGAATGCCCTCAGAGAGCCCTTCCCCCAAGCTGAAGTGTTCAGGGTAAACCTCTCCCTTCTTTAGTAAAGATAACTGGGCTCGGAGGGTGCTTGCTGGTTTACTCAGATACTTTCTTTGTGTGTTTGAAATTCATAACAGAAAACGAGCCAAAGGTTGATCTTTCCTCCATAAACAAGGTGACTGTAAATGCATGTGCGCGCGTATGGAAGGAAAGGGGAGTGAAGATTGTGTGGCAGAATTTTCCAATCTCGGCCTACTGATGTTTATTTTGAATTCTAAAATTATCAAGTAGAAAAACCAGCAACATTCCTCAGGAGACCAGGAATAAAGCAGCAGCTGTTGCTCCACATCCTGTGTATTTGCTTGATGTTTCTTGATGAAAACTTTGATGAAGGTCAAACTTCAGGTCGGTTTTAGCACCAGGAATAATCTCAAAAATCATCTTAGACAAAAGCAAGCAGAAAATGCGCTCTTAGATATAATACAACCAGGTTTTATTTAAGTTCTCTCTTTTTTCCCCCCCGCACACTGGCAAAAGTTCAGAGGGAGTTTAAAGTTTTGTAAACATTTTAACTACCCCTCTTCCCCCCCTTTATGACTTTACAAAGCAAAGGAGACAGGGAGACCAGATTTGCAACAGTTCCAAGTCTCTCCGTGCTATTAGATCCAAAAACTATATACAAGTCTGCAGCAGTCTCTGTATAGTTACTGTACAAGTTTGGGGGGGAGGAGGAGGAAGAGAGAGGAGGAAGAGGGGAAGATTACCCCCCAAAAATGAATAAACCAAATGAAATAAAACCCAAAGCCAAACTGCTCTGGAGCAACTCGATCCGCCTTCTTCAGGCAGTGATGACAGAAAGACAGACACCTTTACACAGCTCCACCCAAATGGCACCCTCTCCCCCCCACAAGCACACTGCAGCCCTCTGGAAATGGGAGGTGGGATCGGGGGGGTCAAATTAAGTGCATTTTGCAGTTTCAGGGTTTTGGGTTTTTTAAAACTTCTGCAGGGAGAGCTGGGATTACATAAATATTTAATTATTATGGATCGGAATTGAAGGGATGTTCAGTAATTGAAGGTGTAGAAGGGAATCCGTGCCATTGCCTCACACCTCACTTTCTCCCTCTCCATGGTTTATAGGAGTTCAGATGCTGCCTACAGTCAGGTTCTCTTTTAAATCTCATTCCATTATGAAGAGGATGGTCTCTGCCCCTTATAATTGCATGCAATTATAACACAAAACTGAATCACTACCATGGGAACCCAGCTGAGACTGTGGGGGATACTTGTTTGGAAAGTAATGTCCTTCCCCACCCAAGACTGTAGCTGTCTCTTAAACGAGACAAATTCACAGCAGAAGGGCCTCCAATAAACTGGTCCTATCCCTAAGAAAGTAATATTTAAGGGAGTAATTTCAACCTGAACAGAAGAAATACACCCTCCCCTGCCCCCATTATACATTCCCATTTGTCCAAGGCGGCTGGAGGTTGCTGGCAGGAGAACTCCAGTAACTATCATCACTACCTAATGAAGACAGACTCAAGCTTTCCCTCCAAAATTAATGTGCTGAGAGGGGCTGGCAGGGGGTGTGCAACATCAAACCAATCCAAGTTAAACTCCACCCACCACCACCCTCTCCTGCTGTTGCCAGTTCTAAAGTTAGCTTATGAATGCAACTCCTGGATTTGGAGAGCACCTCTTGTCCTGATGGAGCACTTAAGTCAGTATCTGTGTGACATTTTGGTTTTGACCAATCTCTGTTAACCACAAACTCTCTCCATGATTGCACAAGTTGGATGTGATAAGCATGACCGGGGAAAGGAAGATACCATTTGCAGAATCCCAGTAGACTTTCCAGATAAATCAGCAGAAGAAATGACAGCACAGTGAACGCTTGCTGCCTGCAGTCAGCCGTTTTGGGAATGGGTCCTATCTCCCACCCACCTAGGAGACAGAGCAAAGTCCACATGTCTATAGGCTGACAGAGACGACAATGACTGTGCAACCTGGGGCAGAAAGATTTTGTTGGGGCTAGAAGAAGCAGCCTGAGATGATTGATTCTGTAAGTCACTGCAAGGCGAAGAAAAATGCAAGTTGGAGAAAGGACGGTGTCCAAAGGTGGAGAATCCATGGTTAACAGACACAGGAAAAGCTGGTCAATCTGCACAAGATCAGTAGTCTTCCAAAGTCTCTATTTCTCCCATATTGAGCCGCTCTGATGAGGCATTCACTGAAAATCCTGTAAAACAAAAGAAGCAATGTTTTAGTCTGGCTGTGCATGTGTAAGTATGATATAATCAGTTTTATTTATTATATGCAACTACTGCTTAAAGGAGGAAGTGGAGAATACATGCCTAATTAAACTGTGGGAGAAATTCACTGCAGACTGTAACTACCCAAACTGCAATTTGACCAAGACACCAGGGTTGTCATGCATAGACTTGGACAAAGTGCCATAGGATCTTTAGTGATTAATCATTAACAGCTTGGTCCTGAGTCTCTCAAAAGATGGCACCTTCAGCATCACTGTGCCTGAACACCATGGATAGTACTGTCTCAGAAGGAAGAATGCTTAAAGCACAATACAGTAGTATTTCTAAGATGTTCTTCAGTCGAGTATTTAGGTGGTACAGGAAGCAGGGTTGGCTGGTGTAAAGATTTAACATCCAAGGACTGACCCTGCTCATCCCTGCTTAGCTTCTGAAGATTTGATGAACTTTCAGTCTGAAGTGGTATCAGCTTCCCGCTTAAAACCACTTTTACAACTAGAAGCCTGATGGAGACAGCATGCAGATGTACCAATAGGAACAAATTTAGGATTAAAAGCACCATAAATGTTTGTACTATTTTCAATCCCTACATGCTTTTCATCTATTAACTATTATTCAGGAAATCCAATATACACTTAAAAATAACCCCCAAGTTTTAAATCATATAAATGCTGAAGATCAGATGTACTAAAGAAAGCTGAAAGGGAAAGAATGCACACCAATGTTAGAAATTCAATGCAAAGCCAGTATCTGTAGAAGAATGATTTGGATAAGGATACAAAGGTATTGTCACATCCATTCTAAACTTTGGAACTTGTCAGTTTTTGTACAGATCTTATTTGAACACCAAGAGAGAGGAAGCTACATACAAGGAACCATGCTTTATTTTCTTTAGACAGTATATGTATTCAGAGAGCTTAATATATGATAGCTATGCAATTTAATTTGCTGCATATTATATCCAGTTTTAAAAAATTGGATATGTTTACGGTATTTACTAAGCCAAGTGGGCTCCATCTGATGGTATATTAATTCCTATAATTTGAAAAAAAAGTTTTCTAGTTGAGAAACTCCTTGTAATAAAAGGCTATACATTTAAGCTCTGTTACAAGTCATTTTATTTAAAATTCTGTATCTCAATTTAATATCACTGATACATCAGTAGACTTTAACCATTCAATTAAATAACCATAACAGAGTCATTTGACATGCATGTACACAGACAGGGGAAGAGGTAATATCTTTATTGGACCTCTTCTGTTCGTGGAAGGTAAAAGCTTTTGAGCTACACAGAGCTCTTCTTCAGGTCTGGGGAAGGAAGCAAAGGGCATGTAGAGGTAAGTTTGAATTCGTGTTTGCAGTTTTCATATAAAAATGTGCGTATGAACTCTAATATGAAAATACTTATTTTGCTGAAAACAGTATGTGCAATCTAGTGGATAAGGATGCTGATTTTAATATAGTTTGAGGACCACAGTACTGTTTTCAGGGAGCGGTTTAAAATGTATTAAAATCTCTTCCAATGTGTAATATGGATGGATATGTTCATCTTTATTTTTAAAAAATAATAAAGCAGCAGTGTTAGAATATAGATATTCAGGCCTGCCTGTAAAGGCCTATACTTTAAGAACTTAGGTGTATTTTTATCACTTAGCGGCATCAGAGTTGGGAAGGGGAACACAGGGTAAATTCTCTGCAGCATCTGGGACCAGATGCTGGGACCAGAACACTGGGGAACAGACTATCGGCATATAGAGATAAGCCCCACTGGTGTGAAGGGCTTCGGAATATGCTTGCTTGGAAATTAACCCCAATAAACATCGTATTGTCTGCACTTCGGACTTCTGGTCTTTTGCTGCTTGCTGTCTGTGTGACAAGAACCAGGGAAGTGGGAGGGTGAAGGGAAAGCCCTCTAACAAGTAGCATCTGATCGAAAATATTAGTGAATACTATCCCTTAAGTTACAAGGTAGCAGCAAAATCATTGAAGTTAATGGGAGTTGTGGCTAAACCACAATGCAGCTTTTGAAATATTTCCCTCCATTTTTATTTATGAAAGCAGGCAATTCAGAACAAGAAGACTGCCCATTGGCTAGAGACGTAAGGTTTATAAAAAGAACAAGATTATAAAAGATTTTGCCCACTACATGACCCTTTTAAACAAGACAATTAGGGGAACTGTGAAGCTCCCACTCTTCGATTCATGAACTCTGTCCTGTTAAGAGATTCAAATGTGGGAAGGAATGGGTGGGACTGGGGAACACATGTATGTTTGTGCAGACCTCATTCATCAAAAATATCAATTACCTCATTGGAGATCACAGTCTATATGTATGAATGAAGTATGCAGAGTAGTTACAGTAACCAAGCAAACAGGATAGAATCCCTAGCTGTGGTGAAGGTGTACAGAAAGGTAAAAAGACCAAGTCTCAGGGAAAATGATCAAGGGGAAACTGGGAGGGGCTTTCAGTATTTCATGGCTTCGGGATAGAAAACACAAGGAATTACAGGCCAGGGAGAAGTGCATCAGAGGCATAGACAATGAAGCTGTTTCAAACATGGAGACAGAAATGAGATGAGGCTCCAGATTTTGAAGAGCTGTAATTGTGGGAGACATGAAAGGAGAAATTACAGCAGTCAAGAGACAGTAACAGGAGTAAGAGTTCTGGTAGATGAAGCAATAGTCTTATCAAAGTGATGGTACACAGGCTATATATAAAGTTGGTTTACAGACACAGGAGATGAGAGAGAGAGAGTGAAGTGTCAGACTGAGCCCCTAGTCACAGAGAGAGTATATATGAACAGAAGAGCTGACTGAAGGAGTTATATGAAGCTGGAATTTTAGTTCCCATTTTATCATCGCACAGACCTGGATATGTTTATCCCATACCAGTACTGCACAGATGCCTGCTTTCTCACTCTTTTCTAATATTACAACAAAAACTTAACACTTATTTAATGCTTTTCAGCTTCAAAGCACTTTAGAGACATCTTCACATCAATCCTGCTGTGGTAAAGTAAGAATCTTCCCCATGTACAAAGAGAAACTGAGGCAAAAGTCAAGACCACAGAAGGAGTCAGTATCAGATCCAGAATTAGAACTCTGGAGTTTGTGATGCCAAATCCTGAACTCAAACAATGTCTGTGATCCTTAACAGGTGACCAGCTTTGCTAATTTCTTTTTAAAATTCATTTGTGCTTTCACAGAATGACATTTGATTTTTTGCAAAAGATAAAGTATTTCTCCAAACATCAGTATTACCAATCCATCATTTACATTTGATCTAAAAAGATATGGACCTTTTTGAGGCCTAAGGAACAGAAAAGATTTAATTTTATAATATCCCCATCTAATAGTTAAATTTGCTTTATATGTAAAAAAGCTACATTAAATAGGCACTACTGAATTCCTTCCAAAAACCCTAAGGTGGCAGTTAGATCAACATCCTGAATCACTGCAAAATTATTAGAGTGATCTTCATTTAAACTGAGATGTCAGAGGCCTTACTGTCATAAAAATAAATATTCATTTTTAATCTTTAATTAAATCTAGGTATGGAAAGTTAAAAAATGGAAGCAGAAAACCAATGCTGCAAATTCTGTCTTAAGAAAGAACAGATTCTTATGGGTAGCTTTTGAAACGTCAGGGAATGTAATTTTTATTATGCAAGATCCTTCTATATTTTCCCAAACTGCAGTATTTGTTCTCATGATTATATTTACTATATCAGAAAAAGGCTGAATTTAGCTGAAGAGACTTATTAATCCTTCTTTTAATATCCTTAAAGATCCAGGATATCTAAAGTAGAAGACCAAACTTCAATTAATTTAAAAAGCAATAAAGCAGAATCAGCTCCTCCTCTTCACACATCAAAGAGATGCCCAAGATATGTATATCTGATGCTTAGCTAAAATCGTATAGAACCTCAATTTTTCATTTTAACAGTTTACCCGTAATGAAAAATACCCTTGTGTCATAAAGGAAAGGGTAACCACCTTTCTGTATACAGTGCTATAAAATCCCTCCTGGCCAGAGGCAACATCCTGTTACCTGTGAAGGGTTAACAAGCCCAGCTAACCTGGCTGGCAACTGACCCAAAGAACCAATAAGGGGACAAGATACTTTCAAGATACTTTTCCCTGTGTTAAGAGGGAAGTTTATTCCTGTTTTCTGTAACTTTAAGATTTTGCCGAGAGGGGGATCCTCTGTGTTTTGAATCTGAATACCCTGTAAAGTATTTTCCATCTTGATTTTACAGAGATGATTTTCACTTTTTTTTTTTTTTTTAAATGAAATCCTTCTTTTAAGAACCTGACTGATTTTTCCATTGTTCCAAGATCCACTGGTTTGGGTCTTTGATGATTTTGTAACCAATTGGTTAGGATATTATTCTCAAGCCTCCCCAGGAAAGGGGGTGTGTAGGGCTTGGGGGGATATTTGGGGGGGGGGGGGGGAAGACGTCTCCAAGTGGTCTCTTTCCCTGTTCTTTGTTTAAAACACTTGGTGGTGGCAGCGTACTGTTCAAGACAAAATTTGTACCTTGGGGAAGTTTTTAACCTAAACTGGTAAGAATAAGCTTAGGGGGTCTTTCATGCGGGTCCCCAGATCTGTACCCTAGAGTTCAGAGTGGGGAAGGAAGGAACCCTGACACCATGTAAATTCATTTGTTCTCTACTTCCACAGCCAGAAGTCTTTTCTTCCTATCTCCACAAGGCTTTGCTTAGATTCTTCCAACCTATTTTCAAGGTGAGTAATTTCAGAATCGGGTCAAGTTTGACATTTAAGGGTCAACCAACTCCTCAAGACCACAAATTACAGGAAGAATTGATTCCAAACTGATATTTTTTCCTTTTCTATAAAAATAGTTTTTTTTAAAAAATCTGCTAAATTGGCTCTTTCCATCTGTTTGTAACTGCCAGAGGGGAACACGTTCAGAATTATGCCTTGCTCATCATACTGACTCCTGATAAAACCACCCGCAGATATACCTGTCTAAAAGGCCCCCCATCTTGTTTTTCTGCCTCTGTTTGGGTAAAGTGATAAACTGAGCATGAACATAGGTACCTCCTTAAACCATCTCAGAAGCATATAATTGTATTATATATATTGTACACCACACACCCTGCATCACCTGTAGCAGTGGTAGGAGTATTGGACTGGCAGAGTCCCAAAGCAGCCTTCAAAAATGCAATGAATTTGTTGTAAATAATTTTAAAATACAGACTACTCTAAAGGGGCTTCCCTCCATCTTTCTTGCATATGTATTAATGTCTAAGACTTATGAAAGACCAAAAAGGACTTTGCAGATGGAACAAAAATTATGACCTCTATCCCAAATAAGCCACTTAGAGGAATAGCCTCGTTTTCAAGTATCAAAACTCACCTAACAAACTGGGATCTGCTCGAACCATTTTCTGTTTCTTCTTTTTCTTGCCACTCTGCACAGCTTCAAAGTTGGATTGCTGGTTGTTGCTCTGATTGGTCTGAAAGACGGAATGCAGTGCACTATGGTTCATCCCCCACACCGAATCCTGAAACAAACCAATTCTAGATTACAAGTTAGAATTAAACGTTGCCTGCTCACTGGAAATACACAGATGACACCAAGTCACTTTCCATATGACATTGATAGTAGAATATCCATTAACCTATCCAATAAATTTATATCTTTTCTAGAACTAATCCTGCACCATAAAATTATCTCCCTATAAAGTTATTTACACAAGATCTCAGATAGTTACACAGCTAACAAGGGACAGACAGATTCTGTACAATTCCACAGGAATACCTGAAATATGTTTCCTCCCCCCAGTCTAGATAATCTACCTCTTTCACCACCAAGAGCTAAATACAGAAATGCAGACCGTCACTGAGCCTTTGCTACCCTCTCCAGAAATACTATCAATGTACTTCAAGATCCTCCTCCAAAGCAAAGCTCAAGCAAATATGTACCTGCTGCTGCTGACTGGCTTTTTGTTTGGCACGGCGCTCTAGAAACTGCTTGGCAAATTCCTTGGCCTCAGGGGTATCTCCAAGGTAGGCTCTGATGTAATCATGGACCTCGTATGGAGACTCCACTTCCTTCAGGAAAGAAACAAACGTGGGAACTGCAATACGAGGGGAAGAAGATGGACCATGAGAGAGACGTGTGCTGATGCAGGAGTGTGTGCGCAAAAACCAAACAAACTTTGTATACTTTATTCAATTTTCTTTATCAAACTATCAACCATTGTAAACAGCCTCTCCTGTTAAATTTCCCATAATATAGCCCCAGCAAAAAACGGTTACTAACCTTTCCATAACTTGTTCTTCGAGATGTGTTGCTCATATCGATTCCATGTTTGGCAACGGTGCATATAGCACACCCATCCATAAGATTTTTCCCTTGGTGGTATATGTTGGGCTGGCTCTAATGCCTCTGATGCCACGCGCTTATGCACTGGTATAAGGGGCACCGCCAGCCCCACATCCTCTCAGTTCCTTCTCGCCAGCTAACTTTGACAGAGGATGGGGTCCACCTCCTCGTAGCATGCCTGAATACAGGACATTATCCAGGATGAGATTCTCTGGGCTGAAACCAGCAGGGCTTTCATCCTCTCTGCTATAGCCACAAAGAGTTGCATAGATCTACAGAACAGCTTAGTCCTCTCAATGTAGAAGGCTTGGGCACGCCTGACAGGAAGACTGGTTGGGGACACAGTTGAACCTTGCTCTTGAAGAACACTGTGTACAGTGGTTCTGACGTAAGGGCCCAGACTTCAAAGACCCTTCTGGCCAAGGTAATCACTACCAGGAAGGCGACTTTCCAGGAAACAGCCAACAGATGGCACAATGCTAGTGGCTCAAAGGGAGGGCCCATGAGTCTTGACAGGACTGGATTTAAATCCCATGGGGGAATTGGCTCAGGAATCTGAGGATGAAGTCTCTCCAACCCTTTAAGAAAGCAGATGGACATCTTTTTTTGTGTGAGAAAACTGACCTACCGCCAGTTGGTGGGTGGAAGGCTGAGATCACTGCTAGGTGTACCTTGATAGATGCTGAGCCTGACCTTGTTGTTTTAGGTAGAGCAGGTAAATCCTATATAGACTGAAGGGGAGACCGGAGTTGAAGAAAGACCTCGTTGGGAAGACCATATCAAGAAATGCTTCCACTTGGCCACGTAGGTAGCCCTAGTAGATGGGTAGATCTGGTGGACTTGTTCTGAACAGGCTTTCTCCTCCAGGTTCAACCATGGAGCTGCCACAGAGGTTTGGGTAGAGTACACAGCCATGGTCTTGTGCTATTGGGTCCAGGTGGAGTGGGAGTGGTAGCAGGGGTGCTACTGACAAATCTAGCAGCATGCCGAACCACTGTTGGCGTGGCCACACCAGAGCTTTAACAACAACTCTAACCTCGTCCCACTTGATTTTCAGAAGGATCTTGTACACTAGAGAAACTGGAGGAAATGAGTAGAATAGGAGCTCTGTCCATTGAAGGCATCTGAAAGGGAGCCTGGGCTCTGTCCACACAGAGATCAAAACTAATGGTATTTCATGTTCTGCCTGGTTGCGAACAGGTCTACCTGAGGAGACCCCCACCTTTGGAAGATGAACCTGGTGACCTCTGGGTGAAGGCACCACTTGTGGTGAGAGGAGAAAGATCTGCTGAGGTGATCTGCCAGGGCGTTCTGTGCTCCTGGAAGATGGGAAGCCTTGAGGTCGATGGAGTGCTTCAAGCAGAAGTCCCATAAGCGGATAGCCTCCTGACACAGGGCAGAGAAGCATGCTCCTCACTGCTTGCTGATGTAGATCATGGCCGCTGTGTTGGCTGTAAATACTTTTACTACTTTACCCATGATCTGTGGAAGAAACATTTGACAAGCTAAGTGGACCATTTTGAGCTCCCTGATGTTTATGTGTAGGGAGACCTCTTCCTGGGACCACAGGCCCTTTGTCCTGAGGCAGTTGAGATGGACTCCCCATCCTAGATTGGAAACGACTGAAACAAGGGACACGAATAGTTGGGGGATGACAAAGGCAACACCTGCCGTTGCCGACTGGGGGTCCTTCCACCAGTCAACGGAGGTGAAGATCGGGTCTGGAACAGTAAGCACCAAGTCCAAGTGTTGTCTGTTTGGTGAGTGCACTGAAGCAAACCATGTCTGCAGGGATCTGAGGTGCAGCACTGCATGCCATACCAAGTAAATGCTTGCGGCCATGTGTCCCAGAAGTTTGAGGTAAACCCAGGCTGTTGTGATGGCGTATGCCTTGACCCTGGATATCAGATCTGACATTGTCTGGAAATGGGCCTCTGGACAGAAGGCGTTGGTGTGAGTTGAGTCTAGTACTGCCCCAATAAAATCTATTTTCTGTACTGAGATGAGAGTTGACTTTTTTGTTTATCAACAGACGCAATGCTTGGAAGGTGGCTTGGACCAGGCTGATGCTGGTCTTTACTTGAGCACATGAATAGCCCTTCATCAGCCAGTTGTCTAAGTATGGGTAGAATTAGACCCCTTGCCTTCTGAGGAAGGCTGCGACCACTGCCATGCATTTCGTAAAAACCAAGGGGGCTGCAGACAGAACAAAGGTAAGGGTGGTGAATTGGTAATGGGTCTGGTTTCTTCTGTGGCCTTGGAAGATGGAAACATGAAAACAGGCATCCTTCAAGTTGAGGGCAGTGTACCAGTCCCCTGGATCCAGGGAGGGAACAATGGAGACCAGGGAGACCATGTGGAACCTCATTCCTAGAGATAAGTTGAGGTGGTACAGGTCCAGGATGGGTCGAAGACCACCCTGGCTCTTTGGGATTAGGAAATATTGGGAATAAAACCCCTTCTCCTCAATTCCCAAGGCACCTCCTCCACAGCCCCCACCCATAGGAGGGTTTGCACCTCTTGGGCTAGAAGTTGCTCATAAGAAGCGTCCCTGAAGAGGGACAGGGATGGGAGGGAAGGGTGGAGGAAAACAGAAGGGTATAACTGTCCACCAGTGTACTTAGAACCCAACAGTCTGATATGATGAAAGACTACACCAGGCTGAAGTGGGTCTGAAAACTACCTAGAATCCTTCTTTTTGTAATGTTGGTCGGGAGGCCTCTGTGGATTAGTATGTTGTTCAGAGGTATTTTGGAAATATTCCTTGAGTCGGAGACGTCGAAAATAGGATTCTAGGTCACCACAGACCTGTATCATGTATCATGCTATTACCGGCAGGAGAGTGGGATGGGAGGAGGTATTGTTTCATGGTGTCTGTGTATATAATGTCTTCTGCAATTTCCACAGTATGCATCCGATGAAGTGAGCTGTAGCTCACGAAAGCTCATGCTCAAATAAATTGGTTAGTCTCTAAGGTGCCACAAGTACTCCTCTTCAAAAAGGGGACAGGCTCCGATGAGGGAAACTGGTATAGCACCCTCAGCACACCTTCAATGTTGGGGCCTCTGGAGTATCTATGCAATCCCGGTAGTGAGGCTGAGGTGGATGGAAGCGGTTGACGACACTTGTAACCCTTGCTCCTTCTCCTGAACAGGTCCCATCGTGGCAGTGGCACCGAGAAGCGAGCCGGCTGGTGAGGCCTGAAATGCTTCCTCGAAAGAGCAGGAGCATAGAGGCCCAAGGACCTGAGGGCAGCCTTTAACTCCTTCAGCCCATGGAGCTTTATGTCCATTTTATCCGAAAACAGTGACATACCCTTGAATGGAAGGTCTTGGATTGACTGCTGGACCTCCTGTGGAAGCCCCAAGGATTGCAACCAAGAGCATCACCTCATGGCCACTGCAGAAGCCATTGTTCTGGCTGCGTCCAGGGTCTACTAGAGTGAGGCTCTAGCTATGTTCTTTCCCTCCTCTAAGAGGGTGGAGAACTCCTGCCTCGAGTCCGGAGGCAATAAATCTTTAAATTTCATCAAAGAATCCCACATGTGATCATATCTCCCCAGCAGGACTTTGAGATATGCAGCTGCAATCTACCTATTGAATACATTTTTCTGCCAAACAGAGCTAGTTTCTTTAAGTCTTTCTATTTGGAGGTAATGCTTGCCTGGCCTTGCCTGTCCCTCTCATTAGCCAGCATTGGAGCCAGGAGGAGGGTGAGAGTATAAGTACTTTGGCTGTCACATATTTCTTCTCTTCCCTCTTCAAAGTGGGAAGGAGAGAAGATGGGGTCAGCCACAGGGTTCTGACTAGATCCAAAAGAAGCTACGTTGATGGATAGGGCCATCTTTGATGGTGCTACTGCAGCCAAAATGTCAATGTGGCTATGGAAAGACTCCTTGAGCACCTCAACATCTAGCCCCAGGTTAGCAGCTATTCTCTTTAGAAGCTCCTGTTGGGCTCCAAAGTCATCTTGCAACAGCGAGCCACTTGCCTCCAAGGTGGCCTCACCTGGGGAGGAGGAGGAAGAGACCTGTACCAGAGAGGGAGTTCCACCTCATCTTCTGCCCCATTACCTCCATTGGGCCCACATCATGTGTGTGTCAGTACTGGGCTCGGTACTGGAGTCAGGGTATGGTGGTGAATGGAGCCGTGCGGTAGCCGGCCTCTCGGATGCAACCAAGTAGGACCAGTGGACGATGGTCCTGGTACAGAGGGAAACCTCCATTAGTTCCAAAATAGCCACTGCATTGGCCACTATCCTCCTGACCAGCTGCCAGTGGGTGACCCATACCCGGGTCCAGTGGCATGTAGAATGGGTACCAGCTGCAGCTCTTGGGATGGGCATAGGGCTCCACCGCAGGCTCCGAAAAAGAGTCCTTCTGACGTGACCATGGGGGACCTTGCTTCTGCCGTTTGGTGCCAAGGGTCTGGGAACCAGTGCCTGACCAGGGATGACCTTGCAGAAGGAAGGAAGGGCCAGCTTGCCTCTGGAAGGTATCTAGGGTCCAGGTGCTGGGAAAGAGCTTGGGGCACCATGTTCTCTCCTGTTCATTGGAGTCGGTGATTGTCCCATCACGGTTGGCGATACCGGGAGAGATAAGTCCTTGGTGGCTGCAAAGGCCTCCAGGGTAGAAGGCACTGTTATCACACTGGAGCCACAATGACTTCCTGGCATCAGCGGGGGTGGGTCCCACACTGAACTCAAAGGCCCTCAGGGTGGAGTCGACTGCGCCATCATAGGTTCAGGGGTGGAGGATGCACTCCACTGCCTTCCCCTTGTTTGCCTTTCTTTGGCACAGAGGAGTGTCCTCTCTCGGCTTTTTTCTCACCATCAGAGATGGAGAATGGTGCTGAGAAGCGCGGGGTGCCAGAGAGGCGTGTCACACTGAAGCTGAAGTGCTCGGTGCCGAATCCGAGTGGCTTGGCTCTAATGTCGGTCTAAGAGCAACTTCCGTTAGGATAGCCCTCAGTTTAGCTCAGAGGTGAGCAAACTATGGTCTGCGGGACCATCCTGGCAGCCCTTGAGCTCCCGGCCGGGGAGGCTAGCCCTCCTCCACCGCAGCCTCAGCTCGCTGTGTTACCAGCACTCTGGGCAGCGGGGCTGCAAGCTTCTGCCGGGCAGCGCGGCTGAGAGAGCTGCCAGCCTGCCCTGGTACTCTAGACTGCGCGGTGGCGTGGCTGGCTCCTGCCGGGCAGCAAGGCTGCCAGTCCTGGTGCTCTGAGCAGCATAGTAAGGGGGCGGGGAGCAGGGGGGTTCGATAAGGGGCAGGGAGTCCCAGGGGGCAGTCAGGGGAGAGGGGCTTGGGATAGGGGGTGGGATCTCAGGGCAGTGGTTAGGGGCGGGGGGGGGTGTCCCAAGAGGGAACGGTCAGGGGACAAAGAGTAGGGGGTGTTGGATGGGTGTGGAGTCTGAGGGGGGCAGTCAGGGGGTGGGAAATGGGAGGGGGCCAGGCTGTTTGGGGAGACACAGCCTTACCTATCCTGCCCTCCATACAGTTTTGGAACCCCGATTTGGCCCTCAGGCCAAAAAGTTTGCCCCACCCAATGTCTAGCTTCTCTGTCTTTCTTTGTACGAGGCTTAAAGTCCTGACAGACCTGACAGTGCTCTCCTACCTGAGATTCTCCCAGACACTTCAGACAACTGGAGTGTGGGTCGCTCACCTGCACAGGCTTGCCACAGGAGGCACAAGGTTTGAAGCCCAGGGATCGGGGCATACCTGAGCCCAGGGTCAAAGGGAGCCCCTCTACATTAAAGGAGAGGGACTAACTTTCTACACTAGTACTGTTTACACTAATACTATACTAAGACTAATAAACTAAGCTAAAGAGAAGAAACCATTGAAAACACCTTGCTGAAACAAGAAGGAATGTTCCAGCAACCATCAAAGGCGGTAAGAAGGAACTGAGAGCATGTGGGACCAGCACTGCCCCTTATATTGGCGCAAAAGCGTGCAGTACCAGAGGGCACGAGAACTGGCCCGACAGATACCACTGAGGGGAAAATCTCCGACAACAGTGCATGCAGCACACTCACACCTAATGTGGAATGAACATGAGCAAGCACTCGAAGAACATATTGTGGCAGACATTCTACTATTTTAAGTACAGAAAAGTACTTAAAATAGTACAGTCCCCTCTCACCCCACTGTGATGTGCAAGAAAATTAAGTGTACAACCATGAGGGCAAATGAACCACTGCTTCATGACTTGCAGTTCCTAACTTAAAAAGAAAAGGAGTACTTGTGGCACCTTAGAGACTAACAAATTTATTTGAGGATAAGCTTTTGTGAGCTACAGCTCACTTCATCAGCTGCATGCATCCGATGAAGTGAGCTGTAGCTCACAAAAGCTTATGCTCAAATAAATTTGTCAGTCTCTAAGGTGCCACAAGTACTCCTTTTCTTTTTGCAGATACAGACTAACATGGCTGCTACTCTTAAACAGTTCCTAACTTGACTCATTTTGCAGCCGAGTTAATATCAGAAGCTCAGTGAACCCCAGGCTCAAATGGACCATAAACAATCCTCTGCTCTTATGCCACAATCAATACAATTTTACTGACTGAAGCATCAGACCAGAGTATAGTTCATTCAAACTGTACCCCTAAAATGTTTTAGAGAGTTACAATGTTAATAATATTGCATGTATTTAGAACTAGGCTAAATTCTCATTCATCTGTGACCTGTCACCTCTATCCAAAAGGAACCATTTGTATGGGTGAGAATTAGTCCCAATTCCATTCTACCTGCAATATTTTACCCAAAGAGGGAAAACAATGCAGTGCAGTTTATACCAATGCCATTTCCCAGCTAATTATGCCCTCTTGCTGAATGAACCAAATAGCACCTTGGTAGAAATGCAGTCATCATCCACAGAATTTCATGTGTGCAAATGTACAAATGTGATGTTGTTCTTCATATACTGTTACAAAGCATAACATTCATTCTTTCCCACTTCTTACCATCCAAGTTGTTCGCTGTGTTGAGTGCATGAAGCATCTGTTCACACCACTGAGTGAATCCATCCTGGGCTTTATTAACCCCTTGGAACAACTTCAACAGCTTCTCCTCTTCTTCCACCTTCTTGTTCTGTCTGCTCGTAATTCCTATGGATTTACTGACAAAGAAATTGTAAATATTGCATACTATGCCTGAAACAGCCATCGATTTACTTAGACAATATTATCTAAGATTACAGTGCATAGCCTAAAATGCCCATGGATTTACAGAGGGCCAGTAACGTTTAAGAGTCAACTTATTTTCCTAGTGGATAAGAAAAATCAAAGAAATTGGGACTCTGTGGACAGCCTATAAGCTGTTTGTTGCTAAACACTATTTTAAGACAGTGGTACAGAATTTTCAAGAACCAGAGGTGATGAAGCTATAGTTGGTTAAAATATCAGTGCAAGACTGGCAGTCCTTTGCCAAAAACAAATTCCTCCCGATTCCTACCTGAGGCTGGCATTGCTCTTGTTTTTATTGGTTGAGTTACGAGGCCCCATTTCCTTCACTGCATCGTCCCAGAACCCCATATTTGAGTTTTTGGTGTCAGCATTGCTCCAGATGCTGCTGACTAGATCAGATGCCCACTGGCTGGTGGGATTAGTGTTTAGAGAGCCCCACACTGAATTCCCAATGCTGCTGTGCAGGTTAGAATGCTGTTGAAACAGAACAGAAATGAGACCCTGGTTATTAGCATCAGGTCTGGAGAAACAGCAGCAATGTCTCAGAAAACCAAAATGGAGTGTGATGAGAGGGGAACAATGCAAGTAACAATTCTCCATGTTCTGGTTAGGTAAATAAGATATGCACCGTAGTACTGCGGACTCTGTTCGGCTGCTGTTGCTGCTGCTGTTGCTTCTGCATCTGCCTCGCCTCTTCCTGCTGTATTTCCAAGAGAGATTTGGTGGCGCCTGTTGGCTTGGTGACATTACCCCAACCTGACATTTTTTGTTGCTGCTGTTGCTGCTGAAGGGCTTTCATCAGTTCACGCTGCTGACGTCTTTGCTGTTGCATGCAAAAAGAAACAACATGCCTATCTTACTCTCTGAAGATAATTACTATTGAGGATACTGGTTTCAGTTTGTTTGTTTTTTGTCGACATGAGCAGCACTGTTTTTATGCCTTTACACTTCTCTATGGGTTTCTACAAGAAAAGTATGTTTAATTATGACTACTGAATGGAAAATGTCATTAGCCCATGACAGTGACTAAATTTGCCTTAACATTATGACCCAGGCAGTCAGTCACTCCATTTCTTGCAACTCTAAACTCTGGAAACCATGCTCACGCGCCCGCCCTCCCCCCACCATGCTGCTGTTGCACATGACCAGGAAGCAGAGAGTGAAAATTAAACTGAAATCACCATTTTTCTTGCTTTTTAAAAAAAATAATTAAAATTTTAGGATGGTAGCATTTTTTCTGTTGCTTTAAGTTAAAACAGAACTTTCTTTCCCCATATTTCTGAGCCATTAAGCCACTTTAATGCATAATGCACTCCTAACCCCTGATCAAATATGGTTTAAGGCAAATATCAAAATTTCCCTTTTTGAACAAAAAGGTAAAGACCACAAAAATCTTCCTGCTACGAAAATAGGTGGTTAAATGTGGTTGAATACAACAATTGAAGGCAAATAATTTTCTTTTCCAGAGTTAAGAAATAACAGAACTTTGTTTTTGTTTTTTGTTTTTTTTGTTTTTTTTTTTGGGGGGGGGGATGATCCAAAAATCTATCTAAGAATGTCAAATATGAAAAAAACAGTCATATGTTATAAAAGAGTAACAGTAAAAATACTGAATCTGTAAAGTAATACTACTGCAGTGATGATACAGAAAATATGGCACTTGTTAACAAAAGTAATGTTATATACATCCACACACAAGCCAGAATCCTTGTTACAATGTAGGCCTCAGCCTTTAAAGCATGTCAGACAGATATGGGGTTCTCAACCTTTTTCTTTCTGAAGCCCCCCTAACATGCTGTAAAAACTCCACGTCCAACCTGTGCCATAACAAGTGTTTTTCTGCAAATAAAAGCCAGAGCCGGCATTAGTGGGTAGCAAGCAGGGCAGTTTCCCGGGGACCCATGCCACAGGGAACCCTGTGAAACTAAGCTGCTCAGGCTTCGGCTTCAGCCCCGGGTGGTGAGGCTCAGGGCAGAGGGGCTTCAGCTTTCTGTCCTGGGCCCCAGTAAGTCTAATGCTGACCCTACTTGGCGGACCCCCTGAAACCTGCGCGAGGCCACACCAGGGGGCCTTGGACCCCTGGTTGTGAACAGCAGAGATAGACTGTTTCTGTGTTTCACACAGGATGAGTAACTACAATGGCTAACTTGCTAGGCTTAGCCACAATTATTTGCTAAGCTGTGAAATAGCTTCCTCTTTACTTGTTTTGTCTATGTTATATGCTTTATGCCTATAAATTGTAATAGAAATCAGTTTATTTGATATCATAAGGTAAAATTTTATTACTAGATAAAATCTAAAAGGTAAACATTTAAGAAACTGTGACTTGTCTATATGGAGTTAGTGCACGGCATGCTCCAGCCGGCCATGCACTGTCTGCGGAGACTTTGCTATTATGCCCTAAAAATTCCGTAATGCACTTTGACATACTACACTCAGAAACAGCAGTAAGTCAAGTACACTATGGAACTCTTACTGTGCAGTAGCACGGTTCACACAGCCACTTAGCATGTAGCAGGCTAGAGCACCGTACATTTACAGCCCAGGTTGCTGTGCGCCAATTGTCCATACAGACAAGCCCGATATCAGAAAATTAAAGCTATCTAAAGGCATTCTGTAACAGATCCATTCAGTTTGACAATTTTGTTGCCTAAGCAATCTGACCACAAAATATTTCAAATAGTTCAGACCACACTGTCTATTTTAAATAGAAATATTATCAGCAAGATGTAACTACTTTTTTAGAAAGGTATATTATACAGAAGGTGTTTGTTTTGTATTGAAGAAGCTGATACAGTTAAATGGTATGTTGAAAAGACAATGAGAAGTTTATATGTTTAAGGCAAATCAACCAAAAAATGCTAAATGACCATTAAAGACTGATTAACTGTATGACTGAGACAAGGTGGGTGAGGTAGCATCTTTTATTGGACCAACTTAAGCTTGTCTTTTTCACCAACAGAAGTTGGTCCAATAAAATATATTACTTCACTCACTATGTGTCTCTGATATCCTCGGACCAACACAGCTAGAACACTGCATATAACGGGGTATGACTGGCAGCTGCACAGATTTTCACATATTAAGCGATCCCACTAATCTTATCACTGAAGTGTAGAGAATAATCAAGTAATTGTAAAAAAGGTATGTACAGTTGTTTTGTATTATCTCATTAATGGTTATATCCTACAGATGGACCATACACACAAGTCAAATCTCTTTATGCTGCTACATGATAAACTACTAAGCGGAAGCAGAACCATCCAGGAGCGTGAAGGGACTTCCACAGCCTCAGAAAGAACTCTGACATCATAATCAAAAAGGCTGACAAAGGAGGTGCTGTTGTCACCATGAATAGGTTGGAATATGAACAAGAGGCTGCTAGGCAGCTCTCCAACACCACTTTCTACAAGCCATTACCCTCTGATCCCACTGAGGGTTACCCCAAAAGAAACTACACCATCTGCTCAAGAAACTCCCTGAAAAAGCGCAAGAACAAATCCGCACAGACACACCCCTAGAACCTCGACCAGGAGTATTCTATCTGCTACCCAAGATCCATAAGTTCTAAGCTGCCACAAGTACTCCTTTTCTTTTTGCGGATACAGACTAACACGGCTGCTACTCTGAAACCTACATAAAGAAAGACCATTTTAATTTCAAAATGGACATTTTTGCAGACAACTGACAGTACTAGTCAAAAGAGCATGGAGTCATCAAAGTGGACCAAATGATCACACCAATAGAGGTCACAGAAAACTTGCAGAAGTAGGTTACTGGCCAGAGGTAAGCCAGCAGGTGTTCATACTATGGCCCAACAGGTCTTACACAGACTAGTATGGCAGAAAATGTTTTGTACAAAAATACCTTAATTTTCCAGACAGAGTTGCAAGGAGCCATAAACATCTTGTTTTCTCACTAGGTAAGTAGACAACTCATGTCCTGGTTAGATATTTCAAATCTTTGCCCAGAGCATGGTTCACTTTCTGATTGGCCCTTATTAATTTTGCCAGTAAAATGAACCAGGCTGTGCCATCAAGCAGAAAAGGATTAAACATCTAGTGCTGTTCAATATGTTGTTCCCTGAACCCAAAACATCTGGACGAGAGAGATGTGAGCAGGACCGTAATAGCCTGGCCAGCAAGAGCACCTCCCGCTTTGTAGTAACTGGAGTCTTGTCACCAATAGGCTCCCTATTAACTCCTTAAGTCCTATCTAAGGAGACCACTGCAAAATCCAGAAAAGAATAGGAATGCAGTCATCATAACACCTTGAGCGAAACAAGCAAATGGACTATGTTGAGAAACCAGTCATTGCAACTGTGAAGCTGAGCTGGAGAAACCATCTTCATGTGTGTTCCAAATGATTTTCATATATGTATTGTTTATCCAAGTGGTGACTTGACGATGATAAGCTAAGTATACACCTGAGGGCAGGCTACACTACAGGGCTAAATTGACCTAAGTTACACAACCGCAGCTACGAGAATAAAGTAGCTGGAGTCAACGTACCTTAGGTCGACTTATTATGGTGTCTACACCATGCTGGGTCGACGGGAGAAATTCCCCCGTTGACTTACCTTATGCTTCTTGTTCTGGTGAAGTACCGGAGTCTATGGGACAGCGATCCGCAGTTGATTTACCGGGTCTTCACTAGACCCACTAAATCGACCCCCCAGTGGATCAATTGCCACAGCATCAATCCATTGTAAGCGGAGACAAGCCCTGAGTTAAAACCCTCTGAATGACTAAACTATATGTGTACTTAAGTTTTACCAAAAAGTTTAGTTTTAATTGTCCAGAAGTTAGACAAATCAATAATTGAGAGCACTGAGGCTGAAGAAACGCATTACACTAAGCCTACTACTGTTTGTAATAGTACAAACACTGTTTTCCTGCAATAAAGTTACTCTGAAAAACTGAGCGTATCAAAGAGTTTAGCCTAAAAATCACATAGGTTTTTGTATGCAGTGTTGTTGTAGCCATGTCAGACCCAGGATATTAAAGACACAAAGTAGGTGAGGTAATATCTTTTACTAGACCAACTTCTGTTGGTGAGAGACAAGCTTTTGAGCTAAACAGAGCTTCTGGGAAAGGCACCAAGTGTCACAGCTAAATGTAAGATTCAACAGATAAAATATGTGGTAACTACTTACGCTAAACTAAGAGACCATTCAACGTGAAGTGGCATGTTACCACCACCATAATCATAGGACAAAAAGGGGTTTAGTGGGTTGCAGACTGTTGTAGCAAGTCATAAATCCAGTGTCTTTATTAAGACCGCGATTTTTAGTGTCTAGCAAAAAGTTATAAATTTAAGCTCCCAGGCTCATGTTTTGAAAGTGTTGTGCAGGTTTCCTCTAAGGATGAGGACTGATAGGTCAGATATACTGATCACTTTGTGAAAAGTGTTTACACACCGGGGATATGGTATTGTCGTCTTATTTTCCTGTGAGAGTTCATTCGATAGCGTACTGATGCTTTGGTTTCATCCTCACAGTTGCTATAGGGGCATGTAATGAACTGGATGAGGTACACCACATATTGTGATAGGCATGCGTAGGACCCACTGATCCTGAATGGTGTGTTGATCATTGTAGCAGCAGAGATATGCCTGCAGGTTTTACATGTATTGTTCTGGCAGGGTCTGGTGCTGCTTTGAGTTGGTGTGTCCTGGTCTGTGGGGGAGCTTACAGAGGTTGGGGGGTTGTCTGAAGGCCTGAAAAGGGGATTCAAGAAAGATCTCTTTCAGGATGGGGCTGCCATCAAGTATGGGTTATATTGTTTGATGATACCCCGTATCGGTTTCAGTGCGGGGTGGTAGGTGACAACTAGGGGTGCACAGTCAGAGCGGGGGTTTATTTCTGCTGCAATTTACTTCTCTGGGTACTTCCAGAAAACACCATCCTGGCCACTATGGATGTAGAAGCCCTCTACACCAACATTCCACACAAAGATGGACTACAAGCTATCAGGAACAGTATCCCCAATAATGTCACGGCAAACCTGGTGGCTGACCTTTGTGACTTTGTCCTCACCCACAACTATTTCACATTTGGGGACAATATATACCTTCAAGTCAGCAGCACTGCTATGGGTACCCGCACAGCCCCACAGTATGCTCACATTTTTATGGCGGACTTAGAACAACACTTCCTTAGTTCTCGTCCCTAACGCTCCTAGTCTACTTGCGCTACATTGATGACATCTTTTCCATGGGTCCAGATGATGAAGCCGCCCTTGAGGAATTCCACCATGAGTTCAACAATTTCCATCCCACCATCATCCTCAGCCTGGACCAATCCACACCAGTGGCCCATTTCTTGGACGTTACTGTGCTAATAAGCAATGGTCACAACCACCACCCTATCCTGGAAACCAACTGACCCCTATACTTACCTACATGCCTCCAGCTTCCACCCAGGACACACCACGCGATCCATTGTCTACAGTCAAGCTCTAAGATACAACGCACTTGCTCCAATCCCTCAGACAGAGACAAACACCTACAAGGTCTTTATCAAGCGTTCTTAAAACTACAATACCCACCTGCTGAAATGAAAAAACAGATTGACAGAGCCAGAAGAGTACCCAGAAGTCACCTACTACAGGACAGGCCCAACAAAGAAAATAACAGAACGCCACTAGCTGTCACCTTCAGCCCCCAACCAAAACCTCTCCAGCACATCATCAAAGATTTACAACCTATCCTGAAGGACGATCCCTCACTCTCACAGATCTTGGGAGACAGACCAGTCCTCGCTTGCAGACAGCCCTCCAACCTGAAGCAAATACTCTCCAGCAACTACACACCACACAACAAAACACTAACCCAGAAACCTATCCTTGCAACAAAGCCCGATGCCAACTCTGTCCACGTATTTATTCAAGTGACACCATCATAGGACCTAATCACATTAGCCATGCCATCAGGGGCTCCTTCACTTGCACATCTAGCAATGTGATATATGCCATCATGTGCCAGCACTGCCCCCTGCCATGTACATTGGCCAAACCGGACAGTGTCTACACAAAAGAATAAATGGACACAAATCAGACATCAAGAATCATAACATTCAAAAACTGGTAGGAGAACACTTCAACCTCTTTGGCCATTCAGTAAAAGATTTAAGGGTGGCAATTTTGAGACAGAAACATTTCAGAAACAGACTCCAACGAGAAACTGCTGAGCTTGAATTAATATGCAAACTAGATACCATTAACTTGGGTTTGAACAGAGACTGGGAGTGGCTGGGTCATTACACATATTGAATCTATTTCCCTAAGTTAAGTATCCTCACACCTTCTTGTCAACGGTCTAAACGGGCCATCTTGATTATCACCACAAAAGTTTTTTCCTCCTGCTGATAACAGCTCATCTTAACTAATTAGCCTCTTACAGTTTGTGTGGCAACTTCCACCTTCTCTGTATGTGTATGTGTATCTATATCTATCTATCTACCTACCTACCTTCTTACTACCTGTTCCATTCTATGCATCTGATGAAGTGGGCTGTAGCCCACAAAAGCTTATGCTCTAATAAATTTGTTAGTCTCTAACATGCCACAAGTATTCCTGTTCTTTTCTCCGGGTAAGTGTCCTTGTTTGGTGAAGGTGGTTGCGTGTGTGTTAAGGTGTATATCCTGGACTTCCTCCTCGGAGCATATTCTGTGGTATATGAGTGCCTGGCTGTAGATAACAGATTCTTTGGTGTGTTTGAGGTGGTTACTGCATCTATGAAGGTTGGTGTGGTGATCTGTGGATTTCTTGTGTATAGTTGTCTGTAGGGTTCCATTGCTGAAGCTGATTGTGGTGTTCAGGAAGTTAATGCTAGTGTGGGAGTGGTCCAGAGAAAGTTTAATGGATGTGTGGCGGTTGCTGAAGTTGTGGTGGACATCTATGAGCAAGTTTAAAGCGGTCTAGTCAGAGGATGAAAATACCATCTATGTCTCTCAAATATATCCTTGATTTTTGCAGTCAAGAGAACTGACAGCTTCTTGGACAAAAGGGGGCAGCAGCTTTGAACTGGCATGAAAGCTAAAGAATCTGCCATTATCTGAACTTCTGGTTAAAGTGTCATAAGAGCTTATGGTACTAATGAAATTTCAGAGAAATTCAAACTTTCAAAATTATCATCTGTATATTTTGTTTTGGGTTTAACATGTGATAGCCTTCCATGTGTCAGTGGCATAGCTTAGCTATGGTTAGGACCTGGGCAATTTTGAACTAGATTAACATTCTTTAATAAATAAGTAACTGAAGATCTAAATCCTACTTTAGAATTGTTAACCTCTTACTCAGGTTAACAGTAGTGTAGACATACCCACAGATGTTAACGGTAAAATAAAATAGCAGCCATGTGAATCCTAAGAGGATGTAAAGACAATATGAAAGGATCCATGCTATTTCAATCCAGACGCAGAACTAGTGACCCCCTCGTCCACACTCCAGGACTTCCATTGCACTGTCCACATGGGACGTTACTGCATGGCAACCTGGTGCACTGTAGAGTCATACCCTACTTTGCCACCAGTAACTTGCCATATGAGGGACAAGCCCTTGAGTTGTATCTGAAGTGCCCTAGTCCTGGGATTGAAAACAGGAATGGAAAATGGATTTCTCTCATTTGCTAAAGACAATGACAATCATGCAACACGTCTCCTGTTTTGCTACAGGAAAGGGTAAGAAAGGTAGAAACATATGTAGTAGATTACCCATCAACGCTTTTCACCAATGAATGCAAAAATATGTATCTTCTTTGAGATTCATGTTTAAGTTACTGTTAAATTTGTGTTTTGGAATGTGAACTGTTCCCCAATCCAGAGACTACTTGCAAAGGAGAGGGCTGTTTTTTTTTTTTTTTTAACTAACTGGTAGAGGTTACCTCCCAATGTGGTTGCCTTCCCGCTGATAAAGAGACATTTTAAGTACAAGCTCTTGTTTCGCTCTCTCTGTCAGATAGCGGACAACTTAAAGTGCTAAGTGAGAAATTGCCCAGTTCCTAATCTTGATAATTTATTGTATGCAGTGTTGTAGCAGCTATGTCAGTCCCAGAATGTTAGAGACAAGGTGGGTGAGGTAATATATTTTTTTGGATCAACTCCTGCTAGTGAGAGCACCAAGATTACACAGAGCTTTTCTTCAGATATTATGGATACAGTACCATGAACGCAACTGTGGCCATGAGACCCAATATTTGCAGTATGAGTTCTTAAACTTTTTAACCAGCCAAGTAAATATACAGAAAATTTATAAGACCTCCCAGGATGCTTACAGAAAACACCAAGGGATGCTCAGATTAAGGTTTTACAGTAGTTACAATACCCACATCTCAAACTCTCATCTGCTCCAAATTTCTACTTCGCTGATCTTCTATACCACTTTCTGAATGTAAATCCACATAATATTTTGGTGCAGGATTTTTCAAGCTCTCGTAGCATTTATTATTTGGAAAACTATCAACAGGATCAGCATTACCTGGGAATTTAATGTTACCCATAAGGAAAAAGAAAAAGAAAGAGTTCTACACTCTGAACTTGTTTCTACTATAAAAACATCTGCTGTATTGAGCTTCTGGACATCAGACATGGAAGGGAAGATAAGAATTTTTGGCCCAAAGAAGATGATTTCTGTTTTTACAAAAGGAACATCGGGACCCAAACCTGTCTAAATGAACAAAAAATAACTAAGGATAAGTCTACATAGCTCATGGCAGTGAATCTCATAGACCCGGTTGACCTCCAAGGCTCCGACTAGCACTCTAAAAATAGATGTGCAGACTGTGCTTTGAAGCTGCAGCTCGGGCTGGAGCTCAGGCTCTGAAAGCCCATTCCCTCCCTGGAGGCTTGCTCACAGGCAACATGTGGAGGAGCTGGGGGGGGGGGGGGGGAAATGTGGGATCATGTGTCCCCCTCCCCAAACTTGCTGATTGGCTTGTACTGAGCATGCTCAGTAACACTGTTGAAGCCAGCTGCCCTCACTCTGCCACCTCCCCTCCCACACTATTGACAGACACGGACCATCTCTGGGCTCACTGCTGCAGGCTGTGTAGATGTATTCTAAGAGTACTAGTTGTAGGTAAGATCCACAACAACTCTACCCATATTTTGGTACTGTACCACACACACATTTGCAGCCTGTTCAGAAAGATTTGCTTCCAGCTGTTGCATGCTCTTCTATGGCACAGCTAAGCAAGCTTTTTCCTCAACTGCCATTTAGAGACATTATACCTGGGGTTTAATATATATGGCATATCTGATAATACTGCCAAGACTCCACTGTCTTTAGCCATGGCAAGTGAAATCAATCTAGGCCAAAGAAGATCAAGGGGCTAGTCAACCTAGCCACCAATCAGGAGAGTTATTCTACCACTTTAATTTTCTTCTTTCACATGCAAAAGAAAAACAGCCAAAAACCAAAAAGAACAAAAATTGCGGGTGGTCAATAACAAGAATAATGTAAGGATCAACAGCCCTCAAGAAGCACCCCAAGAGTAGCTTTATGAAGTGTCCATCTCAATCCCCACATTTTTTCTACATTACAAAGACCTGCTGTGTTCTCTTAGAATTTCATTTCCCCAACACTCACTTAATATAGTTGTGCAAAAAGCATCTCAACTTGATCTTCTATGTTCCAGCACTGAGTGTCAACAAGAATTTACCAATGCACCTGTTATTCAAGTTCTGAATGTCCCCTGAACACATATCTCTAATATATTACTGGGAGTGGATATTTGCATTCAAATACAGTTTAGGCTACAGGTTAAATTAGCTCTGTAGTTTCAAATAAGTACCTGGTTCTTCACCTGAAAGACAAAACAGCCCAGATGACTTGGTCCTATTTAAAAATTTGCTTATTCCTGTTTCTTTTATATTTACTCACTTGATCAACAGCTAAGTAGAAACACAGCTAATTTTACTCCAACACATAGTTTACAGACCTCAAACCTACTTCAACTGAATTTACCTCCTCTCGAAGCTGCCGCTCTCTCTCTTCTTCAAGCTTTTGGATTTCTGCCAATGATAATGTGGTCTGGGACTGACATGCTCCTGAGCTGGATTGTTGGCCCCATGTTGAAGAAGAAGGGAGCTGGGAAAAAAGTAGGAAATAATAACAATTACAAATTCTCTGAAGTGAACACTACTGAAACTGCAAACATACAGACAAATCTTTTGATCCCACTGAATAGAAGGGATACTACAAGATACCCAAAGGTCTGGTTTAAAGGTATCAGTTTTTCAGTGCAGTCATATTTTTGTTATATGTGCTTGCAGCTGCAAGGCAGTGTCAGGGCTGGCTGTGTCCCGTGAACAATTACATAATAGGATACAAACTGTTATTCAAAAAAACGGCAACAACTTTGGGGACTAAAACGTGTGCATTTGCCGAATAAAAAATTAGTTACAATGCATAAACCATTTTGATCATTTTTTTCCTCAAAAACAGCATGGTATTTACTTGAAGCATATTTAAGGCTCAGTTACCTCACACTGGAGGCTACTAAAACAACTGAAAGCCAAACAGTATAAATGTTTTTCAAATTAAGAACTACAAAAAGGGGGAATTAAAAAAGACTTCTTGCAGGTGCTAGCTGCAAGGTGAGTTGGGGCCTGTGATGTAGAGATCACTCTTATGTGGACCAAGGGATGCCACCTTCCCACCAGACAAACTAAGTCACATGCTTTCAGGTCTCCATCAACAACTCAGCTCCTTAGAAACAAGCCATGACTCTCCTCGAAGTGGAATAAAAAAATGTTATTTTTCTCTTCCGGCAACTTTCTTGGCTGGCTGAGCTCTCTCTTCCTTCCTTCCCATTTGTTTTAATTTACTCTCCCCTTGTTTCTCTCATCCTTCTCCAAATATCGAGCATCTCTTCCTCCCCAACAACTCTTTGCTTTCCCTTCTCCTTCCTCATCATACAGTTCCACCACTCAGTTCCCTTTCTCTTGATTTAGTCCAATTACTAGACGCCTTCCAAGCCAGTTCCATTGGTCCTACACTATAGGGACGTTTTAACTGCACACATCGGGTGAGTGGGAAAGGAAGTTAACTTGTGGAAGAGCATTACCTTCATCTGTGCAAGTTGCTGCTGCTGCTGCTGCTGCTGCAACCGGCGCAGAGCCTCCTGTTGCTGCTGCCTTTGTCTTAATAATTCCTTCTGGCGCTGGAGTTCCAGCTCCTTGTGCTTTCGCTCTTCCTCTTCAAGCTGTAGTCTGGCTGCCTCCTCTTCCATGTGCAACCGGTTTTCCTCTAGTCGACGCTGGGCCTCCTCCTCTTCACGTGCCCATTTGGCAGCTTCCTCTTCCTTCCCAGGATACAAAGAACAGTAAAGTCTCTAAGAGGACTCAGAAGATCTAAATTACTTCATGAAACATGTGATGCTTAGAAGGCCTGACAGAACAGATGGAAGCTTTTTATTTAATTGTACAAATATGGTCAGTAAAGAACACATTTATTCAACTTTATCCTTTTCAGGCTGAGAAAATAATTTGGTCTATTGTCCTTCAAAATACAGATTTCACAATACTCCCTGAATTAGAAGGGGAAGCTTTCCTTACGGTGAAAGCTAGCTACAGGTCAGACAGGACAGAGGGAAAACCCAAATACTGCCCCACCTTTTCCCTGGGATTTTTATTCATATTATTACTGTGCACCTCTACTACTTGCTACTAGCCCTCTCAGTGAAGCGCTGCTGCCAGCTTTGAACACATGAAATGAGGTAAAGTAGAATAAAAAAGGGAGACAAGGTTTGCAGATCAGATTAGAAATGAGGGGGAGGGAAATTAACACTCAAAAGATAAGATTTGTCTATTTCATACTGCTAGAACAGGGAAGGAGAAGGCTCTTAAACCAACAAGCACAAGATTATGTGGTGGGATAAGGAAGGAAGTATTGCTAGATGAATTGTTAGAGTAGGAAGAGGAACAGAGACAGACACTGACATGAAGTTATGAATTTTAACAGTGGGCAACTTTAAAGTGGATTCTGAAGCTAATGTGGAGACAATGAAGTTGTCTGGGGACAGATGTGATGAAGACACTTGTCATAACTATAAGGGTAGCCTAAAATTGCTCCTTACCTGTAAGGGGTTAAGAAGCTCAAATAACCTGGTTGGCACCTGACCAAAGGAACCAAGGGGGACAAAAGATACTTTCAAATGGGGGGGGGGGGGGAAGGGGGGGAGAGAAGCTTTGTTTTGGGTTCTTTTTTTCTGTGTTCGTTTGCTCTTGGGACTAAGGGGGTCCGGACATCAATCTATGTCCTCCAAACCATTCTGAACCAGTCTCTCATATTACAGAAATTGTAAGTACAGCCAGGCAAGGCGTACTAGTTTATCTTTGTTTTCTCAACTTGTGAATTTTCCCTTCCCTGGAGGGAGGTTAATCCCTGTTTTGTTGTAACTTTGAAACTAAGGCTAGAGGGGGGTTCCCTCTGTGTTTTGTGCATCTTTTGTTACCCTGTAAAGTTATCTTCCAACCTGATTTTACAGAGGGGATTTTTACCTTTTCCTTTTTTTTTTTTTTAAATAAAATTCTTCCTTTAAGAACGGACTGATTTTTTTTCCTGTGTCCAAAGATCCAGGGATTTGGGTCTGTGTTCACTTTGTAACCAATTGGTTAGGATATTATTCTCAAGCCTCCCCAGGAAAGGGGGTGTAAGGGCTTGGGGGGATATTTTGGGGGAATAGGAACTCAAAGTGGTCCTTTCCCCGATTCTTTGTCTAAATCACTTGGTAGTGACAGCATACTGTTCAAGGACAAGGTGGAATTTGTGCCTTGGAAAGTTTTTAACCTAAGCTGGTAAATACAAGCTTAGGGGGTCTTGAATGCAGGTTCCCACATCTTTACCCCAGAGTTCAGAGTGGGGAAGGAACCCTGACCACTTTTAAAAAAAAGTGTAAGATGGCTGGCAGAAGGAGTGGACACATAATGGAATCTATAAAGCTCAGAACTTAGGAGGCCACAAAAAAAGGAAGTTACAGTAGCCAAGGCAAGAGGATATGAAGGAGCATGGATAAGGTTTTCAAGCAGGAGTGCAGACTTGGCAGAGTGGAGTCAGGCAGATTGGCAAACACAGGCAATGTGGGAGAAGAGTCAAGGATGATACAGTATTCTGTAGTAATGTCCAAAACACTACATCTTACAGAGTAAATATTTTACACTATCATGGTAGAATACTATAAACATTTTGCCCCTCTTTTTAAATTAATGACCACAGACTGGAAAGCTTAGGCCACAACATATTCTGGAGCCCCAGACAAATATGTAATGGAAAGTAAAACATTCAACAAATACAGCTCTGTCACAGACTGGCTGGCCCCTTAAACTATTCCCACTGAGCTGAGTGTGATAGTGACTTGATGACTGATAAAGATGCAGAAGATCAGAGAGAGGACTATTTAAACAGATCTGTGAACTCAGGAGAGGAGACCCAGGAGAGAGTGGAACAAGGGGATTTTCCTCTCTGGGAGAGGCTAAGTGAAGTCAGGCTGAAAGACGCTCACAGGGAGCAAGTTAGGTTCTTGGGGGGTGGAGCCAAAGATTGGACCTGTAAAGAGTAGGGAGACTTCTGAGGTAAATTGCTGGAGTCCCTGGGTAAAGGAGGCAGTGCGGGGAATCCTGCTGGAGGAAAGACCACAGAGAACAAACAGGCAGGCTGGCTCCTGTGAAGGGCCAAAGCACCAAGGCTTGTTGGAGAATAGTGGCTTCAGGAAGATTTATGTTAGGCAGGACAGTGCTTGATACCAGAGACAGTGAAAGGCAGTGGAATGCTAGGAAAGGGTTGAGAACCAGGCCCAGAAGATAAGTTGATTATTTGGGACTCTGAACTACATTGGACATTTTGATAACCTGGAAGGGCTCAGAACTAGCTACTTCTCAGCCAGAACTGAGTGGCATGCAAAGACAGATGGCCTGCAGGGGGCAATAGAGACAACCCCCCTTGCAACATGGCATGGTGCAAAGAGGCGCTCTGCTGACGAATGTGAACTGCTACCTACTCCGCCTTCTCAACAATAAAATTGTGACGGCTTCCCACAGCACCAAGTTTGTTCATCCTTATTACCAGGTTGAAAGGAAAATGTAATCCATGTTCATTCAGTTTAATTCTGCCGACATGCAGTTCCATTTCCAGATTCCCATCCTGATCAGAAAGGCTCATCCTCTCCTCAGCTGGTATTACTATTAAGTCTCTGTGTTCACTCAGTTCCAGCATCTCCCATGCCTGAGCATGGTAAATCCCTTACATTCATTTTCACCTGTTTACGAAGCAACTCTTCTCGCTGACGTCTTTCCTCCTCTTCTCTTCTCCTCTCCTCCAACCTTCTAAGTGCTTCCTCCTGTTGTTGTCGTTCCTCTTCCTCCCGCTGTCGTCTTAATGCAATTTCCTGCTCTCTCTGCCGCCTCAGGGCTTCTTCCTAAAGATGGGAACAAAAGTGACACACACCAATTCACTAAACAGAACACAAGGTGGTCTGGCCACAGAAGTTGTCTCAGGGAAACCTGGGCACCCAACTTTTTTTTTTTTTTTGGTGTGTTAGTGTTAACATAGAGCATATTATAAAATCCCAAAAATACAAAGCTATGGGTTAACAAATATTGTGGTAGGACATGCATCCCTGAGACAAGTGAGTTTTGATGAAAACATTGGTTGTTTTTAGGTTGGAATGGTCTCCCAGCTGGTACTAAGGGCGGAGGGGGGAGGGGGGGAGATGCCAGGCCATGGCATGCGGCCCGGCACCCCTGTTGGTGCTGGTGGGGGGGGGGGGGGGAAGAGTTGGCGGAGCTGGTAGGGGCTTCCTACCCAGCTCCACGTCCTTGCAACTCCTGGGCGGCAGAGGGACCAGGGGATTCGCTGCTCCAGCCACAAGCGCTGGCTGCCGCAGAGCCCATTGGCCAGGAACCACAGCCAATGGGAGCTGTGGGGGCGGGGCCTGTGGGCAGCATAGAGACCACACACCGGCCCCTCTGCCACCTAGGAGCTGCAGGGTAGCCAAGCCAGTGAGACCCAGGGAGCTACCCACCCCAAGGTAAGTGCTCCCCGCTGGCCCCAACACCCTGCCCCTAGCCCTGAGTGACCTCCCACACATCCAAACTGCTGCTGCTGGCCCAGGGGCTGCCTGGCTCCAGCAGCCCCTGAGCCAGCACCCACCGCTGCAGAAATCACGGCGGTCATGGAAAGTCTCAGAATCTGTGACTTCCATGACAGACTCACAGCCTTAATCATAACACATCAAAGAAACGCATCTTGCAGCATGCCCCAAAGGTCACACTAATTTTGGGCTCTGGTGAATCAAGGGAACGCTAAAACCATTGCCCTTATCAACAGTCCTATACCACATCATACATGTACTGCATAAATGAAGTATAAACATACAAATTGCCATACCAGATCAAACCAATGGACCAGTTTACTGTCCGGGACAACAGTAACCACAGATGCTTACAGGAAACTACATAATGGACAATTATGGAATGACCTGCCAAAAGGGAAGTTTTTTATATTCCCCAGCAGTTAAATGCCTGAAACATAAGGGTTTATATGCTTTCTGTTATCCTACGTAACATAACTGTTATTCCAGGCGAATGGCTTTGGTTTCCAACCAGTATGAGAAAAAATGATGACCCTTTGACCATTTTCTCTTTTTGTTTATTTAAACGCTATATGGCATATTAGGGACGGCCCACGGGCACGTGTAGCACATTGTCTGGGCCAATTCTGAAGCCCATGCCTACAGCTAAAATATATTCACTCAGGAAGGGAGAAGGATGCAGCAGCTGCTTTTTCATCTGTCTGATAAAAGATGGCCCTAATCTTCAATTACAAGCACTTTCCCTGCCCCCAGCGATAACGGGAAGGGACTCAAAACAATTTCTGACTTTCTGATGTGACTCTTAGGTCTATGGGAAGGGCTCACAAACTGCATTTTGTTTGTTTGGGGAATGCGAGCAAAGTTTTAATCACAGAACATCTCCCTGCCCAGATTATGGACAGGCACAATCTCCCAGTCAATGACTAGTGCTCAACACTCACTGCCTGAAAATGAACCAAAGACATAGGAGCCACTGGGTCCCTCTTGCAAGTCAACAGATCACTAATACCACTGCCCCACTTTCCCTTGTAGAAAGGAGAGCACAAATGTAGCAAGAGTAGAGAGATTCCTTCCATTCCACAATTAAAGGAGAGACATTGTTGCATCATGGGCAGTTGAAAAATGAAGGGGTGGATGTGAGGAGGGAACTGATCTATTTTTAAGAGTGCTAATAATAAGTAGGTTTGATTTATAAACGAATGAAAGCAATAATCCAGATCACGAAAAATTGGGAGCCAGGTGGTTTGAACTCCTGGGTGTGATCAACTGGACTCCACTGTTAAAAGAGAATCTTAAATTGGGTGAACAAAACAGGGTCATAGTCAAGAGAGAATAATGCAATCTCCCAGATTTTCAGATACTTTTTCCTTGATGTTTCTTTCCCAGCCTTTACAGGGTCTTCATATGCAGAGTCACACAAACATACTTAAGAACAGGGGATCAATAGAGAGGCATACACCACACACAGACCACTCTGACTGGCCATTTCCAGTTTTAGAGGGTCTGAGGCAAGAGCCTTTTGGAACTCGGTAATTTATGGAGCTATTTTTTTTCTTTTCCCCCCATCAATTAACTTTATGGCAAAAGGTTCACATGACTCCTTTGGATTAGAAGAAAAATATGAAATATAAAAGTTTTTCTTTGCAAGAGAAATATGGTTTGATATGCGGATATTTAAAATCTATCCTTGTGTAACTGTCAAAGGCCCTTTTATAGACTTCTCAGCAGCTAGACGCTGGTTTACTGGTCCACCATTTGCATGTTGTAACAGAAAAAGCAATACAGGGAGCTTGACTCAGAGTTCCAACTTAGATTCTTTTACTTTCCTTACACTGTATTCCAAAAGACAAACATACCATGAGCATGTCTACGCTACAAACTGAAGTTGTCTTAAGTTAAATCAACATACAACCACCGCAGTAATTACTGCAGCTTTTTATGTCCACACTACCCTCCTTCTGTTGGTGGATAACGTCCTCACCAGGTGCACTTGCACTGACTTAAAAGGGGCAGTGTGGGGGGCCAAGAGCACAGTCTCCCAGGTCCACGTGGAGCTCCCCGCGCAGAGAGCCCTGCTGCCACATGTGCTCCTGGCTCCAAGCACAGATAGCAGCCTGGTTCGGAGTGGGGAGCTGGGGGGCCAGCCGTAGCTGTGAGCAAGGCACAGGATTCACAGCAGGGAGCCTACCAGACTTTCTTGTCAATTTCATGGCTCCAGCATGGAGCCATGAAACTGACAAGAATGACAGCCAACAGTCAATGTAAGTAATGCATCACACTAACTATACCGACACACGCCTTATGCCTCTTGTGGAGGTGGAGTTATGAGAGTGCAGTAGGGCACTTACATAGGCAGGAGCAAGGCTGTAGTGTAGACACTGACATAATTAGGTCAATGTAAGATGCCTTATGTCGACCTAACTCGGTAGTGGAGACCAGATCTATGGTTGCTCTGAAATGTAATCCTCTTGTTTCACATTCATAATCCACTTACCGACAAAAATTTCTGGAAAGCATTATCTGGTGTGCAATGTTCCACGAACAGCCAATATTTAATTTAATGCCTCAAATATTTAATTTCTGAGTTTGAAAGTGTACCAATTCCTCATGTAAAGGTATTAAAGATCATGGAATTGTATACACGTGCTCTGGAAAAAATGGATGATATGGTGTTGGTGCCCTTTAAAGCTTGCTATCTACCACTGTCTGTTACTGGAATTTGCAGTACTCCCCTCACTGTATTTAAAATTGGTAATTATTGCAAATATAGCAAATAAGTGTTTATACTAGGGCTGTTGATTAGATTAAGCGCAAACTCACGCGATTAACTCAGAAAAAGTAATCACGATTAACAGTGCAATTAAAACTGATTAATAGCAATTCATTTTTTTAAACAATAGAATACCAATTGAAATGTATTAAATATTTTTGGATGTTTGGTACATTTTCAAATATATTGATTTCAATTACAATACAGAACACAAAGTGTACAGTGCTCACTTTATATTTTTTATTACAAATATTTACACTGTAAAAATGATAAACAAAAGAAACAGTATTTTTCAATTTACCTCATACAAGTACTGTGGTGCGATCTCTATCGTGGAAGTACAACTTACACATTTACTTTTTTTAAAAAAAATACACAACTGCACTCAAAAACAATGTAAAACTTTAGAGCCTACAAGTCCACTCAGTCCTACTTCTTATTCAGCCAATCGCTAAGACAAACAAGTTTGTTTATATTTACAGGAGATAATGCTGCCCACTTCCGATTTGCAATGTCACCTGAAAGTGAAAACAGGCGTTTGCATGGCTCTTTTGTAGCAGGCATTGCAAAGTATTTAGGTGCCAGATATGCTACACCTTCGTATGCCTCTTCATGCTTCAGCCACCATTCCAGAGAACATGCTTCCATACGGATAACGCTCATTAAAAAAATAATGCGTTAATTACATCTTAGATTGGACTCCTTGGGGGAGAATTGTACGTCCCCTGCTCTGTTTTACCTGCATTTTGCCATATAGTTCATGTTATAGCAGTCTCAGATGACCCAGCACGTTTGTTTTAAGAACACTTTCACTGCAGATTTGACAAAACACAAAGAAGGCACCAATGTGAGATTTCGAAAGATAGCTACAGCACTCGACCCAAGGTTTAAGAATCTGAAGTGTCTTCCAAAAATCTGAGCAGGACGAGGTGTAGAGCACGCTTTCAGAAGTCTTAAAAGAGCAACTCTTGATGCAGAAACTACAGAACCAAAACCAACAAAAAAGAAAATCAACCTTCTGTGGTGGCATTTGACTCAGATGATGAAAATGAACATGCGTCGGTCTGCACAGCTTTGGATCATTATCAAGCAGAACTCATCATCAGCATGGAAGCGTATCCTTTGGAATGGTGGTTGAAGCATGAAGGGACATATAAATCCTCAGCACATCTGACACAAATATCTTGCGACGCCGGCTACAACAGTGCCATGAAAATGCTTGTTCTCACTTTCAGGTGACATTATAAACATGAAGCGAGCAGCATTATCTCCTGCAACTGTAAACAAACTTGTTTGTCTGAGTGATTGGCTGAACAACAAGTAGGACTGAGTGGACTTGCAGGCTCTAAAATTTTGTGTTTTATTTTTGAATGCAGTTATTTTTTTGTACATAATTCTACATTTGTAAATTCAATGTTCATGATAAAGAGATTGCACTACAGTATTGTATGAGGTGAATTGAAAAATACTATTTCTTTTGTTTTTTGCAGTGCAAATATTTGTAATAAAAATAACTATAAAGTGAGCATTGTAGACTTTGTATTGTGTTGTAATTGAAATCAATATATTTGAAAATGCAGAAAACATCCAAAAATATTTAAATAAATGGTATTCTATTGTTTAACATTGCAATTAATTTTTTTAATTGCTTGACAGCCCTAGTTTTTACTGGTAAAGATTTTAAGGGCTGTTAATTCTTTTTCAACTTTCTGTACTCCCAATCTACATTTGACCTTTGCCTTAGTTTCTTGCCTCTAAGTAACAAGTTTCTTCTACGCCAAGTTCACTTATTTTGTTACCCATAACAGCTATTCCTAGAAGACCCATCATGATATGAAGCACTAAATACAGGAAGAGTTAGATTCACAGTCAGTCTTGTCCATAGAATCGATTCTGTGTATTTCTCTATGTACTATCACTCTGTAAAGGATGCAATTTTTCAATCTGATCATTATCTCAGTGAATTGTATTTCTCTCTGAAATGAGCAAACTGATTTTTTTATCCTTACAAAAGGTTTTTGATTATCAAAAATAGGATCCCAACCACAAGGGGACGTTTAATACAATACAGAAAAGGTAAACTGGAAAGGAAGAAATCAGAGGGGAAAAATCGTGAATTATTCCCCTCAACACATGCGAAGCAAGTCATACAGCAACTTGTGGACAAATAATCACTGATAGCTAACCTATAGGAGCTCTAAATTCCAACATAAACAGTGACAGAGTCCACATTTACCTTGTCTGGTTGCTGAGCTCTCTCACCAAGAAAAAGTTTACAAGCTAGTCATCTCTACTCCATGCTCAACCAACACATATGAAGATTTCCCTGCCATGTTCAACAGTATTTCGGACTTCAAATCCTTACCATGGATGTCAGAAAGCACCCATGACACATATTGCAGGCTTTACTATTTTGTGTTGGAATCCAGCTCCTTTGTACAATGGTTCTGATACCATCTACAGCTGCTGTTTGACTCACGCCTCAATACAGGCTGTAACAGCAGTAAAACTGACAGGACTATACACCTGAAAGTTAAAGGCAACAGAGTGACAACTGGTCTCAGTTTTCTTCATAGTCTTCTCAAACATGCAGTCTTTGGAAACATGAAACAAGTGAGTTTTCTTTTGATCCTTCCTCACATTTAATGCCTTTGAATGAAATGATCAGAAACACCACTGGTATACACAGTATATAAAGATACCTCTCTCTACATACGTATACTGACAGATCTCAAATGTTTTTTCCAACTTTACCAATCTTTCCTATTCACCTCATGTATGTTTTCCTATCTACTCTTTCTATCTTTGCCTCTATATCGCCTTTTCTCTTCTAATACTTTCAACAGAATTACTCAGATAAATTTCAAATTGAGATAGCAGATTTTGAGCACATTTTTCGTTCGTTCGTTTTGTTTTTTGTGTTTTGAGAGAGAGAGAGAGAGAGAGAGAACAACCTTTCACAAGTGTTTTAACAATGACCCTGGAAAAAAGTTTGAATTCTCTCTACTTTCTTGTAATATCCCAACTTATCTGAAAGCATTTTTCCACTTGAAAAAAGGAAACATTTGGTCTTAAAAAATTACTTGCCAAATAAATCTCTTAGCAGGTAAAAATAAAATATAAAGAAGAAATCTGTTTCTCCTACATCCTTTGTTCTTTCTAACCACTTCCTTAAAAGGCACAGAATTTCAAATAAATTAAAGCAGCTTGATGAGAGAAAAGGTTTATTTTTCTACAACATCAATAAAAACACAGTTTAGTGTAGCAGGCAATTTTGTAACAATGAAGCCAGTTCAAGGAACAATGACTGACCAAATTGTTTTCTGACAGACAACCTCCACACTGGAAATATGATGCAGAGAACCAGAAAGAAAAACAAACAAACAAACAAACAAAAAAAACTTATTTTATTAAACTGGTACATGGCTGATGTGGCCTTTGGCATTTTTAGTCATAGATGGGGTGTGATGAGGAGCTGAGAAGCATGACAATTTTATTTCAATCAAACTCTGTACCTGCAGTGGCCCTCAGCCACACTAGACTCCTGGCTTTAAGGGTTGAACTTCTTTTTATAAGGAAAGCTCACCACATTTTCCTTATTTCACTTCAAAACTCTAAATCCAGAGATGGTTTATCAGCTTTGACCTCTTCTATATCTTGATTTTTTAAAATGTTCTTCTAGTAATATAGTGCCCAAAAATGTTCATAATATTCCAGGGTTTGTTCACATGAACTATTATGTGAAGTGCCATGATTATTCCTTCTAATTTGCGCTGTTCCTATATTGAGGAAGTACCAATATTCATTTTCCATTCTATATGGATCCTGTCACTATCCTTTTTGTCCCACCCCAATTTCATGCATCTCGCCAGTGTACATACATTGCTGTGCAAGTTTCCTTTCAGATATTTAAAATGAGACTAAGAGCACCAGAGAAGATACTTATGTAGGGTTTTCAGTTTTAGATTAACCTAGAATCCATTGAAGCAGAAAAGTGATCAGTTTTTGTAAAATGTTCACAAAAATACCTGAAATTTACAATGCTTGCAATGCTGAAAACAGCCTGAAGATGGCACTGGCAAGGTCTACAGATCTCCCAATCTGCCTGGGATCTCATCCCCTGGAGACGGGACTTTAAAGGGGGACAATTTTAGATATAGTTCAGGGAAACTATGATCCAGGTCATTAATCTATGATCCAGCTCACTGTTGTACAATGTAGTGAAAAAACAAGACTGGATTAAACATGGATTACCATGGAATTCCCTCTTACTAGTAAACGGTTGCAGATTATGTATCTTAATTCTCTTATAAAATCAATTTATAGTTCACCATCAATAATATATTTACTAACCTTATATACTAGTCTTTTATGCAGTATTATATCAAAAGCCTTCCTGAAGTCCATGCAGAATAAGTCTACAGCTTCACCCTTCTCAGCTCTCACTGTCACCTCCTCAAAAGAAGTTAATTAATTTGTTAATCATTATCTCCTCTATAAATCTGTGCTAATTATCTTTGATTAGTCTGTCATTAGTTACCAGAATTTCTTCCAGTATGGAAATCAGATTTCAAGATTAGCCTGGTTATTCTGTTGATTTTTTAAAAGTATGAACGTAACATTTTTCTTTCCAGTTAAAAGATTAAAAAACGTAATTCTGCCTGACTTTCAGAATTATGGAGCCATGGTAACAGCTCCATAGTCAACATAAGACACTTTCCATTATAAAACCAATTTTGATACCTCTTCCACTCCACCTTCAAATTAAAAAAAATAAAAAGACAATTTTCTGTGAAATTCTATATTGGTAATATCCTGCCAAAAGTGACCATTTCTGTGCAAAGCCAAAGTGGATATGACTGGCCATTTCAGAGATAATGCCAGAAAGTGACTGGCGTTTCATTTCCAAAAGTTTACCATTCCTGCCATTGTATATATCGGAAATAACCTGGCCTAGGAGCTCTACAGTTAGAACTAGAGTGCATTACACAGAATGGACAACTGAAAAGTTACTTATTACAAAAAATGAGTATGAAAATTCTCTACTGCTTGAGTGCTACAGTCTACCCTGGCATTTTCCAGCCACAGGAATTCAGTCCCCAACTATGCTACTCGCCATTACAAACTGAAGTGATTCCATCTACATAAAGATAACATGCATTAACAATGGTAAAATAAAAAAAAACCCTTCATAAAAATTGAGTTATAGTTCACAATACTACAGTTTTATTTGAACGTCATAAATAACAAAAACCAAGTATTTGGAAGGGAGGAAATTTTTAATCAAGGTTTCACAACCAACCTCAACATCGCCCCAGCCTTTAAACCAGAAATCCTCCTATAATTACTCATCCTTGAGGACATAAAATTCTAACATGAGCCAAAAGCCCTTCTGTTATACCACCTACCTACTGTATATGGTCCAGAGACTTACATACAGAAAATCTTCCAGTGCACCACACACCTTTTATGGGATAGTTATACCAACCTTTTCCTTCTTATCATCTGAACAGACCAGAAACTTAACCCTTCTACATACCAATCTCCTACTATGATTATTCATTTCTCATATACAATAAAAAAAACAAAACAAAACCCAAAAAATCCACCATCCCATTTTGAGCTAAAGAGATTAATCATCCATATTCACCCTTCCTGTACAGACTAGCAACACTAATATACTGCCTGTATTTGGCTGGGAAGATGACTCACTGACTAACCACCACTTCAAAACATGTATTTGGTAGGAATTTAAGATGTATCAGCAGAACCACCTTAACTTATTCTAAATTCATCATGAGTATGTTGTTACGACCTGATGTTGACTGATTAAACCATCTGCCACCAGAAAAGCTGCCATTTGTGTATGACATTTAAGCTCACAGATATTGGGTAGCTCACAATCACTTTTAATAGCTGAGTAAGCATGACATGAATTACTACCTGCATTGGAGTATACTGTATTGACCAGAGGCATCTAAGTAAGGATTAGGGAACTTTGTGCTATTCACTGAGCACACATGCAGAGGAGGACAAGGTCTTTACCACAAAGAGTTTACAGTCAAAGATGAGATTCAATGAGAGGAAAAGGAACAGAAATAAGAGCATAAGTTTACACAGGCTATGTGCATAATTAGATTTTAAATCTTGAAAAATAAATTTCAGCAAAATTTATATCTCCTATAATATGGGGATCTTTTTAAATATATCAAGCCCTGCACTCTAATCCAGGTCTTGAGAGTTTGAGGTCTACCTTGAATATATCCATGAAAAAGCTACTCTTTTCAGAAGAACTGAAAGTACAGTTCTAAAATGGAAAAAACACCAAGATCACGGATTCCTCTTACCAGAGTGATGGACCATTAAAAAGACTACTCTGACACTAAAGAGTATTGAAGCTTATTTGGAGAGGTTTGTGAAGAACACAAGAAAAAGCCTTCAGTATTAAGCTGAGGTTCATTTTTAGAAATGGATGTTAATTTGTGGTTTTAGTCTTGAGATTGATTTATGGCTACAGGTAATATGCAGGTGAATAGGTAAGTTCTCTATTTTCCAGTCTGATTTAGATTACTTGTCCTCTCAAAATGAAGGGGACAAGCCCTTCCTTATTTAAAAAAGTTTAAACATTAAGCGTCCACTTTGTAAGAATCTACACACCTTCTGCACTAAGCTCCAACAGGTTGATGGAAAAGCAAATCCTGGAATGAGATCCTCCCCCTTGACATGACAGGTTTCCCATGTGAGCTCCCCAGATAAAGCTCACATCTATTGTAATTCTGTTCAACAGGTGGTCTGTGAGGGGCTTCTGCCAGCAGATACTTCCCAAGAATTTAAGAATATGCTTGTAAAGGATCAGAGATCTGTTCTCCTCCTGGTGGTCCCACTGGGGCAAAAGTTTGGTTTGCAGGTATCAAAGGGAAATACCACGCCAAAGAAAATTTTGATATTGGACATTTCCCTTCTAGCAAGGCTCATTTTTCTATTAGCAGTTATGGTCCTGCTTCTTCAACTGCACAAAGAAGGCTGAACTTAGTTTTGGAATGGTCAACCTAGGCAAGAGAAAATGAAGTGTAACTGGACTACTAGATACCTAGAGGGGGTTAGAGTCACGTCCTCTTTAATTTAGATCCCACAAAGGAGGGAAAAAAAAGTGTTCCATTCAGAGAGGAAAATGAAATAGTCACAAGGAGGCTCCTCAGCTGTAGGTCTAAATGAAACAAAATGCAAGGCTGCTTCTTTCAGCCAATGGTCCAGATGGACCAAAGCAAAGCAAAAAAAGACAATTCTCACCATGGCAACAATGTCAGTTATTTCTCCAGTTATTCCTATCCACTAGCCAGGGGATGATTAATGAATCTCCCAGGACAAGAGGAAACTAGAGAGGAGCTCTTCTTTCTCCCTAAGAACTTTTCTCACTCCCTGCTTCTGGAAGGCTGCTTCTTTTTTATGCCCCCCTCCACCGCAATTCAGGAGTCACAGCTGTCAAATCTACCTCCCAGCAGTTTGAATATTCAACAGCTGCCACTTCTTCTCTTCAAGTCTGGCCAGCAGGACTGTGAAACATCTGATGGGCAAGAATCCTTATTTTCACATACTTGCCCTTTGACACAAGGATCACACCAGTTTGGTATGTAGTAGGAATTAATGAGCTTTTCTGAAAATGCTTTACAAAATCGTTCCATGGAAGATGCCAGGAGATTTCTTGATTTAAAAAAGGAAACTTTCCATAGGGTAGGGATCGGCAACCTTTGGCACGTGGCCCACCGGGATAAGCCCTCTGGCGGGCCAGGCAGGTTTGTTTACCTGCTGCATACACAGGTTCAGCCGATCGCAGCTCCCACTGGCTGTGGTTAGCCGCTCCAGGCCAATGGGGGCTGCGGGAAGCGATGGCCAGCACATCCTTCAGCCCACGCTGCTTCCCACAGCCCCCATCGGCCTGGAGCGGCTAACCACGGCCAGTGGGAGCTGTGATTGGCCGAAATTGTGAACACAGCAGGTAAACAAACCTGCCCGGCCGCGGGCCAAACGTTGCCGATCCCTGCCATAGGGTATCGAGACTCACTGATCAATTTTTCAACCTTGTCTGCTTTTGAAGTATGAAGTAACTCTAACAGCTACCCCAGATGCACTGGGAAAGTGATTAAGGGGTCACTGACTTAAATCTCAGAACTTGTGAGCTGTTGCTAAGAATGCCTGAATTCTTGAAGGATTTGTGAGGAATGAATTTTATTAGATAAGATAAGGGCAGAGGGCTGAAGATTAAATCCAGGTAGTCTTTCTGAATACATTTCTAAAACAGGTCTGTTAGTTCTGGCCCATACCTGACTGAAATGGCAAAAATTTGCCATTAAGCAATAAGGCCTTAGACAGAACCTATACTGTTTCCATAATCAACAACAACCAACATCTTACTTGACCCTTCCTGATGCAAAAATAGTCTTAACCACGGACAATCACGCCCCACTGTTCCCGTAAGAATTGCTAATTACAGAATCACCATGACCAGTTAATGCATCTATGGATACAAATATGCTATCCTCAATCTTAACTTACAAAACAAAAGTTAGGGCTTGTCTATGCAGTGGGGTAATGTGCTCTGTGGGGGTGCGAATGCTAAAGAGCATTAACATGCTGTACATTAATTGGCCCATGTAGACCCTGTTGATGCATTTGAACATAGTGCTGTTTGAAAGAGTACTACATTAAAGCACACTAACGAACCTTTAGTGCACACCACCAGGGTTTAGATGGACCAATTAATGTGCAGTATGTTAGGGCAATTTAGAAATCACACCCATATAGAGCACATTACCCCGCTGTGCAGACAAGCACTCAGTGCAGTTTTGAAGGATCAGTTAGTAGTGAAGACATGTAAAAACCCAATGATCTGTAGTCCAAGTTTACTATACTCCACAAATACAATGGACTTTACCAATATTTGATGTCTGCAGGCATATGCTATGGACTTCTTTAAGCCCTTACGAAAAAGACAGTTACCTTTTCAGTAATTGGTGTTCTTCAAGATGTGTTGCTCATGTCTATTCCACAATAGGTGCGAGTGCTTGCCATGTGCACCGGTGCCGGAAGTTTTTCCCCTAGCAGTACCCGTAGGAGGAGCACCCCAGTGCTGTATGGCACTGTATAAGAGGAGCTGTGGGCTCCCCCAACCCTCAGTTCCTTCTTGCCAGACAACTCCAACAGAGGGAAAGGAGGGCAGGATGTGGAATAGACACGAGCAACACATCTCGAACAACACCAGTTACAGAAAAGGTAACTGTCTTTTCTTCTTTGAGTGATTGCTCATGTGTATTCCAAAACAGGTGATTCCAAGCTATATCTGTTGGAGGTGGGAGGAGTTCACAGATCCCCGGGACAGAGTACCGCCCGGCCAAACCTGGCGTCATCCCTGGTTTGGCAGACAATTGCATAGTGCGAGGTAAACATGTGAACCGAAGACCAAGTGGCGACTCTACAAATATCCTAGGGACGTGGGCCACAAAGGCAGCCGATGAGGCCTGGGCCCGAGTCGAGTATGCCTTTACAATTGGTGGTGGGGGAATACCCACCAAATCATAACAGGTGCAAATGCAAGAGATGATCCAGTGGGAGAGGTGCCGGGTGGAAATCTACCGACCCCGCATGCGTTCAGCTGAGGCAACAAACAGTTGAGAGGACTTCCTGAACGGCTTAGTCCGTTCCAGGTAGAAGGCCAGGACCCTACGCACGACGAGCATGTGGAGGCGGCACTCCTCACTGGATGCATGTGGCTTGGGGCAGAGGACAGGGAGGAAAACGTCCTGGCCCAAGTGATAGACGGAGACCACCACAGAGAGGAATGCGGGGTGTAGGCGGAGCTAAACCTTATCCTGATGAAAAACTGTGTATGGGGGGGTTCAGAGGCCAGGGCCCTGAGTTCCGAGACCCTCCTGGACAACATAATAGCAACCAGGAAGGCCACCTTCTATGAGAGGTGAGACCAGGAGCACATGGTCAGAGGTTCAAACGGGGGCCCCGTGAGATGGGCTAACAGCAAGTTCAGGTCCCACGGCGGGACAGGAGGCCTAGCATTTGGAAAAAGACGGTCCAATCCCTTAAGGAATCGTTCAGTCATAGCATGGGAGAACACCGTGTGTCCTTGCACCGGCAGATGGAAGGCCAATACGGCCACCAGGTGCACCTTGACTGACGAGGGCACCAGGCCCTGGGCTCTAAGGTGAAGGAGGTAGTCCAGGATAAGCTGGATCGGGGGTTGGAGGGGTGGGGGGGAGGGGGCACAGGGGAAACACCCTGCTCGGCGGCCCATCTGGAGAACCGGGACCACTTTGCCAAGTAGGCGCGACGTGTGGAGGGTTGCCTACTTTACAGGAGGACACGCTAGACCCCCTCCAAACACGTCCGCTCCTCCCCGCCTAGCCACTGAGCAGCCACACCATGAGATGGAGACCCACTAGGTTGGGATGGAGGAGGCGGCCCCCGTCCTGGGAGAGCAGGTCTGGGCGGAGCGGCAACAGCTGCAGCGGAGCCACTGCCAGGCCCATGAGGGTCCCGTACCAATGCTGCCGGGGCCATGCCAGGACAATCAGAAGGACCCGTGCCTTATCCATTTTTACTTTCTCCGGGACCCTGCTGATGAGAGGAAACGGGGGGAAGGCATAGAGAAACTGGTCTGACCAGGACAGGAGGAAGGCATCGGAGATAGCGCCCCTTCCCAGACCACCCTCTGGAGCAGAACTGGGGGCGGTGCCAGTTCTGTCTCGTCGCGAACAGTTCCACTTCAGGAGCTCCCCACACTCGGAAGAGCTGGTGAGCCACTTCCAGGTGGAGAGACGACTCGTGCTGGGAGAAGTCCCTGCTCAAGCGATCCGCCCATGCGTTGCGGACTCCCAGCATGTGGAAGGCCCTCAGGGAGATGTCGTGGGCTATGCGGAAGTCCCACAGTCTGAGGGCTTCGCAGCAGATGGCGGAAGATTGGGTCCCGCCTTGCCTGTTGATATAGAACATCGAGGCCATATTGTCCGTGAGGACACTGACCACCTTGCCCTGTAAGTGCGAGCAGAAGGCCATGCATGCCAGACGCACCGCCCTGAGTTCCTTGACGTTTATGTGTAGGGATAGCTCTGGGGCCGACCACAGCCCTTGGGTGTGAATGGTCCCCACATTAGCCCCCCAACCCAGGTCCAACGCATCGGACACCAGCTCCAACGACGGGACCCTGTCCCAGAAAGGGACCCCTTGGAGCATGTTGTTCAGGGTGGACCACCACCGAAGGGAAGGCCATCACCGGGTCAGGCACGGTGAGGACCTTGTCCATCCTGTCCCTGGCCTGGGAGAACTCAGAGGCCAGCCAAAGCTGGAGGGGCCTCATTCCGAGCCTGGCGTGGCGGACCACATACATGCACGCCGACATGTGACCCAGGAGCTGGAGGCACGCTCTGGCCGTTGTCACAGGGAACTTTGTGACCGTGCTGCTGAGCCCCTTTAGGGTCTCGAATCTGTCCAGTGTGAGGGAGGCCATGGCCGACGAGGCGTCCAGGAGCGCCCTGATAAACTCTATGTGCTGGACCGGGACTAACGTGGACTTGGTGTCGTTTATTAACAGGCCCAAGGTAGCACAGGTGGACAGCAGAAGTGTCACGTGATCCCGCACCTGTGACCAGGAGCTGCCCTTGACCAGCCAATCCTCCAGGTAGGGAAAGATCTGGACCGCCCCCCGGTGCCTGAGGTAGGCTGCTACCACCGACATACATCTTGTGAACACCTTTGGGGCAGTGGATAGGCCTAACAGGAGGACTGTAAATTGGTAATGATTCTGTCCCACCAGGAAACGGAGGAAGTGTCTGTGCCCCTCAAATATGTGGAGGTGGAAATATGCGTCCTGCAGATCTAGGGCAGCGTACCGATCCCCTTGATCCAGGGAAGGGATGATGGAGGCCAGGGAGACCATGCAGAACTTGAGTTTGACCATAAACTGGTTTAGATCACATAGGTCCAGGATGGGCCTGAGTCCCACTTTGGGATAAGGAAATAGCGGGAGCAGAGCCTCTTGCCTCTGAACTCCCCGGGCACCATTTCCACCGCTCCCAGGTCTAGGAGCCGTCCCACCTCCTGCTCTAGCAAGGCTTCGTGCGAAGGTTCCCCCAGAAGGAACCGGGGTGGGGGATGGTTGGGCGAAGGAGAAACAAATTGCAGCATGTAGCCCTGGGAGATCGTGTTGAGGACCCAGCAGTGCGAGGTTAGTCGCAACCACTCTGGGAGGAAAGCACACAACCGATTGTAGAAGGAAGCTTTATTGAGGGGGGACCCCCTTTGGGAACTGTCAGGGTGCCCCCTGGCATCCCATCAAAACGGCCTTTTCCCCACCTGCTTGCCCTTGGGGGACCCAGGCTGCGGGGCAGGCCATGACTGCCGCTGAGGGCACTTCTTATAGTCTCTCGACTTTTTATAGGCAGCCTTGTACTTAGGCTGGACAGCCAGAGCAGGGGCCTGCTGAGGCTTAAACTTAGTTTTGGCTGGAGCCGGAACATAAAAACCCAGGGTCTGCAGGGTCATGCGGGAGTCCTTCATGCCATGCAACTTTGTATCCGTTTGTTCCACAAACGGAGTCTTGCCGTCAAACAGAAGATCCTGCATGACTGACTGCGCCTCACTGGACAGCCCGGACAGGAGCCACGACACCCTTCTCATGGACACTGCTGAGGCCATGGATCAAGCTGCCGTGTCCGCTGCATCTGACGCCGCCTGCAGGGATGCCCTGGCAGCAGCTGCACCCTCCTCCACCAGCACCCTGAACTCTTTTTTTAATCGCACTCCTGGAGGGAGTCCTCGAATTTGGGAAGTGAACCCCACAAGTTGAATTTCTATCTGCCCAGGAGAGCCTGGTGGTTTGCCTCGAGGATGAATAAACCTTTCTGCCAAAAGAGTCCAGCCTCCTTGAGTCTTTATTTTTCGGACTGGGGGCTGGTTGGCCCTGCCGCTCCCTGTGGTTGACCTACTCGACCACCAGGGAGTTGGGCGCCGGGTGGGTGTAGAGGTACTCATGCCCCTTGGAGGGTATAAAGTACTTGCGTTTCGCCTTCTTCGAGATGGGAGCCAGGGAAGCTGGCATTTGCCACAGGGCATTTGAAATCTTTGCCACCCCCTCATGGAGGGACAAAGCCACCCTGCCCGGTGCTGAAGATGACAGTACATTGAACAGGGAGTCCGAGGGTTCCTCCAGCTCCTCTGCCTGGAGGTGAAGGCTTGATGCCACCCGTTTTAAAAGTTCTTGATGGGCCCTAAAGTCCTCCTGCAGGACGGAGGGGGGCAGGGCCGCTATTGCCTCATCCGGAGAGGGTGAGGAAGCCGGTACGGTGCTCTTGGTATCCGCTGGCACTGGAGGGTCCACCACTTGGTCGGTCTCCAAGCACGGTGCTAAGGACATACGTCCCACCGACCCTCTCCTCAGGGGCCTGGAGAGAGAGGCTGACTGTGCCCCTAAGGCTCCGGCTACCAAGTGGGCCCCCACCGGGGGCTGCGTCGGAGGCCACGGTGCCCACTGGTACCACTGTGCTGGCCACTGGGCCAAGTGCCACTGCACCTGCTGTGGCACCGATGGCCCTGACTGTTCGGCCTGGCCCATGGAAGGGTGACTATGAGTGGAGTCTGGGCTGACGAACAACCTGCCGCTGTCACAGGACTGGGAGGAACAGTGGTGCCGGGAGCGACGTCGCCCATGGGACCGTGATCTTGATGCGGAAGACCGGTACCGCCTGTAGCTGCTGCTCCGCGATCTGCTCCAACGGGCGGACTTGCGACGGCGCGGTGCCAGCTACCTATGACCCGGGCTGCGGAGACGGTGCCTTGGTGGAGACTTGGAGTGGGATTCCGAGCAGGAACGGTGATGACATCCATGCCGCGACCGGCTGCAGTAACCCCTGCGAGACGAGGGCCTCTGACAATGTCTGCCTCGGTCCTGTCGGTAATCACTCCGTGGCATGGAGCGATGCTGGGAGTCCCAAACAGACGGTACTTAACTAGACAGTCTGGTAGGAGTAGAGGACGAGCCATGTGGACTGCACCCCAAATGGTCACTGGGCAGAGAACGGCATCAGGAACGTTCCCGCGCCGGGGGTGACTGTGGAGAACCCAGCAGTGGCTTGCCTCTAGAGCAGGGGGCCGACACCAGCGGCGTTCCTGGTAACGGCATGGTCATGACATCTCTGGATGCCTGCAGGGCCTCCGGCATGGAAGGCATCCGGACATCCAGGAAGGCCTGATCCAACACGGCCAGGCTACTCCGCTCAACGTGAGTCGGAGGCCTAGAGGCCGGAAGGGATTGAGGACTGCCCGACATGGGTCTAGTCTCTGCCCCTTGTTTACCTCGGAGCCGCTGCGAAGAAGGCACTTTCTTAGCCTTCTTATGCCCCGTAGACGGGGAGCAGTGCCGACTAGTTGAAGGCACCAAGAGGTCGCCGCGCACTGATGCCGTGGTGCTGACTCCGAATGGCGCACCAGAGCCGGGGTCAGCGCCGACTCTATGAGAATGGCCCAGAGCCTAATGTCTCTCTCTCTCTTAGTCTGAGGTTTAAACGACTTGCAAATCTTGCAACAATCACCGGTATGGGTCTCACCCAAACAGCGTAAACAGTCTGCGTGTGGATCACTCCTTGGCATAGATCACCTACAAGTGTCACATGCCTTAAAACCCAGGACGCGGGGCATGTCCCGGCCCAGGTACTCTAACTAAATGAACTAACTGTAACAGCTAACCAACTACAGGTACTAGCACTGAATGAACGAAAAGTTCTGGGGACGAGCTACAGCAAAGCTGGAGCAGAGCAGTTCCGATGCACCTTCACCGGTGGCAAGAAGAAACTGAGGGTGGGGGGATCACGCAACTCCTCTTATACTGCGCCATGGAGGCACCACTCCAGGGGTCACTGGGGTGCTCCCCCTACAGGTGCTGCTAGGGGAAAAACTTCTGGCACCGGTGCACGTGGCAAGTACGCACACCTATTGTGGAATACACATGAGCAATTACTGAAAGAAGAAATGAAAATTCATGAAATGAAAATTCATCTACTTTAGATTAAATTAAAATTCATCTAAAAAGATCATATATGACAAAGTAGAAATAAGGAAGGGTGGAAGATGGAAGATTAGCAGCCATTCAGGGGAAGAGTAAAGCTTGTTTGAGTAATCTTCACATTGTATTTCCATACCTTACAATGTCTTTTTGGAATGTAAAAACTATATTTGGGATTTCTAGGCTTTCCGAAGTTTTGTTTTTGTTTATATGAACTGCAAAAATAGAGACACTTTCCATCTCAGCTCCAGTTCAATGCAGATTTTTGCTTGGGTAATAGTACTAATTAAAATTAAAGCACTGTAAAACATGTTGACTAATCACTGCAGCCTCCAGGTGAAGCAGGAAAAACATCCTGATTTATAGAGGAGAAAACAAAATGCACAGAGAGGTTAAATGACTTACCCAACATCACACAGATCAGAACAACAAACAGAACCCATGTCTCCAAACCCCAGTACTATACCTAATCCAATAGAATCCAATGCTTCCCAGTGTTATTTTTCCAAAGGAAACTTTTCACCCTCACAAGTACAAGGGATTGACCAATAATCTTTATCACCAAGACCTGTGTACTCTGTGGCAGCATTGGGTAAACTCAAAATGTGACATTTTATTCATTTTCTTATTTAATTCATTAACAAAACTAGTAAGTACAGCTGGACTCCTATTTTGTGAAAATAAATTCACTAGCTCATGTAAAGTCATTTGTAAACTACTGGGATGTCAATATTCTGTGAAGAAAAGTGAATACGACAGCAGTGGTAAACTGTACACATTTCTAATCCCCAGCATGGGAATTCAACTATGACAAGGAGAGTATAGATGTAACATAAAATTATAATTAGGGGGTGTTTTTTTTATGTTTATTAAAAAAAATCAACCCCCTAAATGAAATTAGCATTTTTTGAGTTTTATGTCGATGTCCAAAAAACAGGGTTGAGTGGGGTTTCCTCCTGGTATATACCGTAATGAGGAAGGTATATTGTACACATTCCTCATTACAGTAGTATATACTGTACTGTAAACAATTAAAACCTAAATTCAGACACCCTAATTATGAGCCATTTTGGAGAATCACTACATAATCCTACACAGAATAAACCTACCTAACTCATGAACAAAAAAGCAGAACCCATTTTGAACTGGAATGGTCAGACACACAAAAACCCAGTTCTGAAATCTCTGGCAAGTTTCTCATGCTAAGACAGAGTACTGAAAAGGAAATATATTTCAGCAACATACCCACGGTAAAAATACTTCTTATAAAACTGTCTTCACACACACTTTTTACAGATAGATCAGACTGCACAAGATTTTGGAGGTGGGTTTTCCTACAGAACTGCAGTAATACTGACACAGATTTAGTTTTAAACTGTGTTGAAAAAAATTCACCTGCTTTCTTCGCGCCAGCTCCTCCTCTTCTCGTCGTTTCCTCTCTTCCTCCTGTTGCCTCCTAAGAAGCTCCTCTTGTTGTCTTCGAAGTTCCTCCTGTCTTTTTCTCTCTTCCTCTTCTCGTTTGGCCCTTATTTCCACTTCTCTCCTTTCCTGCTCTAGCTACAATTATATAAAACTACAATTAGATACAAGACTAGAGTAGGTAAAGCACTCCTACACCATTCTTTACAGTGATTCCTTCTGAGACTACAGTATCTTAAAAGATGAAGCACCAACACCATTCTTTGTTGATGATACCACCTGGGAATTACCTGGCTAGATCTGAGTTCCTATAACATTCTTTACAGTGATTTCTTGGGGGTCTACCACAACTTCTTGTTCTCCAAATTGGTTCTCCTATGCCACTCCTTAAAACTATTCCTGAATTAAGAGACTATGAAGAGTTGCTGTGAAGTTATCCCCAAATGGTACTTCCTACACCATTTTGTACCATGACTCATAAAAAGGTTCTAGAATATCTGTGAATGGCCCCAACAATTAGCACTCACTATTCCCTAAACTGATTTGTGCAAGAAGAGGTTGGGATTAAGAGTAGCGGTGAGGTCTGACAGTTACTGCTCCTACCCACTTTTGACTGCAAAGGGGGAAATTTAATTTGAATGTTTAGGTTTGACCCAATAATCAAAATAATCCCACTTTAAGACCCTAGACAGATGTCTGGGAAAGTTTTATTTACAAGTATAAAAATATAACTATTAGGTTTATAACATCAACAGGGTCCTTCTACAGTGTAACTCATTTTTTCCAGATGCATGATAGTCTCTAACCTTCGCGGCTTTGGCCTTCTCAAGCTGCTGAAGTTGTTCTAGAGCAGGTCCCTGAGCTGCAGTATCAATGGGGAGATCCCAGACACTGCTTCCTTCCCAGACTGGAAAGCAAAGAAAAGTAAGAGCATACAGACAACAGGATAATTAATATTCACAAGCAACAGTAAGCAGACTAGCAGAAGCCAACTACAGAGGGAAGTCTTGTGTATTCTGGTTACTACTACATTACAAATACTGAAAACATAATGGTGTGCTACACTCTTATAATTATGTTCAGTAAGAGGCCACACTTCCTTACTACCCCAGGGAGCAAGGCCTGATCACCCCAACACTTTTCTGGGAGGCACAGAAGCACCAAGTTGAGGGGTCTAGGCTGGGCTTTACCACCAAATCCTGGACAAAACCAAGTTTGCTACATTTTTACGTCTCTTTGCACAGCTTTATCTCTTTGCCCTCCTTAGCCATTCAAAATGGAATTTATCCTCGAGCATGAGGTGAGTTGAAGACCTGTTTTTTCATTTCTAATGGAAGCGGACATACCCAAACACTGATCTCTCTCACCTCCTGCAAGTGGCAAAAAGAGATGCAATAGTTTAAAAGTAAGGTTCTGGTTCTGGACCTAGGGACTTTCCTAGAAGTAGTCCCTTACCTGTGGGCTGTGAGGCTGTTGACTGAAGCTCCCAAATTGAGCTAGCATCTGGCACTGACACAGACCTAGTTACAGACGGCATCAGGTTCTGTTCAGATATTCTGTAATACAAACAAGAAGATTCAACATGCCACTTCCAAAGACAGGTCTAGTCTGAACACACAATGGAAATTTTTAGTTCTGTAACATGTCATTGCATTTTCCTTCATTCCCCTCCCTACAAGCCTTTATTTAAGAAAAAAACCTGATGCTGACAGTACTACGCAGAAAGTTCTCGCTTGTCTGAAGACTGTTCTGTCAAGTGCTGGGTTAGTCTCCCAGTATGATACTACAAGCAGTAGTTCACAGGCTACCTTTTTCAATGGCATCTGAAATTACAGAATTGACCTGCCTCTGCTAGTTGAATACCAGCACATTTTGTGTCCTTATAACAGTGTTTTACCAATGCTGATCAGGACTTTGGTGACAATTTTCCCCACAACAGTGCAAGCCAGGACTTCAACTGGAAGAGTCTTCTCATTTTCATAAGTTCTCTCCCAGACAGAAGCCATGGACAAAAAGGCATTCAATATCCACAGCTTTTTTTTTTTTTTTTTTTTTAAATAGTTCACACCCACACTGCCTGGAAAAAAGTTGAACGCACAACCCTAGATATGACCAAGTAATTCTGAAACAGACACATATAGGCAACAGGCAAACATCATACTAACAACCACAGCCTAGCATGGACAGTAATCAGTAAAGGTCTGAAAACTCACCTCATCTTCAGGGCCTGGAACTGTTGTAAGAGGAGAGCCAGTTGCTGCTGCTGCTGGGATGAGAGGGCTGCTTTTTGCTGCTGTGCCAACACCTGTGCATACTGTTGTCTTCAAAAGAGAAGCAGAGAGTCAATGGAATTTGTTCACTATCAAACTATGTAACATCCAGTTTGTGGAAGTCCCACATTATCCTCAGTCTCCACCCAGTCTAATCCCCACTAATCCAATAAACCAATCTATATGTACTCACACTGATCCCTGAAGAACACCACAAAATGGGATCTGAGAAGAGTTAGGGTATAAAAACCACAGTAAACTGGCTTATGTGGGCAGAACAAAATTTCCTCCCTCTCACTTCCAACCATGCAATCTGACTATTCCGTTCCAATTTGCAATTCTATACTTGGTACCATTCCTACCTCCTTCTGCACTTCGTTTTCCCAAAATTGATACAAAGATAATTCATATACTGACCCTACTTTTGTAATTGTCCAGCTAGCTGTAAAATATCTAGTCATGTCCTCATTCCTATTACAATGATAGACCTCTTGACTTTAGCAATCCTATATTAACAGCCATCATTCAAAGATCATGAAAATGGCATACATCTTTAGCACAATCAAAAAAGCTAACCGATCTTTAATTGCTTTCTTTATTATAGCCTCCTCCCATACAAGCTGTTAGAAATGGGCCAGACCCCAGGGACTCCAATTCTCACCTCACTGGGCAAAAATTGATATCACGCTACAGTCTTCAATAGTTCCCCGCATCTCCAAGAAACAATGCGTCAACAGAGGAAAAGAGAGGGTTCTGAATGGAGTTTTCTATGTTCCTCATAACACCGAAGATGTTCTGTCCTACCCGACTCCAAATCCCCAGAACACCATTTGCAAGGAGGGTCAGGATTCATTATGATCAGGCAAGGTGCTATCTATATAGCATTATTTTATATATACCACACACACACACCCCCCACCATTCAGACAGAGAGCACAAGTGTGCACAAGAGAGAGTGCGCACATATCACCAGAGTAATTATGTACTGCTTAAGGAATAAGACACTGTAAAGTGTGCCTGAGGTAGCTAGCTCTAGGTTGAAAGACCACTGCTGTTGGAGTTGCAGCATTCTCAGCCCTACTGCCCAGGGAAACAATGTCCAGAAGTTGAACCAGACTTATTAAAACTGCAGAGCAGAACACAGCCACTAGCAGATCTCAGACTGTTGATCTTACTGTATCAAAAACTGCTGGTACTGGAGGTGCTGCATTTGGTATAAGGCCGTAAGTTCTTGTTGTCTAGTTAGTCGCTCCTGGTCCATCTCACCCTGTGTTTGGGAATAAGCCACTATTAACTGTGTGAATATTTACAAGTTCTAATATTGCTCTCAACAGGTGATGGAAAGAAGGACAAATGATACACCCAACCGTATGTAAAGATAAGAATGCATTTTGATCAAAAAACTTCTGATCATGCAAAAAATCGTGCAGTATCACAGCTTTTATCAGACATCAGGACTAAGGACTAAGCCCTAATGCCTCGATATAACAAAACACATAAGTATATGCTTAAAATTAAATGAAAGCAGTGATCCCTCCCCTCTCCTCCAAGAGCTGCTGTTTTCCAGAGGGTTCCAAACTTGATGCTGAGAGCACATGAACTTCCAAGATCAAGGATTTATGACAGTACTCAAAGAATAACATTTCTCATTTAAAAAAAAAATCATTGTTTGACTTGTGATGATTGTCAAGTGCTTACCAGATGTGGAGGTGGTGCTGGACCTGGAGTGAAAGGAACCCTGCCCCACATTTTCATGATGTCTCCAAGTGGCTGGAAACTCTCATCGCATGCTCTCTTTACTAACAGGGACATAGTGAAATACCCAGCCTGAAACCACTCTGCCATCTCCTGGTTACTGAAGGGACCTGCAATATCACCAACCAATACATGAAGACACAAAAGTTAAGTCCAGTGTGTAGGGAACCAAGAGCATGGAACTCTTAAAATAGATACAATATCTAAAAGTCAGTGGCTCACACCTTCAAAGTTCACCTTGCTCTACTGTTCTGAATGACTTATGGGACTGCACATTTATTCCAGATCCTAGATCTGTTCCTTCAAATAACAGAGTTAATTCAGCACTTCTGACAATAAAGGTACTGTGTATGATTTATATGGTGCAATTTGTACAGCATTTTTCTGTATGATTTACACACTTTGGGATATTATTTTAGTAGCAGCAAGGTGGAGGAAAGAGAAAATTGCTTACCTTGTAATTCTGCTTCTCTGAAGATATTTTGTAAGATTCTTGCTCCTGGGTTTTAGCTTCCTAGCAGAAGATTGTCAGAATTCCCTCAGATCTGAAGACTATTTTATTTTTGAAACTAATGATATAAAGAGGCAGGACCACACGCACTGGAAGCTGCACTTTCCCCCCCTACTCAGTATAAATGCGATACACTGAATATTTCAGTCACTTCTTTCAAACACAATGGAGACAAACCCTCACAAAGCCATTGAAGATAGCCAACATCAGATCAAAAATATGCAGAGAAATACACCTGAAAAATGGTAACCTCCAACGCGAAGAAAGAACAGAGGGTTAGTAAGAATCCTGCAAGAGGATTTCTTCAGAGAAGCAGAATTACCGACTAAATAATTTTCCCCTCTGTGTAGGATTCTCTCTCCTGTAGAGTAAGAACCATGAGGGATATCTCAAAAGAAAAACACCTGAAAAGCTGGACAGTGTTCTTTTTTAGAGGCCAAATCCAAACAACAATGAATTATACTCAACGGTCCAGCTCTTCACCAGATTCCAATATCCAGTATGGCACAGCCTCCCACAGGAGCTTTTTCCAACTTCAGTCAAGGACGAACTCCCAATCATTCAGAGGGCAACAAGTACTCGTGGCAGTGAGTAGCAAGCAACGTTCAAGCAGGGGCCTGAGTTGCACTCTCCTCCACTATCATGGACTATCAACACCTTTAGAAACAGGGGAACTCTTCCCATTTTGAGCTCAGACCCAGGAATGAGACCCCTGCGCAGTTGGCATTTTTAGAGAATATATTCACTCTTTGCTTAGAGTGCAAGCTCTTTGGGTTAGGGACTGGTATTTCGTTGTATGTACAGTGTCAAGCACAAATTAAGACAGATTGTTGCCTCTAGGCTCTACTATATTAGCAAATGTAAAGGAAAAAATATTAATAAGCTCATCTGGGAAATTCCTTTCCTATACCCTTTATGTCCAGAAACGTCACAGAGGTGTTTCCTATCACCCCTAGAAGCTTGAAGGCAAGCAATACCTCTGAGGCTAGGCCAGGCACAGACCACTCTTGGAAAATCTACCCAAAGTAGATAGTTCGCAAAATTGCACACAATAAATTAGGTTAGCTACTTACTTAGGCATTTGACCAAACTTCAGAGAATAAACTAATTATTCTATAGCTTTTCCAGTGTAATCTTGACAGGGTGGAATTGCTAGATATATAAAGATTCTCAGGTAAGAATGTGCTTCTCCCTCTCTAGACCTTTGCATACTAATAGCCTGTACAATAGGATGTTCATAACAGTGACTGGGATCCCTGGAAGGGAGAATTAACTAAACAACTCTGTACATATTGCAAGCCTCTGAGACATGATCAGTTATTGATATGCCTTTGGTATAACTATTGACAAAGGCTGCAGTGGCACAGAATGAGACAAAGTAAGAAAGGGAGTAGAAATCTTTAACGGCCTTGTTGATACGGGCCCACTGGAGAGTTTGCCCACACAATACTAGCATGTCCTGGAGCTGCATTAAGAAGCTTACTATTGACCAGAATGTAGCTGACTTTTGAATCAAGTCAGCAATTTTCAGTTGCATGTCATTGGAAATTAAGACATGATCTTTGGCTGTGTCCAGAATTACTTTCAGGTGTTGCGCCTTCAGTATTAGAAACAGGTGGCTGTTCTCCACATTGACCAGAAACTAGGGATGCAAAATGTTACCCGGTTAACCGGTAAGCATCAGTCTTATTGGTAATGTATTTGGTTAATGTTTAAACTCTGCTGTCTGCCCGCGCCCAGAGTCCTGGCAGCTGGGACAACCATGTAAAACATGGGTGTGCTGCAGCACCCCCCACCCTACCCCACCCCATACCACTAGTTCCCCACCTATGTTGTGAACTCCTTAGTGGTTAAATGTTTAACCGGTAAAATTTTAATAGTTTAAACTTTTATTTTTTTTTTAAAATGCTATTTACATCCCTACCGAAACCCATGCTATTGCAGGAAGATTAAGGTGGTTAGGTGCCCTGTATGAACTGTTTTCCTCAAGAGGTCTCCAATACATAGGTGTCCTACAATAGTCAAATGCCTGTTTCCAGCTCCCATGGGAGTGCCCCCAGCCTCAGTCTTATTTTGGTAAAGACTCTGGGACTTGAAGCATCGCATGAGATAGCAGAAATGCAGGTAAATGGGATGATTCTCCCAATTGGGTTACGTGCTGGTGTGTTAAATTTACAATCTACCGATATCAGTAAGTTCCTTACAGAGACAGCTTCTACTATGAACTTAATTTTTCACCTCAAATATGTTGATCAATTTAGATCAAGTGCAGCTCTCACATCCCCATTTATGTTTTGAAAAATGAAGTACTTAAACAATATTTCTAGCTTAATGGCATTGTTTCTATATCTTCAATATATAGATGGGAGATATCTTAACTCACTTTCAGGAGCTTGGCTGGGGACACGGATGTCAGGAAACCTCTCTTTTGTGTGTCACAGCAAATCTATTGAGTATTTTCCAATATTGACAGCAAGGTTCTATAGATTTTCGGTCGCATGGTATCAGGAGGTCTGATTAGCTACTGACATGTAAGACGACAATTTAAGATTTGTTCTAACTTAAACTTATAGAAGAGTCTAATGAGCCAAAAGGCAGTCTACAGGACATGGGATGTATTGGGTAAAGGGATACCTCTTCTAAATCTCTCTCACTAGAACTGTGAAATCCCTGCACCAATGGCTCTTCTCCCTACACAGTAGCACAGCGCTCTTTTGGTACATTTTTGGGGTTGAATAAATTTGCTGTGAACTTCTCTTAACAGTTCTGTGAAGCAAAAGAGGAAGTGGAAAGGGCACAGACCTACCCTGAATTTCTCCTTGAGGATCCTTGTAGTACCACTTCTGCATGGCTTCATGGAGTAATGGCATGGAGGAACCCTTTGCTCTGTGCTCTTGAAGTTTTGCTGCTAGTCTCTCATCATCCAATGCACTGTCCTGCAGATATGCCACCATTTTCTCTGCCTGCTGCAGTAGAGAGCAAGATACGTATTAGAAAATACTGTATTACAATTAGCGCGCACACATGATGGCATAAGATGTAACTAACGAAACAGCCTGGTGTTGATCACAAACGTCAGGACTAGAAAGCTCAAAAACCATATTTGGTGGGCTACAAGGGGCTTAACAGACTGGAGAACTGCATCTTTAATAATGTACTCCACACCTCTACAACAACTCTGTGCAAGTCTCTCCAATGGCTTTAGAAACACTGAAGTCTCACAATAACCCTGTGAGTTAGATATTGTGCCCAATTTTACATATGGATAAGCTGATGCAAAGAGAAATTAAAGGGATTTGCCCAACGGGTCTCATACAACCAACAACAGAGTCAGGAACAGAACACAGAAATAGATATACTACCATGGGAGAAGCCTCACCTACTACTAATCACTATGATCCCTTTTATTCAGCTGTTATAGAATGCACTTTACACGTGACAAGGAAAACGTGCATATCTGAAACTTTCTTATATGATTTCTAAAATGCTCCATCACATGATCTGGGCATACAGAAACTCTACTTGTTACTTGAAGGCTATGATACTTTGGTTAATTCATGATATATTACTGAATAGAATCTCTAGTAAGAGATTATACTGGTGAGAGAGGGTTACTGATTGCCAGATTTATGACTTGACTTATGACATTTACTAAAGGAATAAATTGTTACCTGAACTCCACTGGAAGCAGACAATGCCAGAGGGAACCTCAAATATTAAGAAATTGAACTACATGCTTTGATTTTTTTTCTCAACATAATGACTATAGCACAGAAGTAGCCTGAGTATGAAATGACTTGAAAAACTATTGCCCACAAAGGACTTTACAAGTTATATTGCTCTATTTTTTTTTTTAATAGTTCCATCAGAAATGGTTCATTCGTTCAGTGTTCTTCTGTTTTCTGATATTCTGTAAACAGAGGAGGAATTTAAAAAAATTAGAGAAATTCTACCTGCTCTAAGTGTTTGAGGCCCTCTTCATCATCTGGATCAGCAGAAATGTTGCCCATGCCTGGAGCAGCTGAGACTGATGTCTGAACTGGCTTTAGAGCAGGATTTGTATTGGAAAGAGGAGGAGAAAGATGAACAGGAGAAACTGTAGCTGGAGAGATCTGTGGCAAAGGTTGAACAGCAGAAGTCAGATCTAGAGAAAGAATTAAAAGTGGGCCATGAAATTCCTCTGACACATACAACATACCTACAGATCATAGGAAAATGGTTCTTACAAAGTTAAACATTTGAGAAATATAACACACAGTAACCTGTAAGCACTAGAATAAAGATCTCCCAGCCAATTTAATAAAAATTGGAAGCACTTTCCACAAACCTTATGAGAGCAGCTGATTAACTCTGCAAGTCTTCTGCCCCAAATACCCAGCTTTGTCATCTCTCTGAAGATATAATCTAACCAGTACTCCCTCCCAGGGATACCAAACATCATATGCATCTCAGTCTATTACCTTCTCCTCTACTGGGCACTTTGGATGGTGGAGTGTTTGCCGTTTGATTCTCTTTATCTTCCATTTTTTCTGTTCGTTCTGGGATACACTCTTCCTTCCTCTCAAATACACTGGCCTGTAGTGGTTCTTGTGGCTGGAGTTTTGGTGGAGTACCTGACCGGGTAGATGGTGAAGATGCTCTGACTGATTCTTCTGCTGCCTCTGTAACATTTGAAGGTTTAGGTTTAATTTAGGAGGTTGAAATCTAAGAATGCAGTGTATTATGGATACCCAAGAAATCATTCTTACCTGCTGTTATTGCATCTTTTTTATCCCCCTCCCTCTTGGTTGTCTTTTCAAGCTCTTTGGCTTCTTCACCATGACCCCCTTCAGAGTCAGAATGTTCCTCAACTTCTTCCACAGGTCGGAAATCCATTTCCTGTTCCTCAGGGATTGGTTCCTTCTGAACCTTCTATAGATACAATAAACACAAATAACTTTACAGACTACTTGCCACAACAGGAAATCTATTCACATCATATACAGAATACAAGGAAGGTTCTCACCTTTAATGAGAGAAAAGCCCCAGATGAGTCAAATGTTCCCATTTCTTCTTCTGCGTCTTCCAAGCACCATTCAGGAAGACTGTCCCTGTCATCTTCCATACTGCTACTACCACACCGCACTCGTCGGTAACCCCGCTCGTCATCCCGGTCTCGGAAATCAAATTCAAACCTTCGCCGTCGCTCCATAGGTTCGCGCCAGCCTGCAGAACGAGGACCGTCTAAAGGAGGGGGAAAGTAACTTTACAAGACAGTCTCACAGGACAAAAACTTATTTGGAAGGGTGATGGGGTAGGGAAAAAAAGAGGACAAATAGTGACGAAAATTCAGAATGCCACTATAGGGTACAATCCAGCTGGTCATTTTAAAGAAAAATAGCTGGAGTTCTTAAACTATTTCCTTCTATAAAGCCCCACATCTGAAGTCACTGTTAAAAAAACAGCCTAAAAAGGAGTTGCATGTCATGAAACGTAGCCAAAGCTCCAAAATAAGACCTACAAAATTAGGCATGATTTGATTCAGTAGGATAACCACACTAGCCATCAGTGACTGATAAATATATATATTAAACACAAAACAAAAAAAACTTTCAGCAACACAGTAACAGTTACTTCTTGGAATGAAGAATGCTTCCTTTGCTTTCTATGCTTCCCCCTACCATTGAGGTATCAATTTTAAAAACTGCCCAATTAAGTGCTAATACTATTAAGCAACATTTATTTTTCTTTATTTTCCATTTACAAATCCAGGAAATTTAATGTAAAAAATAGTCAGTGAAAATTAAGGTGGAGCTGTTAAAATTACATTTTAACAAGGAAATACAAAAGGATAAGGCTCCAATATTGGCTCAGCCATATTGTATATATATTTTTTTTCCTATTTTTTTGTTAGATATATAGCTTAATATGCTCTGTTTATGTCTTTAAAACATATATTAGATGGATTGTGCAATATAGCCAATTAATATTCTGACACAACCGTTACAGTATTCGGATGCAAAAGTCTGTTCTATTTTATTTCTGTATTCTGATTTAAAGTAAAATAGTTTTTAAAGAACTTAGAGCCTGTTCCCCCAGAAGCTTTCATTCTGGATTAAAATCTCTAGAAATGCTTAAGCAAAGATGTAGATGCAATAAGTATGGATTAATGGGGTAAATATATTTCAGAGAACTCCAGTAACAGATATTTTTCTCTTTGATAAATACATCTCTTCGGCAGATCCTTTCTGATGGAGAGTAGCAAGTCTTAACACTCTTGATGAGGCCTAAAACATACAGGTAACTGGAAAGGAACCGTAAAAATATTTTTCTAAATGGTAAACTAAGAAAAGGTAGAGATTATAAGAGGCGGCATGCTTTGTGTTGAATTCTTATATTATTTGTGAACATTTTTACAGAATTTAAAGCAAAACATTCCAACATCCTGATAAGACTAAGGAAATTTTTAAAACTTGAAAGTCCCTCTAAAATGATGAGGAATGAAAACCTGAGTGAAACAACTAAATGACAAATGTACACTGAACTAAAACTATGTCTTAACCATAAGAAGGAAATTCCATTCAGTGAAGAACCAACAATGCTAGATATGACAGCAAAATAGAAGCACAAGGAAAAAAGAGGTTTCAGAGTAGCAGCCGTGTTAGTCTGTATTCGCAAAAAGAAAAGGAGTACTTATGGCACCTTAGAGACTAACAAATTTATTTGAGCATAAGCTTTCGTGAGCTACAGCTCACTTCATCGGACGCATGCAGTAGAAAATACTTCTCAAAACTGTTCTTCACGATGTGTTATATATGCCGATTACTCTGTAGGTGTGTGTGTGCAAATCTTGTGTATCAGTGCAGGAGAGTTTTCTCTCTAGCAGTACCTGTAGACTCCAACCCAAGCATCTACACTGCAATTTTTAGCCCTGCAGCCCAAGCCCGAGTCAACTGACCCAGGCTTTGAGATTTGGCACTGCGGGGTTTTTATTGCAGTATAGACGTACCCTGTGTGGCCAGCATGTAGAGGCTTACAGACTTTTAAGACTACTCTAGAATTCTATTGCGTATAAAGCCTCATCCATCTTGGATGAGGATAAAGCACAGCCCTTGAAAAGGAGTCCGTCAATCCTGAGCTGTACTTCTGCAGGAATCCAAAACAACTGCAACCACAAGTAACGGCACATAGTTACTGCTGTCACGGTGTTAGAACCATAGAATATTAGGATTGGGAGAGACCTCAGGAGGTCATCTAGTCCAATCCCCTGCTCAAAGCAGGATCAACACCAACTAAATCATCCCAGCCAAGACTTTGTCAAGCCAGGCTTTAAAAACCTCTAAGGATAGAGGTTCCACCACCTCCCTAAGTAACCCATTCTAGTGCTTCATCACCCTCCTAGTGAAATAGTGTTTCCTAATATCCAACCTAGACCTCCCCCACTGCAACCTGAGACAGTTGCTTCTTTTTCTGTCATCTGCCACCACAGAGAACAGCCTAGCTCCATCCTCTTTGGAACCCCCCTTCAGGTAATTGAAGGCTGCTATCAAATCCCCCCTCATTCTTCTCTTCTGCAGACTAAATAACCCGTTCCCTCAGCCTCTCCTCATACGTCACGTGCCCCAGCCCCCAATCATTTTCATTGCCCTCCGCTGGACTCTCCCCAATTTGTCCACATCCCTTCTGTATTGAGGGGACCAAAACTGGACGCAATACTCCCAGTGTGGCCTCATCAGTGCCGAATAGAGGGGAATGATCACTTCCCTCGATCTGCTGGCAACGCTCCTACTAATATAACCCAATATGCCGTTGGTCGTCTTGGCAACGAGGGCACACTGCTGACTCATATCCAGCTTCTCATCCACTGTAATCCCCAGGTCCTTTTCTGCAGAACTGCTGCTTAGCCAGTCAGTCCCCAGCCTGTAGCGGTGCATGGGATTCTTCCTTCCTAAGTGCAGGACTCTGCACTTGTCCTTCTTGGAACCTTATCAGATTTCTTTTGGCCCATTCCTCCAATATGTCTAGGTCACTCTGGACCCTATCCCTACCCTCCAGCATATCTATCTCACCCCCCAGCTTAGTGTCATCTGCGAACTTGCTGAGGGTGCAATTAATCCCATCATCCAGATCATTGATGAAGATATTGAACAAAACCGGCCCCAGGACCGTAGCTCTGGCTGTTGAATCTACTGCACTGCAGGAAGCCTGCAGAGCTGACTGAAAGGCCTGATGACCTTCTGCAACAAGAGACTGGAACTGGTTCCCTAGAGGTTTCTGGCAATTTATTCGCAAACTGACATTGCCTCCCCATTAGAATTGTCATACTGTGCCAATACAGCCTGGTGATTGACAATGTCCAGCTGTAATCTCACCATTGAATACATCTCCCCCCAACAAAGTCTAGTTTCTGGGCACCCCCTTCTTTGGGGGTAGAACTTTGGCCCAGCCTTGACAGTCTCTCTTATTTACTGCTGTTACTACTAGTGAACCTACCACAGGTTATGAATCAACCTGCTCAAACCCTTGGGATGGAACTTGATATTTGCATTCAGTAAGTTTAGCCATTGGTGGAATTGATAAAAGGGTTTGCCCAGGGTCTTGATGGGCTACAAAATGACCTCACTGACAGAAGGAGCTACCTTTCCTGCCTTAGCTGGGTGCAGAATGTCAATGAGCTTGTGAGAATTCTACCAAGAGAAGCCGTCATTCTTCTGAGGCGCTCTTCGTAGACTTCGAAGCCATCAAGTACAGAGGAAGACACCGCCAGTACCTAAACCTCATCTGGTGTTGGGGATGACGTATTCAAAGGAGACAAGGAAGAAATCTTCTGAAGTTGGTCTTCCACTGCCAAAGTCGCTCGTTGCTCTGAAGCTGGTCGAGCTAGTTCTGCTAATCCGTGTAAGCAGGTTGATCAGTAGCAACAAAAGACCTCTTGCAACTGTACAGAGAAGCCTCTCTTCTAGGTGATCTGCTTCTAAAAGGGAGCAGAGATGTTCAACTTGATGCCAGGGGCATCCCCCAAGGCATCAAATATGGACAATGAGGAAACGAATATGGTGCTGCAACCCAGCTGTCTCTCCATCATGCTTTCCAATCTCTGGCTCTACTCTTCTCATAGAGCTGTCTGAGAATGCAAGAATGGGATCTGGAGGAAGCCCATGACTGTCTGAAGTATGACACTTAGAGCTCTCTTCGGATTCTGTTCAACAATAAGAATAGTTGGAAAGCCATGGCAGTGCATTACTGGGAGGAGTCCTTAGAGACTGGGACTGGAAATCTTGATAGTCAGCCTCTGTGTCTATCTCTAGACAGAGTATGGTCCCAGCTTCAGTATCTCCAGGAGAGGGAGAGAGAACTGCGCACTGATCCAATTGTGGCAAGGGTGACATGAAGGTCTTTGATGATAAAGAACTTTATTTCAAATATTCTGGGGGCCACATTTCAGGAAAGATGTGGACAAATTGGAGAAAGTCCAGAGAAAAGCAACAAAAATTTTAAAGGTCTAGAAAACATGACCTATGAGGGAAGATTGAAAAAATTGGGTTCGTTTAGTCTGGAAAAGAGAAGGTAGAGGGCACATGATAACAGTTTTTGAGTACATAAAAGGTTGTTACAAGGAGGAGGGAGAAAAATTGTTGTTCTTAACCTCTGAGGATAGGATAAGAAGCAATGGGCATAGGACAATGAGGATAGGACAATGCAGCAAGGGAGGTTTAGGTTGGACATCAGGAAAAAGTTCCTAACTGTCAGGGTGGTTAAGCACTGGAATAAATTGCCTCGGGAGGTTATGCAATCTCCATCACTGGAGATTTTTAAGAGCGTGTTAGACAAACACCTGTCAGGGACAGCCTAGATAATACTGAGTCCTGCCGTGAGTGCAGGAGACTGGACTAGATGACCTCTCGAGGTCCCTTCCAGTCCTATGATTCTGGATTCATGGGACTTAAAAACTTCAGAATCAATGAAGCAGATTCCAGCAAGGATCTTAAAAGATAAGTCTGTGGGTATAAAAAAGACTGCTTTAACAGCAGTAACTTTGGCCTGTCTTCTTGATCCCAATATGCCTGCCTGAAGTCTCAAAAGCTGAGCAGACCTTAGGCAACTGCCTCTCACTGGGTTAACCACCAATAAAAAAGTATTTCAAATAGTACAAAAAATAAACTCATAAGATTAAGAAACAAGATTTGGATTTTGAATACCCACTATTTATTAACAAAAGGAACAAAAAGAAATTGGGACAGCTGCAGGCTGCTTATCCTGTGCAAGAGCAAGCCATACATAAATTCATGTGCAGTGTGGCCTGACACTTTTCTAAAGCCATAAAAGGGTGGTCAGGTACATACATGCTAGTATGTGGGTATACGCAGACACCATTCTGAAAGGAAAAGGCTGAGCTAAATAAATGGAGGCAGGCAAGTTGTTGGAAGGGCTTCATTGATTATTTTTAGTAGCACATATGGTTGGTAATGTCTAAAGACTCTGAAATGGGCAAGTGGAACCAGGTTACACCATTGTTGATTTAAACAGATTGCTCAGTGCAAAAACAGGAAGGTATTAAAACTGTTTTCAGGGGCCCGTGACCTATTACTGATTAAGAGAAAAACTCAAACAAAACCGTAGCCATCTGAGCTGAAACGCCAGTGTGGTATACCTGTTAATTCATCCACTTCCATGTCAGGAGTCTGGCAATTTCATCTCAAATGCTAGAGGATCTTTCAAAGTATGAAGCATTCTAAGAATCATAGATTTTATACCTATCTAGTATTTATAACTAGATTAACCTATAATTATTTGGCCAGCAATCTACAATACAGATCAAAATTCAAACGGGCAATAAGATTTCTTGTAAGTGAACGACAGGGAACTTCCAGAAGGTTTCTATGGAGTTTGTGTACTATGGAACTAACTGACATACACAAACTTCTGAACTTCTAACTTCATAAGGTCCGTATCTTCTTCTTTATAAGAGTAACCAATTGATACGAGATTAAAGTACACCTATATTGCAAGCCTATCCTGGGTAACACCTCACATCCGATTGTCCTGAGGTGCTGTTTTAGCAGTTTTAATTACAACTGAACTGTGCAACAAACCAACAGTATGTCTGAGGAAAGGACAGGATGAATCATTCTCCATGACAAACAAACTCTTTCTCCTCCACCCACGTAACAGAAAACATCTGATAATACGTTAGTCTAACCTCAGGCTTATTACTAACTACTAAAAAACAAACAGATAGTTTGAGGGGAAGAGGTAATGGAGGGGAGAGAAGAGTGTGCAGTAATTGCAAGAATGGCTCCTTACCCTACAGTAACCATCATTTTTTGAGATGTTGTAAACAATGTGGATGCCACTCGAGTGCGTGCGTGTTTCATGTGCACAAGACTGGATTTTTTTTAAAAATAGCAGCATACACTGGGGTGTCACAGTTCCTGTGCCTCCTCAAGCTCTTGTGTGAGGGCATTAAAGGGCGAAGCAGTCACAATCCTCCCAGTTGAAAGCCCATGGTAGCTAAAGACACCCAACAGCAGAGATGGAGGGTGGGCTGTGGGATCCAGTGCTGACAATTGGATACATCTGGTATGTGTAATTTTTCTCCCAGTGCCAAATATAGTTTTGGGAAGTCAATACATAAGTTGGATTTATTTAGGAGAAATTCTGAAACTACTTAACGGACATATCTCGGAGGAGGTCTCAGCACTACCTTGTCCCTGTGGAATGTTGTACAGGGAGGGTCACCCACGAGCACGTGATGCTTACTCACTGTTTTGACCAAATTGATAGCCACTAGGAAGACTGTTTGCAGAGTGTGGTGCGCGCAGGGAGCAAAAATACACTGAGGTCCCAGACAGGAGTGGGTTCTTTGGATATGTATGCAGTAGTTCTTTCAGCAACTTCACTACAATGAGGTGAGAGAAGACCCCCCACATGACTTAACAGGCAGGTGACAAGCTGAAATTGCTGTGAGGTGGACTTCGATAGAACTGAGCGAGAGACCTGCCTGCTTGAGATGTGTTAGGTACTCAATGATCTTAAGTATAAAGGCCTGGGCTGGGTGTAGATCATTTTGGACTGTCCATATCGAGAACCTCTTTGACTTGAAAGAATTTGTCCTTCTGATAGATGTTTTCTTGTTTTGAAATAGGACTTTTTGAAACTACAGGGAGCAGTCTGCCCTTGGTACTTAGACAGTGAACAGCCACAAAGTCAGGTGCAGTGATTTCAAGTCTCGATGGAGTATATGGCTGTGATTCTGTGGCCTGGGAGCTGGATGAACAACTACAGTAGCTTTGTGAGCCAGATCTGCCTTTCTACAGAACCACCAGAATGACTGCGGCTTTGTCTCTTGATTTTGGAAGTCACCCTGGGAATCAAGGGAATCAGTGGGAAGGCCTACAGCAAGCCCCTGTTCCACTGCAGAAGGAAGGTATTGAGTAGTGATTCTGGATTCAGGCCTCCCCTAAAGCAAAAGTTCTGGCATTTTGGGTTGTCTGCAGTGACAAAAAAAAAAAGTCTATTGGCAATAGGGCCAGTATGGTACGGTGGCATGCTGAATGGGTCATGTCCTGGTCAACCAGTTGCCATTCATGCCTGTGTAAGGTCAGTGCCCTGTGGTGAGGTTTTCCTGGGCCAGATCTGAAGTAACTTGTGAATGGTAGCAGGGAGGCCTCTCTGTTCAAAGCCAGAGAAAACGCACAGACTGGAGATGCTAACAAGGAACGGCATTCCTCAAATGGCAGTACTGAGGGATGAGGTCTCCGCTCTGGTTTCAGTGCCCAGTGCTATTTTCTTGCTGATGTTGTCCCTGAAGGGGATCCCTCAGATTTCACGTGGGGGTATCTTGGTTCTGAATTTTGTGTCAGTGCCAATGCTTTTGCAAACACCGATGTCGGCAATGTCTGTCCTTTTGGCACTGCTCTTTGGTGTAGGACTTGTTCTTATCCTTAGAGAAGTAGTGTTTCTTCTTGCCTCTCTATTTTTGAAGTCACGTCTGGTCTCAGCTTAGCCTTCTCTTTCAGTTTCACCCATAAATTCGGGTGCTGGCATCAGCTTTGGCGCCAAGTTATTGCCGGAGTCAGTTGCATCGATGGGACTGGTGTCATAAGGAGGTTCTCTTTCCTACATTCAGTGTAATGTCTGCTTCAATGGGCACTGAGGATGATCCCTCCTGCGTACCTTAGAGTTGGAAGTCTCCTTCGCATCCGAGGTAACACACATTGATTACTCCAGCAAGTGACGTTTGAGACATACTTCCCTTGACTTATAAGTCCTCAACATGAATGATTTACACATCACATACTTATGTATGCAACTCTTCCCGCAAACAGGAAAGGCACTGATTATGCCCATCAATGAACGGATCAGTCCCTCACAGGTTAGAGAGAGCTTAAATCCTGAAGGCTTGGAGTCTGCTGCGGTGGTTGGAGCAAAGCGCCTTGCTCTGCTGTACAGTGGAATATACAGAAAGCCTCGCTGTCTTTTTCCTTCTCCCCACCCTGCTCTTTATTTTCCTAGGACATTAAAATCAATAGAAAAACAAGGAAGTGAAGAAGGAATCATCACAAAACACAACTGATGTGGAATTAAGTTTGAACCTCAAGGAAGCTTAGCAGGTCTAACACATGCCCAGTTCCATCTCGTTGCCTCAGGCAGGAGGGAACTGAGGGAGGGTCAAGGCTGATCCAACCTTTATGACCTCACATGGGAGCAAAAGGAGGCATAGGCTGTATGCTCAACCCCAGACAATGCTATTCAAAAGATTCTGATCTCGCGTGTATGAGGTGCACATAGACCTACAGTAGGATCCACAACGACACATACTCAAAGAATAAATCTGGTTTCCTTCTTAAATGAAGCTCAGTGGCTGGAGGACACAAGCACGCGTGTGTAATTTTTTTTTAAATACACACTTTGGAGCTTGTCATCATGTGGCTGTATGTTTAGAAGTTCATAGCACAAACTTAAATTTTGTTTAGTGAACAAAATGGCATGAACCTCTCTTCCTACTTTTTCCATAAGCCTTTTGCCCTCCAGTCCCTGTTCACTCACTGTCCTTTTCCTTCAACTACTTTGCTCCACTCCCTTCTCAGATCTCCTCTCACCTGGACTATGAGGACGCCACCTCTCACAATCCCTCCGTGACCCAGCCAGTCGCCAGCCTCCATCATCATCTTCCCCATTTTGCTCCTCCCTGAAGATGCGCCAGTTCTCGCTCTCAGAGCGAATAAACTCGTGTTTCCTCCCTGTTGTTGTTGTCCCACCTTCCTCAAAATTTGGTCTCACTGCAAAGAAAACAAGCATATAAATGAACATGCAGTCCAATCTGAGGACACTAGAAACACATATGGCTTGTAACTTATATCTGGAGCCATCACAGGAAACAAACATCTAGTCCCAAGAATCTCCAGCAGCATTTGAGAAGCTTGGATAGATCAATGGGAGCAATGCATTTAGAGGCCAAGAGGAATGGTGATTCATGGGGAAAGTAAGGAGCAGTGAAGAAACAAATAAGGGAAAGGGATGAGGAAGAAACTGGGAGGGAGGCAAGGATGAGAAGCAGAGGTTAAGCGAGGGATATGGAAAATAAGGGCAAAAATGAAAATACAGTGAAAAGTGTGTGGCGGGAGAGGAGAGATTGTATTAATAATGAAAAGACATTACATGCTAGAGAAAAAACTGGAATGAAGATAAGAAAAGCAAGAGAAGGAAAGCACTGTAAACTTATTTTAAATAAAATATAAATTAAAATAACTGGTAGTTGCACAATATGTATATAAAATCTTTTTAGGAGGGCCCTATAAAACCACCTTTTATCAGAATCGTTTATCTATAACCTTTTTGGCGCAAACATATGGTGTTGGTGAATTTAAGAGAGTTATTGTAGAATTATGGGCTGAACAAAAAATACTGCTGTAACTGCATTACCCTATCTGGCTCTTGGATGAACGGGATTTGAAAATGAGACTGACAACTGTGGGTGAGGCAATGAGGAAAGGAGTAACTGTATTCAAGTTTAAGAAACTGGCAAAGAGGGTGTAAAATGTTGGTAGATTTGGGACCAATTATCCTTAATCTGCACTCGGTAAACATTTAAAATGCACAGGAAAATAAGAACACACAGATACTTAGTGAATATCAATATTTCCAAAAATAGTTGGTGTAAAGTTTTACACAAAGGTATCCACATGGGCATTTGGTGCAGGATTACCCCAATATGTATGTAGTAGTTCAAAGAGAGACAGACACCCAGCTTTCAGGTACAGCGCTGGGCCATTTCAATTCAAGATTGAGTATCTATGTGCTTCTACTAATTTACAGTCTAGAGCACAACACTCCTCCAACCAGTTTTAGGATGTCTAATCTAAGCACTGTTCTGCATCATGTATTCCTTGTATTCTGTTTTGTCCTGTTATAACTTCAGAATTCTTACGAGCCATATCGATGTGACACACTACTTTCCTATTATTGTTAGCACATGCTAGCCTGGATGTGTTTTGATATCTATAAAAAGGTATCAGTTTTAGTGGTGTGGAAAGGTAGGTTGATTTTTCCAAGTATATCCAAGGTCTTTGTATGAAATAATCATGTCAAATATTTTAGGAGAGACAATATTTGGTGAAGTTTGTATTTCATTTTGTTATTTTTCCTTACCCTAATGAACCTAGAAACGTGACCCTAACTGATGTTTCTGAAGAAAGAAAAGGCCTTTAGGTCACCTCCTACAAGATATCCTAAGATGATACTCTAAGAACAATATCACTCAGGAATACGTATAGGTGTTTACAGATTCCTCAGCCTGGCTAACAAGATCATTAATACCTGGATGCAATGATAGGGCAAAGGGCAGGATTCTGTACCGATAGTCATGATTTTCATAGCTAAACCATCTTGCCATCACCACCTATGTGTGGGTCTGAGTCTATGGACTCCTGGTGATCACTTTACCTATCCCCGTTGACACTCACCCAATGGCACAGGACTTTTATGGGTAGGGGTGGGGAAAAAAGTTCTTCCTGTGAAAAAAGCCTGCGCGTGAGTAGTTTAATGTGGGGGAATTGATGCACACCAGTATTCACAAAAATCTTAGAGCAAGAGGCACATGTGTCCAGTTGCAAGGAGGTCCAAGACCACCGGGGGTTTCTCCTCCACTGCAGCCTTCGTCCACCTTCGCAGCTGTTGAGAGGTGATCCTCTCTCATCTGCCTGGTCTACCACTGAGGTCTTATACTGGGTTGTGCTGTATTTTGTGTAGTACCTCACCTTCAACCTTACCACCATGGGTGACCCTAACAGAAGTACAGGTCTCCAGATGGCATCGCTTTTAGGGTCTTACGTATACCCAAGCTTCTCCATCATGTCAAGGTGGCAGCTCAGACATGTGCCCCTGGACTGGGATAAGGGGGAATCTTCAGCAGCAGCTTTCATGACTGAGCAGGCCTTTTTAGGAACCCCTCTGCTCACCCCATATGGGGAATGGGCTAGAAAAGGTGCCCCAAATATAGGCTATCCCATCATACCTGACTGGATAACCATGTCCAGAGGGATCACTCCCATTGCAGTTGAAAAACTAAAATGTTTCTTGCAACTTGTAATGTCCATACCCAACTAGACTAATCAAAAAGTGAAAGACCCAAACACAGAACAGCAATTGCTGCTCAAGAATTCTCAGGGTACAACACTGACATCGCTGCTCTCAGCGAAACATGATGTACAGATGAAGGCCACTTGAGGGAAGAGGGAAGCGGTTACCCTTTCTTCTGGAAAGGAAAACCAGCAAGCGACAGGCAAATACACGGTGGTGGCTTTGCAATCAAAAACCTTCTAGTCAACCACCTGACTGAGCTCCCTGTTGGCATCAACAAGCGCCTTATGACCCTCCGCATCCAATTGGTCAATAAGTCATTTGCCACAATCATCAATGCATATTGCACTAACTCTTGACACTGAAGAACAGAAGGAATCAGTCTACAATGACCTTGATAAAATTTTGTCATCCATTCCAAAAACAGGTGAGATAATCCTCTTAGGGGACTTTAATGCAAGAGTTGGTAGAGATTCTAACGTATGGAGTAGCACCACTTGGAAGGAAGGAGCGGGCAAGACCAATGCCAATGGCATCCTTCTACTTAGCAAATGTGCAGAGCACAACCATGTGATCACAAACACAATCTTCAGACAAAGCAACAAGTACAAAACAACTGGACAACACCCCCGCTCAAAACAGTGGCACCTCTTAGACTATGTCATTGTAAGAACACAGGATCTAAGAGATGTCCAAATCACCAGTGTCATGAGAGGAGTCGATGATTGCTGGACTGACCACCACCTGGTAAGGTCAGTCACGTCCATCAAGATTGCACCGAAACATAGAAAGCAATCCAAATCACACAGGCGGCAATACAGCATCCAAACACTTCAATCCTCAGTGCACCAAGAGAACTTCCAAACGCTCCTCAGTGAAAAACTGTCCATACACACACCCAGAAATGACAACACAAGTGTCGAAGATGACTGGGAAGCCCTAAAACAGACCATCCATGAGGTTTGCAAGGAATCCATTCACCTTGCTACCTGCTGCCATCAGGACTGGTTTGACGACAACAACACAGACTACAGCCCTTTCTCAGAAGAGAACAGCTTTTCTGCAACTGGCAAAACCAACCACTATCCAATCAGAAGCAGAGCTCTTTCCATCAGCTCATAGCTGAAGTTCAAAGGAGGATCCAAAAAATCAAAAACAAATGGTGGGAGGACAACAAAGCAAAAGAAATCCAAACATTTGCTGACAGACATGATATGCGGAACTTTTTTTTGAGACACAAAGACCCTGTATAGATCAAACTCTTGTGGCCTCACACCTCTGAAATCCAAAAATGGTAGTACCCTTCTTAAGGATAAACGAAGCTATCAAAGAGCGCACGAAGGAACACTACCAAAAGCTTCTAAATCAAGAATCAAAATGTGATTGACGACACCATCAACTCCATCCTCAGCATCCAAACAGGGAAACTCTCGCCAACCCACCAACACCTGAGGAGGTCTGCAAAGCAATTAAACAAATGAAGAACAAAGCACCAGGTCCTGATAGTATACCAGCTGAAGTAGGAGGAGAAACACTGTCTAACAAGCTTCACTTGCTGCTCTTCAAAATGTGGTGCACAGAAAAAATTCATGCCGACTTACATAATGCTAACATTATTGCCATTTTCAAAAAGGGTGACAGGGATGACTGTGGCAACTACCAAGGCATTGCCCTCCTGTCCAGAACTGGGAAGACTCTTGCTAGAGTCTTACTCAGTCGCCTGCTCCCTCTTGCAGAGGAAATAGTTCCAGAGTCCCAGTACGGCTTCAGACAACTACAAGGCACAACCAACACGATTTTCGCAGCTAGGCAGATCCAGGAAAAACGTAACCACCACCAGGATTTGTATATGGCCTTTATCCATCTGACCAAAGCCTACTCTGGAAAATCATGTCAAAGTTTAGCTGCCCAAGCAAATTTATCACCATTATAAGACTCCTCCCCCATGACCAAATGGCTGCCTCTATTCTGTGCAGTCGATCTCCTCTGAGCCCTTTGTCATCCGAACTGACGTACAACACTGTTGTGTACTGGCACCCTCCCTTTTCTCCATTTTCTTAGCAGCTATGAAAACACTAACCCAAGACACTCTACCACAGGGCATTGGCATCCAATATCGGATTGACAGCAACCTCTTCAACCTTTCTAGTCTCCATGCCAGAACTAAAGTAATATCGGCAACAATAATGAAACTCCAGTACACAGATGATTGTGCTGTAGTTGCACACTCAAAGGGGGATCTTCAAAAGCTCTTAATTGCTTCTCTGAAGCTTACAGAAGCCTAGGGCTAACTCTGAATACAGTATCGGCAAAACAAAAGCTCTCCACCAGACAGTCCCCAGTAATCAGACCCAGCAATGAAAATCTAGATCAGCAAAGAAGAACTGGAAAATGCAGACTACTTTGCCTATCTTGGCTGCCATCTCTCACAGAGGGCAGACAGACATCGAGATTCAGCACAGAATTTGCTGTGCCAACCTTGCCTTTGGCAGACTGTCTCGCCAGTTGTTCAACAATCATATCATCAGAACACATGCTAGCCTTTAGTTTATAAAGCGGTGGTAATCCCAATTCTCCTCTACAGCTGAGAGAGTTGGGTGACCTACAGAAAACATCTGAAAAACCTGGAATGCCAGCACCAGCACTTTCTTTGGAAGATCCTCAACATAAAGTGGAAGGATCATCGCACTAACGTCAGTGTCCTCACAGAGGCCAACATCTTCAGTGTTGAGGCCCTGATTATCCAGCACCAGCTGAGGTGGAACAGGCACTGTGAGTGCATGTCTGATGTACGCTTACCAAAACAACTGCTGTATGCCCAACTCACCAAAAGAGAAAGGAAACGACGAGGCCAAAAGAAATGTTTTAAAGACACACAAGATAAACATCAAGAGATGTGGCATTGACACTGCACACTGGGAGACAGCAGCCCAGGATAGGGTTAACTGGTGAAGACTTGTCAGAGGGAACATCCACTTTTGAGGAAAATAGCCTTGCCCTGGTCACAGAAAAAAAGCCAGAAAACGAAAGACAATGGTCACACAGCAATCGCAGCCCAACCCGGTCTTCCAACACCACCTGCAATATCTGCAACGGGCCTGTGGCTCAAGAATCTGACTTTTCAGTCACCAAAGGACCCACGAAAAATAAAACCTGTGAAAGAGATCATCCTTGACCATGATAGGTAAACCACAAGGAATTACTGATAACAGGGCCTAGTTGGCAAGTGCAGAGCCTATACAATTTTTATGGCATATCATCAGACTTCCTAGTTAGTGTGTCTTTTAACACAAAAAATTCTTCTCTAGTTACTTTCTGAAACCATTGTTTTAAAAATATAAGATGACAGCAGAGGAAGGAGCAAAATTTTGGTAAGACTTTAACTCACAAAGAATTAATCTTTGACTCTTAACTGCCATGCCAACTCTGCAATCAGTGACAGAGGAACATCTTCAGTTTGTGGTTTCAGTAAAGAGTTAAAGCCCTTCTTAGGTTATCCAAGTCCCCTCTGCAAGGGATATTATATTTATTCCACAAGGGCAGGTTCACACAAAACCTTATGACAGGGATTCAGGGTATTTAATGACATTTTCTAGTTCCCCTGCTTACAACAGTTCCATAAAAAGAGGCTGCCTCATATTCAGTAAGATTAAATCAGCTGGTCAAAACAATTTCATGGTGAGATCACGACATTCCTCCCAAACACAGCAAAGTTTACTATAAATAATTCAGAAAGGATGCAGTTTCTTCCATATGATGGTTATTGCATTCAGGATTGGAGTCTAATGTTTTGAGGACTGCTCTTAATTGCACCATTTCAAATTGGTACTAATGGGCTATATGCGCTATTATGTTCATAACAGATTTTGAAAATATTTGCATATTTTCTAGCCCCTCTCTTGATTAAAACTTTCGTCAAGGAAATGACAGTTTTCCTGCCCATTGCTTTAAGAAAAGTAATGGTTCTGTTTTCAAATACTGACACAGCACTACTCATGTTAAGTTCTCCATTATTAATTTACGAGAAATCCAATTTCTATTGCTAACATTGCTCGAAATACACAACACCTAAGAGTTGACAAGGCATGATCTGGTGTAAGTTTTAAGGCTGCTTGCAAGGACAGGATGACACTAGAATGACCTTGGAGAAAGGAGGTGATGATTTTACAGTCTTGAATTTCTAGTGCAGTACCTGTGTTTTAGGGATGAGGAAAGTGTGTTCAGGAGTAAATGTTATGTATAGTGGAGAAAAGCATAATCTTTAGAATTCTGGTATTGGTATCTTTCCAAGCATCTATAAAAGCAGATCTAGATGGTGACATTATGTGACTGCTTTGGTGCCACACTCCTCAATTAAACAGTAAAGGGAACACACCACGACCTTGCTTAAGTTCCATGTACCAGGACAACACAAACAAGCCAGTCAATAGGCAGTGACACACTACAAGGACTAAGGACTCTGATAACTACTAAGGATTTGGCAAAAAATGACCTTTAACCTTATCTAGCTCTACTAAGAGACACTGCTCCATTTTGAAAGTCCAACCAACCAAAGACCAGGAAAAAGCCTCAGAAAAGTGACAACAGTGAAGTTACTAAAATGTGGAGTAATGTGGATCCAACACAAAAATGTACATACAGTTTATATAAAGTTCAAATTTTCCACAGTACTAGTAAACTGAATTTACATACAGTTCCCAGAACCCCATCTTACTGGGTTGAAATTACTTAGTATAGCAGTCAGGTTTTGACCATGGCTTTTCTAAGATGAAAAGAAAAAAATGTAATCTATGGTCTTGCCTTGCACTAATTGACTGGACTTCCTGAGGAGAAGGAGCAGTAAAAGGGCACCTGTGTTCATGTCTGACACAAAGCCAGCAACGGTGTTTATGGAAAACTTCAGAAAGAGCAAATAGGCATCCAGCCAATAAAGTCTACAGCTGTGCAATTTGGAATAGCCAAGTGACTAACCTCAAAGAACAAGATTGGAATTCTGGGATCCAGCAGTTTGATAACTTGTTTATGTAGAGGATTTTCTATTAGAACAGCAAATAACTTCAACTCCTTTTCACAATGTTATGAGTTTTCCACAAGATGTGACAGTCTATATTCTTTTCAAAGAGAAACAGTATCATTAATAGCAATATTATTGGTGGTGGTTAACTGGGGGGATTGGAGTGGGTGGTGAGGATATCTATCCAGTACTATGATTCTCTCTCCCTTCCCCAGCTCTTTCGTTTCCTCACCAAAGGAAGTTAATAAATACTATGATAATACTTTGCACTTGTTATAGCTTTCAGAGGACCTCAAAAAACTTTACAGAGATCAGTAATTTGTCGGCACGTTTTATAGCTAGAGAAAACTGGACAGCACTTAGCACAGTGTAACACTACTAGACTAGAAACATATAAACATCATAATTAAGGCTGCGAGTCTGTCATGGAGGTCACGGATTCCATGACTTTGAGACCTCCGTGACTTCTGCAGTGGCTGGCTCCACGGCTGCCTAAGCAGTTCAAGCAGCCGCTGCTGAGGCAGTCTCAGGCCACCGCATGCCACCACCCGGCCCCCTCTCCTCAGCACCTGCAGCAGTCCCAGCACACGCGCTGCTGGCCACCCCCTCTTCCCCAGCACCATGACCATGCACCCCCCAAAGCACCCAAGATTTAGTCAGGGGTATATACTACAAGTCATAGACAGGTCATGGGCCATGAATTTTTGTTTACTGCACATGACCTGTCCATGACTTTTACCAAAAATACCCATGATTAAAAAGTAGCCTAAATAATAATGTAACTCGTCTAATGTCATACAGTAAATCAGTGACCGAATCAGACACAAAATTCAATTCTCCAGATTCCAATTCTAAACACTAAGTAATACTGCCTCTCCAGATTCCCAGTCTTAGCTCCTCCTCTTCCCACCTCCTGTCTCCTTCTAAGCCCTACCAGTCAAGCACCCTCAGGTGCAGTTTCTAACTAATTTTCCTGGCAAGATTCCTGGATTTCGTTCGAAGTCATCTGTTTTTCACTAAATTCACGAACATTTGCTGGCACTGAAGTTAATGTATCAGAACAAATATAAAAATAAGAAAGAGGAATGCAGCAGGTCTAATTCCTACGTATGTCCCAGTAAAACTGTTCCTCTTAAGCATGGGCTAGTATCCCAAACCACTCAAGGAGGGTCTGTTCAGAAACATGTGACCAGAACCGTAAGCTGTCTACATTACAAAATATGTCTTCTTATTTAAAAAAAAAAAAAAAAAAAAACACCAAACAGTTTGTCACAGTGGAAGTGCAATCCTGCTACAATATGTAAGGAAAGTGAAGGACAAATCACAGTCCTACACATTGGAATGAGTGGAGGGTGCCCCCTTGTGCTAAATTACTTTCCCTTGTCCTGGAGGTCATAACATGTCTATCAGAGTTTATGGTGCTGTGCCTGAACATGTATTAAAATGTTCTGCACTAATGAAACAAAGAATTAATGTTCTGTATTTTTTGTTTTTTAAAAAAGGAAAAACCATGAGGGGGAGATTTCATTTCCTAAGTAGGAAAGTCTACATTAATAATTTTCCCAGCAGGCCTTCAGTAGTTTTACTGAAAACAATCACAGCCTTTGTTTCTCAGATCCTCTTACGTCTGACGCTCGCTCAAAGTCCTCACATCAGCAGCTAACTAAGAAAAAAAATGTAAAACACTGAACTTCATCACAAAGATATCCTCACAGCTCATTTTAGTGGTGCTGGAAGCTGGACACCACAGGCATATTTTCAGCTAAAATTGTTTTAATTAGCCAGCTGTTCTACTCAACACTAAATTTGAGGGACACCAGAATGTAAGTGCATGAGTGGTGCATTTTATTGTCCAGAATCAGTTTCACCACATTTTCAAACCACAGAAACTTCCTCTAATCTACATAGTTTAATCACAGGTTTAAAGAAAATCCCATGAGTAATTCAATACTTTTACAAAGGAGCAATATGGAGAGGGAACAGGAAGGGCAGGATCTACATCTTCTGACTAGCATTAGACTACAAATCATCTACAGTCTCCAGTGACTGTGACTAGGCTGCACCAATATCCACTGTTAGGTGCAGCCCACACCGTTTGCTAACAAGACTCAGGTGTAAGAGACCCAATGAAAGTAAGGAAGCACAGGAAGAGTACATTAGATACAAGGATTCCCATCTCCACCCAAATATATTCTGCTTGACTTTAGTTAGGAAAAAATGTTAGAGAACATTTCACATTTTAAAGCAGCTATAGGAGGAAAAAGTTCTGAGGAATTTTGTCCCTTTGAACTTCCAAGTAAAACCTTAAGTAAGATTATGCAAACCTAAAGACCAGTCCTGATTAGTGGGAGGGGGGAATGCAGCCCTTCTCCAAATAAGTTCTTGAGGATTTCTCCTCGGCTGCTAGGGTTTGTGTTGGATAAAGAAAGCCCTCCTAACAAACCAGCATTCTTTTCCACCTGATCAGAGCTAATTGGCCCCCCTGCAGACAAAATGACCAATCACATCAGCTTCAGATGAAAACCAACCCCCCTGCATTATAAACAGAGGAATGAGACATGTAAACCCATTTCAAAGAAGAGATCCCTACAAACTACAATTGTGGAAAGTTTCTTGCCTGTACTCGGACAAGAACATAAGATTATCGCAGTCTACTTTTTGGACCCAAAACCTCTCCCCCTTTCCCCTGCACACTGATAAAAGCTTCAAAGACATTGGTAAGTACACGATAAAATTACCTTTTTGACAAAGTTATTTACAATAGCATAATTTTAACTTTTAAAACGTAATGCAAATTATTTTCATTGTGGAAAGAATGCTGAGAGAGCTTTTGCTTTTGAAGCTCCCTACTGGAATATCACCTTAAACAAAATATTTCTGTAATTCTTCTCAAATATGAACCCTTTTTCTAACTGATAATGCCCACAGTGGCATAAGAGGGAAGCCAAACTTTCCATCATTAAGAACCCCGGCAGAAAAGGGCATTGGAAGGAAACTTCACAATGCTCAGCAGATGCATACAACTGAAGCTAAGGTAATCAACTATTGCTGAGGATGGGAAAAGACCAGGGAGTCAAACCGGTATTTATTTTGATTTGGTTCAGATTTGAGTTCAGTTGCATTCAGTGTGTTTGGGTTCGGTTCTGGATCAAGCAACTAAAAGTAAATAAATTGTGGTTTGGTTACTGGTCTGAACTGGTTCAAACCAAATTTCAATCCAAAAGAATGGAAGAAATTTTAAAAAGTTGAAATTTATTGAAACTATCTTCATTTTTGACCATTTATTTACTTTTTAACTGTACATGACTTTTCCTAGTTCTTGTGTTGTCAGAAAACAATTTTCGAAATGAACAATTTGTTTGAGCAAACTAAAATACCATCTTCCAAACTAGACCTCTGTGGTAAAGGGATAAATTTGAGTTTGAGGCAATGGCTCTGCCTCAAGTGGGGCAACTGGCGGGAGGAGCTGCCCTGGGGTTGGGGATGGCTGGGAGATCGTCTGTCTGTGGCGGAGATAGGTTGGGGAGCCATTATCTTTCCTCGATGTGGAAGAGTTATCTTTAACTTCTGGGACCAGAAGCATTCCACTTCTCTTACCGGATGAAGTCTCAAAGTATGTCTACACAGCAGTAAAAGATCTGTGGCACCAAGTCTCAGAGTCAGGTCTAGCTCGTGGGGCTAAAAATAGCAGTGTAGACATTCAGGCTCAGGCCAGAGTGGGGGCTCTGAAACCCAGGGAAGTGGGAGGGTCTCAGAACCTAGGCTTGCTGTAGGTTTGTGTGTTTTTGTTTTATGTTTTTTGGGGGGTTTTTTGCTGTGGAGATGTACCCAGAGATGGTACATCTATCTCTGGGCCCCCTGCTCTCTCATGTGCTGTGCAGGTAGCTCCTAAACTTCTCTCTTTCACTACTCTTGTGGGCTAGCCTTCTTCCAGTCTTTTCTCATTATATTGAGAAAGGCCTTTCTGGTTGCAATCACATGTCTAATTGTTATTTTGTTGTTTTATAATGAAAATAAGATCACAGCAGTTTTTTTTTTGTTTTTTTTTTTTAAATGTTGATCTTAAGAAATGCTGGACCTTTATTTTCACCAGTAACCCACATTTTTTTTCCAGCTCAGTTTTGATTCAGGTTCAGTACATAGGACAAAACCATGGTTCTGGTTAAGTTCTGGTTCAAATAAAAATAGTGGTTCGACCTGATTCTCTAGTTACGGTCTTTTCCAGAAAACCAAACTCCTCTCACCCTTCTACCTTCCCACTGCATTCATCAGAGCCCAGTAAACGTTTAGCTTTAAATGATGATCTTATGACTAAGGTCAGTTTCAAAGATCTGTCAGTGGCAAATTGAGTGTGCCTATGAACTAAGTGTCACACTGTGAATTAGCATGATTGTGTTTTGTTCATTTGAAGGCAACTATTTAGGAGCATCATGCATGTACCACCAGGCATGAATTGCACTGGCCTGGAACATGACTGGTTATCTCATCTAGGTCACTGGGATAGTTTGCTGCACACAGGACTGGGGAAGCATTTGAGAAAATGTGAAGTTACAAAGATGGATAGCTAATAGAGGTAAACATGGGCCCATTTTATCCTGATATTAAATATCAAATGTTCAGAGTTTGTGGACCAGCTCCTTGCTCCCCACCTAACTCTCCTGATTTCCCCCAGTGCCCAATAATAAACCTTTATTTAGGACTTTGCATCCAGATCTCTCTCTAAGAGATTTCACAAATGTTTCCCTTATGGGATGAAGTTTAAACAGTTTCTTGGTAAGGCTTTTCTAACAACTTGAAGGAGACCAAATAGTATAGGGCACTCAAATGTCACTTCATAATCAATGGTTGAAATAATGGTCTAACAGTTTTAAGCAGTACAGTAGCATATCAATATTGATCTAGTCAAAATCTCAATCAATAAGGCTTGCTTTTGGTTTACATTGTAATGTAAACACAACTCCCCTCTCCCCACCCCTACCCCCCCACCGTCAATTTTACCTCAAAGTCTTTCAGCACTTTCTTTACTTCGGGAGAATATCTTGCTACTTCTCCCTTTTTACCTCCAACAACTGCCTCGTAATCACAGAATATACAGGCCTTGGCATCTGCCCTGGAATTCATGCCTTGCCACAGAACTGTGGTGCAGAAATTAAGTTATTTTAGCTCTGGCAGGTGCAAATCAAATCTTGAAAATGTGAATCAACTGTAAAAACTTACACCTTGCCTTCCTAATTCTGCAAGAAACTTCACATGACAGAGCTATTATTCTAACTGCCCCCATTCATCTCTATGGGTGTTAACACAGAAACCTAGAGACAACGCTGATGTTTAAATATCAGCAATTTTACTGCTGATAGTTGAACCACAAGCATCCAGCTAAAGTGATTATCCCACAAACCAAACTGCCCCCCTTGCGCCTCCACAGATGCCAAAAGCACCAACTGTTCCGTTCTCAGCTTCCCCTGACAAATTCTATGATGCAGTTATGCACTCCCAATACAAAAATCTACAGTAAATATGAAGTGTGGGGACTGCATTAAATAAACTGGATTTAATGTCAAACACCTCAGACACTGCTGTGCAGACTGTGTATTAATCTCTTAAATTGAAATTTAAGTGAAGCTGCCACAGAATCTAGAGACCTTACTGCAGAATTTAGGTTCATTTTGCCATGAATTGCACAAGGCCTCAACAACAGTAAACATGAGCTCTCACTACTTAAGTTATAGAAATGCCAATTAAATCTGAAATAGGTATAAAACATTTTTCTGTCATTTGTGCTCACGTAATGTAAGCCTGGATTTTACTTACCTCCTCACAGCAGTGGCACATTAGTCAATAGGACTCCACTAATATTCTCAGAATCATGCTTCAAGGGAACACAGCTAAAAGGAAACTGAAGTCTATACTAACTAGAACGATAACTGTGAGCTTTTGTGCAGTTACTCCCAGCAAATTCCTTCTTTCATAGCATTTTTCTCCTTACACCAGTTTGTTGTGAACACCGACTAGACTCCAAACAGTACAATCTACCTCAGAAGCTTTCCAAAGTCAATTAAAATAGAATTTGCAAGTGATGTAGTGGAGAGTGGGAAGCTAGGGTAGCACTCTGAAAATGTTTTGCTGGAACTCTGATCCAAATGAGAAACTATTCAAAAGCCCTAACAACAAAGCAAGGTGGTGACAACCTTTGTAGGAGAACAGCCTGAAAGTGCATTTCCTACAATGTCCTCGGTCAGGGTGTAGATATGAAGAACGAATCTTAAGACACATTTGGTATCAGAATATTCCTGTTCACAGGAGTGAGGCTGAGCATGAACTGCCTAGAGAAGCAAGGGAAAGATAGGAAACCAGGGTGGCATGAAACAGCCAAACTGCTTCAGCTGAAGAGCCACAGAGCAGAGGGCACAAGAACATATATTCAAACTGGCAAAATGAAGCAGAGTATAGGGGTTCAGGACAATGTACTCTTGTAACCATTAAACTCTATAGTGGAAAGTAGCAGCTGATTACATGAACATCAGGGTATGCTAAAGTGGTATTAAACAGCTGCAGAGGATGGCTTTATTGTGGACAAACCATCAGGGAGCCAAGAACCAGAAAAAAATCCGATTCAATTAAAAAGCCACTTGGGATCTGCTATGGAAAAGAAAATAAAGCATGAACTACCTTGATGCTTAAAGAAGTTAGCTCTAGCTACCCTGCTATGATTTGCTTCAACTCAATTGAAGTATCAGAGAAACTGGATTGAGGAATGGACAAGATGGTGAACAGGAGGTAAAGAAAAGAAATAAAAGGAGAAGAGAAAGAAGCAATGCCATGTACACTTCTGATTGAATAACCATCACTTAATTCTCAAAAAAGTAAGAGGCAATGTAAGAGGAAGGACTGGAAACACTGGAATAATATATCAAAGGAAGGGGATGCAAAGGAAGAGGTTGAGAAAAATCTCTTTGGTAGCAGCTCTTCTAGTCTTGAGGCAGTATGTCCTGATTGTAACTGACAAGCAGATTCATGAGATAAGAACCGGCAAGAACAAGAGCAGACAAAGGCATAACAAAATCTGATGGACAGATGTTGAAGCTAGTCAGATTCAAACTAGAAACAACTTTTTTTTTTTTAAAGCAAGGGTAATTAACCATTGGAACAACTTACCTATGGTTGTGGTGAATTCTCCATCACTGGAAATTTTGAAATCAAGACTGGATTTTTTCTAAAAGATATCTAGTTCAAAAAGGAATCAACCCATGGAAGTCCTATGACCTGTGTTATGCAGGAGGTCAGACTAGATGCTCACAATGGTTCCTCTTGATCTTATAATTTATCAATCTATGAATAGGGAAAGTAGAAAATATGTAAATCATCTGACAAAGAGGCGGGGGAATAACATGGGGAGAGGAGAGAAGTAGGTAGAGAGTGAACAGTTATCTTTCGTCTGATTTCTCAAATACATTCAAGTTGCATCTGCTTTTCAAAGAACACTTGCGGGGGCGAAGGGGGAAAAGACGAAATCCTCAGACTTTCTAGATTTAGAATTCGAAACCTAAGCCTGCTAGTTTAGCTTCCCCCTTCCTCCCGAAACACTCTTCTCATCCTGAATCAGCCGCACTACTTTTGGAGCCTACTTACACTTTTTCTGTCTCCATCCACCCCAACAAAGAAGCTTTGTCCCATGATCTAAGTTAACTTAAGACACAATAGGTTCATACCCTCCTGGTTGTTATTTTTTAATAAACATTAAATATGGAGTCTAAACTCATGTACTTGAAAATTATTCACTGCACCACTGATTAGTGACCTGACACTATAATCACTACCACAGAAAGGACTACTTTTCCAGGCCAAATGGGACTACAGCAGCAGCCTATCATCCTCACCAGGACAATCTCACTGTTGAAGTCTAAAGTGACATTGATAAGAGACTGCTGTGAAAAGCACTGCTTAGGTTAATAAAGATGGAGATATTATTCTTTCATTCTGAAATACCTTCAAGATGGTTACAGTACTGGAATTTCCCTAATAGAAAATGTCTGAAACAACTTGATGTAATGAAGAAAGCTGGATGCAGGAGAGGTTGAAATCAGTATTAATAAACCATTAGTAGTAATCAAATAATCAAGTCGCTGTATCAACCGAGCTCCAACCTTATCTTGATTGTGCTCTGCATTGTAGTGAAATGACAGTGCTCTACCGTAGTGTGCTGTTTTATCAGAATATGGGGGAGGAAAATGAACCTGAAAAAACTATTCTATATTTGTAAGGGTATATACTACTCTGAGGATTCCTGTTATTGCTTGTCACTACTAGATTTAGTTTTTTCTGAGTAGCAGCTCTGCTCTGCTTTGTATTCTATTGCCCAAACTACTCGTGAAACATGCCGTAACAACTGCCCTCCAAACGCCATAGCAATTTACACAAACAGTTTTCCTCCAAGAACTCATATGGTTTATCCCAAAGGCATAAGGTCCCAAAGGTCTGCACACATTCACCTTCCTTCCAAGTAATCGAGTACATGTTTCTCATGACCGCAGCTTATTCCAAGAATCTAAGATGATAAAGAGGCACCGGCTCCAATTTGTTCTGCACACAGTCCCATCATTCCAAATGACTAGCCAGAATACTCATTCTATAATCCCCCTCAAGACACTAAACAAGGCCATTCTGAGTCTTAATGCAACACTCAGCTCTTCGGACCAGTAAATCTGATTCCTGGTACCTAAAGCACTTCGAAGATTTTACTCTGTTTACTTTGTGATTTCCTATCACTGCTGCAAGACCAGAAACTGTATTCTTGCAGAGCTGTGGAGCAGCCCAAAGACTGAACTAATATAGACTGAATAGCCTCAGTGAAGGGCAGTCCGTGGAGGCCAGGATTAGGGTTATTAGCAGAATAGACTGTACTCAGCACTCCCAACGATTGACTCAGTAGATCGTTACTCATGCTCTCTGCATGGAAGAAGGAGTGGCACATTATTTAAGAAAATTCTGCCTTGTTTTTCAGAAATATAAAGACCACCTGAAAAGCAGCTCTGTGTGGCTCAGAAGCTTGTCTCTCTCACCAACAGAAGTTGGTCCAATAAAAGATATTACCTTGCCCATCGTGTCTGTCTTGTATTTCAAAAAACTATTAGAATCATTAAAAAAAACACCTGATCTTAGCCATTATAGAGTTGTGGCATATTCACTGCAGGAGATAAGGAAACAACTGTACTTAATCGGAGAATGGAGAATAAAAAGGTGGAAAAAAGCCCCAAGATCCTACTCAAACCATCGGTTATTCCTCAAGCCCCTTGGATGCATGTTCCAAATAGAAGTAAACCATATTTGTATGCACGGGGAACCCTCCACCACAAGCAAAGACGACAGTAAAAGATCTATTCACAATGCTTACCAGGATATGGTAATGATCATATTTAAATCTACAGATGAAGATTTAGTATCCAGAACAAATTATAAACTCATAAATCAAATGAGTTACAGGACCAATTCCAGGATCAACATGCCATTGATCAAATAGGAGATAGTCATTTCTATCTTTGTTAAAGCAGTCCTCATTTTACCATGAACAGGTCAAATCCTAGGTATTCAGACTAAGGCTGGTGGCTACTAATGTGAATATAAAAATTGACATACTGGACTAGGCCAATGATCCCTTTAGCCTGGTATGTACAGTGGCAAGGCCTTCAGAAAAAGGTGTGAATCTTCATAACCCACTTAATTGCACATCCTCTCTTATACATCTTTATGCCCTGAAGCATTTGTATAAAGAGAAACTGCTTAACTCTGTTTATTTCTTCAAAATCAATTTGCCTCTACACTAGCCAGTGGCAGTGAGTGTCATCATTAATTAATGCAATGGATTAAAAACCTAGTTTTTTATTTGATGGCTTTTAATTGTGTGCCTTCTTGTTTTATGGGAAGAGCCAACTAGCCGTAAGAGCTCCCAATAGGATTTCTCTTCCATTCAGTATTTATATAAAACTAATTTTCTATTCAAGTGTAATAGTCTCTTAAGCCAAAAGTTTTTAAACTTAGGTGCCCATAGTTCGGCTCCTAACGAACTGCTTATCAGAGGAGCTGAACATCTACAGCACCCAGTCAAGTTCATAGGATCCGAAGGTGCTTAGCACTTCTGAAAAGAAGGTTATTCTTACTTAAGATCCTAAATATGAATGTAGGACATATAAGGCACACAATTTGCAATTTTTGGCTCTTGACTTTTATATTCCCTCACATGCAACTTCACCTTCACCTAAAAATTTCCATGAACTTCTCTAAACTTTTTTTTCCCCCTCCTGTCGTTGCAGTGGGGTTTGGAGGGTTTTATTTTTTAGTTAAAGTGACCAAAATGGATGCTGTATTTAAGTGGAGGACTTCTCATCAATTTATATAATGGCATAATATTTTCCGTATTATTCTCTATCCCCTTCTTAATACAGACTATCAGCAGCAGTGGCCTGAGTACGTTCAGCAGAAGAGGCTCTCCCCCAGGTACCAAAATTCTAGTCAATAAGAGAATATGGTTGGTAGAGGTAAAGGCAATTTTAAAGAGGCAGAAAGTCAGGAACATCTGTGAGGAAATTTTTGAATTATAGAAATGAGGTGGCGAGACACAGCCTTCCCCAAGAAAGCAGATAAGGGGAAGAACTGTAGTTAAATATTAGCTTTTTATTATTCTTTAGATTGCTATATTGCTTTGCTAAGATGAATCTCAACATCTAATTGCTATCATCACAGATGTAAAATATTAAAGTCTGTTTTCCACACAAGCTGCAGTGCTACAGCTGCCGATCTGCCATATTAGCACAGGTATTTGACCCAAATATAAACTGGGGGTGGGGGAGGGGAAATATGACAACTCTGTTTAAATGACTGGGTAGGGGAAATTTTAAAAGTAATCTGATGTTTAACTTAGTCTTTTTTAGCTAATCGTTACCACAAAAGCAGTGATAAATTCCACTCCAAAACTCCTAAATCAATCTTCTCTGGATTGCAATGTTTAAGACATCGTTTGTTGGGTGCAGGTAGTATTTGGTCCCTGGCTGATGTGTCAGAAATCTGTGAACGTTAGCTGAAATACAAATAGGCAGGAGCTTAATGAATTTTCTCTTTTTAGTTTTCAGAAGCTGAGATCAGATATGATAGACAGCAACACCACCAAATCTAGTGCCCCCCTCCTGGATCAAAGGCACTTGAGGATGGTGACTAAAGATGGACACAGCACACTACAGATTGATGGGACCCAAAAGAAAGGTCTGGCATACCTACGAGATGCTTGGGGAATACTAATGGACATGCGCTGGCGATGGATGATGCTAGTCTTTGCTGCTTCTTTTGTCATCCACTGGCTAGTCTTTGCAGTGTTCTGGTACCTCCTGGCTGAGATGAATGGGGACCTGGAGTTGGATCATGATGCCCCACCTGACAACCACACCATTTGTGTTAAGTACGTCACCAGCTTTACAGCTGCTTTCTCGTTCTCCCTGGAGACACAGCTCACTATTGGTTATGGCACCATGTTCCCAAGTGGGGACTGTCCTAGTGCTATCGCCCTGCTTGCCATACAGATGGTCCTGGGGCTCATGTTGGAGGCCTTCATCACAGGTAATCAGGTTTATTTCACAATTTTAAATAGGGTAGGTCCTTCAACCACATGTAGGGAGTAGATTTGGTAAAACTCTTAATCTCATTATGAGTGCTTCCAGATGGGACATAAAAGGAGTAGGGCCAGTTACTAAAAGAACAACAAGACTGAAATTTCAACTTCAAAACAGCTTTATAGCTGTCAATTATAATCCAACTCCTTTTAAGCAGTTAAAGACCTATAAAAAGGAGAGGCACTTGAACAGTATTTCAGGATTTGTACTGGAAACCAGAAAGTGTTGCTCTTTACGGCAGCTCCTCTCCTGACACTTCCAATGAGTTATTTTCCTCCATCTTCCTCTATCAATTGCTTTCTTCCAACCTTTCATTAATTTGAGGTTTAAATCCATTTGTTTTGATACAGAGTCTCACAGGTTTACCCAAAACTTTAGCTAGTTTGTTTAAAACTGGCTAAATATTTATCTCCCCTTCACTTTATTGTTAAGTATCCATGGGTAGCTAACACCCAAGAACACTTTAGGATCCCAGTGGTACTTAGTTTAAAGTTACTTAAAATGGCTGAACTATGGAATAATTTTAGACAGATATAGTATACTGTGCAAAAGGTTAGTGTACTGTATTTTAAACACAGTTTCATTAAACGAAAGACCACAATTATATACCATAGCCAGTTCAAGGAGTGGATCTTCATCAAACAAGGAGCACATCTCTTTCTGCAACTGCACCCTCATTCTCCAAATATTACTGTTTTACACATGCTAACAGATTGTGGAGACAAAAAAGTTCATGGAAAAAGCCAAGGCTCTTTAAAAAAAGGGGATTTATTTTATTAATAAATTGAGAATAGAAACTGGTGCCAGCAACTATTGGTATGATGGGAGCTGTACTATGTGTAGACTAGATCTAATAATTTGAAATCAAGCAGTCTGAGGATAGTTAACAGTATGTCCATCCCACTAAGCCTCCTCCTTTTCTCATGGGCCATTCCATGCAACTTGGGGACAAGTAAGAAACTAACCTGACCATCATGATTATAGTTAATTCATTCTTTCCTGTTATGTAGGTGCTTTTGTGGCAAAGATTGCCCGTCCAAAGAATCGAGCATTCTCCATCCGCTTTACTCATTCTGCAGTAGTGGCACACACCGAGGGCAAGCCATACCTTATGTTCCAGGTGGCCAACACTCGTCCCAGCCCACTCACCAGCGTTCGGGTTTCAGCTATTCTTTACCAAGAACAGGAGAACGGTCAGCTGCATCAAACTAGTGTGGATTTCCACCTGGACAGTATCACGTTTGAGGAGTGTCCATTCTTTATCTTTCCACTGACCTACTACCATTCCATTACCCCATCTAGTCCTCTAGGTGTTCTCCTCCAAGGGGATACCCCTCGCCATTTTGAGCTAGTAGTCTTCCTCTCAGCAATGCAGGAGGGAACAGGGGAAACATGTCAAAGGAGGACATCCTACCTCCCATGTGAGATCATTCTACACCATCGCTTTGCTTCTATGCTGGCCCGAGGTGCCAAAGGGGAATATCAGATCAAGATGGAGAATTTTGAAAAGACTATTCCAGAGTTCCCAGCTGCAGCAGACTCTAAGAGTCCAAAGAGGACTGACATGAAGATCCGCATCAATGGACAGCACACTGACAGCTTCCAGATTTCCGAGACTGGTCTGATAGAATAGAATTTGGACTTGGTGTCTTTTTTTTTTTTAATTACATTAAACTTTCAGGTTAAACTTCCAGCCTTCCTTTCCCCCCCCCCCCATTTTCTTTTGTGATCTTTCCCTTTTCTCCATCCTTTTGATTGCAGTATAGTGTGCAGAGTAAAAAAGCATAAAGTGCACATGTAAACTGATGAGAAGCTGTTTTAACTGCACAGAATAGAACGTCAGGGACAAGTACCACACTACAAGTTGTGGGAAAGTACTAGTGCTACCTGCTGAATTCACTAGACTATGATTAAAACTGCACTGACCCTGAAGTGTGAGACTTTCAGACTCCCACAGTTGACCAAAACCTAATTAAATGGTATGTGGGTAGGACACTATGTCAAAATATGCAGCAACAGTACAATAGAAGACCTAATCTAAAACTAAGCTGGGGTTAAATTACACTAGTTTGGGGATCAGCAATGAGGTAGTTCCAAGATTGTTATAACCCTTTTACATTAAAACTTTCTGGGTACATGGTTACATCAATTTTCAGATAGCTGAAGATTCTACTAAAATCATTGACAGTCTTTTCAGTGGCAGCGAAATGCATTCCAGATGTACTTGTTTATTATGTGAAATCAAGAGTACTGACTGCAGTTCTTCATTCCACCAGGTCAGAAGGGAATACAATATCTCTGTGACAGGTCTGTGAAGACAGCAAGTGCCAAAAATCCTGAAGTATTTATATGTGACACACATGCTACAGTGGAGACATTTTCATATTCAGAAACATTTAATAAATTATTTCAGCAGTAGAAAACAGACTGTTATACAGCAATTTATGTTCTTTCATGTCTCTTGGCACAGTGAAATTTTATGTGTTCTCAGCTTTGCACATCTTACACTTCGAGTAGTTCTGGCACCACAGGATGCACTATATCTACCAAGAACTGCATCATTTATATTTTATGCTTTTTAATATAAATATCTATATCTGTACACACAGCATATAGATAAATCATATCTACAAAATCAGACACATTTGAATTAATTTTAAAATAAAAAAAATTGAAACAAGTGCTTATTCATGGGACTTTTTTTGCCAGGAGTGCCTCGTAAGAATACCAAGAAGAAAGAACTGTGCTCCTATATGCTACAATTTCTAATATGATCAAATGGGCTAACAGTTAAGTGGATAGTTAAGTGGGCTGTCTGCTGTCAATTCACAGCTTCTCAGCAATGGAATGCGGCTTTAAAATAGCTATTCTGTATTCAGACAAACAACCAACAGTTACCATCAAAATAAATGTTGCCATTCAAGGATAATTAAATGACTTTTCCCAGCAATAAATGTGGCATAACCACTACTAGGCAATTTAGATAAAACTATGTTTACACACTGGAGCTGATTTTATTGTAAAGTGACCAACAGCAGGATATATAGTCTGAAGCCATATTAGGAGGGCACTGTCTAGTGGAAGTCTTTTTTTCAAACCCAGAAGTACAGAGGTTGTCAAGCTCTGGTCACGGAGAACCTCGTAGGATAGCTGTTTTGTCATAAGGTGCCAGCTGCACCTCATTTCCAGAAGGTAATTTCTATTAAAAAGACAGCTAAAGAGATATTAAAATATTATTACTTTTCCATGTTAACTATTGTTGTAGTTGTCACAGGAATGTGTTATGTACCATAGGAAGGAGGAGGTCCATACAGAACTGGAGGGCAGGTGGCCAATCTCTGAATTCAAAAATAGTTCATTGCTCTGAAAATGTTTCCATATTCCTTCCCTACAATTCTACAGGCTTCAAGGGCTGGTTTTATTATAGAGAATGGATACTTTCAAAATTATGTCTTTCACTCTCAGTATAATGGAACCATATTTTAGCCCACTGTAGTGCCTGTACATTAACACCAAACACCATCTTGTATTAATATGTTAAATTACCTTTGCCCTCACTGTTCATAGTTGGTCTCGCACATGCACTTTAAAGTTCAGCTATTTCTCTTCATAACATTATTGGCCACACCCCCAAGATATGCAAAGTGGTCGTGACGAGGGGTGGTTGTGCTATATTTATCCTTTTCTATTTTTAAGCCCCAAACCAATATCCTACAAGTACAGAGGACAACCCTTAAAAAGCAGCAGCAGAACAAGAAACTGTACTGTAAATACTTCGTTAAGCATGGAATAAAGTATAAATAGTTCAAACACGAGGAAGGAGCTTCTTTACATATATTGACAATTCTCCACTTTAAGTCACATAATCCTGTATAACTCAATTATTCTGCAATTCAGGAGTGTAATAATACATCTCGGTCTATACTAAGGACATTGACTGGTGAGACCATACCATAGCTATGGACATACCTAGGTAACATAAGGATCCTTAGAGTCAGGGTAATTCTGACTGTATCGTACTGAGTATTTTGAATTTTACATCTTCAGTCGTTAAAACTATTCTATTTTAAACCATTCATTATAGCTCTGTTTTTAACTTTTAAAAGCAACAAGTTTAAGAGAGGTAAAAAATGTTCATGAAAATAATTAAGCATGTTCTTTTTAATGTTCAAGTATTCCTCACATGACAGGCATAAATATGCACTCGGATGGAAATCTATTTGCCATATTTAACACTGACTTTCTAAGTGTCTTGTAAATCATAAACATTTGTAATGTGTTAACAGTAAAACATGTATTTCCTGATCACTATTCCTGCTTGGAAACTGATGGACTTGTTTAAGATCAGATGCTGTGTAAAAACTGGACTGGCATTTGCCTTTCCGTGTGATTTTTCTAGATGTCAGTGATCTAACATATGACTTGCTTAATTGGCAAATAATCTAAGCCTTTGAGAAGCATTTTTGGGTATTTCTGGCTGAAAGCCATAGGGTCTATGGCAATTTGCATAGTAATTCCTGCAATGAATAGTGTATCTTTGCCTTGAATATCAATACCAAGACTGAGGGTTGCTGTTCAGTTTGTGAATTGATCGCATTAGCTGGAAAACACATTCTGAATGCTAAAGAATGTGATCATTAGCAGTATATTAATTAATTACAAAACATGTGAAAATTAATCCTATTTATTGGGCGATTTGTAGGGGGTTTCTTAATCTTTTTTTTTTTTTTTTTTTTTTTAAACTAAGATATTTTCCTGGGGTCCCATGATTTCTGAATTACCAAAATATTCTAGAGTGGTTTATTGCCTGCTTTGTAGTTCCTACTTATCTATGATATTTTGACTACCCACAACACAGAGGGACACGAAGAGCTGGTGATTCAGTGAATATCTGGTCAGAGAGCACGCGAAGGCCTTATTGGAGAACACACTATTATTGGTTGGTTTGGGCAAAGAAGATGCTGTTGGTGGAAAGTGCAAAACTGAGAACTTAAATCCCTCGTCAGGTTTAGCATGGATAATGGTAACAAGTCACTGCACTCCTTTTCTAATGAACTTCATCCCTGAACTTGAGAGAGCATCTCTCGGTAATAAATTTACTTTCATGCCAATTCAGTCCTTCACCTCTTGGCTAAGATTGCTAACAGTGCAAACTGTTCTTTTGTGATAGGAATGTGTCCACTAGGAAGTGAAACTAGGATCCTTTTAACCTCAAATCATTTTACATAAGCCACTAAAGGACCATTACATAGCAGTGACTTTTTCCATTACTGACCAAGGTTGAAATCAAACCAAATCATCATTGACCAGCCCTTTTTGGTTAGGAGACAAAGGAAAGAAGTCAAGATTTTCCTTCTCCCGGACACACAAATCCTTAAAGGAGTGACAGGCAAATCTAAGCGGATATAGTTAAAACCCTGAGAGTATTTTATATTAAAAATCTGAACAGTTTACAAATATGGCCTTCAGCCATATCACATCATGCTGTGATCCTGTCTGTTCTCACAAGCTAAACAGGATCAGACTGGGACAATACCAGAAAGAGATGTGAAAGAAAACAGGTGCAGCAGCAAGTTATGTCAATGACCTGGTAGTTGGCATTCTTCCCTCTGAGTAAATACTAAACCAATAACTCAGAAATCTGTTTGGGGGACACACTCTTTCAGATGAGATACAAAGCCACAGTCTTGACCACTTGTGGTTACTAAAGATCCGAAGACATGCTTTGTAGGAAGAGGAGCATCAATCCTGGCATAATTCCAGCTAGGGTAATTACATCCTGCATACCTAAATTCCTCATGCCATTTCACTTAGAAGAGATCTGCTTCTCATCCTAAAGTGACATGTAGTGTCAATCTGCATTGCTAAATTGCTGCTGTGGTTTCATTAATAAATGAAGTGAATTCGGTGCATAGTTTGGTAAAATTGCTAAGTGTTTTCACATCCTTCAGGATGAAACGGTGCTAAAAATAAATGTAATTTCATTAAATCAAGTTATTGTTGTAGCCACTAGTGCCTCCAGTCTGCCATTTCTACCCTCATTTGCCTTTGGAAGAATTCTCTACTCTGTTTATAGGAGTTAGTTTTGGGTTTTGTTCCTCCACAGATTTCCAAGCAAGGAGCTGCAAAACAACAGTACAATGGCCACTTTGTAGTTACATACTAGAATATCAAAAACATAAATCATAACCCCTAACTACCATCACAGCAGAAATGCTCAAAATTGCTAATCTTTTGAACTTCTCCACTTTTTCAGAGAGATATTAAATTCTGAAGACACAGGGAGGCAGAAGAGTTGTGAGATGAAGTTAGATGCAGACAACCTTAAATGAACCCTAATTGGTCATTCTTAGGACCAATGTCTCCTACAGAAAAAGAAGGTCGGGCAGAGTTAGGGACACCTCGCTTAACTTTGTTATCTTTTGAGCCAAAACCCTAGGAACCAAAAAATTAAGCAACCTTAAGAAAACATGATACGCAATTCAGATACCTGAAGAGGAGATTCAGAGGGCTTTGAAAATCAGATGGCGATTACAAGCCTTTTTTAAGACACCTATCACCATGGCACCCTTGCAAAATTAGCAATACACACCTACTGACCCTAAAGGGGTGAGATTTTCAAAGATAAAGGGCTGTTAGACACTGAAGTCCTATTGACTTACAGTAACTGGACCCTTAAATGCCCTTTGTGCTTCTGAAAACTTCCCCTCCAAACAGGCAACATATTTTCTGCCCCAAGCCTTCCCCATCCACTCACCAAAGAGCCGTCTTATTTGAAGCGTTATAAGTTAAGATAACTGGTACCTCTTCCACTGTACCTTAAAAATGGCTAGACGAGGGGCGGGCAAACTTTTTGGCCTGATGGCCGCATAGGGTTTCTGAAATTGTATGGAGGGCCGATTAGGGGAGGCTCTGCCTCCCCAAAGAGCCAGGCATGGCCCGGCCCCCTATCCGACCCCCCCTGCTTCTCGCCCCCTGACGGCCCCCCCCAGGACTCCTGCCCTATCCAACCACCCCAGATCCCTTGCCCCTAACTGCCCACCACCACGCCATCCAACCCCCCTCTCCTTCCTGACTGCCCCCCCCCGGAACCCTGCTCCCTGTCCCCTGACCGCCCACAGCTGTCCCATCCAACCCCTTCTCTCCTTCTTGACTGCCCACACACCCCAGGACATCTGCCCCCATACAACCCCCCTGTTCCCTGCCCTCTGACTGCCCCAACCCCTATCCACACCCCTGACCACCCCCAGTACTACCCTGCCCTCTATCCAACACCACCACCACCCCGCCCCCTTACCGCACTGCCTGCAGCACTGGTGTCTGGCAGCGCGGCTGCACCAGGAGAGACAGCCGCACAGCACAGAGCACCAGGTCAGGTTGGGCTCTGCAGCTGCGCTGCCCCAGGAGGTCACCCCCTGCCGCCCAGAGCGTTGCGCCGGCAGCGCGGTGAGGCTGCAGAGGAGGGGGGCAGCAGGGGAGGGGTCGGGGGCTAGCCCCCCGGGCCAGGAGCTCAGGGGCCAGCAGGACGGTCCCACAGGCCATAGTTTGCCCACCTCTGGGCTAGACAATGGCTCTGACTAATTTCCTGTGAAAGCAAAGAGCTTCACAGCCAAGAACCTCTCACTGAAAATACTCTGTTGTATGTTCCAGAAGGTATATCAAGAGAAAAACAGCAAGAGCATTCTGACTAATTGCAAATCCATCAAAAAGTATGGTGGACAGAATTGCTTGGATAGTCAGATGTCATATACTTCAGGATCTACATGACAAACACTGCCACCTTGAATGTGCCCTCAGAATCAAATTGAAGTCAGTGCCAAGAATGGAACACACGTGTGTGTGTTCGGACTGGCTTGCCCCAAGTAAGCAGCAAGCTCCAGATGAAGTTCAAGTGGAGGATTTGTTACAACTTCAAAAATGTGTAATTGCTCTCTGTCAGAAGCAATATAAAGATGGGAACCTCAAGGAATTCCTGATGAAGAGGACTCAAACAAAGCAAGAACAAGCAAGAGCTTAAAGAATGTTTTAAGGAACTTTTTGATAGTGCATTTTGGAGGAGTCTGGACCCAGGTACATGAACCTTACATAAAGTAGTAGACCAGGAACATAAGGTTTAGAATGGCATATGTACATATATAGTAACAATATCTTACCTGGATCTTTTCGCCCTGGTTTTTCAAACCGCCTGTCTCCCCTAGAAAGGCAGAATAAAAGTTTCAAACAAGGCTTTGGAAGCATGCCATCATTTCAGGTGCAACTCTCACACATTTCCTCTCTCTCACTAGAGCTATGGGGCCAAAATTTTAAGGGTAGTTCCGTGCCCAGATACTTTTGAAAATGCCAACAGGAGCCTATCTAGATCTTTAGGCATCTTAATACCTTTAAAAATCTAGGCTTAATGCATTGCAAACAGACAAAAGGCTAAAACTAACAGAAGAGCCCTCTCTCCAAGAGCTACACAAACTTTCTCCCAAAGATGGCTACAATGGAAATGACTGTTTCTAGAACACCTCACTTTCTCACAGCTGTGCTCTGTTCATGCCCACAAGTAATCAGCAATAAAAGCTTTTGAACAGCGTTTTTGTTGTAACAGCCAGGATTCTAGCAACATTACTATATGGTCTCCACTTCAGAAATTCCAAGACAATCAACCAGTACATATTCCTACAGAGCCTTTCTGAAATATCTTTTGTGGATGAAGGGTGCAAGCATGGGATCCAAGCAGGTGCATCTACAATATATTTTGAAGTCTAGGCTTTTCTGTTACCTTTCCTCCCAGCTCTGAGATCTGTGCATTTCCCTGCCTCCTCCTCGCCCAAATCCACCCTCCACTTCGTCAAAACTTCTTTGGTAGAAACCACTTTCTCCTCGGCCTCTGCCTGCAAAGACACAAAAACAAAGAAAAACGTTTGTAAGAAAAACTTTACTTCCCTTTTCTAATGTCAATGTAACCTCATTTTATAATCTTCTCCTTAATGAGACACTGCAACCTGATAGTGGGCAAGTCTTTCCTCCATCTCATGAGAATAGTATTGGTGTTTAAATCCACTCACTTAATATTTCAAAGCTAAACATTTCCCAAGCAACTGATTTTGAAAATTAACATCTACATTTCAAGAGACATCATTTCTCACAAGCTTGTACACCACACTTCATCACCATGTTTGGAGCTGTGCATGAAGGACGACAAAATTAACAGGCTGCCAAATAGGGAAGGTTTAAGGTGAACATGAAATAACTTTTGGGAATTTGGAAATAAGGTAATTGGAGTCTTGATTATAGTCCAGCACATCAAGTAATGCACAGAAGAGCTACACAGAACATGGGGAAAGGAGGTGAAATAGCACAGACTGAAGAAGAAGAGAAGAAACTTGGACTATTATGTAACAGTTCCATTATTAAGTAAACAGATTTTACACAGGAGAGAAAGACGTAGTAAGTACCACACAGAAAAGATAATCAAGATGTGTCAAATCAGTTTCTACAGAGCTATAGAAAAACTAGAAGAAACTAACTGAAGCAGAAAACTGAAGTGTATAAATATGTGGTAATATGCAATAGGTCAGTATAAACAGAGTGCATGCTAGAATACTGGCAGTATTGACACTGAAGCACATTAGCCTTGTATTATACTCCAAAAAGACAAACTCGGTTTACGAACACATGCAGAATACATGAAAAACATCATCAAGGCTAGCGCCATTACCCTGAAAAAAAGATTAACACCAAACGGTCATATGGTAATCAAAGATACTGAAGCCATGTCTTGACTAAAAAACAGGTTGCATTGTATAATGTGTTAGAAAATGTTTTAGCAAATATGATTGTAAACAGACAGTACCTAGTGCAGAAAGGGCAAAATGAGCTTAAAAATAAGTTAACTGTTTTTGTTCAACCCTAGCTTGCCCCCTAATTGACTCTCCTGTGGCCAAGTTCTCCAACCTTCCCTATTTTCTTATGGAAGTGGAGTGAAAGAGAAGTCTAGAGTACCTGAGGCTGACAGCCTTGATGTAACGTGGAATAGACAAAGCACAGAACACAAGGCCTATCTGATATCTCAAAGGCAGAATGAAGAGTACAGAAGCCTCTCTAATGCAAAGATAGAGGAAAAGGACAAAAAAAATATGGCGTTTTTCAAAACACTATAAATGGAGGTGGGGAGCATTGCTCTTATTATTTGTACTACAGTAGTACCTAGAGGCCTCAATATATATAGTGAGAGAGTCTCTGCCCTGAAGAGCTTATCTACACAGACAAGACAAAGCAAGTATTATCCCCATTTTACAGATGGGGAACTGAGGCACAGAGATATTAAGTTATCAGCCCAAGATCACACAGGAAATCTGTAGCAGAGCTTAGAACTGAACCAAGATCTCCTAGGCAATCAGGGGTCTCTAGTCACACCATAAACGTTAAGTAGAAAGTAGATGTGGCTCTAATCCCCTCACCACAAATAAATTAGCATGGAGTGTTCATGTAGTCAAATTGTATTAAGAACTGCCATAATAGCAGTGTGTAAGAATTGATCTGGCTGTAATTTATTTTCCCAACTCAGAGATATTTTAAAGTAGAATTTCAGGCTGTCAATGGCCTAGATATTTGTGAAATGGCAGTGAAAATGGAAAAATAGGAGGAAAAGCGTCCCTATGCCTCAGTTCATAAATAGGCAGCACAGTGCTGGGTAAAGCTGCCTCAGTTATGACCTCTTACTTGAACAGGAAAACAGCAACAAAGTCTAAGTCTGTAGCCCAGTCCACAAAGACTTAAATCCTTTCCTTCTCTGACGCCCTCCTTCATGAATGTAAACATTCCAGTACTCAAAGCACACAGCTTAACTACAATCCACAGGGAGCTCCCAGGAAAACAAATCAATTAGAAAGAAAGTTCAAGTGCATGACCTTGGATTGCTTGAGGAGTATTACTTTAGAACAGAGAAAACTTGTTAGTCACAACTAAAGTGACACCACACAAAATGTGAGATTTTAGGTACGAGCAATTTCGCCCTCCAGCAGAAGGTTTTATGATTAAGCTGCCTTGATAATGCTAACTTAATTGTAAAGTTACACTTCAGAATACTGTTTCACTGAACATTTTTACTGACACTTATTAAAACAGCCTAAAGAAACTTCTGCATAAGAGCAACAAACCCACTTGTACATGCCTAGAAATTTATGGAATGCACTCAGATTAAGTAACGGGGTATTATGGCATTATTGCTAATTGTTAAATTGTGTTTTGAAAGATTATTTCTCTCATAGCTAGTCATCTATTAGATTTGGCAGTTAAGTTAGCCATAGTGAAAGTTCATATTTTTGATGAGAATAATTTCTATGACAGACTCTCAAACAGATTTATTCTCTGACAAAAAGATTTTTAACAGTAACCTTACTTTAAATACATTCTTCTTTAAAGAACAAGGTTAATAAATTGTTTAATTATTTTAAAAGTCTAAAAACACTCAAAATATATGTAATTCTCAATTAAGGTTACAACAGCAATCTTGACTCTGCCTTTGCTTTCTCTCCTATTCTTCCCCATCTAACTTTCTAATACTGGCTACAGATCACCAACTCTTGCCAGAAAATAAAATTAATTCTCACTTCTGCATCAGATAAATTTAACTAACTTCCAACTATAGATCCAAATTCTGCTCTTAGTTACACTTGTGCAACTCTATTCCAGACACCAGGCTTGCACAGGTGTAGCCAACGGCAGAATTTGATCTATAGAAGCTTTATTACTCATGATGAGTAGCAAGCTGCAAGCAAGACAGAATGACCTTCAGAACCCAGATTAAGTTTGCAAGACTAACATTAAGAAAGCATTTCTATTTCTGAAATGAGAAAATATGTTAAGGAACTACTGCCATTGAGCAACAAACCATTATAGAATTTTACAATACCATTTTTACAGTCACTCATCAAAGCAGAACTGCACTTGAAGAACTTCATCCTTGAGTAAACATTTACGTTGCATATTAAATGTTCTCATCAGTCCTATGCACAGATTTTCATCAAAGACTAATTGATATACATCTTCAGCTTCAAGAACACTAAGGGTTTATTAGCATAATTCTGAATTCTGTCATTGCAGAAACCTCAGTTTATTTCCTGAATTAACAGTTGTCTGGGGAATCCTAAAATCACACCTTAAAACCAAAAAACTGTAATTGTCCTAAAAAAATGCAAGGAACAAGAAGTAGCCAATATGATTTGGAGCGGACTGCTCAATGATCTATGGTTAATAAAACTATACAGGAAGTGAAAAGGCAGCGAAGAAATTTTAAAAAAGTCAGCTAAAGCTTGGCAGGAGAGACAGGCAATAAAAAAACGTCAGCATGAACATGGTATGCAAAGATTAAGAGAAATTTAAAAAGCAGGTGAAACAAATGAGGATGAAATTAATTAAAATCAAGAAAGATGTCTGGACAACTGGAAATAACGAGGAACTTGTATCTGAACAAAGAAAGATTAACTCAGAACAAAAATTTTGCTATCTTGAAAACTGGGTAGGTAGTGGTAGACTGAAGGAAATACAGTAGCAATATTCAAAGAAGAAATGAAGAAGGATTCTATTAATTATGTCATAAATGTAATGCCTATCCCTATACAAACAACTAATTAAATACTGGGGGGGAAGACTTTTAAAGACAAAATTGATTGCTATTTTTGACAGAACTGAAGAATTGTTGGATTATAGCCAGATTCTGCCACTCTTATTCACAGTGAGTAGTATCTTACTTTGCAACTAATGCCATTGAAGTCAATTGGAGTATTTGAAAAGTAGGTATGTTACTGTGAGTACAGGTGGCAGAATCTGACTAAATTAGTCTATCATTGTAAATGTTAGTGACCAAGGGGAAGAGAAATGCAAGAGTTGCAAAAAAAAAAAAGGAAGGGTAAAGAAATAGAAAGGGGTTTCAATATATAAGAAAAGGTCAGAAAACACTGAGATCCAGCTTGCCTTTTTCCCCCCAAGTTGAAAGTCCAAGCCTATGACTATTTATTACCCAACAAGCACTGTATGCAGTATAACTGTTTGTAAATTTGAACCCTAACATACCTGAGCAAAGTGTCCAAAACACAGCTATTCAACAGGAAAAAGAAACCTGGACAGCTGTAATACTAGCACACACTTAGGTGAGACAGAGCAAATTAGACTTCAGTTAAGAATGAAGTATGGCATCAGAAAAGGCTGATGCAATTCTGCTACATTGGCATCATGTCAAAGAAGGAAGTAAAAGCCCCTCTCTCTCCTTCTTTGGTACAACTGTACCTCAAATTTTTAAATAAGTCCTTGGCAACTCATTAGCAAAGAGATACTGAAAAACTTGAAGGGAAAAAAAATTAGAGAGAGTCAGCAGGAACTGCTATTGAAACAATAAAAGAACTAAATACATACAGCTTAGCTAAACAACCAAGAAGGGGCACATGATCGCAGTCCACAAATATCTGAAAGGTGTAGATGCAAAGGAGGAAGTGGAATTACAGGGGACAACAGAAAATTAGAAATAAGAGGAACCTTAAAACCAAATCGGGAAAAACTTCTGTACATCCAATAGCTATGAAACTGTTTTCAAGGGAGGTAGTGGCAATACCACGACTAAGGGACATTTTAAATTAAATGGGACAGAATGAGGAAAAAATGTGGCACTTGCTGGGCTATGGATATGACCCAAGAAGTCTTTCCCATCTCCAGCTTCTAGCATTCTATATGCAACAAACCACATCTATTAATATATGAAAACATATTGTTGTGGTCATGAAGGCTAGAGAATTAAAGGCTACTATCAACATAAAAATATATTTTTGTTTTTCAAAACAAATTAAAAATAAGTTCAGGTAATATACCTTACCCTGAGCCTCCCTGGCATTATCTGAGGACACATTTCCCCATTTGCTTTAAATGCTGCAGTGTGGAAGGACCCAACAAATAAGGGAAAATAACTTTAGTGAAGTAGTAAAATTGACAAAACAAAGTGCTATCAGTGAACAAAATAAACTGCCAAGAGAGACCTTATGCCTCCACTAATCTCTTTCAGTTTGTTATCTAAGGCATTGCACAGAATAGAGAAGGACTTCTTTCTGATCATTTAAGTCAGTGGCTCTCCAACCTTTCCAGACTACTGTACTCCTTTTCAGGAGTCTGAGTTTTCTTGCATATCCCCAAGTTTCACGTCACCTAAAAACTACTTGCTTACAAAACCACACATAAAAATACAAAAGTGTCACAGCACGTTACTGAAAAACTGCTTGCTTTCTCATTTTTACCATATAATTATAAAATAAATCAATTGAAATATAAATATTGTACTTACATTTCAGTGTACAGTATACACAGCAGTATAAACAAGTTCTTGTCTGTATGAAATTTTAGTATATACCGACTTCACTAGTGTTTTTTTATGTAGCCTGTTGTAAAACTAGGCAAATATCTAGATCAGGGGTGGCCAACCTGAGCCTGAGAAGGAACCAGAATTTACCAATGTACCTTGCCAAAGAGCCACAGTAATACGTCAGCAGCTCACCCATCCGCTCCCCTCCAGCTCCCAGCGCCTCCCACCCACTGGTAGCCCTGCAGGCCAGCGCCTCCCACTCCCTCCCCACACCTTCCAATCAGCTGTTTCATGGCATGCAGGGGCTCTGGGGGGAGAGGGAGGAGCGAGGACACTGCAGGCTCAGGGGAGAGGGTGGGAAGGGGTGGAGTGGGGGCAGGGCTTGTGCAGAGCCAGGGGCTGAGCAGTGAGCACCCCTTAGCACATTGGAAAGTTGGCACCTATAGTTCCAGCCCCGGAGTCGGTTCCTATACAAGGAGCCACAGGTTGGCCACCCCTGATCTAGATCAGTTGATGAACCGTTTGGAAGACCTCTGCGTATCCCCAGATTTAAGTTAAAACCAACCCTTTCAACTTCTTAATTAATGTTTCCTGTTCTCTCCTTTTATGAGAGACTCCAAACTTTTTCAAATACCATCTCATATAGTTGGATATTCTTTACAACCCTGAGTCAAGCAACCTTACACTTTCCTTGATATTCCACCTCAGAACTGTTCCTTTCATCACTCTCCTTCAATCCAATTTAACAAAATAAACACACAAAAGAGGAACCAGATAGGTATGTAACTTGCGTTCCTAGTGATCTTGTGGTATTGCAACCCTCATTCTTCCACTGGCACTTTCCCTCCTTCGCCAACCCCTGCTGTGTTAGGACTTTTAAATGGAAAGTTCCTTGGGGGCAGGAATTTGTCAGTTTTATTTGGCTGTATAATTCCACATCCCCTCGTGGTGTTATCCAAATAATGGTGGTCAATTTTCAGACAATTTAACCTAGATCTTTCCCCCATCCACTGTATCATCCCAGTCGTCAGAAAACAGCTCACCTCGACCTCTAGAGGAACTTCGACCTCGAGGAGCCCCTACCACCGTTCCTCCTCCTCGTCCCGTCAACCGCAGGACAGCAGCACTGTTTACAGACATGGAGAAATTTCTCTGCCAAGAAGAGGAGACAGCCAAGGTGAGATAAACAAGCAAACGTACCTTTCCCTATGCTTTTTAGAATAAAAATTTTACCTACCCTGACTCTCTTCTGTATACACTCTCTGCAATTGAAAATGCTCACGAACCACAAAACAAATTAAAAGATATGGAAAAAATTGCTTAGATACATGGGGATGTTACTAAGGATTCCCATTTAAAATACCATTTTTCAGCATCCTTATCTTCTATTCTTAGTGTTTCCTTTCCTTTCAACCTCTAAACTAACAAAGGGAAACTTTTGCCTTTATCTTTCCATCACCTTTCTGGAAGATACAAGAATGCAGCACAGTCAGCTCCCTGAAGAGCAAGGATGGTGGTATCAGCTAAGATACTATGGTGACGGAGAGCCAGAGAAACAGCTAGAGACGCAGATGACAAGTCCATGCCAGTAAAGGACACATTACAATGAGCTGTGAGACTGAAAGTTACACTCCAGCCCCAAAAAAGTGACTTACCTGAAATTCTTATTTTCAAAAAGTAATTAAAAATGTGCTGCAAGTACTGTCTCCCATGCTCCCTGCATATGACTGACTGGAACGTCAATAGCTTAAAATCCATAGTCAGAGAGCCACCTTATAAGTGAGTAATGCATGCCTACTCACTGATATAGTGCACCAATACTATCTCCAATCAGTTCATTTTTAAAGCAAGACAGTAACATATCTCCTCCATTCTTCAGGAACACGGGGTGGTTGAGAGGGAATCTATTACAATTATTACCTTTCTGAATAATAATTAAAAAGTATAATCTTTCTCCAAAAGTATATTAACAGAAATAGACCACTTCTGAAGACTCAATATTTTTATGAATCACTAAAAGTTTAACAAAAAAGCTCATTTTAGTAACAGAAAAAACAGTAACAAAAATCCTATGCAACAGTCATGGAGTGCAACAGAAACAAGAAAAAAAGATTTACTAAGGACATTTCAACATAGAACAACTAGCTATATAGAAACACCCCAAATGTTCTGAACATTGACAGTTGGAAGTTTAGGCACTTCTGCCCAGAAACCAATTCCGTAACACGAGCATACCAAACTTGGACTCACGTTGTACTTCCAAGTCTAAGCTTTAAATTAAAAAAAATGCACAGAACTCCATGTAGTTGTTCTGTAAGTCTTCTAGAAATTAATCTATTGGGGATAGACTAGCATTGCTTGCATGCCTCTGGACACATCTAACTTAATATGGCCTTGAAGAGTCCAGTCTTCTAAAGGAGTAACGATGAGACGACCAATTAGATCGCCATTTAGACTTTATATATTGGTGTCCAAAGAAACAGGAAGCTGCATGCACTTTAGTTTATTTCAAATAAATCTAAACAAATATTTGACATCTATTTGGAAAGGAAGAATCTCTCCAAGAGGAGACTGGTAACTATGAGCATAGCTCGCAAAAATCCAAAACTTTCTTTGATGAGTGTTGCCAACTTCTACAAAATCTGAGTATTCATTTAACGTTTTTTTTCTAGCTCTTATAATTGCTAAGAAAACCTTCCAAAATTAACTGAACATGCACAGCTGTGATAATGTCTTCCTCAGTCTGCAGACAGATTACTTGAGTATCTTTGCTGCTGCTCAGATTGTCGCAAAGTGAAAATTGGCAGCGTGCAAATTGATCATATTCATAACCCTAGTCAATTTCACTCTGTTACTACTTGGGAAAGTTAAAAGCAGAAACATATGCAAGCTGTGGAATATTTCCCAAAAACAGAGGAGGGGAGAAGGTAAAGTAGTGGTAACACTTCGGATGCTGAGACAACAATGGTGGGAAATTTTAGAAAGGTCTACTGTATAAATGGCCACAGAAAAAAGGTAAACTGATCATACACAATGGTTAGACAGCATACATATAGAAAAAAGGAAGTCATGTAGTCACTTAATATATCACCAAAAAAACTGTAATCATGAAGGACTGTCATATTAGGAAATTGATCTCACTTCAACGTGTTAACCAGGAAGGTGGTTAAGTAGCACAACTGGTCAGAGCAATCTGTTGTTCTTTTGGATTTTCTCAGAGCAATTGCAAGAGGTGAATTTTACTTTAACTTATAACCTTTACTAAATAGTCTCCTTAGAGTCAGTGTTCTAATTCAATAATAAATGTACTTGAAACAATTACTTAAATCTTCCTTTTGCACGATATGAACAACAGATTGCACGTTTATCTAAAAGTATAATACCTGGTTGCTTACCCATCCATGGAAAAAAAACGCATATATACAAGCATACAACATTTTGGTGATCTATGGATAGTCAGGAGAGACCACTGTGACCATCTAGAATGACCTCCTGTATAAGACAGCCCACAGAATTTCCCCAAAATAATTCCTGTTTGAACGAGAGAAGTGGCTCTCAACCTTTCCAGACAACTGTACCCCTTTCAGGAGTCTGATTTGTAACTTGGCGATATGCAAAACACCTCACTTAAAACCTACTTGCTTACAAAAATCACACAAAAATACTAGTGTCACAGCACACTATTACTGAAAAATTGCTTAATTATATGGTAACAATGAGAAAGTATCAATTGGAATATAAATATTGTACTTACATTTCAGTACATAATATATAGAGCAGTATAAACAAGTCATTGTCTCTATGAAATTTTAGTTTGTACTGACTTCGGTAGTGCTTTTTATGTAGCCTGTTATAAAACTACGCAAATAACTAGCTGAGCTGATGTACCCCGCGGAAGACCTCTGCATACCCACAGGGGTACACATACCCCAGGCTGAGAACCACTGAACTAGAGCATCTTTTTTAGAAAAACATCCAATCTTGATTTAAAAGTAGCCAGTGATGGAGAAGCACCTCAATGCTTGCTAAGTTGTTCCAATGATTAATTATTGTCACTGCGAAAAATCTCTCTTAGTTTTAATTTGAATTTACCTAGCTTTAACTTCCAGTCAGTGGATCTTGTTATACCTCTGTCTGCTAGATTATAGATCCCTTAATTATTTTGTTCCCCATATAGGTACTTATATACTGATCAAGTCACCCTTAACTTTTTATTTAAATTGAATAGATTATGCTCGTTGAGTCTATCATTAATAAGTCCCGTTTTCCAATCCTCTAATCATTCTCGTGGCTCTTCTCAGAACACACTCCAATTTACCGACATCCTTCTTGAAATGTGGAAAACAAAACTGGACGCTGTCCCAACAGCAGTTGCACCAGTGCCAAATAGAGGTAAAGTACTTCCCTACTTCTACTCAAGATACCCACTTGTATATCCAAGGATCACATTTATCCTTTTGGCCACAGCATGGCACTTCAAATTCATGTTCAGCTGACTATCCACCAAGATCCCCCTCTGTTTATGCTTTAATTTATCGGGGAGAGAGAGAGAGAGACAGACAGAGCACCATATTGGTGCATAGATGTATTTTAAACATTTGAAGAAGTAAATAAGTCGGTCTAGAGACCTCACTCTGATCAACAGCACGGGGAGATCTAGCGCATATAAGTTGACCATTTGAGAGTCTAGCTATCAACAGTGTGGATCCAAGAAAGGCTCAGTGGTAATTTGTGCCTCTGTTGGGATACCAGGCCTCAAGACTCTTAAGGTCCCCAGCACATACACTGGTAAGTATGTAGGATTTAAAACTCAGGAAGGAGCTCTGCAGTAACAGGAGCACTCAATTACTTAGGTCGATTATGGGGGAGCGGGTCCCCCAAACTGGATCCCACTGCGGCCTCATGATGACCTCAATGAGGTGTTTCTTGCGGTGGAGAGCTTGGCTTTCCCAGGTACAGATCGGGAACAAGAGGCAGATACTGCATTTGGACGTGATGTGGGCTTTCCCCAAGCAGTACAAATAGTGTTGGTGCTTCTTGTGAGCGAAAACAAGCAAGGGAAGGAAGCACATACCTTGAACTCCAACATCTTTGGCTTATCTAACGTTCCCCAAGCTCTATGTACCCTTAACACACAAGCACTTACAGAGTCTACCGATAGACATTTTGTGATTGAATTTTGGCCATTACTTGAAGCAATCTTCAACATCAAAAAAATAAGAGGACCAAAACACATTAAGTATTAAGAAGCTTGATTTTAAAAAAAAAAATGTAATCTGAGAAAAATAAGACAGCTTTGGAAGAAAAACTTTTACAAGAAAATTTCAATGTTGGCAGTGGTTTGATGCTTCGAAAACTTGTTTTATTTGTTAGAGAAACTAAATGGCTACACTAAACATCTGGAAACTAAAACTGTCTAGGAAAAAAGGAGAAAAAAATTAAGCAGAAAAGGGGACAAATGAAGTTTCTCAATCTTCTGCAGATAAAGAGAACTGATGACTATAGGCAGTTCAGACAGAGTCAACCATGACACAATATAAGAGTTTGGAATTTGAGATGAAAGAATTTCAGTAATATACTATGCACTAGGTCAGAGCACAAGATTCAGGAGCTGTAGCTATACTATACTATCTATACTACTGTTTACCATTGGAGAAAAATCTCTTAGCTGCAAAAGCACTGAAAGAAGTCCAAAAATCAGCCAGTAAGGTAGCAAAAAGTCAGTGAGTGAAGACCAGAAAATAAGAGAATAGTCTTGTGCAATTAATGACGTGTTCATTTGGTACCAAATGTTCACTCTGTTTTTCAAAGCATTCATTACATGTGCAAAAGGCTTCAATGAGAACATCAGATTTTTTGTGAACTTGGGGGCCCATTCAGATGACAGAAATACTGAACTCAGCCCTGGTATCACTATGAGTTCAGGTCAAATTTAGCAGCGTTGTATTGATTTAACCCTGCACCCGTCCACACGACGAAGCCATTTTTGTCATCCTAAAGGGCTCTGAAAATCCATTTCTGTACTCCTCCCTGACAAGGGGATCAGCACTGAAATTGACATCGCCGGGTCAAGTTTGGGATAGTGTGGATGCAATTAGACAGTACTGGCCTCCGGGAGCTATCCCAGAGTGCTCCATTGTGACTGCTCTGGACAGCGCTTTCAACTCAGATGCACTAGCCAGGTACACAGGAAAAGCCCCGGGAACTTTTGAATTTCATTTCCTGTTTGGCCAGCGTGGCGAGCTCATCAGCACAGGTGACCATGCAGTCCCAGAATCGCAAAAGGGCTCCAGTATGGACTGAACGGGAGGTACTGGATCTGATCGCTGTATGGGGAGATGAATCCGTGCTATCAGAACTCCATTCCAAAAGATGAAACGCAAATATATTTGCAAAAATCTCCAAGAGCATGATGGACAGAGGCTACAACAGGGACCCGCAACAATGCCACGTGAAAATTAAGGAGCTCAGGCAAGCCTACCAAAGAAGCAAATGGCCACTCTGAGTCAGAGCCCCAGACATGCCGCTTCTATGATGAGCTGCATGCAATTCTAGGGGGGGGCCCCTACCACTACCACACCCCTGTCCATGGACACCTGCAAAGGGGGAGTCTCATGCAACAGGGATGAGGATTCTGGGGACAAGGAAGATGAGGAGGAGGAGGAGAGCGCATAGCAGGCAAGCGGAGAAACTGTTCTCCCCGACAGCCAGGAACTGTTTATCACCCTGGAGCCAACACCCTTCCAACCCTCCTAAGGCGAGCTCCCAGACCATGAAGTTGGAGAAGGCATCTCTGGTGAATGTACCTTTGTAAATATAATACATGATTTAAAAGCAAGCATGTTGAATGATTAATTTGCCCTGAAGTCTTGGGATGCATTCACAGCCAGTACAGCTACTGGAAAAGTCTGTTAACGTGTCTGGGGATGGAGCGGAAATCCTCCAGGGACATCTTCATGAAGCTCTCCTGGAGGTACTCCCAAAGCCTTTGCAAAAGGTTTCTGGGGAGGGCAGCCTTATTCCGTCCTCCATGGTACGACACTTTACCACGCCAGGCCAGTAACACATAGTCTAGAATCATTGCGTAACAAAGCATGGCAGCGTATGGTCCTGATGTTTGCTAGCATTCAAGCAACGTCCGTTCTTTATCTCGCTGTGGTATCCTCAAGAGAGTGATCATCCCAGAGAATTGGGGGGGTGGTTTAGTTGGGTTTGTGCTGCATGTTAACCCAAAAACCGCAGCCCCTCCTTTTAAATGGCCAACGCAACAGGTGCTTGGTATGGGAAAGGAGGGTGCTGCTGTTTGAAACCATTCCCACATGTTATGAAGGTTGAAGAAGCCAAAAGACTGTGGCTTACCATGGCTGCCTGCAAGCTGAATTCTGTTGCCCGGCCCTGCATGTGTGATCTCTCACACCAAACCGGCAGGCCCTCAATATAAGAGGCAAAATGCGACCTTGTACCGAAAGCACATGTGCTATGTAAGTTAGCAGCTTGGTTCACTGTGAAAGAGTCCACCTATTGTTCTCTAAAATGTGTCTCTTTAAATACTACTCTCTTTTTTTTTTCCTCCCGCAGCTGTAAATGTTTCAACGCTTCCCCTGTCATCTCCATCCCAGAGGCTAGTGCAGATAAGGAGGAGAAAAAATACGCACTCACGATTAAATGTTCTCTGAGCTCAGGCAGTCCTCCCACACTGAAAGAGCTCAGCAGAATGCGTGGAGGCAAACCATGGCAAACTCCAGGAAAGCAAAAATGAACATGAGGACAGGAGGGATGAGCGAGATGAGAAGTGGCGGGAGCAAGATGAGAGGAGGCAGGATGCAATGCTGAGGCTACTGGGGGATCAAACTGATATGCTCCGGCATCTGGTGGAGCTGCAGGAAAGGCAGCAGGAGCACAGACCGCAACTGCAGCCCATGTAACTGCCCGCCCTCCTCCCCAAGTTCCATAGCCTCCTCACCAAGACACCCAAGAATGCGGGGGGAGGGGGAGCCCTTCCAGGCACCCAACCACTCCACCCCAGAGGACTGCCCAAGCAACAGAAGGTGGGCATTCAATAAGTTTGGAAGTGCAGTGTTGTCTTGTCCTTCCCTCCTCCCCTCATCCACCACCCCACCGGGTACTTCCCTCCTCCCCACCCCTCTCGGGCGACCTTGGCAGTTATCCCCCTATTTGTGTGATGAATTAATCAAGAATGCATGATTTTGAAACAATTACTTTATTGCCTCTGCAAGTGGTGATCAAAGGGGGGGGAGGGTGGTTGGCTTACAGGGAAGTACACTGAACCAAGGGGGCAGGTTTTCATCAAGGAGAAACAAACAGAACTGTCACACCGTAGCCTGGTTAGTCATGAAACTGGTTTTCAAAGCCTCTCTGATGCGCAGTGTGCCCTGCTGTGCTCTTCTAATCGCCCTGGTGTCTAGCTGCGTGTAATCAGCGGCCAGGCGATTTGCCTCAACCTCCCACCCCGCCAGAAACGTCTCCCCTTACTCACAGATATTGTGGAGCACACAGCAAGCAGCAATTAGAATGGGAATACTGGTTTCACTGAGGTCTAACCAAGCCAGTAAACTGCGCCAGCGTGCTTTTAAACGTCCAAATGCACATTCTACCACCATTCTGCACTTGCTCAGCCTATAGTTGAACAGCTCCTGACTACTGTCCAGGGTGCCTGTGTACGGCTTCATGAGCCATGGCATTAAGGGGTAGGCTGGGTCCCCAAGGATACATATAGGCATTTCAACATCCCCAACGCTTATTTTCTGGTCTGGGAAGTAAGTCCCTTCCTGCAGCTGTTCAAACAGACTAGAGTTCCTGAAGATGCGAGCGTCTTGTACCTTTCCCAGCCATCCCACGTAGATGTCGGTGAAACTTCCCTTGTGATCCACCAGTGCTTGCAGCACCACTGAAAAGTAGCCCTAGCGGTTTACATAATGGCTGCCAAGGTGGTCTGGTCCCAAGATAGGAATATGCGTTCTATCGCCCCACCACAGTTAGGGAATCTCTCTCTCAAAACACAGCCTATCCTCCTGCACCACATCACTAACTCTGTGCCTTACAGCTCCATTGGTAAAATGGGGCTAATGCGTCATTTCTTCCAGCCTTTGTCTCACCTATTTAATTTGGAAACCCTTTGGAGCACAAACTGGTCTCCTCTACATTTGTGGATGGTCTACCACAATGGAGCCACAATCTTTGTTTGGGTCTCTCAGTGCTAATGTAATACAAAATAATGAAAGAATATTACTTCAACAGGCAGCAAAAAATGCCAATGCAAAAATAATTTTTATTTCTGCCCACTCCCCATTCATATTTATGGAGAGTTGTGTGTATACTGGTATAACAGGGAAGAGGAAAGATTCCTCACAAACACATCAGACTTTACTCTCAATAGCCAATAGGATGGAGCAAGAGACTTTGAACTCCCTTATTCGACAAGCCGGTTTTGCCGGGTTGAGAGAAAGCAGGATTCCTTCCTAGAGACCTAATCTGAACAGGAATGCTCTCTAAGTCTAAGGAGTGAGACCCACATGGCTGTTATACGTTGTCTGTGGTGGAAACCATCCTATCTCAGAACACGATATTCCTTCAAGAGGAATCTCAGACAAGTTCATACCACCACCTAGTAAAAAGCAACATAAGGTGGATCACTTCAGCCTGAAGTGATCTCACTATAAGCTAAAGTCACTGTCACCAAGAAAAATAATTTCCATGTAAAACATGAGCTCACAAGTTGGGAAAATAGTTGGGGTGGGGGGAGGCAGTGTGCACACCCCTTTATAATCTTTACCAGTGGTCAGAGCACTTGCCTAGGATGCAGGAAACACAGGTTTCAATCCCCATTCTGGACCAGGGACTTGCATTCAGGTCTCCCTTCTGCCAGGTGACTGCCCTAATCACTAGGCTACAGGCTATTCATGTCTCAATCCTTCCTTTCAAAGATGTTCGATTTTGTAAAAGTACTTAAATATTCATTGGGCCAAAAAAAAGTGAGACTGATTCAGAAGAGGGATTTGAATTCACAATTGTTAACTCTAATGAAGCACGACAGACCCACTTACTAGAGGCAACAAGGGGTCCTGGGATAAAGAGCTCAGTCTGCTTCTGACAGGGAGGTCCTGGTAAGCTACAGAAAGTGACTGGGCTGGCCATCCACTCTGGAACCCTTAAAAAAAAAAAAAGTTAAATTTTGATCCTTTATGAGAGGGAGCTTAGGACCAACTCCTGATGCTGCTTTTGTTGGTGCAGATGTCTATCAGGTTCCCTCGAAGCCAGCTATTGAGATGAAAACTGACCTTCTTGCAGAAGGAAGCACAGGAACATAACAGACAAGAAAACACATGTTGGCCTTCAACTAGAAATGATCCACATATTCCTCAGATCCTCATATTTTTCCAGATCTCTTTGTAAGACCTTGCAGCAAAGTAGACCTACTGACATCCACCCCAAAGCATCCACTCCAGCTATCACATAAACCACACCAAAAAGCCACCCCAGAGCTGATGTTAGAATAGGTTTGTGCTTTAAACTCAGTGTGTCTGAAAAGGAACTTTACCTGGACATGGACCTTTTACCAGAGCTCAATCTGCCCTTCGCTCATGAAAAGCTAGCAGCCCACCACTTGAAGGATTGCAATTATGGGCTGGTAAAACCCTTTGTCCAAAGGAATCCCAGCACCAAAGCTCAGGATCTTGAGGAGCAATAATGTATTTGTGGTAGTGCTAACCCTCAAGATCTTATGTGAGGACTGAGAAACAAGTCCACATTCTCTAGAAATAAATGTGTTTCTCAATTGTCTTTTAAGACTTGGGCTTTGATGTGAAGTGTCTGCCACAACTTCAACTAGTCAAATATATGGGGCAAGAACATGGCAATTCTACTGAATGATAGCTCCTAGTTCAGGTAACTCATCTGTGCATTCCTCCTGAACATTCTTCCTTCCTCCTAAGAGGTCAAGGCAGTGGACAAAATCCTGAAAAGCAAGTGTCTCTGCATGCAAATTAATTCCAAAGTACAAAACAGAGATGAAGAGGCAGAGTCAGGACACTAAGCCACAAAACACAATGTCCAATAGAATTATCTCAGTCAAGGAACCAAAGTTCCTTTGAAATCTCTGGGAACAAACTTTACCAGCGCTCCAGCGCCAGAAGCCAAAATTACTGTGGTGTCCACAAATAAGACTATAAAGACTAAGTCTGGCTAGAAGGTATGGAAGAACAGAAAAACAACACAAAGACAGACATGATGAGAGGACTGAAAAGCCAGAGGGCAAATAGAGAGCCAGAGGTCGTGCAGAGAGCTCCACTGCTGACTACCATCAAGAAGGAACTGATTGTAAGGTTCAAAAGATGGCAGGCATCCACATGTACATGGAGAGCTGGTACAAAATCAAGCTTGCTACAACTACCCTTAAGAACCAACAACTTTAGAACAGGAGTTCTCAAGTTTTTTTTCACAGTTTGGGCCACATCTTAATAGAGATTATCCTGTGGACCACTGGCTCTGTCACTCATGGTTGAGCAGCCCACTTTTCCTTTTCCCCCTACCTCCCACTGTTCACAGGTGTATCTATAGGAACTACAGTAGGTAAGTACGCAAGCAATCAAGCAACTTCCTAACATTTTGCATGTAAGCAAGTACACTTTTACCTTTTAATCAAGTTAATTGCTAGAGACAGGAGGACAGTCAGCAACACATGACCAGCCAACTCTTCATAGGCCACAGATTGGGAACCTCCACCTTACAGCTTGGGGAAGTCCACATGTCTCACGGTAAGAAAAAGACTGCCACTGAATCCTTGGGGGATTACTCATGATTATCTCCTCTGTAGATCTGATCAAAAACTAGGGTACTCTTCTTCCCTTGAAATGAAAAGCCAAGGGCACTGCATTGTTGCAAATACACTATTCTCACAGGCAAACAGCATCCTACTATAAGAGGGAGACTAAGAGCCTTCTTGACAGTTTAAGTAATACATTCCCTCCGTGACATCTGAGAATTTGTATTATCTGGATGGAGATGAATGATGAATACCTTGAGAGCCAAATTTTGGAAACCTGAGATCCAAGAGATTTATTTGTGAAGTCAATCTTCTTTGGCTTCCAAGGTCATGAGCACAAGGACCACTTTTATCACCAGAGATGGAAACTGAGGTAATAATGGCTTCCCTTTGAAACTCTGCTACCTCTCAATAGTGAGTACTTGGGGAAGTAGTAAAACCATCAAGACCCAGGCAGCAAGTCTGTATTACAATTGACTCCGTTTAGCAGGGGATCCTGCAGGGCTCTGACACCAATTGGATAGCCATCTCTAACATGAGAGTTGACCTCACCATATAAGAGCCACTCAGGAGAAGGATAATTGAAAAAGAATGATTTGCCTGACTTTGAAAAGTATCCTCTCCAAGGCCCCATTCAACAACCTCTAAGACTGATTGTCATATCTAGAAAAGTTGGAAGAAAATGTCCTCAAAATGTAAAAAGCGGGACAACAATTGTTTTAGCAGGCACAGAAACTAAGGCAGAGGTACTGTTAAGGAGAACAGTGAGCACAGTGCCTTTAAGATGACATAGAACTAAATATGGAGGTCACTCACCTGTAACCAGAGTTCTTCAAGATGGACTCTGCATAGTCACACTTACGGGATGTGCCTCAGGTCCAGCTCTGACTGTGGAACTTTTTGATAGCAGTGCCCGTTGGAGCGTTTTCATGCCCCCTCCTGCCCCTCCCCTCACTGTTCCTGAATGTTCTGAGGGTGAGGCTATAAAAGGGGATGTGGCACTCTGGCCGCCTCAGATCCTTCAAGTGCCTCCTCCAAGTCCCACTTTGGTTGTAATTAAGACTCTGAGGAAGAGAGAAAGGTGGGCAGGATGCGTGAATATATCTCAAAGACCTCCGGCTAAGGTGAGTAACCTCCATTTCTTCTTTGAGTGTCCTCTGCATATTCCCACTCATGAGGGTAGTTTGACAAGCAATACTGCCCTTTGAGGAAGGTGGGACATGGAATCCTAATTAAATAGGGTATTGCCCTGCCAAACTGTGCATCAGCTCTGGATGCTAAAGTCCAAAGAATAGTGTTTTGTAAACATATGCAGGGAGCTCCACATTGTACAGACCTCTGTAAGAGTAATATGTCTAAGGCATGCCAGTGAAGCTGCCTTGGCTCTCACAGATTGTGACCTAATTTCCTTAGGGACAAGGACTAACGCTAAAACGTAGGCCTCATGAATGCAGAGCCTAACCTATTTTGATAGTGTTTAAGATGTGATTGCTTTGAATTTTTTGCTGTCAGCATAGGAAATCAACAGATATGGTGATTTCCTGAATTGAGTCCTATTTAAAATAAGCTAAAGCCCTTTTTGTATCTAACGCATGAAACATTGTCTCCTGAATGAGACAGAGATCTTGGAAAGAACACTGCCAGTTTAATGGATTAACGTGATGTTCAGTTACCACTTTAGGCGGGAACTTGGGACAGGGATGTAGCAAAACTTTGTCCTTATATAAAACAGTGAATAGTGGGTCTGTAGTTCACTCACTTTTCGAACACATGTTTAACTGAGAGGTGAAATAAAGGGCATTCTGCCGTTGGCCCAAATGGAGGCTTCATTATCTATGTGAGGCATTTGCTGAGGTCTCCACACAACAGAAGAATCTAACTCCTGGGGAATGTTAATCCTTTCATAAATCTCAATTCACTTCTGTGTGAATACTGACTTGTTACTGGCATAACCTCTCGCTTATAGATATGGCTACTAGATTAACCTTCATTGATGGGCAAAAAACCTGAAAGTTTCATCTGTTGCAGCTATTCTAATATATGCTAAACTGGAGCCATGGTTGGGGTTACATTATTATTGTTTGCCCAAACAAATCTCTTCTAATCTCATTTGAGGTTAACGACACTTAGAAGTTGATTCTTTCCTACAGTTAATTAGGACATGTATCTCTAGAGAGCAAGACTACTCCAACTCTATCAAAGCCCTACAGCCCTGGTCTTCAAACATGGAGAATATAGGTCTGGGCAATAAACTTTTTTTCTTTTAATTCAACAGATTTGGAGTAAGAGGGAGAGACTGGTAAACTCCTTTTGACAGCCAAAGGTGGTCTGGGAACAACTTATCTCAACCATGCCAGAAGCACCAAAATTACTTTAGTTCTCTTCTGTTGTGTGTTCGAATTTTTTTTAAAAAAAAGGCAAAAAACATTTTTTAAACCACCCCCTCCCCCCCGTAGATTAGGAAAAGCGAGAGGAAGGCATACAGGAAAACCTGATTTCATCTTATGAGGAATGCATCCAAAGGATTGGTTGTCACTTCCTGCTCTCAAGCAAACCTTGGCTCATTCTGCATAACTGGAAAGAGATCTACATCCTGACACCCCAAGTTGAAGATCGTGCATATCATCATCTCTAACACACACTCATGGAGTTCTGTTGCATCTGCTCAGCTGATTCGCAAGACATGTCTCTCCCTGCTAGATGTAGTACTACAGGGTAGATCTTGTGCTGAATGCCTCATTGCCACAGACCTACTGCTTCCCTTCATAGTTGCGCTGAGTGAGCACCTTCCTGCTTGTTTATATAGTACATAGCCATTGGTCTGTCCATGTCAACATGCACTACCTTCTGACATGACGAAGAAGAGCTCTTAGAGCTCCAAATATTGCTCTGATTTTTAGCACACTGATGTGCATTCTCTTTTCATAGGAATTCCCATGGTGGCACACACGCTGTTGAAGTGAGCTCCTCAGCCCACATTGAATGTGACAGGTTATTATTGCTGATGGTGCTGGAGGGCTGAAAGCCACTCCTTTCATAACACTGAGACTGAGTCCACTATGGCAGAGACAGGAACACATTCTTTGTCAGCCAGTACTGGAGAGACTCTTTTTAAGCTGGGTGTGAAGTGTAAGACACAGCTGAGTCTATGAAGTCAATTAGTCTGAGAAAGAGGAAGACTTCTGGCATGGAAGTTAGTGTAGCAAGGACATGTCTCATTTAATCTTTGCAAACATTTCTTCAGGCAAAAGCAGCACTGCAGAATGAGTCCAATATCAAGCCTATGAAGGTGATCCTATGTGAGAGACTCAATAATGATTTCTCCCAGTTTATCCCTAGCCGTAACTTCTTGAACTGGGAACATATTTAAGATATAGCTCTGGATACATTTTCTTCTGATAATGCTTTGATTAGCCAAATCATATGTAGATAAAAGTGCACTCTAAAAACCCTGGGTGCAGTAGAAAGGCCAAATGGAAGAACTCTTAACTGGAAGTCAGCCCCTCCTACTAGGGAACCAAGATACTTTGGTGTGCTGGTCTGACAGAGATATGGAAATGTGTATCCTTTAGGTCAAGAGCTACAAACCAGTCTTGTGTTGAAAGGGAAGGTATTATACATACCATGGTTAACATAATGGAAACGGTGCTTCCTAATGAAGGAATTGAGCTCCCTCAGGTCTAATATAGATCAGAGACCTCCATCCTTCTTTGGAATTAGAAAGTATTTTGAATAAAATATTTTCCCTCCAAATTCCCCTGTTATCTCTTTTATGATTCCTGCTTCCAGAAGAGAGAACCTCTGATCTTAATAAGCTCTCCGGAGAAGGGTCCCTGAATAGGGATAGAATGGGAGGAGTTGGCAGGAACAAGAGAACTGAATTGGGTATCTGCTGTGTACTATTGTTAATATCCACAAGTTGGTGGTTCTAGCACTCTGGCAGTCATAGAGGTTACAGAGGCAGTCTCCAAATAGGGTGGGTAAGGAATGTCTGAAACTCGATCTGCAGTTCTCTGGCCTTATATCAAACTTGAAATCTGGTCCAAAGTTGACACTGTGGTTTCTTTACCCTTTGCACATGGCTTAAAAGATCTTCTCCTTTGGTGCTGCTGCTGTCATTCAGCAGCTGTGCCTCCACAAAAAAATAAAATGGAAGATGAGGACAGACTTACTTCTGATACTTGAACACAAGTACACCAGATTTTTTTTCATGTTGGTATATTCCCAAATTTATGTCTGTAGAGGTCTTCATCCTCTCAAGGACCTAACCTGTCCTATCATCCAATAAACCATGTCCTCTGAAAGGAAGGTCCTCCATTTTAGCCTTTGTTTCTGGAAGGAATCCCGATGATCTAAACCAGTGTGTCAACTTTTTTGATACTAGGGACCAGCTTGCTGCCTTCCTAAACTGTCAGGGAAATCTCAGGGATTGGTGCCGGTCCACAGACCAGTCATTGAGAAACACTGATCTAAACTATGCATGTCAGAAGGATGGCAAAATCAAGTGCTCTAGCAGAAGCTTCAGCAGCAACTAAGGCCTCAAACCATATTTTGCAACAAACTTTCCTTCAGGGATGTGGGCATTAGCCAATTTCCTCTGACCTTCAGGGAAGAATTTCACAAATACTGCCATCTTTTCCCAGAGATGGTATTGGTAGCATGCCATAACAGCTTGCTAATTTGCCACTCCAATGTCACACATAGCAGAAGAAAATACTTTTCTGCCCAGAGCATCCATCCTTTTTCCTTTATCAGAAGGCCTGGAGTGAACCTGACATCCTTAGACCTTTGGACAACAGCCTCTACCCTAAAGTGAGTTGAGAGCTGGGTGAGTGTGGGGAAAAAAAAAAAAAAAAAGAAGAGAAATCCTCACATATCAGCAGATATAATTTATCAGCCTTTTTTGACATTGCCTGAGCAGAACTAGGAGTTGACATATTGCTTTTGCAATAGACAGTCTAGAACCAGAAATGCAATTCTATTTTTGAAGAGCCAAGGATGTGAAAAAAAAAAAGTAAGACGTCTCAGTTGGGGATCTTCAGTGTAGCTGCCATCCTGTCATGTGAAACAACAATGCACCCTCACAGGGGAAAGCGGCTGGAGTAATCCCTACATTTTAATCTGGAATGGTCTGGTCCTTCAGGTTCAGATCAATTTCTAGTATTCCTCAGGTACCATAGGCTCTTCTTGTGGCAACGTGTCTGGTACAATGACAGGAGATTGCTCTTTGTTCCCATGGACTGATCTGCGAGCTTCAGACTCGAGAATGGAAAACCTGCCTGAACTCTTGGAAAGGGAAGAACCCTAGAACAACAGCCATGTTGTGGCTCCAAGCAGTGCCTAGGAGGCGGCCAATAAGGCCATTTAGCCCATCAGGGTACATGCCAATCCAGTTAGAAGTCCACACCTGGTTACATTTCACAGAATCTGCAATGGTATGAATCCTCTCCATATGTTTGCTTACCAGCAAACTTTTCCTTAGAGTCTATGTGGTAAATTGGCGAGGCTGCTCAGATCTCAATAGTAGAGGGGAGATCAGTGGTCTCAGGGGCAGAACAGAAAAGAGTGATAGCATTTTACTAGGAGAGCATGTGGGAGTTTTAGGTGGTTGGAGAGATGGTGATTCATGAAGCTCCTCCATTCATCTGCTCTTCTCCAGAGGAGAATCAACAGTACAGAGGTCTGATGGAGTGTCTCTTGCATCTTGCATCATCTCTTGCATCATCGCTTCCTTCCGGATCCAAAAAAAACTCAATTTGTTGATTCATATGATGGAACTGAGCTGCCATCAGTACAGCCAATTGTCAAGGAGACTTGGAACAGAGAGCTGGATCCAGCGTGTCTGAAATATTAGCTATTTGCTTCGCTGTAAGATCAGTATCCTTCTGTTTTAATTCAGGATTGGGCTGACTAGAATCCATAGACAATGGATTCAGAACATATCCTCCCGCCCCAATGCTTTTGGGCTCTGCTGACAGAGCTCTTCCTGAGCACAAAATCCTTTCCTAAAACTGAAGTGACTGGATCCATAGCGGGGGGGGGGGGGGGGGGGAGAGAAGAAGTGAGATGGGGGAGCAGCAGCAGTCTCTCCTCAGAGGCCTTTCCCATCTCTGCTTTCTAATTTTGGATTCAACAATTTTAGCTCTCTTCTTGAGTCCTGCAGGTTTCCTGAAGCTTGAAACCAAAGACAGCACCTTTTGCAGAGATTTCTGCTGTTTCTCACCAGAAGCATCATGGGGCAGATGCTGGTCTGTGCTCCCAAGGATTTGAGAGATGTGTCGGATCTGAAAAACTTGGCTGTCAGACCACCTGCAGAAGCAGAGGTGGTGGTCTATTCTGATGTTTGTCCAAGCCTTCAGGGGGAAAGAACTGCAAACAGAGTGCCTTCTTGAGCGTCTCTCCTTCCTGGAGGCAAGCTAAGCATCTTGTATTAGGTTCAAATGCCAGAAAAAACAGTGGGACAAGAGGCCTCTTCATCTTTGGATCCACCAGTGGATCCTAATCACTGAACCAACACTCTAATCACTAAACTACTATTTAGGGGGGAAAAAAAATAATAAAAGAAAACCTATCACTAAAATGTTAAAACTTTACTATTTACACTAAGATCTAATCTATTATGAATGCTAAAAGTGTACAGAAGGCACTGATCTAAGCCAAGGATCCAGGCCAAGGGCCTAGAGCAGTTACTGATTTGTCAGCATGGCAGCAGGAAGAGAAATTGCCAAAGCAACATGCCCTCTTTTACAGCCTTACCCTCAGAATGTTCAGGAACAGTAAAGGGAGGGCCAGGAGGGAGACCAAGTGTCTTTCCATAGGCAATGCTATTGAAAAGTTCCACCATCGGAGCTGCATCTCATGAGCATGAATAGGCAGAGGACACTTGAAGAATCAGCAGCCATGCAATCACCAAAATGGTAAATTAGCATTAAAACTTCTACATTTTTCTTTTAACTGCTATCCTACTGATCTGAAAATTCTGTGAACTCAGAGACAGGGTCCTACAAAAAGCTACATAAATCTCAGACTCATTTCTTGGAAGCTTCTGATAATTTTGGATTACCAGATCAGCTAGGGGATGCCTGCTATTAATATAGCGGGAGCAGAATGATGAACAAAGGGATCCTGCTTAAACAATATAGGATGCCAACTGGGTTTTGATGCCAGGAACCTGGACTCTATGCCAACACTTGCTCAAGTCTCCCAGTCTTAACTCTTCCCAACCTTAATCTTATATTTTCAGATATAAATACAGCCTATTTGTCATCTGCCATTAGTCTAGCCCCAGTCCACAGAATGTTCTTAGTTATTCAGATTCATTTTTCACAAAATCATCTCTTAAACATCTGCAGATACCAACCTGTTCTTCTTCTGTAAAAGGTACAAGTGCCAGTGGTGGCAGGGGCTCCTCCTGTAAAATAGGTTGAAACTCCTTATCCAGAAGGTCTGAAGGTATCTGCAGGGAAGATAGCATGTTAAGAGCTACACTACAGATCAAGCATTACACCCTGATATACACATTCCAGAGATGGCACTATGCACCTTCTAATCTCCACCAAAAAACTCCTCTCTCTGTTCAATACCCACCTGTCTTTCTCCAGGGTTCTGGAAGCCAACATCCATGAATACAGCCAGCCAAAAGAACAATTATTTACTTTACTGTAAAGTGTAGTTCTTAGAGATATTTTGTCTGTGTGGATGCTACTCTAGGTGTACATGCACCCCATGCGCATGCAAACGGATTCTTTTTGCCAGCAGCGTCCACTGGGGCGATACCTGTGCCCTGCATGTCCTCATACCCCTCACCCAAGGACATCAGAGGTGAAGCAAGCCCAACTGCCCCTCAGGTCCTTTGTCAATACAGAATCATAGTACTGAAGCACTCCATTTTAGCAGGGAAGGAGGACAGGTCATGGGATCCATATGGACAAAACAGCTCAAAGAACCACAGTTACTGTCGAGAAAGCAATTATTCATTCTTCAAGTATTTGGCCATGTGGATCCCACTTTTGATAACTATCTAGCAGTTCTCTCTAAGGAAGTCGATGCTAGGAGTCCTGTTTGAACAGAGAGACTGCAGGCCCTACCAAATTGGACATCTAATCTGGCAACTAGGGAGTAATATAGCATGTGAATGTGTGTAGGGAACTTCAGGTAGCTGCCCTGTAAATCTCAAGCATGCAGATGAAGCTGCTTGGGCTCTACTCATGCACACCATAACGCAAGAGGGTGAATTAATTTAGACAGTTCATACAGATCTTTATACAATTAGATACTAACTGGGATGACAGTTTGAGTCAAATGGCCTGTCCCCTTACATCTAGTCCCAAAGGATACAAAAAGCCTGGGTGACTTGCAGAAGGGTTTTTTCCTACTGAGGGAGTTATGATAGTGCGATCAACATGTCCAGTGTATGAGACTTAAATCTCTCCAGGAGTCAAATGCAGTATAGCTAAAAATACCAGGATATGAACTGATCCAAATGTAAATCTGCGACTACTTTGGGTGAGGTCTGAGAGTCGTGTTATCCTTATACAATAAAGCATAAGGAGGCTTTGCCATCAACACTTGGATCTTGCTCACCCTGTTAGTCAAAGGTGGTAGAGAACAAGATGGCGAAGGATCAAAGGAGGGATCCATCAGGGATAGAAAGACAATATTTAAGATTTTAGAAAAGAGGGAGGCTGCCAAGTAAAGGAAAACTATGGACCATACCTTTCACTGACTTCATAACTATGGAATGTGAAAAGATAGTGTGACCTTAAATAGAAGGGTGACATGCTCTAATTGCAGCTAAGTGGACTCTAATTGAGCTAATGGAGAGAACTGTTAGCTTCCAAGATAATAAATAGCCCAAAACACTACTAGACAGTGACATCTAGCAAATGCTGAGGAGCTTGGGATAGTAGTCTTTACCACTTTAATCTATGTTAGCCTCGTAGAAGCCTTTTTTCTTTGAATAAGAGTGTCCTGGCACTTCAGAAAAGTACCTTCTGTTCATAACGCTCAGCTATCAATTGTGCATATGGTCAGATGCAGAGATTAAGGACTGGGGGCAGGATTTGGCCCTGATCTTGGGAAATAACATCTAACAAGTCTGGTAGAGCAATTGGAGGCTGCATCCGGAGGTCTATCGGGTCAGGACTGCAAATACTGAGGCTATCATTAGTAAGGCCTTGTCTGGTCTCATTTTTCTGAAGACGCTGGGAATTCAAGGGATCATGGAAGAGTATATATCAGGTCCCTTGTTGGGATGTTGCTGAATTATGAATTGCTGTGATTCATACAAATGAATGCGGAGAACATGAGTTTGGTATGGCTTGGTACATCTGAATTTGCTAGAGGATTCTGGGAGCAGGGATCTCTTAGCATCAGACAGTTGGTATGGAAATTTACTGAGACTGCTGAAATTGCACTTGAATGGTTAAACAGAGGCTCTATCTGTGTGTGTGTTTTCAACTTGAAATTTTGGTCATGTCAGCTGATGGCCAGCTCACAGAGTAAAGAAAACGCAGAAAACGTGTGATTAGTACTGAATGACCCAGGTAAAAATTACCCTTTAGGATGGCACCACACTAAGAGCTCAGGTGAATGATTGATGAGAAGGCAAACATCAACTGACCTTCGGTCTTTGTCTTGCAGTCCCTTCTAAAATATTAATTAGAAAAACCAGGCATGGAATGCCCACAGGGCAGATTTCGAGGACATGTGACTCCTTTGAGAGCAACGGTATAAATGTTCAGAATATCATATAGTTCTTAGTTCCTCTATTAACATCTGAAGAGGTCCGTAACACTGTAAGACAGGGTCGCAGGGTAATCAACCCCTTGCTACAAGTGACTTTTCTTGGACTTTTGGTTACCCCGAGGTTCTCTGGTTCAAGACACTGCTTCGGGTGACATTTAACAGACCAAGTACTTGAGAAGAAAAGACTCCATCTAGGACTGGTAGCTATATCTGCTTGGTTTGCCAATCAGGATACCGGGTAGGGCTAATATAGTTACTGTGACGTTCCTCTCTAGTATTATCTGGACTGGTGATATGCTAGGCCTCTCCAATCCTTGACTCTGGGAGCCAGCCTTAACCTGCTCTGCTGTGAGAACCCCCACTCCTGGGCTGTTCACGCACAGCCTCTGGCTTGTAAGCTGCTCCCAGCTACTTGCAACCATTTACACTAGCCAATACCTCCAATCCGAGACACAACCCTGGGAACCTCAGTCTTGCAGTGTCCAGTTATGCCCACTGGATGCTGCAAGCTTATATAAATTTGTCAATTTAACAAAGAAATTGATATGTACCAGGCTTGTTCTCCCAAAGGGAGTCTCTGACACACTGCAAACCAAATGCACTGCTTCAGGTAGAATGAACTAACAGATTTATTAACTATAAAAGTAGATTTAAGTGATTATAGTCAAACCATAACAAGTCAGATTTGGTCAAATGAAATAAAAGCAAAATGCAGTCTAAGCTGATCTTAACATTTTCAATGTCCTTAAAAAACTTAGATGCTTCTCACTACAGGCTGGCTAGTTACTTTTCAGTCAGGCTTTCCCCTTTGATCAGCGTTTCAGACGCTTGATGGTGGTGGCATCTGTAGATGTAGGTGAGAGAGAGAGCATGGCAAAATGTCTCTCCCTTTTATCATGTCCTTTCTTTCCTCTTGGCTTTGCCCCCCCCCCTTCAGAGTCAGGTAAGCATTACTTCATTGCAGTCCCAAACTGCCCAAAGGAAGGGGGTGACTCCCTCAAGGGTCTAATAGATTCTTTTGTTGCTGCCTAAGCCAGCGTCCACTGTTCCTGTGGGGCTGGGCTGGGTTTGTCCCATCCATGCCCTGAAGAGCTGTGAACTGCCTCTCTGTTCTTGGAGAGTTTTTGCATGGGCTTACTTTAAGCCATGAGGATACGTTTTCAGCCTCCTAACTATATACATGAAATCATAACCTAGAACCTTACTATAACATTACTGTAACAATTACTATAACATCACTATAACAACCATGCTCAGTGCATTATGAGCCTTCCAAAGACACCCAACCTGACCAACTTTGCATTGGATACCACACAATCATTTTATAAAGATAAACATTGGGCTGTAGGGTGTCCCCCCGAGGTACAGAGCTTCACAGTTACTGAGGGTATATGCTTGGGGAACTGAAGCTTATTAGGAAGATGTATTATATAACCTTTTACTGCTTGTGTAATTCTCTCTCAAATAAACTGCTGTGCATTGAGCAAATTGAATCCAAATTTTCACTGGTACCGGTAATAATCTGCCCAGCTGTGGGCCATTAAAGATCCATTTCAACATCCCTCACCTACAGGATTGGAAACATATCTGGAAGGTAACCTCCTCTGCAGCAAAACATTTGACACTTTCTTTAAGTTGGTGACAATTAAGTCTAAGAAAGAGGGTCCCCATTAGAGGAAGATTTGCTGGAGGACAGAATCCTTGAAAGCCCATTCTTGGACTACTTCCTGTAGGGATAATCTGGTAAATACAGCTGTGGAAGTAATCTAATGTTGTATGCACTACTTCCATAAATGTATTATCTCCTGACAGAGATTATCTCACTCTCCATTCTCTGGAGACATAGTGCGCATCACTGTAGTACCATCGTTCAGAGTTTGAATCATGAAAGCTCTACATGCTAAACGTATGGTTTTCAGCTTCAGCATGTTATATGGATATGAGATTCTTTTGGGGACCAAAGACCCTGCATCTGTATATGACCTAGGTGAGCTCCACATCCTTTCTGGGAAGCATCCATTACCCCATTCGAGGTAAGGAGGCGTGAAGCAAAAAGTATGCCCTAGCAGATTTCTTATGGATCCTTGTATGAGACTAGAAAGGATAGCAATTCTGGAGAGACTAAAACCTATACGTCTATGCTGTATCTGCTGGGCTGATAAAACAGACTTCAACAATCCCTACAGGGGAAAAACGTGACAATTTAAAGTGCAAGTTGCTCTGTGACCTAATAAGCTGAAACAGTCTCACACTGAAGTCTGGGGAGGACACTTCAATTCTGAGATGATGTCCACAATGGCACAGAATCTCTTCAGGCTCTTGCTGTTTTAGAGTTCATAGGAGTGGTCCTAAACTCAAATTGTCTGAGTCGGGAAAGAAAGTGGATTTCTCATGGTTTGCATTGAGTCTCACTGAGGTAAAGAGCTTGAGGACTATTCTTATTGAGCTGGGTATCTTCTGAAGAGATTTGTCTTCAATCAGCCATTCTTCAAGGTATGGATAGGTGAGCTGCTGGGAACTTGCTAAACATTTCTGTTGCCATGCAAAGTCTTACAGGCAGAACTCCATGCAAGTAAGCATGAGCTTCACACTAGGAAACAAGGTATTAACTGCCTACTGGATGGACAGACACAGAAATATGCATACTGGAAGTCAAGAGTTGCAAACTAAACTTGAAGATCTACAGAAGGTATTATGAATGCCTAGAGTGACTATCATTCATCCAACAATGGATGAACTTGCTGAGGTCTGAATGAGAAGCCATCCTCCTTTCTTCTTTGGGATAACCCCCCCACACACACACACGAGAAGCACCTCCTCCACGACTCCAAGCTATAGAAGTGAGTTCACCTCTTGTCTGAACTGCATCTCTTGAGAGGGGTCCTTGAGGAGTGCTAGATTTGAAGGGCATGGGGGCTGGCAAGGGCTCAAACTGGACCAAAATCCTTTGTTGACGACTACTAGAACCCAATGGTCCATAGCAATTCCAGTTCAGACCTCCAATAAATAAAAAAAAGCAGCTGCCAAACTGGAGAGTGGGGAGGCAGCGTGGGCATACATCCAGTCAGATCAGCCCAGGGTTCTTGACCATGATGTCTAACTTACTGTCTGGATCCAGATGCAACCTGAGTGGTAGCTGAAAAGAAGGCTGAATTGCTTCTTTGCTGAAAGAAGGGGTCTCTTTCTGTGAAGCTCAGCAGATTTCTGCTGGTAATATGAGCAGTATCTTTGAGGTTTGTCCTCTCTCCTCCTCCAAGCTGGAGGATAAAGGCCCAGGGAGCAAAGAATTGTCCTGGAATTCTTCAAAGAATGTCGCACTTCATCCATGTTAGAATTAAGTCAGAACCTTCAAATGGCACATCCTCAATGGTGACCCTAACTCTTTCAGTACATCCGATTATTTCAGCCATTAAGATTCAATATGGTAATAGAAGTAGACACAGCTCTCACATCTAGAGCGGCCTGCAACGTCTTGGCAGTCAGTAAGAATGGACCTCAGCTCCTCCATAGAGTCCTGAGGTAGTTTATCTGCAAAATGGGAGATCTTATCCTACCAGAGGTAGGCATAAGTCACTGTCAAAGTAATAAATTTACTATAAGAACCTGAAGGTTGATTGAAGAGTAAAGTTGCAAGGCTGGAGGCCAGTGATTTCCCGGTCCTTGGCAGGTTTGAAAATAACTTCATATGTGGTGTGGATAACCTGCCTGATATTGTGGGATGCAACATGTTGAATAATTTATTGACTTCCTTGGACCACTCCCAATGTCCAAGGTATCTGCTATGTGTTTTAACAGGTCTTGAAAAGCCTTAAAATTATCAATTGCAGATGGTAAATTAGGCTTAACATCTGTATCCAGGAAGGTCCATGGGATGACTACTGGTACTGCAGGACGTAGATATTCTTCTTCCCGAGCCTCCTCATTTTTGGCCACATGCTTCACAACGTGAGGTGCTTATAGTGCTCCAGAAGGCCTTGTAGAAAGAGACCTGTGATGAGACAAAGGAACTTTCGATGACTGAAGTCTAGAAAGTAGAGTTTTAGGGTTCCAAAGTGGCCAGTAAGGCCAGGTTTGCAAGACACCAGGTATGGTATACGATACTAAGGTGGAGACACCCACAGGCCCTAAGGATTCCCAAAGGCCAGGGGTCTCCAAACTACGGCCCATGGACCGATTTGTCCGGCACCGCAACCAACATCGCATCAGGTGGCGGGACCCCGGCTGGCAGGAGCCCGCAGCAGGAATCCCAGAGCAGCGGCGGGCTGAGCTCTGGGGTTCCCGCCGCGGGCTCCTGCCAGCCAGGGTCTCAGCCCGCTGCCAGCCAGGGTCTCAGCCCGCTGCCAGCCAGGGTTTCTTCATCCAGGCCAGCAGCGGACGCTGGGTGGGGCCAGTGGCGGGACCCTGGCTGGCAAGAGGCCAGCAGCAGAAACCCCAGAGCGGCGGCGGAACTTCATGACGTCACTGCATTCCTGCCAGGGTCGCAGAGCCGATGAGCACACAGTAGGTAGGTTAGTAGCAGCAGAAGGAACCGGATGTGTGATGAGTCATTGTTGTTTCCCTCGGTTTTTGTCTTAGCGCATGTCAGACTAGTGACAAACGTATATTCGTTGTGTTTAAGTCCGTTGCTATTGGGGTGATTATGTTGGGAAAAGGACAGAAGAGAAAGGTTGATTGTGAATGTCGAGTGTTTAAAGAACAATGGAGTGTGGACTATTTTGTTATTGAATCAGGTAGTAAAGCATTGTGTTTAATATGTAACGACACTATTGCAGTGCTAAAAGAATACAACATTCATGGACATGAAACCAAGCACTTGTCGAACTACTCTCAATTTACAGGAAAGCTACGTTCAGATAAATTAGAATCCATGAAACGTGGCCTATCGTCACAACAGTTTACATTTAAGAAGAAAACTGAGAACGAAGCTGCAACAAGAGCCAGCTTGAGTGGTACACCTATTAGCAAAACCATTTACTGATGGCGAGCTAGTTAAAATATGTATGATTCAAGAAGCCGAAAAAATATGCCCAGAAAAAGTAGATTTATTTAAGACAATTAGTCTTTTGGCAAAAACAGTTGCTCGCAGAATTGAGGACATTGGCAGTAATATAATTTTCCAGCTGAATGAAAAGGCTAAGAAGTTTGAGTGGTTTTCCCTCGCACTTGACGAGTCAACCGATGTTGCCGATGCTTCGCAGCTGCTGTTGTTTATTCGTGGGGTCGGCAGTAATTTTGAAGTTACAGAAGAACTAGCTTCTGTGCATAATATGCATGGAACAACCACAGGTGAAGAGATTTTCGAAGAAGTTGAAAAGTCACTTTCTCAATACAACCTGCAATGGAAACAACTGAAGTGCGTTACAACCGATGGAGGTAGAAACATGTGTGGTTCAAAAAAAGGTTTGGTTGGACAAATCTACAAAGCTTGTGAAAGTGTGGGCAGTCCCAAGCCTATGATTCTTCACTGTATTCTTCATCAGCAAGCATAGTGCAGGAAATATTTGGATGTGTCATGTGTTATGGAACCCGTAGTTTCAACCATTCATTTTATTCGCTCGCATGGACTTAACTATCGTCAGTTCCAAGCATTTCTGGTGGAAATAGAATCAGAATATCACGATTTGCCCTAACACGCTTCAGTTAGATGGCTGAGCTGTGGAAAGGTTTTGTCGCGATTTTTCGAGCTTTGAACTGATACTAAAATGTTCTTAAATTAAAAAAAAAAAGAAAAAAAGAAAAAACGACCTCTACTTTTACTCTCAAACAATGAATGGCTTTGGAAATTAGCTCTTTTCGTAGACTTGACCAAGCACATGAATGACTTCAATCTTAGACTACAAGGGGAAAACGGGCTTATCTGTGACCTGTAACCCAGGTAAAAGCTTTCAGGCAAAAACTAGTTCTTTTCGAATCCCAACTGATGATGGACTGCTCAACTCATTTTACACGTTGTGAAAAGTTCAACCAAGAAACTGAATCACGATTCCCAACTAGGCTTGCACAAGAAATCATTTCTGATCTGAAACTACAGTTCCAGGAGCGTTTCTCTGACCTTGATGTGAATGCAGGAGAAATACAGATCTTCCAAAACCCATTTGATTGCGATCTCGAAAAACTGCCACCTGAACTTCAAATGGAAGTGACTGACCTGCAATCCAATGACTTGTTGAAGAACAAATATAAGGAAGGAAATCTGGTAGACTTCTATAAATGCCTGCCAAGTGATCAATATGCTCACGTAAAAAACTTTGTCCGTGGATTAATGTCAGTGTTTGGCACTACTTATGTGTATGAAAAAACATTTTCGATGATGAAATATGTGAAATCCAATGACAGATCGACTTTGATGAACTTGTACAATCAATTTTGATGATAGGGAACACTAACTTGGAACCACAGCTAAATGAAATTTTGTCAGAAAAACATCAGTACCATACTTCTCACTAATCCTAAAATAATATTTCTTTTTTTAAATGATTTTGTATATATTTAATTTTTTCCACAGTTGCTTCGGCCCGCGAAGCCCCTTCAAAAATCTAATATGGCCCTCGTCTCAAAGTTTGGTGACCCCTGCCATAGGCCTTTGGATTCTGTCCAACCCATGCCTCTTTTGGTGTCAATGAAAAGAGTGCCCTCTAGACTTCCTTTTGGACTTCTATTCATAGACACTGGAGATTGAGGGACAAATCTAGGAGAAGGTTCCCTATTATGATCTGACAAAGAAGAGATAGGAACACACTCATACAGTGCAGCCAACCTCAGGTGTTGATAGAGGCTGAGGACACTGGGATATACGTCTATAAATCAGAAAGAGGGACTCCAGAGGAGTGTGGGGGATAACAATTTTGTAAGTCTGAACATCTTTGGTTCTGGTACTGACAGAAGCCTGTTACTGCCACTGGACCGACTAATGGATGCTGGCATAATGACAAGATTTTTAGGAGCTGGCAAGGACAGTACCAAGCGAGGCAGAACCAAGGGTATCAGTACCAAAGGAGGTGTCATTGAAAGCACCAATGCCAAAGTGGAATGATCAGTGACCAGAGTAGGTGCATGATTTAATTTCCTGCCAAGAGGCCAAGGCCCATAGCTACGGTAACTACACTAACAAAAACTCTAAAACCCTAACTAGAAAAGCAGGGCTGCAGGATAGTAGATAGACACGACTAAGTTCCATCTTGCTGTCAGGAGTGGTAAGAACTAAGGGCAGCTGGGTTTGCTCCACCCTTTGTGTCCTCAAGTGGGAAGAAGGGACACTAGGACATGCAGGTTACAGGCATGCCCCCTATGAACACTTCTGGCCAAAAGATTGCAATCTCATATGCATGGTGCACATGTGCACCTAGAGAGAGAACCACATGGACATATATAAAGAACCTGCACTTTTGTTCTCCACTAAGGAATATGCATTTAAAAAAAAAACAACTTGGGCACACATCGTACAGAGAGACCTCTTTCCATAATTACAAGATTTTGGGATTACAGACAAGCCTTCTTCCTATCCTCCCCTCCCCCCCCACACACACCTTATTATCCTTTAGGAAAAGTGCTAACATTTCTTCTCTCCCATAGCGATAATCTGCTAGCTTGTACTTTGGCAAAGCAGGAGAAAGGGGAGGCGATGTCACGCTCCCGCCACTGGACAGAGCTCGCAGCCTAGAACAAAGCAGAGGAGGAACAAAATTAAAATGGACAGAATCTACACCTGTGCGATCATATCACTCCACCAGACATAAAATAGAGTTTGAGATGGATAAAATAAATCCAACAATTGCAATCGATTGGCTTCACAGATACCCTACAGCAGTGGAGGAAAAAATCCCAGGACTATTTTTTTTTATTATTAAAAAGAAACCCTGCTTACCAAACAATGGCACCAGCATAGCAACAACATTCTGCTGATGTATAATTAAATTTCTCCCTACAAGCACATCAGGAAATGCTATCCACCACAGCATAAGAAGATGGCCTGGTCTCTCAATTATTCTTCTACACCCCATGGATTACCTTTCTTGGAAGCCCTACTTTACCTGTTAGTCTAAAACAATACCAAAATAAACAATTTTAAGCACTATAAAATATACTGCAATCGTTAGACAATTTTACTATTTTAAACACATTTTTAGATTATCGCTTCCAAACATGTCTGCAGATCGTGTCTGCTCCTTAAGTCAAAAGAACTATCTTTAGGGGTGCAAGAGCTATACATTTCTTGGAACCTCTTCTAAGATCACAAACAAGAATAACTGGTATGATGCTTTTCCTGATGTGGACACCACCCCACAAAGAAGTGGGACTGAAACAGTGAACTCATTTAAAAAGACAACAGCTGTCTGATGTGACTTTTGTTACGTTACATAGGCTACACTCAAATAAATGATTTACAAGTAAAAAACTCCATAGCCTCTAATTTTCTGAGATATAAACCCATGTAAACTTTCATAGTTGATGTGATGTCAAAAGCAATAGTGTATATTAATATAATCTGATCATCACCCATTTTGTTATGTTCTGCATATGCAACAGTGATTATTTTAGTGTCAAAGTGGTGCAATTCCAACTAAAACTGCAAATAATACTTATTGCTATTTGGTAGTGCCAATTTTTTAAGTTTCCTTAAAGAATCTATAGTTTATTTTTACAATATTCCTTCCTCTGGATCAATATATACAGAATATCCCAATAGCCAAATGGAAGGAGGGTTCTAAATCCATTTCTAAAACTCAAGGTAAAGTTTCCAAAAGCACTTACTGTGACTTAAGAGCCCAAGCTTTTGGAAGTTTTACACTAAAATTTTTCTTCTTCTAAAAAAGACCTGAAGATGTTCAGATTCATTCTGATTCTTGGCTTCCATTGGGACGCAACTCTCCATCACTAACGCTAAAGATATCACCCCACTCATGAACACCTGCTGGGGCATGAACCTAGCCTCAGGAGAGTAAGTAAATGCTGCATGGTTTTGTAAAGTTTATTATTTGTAACTCTCAAAAGATATAAACTAATAAACTTCACAAAACTAATATATGCTTGAAAAAATATATATACTTGACCTCCCACGAGCCTGGCTTCATGCTCCATCAAACTTTCATAGAATCACAAAAATTTAGGGCTAGAAGTAATCTCAAGAGGTCATCAAGTCCAGCCCCCTGCACTGAGGGAGGACCATGTAAACCTATACAGGTGTTGGTCTAATCCGGGGTTCTCAAACTTCACTGCAACAGCCTTCTGACAACAAAAATTACTACACAACCTCAGGAGGGGGGACCGAAGCCTGAGCCTCCCCAAGACCCACTGCCCCCGGGGGGAAAGGGGGGAGTGAAGGGGCAAAGTCGAAGCCCAAGGGCTTTAGCCCCAGGCAGGGGACCTGTAACCTGAGCCCCGAAACCGGGTCTGAAGCTCTCAGGCTTCGGCTTTGGCCTCAGGTACCTGCAAGTCTAACACCAGCCCTTGCGACCCCATTAAAATGGGGTTGTGGCCCACAGTTTGAGAACCGCTGGTCTAACCTGTTCTTAAAAACCTCCAATGATGGGGATTCCACAACCACCCTTGGAAGCCTATTCCAGAACTTAACTACCTTTATATTTAGAAAAATTTTCCTAATATCTAACCTAAATCTCCCTTGCTGCAGATTATAACCACCATGAACATATTTGAAGACTTATCAGGCACCCCCTTAGTCTTCTTTGTTCAAGACTAAATATGCCCAGTCTTCAAAAATCTTTCCTTGCAGATCAGATTTTTTAAACCTTTTATCATTTTTGTTGCTCTCCTCTGGATTCTCTCCAATATATGCACAATATAGTTCCTAAAGCATGGCACCCAGAATTGGATACAATCTCCAGGTAATGCCCTATCAGTGCTGAAACAGTTCTCTCTCACCTCTTACATACAACACTCCTGCTAAAACACCCCAGAGTGATATTAGCCTTTTTCACAACTGCACCACATACAACTCGTTCAATTTGTAATGCACTATAACCCACAGCTCCCTTTCAGCAGGAACACTACCAAGCCAATTATTCCCCATTTTGTACTTGCGCATTTGATTTTTTCCTTCCTCAGTGTAGTACTTTCCACTTGTCTTTACTGAATTTCATATTGTTGATTTCAGACCTATTCTCCAATCTGTCAAGGTCATTTTGAATTCTAATCCTGTTCTCTAGAGTACTGGCATCCCATCCCAACTTGGTGCCATCTGCAAATTTTATAAGCACTCTCTCCACTCCATTATTGAAGTAATTAATGAAAGTACTGAATAGTACTACACCAGGATTGACCCTCCAGGACCCCACTAGATATGCCCTTTCAGTTTGACAGCAAACTATTGATAGCTACTCTGAATATAGTCTTTCAATCAACTGTGCACTCACCTTATAGTAATTTCATTTAGACCACAATTCCTTAGTTTGGTTATGAGAATGTCATGTAGGACAGTGTGAAACACCTTACTAAAACAAAGATATCACATCTACTGCACATCCCTCCTATCCACTACACCAGTAATTTGGTCAAAGAAGGAAATTAGGCTGGTTTGGCATGATTGTTCTTGACAAATCCATGCTGGCTATTCCCTATAAATCTATTATCCTCTAGGTGCTTACACTCTGATTGTTTAATAATTTGTTCTAGTATACTTCCAGGTACTGAAGTTAGACTGACTGTTCTATAATTCCCTGGGTCCTCTTTGTTTCCCTTTTAAAGATACCATTTGCCCTTCTCCAGTCTACTAGGACCTCACCTGTCCTCCATGAATTCTCAGACAATTGTTAAACAGTTCTGAGATTGCTTCAGTTAGTTCCTTAAATTCCCTAGGATGAACTTCATCAGGCCCTGGTGACTTGAATACATCTATCTTATCCAAATATTCTTCAGCCTGGTCTTGCCCTATTTTGGCTTGCGTTCCTTCTCTTTTGTTGTTAATACAGTAAAAGCTGTGTTATCCGGTATTTTACCAACCAGAAAGCTCTAGAATCTGGCATTTCAGGAGGGTATGCAGGGTGTGATCTCTGGGAGGGAGTTTGGGTGCGGGAGGAGACTTGGAGCAGGGGTTGGGGCATGAAAGGGGTTTTCGGGTGCTGAATCCAGGCAGTGCTCGTCTCAGGCAGCTCCCCGCAAGCAACGACATGTCCCTGCTTCTCCTAGGCAGAGGTGCCGCAAGTATTCCTTTTCTTTTTGCGAATACAGACTAACACGGCTACTACTCTGAAACCTGTCATTAAAAGAAAAGTTTTAAACTGAAAATTGACTCAAAGCCCATCTTTCACTTGGTTATTTAGGTGTTCCGTACATATTTGTACAGTTAAGGGAATTCTGTAAAATTAGCTTGTGGGTCACTTTTAATGCAGCTTTCATGTTTTAGTCTGGCACCTTCCTATGGCAATTTCTTTAGTCCCACTTTTATATCAGCAGGACACCATTATATTCCAAACTGCCATACCACAGAGATTGGACGACTCAGTGTAATGTTTCACTTGTAGAAGACCTTTCCAAATCTAACCCAGTTTGAATATGAACAACAGTCATTATCTGAGAAATAAATTGACTGACGAGTCTAATACCAAGTTGAGATTCCTAGGTTTTAAGGCCAGAAAGGGCCATCATCATCATCTAGTCTGACCAACATAAAATGGGACTCAGAACTTCACACAGTAATTCCTGCATCAAGCCCCATGATTCATGGCTGAACTAGAAAGAATCCACTAAAAAGACATCCAGTCTTCATTTAAGACTTCAAGTGATGGAGGAATAATCTGCTACATACCTTCGTAAACTGTTTCAATGTTTAATTACCCTCACTATTAAAAATGTGCGCCTTACTTTTCTAGCTTTCGCTTCCTACCACTGTGGATCTAATTATGACTGGACTGCTAAATTAAACCACCATGTAGTATATTTTCTCCCTGGATAGGTACAGTCAGCGATGTCAACCTCTCAACCTTCTCTTCAGTTAATTAATAGATTGAGATTAAGCTTAAGTCTCTCATTGTAAAACATTTTCCAGACAAATCATCTTGTAGTTCTTTCCTAAACCCTCTCCAATTGTTCTACATCCTTTTTAAAAGTATGCCCACAAAAATAGTTATTTTTTCAGTAGTGGTCTCATCTCTTGTATGCCTCCAGCATAATTTATCCATCCAAGGATCATGCTAGCTCTTTCGAAGCAACATCAATTGGTATCTTTGTGTATTGCCTCAGCAGAGAGGTCAAGACTGAATAAGCAAGGGGGGCAAAGACTGAACTACCATCACACCTTTAGAATAGTCTTTATCAGGTCAAGGACAAAGCACATTGGATGGGTATTGTAATAAGACTCTCAAACAATCACTGAAACATGATGTAACATTCCAACAATGCATCCATGGAAGCCCACTCTTAACACGGGTATTTTTTCTTATGAATAAATACTGTGAATGTGGTGGGAGGGAGAAGGGGTACAAATTTCTCAGAGACACTCCACCTTACAAGTTTTTATTTTCAAAACTGAAAACAGAAGGCTTATGTATCTGTAGAACAAGTCCATCATGGTAGTGTCAGTGCTAGTTTTCTCACCAATATGCCTCAGATACAAGGATCAACCATCTCAAAAATCAAGATAGTTCTTCACCTTTCTTGTTCATTCCTTGGATATTCTGGAGAGTCTGATGTGTAAGTGTTAGTTATTACAATGACATAAAACCTCCAATTCCTTTCACACAGAGCACTACGTAGTCATATGATGAAGATTACTTTTAGTCACTATAGATCAGAACTAGATTTGAGTAAGTGCTGAACAGACACTGTACCCAATCCAGTTTTATAACCCATTCAGCCTCTCCCTCCTCTCAAATATACATGTCCATAAAGCCTTCCCAGTTTTCAGAATAAGGTCCCACACTCTGACAAAACAGAAAAGACTCACCATTCAGGCCCAAAGTTAAGTGTTTGAGTTTCTCCTGCCATTTTCTTCTTTTCTAGTCCTCTTTAAAAAAGTGTTAACCTAAAAATAAATAAATAAATCACAAACAAAGAATATCATGAAGACAGCGGAGTAATTATTTTCTTCATAAGGTTAACATGTCCTCAATACACAAAGGCAGACTGCAGCTTGACATCCCAACCATAAGAAATGCTAAAAAGAGTAACTGATTAAGTGGGTTCTACTAGTGAATCTAAGCCGGGGTAGCCAACCTGAGCCTGAGAAGGAGCCAAAATTTACCAATATACATTGCGAAAGAGCCACAGTAATACATCAGCAGCCCCCCATTAGCTCCCCCCTCCCCCCCACTCCCAGCCCCTCCCACCCACCAGCAGCCCCACGGATCAGTGCCTTCCCTCTCCCTGCCCGCACCTCCCGATCAGCTGTTTTGTGGTGTGCAGGAGGCTTGGAGGGGGAAGCGGGCACGCCAGGCTCAGGGGAGAGGATGGGAAGGGGTGGACTGGGGGCAGGGCCTGTGGCAGAGCCAGGGGTTGAGTAGTGAGCACCCCCCGGCACACTGGAAAGTTGGCACCTGTATCTCCAGCCCCGGAGTCGGTGCCTATACACGAAGCCGCATATTAACTGCTGAAGAGCCACATGTGGCTCCGGAGCCACAGGTTGGCCACCCATGATCTAAGCTCTATAATGCAATTAAAAATGAAATACAATTACTTTAGATAACAGGATATTTGGTCCCAGACACCACTTCCAGCACCCCTAATTTGATCCTGGGCAGAGGAAGAAACAAGGCAATTTGCACAGTCTCTTTTGATATTAATAAGCAATAAAAAAACATCTGAACACACCAGCAAATACCTACTTAGGAACCACTACTCCTCTCCTCTGCAGAAGTAAAAGTTTGATTAATGAAGTCACAGCTACACATTTTATAAGTTATGATAAATTACAGAGCTTGAAAAATCCAGTCACTTATCCATGGCAAATAGCAAGATATCCTGGCAGTTGCCCAGGAAATTTCATTTAAAATGTTCTATTACTTACAATTGCAAAAAAAAAGGAGGAGGTTACTTACCTGTAACTGGAGGTTCTTCAAGATGTGTGGTCCCTACCTGAAGTTTACACATGCATGCCATGCGTTGCAGGAGCAGAAAGTAGTAGTACTCTTTCAGTCCGTGCATATCCCCTTGCCTCATTTCTCATGGTTTCATCTGAGGTGATAACGGCAGGGTGGATAGACCACATCTCCCGTTCCTTCTCCATCGCAAATTGAACAGATTCACAGCAGAGGAGGAGGGTGGGAAGTGAAATACAGATAGGGACCACACATCTCAAAGAATCTCCAGTTACAGATAAGTAACGTCCTCCTCTTCTCTGAGCAATGGTTCCTACTTTATTCCACTTAGGGTGATTAACAAGCAATACCTAATTCGGAAGAAGTTGCAAGGATGAGGATGGAATGGTTGAGTGGAGGATAGCCACGCCAAATGAGGCATCCATCGCAGAGTTCTGCACCAACGCATAATGTGCAGCAAAGGTATATACTGAACTCCACGTGGCCACCCTCATGTGTCTCAAAGTGGTACATCATGGAGGGTGGCCATAGTTGATGCCTGGGCTCACATGCAACAGGCTCTCATCCCAAGGGGTGGAGACAGCCCAAATAACTGATTGATTGTAATGCACCCAAACATCCACTTGGAGATTCTTTGTGTGGAGACTGCTTGCCCTTTAACGCTCTCAACTATTGTGATAAACAATCTAGGAGACATCCTGATAGGTGGTCTCCTCTACAGGTAGAAGGCCAAGGCCTGGCAGGCGTCAAGGGACCAAAGTCATTGTTCCTCTGCCGACGTGAGAGGCTTTGGAAAGAAAGCAGGTAAAGTGTATGGGTTGGTTGAGATGAAACTGGGATATGACCTTTGGTAGAAACTTGGGATGTAGCCACAGAGAGACTTTGTCCTTATGGAAAGTGGTGAAAGGGGGGTCTGCCATCATGACCCCAAGTTCACCTATCATTCTTGCTGAAGTGATAGCCACAAGGAAGGTGACTTTTATGGAAAAGAGGGACATAGAGCATGAAGCCAGCAGTTCAAAGTGCTGTTTCATTAGTGCCACAAGAATGAGGCTGAGGCCCCACTGGGGAGTAATAGGTTGTTCAGGTAGAAAAGTTCTGAGGAGACCTTTCCAAAACCTAGTAGTCAATGGATTTGTAAATACAGAGTGCACTTCCACAGGGGGATGGAAGGCTCTGACTACTGCTATGTAGACCTTGAGAAAGTTATGGATGAGCCCCGACATCTTCAAAAACAGGAGGTAATCCAAAAGAAAATGAATCTCCATTTCCTCTGGGGAAAGCTTTTCCGCTTGGTCCAGCAGGAAAGCCTAGTGGACTCTTTCCTGCTGCTCAAAGGATGTCTTGCACTTCCAATAAACATTCCCCTTCTAGAGAAGATGCCCATCCAAATACCATGCACTGGGGTGAAGAATCTACAGATCAGGATGTCTGATTGTGCTATTGTGTTAGCAGCTTGGGAAAAGTGGGGATGGCGTACTTGTGGCAGGCGTGGTAGAAAGGGGAAGGCATAGTTGATCTAATTTGACCAGCAAAGTATGAGAGAATCGCCTTGGGAGTGGATACCTATATCCTGTAGAGCACCAGCTCCACACTCCCATTGGCCAGTTCCCAGCCAATGGGAGCTGGGGGTGGTGGCGACACCTCCGCCAAGGAGCCAGACCTGCTGCTGACCACTTCCAGGGTGCAGCGCAGTCCGCATTGTTACGACAGGCAGGAAGCCTGCCTCTGCACCCTGGCTATGGCGCTGACTGGGAGCCACCTGTGGTAAGCCCGCACCCCAATCCCCTGCCCAAGCCCTGAGCCCTGCCCCAACCCCGGAGCCCCCTCCTGCACCCCAAACCCCTCATCCCCATCCCCACCCCAGAGCCCGCACCCCCAACCCAGAGCCTTGACCCCTTTGCACAGCCCAACCCCCTCCCACAGCCTGAACCCCTCATTCCTGTCCCCACCCAACAGCCCTCACTCCCACACCCCAACCCTTTGCCCCAGCTCTGTTGCATCGCAGGCATCAACGATTTTTTTCAACTGAGTCACCAGGAAAAAAGTTTTAAAACCACTGCTCTACAGCAGTATGTGCTGCATTTGTTGCTGGAGTGGGAGGCAGAGAGGTCTCTGGTTGGAGTCCCCCATGGGTTCAAAATGTTGCTTACTACAGTGTTGTGGAGTTCCTACTTGTGATTGGCCACTAAGCTTCTGCTGAGAGAGTCTGCAATCGCATTCCGAGTACAGTACCTCCTCACTTAAAGTCATCCTGGTTAATGCCATTTTGTTGTTACGTTGCTGATCAATTAGGGAACATGCTCATTTAACGTTGTGCAATGCTCCCTTATAACGTTCTTTGGCAGCCGCATGCTTTGTCCACTGCTGCAGGGAGAGCAGCCCATTGCAGCTAGCTGGTGGGGGCTTTGAACCAGGGTGGACTGGCAGCCCCCATATCAGCTCCCGGTTCCCTTAAGTTCCCTGTGTGGCAGCCACCCAGCAGGCTATCAATTGCCAGCAGTTCAGCTGTCCCTCCCCGCACTGCCATGTGCTGCTCCTGCCCTCTGCCTTGACGCTGCTCCCCAGAGCCTCCTGCTTAAGGGGGCGGGGGGAGGGGCGCCTAATATCAGGGTGTCCCCCTCCCCCCTGCTCCTGCACGCCCATCTTCCATAGAGCAGTGGGGACACATGACAGGGCTCAGGACGGAGGGAGCTTTCTGGCAGCATCTGCCATCTCAGTTTGCCGATCAACTTAAAAAGGCAGTGTACTCAAGAGTAGGGTCAGCATACTTAAAGGAGCAATGCGCATCTCTCTCTCACACACAGGGTGTGTGTCTCTGTCTCTCTCTGCCATGCTGTCTCCCCTCCCTCCATTCGTGCTACCTTGTAGAGTGTGAGGCTACATTAACAACGAGTTAACCCTTGAGGGCTCAGCCAAATGCTAATTCGTCATTTAGCAGGATGGTATTCCCTGGGAGATATCCCACCCTCTGACTTCACCACCTCAACCAAGCTCCACAATCATCATCACCATGTACCAGTATTAAACTGTTTGTTTAAAACTTATACTGGGTGTGTATATAATATAGTCTTTTTTCTGGTGAATAAAATTTCCCTGGAACTTAACCCCCCCCATTTACATGAACTCTTATAGGGAAATTGGATTCACTTAACATCGTTTCACTTAAAGTCGCATTTTTCAGGAACGTAACTACAATGTTAAGCAAGGAGTTACCCAGATGATAGGCTACCAACAACAGGATCTTGTGGACAATGTACCATTTCCATAGAGATTGACCGCATCGGCACACAGAGCAGTCAACCTCGTGTTCCCTTGTTTGTCGATATAATAAATAGTGGTGGTGTTGTCTGACATGATGAAAACATGATGGGAGCCAATGGATGGAAGAAATGCTTGACACATTCTCTGTACTGTCTGGAGTTCCAGAATATTGATGTGCATCTGGATTGCCCCCCACCTGCGGTGGCAGGGATCAGGTGGGCTCAGGCTTCAGTCCCACCTCCTGGGGTCATATAGTAATTTTTGTTGTCAAAAGGGGGTCACGGTGAAATGAAGTTTGAGAACCCCTGTGGTAACAGAAAAGCATTTACCACAGCGTACTTCAACGATTAATATTACTCCAAGACAAAAATATACAAGCCACCACAATTTTTACAGGAATATGTTTTTCTTTCTTCTGAAACTTTGAAAGTACAGTGCTGCTGTGTTTTTTTGGGCTGTTATCACCACTTTCAGATCTGACTTAGGTGAATAATTGTTTAAAGGAGTGGCCTGTGTGGAATACTATCTATGTGATTGGATGTAGCATCAGAGACATTAGTATCATCTTCTTACAGGATGGAGTTTTACTCTTCTGCACTGAAATCCTTCTCATTTTGTAGTTTATTTTAAAGTTATATGTTTAATCAAATTTTTCAATTCTAAAAGAGTTTCGCTTTCGCATATTTAAATTGCTTTTAAATGTCTAATACATTCATCATGTTTATAGGCAGACCACAACATAGCTGACATCATGAAGGAGGTTGAGAAAAAAAAAAGTTTTATGTACAGAGATTAATTTTGGGACTGAGTAAGAAACAGTGGGGTAGATCCTCAGCTGGTGCAAATTGCTCTAGCTCCCCACACTGTTTTTTAAGTCTTTCAGCAAGAACCAGAGCATACCCTTGGATTCAGTGAGTTTGTGTATGTTTTCACTGCAGATTTAACTCAGTTCCTTGGCACCTATGTCTGAGTATCCAGGTTAGCCTATCCCAAACCCATAAAGCCAAACCGCATCGTTACTGTGTCCTCGCTGATGCTGCTCTCAGCAGTGTGTGTCAGTGGGGGCTTAGCTTACGGTTCTTAGTGCTGCAGTAAGCTAAGCCACTCTATGATACGGAGTGAATTCTCTGTCCTTCTGGGCAGGCAGGGGGAATTGTGGAAAAGCAATGAAGGACTGTCTGCATTGGATTGATTTAGCACGCATCCTCAGTGCAAAGAGGACAGGTTGCCAGCCCAAGCAAAAGCAGCATCTGAACTCTACCTATACCCCAAGACAGGCCAGCTAGCATGGCTTGAAACCAGCACCACACATGGATGGGAGAGGGGTTGGGGCAACATCCAAATAAAAGCCCAAGTTTATTCTGCAGTGATGACATACTTCAAGACCCTAGCCCTAGATGTAGTTCTCTTTCTGGCACAAGAAAAAGCAACTGCTACAGCCTTCGGGTCCTTGCAATGGATACAGTCAAACCTACTCATCTGACCATTCTGGACTACAACAGGTTTAAACAAAGCTAGTCATCTTCTTCCATATGGGTCACACGTCAATATCTAGATTGTTCAGCCATCTAACTGCTGCATTATCAAGGATAGCAAAGTATTGTAGTTCACCCTCACGATCTTCTAATCGTGCACTCCTCCACCACGTGTTTGACTGTCTGTTTCACTACCCCGTAGTCACACTGTGAAGACTGGGCTAAGCCAAATTCCTGCACTGTGGCAGCCACACTGGCTGTCCCTGTCAGAAGCCTGTTAAGCCTAATCCAGGATCTGTGTCCCAGATGCAAACAGATGCATTTCAGAAACCCTTACTTACATTCATCAGCATGCCCGCCTCTCTATCCCAGAATTGCCGCAACTCTGCAAGGACATACCTGTTAGCCAATACGCCGTCGTACATCTCTTTAGATCAGCACTGGGCCAGCAGCACTGGATACGAGTGCATCAATGGCCACTGCAAAATGATATTGTGAAGGCAGTCATGGCAAGTCAGCAGGAACTACGGGTGTTTTCTTCTGGAGGTGAGCAGAAAAATCTTATGGGAAGTGGGCATTGCTTATGTATACCTATTGGAACCATTGTCAACCTTGCACAAGGCTGTTTTCATCCGTGATAGCCTGCCATGAACTTTTGAAGGTAATGAGATTAATATTTTGTCATGATTATGTTTAAAGTCACAGACAGGTCGCAGGCAATAAACAAAAATTCACAGTAGCCTGCCATCTGTCTGTGACTTTGGGGGTGGGGGGGATGGGACTGACTGCCACGCAGGTCAAGACAGCTCCAGACCCTACTGCAGCCACTGCGGGAGGGGGAGGCGGGACTGCTCCAGCCCCTGCTGGGGTGGGGGGAATGGGACAGCTGCAGCCACGGGGTGGGGGGAAGGTGTGCACCCCTGGGACAGCTCCAGCCCCCACTGCAGCCACGGGGGGAGGGAGGGGTGGAGGAGATGAGACAGCTCCAACCCCTGCTGCAGTGGGGGCTGAACCCGAAGAAGTCATGGAGGCCCGTTAAAGTCACGGAATCTGTGACCTCGATGACTCAATCATATCCTTACTAGTGGCATCTTGTCCAAGTTCTGATTGATTTTGCTTTATACTATCCATGGGGGATGCCACAAGAAGGCAAACTAGACAAAACGCGGAACAGAAGTTCACATTCTAAGCAACAAGCTCAACAAAATTTGTAATTTTAGGGAAGTCATCATTGCCCACTTCAAAGCTCTTCCGATTGTAATTTACACCTTTAGGGCTGCTACATGTTTTAAACTTTGGGAGACCTGAACTCTGGAGAAGAGCCAAGCAATATTCTCTCTCAACCTCAGCCATTTTTCCAACACATGCTTAAATATCATCATGAACATGTGAACACATGAGAAGAAATACATAGCTCTCCCTTTTCAAGCAATTCAGTGTTTATCCAGGAGACTTAAAACATACATCTCTCTACACAGCCATTTTAACCTTCAGGTCTTGTAGAGCAGGGCTTGGAAAATTCACTCACCTATAGTTAACAGAAAGCTTTCCCTAGAGTGGAGGACTCCTAAGACATCGTTCCTTCAGAATTTAAGCCTCTGTATGTTAATTACATTTCTCACCTTTATGATTGGAAATATAACATTCCCACTTTGAACTACCACAAAATATTCTGAGTCTTTGGGCAGCTTTTGCTTCACTGCCTGTTACCATTAGTAATATTCTCAAGCAGCAAAGTGAAACTAGCCATGGGTTGGTCACTTTCACAGCTGCTATATAGAACTTTGGACAGCAGGATTTCACTTGCAACTTGCTCCTATGCAGAAAACCTATCGGTAGCATAACAGACAGGAAGTGGAAGTATTGAAGGGAGAGCTTGACAAGAAAAAAAAGGATAGGTTAAAGATCCTAAACCTGCCCCCCATAAGAGCCAAGAGGAAGGATGTGAAATAGCAGAGACCCTACCTACCCACTCATTTTGCATCAGCAGCTAGGAGACTAGCAAAGCATCAGAGTAATGGAGTTCCCCATCCTCCAGCAGCAGAATAGGGAAGGAGAAAGATCTTTTACTCCTTCAACAAATCAGATGCAGATGGGAGCTCCAACATTTTTTAAAACATACGAGCCAGAGAGATGTGAACAATCAAGCCTCCAGGCAGGGTCTAGGAAAGGGGTGGGCAAACTTTTTGGCTTGAGGGCCAAAACTGTATGGAGGGCTGTATGGCTTTGAGGTTCCAAAACTGTATGGAGGGCTGGGTAGGGAAGGCTGCGCCTCCCCAAACAGCCTGGCCCCCTCCCACTTCCCGCCCCCTGATTGCCCCCCTCAAAATCCCCGACCCATCCAACCCCCCCTGCTCCTTGTCCCCTGACCATCCCCTCAGGATGTCTCCCCTGCCCCTAACCGCCCCCCCCAGGACTCTACCCCTATACAACCCCCATGCTCCCTGTCCCGACTGCTCTGACCCCTATCCACACCCCCACCCCGACAGGCCCCCCAGGACTCCCACACCTATCCAACCCCCCCCTTCCCCATCAGCCCCCCCCCCCCCCCGGCCAAACCTCCACCCCCATCCAGCCGCCCCCTGGGACCTCCTGCCCCTTATCCAAACCCCTCTCCCCCCCGCTCCCTTACCATGCTGCTCAGAGCAGCGGGACTGGCAGCTGCGCTGCCCAGCCAGAGCCAGCCACACCACCATGCTGCCCAGCAGGAGCTCGCAGCCCCGCCGCCTAGAGTGCTGGCAGCACGGCAAGCTGAGGCTGCGGGCGGGGGAACAGCAGGGGCGGGACCGGCGGCTAGCCTCCCCAGCCCGGAGCTCAAGGGCCGGGCAGGATGGTCCTGTGGGCCATAGTTTGCCCACCTCTGGTCGAGGGACAGCACGCTTCCAAACTCGCTGGAGTAGAAACTGAGTTTCTCACCAAAATGTTGCTTCTAGGCCTTACTAGTGTTCAACACACACCAAAAAAAAAAAAAAGAACCAAAAAAATTCATGAGTCTCCGGCTAGCAGGTGGCTACTACATGTTTCTTGCTCTGTACCAAAGCAGTGCTCTTCCCCAGCAGTTCCACTAACATGCCACATATTATGATGCCAAGTCATACAGTCATCACATTGCAAACTAAGGCCATGTCTATACTTACAAGCTTACAGAGTCACAGCTGTACTGATACAGTTGTGCTGCTGTGAAAGTGCTCATGTAGCCGCCTTATGCCGATGGGACAGAGCTCTCCCATCGACATAATAAAACCAACTCAATGAACAGCAGCTCCTGCTGACATAACACTGTGCACACGAATGCTTATGCCAGCAAAACCTGTGTTTTTCAGGGGTGGGTTTTTTCACACCTCTGAGCAACAAAAGTTTTGCCAACTTAAGTGCTAGTTTAGATATGACCAAGCCATCATATCTAATTAGCACGACCCTGCCACTATCTGTTCCAGAGGTAGAACCTATATACCGCCTCCTTTCCAGCTATCATATGGTGCTGTAACTAAGAACCTAAGAATGGCCATACAGGGTCAGACCAAAGGTCCATCCAGCCCAGTATCCTGTCTACCAACAGGGCCAATGCCAGGTGCCACAGTGAACTTAACAGGTCATGGTCAAGTGATCTCTCTCCTGCCATCCATCTCCACCCTCTGACAAACCCTAAACTGCTACAAAACACATTAAATCCAACAAAACTTATGTATAACATTCCAAAACATATGAAGTCAAGGCCACAAATAAAAGGATTCCTGGAATGAACAATCATTTTCACATTAATTTACCTAACCAGACCTCTGTAGGCCTCATATAGCTATAGCATGTTTTATGATTCTCAATTAGGTTTTCCCCACTTTGCAAGATTTTCCATGCCCCCAGGTAGTAAACATAAAATGTTTAGAAAATGGATATTTCAGAGTGATAAAGCATTTCTAGATTTTCATTGGAAAGGTATTTCAAGAACTCTCCCATGTAGAATCTACTACAAAGTCTTCTTTTCACAAAGGAGCTGCTCTTAAACATGACAGTATAGCTGTCACATGAGAGGATAAGAGACAAGATGTTGGAGTGACAGGCTAGTAACAGGGCAGTCTGCTTTAACCAACTGACAAAAAAGTTAGCTTTAAATAAAGGTTGCTACCATGCCTGCTTCACCCCGTGGGTGCTCAACCCCTCCTCCTGGCTCCGCCCCTGCCCACCCCACACTGCCCCAAATCCACCCCCGTTCCCCCAAGTCCCTGCCTCTTTACCACCTCCTCCCCCTCCCTCCTGGAAAGTCCTACATGCTGCCAAACAGCTGTTAGGCAGCAGGTGGGAAGTGCTGAGAGGGGGAGGAGCAGGCGAGGTGGGGGCAGGTGGAGCTTGGCTGCCAGTGAGTGCAGAACACCCACTAATTTTTCCCTATGAGTGCTCCAGCCCCACAGCACCCACAGAGTCAGTGCCTATGCGTGTATATACACATAACATACAACATATGTAAGAGTATATCATCAACACCTCCTGGGTTGATCATCTATTCTATAGCACAGGGATTCATAGAGAAATCTTTCCTGCCCGGAGCGGAAGAGGAGGGTAGTTACACTCACTTGCTTTGTTTCAAATAGGACTGAAAGACTCTGTGTGTTTGTAGATCACCTACTACAATGGAGTTGTGATCTCAAATGAGGCCTCTAAGCACTACTGCAATACAAATAGCAAACAATAAGGGAAGGGAAATAGTCAAACAACATCACAATTCATTCAGCACCTGATCCAACTCTAACTGAGCCCTATGTAAAGAGGGGAGCTGAATCAAGCCCATGATTTCTTAAGTATGTAGTTGTAAGCTGCATATATCCATGGGGGGGCGGGGGAGGGAGGGGGGAGCTTAACTATGTCCCATATCCCTGTTCAGCCTCCACCTATAAATAAGAAAACTTTTATATCCCCTCATCTTACATCATCAGTTTCCAATACGTGCTACAAATTCTCCACATATGGCTAAGACAATGGTTCAACCACCGATTACTAGCTAGTAACACTAACATCTCACCTTTTACATCTCACACGTAAACCAAAAGCTCAACCTTATCCCATTCCAACTACCCACCTGTAACTGGGTCATGAGACCAGAACATCTAACTTTAGTCTTCACACGGTCCAGAAACAACATCTCCACACATTCTCCCCATTCTACCATGAGGCAGAAAACCCATCTGCACTCCCAATATAATTGAATTCTTATGTTGTCTTGATTTACCCTCCCTAGAGAGGCTCACTATCCTCCAGATACCGACCACACATCTACCTGAATCTAAAGTCACTTTACACATGTAGACCAAAAATCTCAGTCTATTCAAATATTATTTACCACACAAGAGAAAGAGGAATCCACCTATCTATACAATGTATGACATTTTAATTTGTAGTCAGTGATTTAAGAAGCATTTCAAGTTGTGGTTTGGGTCTGTGACACAAGCATTTCCCTGTTGGATGATCTGAGAACAGAGTTAAAAGATCAAATCATGAACTAAAAAAATTTTACAAGAGTGAAATAAATGTTGCCTACTTAAAAAACAAAAGTTGCTTGTTTCAACAGCAGAAAAAAGCCTTGATTTCCAGTTTTATTACGTTTATGTATAGCCTGTTTCACCTGTTTACTTGGTGCATTTTACAGCACTTTCCATATCGTCAATCTAATGTTTTCACTATAATTAGTTTTGCATGTTTGTGTGGGTTTTTGGCACAGCTCAGGGACAGAAAAACATTTTGAAAATAGGATTACGTGGTTGTAAAGCACTAAAAAATTGACGGGGGACTCAGAGAGAAGAGCACCTGAAATTACATTGAAGTCATTTTTTAAAACTGAATATATTTCAAATTTATAATTACCTTTAAAGGATTTTAGAATATACAATCTGATATTTTATATAGGTACACGTAAAATATCATCTGAACAGTGAATATCTTCATATATTTAACTACCTTCATAAACTGTTTATTACCATATTTTTAAATGCTTGGGGGAGGGTATGTTAAACTATAACCCTCCTTGGCATACATACATTGTAGCAAACCTTAACTTAATTTTAGTAAAGGATTTTTAAAACAAAAAGCCTCAGAAGCTCCATGATGGCTTTGAAAAGCTCCGCAGGATCCCCAACTCTCCGTACTTCATGTGCAATGCAGATCTTAGGAGATCTTTGTGGGTCCTTGGTTCCCTCTACTTCACATTGCCCTACAAAGTTTATGTATGGAGGAAGGATGGTCCAGAGGTTACGGCTCTACCCTAGTGCTGAATTCCTTGCTCCATCATCACAGACCTCCTGTATAAGCTTGAGCAAGTCACAGCCTCTCTGTGTCTCAGTTCACCATGTGTAAAATTGGGATAATGGTACTTTCTCTGCCTCTCAAAGGTGTTGTAAGCATAATTCCAATAAAAGACAGATACTCAGATGCTACAGTCATGGGGGCAATATATCTAAGACAGCCAGACTTCTGCAATGCTGCTCATACATCATAAGCAGCTAAGGCAAACATTAAGGTGGATTTCTGCAAATAACTACTTCAAGTAATTTAAACTGTATTTAAAATTTTAAAATAAGGCAGTTTCTTTTAAAAGCATCCATAATTTAAGTGTCTTCACCACTTCCTTTCCAACTCTCCAAAAACCCCTCAGATGTGTAAAAATACTTTCTGTGCAAAAGTATAAGCAATATGAACATAGGATTTATAATGGCTCCCTACTTATCACCATAACTAAGGAATTACTGCTAAGTGGCTTCCATGTTCAGGGAATTTTTAGCTACCTGTAATTCAAAAACAGGTTGATAAAGTTCCTTCATATTTTGAGAAAGACAGCTGGATGTCATTCTGTAATAAATCCACTGCTGCAAACTGAATTACTAACAAAGACATCCAAACTTGTAAAGCTGGGAGTGAGATCCTGATCCTTTATCTCACATCCTGCCACTACCACTGGAACTAATAAAGTGAGTTACAGAAAAGTAGTATAGCAGGATCCTACGTTCTTTTTAATATGCATGCCACCACAAGAGGGCACACTGTTCACATGTACATCATCACTAAATCTTCTTGGTTATAACCTATTTCCTTTAAGTATAGCCTAAAAGCAAACTTTAAAATCCTTGTTTAAGCTTTTTGTCCCCTGATTGTTTTACATTTAAGATTCACATATCATTTATCCCAGTATTTCCTTGAACAGGAGTACTGGAGAGCTAGTATGAGCATGACATCACAAAAGCCATGGAATAGAATCCTGAACTGAGATGAAAATTAATTTTTAAATCAGACTGTTTAAAAACCATGGGACTGTTTGTTAACAGCTATTTAACTTAACTACCTGAAGGAACAGTTTTGAGACGAGATTTTTTTGAAACATTTCAATTACGGGGAGGAGGGAGAGAACGACTCCTCTATCCATTATTTGGACTTCCAAAGAGAAGTCTAGCAAAAGAAATGAAAATAACATTTAATATTTTTGACATTTCAAATGTTAAACACAAGCAGAAAATCTAAGGAGAATTTCAGGTCTCAATACATTAAAGAAGAAAAATAAAATAAAATAAAATGTTGCAGCAGGAGTCTCCAACCAACTCCCCTTTGCAGGTCACTTTTAACTAACGCCAGGTCTACAGTTAAAACTTAAGTCGACCTAGCTACATTGCTCAGGATTGTGAAAAATTTCATGCCCTGTGCAACACAGTTATGTTGACCTAACCCCCACTGTAAATGCAGCTAGGTTGTCAGAAAAATTCTTCCACTGACCTAGCTACTGCCTCTTGTTATGATGGATCTACTGCAGCAACAGAGAAACATCCCCTTTGTTGCTGTAGTAAGATGATCTGTAGCAGCGCTTGTAGTGTAGACGTACCTTTAAAGTCAGTCCAACTGCTTTTTCCTTGTGTGTTCTAGTACACTGCAAATATCATTTGACAGAATTTAGACTAGCAAAAAGTCCATCCAGCCAACACCCCAGATCAACATGGATAATGTGCATGTGCGCTACCCGTCATCTCTCACTTCCACAGTTCATCCCAAATGGAAAACTTCATTTGCTTCTTTAAAGTATTCATAAATTTGCAAGACGTTATTCAACTTGATTTGTTTTAATTTTTAACTTTAAAAAATTTCAGTTCCTGACAGAGGACCTTTTAGATATTAAGTCTTTGGAAGGAGTGGCATTGTTCTGCTTTAAAATGTCCTTTAAAAATGTGTATGTACGGATTTTTCCAATCCCCAGTTGGTGTCTGAGACTTTTCAGAAAGCAAGATTATTGACTATACGGGGAAAATAGTGAAACTGACTATACACAAAGTAAAAATGAAAAAGAGCTCTACACCACCTTTCAGTTATAGTAGTATCTACTTTTAACTATGACCAATACAAGGTTTTCATATAAAAGGCTGATTTTTCAAGCTGTTTTCCCTTTCAGTTTATTGTACATTTTAGAGAGAAAAGGAATCTTTTTAGCATACTTTTAGCCCCTTTGCTGGACACCATTTTATTGGAAAAAAGAAGGGATGTTCAAGGTATTTGAGAAATTATTTTATTGATAGGTTTCAGAGTAACAGCCGTGTTAGTCTGTATTCGCAAAAAGAAAAAGGAGTACTTGTGGCACCTTAGAGACTAACCAATTTGTGTGAGCATAAGCTTTCGTGAGCTACAGCTCACTTCATCGGATTCATATTGATGCGTTACACAGGTCTCTTGATGCATTTTCAAAGGATGAGTAGTAAACCAAGATGCAATATATATATATTTTAATGATCTATATTAGCTGAAAACAGAGTCACTGGAAACCAGTTCAAAAAAGGCTCTGCAGCAAACCTGGTGACAGACGATGTGCAAGTATATCCACAAGCCCAGATGACATGAGACCCCATCCAGCTCCTGAAATCACTAACAAATATTTTACAACTTTGTCAGAGAACTGAAAAGTTATATTAAGTCTTCAGACAGCAGTGGAGTCAACAAGCTGTCAAGTTTTGCTATGACTGCTATAAATTTTCATTGTGAAGTACCACTTCAGTTGATGGTACCCCTATTTCTGACCTATTTAATACAGTTAACCAGGAAGCAGAATCTTGCATTTTGTCCATGCTCAATGAAGAATCCATTCTGTGACACAAGAGCTCTGACACCAATTACCTCACTGGATCAATGCGTCTATGCTACTTTTTTTTTTTTTTTTTTTTAAGAAGTTCTCCCACTGTTAAACCTCCATGGATTCTCCTGCTCGTACTGACAAGGCGCAGGCTTATTACCACAGTATCAGCTAAGGGCAGGTCTACAGTATGGGGCTAAGTTGACCTAAGTTACGCAATTCCAGCTATGTGAATAACGTAGCTGGAATCGACATACCTTAGGTTGACTTATTGTGGTGTCTACACTGCACTGGGTGATTCTCATTCTGGTGGAGTACCGGAGTCAATGGGAGCGCAACCCCCGGTGGATCTATCACCGCAGCGTCAATCTACAGTAAGTGGAGACAAGCCGTAACTCTGATCTAGACAAAGTCTAGACAAATTAGTGACCACCAGTGCCTTGTCTATACTAATGCTCCTACCAGGCCTACCACCAATAGAATTAGCAGCAATAGGTGAGTTCAATAAATGTCAGAAGTTTTGTTGACTCCTATAACAACTGTTTTTATGTCAAAGAGATCCAGATCATTATAATGTCCAACTATCATATATTCTACTCAAAGCCATGCTCAAAAGTCAACACATGTTTATCTTTAATTAGACGTTAATAGGCAATAAACACAATGAGTAGAATTGTGGAAAAGAAAACACTTTTCAAAAAGTGCACAAGCTAGCTCTTGCAGCAAGAAAGCAAAGGGTGATGAGCTAAAAATGACTAAATTAAAAAAACAACAAAAGCAGAATTCAGAAATAAAATTTAGAGAACAAAATATGGACAGCAAAAATAATGGCAAAAGTAACAACAAAAAACAATGTCATCATGTTGAAGTTATGGGCATAGGAGAGTGTGTGTTTGGAGGGGGTGGGGGGTGTTACTTCTACTATGTCAATCTGTACTGATCCCCTTAACCTCAAACTTATCTCGATTTAAACTGCAGTTATACATGCTTGAAAGTGCTGGGAGTGCTTCGTTGACATTGAGACTACTTGTCTTGGATTAATACCAAACATACATGATCCTGATCAATGGACTCTTCAGCCTGCCAAAGCCTCCATGGTCACACACTGCTGAGTATTCCCCTTAACACCCAGCTCACTGAGAGAAAGGCCTCAGTCTTGAACCAGCTCTTTTCTCCTAGTGTCTGCAATATGACAAGGCCAGACATGCTCAGAGGAGAGTGGTTTCAGTGCGAACGGAACCTGCCCACGGCTCGCCCAGGACACGGGACGGTCCCGCTGGGCTGGGAGAGGAGAGTTTACAGGGGTTAGGGTAAGAAGGAAATTAGCAGGAACCGCAGGTAGCCCGGGATAATCCGAGAAATCCTGCAGCTGCCTGACAGGCTCCGGTCCAGCGGCACTCACCCAACCCACGGCAGAACCTGCTGCCAAGGGACCGCTTGGACGGAGCCCCCACCTCACAGAGCCAACAGGGAGTAGGAACAGAACAGGGTCAGGCAACCGGAGTCTCCTCGGAAGCTACGGGGGGAAAGACCAAAAGCAGAGGCTCCAGGAAAGGCCTCTATCCCATAAGCCAAATCCAAACAACCTCGGCTCCTCACAGGCCGCGGGCCTCCGTGGCTTCTATACCCCAAGCCCGCTGCCTTTGCCTGGGCATGAACTGTAGGCGAGGCCGGTGCTTTCAAAGCGGCCTATGCACGTTCCCGCAGCAGGGCCGCGTCTGCGGAGCAGACACGCCCCGGGCGGGAAGGGGAAAAGCTCAGACACCGCCCGACGCCCATGGGAGCCGGCCAGAGCCAGCAGGGTTAATTACCTGCGATCCCGGACGGAGAGTCTCTCACAGCCGAAGCAATTCCTCACTCCCAACAACACAAGATGGCGGTCGCGCCGCCACGCATTGTCACGTGATATAGGGCACCACCTACCCGCGTAGGCCCCGGATGAGCATGGCGGCGGCTTGAGGAAGCGCGTCCCAAGCTGAGCGCGAGCTAACAGTTGGGGAGTCCCAACACCAGCGGCTGCCGCGGGTGACGCGAGCCCCGCCCTAGTGCCAGCACAGGGCATCGAGACAGCATGAGGCCGGCCGCGCCCGGCTCTCTGCCTGTCACCCACCTGTGCCCAGCGCCAATGCTTCCCTTCCCTCGCTGCTCCAAGAGTGTGCCGGGCTGTCCTGCCACGAGCCACCCTGGCTCCTGCCCCTCCTTCAGCCTCGCCCTGTCACAGGGCCTAGGCCACGCCATCCTGTCACCCAGCTGGTGCTCAGGTGCCAGCTATGGCCCCACTCTGCACCCTGCCCCACGTCAAGCTGGGGGACCAGTCTGGTACTTCCCCACCGCCTCTGCTCCATGCCCATCTCACTCTTCTGTGCTCAGCTGCCCCACATCCTCATTTCCCCCAGCCTGTAAGGACCTTAATCCACCATACAGCCTAGACTCCTTCAACCCTCTGACATGTAGCCAACCCCCACTTCGTCTGCAGCAATCACCTTGTCAAGACATTCGGGCTTCTTTGCCTCACAGGCAGGTGGTGACTGCAGTGCAACTTGATCAGTGTTCAGGGACTGATGAAATACATCTTAGAGTACTCAAGGGGTTGACTGAGGAGATATCTGAGCCATTGGCTATTATCTTTGAAAACTCATGCTAGATGGGAGAGATTCCAGAGGACTGCAAGAGGACAAATATAGTGCCAATCTATAACAACAATCTGGGGAGTTATAGATCAGTCAGCTCAATTTAAGAACCCAGAAAGATAATGGAGCAAATAAGCAATCAGTTTGCAAACACTTAGAAGATAAGGTGATAAGTAACAGCCAAGATTAATTTATCAAGAACAAATCATGTCAAATTAACCTAACAGCTTTGTTTGACAGGGTAACAAGCCTTGTGGATGGGGGGAAGCAGTAGATGTGGTATATCTTGATTTCAGTAAGGCTTTTGGTACTGTGTCACATGATCTCAAACAAATTAGGGAAATGTAGCCTAAATAGAGCTGCTATAAAGTGGATACATAATTGGTTGGAAAACCATTCCCACAGAGAAGTTATCAATGGTTCACAGTCAAGCTGGAAGGGCATATCAAGTGGGGTTCTGCAGGTATTGGTCATTGGTCCGATTCTGTTCAATATCTTCATAAATGATTGAGATAATAGTATATAGAGTACATTTAAAGTTTGAAGACAGTACCAAGTTCAGAGGGGTTGCAAGTGCTTTGGAGGATAGGATTAAAATTCAAAATGATCTGGACAAACGGATAAATTGTCTGAAGTAAACAGAATGAAATTCCATGAGGACAAATGCACAGTACTCCACTGAGGAAGGAACAATCAATTGCATGCATACAAAATGGGAAATGACTCCCAAGGAAGGAGTACTGTGGAAAGGGATCTAGGGCTCATAGTGGATCACAACAGTAAATATGAGTCAATAGTGTAACACTGTTGCAAAAAAAGCAATCATCTTTCTGCAGTGTATCAGCAGGACTGTTGTAGACAAGACATGAAAAGTAATTTTTCCACTCTACTCCATGCTGATAAGACCACAGTTGGAGTATTGTGTCCAGTTCTGTGGACCATATTTCAGGAAAGATGTGGACAAATTGGAGAAAGTCCAGAGGAGAGCAACAAAAATTATTAAAAGTCTAGAAAGAATGATCTATGAGAAAAGGTTGAAAAAAATCGGTTTGTTCAGTATGGCGAAGAGAAGACGGTAGACATGATAACAGTTTTCAAGTACATAAAAGCTTGTTACAAGGAGAAGGGTGAAAATTGTTCTCCTTAATCTCTGAGAATAGGACAAGAAGCAATGGATTTAAATTGCAGCAAGGGAGGTTTAGGTTGGACGTTAGGAAAAGCTTCCTAACTGTCAGGGTAGTTAAGTACTTGAACAAGTTGCCTAGTGGTTGTGGAATCCCTGTCATTGGAGGTTTTTAAGAACAGGTTAGACAAACACCTGTCAGGAATGGTCTAGATAACATTTAGGCCTGCCTTGCATTCAGGAACTGGACTAGATGACCTACTGAGGTCCCTTCCAGTCCAGTCTTCTGCGATTTCCAAACAGGATCAAAGCAACAGCACCCAACTGCATAGGATTCAATGGTGAGATATAGGAAGGTTCAAGCCACATATCAAGTAAACTCAGTCACCCTAAGGGGAACCCCACTGTACCACAGCAGGTATCACCCATGCTACATGCTATATTTATCCAGAAATTGCAACCCTACAAGCCAGGGCCCCTAAATAGAAACACATTGAAAGCTAGTTTTGATGAAGTGCAAGATAGAAGACTGTAAAGGTTTTCTCCCCTTTCCTCCCTCCCCCCACCCCCCACCCAAACACATTTACAAAAACAAGATTCAGAAAGGGAAAAAGACTTGCTGCTTCTGCTCCCCTCAGAGAAGATGCTACAACTCCCCAAATTACCACTTGTGAAACTTCCTTATAATCTGTAAAAAAAAATCCAAAAAGTTGTTCATATTCTAGGAAGTCTCCAACTAGCAACAAATCTTACTTACAAAAACTTTTTCATTCAGAAAGATAAAGATAAATATAAATTTTATAAAACTTAAAATTTTATAAAATTTAAAAATTTATAAAATAAATATAAAAGATAAATTTTAATGTAGAACTGTTAGATATGTAGGACAAGAGTATAGTGACCCTGGCTATACAAGTCCTTCAGGGTTCTAGTTATTTTACAAAACTCATACTTCTGTTCCAAACTCAAACTTCATGGCTCTTAAGCACTGGTTCTCATTTTTTCCCACATGAACCACTTGCTTATAATAATGTATTGATCCTCACTCCATGATTTCACTGTAGCAAATTAAACACTTTCTTACATGAAAAGGTTAGTATGATGACAGTAATAAAGTGAATTTATTTTCATCCAGTCTCCTTAATGCTCTGAGTACAACTGGTTGGTTATATTCCCTCAGTCTGTACAATTTCTGTTTGTTTCCTTTCTGAATATATAGTGCTTACCAATTATTAACACCAAATCTTTTATTTCCTACAGCTCTATCCTTTCCATGTCATTTTAGATTTTGGCTGTGCTTTTCAATTTTATTGTATTCATGAACCCAATTGGATAGTGTCCTACTTGGTTAAAACATGGTTCAGTGATGTTAGTGAACTTTTATTCAACATGGTCCCATGGGCAAGTATTATCAGTAATCAAACTCAGTGTAAGGGTATGTCTACACTACAAAATTAGGTCGATTTTATAGAAGTAGATTTTTAGAAATCGATTTTATTCAATCGATTGCGTATGTCCACACTAAGCACATTAAGTCTACGGAGTGCGTCCTCACTACCATGGCTAGCATCGACGTACGGGGCAGTGCACTGTGGGTAGCTATCCCACAGTTCCCTCAGCCTCCGCCGCCCATTGGAATTCTGGGTTAAGCTCCCAGTGGCTGATGGGGCAAAAACATTGTCGCGGGTGGTTTTGGGTACATGTCATCAGTCGCCCCTCCCTCCATGAAAGCAATGGCAGACAATTTTTTCCGTGCAGATGCCATACCACAGCAAGCATTGAGCCCGCTCAGCTCAGCTCAGCTCACTGTCATCGCAGCTGTTGTGTCCTCGGTGCTGCTGTCAGCAGACGGTGCAGTAGGTCTGCTAACAGTTGTCATCCACCGCTTCTGCTGCAACTCTGCTCTCCTGCAGCTTGGGGGATCCGTTCTGGTCCTCCTGGGTGCTGCTAACCATCATCATCCACTGCTTCCGCTGCAACTCTGCTCTCCTGCAGACACCATACCACAGCAAGCATGGAGACCGCTCAGCTCACCGTCATCACTGCTGTTGTGAGCGTTGTAAACACTCGTGCATTATCCTGGAGTATATGCAGAACCGGGCTAAGAGACACCAGCACGAGGAGGATTTTGATGAGGACATGGACACAGACGATCCTGAAAGCACAGGCTGTGGCAATTGGGACATCATGGCGGCAGTGGGACTGGTTGATACAGTGGAACGCCGATTCTGGGCCAGGCAAACAAGCACAGACAGGTGGGACCACAAAGTGTTGCAGGTATGGGATGATTCACAGTGGCTGCGAAACTTTCGTATGCGTAAGGCCACTTTCCTGGAACTCTGTGAGTTGCTTTCCCCCACCCTGAAGCACAGGTATACCAAGATGAGAGCTGCCCTGACAGTTGAGAAGCGAGTGGCGATAGCCCTGTGGAAGCTTGCAACTCCTGACTGCTACCGGTTAGTCGGGAATCAATTTAGAGTGGGCAAGTCTACTGTGGGGGCTGCTGTGATCCAAGTAGCCAATGCAATCATTGACGTTCTGTTATCAAGGGTAGTGACTCTGGGAAATGTGCAGGTCATAGTGGATGGCTTTGCTGCAATGGGGTTCTCTAACTGTGGTGGGGCAATAGACGGAACGCATATCCCCATCTTGACACCGGACCACCTTGCCAACCAGTACATAAACCACAAGGAGTACTTCTCAATGGTGCTGCAAGCACTGGTGGATCACAAGGGATGGTCGGGAAAGGTGCATGACACTTGCATATTTAGGAACTCCGGGCTGTTCGAGCAGCTGCAAGAGGGGACTTACTTCCTAGACCACAAAATTACCATTGTGGATGTTGAAATGCCAATAATTATTCTTGGGGTCCCAGCCTACCCCTTGCTCCTATAGCTCATGAAGCCTTACACAGGCAGCCGGGACAGTAGTAAGGAGTAGTTCAACTATAGGCTGAGCAAGTGAAGAATGGTGGTAGAATGTGCCTTTGGACGTTTAAAAGCTCGCTGGCGCTGTTTGTTGACTAGGTCAGACCTCAGCGCAACCAACATTCCCATTGTTATTGCTGCTTGCTGTGTGCTCCATAATATCTGTGAGAGTAAGGGGGAGACATTTATGGTAGGGTGGGAGGTTGAGGCAAATCTCCTGGCATCTGATTTTGAGAAGCCAGACACCAGGGCAATTAGAAGAGCACAGCTAGGCGCGCTGCGCATCAGAGAGGCTTTGAAAACCAGTTTCATGACTGGCCAGGCTACGGTGTGACCTTTGTGTGTGTTTCTCCTTGATGCAAAGCTGCCCCCCTTGGTTGATTTTAATTCCCTGTAACCAAACCACCCTCCCTCCCCCCTTCGAAATAAAGTAACTATTGTTTTGAAACCATGCATTCTTTCTTTATTAATTTAAAAAAAAGTGAGATAACTGACAAGGTAGCCTGGGTGGCGTGGGGTCGGGGAGGAGGGAAGGACAAGGCCACATTGCTTTTTGTAGCCACACTACAAATCAAACTGTTTGAATGACAGCCTTCTGGTGCTTGGGCCATCCTCTGGAGTGCAGTGGCTGGGTGCCCGGAGCCTCCTGTCCCCCGTGTTCTTGGGCTTCTGGGTGAGAAGGATATGGAACTTGGGGAGGAGGTCAGGCAGTTATACAATGGATGCAGCTGGGGGTCTGTGCTCCTGTTGGCTTTCCTGCAGCTCCATCATGACACTTCATCATGTCCGTTTGCTCCCCTATTAGCCTCAACATCACCTCCTGCCTCTGCTCTTCACACTCCTGCCTCTGCTCTTCACACTCACTTAATGCTTTCCTGGCCTCTAACACTGAATGCCTTTATGCATTAAGCTGTGCCCTATCAGTGTGGGAGGACTGCATGAGCTCGGAAAACATGTCATCGTGAGTGCGTTTTTTTCGCCTTCTAATCTGCGATAACCTCAGGGACGGAGATGATAGGGGGAGTGTAGAAACATTTGCACCTGGAGGGAGGGGGGGGGAGATAAAAAGGGAGAGTAAAATTTAAGATGATTTTCTGAGAACAAAAGAGAGACTCTTTCACAGTGAATCAAGCAATTCACAGCAGACAGCACATGTGCTTTTGGTACAAGGTCGCATTTTGCCTTTTATATTGAGCACCTGCCGATATGGTGACACATCACACACGGCTGGGCAACAGAATTCGGTTTCCAGGCAGCCATGGTAAGGCAAAGGGTACGTGGGATTGGCTTCTTATGCATAACATGTGGGAATGGTTTCAAACTGCAGCACCATCCTTTCCCATAGCAAGCAATGGGTTGGGTTTCACATTTAAAAGGTGTGCTGCACATCCACCCGAAAACTGCAGCCCCTCTCCTCTCCCCACCCCACCGCGTGGCTATTCTCTGGATTGATCCCTTCATCCCTCCCCCCGCCGCAAGGCTATTCTCCGGGATGATCCCTTCTAGCCAAGCACGAACAGCCCAGCATGAACGGGGTAAATCAAACATCAAACACTGTTGCTTTTAAACCCCATGCTGTACTTACAAATGTGCACTCACAAGAGCTGCCTTCTCTGGCTTCAGGGTCGGGGATCCCACCTTCAGAGGGTATTGGGTCCAGGGTGATGAAAAGGTTCTGGCTGCCGGGGAGAACAGATTCACCGCTTGCCTACTGTGCATTCTCCTACTCCTCCGCCTCCTCTTCCTCATCCACAAAATCCCCATCCCTGTTGCGTGAGACTCCCCCCTTGCAGGTGTCCTTTGTCTTTTGTTAGGCTTGCCTGAGCTCCTTAACGTTCACACAGCACTGCTATGTGTCCCTGTTGTAGCCTCTCTCCAACATGCCCGGTGAGATTTTGGCAAATATATTTGCATTTCTTCTTTTTGATCGGAGTTTGGCCAGCACAGATTCTTCTCCCCATACAGCAATCAGATCCAGTATCTCCTGTTTGGTCCATGCTGGAGCTTGTTTGCAATTCTGAGACTGCATGGTAACCTGTGCTGCTGAGCTCGCCACGCTGACCAAACAGGAAATGAAATTCAAAAGTTCCCGGTGCTTTTTCTGTGTACCAGACTCATGCATCAGAGTTCAAAGTGCTGTCCAGAGTGGTCACATTGGAGCACTCTGGGGTAGCTCCCGGAGGCCAATATCGTCAATTTGCATCCGCACTACCCCAAATTCGACCCAGCAAGGTCGATTTTAGCACTACTCCCCTCACCGGGGAGGAGTACAGAAGTTGATTTTAAGAGCCCTTTAAGTTGACAGAACGGGGTTGGTTGTGTGGACGCATCCATTTTTAAATCAACCTAACATGGCTAAATTCGACCTAACCCCGTAGTGTAGACCAGGGCTAAGTCTCATAGTAGTTACTCCTGGTGCATCAGGTCACTGCAGGGTCTAGGGAGAGGTGACTTATAGGGAGGGGCCCTTAAAGGAGGTTACTACAGCTGTTTAAAGCTGGGGGAAAGACACTGAGGTACAATGATTTAATCAACTTGTTAGATCTCAAATGTAATCCCATTTCCAGAAGGAAAATCATCAGGCACTCAGGGTAAGGCTTTTTCAGCTAAAAATATTACTTTATTTTTAGCCTTAAACAACCATATTAGTACTTGATGCAGCCTAAAAACTATCATTAGCTGCTATGTGACATCAATAAAGGAGTGACCATTTTTAGCTGAGAAAACCATTCTCTAATAAGGGGATTTCAGCCAAATGCATTTGGCTTTACCGCTGAGCTTTCACATGAATAAATACTCGACATTGTGCACTGAACACTGGCCAAGGCTGATGTAATAGTTAACACAAGTCTTTTTTTTTTTTTGAGCCAATAAGTTGAAAAATGCATTGCTCAAACTGATTTTGAATTCACAGAAAAATGATAACACATTAAATATATTCAGCAAAGAAACCTTAGAAATTAGGATGAGCTTCATTCTAAAATGAACCTCAGGAGATTGGAGAGACAAGGTGGGGGAGGCAATGTCTTTCATTGTACCAACTTCTGTTGGAGAGAGAGACAAACCTCAGGAGACTGGTCTGAGGGAGATCTGCCTCTACAGCGAAGTTATAAGGTTCTGGCTAGAACAGTGCAAGAGAGGACAGAAAGAGTTGCAACCCAAGCTGTCAGAATAGGAGCTTGCAGCTCTGCTGCAGAAGCAGCTGTGCCTTGTTCCAATGGCTTTTCTTGGCAGAAGTCAGTTAGATCATGTGAACAACTCTTTGTATTTTACTTTGAGAGTTCAGAAGTGGCCTGTGTCTGAGATGAGATACATTTAGTCTGTGGGGACTTTCTTTTAGTCAGAGAAACCCCCTAAAAGTGAAACTATGAAGCAACATTTCAAGAAGGGAGCATTTTAAAGATATTCCTCTGCAAAAGTTAGCATTTGTCTGAAATTTTACTTGGAAATTTCAAAATACATTTTAGTATCTTATTAGATTTATCCTTGGACTTCCATTATGGTCAAGCAAGCAGAACAAAAGACTATTACAAACTACAAGACTGTCTGTGGGGCCAAATTCATCCATAGTGTAACTACAGGGACTACAGCAGATATACACTAGGTATGAAATTGGCTCTTAGTAAGCAAACACTCCTACTAATCTGATTTTTATTAGGTTGTTGAGGTCGTTATGTACATTAAAGCCTTTTGAACTGCTAAACTAATTTGAATGTGCTATTACATTTCCAAGGGAGGGGAAGTGAGGCAGGAATCTTTTATTAACTGAAAGCTGTCAATGACCCATCCTTTTCATGCCATCCTGGCTTAGGGAAGCAGAGTACAGCCTACTTTACTGGGTCAGTGGAGTTAGGAACCTATAGGACAGACTTTGAAAAGAAAAATAAGTATCATAAACCATGAGCTTTAAAGATGGTACATGCATCTTATCTGTCTCTGTTTGGTTATTCTAAAATGTACTTGTTTTATATTTAGAGATACCAAGCACCTCATCTGTGATTGACAATACTTGATATGCACCCAACAGCTCAGAAAACAAGAGGTTTGATTGCAAGAGATGGCAAACATCTGCAGCTCTCCTTTTCACTGGGAGTTCTGAGTGAGAGACCCTCAGCATGAGCATGATCGGTCACCAAAAGACAGACAGGGAAGGCAAACACATAATATAGGAGATCAGTTTTAAACATCAGTTACAGAGGGGAGCCACTGTCATCTTTAACTGCTTATTCCGCAAGACAGACTCACAACATGATGCTGCTATGCGGTGTCCAGATGGTATTTTGGGACCCTTTAGCATCCTGCAAACTAAACTTGAGTGGGCACAGAAGAGAAGTCATGTTACTCTTTAATACATCCTACCACTGGAGGTTTGCAATACAATGCTGACAATACCAAAAGGGTTAAAAGTCAGATTTACTCCCCTAAATCATATGTATAAACATAAACATTCTTCTTCACAAAGGAGTAAGAACCCACGCATAAGATGCTCCCTTGATCAATCCGTTTCACTAAACTCATGTAAGTTCCTCCTCCTTCTAGTCTATGTGTACACAGAGCTTTTTAGTTAAAATTTCCCACCACCATACTAACATTGATGCTGTTCAGTCAATGGCAGTAGTGGTGGGAGCACAAGTGCAAACAGGGCACAGTTGGCCACTGACATTTTCACCATGTCATCTAACCCTGCTCAGAACAGGTTTAAACAATGGTCAAAGTACTAGTGGTTCCTACTGCTGGAAGATTTTTTTAAAAATCTGCCTATACAAGGCTCCCTTGAGTTTCCTGTCCAGAAGATGAATGATTTTAGGCCTGGTCTACACTGGGGGTGGGGTGGGAGGGATTGATCTAAGTTACGCAACTTCAGCTATGTGAATAACATAGCTGAAGTCAACGTACTTAGATCTACTTACCACGGTGTCTTCACTGCGGTAAGTCAACGGCTGATGCTCTCCCGTCAACTCCGCCTGCGCCTCTCACCCTGGCGGAGTACCGGAGTCAACGGGAGAGCGCTCAGTGGTCGATTTATCGCGTCTAGACTAGACAAATCGACCCCTGCTGGATTGATTGCTGCCCATCAATCCAGCGAGTAATGTAGACAAGCCCTAAGACTTAACTTCATCTGGTGTCTTTTGGAAAAGGGCCTTGTCTTGACAGCACTGCTTATACCAGTGATTTCACCCTTTCCACAATAAGTTATTCACCATATGACTACTTTCGAAGGCAGTGGTCCTACACACACCTTAACCCTAACCTAATCACCTGTAGCCTCCCCTAGCTGTTTAAATGGGTTTTACATCTGTTTATCACAACAGGAGCAGTGCTGAGAGCCAGCATGGCTCCACCTAACATATTAGCAGCCAAGGGATGGACCAGCAAGTAGTGGGAAGCAGATATTTGAGGGCCTAGCCATTAAGTCACCAACAGAGGGAATAGGGATGCAGCTAATATAAAGGAGAATGAGGTCTTATATTTTAATTAAGCAAAATTATACAAGAGGTATTTTTTCCTCTCAAAAATAATAGATATCATGGGCTGATGAAAGCAAGGAATATTGGATTAAAGATTTCCTAAATATTTACACCTTGAGCATTGCCAGACAGGCACTGGTCAATTGTGTTAGTTTAGATCAACAGTTGTGAGCAGGGTGGAATAACTTAAATCAAGGTATTTTAATATCAGTGCTTTTTGTAACACTAACTTCAAAACTTGTGCTACTCCAATTTTAGATTAAAAATTTTAATAAACTAAATGAAATGATGTTTTTGTAAAAGATGACATGACTGGTAATGTCTCTTATTTCAATTTTACAAAACTGCTCTAGACAAAACATAAAATATTGAAAACTAAGGCCATGATTTTGCAGATATGTAACTTAATTCACATGAATAATCCCACTGATTTCAATGGGACTAATCATGTGCTTGAAGTTACGTACATAAGTGTTTGCCAGAGCAGAAGCAAAAATTGTAAATTAAAAACTTAGTGGCATAAAATCTTTCACACTTCAGAACAGAATTACTTCAATTTGAACAATGAAAAGTTAGTGAACTTTGTACACATACACCAACATTTTCAGAATAAAAAGGGGCCCAAAATTGTGCTCCTGCCATATTTAGACACCTAACAGTGTGGTTTTCCTAAAACTTCTAAATGACTTAGCACAAGTCCCATTCACTTCAAATTGCCAACTCTGATGGAGTAAAATTTGGTTGAAACTCTTCAGCTTTGACTTTTGGAATTTCAGTATGTTACAAGATGGTATTGTTTACAAAAATAATATCAACTATTTGCTTATCAATTTTGCTTGAATGTGTGTTCTCACAATACACAAGTTAATGAGGCCATGGGCTTTACTTTTTCAGCACAGATGAGCATATTAATTGTGAAAAATTTTACTGGGAAAAATCTATGTAAAATCTGACATACTAACAATTAAGGAACAAATTGGCAAACATTCCAGTTTTGAGAAAGAGAAGAGGGATGGATCTGTTTAATATGGTAAACAAGTCATTGGGAAAGCCAGTCAGTGACACCACAACTAGGTCACACTTGCTTTAAGCAATTAAGACTGACAAGAGTCAGAGTCAAAAGTGATGAGCCTCAGGAGAGAGACACCCTCAAAAGTTTCCAGATCAAACACAACCAATGGACTACAGTCCATCAAGAGAGCCAATATCTTTTCAAGTGATCGTCCACATAGTTTCCTATGCAAAAGAGATCAGATTCTTTTGCCAGCAGTGTATGTTGGGGCCCCAGCTGCACCCTAGATATCCTTTCACACACATACACACCCCAATGGAAGGCATACAGGGTGGAGCAGGCCCAACTATTCCTCAGCTCCTTCTTATTGCTCATGGCGACAAGAGAAAACCTTTGTAGTGTTCACCTGCTTTCCTAGCAATAAATGCTATCCTATTAATTGTTAGTTACTAGTTAGTAGCTACTGTAGATAATTAGTTTGATTTTGCTTGTTAGCATTAAAAAACCTTTTAATCAGTTAATAGGCATGGGAACCCACACACACCCTATAAGAGCTCCAACTGCCATGCATAAGCAAAATCTCCAGGATTTAAAACCTGCTATTCTTGTAAGTCTGCAAGGCCTCTAAATGATGGGCACTCTAGGTGTCTTTTTTGTTTAGGCAAGGAACGTATACCAGAGGATTGCTCCATCAGCTGCTCATATTCCAAACAGATCCATAAGGACCGGGAAGTTGACCTGAAATTATGCCTTCTTCAGTGCTCCATGAAGGCCTTTTTGGACATGGATCTACTGAAGGCTCAGTCTTCCATCCAGCCCCTTTCAGTGAGAGCCCTGGTGAGTCAAGATTCCACACTGAGCTCTACGGCAACAAGAGATTCCAGTCATCAGCTTTGATCTCTTTGAGGACAGCTTCAGAAAGGGGTAGGAATAAGCACTGCTCCAGAGTCAAGCTGAGATTTAGGTCATCCATGATGCCTGCAAAATCTAGACATGAATAGTCAAGGGTCTGACACCTTTTGGACTCATCAGTCTAAGTGCAGCTGCTGCCCTGACAAAAGGTTCCTCTGGCTCCTTAGTACTGACTGTTGAACAGGTGCTTGTGGTACCCACTAAATACAGGGAACACTGTTCCTCCAGCACAGACTCCTCGGCACCAGGCTGTTTGCTACCATTCCTAATGGTACCTAGAACATGGATGGTACTGAGTGATTTAGCTCCCCTAAACCTGGAGTCATCTTTGTTGGCTTTATTGAAAGTGGTGCTGGCTAGACCACCATTCTCTGAAACCTCAGTACTGCAGGCAAGGGAAGCATCAGTAGTACTGACTGAATCCCCTTCTTGAGTAGAGACATTAGAATGCCTTTATACATCTGAAAGCATAGCCACACCTCTGGAGGAGCTGTATTTCTTCTCATCCTCCCCATAGGTGTACAGTAGGAATTCATCTCCGACTCACCCTTCCCTCCATGGGGATCACAATATGAATTTGGGAGGCTCTCCAAGGCTTGCTTTCAGTAGGAAAAGTCAGAGTTCTCAGAGAACAGCCCCCCTGGTATCCTCCAGTATGTCCACCAGTATCCACATGCCTATTAACCGTGGCCCCACTGGCCATCCTGGGGTGTGCTACCCTTTACCTGAAAGCCAGTAGCTACTGCCCTCCACCTTACAGGACTATATATCTTTCTCCCAAGAGTCAGTATGGACCTACTCAGCCAGGTCAGTTAGTATAGCCTTACATACTAGAGACACAAGATGAGGAGAGCAACAATGATCAGACAGCTATGAGAGAACAATTACTCTTAGCTGTGATTTCCTCATTCTCCTCTGATGAGGCAGTGAAACTCTAAATGTCTTCTCTGGCTGACAATTTTAAGACGTTCCATTATCTTATTAAATGCATAGCAGTGGCTCTTGACATACACTTAGAGGTGGTGCAAGAAAAATCATAACTGCTGGACATTCTGCATCTTCCATGCCTGGTAGACTCTCCATGCCTATAAATCAGGGACAGTTGAAACCTAGAGGGACCTGTGGCAGACTCCAGCATAGATTCTAGCCACATCCAAGCATGCAGACAGAAGGTAACAAGTCCCAGGAGATTAGAATCCTTCTAGTCTTACCCATTGCCAGGATCTCTTATTCTAGCACTTGTCCAAGAGAAATCCAGACAGCAAACGCCTCCCAAAACATGCTGGAGAAAGACCCCATAAAGCAGGATTTATTTAGACGTGAAGTCTACTTGTCAGCCAGCCTCCAGAAGGAAGTAGCTAATTCCCAAGTGCTGCTCACAAAATACAATTACTTGCACTAGAACAAGCTGTCTCAATTTATGGACAGGCTTCCTATGAAATATGGGAAAGAATTAAATCTATATTGAATGAAGAGCAGCTGCACTTCCATTCAAGCTGCACTTGATTTGTCCGATAGAGTGGCATGCATCATGGCATGTCCACATCTGTGGCACTGAGAAGATTATCCTGCCAGAAACATCTGGAATACCCAGGGAGGTACAAATAACAATAGATGGCCTTCCCTTTGAAGGCAGTGAGCTTTTTAATTCAAAGACTGATCAGACACTCCATTCTTTAAAGGATTCAGGCCTATAAGTCCCAGCTCCAAGAAGGAAGCAAAGAAGTTAACAGATGGGATTCAGGCAACATCCCTCTGCCTGAACTATTACCAACCCCAGAGGACCTCAGAGCCACCAACAAACAAACAGTTTCCACCAGGGAAAACCCTCAGTCTCTTCCTCCGCTGCTGCACACTCTGGGTCTTCAGCCGGGCAGCAAGTTTGATGCCAGTGGCCTCTCACTCTCGAGGATCTCTTCCCCGCTACCCAAACCTTTGGCAGCTTCCTCTTTTGTTTTTAGGAAGCCTGGCCTCTGATCACCTTAGATCAGCGAATCCTGGAAATTGTAAACCAAGGGGTATTCTGTCCAATTCCAGTCACTTCCTACTCCTTATTCCCCTTTGTTGTCTTTTTTCATGGACACTTTTCACATGATACTATTAACACAAGAAGTGGATTCCCTTCTACAACTTAGAGACGTGAAGAAGGTGCCCTTAGATTTAAGGGGCAGGAGGTTTATTTGCATTATTTTTTCAGCTCAGAGAAGGAAGGGGTTGGTGTCACATTATGGACCTTCTAGGTCTCAAGAAATTAATCTGTTGTTTCAAGTTCAAAATTGTGACTGGCCTCCATAATTTCTTTGTTAGATCCTCCACATTGGTTTACTGCTATCAGCCTTCAAGATGGGGTATTTTCACTTATCTATTCATCCAAACCACAGGAAATACCTCAGATTCCTAGTAGGAACATCTTGCTACCAGTAAAATGTCCTGCCCCTTAATCTTTCCACAACACTGAGGATATTCACCAAGTGCTTGGAAATCATGGCAGCGCATCTAAGGAGACCAGTATCCACGTGCACTCAGACCGTGTTGACTGATGGATTCAATGAAAATCACAGCAACAGGATCACTTGATCCTTGTACCACTTGATCCAAGTAACCACAGAGCTCTTTTTCATCCTAGTCCCCAAAGTCAACAGAGAGAAATAGACATTTACTCTGACTCAGAGCATAGAGTTCATAAGAGCAGTGATAGATTTCAAGTTAATGAGAGCTTACTTCCCAAAAGAAAGATTTCATAAGACAGTGACCCTCATCAGCCAAGTTCAAGCTCACCCAAAGACATCTGGGGCAAGTTCTCACTGACTTCTGTGACACATGGCCTAATGCACCTCTCTGACTCAGTTTGCCGGACTTCACCTACGCACTAAGCAAGGGTGTCTGAAATCAGTATATCTACTCAGCAGGCACCACATGGACATGACAGTTACAGTCTATCATTAAGTGTGCTATCCCCATTAAACTGGTGGAAAGATCCTCTTCAGTTGAGGAACAGAATACTCTTCTCTGCCGCTCTACTTACCAAAACTCTGGTGAGAAACACCTCCACTGAGGAATGGGAAGCTTATCTAGCTCTGTAAGTTTAGGGCATATTGTCCCTTCCAGAATCGCATTTACACATAAATGTCCTGGAATTCAGAGCCACCTTCCTGGCATGTAAAGCATTTCTGCCTCGATTCCAGGGATCCACAATCTAAGTACAGTACTGATATAATACTTAGTTGTGGTATTTTCTATCAATAGACAAGGAGGAGACAGGCTATCCGCACTCTGTCAGGTGGTGGCCATTCAGTTCTGGACCTGGTGTATTCATCACCAGATCACACTGCTGGCCTTGCATCTTCCAGGCATTTAGAAGTCGCTATTGGATCACCTCAGCAGACAGTTCTCAGACATTCACAAATGGTTGATCAAGGATCTAGTGTTTCAGAGCATCCTTCACAAAGGGAGTTAGCGATCAATAGACTTATTTGCCACAGACCAGAACAAGAAATGTCAGGTGTTCTGCTCCAGTCTTGCCTCCCTGTCAGACCCTTTTCTTATCCCTTGGAAACTAGCATTCAAATGGGCCTCTCCTGCTCCCCACTATACAGAAGGTCCTGAAGAAACTTAGGTGAGGTTAATGATCATGATGGCCCCTGCCTGGGCCAGGCAGTTCTGGTATTCAGATCTGATAAATCTCTTAACACAGCCTCCTCTACTCTCCCCCAAATCACCTTACCAGCTCTTCCTGACAATCATGCAGAACCACAGTCAGCTCCTACATCCGGACCCAGCATCATCACATCTGATAGCCTGAATGTTGTCCACCAAAGAAGTTTTTCATCTGAAGTTCTGAACATTCTGCTCCAAAATAGGAAAGACTCAAGCTGACTTATAAAGCTAAAGGAAAGAGGTTTTGTATTTGGGCATCTCAGCACTAGTTCCCTCCCTGACAAGACCCATTTCAGCAATATTGCACTATTAACTAATTTCTGTAAGCTCCAGAAAGGTCCATCTAGCAGCAATATATGCACTTGTATCCTGGGCCACAGTATTTTCTCAATTTACAGTGGCTAGATTTAAGGGCCTTACTCATGCTTTCCCCCCAGTTTGGGAGCATGATGACCCCCACCACTCCTTGGGACCTTGTAGGCGTGCATACCTGTTCCTCACTGTCTATCTCCAAGGGTGGCCACACCTCTTTGCTGTCTGTACAATGGGGAAATTAGCTGTCTCAAGGGGTCAAACCCACCAGCAGGGTAGAGCAGCGAACAGTTCAGGGACCCAGGCCCTTAGGCAGGGCAGGGCACATTGCAGCAGTCTACTGCTCCATTCCTTGGACAGAGGCGAGCACCAAGTGGTCAAGGGGCCCACCCAACAGGCAAGCATCAACTGCAGTCTACAGGGCTTAGGCAAGGGGTGAGTGCCAAACACAATCTATGGGGCTGAGGCCACGGTGCCTGAAAAGCACAGGCCTCCTGGCGTAAGGAGTGGGACTATTTCCATCCTCTGTACACTTCAAGTGGCAAGCCCGCCCAACTCCATCGCATCCCAGCCCAGGGCCCTAATAATGGCAGAGTGGTCTGCCACTGGGTCAGCAGGGAATCCACCCACAACACACTGGTCGTGTCTCTGGCAGCACCACAGCCAGACAGTAGTCTGGTTCCCCTGGGCTGCTTCCTATACTCACCCTAGGGTGTACCTGCTTCCAAGGATCATCTTCGATCCTCTGTACACTACAAGTGGCAGTCCCAGCAACTCCTCAGTGTCAGGACGTTTGGGTAGCTTCGGGGCCGCCTCAGGACACCAGAAGTCTTCTGCAGGCCCCTGCATCAGCAGTGGGGAAAACACATCCATCTCCTTTGGCAGCTGCTCTCCAACTGAGCTACAGGGCCCCGCCTTTTATACTTCCTGTTCTTAAGGAGGGGGAGTACTGCCCAGCCAGGGGTTGGACAACAGGGGGGAATGCAGGCCTGCGCCACTCCACCACGTCCCAGCCCAGGGCCCTAACAGTGGCAGAGCACTCTGCCACTGGGTCAGCGGGAAATCCACCTGCAACACGCTGACCACGTCTCTGTCGGCACCACAGACAGATAAGAACATAAGAACAGCCATACTGGGTCAGACCAAAGGTCCATCTAGTCCAGTATCCTGTCTTCCGATGGTGGCCAATGCCAGGTGCCCTAGAGGGAATGAACAGAACAGGTAATCACCAAGTGATCCATCCCCTGTTGCCCATTCCCAGCTTCTGGCAAACAGAGGCTAGAGACACCATCCCTGTCCATCCTGGCTAATAGCCATTGATGGATCTATCATCCATGAACTTATCTAATTCTTTTTTTGAACATTGTTATAGTCTTGGCCTTCACAACATCCTCTGGCAAGGAGTTCCACAGGTTGACTGTGTTCTGTGAAAAAATACTTCCTTTTGTTTGTTTTAATGAACTGCTGCCTATTAATTTCATTTGGTGACCTCTAGTTCGTGTGTTATGAGAAGGAGTAAATAACACTTCCTTATTTACTTTCTCCACGCCAGTCATGATTTTATAGACCTCTATCATATTACCCCCTCTAGTCATCTCTTTTCCAAACTGAAAAGTCCCACTCTTATTAATCTCTCTTCATATGGCAGCTGTTCCATACCCCTAATAATTTTTGTTGCCCTTTTCTTTTTTCCAATATATCTTTTTGAGATGGGGCAACCATATCTGCACACGATATTCAAGATGTGGGTGTACTATGGATTTATATAGAGGCAATATGATATTTCTGTCTTATTATCTATCCCTTAATGATTTCCAACATTCGGTTTGCTTTTTTGACTGCCACTGCACATTGAGTGGATGTTTTCAGAAAACTATCTACAATGACTCCAAGATCTCTTTCTTGACGCGGTCTAAATTGGCTCTTACCACTCATTTTATATGTGTAGTTGGGATTATATTTCCCAATGTGCATTACTTCGCATTTATTAACATTGAATTTCATCTGCCATTTTGTTGCCCAGTCACCCAGTTTCCAGAGATCCTTTTGTAGCTCTTCACAGTCTGCCTGGGACTTTAACTATCTTGAGCAATTTTGTATCATCTGCATCTCAGATGGTAGTCTGGTTCCCCTGGGCTGCTTCCTATACTTCCCCTTGGGTGTACCTGCTTCCAAGGGTTGTCCTCCGTCACCCCAGGCTACACTGCAAGCGGCAGTCCCACTAACTCCTCAGTATCAGGCGTGTCTGACCATTTGGATAGCTTGGGGGCCTGCTCGGGACAGCAGAAGTCTTCCACAGGCCCCTGCATCAGCAGTGGGGAGAACACATCCATGTCCTTTGGCAGCTGCTCTCCAGATGAGCTACAGGGCCCACCTTTTATACTTCCTGTTCCTATCCCTCACTTCTGCTTCCGGCATGGAGTGTGTGGCCTTCCTGGTTCTGCCCACCACGGGGCGTCTGGCTGTCCCTCACTCTCAGTCTCCAAGGGCAGCCGCCTCTTTGCTACAGACCTCTATATAGTATTAACAAATTTGATGGGTCTCCCCTTTGAGCCATTAGCAAGCTGTTCCCTATACTACCTATTAAGTAAGTCTGCTTTTTTAATAGCCATTACACCAGGGGAAGGGTAGGGGAGACTCATGTCCTCATTGCAGGTCCCCCTTATATAGCATTTCATAAGGACAGGGTTAGTCCCATTCCCAGGTCCTGCCTAAAATAATTTCAGAGTTTCATATGAACCATTCATCTCCATGTTTTCCTCCCCAGTCTTCACACAGCCTTGGGGGAAGCTAAACGTCATTCACTTGATGGTCTCCTACTACCTGAACAGAATGAAATAATTCAGGAACATACATAAATCATTCATGGCCTTTGCTGAAAGGGGTTAATGGTCAGGCCATATCCTTCCTCATAATGATCATCAAAACGGGTACCCCAAATCTATAAAAACATATTGCAAGTTAGCCACGTTACATCCATCAAGGCACATCAGGGCTCATTTAATTCTGCTGCCTGTTTGAAGAATGTCCTTTTCTGACATTTGTAGGGCAGCTACCTGGAGTTCTAACCACACCTTTACAAGAGGCTACTCTTGGGTAGAGGCTTTCAGATGTGATGCCCACTTTGGTAGGGCTGTCCTGCAGTCACTAAGTAGGACTCCTACTACCCATCTCCAAACAAACTGCTTGTTAGTCACCAAGAGCGGAATCCCCTGTGTACAATCACTCCAAAAAAAGTTTACTCTCAGTAAATGTGGTTCTCAGACAGGTGTTGTCCACAGGAATTCCATGACCTGCCCTCCTACTGTCCTACTGTGGAGTTTTTTATATGTGAAGGAACTGAAGGACAGTTGGGCCCCTCCACTCTTTATGCCCTCAAGTTGGGAGGTGGCACAAGGACATCAGGGCACAAGAATGGCCCCAAACCTGTTGGCCAAAAACCCAATCACATACACACCAAGAGTCGAATCCATGTGAACAACATCTCAAAGAACCAGTTACTGTAAGGTAATCACTCTCTTTCTCGTAACCATAAAGATCCTACAGACCAGATCTGTTCTCTGCCAGTATACCTAACTTGTTACAGCAGTCAATTGAATGGCTCTCTCACAGGACAAGGCAATTTGGAGTAGCTCAGTCTGATTATTCAAAGAAGAGGTACCCATAGGATTGGGAAAGAAATCATTTAATATCAAGCTCTCAGCTACAGCATATATTAAGACAAATTACGTGGCCCACTGAGACTCCCAAAGTGGGATACTCAGCAGCAGTATTTACTTGTTTGTGGTTTTCACTCCCTCCCATTCCATCTGGCCATCTTGCACATATGGCGAACAAACAGTTCAGCATCTTACCAGAACAGCTGTCCAAAAAGCATAGAATCATATGACTGGAAGGGACCTCGAGAGGTCATCTAGTCCAGTCCCCTGCACTCATGGGCAGAAGCAGATTAAGATTTATTGAGGCCCTGGGCACAAAGAACATTGGTCCCCCCACACCCTGCAGGCCCAGGGGAGCCAGAACCAAAGGGGCCATGCCCCTCCCACCCACTTTTTAACATGGGCATAGTAGCCTTAGGCAGGTGCGGAGCAATAGCAGCATGGGTGTAGTTTGGGGGGTGCTACCCAGCCAACCTGCAAGCCTTGGGACAGAACGACAGGAGGAGCGGTGCCACACATGGTTGCTGCCTTGGGCAGAAAGCCCAGGTGGCAGCAGGGGCAGCCTGTCACTGGGAGTAGGAGGGACCCAGTGGGGACAGCCTGGCAGCAGGAGCCGAGCACAGGCATAGAGTGAGCCTGGGTGCAGTGTGGCAGCCAGTAGAAATGGGAGCTGTACCTGTTACTAGAAGAAACTAAAGGAAAGAATATTTAAGGACCCCCACCTCCAAAAGTAAGTTTGATTCCCCTGAATTAGGGTCTATCACTTATTAGTTGCAACAGGCAAACACTTGAATGCTCTTAAAGGGTAAATCAAAAGGATTTATTAACAGGCAGGCTAATATAAAGCATTTATAAAATAGCTTGGTGGTTTTTACCGAATACAAACAGGCATAAAGTCCAGACCCAACTAGAACAAATGGGCTAGCAATATAAAATGTCTCAATGTTACTCAGTCAGTATGGCTGTAGGCTGGATGGAGTCAGCTCATGTCTCTCTCTTTTGATATCCAGAACAGGTGTGCCTTCACCAGTAGAAACAGGTAGGTGGTAGAAGGACCGTGCGACCCAAACACAGGCGGCCTCCTGGGTGGACAGCAACCTGTCACACTGTGTCAGTCCCTTATGTCATCCCGTTACCAGGCAGATTAGCTTGTGGTCATGTGACCCTTTCCCATTCTTCCCCTTTGAAACTTCCTGCCTTTGTTCTGTTACTGGGCAGGATTACTTAGGCATTAACTAATCAAAATTGGACACCACAAAAAGGGCACCAAACTGAACAAGAAGATGGTGCACAAAAATGGAGGGTAAAAGACAACAAGAAAAACAAAATGGCTAAAATCCCCAACATGCTGATGGACCCTCCCTGCCTGGCTCATCGCTGCCTGTGACCTTCCCAAGGCTCCCCACCACCTCCCAGGCTGGGGAAGGGCCTCCTCTCCCCTCAGACCATGTTGAGTCCAGATGCAGTGCTCTTTTGGGTCAGTAACTGTCAACCACAGGAGTATAATTGAAGCTTTTTGAGGAAAGTGGATGTGGGAAGTTGTTCTGGAGACTTCTTCTGGTTCTCTCTTCTTGAACTCCTCATTCTGATTTCTTGTTGCTTGTCTCTGACTTTGTAGTGTGCTGTGCTGAGACAGCAACACTTAATATATTGTGGAAGCTAATGTTTGTGAAGTGCTGTTATCTTCTGATGGAACGTGTTAATATACAGCAAAGATTAAATGGAAAAAAAATGGTTCCCAGTTTACATAACAACCTGGGAGATTGGAGGACTAAAAGATTTTAGGAAAATGCACTCTAACCAGTAGTCATGGCCATGGCTATAGAGAAGACCTATGCTGTTACGCTGTTGGATATGCTATTAATACCATGCCACGTTTCACCATGTCAGCCTTCAGTAAGGACTGTTAGTCCTCTCCTTCCCCCTCCTCAGCCATGCTGGCAATCAGCATACACGAACAGAAACACAGTAGGTTCTCTGAGGCACTCCATCCTCAATATGATGCTTTTATCTATCACCTACACAAGGTTAGGCCTCTTTACATGTCCTAAAACAAAAAGGAACCTTTTTAGCTGTAAGTACCACCATGTCAAGATTTCCTTACAGAAGCATTGTGCATCAGGGAATTCAACTCAGACTGCCAAGGGTGAAAACCAATCAAGTCTCCCTCCCCGCATCTGTCAGCATCTTCAACTTTTTGCTGAGGCACTGGTGTGGGAGAGAGAGGACACAGCCTCCATTTTAAGATTTGAAGCAACTGACAGGGACCAAATGTGAACGTTTTTCAAGACAGCATTTCACATTTTTATACAATACTGTCCCTTGAAAATTAACATCATTAGCCTTTGCATAGCCACAGTACTGTGCTGTAGTGGAAATATCAGGAGGGGGGTTGAGCACATCCTCGCTCATGACAGCTGTTCTGGGCTTTAGAGTAGCGAATAGGCACATTTTAAGAGTGGGATCTGTGCTGAGAATTCTTAGACAAAATAGTAAGTTCGAGGACTTAAAATAAACCCATTGACAAGATCTGAGGTATTAAAGAAAGTTTTATTTGTACATTTTAGCAACAGGAGAAATAATTGAAGATAGAGTTATCTGCTTTGTTGTAAAGAATAAAAACATTTAATTATAAATATTTAGCTAAAAAAGCGTGATTTATAAAATATAATCTGTGGAGATATATACACAGTTTAATTGTTTAGCAATTCTCCCACCTGACATTAAAGATTAGAGGTTTTTCTATTTATTATTCCATACTCACAGTTTAGTGCTCACAGTTTAAGAAGCAACACAGACAGGTGAAGACACAGAGGGTCAATCAGATAGACCACTGGTGTGAGTCTTATCTTGGAAGGAATTTGGACAACAATAGAGAGGCAGAACATTAATGCATCCAGAGAGGCTTTGCAAAGAGGGATTGTTCCCCTTTTTGGCAGCCTTCAGAATATAGAGACATGTACCTGCAAGTTTTTAAAACTTGTGGGCAAGTCTCTTGTGCTCATAAGAAATGGATACCATTGGCTAAGGTAAGGTATCATGCAAGCTTACTAAATTCAACTCTGCCAAATGCACCTCAGTCTTGATTTGTAACCCATCTGCTATTCCTTTTCTGAGCAGAAACTGCTCATTGTACCAGATTGGTTTCATAGAGTAATGACTTTAAGGACTTCATGAAAGTCACTTTTGCACTTACAACCTCAGCATGTGAACAGATTTCCAGAGGTGAGAGGCTAATGCATCATCCAATTGTACTGCCCAGCTGGCAATATTTCTTAGACATAGATACACCTACTTGCTTCTTCTAAATTTAAGGGCCTAAAAAAGTCTAGTGAGGCTATGGAGTGGATTAATAAAATGTAACGTGACAGGTCAAAAACCCCATCAGTTTTCTATTCCATCTCTAAAGTAGTGCTAATTTTTCTCCTGCCAAAGTCGAGGGTAAGGTGTTCCTTGAGGAAGTCCAGCTTCTTTTACTGAAAGCATTATCAATATGGCATTTCAGAGGGTAAAAGCTGGAAGGCTCCAATTATACTCTTGGCTAATAGAAAAGGTATGTGACTGTCCATTTCATTCACAGCCCTGCTGACTATCCTCCGTGTTCACAGTGCTGCCTCTAAAACCTGTGTATTTGGACTCTGAGGGGGGGAGAGAGGGGAGAAAAGAGAAAAGTAAAGGACGTATGATATTCCTACTAATGTTCAGTGGAGGGTAACATACAAGAAAGTAATCTGTATTTTGTAGCTCCTGATTTGCATAAAGACATCATGGGAACTAAACAGGAGGAAAGGGGTTATGAAAAACAGAAACCAAGGAAAAAATATAGTCAAGAAACATGGTCATTCTTTTTGGGTTAAGGAAAGCTGATTGGCTACCTGGTTCTTCAGCATTAGGATGAACTTTAATTTCCCTAAGCACTACCTGACAGTTCAGAGTGATGAGTATGTACACAGTTCTTATTGTTCATACCATATGAAGACATGGTAGTTGTAAGAGCTGTACCCTTTGGAATTGAGTTAGAAGCTTCTGTCTGAAAGGATGGTGAAGTTCTAGCAAGAGATACTCTCCAGGCACAGTCGTGATTCATGGAAATGTACCAAGTTAAGAGAAGTCTCTGGTGGTAGAATGGATGGTTACTGGCTGAATGCAGACTTTAGCTCCCTGAATGCTGCCCGACGGTGTTTCTTCTCTTCCTCCTCCCGCTTTCGATCATCCTGTTCTGCCTTGATCTCTGCTTCAAACTTACTGGCTGAAGAAAGGGCTTGAACCTATAAAGGAAAAGAGCAGACATGAGCTATGGGAAGCATTAAGAATTTGAACTACCTAGCAGCACATCTGTCTGCCACATCTTCCTCCGGTTACCATATTCAGTGGTGCCAAAATTGATTAAGGGTTAACAATACTACAGTAGCTGGATATTTACACTGAAGACCTGTTGGTTCAGTTTTATTCTCAAATCAAGAGGATAGTTTCATTTACCAATAGTCACTTTCCACTGGAACTGAGCCAAACAGAAGGAAAATTGTGTGGATATATTTATTCCAACTCATAGGAAATATTATTGCAACTTCTTTATGACCTTTTGGGTGAAATACAAAATGAAGCTAAATGCAGCTAAATGCATGAATTGACTTTCAAGATTTATAGCACAACTGTGTTGACCAGTTCCGTATCTCCCTTCCCTAATCACAGGAACTATGTAACTAGCCATTACAGCATGAGTCATGAAAACACAATGAACTTTCCGCAGTGATAAAAATTCTTGCAGAAAATTTGATAATTCCAAATTGGGACCAAATAAGAGGACCTCAGTCTGTGGCCCATTTACAGACCAAAGAAAGAGGCATAGTTTGAGAGTTGTTTTTTCAGCTCTACTTTCCAACCTTTGTTTTAACAGCTCTGCTATGCTATTCCCAATGAGTATAACAAACATCTATTTTTGTCCATAGAATTCCTTTCAGACAGTGTTTTACCAGCTCAAAAAACCCAGTCCAACCAAACATGAAGATAGAGCTTTGTCGTGTTATTCAAATCTAATGCTTTATGATGTTATTCCAACCTAGAAAACTGAACAGACAAGGAGAGCAATCTTAAATATTGTATTCAGAACTAAGCTCTGTGTGCTGGTGCAGGAGAAGAGGAAATTCCTTGCAGTGAATATTAAAAGTTGGTCCAGGAGTCCTGGTCTGTGTGGTAGTCAGTGATCACCCAAAGCCTAAGGTGCTTGTAAAAGCTCTGCTTTATTCTGTGACCAGTTCCAACTGACTGTGTTTAAGAACAAAAGCTTCACAGCACCCTGGCCCAGACTCTATGGGTATGTCTACACAGCCATCGGGAGGTGTGACTGCAGCATGTGAGACATACCCAAAGCTAGCTCAATTAACAATAGGAATGAAGCCACAGCAGCACAGACAGCTGCATGGGCTAGTCTTGCCTGACCAGGATCCCAGGTAAATAGTCAAGCAGCCACCGCCCATGCTGCCACAGGTTCACTGCTGCTATTACTTGAGCATGCTGCAGTCACACCTCCTGACTGCACTACAGACACACCCTTTCTCTGGGAAGCTTAGCCCCTAATATCTCAGTCTCCAAGATATTTTTTGAGCTATTTTTGGATGATGACTTATTTAAATGGCTATTTCAGCCACTGAGATGATGGGCAGGAGCACAAATGGGATGGATTAAGTAAGACATCTACAGGGTGCTTGAAGGGGAGGGAACCACCACTTGAGCAAACCCTGGCAAAATAAGCTATTTTATGGTTCATTTATCAGCAATGAGTAATGCTCAGTGGGGCACAGCATACAAGTCTGAACAAGAAGTGGCATAACCCAGCACGACAGTGAGGCCCGTACTCTGTGTTGAGGAGGAAAAGTCACAGCTTCTTAAACTGGTGGAATAAGTGGATATAATCCCTGGTGACACTGGCATACTGTCCAGCAGTCAAGCATAATGTCCATTCCAGGGGACACATTAAGAAGAGAACACCAGGACTTGCATAGCAAGCTTTTTCAGCTTCCCCAACTCCACTGCACCACCATACCTTAGCTTCAAAGAAGTTCTTGGCTCCTTTAACTCCCTCAGTGGAAACATCTATCTCAGAGAGTTTTGCCAGAGTCATCAGCCCACTGTCTTCCTCAAGCTCTCCAGCTGCAGCTTTATGGAAAATCAGCAGGAACTAGCAAGGAAACAAAAAATAGACCCACCAAAATTCATCACTGAGGCTCAAGCTTTCAAAGAGGTTTATTACTATTCCAAGCACTTGAACTACAAAAGCAGCAACTGATGTACGAACCCCAGGGTAGGAATTTGCAGTTACCACCACAGAAAAACATTTTATAAACAGAAAGGAAAAACGTATTTACAATAAGCTGCCTCCAGCACTTTGGCTCCAGTACTGCACGCTCTCAGGCTGGAGAGAGAGGGGCCTTTAGGGAAAGGAGAAGGGGCTTCCCACAGACCAGAGCTTTGGCAGCAGTGTGGTTCATGCATTGCCTAATCACGGACACCACCAGGGCCCAGAGGAGAGGATGGTCTCTTCTCTCCCCTCCCCCAGCTGAGCGAGTAGTACAGCTGCACGTTGTGATTCTCTGGAGGGCGCAGCTGCCTCAGTGTGTGCCATAAAGCTGCCACATGTGCTGTCACCCCAAGCCATTCTGGTGGCCCTTATGTCAGAGTTCACCACGCTATGCATTATAGGGTCTTAGATCACACTGCATAATACGTAACACACGGAATAAAAGCATGAGAACAGAAGGCTGTCCCCACCCTCAAATGAATCCCCACCTACTGTCCGCAGTTGTCCAGATAGGCTCAATGGAACCTACATCACACAGGACTCAACTCCATAGACAGGACTGTGCATTGTACACTAGTGCTTGGAAGGGATCAGGGAGAGCTTTTGACTCCCACGAAGATTCCCTTTAGCTGTGCAGGCCAGTCCAACTTCACTGTACTATATACAGTAGTATAAAGACCATCTCAGGTCAAATGTACCTGAACACTGGAGTATGAGTGTGGACACTTCAATCTTTACTCTTGTGTAGGATCAGGGAGAAATTATGGAACCCAGGACACCCATCCTTTACTTGAGGAACTACCAAGTAGTTCAAGCTCTTAATATAATGCCCTTCTGCCATTGTAGAGAGGGCTGGAGCACTGGATCATTTTTTAAGAGCATGTTAGACAAACACCTGTCAGGGATGGTCTAGATAATACTTAGTCCTGCCAAAAATGCAGGGGACCGGATTAGGTGACCTCTCGAGGTCCCTTCCAGTCCTATGATTCTATGATCATGGATCAAAGCCAAATTCCCAAGAAAAAAAATCGTTACTGACCTTCTGTAACTGTTGTTCTTTGGTGATCTTCCAAGAGAGAAGTAGTAGAGGGCATGACACTAGAGGTTCAAATGGAGGGCCTGTGAGCCTTGACAGGACCAGGTTTAAGTCCCATGTAAGGATCGGCTCATGGACCTGAGGATAGAGTCTCTCCAAACCCTTGAGAAATTGGACCATCATCTGATGAGAGACCACTGACCAGCTGTTCACTGGTGGGTGGAAGATAGAGATTGCTGCTAAGTGCACCTTGATAGATGCAAGGGCCAAATCTTCCTGCTTTAGATAGAGCAAGTAGTCCAAGATAGCCTGCAGGGAAGAATGAACCAGAGAGAGACCTCGTTGAGACGCCCATCTCAAGAATCACTTCCATTTGGCCACGTACATAGCCCTAGTTGACTGTTTCCTACTACCTAGCCAGACCTGTCGAACCAGCTCTGAAATGTCTGCTCCTCCAGATTCAGCCATGTAACATCCATGTTGTCAGATGAAGGGAGGTGAGATTCAGGTGGAGCACAGGTTCAGCACAGCTTCAGTGGCTATAGTCTTGTGTGATCAGGTCCGGACAGAGCAGAAGTGGAAGAGTGTGCCAAACCAGTGTTGATGTGGCCACGCCAGAGCTACAACTCTCCGCTCGATTTTCAGGAGGTCTTTGTGAACCAGAGGGACAGGGGGAAAAGCACAGGCCAGGGGCCCTGACCGTGGGAGCAGGAAGGCAACAGAGATGGAGCCAGGATGGTGCCTGCACAGCAAGAAAAACTGATGGCACTTCCTGTTCTGCTTGCTCTCAAACAGATCTACCTGGAGAGATCCCCACCTTTGGAAGATTAACCTGGTGATCTCTGAGTGAAGGGACCACTCGTGGTGAGAGGAAAAGGATCGGCTGAGGTGATCCGCCAGTGCATCCTGGGAGATGTGATGCCTTGAGGTGAATGGAGTGCTTCACGCAGAATTTCCACAGACAGATGGCCTCCTGACAGGACTGAGGATCGAGCACTTCCCTGTTTGTTGATATAGAACATGGCCACGGTATTGTGGGGGAGATCTGAGATCTGGGGGAGGAACACTTGGCAGGCTAAGCATACAGACCTGAATTCCCTGACGTTTATGTGCAGGAAGAGCTCCTCTTGGGACCATAGCCCCTGAGTCCTGAGGCAGTCGAGGTGGGCTCCTCAACCTAGGTCTGACACATCCAAGACTAGGGACACTGACGGCTGAGGGGCAACAAAGGGTACCCCCATCATTACCAACTTCGGGTCTTTCCACCAATCCAGGGAGGTGAGGCCTAAGGGAGGAACAGTGAGCACCGGGTCCAAGTGGTGTCTGTTTGGGAAGTAGCCACATCTGTAGGGGTCTGAGGTGGAACCTTGCATGCTGAACCACATAAGTACATGTGGCCATGTACCCCAGAAGCTTCAGGCAAACTCAGCAGTTGTAATTGGGTGTACCTTGACCTTAGATATCAGGTCCAACATAGTCTGGAATTGGGCCTCTGGAAGGAAGGCTCTGGCCTGGGTTGAAATGAGCACCACCCCAATGAATTCTATTCTCTGAATTGGAACAAGAATCGACTTTTGCTCCTTTAGTCAATAGGCCCAGCACCCGGAAGGTGACTTGGACCATGCAGATGCTGTTCAACATGTGAGTCTCTGACCGACCTTTGCTCAGCCAGTTGTCAAGGTATGGGTAGACCTGGATGCCTCACCATCCAAGGAAGGCTGCTACTACTGCCATACGCTTCATAAAACCCAAGGGGCTGCAGACAGGCTGAAGGGAAGAGCAGTGAACTGGTAGTGTCATTGACTCACAATAAATCTGAGAAATCTTATGTGGCCAAGAGTGAGAAATGTGAAAGTATGCATCCTTTAAGTCGAGGGCGGCTTACCAGTCCCCTTGGTCCAGGGAGGGAATGATGGAGGCCAGAGAGACCGAGCGGAACCTCACTTTCTTGAGAGATCTGTTGAGACAATGCAGGTCCAGAATGGGCCAGAGGCCCCCCTGGGCCTTTGGGATTAGGAAATATCGGGAGTAGAGCCCCTTTCCTCTCAAGTCTTGAGGAACTTCCTCCACAGCCCCCATGCATTAGAGGGATCACAACTCCTGGGTGAGGAGTTGCTTCTGAGAAGGGTCCCTGAAGAGGGATGGAGATGCAGGGTGGGAGGGAGGGGATGGATAAAAACTGAAGGGTATTGCCCATTGTCACTGTATTTAGCACGCAGCGGTCTGATGTTATGCGGGACCATGCTGGGCTGAAGTGCAATAGACGGTCCAAAAATAAAGGGGAGGCAGGAACTGGTATAGCACCCTGGGGCACACCTTCAAAAGGCCTGCTTGAATCCACTGGAGGACCTATGAGACCACAGCTGGGAGTTTGAGGTGAACAGGAGTGGCTGATGCCATTTGTAACCTCTCCCTTTCCTTTTGTAGGGCTCCTGTCTCAGAGATGGTGCCGATAAATGAGGTGGCTGTTGGAGCTTGAAGTGCTTCCTGGAAGCAGACAGAGCGTAGAGGCCCAGTGACCTGAAGGTGGGTCTAGAGTCCTTCAGGCCATGAAGCCTCATGTCTTGTCTGCTCTGAAAATACTGAGGCGCTTTCAAAGGCAGGGTCCTGGATGGATTGTTGGACCTTGTGAGGTACTCCTGAGGACTAGAGCCAAGAACAATGCCTCATGGTGCATAGGCCGTTGTCCTCTCTGTCACATCAGCTGCATACAGAGCTGCCTGGAGAGAGGTCCTGGCCACATTCTGACTCTCCTCTAAGAGGGCAATGAGTTCTGCCTCCAATCCTACTTGGACAAGGAGTCCCACAGATTGTAATCATATCTCCACAGCAAAACTTGCTGATTAGATATGCAGTTGAAAGCTACTCATTGAATAAACTTCTCCCCCAACAGAAAACAGGGTTTTTTGCATCGTTTGTTTGTTGTGCTCATCTGGCCCTGCATGTCCCTTTTGTTAGCTGCTGACACAATGAGGGACCCGGGGTGAGTGTGCATGCGCGAGTACAGGTATTCAAATCCACTTGCTGACACAATGTTTTTTTTCTGCCCTCTTTGAGGTGGGGTGCAGAGGAGGAGTTGCCACAGGGCCTTGACCAGACCTATTACAGCCTCATTAATGGGTAAGGCCACTTTGGAGGGAGCTGCTGTAGCCAGAAGGCTGTGGGATGTTTCCTTAAGCGCCTCAACTTCCAGCCACAGGTTAGCTGCTATCCATGTCAGAAGGTCCTGGTGGGCCCTGGAATCGTCTTGCAGAAGTGAGCTACTAGGCCCTGAGATAGCCTCGTCTGGAGCACGAGGAGGTGATGGGAGCCACATCCTGAAAATCGGTACCAGGGTTGGTACCAGAGTCAGGGCCTGACGCTGAGTGGGAAGGGGCGATACCCCACCTCTTGGAAACTTCCAAGTAGGATCAATCGGAGGAAGGGCCCGATACTGGGGGAAAGCCCCAAAGGTTCCAGTACGGCCATTGCATAGGCCTCTGACCCATTGCTCAGGTGCTGGTGGGGCAATCTGCACCGAGGTCCGGTGGCACATAGGCTGCGTACCTTAGGCTGCATGTAGGGTTCCCCTTCAGATTCAGATGAAGAGTCCTCTCCCGGTGACTACAGTGGAGCTGTACCCCTCTCTGCCCCCACATGCTGCCGAGGGTCCAGGGACCAGCGGTAGACTGCAGATGGTTGTGATGATGGGGATCAGGGCTGGCTTGCCCCTAGAAGGTGCTGTTGGGGCCGGTGCTGGCAAAGAATTCGACGCTCTCTGCTCCTAGTCATTGGAGCCGGCAGTTGTCTCATCAGCATCGGGGGGACTGAGAGTGATAGTAAATCTCTGGTTGCTGAGAGTGTCTCTGGGGTCAAAGACAGTCAGGCTGCTGGTACCGCAGTGGTTTCCGGGTGTTGGCAGAGGGTGCAGCACCAGACAACACTCTGGGTAGAGTTGATGGTGCCACCATGGGACCATGGTGGAGGAGTGGCCCTGAACCAGTCGCACTGTACTGCCTTCCCACTGCTTGTCATTTTTCTGCACCAGTGAGTGCCCTCTGCCGGTGCGCTGCTTTTTGTGTTTCTTTCTCAGCATCGGAGATGGTGAACGGTGCCAGGAAAAACACAGTACCAGAGGAGTACCTCACATTGAAGCTCTTGGTGCAGAATCAGAGTGGCTTGGCTCTGAGGCTGGTTGAGAGTGGCTTCCATTAGGATAACCTTGAGCCTTATATTATGGTCCTTTTTAGCACAGGGTCCTGGCAATTCTGGCACTTGTGCCTCATGTGAGTTTCTCCCAAGCACTTTAAGCAACTGGAGTGTGGGTCACTCACGGGCATAGGTTTGCTGCAGGAGGCACAAGGTTTGAAGCCCAGGGACCAGGGCATGCCTAGCTCCTGGGGCAAAGAGAGTCCCTCGATGATAGTCCTTAATGCTAGCTACAATATCTATCTACTCTAATTCTTTGTTGTTTTTAAACATAGTTTTAGAGTCCAAAACCCACTGGGAAGAAGCCTTGCCAAAGCAAGAGTGGTCATTCCAGCAACTGTCACAGGTGGTAAGAAGGAACTGAGAGGGTGCGTGGCCGGTGGTGCCCCTTATACCTGTGCATAAGCGTGTGGCGCCAGAAGGCACTAGCGCTGGCCTGACAGATACCAGTGAGGGAAAAATCTCCAGCAATGGTGCACACACCCCTAACACGGAATGGACAAGAGCAAGCACTCGAAGATGAACTGTTATCCATATTAGAAAAGAGAATGCCTTCTGACATTTCATAGACTGATAGTGGGAAGCAAAAAGATTAGGGATTTTTTTGGTTGTTCTGGGGGAGGGGAGTTAATTTTGTCCAGCTCTAGTGTTAAATCACTACTCAGGATTCTCCAGAACATAGAGAAGACGTAGGACTGCATCACAGCTTTAAGACTATCACCTTGCTAGGCTATTATTTGGATAGAAGGAGGTTTTCTTCTATTGTGTCCATTAAGAATATAGGAGATTTGCTATAGCAAAGGTCCTTCAGTGGTCACAATACAGCTATACCCTGTCACACTCAAGGACGGTTTAAAAAGTGATAGAAGTGCCTACGCAACAACTCATTTTACAACCCTTACAAGAGCACTTAACTAGAAATGTTTAAGGTACCAAGAGGTACCTGACCAGAGTGCCTGCCAGGTTATTTAAACTGTAAAAATCAGCTTTTTTGCAACATCTGAGAAGCACATTTTTCTTCCCCCAAAAGGAATTCAATGATCTTCTACAAAGCCTCAAACTTCCCGATGGTGCACCAAGTTTCAGTTGAGGAAAATCACATTTATGTTGCAATCCTCTGAAGCCAGGATTTATGATGCAAACACTAATACATGCAACATTAGTCTTGTTGAAGTACTGCTGTAATTATGTCTCACCATTGTGCTCTCAGCTATTTTGTAGCCTACACACTGGCTTTCACACAGATTCACCCCCTGTGGAGAGGAACTTCACCAGGCCCTATTGCACCACTAAAGTCCAGCATGGAGGGGTTAAGTAACATGTAGGAGCATGTGTGCTCCCTTCATAAGGAGAGATTTCAACCATACCAAATGTTAAAGGAGGTTCAGTTCTGTATTTCCTCAATCGGACAGGATTTATGACTGTTCCAGTGCAGAGATCACACTCTTCCACTAGAGGACAGCAGCATCTCAGCAATCTCAGCCAGTTCCTTTTCCTTTCATCACTAATGCATCAGGAAAAACAGAATTGTTTATTATTTCAAGGACAGTTACTGAGCAGCCGATGGAGGTGCAGCAGTTTGAGAGTAGGGTGGGCAGCATAACTACAGTCCTGGCTACTCTCTACCACAGCATCCAATTTTAGCAGAAGAAGATTTACACAATAGCCCTGTAAGGTTGGTGTGCTTATTAAGGTAGAGCACACAGAAGGCAAGCTGTTTTATGGGGAAGCTTCCTACCTTCTCCAAACAAAATTTAAAATTAGGTGAGGTTTAGCTAAATGAGTAGATCAGCCCACTCAAAAACTTGAGAAGACCTCCTTCCATTCTATTCAAGTCTGTTTTGTCCTCTCTTCCCTCTGCTAAACAACCCAGATATCGCTTTGGATCTTTGATTCACCCTGAACCTCTGGTTGTACTAGTATTAGTCAGCTGTTCCTCCTCACTGTTCCAACCCCACCCTTGAAAGCCAAACTTCCTGGCATCCAAAAAGTCTACTAGAAACAAAACAGCCCAGAGGTCTGTTGCAAATGCAGTCCAGGGAAGGGTAGGTCAGTGCCTGGAAACACCCAGCCATGACCAATCACAAGAACGTGTGCGCATGAATCACCCTGGAACAGGGGAATCAGGCAGCATTCCTCTTATGGAAGATGGGCTGTTACAGCAGGGAAAATATGCTGCTTTACTAGCTACTTCAGCCAATAAAAGGCATGTGAGACTTACTCACCCAGACAGAAAAAGTTGGAAACATAGATTACGGTGGCCATTTACCAGCTGGTGATGTAGAGGAGAAGCAAAGTGCATAATTCCAGAAATTTTAAAGACTCCGCTGAGAAGCACAGAGAGCAGGGCACACACTTCCAACCCCATGATCTTGACACCAACACTCTCCATGATTCTTAGTGACCCAGCACACACACTCCTCCTCTGTCAAAAAGCCATATTACAGTTACACAAACCCAGACAGAGTGCCTGCTGACCTGCAAAATGACAGCAACATGGCTACTGTAATCCTTGCCTGGTGTGTACAGCATGAACCTTGAGACATGAGGAGAGGTATTTAATAAACTGAAGTGGAGAGGCACTGGGCCTTGAAGCAATCTATGCACAGCTGAACACAAACAGTACCCCGGGGAATCTGTAATTTACATTAACCCAGATTTCAGAGTAACAGCCGTGTTAGTCTATATTCACAAAAAGAAAAGGAGTACTTGTGGCACCTTAGAGACTAACCAATTTATTTGAGCATAAGCTTTCATGAGCTACAGCTCACTTCATCGGATGCATACTGTGGAAACTGCAGAAGACATTATATACACAGAGACCATGAAACAATACCTCCTCCCACCCCACTCTCCTGCTGGTAATAGCTTACCTAAAGTGATCACTCTCCTTACAATGTGTATGATAATCAAGTTGGGCCATTTCCAGCACAAATCCAGGTTTTCTCACCCTCCGCCCCCGCCCCACACAAACTCACTCTCCTGCTGGTAATAGCCCATCCAAAGTGACCACTCTCTTTACAATGTGTATGAAAATCAAGGTGGGCCATTTCCAGCACAAATCCAGGTTTTCTCACACACCCCCAAAACACACACACACACACACACACACAAACTCACTCTCCTGCTGGTAATAGCTCATCCAAAGTGACCACTCTCCCTACAATCAAGGTGGGCCATTTCCAGCACAAATCCAGGTTTTCTCACACACACCCCACACGCGCACACACACACACACACACACACACACACACACACACAAACTCACTCTCCTGCTGGTAATAGCTCATCCAAACTGACCACTCTCCTTACAATGTGTATGATAATCAAGGTGGGCCATTTCCAGCATAAATCCAAGTTTAACCAGAACGTCTGAAGGGGGGTGGGGGTAGGAAAAAACAAGGGGAAATAGGCTACCTTGCATAATGACTTAGCCACTCCCAGTCTCTATTTAAGCCTAAATTAATAGTATCCAATTTGCAAATGAATTCCAATTCAGCAGTTTCTCGCTGGAGTCTGGATTTGAAGTTTTTTTGTTGTAAGATAGCGACCTTCATGTCTGTAATTGTGTGACCAGAGAGATTGAAGTGTTCTCCGACTGGTTTATGAATGTTATAATTCTTGACATCTGATTTGTGTCCATTTATTCTTTTACGTAGAGACTGTCCAGTTTGACCAATGTACATGGCAGAGGGGCATTGCTGGCACATGATGGCATATATCACATTGATGGATGTGCAGGTGAACGAGCCTCTGATAGTGTGGCTGATGTTATTAGGCCCTGTGATGGTGTCCCCTGAATAGATATGTGGGCACAGTTGGCAACGGACTTTGTTGCAAGGATAGGTTCCTGGGTTAGTGGTTCTGTTGTGTGGTGTGCACTCATGCAAGTTGGGTCAGAGATTGAACATTTTACTAGTACAGGCACAATGATCCTAAAATGGATTTTACTGATGCTAGATATGGACAGAGTTAAGTATTGCTGTTACAGCTATTATCTGTTCTTTTCTTTGGTGGGTGGGAGTTTGAGCCTAGGCATTGTAGAGTAGTTATGCTTCTCTTTTTAAGCATAAGCTGTTTAGCCTGAGTCTTAAAGAGGAACTTTGTGGAGTTAATTGATGACATATTTATGGACTCATGACAAAGGTCATAGTACAAGTCAATTTTATAAAAGAACATGCCAGTCAGGTGCAATAGGAATCCAGCGTAATACAAGAAGAGAGTCGTTTACAGGCTATCGAGGTAAGCAATTCACATCATGGGGTTTACAGTTTCTTCTGCTCTGGTGCAGGAGTTGAGCACTGTGGGGACACATAGGAGGGAGCAGATACTAGCAGGTATGGACTCCCGCATAACGTCCTGTGACATGCTGTTGTCCAGTGCAAGTGGTACATAGTGAATAGATGCAGGGGTCTGCTGCTGAAATCACTGCGAGTTGGCTTTGCTCTAAATATGTTCTCATGGAACTTCTGCTCCTGTAGCCTCTCCTGCTCTGGAATTGCCTTGGTACAGCAATAGTCACTGAATTAGAAATAATAAATCAACAACTGCTGTTCAGTTTCCAGTTCTAATACCTTCCCACTCCCCAGTATCAGCACCCTGTAAGGCCATAAGCCACTTTCTTCCAAGAGAAAGTGGGGAGAAATTGGATTTTTTGGGCAGGATAGGTGCAATTTGCAACAGCTGCTAAAGGTTACCTGTTGCAGACTAATGGGACCTTAGGAACTGTGTCCTGAGGGTTTTCAGCAAGAGCAAGGAAAGCCTTAGTCAAGAGGGGCCGGTGAAGGCGTAGCAAGGCTGAGAAAATTTGTATTTGTTATTCTCAATTATCTGAGGATGCTCTGAGGCTGGAAAGGCACAGAGACCCTCCATGTTGGCACAGCTAAATTAGACACACACACACACACACACGCGCACCTCCCACCCCAAACTGTTAAAACTAGAACACTGGTTTTAACCAAGGTTTGCCAAGATTACTCCAAAGAACCAAGAGAAAATTATGGCTAACATATTAACATGGTTCCTATTTGTTGACTGTCAGCAGAAGGGAAGCAGAGTTGGACAAAGCAACAATTGATTCCACCTCACTTGCCAGTGGGAGATATAGAGAAATTTGCTACCAGATAATGCTTGTGAGTTATACAGAAAGGCAGAATCAAGTGCATTTGCAGCTAGGTAAGGGCAGATAGCGAAGCATGGACAGGAAGTGTAGCGTACATGCTGAGACTCATTTTCCAAATGTGTAGTTTATTACAGTAAGATTTAAGAGTGCCTCTTATTTAAGAATTTCATTGCTTAGCCATCATTTTGCATCTGGCTACATGACACAACAGAGCCAGCTGCTGTGCACAGTATTTCAAGTGTTGACAGAAATCTCCCAAAACAGTCTTTATGACTGAACACAGAGGGGGCTGCTGAAGCCAGCAGGGTTTGGGGAAGCTGGAACAAGTGGGTGGAGCAGGGAGTAGGCAGTTGCCATTCTTGCTGTGGCAACAGCACAAGGAGGGAGCTTACTGACTCAAGAAGGAAGAAGGGACACGCACCCTCATGGGAGGCTGCATCTGTCCATTTTAATAATGGCAGTGGTATCTACATGACACCGGAAGTGTTCTCTAGTCCACACATATGCAAAACCAGGCCACCAACTGAAAACCAAAAAAGTAACATACCTGTTGTAGAGGGACCCTTGCCCCTCAAGCAGTCGCTTTTGTGAACCTGGAACTATCTGAAGAGGTCTTGTCATCCCAGCAAAGCATCCATGCAGTTTCCATTTCTTGTCTTCACCCCTAGTCTCACCTGGGGCCACAGACGTCGTGTTCTGCTCCACCAGATTCCTTGGTACCATCCAGAATTATCTCAGGCTCCATTGATAGAGCCCTCAAAGAGAGTCCAGTTTATTGTAAAATGGGTAGGCTTTGTTCCCTGCCCCAGAGCCACTGCTGACCTAGACTCAGAGACAGACTTTCAATTCTTCCATTTTTCTTGCCAGAACCAGTAATACCCTGCTAACATGTTTGTATCCTTGTTCTGACATCACTGTGTTCTTAAAAAGTTAAGCTGCAACTGGTACCCCCTCCTGCTCACAAGTGTCCAGCCATCTGCTTTGGGTCAGCTGGCAGCAGACTTGCCAAGTCCATTGTTCCAAGACATGATCACTGTTCCAACAAGCCACTTTTCAGTGTGAACAAGTGGATGCTGGTGAGAAAGTAGCATGCAGTGGGATGTGTTTAGGTGAGGGGCTTCCAGAAAACCTGACCTCCTATGCCAGATAGACAGAGTACTTAAGCAGTGACTGGTGAGAGGACGGTTTACATAGCTGAAATCAAGACAGCACTTCCCACCTATACTGGGATTTCATCTAGTGTAACTGACACAGTGGTTACCCTCATTCTGAGTAAGTCTGTTCCATCAGATGATAGTAGGAACACTCGTGCAATATAGAAAATAGTGTGTGCATACATGGTGCAATAGGCATGTGCTGTAAGAATGTGGCTAGGGACATGCTGAAACAGAGTCTAAGCCAAACAGAAAAGTAGGCAGGCAGTATTTACATTTTTCTGCATTTAAAAAAAAAATTGATTCCCTGCTTCTACCACATTAGATTTCCCTGTAGTTTCACAATACAGTCAGCCTCTTCCGACAATGCACTGACTGAGACATCACCAGGCTGCTCTACAGCTCAGCCATTGCCACAGGAGAAATTGATGTTTTACACTAATTAGTGACCAACTAGTTTACAATGTAAACTATCAGCAATGAATTTTTCACAATAGATGTGGTGGCAAACACACCCAACTGGATACAGAGACTGCGTTTAGAGTTGCTGAGAAAGCTGCCTTTTCAGAAGCAGTATCCTCAGAGGTGCTAGCATTGAGACCCTACAACGTGACTGTAACAGCTGCTGGTTTCCTCATCTTCACTCATCTCTGTTCATGTCCTTTGCCAGCCTAGCAAGCAGCTGTCTGCACTCAGTTGCTGCTGTCCTAGTCTACTCATGCCCCTTCCTACCCAACATACTGCATCTGTTAGTGTCCAGCTGCTGCCTACCCTTTGTTCACACCCTCTTGCACAGCAGCTGCCAGAATTCCCTGGCACTTTTGAATTGAAAGTTACAGGTCCAAACAGTTCAGGGTTCAGAGTCTTGGTTGTAGAGACAACAGAAATCCCCTTTGATAAGTTATGGAGCCCTGCTCTGCCTGCTTGAGGCAGGAGGATAAGCATTACCCCTTTTAGGGGCAGAGAGGGCAGAAGAAAGCTCCCAGAAACAAGACAAGTCCCTTCAATTGATCAACACCTGCCACGGCATCCTAAAAAAGGGATGGCTATAAGTATATTGGATGACACTGTTGCTCAAGTCAACACTAATTATTTAACTGCTAAATCATTAGGCTTCAGTTATCCTCAGTCAGAAGTAAAAACTGTTCCCATCCAGCTCAGAGCTGTGATAAGTGCATTAAACTGCATTATACACAGGGCTTGAGACAGAGATCAACAAGTTTGCAGACATACTTGTTGACAAGTATTTCAAAATAAATTACCAAAATAATTGAAACTGGCATGATTATATTGTGTTATTTTGACAAATAAAATATGCAGAATTTTAAAATATTGTGTGCAGAATTAATTTTTTGGCAGAGAATTCCCCAGGAATAAAGAGTTGCATCTTGTCATTCAGTTACACGGTGCTTCATGCAACAGAGTCTGCCTACTTCTCTCCCCTGCTGATTGCACCTTCACCACCGCATAGCCTATCAAGCTCTCTCAGGCTTAGAAGAATCTTGGCCAGGTTAGAAGAAGGAAGGAAGATCTAGCACAGACCAATTCAGAGAAAGGATGCACCGGCAGTGTTCCAGATTGCTACTGCCTTGGCTATGCAGCCCCCCCATTACATACTTCTTTGCTAACCCTTACCTCACGGAAGCTGAGCTTGCCATCAAAATCCTCATCCACTTCCTTGATCATGTTTTTCAGGCCCAGATGGGTCTGAGGTGCTTCCAGCTTCTCCATCATCAGTTTCAGCTCCATTAGGTCTATATACCCATCCTTTCCAGAGTCATACCTGAAGGGAGAGAGGGTAAAGGTCAGTATTTGTCACACCCCCTGCTACACTGACAACACAGGGAATTTTCAAAGCTTGGTTTCACAACATAGGTAAGTGGTAGTCTAATTACTGACACTCTAGGCAATGTGTTCTTAGGACATTCCTCCAGAGAATGAAGTGTGAAGACAGAAATCCACCATCGATCCACACTCGGAGACATGGTGACCAAACCAGCTGTTGAAATCTGTTAAGTTTGGGGAAGTCACATGAGGCCTTTGAAATTAGCTTCCTAGGATAAAAGCAGATTAGTCTGTAGGGAAAAATGCACAAGGGACTTCAGAGCAACTGTGCCAGAAATATGAAGGGAGGAAGTAGGGAGGAACCCACACCACCACCACCACCAGACTTTAGGCCCTTGCCCATTGGTAATGTAAATACACATGCCTTGCAGTCCTAGTGAAGTGTTTATCAATCCATGCATTCCTACAACTCAATGCTCTACACCATGCACAAATGTACTAGAGGATTCAAGTCAACACTGTATGCCAGGCACATACCAGAGAGCTACCCAATGCCACACCTAGAAATATCTATTCCAGCCAAGGTCTTTCACACTACTTTAGAATTTAAAAAAAGATGGGATTGTCACTCAACCAACAGGAAGCCAAAATACTCTGGCACAAGTATTGTACTATTTGAAGGGCTCCCTGTAACAGACAGAGATGCTATATAATCTAAGAATACTGATTCTGTAATAAATTTTATGAATACCGTGTGTGACCTGGTCAATAATGTTACTGTATAGTAATTACTGAGTTAAGACTTTTCTGTATGAATGTACTGAGCCAGCTTACTAGGTGACTATTGGGAAGACCATCAGAGAAACAAGAGGATAGCTATAGCTAAACAACCTCTCAAATACTTGGGGGGCAATTACAGGACAGTGGCCTACTTCCAGGCTCCAACTTGAAGTTATACAGCTGTTTTGCCAGCATTGGGAACTAACAGATTCAAGGGCTATGAACAGTTATGAAGTGGACTTGTTCTCTGAGAAGAGAGGTCAAAGGACAGGACAAGATTTAAAGTGACACTCTGGTGCAGAGGAAGGAGAGAACTGTTTTGTCAGTTAAGGGAAGAGACTGGTCACCCAGACCCAAACAGTTTTGGGGGTCCATAGGAAGCTTAAACCTACCAGAAGCCCGATGTGGGAGATGGGGAGGCACCTGGTAAGGTAAACGTGTGTACACTGTTTATCTTTTACAAGATCTTTTCTCTGAAACACTGTTGTTCAAAATACATACATTGGTCATTGTCTTAACCACTGATCACTGCTCCTGGAGCGAACAGAACTGCAGGTATTGAAGAAAAGTCAGGCCTACTGAGATAATCGTGGTTACCGCCCGGGGAGTGCAACTCAAGGCTTGATCTGAGAGTTGAAGAATCACAGGATTCCTCCTCTAAAAAGGAGCTAGTTAGAGCCCCTGGATCTGAGAGAAGGTATACCCCAAAGAGACCAGGAGGGAGGAGAGGAGTAGATAGCCCACTAACTGTGACACTCACTAATGGGGGGCTAGTAGGAATTTTTAGGTTGAGGAGAAAGGTGAGAGAGTCTGCTCCTTATGCAAAATAAAGGATCACTTTAGGAATGCACAAGGATCCAGAAATGGGAGTCTGCTGCAGGGTATCTGGCAAGTTAAAGGAGAGAAGTATGGAGCAATCTATTGACTTTCAAACAAAGGTTTGTGATAAACAGATTGAAGGTAGCCGCTGGGTGCAATAAACTGAAGACAAGCAGCTCTTGGTGCAGACACAGACTGCTGTTGGCTAGACTGTTACTTCCCTAGATTCTGAAAGAGAAGAGAGCTCTTCACTGGTAAATTTCATGTCAGCAAAACTGCTATTTCTCATAAGTCAGCAGAGATCCCAGTTCAGAAGGAAGCAGCAAGATGAAAGCTAAGACATTAAATGGACATACTATGCTGGTCTGATCTTTCAATTAAATAAAAAAATAAGTTCCTTGATTTTCTAGCAGCATGTGCCATGCCAACTCTTTTACAGTAGTGCCTTTTCGTGCTTTGCTGTGGGCTTTAGGCACGTGCTCATAAGGCTTTTACTCTTCCTTTAGAGGGGAACAGCAATACCTGCTGGGTCTTCAGTGGTAGAAGCCAATGGATTTAAAGTGTTAATAGATGAACATGAGACTTTTGATAATTGAGGAGACTTAGGATCACAAAGATTCCCCACTGGTCTTCTTCCTTATACCTAGAGAATCACATTGACTCCAGGAGAGATGGAGAGGAGAAGGAAGTGCATTGTAATTAAGGCAATAGGGGTGATGAGTGAATTGGAGCTGAGAAAGCAAAGAAAAGAGCTCTAATGCTGAATGAATAAGGAAGGGATCTCTGCCAGTTGCAGCACTGGCTGGCTGACAAGAGCACAGCATCACTCTGGATAGGGATTCAGTGCGTAACTTAGATAAGAAACCACTGCAGAATGGCCGGAGCTGGGTGAGTTTCCTAAGTGGAAGGAAGAGGGGGGAGGAATCTGACTGTAGGCAAACAACACTACTGTATATCCCATTTTTTCCCTTTACCCTATACTCTTCTCCCTACTCCATTGTCAGCTTCACTCCCTTCCAACATTTCAGAATTCTTAAGTTCGTTCAATACTTTTGATGGCTTCAGAAAGAAAGTCCCAGTCACAGCTTTTAAGCTTTCCTCTTTGGCCAGAGCAAGTCAAATCTTCCCATCCTTCACGTTTCACTCACCAGGAGTTACGTTACAACAAAAACTAGCCCTCCCAGACTTTAAGAGCAACATCATCACAGTTCCCTTGAAAGAAGCTCAGTCCAGTTAAGAAGCTTACACAGTCAGAAAAGAAGCTGCATTAAAAACAAGCATGAACAAAGCTGCTGGTCTCTTAGCTGTTGCATGGAGTGAGCAGAGTGAGGTGGGGGTATAACCAGGACTGTCCCCCTATCCATAAGAATGAATACACACAGGGGAAAATGGAGAATGCTGCTTCTCCAATGGGTTGGGATGGCTTCAAAGTTTGTCAGAACCCTAAGTGCCAGGGGCTGCTATGGAGCTTTCCTACTTTTCCCATTGTGGATCCAGGGATGGCACCCAAAAAGGAATCCCCAGCACCCTCCCCTTTTCCAGCAGCTTGAAGGGAGGAGGAGGAGAGTTGGCTTGGCTTCTTGCTTGACCATCACTCTTGGCTAGTGCCTCTTCCACCAAAAAAAGCTTTCAGATTGGTCTATGGTCAGTAGATTTAAGGTAAAATTTTCAGAAGCACTTAGTTACTTAGGAGCCTAAGTCACTTTTGAAAGCTTTATGCATAGTCTCCTGGCTATTATATACTTGATAAAGTTTCTAGCTGCATGGTAGCGGGTGCATGGATTGGGGCATATGATTGGTCGTGAGCGGATGCACTAGGTGGTTGAAGGAAGGAGGCATGAAGGAAAATGCTGATGGGGAAGTATGGGGCTTGTCACTTTCTTCCAATGCTGAAAAAGGAATTGATTGGAATAAAGGAAAGGGTACGATCCCTGAAGTCCTCCCGTGTTTGCTTCACCGCAGAACCCTCCTCAAGCTTCCCCCCGCACCCCCGTTTCCTGTTCACACCTTTTTACAAGAGTGTATGAATCCACAGCGGTATACAGCGCTTTTGGGGAAAGGCGGCGGAAACAAAAGAAAAATAGGGAAATTGCTATAGGGACCGAGGGGTGGGGGGGAGGAGAGAGAGTAAACAGACATGACAACTCAGGAAAAAAGCTACAGTATGGTTCGTTACAGAAAAAATTGAGTGAGGCCAGGAAGTTTACCAATTTGCCTAGATAAATATTTTCTAGTATATTACCTGCCTTAGTATTAAGTTGCATTTTAAAAAGTGTCACAGCAATTTGATTGATATGGTAACAAAATATAGTATCCGATGGTTATTCTTTTTTAAGTGCAGGGAAAGGAGGCGCATTAAGTGGCAAGGGGTCTGGTATTTCTCTGTGGCTAGAAAGAAGCATGGTGTGTTTTTCAAGCACTGACCGGAGCATCCAGTGCTGTCTCCATGACATGTATATCTGAGGCCTGACTAGAAATACGATTGGAATGAATATTCACCATCTGGATTTCTGACATAGGACACATCACCTTTTAAAGATGTGTCCATTAACTCAAAGCTGAAGCAGAAGGATGACAAATGCCTGGAGTTCCTCCACTCCTCATAAAAGCGATGGACTGTGCGCAGACTCCCTAAAAGGCAGGGGATGATCTCACTCTTCAGACAACTCATTTAGCATTAGCAAGTTCATCTGCTGTTGCAACATGCAAGACTTTACAATGTCCATCCTGCCAGGCTTGTAAATATCACTATAACAGGGAGTCCACATGTCACACCCAGCAACCTTTGCTACTGAATGAAACATTTGTTTCCAGATTGGGGTCTTTATCCTTAGCTGGAAGGCATTTCCCAGTTTGATTAGTGCACCTGTGGTGATGGGGAATAAAGCAAGGCAGCATTGGCATCCCTGATTATCGTTCACACATGACTCCTTAAAATGTGGGTTATATAGCTCCAAAAGAAACTGATGTACTGTACATTGTGTACTGTATGCTCACTTTAGCATCATTTTAGTCTAAAAATTAGACATCCCGCTGCCAAAAACTCAGTTTGACTCTGGCTTCTTATTCCATGATATCAGGAGGCTAGTTTGTCAGCTATGACAGCACTCATTTGACCCCTCAGCGCGCTAAGCCAGCCTTACAATAGAAGGGCTGGCCCTGGAAGGGTTAACCAACTGTACTTGGGTCCTGGAACCATCAGGCACAGTTTCATGGCTGCCAGCAAACAGGCAGCACAAAGCTGGGATTGTGAGAAATTAGGTCTTGTCAGTAGTGGGCTGAGATGGCAAAATGACATTGTACCAGTAGCACAATAGGTGTTCAGTTCGCAGAGCCAGGTCCAGCCTTCAGAGCAGGGCTTTCCAAAACAGTTTAACCTCTGGATTTTCTGTAACCATTCTGCTCTCATTTCAAGAGCGAGGCAGGGGATAAGAACAGCTCAGGAATACAGTATCAGAAAGCATTCCTGCTTACAGAGCCCTCAGAGCCAACTCTGAAACACAGGAATAGTTATGAACTGTACAGTGTATTCGATAGCTGGCAAGACCCCTTCCCCAGATGGATGGGGGGGTGGGATGGGGAGGAGGGGAAGAGGACTTGTTCTTCCAGACTCGAAAACTCGTTACAGATCCTGCAGAATTAAAATTGCATCCTGTGAATCTTGGATTACAAGCATACCACCACCCCAAACAGGCTTAAGATATAATAATATAATCTTGGTAAGGTTACTCCGGTACTTCAGAGCCACAGGACCATGCTATTTAAGAGAGATACATTTGTATGATGCAACAGAGATACATGCATCCTCGTGTTTCACTGAGGCCTCTGGTTCTGCAGCTAGCCTTGTGGGCACAAGTACTCAAAGTGTTAACAGGAAATACAACCCACACAGCCACAGATACATCTCTATTCAACCTGATGAAATCAACCCTTTGATCCTGATAGTTAGAGCCCTGCTTGCTCCTTGGCCCTGCGGCAGCACCATTTTGTATGCCACCTGCCCTTGTGGAATCTCCTCTTTAGGGACTTCATCGAAGCTCCTTCCAGATCCCTAAAAAGCTCTCATGCTTATTTTATTGCAAATTGAGTGGTGGTGCAGCCATCCACCATCTACAGAGCGTTGGAGGAAGCTAGTCAATTGAGTGCCATATTGAGGAGCAGCAAAGAGGAGGTGCAGGAGAACAAGTGGGTGCTGGAGTACCTTAGAGGTAAGTGGATTTACTTGGGCATATGGGGCGAGGGGAGAAGCTATATCAGCTAGAGCACCTCTTTTCAGAGCTCATGTTTGTGGGAGATGGTGGTGAGGCAGCGCCCAGATACCCAGGGCAACCCCCACTAAAACAAGTATTTTTGGAGGAGGAGGGGTGCCATGAAGGGACAATATTTCAAAAGTCACTTGTATACAGAGTTGTATTTTTCATTATAGGTTGGGTCCTTTGTTAATCTTGCAAGTCCTGCTGGGAGCACTCAGACCTGCAGGCAGCTGAGAAGAAAATCCTACATAGTCTGCATTTGTACTGTACCCGTAGAGAGTCACAGCAGTGGAATGCACAGTAGATAGCCTTGCTCAGAGCAAGTGCCATCCCACTGGTGTGCTTGACACTCATGCACTGCCACAAGCCCTTGTGTTGACTGTTACAAATGTGGGAGGTCTGTGACAAAGGCAGCAGTGCTGGAGTTCCATACTGTAGATAAGGTGTGGGATAGGAGCAATGACAAGTTATATATCTGATTTTTGCCAATGTAGATGCACCCGTATGGCTACACTACTCTTGCCACTTCCTCTGCTAGTCCCAGCAGGGAGACTGTAGTTCAGGCAAAGCAACCAGTAGAGTCAGAGTAGAGGCCTATCAGAAAGAGCAACAGATAGCAGGGTATGAGTGCTACTCCCATGTGGGCAATTTGATGGTGGCAAAGGGAAGGAAAAGGAGGAAGGAGGAAGAGTTGAGGTGCGAGAAGAGGTGAGAGAAGTCTCCTACACTGAGTAAGTTTCCTATTTAGTATTGGGAAGGCAAGAGGTATGCTACAGAGCCATGAAGTACTTCCCACTGCAGGGCTGAGTGTTTCTATTTACAACACGCAAGGAGAGTTTAAAACTAATTCCTTATCAGTTTAGCACTCAAGGAGCAGGTTTAATTGATATGTGGTAAGAACACTGGAGCCTTACTGACATTTTCCGCTCCTATTAGGGTTAAGATGAAACAATGGGCATTCTCCCCACAAATTCCCCTGAAGAAGACATGGCATGGAGGACAGAGGATGAAGTTCAATTCTCAGATTCACGTCTCTACCCTGTAGCACTGGGCTGCCATTTACGCAGGCTAGAAGATTGTACCAAGGTGAGCTGTAAGGCTTAGACTCTCCAGAGAGTTTGTAAGAGTCCAAGAGGAATTGATTATAATGGTTAAAATAGTATTCTCATATTGTTAAAATAAAGAGCTAATTAGGTTACAGATTATAATTAGTCTGAGCTGCAGACTTCCTGGTCCCTCTACCAGAAGAGGATACATTAGTTCTTGCAGTCACCAGAGGCCTTGTCTACACTAGCACTGATTGTTAAGGGGTAAGTTTACTGTAGACAAGCCCTGTAGCTCCCACTGCTAAAATGGCTATTAACAGTGTTGGATGACGTAGAGTTCCCACCACTGCTACCCTCAGCAGCAGGAAATTATAGGGGGGAAAATTCAAGCATTGACACCCCAGGGGAAAGGGAGGGAAATGGGTGTTTGGTATTATATAACATGCAACTGTGAGTTTCCTCCCAAGGGACATGAGAGTCTGAACAAAACTGAGTCACAACTGGGCAAGCATTAAAGACAATTCTCTCTAGACTAGAACCCCCAAAAAACAGAATCATTTTGCACCTAAGCTCAGGTCAGTGTAGACCAGTGATACTCAGACTGAGGCTCTTGAGCCACAAGTGGCTCTTTAATGCGTCTCCTGTGGCTCTTTGCAGCCCATGATATTAAAACACTAAATTTAATTAGCAGCCAATCAGGATGCTTTTACTATATAATTAACCAATTGTAGTTGATAACATAATACTCGGGCAGTCATTTTGCTGTGAAAATAATACAAACTAAATATTTCCCCCGCCATACTGTTTAAATATGAATACACAGTACAATAGTAAATAGAACAATGAATTCACACTACTGGGGCTCTTTTGGGTAATGTTGCTCCTGAACCACTGAGGTTTCAGTATCACTAGTATAGACCCTCTTCCCTTCACTTCCAGGGTCTTCTCCCGCCTGGGTTTAACTCAGAGCTCCCGTCTGTCCCACAGTGAACCTGCACTTGAGCCACACAAGTCATAGGAGCAGGGCCTTGAAGTTTAGGAGAATTTGCTTTTAACTACCCTTTTTTTTTTTTTTTTTTTTTTTTTAAACTGAGTTTAAACTGCCAGAGGCAGTAACAGAAGCCACAGTCATGGGTGAATTCCACACAAACAAAGTTGCAGAGTGAAGCATTAAGAAGTTAGGAAATCCCAGAATTAAGGTACTCATCGTTGACATTAATAGTGTTTGCTACAACTAAAATCTGGGGAAATCATAACTAGAGGAAACACCATTATGTCAATACTGCAAGTGCCCTTAACATGACTCTACATGGACTATAGGTCTGATCTACTATGTCAGTCCCATGTTCCTATATTAGAATTAAAATAAAAGCAGGGGAGAACCTCCTGGGCTTCTTTATATACCAAAAAAGCCAACCCATTTTCCCCTCTTTGCAGGACACATTTGAGATGGGAGACCATGCAGCCTAACTTCTACTAGGGTTCTGGCAAAGAGAAATTAACATTCAGCTGGGACGGCCTTCATGATGCAAGAAGTGTTTTCCACCTAAGTTTAACAGATAATTAGCATTCAAATACAAATTCTACATTTCACACTTATACCGGATCTGTATTTAATGGACTCATTGTTTTAAACAGCCTGTATTTCAGTTCTCCAAGTTTAAACTTTTTAACACTGTTCCTTTGCTTAACCTTACATAGGAAGTACCCATGTACATTTCAGGTAGAGAAAGTTACAGCTGCTGGTTATCCCTATCTTGGATTCTCCAGTTCATGTGGATAGCAGGGCAGTTAAAACATGAACATTGACGTTAAAGTTGTTTAGTTGTATGGGCTGCCCTCCCTCATTTCTAGGAGATCAAGGTACTCAGATTTTCCATAGAGTGGATCACATCTTAAAGGGCAGTTTGGTGCCCAACTCCCATTTGCATCTTTGAGAGTCTCCTGCAGACCAGCTCCCTCCCCATTTATAATTAGTAACGGGAGAGGGAGGGCAGCCAATCCATATAATCAAACATTCCTGTTGCAACTACAGCAGTTGCTTATGCAGGATACATAGGTCTTGTCGACACTCAGCAATCAGTGGCCAATTAACTGTGCAGCTGCACTAGGGCTGACCCTAAACATACACAAGATCAAGCCAGAGTTTGCACCAGCTGAGCCTGTCTTGCTCCTGTCCACACTTAGGCATCAACTACTGTACAGCTACACAAAGAGTTGACAGATTGCTAATGACGGCTATTCCCCGAAAACAGACAAGGCAGGGACATCAGTGGTCCAGTGGACAGGGCACTGAGTGGGATGCAGGAAACCTGGGTTCCATTCCCAGCTATGCCTCTAACCTGTAGTGTGACCTTAGGTAAGTCATGTCACATCTGAGTCTTCCCCTCATCTTTACTACTTGGCCTTTACGTTTTTCATGGCAAGGACAGACCTCACAACGTGTTTGGTAAAGCACCCAGCACAATGGAGGTCATGTTCTTGGTTAAGACCTGTAGTACCTATTGTAACACAAATAAAAGGAAGCTCTTTAGCTTTCTCGTATGTATTTTAGAAGTTCAAAGCAAGGAGGCAGCCCAGCAACGTGTGACCAGCCAGCTATCCACAGGTCACTGGTGGAGCACGGGCCACAGTTTGGGAACCAATATTTTGTGAGAACATCTAAGTAGGGGAATGCAGTTCTTTTAGCAGAAGAGGCAACGCACCTCCCCCTTTTTCAATCTACTTTAGCCACTGGATATAGCTCTGTAGAGCATTTCAGGAAGGAGGGGGATTATATAGCTCAGGGCTTCTGTAATGAATTATGAAACCCATTACATCTCGCTCATTACATGCTAAGCTTTCAACACCTATCAACTTTTGCTCACTGCCAATATCTATTATAAGTGGCTCCCAATCCTGCTGTTAACAGACATGATCACATCGCTGAAGATTACCTCTATTTATTGCCACCCTATGGGGCAAAGGAACTCAGTTTTGTAGTTACAGACCTGGAAAAGAACACGAAAGTTGTACACACCTGATTGTCTCCCCCTTCCTATGTAGTCTGTTTTTTTAAAATCATGGATTGTAAGCTCTTTGGGATGGACAGTGTCTGCTTGTGTACGTGGCTAGTGCTTAATAAAGCTTACAGAGTAGGCCTGGAGACTGAACTTCCCTCTCATGGCCTGCCCCCTCTTGAAACAGGCTGGAGCACCTGGGTAACAGCCACATGGAGATCCTTGCATTGCCTATGGTGTGCCTCTGATTACAGTTAAAAGGAGTCAGGTCTCCAGGGTTGCATGTTAATAATATCAGACACCCTAGAGGCTTTGTGTGTTCACAGAAGAGGAAGTTTAAAGGAGCGTAGTATCACAAAGGCCAACAGCCCAATCTCATCCTTCAGACATAATACATTGTGCCCTATCACTCTCACCTCATTCGGGCTAAAATCCAACTGAAGGAGCACAAGATGGGGCCTATGGTGAACACAGGTGATTCAGAGACAACTTTTATAAATTCCACCAACACTCCTAATACAGCTTCTCTGGTAAAAAAGGGTTTCTGTTTATACTAGTAGTTTTTAAGTGTTGCCCATGGCAGTTTAAAATTTAGACTAAATCTTCATATTGGAAGGGGAACTCTCCTTGTTACTTTTTCGTTTCCTCTTTCTTCAAGGCCAGATTAGAACAGCAGTAAGAGAAACTTCACTACATGGTGTGTGAAAGTATACAAAGCTTATCTGAAAACCAAGGGAAGCCACAGAGCAATTGACTATCTTGCAGCTAAGAAAAGAACCAGAAGACCAGCTGTAGTTGCAAGAATAAGTTCTGTATATACATGATCATAATCCAGTTCGTTTATAAGCTGACCCCCCCCCCCCCCCCAAAATGGATAGGTAAAAATAGTAAAAACTGTATGACCCTTTCATAAGCCGACCCTATATTTCAGGGGTTGGCAAACTTTGGCTCCCGGCCAGTCAGAGTAAGCCGCTGGCGGGTCGGGACGTTTTGTTTATCTGGAGTGTTCACAGGCACAGAGCCCCTCAGCTCCCAGTGGCTGCAGTTCGCCGTTCCCAGCCAATGGGAGCTGCGGGAAGTGACGCCACTTCCTGCAGCTCCCATTGGCTGGGAATGGCGAACCACAGCCACAGGGAACTGAGGGGGTCCATGCCTGCAGACGCTCCAGGTAAACAAAATGACAATGTATTAGATATTCAATTCCACGATTTCACAGAGTTTAAAATCATCATATTTTGGTGTAGACCTGTTTATAAGCCGACCCCCGCTCTTTGATGCGTCACTTTTTTACCAAAAATATTCGGCTTATGAACGAGTATATACGGTACTAGGGAAACTGTGAGAAAAATATGTTTAAAGTCCCCACGTGGCTCATGAAAGCCAGTTTGCCGATTGCACACCTGGCAATGGAAAGTGGGTACTGATGATACAACATTTCTGAGATTGAATTCCATAAAACCTTTTGCAAGTTGATAACAAGCAAGTGGAGGGAGATGATCTTTCCTACCAAATGGCTAACAGATGCTCAGGTATGGCTCCAGGACCTCACAGCACTCTCAATGCACACAGTCACATGGAAGTTTCTCCAAGATATCTTTCCTAGTTCCTATTCTAAGGATCCATTTACTTCTGTTTTTCACTTTGAAAGTGGATTAAACTAAAACTCAGATAAAAAGGCACTCATTCTGGAGAAAGAGTATCCATGTGTGGGGTCATACTAAAGTAACTGTTCTGGAATAATTACTCTGGAATGGCTATTTTGGTAAATTTCCAAGTGTACAAAAGCCCTAAACCTAAAGGAGATTTTCAGTTTTCATTTTCATTGACTTCTGACACTTTCCCTTATGAAGGCCACCCAAGAGCACAAAAACTCATCTCCAGGACTTTTCCTGAAGATCGTAGGTCATTCACGCACTGATATGTGAATATTACCCAAGGTCAATCTTTAGGACCCATAGACTTGCAGTCATATCCCCCTTTATATGTGGCAGGAGCAGACCAATTCAGAGTTGTGAGGTAGTTCCACTCGGACTGTTACTGATGGTGCTAGGGCCACCACATGTTCCCTCCTGGCTGCCTGCCTTGAAGCAAACTCCTCTGATGAGGCGTTATTGTGATCTCCAGTCGTTATGAAGGGTAGCTCAACAGCACAAGAGACAACCCAAGATAATGAATTAAGCACAGGAATGGAGTTCTAATCCTAGGTCTGATACCATCTCAATAAATGCTCTAGTCAAGTCACTTAACCCTTGTGTTCCTCTCCCTCCTTTACTCTGCCTCAGAGGTGCTGGACCTAGGGGTGCTGGGGTTCTGCCACACTGCCTGGCTTGAAGTAGTAACAACCACCCAAATACATTGTTTCCAGCTTCAGTACCCCGCTATAAAAATTGTTCCAGCACCACTGCTCTGCCTACTTCATGGAGGTGTTGCATAGATTATAAAGACTAATAGACCATTGCAAGTGTTAAAATTCACCAGAATGCAAACAAAATTCTAATGGCTGAGAGCTAGCGGATCCCAGATCTGAGAGCTCATTTGGAGAAATGTCCACTGAAATGCCTAAGTGTTTGGCAACACATGGAGCTCAACACAAAGTCATGCTTCACTTTTGCAGCGGGAGACTGAGTGAGCCGTTCCTGATGCCTTGTTTTTAAAATAAAGTAAGGGGTGCCGTAGATTTTCATATTACAGATTCTTCCCAAAATCCCAGGGCTGCCCCTTTGCATGCATGTATGATCATACTGAACAGTTCGGGGAGGGGGAAGGGAGTGGACTGAGAAATTGTTTCACAGGTCCTCCTTAGAAGGACAGCTCTGTGGGAGAAGAACAAAACCAACCAACCAACCAGCAGGAAGCAAGAAACAGCAGAATGATCAGAGCGGTCAATAGGCAGCCTTGGACAGTACTAGCACAGAATGTCAATCAGTAGTCCTTGTACAGACCCACATACCAAGACACTGGCTACTTTAAGTGACACCTTAGAAGTACAGCACTACTCACCAACTAGTGAGAGCTCTTAGTGCCAGACTATGTACTTGAATACACAATTCCCATTTTAGTCAAAGCATGTTGCTTCTGTTGGGGATCTAATTTGGCTCCAACGATGACTTCAACACTACCCATTATACCCTCTCCTCTGAGAGTTTGTCCTTTCAGTCACTGCCCTGAGGCCATCTGTCCAAATAGTCTCTCTAGCCAATCTCCTTCTGGAAGTTACATACTCCATTTTTATTTATGCACTTGCACTTGTTTACGAGATAGACTCCTGTTTGCACAGACTCCAACATGCCTAAACTCTGTAATTCAGATTCTAATCTTCCTTCACTTGGCTCTTGCTGCTGCTAACACTCATGATACTGTTGGGTTGCTTTTGGCCATCTTCCCAGTTTCTCTGGTTTGCAGAATTCTAATCTAGTTTGTCATTAGTTCCTGGAGGTGCCTCAAGTTTTCTCAGCTGGTACCCAAGAGCAAACAAACTAAATGAAACTGACTCACCATATTAGCTAGATGTTAAGTTCCCTTCAGTGCTATCTCACTTCCATAATGAAGAAGATCTACTCCGCGCTTATGGTGAGTAGGAGCATATTCCAGGGTGCCTCAATTTGACACCTCACTCCTTACATTCTCAGTTCAGTCTACCCTACAACATTTTGCTGGCATAGCTATGTCAGGCAGGAGTGTGGAAAAACCTCACCACACTTGACACAGCTGCGCTGGCACAACCCCCATTGTAGACAACTATGCTGACCTAAGTGCTTCTGTTGCTATAACTAATGCAGTTTGAGGAGATGGTGTGGCATATGCCAGCAGAAGAAGTTTTTCTGTTGGCATAGTAACATCTACGCTAGGGGGCTAAGCCAGTATAACTATACCAGCAATGCATTTGTAGTACAGACAAGGCTCAGTCTTGTGAGCTTGTCTGGCAGTTTCATTGCCTAGATCATCATCCCCAATGTTGGTCTTACTGGTCTTCAAAACAACCTTTCCCAATTTTCAAAAGATGAGCCTTCTCTAGGAAGATGGAGGCAAACTGTGCCACCTCTTCAACTTGTGTTGAAGGCCTACGCAAAGTGAGCACTTGAAGAATATGTAGATCCTTTATAGTGGATTTCATTCTCTCTTTCATGCTTTGATAAGCAGTGTGATAGGCCATCATCATAGCTTATTGCTCCAAAACCGCAGCCACGATCTGGTGTCATCACTTATTGTGAATAGTTCCTTAGGAGAACAGGATGTTGACAGAAGGCACCATATCAGGCAGTGTCCAAGTGTTTGCTTAGGCTCTCCACAATCACATTTGGGGTCATTTCTCAGCTTCCACCTCAGTCATATTGTCACCAGTCTTTACCAGCCCAGCTCCTGCCCCAATTTAGAATACACCAGTGTTTTCATTTAAGGTCAGTGCCTGGAGGGAGTTGTTTTAAAGGAACCAGGTTCTCCAAGACCAGCAGCATTTTGCATCATTTTGTTATTCTATAGCCTTCCATCATGGTATTTTGGGGAAGGGATTTTCAGGGGCAAAGCTCTTTCTGGACTTCAGCCTCTTGAGTGGTGGAATGTATCTATGCAGTGTGTGTCTTGGATCATATACCTGTTTTTGTCTCTCCTTTTTACTGAAGGCATTCCACCTCACTAATAGTGGTGCAACTGCTGCGAGGCAGTATAGTGACAGTGTGAGAGTCCATTTCAAAGTCCCTGTGAAAAACCTACAGTATTGATAAAAAGTTAAGTATCAATTCTGTGTGCGTGGCTTGAGCATGACCATAGTGGCATGCTGTATTCTGGAGTTGAACAACACTGGATGAGACTAGTTGCTCTGAGTGTTTTGGGGTCAGCTCCCCAGTTTATGTTGACCAGTTTCCTAGAGTTCACTTTCTTTTTCAACTTCATGTGCTCTTTGAATGTCAGAATTCGGTCTAATGCAACCCCAGTGTACACCGGATGTTCATAGTACTCAAGGGACTGTACCATCCCAGAGTGACTGGACTTTTTGCTTGGCCTGTCTGTGTTTTAGGTGGAAGGTATACACTTATGTCTTACTTGGGTTGGCAGTCAGGAACAACACGTGATAGTATTCTCCAAGTACACTCAGGGGGCCAGTTAGAATGCACTCAATTTTCACACACAGGGAATTCTGACTGTTTATTTCTGTAGACAATAAACAGCAAGGGTGATAGTACTGAACCTTAGGGCAATTCATTCCACTGAGTATGCCATCTGCTTTTCTGACCATCTGTCTTGATGAAGTAACATCAATTCTTGAGCAGAGAGCACATGACCTGGACCATTTTGCCATTTCTCAAAATGGCCAGTTTCAGTTCATAGTGTCATAAGCAGCCAACAGATCAACAGATAGCTTCAAAACCTGCAAAATGACAGGGGCTATCTTCAATGTATTGAGTTAGGTTTACAACTTAACCACAGAATGAATGTGTTGTGTGGAAACCAACTTAGTCATCAGTCAGCTGCCCTTCCACTATTATGCAATTATACCCATTTTCATCCAGTCATATGCTTGTAAGTTGAGCAGAGTAAGGATATTGGTCAGTAAGTCTTTGCAAGTTCAGTTCTATATGTGGTTTATGTGCAACCACTTTAGCTCGTCTCCACAGCCTGGGTATTTGCGTTGTCTCCATGTTTGATAAATGAAAGGGGTGGGGGTAGCTCCCTTTTATGAACGCCCAGCCAGCCAGCTAGCTATAAAATCCCTCTTAGTAGTTGTTCTCTACTTGCTTTACCTGTAAAAGGTTAAAAAGCCTCCCTGCATAGGTAAAAGGAAGTGAGAGGGCACCTGGCCAAAAGAGCCAATAGGAAGGCTAGAACTTTTTAAACGTGAAACAAGACTCCCCTTTTGTCTGTCTGTTGTTGCTCTCCGGAGAGAGGGGACACAGCAGCGATGCTGTAAGAAGTTTTGGGCCAGGTATGAAAAAAATCATCAGATCATACCTAGAAACTACTCATTTGAAAGCCCAGATATGTAAGTAGATCAGGGAATGTCTAGGAAGACACGATTAGGTTTATTTCTTTTTTATTTCTTTATGGCTTGTGGACTCCTCTGTGCTAACCCCAAATGCTTTTGTTTTGCTTGTAACCTTTAAGCTGGACCTCAAGAAACTATTTTTGATGCTTAATCCTTGTATTTGCTCTTTAACATCTAGCAATAGCCTGAGTTTCCAGATGTATTTCCAGATGTCGGAATGAGGGGTGCAATCCCTATATGAGCTCTGAAAGGTACATTTATCCTTGAAATTGTACAACAAGGTCTAGTTTGTTGCCTCCCACTTCACAACTTCTTCCCCATTGTAGTAGTATCCTCAGATGGTTGTGTGACTAGCGAAGTCGCCTATGACACGGCACGATTTTTCTGACAGGGGAACGTCAGTTGGCCATGCAAATTGTTCACTAAGTGGTTTGCAAACAAACTACTGCTATTTGGTCAAGCTCAACCACAAGAGTTCCATTGTAGATTGATGTTTCACAGCAGTATTTTTCATCTATCTTTTGTCACATACAAGTAGTGTGCTACTATAGGTGTTGCTTTTGATGCTCACTGCTTTATGCATACCAGGGATGTTTGGTGCTGTTGTCTCTGTCTTGCAGGCACAGGAGGTCTGCTTTCTTGCCAGATATGTCAGCTTTCTCTGTAGAGAATCCCTCCACACTGGAGTTACTCAATGGACTCAGACTTTAAGGCCAGAAAGAACCATCATGATCATCTAGTCTGACCTCCTGAAACATTGCAGCCCACAGAACCTCACCAGTCCCCTTCACTAATAGACCCATAACCTCTGGCTGAGTTACTGAAGTCCTCAAATCATGATGTAAAGATTTCAAGTTACAGAGAATCCACCATTTACACCAGTTTAAACCTGCAAGTGACCTGTACCCCATGCTGCAGGGGAAGGTGCAAAAACCAAAACCAAAACAACACAGGTCTCTGACAATCTGATTCAGGGAAAATTCCTTCCCGACTCCAAATACAGCGATCAGTTAGACACTGAGCAGGTGGACAAGACCCAGCAGCCATACATCAGGGAAAGAATTCTCTGTAGTAACTCAGAGCTTTCGCACCTAGTGTTCCATCACTGGCCACTAGAGATATTTGCTACTAGCAGTCGCAGATCAACTACATGCCATCACAGGCAGTCTCATCATACCATCCCCTCCATAAATGTATCAAGCTTGGCCTTGAAGCCAGTTAAGTTTTTCAGCCCTAGTATTCCCCTTGGAGGGCTGTTCCAGAACTTCACTCCTCTGAGGGTTAGATACTTTCATCTAATTTCAGGCCTAAACTTGCTAATGGCCAGTTTATATCCATTTGTTCTTGCGTCAACACTGGTGCCTAACTTAAGTAACTCTTCCCCCTCCCCAATATTTATCCTTTGACAACTGCAATTGGGGTCATATTTTGAAAATTGTTTGCAACAATAACAGCTTTTTTTTGTTTTAAAACTGAAGTAGACACTCAGAGAAACTGAGAAGCCAACCCATCCATATCTCCACCTGAGCCAGTCCTTCAGGGAAATGGCCTACTTAGGTAAATGCTGCTTTAGAGAATGTGCAAGAATTGCCAAGTGGATGCCAGCTGAGACTTGATTTATTGCCACCACTCAAAGCTCAGAAACTTTTGTCACCAAGGGACATCATTACTCAAGAGGAGTCATTAGTTAGCCTTTCATTTCCAATTGCTGCACGAAATCAAAAGTTGGTCTTAACCTAATAAAAGTTGAAGAGGTCATGCACTTCTCCTGCATAATACGAGAAGAAGCACAATGACTTGCACTGAGTGCACACAACTCTCCTGTGTATTAGGTTGAAAATTCTTCTATCCCATCCTCTTCATATGTACAAAAAAAAAACCCTAAGAGGGCCACTATGCAATGCAATTAAACAATGGACAGGAGTTCGTCCTTTTCCAAAGTCATCACATTAAACAGAGCTACCAGCAGCTGCTGAACTTTGCAGCCAGATAAGTTTTATAGGCAAGAGCTCTGTTCAGATTTCCAAAACTGAATGCAGTCCTCTTGCTGAATCTCTCATGTTTTATATTTTAATTGTTTTGTTTGTCTGTGTTATTTGAGCTGGAAGAGACTCATTATCATTCATTTCCACCTGGATTTGCTCTCTTCTTCCCCCTCCCCCAGATTAATTGGTTTAATTAGCAAAGCATCTCATTCGACTGGCAAAGGGTCTTGTTCCAAAACAATGGTGACAAAAATAACCATTGTTTTACTCGAATTAAAGATGAACTGCAAAAAAAGTTTCAGCAGCAGCAGCATGGTTTGAAAGCCCTCCACCCCGCACTAATCCGTCTTTGAGGAGCATACAGCACGCACGCAAGCGCTAACCCTAATACACACATCATTTTAAATTCTCTAGAGTCACCCTAGCTAGCGCCGACTCAGCTACAACACCCCTTTGTAATGTCACAACTGATAATTATTGGTTTATAGACATAGGCCCATCACTAATTGGATAATTTCTTATAGGCATGATGCTAGAGCTGAATGCAAAGATATTTAAAACAAAACAGAAAATCCAACTGAAAATCCAAGCGGGGAAACTCAGGACAAGCAGCGCAGGCATTCTGAGTTCAGAATAGCAGCAAGTGGAGCTTCTGAGGGTGGGCAACGCCAAGGAATGTTTGTATTTTGAGAGGAAGATGCATACAAGAAAGAGGGAGGAGTTGAGAATGAGGGCAAGAAAGATTTGTAGTAAAAGTCTGTCTCCACACTGCCAATTTCAGTACTATACTTTAGTCGTTCAGGGGTGTGAAAAAACACATCCTTGAGCAACAAACGTTTAAGCGCTGAAAAGCACCAATATAGACAGCTCCAGGCGATAAAGCTACCACCACTCATTCAGGGTGGTTTTATTTATTTATTTTAATCACTGGGAGAGCGATTAAAAAAATTGCATGAGAAGCCCCACTGATAAAGCGTGTTTACATGGGCAGTGTAGACATCAACCTGTACCTGTTACTTTGGGTAAGAGCCAGAGGTAGACAACAAACAGGCACCAATGGAAATCAGGGAAGGATCTGCATGGGGATTGTGGGAGGATCTTGTTGAAAAAGTTGGTGCAGTCTTCCACAAAGAGAAAAAGAGGGGCTATAGCAGGTGAGTGGAGAGAAGTAAGGAGGGAGTCACCAGGTAGTAGATAAACAGCTGGAATTGTGGGTGAGATCAACAGGAAGATTAAAGTTAGGAGAAGGAAAAATAGGTGGGGAAGACAGGCTGTGTTAATAGCCACTCAGAGAAGGAGCAGAGTTAGTGCTCTTTGAGGCTCAGCTTTCCCATTTTGTGCACACAACAGTTTACAAAGTGTATTTAAAAGTTTTTTTGCAGTGTTTTAAAAGCTTTTAGAATAGAAAAACCCAGCACAGCTTCCAAGAACTGCACTATATCAGTGATTCAGTGGGAGAGACACTACAGCAGAACTGGCAATTGTGACATCACAGACACTAAAAAGAGGTTCGTTTTGTGTGCAGAATACTCCACTTAGCCTGCTTTAAAGGTGAACTTAAAAGGAAAGTATCAAGGAAGCCCTTTATTTCAATAGTAAACTTCTATTATTGCTTCCAGGCAACTCAAGATTCAGGCTCACCACCCAGTTATGAAATAAGATAAAGCATTCTACAGGAATGAGGTTTATATTTTTACAGAGCCAAGTTTTGGAGGAATGCCATGGAATATTTTTCAGGAATCTGCAAAACAGCATGTTAACAAACATAAAAAGCCTGTTTTCAAAGAGTGTTTGAGTTACTAAAACAAATGGCAAACAGTCACTTTTAGAGGAACATGCTAAATATAACTGCGGTTTGATGCTAGAGGCAGGGAAAGTAGTGAAGAGTCAAGTGTTTCTGCTGCAATGTGACTTTTCTGGAATGATAAAGTGGCAAACACTTGCCAAATCAGACATGATTCAGAGAGGAAGAAACAACGGGTGGTACGGAGGGGTGGGGGGAGAGGAGAAAAGTTTTGGTCTCCGATGCAAATACATTAGGTTCTGCAATTGGAGTCTCATGCACAGTCAGCAGCAGCCCAATTAAGCCTATCAATTCCCGGAGTCAGAGCAACCTAACCTCATTCATTCGCATCCGTAAAGTGTGTTAAGGGCTGCAATGCAAGAACCCACATTTTAAATGCTAGTTTCGCTCTCAGCTCGGTCAGAGCTCGAGCAGGACTCAGCAGGGCCTGTCTGCAGAGGATTCCCGAAGTCACCCTCTCCCTTGTGTCTCTCGCCAGCCACACTGGGGCTGGAGGACCGCTCCCCAAAACTCAGCCAGCCAGTCCGCCCGCCCGCTCACCGGCGCCAGCCAAAGGCACCCCGCGTCCTGGGCACAACAGGGGCACGGGGCTAGCCCCCTGAGCACTCGCACGGCCGGCGGCTAGCCAGGGGCAGGCGCTCTGCGGCCGGCTGGGGTAGGGGGCAGGCGCGGAGATCTGCTTACAGTCGGAACATCTGCTCCATGTCCTTGATCTGTCGCCGGCTGAACTCCTTGAATTCGGTGTAGGGGTTGAAGACCTTGGCCTGGCGGGGCCGGGCCGTGCCATCGTTGATGTCCTGTCTGCGGCTCAGCTTGGCGCCCAGCTCCGAGTCGGCGCTGGCGAGCATGGAGCTCCTGCTCTCCTCCTCCTCCTGGCCGGCCGGGCCGGCCCCCCAGCCCGCCGCTGCCTCCTCCCCGCCGGGCGCGGGCTCCGGGCCGCTCTCTTCTAGCAGCAGCCGGCGCTGCAGCTTCTGGGCCAGCTCGTCAGTGGCCATGGCGAGGCGCGCTGGGGACAGGCGGGAGCCGCCCTGCGCTCACACGGCGAGTTCCCAACCCGCGCCCGGCGGCCGCCCCTGAACTTTATTCCCAGGCTCCAGGGGCAGGGCGGGGCGGAGAGTTAAGGACGCGCCGGAAAGTTCCCTCGCGTGCCTGGCACTGGGGGCCCCAGAAACAGCCCCGAAAGCCAGGCTCTCCGGACATGCCCCACTTACTCCTCTCCTAGTCGAGCCCCCCACTCCTAGCCCAACCCCTTCCATACCCAGCTCCACTAGCTCACACACCCTGACCCAGCCCAGCTCACTCCACTCCTAGCCCAGCCCCTCCCACCCCCAGTCCACCTCACTCACCCCAATACCCTATCCCTTGCCCCACTCCCCCCACACCCAGCCCAGCCCACCTCACTCCCCGCTCCGACCCAGCCCCCCAACCTCATTCCCCCTACACCCAGCTCTGTCCCAGTCCCCCTGCACATACCCTGCACAGCTCTCCCACCCCACTCAGCCCCCACCCCCTGCCCAGCTCACCCCACTCTCCCCAAAACCAGCCTACCTCACACCTTGCCATTCCCAGCTCTCCCACCCCACTTCCCCCACACACACACACCCAGTCTGCACCAGACGCTGCCCAGCTCTCCCACCCCACTCCTCCCCCTGCCCTGCTCCACTCCCCTCACACCCTGCCCTGCCCTCTTGCCCTAGTCCCCCTATCCTCCTCCCCCCACACCCTGCCCACCCCACTCCCCCACATCCATTTCAGATCAGCCTTCTCCACCCCACCCTGAGCGGACACTGCTGCGCAGGCCAGCACTGTGGGCAAGGCAGGGGTCAGCTCACCTCTGGAGGACCTTGATAAACGTACAGCAGCTGGCTCTGCTTTGAGCTGTGGGCACCTCCCAGCCCTACTCTAGCATCAGCCCAGCCTATGCTTGGGGCTGCCCACCCTGAGGGAGCAGGCCCATTCCTCTGCAGGGCCCAGGATAGCACCTGTATGTGCCCCCTGCGCCCTGTCCTGGGTGCCTGCTGAATGGACTCTCCTTCCTGTGCCAGGCACGGCTCAGCAGCCTACACAGCATGAGGAATGTCATTTCCATGGAGCTGAGATACTTACCCTGCCACGCCAGCATGAGGACACACAACTGTAGGAAGCCATACCAGTCCAGCAGCTGGTTCCTCTTGCCATCTGGAAGCTGGCTACCCTAATCTGCTGCAGGCAGGTCAACTATCAGTACTGTGGTGGAGGCTGGTGAAGCAAATATTGCTGTGGTTTACCAACAGGTAGTAGACATAGCTAATATACCCAAAATAGAATCATAGATGTGTAGGACTGGAAGGGACCTCAACAGGTTATCTAGTCCAGTCCCCTGCACTAAAGGCAGGACTATTATCTAGACCATCCCTCACAGGTGTTTGTCTAACCAGTTCTTAAAAACCTCCAAAGACAGGGATTCCACAAACTCCATGGGCAATTTGTTCCAGTGCTTAACTAGCCTGACAGGAAGTTTTTCCTGATGTCCAACCCTTGCTGTAGTTTAAGGCCACTGCTTGTCCTATTCTCAGAGGTTAAGGAAAACAATTTTTTACCCTTCTTCTTGTAATAACCTTTTATGCACTTGAAAACAGTTATGTCCAGTTTGTTTTTCAATCTTCCCTCATGGTTCACGTGTTCTAGACATGTAATCATTTTTTTGCTGTCCTCTGAACTTTCTCCAATTTGTCCACATCTTTCCTGAAATGTGGTGCGCAGAACTGGACACAATACTCCAGCTGAGGCCTTATCAGCACAGAGTAGAGCGGAAGAATTACTTCTTGTGTCTTTCTTACAACACTCCTGCTAATACAGCCCAGAACATAGGTGCCAACTTGCCCTCTGCCCTATGGGTGCTCAACCCCCCCACCCACCCATGCACCACCCTGGCCCTGCCCCAGTTCCACCCCCTTCCCCCAAGTCCCCACCCGCACCCCGCCTCTTTACCACCTCCTCCCACAAGCACGCCACATCCCTACTCCTCCCTACACCTCCCGGAAAGTCCTAAGCACTGCCAAACAGCTGTTAGGCAGCGGGCGGGAAGTCCAGAGAGGAGGAGGAGTGGGGACTCCACGCTCGGGGATCGCGGGGGGGGAGATCTTGGCTGCCAGTGGGTGTGGAGCACCTGCTAATTTTTCCCCGTGGGTGTTCCAGCCCCACAGCACCCACAGAGTCAGCGCCTATGGCCCAGAATGATATTTGGTTTTTTTGCAACAGCGTTACACTGTTGACTCATATTTATCTTGTGATCCACAATAACCTCCAGATCCCTTTCCTCAGTACTCCTTCCTAGGCAGTCTTTTCCCATTTTGTATGTGTGCAATTGATTGTTTTTTCCTCAGTGGAGTACTTTTCATTTGTCCTTATTGAATTTCACCCTACGTACTTCAGACCATTTCTCCAGTTTGTCCAGCTCTTTTTGAATTTGAATCCTATCCTTCAAAGCACTTGTAACCTGTCCCAGCTTGGTATTGTCCTCAAACATCATGTACTCTCTATGCTATTATCTAAATCGTTTATGAAGATATTGAACAGAACTGGACCCAAGACCGATCCCTGTGGGACCCGATTTGATATGCCCTTCCAGCCTGACTGTGAACCACTGATAACTACTCTCTGGGAATGCTTTTCCAACCAGTTATGCACCCACATTTTTCATACCTCCATCTAGGCTGCATTTCCCTAGTTTGTTTATGAGGGACAGTATCAAAAGCCTTACTAAAGTCAAGATATACCACATCTACCACAAGGCTTGTTACCCTGTCAAAGGAAGCTATTAGGTTGGTTTGACACGATTTGTTCTTGACAGACAAATCCATGTTGATTGTTACATATAACCTTATTATCTTCTAGGTGTTTGCAAATGTATTGATTATTTGCTCCATTATCTTTCTGGGTACTGAAGTTAAGTTGACTGGTTCGTAATTCCGCAGGTTATCCTTATTTTCCTCTTTATAGATTGGCACTATATTTGCCCTACTAGATTAGCTGGATTTGAAAGAATAGTTTCCTGAATGGTGCTGAGTCATCAGTGGCACATGCGCCTATAGTTTGCCCACTACAAGGAGTGCATGATTGTCAAATGGAAAGGCTACTGCTCCATCGTTCTGCAGATCTTGGTCAGTATCACTGTTACTTTTAGGGGTCTCCACTTAGTTTTTACAGTCCGGGCTTATAAAACCCAATCCTGATGACAGAAGACTGTTTAGAGACACTGAGCCATTACAGGATGGTGGAAGAATGTACAGTAGAACCTGAGATACCTTGGGAATGGGGGTTGTTCTTAACTCTAACACTTAACAAAACGTTGTTTTTTTCAAAAGTTTACAATTGAACATTGCCTTATACAGTTTTGAAACTTTACTATGCAGAAGAAAAATGTTGCTTTCCCTTTTTTTTAGTAGTTTACATTTATCACAGTACTGTACTGTATTTGCTTTTTTTTTTTTTTTTTGGTCTCTGCTGCTGCTGCCCGATTGCATACTTCTGGTTCCAAATATGGTGTGTGGTTCACTGGTCAGTTCATAAATCTGGTGTTTGTAAGTCTGAGGTTCTACTGTATAGGCAAGATAGCACTGCCTACAAAACTATGGGGCTCCCCTATGCCCAATCCCATAGTAGTGTGGTATGCAGTACAACATCTGCAAGGATAAAGGGAGAGAGTTTTTGCCAGGAATAGGCTCAAGCCATGACTGGTTAGCAGGCCTAATATAGGAAAACAGAAAGTGCACTTGTCATCACTGGAGCTGGATGTGGGTAAGTAAGAGACATAAGCGATGGTAGGTGTACCTGTAGCTTCACATCACCTGGTGACATTATTGCAGAAATATGATAAACTATGTATTTTTGCAGTATGCAGATCACTGTATTTGCTATTGCTTGTAAGCAATTATAAGAGTTTGATACTTTATTAAAAACTTTGGATAAGCCTCCTGCCTCCTCTTTTCCCAAGCACTCACACTAGTTTAGTGTACAACAAAATCTTTATTAAAAAATAAAAATTAATACCAACCCCTCGATTTAGAGTTATTATAGGCATCCCAGCAGGAAATAACTAGAGGTCAAACATGCATAGGTGCCAACTTCATGAGTGCTCCAGGGCTCATGAGCCACAATGTTTTGTTTTTTTATGTGATAAGTTTATTAAAGATGTCAGTTGGAAGTTACTTTGTCTTAAACTGACATTTTACAATGGCACCAGTAGGTGGCAAGAGCATGTACATGGCACGCAGTGAAACTGGAAGGCGAAATTATTAGACCCTGTATATAGTATACTGTAGTATACTGTTATTCACGGTTAAGTAATGGATGTGAGTAGGGCCAGGTTGAAAGATGGATAAATTTGTGTTGAAAAACCAACAGCGGGGAACCTTCAGGAACTCAAAGTGCTTCAGCAAATACGGTAGAATCTGCTACAACAGTGGACGATCTGACTGCTGAATCTGCTACCAGTAGTTTTGATAACAATGAGAGCAAACAAAACACCAAAGAAAAATGAGGCAAAGGGAGATCTTTTCTAGAGAGTTGGGGAGGATGTGCGCAGTATAAATGGACAGAATATGGTAGTGTGAAGGATTGTGTTTCCTGCTCTCTTTGCTGCAAAGCAGCTATGGCTAGACATTTTCTCCCATTTACAAGTAGAGACAAAGAATCATTAGCAGCTTTTGTGAATAATGGGTTTTGCTCATGGAACAAAGCATTAGAAAGGTTTTCATCCCATGAAAAGTCTTGTGTACACTAAGCTGCTGCTCAGAATGTATCTGCGTCTGAAAAAGAAGAATATGTAGATAGCCTTATGTTGGCAGGCAAAAAACCTGATATGCAGCATACAAGGATTTCACTGCTGAAAATTATAAATTTGTTGCAGGTTTTAGCAGCACAGGTAGTGGCCTTTCACACAGATGAAAATCTGAATTTCATTCAATTGCTACATTTGCATGCTGAGAATGTACCCGAGCTTAAGAGATGGCTACAGCGAACATCTTATAAATGGATGTTTCATGAAATCATCAACGAAATACTCACCCTGATGTCAAATGATGTGCTGCAAAAGCTATCCATATTTGTTCAAGAAAGACTTTACTACGCACTTATAATTGAGGAAACAGCAGACAGTTCTGTTAAAGAGCAAGTGTCCATATGTTTAATAAGAACATAAGAATGGCCATACTGGGTCAGACCAAAGGTCCATCCAGCCCAGTATCCTGTCTACTGACAGTGGCCAATGCCAGGTACCCCAGAGGGAGTGAACCTAACAGCTAATGATCATAGAATATCAGGGTTGGAAGGGACCTCAGGAGGTCATCTAATCCAACCCCCTGCTCAAAGCAGGACCAATCCCCAATTTCTGTCCCAGATCCCTAAATGGCCCCCTCAAGGATTGAACTCACAACCCTGGGTTTAGCAGGTGATCTCTCTCCTGCCATCCATCTCCACCCTCTGACAAACAGAGGCTAGAGACACCATTCCTTACCCATCCTGGCTAATAGCCATTAATGAACTTAACCTCCATGAATTTATCCAGTTCTCTTCTAAATCCTGTTATAGTCCTAGCCTTCACAACCTCCTCAGGCAAGGAGTTCCACAGGTTGACTGTGCACTGAGTGAAGAACTTCCTTTTATTTGTTTTAAACCTGCTACCCACTAATTTCATTTGGTGGCCCCTAGTTCTTATATTATGGTAACAAGTAAATAACTTTTCCTTATTCACTTTCTCCACACCACTCATGATTTTATATACCTCTATCATATTCACCCTTAGTCTCCTCTTTTCCAAGCAGAAAAGTCCTAGCCTCTTTAATCTCTCCTCATATGGGACCTGTTCCAAACCCCAAATCATTTTAGTTGCCCTTCTTTGAACCTTTTCTAATGCCAGTGTACCTTTTTTTGAGATGATAGTTAAAGATGATTTTTCTGTCGATGAGCTTTTCTTTGGATTTTATGAAACACCTCTGTCTGATGCTAATACACTGTTTACTATAGTGAAGGATGCACTGCTCTGGTTCAGTTTTGACATTAGAAAATGTCGAGAACAGAGTTACAATGGGGCCGCAAATGTCAGCACAGTGGTGTATTGACTGGCATACAAGTTAGGACCAAGCACGAAGAACCAAGAGCTGTGTATGTACACTGTATGGCACACTCATTAAACCCGGCTGTGCAAGATGTGATGCAACAAATACAGCCTGTTCAGAACTTCTTATCTCTAATGTGTGAGTTGATTGGTTTTATCAGAAGCTCTCCAAAAAAAAAAAAAAAGGTGGCCAGCTTTGAGACCTTACAAGAAGCAGAAGCTCCTGCTGCTCCATGTCTTTGCTCTTTCTGCCCCACAAGGTGGTGTCTACATGCTACATGCCTGAGATCGGTGGCTTCGAACTACGGTATGCTGCTGACCTTGTTGGAGGAAATTGATAGCACTTGTTTCTCTGATACTGGAGGAAAAGCTCATGGATTTGTTACTCAACTTCATAAGTTTGAGACATTTTTCAATCTGCAACTGGTTCTACTTATTCTCGACCAAGGAGAATTAGTTAACACGAATCTACAGAAAATCAGCCTGAAGTTTCAGGAAGCACAAAGAATGATTTTTCCTCTGAGATGCTTCAGCTATTGAGAAACAATGGTTTTGAGGATCTGTGGAAAGAAGCTTCTGCAAAGGCTGAACAGTTGAATCTTGAGGAGCCCTGCCTGCCTAATGTAATGAAAGCATCAAGGCGAACTGATGAAGGAAGCAGTGTGCATATTTTTGCTACACCTATGGATGTGCACGGAAAATTACTTAATGAAGTTTTCAATCCGGTAACGGGGAGTCTTGACTTAAGATTTGAATCTGACATTCAAGAGCATTTGACACAAAAGGAACAGTTTGTGAAAATACAGTTTGCGACTGGCAGTGAGATGGTTAAAATCAAACAAGTAACAGACTTTTATGCAGACAACGTATATAAACAGAGATTGAAAGTACACCGTGACATGTTCTTGGACATAGCTCTGCAGAAAAATATAACAGTCTCCAGTGTTGAGGATGTTGTCATTTTTAAAAACGGAAGGGAATGAACATTTGAGCACTATACTTCCAGAGTACTGCAAATTTTATAAGAATCCTTCTCACTGTGCCAGTATCATCCTGCACTGCATTCTCCAGCCTCCGAAGACTTAAAAATTATCTCCAGTCATCAATGGGACAGACGTGACTGAATAATGTAGCTGTCCTTAACATGCATCAAGACCGTACCAGGGAACGAGATTAAATAAGATTGCTGACAGTTTCATCCAGAAAGTTACAGTGAGATGCAATGTCTTTAAACTGGGACGTTAGTGAAGATAGCTTGTAGGTGAGTGCAATGATTTTTATATATTGTAATTCATGATAATGTAATTATGTAGTTCATTACTATTTTAATAATGATTACATTAAGATACCAATGATAGACACACATTCAATAACTAGAATATGAAAGAAGTGTATAAATATGCTGAAAATAGCCTCCTCCCAAAACCGGCAGAGCCACCCTCTGCCCCGCAAATACACACACCTCTTCAAAAGCACTCGCCAGCAAAAACAAAAGTCAGTGCCTGTGCACACATGGTAAGAAAAATTGTCAAGGGTTGCATGCACTGTTTCCTCTAAACTGTACGCATGTGCGCATGCACACAGATCCTAAACCCCGTGCACACTGCGAAACACCATACGCACAAACATTTGTACAGAAGCACAAAAATTTGCACAGAAGAAATTTTTTGCACACACGGCCTGTCAAAAATTAGAGGGAACATTGTTTTGCCTTGTAAATTGAACAGTGATCCCTAGCAGCATTGGCTCACTGGTAATGGAATTGGCAATCTCCAATGTAACAGTTCTTCTTACCCCCTGGTTGTACAGGAGTAGAGCAAACCGGGTACAGTTCTCTGTGCACACTGCCATGCCAGAAGTTCTAATTGATGCCCTCCCAGGTCCCAGTCTGTCCAGTGGCTGCAGGACATGGGAGTGTGAAGGTGTCTGCAGGTGATGGTGCCAGGGGTGGAGCGGGATCTGGTGCTGGAGCAGGTGCCAAAGCTGTTGGTCAACAGGTTGCAGACCCCAAAGTGAGCAATAAAGATAGTGGGGGCCTTTTACCCAGCTGTGGCTCTGGCACCACTGCCCCCTTCTCTCCAACCTGTTCCCACCCCTAAAGAGATCTTCTGAATATGGCCTCAGGACATCCCCTAGCCCAACTGGCTGCACTTTCTGTTTTGGGGTCTGTACCTGCTCCTTCATCCCCTCTGCCACTGGGCCTCCTCCACTGTGGTTCCTGGCCTCTTTGGCCCCCTTGAGGTTTAATTCTGACACAGGACTGCCATCTCCACTCTTCCACCAGGCTCTTTGAGATGCTCCTGTAGAGATGCTGATTTGGGCACATCTGCCAAAAGTCACATTCCTTGCTGTATTGAAACCAGAGGATAACCAGAAACCTGTTGTGATCCTCTAGCCAGCTAGCTTCACAGTGTATGGGGGTTTTACCAGCTGGCATCTCCTCACGCTGTTTGGCTGGGCAGAAGTAGAGTAGGCCACATAGAATGAGGGGTAAATGCTGACCATGTATATAAAAGTCAGCAGATAGTTTCCTGTGGATATGTGGTGAGTAGGTAGAAGGGCTGAAAAATACATTGCCTACCACCTCATAGGGAATTGTGGGAATGGATTAGAACAGTGCTTTTCAACCCTGTTGATACCTGGGACCTTCTTAAACTGTGTGAGGGAGATCCCAGGGACCTGTGCCGGTCCACAGACTGGTCGTTGAGGAAACACTGGATTAGAAGACTATCACAAACCCAAGCTCCATAACCCAGGCTTCACATGAAGCCTCACTGCAAAATAGATGGGTTAGAGCTACACATAAACCTGGGTTTAAGATTTGTCTGGCGATAGTAGGGTGGTTTGGGGTCATCCTTGGGTAAGAGCCTGGGGTTAAGGCTGCAGTGAAGACATACCCTTACTGTCCCCTCCAGCTAAGGTTCATTAAAGTGTCCTCAGCATCAAACATTCCCCCCCAACTCTTGTCCTGAGTCTTATCACAGCTCAGACATCATTTAGCCATGACCCTCCAAGTACCCTTCACCCCTGACAGCAGTAAAGAGCAACCCAGGTGATCCAGGTAATAAGCTTTTGTGTGTCACATTTGACATCCCAAATCACTAGTCCTTTCTGAAGACTTAGGTCATTAGCATTTATCACCTAGATCACAAAGCACTAAGATAAGGAAGTAGCTGTGAGCTGGTAGTAGTGTTCTCAGCACAGGCCCCTGGACTCTAGTACTCACTTCCCCTGCTAGTACTGTACTAAGGAGCCCCATTTTTAAGCTTCCAGGGCACAGTACTAGCACCACAGATTGAGGCTTTTGCTCAAGGGTGATGTTGAAGTATCTATCTGGAAAGCATGTTTGCTAGTTGGGTATTAGTATTTTGGGGCACATTTTAAACACTAACAAATTTATTTGAGCATAAGCTTTCGTGAGCTACAGCTCACTTCATTGGATGCAAGTAGCTCACGAAAGCTTATGCTCAAATAAATTTGTTAGTCTCTAAGGTGCCACAAGTACTCCTTTTCTTTTTGCGAATACAGACTAACACGGCTGCTACTCTGAAACCTGTCATTTTAAACACTGAAGGTTAACTATTAACTATGATTTGTAACCTGTCCTTTAAATCAACTTTTGTACCCAGTGACTGGAAGATAGGTAATGTTATGCCAATATTTAAAAAGGGCTCTAGAGGTGATCCTGGCAATTACAGACCGGTAAGTCTAACGTCAGTACCAGGCTAATTAGTTGAAAAAATAGTAAAGAATAAAATTGTCAGAAACATAGAAGAACATAAATTGTTGGGCAAAAGTCAACATGGTTTCTGTAAAGGGAAATCATGTCTTACTAATCTATTAGAGTTCTTTGAAGGGGTCAACAAACATGTGGACAAGAGGGATCCAGTGGACATAGTGTATTTAGATTTCCAGAAAGCCTTTGACAAGGTCCCTCACCAAAGGCTCTTACGTAAATTAAGTTGTCATGGGATAAGAGGGAAGATGCTTTCATGGATTGAGACCTGGTTAAAAGACAGGGAACAAAGGGTAGGAATAAAAGGTAAATTTTCAGAATGGAGAGGGGTAATTAGTGGTGTTCCTCAAGGGTCTGTCCTAGGACCAATCCTATTCAACTTATTCATAAATGATCTGGAGAAAGGGGTAAACAGTGACGTGGCAAAGTTTGCAGATGATACTAAACTGCTCAAGATAGTTACAACCAAAGCAGACTCTGAAGAACTTCAAAAAGATCTCACAAAATTAAGTGATTGGGCAACAAAATGGCAAATGAAATTTAATGTGGATAAATGTAAAGTAATGCATATTGGAAAAAAAAAACCCAACTATACATACAGTATGATAGGGGCTAATTTAGCTACAACTAATCAGGAAAGAGATCTTGGAGACATCGTGGATAGTTCTCTGAAGACGTCCACGCAGTGTGCAGCAGCGGTCAAAAAAGCGAACAGGATGTTAGGAATCATTAAAAAAGGGATAGAGAATAAGATGGAGAATATCTTATTGCCCTTATATAAATCCATGGTACTCCTACATCTTGAATACTTCATACAGATGTGGTCTCCTCATCTCAAAAAAGGTATACTTGCATTAGAAAAGGTTCAAAGAAGGGCAACTAAAATGATTTGGGGTTTGGAACGGGTCCCATATGAGGAGAGATTAAAGAGACTAGGACTTTTCAGCTTGGAAAAGAGTAGACTAAGGGGGGATATGATAGAAGTATATAAAATCATTAGTGGTGTGGAAACAGTGAATAAGGAAAAGTTATTTACTTGTTCCCATAATATAAGAACTAGGGGCCACCAAATGAAATTAGTGGGTAGCAGGTTTAAAACAAATAAAAGGAAGTTCTTCTTCACACAGTGCACAGTCAACCTGTGGAACACCTTGCCTGAGGAGGTTGTGAAGGCTCGGACTTTAACATTGTTTAAAAGAGAACTAGATAAATTCATGGAGGTTAAGTCCATTAATGGCTATTAGCCAGGATGGGTAAGGAATGGTGTCCCTAGCCTCTGTTTGTCAGAGGGTGGAGAAAAATGGCAGGAGAGAGATCACTAGATCATTACCTGTTAGGTTCACTCCCTCTGGAGCAGCTGGCATTGGCCACTGTCAGTAGACAGGATACTGGGCTGGATAGACCTTTGGTCTGACACAGTATGGCCGTTCTTAAGATTAAACCTCTAAAATATCTGCATCAATAAAGTTCAGCATATTGGTCTTGTAATGAGTCAGTCCCAAGGCCTGACTAACCCCTGCCCACCCACCCCCCATAGCCGTCCTTTGAGAGCTCTTGCCTGTTTGACCACTGAACAGGGAGGGAAGACTCCCCTGGGCTGGAAAACGTGGAGAATATTTTAGCAGAACTATTGTACGCATGGAAGAGCCCCACTGCTGCAGACTCTGTGGTCTCAGATATTCTCTTGCAGGGTGAAAAGTAGTCTGTCCTAGGAAATACGGGTAGTCTAATGACACCCAGTGCTTAATCTCAGATTAGTTACCAGTTACATGGACACAGCTGGTGACCCTGAATGTTTGAAAGTGAAACATAATATGTTACAAATAGGATAATGCAATTGTAGTACAAACTTTCCCTTTGTTTTAGTGTTGTTACCAGGACGACAAGTTTTACACAGTCTGAAGGGGTGGGGAAGAGAAGGCTGGATATGTCACACACTTTCCCCTGATTTAGAATCATAGAATATCAGGGTTGGAAGGGACCCCAAAAGGTCATCTAGTCCAACCCCCTGCTCGAAGCAGGACCAATTCCCAGTTAAATCATCCCAGCCAGGGCTTTGTCAAGCCTGACCTTAAAAACCTCTAAGGAAGGAGATTCTACCACCTCCCTAGGTAACGCATTCCAGTGTTTCACCACCCTCTTAGTGAAAAAGTTTTTCCTAATATCCAATCTAAACCTCCCCCATTGCAACTTGAGACCATTACTCCTCGTTCTGTCATCTGCTACCATTGAGAACAGTCTAGAGCCATCCTCTTTGGAACCCCCTTTCAGGTAGTTGAAAGCAGCTATCAAATCCCCCGTCATTCTTCTCTTCTGCAGACTAAACAATCCCAGCTCCCTCAGCCTCTCCTCATAAGTCATGTGCTCTAGACCCCTAATCATTTTTGTTGCCCTTCGCTGGACTCTCTCCAATTTATCCACATCCTTCTTGTAGTGTGGGGCCCAAAACTGGACACAGTACTCCAGATGAGGCCTCACCAGTGTCGAATAGAGGGGAACGATCACGTCCCTCGATCTGCTCGCTATGCCCCTACTTATACATCCCAAAATGCCATTGGCCTTCTTGGCAACAAGGGCACACTGCTGACTCATATCCAGCTTCTCGTCCACTGTCACCCCTAGGTCCTTTTCCGCAGAACTGCTGCCTAGCCATTCGGTCCCTAGTCTGTAGCGGTGCATTGGATTCTTGCATCCTAAGTGTAGGACCCTGCACTTATCCTTATTGAACCTCATCAGATTTCTTTTGGCCCAATCCTCCAATTTGTCTAGGTCCTTCTGTATCCTATCCCTCCCCTCCAGCGTATCTACCACTCCTCCCAGTTTAGTATCATCCGCAAATTTGCTGAGAGTGCAATCCACACCATCCTCCAGATCATTTATGAAGATATTGAACAAAACCGGCCCCAGGACCGACCCCTGGGGCACTCCACTTGACACCGGCTGCCAACTAGACATGGAGCCATTGATCACTACCCGTTGAGCCCGACAATCTAGCCAGCTTTCTACCCACCTTATAGTGCATTCATCCAGCCCATACTTCCTTAACTTGCTGACAAGAATACTGTGGGAGACCGTGTCAAAAGCTTTGCTAAAGTCAAGAAACAATACATCCACTGCTTTCCCTTCATCCACAGAACCAGTAATCTCATCATAAAAGGCGATTAGATTAGTCAGGCATGACCTTTCCTTGGTGAATCCATGCTGACTGTTCCTGATCACTTTCCTCTCATGTAAGTGCTTCAGGATTGATTCTTTGAGGACCTGCTCCATGATTTTTCCAGGGACTGAGGTGAGGCTGACTGGCCTGTAGTTCCCAGGATCCTCCTTCTTCCCTTTTTTAAAGATGGGCACTACATTAGCCTTTTTCCAGTCATCCGGGACTTCCCCCGTTCGCCACGAGTTTTCAAGGATAATGGCCAAGGGCTCTGCAATCACAGCCGCCAATTCCTTCAGCACTCTCGGATGCAACTCGTCCGGCCCCATGGACTTGTGCACGTCCAGCTTTTCTAAATAGTTACTTTAGGGTTACACAGCAATCGGAATCCAGCTCTTGATGTAAGGACTTTTTCAATTGCTCACTGAAAGCATATCACTATTTTTACTAGTGATATTGACACCTATGTGAGTTCATTAGCATGGGACAAGGGTGCCCTCTGGTGTATGTGCACCAAACTGACTCACGAGCAGGGATAATAAAGTGTAGATCAGTGGTTCTCAAACTTTTGTACTGGTGACCCCTTTCACATAGCAAGACTCTGAGTGCAACCCCCCCCCTTATAAATTAAAAACACTTTTTTATATATTTAACACCATTATAAATGCTGGAGGCAAAGCGGGGTTTGCAGTGGAGGCTGACAGCTCGTGACCCCGCATTTAAGAACCTCACAGCCCCCGTGAGGGGTCCCGACCCCCAGTTTGAGAACACCTGGTGTAGATTGTCCTACTTTCATCTCTTCAACCTGTGATGATCTTTCTATTTCCCTGCTCCTATAAATTGTGGAAGATACCCCATATTATTCTGAAATAAGATTCCGACATCTAAGAGAGAAAGTGCTGTTCTAGACAGTTTTCTTTCAGTTTCCAAACATGCCATATTGGGGTAGTCAAGCTCCAAATTTCTTGATCAAAGTATAGTCAAAGTTCAGACTCCAGAAATTTTTTTAAAAAACTACTATGATAATAAGTAGTAAATAAAAAGATTTTGGGGTCCATTCAAAAGCATCTGGCAGTCCAGATTTGGCCCATGGTCTGCTTGTTGACTATTCCTGTATATGATTGCATAGCCCATAAGCCTACACATCACAGACGTCATATCACATGGTTTACAGGATGGGATAATCTTTTCAAGTGTTTTACTTGTAAATTAAGAGATTTTCATTTTGCAGACTTATATAACCATTAATACTATTACACACGCTTTAAATATTTATACACCAATTAAAGGGTTACAGAAGTACAGAATGTTTCAGGGGACTGGAAGTGGGATAGAGATGCTCATTTTTAAGTGACCAGTTCAACTCCAGTTCTTTCTGGTAGTGACTGAAGTTGTAGCCATCTGACCACTCTTCAGTAATCATTTCCTATCTTCATGGTCAAGTGTTCACATTCTACACAAACCCACCATATATGCCAAAGTCATATAGCAGACTGTGAGCTCAGATCTGGATTTAAGATTCTACAGCCCCAGACCTCGCATTTCAAGTCCTTTTTACAGAATCAGAAGAAACCAGTAAAGTAAGAAGTAGGTCTTATCACCTCTCATGCTTATGTCAGGTGGAACCATAAGACTCTTATGCCATTTCTGTGGTATGAGGTGATGTGCCATAACACTGTTACTTACAGGCAGATTGAACAAGGTAAATTGCACTATCAGGTGTACTTGTCCCTCCATTTCCCCTCACTGCTCCACAGTCTCCCACTCCTGTATGATACTTTTCATCTCAGTTTCTTCTTTGAGTGGTTGGGTGACACTGCCTTCTAGCCATGTAGTGTTCCCTTTGAGACAGGGGAATGAAACCATGAGGCTTCTTTGACACCCTCAGACTATACAGGTGGTCTTTCTGGGCTTCAAGCTCATACTGCACCAATTGTCACAGCAGTTTCCTTCATCTGCATTCATCACAAAGCCACTGTCTTCATCCCTCCATCCAGGGCTCACATGGTCCTTTATCCAAAGCATCCATGCACACACACACACAGGGTTCCATTGCCACCTTGTCACCTCTAGGCTGCCTCCCCAGCTGTTTCTAAGCTCTGGTCCACAGACCTTTCAGACTTCTGCACCAGCTGAGAGTGGTATTGCTGCACCCAGATTCTTATTGGGGGTGGGACCTTTCACCAGTCTTTCCTCTTCCCTGGCTTTTCCAAGGAGAAACTGCCAGGTACTCCCTAGGTCTATAGTCCCAGCCCCTTGCCCAGCAAGCCTTGCTTCCAACCTCCAGTCCCCCATTCCCTGAATTCTAGGGCCAGCGGACCATGTGACAGACAAATAACTGTGAATCCACAGAAGATAGCATGAAGAGAAAGGAGATGCTCAAGTCTCCTTTCAGCATAGGAAGCCTGACAAAGCCCTGTTGGAAAGAATAGGTGGGGCATAACCCAGAAAAGTGAGAAGGGTAACACAGACACAGGTTTAGAGTTTTGAATGTAAGTGACTAAAGTCAAGCTGCTAATTGAAAGCTACCTATTTTTAAAAAAAGAGAAATGCTGAAGTGAAGAAACAAATCGACAGAGCCAGAAGAGTACCCAGAAGTCACCTACTACAGGATAGGCCCAACAAAGAAAATAACAGAACGCCACTAGCCATCACCTTCAGCCCCCAACTAAAACCTCTCCAACGCATCATCAAGGACCTACGACCTATCCTGAAGGACGACCCAACACTCTCACAAATCTTGGGAGACAGGCCAGTCCTTGCTTACAGACAGCCCCCCAACCTAAAGCAAATATTCACCAGCAACCACACACCACACAACAGAACCACTAACCCAGGAACCTATCCTTGCAACAAAGCCCGTTGCCAACTGTGCCCACATATCTATTCAGGGGACACCATCACAGGGTCTAATCACATCAGCCACACTATCAGAGGCTCGTTCACCTGCACAGCTACCAATGTGATATGTGCCAGCAATGCCCCTCTGCCACGTACATTGGTCAAACTAGACAGTCTCTACGTAAAAGAATAAATGGACACAAATCAGACGTCAAGAATTATAACGTTCAAAAACCAGTCAGAGAACTCTTCAATCTCTTTGGTCACTCGATTACAGACCTAAAAGTTGCAATTCTTCAACAAAAAAACTTCAGAAACAGACTCCAACGAGAGACTGCTGAATTGGAATTAATTTGCAAACTGGATACAATTAACTTAGGCTTGAATAAAGACTGGGAGTGGATGGGTCATTACACAAAGTAAAATTATTTCCCCATGTTTATTCCCTCCCCCCACCCTCCACTGTTCCTCAGTCGTTCTTGTCAACTGCTGGAAATGGCCCGCCTTGATTATCACTACACAAGGTTTTTTCCCCTGCTCTCCTGCTGGTAATAGCTCACTATACCTGATCACTCTTGTTACAGTGTGTATGGTAACACCCATTGTTTCATGTTCTCTATGTATATAAATCTCCGCACTGTATTTTCCACTGAATGCATCTGATGAAGTAAGCTGTAGCTCACGAAAGCTTATGCTCAGATAAATGTGTTAGTCTCTAAGGTGCCACAAGTACTCCTTTTCTTATTAGTGGTAAGAGTGTAGCTGAAGGAAAGATACATCACAGCAGGTGGTTAGTACGCTCACTGATCAACCACCTTAACTACACTGTGAAAAGACAGTCAGCCCAAAGTTAGCAGATACTACAGAGGAGGAGGATACACAGTCTTCAGGATGAGTTTTGTCATTAAATATGTCTCCCTCCCACTACATTCCCAAAGAGCATGATTTATGTCATGCAAAGTCACAGCAAAAACAGAGGTTTAATCTTCAAGGCTGCTTCCCAACCACCTAAAAACATCACACAGCACCCAATAAACAGTACAGAAAACCAATCCTCTATGCCAATTCAGCCTTACAACCCTCTGAAGACTTTTTAAAAAAGAGCCAACTAAACTCATATATATAGAGAGAGGAGACAGAGCCTCCCTTCTACACAGCTGTCTGCACCCTCTCCTGAGTGGCTGCCAAAAGGCAGACATCTCTGGCTCTATTTAAGGAAAAGTGGTTAACTGTTTCTCTGCCAACCCAGGGCCAGGGTCTGCACAGCCTGTCCCTCTCCAAGACTGGGATTACATGCAGCTATTTAAATTAACTCACTTAAAAAGTGAGTGTAGTTTCCCCCCGCTTGCTGGGTGAAGAACCCCCATGTCTCTGCTGGTGAGCACAAAAGTTTTCCGTCTATTTTGCTAGGGATCCCTCTCATCCCTGACCATTCCCTTACCTCCTCCAAGGTCCTACATTTTTCTGGCAAGCAGGAAGGGACAAGACTTCCCTTGTAATCTGTCAGTAACAGGCCATTGCATGCTGTTCCATTCAGCCTCGCAGATCATAAAGGTTACCCAGACTCTTTATTGATAAGAACAGGCAAAAATATAAGAACACATCATCTTCTTTGACCTACACCAACTGTTTGCACCTTTCTCCATTCCATTCGTGTTCCAGAAATCCCCACAGCACTTTAAGCCTGAAAAGCTGAGCAAACCTGCTGAACTAAATATGTCAGAAACCCCAACAAATCGTTTTCTTCCCCTTCACAAAAGTCCTGAGAAGTCACATCACAAAGTCATTTAAAGGCTGCACCTTTCATCAGATGTGCATCCCAATCCTGAAAACACTTCCGTATGTGTAACTTCACTAGCATGAGCAATGCATTGATTTTAGTGGAGCTATTCATGGTAGCAATAAACATGCACATAAGTGTTTGCAGGATTGGGGCTGGAGATCTGAAAGAAAGGATGAAGGATTGATGGAGTTTCCACAAACGTAAATTCAGAAATTTGGTACAACTCTCATTTCTCATGGACCCTGCGGTTATAATGGGCTCACCTTCACAGCCTGCTCACATGCAACTTCTAGTATATTGTAGGTTTAATGCCCTATGATAATTTAAGCTCTTTCCCAGGATTCCATCACTGCAAACCCAATTAAACCTTAAATCTATATTATTAGAACAGGAGGCTTTGGAGTCAGATTGTTGTCATGTGGCCACTTTGTAGATCTTGTGACTGGGGCCAGGCTACAAAGGGGAGGCTCACAGGTGCTTTTCTGTTTGCTCTACCATTTTTATACTTTCATTACATGCCAAATATTGCTCCTACAGTGTGGAACAGAGAAAGTACTATGTTCTTTGTCTTCTGTGGTGAGAATATGTAATTTAAGGTGTACCTTGCCTCACCTGGGGACAGTGCTCTATCCTATCCCAGCTGTGTCCCCCCTGCATTAATTAGAGTTAATGGAAGCTGCTGGAAAGTATACTGCTGGGTGGAATGAAACATTTCATATAGCCCTCTGGGTTTCATGTGGTCCCTTTTGTTATTGTAGATATGTTAGTCTGTTGTAGTTAAAAGCTAGAAACCGTATAATAGATCTAGGTAGGGAAGCCAGGGGAGAGACTCATCATGTGGATTTTTCAGGTCCATCTTGGTAACCCTAACCCTAGCACGGGGAGCCCTAGTGACCCCAGGTGCAACACTAGCATGGAAACACCTTGTCTTAGTAACCTAACCCTGGAGTGAGGATACCTACTGGACACAAGCCTAACCCTAGTGTGGAGACCCCAACCCTTGGTAACACCAGTGGAGAGGCGTACCCTTAATAAACATATTTCTAATCCAGAGAGGCCTAGGGACCGCAGGGTAACACAAGATGGATACAAGTTCAGAGTGACTGCTGAGAATTCAAATATGATCAGTTTCAGAAAATTGCTGATTACAAAATACTTTAGAGTGACTGATGACCAGTCAGGGATGAAAAGTTCACAAACATTGATTGCAAACAAGTTAGGAATAACTGCTGACCATTTCAGCATGATCAGTTCTCCAAATTTGTTGATCCACGGTGAGCCCTTTGCCTCTTGAGCTAATGGACTTACTGATAGCAATAGGAAATTGTAATCCTATATATAGAGTAGCACTAGAGGGGGATGGGACAGTTTGCCAGAGGTTTTTGCTGACAGCAATGGCATGGTGAAACTCAGGGATGTTGGGTTCCATTCCTTGCATTGGAGGAGAGTGTGCTCTAGTGAGGACGGACTCTTCTGCCTGTTTCTCCCACTCTTGACCCCTTAGGCAACTTCCCATCCAACCTGTTCCTGTTCTAGCCCTGTCTCTTTCCCACCCCTAGTCCCAGTCTCCATTTAGGCTTCTCATCCCAGTCCCAGTCTCTTTGCTCTGCCTGTACTAGTGTCCCTCTCTGGACTTCCCATCCCAGGTTCCCCAAACATCATCCCCCAACCAGTCCCAGGTCCCTGCTCCTGGCTCCTCATCTGATCTGTCCTTTCCCACTCACCCACTGACTTCCACTCATCCCCACACCCTCTCTCTCCATCCCCGCTGTCTCCAACTCAGTCTCTCCCCGGGCTTCTTATCCAATCTTACTGCCCTCCTAACACCCATCTCCTTGACAAGGAGTCCTTGTCTGTTCCCTTGCTTGGCTAGTCCCTGTCTTCCACCCAACTCCCCATCTGATTTTAGTCTCCCTCTCTACCCTCTGGTTACTAGTCTCCCAGCATTTTCCTCCCTGGCTCCCAGGACTCCCTTTCCCAACTTCCAGTCCTAATTCCCACTTCACTAGCTTTCCCAATCTCCCCAGGCCCCTTCAATGTTTCTTGTCCCAATCTGCTCCCCTACCCATTCCCTCCCCCTCAGCCTGACTCTTGTCCCTTCTGCATTCTATTCAGACAGCTTCCTCCCACATACTACCAAGGCCTAGCAGAGAGACAAGTGAGTGCAGAAGTGAGGCATTTTCCCTGCTCTTTGTACGAGACCGGTGCCCAGACTTGGCATGGCCTAGAGGAGCCAAAGTCACAGCTTTCCAGGACAGATTTCCCTCATGCTGTAAGTATAGCCTACAGACTTTGTTCCTAAAAGTATACATTTACATTTTGCCATTACAAAGCATAATGTTTACTTACATCCAGCTTTCCTGCACAGTTGACTAAGAATTTATTTTATGATCTCAGGAGCAGGAGGTCAAAACTATGTCTGTTTGGCATGGAGCGTACTTCTGCTCAGCAGTAGCAGATGTTGTAGACTTACAGGTTGGTTTCCTGTTGCAAGAGAAATCAGTGCTGTGGAGTCTTGGTATTCTTAGTGTAATTTGTTTATTTATACTATGTACACAAGTCCTGGAAAATAATTGGCTGCAACCAGCATTCAGGAAATCCCCTACTTTGGAAATTTTGGCCCAGACCACCATTGTCCAGCTCCCTTGGAGCAGCTCCACCCTGATAATTGCTCTGCTTCACGAGATCAAGGCAGAAAGCAAACTCTCCTGCCTTAATGACAGGTTTCAGAGTAGCAGTCGTGTTAGTATGTATCCGCAAAAAGAAAAGGAGGACTTGTGACACCGTAGAGACTAACAAATTCATTTGAGCATAAGCTTTCGTGAGCTACAGCTCACTTCATCGGACGCATTTGGTGGAAAATACAGTGGGGAGATTTATATACACAGAGAACATGAAACAATGGGTGTTACCATACACACTGTAACGAGAGTGATCAGGTAAGGTGAGCTATAACCAGCAGGAGAGCGGGGGGGGGGGGCGGAAACCTTTTGTAGTGATAATCAAGGTGGGCCATGTCCAGCAGTTGACAAGAACGTCTGAGGAACAGGGGGGGAGGGGGGTAAATACAGGGAAATAGTTTTACTTTGTGTAATGACCCATCCACTCCCAGCCTTTATTCAAGCCTAAGTTAATTGTATCCAGTTTGCAAATTAATTCCAATTCAGCAGTCTCTCATTGTAGTCTGTTTTGGAAGTTTTTTTATTGAAGAATTGCAACTTTTAGGTCTTGTGACAAAGCTCTGTCCTTGCCTCCATGGGTCCCGCATTTCCTGGCAGATTTTGCTAGCCTCAGAGGCTCACAGTGACCCTCCACATAACCCTTCTCTCTCTAGAGACAAGGGTCACAGTCTACTGAGCCATTTTCATCATAAGCCAGTGAGGGGAGGGGAGGAGAAGTTATCCTTCCTTGCACAGTCTCTGTTGTCTCCCAGTCTCAGTGATTAATCAGGGGGCAAAGGTGGGGGGGAGAGCCCAGGCCCACCCTCTACTCCGGGCTCCAGCCCAGGGACCCTATTAGTATCAGCTATGGTAGCTGACCTTTTAGAAACATGACATGTACAATTCCCTGGGCTACTTCCCCCACACAGCAGCCCTCACTTCCTCAAGCTCCACTTCACCCTTACCTCAGGGCCTCCTTCCTTATGCCTGATATGGTGTGTACTATTCAGTCTCTCCAACAGTGCAACTTCCTCCCACAGCTCCTGACATGCACACCCACCTGACTAACTGGGAGGCTTTTAACTAGTTTCAGCCAGCCCCTGATTGGCTTCAGGTGTCCCAATCAACCTAGCATTCTCCCTGCCTTCTGGAAAGTTCTTAATTGGCCCAAGGGGTCTTAATTGACCTAGAGCAGCTTCCATTTCACTTATCCTGGTACCAAGGATTTGTTTAGCCTGGAGCTAATATATCTATCTCCCACTACTTTTCTATAGCCATCTGGCCTTGCCCCGTCACAGTCTGTAATTGAGTGACCAAAGAGATTGAAGTGTTCTCCGACTGGTTTTTGAATGTTATAATTCTTGACGTCTGATTTGTGTCCATTTATTCTTTTACGTAGAGACTGTCCAGTTTGACCAATGTACATGGCAGAGGGGCATTGCTGGCACATGATGGCATATATCACATTGGTAGATGTGCAGGTGAACGAGCCTCTGATAGTGTGGCTGATGTGATTAGGCCCTATGATGGTGTCCCCTGAATAGATATGTGGACACAGTTGGCAACGGGCTTTGTTGCAAGGATAGGTTCCTGGGTTAGTGTTTCTGTTGTGTGGTGTGTGGTTGCTGGTGAATATTTGCTTCAGGTTGGGGGGCTGTCTGTAAGCAAGGACTGGCCTGTCTCCCAAGATCTGTGAGAGTGATGGGTCGTCCTTCAGGATAGGTTGTAGATCCTTGATGATGCGTTGGAGAGGTTTTAGTTGGGGGCTGAAGGTGATGGCTAGTGGCGTTCTGATATTTTCTTTGTTAGGCCTGTCCTGGAGTAGGTTACTTCTGGGTACTCTTCTGGCTCTGTCAATCTGTTTCTTCACTTCAGCAGGTGGGTATGTAGTTTTAAGAATGCTTGATAGAGATCTTGTAGGTGTTTGTCTCTGTCTGAGGGGTTGGAGCAAATGAGGTTGTATCGTAGAGCTTGGCTGTAGACAATGGATCTTGTGGTGTGGTCTGGATGAAAGCTGGAGGCATGTAGGTAGGAATCGCGGTCAGTAGGTTTCCGGTATAGGGTGGTGTTTATGTGACCATCGCTTATTTGCACCGTAGTGTCCAGGAAGTGAATCTCTTGTGTGGACTGGTCAGGCTGAGGTTGATGGTGGGATGGAAATTGTTGAAATCATGGTGGAATTCCTCAAGGGCTTCTTTTCCATGGGTCCAGATGATGAAGATGTCATCAATGTAGTGCAAGTAGAGTAGGGGCATTAGGGGACAAGAGCTGAGGAAGCGTTGTTTAAGTCAGCCATAAAAATGTTGGCATACTGTGGGGCCATGCGGGTACCCATAGGAGTCCCGCTATTTTGAAGGTATACATTGTCCCCAGATATGAAATATTTATGGGTGAGGACAAAGTCACAAAGTTCAGCCACACAGGTTTGCCGTGACATTATCGGGGATACTGTTCCTGATAGCTTGTAGTCCATCTTTGTGTGGAATGTTGGTGTAGAGGGCATCACTTTGGGTGTTGGGTATCACTTTTGTAGTGATAATCAAGGTGGGCCGTTTCCAGCAGTTGACAAAAACGTCTGAGCACAGCGCGGGGGGTAGGGGTGGGGAATAAACATGGGGAAAACACCATCCTAGCCACTATGGATGTAGAAGCCCTCTACACCAACATTCCACACAATATTCCCCCCCCCCCCCCCCGCTGTTCCTCAGACGTTCTTGTCAACTGCTGAAATGGCCCACCTTGATTATCACTACAAAAGGTTTTTCCCCCCCGGCTCTCCTGCAGGTAATAGCTCACCTTACCTGATCACTCTCGTTACAGTGTGTATGGTAACACCCATTGTTTCATGTTCTGTGTATATAAATCTCCCCACTGTATTTTCCACTGAATGCATCCAATGAAGTGAGCTGTAGCTCACGAAAGCTTATGCTCAAATAAATTTGTTAGTCTCTAAGGTGCCACAAGTACTCCTTTTCTCCTGCCTTAGTAGAAGCTCCCCTGAGAGAACCTGAATAAAAAAACTAACAATACATTTTCTCAAAGACTGTACTGCTCAAACACCGAGTCTTACAAATTCTTTTTCTATGTGTAACAGTGCACTCTGGTGACTCCTGCCAGAACACTATGCAAATTACACTGCTCTAACTTGGCCTGCTGGGCTACATTTCCTGGGCAAAGGGCCCCTATGTGTCCAGCCATTCCACCATCTGGAGGACATACCAAAATTAATTGGTACCAAAATTAGTCGCATCCGATGAAGTGAGCTGTAGCTCACGAAAGCTTATGCTCTAATAAATTTGTTAGTCTCTAAGGTGTCAAAAGTACTCCTTTTCTTTTTACAAAATTAGTTGGTTATGTGAAAGGGTTAGTCTTGCCACTGTTGTCTTATGAGATCCAGATTTGCTGAAGGCTGAAACTCATATAAAAGTACTAGTATCAACTGGGAGATGGTCCCCCTGCTTTTAATTCCTCCCCCACTTTAATGATTATATTGTCCTCTTCTTGCTCATCATCCATGGTGGGAACTCTAGGACTTCTTGTTCTGGATCAAAGTCACAAATTATTTTGTTTGTGTTTAAAAAAAGAGAAAGGAAAAACCCAAACAAACCTTTTATAACATTTTCATTTCACAGAAATGTTTGACATTTTATTCCAATTTGGACCTCACCTAATTTTAAAATGTGAAAATTTCCCATGGAACAAATATTCGGTTTCCAACCAGCTCTGCTTATAACTCAGCCAATTTGGGTGACTTTTCACAGAAACAGCAAACAGCAACTCCCTGATCCCAGGGCTACCATTCTGCAAAATTTCAAGGGCATAGAGCTTCTCAGAGAAATGATTGTAAAAGTTATTTAACATGAGCAAAAACCCCACCTATTTTAATCCTAACTCATTCTCTGAAATGGATGAACCATTTTTGCTGAAACTTTCACAAAACAATTATTCTCAAACAGAGACTCAGCATGGAAGAAATTCAGCCCAAACAGATTTTGAAAAAACTATAAACTAAGTCTTATAATGAAATATGTTAGATTTAACTAAAGACATCACTATGTTGACCATTGATCACTGTCCTGACTTTGGAGGGTTTATAGTTTAGGGTAAATATAAGCTATCTGCTAAGCATCCTTATAGAAATAATAATGAAAGTTATTGAAGCTGTAACAGGAAGTAGAAGAACCAAAATATCCCTATTAAAAGTAGGCTTGGCCATAGGTGGTGGAACTAGGGGTGCTGCCACTCCCCCTGGCTTGAAGTGGTTTCCGTTTGGTTTACAGTTTACAGTGGTTTACAGTTTGGTTCCATGACTCTCAGCATCCCTAGTATAAAAATTGTTCCAGCACCCCTGGCTTGGCTATAGCTCTTAAGCATTACGTTTCTATGACTTAGATGAGGCTTAGAAGTTGACAGTTGGTGTAACATAGTATGAATATTATATAATTGACCAAAGATTATGGAATGCTTGACCTGATGTTACAGAATCTATCAATAAGCATGTTGTGATAGTTTACCAGTGAATTTGGTGATAAACAGATACACCCCAAACAAACAGATAGTCGTGTCTCAAGGGATTTTTGCGGTAAGAGCAAACTGCATTGACATATCAAAACTATTGGGAAAGGGACTGGTGCAAATGGTTGGGTTAACTGCTGGAAATGTAATTATGGTTAACTCGTTCGCCAAATATGAACACCTGGAACCCTAAAATTGGTCTCCTGGAATACTAAATATTAATATGGGCTGAGAATTGACTTGATCATATATGGTCCCAGATGTACATGGATGGAACAGGAAAAAGTGTAGAAAATTTTGTCAACCCCATCCCTAGCTGGGACACTGGGATGATAACATGGGACAATAGGGTAGGAAGCATGTCCCAGCGCCTTCCTCGTTGCGTGATCTCCATTTACCTTTTCTTCTCTCTTTGTTTCTAATGGTCTCCATAAGGTTGCAACTATGCACACTATAAGATTGGAAGCATGAACAATGCACAAAACCACTTTATTGTACTTATTTTATTCTTATGTATATTGATTTTTCTATTATTTCAATTATATTTGTCTGTATTAACTAAAGATCTTAAAGATTTTGTGTATGCTTCACCAGTTTCATCTTTTTAATTAACTAGAAGTAGCTGCATGAATAAAGAACCTGAACCCTAAATCTAGGGTGCACTTTGGGCCCTAGATTAATTGCAGGCACAACTGTCAGCTCCACCTTATATTTTATAATACTATTTTTGTATTTATTAATTTAGCAGTGAACAAGAAACCCTAAGATCTGGACCATTGCTCTGTTAGATGACTGCAAGCACTGCGCATGTGATGTGAATGATATCATCAACTCGTGTAAATCAATATAGTTCTATCATTATCATCTTACAGCAAGTGAAGCCAATATAAACTTCGTTATTAGCTTCAATAAGAGCAGAAATAAGCCTTTAAAATGCCTGGATTGCTGCTAGCTCAGCAGACTGAAAATAGGTTATGGAACCATTCACTTCAACTTTCAATTTTAGCACAGTTTGGCAAAAAACACAAGTAATCATTACTGGCAAATTTTCATACTTGGGTAACATTTTGGCACCTAAATATTTATTTCAAGACCACACATTAAAAAAGCCATACCAACTTTTACCTTAACAAGTGTGTGACAGAAGATCTGCCAATGATTTATATTTCATGGCAAGGAAAAACAGAGATAAAAGGTTTTAAACAGAGGCCTGGATAGACTAGATACAACCGCACTCAGTGATCTGTGGAAGGCTGTACTTGAATTTGGCATGAGAGAGGCTGCATTACTCATTGTTTAAATATATCTCCTCTGCTGGCCATCTCTGGCAGGATGGATCATGCATTTGTTCACCAAGCTTTACTGCGTGTGGATGTCTTGAGAAAATTGGTTTGGAAAACAAAGAGAGCTGCCTTGGACTGAAGTGGGAGGGAACATAATGAGCGTATGCAAGGCAGTGGGATAGGAAAGAACTCTCTGGGCACAGCAGCAAGGTGTCATTCTGGCCAGGGAGGTCAGAGACTGGGCTTGCTCTTTATACCTGTGAGAGCTTCCTTTTTATTCTGTAGCTAAGCAACCAGAGCCTGCCTCTCTGGGTTTGGGAAATTACCCAGATAAGGCATGTGATGCAAACTGCTGCTTTTAATTTAATCTGATTCTCTGTCTTGCTCTGTCTATTTTTAACAAATCTGTTTTCCCCAGAAACTACTGTCAGGGAAGGGGGGTGGTTCATACCATGCAACCCAGACATGAGTGAATTTCTTCAGCCTCTAGGGACACAGAAGGCAAATCTGTGTCTAGGAGTAGGTCTCTGCTCCAGACTTGGGTAAGAGGCATGGACAGAGGTGTCCTGTCTGAGGGAGGCTCATTGCCTGGGGCTACAGAGGGCATACACAAGGGAAGAAACCAAAGATTCAAGGAGAAGGTGTGAGTCAATAGAGGGACAGATAGCTAGGTGGATTTTCTGCTTATTAAAGTGAGGCAATAATAGTCATGGCTAGAAACATTTCTGAGTTAAAAACACCTGAAACTAGCTTCTAAGTGCATTTCACTCTGACAATTCCAAAATTGCCTCACATCTTTCTTTTCATTTTTGCCCGTGAATATCTTTTTCTAGTTTCATGTGTTCCAGCTTTCAGCTAACAGGGAGTTTTAGGACCAAGTCAAGGATTATTATGGAGATTCTGACAGCACCTTTACTATTAGAACACAGAGAACATCACTTTATTTATTACTCTTCTCCCAGCAGATATTTAAAGAATTATAACCATATACATGTTAAAATTCTTACTTATAAAATATTACATGCTTCAACCAAGTGATGTATACTGTTACTGTGGAACATGAATTTCCTCCTTCAATGGTGAATGACAACATATGACTTTCTTGTTGCCATAAAATATTCTACAGCTGCAATGCCCAGAATGACTAACAATAGTGAATCCTTCTGTCTCAATATTATGTTATACAAGGAGGACTATGACAGAAAGACTCCTATGACAGAATTCTCTATATCTAATCTTAGCAGCTACTGCATACCAGCTGAGAGTAAAGCTAAGTTCACATAATGAAACATTTAAAATTATTTAACACATTGGGACAAATTCGTCTCTGGTGCAACTCTACTGATTTCAACATCATTATGTCAGGTATGAATCTGGCCCATTTCTGAACAAGAAAGTTAGTACTCTGTCCACTCTACTAGACAAAGGACATTGATAAATGAACATTAATATTGACATGGTGGTGCAGAAACTGTTACAATAAAGACTAAAACAAACTGACACTCATTTAATGGAAGAATCCAGTATCTCCTGATAATCTTGCCTTCCTAAATTCTTCCAGGACAGCTTATAACATGCAAGGAAAACAACAGTAATCATAATAATGGCCCCTCCAATGAGGTCATAAATGCCGGGAAAGATGCGTAGCACTGCGAGCTGCAGAATCATGGCTATCACAATCTCTAAATGTTGCACTGTGCTGACCAGAGCTGGGTGAAATTTATTCAAGGCATAATAGACACCCAGGAAAGCCACAGTCGAACATATGCAGATGGCAATGAGATAGCTCCAGGTTTCTCCATCGAGTGGGATAATTGGTTCTTGAAGAAAAAACATGGTGGAGGCTCCCCACACAGTTCCAGTCCAACCAAAAGTAAACAGTGCAGTCCACATACTGACCCTATCTTTGATTGACTTGTAGACTATCATGGAAAGAGCTGTAGTTAAGCCTGCCATAACTGTCATGGTGTAGCCAAAGGCTTCTTTCCAGACACTGAGCAAAGAGTTTTCTTCATTAACAATGTTGGGGAACATGACCAGGCAAACACCAAAGACACTACTAACTACTGTCATTATGTCTATATAAGCCATTCGTTCATCTATTAGTAAAAAAGCCAAAATGGCACTAAAGACAGTGGTGGTTGCTCTCCACATAATGGTCCCATTGGTTGGGGGTACGATAGAGAAGGAGGTGTAAGCACAGGTAATGGAGATAACATTGCAGACACCATAGAAGAAGAGCTGCAGTCTGTATCCTTTTGGTCCAAAGGGGTCCTCATGGTAGTAACACACAACAACAACAGACAACACCTGTATGACTGAACGAATAAAAATTAGTTCTAGAGATGGCACTTTGGAACGATCAGAAACAAGTCTAGTTATCAGAGCAACACAGCCATGAGTCAAGGCAGAGGCAAACAGCACTATCCAAGTCTTTCTGGACTGAAATATGCTTCCTTCTGTAAAATTCTGGTGTTGTCCAGTCTCATTGGCTTTCATCTCTTGGGCTGGCTGAGGTTGGATATCCATAGTCCCAAAGAAGGGTCTCCCTTTCCTTTTTCTGTCACTCAGCAATCTTTTCTTTGGATTGTCCTCCATAAAGCTTCCGATATCTTCACTGGTTTCATCAGAGCCCTCTTCTCCAGGTTGGGGATAATGGGATGTATATTTCACTGTCACAGTGTTGGGATGGATTTTCACTCGTTTTTTGACTGGACATTGTTTGGAAGAAGTATCCATTTCCTCAGAGAACTAGGTCTGGCCTTAAAAAAAAAAAAGTTATTTTTATTCAACCAATATTGTAAAATTCATTTGCATTGCAGTCTTTTGACCATTTAGAAATTATTGGCATGAACCTAACCAAGTTGCTCTTGTCCTCCATGAATTCTCTCTATTTTTATTTCATAATGGAAGTTGCTCAGTATCTTTGAAAACCAGGTCATTTTTATTTAAGTGCCTAAATATAACTTTAGGGCCTAACTTTAGGCACTCACTTTTGAAAATGATGCCTATTATTACATTGCTTCTTAAAAAGAGACATGCAAATTAATAACAATTCTCATTACACTGAGAATAATTTCCTTTTTGGACCCTTCAGGTCAGTTAGTCATTCTGTAATCATTAATGGTTTTTATTCTTTACCAAGTGCTAAGGGGCAAAGAGAAATACAGACCGAAAATGAAATTTAGGTTAGAGAAGACTAGAGCGATTTTTATCAATTCAAAGTGAAGCAACTCAGAGACAGACAGATGGCATCACTGAGCACTTCAGTGAACTAAGCACCTGGTGGACCAGAAAAGTGTAAAAAGTACTACAGTAAATTTTGAAATTCTCTGAAGCTCTTTTTGCATATTATTATTTCCAAAAACTGTTGACTATCAATTTGTTTTCCAAAGGAACTTCAGTTGGAAAAAAAGACTAAGAAATGTTATGAAAAGAAGCTATCCACTCCTTGGCAGTGTAGAGGAGAACAAGTGGATTTTGCTACTGTTATGAAATGACAGAGGTATCAAACTTATAGTCAGGCTGCCTAAAGTGAACATTTGCACATTGTTCTATTCTACCTCACCTGGATGCCTCATTTTTCATCCAACATTGTTGAATTGTTACATTTACTCTATAAACAAGAAAATTAATATATTAACAGATTTTCAAGGCCTTGAAGAGACCATTATGATTTCTATTGAATCTGATTTCCTGCATGACACAGGCCAGAGAATTCCAACCAGTGATTCCTTCCGTGTAGGAAACATTTATTTCTATTTTATAAGTAAACATATCAAACCCAATAACTCATGTTGGCAGTACAGCATGTCTTTTAAAGTCACAGATTCCAAGGCCTGAAGAGACAGACCATTGTGGCCATCTAGTATGACCTCCTGAACAACACAGGCCAGAGAACTTCGCCATAATAATTCCTACAGCAGATCTTTTAGAAACCCAATTTGATTTAAAAATACTCAGTGATGGATAATCCACAACAACCCTTAGTAAATTGTTCCAGTGGTTAATAACTCTGTTCATTTATGCTTTATTTTTAATCTGAATTAATCTACCTTCAACTTCCAGCCACTGGATTGTGTTCGATCTTTCTTTGCTAGACAGAAGAGCCCATTAATAAGTATTTGTTCCCCATGCAGGTATTACAGATAAGGCTGGCAGGATTTGATAAATGGTTAGTCTTCAGTAAATGTTGATTTCTCGTGACACACAGAAATAGACAAAGACATCCACCTACAATAGTCAGCAAGCACAGCCTCCCTCTCCCTTAGCATCCACAGGAATCCAGTGTCCCTGGCTCCACAGCCATGCAGTGAGCCCTATGCAGCCCCACTGTCATGGCCCATTTTATTCAATCACTGGCCAGAAGGGCCGTCCCTACCCATATGGAAACTACGCAACTGCGTAGGGCACCAGGAAATTTGGGGCACCAAAACTGCCCCAAATTTCCTGGTGCCCTACGCAGCTGCGTGCTGCATCCAGCTCCAGCAGCCAGCCCGATTCCCCCGGACAGCAGGGCCCAGGAAAGCTGCCTCCGTCACACCACTTTCCCCCAGCCCCTGCCCCTGCTCCGCCCCCACTCATCCTCTTCCCACCCCCGCTCCGCCCCAGCCCTGCCCCCACTCCGCCCCTTCCCCCACAAACCCCATCCTGTAAGCTATGCGTCCCAGGGGACTGCAGCAGGGGTCAGGCCCGCCCTGCACTCACTGGGCGGCGGGAAGTGGAGTGACCCAGCCCCAGGCCGCTCCGCTATGCCAACTCCCAGCTGTGCCACTGGTGAGTGCTGGGGGGTGGTTCCCCCCATTCCCGCAAGCCTGGGAGCCAGGGGAGCCAGAGCGGAGCAGGCTGGGGCCGGGTCGCTCCACTTCCCGCCACCAGCCCTACCCCTGCTGCCTTCCTGCACTGGCTGCTCCTGCCTTCCAAAGCCCTTGGGCGCAGCCCCTTCCCACCCCCTAGCAGAGGCCTGGTATGCCTCCTTCCCCCACCCCCCGCCCCCCGCCGAGGCCTGGGGCAAGTCCCCCTGCAGGGGGGCTGCGTAGGGCACCACAATCTCTACGGATGGCCCTGCTGGCCAGGCGTATAGGGCTCTTCCCCGGGCATGAGCCATTCAGCAGCAGGGAGTCCTCTCATACAGTCAGGGGCTCATCCTGCTCCTTGCAGTCCTGGCCAGGTGTCTCTGCTCCACCAGGCCAGAACCACAGTCTTCCCCACACCTTGTGCCTCAGTATCTGCAGCCTTATTGTCAGTGCTGCAAGCCCCTGGAGCCCTGCTGTCAGTGCTGCACTAACTCTAACACCAAGAGATACCCCCCCCACACACACACACACCTTAATTTCATGCAACTGAGAAAATCAAAATAGTTAAAAATGAAAAAGCTTTAAAATAAACATTGATGTTAATCATTTGAAGTTACAAAAATAAATAAATACATTGAATTCTGCCAGACCTATTTATAAAGACAAGGTGGGTGAGCTAATATCTCAGGAAGCACTGAATTCTGTTGGTGAGAAAGACAAGCTTTTGAACTTTCTGTGTGTCTCTCTAATATCTGGGGACCAACACAGCTACAACAATATTGCATACAAGCCTACTTAATTACAGTCTGTAAGTCACCCCTTAACCTTCTCTTTGAAAAGCAAAACACATTGAGCTCCTCACATCTATCACTAGGAGGTATGTTTTCTAAACCTTTAGTCATTCTTGTGGCTCTTCTCTGAACCCTCTCCAACTTAACATCCTTCTTGAATTGAAGATACCAAAACAGGACCCAGTACTCCAGAAGCTGTTGCACCAATGCCAAATATAGAGGTAAAATGACCTCTACTCCTTCTTGAGACTCACCTCTTTATGCATCCAAGGATTGTTGTCCCCCTTTTGAGCACCGCATTGCACTGGGAGTTCATGTTCAGCTGATTATCCACCACAACCCCCAAATCTTTTTCAGTCATTGCTTCCCAGAATAGAGTCCCCCATCCTGTACGTATGGCCTGCAGTCTTTGTTCCTAAATGTATACATTTACATTTAGCCATATTAAAACACATTATTTGCTTGCACTCAGCTTACCAAGTGATCCAGATCACTCTGAATGAGTGACGTGTCCTCTTCAGTATTTACCACTCCCCCAATTTTTGTGTCATCTGCAATGATGATTTTATGTTTCTTCTAAGACATTGATAAAAATATTTAATATCCTAGGGCCAAGAATCCATCTCTGCGATACCCCATGGGAAACACATACGCTCAATGATTATTCCCCATTTACAATTACATTTTGAGACCTATCAGTTAGCCAGCTTTTAATCCGTGTAATGTGTACCATGTTCATTTTATGGCATCCTAGTTTTTTAATCAAAATGTTGTGTGGTACCAAGTCAAATGCTTTACAGAAATCTAACTATATTACACCAATACTATTAGGTTTATCAGCCAAATTTGTAATCTCATAAAAAAAAAATCAAGTTAGTCTGACAGGATCTGTTTTCCATAAACTCATGCTGACTTGCATTAAATTATGTTACCCTCCTTTTAATTCTCCATTAATTGAGTCCCCTAACAGCTGCTCCATTATCTTTCCTGGAATCTATGTCAGACTGAGTGGCCTATAATTACCCCAGTCATCTTGTTTACCCCTTTTAAATATTGGCACACCATTAGCTTTTGTCCAGTTTTCTGGAGTCCCCATTGTTCCAAGATGTATTGAAAATCAACATTAACAGTGCAGTGTGCTCCTCAGCAAGCTCTTCTAAAACTCTTGGATTCAATTTACCTGGACCTGCTGATTTAAACATGTCTAACTTTAGTAGCTGTGTTTAACATCCTCTTGAGATACTGTCATGGACCAGGGCATGGATGGTCAGAGCAGTGGCAGTCAAGCCTAGTGGTCAGAACTGGGGTCATCATCTGGGAACAGTGCCAAGGGACAGAGCTGGAGTCAGCAACCAGGGGTCAGAACCAAGGATCAGAATCGGAGGCAGGAACTGAGCAGGGCTGGAGAAAGGCTGGGAACAAGGCAAGCACAGGAGCTTAGTTGGGTCAGAGCCAGGCTAGGAGGCAGACATCTCTAGCCTGCTGCAGGACTCTGGACCAGACTCAGGACTCTGGACCAGACTCTAAGCTGCCCCCAGAGGAGACCAAGAGTGGGGAAGAGCTGCTGGGACTGCTGTCCGCCACTTACCCTGAGCAAGCTGAGGACCTGCAGACTACGGAGCCACACCAATGGACTGTGATAGAAAGTAGCCCAGGGGAGCCAGACATCAGTCAGGTTGTACTGTCACCATATGATTCAGCATGTTTCAGCAGGATTCCCACTGACCCAGTGGCGGGATCCCCTGGCACTTTTAGGGATCTGGGTTGGAACCTAGTAGAGTAGGGATAGCCTGGGTCCCCCCAACCCTCTACTGAAGCCTTCTCATCCTAGGCCAGAAGACCTGTGCCTTGTTTGTGACTTGTCCCAGCCAGAAGGCTGCAAGCCCCTAGACTGTGTTTGCTGTCTGCCTTAGCCAGGAGGCTACGCTAACGATTCCATTTTGTGTGGGTGCCCAGACTCAGTCAAATTCCTCTTAATGGGCTAGTCACACAATCCCATTCTGCCACGTGTGTAATAGTGTCTATTACAGTTTAAAGGTCTACTAGTCTGTGTGGGTTTTTTTGTTTGTTTTGTCTGTTTTGTTTTTTATGGGTTAGTGGGTTTAGTTTAACAGAAAGTTTTAACACAACAGTAGTAAATCCTAAAGTCCATCAAGGTTTCTGCCACAGATGAAGTTGGTGATGTACTCTGGCTCAGATTTCTTCAGTCAGAAGCCCATTTTCATTCTTGGTAACTGGTATCAGGCAACTGATGAGTTTGCACAAGGGGTACAGGCACCCCTGCATGGCTCCTGCAGCTCTCACTTCACTTTTTTTGTCTCTCATACTTGTGCTTGATGTGTTTCCACAGTTTCCCATGGTTGAGATGCTCGTAGAATGCGTCCACACCCTGGTCGAAGGTGCGTTCAAAGACCAGGGCCCCCAGAACGATGGTGAGGGCAAAGGTGGAGGTGCGGCAGAAGAGCACACTGTACAGCCGGGAGCACAGCGGTACGGTGGCCTCCTCCGGCAACACCAGATGTACTGTAGCATAACTGGTACTGCACAGGCCTACTGTACAAGCTGCAGAGAAGCCAGCCACCAGATGCATCCAATGGTAGTAAAAGTCTTATGGGGGCCTCTGCAGTCCCCACACCACTCCTGTAGTGGAGCTCAGTTACTGTGGTGAGCCAAGGGGAATGCAGATCCCAGTCTGAGTTTGCATGTAGGAAAAGTATCATCTTAATCCTAAACTGAGAACATCTGATACAGAATTGATGTAAGCAGAGAGATGCAGCCAACAGGGTGAAATTCACACCCCATCAGCCCCTCCACCTCAGTTACACAGATACATTGGTCCCAATACCCTGTGAAAAAGTGGATCCACAGCCCCTCCCCAGATTGCCATGGACCATTTGCAGTTTGTCCCAAACTGACCTTCTATGCCAATCCTGTGTGGGCCATTCCAGAGGGCATCTCCATGGTGTAGGCACCCCTGCATGGCCACACAGCCAGCTGACCCCCAACTCCGTCTATTAGGCTTACATGGTATGGAGTGCCTCACACTCACTCCTGCACCTAGCACACATTAGGGTGACCAGATAGCAAATGTGAAAAATCGGGATGGGGGTGGGGGTAATAGGAGCCTATATAAGAGACCCAAAAATTGGGACTGTCCCTATAAAATTGGGACATCTGGTCACCTAGCACAGGTCTTGCCCATATTGTATATTATATACAAAATAGGGTTTTAAATTATTTCAAATGGGTTGCACTAGGATAGAAAATACAGTGTTAGAGCCACGGAGATTACACGTAAAAAAGAAAAAGAGAGATTACGTCTGAGTAAAAAAATAAGTTGTTTTCTAAAAATGGTAACTCTCCTACATATCCCTTGCAAACTGGACACCATGAAATTAGGCCTGAATAAAGACTGGGAGTGGATGGGTCACTCCACAAACTAATTTCCCCATGCTAATATTTCCCCCTACTGTCACTCACACCTTCTTGCCAACTGTTTGAAATGGGCCACCCTGATTACATTGGCCTCATTACCACTACAAAAGTGATTTTTTTCCCTCCCTTGGTATTCTACTGTTGAGAATAGCCCAATTCCACTTTAACTGAATTGTCTCGTTAGCACTGACACCCCCCACAACTTGGTAAGGCAACTCCCCCGTCTTTTCATGTACTGTGTATATATACCTGCCTACTGTATTTTCCACTCCATGCATCTGATGAAGTGGGTTTTAGCCCACAAAAGCTTATGCCCAAGTAAATGTTAGTCTCTAAGGTGTCACAAGTACTCCTCATTGTTTTTGCTGATAGACTAACATGGCTACCACTCTGAAAAATTAAAGATTGTGTCTGGAGGGTGAAATAATGCGAGTGGCATGATAGTTTAGTAAAGAGCCTTTCTCTGATTTTTCTATTGAAAAATTTGTTTGAACAAGAGCAACAAAAATATTGTCCAGTAAAATAAAACAAACATGAAGGCCTAATGGCAAACTGTTTTGTTTAATTATAGGAATATAGAAAATAATTAATTTAAAAGCATAGATTAATTACTTTTTAAAGGAACTTATGCCTTTAGCTCTAATTTTTTACTTTACACACTTCATAAAATATATGCTGTATTTGCTGCAGTGATGTGTTCCATATTAAATGTCATCTTTTTAATCACATAGTCATACATTTAATTTTGTTCTTTCTAAGAAGTAGTGACTTACTTTTTCTTCCATTACTTTACATTAAAATGACCTAGCCAACAAATGAAAGAGAGACCAGAAAAGAAAACCACCAGATAAATACTCCCCAAAGAAACAGATCCTGAGCATTCTGTTATGGGGACTCTATACAAATTATTGCATAACAACAGTTTAATTGAAATGACGGGAATGTTCACACTGGTAATTTGCATAAAATCCCAGACTTTATATTACAATCAATGTATCTTGTGGGGAAAAGCAGGCAGATATATTACTAGACTTAACAGTATTTCAAGTTTCTAAAATAGTGGTAACGGAATGGAATTTTACTCATACCTTGGGGGCAAGTAGGCACTTATTTAGCTAAACTCAGATGGATTCAAGAAGAGTCCAAACTTCATAAGTTAAAAATCTGTTGTGGAAAGTTGATTCTGTGAGAAAATTTACACTACACCGTTTCAGCAGCAGCACTATGTGCCTTTTTGTCGCATATTCTAAATCTCCCCCGGAAAGAAAACTGGATATTTGGCTCCTCCGCCAAAAAAAATAAAATAAAATAAAAAAATTAAAAAAATCAGCATCTGTGCTTTAAAGCCTCCTTTTTCTTACAATTCATAGGAGTCTTTATTTTGAATGTGTCAGCCTTTCTCATTGAAATATAAATACATCTTTGTCCCAGAATTAAAATATCAAGTGGCTTAATCATAGTCTCTGCCGACGAGAGAAATACCGTGTGTGGCAAAACAAACAAAAACATATTAAAGTAAAACTATCAGATCTTACGGACTGTTCGGGAACTCTTCCACCCTGCTAATTAAAAACGCTACGTTGACTGATAAACTCAGCCCTACTGTGAAATTCTCTACAGCTTCCTCCAGCTGCGCCCATTCGTCACACCAGCTTTAGGAGGAACATTTCCTTGCCTTGTGATCTCCTGGAATGAGCCGTATTTCTTTGAAGGGCGGGTTAGTAAATCCTAGAGCCTGGGAGAGAAAGGAAAGGGCTTCGACCTCCCTGAACGCCGCAAAGCTAAACTGGAGAGGTGAAAAGGGGGAGTAAATGCAGCCCACAAGCCCCTCTGAGCTGCTGAATGACGACGAGAGAGATTTCAGTACCTTGGACACACAGCAAATGAGTTTAGCGCTGTTCCCTAATGATACATAAAGCGGCGTTACCAGTCCTGGACTCTGCTCTTTACCCATTTACCATTTTTGTCTATATTTATGAAACCGGATCAATTGAAGTCACTTTGAGAATCCATATCTGGTCTGAACAAACGACAGCCTCCAAATCTCCGGCCTTGTAAAGCGCAGTGAGCGTTAATAACAGAGGCAGGAGGTTGTTACTTGAATGAACTGAGCCTGTATACCAGCTGGGATGTCTGCGTTATCATGCAATAGACCAGTAAATACCAGAAGGGAAAAGGGGGAAGAAATCTCTATTTACCTCTCGCTTAGAAGGAGCTGGTCAAGTCCAAAAAATGATGCCTTTAAACAATGAGGAGGCTGCGTGATGTTAAAGGAGAAGAAGGGAGGAAATCTGCTCTCCGGAGTTTGTCAATCCTTCCATCTTTCTCACGCTGTAAACGCCCAGAAGCCAGGACAACGCCGTTAATCCCAGTGTAATGTGCAACACTCAGCCTGGCGTACTCCAGAAAAGGGTGTTTGCAGAACTAGCCTTGGTTCTCCTTTCTCCACTCGCCCTCTTCTCTCTGCAAAGAGGGGCCTGGAGGAAAAGACTGAGGCGACAGCAAAAGACTCAGGCGAGAGCGTCAGAGCAGGAGCAAGTGAGCATGCCCAGTAAGCATAAGGGCCTCTGACGGTAGTACTGTACCAACATTCATTTGTATTTAATGTATAGAGAGAGAATATTACTTGCAGGAGCTTTCTTTTTCCTGGATTTTAAATATCTTTTCATGGATATAACGCTTATTGGGATTAAGCAACTGGGTTCAGTCAGGGAGAAAAACAAAAACAAAAAAAAATAAGCATATAAATACAACTAGGTGTATCATCAGAAGTCAAAATGCATCTAATTTACTTCCAGTGTCCAGGGCTGAAAAGATTATGGTGTGCTGTTCTCCAACTACAAAATCTGGGTTGTTGTTTTTTTAAAATAATTTATATAGGCATGTTTTGGCAGATGTATAAACAGCAAGAGGTCTAATAACAACCTGCTGTTTGTATAATGCCTGTTCTGTTCATTACCACAAGTCTGTCTGATAAAGGAAATGTATTTTGATATGATAAACTTCTGTAAGACAGTTAGTACCACACAACATTCTGATTAAAGAGATTAGCACAAAAGAACCTCAGTATGGTGCACATATAAAAGGGATTAAAAACTATCTGACTGATGAAATATGGAATTGTTAATTAGGAATCATTATTGATTAGCAGTGTTTCTAGAGGGATTAATTTTCAGCCTAACACCCTTTAATATTGATGCTTCAGAAGGAAATATTAAAGTTTACAGATGATACCAAGATGGGCCATATGGTAAATAATGATGAGGCCATCCAGAGAAATCAAGATCACTTTGTAAACTGGGGAGTGGGGAGAAACAACCATCGTATGTTTTAATACAGCGAAATGCAAGACCATGAATCTAGGAAGAAAGGAGGCCACATTTACAGGATGGGGTGGGGGTGGGGGTTGTATACTGGAAAGCAACAACTCCGTAAATAACTTGGTGTCCTGTTGGAAAGCAACAGAACGTGAGCTCTCAGTGAATGTGATGGCTAAGAGGGTGAATGTGATCCTTGGATCCATGGGAAGGGGAATATCAATTAGGAGTAGGGAGGTGGTATAACCTCTGTATACAGCATGGGTGAAGCCATTAGTGGGATACTGTGTCAATTTTTTTTGCCCACTGTTCAAAAAGCATGTTGAAAAATTAGAGCAGATTCAGCAAAGACCTCAGATCATTCTTGTGGATATCAAATGCCTGCCCCCCAGTGAGTCTAAGTTAACTCAGTCTGTTTAGCTTATTGAAGAGAAGGTTTAGAGATGACTTGACTGTGATCTATAAGTGCCTTTATGGGGACAAGATTTCTGATAATCTAGGAGACAAAGGCTTAACAGGATCCAACAACTTGGTAAAGCCAGACATTCAAACCAGAAAAAAGATGCACATTGTTAACACTGAAGGTAACTAACAGTTAGAACAGCTCACAAAGGAATGTGATGTATTCATCACTTGAAATCTTTACATTGAGATTGGATGTGTTTTTTAACAAAAATGTTGTAGCTCAACCAGAAGTTATGGGCTTGATTCAGGGATTGCTGAGTGAAATTCTCTGGTTTGTGCTATACAGGAGGTCAGACTACATCAGGGGTCTCAAACCCGCAGGGTTATTTTCTGCAGCCCGCCAGCTCCCCGCAGCCCCCCCGACCCTCCCAAGCATTTACCTAGAGCGGCTCCAGTCTGGTGTGCACCAGGGGCAGGGAAGGGGTTAGAATGGGGGCAAGGAAGGGGTGGGAAGAGGCGGAGCAGGGGTGGGGCCTCACGGAAGGGGTGGAGTGGGGGCGGGGCCAGGGCAGCGGGGGGTGGTGGTCAGTGGTGCAGCCCTCTGGCCAATGTACTAGTCCTCATGTGGCCCTCGTGGTCATTTGAGTTTGAGATCCCTGGACTACATGATCATAACAGTCCCTTTTGGCCTTAATGTCTACTAATTTTATAGAAAAGGTGCTATATACCACATACATGCTTCTGCAGCCTTATGACAAACTACAGAACCAAGAAGTCAGTGTGAGCTGCCAGGTGCTCACTGTTTAGGAAAGAACAATGATGAATCTCATATTTATCAATTTGCATAGATTGGGATTTGACTACACAAGACAACATCAGGATAAAGCAGGTCCCAACAGGAACACAAAGACCACTTCAAGAAAAGAATTGCAGCTGACTCCTGGGTAGTAGCGTGTGGTGTGTTCCTGAAGGCAAGCAAGAAATTGGACAATTTCTTCTGCTTAGTCAAAGTAGACTCCTTGGCAATTAAGGCATGCTTAAGTATCCGTATGAAGCAGTCTGCTAGTTCATTTGTCACAGGATGGTATGGTGCAGAACATATGTGCTAAATTCTATTTGAAGCTCAACTTCTGAAATTCTTTAGAACAGCATTGAGGTCCATTGCCACTCACCATCTATAACAATAAGCCAAATTGGCTAAACAAGGCACAAAGATGCCCAATATTTTGTCTGGGTGTCACAGTTAACGGTGAGCTTCACTGACATGGTGCTCAACTGTCCAAATTCTGTTTCAAAAGCTTTGGAGTGTCTGCCCAGTATTTCTTGAAGATTTCAAGGTGTTTTTCATGATCACCTCGATCTCAGTCCAATTCGCCTTGAGCTTCTCAAGCCAAGGTTTGCCAAATAATAGTGGATACTTTCCTTCAATCACATACAAGAGTAAAAGGACTGATGGTCCATCTCGTTGAACCTGGAGTATCCCTTTTGGGACTAACGTTCCCTTTCTAACCCTGGAGACGATTTTGGAAGGACTGGGACGTGGGTAGGAAGCAACCCATTGCTACCCTATGATGTCCCTATTGTCTGTCGACCATTCTTGGCCAGTCTTGTCCAGCATCTGTGTCTCCACAGGGTGCAGCACCGGTGTCTGTCTGATGTTTGACCAACCATCACTCCTGACAGAGGGTGCAGGACCACTATCGCCCCTTCCTGAGGAAAATGTGGAAGGCAGTCCATGAGTTGCTACAGGTGATAGCCTTAGGGGTTGTGGAGGAATCCCAGAGCAATCAGAGGAGCCCCATTATTGAATCTAGGATCTAAACCAGACAGTTTGAGGTTTTGCATTGTCTTTAGGAGGGCTCTAGCTTTGACACCTACCCCATGTAGGTGAGCTACTAGAAAGGCTGGGGAATGCTGAGTGTATATATCCACCCTAGACTTGACTTGATAAAAGGGTACTGGCATATTCCCCTGGCAAGGGCATCCAGGGAGAACACAGCCTTTTCCACTCCCTATGGTCTTAACCAGTTAGTGACCATGCCATTCGGCCTGCATGGAGCCTCAGCCACCTTCCAGCAGCTAAAGGATTGACTATTGTGACCACATAAGCAGTATGCTGCCACCTATATTGACAATATAGTTGTTTACAGTGTCAACGGGGAGGACCACCTATACCACCTCACCGGTATTTCAAGCCCTTGAGGAGGCAGGTTTAACTGCTAATCTGGCTAAGTGCCACATGGGGGAAAAGAAGTGACCTACCTCAGGTACTCTATTGGGTGGGGATGGCTACATCCCCATGTGGCTGAGGTCCAAGCATTGAGGGACTGTCCAGCCCCCACGACCAAGAAACAAGTATGACAGTTTCTCAGATTAGCAGCCTTTATAGATTATTTGTGCCCAATTTAGAAATGATAGCCACCCCTCTCCCCATGGACCTCATAAAAGGCCCCAGGCCATGGAAGATGCAACGGTCAGAAGACTGTGAATGAGCCTTCCAGTCCTTGAAGGATAGGCTGAATTGGGGGCCTGTCCTCTTCCACCCCAACTTTACAAAGTAGTTCATCCTCCAAACAGATGCCTCCAGAATGGGCCTCAGGGCTGTATTATCCCAGAAAGTGGATGGTGAGGAATATCCAATACTGTACTTGAGCTGGAAATTATTCCCTCGAGAGACTAAGTACTCGACAATTGAAAAGGAAGCGCTGGTGATAAAGTGGGCAGTCAAGGCTTTGAGTTATTCCCTGTTGGGAAACCACTTCCAGCTCATTGTAGACCAGGCCTCTCTCCACAGGATCAATTCCATGAAAGACACATGCCCAGATCATGAGTTGCTACCTCTCCCTCCAGCCCTATGATGTCAAAGTGCTCCACCATCTGGTGAAGGTGCATGCTAACACTGGTTTCTTCTCATGGGTGGGGAGGAATAGGGGGAAGAACCACTGACAGGCCTTAACCTGAAGGGAAGGGTGTGTGATGGAATACCAACTCTGCATTGAAGAGGTAAGAGTTTAAAAACAAAACAAAACTGCTCTGTACCCAAGAGGCCCTCTTGTCTTTGCTGGACATTCTCCCAGTGAAGGGACCATTCAAAAGGGAGCAGTTCAGCTCAGTCTGGGCTGACTGAGGAGAGCAGTTGTGTGCAGCAGCCTCCTGCCTCCAAGCCACCATGATCAAGCCTCCTAGCTGCACTGCAGGAAGCCAGCTGATTGCAGGAACTGAAGGGAATGACTTGCTATTGCCAACAGAGGAGCTACCAGAGATGAAGCAAAAGGACCACAAGAGGGACCCCACTTCCAACTCAGGAGACAATGCTGGAGGAAGTAGGATGAAGGTAGGAAGTGACCTAGGGAATGCACTTGGGGGTATTGGGACCTGAACCCTATGTCAGGGCAACTTGTTTTGAAGGGCCCTGGATCAGAACCTGGTGGAGTAGGATGCACCCGGGTTCCTCTACCCTCCCCACTCTTGCCACTGGGTGATACTATGCCTGTGATATTGTCGCTAGGTAAAGTGACCCCTTGGACTCTCACTGCTAGGAGACACTACCCCTGGGATCCCACTATTGGGTGTTGTATCCCTGAGTGTCACCATTAGGTGTTGCTGTTGGCCCAGAGCACACTGCCAGCCCCCAAATAGAGAGAGATGGGTACTTCAACCAAGGGGGTTGATGGATCTGGGAACTGAATATAGGTGAGAAACCTGCTTAGGCAAAGCTATTTCACCTACGAAGACCATGAAAACAAGCATTTTGTACTTCTGTGGAAGATCTCGACTGATGAAAGGACAGACATGGCTGGAAAGAAAAAAGATTGGTAAGAAATATACCTCGAACCAAGGCTGTAGCTCTAAGTCTTAGACATCAGAAAGCATATTTTACTTTTATTTGCTTGTAACCATTTTGTTTTTATCCCTTCTACTTGCACTCACTTAAACCCCATCTTTTTGATTAAATAAACTTTTTACTTTTATTCTAAATCAACCCAGTGCTGAGTTTGATCTGAAGTAATTATTAACTCCAGTTAAAGCAACAAGCTGCTGTGCTTTTATCTCTTTAAAGGAGCAACAGATCTTACTACTACTCTGAACGTTCCAGTAGAGGGCTGGACATTTCAGGGCAGACAGTTCTGGGGAAATTCGGGACTTGGGGATGTGCTGGAGTCACTTGTCTAGAAGTAACCAAGACTGGTAGAGACCAGAGTGTGGCTGTGGTGTAACAAGCAGGCTGCTGGAGTCAGAGTTGCTGAACCAGGTCTACTCAACACACAGACATTCAGTGCATGCGTGTGTGCTGGCTGGGAGCATCTAGACAAGGATGCAATAGCAGAGCATTTTAATGGATTCAGGATTACAGGACAAGCCTCATGATACAGTCTCTCACTGGTCTGGGTTGAACCCCAAAAAGTGGCAGACTGCTTTCTTCTGAAAGAGGAAATGCTCACCTTTTACTGAAGTAAGGGCTGAGGAGATGTGTGTTTGCAGTGCCTCTGGCTGGCTCATGAGATCATAGGCGGAAGAGGATTCTGACATAGCAGCTTCTTGTTCAGCCAAGCCAGTCCTTCAACACAACCACCATTCCTTCTTCTCAATGAGCTCCTTCCAACCCATATATTGGCAGGCACTTGGGAATCAGAGCTACTCATGGGTCTTCTAAGTGTGAGGAAATGAGAGACGGCAAATTAGTAAGGTGACCAGACTTCCAAAGTGAAATAACAGGACATCTACTTGGTGGTGGCAGTGGCACTGGGGTATGACAGGACAGAGGTTAAAGCAATAATTTTTCAACTAACAGCTTGTCTACACACAAGCTGTGCTGTTTTGATTGTACTGGTATAGTTAAAGCAGTAGAACCCTTGTTTCCTCTGTAATATGGTTGCAATTATACCAAAATAAAGGTGCTTATGTCAGTATAGTTATTCCTATGTAGGGTGACCAGATGTCCCAATTTTTATAGGGACAGTCCAGATATTTGGGGCTTTTTCTTACATAGGTGCCTATTACTCCCAACCCTCTGTCCTGATTTTTCACACTTGCTATCTGGTCACCCTATTCCCATACAGAAATGGGAATAAGTTATATCAATATAAGGCACCTTTTTTTACCTGTATAATTCTGTCTATAACTAGGGGGTTTACTTGTGTAACCCCTTAAAATTAAAAAAGAATCATACCCTATCCAAAAATAACTATACCAGTACAAAATCTGTGTTGAACAGACCTTAGGCCTTAAGTACCTTAGTCACTGCAACAACTGAACAGAAGAAATACAAAAGACTGCTCCAAAATTTCCCCCATATCAATATATTATTTTTAAAGACCTATTCTTTCACATAGCAGTATTAGTGAGCACTGTGCATTAAATTAATTTTGCAAATATCCCCATGTACATAAGAACTAGAAAACCCAGAAAAGTATTTGATTAAAAATGGGATGATAGTCCAAAATTAATTTAATCATAAACATACCTCCCAACATTCCCACGAGTTACAAATGCGGTATAATTGCCCATTTGGGGTTTCTCCTTTAGTAGGATACTGATGGACCAGTCTCTGTAGCAGGGATGCTGGCTATTGGTGTGGTGGGATAAGAAATGTGGGCAGCCTGTGGCATGAGAGATCAAGAGTGTATTTTTCTTTTTGAGTCTTCAAATTTTAATTAGGGTAGATGAAAGAGAAGGATCTTGAGGTGTGTGTGTTTTTTTTTGTTTGTTTGTTTTCTCTTTGCTAATTCCATGACAGTGGCAATGGCAAGGTTGAGATGAAGTGACCCTAAGAGAGGGTGACTGTGTTTATGGTCCTCTCTGTGTTTATAGCCTCTGGCCCTCATAGCAGCAGCGTGTGGACCTGGTTTTCTTGGACTAGATAGATTTTAGGCAATTGGATCTTCGACCTGTGTCATGGATTGACCATTACCTTCTGCATTTTGACGTTGTGGCTCATCTTTCCATTTGGGGTTAGGGATCCATTTTGATGGTCCACCCTCTGAGATTAATGGAATCCAAAAGGTTCCACTGAAGACCCTTCTCTTAATGGCTTTGTAGGACATTATGATACAACCTTGTCCTTCAGTGAGCACTCAAGTAGTCCTCTTCACTGGCTTCATTCTCACAGGTCACCCTGGTTTATGAATGATCTGCAACAACTGAAGTGTCAGAGAAGATGGCTGGAGTGACAGTGGCAGAAGTCTCATACCAAGGCTGATTGGTTGTGGCATAAAGATTTTTTAAAAAAACAACCCACCTCTCATGCTGTGGCTGTGTGGGAAGAAAGAAAGTTTTCTTCCTCCACCACAACACCCGCAAAATCTCAGACACCATATTTATTTTTTGGGGAGGGCAGCAGACACTCTAGTAAATCCAGATTCTCTCAACTCAGTAGCTAGTCTGAGTCCTGCCTGTTGTGAAATATTTGCTCATTAATTTGCAGATAAAAGTGATCAGATTAGGATTTGGCTGTCTGCTTCTGTGCTGGCAGAGCAACGTCTTGAGGGAACAAGAGCCTCACCTCCTCTGCAAGAGTTCCAGCCAGTGATGCTCACTGAAGTACTGGAGGTGAGAGTGCTTCCTCCCACAGCTTGCACTTTGGATCCATGTCCTTCCTGAGAGGTGAAGGCCAATGGGAAGTATTGGGTCCCCTCCTTGTGAAAACTCTCAATGCCTTTCTTAGAAAGGTTTCAGAGTAACAGCCGTGTTAGTCTGTATTCGCAAAAAGAAAAGGAGTGCTTGTGGCACCTTAGAGACTAACCAATTTATTTGAGCATGAGCTTTCGTGAGCTACAGCTCACTTCATCGGATGCATACTGTGGAAACTGCAGAAGACATTATATACACAGAGACCATGAAACAATACCTCCTCCCAGCCCACTCTCCTGCTGGTAATAGCTTATCTAAAGTGATCATCAAGTTGGCCCAAAGCTTATTCTTACCAGCTTAGGTTAAAAACTTCCCCAAGGCACAAATTCTTCCTTGTCCTTGGAATGGTATTGCTGCCACCACCAAGTGAGTTAGACAAAGATTTAGGAAAAGGACCACTTGGAGTTCCTGTTTCCCCAAAATATCCCCCCAAACCCCTTCACCCCCTTTCCTGGGGAGGCTTGAGAGTAAACAAGGTGAGCACAGACCAGCCCCTTGGGTTTTGAGGACACTAAAAACCCATCAGGTTCTTAAAAGCAGAACTTTATTATAAAGAAAAAGTAAAAGAAGCACCTCTGTAAAATCAGGATGGAAGGTAATTTACAGGGTAATCAGATTCAAAACACAGAGGATTCCCCTCTAGGCAAAACTTTAAAGTTACAAAAAAACCCAAGAATAAACCTTCCTCTTAGCCTAGGGAAAATTCACAAGCTAAAACAAAAGATAATCTAATCCATTTCCTTCCTATTACTTACAGTTTGTAAACTTAGATGCTTAGTTCAGGTATGGAGTTCGGAGATGTATTTTCCCTGCCCTGGTTCCTTGCTGCCCCGGAAGAGAACACAAAGAAACACAAACAAAAACCTTCCCCCACAGATTAGAAAGTATCTTCTCCCCTTATTGGTCCTTTTGGTCAAGTGCCAGCCAGGTTATCTGAGCTTCTTTACCCTTAATCACATACTCAGGGTGCAACCTGCATGCTGGCAGACTGTTTGTAAGCAGCCCTGGAATGAGCTACAGCAGTAAAGCATTGGGAGGAACCCCAGGTTGTAGGGCAAGGGTGACACAGCCCCTCACCGGTCAAAATTGCACCCTAGAAAGTCATAGTTAACTTACTAATTTTAATGCTGGGTTCTTTTCAGGTCAACTTTAAGTTAAACAGTATTTTTCAAATCAGGACACTTGCTTATTCTTAACCAACAATTTACTAATTAATCCAGAACCACATTAGTATACAATCAACAGTTCACCATTCAAATGTAGACAACCAGTGTTGGCAGCTATGTACTACACACACACTACAATCTTGCAAGCAATTATCACAGACGAGAGTTGAGGCTTATCACAGATGAGAGTTGAGCTGGTATATCAAGGAATAATTCAAATTACCAAGATTTCCTATTACATTTACTCACTATCATTAATTTTCAAGTCTTTAGTACCTAACATGTTTAATACACAACCCAAGGATGCACTTAACTTTAAGACACTTTTAACAGTATGGTTACTACTACTGTTTGAATGAATTGGTCCAAAAGGAAGAAATTTTCAATATTAAAAGCAACTGCTTAAAGTTATTGTTTTCAATCTCTTAGGCCAATTTGTCTGGACTTATAAAGGAATTAAAATATAAAATATGGGTCCTTGAGGTCTCACCAGCGTGGAGACTTAGCAAGATAACCTACACTTACTTATATTAAAAAATAGAAGGAGAAATACAATCTCTGAAATCTCCCCATTTCTTATTCTACTAACTATGGGATGGGAGAGAGTCTGTTCCACATTGCTAGTCTAGGCATTAGGTGCACTTAGACTCAGAGACTTTTAAAGTCAGAAGGGACCATCATGATCATCTAGTCTGACCTCCTGCACATTGCAGGCCATAGAACGTCACCCACCCACTCCTGTAATAGACCCCTAATCTCTGGCTGAGTTACTGAAATCCTCAAATCATTGTTTAAAAAATGTCAAGTTACAGAGAATCCACCATTTACACTAGCTTAAATCTACAAGTGACCCGTGCCCCATGCTGCAGCGGAAGGCAAAAAGCCCCAGGGTCTCTGCCAAATCCAATCTGACTTGGGCAGGGGCAGTGAGTTATATGGGCCTGTGGTGCCTATGCTCCAGCAATATTCAGGGCCAGGTCTCTCCCCCAGCCCCGCCTGCCACCCTCGCACGCCTCCCTCGCATGTCCCTTCCTGTGCCCTGGGGCAGTGGGCGACTGTCCCCTGCAGATCCAAGCTGTGCTCAGCTCTGCCAGCTCCCGGCATCAACTGCACCCCCCCAACCATTAGTGCCAGGGCAGGCTGACCCTGACCTCCTGCCAGACAGACAGACCCTTCCCTTTTCCGGCGGGACCTTCCACCAGCACAGGGGGGGCCCCCTTGCCTGCAGTCACCGGTCCTGCCCCACACTGGGCCAGGGGCAGCCCCATCCCCCCCCCCCCACCCCAGGGGGGGAAATTCCTTCTCAACCCCAAATATGGTGGCCAGTTGGACCCTGAGTATGTGCCAAGTGAGTGCTTGGATTTCAACACTTACTTTCTCTGCTGTTTCCATCAGCTTCCAATAGATGGGGTTTGTGCTCAACAATTTTCTTTGATTCTCTTATGGGAGGCTTTTTCGATTTGATTCATTTTAAGGATTCTATTTCATTATCAGCCCCTAATATCAATTGGGACTTCACCCTTTTAAGAAATTGCTCTTAATAGTCCAAACTTATACTCTGGCTTCTCTTTTAACATTCCTTCTTCCTTGTGGCAGACAACTTCTACTAATTCTGGAGTACAACAATTATTTACAATGAAAACCAACAAAATCCCTAAATCGTCTAAATTTGGAAGATGTACTCCAAACATTCTTTGACTGTAAACTGATAATAGGCGTTGTTGACCAGAAATCTTAGGAATCTCCTGTGGTTTTGATGGACATGGAAATATGCATCTGTCAAGTTGAGGGCAATGCACCACTTGCAGGGATCGAGGGAGGGGATAATGAAGGCTAGAGTGAGAATACAAAATCTTATTTTATTATACATTTGTTTAGCCCTCACACGTCCAATATGGGTCAGAGACCTCCTTTTGCCTTTGGAACCAGGATGTAGCATGAATAAAACCCTTTCTCCAGGTGGAGAAGGGGAACCTCCCCAATATCTTCCCAAATGGAGAAGAGACTGGACCTCCTTGAGGAGTACAATCTTGTGAGAGTGGTTCCTGAAGAGGGAAAGAGAATGGGGTGGGAGGGATTGAAACAAACAAAAGGGTGTATCCCAGTTCCACTGTACTTCCCACCAATTGATTCGTGGTAACATGGATCCAAGCATATGGACTATGGGCTAGACTTTTGGAAAACAGGGGTAGAAGAAGCTGGAGTAAGCAAAACCAGTAAACTGCCCTCAACATGGCAGTCAGACTGCTTAGCACTTCTGGGCTGCCTAGAAACAGTTTCCAAAGAAGAGCACAGAGGTAGAATTCTCCTCCTATGATTCTTCCTGGACTGGCCAGATTGTCTAAGCATAAAACAGTGGTATCATTGAGATGACTGAGGGTGGAATTGTTTCTCTTTAGGGAATGGTTTGTAAATCCACATTGATCTCAATGTAGCCCTTGAGTCTGTGAGATTCTGAAGTTTCTCATCAGTTTGCTGGGAGAAGAGGATTCAATTCTCAAAAGGGAGATCCTGTATAGTGTCCTGGACCTCATGTGGAAGACCTGAAGTTTGAAGCCAGGAACGCCTGTGCATCATTACTGAAGATGCCATGGCTCTGGCTGCTGGATATGCCCCATTCAACACAGCTTGGAGAGAGGTACTAGCCATGAGTTTACCTTCCTCCAATATGGCCTGAAACTCCTGCCTGGCATTCTTCGGTAACTTGTCTATGAATACAAGAACATTATCCTAGACGGAGAAGTAATATCTGGCCAGCAAGCCTTGCTGATTTGAGATAAGAAACTAAGACAGAAGTAGAATAAATCTTTCTACTGAAAAGGCTGCATCTCTTTGCCTCTTTTGCCTTTGGAGTAGAAGAAGGATGCGTCCTTCATGCTCTCTTTTGTTTGCTGCCAAAGCAGCCAAGGATTCTGAGGGTGGAAGGGATGCAGAAATGTTCATATCCTGCAAGGAGGAATATGGTATCTCCACACCATCCTCTTGGCTGATGGCAGCAGAAATGATGGCATTTGCCACAATATTTTTGTGGGTTACAGTAGTGCTTTGTTTATAGGCAGACCCACACAGGAAGATTCAGCTAACCCCAGTATATAGATTCCAAGGCCAGAAGGGACCACTGAGATAATCTAATCTGACCTCCTGTATAACACAGGCCATAGAACTCCCCCAAAATAATTCCCACAGCATATCTTTTAGAAAAACATCCAATCTTGATTATCAATTATGGAGAATCCACCACTGTGCTTGGTAAATTGTTCCAATGGTTAATGACTCTGTTTAAAATGTATGCCTTACTTCCAGTCTGAAATTGTCTAACTTCAACTTCCAGGCATTGGATTGTGTTATCCCTTTCTATTAGATTGAAGAGCCCATTACAAAACATCTGTTCCCCATATAGATACTTACTGACTGCAAATCACTTAACCTTCTCTTTGTTATACTAAATGCACTGAAGGTGCTCAATCTATCTCTACAAGGCATTTTTTCTAATCCTTTACTCATTCCTGTGGCTCTTCTCTGAATAATCTCCAATTTAGTAACATCCTTCTTGAATTGAGGGCACCAGAACTGGACACAGTATTCCAGCAACAGTAGCACCAGTGCCAAATACAGAGGTAAAATACATGCTAACTCCTACTTGATATTTCCATTTATGCACCCCAAGACTGCATTAGCTCTTTTGGCCACAGCATCACAGTGAGAACTTATGTTCAGCTGATTATCCACCATGACCCACAAATCTCTTCAGTCACTGCTTCCCTGGATAGAGTCCTCCAGCCTGTAAGTATGGTCTGGTCTTTGTTACTAGACATATACATTTAACTACACATACATTTAGACATATTAAAATGCATATTGTTTGCTTATTCCTAGTTTACCAAGTGATCCAGATCATTCTGGAGCATTGAGCTGTCCTCTTCATGATTTACCACTTCTCCAATGTGTGTGTGTGTGTGTGTGTGTGTGTGATCTGCAATCTTTATCAGTGATTATTTTATGTTTCCAGGTCATAGCATAGGGCCAAGAACCAGTTCCTGCAGGACTCCACTGGAAACACTCTAGCTCAATGACCATTCCCCTTTTACAATTACAGTTTGAGGCCTATCAGTTAACCAGTTTTTAATCCATTTAATGTATGCTATGTTAATTTTATCATTCTATTTTAATCAAAATGTAATGTGGTACCAGGTCAAATATCTTACCTCAGCACTATTACATTTATCAAACTTGTAATCTCCCCAAAAAGAGTTAGTTTGACAGCATCTATCTTCCATAAACCCATCTTTTTAACATTAATTAGATTATCCTCCTTTAATTCTTTATTAATTAAACCACATATCAGCCCCTCCATTATCTTGGCTGGAGAATTGATCTCAGGCTGACAGGTCTATCCTTACCCAGGTAATCGGATCAGTCTATGGGAGTTTTCTTGTACTACCTTAATCTGGATAGCCAAAAAGAAAAAAACCCTGCTAAATCCTGGTAAACCCTGTGGTCATCCTGAAGAGGGGAAGACCACCCAATGAGGCAGTGGTGTCTGTGGTAAGAGGAAGAGCAGCATAAAGGAGGCTGAGATGGAGTCTTCTGTACTTTCGCACCCCCAAGGGAGGTTCTGGTGGGCAAGTTTGCCTATGCTCAGTACCAACCCTGGTACTGGGGGAAATGTCCTGAGCCTTTTCCCAAAAAGTACACCAACATGTGGGGGATCTGGAGGAAGTAAGAAGGACTTTGTGGTGAGAGGAAACTCCTATGTGTTCCAGTATGGTTACTGATAGGACACAAGGCCCCCACCCCTACACATCGAAGTATCCAGGACCCTTGATCATCATGGGACCTCTGCTGGGTACCAAGAGCAGAATTCCCCTTCTGTCCTGGGAATAAGGGTATAGGAGCATATTTCCAACTCCAAGGAAGAGCCCAAATTGCCCAACCATGAAGGCATGGTATGCTGCACTGAAAGGGACCAGTGATGCATCCCCGGAGACACCAGTATCTAAGGCAGCACGCTGGACTTGCCTCTTGACAGCGCCAAGTGAGAAGGCATTGGATGGTCCAAAGCTGGCCACAGTACTGATAGTTGGATGCTACTCACAGGTAAGCTGAACGAGGTTTGAGGATCAATCAGTACTGGATGACTTGACTCTCGTACCACTGGAGAATCCAGTACCGAGAAGCATAGTAGATACCATGCTGCAGCAGATGCCTCTGGTGTTGTCAGTACTGAGATGCTGCTGCTGTTGCATCAAAGAGGTCTGTACCGCAGAATGGGTTGGCCTCAATGGCACAAGCACAGATGCCAGTGTTGGCGACCTGGTACCAACTTCATCTCATATGAGGGAGTGTTTCTCCTCTGCAGACACTCTACCTAGCCTTCCAGCTTTTTTAATAGTAGCTGGTATAGGAGACCTTGATCTCTTGGTAGAGGCTGGCTTCTTGGAAGCATACTGTGTATTTCTTCTTTGGTACTGGGGAAGGGGAGCTGTGCAGAGTCTCCAACAATGTCTGGAGGGACACTTCTGAGGCAGAAGTGCTTGGTGCCTCCCCAAATGGGAAGGCTGTGAGGGTGGACACAAGGCTGCCTCCATGAGGAGATGGTGCAATCTCATCTCTCTATCATTCTTAGTCTGAGGTTTGAAGTCTCTACAAATTTGACACCTGTTCTGGATGTGACTCTCACTGAGGCATTTCAGACACCTTGAATGATGGTCACTCACTGGCATCGACTTCTTGCAGCCAGTACAATACTTGACGCCTGGCGCCCAAGGCATTCCTCACTACTGAGAGTCAGTACACAGAAAACATAGAAAACAATTGTCTAAATACAAATAAATAAAATAATGAATTAAACTTATCCTAAACTACTAACTATATACAGGAGAAAAGAAAAATTCCTGAAAGGGAGAACAGTTGCAAAGCAAGCCACTACACTCGGACTACAGATCACGGGCCGTAAAATGGAATTGAGGGGCGTCAGGGGCAGCTCCGCTCTTCATAACATTGCACAGCAGCATGAGGTGGCAGAGGGCACATGTGCCACCCTGCTAGGTACGGCTAAGCAAAATATCTGTGCTGCTCATGCACTGGGCATGCAAACACCTCAAATGGAATGGACATGTGAGAAATTTCAAAGAAGAACATCTGCAAACATGCCTCATTCTGTATGTTCCTTCTGAGGGTATCCAAGATGATCCTAAATAAGAAAGGACGCAATGCTGATTCCTGATGCACTCCCAGCCTTTACCAACAGTTTGTCTGTTAAACCACTACAAGTTCCAACTATTGACATTGCACCTACATTCATGGCTTGGACAAGCTTCACATAATATTTTTCCCTCAAACACCACCAGGTTACTTCCCTTCTAACTTGATCAAAGGTCTATTCCGAATCAATAAGCATCATGTGAATATCTTTTTTTCCTCTAAATTTTTCCATTTGCTGCCTCAGTGGAAACCCCCCAGCATTTGTTGATTTTTTCCTAGAATAAAGCCATAGTGACTTGCAGTAATACCTACTCCACTTCTCAGTCTCCTATCACTGATTCTTGCCCACAATTTTATTTTACGACTCATCAACTCTTTACCTCTATAATTTATAGAGGTGCCAGTGTCACCTTTTCTATTATACATTGGCACCACTATGCTTTTCCTCCATCACTCTCATCCAGAACCAGGAATTGAACTCAAGATTCCTCTGTGCTCTAGTAAATAGTGGTGAAATACATTAGCAAAATGTCTCTCATTCCTGACAAGTGAAGATCAAAAACATGCTACAGCTATAATTGTTTCAATAGCTCAAGAGGTAAGGGACAGCACTGCGGATCTGAAGGTCCTAATATCATATAGTGGTCAATATGATTTCACATGAGAGCATTTCCTACATTTTTAAAAAATAAATCAGAAGTTGCATTTAAAGAAACCTACCTGGGAAGAATGTTAAGGATGCAAAAATAGTATTCTAAAGTTAGAAGACAACAGAATTAAGAAAAGGAGTACTTGTGGCACCTTAGAGACTAACCAATTTATTTGAGCATAAGCTTTCGTGAGCTACAGCTCACTGTAGCTCACGAAAGCTTATGCTCAAATAAATTGGTTAGTCTCTAAGGTGCCACAAGTACTCCTTTTCTTTTTGCGAATACAGACTAACACGGCTGTTACTCTGAAACCTAACAGAATTAAGGTTGCCTGCACAACATTAATTCAATCTCCTTCTGCATATGCTTTTGACAGTCCTTAACTACATGATCACATACTATTTATTTCATAGGACCCCTATGACAAAAATGTAGAAAGTGTATTATTGTAATTATAACTTTCCCTCCATTTTTTTTCTTTACTTAGGATTATTGTAAGAACAGATCTTCTGTTCTGTGGAGCCTTTACAGTCACAGTATTGAAGCTCCTCTCTTGAGAAGGTATTAAGGCAACTGTATGCTAGGAGTCCCAATCTAAACAGGCCACACGTAGGGTATGTTTGCGCAGCAAATAAAAACCTGTGGCTGGCCCATGCCAGCTGACTCAAGCTTGCAGGGCTCAGGTTGCTGGGCTGTTTCGTTGCTGTGTAGATTTCTGAGCTCAGTCTGGAGCCCAGGCTCCAGGACTCAACAGCCCTAATCCCACAAGCCTGAGTTGGCTGGCATAAGCCAGCAGTAGGTTTTTCTTTGCAGTGTAGACGTTCCTATAGGCTACCTGGAGGCTCAGTCTAGACCAATTGACAACTGGGGTCAGGGAAAACTGCCTTCTTCTCTTTTAAAGTTATCTAGATGTCCGGTCATAGTCATAGAGTATAAGGCCAGAAGGGATTACCAGATCATTTAGTCCAACCTCCTGTACACCATAGGCCACTTAACAGCACCCTGCCACTGCCACACCAAATCCAACAAACAGAACTAGACCAAAGTATTACAGCTCTCAGGAGACTAAATTATTCTGTGCCACAGGCAGAGAACAGGAGCGACTGAGGGGTACCAATGCCCGAGGTCCCTGCAATGGCAGGCAACTGATTCAGTCAGATATACCCAGAAGATCCTAGCAAGTGACCCACACCTGTAGGATTCATAAAGGTTTATGCGCTTGGCAACATTCAGGGGACACCCGGAGTGTTGTGTAGGAGTAGTGCACACACTGCTCCATCCAAGGGCATCAACCTTGGAATCTCGCCAAGATGACATGAACTGTGGGAAGCCTCTCAGGACTGGGCTCAAGGCCCGAGAGCAAGGAATGCGGTAGATAGAAATTGGTAAATAAGAATGTTAAACAAAGTCAGTGTATTCCTTTTATCTGTTGGAGAATGTAATGCGCGGGGGGAGAGAGAGAATAAAGGGGAAGGTGGAAAGCTGACAGGCAGAAGTCGGTTAGCAGACCAGCCTGCTTGCTTGCTAAAAGCTGTGTTCTGTCTTGTCATTGAACCGCCACACACACCCCATGCTGCATAGGAAGGTGACCTGCTCTCTCTCTCCCCCTCCCTCCCGAGATCCTTGCCACTCTGACCTGGGAGAAAATTCCTTCCAATGCTGCACATGCACATCAGTTAGAGCCTGAGCATGTGAACAACACTCACCAGCCAAGCATCTAAGAAAGATAATTTTCAGTATCGCCTCAGAGCACTGACCCACCCCATCCAGTGTCCCATCTCCAGCTGTGGCCATTTCTGATGCTTCAAAGGAAGGAGGGGAAAACCCCCCCAAACCTCCAGAATATATAGATATAGATATACACACATCTACCTTTCTGATCCCTACAGATGACCAACTGAAGCCTTGAAGCATAACATTTTAGACCTGTAAGATGTAAACCAGAGGGGACCGCCAAGACTGCCAAGCCTCCCACCACTGCAGGCAACCACATCATACACTTTACTGAAATGTACCAAGCTCTGTCTTAAAGCTAATGTAGGCTGCCTGCACCTACAACTCCTATTGGAAAGCTGTTCCTGAACCTCAAACCTCTGAAGGCAAGAAACCTTCTAATTTCCAGTCTAAGTTTATTCATGGCTAATTTATACCCATTTGTTCTTGAGCCAATATTGTCCTTTAACTTAAATAGCTCTTCTCCCTCTCTGGTGTTTACCCCCTCCCCGCACCGACGTATTTATAGAGAACAATCCTACCCCTTTCAACCTTCATTTTGCTAGACTAAACAAGCCAAACCCTTTTAGTCTTCTCTTGTAAAATAGGCTCTCCACTCCTCTGAACATCCGAGTAGCTCTTCTCTGCATCTGTTCCACTTCCTCTTTCTTGAGCATAGGTGACCAGAATTGTGCAGAGTAGTCTGTATGAGGTCTTACCAGTGCCTTCTATGGTGGAATGACTACTTCCCTATTTCTACTGCAAATACCTTGACTGATATATCCTAGGATTCCATTTGCCTTTTTTTACAGCTGCATCACATTTATGGCTCATAGATATCCTGTGATTGACCAACATGCCTAGGTCTATCTCTTCCTTTGTCACTTTCAACAGTTTAGCCCCTGGCTTATATCAGAAATTCTTATTAGTCCCTAAGTGCATGACTTTGTACTATTAAATCCCATCCATTTGTATGACTCCCCACCTTAAGGTCATCCAGTTCTTCTTGTATAATGCAATCTTTCTCTGTATTGACAATGCCTCCCAATTTGGTGTCATCAGAATATTTCATTAGCACACTCCTACCTTTTGTTCCTAGATAATTGATAAAAGTATTAATGAACTTCAGTCCCAAGACCAACCCTTGAGGCACTGCACTAGTAATCTCCTTCCAGCTTGACAGTTCTCCTTTCAACACAACCTATCATCTTTCCTTTAGCCAGTTCCTTACCCACCCTACAATTCTTGAACCAATCCCCATATTCTCCATCTTAACTAACAATTTCCCATGTGATTTAGTAGCAAATGATGTACTAAAGTCCAAATACATTAGATCCACTGCATTTCTCTTACCTAAAAAAAAAAATTATTTTCTCAAAGAAAGATATCAGTTTAGTCTGGCACAACCTACCTTTGGTAAACCTTCGTTACATTACATTCCCTTTTCCTAATGAATTTAGTTATTCTTTCCCTCAAAATTTTTTGTAAGCCTTGCATACTACTGAAGTCAAACTAATGGACGTGTAGTTGCCTGGATCACTTCTCCCCCATCTGCTCCCTTCTTAAATGTAGCTAAAGAGTTATTCATTCTCTAGTCATAAAGTAGCACCCCCACAATGATAGATTTATTAAAATTCCTTGCTACTGATTTAACCATTTCATGTGCCAGTTTTCAGTAGTTTGTAGTGGAAACTATTTGATCTCCACAATTTGAGTGTCTTAAGCTCTTTAAGTTTTGCTTTCATCTCAGATGTGGTAATACACCCCGACCCCCCCCCCCCGCCAAAAAAAAAAAAAAAAACCAGGGTGAGCTGAGATCAAGTATACTCAGTGAATGTCAGAGAGATCCGAAGAGAACACTCAGTGAGATAAGTGGGGCAATTCACACCTTTGGGGGCCTCCTATGTTGCAGATTGGCGTGCCAAGTCCGTTCACTGCTCCCTACACTAGCCTCAGAGTAGGAACATTTGGGCCACTTCCTGCCTCACAGCCCATTGGCTACCACCTTTTCTCCAGCCCTACCAGGAAGACATGGAGGGGCCGTAAGGAAGGCAGAGCTGGTAACTGACTGGCAGCAAGGGATACCCAGGAAGCCCCCTTGTGCCCTTAAACTGTACCTTCCTCCAAAAACGAAGGGAATTTGCTGCAAAAACGTGGCCCCCCCCATACAATCTTAACTTTGCTCCTTTTGAGCGATACCCCAACCAATACCTCAGCAATCATAGGCCTGTATCCTTCTGGAGCATGTGGAGAAAGTGGACAAGAGTAGACCTTGTCTTGACTAAGATAAAAGTCAATTTTAGGACAGGCTTAGCAAACATGAGCTAGCTAAAACCAATCTACACTCAACAAATGGCCTACTGCCAAATGGCCTGGCAAACCACCAAAAACTTGCCAGATGTTAGCAGCTATACATCCTTGTCCTAAGGATTCCTGCTGAAACATCACTCCCATAGAAGCCCCAGGAGCAATAGCATGGAGAGCAGAGAGGTGCAGACATGGCGTTCTGGTGGGTACTGAAAATATTTAAGTGTTAAAATAGGGGGAAAACACTCATTCTCTTATCTTCATGGATTCCAAGGCCAGAAAGGAATATTACGATCACCCAGAATAACCTCCTGTATAACATAGGCCAAAGATCTTCCCCAAAATAATTTCTTTTGAACCAGAGCATATCTAAAAAATAAAATTCAGTCTTGATTTTTAAAATTGCCATTGAAGGAGAATCTACCATGATCCTTGGTAACCTGTTTCAATGGTTAATCACCCTCACTGTTAAAAAATTTATTCCTTATTTTTAGCCTGAATTTGTCTTGTTTCAACTTCCAGGCACTGGATCTTGCTATACCTTTGTCTGTTAGACTGAAGAGTCCATTATCAAGTCATACCTTAACCTTCTCTTTGTTAAGCTAAACAGATTTGTGCTCCTATCTATCACTACAACACATATTTTCTAATCCTTTAATCATTCTTGTGGCTCTTCTCAGAATTCACTCAAGTACCAAATACAGAGGTAAAATCACCTCCCCACTCCTACTCAACACTGTCATTTATGCATCCAAGGATCACATTAATACTTTGGGCCAAAGAGTCGCACTGGAAGCTCATGTTCAGGTGATCATCCATCATGACTCCCTTATTTTTTCCAGTCACTGCTTCCCATGATAGAGTTCCCCATCACTGTAAGTATAGCCTATAATGTTGTTCCCACATATATACACATGGCTGTATTAAAACACGTATTGTTTGTTGCTTGTCATACTTCCTAGCCCTTAGATTTTAGAGCAAGGGGGTCATTGTGATCTTCCGTTTGGATCTCCTGCATAACACAGGCAGAAAATAGGAGCTGCAGCTACATCTCTTCGCAAATGGCAGGGCAAGCTCTACCAATTTTCTGCAACTCATCCCTAGATCAATTCACTACATCTAACATAGTGAGAGCGTATGAAAATGAATGATAGAATAAAACTGTGTTGAACACAACATGCACATAGATTTTTTTTATTAAGGATAGGTGAAGTTTTGGTTTTGTCCCAATGCTTACTGCCAGCTCCAAGCAATGCTAAGGGAGTGTGCAAGACATTACCTTAACTTTGCATTTCTTGGTTTTCAGAGGTTAAGGTTAATTCTGGAATGGCCCAAGGTAGCATTAGACAACCCAAACTCTAGATTAACAAAGTTTTTGGTAGTGAATTATAGGTCTATTGCAAGTACCAGCATGACACTTGGTTAGATAACATCACTTTTTTTCTCCTCTTTCTGTCCATTGGACCCAGAAAAGACAGAATAGGAGAGCCAGGGATGTCTGTCTTGAAACTGGAAGCCAACCCCAGAGCCTAGGGGGAGATGAAAGCCTTGTTACTAGCTTGACCGCACATCCATTGAGTGAAAGAAGTCAGAGCTGCTTTGGTGTGGGGGGAAATCTTCTTCCTCTGCTGGAGTCTGCAGTTAGATAGATGTCCGTCCCCCCATTAATTACATTTGGTTCATATCTAAAAGCTTCCCCCATCAGCCAACAACCATAAAGGCTAGAAACACAGCTTTTCTTCATGAAAGCTAAGATTCTGACTCATCACAAGACTGGGAGGCAAAGCCCAAGGTATATGCCTATGGGGCCTCAATTCTGCTGACGGGCATACCTCAACACCACTGAAAGAGACCAACAAGGCGGGTGGGATCTTATTTTGAAGATCTACACAACCTGTGGCGACAGCTATTTCATTCTCAGGTCTCCAGTGGCTTGTGGGAGGACCAGAGAAGAAAAACACCACTTTCCCCCCTCCTAATTCAAGCCACGGTTCTGGCTGGTGGGGTCAGAGGCAGCACAGGATGGCATACCAGAATCAGTTCACGCCAGGATACCAGTGCTATGCTGTACAACAACCTGAAAGTAGGTCTGGGGTCAGATGCAAACGAAACCCTGCCAGGCCTGCCTTAGAAGGCAGCTTGGAGCATCCCGACAGCCCAAGTACAGTCCCTAGGCAGAACAGGCGCCAAGAGGAGCAGGGGACGAGGCAGCACACTAGGGACCACGAGCTCCAAACTCGCTTCCACCCCCAGGGGCGATTCCGTCCTTCACACAGCAAGGTCCAGCGCGAGACAACCCAGTCCCCCGGGACGCGGCTTGCTGCGGGCACTACGGGCCTCAGGTGAGTGCGGGGCTCGGAGGAAGCGGAGCGCGCGAAAGGAAGGCGCGAGCCCTACGCCCCACCCCACGCACGCGGCCCGGCAGGCTCCACCATGGCCCCTCGCACACGCTCCGCCCACCAGCTGGCGCCCTGGAAGAGGAGTTCAGGCGAAGGGGCACGAGAAGAGCGAGCTGAAGGGCTCCCGGGTTCTTTCCTGTCTCCCAGCCCCAAGGGCAGGCCCCGCCTACCGCTAAGCCGAGACAAACACCGGCAAACCGTGACGCTTTACGCTCGTCAGGATAGCGTGCGCGCACACGGCTCGTGTCCATGAGGGCTAACCGGCACAGAGCGCTCTGCGCATGTCCACGGTTTTCGCGCGAAAGTGGTTTGCGGCGCCCCGCCCCCGAGTGCCGCGCTCAGACGGAGGCGGGGCCGATCGGCTAATTCGGGAGCGGGTAGTGGCGGCGCGCGGCCGGCAGGGGGCGCTCGGGCTCCGGCGCGCGGCGGCGGCTGCGCCATTGGCGGGTCGGAAATGCCGCCAGATGGCGGTTTAGGATTGCAGCTCCGCTGAGCGCGGCCCCCGCGAACGCCACCGCCCCGGCCCCGGCCTGGCTCCGGCCCGCACCCACCTAGACCCCACACGCCAGCCGTAGCGCAGGCTCCAGGGGCGCTGCCCGGCCCGAGGTGAGCGGGGCGCGCGGGGGGGGACACGACTCTAAGGCGCCGATCCAAGATGGAGGCGCGGGGGGCGGGGGCAGCGGGTTGGGGCCGCTCGCTCGGTCTCCGCGGCGGCTGGGCCGGGAGCTGGCGCTGCCCGTGCGGGGAGGGGAGGAGAGAGCAGAGGAGGCGGGGCGGCGCGGCTCCTGCCGGAGCAGCGGGTCCCCCGGGCGGGGCGATCGCCGCCATCTCATTGTCTCCGGCGGGGCTGCCGGGGGCGTCGGGCGGGCAGAGCGGCCTCTCCTGCCGCTGGGCCTGGGCCTCAGCGGCGGCGCGGGGCTAAGGTCCCCCTGCCTTGCGTTGGGCCAGGCCCGCCCGTTTCCTCAGCAACCCCTGGAGCTGCGACCCGCTGCGGGTGGTGGGAGCGCGAGCGGGGTTGGCTGCTCTGTCATCGTAGAGGGGGCGGCCGAGGGGTCGGCGGCTTCTGTTATGGGGTGGGGGCACGGCGTTGTGGACTGAGGGAGGGGGCAGCGGGGGACGACGGTCCTGTGACCTGGGGTGGGTGGTGGGAGCAGGAGTGGGGTTGGTGGGGCTCTGACCTGGGGTAAGGCTGAAGAGTGCGAGGGGGGTGTTTGGCGGTGCTGTGCCTTGGGGCAGGCTGTGAGGTCAACAGCGCTGTGACCTAGGCTGGGCTGTGTGGAGCAGGGGGTGCAGCGCTGTCACTTGGTTGGGGTGGGTGGTGGGGGCTGTAATGCTTTCAGATGGGGCAGGCTGCGGGCAGTGGGAGCACAGGCAATAGTCCTGTTATCTGTGCTGGGTGATGGGAGTGGGGTTAGTGGCACTGGGCGATGGGAGTGGGATTGGGGTTGGTGGTAGTGCTGGGATCTGGGTGAGAGGTGGGCAGTGGGATAATTGGCTGCACTGTGAGTTGCAGAGGGAGCTGGGCAATATGAGTGGGGTTGAGCAGTGCTGTGACCTGTGAAGCAGTGTGGGCAGCAGAGGTGGGATTGAAGGTGCTATGACATGGATTGGGGGATGGGTAGCAGTAGTGGGTTGGTGGTTCTGTGACTGGAAGGGTGATGTGGGTGGGTAGCAGGAGCAGGGTGTTCGGCAGTGCTGTGACCAGGGGATGAAGGGGCAGGTGGTTAGTAGGGGTGGGAGGTGTGCAATGGAAGCAAGATTGGCAGCAAACCTGGCAGGGATGTGGGCCATGGTAGCAATGGTGGTGTGATATTTGGGAGGTGGACAGCAGCAGCAGTGGCTGGAGGAGGACATAGGAAGCAATAATCTGAGGTTGTTGGGGTTAAGGATCATTGGCAGCCTCACTGTGACTTGGAGGGGGCAAGTGGGAGGATATTTCTGACGGGGTTGTCACTTGGGAGGGACATAGTGGGTAGGAGTGTCATCAGAGCTTTGACCTTTGTGGATTGGGTGGAGGTGTAGTGATTTCTATGTCTGGGAAGTGGCAGCAATGGCACTGTGACCTGTGTGAAGAATTGATTGGCAGTGGTGGTGGCCGCAATACTGTGAGCTGGGCAGGGAAGGGGGAGGTGGACAACAGGGCATGACCTGGGGGTGAAGTGGGCAGGAATGGCACTGATGCTGTAGCCTTATGGGGTGGTGGGCAGAAGCGCACTGGTGGTACTGTGACCCATAGTGGTAGGAGGGATATTGGCAGCAGCAGTGGTATGGTGGTGGGGTGAGCAGTGGTGCTGTGACTGGGATTGGGTTATGGTCTATTGTGGCTTTGTGACTTGGGAAGTGGGGTGCCATCATCAGCATTACTAGCACAGTACCTAGTGAGGTGGGGTAGAGGCAGCATCAGCAGCTTTGTGGCCTGGGAACAAAAGAAAACATTGGGACTGGGAGCACTGAGATCTGAAGGTGAGGAAGGGGCAGGAGCAAGGTGACATGGTGTTAGCAGGGGGAAGAGGTGATGCTGTGATCTGGCAGAAAGGATAAAAGCAACATGAGGGAGGGGAGCAACAGCAGCAGCAGTGTATTGACCTGTGGATGAGAAGATAGGGGCTGCTGAGACAGGGTAACTCGCTGTGTTTCCAGGAATTGTTTTTATTTCTCTCTGATGGCCTTGCACCACTCGAATGCCCCTCATTCCCTGGTAATCTGCAGGGATTCCCCCTCCCGACTCCTGCTTGTTTTAGTGGATGGGAGACCTTTGGCTTCTCACAAGGGGAATGTAAAGTAGTTTGCATTATAATTGAAATATACATATTTATGGTTTGAATTTGGTTCTTCAGGTAGGTTCGGTCTCTGACATTAGGGGAGGCAGGGATAGGTGAAGGCCTGAGTACATAGGTAATGGGTCTTGCTATTTCTACTTTCCAAGACTGCCGTAAGGTAGCTGTTGGAGGTAAAGCCTTGTCTAGAATAGAGTTACCTGGGTTGTTCTTAATTTGACTTGGGTATCTCAGTTACAATAACATAATGGATCACATCTACACACAGTAGTCATGTGTCTAAAATTTTAGTCTCCTTCTATGTACATTGTTGCATCATTCATTCATGTTAGGGTCAATGATTTATGCATTCCAGAGTTCCTGGGCCAAGCTGATTTTGTGTGGTCTTTTGAGAGGTCTCATGTGTTCATTTGCGGATTGTAGGTAACTAGATGACTTTAATAAATGATCTCAGGAATTCCCCGGGGCTGGAAGGCTGTACCCTTATCTGCTACCTGGTTGTGAGCACCTTTCCTTGCCTGAGCGCCTGGATTCCTCACTTGAGTGCCTCTTGCTGCACTTCACTGCAATCTTATTTTTTCTCCAGCCAATGAGAGTTCCCAGTGAGGGTGTCCTGGGTAGATTGCTGATCCAGGAATGGCAATCCAAACAAATGTGAATTATGGGTGAACAAGCTGCAGGAGATACTTATCAGTTATTTTGATTTCTTTATTGGTTAATGAAATGCAGTAGATTGAGTGGTGGTCTGGGCCTAGCCCTCAAACATAGTGTTGGGACTATTGGTTCTGGCGACCTTGGATGACCAGTAGTGAGTGCAGACTTTCAGATGAACAAGGGCACGTTTTTGAAGTTGTCTGAGGATCCATCAGGCTCAGATGACAAGGCCTCAATATCAGGTCAGATGGGTGTATGTTACCCTCTAGTAAGTGTCAGATGTTGCCAGTTTCCTGTCTGTTGGGAATAAGTTTAGGGTTGGTAGGTTCATTGTGAGTGCCCTAGTCTGTGGCGCTTTGTTTGGCCATAAAAGTGCTGGGCTGTAGACATGTTGTGAAGGCGACTACTGTCCCTGAAATCATTGAGGTGTTCTTGCAGCTGGGATTTCAAACTGTACAGGAGTTATACATGCCCATAATCTGCTCTCCACAGAGTGCAAATGAGCACATTAATAAAAAGGGCTGTTACTCAATCGTGATTCAGGTGTTTTAGACCATTGGGAGTGGTTTATGGGTATAAATACTGCAAGTACTAGCAAAGTGTAGGACACCAGGATGTTTAGGAACTCTGCAGTATTTGTTTGTGAGCAGGCAGGAGTGCTTTTCTGTAGAACAACATATACGTCAATGTTCCCGCTACTATTCTTGGGGACTTTGCTACCCACGGTTTCCCTGGGTCATCACGAGACTTACCCTGACTCAAGGCACTCAGATAGAAGACGTTGTAACTACAACCTTGGCAGATGGATTGAAAGTGCTTCTGGACGGCTCAAAACATGATGGAGAAGCTTACTTAATCATAATGACTGGTCACTACAAAATGTTCTTGCGGTGATAGGAACGTGTTTCTTTCTGCATATTTGATTTTTCCATGAGAGTAGTTGGGAAACACAAATGCCTTGCAAGCAGCTTTCAGCCAGCCGGAAAGCAGACGACTGGCTCATGGGTTTAGCACCAGGTGAGCTTTGGAAATTCGTATGGAGACTATCAATACACTTTATGATTGGGAATGCATTTTCAATTACCATGGATTTTGTTGGGAGTTGTGTCTGTCTCATGTTTCTAGCAGTAATGGCGATTCATTCTGTGTGATATTACCTGTACATTGTCAGTAAATGTATTTGTGCAGAGGCCCCTCAAAGAATAATCTGGGCATGCACCAACTGTGCATCTTGCAGTGGTGGAATCTTATAGTAGCAATGACGGTTGGAGCATTCTTGTTTTTCCTTTCCCTTACAGTTCTGAACATTTGGAACTGAGTGCCTCTGTTCCTTCCAACTGTGGTGGTAGACAGACTAGAAACCTCATCATGTCCTTCAGAATGGATTGTTCCCAGGCCTGCTGCCATGTTTCTAGTATACTCAATTTTTAAATTTTATTTGTTTGTTGTTTTTTACCAAGGATTTTTGGTAGATTTTGGTTGCAATGCCTAACTGTTTTTTAGGAGCCTAAATCTCATTTTCAAAAGAGATTTAGGCACTTAGGAGCCTAAATCCAAAGTGCCTAAAATCACTTTGGAAAAAGAGATTTAGGCTCTGAAATCACACATGTTATAATTGAAAACTAAGGAACAAGAGTTCAAGGTGTTCTTCTTGCCCTGCCACTTTGCTTGATTCATATCCACAGGTGCATGGTTTGGCCTGCTTACGGAAGGTCATTCGCCTTCTTGTTGCTCTGTGTGCAGTGCCTTCACCCGAGGACCAGAAAGGAACATCAGAATCATCTCCAGGCTGTGCCATTGCAGGAAGTATTAGTAGCTAAACCTTCTGGCTCTGGTATTCAGGAATCCATAAGTGTTGGGAGACCAGTCTTGGTTCTGACCATTGAAGGAGCTAAGAAGTCTGACAGTGTCTTGCTGCAGATATCTGCTTCCTTGACTGAAGCTACACCAACCGTTCCAGTCACTATGAATCCACAAAGATCAGCTTTGACTGAGCACAAATGCTTAGTCTCTGCTGAAAAAACCAGTCCACAAGAGCATATCTCAAAGAATCTGCTTTCCCATTTCTGCTCACTGAAGTTCAAAAGCATTCTCATAAGGCTCTGACCTCTAAAGACCTTTGAAACCTCTTTATAAACCTGTAATTCACCTAATGCTTCCTTGGAGATATCAGATTTTACTAATTCCTTGGTTACTATGATGGCTCAGATTCATCACATAGAGTTCCTTGAACTCCTTCGTTTAGATATGCCTTTGGATTGGGGTCCCCCATTAGAGCGCTGGATAAGTTTCTATCAGTGTGCAAAGGTAGAGGAAAGAAGTGTAAAGCATTGGAGCCAGTTCTTCCTTCTCTTTCTCCAGGAAGGAAAAAATCTTGCAAGATTAAACCTGTTTCCTTAGCTATGCAAACCTCCCCCTAAGACCTCAACTGGTTCTCCAGGGAAATATGTCTGAGCTTTTCAACTTTGCAGTTACTCGAGCTGCTGTTCTTACCTTTAGAGACTTCTTTGAATTGGGCTTTGGATTCACATTCAGATTCGCAATCAGACCATAACTGGTCTGATACCTTTCCTTGCTTTCTTCCCAGAAAATAGATTAGGGAACCTACAACGCATTATCAAAGCTCTTGTTTCCATCTCTTCAGACTGCAAGATCGTCATCTCTCTCCCAGGGATTATGCTGGGGAGTTCCTGTTGGGTGGTGGCAGGACTGGGAGATACCACATGGGCAGTGTGGTCATATGGGTCTTCCCTAGGTATTATCCTAATTTTAAGAGGTCTGAAGAAAAATAGCTGCAAAGCCTTCTGCCAGGGTTTAGTACAAATGTCATGCACCAGATCTGTTCTTCCCAGATCTATCGCGGTCATTGATATTTAGGGAACCATCTCCTTTTACTAGTCCTACACATATCGTCTGAAGAGGAAGTAGAACATCTTATTGAATGTCTGAATGCAGATACAGCTACTGATGTTTAAACTTCACTGGATGACTTTTTGGGTGCAACATCATCTTCCTCTCTTTCCAAAGATACGCTCCAATTTCATGAGTTCATAGGAAGGATGACTACCTTAAAAATCCCTTCAGTAGCATCAAAGAAAACTATACATCCAGTTTTTGATGTTTTGGTTTCATCCTCCAGGAGTCTGTCCTCTTAGACAGTTTATTACAGCCAGTGAAAAATACTCGCTTAAACCCTGCATCTTGGCAACTTCTAAAAAAGGAGACAGGTTGTACCAACTCTCTCCTAAGGGCTTTCCACACCCATCCTTCTCAAAATTCATTAGTGGTGGATCTGCAGCTCAAAGAGGTAATGGGACTCAAGTCCACTCTGCAGTCTCTGACAGAGAAAGTAAGAAGCTAGATGCTCTGGACATTAAAATAGCTAGTTATCAGGCTGTGATGTCCTATTACTAATATCATTTATAGGAGGAAAATAGCACTGTTTCCCCAGTTGCTGTCAGAAGACAAGAGCAAACTGGTCAAAGCATTGATTACTGAAGGTTGTTTGGTTGCTAACCACACCCTGAGATATTCCTTCAGTACTTCTGATCTAGCATCTAAAGCTGTAGCACCCTCGGTTACCTTGATGTGCTACTTGTGGCTATGCTCATCTGGACTAACTATTTGATAGTGAAGGGCTGCTTAACTGTAAAAGAGAAACTCCTAGAGAAATTAAGGTACAAGTCTACAACAAGGTCTAGGGGTACCAGTGTTTTGTTACTAGGGACAGTCTCTGCTTTCTGTTCCTTTCAGGGAAATACCAGCTCAACTTCAATAGACACACAAATCCTACAAACTTTTAAGTTAAAAGGTAGATCTGCTGCCTCATCTACCTCTGCACTGGCCTCTTGGTTTGACAGGATTCATGAAAACACCAAACGGGATTTAAACCTGCAAACAGCCTTTCTTTCATTTGGAAACCATCTCCCATTTATTAGAGCCTTGGAGTACTGTCACCACAGATCGTGAATCTTGGAGATTAACAGGATTATTCCATTCAGTTTGACACTAGCATTCTGCCCAACTCCTGCTTCCTCATACCTCTTCAGGGATCCTTCTCATGAGAACTTGCTAAGATCAGAAGTAGGTTCACTACTAGAGTTAGTTCCTGAAGAGTTTTGGGGAAGGAATTTTATTGCAGGTACTTTTTGATCCCCAAGGAGGCTCCAACTCATTGTAGACCTTTGGAAGCTCAGTTCTGTCATAAGAAGATTCAGATTTCTCATGCTTACTATCGCTTCACATCCTTATCCACCCAAGATTGGGTTTGGGTTCTCGATTTGCAAGATGCTTATTTACACATCTCAGTCACATATTTGCATTGAAAATACTTGAAGCTTGTTGTGGGGGAGATGATCAACACAAGGTCCTATCATTTCGTATGTTTATGGCACCTCAAGTGTTCATAAAATCTTTTTCAGCAGTACAGGCACAATTGAGACGTCAGGATACCCATATCCTGACTTGAATGTTTGGCACCTCATGGTATCCTAATAGAAGGATCTGGAGCAAAAGCTATATTATAAATACATACCTCATTCAAAATAAATTGGACAAAATGACACCATTCAGAATTGCCAATAAAAGTCATGATCTGGGTTGGAGCTCTCAAAAGGCAGTGCTTTCCTTCTGGAAGAAAGGTACTTAGAAGTGGAACAGGAGAACTCATGTTATATGGTGATTGATGTTCTTCCTTACACAATTTGCCTTATGGTGATGTACGTAACTCTGCGTATCTAAAGATGAGCTCTCTTCATTGGCTAGCAAGACACTATATATCACATACAGATGGCATGTTTATGAAATTGATATTGCATTATTGAGAGATGCATCCTTCATACGTTGGGCTCTTGAGCCCTTTCTACCTCAGCTGCAGGGCGGAGTGGTTTAGGTATTGATTATAATGTTTTATGTCAACAGACAGGTGGAGCACATTCCTGTCAACTGTGCAGAGTTGTATAGCCCTGTGGCAGTTGTGCTTAGTCTACCAAACTAATCTTATAGCTCTACACCTTGCAGGCATGGACAGTATATTGGCAGACCAGCTGGGCAGACATTTACACAGCATGAGTGATCATTCAAGAATTGGTAGTGAACAATATTTCCCTCTGTGGGAATGTTTGGCAAGATATATTTCCAGATGCCAGAGGTTTTGCTTCACAGTACGAGCAGACAATCAGTTCATCTTGGATACATACTTTCTAGACTTTTTGGGTAGATCTCCTCTCTGCATTCTTCCAATTCCTCTAATTCAGAGAGTTCTCAGGAAAATCAAATATCACAAAACCAGGGCTGGTGTTATAGTCCCAGGTTGGGCAAGACAACAGTGATTCTCAGATCTACTGTGACTATCACAAAGGGTTTATCTGTGTCTGCAGCAATTCCCGACCTATTGACTCAACAGAGTTCAAATTTGCTATCAGTACACAGAGTGTCTCCACTTAACAGCATGGACCATTGGACTTTGACAGAAGTAAAAATGTTGTTAAAGTTAATTTTTAAAATCAAATTTACACAAATTAAGAAGCAAGGTACTGTACATCTGGGGTCAGGCTTGGGTTATGAGGGATTATAAGTGTCGGTTACAAGGTTCATAAGATATATACATAGTACATAACCAGCATAGACCCAGATTGGGAAGCAGGAGTTTTTAAAATGTCAGTGGATAAGTGATCTCGGGTATGCCACCCATAGAATGTATTTAGAGTCCAGGTCTGTATTGGTGTAGTGAATAAGTACATGGGTGGGGTGCATCCCTTGGTTCGTCAGGGAAGGAAGGAAGTGGGTTATTTCTCTGACTGGTGTTCTTGATTACTTGACCTGGTACTGTCGGTGTCCTGTGATGTGCTCCGTGTATTACTACTTACAAACTCTTCCCAGAGACCAGTGTAGTGTGCAAAGAGCACTTATAAAGTGGCTGTGGTGTATACTGTGGGGATGAGGATGTGAGTGCAGGCATAGAACCAAAGTGGTCAGGCTAGTTGTCTACTCTTTTGCATCATCAGAACTGGAAAGATCTGCTTGTCCTGCACTTCCATTTCCTGATCATGTATGTATTCTGCATTTGTTGTCCTCGGTCCTGGCTTTGATCTCTTCCATCAGCTCTTCAAGCATCTTTGTCTTTTTTAGCTCCAGCTGATAACACTGGTCATATTGACCAGCAGTTTCCCTTTGGAACTCTTGTAGCACGTCTGTCCTGATTCTTCATTGCTTGATGAGGCGGTCGCTCAATGTTTCTGAGGCATTCATGGGTGTCTCTCTCTCTCTCTTTTTTTCTTTTTTTAAAGCGTAACCCTGGAGATGTCCTGGGAGGAAGGAGAGGGAACTTTTTTTTTTTTTTTTTAAAAAGGGTGGATCAGGGAAAGGAGTAAATAAGCATAATTTCTATAGTTTATCACATTTTTCTTACTTTCCAGCAACATGGGTGCTTTTATCTATGGTTTCACATGCCAAACTTAACTTGAGGCATTTTTCTCACCTTCTCCAGTGTTAGGGTGGTAGACACCCTTTTGTTACTAGTTTACTTTTCTAAATTTAGATGAAGTAATTTTTTAAAAATTTAATACTAATGATCAGGTGGTGGGGTCAAGGGAGAAGCTCAAAAGCCGAGGGGAACAATGGCAGTAAATATTCCACATTATTTTAGGTAGTGGCTACTGTGAACTAAGCAGTATTCTGGAGTTGCCGAAGTGGAAAAGGGAACAAATGTTGCAGGGAGTTGGACAAAATTCAGCACCATTTGCAGTTGAATTTTTCATCTCTTAGATAACACCAGACTACTGGAGGAAAGGTATAGGCAAGAGTTCTGTTTGAGATGAGATGTGGGGGAGGAGGCGGCAGAGGCTGGCTTAGCTTTCCACACAATTTACTTGATCCCTTGGAGAATTTGCTTAGTGAAAAGTTTTCTCACATTTTTTCACAGGCATAGGCAAAGATAAGATCTAAAATTAACAAGCTTTTAAGGTAAAGTCTGTTACTGGTACTTGCAGAATGCAATACCTCCTCTTCCCCATCACCACCACTCTCCGTAACTGCAGGTGTGTGTTTGACACCTTTGTTTTGTGTTTTTGGTTTTTTTAGGTGTGTGGCTTATGCTTTGCTTTATGGAGGAAAACTGTTGACCTGTATTGCTTTTTTCCAGCATATGCCGTAAGTACCATTTACTGGCACAGTGGCACATGTGAGCTGTATATGGATTAGCATTTCCTTATATGGCTAATGAATTATGACTTGCTGTTTGCATGTATGTCAGTTGAAAGCTGCCCATTACTGTTGTAACAATAAAAATACACTTGGTTAAGCATCAGACCGTTTGTGTGTGCACTTTTCTGTTCCCCCCCACTTCCTTGTCATTTATCAGGAATATGTCTATGTGCAAGGATTGGGGGTGGGCAAAGCAGGGAGGGATGAGGGTGAAGGGACACGTAACGTTTTTGCTGTAAAATGTAACATCTGCAGTAGTAAAGCTTTAACAGTGGTCACCATTACTCCCAGACCACATCTTTACAAATATAAAATTATAAAGGTTATTTACAAGCCTGAGAAGATGTGTTCTCATCATTGTTGAAGTCTGGATCTACCTCCAGTGGTGTGTGTGTTTGAAAGTTACTAGAAGTTTTGGGATTCTGGCAGCATTTTCCCAGGCCATGAAGTTTCAGCTGTGGTGGGCCCTATTTCAGTGGTATCAGCCACAGTGTTCTGTGACTTGAAGCTTGGGGTCATTATTGTCCCATTTTAGTAGAATGACAGGCCTTACTGTCCATAGTATATTCTGGGATTGTGTTAGGGCATATGCTAATTATATGGTCCATTTCATCGTAAGATTGAAAGTAAGGCCCCTTCCATATTTGGCGTTGTCCTTAGCTTTTTGGCAGGTATCTTTCAGGCACCTTATCCCCTCCCTGAATTGGTTTCCCGTCTAGTGTATCTCCATCTGGACGAGCTTCTTTTGCAATGCCATTGTAATAGGCTTTTATTCCTATTACTGGAACCAAAGTCATGCACTGAGGGCACCTCACTCCAAAAGTTTACTGGCACTTCTTATGAGTGCCTCTGGCCAGAAGGCAACCTGTAATGCCTTTTGCTAGCCATGTATTTGAATCCAGGACCTTGTGGAAAGAAAGGTTGACTGATGTAAACAGCTCACAAGGAAAGGCCATAACAATGTGCTGGACAATATGTACCGATTTGTATCTTCTAAACCAGGGGTAGGCAAATCTGAGTATGGAAATTGTATGGCAGGCCATGAATGCCCAGTGGGGGAGGAAGACTCTATGGGGTGTAGCATGGAGGGGGCTCTATAAAGGGGGGGGAGTGGGGACTCATGGGGTGTGTGTGTGGGGGGGCTCTGCGGGATGGTACTGGGGACTCCTAGTTTGCCCACCCCTGTTCTAGACCCTGTGACCTCTTGACCAAGGAGAACTTGGGGGGAGCAGATGGTCAGGCATCCTCACTGGTCATTTTGAGGGACTGATTTAGGTTTGTTTTAATCCTGCATTGATCTGGAGGTACACTGACACACTGAGCCTAAAACAGGGCTAAAGCCTAGGCCTTGACCTGGATTAGCTGACACAATTTGTAATTTATCAAGCTCACAATTTAGAGATTTGGGAATATGGACAGAGGGTGAATTATAGTTGAGGGAATCACTGAGCTATAACAACCATAAATCCTAGTCTAGATGAGGCCCAGGTGTCAAAGAGAAATGAACCTGAAGGTTGCCAGATCCTTTTCCCATGTCATGCTGCAAGCTCCATGCAATGGGGTAGCTGTGTCAATCCAAAATTCAATCTTCCCACTCCTTTCAATTGTATCTTTCAACAGCTTGCTTGTGGTGCATACCCCCATCCTTTCTCCAAATCAGCAGAAATACTGTGGGCTCCCCATTAAGTCAAACCTTTAACAAAGGATGCAGAAGGAGGGTGACACCACTATCCCAACTTAGTTTAACTAGAATATCACTGTTTTCCAAACAGGTCTTTGTGTCTAACCTTATCAGCAGAATGCAGCAGCCCCTCCCTTCTAACAGGAAATTAAGGTAAAGGGGCTGAGATGTTAAAACAAAAAGAACCAAAAAAGATATTAAAATGAAGGGTTAAAAAATGGACATCTGAATATCTTGTGAAATTTTAAGTCACTTCTTCTGTGTATGCATTATACATTTTAATTACAAGAGTCCTTTTTGCCACAGGATTCCGAAGGCCCAATATTTAATTCCTTTCCTACTATCTGCACTTTTTTTTAACCAGTTTAAGTGTATGTTCTTTGAATGTTACCTCTAAAGTATGTTTGCTTTTATATACTTGTAAACTACAGGATGGCTTACTTGATATTCAGAGTTCATAGTGTCACTGAGATTTAATCTTGAAAGTGTCATATCTTGCTACATTCTATTACTCTTATATATATATATATATTGTGTTTTGCCAGGAGAGTAAACTAACATTAATTTTTATCCATTACCTCAAGTAGATGAGATGAGTAGATTTTGTGCATAAGCAGCTAAAATTTAATGAGAACTAGTGATGACCAATGGCTTTGCTGCTCAAATTTATGGTTTTATTGTAAGTATGAGTGAGGATGGGTGGTGAGTGTGTTGTTCTGAGACATATTGATTTGTGCAGGTGGAAAATGAGAGGTGTGTGCACTGCAGGGGTTTTTGTGTGTGCTGGTTATAGTGTTGTGCAGGTGGTTCTGTTGATTTGTGTTGGGGGAGGATTATGCTGGGCGATTTTGGGTTGTGGGGAGTTTGATTCACCAACTGCATAACTCAATACGCTCTTTGAAGAACTGTGGCAGTTGGGCCAAGTAATCCACCATCTGTGCAATCTCTCATATTACTGACTCATTACCTCCATTATAATTGTTGCATGTAAATTAGCTGTAGCTTAAAGGTAGTGAGTGTTATATTTGATATTACAGTGGTTTAGGACTGTTGGCATAGGTAGATGCATGCCTTACTTTTTATTATATATAGACATTGTGTGCACTAACTTTAATGCTTTGTGACTCTCTTACAGTGCTGTAAGATGAGACTTTTCTGTAGTAAATGACATCATTTGTAAATATGTGAGAATTGGTTTAAATTAAACTCAAATCCTGAACTTATTTAAACAAAATTCCTTTTATACTGTGTATATGCTTCCCGGAGAAGTTTTCTTTTTCTTTTATTACTGAAAAAATCTACCCCCTGGATGCTAATGTCACTGTCACATTGATTTGCAGTCTCCTGTAAAGGGAATTTGCGAAGATGGTGATAGGTTTCATAGCAGTACTTATTTCTGCAGTGTCATAGTTGTATGTTGAGCTTGATATCCATAAGACAGGGTCCTACAATGCATGAGGTTATCACTCAGTAAGACAGGAGAGACACAAGAGGAAAACACATGGGGAAAACAGTGCAAGGGAAGGTGCCAAAACCCTGCAATAGCCTGCTGCATGGGAAGTGTGGATGTGAATGTGCATATAGATTCTGTTTAGCATTTGGAAAAAGTACAGAGTTTGTAAGTGTAATCACTTTGTCTGACAATACAGACAAAAGAAAACTGTAAATTCAGTGAAGGAACTCTGTTCCAGTGATAAACCATTGTGCACTGATTCCATACAATAGTAGTCACGGTAGACAAACTAAACTATTACATTGAACACCAGTGGCACATTGTGTACAAGTTGGATACAGATGCTGAAATCGTGTATTACCACATGATCGTTGTGCAGACTGAAAAACAGACTTCCACTGATCCAGCAAGCGATGGATTCCTTATTTCTGTGGCGGGAAGCTGCTGCTTCACTCCAGTATGCAGAAAACAGAGAAGTTAGGCACACCTGTGTCACTGTCACAGTGGGGACAAACACCTATTTTACATCTGGAATCAGGCCAGCAATTGGGTCTTGTGAAAATACAAGCTACCCTGTGAATGGTCAGGGCAAAACAAAAAGAGACTTTACAAGTGATCATGAGCATGTTAACTTTGTTGGGAAAGTTCATAGATAATCTAATTGATAAAACTGTGCATATGAGAAGATTGCTGAGGCGCCTGAAACAGTGAAAATGAAATAAATATTACAGTACTCGTCTCTGAATTGCATGGCAATATTTTAATGTTTTTTGACATATAAAAAGTTCTTTGCATGCCTCTAAAAATGGACTAGGTGTAGTATTGCTGCAAAGGAAAGACTGACTCGGGACCTGTAGTATAGGCATTCAGAACCTTCACAAACACAGAACGCAGATACATGCAATTTGGAAAGGATACTGTAATCACCTTTGGTTGCAAAGCTTTCCACAGCTGTGTCTGTTGATTGTGACTGAAACTGATTGCAAGCTGTTGCTACTTGTTTCTTTCAAAGAATCTGTTGCAAGCATCACATAAGTTTCAAAGTGTCTTACTGAACTTCAAAAATATGATTGATTTCAATCAAGGAAATCTATTTAATTGTCCAATATTTGGGAGGAATAATTCCATCAAGATCAAGAGCCAGAAACTGAATCTGATGTTGTCCACGTCAACTGGGTAGAGTACTTAGGTGCTGTCTAACCTCACGTGGGAAAAGTAACAAGGTGATAGAGCACAGGATGAGACACTGCAGTCCGTGATATATGTTGTACTTCTCAGATGGAAAAAAGCGTCTAACTACTATGTACCTCACAGGTATAATTTCTCTGTGGTAGATGGTGTTCTCCTTAAAGGAAGGTAAGTGGTGTAAAGTAGAGGTGGTGTGGTTTTGTGGAATGTTGGTCCATCTTCTTTGGGGAGAGGGGACTGTATAGTTTGGATGGCTTCCACCTCCATAGAAGGGGTACCAATCTCCATTGGGACAGGCTGGCTAGAGTAGTCAGGAGGGGGTCAAACTAGTAGCAAAAGGAGAGGATAAAAAGAGGGATGATATGAGCACTTGAGATGATACCAAAATTAATCAAAACATGAAGAGAAGAAATTCTTGAATTACCTTACACCAATGGCAGAAGCTTGAGTAACAGACCAGAGAAATTAGTATTGCTCATTTATCAGCATACATTTGATCCAGTTGGTATTAATGAAATCTGATGGGATGATCCACACAATTGGAATGTTAAAATCAATGGTTCTAACCTATTTTGGAAGATCGAGTAGGCAAAAAGAGAGATGGAGTGGCACTCTGTCAAAAATGGCATTACCTGTTTCTGAGTCACTGATAACTTGGAAGAAAATAACCTTTGAATAGTTATGGATCAGTCTCCTAACAGATACAGCACTAGATGGGATACTAGCTGGTGTCTGCTACAGACCATCAAATCACACTCAGAACCAGGATGACTGTCTCCTTAGGCACCTCTTTCTAATGTATCGGGGGAAAAAGCCCTGCACGTCATTGGGGGATTTCAATTTGAATGACATATGCCTGAGATCTCATGTGGACAGTATTAAAGCATCCTTGGAATTTCTAATCATTATAGATGACAATTTCCTAATTCAAAGAGAGTTGCAGTCAACACCAGGGAATTCTTTATTAGCTATGCCTTGTCCTAACAGATAAAGAGGAATTGATAACAGAACTAAAAATTAATGGTAGCTTAGGTGCAAGTGATCATGAATTGATCAGATCTATAATATGAAGAATAAATCCAGACCAGTCTTTATATATTCTTGATGCTTTAATAGGTCCAGTTTCACAAAACTGAAAACAATTATGAGCTAAATCAGTCAGGAGGAAGAATTTAATCAGAAAAATGAATGATAATTGAGAATCATTTAAGAAAATCTTACTAAGATGCTCAAGAAGCTAGAATCCCACAATCAAGGAAGAAGGCTGTACTAGTTAAAAACTGACTTGGTTTACAGGGGAAGTGAAAGCAGCTATTTAAAAAAAAAAAGGGGGGGGGGAGAAAGGGGAAATTATTATTAATGAATATAAACCAGAAGCTAGGAATCGTAGAAAATTCATAAGGGAAGCAAAAAGACACCAAGAAAAATCTGTGGCCAGCAGAGTTCAGGACAATAAAGAGGAGTTTTCAAAATATATTAAGAACAAAAAGAATCCTGACAGTGGTGTTGGTCCTTCTACTAGATGGAAATGGTAGAATTGTCAATAATAATGCAGAAAAGGCAGAAATATTCAGCAAATATTTCTGTTCCGTATTGGGGGGAAAACAGATTATGTAGTCTCATCATATGATGATAACTTTATAGATAACTGAATCTTTCCATTCCACTAGTATCTCAGGAGGATGTTAAACAGCTTCTATTAAAGATAGACATTTTTAGTTCAGCAGGTCCAGATGACTTGCACCAAGAGTTTTAAAAGAGCTGGCTGAACAATTAATTCCAATTTTCAGTAAGTCTTGGAGCAGTGGGGAAGTTCCAGAAGAGTGAAAGAAAGCTAATGTTGGGCCAGTTTTTAAAAAGGGTAAATGGGATGACCAGGATAATTATAGGCACATCAATATAGATACAGATCCTGGGCAAGATAATGGAGCGGTTGATATGGGACTCCTTTAATAAATAATTAAAGGAGAATGCTATTCAGCATGAGTTTATGGAAAATAGAATCTGTCAGACTACCTTAATACCCTTTTTAATGAGATTACAAATTTGGTTGATAAGGGTAATAATGTTGACATAATATATTTAGACTTCTCTAAGGGGTTTGACTTGGTGAAGCATGATATTTTGATTAAAATCTAGAACCGTATAAAATTAAAATGCACGTTAACTGGACTATAAACTGGCTAACTGATAGGTCTCAAACGTAATTGTAAACAGGGAGTTGTCATGGAGTAGGTGCATTTCCAGTGGAGTCTCACCGTGATCAGTTCTTGTCCTTATGCTATTTAAGATTTTTATCAGTGACCTGGAAGAAACACAAAATCATCACTGATAAAATTTGCAGCTGACCCAAAATTGCGGGTGTGGAAAATAATGAAAAGGAAAGGCCACTGATGCAGAACGATCTGGATCACTGGATAAATTGGGTGCATGCAAATAATGTTCATTTTAGTATGGCTAAAAGTAAATGTATACATCTAGGAACAAAGAGTGTAGGCCATATTTACAGGATAGAGGACTCTATCCTGGGAAGCAGTGACTCTGAAAGATTTAGGGAGCTATGGTGAATAATCAGCTGATCATGTACTCCCGTTGTGACACTATAGCCAAAAAGAGTTAAGGCTATACTAGGATGCATAAACAGGGAAATCTAGAGGAGGAATAGAGGTTACTTTATTTGTCACTAGTGTGACCTCTGCTGAGCACTATGTCCAGTTCTGGTGCCCTCTATTCAAGAAGGATGTTGATATATTGGAGAGGGTTCATAGAAGAGCCACAAGAATGATTAAAGGTATAGGAAACATACCTTCTAGTGATAGACTGAGCTCTTTGAGTCTATTTTAGGTGAACAAAGAGAAGTCTAAAAAGTGACTTGATTATAGTCTGTAAGTATTTACCTGGGGAACAAATATTGAGTAATGGGCTCTTCAGTCTAGCAGAGAAAGGTATAACATGAACCAATGATTGGAAGTTGAAGCTAGACAAATTCAGACGGCAAATAAGCTATCATTTTATTACAGTGATCTTATTTAACCAGTGGAACAACATACCAAGGTTTGTGATGGATTGACCATCGCTGATCATTTTGAAATCAAGATTGGATATTTTTCTAAAAGATATGCTGTGGGAATTATTTTGGAGAAGTTCGATGGCCTGTGTTAAACAGAGGTTAGCCGAGATGATCAAAATGGTCCCTTCTGGTCTTGGACTCTGAATCTGTGTAGGCATTTTGTGACCCAGTTAAACTAGGGAAAAAAGAGGACTAGCAGTAATATATTCAGCAGGTATGAGCAAAGATATCATTGTTAAGGTAAAGGTTTCTACCACATGCCAAATGTATAGAACACCGGTAGGTAGGGAACCATATTCAAGATACAGACACATCAGTTAGAGTCTGGGATACAGATGAGGTGGACATTTTTGCTCTAGAGGCCAGAAATTATTGTGCTGTTATTGATGCGTATTCAAACTATCCAGAGGTGGCTCAACTAAAGAAACCCACACTGGCTTTCAGAGAAATAGTACAGCTTGGTTGTATTATAGTTTGAGTAAAAACTCTTCCCCCCCCCCCCCCCCCCCCATGGAGAGTCATTAGACTTGCTTGATAATGATGTGTCAGACACAGCAATGCCAAAACAGCAAGAAGCAGTTGCATCTCTGGGTCCATCAGCTGACTGGCCTGCTGCAACTTCCAGAAAAACAGTGACAGAATGATTTAGTGGCCCCTCCTCCCCCTCCGTTCCACCAGTGACTTAGATTGATTTGTAGAATTAATTTGTTCATATAGATGATAGAGAATTTTTAATTATTTTTTTTATAAAAGTGTGGCACAGGTGCTATTGTTATGTACAGGTGTTGAGTGTGCCTGAATAATTCTGAGAAAAGAAAAGGAGTACTTGTGGCACCTTAGAGACTAACCAATTTATATGAGCATGAGCTTTCGTGAGCTATAGCTCACTTCATCGGATGCATACACCATCCTTGCCCATACATCCTTAATTTGGTTCCCCTGTGTGTATACATTGATAGTCTTTAATGATGACATGACATATTTTTTTCCACAGGATCCCTAACTTATTCAGCTCATAGGATGGCTTAGGGTGTGAATCTGAGTGATATTGTGAATGAGGCTGTGGTCTGTAGGACGCCTGCTTTGTTGTTTATTGTGAAGAGTCAGGAGACTGCGGGAAGAGACTGGATGGTGGTCTAGTTAAGGCAGGTGGCCTGTCTTATATTCTGGTTGATTAACTGGGGCCAGATGTGGAGAAGTGCTGAAAGGCTCATGATTTTGCCCGGGGAGGGGGGGGCGAGGGCGGGGATCGACAGCACAAGAGAGACAGTCTTCCTGCTCCCAGTTCTGGTGCTTGGCACTACAGTGGAAAATTGTAGCTCAGCCCTTGTAGCCCTACAGTGGAAGATGCTCATTCACTTTGTTGGGGTAGTGCACGTACAATCTGGGCTCATAAAAGCTGTGTGGGGATGGAGCATGCACAATACACATGAAAACTTGAAGCCTCTCCTCAGCACAAACTGACTTTCAGAGGTTTTATAACTCAGCCAGATCACAGTGGATTTTCACAAGGATAGCAAAAGGCACATCCCTGACACAAGGGCAGTCATCACCCTCTCTATCCCTACTGCATTTAAAGTCCACACACCAAATTTTGGAGGCACTAGAACTTAATTGTAAGAACATTTTAACATGTGCAAAACAATAGTTTCCCCCTAACTTCAGTCTGAGAAACAGCTGAACTGTTTTTTAATTGAAACTTTTCAAAACAGTTCAGCCACGGGCAGGCACCCCGCAGGGAAAGTTTCAGCCCAAACAATTACAGCTTGTAAAGTTATAAGCAAATTAAAACATGAGTTTACAATGGGAAGTGTTTGGCACTGACAGCCTTTTATAACATCAGGGTGGAGTGATTTAAATCAAGGAACAATGTAAGCTGCCTTTACCTGACTAAGAGCTTTGACAAACCTCTAGTCAACAGTGTTTAGGTCAGAATTGTTAATACCAACAGACCAAAATGTTTAAAATCAGAGGACGTGTGCATGTATGGACCTTTATTATTAGCAATGTTCTCCCATGAAAGCTGATATCTGTTGCTTTTCTGGGGAGCAGTTGGTAATTTGCTTATGCATAGCATCAGTATCATGGCCAGCACCATCACCAATAGGTGAAACCCAGAGCTATACTGTCATACCATTGTCTTTTTTTTCCTGATTCTGAAACATGCTCTGACCAGATGTGTTGAGGAATCAAACCAAATGATACTCCATCCTCTGTAGTGTCAATTTCTTCCCCTATCTTATTCCTCCTACCACCTTTTCTCATCTTTTCTTCCATCTAATAAGAGTCAGCTTGTCTAGTGAGGACAGAGTGAACCTTGCAACACTTTCCTATGACCAAAGAGGCAAGCTAAACGATGCTTTAGCCCAGCTCTAGTTAAGTTTCCCAAGTCCTTGGGTGGGTAATAAGGTAGGACTGTCAATCGATTACAAAAATTAATCACACGATTACAAAAATAGAATACCATTTATTTCAATATTTTTGGATGTTTTCTATATTTTCAAGTACATTGATTTCAGTTCCAACACATAACAGTGTACACTGCTCACGTTATATTTATATTTGATTATAAATATTTGTGCCGTAAAGAACAAAAGAAATAGCATTTTTCAGTTCCTCATACAAGTACTGTAGTGCAATTTATCATGAAAGTTGAATTTACAAATGTAGAATTATGTACAAAAAAATCTGCATTCAAAAATAAAACAGTGTAAAACTTCAGAGCCTACAAGTCCATTCAGTCCTACTTCTTCAGCCATTCACTCAAACGAGTTTGTTTACATTTGTAGGAGATAATGCTGCCCGCTTCTTGTTTACAATGTCACCTGGAAGTGAGAACAGGTGGTTGCATGGCACGGTTATAGCCCGTGTTGCAAGATGCGCTAAAGAGTCATATGTCCCTTCATGCTTCAGCCACCATTCCAGAGGACATACGTCTATGCTGATGTGGGGTTCTGCTCAATAACAGTCCAAAGCAGTGCAGACCGATGCATGTTCACTTTCATCATCTGAGTCAGATGCCACCAGCTTGAAGGTTGATTTTCTTTTTTGGTGGTTCGGGTTCTGTAGTTTCCACATCCGAGTGTTGCTCTAAGACTTCTGAAAGCATGCTCCACACCTCATCCCTCTCAGATTTTGGAAAGCACTTCAGATTCTTAAATTTAGGGTCGAGTGCTGTAGCTCTAGAAATTTCACATTGGTACCTTCTTTGTGTTTTGTCAAATCTGCAGTGAAAGTGTTCTTAAAATGAACAAGGTGCTGGGTCCTCATCCGAGACAGCTATAACAGAAAATATGTGGCAGAATGCGGGTAAAACAGAGCAGGAGACGTACTATTCTCCCCCAAGGAGTTCAGTGAAAATGTAGTTAACGCATTATTTTTTTAACAAGCGTCATCAGCATGGAAGCATGTCCTCTGGAATGGTGGCCGAAGCATGAAGGGGCATACGAATGTCTAGCATATCTGGCACATAAATACCTTGCAATGCCGGCTACAGAAGTGCCATGCAAACGCCTGCTCTCACTTTCAGGTGACATTGTAAATAAGAAGCCAGCAGCATTATCTCCCATAAATGTAAACAAACTTGTTGCCTTAGCGACTGGCTGAACAAGAAGTAGGACTGAGTGGACTTGTAGGCTCTAAAGTTTTAATTTATTTTGTTTTTGAGTGCAGTGATGTAACACAAATAAAATCTACATTTGTAAATTGCACTTTCACGATAAAGTGATCGCATTACGGTACTTGTATGAGGTGAACTGAAAAATACTATTTCTTTTGTTCATTTTTACAGTGCAAATATTTGTAATAAAATTAATACAAAGTGTGCACTGTGTACTTTGTATTCTGTGTTGTAATTAAAATCAATATATTTGAAAATGTAGAAAAATATCCAAAAATATTTAATAAATTTCAATTGGTATTCTATTATTTAAAAGTGTGATTAAGATTGCGATTAATCATGATTGATTTTTTTAATCCCGATTAAATTTTTGAGTTAATCGCCAGAGTTAACTGCGATTAATCGACAGCTCTATAATAAGGTAATGTAATATGTACTTTGCCAGTGATTTTCCAACAACTGAATTGCAAGTATCAGACAATTTTTTTCTCTTTTTCTGTTTCCCCTTTTTATTTGTTTTAAGAAGAAATGGAATTGGATTTTAACAAATACCCCAACGATTTACTACAGAGGGTATGTATACACTGCAGCTGGGAGCTTACTACTGCGTCGAGTAGTGTCTCTGTTTGTGCTTTACGTTAGGTATGCATGCACTTCTCAAGCCCTTGATTGAAGATTTCGAGCTAGCAGTGTCCGTTCTGTCACTGCATGTGCCCTATGCCTCCTTGTGGCAGATACCATGGCTACCTGGGCGACCTGCCATCAGTTCCTTCTCTACCACCTCAGCCTGAGATGGAGCCCTAGCGTGTCCGAATAGAGCGTACTTGGCCTTCTCTCTCTTTTTCCCAAAGTTAGTTTATTGTTGTATTTTAGTGTTTTGGTATAGTTAGTTTTAGGCGGGAGGGTTATTTTTTGTCCCCCCTTTCTTTTACCCTCCAGGAGATTTGTCTTCTCCTGGTGGAGTATGCCTGGTTTGCCAGGCTTCAAATGTTGCCTTTTGCCTAGAGTCCGTACTCGTCAGCGACTGGCACTCTGTGTGTCCATTGCTTGGGGGAGTCTCAGGTCTCCTAGAAGCTTTCCTTCTGTTTGGCCCTTAAGTCCAGGGCAATGAAGAACAGGGAAATAAAGCTCACCCTCTGAGCAAGGTCGGGAGATCCCCTTGTATGTCTGTCCCTGGACAGATCGAGTGCCCTGTCAACCTCAGGACATGTGTCCCCTAAGAAAGAGAAGTCTTTGGCGCCTGCTGGGAAGACTCTCAGAAAGAGGAGCATAAACTCTATGAGGAGCCAGCTCCAAAAAAGACCATGTCCCTGTTGAGATCTGTCTCAGAGCGTACTGCTGAGGCATAGGACTCTTCCTTGGGTATGGGTAGGCCCACAAAGCCTTGGAGTTCCAAGGACAGGAAGCATGGCTCCAAAAGGGCATCTATACCCTCCACCAGTAAGGAGGGTGAGCACAGGGTACCATCGAGTTCAGCCCTGCCACTGTCACTGAAGGATACTACTGCATTGATGCCATCATGCGCTTTAACCAGCCATCTTGGTACTGATGCAAGCAGCTCATTCGGGGGTACCACTGCAAGTATTGGCACCTGAGATCTAAAATGCCTGTAGTATACCCATTATTGTAGGTGCCATTGGCCCCAGTTATGGTAATGTCCTTACCAGAACCACAGGAGTTCCGATACTTGAGGGACATCTTGGTGTCGGATGAACCAGAGTCCCTGTTGTTGTTGGGTACCGAGTGTCTTCAGATATTTTTGTAGCTGGCAATGCTCTCCAGAGTGGTGATACCTATTAATGAGGCTCTCTTGGAACTGGCTAAGACGATGTGGCAAATGCCTTCCTATTCCACCAACGTGCGGCAGGCAGATAAGAAGTACCACGTGCCCCTTAAGAATTCCAACTCTTTATTTTCCCATCCCCCACCTAACTCCCTAGTGGTGAATGCAGTGAATCAACAGTATAGGCTGGAGATCTACCCCCACCACAAGAACCAAAAGTGGCTGGATGTCTGGCTGAAAATCTTTCACCTTTTGTGACCAATCACACAAGGATACTCCTCCACTGCTTCCATGATTGGCTCAGAACTGCCTATTTTTTGAACAGGGGCACCTTGTGCAGGTGGATGACGGTCCCCTTGCACCTAAAGAACTCCCTAAACTAGTGGAAGGAGCAACTTAATGTCCGTGTGGATGTCCCTTTGTGTTGCCCAACCCCATCAGTGACTCTAACAACCCACACATCCCTGTTGGATGGGGAGCCCACCTCAACAACCTGGTAGTTTAGAGCAGATGGACAATTTACAAAACCAATCTCTACAACAACCTGTTGGAGATCAACCAGGTTAGTCAGGAACTCTTGCCTCTATTTCCTGCCCCACATCTGGGGCAAAGCAATCAGGGTCAAGATGGAAAACATGTCCTGAATGTTTTACATCAACATGTAGGGAGGAGTAAGATCCGCCTCTTTGTGCATCAAAGCTATAAAGCTCTGGAATGGTGTATACCCTACCATATCCAGATTTCAGCAGTCTACTTCCTAAGCGTCCAGAATGCCCTTGGCAGACACTTCTCCCAGGACTACGAATGTCAGCTGGACACTCAGGTTCTTCACAGCATATTCCAGAGATGCCAGAAATTGATCTTTTTGTCACCTCTGTGAACAGCAAGCCACCTGTCTTCTGTTCAGGGGGACATGGATCACCATTCCCTTGGTGATGCCTTCCTTCTACCATGGCAGAAGAGTCTGTTCTATGCCTTTCCTTCAACAGCCCTAATTCTAGGGGTGCTGAACAAGATCAGGCAGAAAAAGGCCAGTTATTCTCATAATACCTACCTGGCTGAGGCAGACTTGGTACTCTTACCTGCTTCAGCTGTGTCCAACTGCTGATCAAGCTCCTGACCATTCCTCATATCTTCTCGAAAGTGGGTTGCTCGCATTACCCCAACATGGTGGTTCTGTGCCTCAGGATGTGGCTCCTGGATGGTTCTTGGGAACGGAGGTTTCCTGATCTATAGAGGTGCACCAGGTGTTATTAAACAGTAGAAAAACATAAACCTGCACTACTTAGCTGAGGAAATGGAAGAGATTTGTCCATCGTCGCTACCTCTGGTCTGAATTTGTTCCCCTTTCCCTCATCCAAGATTATCTGCTGGATCTGAAGACCTCCAGATTATTTATCATTTTGGTCAAGGTATGCCTTGCTGCCATATCAGTCTTTCATCCCCTGTCAAGGAATCCTCCATTTTTGTTCACCCCGTATAGTCTAGATTTATTAAGGATTTGAGTAATCTCTTCCCCCGCATTAGGCACCTCAACCTGGTTCTCAGCCACCACATGAAACCTCTATTTGAACCAAAGGCTTTCCATCATGTTGCCTGGAGAGTTGGAGAGATTGGAGCCTTGATGGTAGATCTCCCCTGTGCCATGTTTTTTAATAATAAGGTCTGTTTGTTTATGTCCGCACCAAAGGTTACATTGTGTTTTTCATCTTAACCAATCTTATCAGCCTACCAGTATTTTTTCCGAAAGCTCACGGTTCGCAGTAGGAATCCTCTTTCTATAGAAGGGCCTTATCCTTCTACCTGGATAGGATTCCATTTCAGAATCGCCTGGACTCTTCCTGTCCTTTTCAGATAGATCTAAGGGTGCTCCTGTTTCTTCTCAGAGACTTTCAAAATAGGTATCGGGTTGTATCTTTACCTGTTATGAGTTTGCAGGTGCTTGGTCCTCCTCCGCCTCCTGGGTGAGCGCACATTCAGACAGATTGCAGGCAACATCTGCAGCATTTTTGAAGAACGTTCCAGTATCTGAGATATGTAGAGCTGCTACTTAGACTTCAGTCCATACATTTTCAAAGCATTACGCACCGCTACATGCTGTCAGATCTGATGCTCCACATCTACTCTCCTTCCCCTCTGCTTTGGTTATTGCCTTGGAGATGATTGAATAGAGAAGGAACTAAGGGTGATTTTTCCCTGCATGACCCTATATCACCTCGGTGTCTGCCACAAGGAGGTATAGGGCACACGTGCAGGCTGAGCAAACACTGCTAGCTGGAAATCTCTGATCAAGGGCTCGAGAGGCACGTGCCCACCTGAGGGGGAGCACCTATAGGCATACACGTCTCAAACTACAGTAACTGTACAGGGCAAGTAATGTTTCCTTCTCAGCACGAGTAGACACACGCATGGTAGCTCTGCTCGAGCTAGTGGGCAAAAAGTAGCAGTGTAGTCAGGGTAGCATGAGTGGTGGTTTGGGTTAGCTGCCCACATACATACCCAGGATTTCCGGGTGGGTTTGTACTACTTTCATTGGACCAGTATTGTGCAGTCTCATCTTCCCCAGTGTGTAGTTGCGATAGGGGAGCCAAATGAGGTCTAAGACTCAGTATGTGCAAGATGGTTGATGCTGGTTGGCTGGGGTAACAGAAATTGATGCAATTTTGTCTTTTATCAAGATGTGTGTGATTTAGACATTTCAGTAGTTCATAGGCTGCTATTTTATGATCAGGCAGTAACACTGGCTTTTTCACCGGAACTTGTCCAGAAGAACTTACTTTTGCTTTTTGATACGGACTTGACCACAGTTGTCCATGTTTTGTCACTTGATTAGATTCCTATGATGCACTGTACATGAGATGACACCTGATACTATTTGAAAACTTCAGCTAATGAGCTATGTGTCTTCTTGCTCACCTAATGGTGGCTCTTGGAGGGAGAATGTAATGTTTGTGCTTCCTCATATATTCTTATTTTCAAGTGCAATTTTTTATAGCTGTAAAATGTTAGTAAACTTTGTGAATAAAACTAATAGAATATAGAAATACATTTTCCTTTGTTCAAACAGTAAAGTTCAATACTAATAATTTAGTGGTGAGAAAGGAAAGAATGAGAAGGTGGAAAAAGAAAACATAAATAGGATAAAAGTAGATGAGAGAGGTGAACTCATCCCTTTTATTTTAGGTGTTTGCACAGTCGTTTTTGTGGAAATAATTTGCTAAAAACTAGCATATAGGCACAAAATTATGCCTCCTTTTAGATTTGTATAGTTGTGTGGTTATAGGCCTAATGAATTCATTCCTTCCGGGTACAATTTGTGTTAATGACAGGGTGGATAAAAATCAATGATTTAAAAAATAAATAAATAAAAAAATATGATTTTTTTATTTAAATTGGATTTTTTTGATAAAATGCTTGTTGAGGAAAACCTACCTAAAGATAGCTTTAATTAAGATGCATTATAGCTCAAAGATATCTCATCATGGAATAGGGATTATAAATTCTAATTCTATAGTATGAAACAATATATTCATGTAATGTTTAAGAAAAAGTTTGTGAGTTCCAATAGTTCATGGATTAGAGACCCAATCTTATGGGGCTCCAAGGGCTTCTGTACAGATTATTTAGGTTAATCTTTCTATCTACCCAATGGGGCTCAGTCTAGAAGATACCATCAGAGATGCCTAGTTTTGCAGTTCTCAAACTGTGGATTTGTGTGTCCAGAGATAATGTGCTTGTTAACAGCAAAATTATTTTTAAATAAATAGTATATAGAGGTGAGAAATAATAAACCTCAACCCTATTGTCCCTCTGCAAATTTGTGTACGCAGAGTCAATCCCTTACCTCTCTCTAAAAGTGCAAAGTTTCAAAAAGTTCAATGAATAGAAGATTGTTGGGGGTGGAATAGATCTTGACAAGGAGAAGAAGTCTGGAGATAAATGTGAGAAGGGAGGGACAGGCAGTAGAAACAAAAGTGAAACTGTTTGAGCAGCATATTCCAGAAGTCTTGAGGTCTTTCTGAGTGTAGCCTTCATTGATTTGAGATCTACCATACCATTCTCTCAGTAGAAGGGAAAACCTATAATGGCAGCAGGCTGTAAAAGATACCCAGTTTGGGAATATTTCAATGAAGTTCCTCTACCTGTGGGTAAGACAGGCACGCGTGCAAAATGCAAACAGTGCAACAAAGAAGTGCAAGGTCTGGTTTCCCAAATGAAACAACATCATGAGAAGTGTTCCTTCTCAGGAGGAAGCTGTGTTGAAGATGATGAAAGGAACATGTCTGAACATGCAGGATCTTCAGGTTGGTAAACTTTATTGCATACTTTTTCTTAAGGACTGCCTGTCTTCGTTCTGGACTAGTCTTGAATTCTCATGTTTGAACAAAAAATACAGTTATTACTCTACAATAAATTACTAAATTACTTAAAAAAAAAAAAAAGCTGAAATATTCAGATCTTCCTTTTACAATTTCAGCTTTAAAGTACTACTGAGTGTCAGTGAATGCAATGAGTGATACTAAATGAGCAGTATAGTAATACTAATTAAATACCTGCATTGACTTACTTTGTTTAGGAGAATCCACCCTCAGCATACAGGATTCTGAAGACTATCCACCTTCAAGATCACCATCATTTTCTATAGTTTCAGAGTTATCTGCCAATGATAGTGTGTCAGTTACATCATGTATGTCACATAGCCACAGTATATCACCTGTAGCAAAAAGAAAAAAAAAATATTCATCATCCAGAAACAACCATAGATAAGTTTGTGATAAGAACTAGCAGATTACAAAATGGGGTAATTGATGAAAAAATTGCCTGGTTTGTTTCTGCAACAAACTCTACTTTCTGTTTGATTGAGAACCCACACTTCATTAATATGGTCCAGTCATTAAGACCAGGATACAGTCCACCCAACAGAGCAGATGTCGCAGGCAAATTGCTGGATAAAGTGCACGAAAGAGAAATTGAGCAGTGTGCGAAAGGTTTAGGGGGTGAAATTGTTAACCTGAGTCTTGATGGGTGGAGCAGTGTCCATAATGATCCTGCTGTATATGCTTGTGTGACAACAGAAGAAGGGAATGTCTTCCTTACAGAACCAATTGATACATCAGGAAATGCACACAACACAGAATACTTACAAGAAGAAGCAGTAAAAGTTATAACAAACTGTGGGGAAAAAAAATTCAAATATGTAGTACGCAGCTTGGTCACAGGCAGTGCTGCAAATGTATCCAAGATGAGAAGAAATTATTTAGAAGAGAGTGAAGAGAGTCCCAAGCTAATAACATACGGTTGCAGTGCTGATTTGATGCACCTCCTAGCCAAAGACTTCAGTGTTCCAGTAATAAAGGCGGCTGATGTTGAAATTACAAAATACTTCCATAACAACTGCTTTGCAGTAGCTGCTCTGAAAAAAGTGGGAGGAACCAAGCTAACTCTCCCACAAGACGTGGGATGGAACTCAGTAGTGGACTGTTTTGAGCACTATATCAAGAACTGGCCTAATCTGATGACAGTTTGTGAACAAAATTGTGAAAAAATAAAGGCACCGTTACAGCCCAAGTTCTCAACATTGGGCTTAAGAGAAATGTTGAACACATGCTGAGTACCCTGAAGCCTATTTCTGTAGCCTTGAACAAAATGCAGGAAAATAGCTGTTTTATTGCTGGCGCTGTTGAAATTTGGAAGGAGCTGAGTGAGATCTTAAAAAGAGAAATAAGCAATGACAGAGTTAAATTACAATAATTAAAAAAACGAATGGGACAAGCATTATTTCCAGCTCATTTTCTTGCAAATATTCTCAATACTCGGTACCAGGGTCAAACTTTAACCGCTGAAGAAGAGGAGTTGGCTATGACATGGACATCCAGCAATCATCCCTCCATAATGTCAACTATAATAAACTTCAGAGCTAATGGTGAACCATTGAAGAAATGTGTTTGATGATGATGATGTTTTAAAGACGGTCACACCAGTGAACGAATGGAAGTCACTTAAGCACTTGGATTCAGAGACTGTTGAAGTGATGATCCCACTTTTAACAGAAGTAGCTTCTTCTGCCGGTGTAGAAAGAATATTTTTTTCCTTTGGAGTAGTTCATTCCAAATTGAGAAATGGTTTGGCACCTGAAAAAATAGGAAAGCTTGTTTTTCTTTTCCAGATTATGAACAAACAGGAAAATGAAGGTGAAGATGACTGAATCAGCTGCAGAAGCCAATATTTTAAGTTGCTCATGTTGGCCTGGCTGACATCGTCGATTTAATTTTTTTTTAAAATTCATTTAACTATTTTAGTTTAAAACAATTTTAAAAAAAGAAACCTGATTTTTAAAAACTTGAATGTTTAACTAAATTCAAAACTTCATATGCTTGTTTTGTTAAAATATTACATGTTTGCTGTGGAAGAAAAAAATCCAGAATACATAACATTGTTTTAGCTAAATAAAACAATTTAAATGTCTGTCTGGTGATGTTCTCCTCCTAATACAGCATGGCAAGAAATACCTCAAAATATTAATGATTAACCTGATGAATTGGAGATAGTTCACTTCCCAATGACTTCATAAATATCTACTTCAGTTACCTTTGGTAAATGAAATAACCAAACAATCATTCATTTTCTGATATAGCTGTAAAACTAACCTGAAAAGTTTTCAAAATAAATTACTTAAAAATGTATAGTGTGTACCTTCTAAAAATGAACCCTTCATCTATCTCTGAGTTGCGAAGAATATGTCTTAAGGTTATAACAACCAACAAGAATGCACTTTCGATTTAATCATGGATTTCTACATAAGTCTTCCTGACTAGTGATTTAAATCATGATTCAAATCAATTTGATTTAAATCCAATCTACCCTGGTTAATGATTTGGGTCCCTAGCTACCACAAACATAGTCTCTATGCAGGATTTTCCATGATGAAAAAGATGAGTCAGTACTCTTCAAAAAACCCAGCTTCAGATATAAATGTTGGGTCCAATGGCATGATTTTCTCAGTGAGTGATCCATGACCCCTGGATTTCCCTCCTTCTGATAATCTGGCAGAGGCTGAGTTCAACGTCTTTTTTTCCCTCAAGGCTTTTGTGTGGAGAGGCAGGCTGGAAAGATTGGGGATTATTTCTCAGGGAGTTTGCTGATGCTTTTAGAGTAGGCTGAGTTTTAACTTTGTCTATTTAATTGGTTTGTATTATTTAACCGTGTTGTATTTTAGGTTTTAAAAGAGTTTATCTTACTCTGTAAAGCTACATGAATAAAATAAGATACTTGTAAACTTCATTGGATGTTATAGCAATACCTACATTTGTCCAATCACATTTGGCAATTGACTCACAAGTCCTGTTTGTAAACTCGAGTACAGGTACTGGATGGTGTGTGCTGTTCAGGAGGAAATTAAATCAAGTAAAGGTGGTATAGTGTTGTATATCTATCAGTAGTGTGCTAGGCTGTTTTATCCATTCTATCACTTATTTCTGTACAGTCTGTTGAAGTTAAAATTGCCTTGGGGAAGGATAGAAAAAGGTTCTATTGGGGTAGCATTAGTGGCCTTCTATAGGCCTCTGAGTTTTGATTTGAGTATGTATAAAGATCTCTTTAATATTACTAGAGAAATTCTTTCATTATGGGACACTAACTTCCCAGATATGGATTGGAGAGCAAATGTTAATAATGGTAGAGTCCAGTTATTCCTGGATGAAATAGATTTCTTTAACCAGCGAACCATCAGAGGTGGTCTGTTTTTTACTTGATTTTGGTAAGTAGTAAGAACATTATAGAAAGCTGGTCATAGAAAATAAACTTGAATTGAGTGATCATGAGTTGATTCAGTTTAAATTAAATGGAAAAATAGTTAAAAAAAAAAAAGTGTTTGATTTCTAAAAGGGGCCATTTTGGGAAACTAAGAGAATGAAATCATCTGGACTGAAGAGCTGAGGGACTTAAATGTGAAGGATGCTTGGAATTTAAGTCAAAGATACAAAAACTGTTTGGAATATGCAACCGAAGCAAGAGGGAGGAATTTGTAGGGAAGGGCTCCAGACCTGATGTACTGAATGACCCCTCAGAAAAGATATTAGGGGTAAGCAGAGAGACCAAAAAAAAATGGAAGAAGAGATTGAGTTTAAAAAAAAAAAAAAAAAGAGGGGGTGGGGAAGCTAATAGATATTGGAGGTCAAAAACTGTAGGGACAAAGTGAGAATTGTCAAAAGTGAAACAGAATAAGGCTTTGCATAGGAAATTAAAGCAAATAGTAAAAGGTTCTTTAGCCTATAAATAAAAAGAGAGCAAGAAGAGAAGTGGGATTGCTGTGTAGCTGGGATGGCTAGGTAGGATGGGGTAGAGATTAAGGATAGTGCAGGTGTGGCCCAAAAACTAACAAATACTTTGCCTCAGTATTTAATAAGGGTGATAATGTAGAACATGGAAGCAAAGGCAGGATGGCTAAATAGGAATGAGTATATAGAAATGTAAATTACCACCTTGAGGTGGAAACAAACTCAAAAAGCGTAACATTCAAGTCTGGGGGATTGGATAAATGTCCGTCCTAGTATGCTGAAAAAATTGGCACCAAATTTGTAATTTTTTTACATTAGCAGATCCAGATAACTTGCATCCAGGAGTTTTAAAAGAGTTGGTTGGGGAGCTCACTGGACCATTAATGTTGATTTTCAGTAACTCTTAGAGTAGCGGAGAAATTGCAGAAAACCAGAAGAAAGTTAATGGTGGACCAATTTTTTAAATGGTAAATGGGATGACCTGGATAATTATAGGCCTGTTAGCCTGATGTCAATCTCAGGCAAGATAATGATGCCGTAAATACGGGACTTGAGTAATAAAGAATTAAAGTAGGGTAATGTAATGAACAAAAATCAACATGGGTTTATGGAAAATAGATCCTGTCAAACTAACTTGATTTTTTTTATGAGATAAGTTTGGTTGATAAAGGTAATAGCATTCATGTAATAAACTTTTCTGAGTCATTTGGCTTGGTGCCACACGAAATTTTGATTAAAAAACTAGAACAATAAAATTAACATGGCATATATTAAATGGATTAAAAACTGGCTAACTGCGGAGAGGTTTTAGAGTGTGTCTATAAATGAGGAATTGTCATCATGTGGGTGTTTCCAGCGGAGTCCCATAGGGATTCGTTCTTAGCCCAATGTTATGTAACATTCTTATCAAATACTTGGAAGAAAACGTAATATTGTCACTGATGATAGTGGATGACACGCAAACTGAGGAATGGTAAATAATAATGAAGAAGAAAGATCACTGATTCAGAATGATCTGGGTAGATGGGGTGCAAGCAAACAATATGCTTGCACGTAAATGTATACATCTAGGAACAAAGAATATAGGCCATACTTACAGGATGGGGGACTCTATCCTAGGAAGCAGTGACTCTGAAGAAGATTTCGGTGGCTGTGATGGATAATCAGCGGAACTTGAGCTCCCAAAGTAATGCTGTGGCCAAAAGAGCTAAGGCTGTTCTGGAATGCATAAATAATGGAATCTTGAGTAGGAATAGAGAAGTTATTTTACCTGTGTATTTGGCAGTAATGCAACTGCTGCCGGAGTACTGTGTCCAGTTCTGGTGTCCTTAATTCAAGAAGGATGTTGATAAATTGGAGAGGCTTCATAGAGTCCCAATTTGAACAAAGAAGGCTAAAAAGTGACTTGATTACAGTTTATAAAAATTTACCTGAGGAACAAATATTTAATAATGGGCTCTTCAATCTAGCAGAGAAAGACATAATATTATCCAATGGCTGGAAGTTGAAGCTAGACAACTTCAGACTGGAAGCAAAGCATACGTTTTTCACAGTGAGGGTATTTAACCATTGGAAAAATTTACCAAGCATCGTGGTGGATTTTCCATCACTGACCATTTTTAAATCAAGATTGGATGTTTTTCTAAAAGATAGGCTGTGGGAATTATTTTGGGGAAGTTCTATGGCCTGCATTATACAGAGGTCAGACTGGATGATCAAAATGGTCCCTTCTGGCCTTGGAATCTATGAATTTGCAAGTCCAGTAGCAAAGTTTTTAAATAAATCTATCAAAACTGGAGTGGAGAATAACTAACATTGTAGCTGTATTTAAGAAGGGGAAAAAGGTGATTCGGGTAACTAGTGACCTGTTAGTCTGACTTCAGTAGAATGCAAGACTTTTGAACCAAATTTTGAAGGAAAGAATAATTAGAAATATGGAGTTAAGTGAAAAATGGGACAAAATGCAACAAAGGTCTGCACAGGTAGACTGTGCCAGACTAACATGATACTTTTCTTTGAGAAGATGAATGATTTTTTAGATAAGGGAAATATAGTAGGTCTAGTCTGTTTGCATTTTAATAAAGCACTTGACCTGGTACCACAAGGGAAATTATTAGTTTTGTTGGAGAAGATGGGGATTAGTACAAGAATAATAAAATGAGTAAGGAATAGGCTAAATGGGAGATAACAGGTTATGCTGGAGGGAGGTTACTAGTCAAGTTCCTCAAGTATTTGGACCAAACTTATTTTAATGTTTTTAGTAATTATCTTACCACAAAAGGTAGGAATGTGCTAATGCAATTTTCTGATGACACAAAGGTGGGAGACATTGTCAATACAGAGGAGGATCAGAATATTATACAGGAAGAATTGGATGACCTAGAGTACTGGATGAAATTAGACAAAATTTAATAGTACAAAGTGCAAGATTGTGTACTTAGGAGCTAAAGCAAGAATTACTGCTATAAGTTGCCGGTTCATCAGTTGGAAGCAGCAGAGGAGAAAAAAGACCTGGATGTATTAGTTTACAGGATAATTATGAGCCACCAAAGAAATGCATTTGTAAAAAAAAAAGCAAATGTGATCCTAGGATATGTGAGGTGAGTTGGTAGATATAAGGAAGTATTAATGCCGTTGTACAAGGCACTGATGAGACCTCATCTGGAACACTGTGCACAATTCTAGTCATTAAAGGACAATGTTGGAACAAGAGCAAATGGGTGTGAGCTAACCATGAAAAAATTTAGGTTGGAAATTAGAAGAAGGTTTCTGACCATGAGAGGAGTGAGATTCTGGGATAGATTTTTTTCTCACTATTTCTATTGGAAGGCTAACTTGTTCTAAGATGGAGTTTGATAAATTTATGAATGGGAGTATGACATGGTTGCTTGCAATATCGGGACTGGACTCGATGATCCAGGAGGTCCCTTTGAGTCCTATGTAAGCACTAGGATATGATGGAATTATAATTAATAAGCAGCATGAATTTTCTAAAAACATCTGATTCCAATGATGAAGGCAGAGGGCAATTCTGGCTGAAGAAATGGACACAACAAACTACCCCCCAGCCTGTCCTTCTGCGCACATTCCCTTCATCAAGTTGTTGTTGTTTCGGCATGTTTAATATAGTAGTTTGTGCTTCGTGGTGGTAGTTAATGAAGGCTTTACATGGATGGCATCACTAAAAGGCTGAAATTTAAAGCTGTGGTCTTTGACGTACAGTCGTGGCAATGGTGAGGTCTGTCTGGGTGGAAGAATATTGCTTATATGCTGATAATTGTCCGAACTTCTAATTTCTGTACTTTTTGCAGTAATTTATATTTGTTTTCTTTACACCCCATGATTGTTGATGTTTGTGACTCCTTTAGTCTGCATTGCATAGCATTTGTACTGTGTTTACCACATTACTGTTGGTTATTAAATGGCTTCCAAATAATCTAACTAGTCTATTCCACAAGATTGATTTCTGTGCCATTGTGATGAAGGCCGTCCAAACTCTCTAGATCTCTCTTCCATGTAATGTGGCTAACATTCCATGAAAACAAATCCCTCTACTCTATATCACTTACCTAGCCCAGAGGTTCACCTCCCCTTTGCTCATGGGATAAGAGGGATCTCCAAAAATATCACCTGACCTTGCCTCCCTTCCAAGATCCCTGAAGTGTTCAATAATCTTTGAAGCATAATGTCATGTCACTCGTGCCAATTTGTTTAATTGCCAGCGGAGTTTTGTGCATCAACTTCAGAATGCCATCTTATCATATCTCTTCTCTTAATTCCGGGAATACAGCACACAATTCTTCTGTCCTTTTTTTGTCTCTTGCAGAATTTTTTACCCATTTTTCTTAACGTGGAGTCCCTGAAAACAGGGACTGTTCTCATCTTCTCTTGAGCAGGTGTGATGTCCTTCTGGATTGAGCTGAGCAGCCATCCTCATATATGTCCCTTGCACCTCTTATTTTGTTCGTCTAGTGAAATTTCAAAGAGAGATTTTTCTGCAGATGCCTTGTAGACTACATAAGAACAGCCATGCTGGGTCAGACCAAAGGTCCATCTAGCCCAGTATCCTATCCTCTGACAGTGGCCAATGCCAGGTGCCCCAGAGGGAATGAACAGAACAGGTTATCTTCAAGTGATCCATCCCTTGTCACCCATTCCCAGCTTCTGACAAACAGAGGCTAGGGACACCATCCCTGCCCATCCTGTCTAATCGCCAGTGATGGACCTATCCTCCATGAGCTTCTCTTTTTTAAACCCTACCTGATGATGTATTCTGCTATGTAGAATGCCTTCTGGTTCACTTTCCTCTAGTGATCATAAACTGCCAATCCTCTTTTTCTGATTTCTACTTTCGACTCCTTCATTGCTAATTCCTTCCCTTGTTGAATCTGTGGCAATGATTTCTAGATCTTGTTGTTCAAGAAATCGTCATTCTCTTTGGTGCTGTCAGGTTGATGGTTCTTCAAGACCACAAATCTTTTCTTCCCATCAACTTGCATTTCACATTCAGGAAAACTCTTCTTGTGCCTTCAGTCAGGAAGGAAAACATGTACATCTCCTCCCAGGCTGCAAATACTGTTCCAGTGTTGTCCATTATTACTCATGTAGAAATGTACCTAGGTAGAAGATAAGCAAATTCCCTGCTGCAAATTCCTTCAAACACTCCTGTTAGTGTTTGCTTGTTCATAGAATCATAGAATATCAGGGTTGGAAGGGACCTCAGGAGGTCATCTAGTCCAACCCCCTGCTTAAAGCAGGACCAATCCCCAACTAAATCATCCCAGCCAGGGCTTTGTCAAGCCTGACGTTAAAAATATCTCAGGAAGGAGATTCCACTACCTCCCTAGGTAACGCATTCCAGTGTTTCACCACCCTCGTAATGAAATAGTTTTTCCTAATATCCAACCTAAACCTTCCCCACTGCAACTTGAGACGATTACTCCTTGTTCTGTCATCAGCTACCACTGAGAACAGTCTAGATCCATCCTCTTTGGAACCCCCTTTCAGGTAGTTGAAAGCAACTATCAAATCCCCCCTCATTCTTCTCTTCCGCAGACTAAACAATCCCAGTTCCCTCAGCCTCTCCCCATAAGTCATGTGTTCCAGCCCCCGAATCATTTTTGTTGCCATCTGCTGGACGTTTTCCAATTTTTCCACATCCTTCTTGTAGTGTGGGGCCCAAAACTGGACACAGTACTCCAGATGAGGCCTCACCAATGTCGAATAGAGGGGAACGATCATGTCCCTCGATCTGCTGGCAGTGCCCGTACATATACATCCCAAAATGCCATTGGCCTTCTTGGCAACAAGGGCACACTGTTGACTCATATCCAGCTTCTCGTCCACTGTAACCCCTAGGTCCTTTTCTGCAGAACTGCTGCCTAGCCATTCGGTCCCTAGTCTGTAGCGGTGCATGGGGTTCTTCCATCCTAAGTGCAGGTCTCTGCACTTGTCCTTGTTGAACCTCATCAGATTTCTTTTGGCCCAAACCCCTAATTTGTCTAGGGCCCTCTGTATCCTATCCCTACCCTCCAGCGTATCTACCTCTCCTTCCAGTTTAGTGTCATCTGCAAACTTGCTGAGGGTGCAATCCGCGCCATCCTCCAGATCATTTATGAAGATATTGAACAAAACCGGCCCCAGGACCGACCCTTGGGGCACTCCACTTGATACCGGCTGCCAACTAGACATGGAGCCATTGATCACTACCCATTGAACCCGACAATCTAGCCAGGTTTCTACCCATCTTCTCGTGCATCCATCCAGCCCATACTTCTTTAACTTGCTGGCAAGAATACTGTGGGAGACCGTGTCAAAAGCTTTGCTAAAGTCAAGGAACAACACATCCACGGCTTTCCCCTCATCCACAGAGCCAGTTATCTCATCATAGAAGGCAATTAGATTAGTCAGGCATGACTTTCCCTTGGTGAATCCATGCTGACTGTTCCTGATCACTTTCCTCTCCTCTAAGTGCTTCAGAATTGATTCACTGTTCTCTGATTCAAAGTTCCCTTTGCAGCTGGCTTATATAGGTTGTATATTTGGGTCAGCACAACTCCTTCGTTAACAAGAAGAATTTTAAAAACACCTGGAGAGATCACACACATGGCCTGGAGAGGCTTGAAAACCCAATCACAAGGCCCTTACAGAAACATACCAAACTCACAGATTAGCCAAGGCTGTTATCTCTGAGCACAGGATATGCAGTTACTCCTCAGAAACTCCCCTCTTACCCTGATATGGACATTCTAATCTATTGTACAGGCTGTAGGGAAATGGTGACCATTTTAACTGAAAGTAGCCTATAGCCTCAGTCCTACTGCAAGTAATTAAAATTTGCTTGAGCACACAAGATGTTTATTCCTTATCTCTGCAGAACTGGAAGATTAACACCTGTGGGTGAATTCTTGCGTTAAACAGAAGAATTTGTCATCTTCAGAATCTGAAGATTGGTGGAAGATCCTTAGGTTCCTTTCAGAAAATTCCTCATAACTAACCTTTGGCTCATTTTACATTCTGTTATTCTGTCCACCACATCTGAAAATGGAAGATGGCTGTATTGGCAGTGATTAAACTATGAACCCAAAACAGGTACCAACCTGTGGAAGTCCTTGCCTGAGGAGGTTGTGAAGGCTAGGACTATAACAGGGTTTAAGAGAACTGGATAAATTCATGGAGGTTAAGTCCATTAATGGCTATTAGCCAGGATGGGTAAGGAAGTGTGTCCCTAGCCTCTGTTTGTCAGAGGGTGGAGATGGATGGCAGGAGAGAGATCACTCGATCATTACCTGTTAGGTTCACTCCCTCTGGAGCAGCTGGCGTTTGGCCACTGTCGGTAGACAGGATACTGGGCTGGATGGACCTTTGGTCTGACCCAGTATGGCCGTTCTTATGTTCAAATGTTTGTTTGGAGAGCTCCTAAATTTCCATCTGGAAGTGGTGGTTCAGATTTGAGGTCATGCTTTATACCTCAAGCTTTGTTGGCACTGTGGAAATGGTTGGCAGGAGAAACCTAATACATACTTGATTTTTGCTTTTCTAGGTATCAGGAGTGCCAGCCAGAGGCTCCATTGCATGTTAATACATTCTTAAAGGTAAGCTCCATTGATCAATCTTCCAGTTTCAAATAGCTAATGCCTTAGGGATACATAGTCTTGGTACAGACGCAAAACATGAAGTATACCTGGTGACATTACAGAGGAGTTAAGGTTGTGGTGTGTGATTTGTGATGTTGGGTAATTGTGATAATGGTAAAGTGTATGGTTGTGGCTAGAGCATCGAAGGGTATGTGCTGTAATGGCTTAACCTTTTTCTTTCCTCGCTTTTTCATGTTTGTCTCAGGTGTATTGTATGTAGTACAACTTAACTTGACTATTTTACAATTAATTTTTTGTATATTAATGTGTTTTTTTCATGCTTACAGGTAGATGATTAAATAAGAGGGGCAAATCTGTTGGGGATGGAGAAGTGTACACTTCACATCAGTGCTGTGTGCCAGACCCCCATATATAAAATCTTCTGCCTAGTAGCATAGAATCTGACTGAAAAATGTAACTATATTGAAGGAGTCTGTTTTTTATCTATAAAACAGAGAAGAGTATATTTGATAAAAATTTGTCATACATAGTTTCAACTATTATGAATAATTCTTAAAAATAACCCAAAATGGAATTATACGTAAATATTACATCAGATGTAAAGTAGAGGGATAAATCTCTCTACCTAATTATGTAGTAAATAGTTTCACTGTTAACAGTGAAAGGTTGGACTGCCAAGGACAAAGTTATAAAAAGCCCAATTTCAGATATTCAGTATTTAATTCAGCAAGAGAAAATGTGTAAAAACTAACCATGTGTGAAATTCATTCTAAAAGGACTTCTATATTTAGGAGAGAAAAAAAGATTTTAAATTCATTTTAGAACACAACCCTAACTAAGGTATAGCTACAAGGCTCCACTGTAATCATAATAATGGTAGCCATGGGAAGACGTGACAAGTAGATGAGAAAAGTGAGCTGGGTGTGAGGGAAGGAGGCTGGAGTGTCAAAAATAGGATATTTCAGCATAGTCTGAGATGATCCTCTGGCTCTTTCCTCCTGGTCTAATGCTCAGAAGGGAATGGTACGTTACTGAACTAGAAATATCTTAACAAGCTTTTGTGCAAAGCAAATTAGACATGATCTGGTCGTTCAATATTAATGACAAAAACAGCCAATGGCACTTTGTGTAGTATAATACAGAGAAATTTCTTCACTGATCAAAAAAGTGACAGTTGTTCTGTGTCTGACCCATGTCATATCACATCTAGGGTACTATTTAGAGTTCTAGGTCTCAGTATCCAAAAAATGCTGCTGAACTGGGGAAAATATTTTAGCACCTGGAGGAATATATTTAGAGCTACTAAAGGTTTAAAAAACCTAAAATATGTACGGTGCAATAACAGGGATATAACCATACGTATGGTCAGTATTTAAAGGGAATGAAATACTCCAAGGAGGAGTAATTTATTTAGGGTTTAACAATGGCATGTCAATAGATGTAAGTTGATTAAAATTGACCAAAGGTACACTTAATAACAGAGAGGTCAGTTAGACTGGAGTAATCTCCTGCTACTTTAATCACTTTAAAATTAGACTGGACAAATCATTTGAATATTCAGCACAATCCTTTATTGGCAGGTAGATGGGTGGATAAAATAACCTAGTAGGGCTTTGTTTCTAAATACAGCGGGGGAAAATCTGTGCGCTTTGATATTCCTTACACTCACTGTTCATTGGTTTTAAATGAATAATTCCCCATTAAATGTGATAAACTACACTATCCCCATCCCATATGTAATGTGCGATGTGAATAGTATGATCAGTAGTTAGAGTTGGGGTTAATTTTTCTTGGCATGTTCTCTTGCTGCTGTTTATATTTCAGTTAATGGAGGAATGTAAGATATTCTGTAAATTGCCTCCTCATATCGCCTTTGGTGTTCGTAGTAAGATTGTTTCATATTAATGCTGTTAAATGAGTGTAGAAATTACTTGTAAACTGTCTCCTATTTGTGGATGTGATATATCTTGACTTTAGCAAAGCTTTTGATATGGTCTCCCACAGTATTCTTGCCAGCAAGTTAAAAAAGTATGGATTGGATGAATGGACTATAAGGTGGATAGAAAGCTGGCTAGATTGTCAGACTCAACGGGTAGTGATTGACGGCTCGATGTCTAGTTGGCAGCCAGTATGAAGCGGAGGGCTCCAGGGGTCAGTCCTGGGGCCGGTTTTGTTCAACATTTTGTTAATGATCTGGATAATGGGATGATTTGCACCCTCAGCAAGTTTGCAGATGACACTAAGCTGTGGGGAGAAGTAGATATGCTGGAGGGTAGGGATAGGGTCCAGAGTCACCTAGACAAATTGGAGGATTGGGCCAAAAGAAATCTGATGAGGTTCAACAAGGACAAGTGCAGAGTTCTGTACTTAGAAAGGAAGAATCCCATGCACCGCTGCAGGCTGGGGACTGACTGGCTAAGCAGCAGTTCTGCAGAAAAGGACGTGGGGATGACAGTGGACGAGAAGCTGGATATGAGTCAGCAGTGTGCCCTTGTTGCCCAGAAGGCCAACGGCATATTGGGCTGTATTAGTAGGAGCATTGCCAGCAGATCGAGGGAAGTGATTATTCCCCTCTATTCGGCACTGGTGAGGCCACACCTGGAGTATTGTGTCCAGTTTTGGTCCCCCCACTACAGAAGGCATGTGGACAAATTGGAGAGAGTCCAGCGGATGGCAACGAAAATGATTAGGGGGCTGGGGCACATGACTTACGAGGAGAGGCTGAGGGAACTGGGGTTATTTAGTCTGCAGAAGAGAAGAGTGAGGGGAGATTTGATAGCAGCCTTCAATTACCTGAAGGGGGGTTCCAAAGAGGTTGGAGCTGGACTGTTCTCAGTGGTGGCAGATGACAGAACGAGAAGCAATGGTCTCAAGTTGCAGTGGGGGAGGTCTAGGTTGGATATTAGGAAACAGTATTTCAGTAGGAGGGTGGTGAAACACTGGAATGGGTTACCTAGGGAGGTGGTGGAATCTCCATCCTTCGAGGTTTTTAAAGCCCGGCTTGACAAAGCCTTGGCTGGGATGATTTAGTTGGTGTTGGTCCTTCTTTGAGCAGGGGATTGGACTAGATGACCTCCTGAGGTCTCTTCCAACCCTAATATTCTATGATTCTAAGGATCATGTCAGATGAAATGTTTGGATTACTTTAGTAAAATAGTTTTCTGCTGATGTAGGGGCTCGAATAGTATAGAAACTGGGTTGCTCAACTGCTGTATTATCTTGCCTGGGATCCAGGTCAAGCTCTGACAGGCTTATAATTACCTAGGTCATCTTGTTTACTCTTTTTAAAAGTTGCAGCAATACTAGCTTTCTTCCAGTCTTCTGGAACTTCCTTGCTGCTCCAAGATTTTTTTGAAATTCAACATTAATGGCTCAGTAAGTGTCTTTGGTAACCTGTCTAATCAAGGAGCTTCACCAGTTTGGACAAGGAAAGATTTTGGTACCCAGTTGTCCATCCAGGAACTGCTCTCACTTTCCCCACCCTCTGTTCTGGCTTTGCAGGGATTACACTACTATCAGCGACTGACCTTAGATAATGGCAGCTTCTCTGCAGAGAGCAAGGATCTTGGTTCTGTTCTTGGAGCCTGATTGTAGCTAGCCTTTTTGTGCCCTTTGTACTGCCTTGGAACACTTTCTCATCCAGTAGCAAAGAAGTCTAAGGCCAGCCCCGCTCCAAGGTAGTCACTGGGGCCTTGGCTGCTGCTAGAACCTGCCAGGGAGGCTATTAGGGGACCAAGTTGGGTTTTTGTTTCTGAAATTTTTTGATAATAGAGAATTTATCTGCAAAACCTATTGCTCCCTTAGAGCCTGTAGAGACTACTTATGGATTCTAAATCCAGAAGGGACCACTGTTCTGACCAATCTATTCTGATCTGTATAACACAGACCATCGAACTTGCCTGAAATAATTCTGTTTTATACTAGAACAGCTCTTTTAGAAAAAAGTCCTATCTTGATTTAAAAATTACCAGTGATGAAGAATCCACCATGACTGTTGCTAAATTGTTCTAGTAGTTAAATACCCTCACTGTAAAAAATTTATGCCTTGCTTCCAGTCTGAATTTGTCTAGCTTCAACTTCCAGCCATTGGATCATGTTAGACCTTTTTCTGCTACGTTGGAGGAACCCATTATTAAATATTTGTTCCCCAGGTAGATAGACTATAATCAAGTCACACCTTCACCTTCACTTTAAGGTAAATAGATTGACCACTTTGAGTCTTACCATTATAAGGCATGTTTTCTAATCTTTTAATCCGTCTCGTGGCTCTTATACGAACCATCTCCAATTTATCAACATCCTTCTTCAATTGTGGACATCAGAACTGGACACAGTATTCCAGCAGTGGTTGCATTAGTGTCTAATACAGAGATTAAAATAACTTCTCTATTCCTACTCGACCTTCCCCTAATTATGCATTCCACGATAGCCGTAGCTCTTCTGGCCACAGCATCACATTGGGAGCTCATGTTCTTCTGATTATCCACCACAGCCCGCCATATCTTCTTCAGGATAGAGTCCCCCATCCTGCAAGTATGGCCTACATTCTTTGTTCCTAGATGTAAATGTTGACATTTACTACTTGTATTAAAACACACACATTATTTGCTTGCACTAGTTTACCAAGTGACCAAGATCGCTCTGGGTCACGCCTTTGCTCATGGGACAGGAAAAACCTCAGAGAAGGTTGCTTGACAATTTTTTTTCTTAGGATGCTTCCGAGTGTCCTTAAGTAATCTGTTACCTGTGTGATATTCTGTTAGGCAGTGTCATTAGTGCTGATATGAACCATCACCAATGGAACCTTTCCAGTTGACTTCAGAAGCCTATCCAGTCTTGGAGTGACATCTTGTGTTTTGGCTCTGTGCAGGCAGCACACCATCCTGTTGTCCACCTGTGACTTAAATCATAGAATCATAGAATATCAGGGTTGGAAGGGACCTCAGGAGGTCATCTAGTCCAACCCCTGCTCAAAGCAGGACTAATCCCCAATTAAATCATCCGAGCCAGGGCTTTGTCAAACCTGACCTTAAAAACTTCCAAGGAAGGAGATTCTACCTTCTCCCTAGGTAACGCATTCCAGTGTTTCACCACCCTCCTAGTGAAAAAGTTTTTCCTAATATCCAACCTAAACCTCCCCCACTGCAACTTGAGACCATGACTCCTTGTCCTGTCCTCTTCTACCACTGAGAATAGCCTAGAACCATCCTCTTTGGAACCACCTCTCAGGTAGTTGAAAGCAGCTATCATATCCCCCCTCATTCTTCTCTTCTGCAGACTAAACAATCCCAGTTCCCTCAGCCTCTCCTCATAAGTCATATGTTCCAGACCCCTAATCATTTTTGTTGCCCTTCGCTGGACTCTCTCCAATTTCTCCACATCCTTCTTGTAGTGTGGGGCCCAAAACTGGACACAGTACTCCAGATGAGGCCTCACCAATGTCGAATAGAGGGGAACGATCACGTCCCTCGATCTGCTGGCAATGCCCCTACTTTTGCATCCCAAAATGCCATTGGCTGAGAGTATGGACAACACAATTAAAAACTACACTGCTCCAGGGAAGACAGCAAAAATTACATTCCACTATCTCAATGGTTCCTGTCCAACAATCAGTCAAATTTAGAGTATCTGTTGAGATTGTTGATGGTGTGCACTGCAGTTGTATTAAATATTACTTTAAACATTTTTATAAGGGTTTTTCTGTGCCCTCACATTCAGAAATAGCAAAAGAAGTTTTTAAAAAATTAGGGAATGTGCCTCTTCTTTCTGATGATGCATGAAGCTTAATTTAAAGCAAAATTTGCTCTTTTTTTACCCTTAAAAATAATAAATTTAAGTCTGTTTTTCCCTGTTTTTGTTGGAGGATTTTAGGTGAGGATTTATTGTAAGCTCTAATACTTAATTGAAGATGTGTGTGTATTGAGTCATTATTGAAAGCTTCCTTTAACTGAAGTTAATTAGCTGCTGATGTTAAACGGCCGTTAACAAAAACTAAGCTTTAAACCATCTGACTAAAAATCCCATGTCTCAGTTGCCCACCTTTTACTCTCTTTGATCTTGTGATTTCACCATTTTACTAGCTTCCAGTGCATCTTCAAACCCAGATGAGCTTGAATTTTTTATGTGAAAAGCAAGGAAGGGAAATCTCTGAAAAACACAAGCAAACCGATCCCCACCTTCCATACACAGGCCTTTATGCATCTTTTTTTTCCTTTGCAACCTTGTGTTTATGTATTACAGTAACCTATTACATGACCACATACATACTTTTTCAAATATTAGGTTTATTTCTGCATCCTTAGGAGATGTGTGTGTGCAATGACCCTGCATTGGTAATCAGCAGAGATGAAGCTGGGTTTAAGATCAGTCTTACTACAGTGCTGAATGATAAGGCCCTGATCCAGCAAAGTTCTTAAGTATGTGCTTAACTTTAAATATGAGAGCAATCCCATTGAAATCATTGGGGCTGTGCTTATTTATGTTCTTTGCTGGTTTAGGGCAAGAGTTTTTAGTTCCTTGTAGAATCAAGCCCTGAAAGCTTAAGTCTCTACCACTTGAGCTAAAAGAATTGGCTGTGAGATGTAGGCTGTTACCCTCAATGTGAACCAGTCACTACAGGGAGGTATGGTTGCATATACTTAACCAGTGCACTACACTCAGTAGCAGAGCACAGCTAATTTACCTACTTACTGAAGATGCATGTGGGCCGAGGCAATTTCTCATACCCCTTAGATTTGCCTTTCTGATAGACATAGTATCTTTCAGAAGGATTTCAATGAACACCAATACTTTGCTGTTCAGAAAGATATAGCGCTCATAAATGGTGTGTCCTTTCTCCTGAAATTGAACACCTTTCATATCTCAGCAAGTTGCTTTGTTACCTTTTGTGATGTATATTTAATCATAAAAAAGTGGTGATTGAACAGCACACTCAGTCTGCAAGAGGGACACTTTTCTAGGGAATTCAGAAACTAGGGCCCTGTTTATTTTGTACTATTCAGTGGCAAGGGACTTCCAAAGTTCTCATAAGCGCACTGGCTTAGAGTTTGCGTTAGTGAAGTGTAGGAAGTAAGAGGATCTCCTCATCTTCAGCTGCAAGTACCAACTGCTGTTTCATGGGTAAGAGCTCATGTGTCGCAGTTAAGGGGGTAGTAAGGAGGTGCTTGGTACTCGATTCATACGTTTCATGGAACTACAATTTAACTTACTAGCATCACGGAGTAATGTCTTAGACTCTCAAGCCTTTAAATTTGCACAATTTAATATTTTTACGTTTCCCTGATGATGATGTTCCCTCGCTAGGATTACTAATTTACTATTTGTCATGGTTGTACATATCCTTTTACTAATATTAGACTCTAAGCTTAATATCTTTATTTTCTCTGTCTGAGAAGACTTGCTAATTTAAAGGGACACTGATTTTATAGATTGGTAGCTATTAATGTCAGAAGAGGCACCATTATAATCATATAGTCTGACCTCCAGCTTAACACAAGCCATAGGTTTCACCCAGTGATTCCCTGAAGTCTAGTGAGACTGGGTCAACCATATTTTCCTATTTTAAAAAATTCTCTCCCTTGTTGTGGAGGTATTTTGCACAAAACAAACAGCAGAAGCCTAAATTATTGTACTCTCCGATATTCACCAAATTCTTGGCTGATCATACGGAGGATTTCACACACTGGTCATGCCTGTTGGTTATAAATTTCTGTCATTCCCTATTAAAGATCATCCAAAGTATTTTTCATACTTTATGAATTTTGTGTGTGTGTTTCAGTAGACGTGTAAGTTTTACAGCCTGGTATTAAAGAAACCAGCAATTGTTTTTATCAATCAGGAGTCTAAATATAGAATGTATACCAACATACATCTCATTTTGTGTATATGTTGGACATAATGTTTTTCATATTTTGTTTTCTTCAGTGTCTCACTTTGATATTGTGCTATTCTGAACGTTGCTTATTAATTGACAAGACATGCTACGCTGTACGATGGCACTTAAAATGCATAATATGTACTGCAGAAAGAAATCGTTGCTATAGCAACTTTCTAGTAGGTCACACACAATGTTGTGTATATATGATTTGGCTGTTAACGCAGACCAGTATGCCTGATGGAAAAATGGGAAATGTAGGAGTCAGGGAAAAGGCAGCAAAAACCACTTAAAATCAGCTGACACAATAACACTGTTTCGAGTTAAAATGAGAAATTTTTTTTAAATTTAATTGAGTTATGGCACAAACTGGTAAGAAATGGAATTCCAGGAACTATAGTTAAATTTTATCTACTTTTACAAAAACTGCATAAACAAGCTATTTAATAATCTTCCCTTCTGATTTTTCCCTTTTAAACTGTGGCAGTTTAATTGAAAACTTCATTCCTTTTCAAAATAATTTTCAGAAGAAAATGTCAGTGTAATGGCTAACAAAGGTGATTTTCTAGAGGCATAGCAGATGTTACGTACTAGAATTATGGGATTTAAAAATAAACTGAGGGGCCATGCACTTTTCCCTGTTTCCGGGTATTGCTATTACATTGCAATAAGAAAAACAGTAGAAGCAATTTAGTAACTACGAGTAGCATTTTCAAAGGGGCTGAAGGGAGTGAAATGCGCAGTTCCCATTGATATTTGCTTCTTTCGGCCTTTTTGAAAATTTCAATCTATATTGTGTAGCTGATTTTTCCCGTATTCTTTGTATGTAAATACAGACATTTCATAAAGTACAGTAGAACCTCAGTTACAAACACCTTGGGAATGGAGGTTGTTCTTAACTCTGAAATGTTGATAACTGAACAATACACTGGGCAGCACAGCATGGGGAGGAGGTGACCAGCCCTCTGTGGAGAAAGAAGTGGTTCAGGACTATTTAGAAAAGCTGGACAAGCACAAGTCCATGGGGCCGGATGCGCCGCATCCGAGAGTGCTAAAGGAGTTGGCAGATGTGATTGCAGAGCCATTGGCCATTATCTTTTAAAACTCATGGCGATTGGAGGAGGTCCTCAAGGAATCAATTCTGAAGCACTTAGAGGAGAGGAAAGTGATCAGGAACAGTTAGCATGGATTCACCAAGGGCAAGTCATGCCTGACTAATCTAATTACCTTCTATGATGAGATAACTGGCTCTGTGGATGAGAACGTGATGAGGAGTGGACGTGTTGTTCCTTGACTTTAGCAAAGCTTTTGACACGGTCTCCCACAGTATTCTTGCCAGCAAGTTAAAGAAGTATGGGCTGGATGAATGGACTATAAGGTGGAGAGAAAGTTGGCTAGATTGTTGGGCTCAATGGGTAGTAATCAATGGCTCCATGTCTAGTTGGCAGCCGGTATCAAGTGGAGTGCCCCAAGGGTCGGTCCTGGGGCCGTTTTTGTTCAGTATCTTCATAGATGATCTGGAGGATGGGGTGGACTGCACCCTCAGCAAGTTTGCAGATGACACTAAATTGGGAGGAGAGGTAGATATGCTGGAGGGTAGGGATAGGATACAGAGGGCCCTAGACAAATTAGAGGATTGGGCCAAAAGAAATCTGATGAGGTTCAACAAGGACAAGTGCAGAGTCCTGCACTTAGGACGGAAGAATCCCATGCACCGCTACAGACTAGGGACCGAATGGCTAGGCAGCAGTTCTGCAGAAAAGGACCTAGGGGTTACAGTGGACGAGAAGCTGGATATGAGTCAACAGTGTGCCCTTGTTGCCAAGAAGGCCAATGGCATTTTGGGATGTATATGTACGGGCACTGCCAGCAGATCGAGGGACATGATCGTTCCCCTCTATTCGACATTGGTGAGGCCTCATCTGAAGTACTGTGTCCAGTTTTGGGCCCCACACTACAAGAAGGATGTGGAAAAATTGGAAAACGTCCAGCAGATGGCAACAAAAATGATTCGGGGGCTGGAACACATGACTTATGGGGAGAGGCTGAGGGAACTGGGATTGTTTAGTCTGCGGAAGAGAAGAATGAGGGGGGATTTGATAGTTGCTTTCAACTACCTGAAAGGGGGTTCCAAAGAGGATGGATTTAGACTGTTCTCAGTGGTAGCAGATGACAGAACAAGGCGTAATGGTCTCAAGTTGCAGTGGGGGAGGTTTAGGTTGGATATTAGGAAAAACTTTTTCACTAGGAGGGTGGTGGAATCTCCTTCCTTAAAAGTTTTTAAGGTCAGGCTTGACAAAGCTCTGTCTGGGATGATTTAGTTGGGGATTGGTCCTGCTTTGAGCAGGGGGTTGGACTAGATGATCTCCTGAGGTCGCTTCCAACCCTGATATTCTATCATTCTATAATTGATTTAATACAGCTTTGAAACTTTACTACACAGAAGGAAAACGCTGCTTTTAGCCATCTTAATTTAAATTAAACACAGAAACAGTTTCCTTATCTTGTCAAATCTTTTATTTAACTTCCCGGTATTTTTTTTAGTAGTTTACATTTAACACAGTACTGTATAGTACCTCCTTTTTTTTTCTTTTTGTTCTCTGCTGCTGTGCTGCCTGATTGTGTATTTTCTGTTCCGAATGAGATGTGTGATTGACTGGTTGGTTCGTAATTTTGGTGTTTGTAATCTGAAGTTCTACACTATATTGCAGAGGCGGGCAAACGTTTTGGCCTGAGGGCCACATCGGGTTTCTGAAATTGCATGGAGGGCTGGTTAGGGAAGGCTGTGCCTCCATGAACAGCCAGGCATGGCCCGGCCCCCGCCCCCTATCTGACCCCCCCCCTCTTCTCGCCCCATGACGGCCCCCCCGGGACTCCTGCCCCATCCAACCCCCCCTGTTCCCTGACGGCCTCCCGGCGACCCCTTCTCCATCCAACCACCCCTTCTCCCTGACCGGCCCCGGACCCCGCGCCCCTAACTGCCCCCCACTGCCCCATCCAACCCCCCCCACTTCCTGAATGCCCCCCCGATCCCTTTCCCATCCACCCCCCCCCCCCCCCGCTCCCTGTCCCCTGACCACCCCCAGAACCCACGCCTCTGACTGCCCCCCGCCCCATCCAACCTCTCCTCTCATTCCTGACTGTCCTCCTGGGACCCCTGCCCCATTCAACCCCCCTGTTTCCCGTCCTCTGACCGCCTCAATCCCTATCCACACCACTAGCCTCTGACCACCCCCCGAATTCCCCTGCCCTCTATCCAACCCCCCCCCCCCCGCTGCCTGCCCCCTTACCGCGCTGTCTGGAGTACCGATGGCTGGCAGCGCGGTTGCACCAGGACAGGCAGCCACGCAGCACAGAGCACCGGGTCAGGCCAGGCTCTGCAGCCACACTGCCCAGAGCATTGTGCTGGTGGCGCAGCAAGGTAAGGCTGCTGGGGAGGGGGAACAGTAGGGGAGGGGCCTCCCATGCCCAGAGGTCGGGGGCCAGGCAGGGCAGTCCCGTGGGCTGGATGTGGCCCGCGGGCCTTAGTTTGCCCACTTCTGCTGTATCGCTGTGTAGTTTTATGCAAGTTAGTAGATATCAAGCCATTTGGATTGTTAAACGGAAAATTCAAAATAGATATAATAGTTTCAGACTTGAACGCAATAAATGCAAAATCTTAGATTTCAATAGCATAAATTCTCTCACTGAACACATATACAGTGTTTTAACTGACTGGTTACTGTTAATTGTAAGCTTCTAATATGATACATTGTGTGGCAGAGTTATCACAAAACTTAATGTTTACGTTTCCTGACTTGTGTTCACTTTTTCCTCTTTCATTGCATGTAGCCCTTCTTCAGCGACTTTTTTTTTTCAAATTTTTAGACTAGTACATTCTTGTGTCAGACAGTTGAATATGGGACTTGAAAGGAATTTTTTAAAATTAAAAACTTAATACTTACTCTTTTTCTGGAGGCAGCCATATTACTGTTAAAAAACTGACTTGGGATGGAATGACTTTGTCCCACTGATTTCAACAAGAAAAATCAACTCTGAGCTCTGTGTGGTGTTGTCTCTGTATTTCTGGGGCCAGATTTTTGAAAGTGCTCAGTATTAGCAGCTTCTGAAAATCTGTTCACTTCCTTTAGGTGTCTAAACAAGAGCTGATTGCTTTTTAAACGCCAGCCCCGTTGTGGGTGCTGAGCACACTTGAAAAGCACTAATTCTGCTTCAGTGGCAGGGATAGTAAATAAAGTTTAGAGTTTAAATTAATTTGTTAATTTTATAGGGAGATGGAATTTAGGCCATGTGCAAGAAAATATGTAAACTGTACACTTCCACATACTGAGAGTGGTCTCTGAAGGAGCCTTTCCCCTAACTTATGGTTTCCCACTATGTGGAAGGATGGGAGATTTCTCTGGCACTTCTAATTGAAAGCTATATAATAATGGCTTAAAGAAAGTCAGTTTGCATTTAACAGGGAAGTACTTCAAGAATACTCTTACTGTAGCTACCTGGCAAGATCAAGTACAAACGACTGACAATTTGTGCTGTTTTTTATTATTCAGTTTCATAAAGTGAAAACACTGTCAAGACATCTTCATCCCTGCTCAGAAGGTAAAGAAAAAGAAGAGACGGGCACAATCTCCCTTGTGGTTAAAGCATCACTTTCTCATCCCTTTCCTGCTTTCAAAACCATTAGTTTCTCCAACAGCTGCTAGCGAAGTAGCTATTGTCAATATAAAAAAATCTGTGGCACACAGAAAATAAAATTTATCCTTGTGGGCACCTGGTGCTCCATGATCCATTACAACTGGTTGTTCCTCCACATATTCCAAACACAGAGGCTGTTCTTTGAACATTTCTATCTAGTTGCACAATGTACCTCTAGCAGGTGAGCAGTTTGGAAAACTGACAGCTTTTCTAGCTCCCAGTGTCTTGCCTCTGGTTAAAGAAGCAGGAGGTTCTCTTGGCCTCTTCCCTTTTAATCTCCAGGTAAAGAAGCTTTTTCCATTGGATTTTTTTTATTTTTGTCTTTTTTTCCTTACTAGGACAGTAGCTCAATCCTCAAGGATTGAACTCACAACCCTGGGTTTAGTAGGCCAATGCTCAAACTACTGAGCTACTGTGTAATGAGACTTGAACAAACCTTGAAAGATCTTGTTCATTGGATGTTCAGCAAATGTTACTAGCTTAAGTGGTCGAGATTTATGACATGGATGGACAGCAAACCAGCGCAATCAAAACTGGCTTCTACTCAATATATTCTAGAATATTTACTGCATATGAAGACTGAGGATCTGTGAGATTATTTGCCGAAGGTTCATTTAATGGGTATATCTGCATACCACAAGTTGATGATAAATTGGTATTCATGGGTCAGTTAAAAGGCTCCTGAAGGGACTTGGAAATCTTTATCCACTAGTGAAAGACCCTGTACCTGTTGGGGACCTCAGTTTAATGTTAGCACAGCTGATAAAATGCCATTTAAATCTTTGGTGGAGTGTACATTATTTCATTTATCTTTTAAGGTTGCCTGTATTATTATGATAACTGCAACGAGGCAGTTCAATGAAGTAAATGCCCTTCTGACATATCCTCCTTTCTCTCTGCTTTACAGAGACCTGACTCAAGATTTCTAACCCATATTGTGTCAGATTTCAGTGGCAATCAAACTACAGCTGCCATTCCCCCCCACCCCCCAAATCACACAGTAACGGGGAATCCACGATTTATAATTTTGATGCTAAAAGAGCCCTTGCTTATTATCTTAATAGAACTCAAGAGTTTTACAAATCTAATAAATGGTTTTTCATATCTAGACACTCATAAAGGTCAGCCAATAACCTTTTTAACCATTTCTAGATGGATCAAATGGTGTGTCAGGAAAGTTTATAAAATAGCAGCGCTCTCTTCCCACATGGGTATTAGCTTGCGTTCTACGAGACCAGTGACCACCCCCATAGCTTGATTTAGATGTGCGTGTGTTGAAGGAATATGTAAGGCTGCCACTTGAGATGAGACTCTGTACCATGCGTTCATGAAACATTACATTTTAGATCTGGCTGCTAGAGCTGATGCAGTTTGGTAGAACTAGAGCTGTACTTCAGTCTTCGTTTTATTAGAACACTGAATCCCTTCTCCTGGTTGGGGTAGTGCTTGCCAAATTTATCCCATGAGTGGGAATATGCAGTGGACACTCAAAGAGGAAATGGAGGTTACTTGTAACCCTGAGTTCATCCAGATGGACTTTGGATATTCATATTCCCCTCTTCTTGACATTGTAATAAACAATTTCTCTGAGGCAGAGTTGGAAAGAACTGAAGTGGTGGAGGTCACCAATGCCCCCTTTTGTAGCTGCCGACCCACATATACACAGCTATAGTTCTCTCCCCTCCCCACAAAGAACAGTTTTCTTTCAAAGCTTTCAGGCTTTCCAAATCAAATTTTAAAAAAATCCACATCCTGTTGGCCATTCTTCCTTTGGATCAGTAAAGGGGCAATGAAGGACAGTGTTGCAGACTTCATTTTGCTGGAAACTATTATTCCTTTTCCCGAGGATATTTTTGAGGTGTTCATTCAAGATTATTCCTAATAGGAAGGAGAGTGGAGGGGTTTTCTGATAGAGATTGTACCTCAGGATTTTTCACTGTCTTACAGGAAGCTGTCAGTTTCTCTGCCACCATTGCTACTAGCACTTTGCAACATTGCAGACTCATATCCAATTCCATGCAAAGCTCCTTGATTTCTCTCATGTTCCATGGTGTATCTGATGACCATTATGTGACAGGAAATTCATGGATGACCTGTTGATAACCCACCCATATGAAATTAACCAAATCTTTCAACTACTCAAGTCGCTTGGCTTCATCTATCTTCAGAGGAGCTGCTTAGTGCCCCCTCATGGTCTGGCCCGTCACTCTCAGACTTTTCTTGTTCTAGTCCAGTTGCCCAAGGAAAGATTTCACAAGTTGTATTTTTTGCTAGGAGCTTCTCATGTATTTGCCCTCCAAGTAGTCTGTCTAATTTGTTTCAGAGTGGTAGCTTTGTTAGTCTGTATCAGCAAAAAGAATGAGGAGTACTTGTGGCACCATAGAGACTAACAAATTTATTTGAGCATAAGCTTTCGTGAGCTAAAGCCCACTTCATCAGATGCATCCAGTAGAAAATACAGTAGGAAGATATATATATACACAGAGAACATGAAAAAATGGGAGTTGCCATACCAACTCTAACGAGACTAATCGATTAAGGTGGGCTATTATCAGCAGGAGAAAAAAAGCGTTTGTAATGATCAGGATGGCCCATTTCAAACAGTTGACAAGAAGGTGTGAGTAACAGTAGGGGGAAAATTAGCATGGGGAAATAGCTTTTAGTTTGTGTAATGACTCATCCACTCCCAGTCTTTATTCAAGCCTGATTTAATGGTGTCCAGTTTGCAAATTAATTCCAGTTCTGCAGTTTCTCATTGGAGTCTGTTTTTGAAGTTTTTTTGTTGAAGAATTGCGACTTTTAGGTTTGTAACTGGTGTCCAGGGAGGTTGAAGAGTTCTCCAACTGGTTTTTGAATGTTATAATTCTTGAGGTCTGATTTGTGTCCATTTATTCTTTTGTGTAGAGACTGTCCGGTTTGGCCAATGTACGTGGCAGAGGGGCATTGCTGGCGCATGATGGCATATATGCAGGTGAGCAAGCCTCTGATAGTGTGGCTGATGTGATTAGGTCCTATGATGGTGTCCCTTGAATAGATATGTGGACAGAGTTGGCAATGGGCTTTGTTGCAAGGATAGGTTCCTGGGTTAGTGTTTTTGTTGTGTGGTGTGTGGTTGCTGGTATTTGCTTCAGGTTGGGGGGCTGTCTGTAAGCGAGGACTGGCCTGTCTCCCAAGATCTGTCAGAGTGAGGGATGGTCCTTCAGGATAGGTTGTAGATCCTTGATGATGCGCTGGAGAGGTTTTAGTTTGGGGCTGAAGGTGACAGCTAGTGGCGTTCTGTTACTTTCTTTGTTGGGCCTGTCCTGTAGTAGGTGACTTCTGGGTACTCTTCTGGCTCTGTCATTCTGTTTCTTCACTTCAGCAGGTGGGTATTGTAGTTGTAAGAACACTCGATAGAGCTCTTGTAGGTGTTTGTCTCTGTCTGAGGGGTTGGAGCAAATGCGGTTGTATCGTAGAGCTTGGCTGTAGACAATGGATCGTGTGGTGTGGTCTGGATGAAAGCTGGAGGCATGTAGGTAGGAATAGCGGTCAGTAGGTTTCCGGTATAGGGTGGTGTTTATGTGACCATCGCTTATTAGCACCGTAGTGTCCAGGAAGTGGATTTCTTGTGTGGACTGGTCCAGGCTGAGGATGATGGTGGGATGGAAATTGTTGAAATCATGGTGGAATTCCTCAAGGACTTCTTTTCCATGCGTCCAGATGATGAAGATGTCATCAGTGTAGTGCAAGTAGAGTAGAGGCGTTAGGGGACGAGAGCTGAGGAAGCCTTGTTCTAAGTCAGCCATAAAAATGTTTTTCAGTCTCCCAGACCTATGTTACCGGAGGCTCTTGCTTTGAAACCTAAGAATTTTTACCTTCTGGAGCATAAGTATTCAGGAGAGTTAACTAACTTCCTGCTGACATCTAGAAACAAATCTATCTTTTCAAGAGATTCAGAGAACTTGATCTTCATGATGCTTTAGAAAGGACAAGAATCTTATTTTGTCTCCTGGCTTGGACCCAGTCAAGAGCCCTAGCCTTCTGTTAGGAGCTTGGTAGCACATCCTTTCCACTTCTAGGCCTTTTTTGCAGTACTCTCACACTTTCTAATGTTTTATTCATCTGGAATTCTTATTTGCATTGTTTTCCCAGATGAGGTGATTCTCATGTATGTACAAGAATTTTCTTTCCTCCAAAATTGTTTTTCATTTCAACCAATCTACATATTTTCCTTCCTTGTGTTTCAGTCCCATTCACAACTAGGAGAATCAGTTGCATACTTGGGATGTGGTCAGGTCATTCAAATTCTGTTTATGCAAAATTAATAATTTGAGGAAAATCAGATGCAACCTCAGGATTAGTTGTGTGATCTAGGAGAGGGTGCAAGGCATCCATATTCACTATTTTCAGATGGACAAATTCAATAGTTTGTCAGGCCTATGAACTTCTGCATTAAAGATCCACCCTCTTTCTGAGAGGGCTCCCTCAATCAGGTACGTGGTCATTTCCTGAGTAGAACAGCTTAGTAGTGCTTTTGGGTAATTTTGCCATATATCTGCCTTGTCTTCAGTGAATTCTCTTATTTATCACTTTTAAAATAGATTGTCTGATATGACTTTTGAACATGGGGTTCTGGTGTGTATCTTCATTTTTATTTATTAAAACCCTTCATATGGTAGGGAAAGGAAGAAGAAAGACCAAAACAACCCAAAACCCACCAAACACCCTCAAATAAGAGGTGTTTATTATCTTGATTCATTTTTAAGTTACATTCCTGTTTGTGGAGATTGGTTTTACAGCTAGCCGCTTCCTTGTTGTCATGGATCATGGAGCACCAGGTATCCGTGAAGGAGAATGGTAAAACTTACTTACCTATCTGTAATTCTTCCTTCTCTGAGGCCATGCCTACACTACAAAACTAAGTTTATTTTATGTAAGTCTACATCGAGCCTCCGATTTAAGGAAGTCGATCTTGTGTGTCCCCCCTCTATTCTCATTGTGTCGGTGGAGTGCATCCTCTCTAGCAGGGTTTGCGTTGACACACGGAGCACTGCACTGTGGGTAGCTATCCCACAGTGCATGTAGCCGAGTGGATTTTTGGGTTGGGCTTGCAATGCCTTATGGGACCAAAACATTTGTGTGGGTGGTTATGGAAACATGGCGTTAGCCTCCCATTATGCACTTACCTCCTTTCCTCCCTCCCTGAAATCAATGGCAAACAAACCAAGCCTTTTTCTAAAGCCTGGGTTACCTGCGCAGAAGCCATAGCACAATAAGCATGGACCCTGCTCAGCTGTACACTGTTGTTGTGAGCATTACAAACACCTCGTGCAGTATTTACACAGCCAATACAGGAGCTGCCGTGCAGAACAATGTGATGCCACGCAAGCGGCCCTGCTGGAAGACAGAGCGGAGCAATTTACAGTTGCTGGCGACAGTCACGCATCACCTTGACGACACAGTTGAGTGCCGCTTCTGGGCTCAGGGAACAAGCACTGAGCCACAGTAATGTGATGCTTATCTGTGTTGTTCCTTACCAAACTGTCCCCTTCATTGCATTTTCTCCCCTGTAACCTCCACCCCCACTAACTGCCGTGTGTTGAATGAATAAAGAGTCTTTTCTCCTCAATATGTTAAGTTTTATTATGCACACAAACACACAGAGACAGCAAAGAAAAGTAAGATAACCTGAGGCAAAAGGGCTGATAACGCGGGGGGGGGGAGGAGAAGGACAGCTTGCTTACAGATGCACTGCAATAACGATCAAAGGTGTGGGAATGGGTGCCTTCTGGTTCTTGTACCCTCCTCTGGTGGTGGTTGGGGGATGAGTATGTGGAACTGGGCAATGATGGCAGTAGGTTCAGTATAGGCTGCAGAGCTACTCTAGCATCCAGCTGCCATTCTTGAACCTCAACCAGATGCCTCAATGTGTCTGATTGCTCCTTCATAATCTGCAGCATCTCTTCCTGTGTGGCATACTCTTTGTTCCCTGCACGCTCTCCTGTCCTCCCTGTCCATGTCCAGGTTCTCGGACAGTGTAATCCTCTATGCTTTGAGCTCTGTCTTGTCACTCTCAGAGGCGCGCATTAACTCATTGAACATGTCCTCCCAAATCGTCTTTTTCCACCTTCTAATCTGTGAAAGTCTCTGTCCCGGTGTGGAGGATGCACCGACTGATAAGGTTTCAGATGCAATACAAAGCACAAGGGTAGCATTGATAGTGCATACATTGCTTCTGGTGCAAGGTTAATCCTTTTTATGAAAAAACATACTCCTCAATGCACTTCGTTGCAAGCTGTAGTGTAATCACAACTGCTGGCTACTGCAAGAGTCGGATTGCTGCTCCAGCCATGTGAGTAAGACCACGAGGCATGGGTGAGAGGTCTTGTGCTACAGCTTTTGTGAAGGCATCCTTGGGATCACTGGTTGGAACTTCCGAAAAGCACCCTTTCCCCTAGCAACCTGTATGGTGCTTGAGGACAGGCACTAGTGTAAAGCCCCCCTAATAGTTCGTTTTTTACAAAAGCGACACGGGTTTGGGGAGGGAAGGGAGACAAACAGGAAGCCACCCCTCTTTTTTTAAAAAGCTGGTTGCAATGCTCAGTGATCCTTTCCAACCACAACCATGGCACGTTTGGGAAAGCGTGGTTGTGAGACTCAGATTTCACAAAACGGGGCAGATTACTTGTTGAATTGTTTGTGGTTTAAGGGTTAGCATTGAAAACTTCCCCCGTTTCCCCTAGGTGACCATATGCGATATCACTCTCCTCGGGGTAACAGAGGTGGCAAATGTTCGGGTACAGACCTGGTCCTTATGCTGCAATGCTGTGTGCTGCAATGATGCCAGCAGAGTTAATACTGGAGTGGCGCGGGAAAGTGTCCTACCGTGGTGGATGAAATAAGGCAGCCCTTCCCAAAAACCTTCTGCGAAGGATTGCAGAGTACCTCCATGAAAGCTTCCTAGAGATCTCCATGGAGAATTTCAGGGTCACTCACATGCACATAAACAGTCTTTTTCAGAGAGCACCCTCTGCAGAGCTGGAGTGGCCACCGATACCCACTGCACCTACTTTTTTGTTCAGAATAAACATTAAAAATAATAGCATGTAACCCCTACGGTTTGATTGGAAGTGTAAACTCACCAGAGCTGCCTTTCCTGGCATCACGCTCTGCCGCCAGCTGGTCCTGTGAAGGCGTGGGCTCCAGGGTTAAAAACAGTTTGGCTGTTGGGTAGAATGGATCATCTGATTACTTGCCACACATTCTGCTCCTCCTCTTCCTCATCAACAATGTGATCCTCATTGCTCGCGGTCGTCTGGTGCTCCTGGGGTATCCACGGAGCACTTTGGGGTAGTGGTGGGGTCGCTGCCGAGAATTTAATGCAGCTCGCCATAAAAGTGCTATGTCTGTGGGGAAGAATGATTGTTCGCCTCCCTTGTCTTCTAATACACTTGCTGAAGCTCCTTTATTTTCATGTGACACTGCAGTTATCCCTGGTGTAGCCCTTCTCCTTCATGCCCTGCATGATTTTGGCATAGATGTCAGTGTTTCTTCTGCTGAATCGGAGCTCTGCCTGTACAGACTGTTCTCCCCACACAGCAATAAGATCCACCACCTGCTGTGTATTCCATGCTGGAGTGCGTTTGTGGCCTTATGTCTCCATGATCATGTGTTGGTGAGCTCTCCACGCTGAGCAAACAGGAAATGAAAATTCAAAAGTACCCGGGGCTTTCACAAGGGAGTGGCTGTTTCCTGTGTACCTGGCTGACGTGCAGTGGAATTGAAAGCATTCTCCAGAGCGGTCACAGCAGAGTGCTGTGGGACACCTCCTGGAGGCCAATTCATTCGAATTACACAATGCAGTGTCTACACTAGCCCCATGTTGACCTGTGGATGTCAAATCAAATGCTACGCCTCTCGCGGAGGTGGAGTACAGAAGTCGACTTTACAGGCCGCTTAAGTCGGTGGAAAGGACTCAGTAGTGTAGACTCATACGTTATTCAGTCGAACTAACACAGCTTATGTCGACCTAACTTTCTAGTGTAGACCAAGCCTAAGACACTACCCAGGACATTGCCAATTTTTGCATTAAGTGCCAGTTGGAGGGGAAATATCTCATTTTGTTTTTCCTTATGGAGCATTTTTACAGAGAGGGAAAAACCTTAGAATTCTTTCCTATTGGGATCTAACTTTACTGTATGAGAAATGAATAAGTAGATAGCTAATCTTTTAATGTTTGTTAATCAAAATTGATAATTCCCCTTCTCAGCTTGGACTGGTGACTGGGGCTTCATTTCTCTGAACAGCTCCCCTTGCTGGGAGCACATTATGAAACTTGAAAGGAATGTTTAAAATAAAAAAAGGGGGCTGGAGTCTCTGGCTTGGAAGCTGAGGAGGAATAAATGAGTTCTAATGGATCACAGAGCATCAGATACCCACTTCAGAGAAGAAAAAATTATGGTTAGATAAATCATTTTTTTTACTGCTTTGGAGCAGCATTAAAAATGTATTGTTAGTAGTACTGTTTCAGTAGTGCCTCATGACCAACTGAGATCAGGGCCCATTGTGCTAGGTGTGATACAAACTCAAAATCTAAAAGTTTTCTGCTGCCAGCTGAATATCTGGCTGGCTCCTCCCAGGAGTTTTTCATTTCCAAACCCATGTGGCTGAAAGGGGAGGGGTGGGAATGCATGGGCCCTGGTGACCCTGGTTGGGGAGGGCTCACTCCTGCATGGTTCTGAGTCCCAGAGTGGAGGGAAAAGGTATATCAAAATAACAAAATGCATGCTGTGTCAGATGTATTGTTCATTTTCATACTTAATCCCGTAAAACTGTCCATTCTTTTTTGAGTGTCCTCGGCATATTCCCACTCATGGGATGCACCAGTTGGTTCAGGCTAGACAGTGGAAACATTCTAGTAGAAGTGCCTGTTAGATGCCCCTCCTAGCCCTTCTTTCTGTGTTTGTTAATCTGCTGAATGTAAGGCTGTAAATGGGGTGTGACTCTCCCACCTCAGTTCTTTTCAACTGCACCAGAAGACAGAGGTGAACCTCTCCAGGTCCTTTGGCTCCACATTTGTTTTCAAAGCAGGTTTAGAGATCTTAGTACTAGTTTTATTGCTAATCATAGTTAGGAGAGCTTAATAGTTATAACTTAATTCCTTGGTTATAATTAATAATAGTTAGCTCTTCTGTTCCATCTCCAGTTCCATGTTGGAGTTGAAGAATTTAAAAAAGTGTGTATCCTGTCAAGTGATCTTCCTGGTGTCTGGTGCTCAACCTAGTGTCTCGTGTGCCTGGATGAGGGCCATTCTCTATTAAGGCGTTCAGTTTGCTCAACATACCCTCCACAAACTCAGAAAGATCTACAGAACAGGCTGCAAGGCTTGCTACTTTAAGAACTGTTGGCTGTGTTGTGTTGGTTACAAATTTGAAAAAGTGCCCAATGCTAAGGACAAGAGTCCTGGCTTGGCTCCTGGCAAGTTCAGATTCAAGGAGAGAGAAGTTCTGTATAAGACATTGGTCTCTGTACCAGGCTCTGGATCCAAGGCAGTATCTGAATGGAAGGAAACCTTTCAAGCCATGAATGAAAGTAAAGCGTTCTTCAACTTTGTCATCTCTGTCAAATATCAAGTCACAAGTTTGACATGGGTTTGCAGCTCTTAATCCTCATCAATAGTGTATCCACTTCCCCGCCATTTGGAAGCCGGCTTTCTCAATTCCTCCAGACATGAACCTCAGTCACATTGGACAGTTGTGTTTTGGAAGTAATAGAGAAAGTCTCTGCCTTTGAATTAGAAAACCTTTATCAGTCCCCTTCCTCTCCGTTTTCAGGGATCTGTCCCACGAGAACACATTAAGAAATCCAGTCTCTGATTCTAATAGGATCAATAAAGGAGGTTCCAAGGGGGTCCAGAAAGGGGTGTAATGCACAAGATATTTCCTAATATTAAAGGAAGTTGGAGGTCTCCATCCGCTATTAGACATGAGAAAGCTTAACACACATAGCAGGAAGTTCTAGAGTCATGTGTTGCCTCTGGTGTCTATTAACCATTCCCTTTTGACTCTAAGTTGGTTTTCAACTTTTGAGGTAAAGGAGGATGCATATTTCCATATCTCTAAATCTCTACACACATCTACACTTCGCTATCTGCCAGGATAATTTTCAATACAAGGTTCTATCTTTTGGTCTTTTCTGCTGCACAACCATTTTAATGTTAGTTGTGTTAGCAGCTCGTCTGAGATGGTATTGTTATGGTATTTTCATCTATCTATATTTGGATGATTGGCTTCTCAAAGTTTCAACAAAAGAAGACCTTATGAAGAACATCTGCCTTACATGTACTCTCTTGTGGAAAATTTAGGACTTGATGAATATGAAAAAAATCTCCTCTTTCCTACACAAAGAATTGCATTCATAGGGGGCAGATCTTGACTTTCAAGAAGGCAAAGTCTTTCTTCCAATGGTGAGATTTCTAAAATTTCAGTCTATCATACAGATATTGATACAAAATCTCCTCTCAAAAGATAATTTTCTTTCAGGGGCTTTGGCAATTTATGTCATATTTTATGCCAGACTCAGAATGAGACCTTTTCGGCATTAGTGGCACAGAATTTCAACCCAAGCAAAAGGCTAGCCTGTTCAGAATTGTCTCTCGCAAAAGCAATTCTAGTGTCCTTGTCGTGGTGGAGACTCAACCAGAGAATGTTCTCAAAGGAGTATCTTTCAATCCTCTCACTCCTTTGTTGATGATCACTTTGGATACTTCCAAGAAAGGATGGAGAACGCATGGAGACTGTATATTGATTTGGAAATGTTGGCGCTGTGGAGAAAAGGCATTACATATAACTAAGGCCCTACCAAAATCATGGTCCATTTTGTTCAATTTCGTGGTCATAAGATTTAAAATTTTTAAAATTTAATGATTTCAGCTATTTAAATCTTAAATTTCACGGTATTGTGATTGTAGGGGTCCTGACCCAAAAAGGAGTTGGGGTGGGGGGTGTCGCAACATTATTGTGGGGGGAGGAGGGGTTGCAGTACTGCTATCCTTACTCCTGTGCTGCTGCTGGCAGCTGTGCTGCGTTTAGAGAAGGGCAGCTGGAGAGCGGCGGCTGCAGGCCGGGAGCCCAGCTCTAAAGGCAGAGCTGTCTCCAGTAGCAGCACAGAAGTAAGGATGGCATGGTATGGTATTTCCACCCTTACTTCTGCGCTGCTGTCTGCAGAGCTGGGCCCTCAGTCAGCAGCTGCCACTATCCGGCCACCCAGCTCTGAAGGCAGCAGCACAGAAGTAAGGATGGCATGGTATGGTATTGCTACCCTTACTTCTGTGCTGCTGCTGGCAGGGTGCTGCCTTCAGAGCTGGGCACCTGGCCAACAGCCGCCCAGCTCTGAAGTCAGCTCAGAAGTAAGAGCAATTGTGGCAATACTGTGACATCCCCGAAAATAATCTGGTGACCCCCCCCCGCCGCAACTCCCTTATGAGTCAAGACCCCCCATTTGAGAAACGCTGGTCTTTCCAGTGAAATCTGTGTAGTATAGGGTAAAAACATACAAAAGACCAGATTTCATGGGGGGGGGAACCAGATTTCATTGTCCGTGACACGTTATTCATGACTGTGTATTTGGTACGGCCCTACATATAAATATGCTAGAACTGAGGGCTATCAGTGTAGCTCTGAAATAATTTTCTACGCCATATCCACAACGAGGTAATACAAGTCGTCATGGAAAATACAGCAGCTGTGTCATTACCTGAACATGTAGGAAGGAGTTCACGCATCTCAACTATACAAGGAGGCAATCAAACAGTTGTGGGACTGGTGTATGTGCAACAATTGCTCTTAACTTAGCAGGCAAGGACAGTGACAAAGCAGACCAACTCAGCAGAGACCTTACACAGCTGCATGAAAGTTCTGTAAAGGATTCACTAATTCAAAACATATTCAGCTTTTGAAGGTTTCCAGAGAGAGTTCTCTTCACCGACATGCAGTGCCCTATTTCCAGACAGAAACATTCTATCCATTGTCCTCATGTTTCTTCTGAATTGGGGGAAGGGACTGTTGTTTGTATGCTTTGCACTGATACAAAAGGTACTGGGAGAGAGAAGACATGATAGGACCAAGGTAATCTTAGTAGCTCCTCCATGGTCAAGGCAACAGTGGTGGGTGTTTGCCTACTACTGAAATCTATGAAAGGCTCTATCTTTAAGGAATTTAGAGAATTTCAGGCCAGAAGGGATCGTTAGATCATCTCGTCGGATCTCCTACATATCACAGGCCATTAAAATTCACCCAGTTGCTCCTGTATTGAGCCCAGTAATTTGTGTTTGACTAAAGCGTAACTTGTGTTTTGACTAAAGCACATGATCCAGAAAGAGGTTATAGATCTTTTGATTTGAAGACACCAAAAGATGAAGAATCCACCACGTCCCTTGGCAGTTTGTTCCAATGGTTAATCACCTTTGCTGTGAAAAACCATGAATGTGTGCCAGTTCAGAGTTTCATAAGGATAAATGTTATATTTAATCCACACAAACTGCAGAGGCTGAAAGAAAATGTTGTAAGTATTTTGTTATTGGTTACCCATTTTGTTGGCTGGTGTTGCACATTTGTAGGTTTGAAGGTTGAGAGATGTGCTTCGCGCTGACAGGAATGGGGAAGCACACTAGGCAGAGCTGCTGCTGCGGCTGCTTCTGACTGTATCCATTTTCCAGAAGTGGGAAAGGTTATGGCATGTTGTCGTCGCTATTAAATATGATGTGTTGCTCCTGGTATATCTACTTTCAGTAACTTTTAAATGGTGAGAAAATGACACGGAGACAAAAACCTTCCTAATGCATGTTGCAGCTTCTCATGCTGTTGAAGAAGTTTGACACAAATCATAGAAGCAGCTTCATCAATGCAGTTTCTACCTTTGTTTCCCAGGCAGGTGCAGCTCCCCTTGTCATTTCTCTAATCTTGTGATTAAGTACACTTAAGTACATCAGCCAAGTATAAAAGTTAGGAAATTAATGCAAAAAATCCCTTTATTTTATTGACTCTTTAGGGCGCATCCTGATGGATCCTTATCAACCCAAAGCTTTAAAGGCATGGAATGAAGATATTTAAGGGAAAGTTCCTAGCATTCATTTCCCCTTCACAGTGACTGCTAGATTTTCTGTAACACACTGCAGCACTCCATAATTAAGGCTATGTTTTAGTCATGAGTAGTTTTAGTAAAAGTCATCGACAGGTCACGAGCAGTAAACAAAAAATCACGGCCCGTGACCTGTCCATGACTTAAACTATATCCCTGATAAAATCTTGAGAGGGCTGTGGTGCTTGTGGGGGCCCCACAAGTGCTCCGGGGATGGCAGCCCAGGGGGCTCCAGTGGTGCTCAGGTGGGAGCAGCCCAGTGGGTGCCGCAGGTGCTGGGCGGGGTTGGTGGGACTCGCAGGCTCCCTACCTGGCTTCTCTAGAAGCGGCAACATGTCCCTCCCTAAGCTCCTAGCTCCGCAGCTCCTATTGGCAGGGTACCGCGGCCAATGGGAGATGCGAGGGTGGTGCCAGGAGCTGAGGGAGGGACATGTTGCTGCTTCTGGGGAGACCCCCAAGGTAAGCACTGCCCAGAGTCCTCACCCCCTTCGGCGCCCCAGCCCTGAGCCCTGTCCCACACCCAAACTGTTGGTGGTTTGGGGGTGGCCCAAGACTGCCGCAGCAGCAGCCGGTGTGGCTGGCCCAGGGGCTGCAGCAGCTGCTACAGAAGTCGCGGAGGTCACAGAAAGTCACGAAATCCATGATCTCCGTGACAAACTTGCAGTCTTATCCATAATGCGTTCACTTTCATTTCTCACAGATACTGAAAAACAGCACACACGCTTTATTTATCAAACTCACATCTAATGCAACAACTTTACAGCAATCCCTCATATTCTGCTGTATCAACAGAAAAGCCCATCTGAGTTTCACACAGTCCATTAATTTGGAAAGTTGTTCTGTAGAAGTCGCCTTTGTGATGTGATTATCTCACTAGTCTCCAGACTAGAGGGTACCTCTTGTGAGAATGCATACTTGTCTCTTTTATTTCAAGTTCTGCCTTTCTGTGTAAGGTGGATGAATTTAGCCCTGTTTTTGGAATCTTCATGGTTAAAATCCTTTTCAGTACAGTTAGACATTCTTGTATCTGCTGTTTGGATTGCATAGAGGGAACAATCATCTAAAATGCTCTCATCCTGCATTTTATTAGCTAGTCTAATCAGGCAGCTGGAGTTCTAGGAAGGGAATGTTAACAAGAAGAGTTTTGTCTTAAGGCCTTCTTCAGCTCAGGATTAACTTTTGGTTGAAGTTAAACCCTATTGAATAGGTTCCATTTTTCCTGGGTTGAATAGAAAGTGCGTTCACTAGTCCCTCACACTCTATACTCTTATATTTACATTTATTTTGTATTGTTTGTGTCTTTAGTTTTTTGTTTTCTTCAAATATTATGTATACAAAACTATGTTAATGTGACTTCAGCATGAATATATATCTAGGAATACAAAATGCCATATATGTAAATTCTTAATGTCATATTGTCTAGTGTTCAGATGCATGTTGCTGGGCCCAGTTGTAATGATATAATGTAATATATGATGTAATGCAAGGATATTGCCAAGTTGCCATGGTGTATTCATTCTGAATTTTTGGAGTTTCATATGATTGAAATAGTAAACTTAATACAGAGCTAACAGATTTTAGTCTATAACAATGTTTCATTTAATATATTGAACGTCCGTTTTGCAATCATGACTTTAACAAGTTTTCATCTTTTTATTTTATAGGTTGGACTTTGAGATTAATGAAAATAGTTACCAGGAAGCTGTCTTGTAACGTCATCACTAGAAGAAATTCTATGTAGTTCTAATATTTCATAGAGGGTGCTGTGCTACAAAAATGATTACTTCAGATTTGCCGGTGTTACAGTGAGTAGTTTAAATGTATTTTTCTTTTTTATTTGAATTCTTCACATTACCAAAAATATGAAGAAGAATACTTCTTGGGGAGGAAGGGATGGCTTTGTGCTTAAGGTTGAGACTGAGATTAAGGTGCATATTTGTGTCTTTGGTACATACTTCCTGTGTGGACTGTAAGTCACCTGAAGTAGTAGTCTACTTTGAAAAGTGACTATGTAAAAGTGGCACCATCTCACTGAACAGATATGTTTCTTCCTTTTCTTCCTGCATCAATAATAAAAAATAATTTTTCACCATTTCTTATTTCTGATAGCACTGCAGAGCCAGCAGAGCTGTGGAAGTACGAGCTGGATTCTAGTCCTCACTCGTTTTCAACAAAATTGTTAATTATTCCAATTGTACATTCTCCTTTATAGCCAGGTCTACATATCTCACAAAAGATCTTCAGCGTCTGCTTTAGATAATAGGCTGGCTGTGTTTGCCTGTAAGCACCCCACAATGTTTGCTGGGGAATGTAAGTTGGTTGTGAAGATGAAATGAGTCAAATGGATCTCCACCTACATAAGGTACAGAGCAGTAGAGTGGATTGAATGGAGTGGCTGTCCAGAGTGTGAGCTGAGCAGATTGAAGGATGCAGTTCTAGGAGTATCCAAGTCTGGGTAAAAGTTGGGGCAGAACTTTGTTGCCTTGTTAATATCTTTAATAAAAATCAAACCCTACGGAGGGGTCAACTTAGATTTTATGTAGTGTGGACTGTGTGTGAGAGCAGGTTAGGAAAGGCACCTGCTTTCATGCTGCTTGGAAGCAGAAACTAAGCTCTTCAGTCATTTCCTGAGGTCTGGGCTCCAGCCTTGGATTGCCTACCAGTTCTCTCCTATCTTTAAATGGCAGGAGGACAACATATTTCCTTCTCCAAAGTAAGAGCAGTTTTTTAAAAGTATATTCTAGAATTTTAATTTTTTCTACTTCATTTGGGACATATTTGTGCTTGGCTGTCTAACTTTTCTAAGCAGGATTACTCTTCAAGATTTGCTGAAACCTTGAACCACCTTTCTCTCCCGCAACTCAGTGTGCAGACAGCACACTTGGGATAAAGAAGCCACGATCTTTCTCTTCCTAAAGTGACTAGACAGGAATTTTTGCCGCTGATGTTCCCAGGTGCCTTCTACCCAAGTAGAAGAGAGAAGTAACTGTTCAGGCTTCCTTGCCCTGCTGGCAAATTCCATTCCCCCAGCATTCAAGCAGACTGTCAAGAAGCAGTCAAAAAAGATCACTTCAGCCTACCAACCTGAACTGTGATCCTGGGGAAACTCAAACAAAGCTCAGCATAGCAGGAACAGACTGCTGCACCTCCTGAGAAGCAGATCCTTCATAACAGGACAGACATTGGCTCAGGAATGAAAGCCTCATTAATAAAGGGAGGTACTTTCAGCAGCTTATTAGGGATCAATGGCCACAATAATGTCCAAATGACTATTTCCTTCTTTGTGTCTCAAGAAATGAGCCATCCATTCTGTTGTGTAGGAACCTCATTTAGATTTTCTGCCCTGCAGCTTGAGAGTGGGAGAACCCAGATAGTTTTGCTGGCATTAAGACCCCATAGGCTCAATTTCGTCTAGTCCATCGTACCCAGCCATCTTACCCTGTGACCTTTCATCATGGGGTTAATACCTGTATTTTTGCTGGCACTCCCTGTTTCAGAAGGATTCCTTCCAAAGAGAAGTCTTTCTTCAGAATGCAAAACACCTGTGCCAGAGTACTCCAAGGCCAAAAGCAAGGTCTTCTGCAGGTGCTCTTGTGAATCCTACAGAGAAGATGCTACACAACAACCTGAATTCCTAGTCTGTTTCTGAGGTGCTGCAGAACAGCCCCAAAGAGAAGCAGAGTTCATTTCTCTTTCTTTGACCTGTCTGACCCTTCCAGAGATTCCAGGCAGTGTCTCAGGCATTCGAGGAAGGGCACACCCTCCTTTAGTGCTTTTCCAGGTGACTTGGTCTGATGGTAGCAAGTACCGCGTTTACCCCTGGCAAAACTTTAACAACCTCAGCAACATTAGCAAATGTCCATTATTGACGTAGATGCACAAGTTAAGGGTGTGGTGTGTGTTCACAGCAAAAATGTGAGGTTATCACTAAGGTTTGGCTTGCAGTGTAAAGTGTTGTGTAGTATGTTTTTTTTATCTGTTTGAGGCAGAAGGGAGTTTCTTGATGATTTGTGTAGTCTGTTGTTCTCAGTAGAAACCTGCTGTGTGAGGAGTCTGATACAGTTAAGAGCTGTCCAATAACCTGGCATTTCCTTATGACCATTAACTTGTCACCAAGGGTTTGCACTTACCCAGCCTTAACTGGCTTAAAATTAAGTTTCTGTTTATACTAATGTGGCATTTCTGATAGAGGAGGTGTAGGAGGCTATTGGGGGCACATGGAAAAGTGGAGAAGGGATGGCTCTCCTCACTTTTCCTTATGGTGTGAGGAAAATGACTGGAGCACAGATGTTTATGATAGTGGAGAAAGCAGAGAGTCAAGTGAGGAGGGTAGGAATGGGTTGAGGAGGGCAGGAATGGGTACAGAAATATCTCTGTGTATCAATTGTCACATCATTATTGCAGGGCTAATGAGGTAGGTAATGTTCACCTGAGAAAAGACTTTTCCCTGTGAATCTGCAGGACCTGTTCCGGGATGGAGGAGGTGAATGCCACCCAGTTCCCCTACTTATCCCATCCCAATTTTATGGAAAGATGTGGGTAAGGGTGAGGTTATAGAAGATTCCCCACTTCTTGTTTGACTTATGAGATGGCAGGTTAAGGCACTTTGTGCATTCTTCTCTCGTGGCCTAGATCTTACTCCAGCTCAACAATGCCTATACCATTATGGGAGAACCTGTCCTGTGTAGCATCTGCTCTGCCAAGCCATTCAAGGCTCTTCAGAGTAGAGGAGCCTCTCTTGAAGCCACAGAGCTTTGAAAGAAGCTAGGGAACCTCCAGCACTGGAGCTCATAGCTCCTGTACCCTGGGAATCCTGGCTGCTGCTTCCCATGAGTGGGTCTGGGTTCACAGCATACAGGAGCTAGGGACCTCAGTGCTGGGGGCTCTCCTGCTCTTGTGGAAGGTCTGTGGCTTTGACAGAGACTCCCAGGCTCTGAGGTGCTATGTATGTTACATATGACAGGCTGCCCTTGCCAAGGAGTGGAGGCTGTTCTTTGTCATGTCCCCACTACATCAGATGGAAGGGAGGCTGTGGGGAGCACATCTTCCCACCTGACCATGTGCACCATTGGAGTCCTCCTTGAGCCCTCACTGCTGCCCCCTTTGCAGGAGGACTCACCTGCCTCATTAGACTGACAGTGTCATGTGGTGAACTTCTTCTGATGAGGATCCCTGCAAACCAAAAGTATCTTGCTATCCAAGAAAGGTGATTGAGGAGTGGGTCTATCAGACAGATTAAGAGAGTGCTTTGCTTCCTATAAAGAGGGGGGAGGATTGTAAATTATTCAGTTGTTCCTTCTACACCCACCATACTAATGTGATGGTCTCTATCTTGTCTGACACATCAGGGATTGAACAGAGACTCTCCAGATCTTCAGCGAAGAGCCAAGCATTTGGTTTAGGGCTGTAGCAGACTTACACCTTCTGTTGATTTGGGGTAAAAAGGGGACATGTAACACTTATTGACTAGTGGAGTTACGCGTATGCTTTATATGTCAAAGAATGTGACCATGCACCCTAGAGCTAGGAGTGCTATAGGATTTGTTGAGGCTAGGGGAAATCTTCGGAGATTAGGAGATCTGGAGGCATGCTGTGGCAAAGGTAAGGGGAAACTACTGGGGACCTTCCTTCCTTCCTCCCACAGTCTCCTGGACCCCATCTCCTAATAGTTTTCTGTCCAGTTTTGTGAGCACCGGGCTGGTCATCTTCTCTGAGGCCATCCTGGCTTTAGTCCTATTGGAAACAATATTAGATGGTAGGCATCTTTACAAAGGGCAGTCTCATTTCCACATGCAAATGGTGGTTCCCTTAGGCGGTGTATGGCTTCAGTCACATTTGGTCACAGCAAATGGTGGCTGCTTTGAATAAGTCAGTTAGCTACATAATAACCATTGCCAGTATTATAGACATAAAGAAAAGGAGTACTAGTGGTACCTTAAAGACTAACCAATTTATTTGAGCATAAGCTTTTGTGAGCTACAGCTCACTTCAGCTTTTGCTCAAATAAATTGGTTAGTCTCTAAGGTGGCACTAGTACTTCTTTTCTTTTTGCGAATACAGATTAACACGGCTGCTACTCTGAAACCTGTTATTATAGACATAATCATCAATGCCACTTTTGCTGTACTGCTGCAAACTGGTTTGACACCACTCAATTAAGTAAAGTAGTTAATTGTTAATCATTTTTTCTTTGCATGGTTTTTCTTTTTCTGAGAATAAAGAATTCTTTCTGCATGTATTTTCACAACAACAAAAGTGTTCAAAAAAAAAAAAAAGTGACACCCTTTCAGAAAATCACTTTTTTCAGATTTTTAAATACTCTGATATTTGACAACTACAAAATCTTGGAACTCAAATACACTTTAGAAAATTCAGACATATTCAGATTTATAATATCCATTACTTTTCTCCAAAAATATTTAGGTGAGAACAGAATTACAAAAGTCTCAAGGGGAGATTCTGACACAACCGTAACTATGATGTTCATATAGTTAAATGTTTGTTCTATTTTATTAGTGATGTTCCCACCCAAATTTACGGAACATTTTTGATAAAATCACATTGGAGGATCTGTGGACCTGGCCCTGAAGGAGGATGGTGCCAGATCCACAGAACTGATCCACACTTGTTTGTGTTTAAGACTGTATAATCTTAGCTAAATTGGCCTGATTTTCCCTTCACACCTAATTTATACCAGTGTAACTCCCTTGACTTCAGAGGAGTTACCCATGATTTTCATTAATGTGCGATAAAAATGAGATCCTGGTAATTCTGAAAGGTGGATCTGGTGCTCTGCCACAAGTGGTCTTTGACCCATAGAGAGATTGTTGAATTAGTTTATTGGTAATACAAGTGAAAGTTAAAATAAATTAATTCATGTCATCTTGAGAAATAATCTCATTTATGAGATCTTCAGGGGCAGAACCCAGTCTCCAGAGGATGAGTGACTGGTCTGGTTCTTCAAGTAGCAATCCTCTGGTTGAAGAGCCATTGTAGGACCAGTGGACCTGACTTCCAGAAGAAAGGACATTTTTGGGTAACAATTTTACTATTTAAAGTGTGGTCCTGCTCTAAAAAGTGACACTGTGGGCTTCCACACTTAGGGCTGGTCTCCACTGAATAGCTAGGTTGACATAAGGCAGTTTGTCGACCTAATTATGTCAGTGTCTACACTACAGCCTTCTTCCAGCTGATGTACATTCCCTATGTGGCAGGACACCTCCTTCATCTCTCCGGACTTAGCACTTCCTCCTCTGGTGATGGTGGGCTTGGGGTAATCAGCCTCATTTAGGGCAGAGTTGGCCTTCCCTCTTCTGTGCTCCTTTGGTTGTATTTTCAGGGTCGCCTATGGGGTGATCCTCCACCAAACAAAAAGGAAACCGCCTCATAAACACAAAAACCCCAGGGGTATACCTTTCGCCTCCTCCTTGCTGGTGCAGGGTGTCGTCCTGTTGATTGCCCTGGGGTGTCAGTCTTTCCTCTAGCAGGCGCTCAGGTTTCTCTGTTTCCCCTATAGGAAGGAGCACAGCCTCTCACCGTGGCGTAGGTTATTTTCCTGCTGCCACTAGCCTGACAGGAGCTTGTCTCTCTCTCTTCCCCCTTTCTCTCACCAGAAGAGGGGTTTTAAAAGATCTCAGGCAGCCTTTAATTGGATTCAGGTGTCTCTAATTGACCTAAGGTAGCCCCTTCTCAGCTAGTAGGGAAGAGGGCCTTTAACATTCTAGGGCTAACATATCTGCCTTCCAGCACCCTCTTGCAGCCTGTCCGGCCTGACTTTGTCATACCTACTACATTGACATAATAACTCCACCTCCACAAGAGGTGTTAGGCTCATGTTGGTGTAGCTAGGGTGACCCAGGGTCTGTGTAGACACTGCGTCCCTTCCCTTGGCTGTTGGCTGTCTTGTCAATTTCATGGAAGGAGCCCAGCTGCTTCCTGGAGGCTGGGCAGCTGGACCCTGCTCCCAGCTGAGAGCGGAGGTGAGAAGGCCTGGTGGCTTCGGAGCTGCCGGGAGTCAGGGTGAGAAGCTTCAGACCCTGCTGGGAGCTGGGCAGTCTTGTTAATTTCATGGCTGGATGAGCTGTGAAATTGATAAGGCTGCCCAGCTCTTGGAGCGGGAGTGGAGCCAAGAAACAGAGGCAACTGAACCTCAGTCTATGGGGGTGAGAAAGCTCCGGGCGGCTTCTCCCATTCTTCCTGGGGATCGGTGTGTGTGTGTGGTGGTGGGGGGGAGCCCACTGAGAGCCTGTGGGGCAGCTGGACTCCCGGCAGGGAGTTGCCAGTGGAGTGGAGAGACTGGGCTCTCAGTGCCCCACGCTGCCCTTCTTAGGTCAGTGGAAGCACTCCTCAATGAGGATGCGCATCACAGACCTAAGGAGAGGGTAGTGTGGATATGCAGTAATTACTGTGGTTGCTCTATGTTGATCTACTGTAGGTTGACTTCTACTTCTAGTATAGGCATACCCTTAGTGTCTCAATGACTTACAGATCAGATTTGCTCATTGTACAAGTGAAATGGTTTTCCTAAGACCCAGAGTCACAAACTCAACCGGGGATGAGAAAATCAATCTGACTGTCTCTCTGATTTGTGCATCATCACCAGCAATAAAGATTCTTCAGGATAAATCCTGCCCTTATTTGCACTGTGCAATCCCATTGTCTTTGAGTGCAGTTGAGGTTAGAATTTGGTCTTTAGTTGGAATTTACATAACCACTTTAATGAAGTGAGAGCTAGAATAGAATCCAGCTTGCTTACCTGATATCTGTATTGGCTCTCAGGGCTAACGAGTAAATAGTAGTAAAATCTTATTTTGGTCATGAGAACAAGCTGATACTACTGAGTATACACATGAATGGATCTGTTAAGAAGGTGCTGTTTAACGTAGTCAATTTTCAAAGTAGAATTTCACTTTAAAAGAGCCAGTTATTTAAATGAGTCTTCAGGTCTGAGAGGATACGGTGTAATTTCTAACTTCATAAAACTTACATAGTTTAGCATTCCTCCATACATAGCAGTGTTTGAATTTGCAGTGTGCGCTGCACAAGGCTTTTAAAGGATAATTTGTTTTATTCTATACTATACCTAAATATTTAATCAGTGTCGATTATAAATTAATAACTTGTTTCAAATAATTTTAATTTAACTAGTATTTTTTCCCTAGGGATTCAACAAATGAAACTACTGCACATTCAGATGCTGGCAGTGAGCTTGAAGAAACAGAAGTCAAAGGAAAGAGAAAAAGGGGCCGTCCTGGCAGGCCTCCAGTATGTGGTGTTTAGTTTTGTGTTGTTGTGCATCAATTTAAACTTGACTGCAGATTGTTCTCCCATCCTGTCCTCTTAGTGATCACATTGTAGGTTTGCAATGAACAATTTGTCAAACTATATGAAGATTTATAGTGCATAATACATGTCAGACTGATTTGAAAAAATTGTTTGCTGAAATAGAAGTATAGCATCTAATTTAAAAGATAAGCTGGTAATAGCCATTAATACTTTTTCCTTTACATACATACATATTAAAATTTTACATTTTGTTATTTGTCCTATAATATTCTTCCCAGGCATGAGAGTAGTTTTGTTAACCATAACTTCTTTCTACTATTAAAATTTGTAATGGATACTTCACTTAAATGTTGTGAAACAATACTTGAGTCATCTTTAAGTGGCTTTTAATTTCTTGTGAACTGGAAAGTATGCTCACACTTTTAATATAATGTTTAGTTGTTCTCTAGGAAGATCTGTTCATGTAGGTTAAAAGATTAAGATAAATGAACATATTTTGTGTCCTGAATCCAGTTAAGGAGCTTTGTTCTTTAGTATAATATAGTTATCGCTAGATTTGGTATCTGCTGTATAGGTATTTACTAACAGAAGGTGGTTCTTCAGGGGCCTTTGTACATTACCACATCATGAATGGGAATGTACCTAGGCAATTCAAAAACGTACAGTAACTAGTAAGTAACCCTTTTTGTTTATAAGATATTTATTCATAAGAGAAGTAACTTCCTCAGCAGGCATATATAACTGTGGAGGCTATGTTTTATCAAGCTGTTCACTCTAGGTAGATTGTCAGTCATCACACGTATTAATATTAATGTTTGATTGTATAATCAGAATTACACAGTATGTAATATTTTTTGTAAGAGTTTTACATAATTTTTTGTGAGCTTTTAATAATTTTGTCTATTTGCCAATTTGTTTCTTCCTCATGACTGTTCTGGTGTCAGCTCAGCTAGAGTACATTAATGGAATATATGTTATAAGCAATCATGTAAGTATATAGAACATATCTGGTGTTTTAGAATATCTGGTTCTAAAAGATGATTATAAAGATTTGAAAATCCACCCAAGTACATGTACAGTAGGAAAATTACATTGTTTTCCTGCAGAATTTTAATCCTTAATTATCTATTGGTATGTTAGGTTTGTAGTTAACAGCTCTATTCACTGAAGGACTTCCAGCTTACCAGATCCGTTTTGCAAATGTTTCAGAATCTGTTGGAAGCATAGGACTGGAATGGACCTCCTGAGTCATTGAGTTCAGTCCCTTGCTATCGCAGGCAACCCTGTCATAAACTCCTGTTCATAAATTTATCAAGATCCATCTTAAAACCAGTTAGGTTGTATGCTACCACTATGCCTATTGAAGGATGTTCCAGAATCTCACTTCTCTCATGGGTACAGGGAACTTCTCACACTGGTCTGGTCATGAATGCTGAGTACCTGTCTTGCAACCAGAAACCACTTCAATTATTTTTTGTCTTAAGCTTTCCAGCTGATCTTGCTGTCACATTTGTATTGTTTCCTTGTGAGTCCTCAGCTGAGTGTCCATGTGCTAGAAAGCAGCAATTTCCTCTCAGTGCTCTTTCTGAGAGCGTCTTTGTAGGTTTTTTATTTCTTCTTTCCTTCCCATAATTCCTAAAAATATATAAAATATATGGAACTCTTTAGAAGGGATTCTAAGAGCAGCCTGGGGGAAAATCCTTGATCCAGTGGCATTTCCTTCTTGTGGTCAGCACAGCAGAGGCTCAGCTACACTTCAAAAGACTGCTCTCTATAGCAGTTTTCCTACTCACTGAAGTCTGGAAGTATGGCCTCTTCGTAGTGGCCCAGGAGAGCTTTTTTTTAAACACACACAGGCAGCCTCCTACCTCAGTGGGATGTGGAAAATTTCTCAGATGGCCAATGACAGAAGGAGAAAATGCTTTAAATGTACTGGTGAGACAACACCCCGTTTTCAGTGGTGATCCGTAGGACCAGCACCTGCAAGCCAAGAGACTTTCTACTCTTTATCTCTCCAAACTCCTGTGTTTTTTCCCTCTGATTGCCACCTAAGGGCAAGTTCCATTGACCCTCCATGGCTTGTCTCTTAAGTTTGAGATGGAAATACTTGAATGGCTTGTTCTTTTGAGAGGCTGAACAAGAACTCTCTTGTCCAAGGGCACCATCCAAATCAGATGCGGAAGGTTCCCTTCATTGTCCCTTCCCAAAACCACTGCCTGCAGATTTTCCTTGTATTTGTCAGAGCGCTCATCTGTTTCAGTGGCCTCTTCCTACCCAAACAAAAAGACCCAAGCTGCTGCTGCTCCTCATCTGAGGAGTATACCACAAAGAAGGTCAACATAAAAAGCAATAAGCCCGATTCATTTTTCTGTGTTTATCACAACAACTAAGTTAATTGTTTTATAAATCGACAGTCCAGACTACTGTAATATTATCTGTTCTACTGGTCGCCTCTCAGAAAGGATATTTAAGAATTAGAGAAGGTTCAGAAAAAAAAACGTGATTTATTAGAGGCATGGGAAAACTCTTACATGAAGAGAGATTGAAGAGATAGGGATTGTTTACCTTAGAAAAAGGCAAGTAACAGGGGACATGAAAAAAGAATAAAGGTAGATTGGGAGTATTTCTTCTTCCCTGTCTCGTGACACAAGAACAAGGGGACAGTGAATGAAACTGAAAGGAGGAAATTCAGAACTAAGAAAAGGAAATACTTTTTCACACAACACCTAATTAGACTGTGGAACTCCTTGCTACAGGATTCCATTAAGGCAAAGAATCTTGCAAGTTTCAAAGAAGGATTGATCATTTACATAAATAATAAAAATATCCACAGTTGTTATGGTTAATGCTTAAAGTTTTGAAAAGGATATGAAACTACATACTTCGGAGTTCAACCACACTCCATTTGGGGTTAGGGTGAGACATTCATGGGTGACAGATTATCCCACATCTGCCTAATGCAAAGTTTCATAGATTCCAAGGCCAGAAGGGACAATTATGATCATCTAGTCTAATCTCTTGTATAAAACAGGCCATAGAACTTCCCCAAAATAATTCATAGCTTATCTTTTTAGAAAAACATCCAGTCTTGATTTAAAAATTGTGTTGTTCCAATGGTTAATTATTCTCATTGTTAAAACTTTATGCCTTATTTTCAGTCTAAATGTCCAGCAAATGCATTTACACATTTCTCTGCTAGAATAAAGAGCTCGTTATTAAATATTTGTTTGCCATGTAGATACTTGTAATCAAGTCATCCTTTAATCTTCTCTTTGTTACGCTAAATAGCTTGAGCTCCTTAAGTCTATTGTAATCCTTTAATCATTCTTGTGGCTCTTCTCTGAACCGTCTTCAGTTTATCAACGTCTTTCCTGAATTGTGGGCACCAGTGGTTGCACCAGTGCCAAATAGGTAAAATAACCTTCCTACTTGAGATTCATCTGTTTAAGCACCTTCCTCTGAAAAAGCTGGTGCTGGCCACTGACCGAGACAGGATACCGGACTAGATGGGCCACAGACCTGATCCAGTATAGCAATTCCTATGTTCTTGAGTTTTGGCTGCAGGGACATATTTTTTTCTTTTCCAACTAACCTGAATCAGATATAGTAATCTCCTTTGGAGGGAGATGACCTGGATGGCTGAGCTGTTACATACCAATCTGGAGATCAAATAATAATCTTTTATTCATTCAGTTCAAGAAAGACTTCCCTCTAAATGCAGTTGAAAGAAATGAAAAAGTAGTTTTTCTGATCCTTAAAAGGCTTGAGAAAAAAAGTGGACCCTGTATGGTTCTATCCAGCTAAGAGGCCCTCAACGTAGTATTTTTAACAATGCATCAGTTACAACAGGATCTGTGATCTCCCCATTAATTCTCTATGCTCTTCTTGATTCAAATACAGAAGGGAATAACTAGTTGAGAACTAAAGGCAAAATCAAATTAAAAACTCAAATCTTATAAAATAGCTTTTCATAAATTAATAGATTTTAAGCCCAGAGTGAACCATGACCATATAATGGGATTCCCTGAATATCACAGGCCACAGGAAAGCTTCACCCAGTGTTTACTGCATGAGACCCAATAACCTGTGGTTGAGCTAGTGTGTATTTCCTAGAAAGACTTCAGATCTTCATTTAGATACTCCAAGTGATGGAGAATCTACCCTATTCCGTGGTAATCTGTTCCTGTGGGTAAATACTGTCACGGTTAAAAATTTGCACCTTATTTTCAGTTTGAATTTTTTAACTTCTGTTTTTGCCATTGGATGATCTTATGCTTTTGTCTGCTAGATTAGAATGCTCTAATAATAAATAACTTCTCTTCATATAAATATTCGTATACCATGATCAAAATCCCTCTTAATGTTTTCTCTGATAAACTAAATATATTGTACTCCTTAAGTCTCTCATTGTAAGGCATGTTTTCCAGACCTCATGTTGTTAGCTATCTTGTACATTAAAGCCTGTGGCGACATTGTATTTTTGGACAGAGTCGTCTTCGCTCTAGATCACAGAAATATATAGTTGATAATTTGGGATACAGATATCTCCCCTAGAGAAAACTTCATCCCAGCAATACTGATGGCACAAAACTACTCTGCTAATCCCTCATTAAAACCTTGAAGGATTCCTCAATGAAGTAAGTCCAGAAAACTCAGCCAGAGAACCTAGGAGCAGTTACAGAACAACCCGCCTTAATTCCACGTGCTTCTAATGCAGACAGAGCTGCATGTTCTTTAATCCCTCTATTCCTGTGGCACTGAAAATGTTTCTCCAGCAGTCGTGAAAAGGGCTCTTCTTGTGGGAGGGTGGTGGTGAGGATGCTGAGCCAGCTTGCCCAAGATTTTCAGGGGTCAAGGTGAAAAAAAATGTTCATGCTTGGACAAGTACAGCCACAGCCACGTAGGCTTTAGAAATGATCAAAAAGGGATATCATAAAGATTTTCAGTGTTCTCCTCCTATTGCATTCCTTTTTCCCCACTCAGAGAAGTAGTAAGTCATACTGGACTCAATTCAGAACTTACTATATCCATCAGCAGAAGAGAGAGGAGCAGGTTTATACTTCAAATTCTGTGTTATCACTAAAAACAAACAAAACAAAACTGGAGGCTTCCACCCATTACTCACTTTCTTGTCTTTGGATCTGCAGATACGGAAAGCACAATTTGGATGGAAATGTTAGCTCTCCATATTTTGGAAATTGCCCCCTTGTGATATCCTTTGTTCAGCTGATCTAAGAGAAGTCTTTCTGTGTGTCCCCATTAACTCCTGCCAATCAATATTTTCTCCAGTTTGCTATCCAGAATCAATGTTTGCAAATTAAGACTTTGCCACTGAGCCTCTCACTTGCTGCTCGGATGTTTCTGAAACTGATGAAGATCCTAGTACCAGGTTGCACATAGGAGGGACTCATATCTTTCATTACCTATTTAACCTCTCGGTAAAAGCTTTGTCCACAGAATCAGCAGTCCAGCACAAATCCAGGACAACTCAGGTTCATAGTTTAACTTACAGTGTAACTCCTTAATGCCACTTCAGAACACCCGCCACCTGGGGACCAAATCAAGTCCATCTTGGGCCTTGTCTAATTGTTTTGTGAAAAAAGCCTCAAGACATATAGTACGCAATAGATCAGTTTCTCAATACTCCACAATCTTGACATGGAGCTGCTTTTGGTTAACTAGCTTGGTAGTCTAATATGTAAACATAGTCCCATTTGCAGTGCTTTCTCTGTATATGTCTGAATAATGTTCTCATAAGAAATGGGAACTTCCTTCCTATCTCTTGTAGGGTCGGGGCTGGCATCTCGAGTCCATATGCTTGCAACTTCCTGATCCTATGCCGCCTAGCCTCAATTCAAGTTAGAGTTCTGAGGAACAAACAGCCCTAATGTATGCCACTGGTGTAAGGTCCCTCAGTGACCTTAAACCATGGGGTATGAGGCACAGTTGTGCTCTACTCTGCCTTGCTCCTCGTCCTTTCTCCTAGCCCACCCGCTGGCATGCATCTGACTCACCCTTTCTTCCTCTTATGCCAGGGGTATGGAGAAGGCTGGCACAGAAGTCAGTTCTTCAGCCTGCCCTAGCTTTTTTCCAGGTGAGAGTTTCCCTGTGCAGAGGGAATTCTCTGCTGGGCATATCTGGCCGTTTGAAGTCCACATGTTGCTGCTATGTTCAACCATGCCAAATGGATTTAACAAACCATAGACTATGACCCTTAATGCTTCATTCTATGCTTTGTGGAAGTCTAGGCACAACCTACTCAGCATCAGTAAACCCCTGGTGGAGCCTCTATCGAGGCCTGGATGAACAGAATATTTTTCTATGTTTCAAGGCAAATAGTCACACCAGGAGACTTTCTACAGAATAAATCTTCTTCTTTGAGTGCTTCCTCATATCAATTCCAGTTAGATGTGCGCACGCTGCATACACGGCCGTCGGAGAGTTTTACCCCAGCAATACCTTATGGGTCAGCTGTGGGGCTCCCTGGAGTGGCACCTTCATGGCGCTCGATATATACCCCCAGCCTACCCAGTGCCTCCTCAGTTCCTTTTTACCACCCTTGACAGTTGCTGGAACTGTGGAGTCCTGCTTCACTTGCTCTCCACTCTCCCTAGTGTTTATCTAATAGTTAATAGTTTATAGTTTATAGTTGTTGTTAGTTGTAGTTGGTTTACTTCGTGTTAGTGGGGCTAGGGGGGGGTTGCCCTTCCTCCCCGATTCTTCTCTTGGTCTCATGCCCAAAGCTCAAGGATTCAAGCCCTGTGGTTCCTGCTCTAAGCTCATGCCAACGGGTGACCCCCATGACTCTTGCCTGAAGTGTCTCGGGGAGGCTCATCAAGCAGAGAAGTGCAGGATCTGTAAAGGGTTTTGTCCCCAGACTAAGGAGGAGCGGGATTTTTGTTTAAAGCAGCTCATCATGGAGGTGGCTCTCAGCCTTCAGCATCCTGCGGCGTGCCAAGAACCAGCACCAAGCGCCTCGGTGAGCAGCGACCTGGCAGCAGCAGCAGGAGTGGCACCGGAGTTGGACTCTAATCGAGACCCACAGCATTGATGCTCCCTGGCACCGCAACTGGCGGCATCGGCCTGGCACCACTCCCATTCTCCTGGCCAGAAGCAGCACTGGAAGCAGGAAAAGGGTGGCCCGCCTCTGCAGACTACTGCCAGCCGGCCTGCCCCGGGAGGCACAGAGACTGTGGTGGCTTCTCTCCCCGCTTCAGGACCTCCTCAGACACCAATTCCTGGACTGGCCCCCAAGGTCAGTGGCACAGAACAACTAGCCCCAGCTCTGCAAGGGACCCCTACACGACCCTCTCCCCCGCGTGGCCGCCTCCTTACCTGACGAGGCAGTAGCAGGCACTGCTGTCTCGGGTCCCACTCCGATAGACCTCCGTACCCACCAGGACCTCCTGTGCTGGGTGGCACGGAATATGAACCTTCGGGCGGAGGAGGTGGTAGAGGTGGAGGACCCCACTGTGGACATTCGGACTGCAGAAGCTCCATCGGGGTGGCCCTGTCCCTTATTCAGACCATCCAAGATAATGTCAGGACAATCTGGCAGACTCCTGCGTCCATCCCCCTGACTGCTAAGGGGGTGGAGCGGAAATACTTTGTCCCCTTGAAGAGGTATGATTATCTGTTCACCCACCCACAGCCCTGTTCGCTCGTGGTTGCATCCGTGAATGAAAAGGAATGACATGGCCAGCCGTCCCCAGCGACCATATCAAAGGACGCCAAGCGCCTTGATTTGTTTGGACACAAAGTTTACTCTTCAGGGGGGACTTCAGCTCAGGATTGCTAATCAGCAGGCGCTCCTGAGTCATTACAATTTTAACTCCTGGAACTTCATGCTGAAGTTTTAAGGAGTTGGTACCTCCTGAGTCCAGAGAGGAGTTTAGGACTCTGGTCGATGAAGGCAAAACAGTGGCACGGACCTCTTTGCAGGCCTCGCCGGACCCTGTGGACTCTGCCGCATGTACTTGGTCTTCAGGGATCGCGATGAGGCGTATCTCCTGGCTACAAGCCTCCGGCTGCCCCCAGAGCTTTAGCAAACACTGCAGGACCTCCGCTTTGATGGCGAGGGCCTGTTCTCGGAAAAGACTGACTCAGGGCTACATAGTCTTAAGGATTCAAGGGCGACAATGAAGTCCCTGGACCTGCACACACCGGCTACCCAGCGGAAACCCTTCAAGCCTCAACAGCCACAACAATGCGCATATCGTCCTCAGCTGAGATAGGACTTCTATAGGAGGTGGGGGCATAATGGCAGGAGGAAACCCTCCAACCCCCCATCAGGACAAGGCCAGGGCCCGACCCAGCCTTCATCAGGCTCAAAACAGGCCTTCTGAAGGGACGCCCGAGGATGGTGTACCGGACCTCACTCAGGATCCTACCCCACCTTTCTTGAGGTGTTTATCCAATTTCCACCATGTTTGGTCTCAAATAACCACGTATCGCTGGGTCCTCTGCATGGTGGAAGTGGGATACTCTCTCCAATTTTCTTCCTCCCCACCCTCCTTCCCCATCCCTCTTCAGGGACCCTTCTCATGAGCAACTCCTTATTCAGGAGGTTCAGACGCTCCTCACCATGGGGGCAATCGAGGAAGTTCAGAGGGAACTAAGGGGCAGGGGTTTTTACTCCCGATACTTCCTAATCCTCAAGACAAAGAGCGGGCTTCGGCCCATTCTGGACCTGCGCAGACTCAACAAGTTCATGGTAAAGTTGAAGTTCTGCATGATCGTCTTGGGCACGATCATACCTTTCCCGGAGACTGGTACGCCACCCTCGACGGGAAGGATGCGTATTTCCACATAGCTATTAATCCGGCACAGAGACGCTTCTTCTGCTTTGTGGTCAACCACGAACACTATCAGTTCACGGCCCTCCCCTTCTGTGTCTCAGCGACCCCCGAGTGTTCATCAAACGTATGTCAGTCGTGGCGGCCTTCCTTCGTTGATGGTGGGTGCAGGTATACCCTTACCTCGATGGCTGGCTAATCCGAGGATGCACCAGGGAACAGGTGCAGTCCCACCTGTTGGTCATGGACACGTTTTTTGGCTGGACCTCCTCCTCAACGTGGCAAAGTCGATTCTAGAACCGACCCAGAGAATAGAATTCATCGGGGTGGTTCTGGATTCCATGCAGGCACAAGCCCTCTTGCTGGATGCTCGTTTCCAGGCTATAGTGGGCCTCGTCTGGAGCCTTTAGAGCTTCCTAACCTCGTCGGCAAGAAGTTGCCTGAGTCTTCTCGGCCACATGACTTCCTGCACATATGTAACCAGGCGTGCCCGACTTCGACTCCGCCTGTTGCAAGCCTGGTTAGCATCAGTCTATCTCCAGGTCGAGACAGCCTGAACTTGGTGGTCACCATCCCGGAGTGGGTCCTGGCCTCCCTCTGCTGGTGGCTAGATTGCCGGGTGGCATACAAAGGAGTCCCATTTCAGAGCCCGCAGCCCTCCTTGTCTCTGGTCATGGATGCGTCAGCCCTGGGATGGGGCGCCCACCTCGGGGACCATCAGACACAGGGCCTATGGCCTCCGTCCGTGCTCTCCCTTCATATCAACTTCCGGGAGCTGATGACGGTGCGCTTTCCCTGTCAAGCTTTCCAGGAGCAGCTGCAGGATTGTTGTGTGGTGGTCCTCACAGACAACACCATGGCCATGTTCTCCATCAACAAACAAGGGGGACCCACTCCTTCCTCCTCTGTCAGGAGGCCGTTGGACTGTGGGAATTCTTCATAGCCCACTCTTATTCACCTGGTGGCATCCTTTCTACCTGGGGTCCAGAACACGCTGGTGGACTGCCTGAGGAGGTCCTTCTGCTCCCACGAGTGATCGCTTTAACCGGATGTCATCCACCCCATCTTCCGAAGGTGGGGGTTTCCCCAGGTCGACCTGTTTGCCTCCTGCAGCAATCAGAAATGCCTGGCTTTCTGCTCCCCGGGCTCTCTCACAGACGCCTCCTGCTCCCATGGACTGGTCGTCTATTTTACGCCTATCGCCCATTCCCCCTTGTGTACAAGGTCCTGCTCAAGCCGACTCCGGGGCTGGAGCACAGGGACAGGGCGCGAGTGATTCTGGTGGCTCCAGTGTGGCCCAGACAGCGTTGGTACACCACGCTATTGGAGCCGTCTGTGGACGCTCCAGTCCCATTGCCTCTTCTTCCTGACCTGCTTACTCAGGATCATGGTCACCTCTACCATCCTGACCTACAGTCTCTCCACCTCACGGCATGGATGCTGCATGGCTGAACCCTTCAGAGCATCTGTGTTTGGAATCCAAACAGCAAGTACTGATGGGCAGCAGGAAACCCTCCATTTGGGCCACATATATGGCTAAGTGGAAGAGGTTTTTGTGCTGGTGCACCCAATGCAGTTCGCCCCCTCTCCAGGCATCCATGCCTCTCGTTTTGGACTACCTCCTGGATCTGAAGCAGCAAGCCCTGTTGGCATCCTCTGTCAGAGTTCATCTTGTGGCCATCTCGGCGTTTCACCTGGGTGCGGATGGCCGCCCTGTCTTTGCCAATCCCATGGTTGGCAGGTTTCTCAAGGGCCTGGACCACCTCTACCCCCAGGTTCGGCAGCTGGTCCCCACATGGGACCTTAACCTGGTCCTTTCCAGACGCATGGGGTCCCCGTTTGAGCTGCTGGCCACCTGCTCCCTCCTCTATCTCTCCTGGAAGACGGCTTTCCTTGTCACTATCACGTCAGCGCGGAGTGTCTCCGAGCTGAGAGCCCTCACCTCGGAACTCCCTTACAGTTTTCCATAAAGATAAGGTGGAGCTTCGGCCTCACCCAGCCTTTCTCCCAAAGATGATGTCTGCCTTCCATACCAGCCAGGACATTTTTCTCATGGTTTTTTATCCAAAACCACACGCCGGTCCCTGGAAACAGCGGCTGCACTTCCTTGATATCTGTAGGGCCCTTGCCTTCTACGTTTAGCGCATGAAGCCGGTTAGGAAGACGACCCAGCTCTTCGTTGCAGTGGCGGACCGGATGAAAGGCCTCCCGGTCTCCTCTCAGCAGATCTCTTCATGGATCACTTCTTGCATCCGCGCTTGCTATGATCTGGCTGGTGTACCGACCCCAGCCGTCACCGCTCGCTCCACAAGGGCTCAGGCCTCGTCTGTGGCATTTCTGGTCCAGGTACCGATCCAGGAGATCTGCAGAGTAGCAACTTTGTTCTCAGTGCACACTTTTGCCTTGCACTGTGCCATTGTCCGGCACGCCAGAGATGATGCGGTATTTGGTAGAGCAGTACTGCAATCCATGTTACTTCACTCCGACCCCACCGCCTAGGTAAGGCTTGGGGGTCACCTAATTGGAATTGATATGAGCAAGCACTCAAAGAAGAAAAAATGGTTATTCACCTTTGTAACTGTCGTTCTTTGAGATGTGTTGCTCATATCCATTCCAAACCCGCCCCAGTTCCCTTCTGTCGGAGTAGCTGGCAAGAAGGAACTGAGGAGGTGGTGGGTCGGCTCGGGTATATATCGAGCGCCATGAAGGCGCCACTCCAGGGTGCTCCACAGCCGACCCACTGGGTGTTACTAGGGTAAAACTCCGTGCATGCGGCGTGCGTACACCTAATTGGAATGGATATGAGCAACACATCTTGAAGAACACCTGTTACAAAGGTGAGTAACCATTTTTTCTGGAGCTTTGAGCAGCAGTAAGCTCAGTAGAGAACTTTCTTCACAAAATTCCCCAAAACAGTTTTACCATTCACATGGCAAGTGATAACAGAACGAGAGTGGCCTGTGTACAATTATGCCATCAGAAGATTAACTCTTTATAGGGACTAACTGTCTTGAGCAAAATGATTTACATACATGGCAAGGCTGATCTCCAAGCTGTTTGGATCAGGTAGACCACACAAAGGGGAGCTATAGGTATGAAGGAACTAAAGAAATCTTATATTAAATGACATAAATTCATAGGTAGAACTCCTGTTGACTTCAGGAGGGCCAGGATTTCCACCACAAATTTAGTGGCAAGAAGCGACCATATCAATTGTATTTGTCCGTATAAATCCAATTATTGATTAATTTTAGTGGTGTGGAAAGAGAACAGCTAAGCCAGGGGTGGCCAACATGCGGCTCTTCAGAAGTTAATATATGGCTCCTTGTATAGGCACCGACTCCGGGACTGGAGCTGCAGGCGCCAACTTTCCAATGTGCTGGGGGGTGCTCAACCCCAGGCTCTGCCACAGGCCCTGTGCCCACTCCACCCCTTCCCGCACCCTCCCATGAGGCACTGCCCTCGTTCCTCCCCCTCTCCCGCAAAGCTTCCTTCACACAACGAAACAGCTGATCAAGAAGTGCAGGGAGGGAGGAGGAGGCGCTGATCAGTGGGACTGCTGGTTGGCGGGAGGCACTGGGAGCGAGGGGTTGGGGGGAGCTGATGGGGGGCTGCTGATGTATTACTGTGGCTCTTTGGTGATGTACATTGGTAAATTCTGGCTCCTTCTTAGGCTCAGGTTGGCCACTACTGAGCTAAGCCTTTCTTATGGGCAAATAAGGAGCTAATAACAAGCTGTAGTTGGATGGTGATGAAGGGGAAGAACACATTTTCAGAATAACAACGTGCGGTTGGTCCCTGTGAACTTGGTAATTGTGTCCTGAGGTAAATAGGGTGCAGTAAATCTGTAAATAAGATTCACTAGTTATTGTGTCAGTGAGTATAGGACAGAGATGTTTTTGTTACATTGACCATAATTTTTAATTTTCTTGACTTTTATGCATAATTGCAAGCATGACATTGCATTGTTTTATGTATTTATTGTATTGGTTAAGACTAGTATTATGGAATATGTCCTGTTAACTCTTTGGTGCTAGGAATTCATACTTCGTAACTTGACATTACACATGAAATGCCTACCAAGTACTTATCACAACAGTTGTTTATTGATATGTATAAATGGTTTACAAGACATTTTGAATTAATTCATTCAAATGTTATAACTGCACACAATTTTCATTATGCTGTTCCCTTTATCTAGTCTGCCAATAAGAAACCTCGAAAGTCTCCAGGAGATAAGAGCCGTTCTGAACCTGGAACTAGAGGAATAGGTCGTGGAAGAGCTAATGGTCACCCTCAACAGAATGGAGAAGGCGGGGACCCTGTCACTTTGTTTGAGGTGGTGAAACTGGGGAAAAGTGCGATGCAGGTAAAATAACTAATGTGGTGTTTGTTCATCTTTGTTACAGCTTGATCACTCAATATGTTCACTAAACTGTAACAAACAACTTTTGTAAACTAGTGTAGTAGTTGTATTTTTGATGATCTGTATCAGACTGATGGAATCTCTGGGTATTATGTTAAGATTTTCCCATCAGCTTGTATGTTGAAGTAAAGAAAGAAATATGGAATGTGACCAAGCTGGAGATTATATGTGGAATAACCATAGTCCTAGAAGAAGTCTTCTACTTCAGTTAATTTCTTCACTATTTTGTTGTTTTAAAATGGAAAAACAAGTGAGTACGAATATTAGGGAATATATTAAAGCAGCTTTTTATGAAGGTTATCATGTATTAAGTATAGCAAGGCAGAAAAGATGTGAGATGTTTAATCACAGCAGGTAAACTTTTCAAAAGTACTGAGCCCAAGTAGAGCCCAAGTCCCATTTTCAATTCTAGGGAAAAGGATTCACAGCCTTCACCTCCAGGATTACAGGCTTTTGGCTAATGGAATCATTCCACTAGAATGGGCTAGTCAATTATTTTTTGTCAAGATCCAGACTCCAGAGAAAATAATTAAATTATAATAATATAAGTAAATAAAAAGATTTCTGGGTCCATTCAAAAGCGTCTGGATTTGGTCTGCCATCCATCTGTTGACTACCCCTGCACTAGAGCGTTGATTTTCACTGTGGACCCCTAGGACTGCGGTGACCTTCCTGGTGCAGTGTAGGAATGAAGTATTTAGACAACTGAGTAGTAGAGGATTCAGATACTGGGAAGGAAGGTAAGGTTATGAGAGAAATTCTATGCTTGGTCTGATGCTTATATACGTATGAGCATCTCTTAGGGAGATTTAGGCTAAGCCACTTAGGTGCTTTTGAAAATTTTATTCTAAATGACTTAGGTGAAGTCCTAATTTCAAAAATCACTTAGTGAATTTAGGACTCTAAGTCTCATTGACTTTTAATAGCACTTAGGCTCCTAAGCGCCTGCGTCACTTTTGAAAATGAGACCATCTGAAGTCACTTAAGCCCTTTTGAAAATTTTACGCACCAGACATAAATCCATAATGGGACTGGATTGTGGATTAAAGTAGAGAATGTAGCAGTAAACCTGAAGAAAATCAGAATTCTAAAATCTTTTACATTTTGTGAATTTGGGGATGTAGGTTTTACCCTTCTTATCTAGTAGGTGAAAACAGAAAAAATTTTCTCATAACAGAACTATGGAAATCTTCCTGGTGCATTTTCTTCATTTTGTTTTACTGCATCAGAGCGATCACTTTTGTTCATTTTCAACACATTTTCAGTTTTGTTTTGGCAGGATTCCAAGGTTATTTTGGAATTTGTTTTCAGTTTTATTATGAGGTAGGAAATATGATATGATCTGTGTTGGGTGTTTATCTGAGAGCCATTGATATAAATGGAAGCCAGAGAAAAGGTACAAATGACTGCTTTGCTGGTGGAGATTTTTTTTATTTTTTTTGTGAGTGCCTTTGTGAGTGGAACTCAGTTGTTTAAGAATAGTTGCATTGCTTCTGTTCTGAATAGGATCCATAAATATAGCAAAACATAAAGGTGGTGGGAACACAGACTCCAACGGTACAACCTGTTCTTGGCAAATTTCAAAGGAGAAATTTGTGTTTTGTGACACTTTGGGATTCAATTCAGAAGAAACTGAGATAGGGAAAGTAGCAGTTCGTTCTCTCTCTCTCTCGTGAAGGACGTGTGCTGAGCTTGTTGGAAGAGAGGACTTGTTAGAGGGCAGGAGCCCTGGGCACATGAAGAAAGTAATAGTGTGGGCGAGGTCGCTCTCATGCCTGCGGTAAAATTTTCAGAAATGCCTAAGTCCCATTTTCAATAGTAGCTTAGGCACTTAGGTGAAATTTTTACTCCGGTCAACAGTAAAAAATGACTCATTACTGACAATGGCTGTTAGTACACATAGATCTGAAATTATGCATAACACTTGTTTAGTTGCAAGTGTAGACAGAGAAAAACCACGTTCACCAGTGTTTCAGAAACCAAGGTTAAAAACTGGTCAGACTTGGATATATATATATGCCTTTTCTCCCCTTTCATTCCTTCTGAGGGCCTCCATGCTGACTTGTAGAGATTGTTGTATGCAGTGTTATTGTAGCTATGGTGTTCCTGGGATATTAGAGAGACAAGGTGGATAAGGTAATACATTTTATTGGACCACTTCTGTTGCTGGGAGAGACAAGCTTTCAAGCTGACACAGACCTGAAGAAGAGCTCTATGTAAGCTTGAAAGCTTCTCTCTCACCAACAGAAATTGGTTCAATAAAAGATATTACTTCACCCACCTTGTCTCTCTTATAGAGCTCATGACACGATCATTTGGAATGGACAGAGTTGTTGTTAGTGGCTCTTTCTGTGCAGATCTTTGCAGTGCACAACAGTAACATTATTGAACCTACCAACTTTCAGAAAACGATACATATTCTTGTGTTGGTAAGATGGCACTCTATCTACATATACATGTGCACAGATGTGTTTTTTTTAAATAGAGTGCTGGGTAATATCTCTTCCTATAATGGAAACTGAATCTTTTCAATCAATAACATAGTCTTTGAAATTACAAAGCAACTTTACTGCTCTTCTGCTTCATGTAGTTTTATTTTCAGGCCGTCCTCCTGTTACTGTTTACCCTCAGGAGATCTCTGTGCTCCTAGATTTTTCTGGCATTGTCTTTGTGAACTCATCAAGCTCAAGTGAACTCACTTCACATTCGTTGCAGACCTTCCCTGTATCTTGATCTGTGGTAGGATTCATTTGTGTCTTCTGTTCAGGATAAGGTTCTCCTAAGGGAATTGTAATTGCAGACGTAGAGTTGTTTGTATTTCTACGATGTGCTACTCTTTGCAAATATTCCCTGCCCCAGTCTGTTGTCTTTTTTTTTAGGTGCTGCCTGTACTCATATTGACGGTTCTATGTGGAATTCAAAGAGCCTTTTGGTATCTGTGTCATAGTAGTATTTGGCTTGTTGTCATTGCTGTTTAATTTGTTCTCTCAACCTTTCCACTGCAGCTTTGTTCAAAAGTTGTTCTGTAGGTAACAGTCTGTATGTGGTGTGACATGAGATGCCATGCTGGCCTGCTCTCCATGCCTTCTGTTGGTGTATTTTCCCAGTCAGGTGATGCTGTCAATGGGTCTTTGTCATGCCTGTGCGCCTTTTTTAGCAACTACTTGGCAATCTTGAGAGCTGCTTCTGCTTTACCATTAGACTGGTTGTGATGCAGAAAGGATGTGATATGTTCAAATCCTGCTTATGCTGCAAACTAAAAATTTACCTACAGGTCTACTGAGATCCATTATCTGTAGCTACAGTTTATGGGATTCTATGCTGATTCTTCATAGCATTAAGTGGTAGAAACTGCTCTTGTGTGCATGGGATTTTTTCCTAATAAAATCAGAAATTATAATCAAGCATTCGGAGGGATACTTGATTTCCTAATAAACATAGATCCATGCCTGACTTGCTCTGCGGTAGACCAAATATTTAGTGTATCATGAGAGATTTGCTAGGAGTTCATTGCAGATACTTCACTGGTGTATGAAATCTTTGACTTCACTGCTTATGTTTGGCCAACACAGGACATCTTAACCTAATGTAAACATGCTTCAACACCAGCAGGCTTCAGTGAATGAAAGCTAGCATTTCAGGATTTCAGACCTTTAGATCTTTACCCTACTGCCTTTATATAGAATACCATTTTGTAGTGTCAGTATATTTGAAGTGAATATTGGCTAGACAAAGAAAATCTAAGTGGCTGAGCAGATGTCTTCCTGTCTGGTCATCCTGACATAAAGACTGTTCCAAATGCTTAAAATTGACTGTGCATTTGGGTATGTTGGTATCTGGGTCACTTGCTTATCTGTCACACAATAGAAATCTGCGTGGTTGATGTTCCTGATGAAACTCCGCCTCCTGGTGCATGTAGAAGATTTCATAATCTTCTACGTGCAAGGGCTGTCAAGCTGTCTTTTGGCATTCGTGCTGTGGACAAAAGGTATGCACAGTCAGAACATCAGGATGAACATCGAAGACTGTCTTTTGCATTGTACATCCAAGTGATATTTTTGATGATATTTCAAGATACTTTGGAGCTGTTAACAATAGCTTTTTGAATATTGATTCCAAAGGTTTGTCGTCTGTTTCTGCATGGATATTATCATGGCCCAGGAGATACTGGTCAAACTTGGTATATGGAAAAGTAGTGAGTAGGAATTCTCTCTGTATTTGAGCATGGGTTTGCTTTGTTGGAAAGTGTGTCCTGGAAGCAAGTGATGACTTGCTTTGACTGATCATTTTGTAATATTGCTGCACCCATTCCACATTCAGTAGCATTATATTAAATTATACCATAATATTTCAGGATCAGATGGTTAATTGCTCACTTTTGGACCTGTTTGAAACTATTTAGCTTATGGATTTCCCAACACCATCCTACATCTTTTTTAGTCAGTCTTTTAAGGGGTTTACCGATCTGTGAGAAGTATGGAAGAATTAACAAATCTCAAAAAGGACTATATTTTTTGCACATTTTTGTTGACTGGGCATGTCCAAAGTTACTCAAACCTTTTTGTGGTCTGGTTTTCATAGATTTTTGAATCCAAAAGTGACCATTGTTATAGGAGAGCAAAAGAACGTTGAGACTGGTTTTCTGTTTCAACTTCACTTTTCTAAGTGCTCTAAAATCTACAGTTACTTGGATTGTATTAATATCTGGTGTGCCTCATAGGGATGCGGGGTTCTGATAGTGATCCAAATTTGGGCTGACTGGAAAACTGCCTCTTTATCACAGGTCCAGGGTTGGTTGTTAGGGAATGTCCTGATCATTGATTCCAAGTTCATCCCTGGCATTGAGAGCTGAAGTCCAACCCAGGGCAGAAATCTGAATTAAAAAGAAGCAGGCATATTGCGCCAGTGATCCTCTAGTAAAGACAGTTTTTATTTTGAGGAAGTGCAATCCAAGAAAAGCATAACATTCAGAAGGTGCGAAAACTTTTAAAAAAGAAAAAATAAACTATACAGGCAAATGCTCTCTGGGAGGGGAGGATGATTAGGAGTGGAAGAGTAGATGGAGGGAGGGGTTGGTTGGTCAGGTGATGGGGCAGGGAAGGGGACTAGAGGGAGTGGGAAGAGGATGTGTGGGACATTGGCAATGGAAACGTGGGGGTGTTGAATTCTCTTATTTAATTTGTTCCTCTCGCCAACAAACCTACATGCATTTGGTTGGAGGCATTCTTCTTTCTTACATGTTCTCACCATTACTGTAATCCTGGCTGCATCCACACTTGCTTCTTTGAAAAGCTTCCATTGTTCTTCTATGCAGCGTTGTTGTAGCCATGTTGGTCCCAGGATATTAGAGAGACGACGTGGACGAGGTAATATTTTTGTTGGATCAACTTCTGTTAGTGAGAGAAACAAGCGTTCGAGCTTACACAGAGGTCTTCTTCAGACTCTAGTTTTTCTATGTCATCTGTCAGTGTTTTTAACTCTACAAATCTACTGGGGAGTTGCACCTTGAAGCGCACCTTTGCTGACACATCTGCTAAATTTCTACTATTATGCTTACTGCCTTGAGTGAATATATCGTCTTTAGTTTTATTTTGATTGTCCCAGTGACAAGATGGTCACTTCCAACATCAGAGCTTATATACACCCTGGTGTGCAACAGTTATCTTCACCAACACCTACTAATGACAACGTGTCCAAGCTACTTCTGGATGAAGACATCATTTGATCTTCATGTCAGTTTGTCTGTTCTTGTGTGAGAATAGTGTTTCCCCAAATGCAAAGATGATCTTGTCCGCAGAGTTCAACAAAACATTCATCATTTTCATTCTGCCTTAGGATGCCATATCTGCTCATAATGTGTTCATATCCAGTATTATTAACAATAACATGTGCATTTAGATCTCCTATCAGGATAAGGATGTCATATTCCTTGGTATTGCCAAGGATACTCTGCTGTCTCTCATAAAAACAGTCTTTGATCAGTTTGTCATTATTTGTTAGTACTGAACAACTGTGTCTTTTGCATGGATCGTCAGTGAGCAGTCTGTATTCTTAAATTAACAGGTTCCCATTTTTTCAGTAGCTTCCTTACTCAATAATAAGCCTTCTTATTCCTGATGTTTATCATCCGAATAGGAAACAGTCACACTGATGATAATTTGCCTTTTCCAGTCCATCTCATCTCACTCAGTTTAAGTATAATTAGGCCAAAGATTTTTATTTCTCTGATAACTCATGGCAATCTGCATGTGCTCCAAAGCGATCTAACATTCTGACACCCAATTCTTTTCTTAACCTTACTTGTGAAGATACCCTGTTTCAGATGGAGAGCTTCCTTGTGGCTTTGATTCTCCATCATCACAGTGTTGGCTAGATTTACTGGTTGGCCAGAACTATCTTGTCTTCTGTCCAGTGGATTGTAGTTCTCCACAGTTGGTGTTTGTATTTGCAAGTCTGACACTTGCCTATGATTTTTGTTTCTGTAACAGCATTTTTTACATTTGTTAGCCTGACTCTCAACAGCCTACCAGGAAGGTATGTTTAATCTGGCTTCTACCCTTTGACCTATCTGTCTTTGGTGACCGTACAAAGAATTACACTCCGTCCAGCATAGCTTTCAGGGTCTTCAGAGCTCTCAAGCCTTCCCATCATGTCAAGGTACTGTCCCAGCTATTCTAGAACAAAAATATGCCAATAAAGACAAGGAAGTTAAAAGATCAGCCAGAAGAGATGAGAGAATAGATGGAAAGCAAAGCAAGAGAGGCTGAGAAGGTGTACAAGAGAGGGGATTATAAAAAGCTTTTTCTAGTATCCAAACACCTGACATCACAGTTCTCAAATTGTTGAGGCATTGTGAAGGCTTTAGATGGTACACTTTTAACATAGTAGAAGCCTGTTGGATGAAACATGTCAAGGCTGTGCTCAACCAGCCAGAACCATTAACACACATTCAGTGATGCGAAGAAATAGCAAACTTACCTATATTCCCTGAGAAGATTTATTGAGAAAAGCTTGGAATACCTGCAGAAGATTATTTTTAACTTCACTGATGTTACAAAAGCATTTGTTAGTGTCCACAGAGAAGCACTCTGGAAGATCTTGACACACTACGGAATTCTAGCAAAGATTGTTGTTTTGATATGTCTTGTATGACAAGTCTGCATGCTGCATGAGGCTAGAGAGCAGACACAAAGAGTAGTTTTAAGATTTTCTGGTTTAAGTCAAGGTTGCCATACTATCCCCGCTTCTGTTCTGCATTGTCATAGACTTTGGGATGAGAACAGCGATGGTTGTTGCCGAAGATACCGCTATTGTTTGGGCAAGAGATAAACTGCCTTCAAGTGTATGTGTTTAACTACCAGGCATTACTTTCAAAATATGACCTTTTAAACTGGGATTTCATTACAGTATTTGACAGTCTCCCAGAGGATGTTTGAGAAGAGTTTAATTCCTTGGTTATGGAGGGCCATTTTGTTGCAAGGACTTCTTTTCAGGCAGCACTTCTTGCTGGTGACACAGCTTCTGGGGCAGTGGTGACATCTGTCACAAAGCATAGAGCCTCATGGCTTTAGTTGTCTGGGATCCCTATAGAAATACAACAGACTCTTGAGGAACTACCTTTTGGGGGATGCAGTCTCTTTGACAAGACTGATGAAGCGTTGCATTTTCTCAGGGATTCTCAAGCATCACTACTTGGCTTGTTGTCTTGGGTTCTGTACAGCAGCCTTACAGAGGAGGCAATACACGTCTCTGTATAGACAGCTTTAGTACGCTTCCAGACAGGCTGATAAGTCTCAGGGGCATCTTAAAACTCAGAAGGCCACCAGATCCTACTACTCTAGACACATCACACCAACACTCATCTGTTCCAAAGCAGTCTGTGACTGCTTTCCTCCCAATCACTTCCCTTGTAAACAAGTTGTGCCATTTTTTTTGGATCAGTGAATTCTGAGAACTGTGAAGATAGGTTACATGATTTAATTTGTCTGTCTTATCTGCCATCCACCATCCCCATCACTTTTCAGCGACCTCTCTCATGGGTCTGCACTTTGGGAGGTGCAGATTCCTCTGTATCTGAGCTAGAGAGGGAGTGCTCTTTCAACATAGGGGGAGGGATTTCTACTCTCAGTACTTCTTTATGCCTCAGGTCTGAGGACTGTCCTAGATTTGCAAAAGCTAAACATGTTTATCAGCAAAATGAAATTTCGGATGGTATCCCTTGTTTCCATTATTCCTTCCTTGGATCCTGATGACTGATGTGCTGCTCTTGATTTGCAGGGTTGCAAATCATGTGGGCATCTGTCATAAATATAAAGGGAAGGGTAAACCCCTTTAAAATCCCTCCTGGCCAGAGGAAATCTCCTCTCACCTGTAAAGGGTTAAGAAGCTAAAGGTAACCTCGCTGGCACCTGACCAAAATGACCAATGAGGAGACAAGATACTTTCAAAAGCTGGGAGGAGGGAGAGAAACAATGTGTATGTGTGTCTGTCTATATTCCGTCTTTGCCGGGGATAGACCAGGAATGAAGCCTTAGAACTTTTAGTAAGTAATCTAGCTAGGTACGTGTTAGATTATGATTTTTTTAAATGGCTGAGAAAAGAATTGTGCTGAATAGAATAACTATTTCTGTCTGTGTATCTTTTTTGTAACTTAAGGTTTTTGCCTAGAGGGGTTCTCTATGTTTTGAATCTAATTACCCTGTAAGGTATCTACCATCCTGACTTTACAGGGCGGATTTTTTTTTTATTTCTATTAAAAGTCTTTTTGTGAGAAAACTGAATGCTTTTTCATTGTTCTCAGATCCAAGGGTTTGGGTCTGTGGTCACCTGTGCAAATTGGTGAGGCTTTTTATCCAACATTTCCCTGGAAAGGGGGGGTGCAAGTGTTGGGAGGATTGTTCATCGTTCTTAAGATCCAAGGGTCTGGGTCTGTAGTCACCTAGGCAAATTGGTGAGGCTTTTTACCAAACCTTGTCCAGGAAGTGGGGTGCAAGGTTTTGGGAAGTATTTTGGGGGGAAAGACGTGTCCAAACAGCTCTTCCCCAGTAACCAGTATTTGTTTGGTGGTGGTAGCGGCCAATCCAAGGACAAAAGGGTGGAATATTTTGTACCTTGGGGAAGTTTTGACCTAAGCTGGTAAAGATAAGCTTAGGAGGTTTTTCATGCAGGTCCCCACATCTGTACCCTAGAGTTCAGAGTGGGGGAGGAACCTTGACAGCATCTAACCGAGCCATAGAGAGTATCTGAGGTATATAGTGACAGGTCTCCACTACCAATATACTGTCCTCCCCTTTGGTCTGCCCTTGGCTCCAAGGGTCTTCATCAAGTGCATGTCAGTTATAAGTGGCTCACCTCAGGAGAATTCGCAGGTATTTCTGTATCTGGAAATACAGAAATACCCACTATCTGTTTGATCTACGTCCAGTTCAGTCAAGAAATGGAGAATAACGTGCAGTAAACTCACTCCCTTTTGTTCAGCTAGGTTGATTAATAAACTAGGACAAATCAGTTCTGTTAACTGCCATCTTATGCTAGGATGTTCCATTTTTTCCACACTCTGGTAGGTTTTTTAGTGGATTATAAGAATTTACCCACCAGTTAGAAGAAAAGGCGTACTTGTGGCAACTTAGAGACTAACAAATTTATTTGAGCATAAGCTTTCGTGAGCTACAGCTCTAAGGTGCCACAAGTACTCCTTTTCTTTCTGCGAATACAGACTAACACGGCTGCTACTGTGAAACCACCAGTTAGAGATTCAGTTCTATCTTGAGACTTTAACCTGGTGGTTCTTGGTTCTTCCTGTTCTTAAACCTATTATGATGTAATTAAAGTATTGCCTTCTCAAAAATTATCGGCTTATTCCGCCAGAGCTCAGTAGCATTTCTAAGACATATATGCCACATGGACATTTGCAAAGAGACAACTTAGTCACAGTACATACCTTTTGTAAAGCATTATACCATCACAACTGGTTCGAGGGCTGATCCAGATATTGGAAAATTGTTATGCAACCTTCAGTTCCCACCATCAGAAGGAATACTATTTGAAAGTCATATCTGTTCCATTTTAGGTGTATACAGGTACTTGAAGAAAAAATGGTTACTTACCTGTACTGTAACTCTAGTAATTTGAGATGTGTTGTGCACATATTTATTCCACAACATGCCTCCCCTCCTTCCTTCTGTGTTAGTCTTATTACCATCATGCTTCTCAGATAAAGGAACTGAAGAATGATTGTGTGGCTCTGCCCCTTTTTACCTTCAGCTGGTGGGATGAGGCAATAAGAGGTTGTATAAACACATTAGAAACAAGAGACGAAGGAAAGTGTAGTTTCGCTATTTAGGAGGGAAGGAGAGCTAATAATGGATGACCTTAAGAAGGTTGAGATGTTTGCTTCAAGAAAAGGAGTACTTTTGGCACCTTAGAGACTAACAAATTTATTTGAACATGAAACAATGTTCTCTATGTATATAAATCTCTCCACTGTGTTTTCCACTGAATGCATCTGATGAAGTGAGCTGTAGCTCACGAAAGCTTAGGCTTAAATAAATTTGTTAGTCTCTGAGGTGCCACAAGTACTCCTTTTCTTTTTGCGAATACAGACTAACACGGCTGCTACTCTGAAACCTGCTTTGCTTCAGTCTTCACTAAAAAAGTTGTGTGACCAGATACTTAACACAGTATTAACAACAAGGGGGAAGGAACACAAGCCAAAATAGGGAAAGAACTGTTTTAAAAGAATATTTAGATAAGTTAGATGTATCCAAGTCAGTAGGACCTGATGAAATTCATGATAGGGTACTTAAGGAACTAGCTGATGCAGTCGTGGAACAGTTAACGATTATCTCTGAGAACTCATGGAGCACGGGTGCAGTTCTAGACAACTGGGGAAGAGCAAGTAGAATACCCCCCTTTAGCAAGGGGGGAAAAAAGAGAACCCGTGGAATTATAGAACAGTCAACCGAACTTCAGTACATGGAAGGATACTGGAACAAATTAATTAAAAAATCATTTTGTAAGCCCCGAGAGGATAATAGGGTTATTAGGAATAACCAGCATGGATTTGTTAAGAAAAAATTATGCCAAACCAACCTAATTTTCTTCAACAGGGTTACTAGCCTAGTGGATGGGGAGAAAAAACAGTGATATATTTTGATTTCAGTAAGGCTTTTGACACAGTCCTACATGTGCATAAGCAAACTAGGGAAATGCCATCTAGATGAAATTACTATAAGGAGGGTGCACTACTGGTTGAAATCTTTTATTCGGAGTGGTTATCAACAGTTTGCTATCAATCTGGGAGTGCATATCTAATGAGGTCACACAGGGGTCGGTCCTGGATCCAGTACTGTTCAGTATTCTCATTAATGACCTGGATCATGGAGTGGAGAGTATGCTTATGAAATTTGCAGATGACACCAAGCTGGGAGAAGCTGCAGGCCCTTTGTAGGACTGGATTAGAATTCAAAATCACCTTGACAAATTGGAGAATTGGTCTGAATTCAAAAAGATGAAATTCAATGAACTGGAAAGTACTTCACGTAGGAAGGAAAAATCAATTGCACAGGTACAAAATGGGGAATAACTGGCTAGAGGGTAGTACTGCTGAAAAGGATCTGGATATTCTAGTGGATCACAAATTGAATACGAGTCAACAATGTGATGCCATTGCAAAAAAGGCTAATATTTTGGGGTGTATTAACAGGAGTGTCATATGTAAGACATGAAAGGTAATTGTTCCCCTACTCGGCACTGGTGAGTTCTCCACTGGAGTACTGTGTCCAATTCTGCACGCCACGCTTTAGGAAAGATGTAGATAAATTGGAGTAAGTCCAGAGGAAAGCAACACAAATGATAAACAAAATTTAGATAACCTGACCTCTGAAGAAAAGTTTAAAAAAAAATTGGACATGTTTAGTCTTTAGAAGAGAAGACTGAGGGAGGAACCTGATAAGTCTTCAAGTATGTTAAGGGCTGTTCTAAAGAGGACAGTGATGGATAATAGTCTGGTCTCCATGTCCACTGAAGGTAAGCGAAGAAGTAATGGGCTTACTCTTCAGCAGTTGAGATTTAGGTTAGATATTAGGAAAAACTTTCTAATTATAAGGATACCAAAGCACTGGAATAGGTTTTCAAGGAAGGTATGGAGTCTGTCACAGGAGGTTTTTGAGAACAGGTTAGACAAACATCTATCAGGGATGGCCCAGGTATACTTGGTTCTGCCTCAGCACAAGGGTTAGCACTAGATGACCTCTCAAGGTCCGTCCAGCTCTATCATTTTTATGATTCTTGATTCTATGAGCAGATGTGGGGCTCAAGAGCCACCTCTTTGGGACTGGTAGTGAAAACTCTCCGACTTGAATACACTGGGCATGCATGCACTTAAAGTGGAATAGATGTGTACATATCTTGAAGACCAAGAGTTATGCTAATTAACATGTAAGTAACCATTTTCCAGGTCTACAGGGAGTAAAATAGACATCAGAGCACTTAAGTATCAGGGAACTTGCTTCTGCCTCCCAGCCGCCCGGGCAGATTAAGATTTATTGCTGATTTTTGCACAAGGTATGGACCATGTAGCAGAAAACCATGTGCTATAGTAAACAAAAATTAAAGCTGCAGAAAGGATAATTATTAGAATGTCAAGTGAAGGCCTTTTCCCTCCATCTGTTTAGTGGTGCCTTCATGCTCGGTATGTTTGTTTACTGCTAGCACCACCCCTTTGGTTAGGCTTGCTGGCTACGCACTCATCAGACAGAATGTTTTAATCTTATCTGTAAGTTATTTTTTCTGATAGGCATTCAGTATCCCCCTGCATGAGAAGGAATAGAAGATTTTTTTCCACTGATAATTCTTTGGTGTATGTCTGTGAATAGTGCCATAATAGAGGCTCAAACTAATTGTATACTCCCCTATTTAAAAAAAAAAAAAGTAAGAGAACAAAAAAATGCCACCATGGCTACACAGAGAGAAAGAGGTAGTTAGAGAGGGGAAAAAAAAAAGTTTAAAAATTGGAGGTCAAATCCAATGAAGGAAAATAGAAATGAGCATAAATTCTAGCAAGTCAAGTATAAAAGGCCAAAAAATAATTTGAAGAGCAACTAGCAAAAGACACAAGAACTAACTGCAAAAAACTTAAGTACATCAGCTGCAGGAAACCTGCCAAACAATCAAGGTACTAAAGGAGCACTCAAGGAAGACCAGGCAAGTGCAAAGAAGCTAAATGAGTTCTTTGCATCTGTCTTCACTGCAGAGGATGTGAGGGAGATTCACGCACCTGAGCGGTTCTTTTAGGTGACAAAACTGAGGAACCGTCGCAGATTGAGGTGTCAGTAGAGGAGGTGTTGGAACAAATTTATAAATTAAACTAGTAAGTCATCAGGAGCATATAGCATTTACCCAAGAGTTCTTAAGGTACTCAAATATGAAACTGTGAGTTTGTGTGTGTGGTTTTTGGAGGGGTGTGTGTGTGTGGGGGGGGGTGAGAAAACCTGGATTAGTGCTGGAAATGACCCACCTTGATTATCATGCGCATTATAAAGAGAGGTTTCAAAGAGGGATGGGCTATTACCAGCAGGAGAGTGAGTTTGTATGTGTGTCTGTGGGGGGGAGAAGGGTGAGAGAACCTGGATTTGTGCTGGAAATGGCCCTCCTTGATGATCACTTTAGATAAGCTGTTACCAGCAGGAGAGTGGGGTGGGAGGAAGTTTTGTTTCATGGTCTCTGTGTGTATATAATGTCTTCTGCAGTTTCCACGATATGCTATGCATCCGATGAAGTGAGCTGTAGCTCACGAAAGCTCATGCTCAAATAAACTGGTTAGTCTCTAAGGTGCCACAAGTACTTCTTTTCTTTTTTCTTTTAACTGTGATGTGTAACTTATTACTTAAATCAGTCTCTGTACCAGATGACTGGAGGGTAGCTAATGTGACACCAATTTTTAAAAAAGGCTCTAGAGGCAATCCTGGCGATTACAGGCCAGTAAATCTAACTTCAGTACAAGCCAAATTGGTTGAAACTATAGTAAAGAACAGAATTATCAGACAGAGATGAACATGTTATATTGGGGAAGAGTCAACTTGGCTTTTGTAAAGGGAAATCATGTCTCATCAACCTATTAGAGTTCTTTGAGAAGGTCAACAAACGTGGAGAAGGGTGATCCAGTGGATATAGTGTATTTGGACTTGCAGAAAGCCTTTGACAATGTCCCTCATCAAGGGCTCTTAAGCAGAGTAAACTGTCATGGGACAAGAAGGACTCTCTCATAGATAAGTAACTGTCTGAGCAAAAGGCAGGACTAAATGCTCAGTTTTCACAGTGGAAAGAGGTAAATAGTAATGTCCCCCAAGGATCTGAACTGGTACCAGTACTGTTCAATGTATTCATAAATTATTTGGAAAAAGGGGTAAACAATTGGGGGGATGGGGGGGAGAAGGGGCAAAGGCTGCAGATGATACAAAATTACTCAAGATAGTTAAGTCCAAAGCAGATTGCGAAGAGTTACAAAGGGATCTCACAAAACTGGGTGACTGGGGAACAAAATGGCAGATGAAATTCAGTATTGATAAATGCAAAGTAATGCACATTGGAAAACATCCCAACTATACATTCAAAATAATGGGGTCTAAATTAACTGTTATCGCTCAAGAAAAAGATCTTGGAATCATTGTGGATAGTTCTCTGGAAACATCTGCTCAGTCAAGAAAGGTAACAGAAAGTTAGAACGTTTGGGAAGGGATAGAAAATAAGACCGAAAAGATCATAATGCCACTATATAAATCCATGGTAATCCTCATCTGGAATAGTGTGTGCAGTTCTGGTCTCCGCATCTCAAACAAGATATGTTAGAATTTGAAAAAGTGTATAGAGAGAAATGCAACAAAAAATAATTAGGGGTTGTCATAGATATAAAGGGAAGGGTAACAACCTTTATGTATGCAGTAAGATAAAATCCCTCTGGGCCAGAGGTACAGAATCACTTACCTGTAAGGGGTTAATCAGTTCAATTAACCTAGTTGGCACCTGACCAGAAGGACCAATAGGGAAAGAAGATACTTTCAAATCTGCCGGGGGCGGGGGGGGGCGGCGGAAAGGAGGTTTTGTTCGTGCTCTTTATTTTGTTCTCTCTGGAGACAGAGAAAGAGACCAAGCAGGTAATCCAACTCCTACTGAAATGATACAACTAAAATTACAGAAATTGTAAGTAATAGCAAGGAAATACGTTAGATTATCTTTTGTTTTAGTTTGTGAATTTTCCCTGTGCCAAGAGGGAGGTTTATTCCTGTTTTGTAACTTTAAAGTTGAGCCAAGAGGGGAATCCTCTGTGTTTTAAATCTTTTTATTAACCCGTAAAATTACCTTCCATCCTGATTTTACAGAGGTGCTTCTTTTACTTTTTTTTTATAATAAAATTCTTCTTTTAAGAACCTGATTGATTTTTAGTGTCCTAAAAACCCAAGGGTCTGGTCTGTGCTCACCTTGTTAACCTATTTGGTTGGTATATTATTCTCAAGCCTTCCCAGGAAAGGGGGTTGAAGGGATTTGGGGGGGATATTTTGCCGGGGGGGTGGGGGGGGGGAAATAGGGCTCCAAGTGGCCCCTCCCTGAATGTTTGTTTAAATCACTTGGTGGTGGCAGCTATTCTGTCCAAGGACAAGGAAAGGAATTTGTGCCTTGGGGAAGTTTTTAACCTAAGCTGGTGGAATATAAGTTTAGGGGGTCTTTCATGCAGGTCCCCACATCTGTACCCCAGAGTTCAGAGTGGGGAAGGAACCCCAGTGTGAAGGGTATGAAACAGCTTCTGTATGAGGAGACTAAAAAGAATGGGACTGCTCATTTTTTGAAAAGAGAGGACTGGTGGGGTGCTGGGGGGGATATGATAGAGGTCTATAAAATCATGAATGGTGTGGATAAAGTGAATAAGGAAGTATCATTTACTCCTTCACACAGGTGTCTCCCAATGAAATTAATAGGCAGCAGGTTTAAAACAAACATAAGTACTTCTTCACACAAGGCAGTCAACATGTGGAACTCTCCCAGCACTCTTTAAAAAAAAAAAAAAAAAAATCTCCACGAGAGGCGTAGCTACCAGTGCTGGTGCACTGTTTACACTGGCAGTTTACAGCGCTGAAACTTGCTGCGCTCAGGGGGCTGTTTTTTCAGTGTAGACAAGCCCTCTGCCTGCAGAAGTTGAAACTGCATGACAGGATGGATCACTCACTAATTGCCCTGTTCTGTTCATTCTCTCTGAAACATCTGGCATTAGTGAACGTCAGAAGGCAGGATACTGGGCTAGATGGACCATTGGTCTGACCCAATGCAGTCATTCTTATGTTCTAATGATATAAGACTGGTCTGTTGAACATGGCAATTAGCAAGTGATCCATCCCCTGTGATGCAGTTTCAGCTTCTGGCAGTCAGAGGCTTAGGGACACCCAGAACACAGGGTTGCATCTCTGATGTAGGGACAAAATTAGAAAGGCCAAGGCACAAAACGAGATCAAACTAGCTGGAGACATAAAGTGTAACCAGAAAACATTCTACAAATACATTATAAGCAAGAGGAAGACCAAGGAACAGGCCTGTTACTCGAGGGGGGGGAACGGTAACAGAAAATGTCGAAATGGCAGAGGTGCTTAATGACTTCTTTGGTTCGGTTTTCACCAGGAAGGTTGGTGGTGATTGGCTGTCTAACATAGTGAATGCCAATGAAAATGAGTGGAGGCTAAAATAAATTAAGAGCTTGTTAGACAAACACCTGTCAGGAATGGTCTAGATAATACTTAGTCTTACCATAAGCTCAGGGGACTGGACTAGATGACTTCTTGAGGACCCTTCCAGTCCTATGATTCTTTATTGATTGTTGTGAAACAATGTCACATGGTAAGCTTTAGAAAATTTCATGTGGCTACATGGGTAGAGGACACGCACATCAGGTCTCAGCCAGTTTCAGTTCTGAAAACAATTTTTAAACTCCAACATATGTGAGTGAGGAATACCTATGTCATCATTAGAGCAGCATTTCCCAAAGTGTGCGAGACAGTGCTGTGGGAGGGCACAAAATATTAGATGAGAGGAGTGGGAAGAGAGCTTTTAAATGTTCTCTAGAGTTTTAGCTTTCATTTAAAAAAAGCAGTCTCTTGCTCTTATGGTTGCAAAGAAAGCCTCAAAAGTGTGAAGTGGGTATAAGTGATACATAGATATATGCTTGAGTTTGTAGAGAGACTGAAAGAATAGCTCTCAGGTGTGAACTGCATCATTCATTTTTATGGGTGCTAACTCAGATGCCAGTGATACTTTAAACCTCAACTTTAACTGTTTCACTGCTCATCAAAGAATGTAAGAAAGGTGAGAAAGTATCATATCATGAAGATATACTCAAGCATTTTTCAAAGTATGAGGCAGGTTGCAAGGAAGTTGACCAAATTAAGATGGGTATCCCTTCACCTACACAAATGTGAGGTTGCGGGGGGAGGGGAGGGTACAACTGATTTCATTTTTTTGAACTGAGGACTCAGTTTGAGAAACACTGATGTGGGAAAGTAATACGCTACCAGTTCATAGAACATATTTTTAAATCAAATGGGAATCCACACAGAAAATACCAGCGCAAAATGTAATGATGCAGCACAAAACTGATATTTTAGTTTGAGGCCAAACTTTTCTGCCTTGTTTTATTTTGCAAGTAGAAGATCCAATAGTTTATGTAAGACTTCTCAAGGAGTGTGTGTGTGTGAGTGAGTGAGACCGACTAAGTGGCTGATAAACCTCTCAAAGCCAAGGCTTCTCATTATGAAACGTGCCAAAGCACAAAGCCAGAGAGAAACTCTGAGTGCCAAGCGTCTCACTGATGGCTAGTCTTGTCTTCCTGCTCTCCTGGATTAACTGGAGCAGGGGGCATTTCTGAACAAGGGTTCTGGTTTAGGCTCATCAGTGTGTGTTGGCTTATCTCATGCTAAGTCTGTGACTTCTTGTATATAATTATCCTCCTTGACCCTCTTCGTTGGCCAGCTGACAGCAGAACCCTGGTAAGCGTATGCCACCTGGGGGTGTCAGCATTTGTTACTGATTTAGAAATTGCACATGGACCTTCTGAGGTCCTACATTTATAGCAGCTTGAAAAGTGGCAGAATTCCTTTAAAGAGTTGCTTTACCCAACTATTTGGAGACTACACCTTCTCTTTCCTCCCATGTTTTCCAACCACTGTTAGGGTGCAGAAACCAGTTATGAGTAAAACTGGAATTCTTACTAATTTTAAAGAAATTCCCTGTAAAGCTAACCTTTCCAAAGTAGTGTCTTAAGCTAAAAGAAAACTTGCACAAGACATTGCCCCAGAATAATAAAAAATCTGGCTTCTGCGTAAAGTTCTCTCTCTCAAAATAATAAAAAAAGCTGGTTTCCTTTCCATCATGTAACATAAATAAACATAGTAACATTTTACTCAAATAAAAATGTGTGTAATTGTATTGCTATGCTGTTCATCTTTGGAACTAAGAAAGCTAAGGGTTTTAGTAATGTTGCTCCCTAAATTAAGGGGGTGATAGTGTTGGGAAATGAGAGGAACCCTCACATATTTTACTTCTCTCAGAAGACACAGGTTTCATGGTAATGGGGTCTAGAAGAACCTCATACCCTCTTCTTGCTCCTTCAGAGAGGTTGATGCTTTTTCCTAGCTTTTTTCCATTGCCTCCGCCTCTACCATTTTTCTTGCCTGCATCAGCTGCTGTAATACCATGTGACACCTCTGCTTCTGCCCCAGCAATTATAGAGTACCAGCATTAGGTTTTTAGGATTAAGTTTGTGCATGGGGAAAAGCTGAATACATTTCTAGTGTGTCTTTGCACACTTTTTAGCTGGGTTTGTGTCTGTGCCATACACTCTCTCTTACTCCTTGATTGCCCTCTTCCACTGATGGTCAGTGTTCATTTAGTGCCTTAACTTATCAAGCAGCTGAGTCTGCTCTTCATCCATGGTGACCTAGCATATGATAGATGTCAAACAGCTCTTGTCCTCTGTCTACTTGTCTGTCCCCCTCCCTGCTATCCTAACTGTTGATGGCAGACTTTGTACACCTTGTTATGAATAATGTAAATGTTTCCCCAATACTGTGGTCCACACTTGAGTTCTTTGAGACCATTGCTCAGTTTTTTGTTGCAATGCTATAGGTGGCTCTTTGGTTGTCAGCCACAATCAGCATAAAGACGTTCCACCTATTATTTTTTAGTTTAGAATGTTTCCCATCACCAACTGTTTAATCAAATTATGTTGTTATATTATCTATTTTAAAATTGTGACCCATGGCTCATTGACCATTATCAACATTAGAAGACTTCCATCTTGCAAAATAAATGAAATGCTTATCCCCAGAGAGTGTTACCCTGCTGAAAATGTTTTCTTGGAGGAGTTCTGAAATAAGACAGAATGTTTCTTTTCTCAACAAACTTGTTAGATTGAATAAATACCTCAAGCACAGTTTTGATTTTTAAATTATTTTGCCTTTGAACAGCTAACTATTTATCCTTGAATAACACTAGAAAACAATGCATGTAGACCTGGGCTCTAGCGGTATTTATTCTGTCTCCACAGGCTAAGGGAAGGCATGTTGATTTCTGAATTTGTACTCACACAGTTGTGGGAAGTACATTCTCAGTTATAAAATTACTGTCTGAAAAGTCATTTGCATTTATAAATCTTTTTAAGAGTATCTGATACGTTTTCTCTTTTTCTTGACAGTCTGTGGTGGACGACTGGATTGAATCATATAAACAAGACAGGGATATAGCACTTCTGGATTTAATCAACTTCTTTATCCAGTGTTCAGGATGTCGAGGTACCTTGGAAACAAGTGATTTAAAATAAATCTAAACTAGGTGACAGTTATACAATGTATATTTCAGTGTAAGTGCTGCTAAACATGCAGGAGACCTGGGGTCAAAACTCCTCATGCATGATTTAGTTAGGTAGTTGTTGTATTTTGTGTATTTCATGGAATAATTCCAGCTAAAGTTTGTTTGTCGAGAGCCTTCTCTCTCTCTTTCCCCGTCCCCATTTTAAAGAGTACAAATCCTCAGAGACTGGTATGAGTCCGTCAACTAGCAAAAAAGGAGACAGGATTTATTAATCAAGGTAGGTATATATTTATATATCCCTGACTCCCCATTTCTGTTACCTCCCAAATCTTTTTTTTTAAACCAGAAGCCCTGTGTGCAGCTGTATCTTAACTTTTTCCTTATTTCTTTCCCTCTAGGAGTTAAGTTTTGAAAATTGAAGAAAGAGGATTCTTGCTTATGCTTCAATTACCATCACATTACAGCAAAGACCACTCATTTGGGGATAGGGCACCAATCATGTCTGTCTCAAATTCCCTTTCAAGCTATCAGGGATAAGGCAAATTATTCTGTCCCACCCTCAGACTTTATCCATTGCTGTGGGAGTGGCAGCCCTTGTAGGATCTCACCTGCCACCCCATCTTCTTTGTGAGCATACATTAGGTCCGTGGTTCTCAACCCAGGGCCCGGGGCCCCCTAGGGCGGCTGCAAGCAGTTTTCAGAGAGACTGCCAAGCATGACCAGTGTAAGACTCACTAGGACCCAGGACAGAAAGCCTAAGCCCCGCCGCGCGGGACTGCACCCTGGGGCCCCGAGCCCTACCACCTGGGGCTGAAGCCAAAGCCTGAGTATCTTAGCTTCGCAGTGCCCCCTGTGGCGTGGGATCTTGGGCATTTGCCCTGCTTGCTATCCCCTAATGTTAGCCCTGGCTTTTATATACAGAAAAACAGCGTTGTGGCACAGCTGGGCTGTGGAGTTTTTATAGCATGTTGCAGGGGCCTCAAGGTTGAGAATCCCTGTGCTAGGTGTCTTTGTTCTTTCACTTATCCTAAATAAATAAATAAATAAATAAAGGTCCTAGTCACCTGTCAGTAGATAGCAGCAGGAGAGAGTGGGTTACCCTTTGCAGGCTCTGGAGGACTCCAAGGACTCAGGATCTCACTTTCTGCTTGTTTTGGCTGGAATGGAATAGTTAAACCAGTGATACTTAGACTGAGGCTTGAGAGCCACAAGTGGATCTTTAATGTGTTGCTTGTGGCTTTTTGCAGCACATGATATTAAAACACTGTGTGATTTAATTGTTAACCAATCTAAGTTATTAACCAATTGTAGTTGATAAAATAATATTACTGGGTCAGTCATTTTGCTGTGAGAATAATATATATAAAAATAGTAACTGGAAAAATGAATTCACATTACTGTGGCTCTTTTGGATAATGTTGATTACGAATGTGGCTCCTGAACCACTGAGGTCTGTTTGAATGTAATGGTACTTTATTTTTTTCCCCCAAGCAGTTTGAGAGACAGTTTTAGGTGCAGTCCCCATGTTCTCTCAACAGTCAGAGGCATCAGACCAACAGCATTCCCTTTCTACTCCTAAGGAGCTTGCCTCAGCAGACCTTTTGGCAGCATGGGAGAGGGAACTTCTGTTATAGGCTGTACAGCGGGGTTCTCCTGGGATTTGGGGCTCTTTTCCGTGGTGGTTAGGGTTGAGGGTTCAGATCACCACTCTGTGTCAGTGGCTCTAGTACTTCTGGCTGAGGAGATTCCTCAGAGTGTTTTCAAAACTTGTTGGGCAGCTTGCTTCAGAGTGGTTATATTCTGTCTGTTTGATCTCTCCCCCCTCCCTCCTAATTTCCATTTGCTGTTGGGATCCCTTTATATTGATTTTGGGCTGGCATATTAAACGTTAGAACCCTAAGATATGTATATTCATTATTGAAGTTTTAAGGTGGGGGATGGGCACTCATTCTCTGCTGCTCTCCCCTAATCTTCTGAATGGCATTCCATCAAGCTCTCCCTGTCAGGGAAAGCAGCAATTCTAGATCTGAGACACTATTTTTTGATCACTGCCAGAGAGTGATGCAGGTTGAGTGACACCAACACCCACAAGCTGCTGGAAGAGCCCCCACCCCCTGGGAAGGCGTCCTGTCACCACTGACTGGTAATTACAGTGCTACAGGTGCCTGGCAGCAATTACTCTCCACAGTGGGAGAGAGAAAGTGTTGTCATTGCTCTTGAGATGGCTTTGTCTATCCATTTCTCTATACTCTTATCCTCTGGTACCCATGGTGACATCAACTTCAGCTCAGTTGCTCTCAGTTTAGATTGTTTAGTTGCTTATTACACACAATTGGCAGTGGGGAAAAAAATGGTGTTCTACTGAGGATAGCAACAGTTGGAAAGAGGGTTCAACCCCCTGGTGGCTCTCCAGCTGACCACACACAGTTCTTTTCCCTTCTTCAATAACCTGCCTAATTTCTAAAAGGGAGAAAGTATTTTCTTCACCTATTAGCTCTGTGCCTTCATATTGCTATATAGGCAATATTTAGGATGATATATGAATGGGTGGAAATCTCATCCAGAGGAGAGTTGGATTCTTTGTAACCCAGGCTCTTTGAGATATGACCTATCTACTTTGATTAACCAACTGGCCTGTATCCTTAATCTGAAATACTTTTCTTCACAGGCAGATGAGGACTGGGATCGTATTCTGAATATATCTAAGATTTTTTTTGTTAATTTTGCCATTCAGGATGTGCTATGCATGGAATATATTAACATTGAATTTAGGATTTTCACATGGCTTTACACCCTTCTTACTGTGGCAAATATTAACAGAGATAAGAAAGAGCAAGGCAGCATTGCACTCACAGTGTCTTATTGTGGGTGGAGAAGAACTTCCCATCTATATTATTGGAATTCTGAACTCTTCAGTTGACTGGCTGTAACATTCCTATCCAGGTGTGGAAATCGCAACTGCACTAACTGGCATTCTTCTATGTTCATTTTCATCCTTTAGTCCTTGATAAGGCTACGTTTTAGTTACGGGTATTTTTAGTAAAAGTCACGGACAGGTCACGGGCAGTAAACAAAAATTTTCCCAAAAGCATTTTGGAAGTATACACATGAGGTCAAGATCATTCAGGAAGTCCTCTTCTTCAGGACCAGTTTTATTAACTCAGAAGAAAATAAAATAATTCCTTTTACCACTATCACAGGGACAAATTCAGTCTTTTCCCAGCCTTTCTGTCTAGGCAAGTTTGATCTCTCTTTCCTGAGGTCTTCATAAAGTCTACTCTGTTGGGCATTAAACTAATGAACACAAAGTCCAGCTGTCTCAGCCCTGAAATTTAATCAGTTCAAAGTCCAGCTGTCTTGGCCCACTGTTCCAAGTCTATTTTCATAAGACTTACCAGTCTACTCCCTTTGTCCAGCAGGAATCCACAAGATTCCCTAAACCCTCCTCTTCAGGGTTTCCCCACAGGAACCAATCTCTCACCTGTTGGGTCTGTCTCAGGCTTGTACTGGGCCCCAGCCTTGTGTGCCTCAGGGCTCTCCTCTCACTGAGCTACTAACTTTTTATTTCTTCTTTTAGTTTCTCCCCACACGTGGTATTAATCACTTTTAATTAAGCTCCCTTGTTAGGAAGGTACTCTAATCAGATGCCCTTGCTCTAGAGGCCTAATTAATCAATTTAAGGGGTATGCTGATCCGGCACAGGTGCACTGGCCCTATATTACCCTCAGGAGTCAGTTACCCTGTGACAACATGTGACAAAATTTTGCCCAGTGAGTCTGTATCTAGCCCCAAAAACTTGTGGTTGAACTAGATTATGAACTCCCCAAGAAAATTAGGCTTCATATCCCTGTGGGGGTTGTCCTGGTTTCAAACAGAGGAAAGTTTTGGATTCTTCAGCTTTTGAATAGCCCTTCTGTTAGACATCTGTTTATTCAAGAAAGCGTGTGAATTCAGAATTGCCAACCCCACACATTAAAAAATCATGTCAGGACCCCCAAAATTGAAAAATTAAAAATAATAAATTTTGGATTCTTTCTTTCGTTTTGGTTTTTGAGTCATTTTGGTTCACATGTTCAAGCTTGTTTCTGAAGTTGAATGATCACAGGACTCCAGGAGCTGGGAATTGAAGAAAAACACTAAGTATCACAAGGCTTATGATAAAATCATGAATTGAATTGGCAGCATTGTTTCGAGCTCTGCCAGGGGCCTTCTAGCCACAGACAAACTAAATAGCTGCCTAAAGTGGCAGATTTTCGGCAGAAGCATTTTTTTTTAATGTTCATGGCCTGTACCTCTCCTGCTGCTGCCAATACTGCTCTCCTGGAGCTATCCCTGTTACGGGCACACCTGTTGCCTTCAACCACCATGCTGTCAGCCCTCTGTCCAGAACTCTGCCCACTGTACCGTATAGCCCCCACTCACCTTGCATAGAAACTCTCAGCTCTACCTGCTGTACCATACCGCCACACACTGCACCATAGAAGTCTGGCCAGTGTACTACGTAGCCACGTAGTACACTATATAGAGCTCCACTTGTTGTACATAGACCCCCCTGCCCACTGTATTTAGCTTCGCCCATAGGGGCAGCACTCTGAAGTTTTGCCTAGAGTTACGGATTGTCTTGAGGAGTGTTTGAGCTCTGCCCACTAGGGATTCTTAACTGGAATTTCATTAAGAGAAATTAGTGATTAAGCATGTTCCCAAGGTGATTTCCCTTTTCACTTGGCTCAGGAAGCCTCTCTCTACCTTATTTTGTCCATCTATTCTTGAATGAAAGGAACTTCCATTATCTGTTTTTATCAGGTGTCCCAAAAATGTCCAAGTGCTTCCAAGGCTTCTACGACTCAGTGGGTGTGGATTACATGAAATAATTTTATACTGCCTGAGAGATGGATGCTCTGCCATCTATCAGTGCTTTTCTCTGAAGGCCAATGTCTGAATCAGATTTGTGGGTTGAAAGAGGAGTTGCAACCCTTTGGAACCGAATGAAAGCATCTATCTGTTTTTTTTTAAAATATCTTTTCATATCAGACTTCACAAGTCAGTTCTGATGGACGCTCTTAGTAGTTTTGTTTAAATTATTGATTAACTAGACATTAGATAACTTGGCTCCATCAATTTATTAAATCAGCCCAAGCATAGAGGTTTATACATTACCAGTCTGGAGAACAGTCTTGCAGTAATTAAAAAATGTAACATGTCCCAAGATATGAGCTCAATTACTTGTTTATTACAAGTAGAAAATTCCACTGTATTATTACAGACCTTACTTCTCTTTTCTTATTTAGTTTCATACCCATATTTTAGTGTACAAAAACATCTGTACCGACCATCCCCAGCCTAGGTCATACCTAGCATACTTCATATTTGGCAAGCCTCAACAAAACATATATCTTGTTTCTGATAGATTTTCTATATATGAAGAACAGAGGGTATGGATATACAGTTTAACTGCTAGTACATTTCCACAATAATGCTTAGCATGAGTACAAGAGATACTGGAAATATAATTGGCTAGCAGTACTCTCTTTGGGAAATGGATTTTGCATTATGAATCCATTTGCCTTTCAAGTTTTCTTTGTGGCTTACTCTGGTTATAGTTAACTCCATCTAGACTAGAAATGTTTGTTCTAGATCAAAGGAGTGGTAAGTGTCCACAATAGCCTTTATAAATGTGCTAAGTGCCTGAACGAAAGCTTATGCTCAAATTTGTTAGTCTCTAAGGTGCCACAAGTCCTCCTTTTCTTTTTGCGGATACAGACTAACACGGCTGCTACTCTGAAACCTGAAGATAGTTGGCAGTCAACAAACTCATGGTAAAAGTCTAGTGTAGACAGATTCTAAATTTTATAATCCTGAGGGCATTCTGTGCCAATACATTAAAAATTCTGCATGCAATATTTTAAAATTGTGCAAAATTCTGCAAATTTTATTTGTCAAATGTGGAGGCTCCAGTATGGCATTGGGGTGCACAGGCCACTGGCTGCACAGAGGTGGGAGATCACTGTGCGGCTCCTCCCCACCCCAGGACACGGACTCAGCGGTGAGGCTGCAACCAACCCTGTCACAGCGCAAGGACCCAGCCTGCCCCAGAAACACCCCAGGACCCTGCCCCTCAGTGTGAGCAGGCAGGCTCAGCAAAGCAGGATCCAGGTGTGGAGGGGCTTAAGGTGTGGGCATCCAGATGTGGGTTGAGAGGGTTCTGTGTGGGGCAGTCTGGGTGTGGGTAGTTCAGTGGGGGATCTGGTTGTGGGGAGGATCTGGATGCATAGGGGCTTGTTGGAGGTTCTGGGTGCAGTAGTAATGGGACTCTGCAGGGGGGTCCAAGTGAAGATGGTTGGAGCTCAGTGGGGTGGGATCCAGGTGCAACTGGTTGGGGCTCGGTGCTGAGGATCCAGGTGCAGGTGGCTCATCAGGATAGTTCAGGTTCCAGGGGAGTGGGGCTCATTAAGGGTGTTCTGAGTATGGGGGGTGAGGCTTGGTATATGGGGGTCTGGATGCATGGGGTTTGGGCGGATGGGGGAGCAGCTCCCCCTGCTGCAGCTGAGGAGGAATGGGCACAGGAAGTGGCGGGATGGGGGTTGGGAGGGAGGTTGCAGAGTTTTTCCTGCATGTGGGAGAGAAATCTGGGGGTGGGTATGACCCAGCTCCGGATGCTGTGCAGCATAAGAGGAAGTTTTGTCTTTCCTAACCCAGGAAAGTCTTTCCTGTGACTAGCAGCTGAGCCTGGCGCAGGGTAGGAGCCACCAGCCAGGTCTTCCCCAGTCCTGCCCCTTCCTGCACAGTTATTTACTTCCCTGCCGGCTGCCCCAAGCACCCGAAACGTATTGCTGGGGAGAGTTGCATGAGTGCTCTTTTGGCTTCCCTTTGCTTCCCCATCAGAAAGTAATTTTTCTGCGGGGAAGCAAAGAAATCTGTGGAGGACATAAATTCTGTGCATGCAGAGAGGTGGAAAATTGCTCCAGGAGTATGTTACAGTATTACTAAGTGGATAGTAAAAGGAAGCTTTTTTTGAGTCTAACTCTTCTCATGTGGCCAAGCCCAAAGTCCTGTCTCGATGCAGATATAATATACCTCATCATACTATACTTATCTTTTCCTTTCGAGACTTAAGTGAATCTGAATTTTCTTGTTTTTCCATAACATCACATATTTTCTGGTTCATATAATTTAGCAGTTACTAGCAGATGAGATCAATACTTCATTTCTTTGATTCTGAGCATTTTTGCTAAGAAGCCCCAGAAGGATTAGTAAAGGATCATTTGTTAGCAGTTCACTAACAGTTTGTAATATTGGGGTATAAACAGCATCCCAATACTCTCTTTAATAATTGGACACTCTGTCACTCTGAGTGCAGAAGGTGGGGGCCCGCAAGGATTCTAAAAATTAATACTTGTCACTCCCAAAGTTAAAGCTTTTTTCTGACCGTGGCTTGGTAAACGCTGCCACCACGCAAATGCAAAAAAAACCCCCTTGGACCCAGGAAGTATCACTTGGGAATTTCTTCCTTTGGGTACCCTCAAGCCCTTTCACACACCCCCCCCCCCCCAGGGAAGAGCTGAGAAAGAAAACAAAGGAAATTAGCGGTTGCCACCAGCTAATCAAACAGCATATGCACAAACCTCCTAGGACACCAAAAATCCAATCCTGTTTTTAAAAAAGGTAAATTTTATTAAAAACAAAAAAAGAAGGAAAATACATCTGGAACTTAGGCTTTTGCTAGATTTTAAAAGAGCAGTTATGACAATCAAGCACTCAAAATAGCTTTCTTGGGGGTTCAGCTTAAAGATTACAAACAAACAAAACCATTTGGGGTTAGCACAGAGGAGTCCACAAGCCAATAAGAAATAAAAGAAATAACCCTAATCGCGTCTTTAGACATTCCTTAATTTTTCTTACATATCTGAGGCTTCAAAAAAGTAGGTTTGAGGTATGAATTGATAATCTATAATCATACTTGGCTTAAAGCTGTTTACAGCGTTACGGCTGCATATCCCTGCAGCCCAGAGAACAATAGACAAAGTTTCTTTCCCAATTTTAAAAAGTTCTGCCTTCCCATTGGCTCTTTTGGTTAGGTGCCCACTCCTTTTCTTTTACCTGTGGGCTTGTTAACCCTTTACAGGTAAAGCAAGCAGAGAACAGACCAAGAGGGATTTTACAGCCAACTGGCTGATTCACTGTCCATCCAAGGGAGCTACGCCTCCCCCCTTCATGAATCACAGACACATTCACCATATATGCATAAAATCATCTCTTTTATCATAGTTTCTCAAACAAATATCCCCACTCAATCTATATATCTTTTTTAACTTTGCTAGTGTAAGGTAGCAAGACCACAAGTAGTATCTTAGAGAAATTATTTTATCATACTACAAATTGAGTTGTTTTTTTGTCACAAATCAAAGCCCATTGCTTGGGTGTAATTTGTCTATCCAAATCCTTTGCACATCATTTTGGAAATTCATGTTTCTTTAAGAAAGTGGTTAACAAAGATTCATATAAATTACAGTAATACTGGTCTACTTGGGCTCATAGGGCTCAGGCTGCAGGTCTAGAAATAGCAGTGTAGACGTTCCTGCTCAGGCTGGAACCTGGACTCTGAAGCCCACAAAATTGGAAGCAAGGGTCTCAGAGCTCAGGCTGCAACTCAAGTGGGAATGTGTACACTGCTATTTTTAGACCCACAGCCCAAGTCAATTGACCCGGGCTGAGACTGAGTGCTCTGGGTTTTCCTTTGCAGAACAGACATACCCGTGTTGATTAAAACCATTGCCTGTCCATAAGACCCTAGATGTACAGGCTTTTAGTTTGTCCTTTCTTATGTTAAACTTATGTTAAACTCCTGAGATTTCTGTCTTTTAGGAGGAAAACATAACCATGAAATCTGCTTTAGGTAATGAAAACCATGAACACTCGGCTCTGATTTTCAGTGTGAAGTGGCCTATGAAAAGAATTCTCCAATCCCTAGAGATTTGCTCAAAGATTTGCCATTATGGTTCACTCTCTAGGAAGAATCTTGTTTTAATGTAGCCTGCCTGCTGTACTGTTAAGGTGATTCAAATCACCTGAATCCATGACAATAAACAGGGCCAATACATGTTAAAATCAGTGCCAAGTGGTCATGGTTTTTGCAGCAGGTAACGAGACCCAGCAGTGCTGGCAAGATCATATTTGATTTGCATAAGTCTCTGACTTATACATGTCTTCCTCTTCCACTTGTATGGAGGATCCTAAAGAAGACTGCTTGTCATGAGACTCCTCTAATCCTCATTGTCCTGGACTGTACAAGGTGGGATTTTTACATGGGTCTGCTGATGTTCTCCCAAGGGGTAAGAATCCATTTGCTTTAGGCCACGTCCTCCTTCAGCAAGGCTCAGTAGTGCCTCCAAACTCAGGTGCCCCAAGTCTCTTGGCTTGGTTTGTGAGAGGGAACTACTGAAATGTGTCAAATGTGTTAGACAAAAAAGAAAGATCAGGGATGCTGTGGGTCTGCTGCTCAATGGAGAATGTGAGCTGGTAATGGAAGATGATAGGAAGACAGAGCTGCTCAATGCCAACTTTACTTGAGTCTTCTCACAAAAAATATTTGACAGATGATTAGCAAAGTTACAATAGAAAATAAAGGGGAAGGGGTGCAGATCGGGATAAGTAAAAAATCCACCAGAGGTCGTCTGACCAATTTGAGTGAATGCAAGTCTACAGAGCCTGATGCTATTCACCCCAGGGTACTGAAGGAATTAGATGAAGAAATCTCAGAAGCACTGGCAATAACATTTGCCAACTTGTGGATGACAGGAAAGGTGCTGGAAGACTGGAGAAGGGCACTATATTAGCCTATCTTTAAAAAGAGGGAGCTGGGGAACTATAGACCAGTCAATCTGACTTTGATACCTGAGAAGTTACTGGAGCAATGTATAAAACATTCAATTTGTGAATACCCGGAGGATGAAGCGGTAATTACTAGCAGTCAGCATGGATTCACTAAGAGCAAATCATGCCAAACCAGCTTGATTTCCTTGTTTGACAGGATAACTGGTTTGGTGGATAGGGGGAATGCAGTGGACATAATATATTGGACTTCAGCTAGTCTTTTGACGCAGTGCCACATGGCATTCTGATAAGTAAGCTGAAGAAATGCATGCTTGGCATCCCTACATTAAGTGGATACATTGATGAAACAACTGCAGACAAAGAGTAACTATTAATGGAATGATGTCAGATTGGATGGCGGTCTCAAGTGGGGTTCCACAGGGATCTGTTCTGGGTCCAGTGTTATTTAATAACTTTATTTATGACTTGGATGTAGGAATAGAGAACATATTGATCAAATTTGCAAATGACACAAAGGAAGGGGGTGTTGCCAACACTTTGGAGGAGAGAGGTAAAATTCAGAGGGATCTTGATAAATTGGAGGACTGGGCTATAGACAAAATGAAATTCAACAAAGACAAATAGAAGGTACTGCTCTTAGGGAAGAAAAAAACATGCACAAATACAGAACGGGGGATAACTGGCTTAGCACAACCTCAACAGGAGTCAGGAATGTGATGCTGTTGCAAAAAACACACACATGCAGTTTTAGGTTGAATTAACAAAGGCATAGCATACAAGTCATGGGAGGAGAGAGTACAACCCTACTCGGTGCTGTGTAGGCTAATGGTTCTCAAACTTCATTGCACTGTAACACCTTTCTAAAAACAAAAATTACTACACAACCCCAAGGTGGGGAACCAAAGACTGAGCTTGCCAAAGCCCCTGGTGGGGGGCCAAAGCAGAAGCCTAAGGAATTCAGCCCTGGGCATGGGGCATGTAACCAGAGCCTCACTGCCCAGGGCTGAAGCCGAAGCCTGAGCTCCACTGCCCTGGGCTGAAGCCCTTGAGTTTCAGCCCCAGACCCCACCAAGTCTGCTAGCCCTGGTGACCCCATTAAAATGGAGTCGTGACCCACTTTGAGGTCCCAACCCACTGTTTGAGAACCGCTGGTCAGTTAGAGGTATTGAATCCAATTTTGGTAACAGCTATATAGAAAGCATGTAGAGAAACGAAAGGATCCAGAGGCGGGTGACAAAAATGATCAAAAGGATGGAATGCAAGCCATATGAGCACAGGCTGAAGTAACCGGGAAAAGAGGAGATTAAGAGGGGATATGATTGCGTTCTTCAGATACTTGAAAGGCTTCCATAAAAAAGATGGAGAGAAGTTCTCTTGCCACAGAGAGCAGGACAGCAGGCAGTTTCATTTTTCCATTTAGTAGTGGATGCAAACAACCATCTGGTTACATACCAATCTATTATGGGTTAATTGGTTGGCTTGCAAAGTTTCTTTATTGTGGAGGAAATGGGAGGACTTGGGATATTTGTAACTACAGTAGAACCTCAGAGTTACGAACACCTTGGGAATGGAGGTAGTTCGTAACTCTGAAATGTTCATAACTCTGAACGAAACATCATGGTTCTTTCAAAAGTTCACAACTGAGCATTGACTTAATACAGCTTTGAAATTTTGCTATGCAGAAGAAAATTGCTGCTTTTAACCATCTTAATTTAAATGAAACAGTTTCCTTATCTTGTCATATCTTTTCTTTTAGCCCCCCCCCCCTTTTTTTAGTAGTTTACATTTAACACAGTACTGTACTATATTTGCTCTTTTTTTTGTGTGTGTGTCTGCTATGCCGTCCGATTGTGTACTTCCAGTTCCAAATGAGAGGGGTGGTTGACCGGTCAGTTCGTAACCCTGAGGTTCTTCTTCGAGTGATTGCTCATATGCATTCCAATAGGTGAAGCATATTCTCACCAGCAACTACACACCGCACCATAGTAACTCTTAACTCAGGAACCAATCCATGCAACAAACCTCGATGCCAACTCTGCCCACATATCTACACCAGCGACACCATCACAGGACTTAACCAGATCAGCCACACCATCACCGGTTCATTCACCTGCACGTCCACCAACGTAATCTACGCCATCATGTGCCAGCAGTGCCCCTCTGTTATGTACATCGGCCAAACTGGACAGTCTCTACGTCAGGGGTCCCCAGTGCGGTGCCTGCGGGGCAGCTGCGTGCGCTCGTAGGACATTGCGCCACCAAAATGCCGCCGAGACGCATTGCTGTTTCTCGGCGGCAGTTCGGCGGTAATGCTTCTTGCCGCTTCCACATTTTAGCGGCGGGGTGTCAGGCGCCTGCCACAGTCTTCTGGGAATAGGAATATGCTATTCCCACAGAAAGGTTGGGGACCACTGCCCTCCGTAAGAGGATAAATGGACACAAATCAGATATTAGGAATGGCAATATACAAAAACCTGAAGGAGAACACTTCAACTTTCCTGGACACACAATAGCATATTTAAAGGTAGCCATCCTGTAGCAAAAAAACTTCAGGACCAGGTTTCAAAGAGAAACTGCTGAGCTTCAGTTCACTTGCAAATTTGACACCATCAGCTCAGGATTAAACAAAGACTCTGAATGGCTAGCCAACTACAAAGGCAGTTTCTCCTCCCTTGGTGTTCACATCTTAACTGCTAGAAGAGGGCCTCATCCTCCCTGATTGAACTAACCTCATTATCCCTAGCCTGATTCTTGCTTGCATAGTTATACCTGCCTCTGGAAATTTCCACTACATGCATCCGACGAAGTGGGCATTCACTCATGGAAGCTTATGCTCCAATACATCTGTTAGTCTGTAAGGTGCCACAGGACTCTTTGCTGCTTTTACAGATCCAGACTAACATGGCTACCCTTCTGATACTTAATCAGAAAAGAAGGTTAGATGCTAAATGATTGTCAACATCAGGTAATGTTTTTTGGGGTGATTATCCATACACCATCCTTGATAGAAGTTGGTAATCTCTCCTACCCAAATAAGGTGTTGATAATCTCCATCAACCTTGACCCTAATTCTTACCTGATGGCCTTCACCAGAAGAAAAGAGAGGTCCATAGCACTCGTGCGATAAAATATCCCTAGTATCTCAACGAACAACAATGACCTAAACTAGAGAAGAGAAGAATTAATGTTTGTCTCCTCCAAATATTGTTTTGTCCATAAAAGCAGGCATTCAGTCTGAATCTGCTTGATTTTATCTGGAAAGTAACAGTTTCTTCACCGTGAAAGGAAGTCATATAGTTTACCGAATGAAGAGAGCTATGTTTAATTAGGCTGTCTGCTATTCAAAGGAAGTCCACTGTCAAATTTATCAGGCACGATTGTAAATGTAAAGAAACTTTTACCTTTGCCATAGTCATGGAATAAACTACATAAAAAAAATCTTTTCATGCAACTATTGAGATTTAGGATGTGAATTCAACTATCAGAGCCCTAGTCACATTCCCTCCATCTTCAGTTATTGCATGTCACCTGTAAATCATTGTGACCTGTGAGGACAAAACTATGGAAAAGAATGCCTAGGGGCAACTAAGCAGTAACTGAGGACAAAAGATCACTGTAAGGTCCTATCAAGTATTAAGTAGAATGGTTGATTTTCCTCAGACTCTGAAAATGATCAATTTTCAATAATCTTAGGTGGAAGACCATCAAAACACTCTGTGCACCAACCTCAGATCACAGGAGATAATGAGTAGCCAGTGAGTAGAATCAGATTTCCAGTTGCCCCACTTTTATTCTCTGCTCCAACACTAGATCAAAAATATGTGGCCAGTATATGAGTTGAGCCAGCAGTCATCCAGTTTTAGTGGTGGCTACAAAAATCTGAAAATGTCTCAGAAGAATGGCAGGTAAAATGGAAATTAGGAGGAGTGAAAGTAAATCTCAAGATCAGATATTGGAAGCCCGAAGCCTGCAAGAGAATGGATCTGCTAGAACTCCAGGGAGCAAAGAGTACAGCTAAGATAAAGATATTGCAGAGAGGGTAGCTGATTTATTTGCATCAGTGTTCATAATATAGAGTATGTTGGGTAGGGTACACACACTATAATACAGCAGAAAAAGAGATAGAGATCCAGAGTTTGTAAGGTGAAGCTAGACCGATTCAGTCTAGATATAAGGCACTTTTTTTTTTAACAGCGAGCGTAATTAACCATTGGAACAATTGACCTAGAGCTGTGGTGAATTTTCTATCATATGACGTCTTTAAATCAATATTGGATATCATTCTAAATTATATCATATAGCTCAGGCTGATGATTAGCGTGAGATTCTTTTACCTGTATGGTGGAGGAAGTCAAATTAGATTATCATAATGGTCCCTTCTCACCTTAAAATGTATGAATATACGAATCTGTACCTTGCACCTGATTTTTTCAGTTAATAAAGACATACTGTCCTAGATTGAAGTACCAGAAGAGGAAGTGTGAAACAAACTCTCACATTGAGTATCAACAAATTACTAGGATGAAGTGTACTGAAGCACTTTAAGAATGAAGTGGCTGCACTGCTAACAAAAATATGCAATGTCTCATTATAATCAGCTATTATATGAGAGGATTGGAGAGTTGCAGGTGTTTTACTTATATAATTTCCAGTGTTTTTATAAAAGATATCAGCAGTTTTTACTTCAGTATCAAAGTAATTGGTTAGAAATATAATTAATGAATAAAAATTAAAAAGACCTAGAGAAATATGATAGTGACAAATCAGCATGGCTTTCGTAAATGAAAATAATGTGATCATAATCTAGTCAAATGTTTTGAAGATATGAAGAATGGAGTTTATAAAGGAGAATGAGTTGGCATTTATCTGAACTTTCTACAAGAGGCTATTAAGGAAGCCAGGACATATGGTGTGAGAACTAAAGTACTGTCATAGATTAAAGACTAAGAGAAAAAGAATAGGAATATATGATCAACTATTAACATGGCAAATGGTTAACAGTGGTTTTTCTTCAAGTGCTTGTTCATGATGATTCCGTTCTAGGTGTGTGCGCGTCCACTTGTAGTCGTCGGAGAGTTTTGTCTTAGCGGGATCTGTAGGGTTGGCTGCGGCGCCCCCTTGATTGTTGCGCTCATGCTTCGGTATATCAGGTGCCACTGACCCTACACCCTCTCAGTTCCTTCTTACTGCCCGTGATGGGTGGTTGGAGTGCCTTGCCTTGCATTGCAACAGTGCTCATGGTTCTTTCAGCCCATTGTTCTGTCTCTTTTGTAGTTAGTCTTCAGGTACTTGGTTTGACCATTAAACTTTAGAGTCCTGGCTGGGACTTCGCCACAGAGTGGGGCATGCCCCATTCCCCAGGCTTTAAGCCATGTTCATCATGTACCTGGCTGATGCCCATTAGTGACCCGCACAATAGCTGTTTGAAGTGTCTGGGGGAATCACTCAGAAAAGACAAGTGCAGAATCTGCAGAACTTTTGCCCTTGAACTCAAAAGAAATGGGATATCCACTTGAGGGCCCTCCTCATGGAGGCTGTGCTTCATCCTGACTTGGAGCCCTCCCGGTCGGACTCCATGCCTAGTACTTTGGTGTCGGCATGCACCGCACCGCCGGCACTGGAACCTGCCCAGTATTATTCCCCTTTGCCGGTGACAAAAGTGGTTGAAGCCGAAGGGCCTGTCGGCACTGCAGGACAAAGAGAAAATGGGCAAAGGGCCCGTTAGGCCACATGCTCACCCTGGAGCTATACTAGGGTATCGCTGTGGTCAGACCCTCTAGTCCAGCCAGGGATCTGCTTCCGACTCCTGGGAATGGCAGGGGATCTCAGCCCTTCGTAGGCCACTTGTGCCAAGGACCAAGTAGGCCGGCCGGCACCGCAGATGCCAAGCCAGGTGATGGACCCAGTTAAGGCCCAGACCTCTAAGGGCAAGATGGTTATGGGACCTCGCTCCAAAGTAACGGAGCATCGCTGGACCGCAGGCGTAGATCCCTGTCATTGCGACCTAGGACCCTGGCACCACAGCCTTGATCTGCGGGTAGAAGACCCAGGTCTCTAACACCAACATCGGCACCTACGAGGCATGGGATGCCTGAGTCATGACACCTATCCCCGCATCTGTGGTACCAGCAGGCCTCCTGCCAGAGATCGCCATGACGCAAATCACCATCACCTAGGCAATCCAACTTGCATCGATCCCCTCGGTGCGGGAACATTGCACCAGTCTCCATCACCCTGGTACCGCTCTTCAGGCAGACACCGTTCCTTGACCTTTCCTTTTCAGTCGTCGACAAGAGTCAGCCGACAGACTCAGGCATCTGTGGCTCCATCCTGGTCACTGGAAGGCCAGTGGTCTGAGCTGGAGGGAGAGTTCAGCCCCTCACTCCCACCATTCCTCCCAGGCCGCATCGGACAAACTGCCTCTGGCCCAGCTGGCACTGGCATTAGAGCATGGTGCAGCGTCTGACCCTGGAGCAGCACAGTGGGACGTGTAAGGAGCCATCCCTGGACAGGCCAGGGGAAGCCGCCCCTCCCCCTGTGGTACAGTCATCTTCATCATCCCTGGACGAGGTGGTGGTGGGCCCCTTGCAAGTGAGCAGTCCCCCATATGATTTCAAGGAGCACCAGGCACTGCTCAAAAGGGTGGCTGCTAACTGGAACCTGGAGGTCGAGGAGCTCGCGGAGGAGTCCAGCTACCTCTTCAGCGTCATACCCTTCCTCACCCCGGCCCAGGTTGCAACCAAAAAATCTAAGGGTCATTTCTGCTCCCACTATAATAATAAGACTCAAAAGTGAGAATCAAGTGGAGGGTTTCTTCAGAGAACAAAAATTACAAGTAAATAATTTCCTTTTGTGTCTACCTAAATTCATGGATATAGCTGTATTTCAGTAGTGGATGAAATCATCCCTGTTTGTAGTTCATATATCTATTTGTGAAGCACTTGAGAAACAGTAAAATAAGACAAGACATAAATGCAAAATATTGTTCCTTTCTCTCTGGGTGGTATTAAGATTTTTGAAAAGTTTTTTCACTATCAAGCAGGAGAATTTTACCCTTAATACGAGAGGAGAATCAAAAACATCCCAGTGAAGGATTTTAAGGTCTTTGGTCTAAACCTGCTAGCAGCCTGCCTATGGAAAGGAAACTGTACCAAGTTTACCAAGTACCGGATTTGAACAAGAGATTAATATTTTTGGTGAAACTTGGGGGTTGAAAACAATTTTTTGTGGAAAAATATTTTTGATTTAAATTTTGAATATTTTATTTCAAACTTTTAAAATTTTTGTTGGGAAAACTGAAATTTTTGATCATTGGGGAGAAATGCCTACTATCAGTTTGTTTTTTTTCAACTAGAAAAATAAGATTCTTTTTTTTTAAAATTTTCTAACATTTCTTTTACTTTTAACTTTTCTCACTGTTTAAATCAGAGAAAGTGACAAAAAGTAACACTTTTTAAAATTTTTTCCCACAGGAAAAAAAGTCGTGTTTTTCCCCCTACACACTTTTATTTACTAATTTAATTGTCCCCCCTTTTTTCTGCTGAAAAATTGTTGGGATGTTTAAAAATTGAGAGAAAGTGTATGTTCCCCAATTTCTTGCACTTTTTTGCTCCCTCCACTTTTTTACCAGAGGAAAAAGGGGGAGGGTAAAGAATTAACAAATGGAGAGAGTCTGCATTTTCCTAATCAAAACCAGACCAAAACATTTTTTTAAATTTAATTTTTTTTATCAAAAGATAAAATTTTCTCAAAAGTGAATGTTTTCTATTTTTAGATTTTTTTTTTTTGTGGAGAGAAGAGACCACTTTCTCTAGTTATTTTGTCTCATCTGTTTTTAGACCCTGCTCAGAAGATGAAAAAATGTAGTCTCAAACAAATTCTCAAAAATAGCAGTAATATTTTCTAGAGGAAATTCTGCTTTAATTTAATCAGGGAGATCCAGTTCCCTAAATCTAAGTCATTTCAATAGAATATTCTTAAATCTTCATTCTTTTGTTGTGAAGTGTACCATCCTTTATCAGACTGGTTCAGATCTTATAACTTTCTACTGTAATTCTGTTTATAATGTTTCTGTGTATCTGTTGATTTTAATATCCTTACTCAATATAGCAGATAATTTACTACAGATTAAGCATGTGGATAGAATGAGAATTATTCTGACTTCTTTATTTTTGACTTCTTTATGGCTTTCAAAATTGTGTCTTGATTGGCTCCAAATAGCCTTTGGGATTTCTGAAAGTGGCCATCCAACCAGGGAACTAGCATTTTGGCACTATATGGAGACTGCAAGTATCAGTGCTCTCCTCCTCCCATCACTACTTCCCTTCCACATGTTGGGATAGTTAGTGACTTTAAGGTTGATAAACTTTTAGAGTACTGGATTTGTCCTTTAGATCACTTTTCAAAGACATATTAAAGCTGCTACTTCTTAGCATTTAAATAAATAAATAAAGATCAGTTGGTTGGAGGGAGAGGAGAACTAAAAGCACCATAGTGGTATTCCTCAGAGCTGAAAGAGGCTAGCATGTCCAATCCTGCTGAGCTCTGTCAGAGCTTTAGCAACTCCCATGATTCAAGCACAACAAATGGAAAGGACTGGCCTCGTGGGGAAAGGAATTGTAGGTGTCTGAGACCTTATTCATGTGTAGTCTGGGAGCCTATAAGATCCATTGGGAGGCTATAGTTAAATCCTTTTCTTTTTGTAATTTCTTTTTAGGATCTCTCTTTCATCTTCCCTTCTTCTTTACTACTACTGAGAAACACTGAGAAATAGGGCTAGAAATAAAAGTAACAGAGGACTGAGCAAGGACTCAATACTTCCAGCAGGGGAAGCAAAAAAGACTGAGGGAAAAGAGGGTGGAGCCTGGCTATATATTCCTCCTGTGGTTGTCTTTTGCCTCCTAACTTTGTGGTAAGTGGAGGTATAATGCTTGTTGTATGGAATCTTGTTTTGTACAATGGGAGAAATGGGAACATACGACAAGAAATTTACTTGTCTGATATTGGGGGGGGGGAACCTGTTAAAAACAAAATTGGGCCAGCTTATGAAGAAATTTAGGAGTAATAGTATTACTGGCGTGGAGCTACTATGCTCACAATAGCTATCTTGTCCAGGCTGCACTGGCAGTTATGGTTTAGTTCAGCCACCCTGTGACTGGGATATTGGAGCTGGGGTTTGGTAGAGTTTCCCTTTTCAGGCTGATTCACTTTTGGAACTGGGTTAATACATTACCAAACTTCCTCATGGGGTTGAAATAAATCACTAGGCAATGAGACATTTCCCCCCTCTCTACTAGTCTGAGGTAAGTCACAGGGTTGATGTAGAGCAGTAACATTTATTTGTATTTATTTATAGCTCCTGTGCATCTGCCATAAATTATAAAAACCATAAATAAAACTAACCAGCCAGCAGAATACATTGCACCCCTCTTCCCCCAACACATCTAACCGCCATCAGAACCCACCAGCATGTGGAAATAGATTCATCTTCTAGCATGCCCTGCTGGTCAGTTGATCAGAGCTATTTCAGTCTAGTTTAGGAAGCTGTTCCAGACCAGAGGGCTCCTCGCAAGGAACATGAATGCTAGCCTCCTCTGTTTGAAATCAAGGGGATCCAGCTTAAGTACTTCTGCTGATTGCAGCTGTGGTAGTATGACCCGGAGAGAAGAGGACTCAAGTATGAAGGTCCCAAAGCCATTTATGGCTGTAATAATCCCAACATCGTAAATTCAGTCAGAAGCTGATAGATCAGGGAGCATTAGCATCATATGCTGCCACTGAGAAGCTCTGCTTAATTGGTAGGCTGCTGCATTCTGCACCAGCCTACGTAACTGGACTGATTGAGGATGTAGCCCCACATGGAATGCATTGCAGTAATCCACTATAAAGGTGGCAAAGATATGGATCACATTAGCAAGGTCCACTTCCAAAACAAACAGTTGCAATCTCTTAGCCCCAGGCAGAGGTAAGAGAGTTAGGAAAAATCCCAGAAACTTCCTGTTTTTTCTCAAGGCCTGGAATGGAAAAATTAGAAATGTTGGTTTAAAAAAAGGAAGAAACTCACAGGAAATATTTTCTCTCAGAATGAACAGCAAAAGAATTTTTAGATTGTTTAAAGTGACAATTACTGCTGCTGCTCTTTAGTCCTTCAAAATGCTTTCTAATAGCTAATAACTATTTCAAATGAAGTTAAATTTTAAAAATTTATAGTATTAGGCAATTACAATTCCTATATACCATAGGCCTATATACTGTATATAGCGATGTAATCCTCCAGGGCATATTATTACAGTCCACAGTCAGTAGAGGGCGCTTCCATGTTTACTGAAGAACAGGAATGAGTACAGGGCCTTTTCTTATGGATTGCTGCTTGCCTGCGTCTGGTGACTTCTGCCCTGGACATGGAGTTTAATGTGGAGACAATGTGAGCAGGAGGGGAGAAGCAGCTGGTAACCTGAAGCTGCTGTCCTCTTGACTAGCCCCAGTGAGAAGCCCACTCATCTCAGACATTGTTTCAACCTCCTGCTGAGGGAAAGCAGTCTGTCCTGCCGGGAAACAAATGTTCTGCTGCTTGCCTGTTTGTGTAGACTCATTGGGGCAGATAGCAAGAGGCCTATGCTTGTAGGGTCTCGAAGGAAAATCTTGAGGGGCTGGAATGGACCCTGCCTGAGAGTCTTGATCCTGAGATCTACAGGAGGAACCAACCACACCCAACACGGAGGAGGTCTCTCCCCCAGCAAAAATGGTGCATCCATTTTCTAACATATGGAAGTATTCCCACACTGAAAAGTCATTCAGATTAAAAAACAAAACAAAACAGACTTGTATTGTGCAAATACTGCCAAATGAAATACCAGATGTTACTAGTATTACCAGACACAGCCTTACGTGTATGAAATGTCCTGCAGACATTAAAAAATCCTCCACGAGTGGAAATAAAGGCCAAGAATAAGAAGTGAGGTAAATGGCACTGAAAATGGTTGCAGTAGCAGCCCATGTTCTCAATCCAGAAGTCCAGCTGGTGATATCAAAGAAACAGAAGGAAGTGTTGTACACTCAATTTCAGCTCTTCAATCATCAGGAAAACAGGCATCTCAACCAACTATATCCAAAAGACTCCCAACAATGACTTCCTTTGTAGACAAGATGACACCTGAATATTAACAAAAAAAAAAATTGACCAAGCCCTCTTAAGAGCAACATATGCTTCCAGTAGTCCATTATCAGTCATTGAAATGAGTTACTGGCAGGCAACATTTAAACTATTAAAGCCATCATACCTTTTATCCAGCAGACATTCCAGCTGCAGAAGAGACTTGCTCAGGGAATATGAATGTGATTCAAACTGTGCATAAAAAAAATAATCACTGAAGCATTTTGTCAGTACTTACAGATGGGTGGACAAATGTACAGGGGGAAGGAATCATAATCTTTGTGATAATTACACCTCAGTATTTTTTACAAGAGCATTGGAGCAGGAGAGAACAGATAGATATACTTCAGAATTTGTTAGTAGTGAAGTATGTGAAATACTAGAGAAGATTGCTAGTGGAAAAAAATTGGCTCTGCTGTCTGACAATGCCAGTAATATGAAAGCAGCATGGGACATCATAATGGACAAATACCCACATATTGCAATAGGATGTGCTTCCCATGGCCTAAACCTGCTTCTTAATGATTTCATGAAGTTGGGCACACTGGGGGAGAGAAAAAAAATCTATAGCAGAGCGAAGTATGTTATAAAATATATGAAAACTACTCATATTGAGGCTATAATCTTTAGGCAGAAGCAGGAAGGAAAGTACCTTATATACTCATTCATAAGCCGAATATTTTTGTTAAAAAAAAAGACGCATCAAAGAGCGGGGGTCAACTTATAAACAGGTCTACACCAAAATTTGATGATTTTAAACTCATGAAATCATTGAATTGAATTGGGAACAGTGAACCGCGGCCACAGGGAGCTGAGGGGCTCCATGCCTGCAGACCCTCGAGGTAAACAAAACTTCCCGACCTGCCAGCGGGTTATCATGATGGGCCAGGAGCCAAAGTTTGCCAACCCCTGAAATACAGGGTGGGCTTATGAAAGGGTCATACAGTTTTTACTATTTTTACCTATTCATCTTGGCAGAGGGGGGTCAGCTTATAAACGAATGGGCTAATGAACGAGTATATACGGGTATGTTAAGAATAGAATGGTAACACTGAAACTTTCTAGCAAAACAAGATGGGAAGGTGTGGTGGTGATTTGAAAATTAAAAAACACAAAAGCTCTTCAAGAACCAGTGATAATGTTGCCTAGCTACCTCACAGAAACCTACAGTTCCTTTGTCTTCATTATTGAATGTTAGTTATCTCACTGTAAAATCCCCAACTTTTTGGCAGTGCAGACAGTCTCAGAGAGACTATGTCTACACTGGCCCCTTCTGTCAGCTCATGTGTATTTACCAGCCTGGCCCCTTCTGTCTCCCATCCAGGCTGGTAAATAGACACGAGCTGCAAAAGAAGATTCTCTGACAATTGGAGACTGAGGGAGAGCCCTTAAAAGGAAATGGGGCAATGTGACCAGCCATTAAGAGCTTCTTTTCACTCTGTCACTCATTTGGGGATGACAGATGCAATGAGGGATGGGGAGGATTTTGCTGTTTGTATTGCATGTGAAGGAAGTTGGCTGACTGATAGAGAGTGAGTGTTGGGGATGGAATAGAAAATGGTCCCATTTATTGACACTGCTACAGACCTGGCAGAAAGTTCTTCTCACACGCTGTTCCTTTCCCAAAGACTATATTAACGGACAAGTTGTATTTTAATTTGGATAAGACACTAGAAAACTTTGAACTATGGTAAGAAGCAGGTGTAAGAATAAAAACAAAAAACACCTTATATGAGACAAAAGAATTTAATGATTGGGGAAAAAAAGTTTCAGTGCTCTCTATATTTATTTCATGCACGTGCCTCTAGACAGAATGCCATAAATAGCATCCTAAGAAGAATACAAAGGAGAAGCTAGAGAGCAAAGGGCATTCATTTCTGGAAAGGCATGTGAAAAATAAGAAGGGGCACAGAGCAAGAAATCCAAAAGGAGTTCATTTTTGGAGTAAGAACATAAGATTGGCTATACTGGTCAAACAGATGGTCTATCTAGCCATTTATCTTCCTACAGTGGCTGCTGCCAGATGCTTCTGAGAGAATGATCAGAAAAGAGCAATTAGTGAGTGATCCATCCCATCATCCAGTCCCAGCTCCTGGCAGTAGGAGGTTTAGGGACACCCAGAGCATAGGGTTGCATCCATGACCATCTTGGCTAATAGTCATTGATGGAGCTATCCGCCATGAATTTATCTAATTATTTTTTGAACCCAGTTATACTTTTGGCCTTCACAACACCTCCTGGCAATGAGTTCCACACGTTGACTATGCATTGTGTGAAGATGTTCTTCCTTATGCTTATTTTAAACCTGCTGCCTCTTAATTTTGTTGGGCGATCCCTGATTCTTGTGTCATGTGAAGGAGCATATAACACTTCCTTATTCACTTTTCCCACACAATTCATGATTTTATAGACCTATCATATCCCCTTGTGACAGGGTTGGGACTCACCACGTCCTGTTGGTACCTCTGGTAATTAGCTCAGTCCATGTGGAACACCCTCCAATGGTAATGTCCCATCCAGCTCTCACCCTCTGTTGGCATCTGGACCTGCGTTGCTCCCTTCTTATGGCATCCTCTTCAGGACACTGCCCTCTAGCAGTGCCCCCCTAGTCCACACTCACCCCCTTCCAGGGTGGGGCAGTTAACACCAGTCTTTCCACATCACCCCAGCAGCCAACCACACCCCCAAAGTCTAACTCCTTTTGTCAGGGGTTGGGTGCAGACTGCTATGACCACTTCTAATAGCCAGGTGTAAGTGCAAGGGGGAAGGACCCAGGCCCACCCTCTACTCTGGGTCATGACCCAGGGACCCTTTAGTGGCAGCCTTCCTGCCTGCCCTCCTTCTCTCCCTGGGCTGTTTCCCCTTCGGCCGCTTTTCACCTGGCAGGTACTGGGATGGAGTTCCCTTCTGCTCCCCCCGAGTACTGCATTGTCTCTGGTGCTAGTTTCCTCACACAGGAGACAGACCTTCACCCTCTGAAGGCCTGGGAGAGACTGCCTGCCTCTTGCCTGGGCAGCCTTTATATAGGGCCTAGCCTGGCCCTGATTGGCTCCCCACAGGCCCTCCCTGTTTGGCTGCCTGTCTGCACAGCTGCTCTGGCCTGCTGTAGCCCAATCTGGCCTGGGGGTGGGGCACCACCCCACCACACCCCCCTTAGTCCTTTTTTTCCCTAAGATGAACAGTCCCATTCTTTTTAATCTGTTTTCGTATGGAAGCTGTTCTATACCCCTTATCATTTTTGTTGCTCTTCTCTCTGCCTTTCCAATTCTAATATATTTTGTTGAGATGGGGCAACCAGAAATGCATGCAGTATTCAAGGTGTGGGCAAACCATGGTTTATATAGTTGCATTATGATATTTCTGTCTTATTGTCTATCCCTTTCCTAATGGTTCCGAACATTCTGTTGGCATTTTTGACTGCCTCTGCATGTTGAGTAGATGTTTTTGGAGAGCTATACACAATGATTCCAAGATCTCTTTCTTGAATAACAACAGCTAATTTAGACCCCATCATCTTGTATGTATAGTTGGGATTATGTTTTCCAATGTGGATTACTTTGCATTTATCAATATTGAATTTCTTCTGCCATTTTGTTGCCCAGTCACCCCATGTTGTGAGACCCCTTTGTAACTCTTAACAGTCAGCTTTGCACTTAGCTATCTTGATTGATTTTTGTACTGTCTGGAAACTTTGCCACTTCACTATTTTACCCTTTTTTCTAGATCAGTTATGAATATGTTGAATAGTATTGGTCAAAATACAGAACCTGGGGGTGCGGGGCACCCTGCTATTTACCTCTCTCTGCTGTGAATACTGACCATTTATTCCTACCCTTTGTTTCCTATCTTTTAGCCGGTTACTGATCCGTGAGAGGACCTTCCCTCTTATCCCATGACCGATTACTTTGCTTAAGAGCCTTTGGTGAGGGACCTTGTCAAAGACTTTCTGAAAGTCCAAGTACATTACATCCACTGGATCACCCTTAACCACGTGTTTGTTGACATCCTCAGGGAAAGATTTCCCTTTACAAAAGACATGTTGACTCTTCCCCAACATATCATGGTTCATCTATGTGCCTGATAACTCTGTTCTTTATTATTGTTTCAACCAGTTTGCCTGGTACTGAAGTAGAGGACTATCTTCCTGAATCTGAAGTAATAAGAAAAAATTGCTTTGACATTCTGTAATAATGGCATCTCTCTCAAATAAATCTTACATTGTTTTATGAAACTGGCAGCACTGTCTCTGGGGAGTGACTATAGTGAGCAAGAACTTTTTTTTTCTTTACATGGTGGACTTGCACAAGGATTGCATACTACTTGTCTATGATGGAGGAACAAATACAGTTGGTAACCAGTAGGTATTCTGCCTATTGATCCATTGTTTGTACTTCTGTTGTCTCAAAAGCTGATGCTGAAGTCTTGGATGAGTACATTAACTAACATTCAAAGCAAGGAATTATTTAAAAAAAAACTAAAATGTTTTGAACATTGATAAAGCAGGCTGGACATGAAACAGAAGAAAATGGGCACTATTGAAGTCTTCAGCCATGTGGGAAATAAAGTCCTGCTAATTAACAGAGAAAAGTGTATTTGTATAAATAGGGCAAAGGGAGATCTTACCAGCTGTGAAGAAACTCTGAAAGCTATACATATCAGACAGAATTATAATCATGATTGGTTCTAGGTAGGTACTTCATAAACTGTGTGTTTTTTTTTTCTCTTTGTACTATACAAATGTTTCCATTTGTGAAAACGAATAAAAAGTTTTATAAAAAGTCGTTTTGTGACTGGATTTTGTTTCGGCGTCTTTAGATTATTACAGATTGAGTGATATAACTGTTATTAATAACTTTCATATAATCATTATGAGAACTGATTTGTTTTTAGATTGTGAGGGAGATTTTTAGCTGGAGTCAGGTGCCTGTCAGATCTTTGTGCCTTTGAAAAACTGCCTCTTTAAATCTCTGGGGCAGGGACTGTATTTTTGCATATTGTATAGTGCCAAATGAATTGTTGGCACTAAATAAAGAATTATTGTACTGTTTCATTACAAATAATCAAACCTTTACATTGTAACCTTCCAAAATAATTTACGCTGATTTTAAGAGTTATTTTTCTGTAGTCTGAAAACTTATTTTGAGCAGGGTGCTGTCCATAAGCAATAATAATGATCATTGTTTCTTTCACGTCTTTGATGAAATGTGTTGAAAAGACTTGTAGTTTAAGGTAGTCACAAAACAGTGTAGCAGTGTTGAATTAAATTAAACACTATTCTGCTTTGAAAAATCTTAGATTCTTCCAAGGCGGAGACCATTATGTTCACCTAATATGACTACATTTTATTTTCACTAGTTATTCCTTTGTCAAGGCTATAACTTCTGGTTGAGTTAAAGTGTATTTCTAGAAAAACATCCAATCCTGATATAAAGACTTTAAGTGATGGAAAATGCATCATATCTCTTGGTGAATTGTTCTAGTGGTTAATTACAGTGCCTTAAAAAAAAATTCTATTTCTAGCCACAATTTATGTAGCCTCAGCTTCCATGTAAGTTGTTCTGATGGCAGCTAAAGATCATCTGGCAGTCTGATATTTTTCTGTTAAGTACAGAAAATAAGAGATCAGATCTATAGTCTCCACTATTTCCATCAGCCCCTCAGGTCAGGCCTCTGCCTCTCTTCTGTTTCTAAATAATCATTAATAGCTTTATTCTCAGATCCTCTCAAAGCATCTGTGTGATGGCATCCAGAATTCCCTTCTTTCTCCTAGTCTCTTCTCTCAGTCTTGCAGCACTTGGATCTCCATGCTGTTTAAATTATGCCCCTTAAGACTCTGCTTCCACTTTATAGAGATGCAGCCTCTTCACTGGTCATATCTAATTATGCAAACCTGCATTGCATTTTGCTTCTCCGTGGAACTCCACTTCCAAACACCTTACTGCATCTTGGTAGCTCCACAAGTGTCTAGTTTCTGGCTCTCTAGTGACTGTTCCAGTTAATATGAACAGTTAGCAGTTTATTTTAATTTTTTTGCCAGTAACTTAGAACACTACCCTAAAAAACTGGTAGGCTTGAGTACATGAAAGTTTCCCTCTGACTGTGTCCTAGAGTTTCTTCCAAGGTTTTATTCCTTTTTATGGGCTTCACTGCTCTGAAACTCTAAAAGGAGTATGAAGCTGACTGTGTATGTACAAGTCTGTCAGCTTGTTTCTGCTGCACATAGTAGGCCAGATTTTCATAAGTGTAAAGGCTACATCATCATGTTCACAAACCCCAATAACGGCACAAATATCTAGTTTAGCATGTGCAATTTTGAAAGTCTGGCCCTTTGATCAGGTTCTCTGGCAACCTCAGCAAGATTTGACTGCATTTTATTCTCTTCCTTCTATTCCTCCCATTAATTAACTGGGCAATGATAGTTTTGTTCTCATTCCTTTCTAACCAAGAAATGGCATTTTTTCCTTTATTCTTTAAATCCAACTGAGATCACCACAAAATATCCTGCTCGTCACAAATTCCATATCTTTTGGATTGAAAACTGCATAACTGATGTATCTCAAAAAGTAATTGTTAATAGGTAATCCTCATCAAGTGAGGGTTTTTCTAGTGGGGTCAATAGGGATCTGTTCTTGGCCCAATGCTATTCAATATTTTTATGAATGCTTTAGAATTACATATAAACCCATTGCTAATAAATCTTGCAGATGGCACAAATATTGGTGGAGTGGTAAATGACACAGACAAGTTACTGATACAGAGCGTTCTAGATTGCTTTGTGGTAACTGGGTTGAAGCAAACAATATACATTTTAATACTGGCAAAGGCAAAAATTCATAAATATAGGAATAAAGAACATAGGCCAAATTTCCAGAATAGGGGACTGTATTCTGGAAACAGTGATTGATTGAATCCAATGAAGTGAGCTGTAGCTCACGAAAGCTTATGCTCAAATAAATTTGTTAGTCTCTAAGGTCCCACAAGTACTCCTTTTCTTTTTGTGAATACAGACTAACACGGCTGCTACTCTGAAACCAGTGATTGAATAGGAGTTAGAGGTCATGATATATAGCTTATGGTCAGATGGTTCCCATTACAATTCTGCTGAGGGTAGGAGTAAAAAGGTGGTATTACCTCTGCGTATACCATTATTGGAATACTGAGTTCAGTTCTGGTGTCCACACCTAAAAAATTATGTTGAAATGTTGATAAGCATTCAGAAAAGAGTTACATTAATGATTTGAGGTTTGGAGAACTTGCCTTACAGTGACAGACTTAAGAAGCTCAATCTGTTAGTTATAAAGAGGATGGTGATCTGTTGTACTCCATGTCTGCTGAAGGTAGGAGAAGTAATGGGCTTAATCTGCACCAAGGGAGGTTTAGGTAAAATGTTGGGGAAAACTTTCTAATTATAAGGGTAGTTAAGATCTGGAAAAGGCTTTCAAGGGAGGTTGTGGAATCCCCATCATTGGAGGATTTTAAGAACAGGCTAGACATATACTTATGTCGAGGTCAGGGATGCTCAAGGTTTACTTCTTCCTGCCTCAGCACTGGGGGCTGGACTTGATGACTTCTCAAGGTCCCTACCAACCCTATATTTCTATGATTCTGAATTAAAACATTGTTCGCTTGCACCCAGCTTACAAGTGATCCTGATTGTTCCGTGTCAGTGACTTGTCCTCTTCAATATTTATTACTCCCCCAGTTTTTGTGTCATCTGCATACTTTATCAGCGATGATGTTATATTTTTTCCAGGTCATAGAATCATAGAATATCAGGGTTGGAAGGGACCTCAGGAGGTCATCTAGTCCAACCCCCTGCTCAAAGCAGGACCAATCCCCAACTAAATCATCCCAGCCAGGGCTTTGTCAAGCCTGACCTTAAAAATATCTAAGGAAGGAGATTCCACCACCTCCCTAGGTAACACATTCCAGTGCTTCACCACCCTCCTAGTGAAAAAGTTTTTCCTAATATCCAACCTAAACCTCCCCCACTGCAACTTGAGACCATCACTCCTTGTTCTGTCATCAGCTACCATTGAGAACAGTCTAGATCCATCCTCTTTGGAACCCCCTTTCAGGTAGTTGAAAGCAGCTATCAAATCCCCCCTCATTCTTCTCTTCCGCAGACTAAACAATCCCAGTTCCCTCAGCCTCACCTCATAAGTCATGTGTTCCAGTCCCCTGATCATTTTTGTTGCCCTCCGCTGGACGTTTTCCAATTTTTCCACATCCTTCTTGTAGTGTGGGGCCCAAAACTGGACACAGTACTCCAGATGAGGCCTCACCAATGTCGAATAGAGGGGAACGATCATGTCCCTCGATCTGCTGGCAGTGCCCGTACATATACATCCCAAAATGCCATTGGCCTTCTTGGCAACAAGGGCACACTGTTGACTCATATCCAGCTTCTCGTCCACTGTAACCCCTAGGTCCTTTTCTGCAGAACTGCTGCCTAGCCATTCGGTCCCTAGTCTGTAGCGGTGCATGGGATTCTTCCGTCCTAAGTGCAGGACTCTGCACTTGTCCTTGTTGAACCTCATCAGATTTCTTTTGGCCCAATCCTCTAATTTGTCTAGGGCCCTCTGTATCCTATCCCTACCCTCCAGCGTATCTACCTCTCCTCCCAGTTTAGTGTCATCTGCAAATTTGCTGAGAGTGCAATCCACACCATCCTCCAGATCATTTATGAAGATATTGAACAAAACCGGCCCCAGGACCGACCCTTGGGGCACTCCACTTGACACCGGCTGCCAACTAGACATGGAGCCATTGATCACTACCCGTTGAGCCCGACAATCTAGCCAACTTTCTCTCCACCTTATAGTCCATTCATCCAGCCCATACTTCTTTAACTTGCTGACAAGAATACTGTGGGAGACCGTGTCAAAAGCTTTGCTAAAGTCAGGGAACAACACGTCCACCACTTTCCCCTCATCCACAGAGCCAGTTATCTCGTCATAGAAGGCAATTAGATTAGTCAGGCATGACTTTCCCTTGGTGAATCCATGCTGACTGTTCCTGATCACTTTCCTCTCATGTAAGTGCTTCAGGATTGATTCCTTGAGGACCTGCTCCATGATTTTTCCGGGGACTGAGGTGAGGCTGACTGGCCTGTAGTACCCAGGATCATCCTCCTTCCCTTTTTTGAAGATGGGCACTACTTTTTCCAGTCGTCCGGGACTTCCCCTGATCGCCATGAGTTTTCAAAGATAATGGCCAATGGCTCTGCAATCACATCCGCCAACTCCTTTAGCACTCTCGGATGCAGCTCATCCAGCCCCATGGACTTGTGCTTGTCCAGCTTTCATAATAGTCCCGAAGCACTTCCTTCTCCACAGAGGGCTGGTCACTTCCTCCGCATGCTGTGCTGCCCAGTGCAGTAGTCTGGGAGCTGACCTTCTTCGTGAAGACAGAGGCAAAAAAAGCACTGAGTACATTAGCTTTTTCCACATCCTCTGTCACTAGGTTGCCTCCCTCTTTCAGTAAGGGGCCCACACTTTCCTTGACTTTCTTCTTGTTGCTAACATACCTGAAGAAACCCTTCTTGTAACTCTTAACATCTCTTGCTAGCTGCAACTCCAAGTGTGATTTGGCCTTCCTGATTTTACTCCTGCATCCCCGAGCAATATCTTTATACTCTTCCCTGGTCATTTGTCCAATCTTCCACTTCTTGTAAGCTTCTTTTTTGTGTTCAAGATCAGCAAGGATTTCACTGTTAAGCCAAGCTGGTCGCCTGCCGTATTTACTGTTCTTTCTACACATTGGGATGGTTTGTCCCTGTAACTTCAATAAAGATTCTTTAAAATACAGCCAGCTCTCCTGGACTCCTTTCCCCCTCATGTTGTTCTCCCAGGGGATCATTAATAAATATGTTAAATTAGCATAGAACCAAGAACTTATCCCTGTGGGACCCCACTAGAAACACATTTAATATGTGCTATGTTAATTTTATATCATTCTAGTTTTTTAATGAAAATGTTATGTGGATATCAAGTCAAGCAGTAAGCTGCTCTTTGCTTCATTGATTGTGCCATTGACTCTGTCTGCTTGAAGCTTAATAGTTGAGATACTGAACTGTTGCTGGATGACACTTGTACAACAGTTACTTCACAAAGCAGATCCCTTGTTGCTCTGATGGCTCAAAATGAGGTTACCACCATGCACACCATCTTTGTCAGGTACAGCTGCAAAGTTTCCGATTGAACTAAACCACAGAAGCAAGTATCTACGAAGCATGACTGCTTTGAACAAAGTTAGTAAATGAGGCAGTGCCTTATTCCTATATAGTCTTGGTGCAGCTGCACTTAATGAATCAGAGATATCAGTGCTTGGAAGTCTTCAAAGCGGGTACATTGTGCCCTGAATTATCCCTCAGTTCTTTATAATGAAATTTTTTCAAGAGGCTCATGGCCCTCAGAGCCCATCCTGAGCCAGAGGTGTTGAAAGGAATGAGCAGAAAGAAATGGAAGTGTTTGTAGAGACCTCATATGGGGACATGGTGGAGCAGGACCACCTCAGAACTGACTCCCCTGATTTTCTTTTTGAGAAAGGTTGTCTCATGATGGAAAGGCACCAAGGAGGCTTGCAGAGGCACACCCCCTTTGATGAGGCCTACCTTCTCACTGAGATAGAGGAAGCTGATAATTCTTCACACAGTGAGAAGTTTGCTCCAGGAGATGGGATTACAGTTGGGACACAAAAGCTAGGCTGTGTTGATGGGCAGTTTGATAATCAGGAATATAAACAGCTACGTGTATAGTGATTGGAAGGTAACTTTCACTTGCTTGCCTGCCAGATGTAAAGATAGCAGATATCAAGGGGAGGAGAGGGTGATGAATTGGAATGTCTGGCAATGGAAGAGGGCCTTGATATAACTGGCATTACAGAAATGTGGTGGAATGACAAAAATCATTTTGGGACACTGGCAGTATGTGGGAAAGACAGACTAGGCTAAAGAGGTGGAGGAAGGTCATTGATAGGATTCCATAGAACATAGTGTGATATAATTCTGAGTGGAGTGAATCACATAGTTGAATCTGTGTGGATACAAATTCCAAACTGTAAAAATACAAATATTCTTGGGAATAGGGTTATACTGCCAGCCTCTAGCTCAAGAAATGGATATTGAGGGTATGTCTGCACAGCAGCTGGGAGGTGTGATTCCCAGCATGGGTAGACAGATTTGCATTCGCTCAGCTTGACCACTAAAAAATAGCAGGGTGGATGTTGTGGCACAAGCAACAGCTTGGGCTAGCTGCCTAAGCCTGCCTAACCCCCTGGGTCTGAGCTTGGGTGCTAGCCTGAGCTGCCTTCCAGGCCACAACATCCACATTGCTATTTTTAGCACATTAGCTCAGCTCGAGGTAGTGTGTGTGTCTCTACCTGTGCTGGGAATCACACCTGCCAACTGCATTGTAGCATACCCTGAGTTCACAATATAGTAAGAGAGATGAGAGGCACCAAAGTCTAACAAAATGTTAGTACTTGGGGACTGCAACTATTTGCATATGGATTGTTTTAGAGAAACAATTTTTCAATGCTTTCAGCAAGTGCTTCTTGGAACAGCTCGTTCTAGAGTTCACACAAGGAGAAGCTATTCTTCACTTGGACTTAAATAACATGCAGGAGTTGGTTCAAAAGTAACAGTAACTGAGCCATTAAGTAATAGTGACCACAATTTAATTATGTTCAACATCCCATTGGGGAGGAAAGATAGCTAAAACTCAAAGTGATGCTGAACTTTGAAAAGGGAAAGCTCAGTAAAATGAGGGAGGCAAAGTAAAAAGCAAGGAAAGTAAAATCCTTAGATATGGCCTGGATGCTACTTTAAGATTACAATAATAGAGTCTCAGAATGCATAAATAGCTCTGAACAAAAAGGGAAACAGGAGGGTAAGAGTAACCCACCAGGACTAAATAGCAAGGTTTAAGAGGTTATTTGAATTGCCTGGAGTTTCTTCAAACTTTGGAAAATTAACCCTAGTGAAGCCAGTAAGAGGAGCATGAATTACAGTAGGAGAAAATTTAGGAGGGTTAAAATGGATTTCAAAAAGGAAATAGCTAAAAATATAAAAACAAAGCACAAGAAATTATTTGTGTATCACAAGTAAGAAAGTTAAAATAGAAGAATTAAAATATAAAAAATGATTTAACATTGATATTACATTTCTTCAAATTATTAGAAGTATCTCAAGGTAGCATTTTGGGATTCTTGTTTAGTGTTCATTCATGAGAGTTTTAATAATTTCTTAAATGAAAGGAAATTACTGGACTAAAAAACTGTATTAAGATTGAGTGCATATCGGTAATCTCAGGATATAAAATATTACAGGGATGTTGTGATTATTTCAGAAACAAGTAGTACAAATCCAGGAAAGCTAGAGTTAATGTGAAACTGTATTTCCATATTTTGGATTTCCTGTGTTTGTAATTCTTGTTCTGGGGATAATGTCAACATCCCTGCAACAGTTTATACCCTTAAATTATGGATATGTGCTCTCAACCTTAAGTCTAAACAGATTTTTGTCTGGGACTGTAATAGCATTTTTCCCCCAGAAGCTAGGCTTCTATCTCTTTATTTGAATTTTGTGGATGTAAAGGTGAGGACTTTGCAGATCTGGTGGAACTTTTTGCAAAAGTAAGGGTGCTGTTCCTAATGTAATTAACTAATTTGGAATGTGGGTATGATGTGTATAGAATGTGGGCAGGATATGTGGCTCCATAAATATTCCTGTATAGTTTGTTTATATTTTTCTTCATTTCTTCTGTTAAAATATTTTCATGCAGTGAATGCAAAGCACAGAAAGGCTGCTGAGTTCCAATCCAGAGTGCACTCCACTTTAGTGGTGGGCACTCAGTCAATTGCACTAAATTGATGTAAAGTTATTTGAGTCACATATATTGATTTTATTTTTCATCAACAAGTTTAATATATAAGTATTACATCATGCTTGTTTTAGTCGTAGTTTTGTTTAGTTCTGACAAGTAATCTTGATGATTAATATGATAATGGACACTGAATCAGAAAGATAATATTCATTTGGTTTTACCATAAAACTTAAAATGTTTTACTCTGAAAACTAATTGAAAAAAAGCATATGGAGTTCCTTATATATTTTTTTTTTCAATGACTTCCATATCAAATATATTAGTTGTACAAATAAAAAGATGGGGGATATTCTAGCTACCAGTCTGATAGTGTTTCACAGAACAACTGGTGTATAAGCAATTCTTGAAAAATGTTTTGGAATTGTTAACCTGTATATGAACAACCACAAGCAAGCATATTATGGGATATTAGTTAACTTCTCATTGAAGGAATAACACCACTAACTTTACAAAATGCCACCAGTAATGGCTCAGGGGGAGGGCACTCTGGAGTCTTATAACTGTCCGGGATTCTCCCTCTCTTGATGTCAGGTTCTATCATGTCCTGTTAAGAGTATTCCTGCTAACATTACTGCTAGATAAGCTTTCAAACCAATTTCAAATTGCATAGCAGTGGAAAAACTTTAAAATGGACTGATATTATGAATGATGTATAGAAGTAAAGTGGACTAATTGTAATTGTTCATTCATTACATCACAGGTACTGTAAGAATTGAAATGTTCAGGAACATGCAAAATGCAGAAATCATCAGGAAAATGACTGAGGAATTTGATGAGGTATAGTATATAAATATTTACACTGAAGAGTTTTTGAAAACTGGAAATATGAGTGCAATATATTTTCCTTCAAAATTGCATAATTTTGTTTGATGGGCACTGGGGCTTTTCAGAAATCACTGGGCTTTATTGTAATGGATAAGCAATATCTCAATAGAAGAAACTGTACTGACTGAGGGGCTTGTCTACACCACACAGCTTTTAGCGACAAGGCTGTGTCGACACAGCCTTGTCGCTAAAAATCAGTTTGTGTACACTCTCTTTTTCGGTACTTTGAGAGTAGAGACACAGATGAAGTGACAATTTAAACAAGTACATAAGAAGTTAGAAGGTTGCATTGTATGGAAAAAGTATAAGCAGAGACTAGCAGAGGAATAAAATGAAAATACTAAAAATGTGTAAATGGTAGTTTCTAGAAACATCAATCAGAGACACAAAAGGACACTTAAAAAAACAATTATCCCACACCACTGAAGTCAGTGGTACTTCTGCAATGGCAGTAGGATCAGGCACTGCTGATTAAAGGATAGTTACAGCAAGGGGTCACAAAAGGAAAGGATCTTGCCTAAGAAATCTGAAGTTATTTTTGCATCGTGGAGTTCTGCATGGAGTTTGGTGTTTTATTTATTATATATAAAAAACCCTTCTGCCTTGAATTGTTTGAATGTTCAGAGAGTGTGGGGTGGGGTGGGGAATCAAATGGCTAGTGACAGCTGATAGATATCCAGTCAGAGTTCTTGAAACTCAGAAGGAGGAGAATCAGTGTTGGAGAAGGGAAGCTAAAGAGTGTAGGAGGAGGACTGGCAGGGAATGAAGAGGCAGGGCTTTTCAAATGCATTTCTATATATGGTGCGGACACTTAAGAGAAGTGGGATAATAGATCCTTTATGTGGGTCAGATAGTAGCAGCCTTTAATCTTTGCCTCAGTAAGTATCCAGTAACTCAGTTATTTCCAGATCACTCTTTTCTTTGTCCATCATCCTTCCCCTTTCTCTTCCAAACATGACTTGACATGAAATGGTTTCTCATAATCAGGAGATAAGGTGGGTGAAGTAATATCTTTTATTGGACCAACTTACACAGAGTTCTTCTTCATAAACATAGCATTCTGAGGCTTTTAACATGTATCATACGCCAACAAAATGCACATGGTAATATGCACCACGAATGAAATAAGCCTTGTAGGATGACAGACCCAAAGTGTATGAGATCAAATGGAATCTTAGAAGTTAGGCATGCAATAGTCTTATCAGATGACCAAAAGTTGCAAGCATGGAGTTTCCACCACTTCTTTTGGGAGACTACTCCACAGTGTAATTCGTTTCACGCTGAGGAGGTATTTCCTGATATTCAACTTACATTTTGTTTCTCTAAATATAGCATCAGTACAGGATGTTTAGTCATGGGACTCACATTCCAATGTGAGACAGAATCCTTTAGCTGAAGAGTTTTGTGGATTCCTTGTTTGACTCTTTGAGGTACAGAAGTGCTAGATAGTGTGCAAGGCCATTCTGGCTAACAATACATATTTTCACTATTTCTGTCTCAAGAAACATGAGAGTTTCTTGATCTCATGCAGTGAAGGAAGTCCCCAAAGTAACTATAGCTTGACACCACGGACTGCTGCTTTGGCTCTCTCCTGATCATGCAGCCATAGCTTTCTTGCTTTTAGACATGCCTTTTCACTTAGATCCATAATAATGTAATTATTTTTGTTGGCCTGTGATGCTTACTCAACACTCTGGTCTGTTGATCCTGAGAATAAAGGCCTGTTCAGCCCTGTGACTCATCTGCAGCTCGTCTTGCAGCAGCCACTTCATTTCTCCCGTTGGAGCATTTCCATGTTTTATTAGTTGTTTCATGGTATTCAGAGGCTTATTTTTCCATGCCAGAACTTTGCCATTTGTTTGACCCTTCTTACATGTTTTTCAGCATGTTGGCATATTTTGTCAGAGGTTCAGTGAATGTTGTTTGTTGTTTTGCTTCACCACAGACTTTCAGTTCTTCTTACTTTCTGCTGGTTGTTTTGGAGCCCTCTCTTGGTCTTTTGCTGTCTTCTTCCTCAGTGCTCCAATGTGTGTTTCTCTCAGTGCTTTCTACTTTTTAGGATTTTATCTGCTGTCTCAGTCCCTGTGGAGGAAGGAAAGTAGCTCAGCAGTTCATGAGGTGGAAAGATTTCAGTCATGGATGATGTGCTTGCAGGTGCCACCTAGAGCTATCATGTTTCATAGGGAAGACTCAAATCCCTCCTGGAGGAATTACAAAGAGGCTCTCAAAGTCTGGTTCTTCTTTGAATGATGGTACCTATTGTATTCCACTGAGGGTTACGCATGCATACCATGCGCCCAGAGTCAGAGAATTTGGAAGTACTGTCTGTTGGTCAGCACATGTGCCCTGGCTCACCTCATGTTTCCATCTGAGGGGGTAAAGGGTGGGGTGGACCCTTTGTCTCTCCAGTATCTTCTTATCACCACATGGTCCAGTCAGAACTTTCAGTGTCCTCATCTCTGACACACTTCTAAAAAAGGATATTTGTAAATAGTTTTTAGATATTTTTATAGCAGTTTTACCACTTTTATATTCTTCTTAGTTTAAGAGTTTATAGTTTTAGCAATTGCTTTAGATAGACTTTAGGGTTTTCACTCTCTTGCCCCTCCCCCCCTTCCCCATATGGGTACTGGAGTATGGCCAGAACTCCAGGCTTCAAACTCTGTGCCTCCTGCCCACAGTCCCTCTCAGTCAGTGACAACAGCCAATGCTGCCTCTACTGCCTGGGAGAAACTCACATCGCAGCCAGCTGCAGTGTTTGCCACTCCTTCCCCAGCCACACCCGAGAAGGCCAGGCACTTCACCTCTGGAAGCATCTCATGGTGCTTGCCATGTGACTGCACTTAGACCCAAGCCAGGAACCTCCTCTGTACATCGGTCTGATTCAGGGAGGAGTGCGCCTCCCACTACTACGTCCAACTCTCATGCTGGCAGAACCAATCCCACAGATCCCATGGCAGGGCCTATTCGGGAGATAAAGAAGCACTCCCATAAGCATAGGACTTAGCCTTCCTCCAAATCCAAGATGGACACTCCCTTCACCAGCTTGGCCCAAGGAGACAGAGTTCGTTCCAAGTCCCACAGGCATGAGAAAAAGATCCCATAAACAATGGGATCCAGAGAGATCTGGAGCCGCAGCTGCACCTCACGATGTCTTTGCCTTGCTGGATCCGGAGTCTCCCCCTCCATCAGGTCCCTCCACTTCCAAAGAGATCATATCCCCACCATAGGATATGCCTGTGACACTGGGTCCCTCACCCTTTGCTCCTATGCTCTACACTCTCCCATTGGCTCTGATAGTACTGTCATTGGAATCAGAGTCTGCCTTTTCCTCTTCTGATGAGTCAGAACTGGGGGAAGAACCACCCTTACCATACTACTCCTGTGCATGATCACGGAGACCAGCATGTCCATGCAACAACTGCTTCCTCATCTATTCCAAAGCCACTGGTATCCCATCCTATGGGGACCCCCACAATCTCAGGTGGATCCAGCCTGTTGGTCATATTGAGTACCATCACCTGCTTTCCCCCTTGAAGGATCATTCCAGCGGGGACATGGATGTTATGGTGGAAGACTAACTTTCTAGCCCAGTCCCAGCGGTTCCACCGGAACTAGCAAGATTCCCTTCTTTTTAATCAAATGAAGCAGTTGCTATATCATCCCCTCCCCACCTGATGACTTCAGACAATTCCAGGAGCTTTTGCGGAGAGTTGCAGGGTGCTCTTGGTCAGTGGCGAACATCAACATTGCCTCTATTGCTTGGGAGAAGCCGACGTTGCATCCAGGGGCAGTATCTGCCAGTCCTTCCCTAGCCATACCTGAGAAGGCTGGGCTGTTCTCCGGAAGCACATTATGGAAGTCACCATGAGGCCTCCCTCGGACCCAAGCTGGCCAGGGGATCCCCTCTGCACATCGGCCTGAAATAGCCAGGAGCACACCTCCTGCTACTGAATCTGGATCTGGTACTAGCGGACTATGGACCCCACGCCAGGACCTAGTTGGGAGGTAAGGAAGCATGCCCATAAACGTGGCTTTAAATCGTCCTTGAAACTGAAGAAAGGGGATGCTCCTTCCATGAGTTCGAGTCATGGAGAGGGAACGCGCTCTAAAGCACATAAACACAAGACGAAGTCTCTCAAGCAATGGGATCCGGCGATCCCGCATACCAAACTGCAGGTACTGTAGACATCAGCGTCCCATAAAGTGCGGAACCCATCCACTCTGGGGAAGGCCACTGTTCCGCCACTCCCTTAACACCAGGGAGATCAGGAAAAGCACTTGAATACGAAGACATCTTCAAAGAACCAAGATCTCTACGCTTGCTGGGAACCTGCACCTCTTGGGAGACTATTTCTCCCACTCATGACGTCACCATTACGAGACCCCTTACCTCCTGTTCCGATGGTTTCCACACCTCTGATGGAACCGGAGTCCGCTTTTTCATCCTCGGAAAAGTCGGACAATGGGCAAGGACCATCCATCCCCTACCACCAGTACAGGTACTCCAGAAGACAATCTACATCGTGTCAATATCTTCCATATCCACCACGGGGCCCGCCACAACATCCTCCAGATCCAGCATACTGGCCCTGTTGGGGGCCCTAGTCCCAATACTCCCCCTCACCCCCCAAACCCGTCCGGTCCCCAAGGGAAATTTCACCTGCCTCCCCATTAAGGGTGCCTTCGAATAGATGATCAGAGCCGATGCTGGAAGAGGAGCCTCTTAGCACAGTTCCAACGGTGCCACGGAACTGGAGAGATTTTCTTCTTCCTCACCAGATGAGGCAGTAACCTCAGCGTCCCCTTCGCCTCCAGATGACTTCAGAAAATTCCAGGACTTCCTCTGTAGAGTGGCAGGGGAGCTTCACATCCCCATAGAGGAAATCCAGGTTACACAACGTAAACACCTAGATACCATTCATTCATCTGCAGCAGCTTGAGCTGCTTTGCCAATCAATGATGCCATCCTCAAGCAAGCTAGGACAGTATGGCATACATTGGCCACAGGCACGCCTACCCCCAAAGCGGGGTTCCAGCTAAGGGGTCTGAGTGCCCCCCCAATTCAGTTGTGGTCCAGCAACACCCACTTTCCACACCATGCAACAAGAGGGCAAGAAGTTGGACCTTTCAGGCTGCAAGGTCTCTTCCTTGGCCAGCCTTCAATTCAGGATTTCAAAACCATTAGGCTTTACTAGCTAAATATGATTTCCTGAATTATAGCAAACTGGAGTAATTTACTGGAAAACTTCCACAGCAAGACCAAGCTCGCTTCCAGGTGATCATGGAGGAAGGAAAACTGGTGGCAAGAACAACACTTCAGTCAACGGTGGACATGGTGGATACATTTTCCAGGTCTATGGCTTTGGGCATAGTCATGTGGAGGGAGTTATTGCTCCACTCCCTTGGTTTCCCTAGGGAGGTACAGAACACCATCAAAGATCTCCATTTTGATGAATCTTATCTTTTTAATCAGAAAATGGATGATTCACTTCAGACCCTCAAGGATTCCAGAGTTACCCTACATTTGCTGGATATTTATACACCTGCCCTGAAGAATAGGTTCCGCTGCCCCACAATGCTACAAGTCCTCCCAGTTTTTCCATCAGAGACCTTGAGAGCCTCCACAGAAGCAGTAGAAGACAGAGATCCTGGCCCCAGGACCACCTTCACAGCCTTCCTCCATACAGGTGCAACCCCCAGCTAAAAGATATTTCTGGAATATTCTCAAGAGCCAGCAACCATGCCTACCACCATGCGACCACCCTTCCACCTTCCCTTTTCCCCCAAGCTTAAATGCAATAACAATGGACAAATGGGTGCTAAATGTCATCCACCATGGGTACGTGATTGAGTTCATCACACTACCTCATCTGCAGCCCCCCCCCGATCACTCCTCAGGGATCACACTTATGACAGCAACTTCACCCAAGAGGTGAGCTCCTTATTGCAGTGAAGAGTGATAGAGTGCGTTCCTGTGGAATATCAGGGCAAAAAGTTCTAGTCAACTTACTTCCTGATATCCAAGAACAATGGCGGATGGAGACCAATTCTGGATCTGCAGTTTCACAAGTCCAAGTTTCTTATGGTCACACTAACAGCGGTCATCCCATCCTAGAAAAAGGCATGTGGTTGTCTCTTGATATGCAAGATGCTTTCACATTGATGTCCATCTGGCCCATAGACCGTTCCTGAGGTTCATGGTCGGCTCGCCCCATTTACATTAGTGCTCTTCCATTTGGACTCACTACCATTCCCAGAGTCTTCACCAAGGTCTTCACTGAGGTTTTTCCATTCTGTGCACTGAATAAGGCAGTGTCTTGTGGGAAAAAAACATACACGATGATGTAATTAAAGACTGTATCTTAATGCATGTACCTGGGGAGAGGGGATGAATTAAGGTTGCACAGGCGACCAGAATTGTGGCATTTCACAGCTTTTATCTGCTTGACTTTGCAACCTTAATGTTCTTTTCGGTTTTTGTGTGCATATTTGATTTGTATAGAGAAAATATATTATTTTAGTGTTGGCTGCCAGATAGTAATTGTAGTGTGTGCAGCTTTCTTCTTCAATACTAACAAGTTATATGAAAATAAGAGTTTCACATCTGCTTATTTACATTGCACATTTCAGTCTGCTATGAGAGAGGAGTCCTAAGGGAATAATAGCATTTTGATCACATAATTAAAGGCTGTATCAAAATGCATATGCACAAGGAAGCAGACTTAAAGCTCCACAGAAACTTTAACTTTGGTATTGCCTGACTTTTGAGCATTTAATTCTGAAACCTTCAAATTTCATAGGGTTGTTTTGATGGAATACATAATCACAGATATTATGAGAGACGGCAGTCACTCTATAGTTAATGCTGCCACTGAGTTTATATTTTACATGTAGTCCTTTCACCTCTGAGGATAACAAAGCACTTGCAAACTGTATGTGCAGTGCCATTGAAATGCAGCAATGTCTGAGATGACGAGGTTGGGAGGATAGTAAAGGAGAGGTGACTGATCGCACTGAACTGAAGGTTTCACACTCTCACTCCTACCATGTAATGGTGACTAAGAAGTGGGACTAGAAAACTGGTTGTGTGCCCAGTGCAGTCAATAGTAAAGTTCCCATTGCTTCAGTGGTGCAGGATCCAGCCCTAAGAGAAAGGGAAATCCATATGCACAAGAGAAAATCATGTGTGTTTTCCTTTTTGTAGAATACAAATTCTGTGTATAAAATAGGATTGAATGGGAAGCATTTGTAATATAGAGTATAAACGTTTTCTCTTTTTTCAGGACAGTGGTGATTACCCGCTTACCATGCCTGGGCCACAATGGAAAAAGTTTCGATCAAACTTTTGTGAGTTCATTGGAGTGCTCATTCGACAGTGTCAGTATAGCATCATTTATGATGAATATATGATGGATACAGTGATCTCTCTTCTGACTGGTTTGTCGGATTCCCAGGTCCGAGCTTTCAGGCATACCAGTACTCTTGCTGGTAAGTAAGCACAAAGGGGGGAATTTTCCATATACTTATTGGCCTAAGTCTCTCCCCATTGAATTCAAAGGAAGTTTTACCATTGACTTCAATGGAAGCAGAATAAGACATACACGAAGTGCTTTTGGAAATTGCACTCAAATTCTAAATATCACACACATTTTAACTGTACTAAAGTTCAGTTTTCCTAATTAAACACATGTACATTAAATATAAAAAGTAGGAATTATTCAGAAGTATGTGTAAATATTAATAGACAATTGAGTTGTTTTCTGTTTCATATTTTTCAATGCAGTGGCTTATATTTATACAGCCTACTGTATAGCTTTCCAATTCTCATGGCATCTTTGATGTTTTAAAACATCATTTTTGTATGAATGTATTGCTTGAGAAAAATCCTTGACTGTCAGTCTGAAAACTGAAATGCTCTGCTTACCTCCCAGCCATATACAGTACAGGCAGTAGTAGTGCAAACTGTTACTGATGGTTCCCCGCAATGTGCCACGAACCGGTCCAGAAAGCTCACTTCGTGTCTCTGAAGGTTGCCACTTACAGTGAAGGCAGCTTTCTGACATAGACTCTTGTTCACAAAGGACTGAACTGAGATGAAGTCATTTCACACACACCATTGACCAACATTCAGTTCTTTTTCGAGTGATGGTCCATATTGTATTAAGAACATAAGAACAGCCATAGTGGGTCAGACCAAAGATCCATCTAGCCCAGTATCCTGTCTTCCAACAGTGGCCAATGCAAGATGCCTCAGAGGGAATGAACAGAACAGGTAATCAAGTGATCCATCCCCTGTCGCCCATTCCCAGCTTCTGGCAAACAGAGGCTAGGGACACCATGCCTGCCCATCCTGGACCTATCCTCCATGAACTTACCTAGTTCTTTTTTGAACTCTGTTATAGTCTTGGCCTTCACAACATCCTCTGGCAAGGCGTTCCACAGGTTGACTGTGTGTTGTGCGAAAAAATACTTTCTTTAAAACTGCTGCCTGTTAATTTCATTTGGTGCCCCCTAGTTCTTATGTTATGAGAAGGAGTAAATAACACTTCCTTATTTACTTTCTCCAAACCAGTCATGATTTTATAGACCTGTATCATATCCCCCCTTAGTCATCTCTTTTCCATGCTGAAAAGTCCCAGTCTTATAAATCGCTCTTCATATGGAAGCCATTCCATACCCCTAATAATTTTTGTTGCCCTTTTCTGAACCTTTTCCAATTCCAACATATCTTTTTTGAGATGGGGCAACCACATCTGCACACAGTATTCAAGATGTGGGCATACCAGGGATTTATATAGAGGAAATATTATATTTTCTGTCTTCTTATCTATCCCTTTCTTAATGATTCCCAGTGTTCTGTTAGCTTTTTTGACTGCTGCTGCACATTGAGTGGATGTTTTCAAAGAACTATCCACAGTGACTGTAAGATCTTTTTCTTGAGGGGTAACAGCTAATTTAGAGGCCATCATTTTATATGTTTAGTTGGGATTATGTTTTCCAATATGCATTACTTTGCATTTATCAACATTGAATTCATCTGCCATTTTGTTGCTCAGTCACCCAGTTTTGTGAGATTCCTTTGTAACTCTTCGCAGTCTGCTTTGGACTTAACTAACATGAGTAGTTTTGTATCATCTGCAAATTTTGCCACCTCACTGTTTACCCCTTTTTCCACATAATTTATGAATATGTTGATCTGTACTGGTCCCAGTACAGACCCCTAGGGGACACCACTATTTACTTCTCTCCATCCTGAAAACTGACCATTTATTCCTACCCTATGTTTCCTATCTTTTAACCAGTTACTGATCCATGAGAGGACCTTCCCTCTTATCCTATGACTGCTTACTTTGCTTAAGAGCCTTTGGTGAGGGACTTGTCAAAGGCTTTCTGAAAATCTAAGTACACTATATCCACTGGATCACTCTTGTCCACATGGTTGTTGACCCCCTCAAAAGACTCTAGTAGATTAGTGAGGCATGATTTCCCTTTACAAAAAACCATGTTGACTCTTCCTCAATAAATCATGTTCATCTATGTGTCTGAAGATTCTGTTCTTTACTATAGTTTCAACCAGTTTGCCCAGTACTAAAGTTAGGCTTACTGGCCTGTAATTGCTGGGATCGCCTCTGGCGCCTTTTTAAAAAATTGGTGTCACATTAGCTATCCTCCAGTCATCTGGTACAGAAGCTGATTTAAATGATAGGTTACACATCACACTCAGTAGTTCTTCAGTTTCACATTTGAGTACCTTCAGAACTCTTCGGTGAATACCATCCGGTCCTGGTGACTTATTAATATTAAGTTTATCAATTTTGCTCCAAAACCACCTATAATGACACCTCAATCTGGGAAAGTTCCTCAGAATTCATTTAGTTTCTCCTCAATGGCCTTATCATCCTTGAGTGCTTCTTTAGTATCTTGATTGTCCAGTGTCCCCACTGGTTGTTTAGCAGGCTTCCTGCTTCTGATGTACGTAATTTTTTTTTTTGCTGTTACTTGTGGAATCCACTGAGGGTTATATGCATGCACCATGCGTCCAGAGCTGGAGGTTTTGAAAGTAGTAGCATCTCTTGGTCCACGCACATGCCCTTGCTCCACCTCATGGTTTCGTCCGAGGTGATAAAGGCCGGGGTGGACCGACCACCCCTCAGTTCCTTCTCACTGCCTCCCTTCCTCTCCCCCTTCCTTCCCCCGGGACTATGGCCAGGATTCCATGCTTCAAAAGCTGTGTTTCCTGCCCGTGCTCCTTCTCTGAGTGAAGAACACCAGCGGTTCCTCTACTGCCTGGGTGAGGCACACATGGTGGCACTTTGCACCATCTGTAAGTCCCTCCTGCCCAGGATCAGGGAAGCCCGTGAGCTCTGCCTTTGCAAATATCTAATGCAGGAAGCAATGAGGCCCTGGGTGCACTAGGATCCCGGCCCAGGAAACCCCCCTGTACAGCAGCCACCACTGGCAGTGAGCACCCCTCTGAGCACCGCACATGCCTTGGAACCAACGGTACTGAAGACTAAGAACAAGTCCCGACATGAGAGCAGAAGACAGTCTCATGGGCATAAGAGCAGGTCCCCGCAGTGGACTGCTCCCAAGCACAGCGTTTCCTCCCCGAGCTGATCCACGTTGGGTGAGACGTTGCTCACAGAACCGGCTGGACTGGATTCCCCAGATGGAAGGTAAGGCCAGGCGCAAATGGGATCCGATGGGGATAACACCACACAAACAACCAGAACGCTCACTGGTACATGCACCACCCACTATGCTGGTGCCCACATGCCTGCCATACAGGCTGGCCCACCAGACACCTGCCAGGCCCCTTCAGCATCTCCACTCGTGCTCCATGGACCCCTGGCCACTCAGAGACATTCTTGACAGCAGAGGAGTTAATCCTCCCATCCCTGCTCTCTCCAGCTCTCTGTTCACCTGCAACATTCCTACTCCTAAGGATGAGCCCCTTCTGCTGCTGACAGAGAAGCCCATCTCTCTGACTCATCACAGCAGTCTGGTATGAACAGTCTTTCGAATCTGAGGAATTCTCAGAGCTGGACCAGTCATTTTCCTTGATGTTGCACCAGAGTCTTGGATATATGACCCAGACTTTCCTTCCCTCTGGCATATGACCCTACAAAAGGGGCCTGGTACTGTGTCCCATGGACCCCTCTTTTTGGCTGTACTGGGGACCCTGGGATCCCTGCCACAGACATCATGTACTATCTCAGGCTGCTAGCTCCACCGGTCCCGCCTGGCGTATCCTCGTCACCAGATGAGGTGATCATCCTTTTCTTGGTCTCTCTGCCGGATCATCGCTGACAATACAGGACTTGTTGCAGAGGGTAGCGGCAGACCTGGGAACCCCATTGGAGGACATTCAGGACCCACAACGTTGACTCCTGGACATCCTCCAACCCCACGGTGGCCATCCTGGAACTGGTGTGGGCCGTGTGGCACACACCAGCCACGTGTGCCCACACACTTATGTGGGTGAAGAGGAGATACTTTGTGCCAGCTAAGGGGGCAGATTTCTTGTTCCCCACCCATTCCCCAGCTCCCTCGTTGTCCAAGTGGCTGCAGAACGAGCAGGGTAGCAACTACAGAAGTCCACTCCTTCAGACAAAACAGCTAAGAGGCTGGATCTGCTGGCCAAGAAAGTCTATTCTTCTGCGGGCCTACAATTTCACATTGCCAATTTCCAGGTTCTTCTAGCCAAGTATGACTAACAACTACAATAGGCTAGCAGAGTTCAAGGACAAGATCCCTCTGGAACACCAGGAGCAATTCCAGGCACTGATAGACAAAGGGAGGTTGGTCCTCCAGGCAGCAGTACTTTGATGCGTGCGGGACTGGGTGGGCAAAAAAACAGACTGTGGTCATTTGCAGGAAAACGCTAAATCTCTCGTCAGTTTGTCATAAATAGAATTTCAGCAATGTAAAGCAAAAAAATTTTTTTTTTAAATAAAGGTTTTAATACTTACATTTAAGTGAGGGATAGAAAGAGATTTCATGTCTATTCTAACAGGAGTTAAAGTATTTTTTTTTTTACATGGTTTAAGCATGAGTTGTTTTATTCTTTTAGTGGTAAATATTATGTCGATTTCTATTTTTTTTTATATATATATATATATATATATATATATATTAACCGATGGTGTTGGGTTTTTTTTAGTATCATGGGGGAATCTCTTTTCCAGGATTTGCAAGATCTTAAGGTTTTTGTGGGTGGTAACAGGATAAAAATGCAAGAAAAAATGCGGGAGTGGGTATTTTGGGGTGGGACGGGAGCGGGATTAAAAAAATAGTTCCGTGCAGGGCTTTACTTCAGCTCTCTTGAACAGAGTTGTTATTCATATTCATTCTCCCTAGTGTGTCAGGATCAACACAGACAGTTTTCAATGGAGAAAGGAAAGTTATTTCCAGTAACTGGACTTCTCCAAGTATATTGATTCTGTAGAGCCACACTCACTTACTCACTTGCTCTCCTTCCCCAGCCGGGAATTTTAATGTTACTCTGAATATTTGGGAAGGAACAATGAGGGTTGTTTCTTATATACTCTCAGTTCTAATGTTTGGATCAGTGAGGGGGATGGGTGTGACCTTGATGGGAACTGTTTTCCAGATGGTTCTGTATCCATGTGTCAAGGGTTGCTCACGTCCCATGAGTGTGAATCTGCAGAGGCAATATGCTTGAGCTTCAGTTACAGGTGAGTAACGTTCCTTTATTTTCCACTCTTTACAGCTATGAAGCTTATGACTGCTCTTGTGAATGTTGCCTTAAACCTGAGTATTCACCAGGATAATACACAGAGGCAGTATGAAGCTGAGAGAAACAAAATGATTGGTAAGAGAGCTAATGAAAGATTGGAGCTGCTGCTTCAAAAAAGGAAAGAGGTAAGTCAAAGAACCAAAGCTATTTTCCTAGTTATATCATTCACTGTTCTGAAAACCTGTAAAAGAATATCTAATTCACAAGTTATTTCCTGAAAAAAATGTAGCCTTTTATAGTATTTATAATTTTGAAAATATGAGTGTGTTTTTTGTTCATAGTGCAAATTTTCAAATTAGTGTATAGTCAGCCTCTTGTTTACAAAGGGGAGCAAATCAATCAAGTACACCAAACAGATTTTTGAAATTTAAATTATTCATGCTTTCTTGTGCTGTACTTGGGGAGAGAGTTTGGTTTTGTGGTTCAAGCACAATATTAGGAAGCAAGAGATGAGTTCTGTCAAAGAATTTCTCTGTGGCCTCGAGCATATTACTTAGGGCTACATTGTCAAGTGTTGGATTTACACACACAGCTAAGATTGTAAGCAATAGCTCTTCTGCACATATAGAATGATGGCTATTTTCTAAGATTAATGTACGTGATGAGGAAGGCAGAAAATTAGTCCAGAATTGTGCATAGCATGCAGATTTTCGCTAAACATAGAAAAATGAGATTTTGAAGCGGATTTTGTGCTCCATCCAACTCTATTGTTTGCTTCTCCCTTCCCCCAGCACAACTGTAGCTCAGAGAGTGACATTACTTCTTTTTGCAGCTACTTTGAAAGAACACCAAACTAAGGGGATATTAAAGTCACTTGGTAAATGCCAGTCTGGTACTAGGTGAGAAAAAAACATTACAGGGATGACGTAATTATCCAATAATCAAGTATTAGATCCCCGGAAATTCAGAGTTAAGTTTGCACTTAAAAGAAATCAAAATATGATAAGTACGGAAGTGCACAAATAAGTCACCTGAACAACTTTAACTGTACCCTGTAGTGATGCCATGCAAAAATTATATGATTATGATAAAGGCATTTTAGTGTTTGTTGTCTTAGATAAAATTGATTTAAAAAAATAGTTTTAAAATAATTTCCCCCTCATGATATCACTACAATGCAGAGTTAAGGTTGGTTGGGTGCCTTAACTGTGCATATATTTTGGATTTTTTGAAGTGTAATCTTTAAGCTGAATTTCATTCATTTATAATGCTTGGGTTTGGGATATATATAGCTTCCCTGTGATGTTTTTACCCCTTTTCATAGATTTGAAGATCATAAGGTTCTATTGTGATCATCTAGTCTGAGCTCCTGTATAACATGGGCTATAGAAATTCTCCAAAATAATTCCTACAGCATATCTCAGAAAAACATCCAATCTTGATTTAAAAATTGTCTGTGATGGAGAATCACCACTAACCTTGCAAAGTTCAGTAGTTAATTACTCTCACTATTAAAAATTTACTCCTTATTTCCTGTCTAATTTTGTCTAACTTCAACTTCCAGCCATTGGATGATGTTATACCTTTCTCTGGTAGACTGAAGAGCCCATTATTAAATATCTGTTCCCCATGTAGATCCTGTAATCAAGTCACCCCTTAAACTTCTCTTTGTTAAATTAAATAGATTGAGCTCCTTGCGTCTATCACTATAAAGAATTTTTTCAAATCCTTTAATCATTCTTGTGGCTCTTCTCTTGAATTGTGGACACCAGAACTGGACACCGTATTCCAGCACTGATCACACCAGTGCCAAAATAGAGACAAAATAACGTGTCTACTACTACTTGAGATTGCCCTGTTTATCCATCCAAGGATTACATTAGCTTTTTTGGCCACAGCGTCTCACTGGGAGCTTTTGTTCAGCTGATTATCCACTACAACCCCTATATCTTTTTCAGAGTCGTTGTGTTCCATGATACAGTCCCCCATTGTGTAAGTATATGTAGTTGGGATTATTTTTTCCAGTGTGCATAACATTTATAAGTGCAAAGTAGAATTTCATGTGCCATTTTATTGCCCAGTCACCCAGTTTTGTGAGATCCCTCTGTAACTCTTCACAGTCAGCTTTGGATTTTACTATCTTAAATAATTATGTATCATCTGCAAACTTGTCTTTGCACTGTTCTCTTCCTTTTTCCAGATCCTTTATGAATATGTTGAACAGCAAAGGTCTCATTACAGATCTTTGGGAAACCTGGCTATTTATATTTCTCCATTGAGAAAACTGACCATTTATTTCTACCCTATTTTTCCTATCTTTTAGCCAGTTACTGATCCACGAGAGGAACTTCCCTCTTATACCTTGACTACCTAGTTTTCTTAAGTGCCTATAGCTCTGTCAAAGGCTTTCTGAAAATCCAAGTACACTGTATCCACTGGATCACCCTTATCCACATTTTTGTTGACACCCTCAATGAACTCTAATAGATTGGTGATGCATCTTTTCCCTATACAAAAGTGGTATTGACTCTTCCCCAACAAATCGTGTTTGTCTGTGTGTTTGATAATTCTGTTTACTATAGTTTCTACCATTTTGCTTGGTACTGAAATTACGTTCATCAGCCTATAATTACCAGTATCCCCTTTGGAGCCCTTTAAACAAAATTAGTGTTACATTAGTTCCCTTCCAGGTATCTGGTATGGAGGCTTGTTTCAGTGATAGGTTGCATACTACAGTTAATAGCTCTGCAATTTTTATATTTGAGTTCCTTCAGAACTCGTGGGTGAATACCATCTGGTCCTGGTGACTTATTACTGTTTAATTTATCAATTTGTTCTAAAATCTCTTCTACTGACACATCAGTGTGGGACTGTACTTCCGATTTGTTGCCCAAAAAGAAGCTGTTTCTGCTTCTCTCTCTCTCTTTATCTTCTTGCCAGCTTGTCAGTTCTCACCGATGTCCTGGCCTATTCATTTAACCCCTCTATCCTTTTCTAAATCCAGGGTCCTCTAATATTTAGTATGCTCCTTTTTGGTCCTAGGCTTTAGCCTTGGGAAGCATAAGCTGTTCTTAATCTGACTGGAGCCAAGTAGGGTGTATTTCCCTGTAAACAGATTCCAAGGACTCTTATCTGTGTCATAATTTTACGTTTCCTTCTTAGTTCCTTTAATAAAGTAGCTCTCAACTGTTCCAGACTACTGTACCCCTTTCAGGAATCTGATTTGTCTTGCATACGCTCAAGTTTCACCTCACTTAAAAACTACTTTCTTACAAAATCAGACTTAAAAATACAAAAGTGTCACAGCGCATTGTTACTGAAAAATGGCTTACTTTCTCATTTTTACTATATAATTATAAAATAAATCAATTGGAATATAAATATTATACTTACATTTCAGTGTACAGTATATAGAGCAGTATAAAGTCTGTATGAAATTTTAGTTTGTACTGACTTCTCTAGTTCTTTTTAATGCAGCCTGTTGTAAGACTAGGCAAATCTCTAGATGAGTTAATGTACTCCCTGGAAGACCTCTGCATACCCCCAGGGGTATGTGTACCCCTGGTTGAGAACCACTGCTTTAACAACCCCTTTTAATCTAATTCCATATCAAACAATCCATGTTAAACAATTACGTAGAAGGGCACACTGTACTTCTTAGAAATAATACAGATATTTCCCAGTTCATCAGACTGTTATTTAGATCATTCTGGGCAAAGAAAAGACTGACACAGATGTCAAATTTCTCAAAGGAACCATTTTAAAATTAAATGTAATTCATAAATTCATTAATGGATTTACTTGTAAATTCAGAGAAAATTTATTCTGGACTCAAGTTACAGGGAAACTCAACTTAGCCTTAACTATGGAACTGCAACTCCTGCCTCCATAATAGGTATGCAAGAAACAGGTAACATTTTACCACTTCTGCAGGAATGCATGACAAACCTGTCAAAAAGATGATGGCCACGTGAGATGCATGACACTTGGCAGGTACTAGTGTTCGTTGGTGAAGAGAATAGGGATCTGTACAGGGTTTGTATGGACCACAAACCCGACTATCTGTATTTCTAATAGTTACTATTACCATTACTATTACCTATCTCTTCCTAATAACTGGGATCCCCACCCACACAAGAGGATACTGTGACATCATCTGGACTGAGGTTCCCAACTATAGGATCGTTTCCCTCTGCTCCAGCTTGATGTTCTTTTTCCTTGAGACTTTCGTCCTTCTCAACAGCACAGAGGCAGTAAAAGTGAGGGTGAGATTGCTCTGCTGTGGCCCTGAAAGTCTCCTCTCCAGTTCAGCCACTCAGGTCTCAAGAATCTGTACTTGGTCTCTGAGGGGAATGAGCCAGGAACACAAAAGGCAATAAGAAGAGGCTCTTTAAATGCATTAGGAGCAAAAGAAAGACGAAGGAAAGTATAGGTCCTCTACTTAGCAGGGAAGGAAAGCTAATTATTGATGTCATCAAGAAAGTCAAAGTGTTTAATGCCTATTTTGTTTCAGTCTTCACTAAAGAGGCTAACGGTGACTAGATACTCAACGCAATTAATATTAACAACAAGGGGGAAAATAGGGAAAGAACAGGGTAAAGAATATTTAGATAAGTTAGATGTATTCAAGTTGGTAGGGCCTGATGACATTCATCCTAGGGTACTTAAGAAACTAGCTAAAGCAATCTTGGAACTATTAGTAATTATCTTTGAGAACTCCTGGAGGATGGGTGAGGTCTCAGAAGAATGGAGATGGGCAAGCATAGTACCTTTCTTTAAAAAGGAGAACAAAGGAATAAGAGATAAGTCAGCCTAACTTTGACATCTGGAAAGATACTGGAACAAACTATTAATCAGTTTGTAAACACCTGGAGAATAATAGGGTTATAAGGAATAGCCAGCACGGATTTGTCAAGAACAAATCGTGTCAAACTAACCTAATTTCCTTCTTTGACGGGGTTACTGGGCGGGGGAGGAGGGGCAATAGATGTGATATATCTTGATTTTATTTCAGAGTAGCAGCCATGTTAGTCTGTATCCGCAAAAAGAAAAGGAGTACTTGTGGCACCTTAGAGACTAACCAATTTATTTGAGCTCAAATAAATTTGTTAGTCTCTAAGGTGCCACAAGTACTCCTTTTCTTTTATCTTGATTTTAGTAATGCTTTGGACACAATCCCACATGACATCCTCATAAGCAAACTAGGGAAATTCGGTCTAGATGAAATTGCTATTAGGTGGATGCAAAATTGATTGAAATACTGTGCTCAAAGAGTAAGTATCAATGGTTCACTGTCAGACTGGGTGGGCATATCTAGTGGAGTCCCACAGGGGTCAGTCCTTGGTCCAGTACTATTCAATATTTTCATTAATGCTTGGATAATGGAGTGGAGAGTATGCTTATAAAATTTGCAGATGGCACCAATCTGGGAGGGATTGCAAGGACTTCGGAGTACAGGATTAGTATTCAAACTAACCTTGACAAATTGAAGAATTGGTCTGAATTTAGCAAGATGAAATACAGTAGAAACAAAAGCAAAATGCTACATTTAAGAAGAAAAAAATTAAATGCACAAGTACAAAATTGGAAATAACTCTTTAGGTAGCAGTACTGCTGAAAAGAATCTGGGGTTCCATTGGATCATAAATTGAATATGAGTGAACATTGTGATGTAACTGCAGAACAGGAGTGTTGCATGTAAGATATAGGAGTAATTGTCCTGCTCTACTTGGTACTGGTGAGGCCTCAGCTAGAGTACTGTGCCCAGTAAGGATAGATGTGGATGACATGGAGAGAATCCAGAAGACAGCAACAAAAATAAAAGATTTAGAAAACCTGACCTATGAGGAAAGATTAAAAAAACTGTTTATGTTTAATCCTGAGAAAAGAAGACGAGGGGAGGGAGGAGCTTGTCTTCAAATGTATTAAGTTCTGTTAGAAAGAGAACAGTGATCAGTTATTCTCCATGTCACTGAAAGTAGGGGACAAACTAATAGGTTGGCTCTGCAGCAAGGGCGATTTATGTTAGATATTAGGAAAAATCTTTCTAACTCTAAGGATAGTTAAGCACTGGAATAGGCTCCCAAGGCAGGACATTTAAAAAAAACAGGTTGGACAAATACCTGTCAGGGATGGTCTAGGTCAGGAGTTCTTAACCTTCATTGCACCATGACCCCCTTCCAACAACAAATTTACTACATGACCGCGGGGGAGGGCCAGAGCCCGAGCCCCGACTGCCTTGAGTGGGGGGAGTGATGCCACAGCCTGAGCCCTGCCGTCCTGGGTCAGGGGAGCGGGGGCCACAGCCCAAGCCCCACTGCCCTGGATGGGGGTGGAGCTTAGGCTTCAGCTTCAGCTCTGGGTCCCAGCGAAGTCTAATAGTGGCTGTGGTGACCCCATTAAAATGGGGTTGCGATCCACTTTGGGATCCTGACCCACAGTTTGAGAACCGCTGGTCTAGATTTATTTGGTGCTGCCACAGCACAGGGGTTTGGAATTAATTCCAGCCCTACATTTCTGTGATTCTATGAATTGGCATGTCATACCTTTTAAAGCTTTTTGGGCTGTCTGCTGAGTCAGGAAGACAACACTGCACTGGTTTGCACTTGATCCATATTTGTAAGGTTTTCTTTGCAACCAAAAGGACTGGAAACCTAAGCCAAAATTTTTAAGCCTCGGTGCCTAAAATTAAGCACTTCAGTCTATATTTAGGAACCTAAATAAAAGTGTCCTGATATCAAAAGACACCCAGCGTCTTCAGCCCAAATTGACTTCAGAGGTGCTCAGCACCTCTGAAAACTGGGCCACTTTAATTTGGGTCTAACTTTAGGCAACCAGGTTTTTAGATGTATGAATATATAGATTCTGGATTACATTTGTGCAACATCGAGTAGATTCTGCATCAAATTCCATGGACTTGAAAACTTAGAATACACAAGGCTCTGAAAATATCTCTGCTGAATAGCTCCCTTCTCTCTTGATGCATCTGCACCAATGAGATGATCGTGAGCTCCTGTTAACCCTTACTGCTGTTTTTTGTCCCTGCCAGGCTTGTTGGCGTCTCTCTCTTGTCCCTCTACTTGCTCCCTGTGATCCGCTAGCCAGAATTTTCAAAGGAGGTGTTTAGTGAACAGGTACGAGGTGGCTAAAGGGACAGCCAGTGATCATATGAATGTCTGTTCACAAGGACATTGTGCTTTAAAGATTCCTGAGAGGAGCCAGAGGTATTAGGGCACACCAGCATGCCCAAATGATTGACAGATATTCAAAACATGGGTGCCAGTTTGGCAGGCTACTTAGGGATATGTTGCTGTGCCCATACCTGCCAGTGTAGCATGTGCTGATAGATCATTAAGATGCAGATTCACCTGCACATAGAAAATCACCTGCTACAGAGTTGGACATGCTACCAACAAGCCTGACAGCGTCGCCTTATCTGTTTTGGTGATGGTCCCAAAAGATAGCAAAAAGAAGGTTCAGTTCCTCACTGAGAAATGTTGATGCAGGAACCAAGGCTTCTAGAGATTTGCTCTGTAAGATGAACACTGATCAGAAAAAAATAACTGACAGCGTCAGTGCTATGGGTAGGCCCTGGAGGATTATGAGGAGATCAGGGATGACAGAGGGACTTGCATGTACATTCCATATGACCATAAAGAGTTGTGAATGGTGAAGGGCCATCTAGCTAAGTTGAGGGAGAACAGCAGATAACTCAGTAGGTGGTCTAGACCATCATAACAAAGTCATGCAGGAGATTGCTGGTCTGGACACATTAGCAGTGAGCAGCTAGTGACAACATTAGCAGAAATAAACAGGTATTTTTTAATGCATCACTGGCTGGTTTTGTGACCAAAACAAAACGATTAGAGGCTTCTTTGTTGTCCTGTTGGTGTTCCAGTGTCTGTGTTTGCCAGTTCATTTCTTATTGACCAAGTGATCTTTATTGCTCCTTTGGTTTTCATGTGTTGGCAGTTTCTGCCAGTCCACAACTTGCTATCTTACTAGATCCTTTAGCTAGCTGAGGCGTCTGATGGATGGAGATTCTTACCTGGCCAACACTCCGTCTGGGGGAATTACCCGGGGGTGGAGACTGATCTGGTAATTTATAAGTAGATTCTGTATTTCCTCCTGGATATGAGAGAGGAACATCCAGAACTGGGCCAAGGGAGGTGGCAGGCACAAGGGAGATGCTTTCTTTTACTCGTGCCAGTGTCATGGCTGATGGTGCGGAAGCCCTGACAATGAAAAATAATCTACAAATCTCAAATTTCATCAACGGTTGGCTCAGAACATAGTCTCTCATCAGCTCTTAACCATGTTGAGATGGCAGAGACCAACATGTGGCCTCACGGGGGCATCCCACCTCAGGCTATCCCACCTCTGTGACTCAGCATCAACAGCACTAGTTGTGAAAGGGGCCAGTGCCCTGCTTCCACTTGCTACTGCTGCTCAACACAGTGGCCAGCTATTGTGGGTCCATTCTCAGCTAATCTCAGAGCCACTGTGGAAAACACTGAGAAAAAAAGGAGGAGTGAACCCTGCACTCTGTCCCGTGACCTACCCCATTGAATCTTGTAAATTGCAGCTCATTTCATTTACCGTTGATGGTGCCTCCTCTTGGGGATTAGCTCTGTCAGATGTCGCCTTCCTCTGGTGGTGTCCCTACCTGTTGTCCTTTCTCACTCCCAGGCCCATCTCCCTCTGGGAACCACAGCCTCCTCTTCATGACTCAGCGTTCCTTCCAGGTCACTGTGTAGTTCCCCCTTGCGTGCCCCACAAAGTATTTCCAAAACAAATTTTCCCAGCCAGTCCACTGTCCTTTGCCTGGTCTATGCCATGTGCTTAGGGGCCGTTAAGGGAACCAGGGCCCGACTTCTACTCTGGCTTCCAGCTCAGGGGCCCTCCAGTCAGCAGCTAAGGCCTGCATTGTCCTACCTTTCTGCTTTCCCCCTGAGCCTTTTCTACCTTCCTGGTTCCCCCCTGGTTTGCCAGCCTCCCAGTTCCCTTCTCCAAGGGAGTTACTGCAGCCTACTTCCTACAGCCCCCTTCTGCTTTCAGGGCTTTATACTGTTCCTTTCTAGATAAGCCTCCCTATTTAATCAATTCCCTGTGCCCTGGCTCCTCCTTCAGGTGCAGCCTGGACAGTTAGATAGGGCCAATAACCCCTTCCAGTCTTGTGTGGGGTGAACATCCCATCACAAATACTTACCTCATTTCTGCGTAAATTAACAGTTCATTTCAGAATTCCTCCTTGGGTTCCAATTCTTCCTCAGAGTGGACAGGGCTCTGTGCTCATCTTTATCCTCATTGTCCTTCTCTTCGTCTGCCTCATCTAGGATGACTCCAGCCATATGTTTCTGTTCATGTGGCTGACTGTCTGGGTCTTGTGCCTCAGCTGCTGCTTCTTTTGTATAGGATATGAGGTCAGCAAAGGCAGTGCTGATTGAAAACTAGCTCAGCCTATGCCTTTGCGGCTTCATGTGCTTAATCCTCTAATTTGTGTGTCTAAATTGTCTTGAGTTCGAAAATACAGTGTTGCCTATCCTTGAAGCCATGCCCACAATCCTGTCCTTTTGTGTATACTCATCCTTTTGTACAGGGGCTGTATGTGCCCAACTATCCCTTTTGCACTTATCCCTTGCTTGCACTGTGGAATAAAACGTGCCTATGGGGATTTGTGTGCGCATTTTTTTGAAAATTTAGCCCTTAACTCCTGTGTACCTCAGTTTTTCCATGTATAAGGTGGTGTATAATGATTTCTCTCCTCTCAGGGAAGTAGGGCTGCCAACCCTCCAGGATTGTCCTGGAGCCTCCAGGAATTAAATATTAATCTTTAATTAAAGATTATGTCGTGATGAAACCTCCGGGAATACGTCCAACCAAAATTGGCAACCCTAAAGTGTGAGGCTTAACTATTCATTTTTACAAATTACATTGAGATCTTCACATGGAAGGTAGTATAGAAATGCTAAGAATTATAAATGAAATCACTTGTTGAAATTATCTGGTCTGTGCTATGCAGGCGGTCAGACTAAATTATCATAATGTTCCCTTCTGGCCTTCGTATGTTGAATCTATGAAAAAAAGTTAATTATTTTTATATATATATAAAATATATATATATATAAAATTATTAATTATATATTAATATTAATTATTTTTAATATATATATAAAATATATATATATATATATATCTGTGCAATCTGTACTGGCAATCCTATATTGTGGCTTTGTACTGAAGATGTGAAATATTTTCATTCCTGCACTTTGTAGTGTTATACTTTGATATTAAGAAATGCTGTGAATGATAAAAAGGAAGAGTTAATGCCCTCCTTGATGGAATAGTTATGATTTTGTGTGATAAAGGCAGTTATGCCTTGAAAAAGGATTATGTAAAACGGGCACCTTCTTTCTCAGCAGATCTGTTCTTTTTGTGTAATCTTTTTGTGTCATATTTACTTAATTTAGTGACAAAAGTAAGATTTTACTGTTTTTTCTTGTTAGGCCTGGTCTACATACAATTTTTGTATTGGTGTAATTCTATCAATTGAGGGATACTTTTTTAGTCGTGGTTATACAGGAGCAATCCAGAGTGGATGCAGTTATACTGGTATAAATGTGCTTATACAAATGTAGCTTATTCCCCTTTCCATATGGGAATAAGATGTAGTGACATAAACATATTTATACCATTATAACTGTATTGACATTTGGGAGAGGGGGAGGTATGCCACTTTATCTGTAGTTTTGTATGTAGAGAAGCCCTAAGTCATGCAAAGCCAACACAGCTAAAACTGAGTGAGCTGGATTTTATTCACTTTTGCACATGATCAGTAGAATTACTTACTAATTTCCAGTTAGTTACACCTGTAAATCCCAATTGGAAACACCAGAGTTATACAGGTATAATTGGAAGACATAATTTGTCAGTAGATTTAATAGTAGTAATGGTGACATGCAAGATGTCAATAATTCATTTGAACTCTTCCCTGGGACAAGTTTTCAGAACAGGAACTCAAAAAAGCAATTTTTTTCTTGTAAAATCAGCATATTTGATACAGAAATCAATGAGGGAGAATAAACATGAATCCCCATTATGCCATTTTTTAAAGAGTCTGTTTTTACAGTAGATCTTCACGTTAGGGCACAAGGCTGGGTGTCAGGGGACTAGCCCCAACTTTAAGCACCTAGGTGCCAATTCTAGAAAGTTTCCCTATTCAGTAAAGCAATTAAGCATATCATAGATCATAGAATATCAGGGTTGGAAGGGACCTCAGGAGGTCATCCAGTCCAACCCCCTGCTCAAAGCAGGACCAATCCCCAATCAAATCATCCCAGCCAAGGCTTTGTCAAGCCTGATCTTAAAAACTTCCAAGTAAGGAGATTCTACCACCTCCCTAGGTAACGCATTCCAGTGTTTCAACACCCTCCTAGTGAAAAAGTTTTTCCTAATATCCAACCTAAACCTCCCCCACTGCAACTTGAGACCATTACTCCTTGTCCTGTCCTCTTCTACCACTGAGAATAGCCTAGAACCATCCTCTCTGGAACCACCTCTCAGGTAGTTGAAAGCAGCTATCAAATCCCCCCTCATTCTTCTCTTCTGCAGACTAAACAATCCCAGTTCCCTCAGCCTCTCCTCATAAGTCATGTGTTCCAGACCCCTAATCATTTTTGTTGCCCTTCGCTGGACTCTCTCCAATTTCTCCACATCCTTCTTGTAGTGTGGGGCCCAAAACTGGACACAGTACTCCAGATGAGGCCTCACCAATGTCGAATAGAGGGGAACGATCACGTCCCTCGATCTGCTCGCTATGCCCCTACTTATACATCCCAAAATGCCATTGGCCTTCTTGGCAACAAGGGCACACTGCTGACTCATATCCAGCTTCTCGTCCACTGTAACCCCTAGGTCCTTTTCCGCAGAACTGCTGCCTAGCCATTCGGTCCCTAGTCTGTAGCTGTGCATTGGGTTCTTCCGTCCTAAGTGCAGGACCCTGCACTTATCTTATTGAACCGCATCAGGTTTCTTTTGGCCCAATCCTCCAATTTGTCTAGGTCCCTCTGTATCCTATCCCTGCCCTCCAGCGTATCTACCACTCCTCCCAGTTTAGTATCATCCGCAAATTTGCTGAGAGTGCAATCCACACCATCCTCCAGATCATTTATGAAGATATTGAACAAAACCGGCCCCAGGACTGACCCCTGGGGCACTCCACTTGACACCGGCTGCCAACTAGACATGGAGCCATTGATCACTACCCGTTGAGCCCGACAATCTAGCCAACTTTCTACCCACCTTATAGTGCATTCATCCAGCCCATACTTCTTTAACTTGCTGACAAGAATACTGTGGGAGACCGTGTCAAAAGCTTTGCTAAAGTCAAGAAACAATACATCCACTGCTTTCCCTTCATCCACAGAATCAGTAATCTCATCATAGAAGGCTATTAGATTAGTCAGGCATGACCTACCCTTGGTGAATCCATGCTGACTGTTCCTGATCACTTTCCTCTTGTGTAAGTGCTTCAGGATTGATTCCTTGAGGACCTGCTCCATGATTTTTCCGGGGACTGAGGTGAGGCTGACTGGCCTGTAGTACCCAGGATCCTCCTTCTTCCCTTTTTTAAAGATTGGCACTACATTAGCCTTTTTCCAGTCATCTGGGACTTCCCCCGTTCGCCACGAGTTTTCAAAGATAATGGCCAATGGCTCTGCAATCACATCCGCCAATTCCTTTAGCACTCTCGGATGCAACTCGTCCGGCCCCATGGACTTGTGCACGTCCAGCTTTTCTAAATAGTCCCTAACCACCTCTTTCTCCACAGAGGGCTGGCCATCTACTCCCCATGTTGTGATGCCCAGCGCAGCAGTCTGGGAGCTGTCCTTGTTAGTGAAGACAGAGGCAAAAAAAGCATTGAGCACATTAGCTTTTTCCACATCCTCTGTCACTAGGTTGCCTCCCTCATTCAGTAAGGGGCCCACACTTTCCTTGGCTTTCTTCTTGTTGCCAACATACCTGAAGAAACCCTTCTTGTTCCTCTTAACATCTCTTGCTAGCTGCAGTTCCAGATGCGATTTGGCCCTCCTGATTTCATTCCTACATGCCCGAGCAATATTTTTATACTTTTCCCTGGTCATATGTCCAACCTTCCACTTCTTGTAAGCTTCTTTTTTATGTTTAAGATCCGCTAGGATTTCACCGTTAAGCCAATCTGGTCGCCTGCCATATTTACTATTCTTTCTACACATCGGGATAGTTTGTCCCTGTAACCTCAACAGGGATTCCTTGAAATACAGCCAGCTCTCCTGGACTCCTTTCCCCTTCATGTTAGTCCCCTAGGGGATCCTACCCATCCGCTCCCTGAGGGAGTCGAAGTCTGCTTTCCTGAAGTCCAGGGTCCGTATCCTGCTGCTTACCTTTCTTCCTTGCGTCAGGATCCTGAACTCAACCAACTCATGGTCACTGCCTCCCAGATTCCCGTTCACTTTTGCTTCCCCCACTAATTCTTCCCTGTTTGTGAATGTTATACCTAACATTAAGCATGTGCATTGAAGTCAGTGGCAGTTAAGCACATACTTAAAGTCAAGCAGATGCTTTAATGCTTTCCTGAATTGGGGCTACAAGTTGGAAAATTTTATTCTTTTAAATTCATAATTAGGCCTTGTAAGTTTTTAAGGCCCGGCTTGACAAAGCCCTGTTTGGGATGATTTAGTTGGTGTTGGTCCTGCTTTGAGCAGGGGATTGGACTAGATGACCTCCTGAGGTCTCTTCTAATCCTAATATTCTGTCATTCTATGATTTCCAGAGATGCTGAGCACCTGCAGATCCACTTACTTAAATGAAGATTGAAGGTGGTCAGCAGAATTGGGCACTTAATCTCTCCTTGCCTCAATTTTCTTTGCAAAAAAGGGGGCTCATACTTAGTCAAAGGGTTGCTTCTCAGTCTAAATTCATTAATGTTTGTAGAATGTGTTATCTTCCTTCCATGAAGGCACTATATATGTATAAAATGTTTTTATTTATACCTATTGGGAAGAAGAGAAATGCAAATTATAATACCTTTGAATGAAGCATACTTCTCAAATCAAGTTAGTATAATGTTTCAGGATGCTAATACTATAAATTATCAGGATGCCAGTCTGAAATATTAGTGATCTTTTATTTCTTTTTTGCAGCTGCAAGAAAACCAAGATGAAATCGAAAATATGATGAACTCTATTTTTAAGGGCATATTTGTTCATAGATACCGGTAAGAGAATGAGCATTGTAGAGGGCCTTATTTGCTGAATTCAATACAAATTTATGTTGATTTTTCTTGTGGTGTAACATTCTAGGTCCCACTGAAACAAAACTAAAACCATTATAATCTTTGAAGTTAAGAAAGAGAATTTAGGTGTCTCCCTTTTTACCCAAATAAGTAAGATACCCAGACAACCTTAATTTGGTCCTAAGTAACACCATAGGGGAGAAAAAATGAAAAAAGTGAATCCACTGTTAAAAAGCCGTTTCACCTAAGGTGGGACCACAAAGACTGAAATGCCATAATAATAATAAGCATATGGTTATTTCATGTTGTACGGAGCAAAAAAGTTAATTGGGTGCCTTCACTGTCCATTTAAATGTCTTAACGTTTTGGATGTCTTCTAAGTTTAACCTTAACTCTAAATTTCCTGGATTTGTAATTCTTGTTTTAGCTACAATTACAAACATTATTATAGTGATTTTTGTCCTTAAATTACTGATGTGTACTCTCCATCTTAATTCCAATTTAACAATGTTTTTACTTGGGAATTTGGGGGTGGGGGGCTTTAAATAAGTTTTAGAGACAGATAAACCAGCAGGTTCTGGCAGCTTTATGCTAATTTGGAGCAGTGCAAATCAATTAATTTACAATGGCCAGTTAAAATTAATTTATGGCTGCTTCACATCACAGATAGTGCAAAGCAGCTGGAGCATACTGGTGAATTTGTTCCTTATTTTACAACTGATTGCTTGGCTTATTTATGTAAGATAAGATAATATTTTAACGTTGTAATTAATTGTTTAAAAACATGTAAACTTGCGAAGTAAGCTTCCAGGATATGAAACTGTGGAATTCAACTGTTTTAGTCATAAAGAAACATATGTTGTTCAACTTTAAAATTTTGCAAAAAGAAAAGGAGTACTTGTGGCACCTCAGAGACTAACAAATTTATTTGAGCATAAGCTTTTGTGAGCTACAGCTCCCTTCATCGGATGCATTTTGGTCATCTATGAAAACCTTGAGACAGACTGGGCAAAAAGAGAACAGTGGGTGGGTAACAGTGGGGCTGCCTGGGGGGTGTGAACAGAAATATGTGGGGTTGTTAGGAAGTTCATAGAATCATAGAATAACAGAGTTGGAAGGGACCTCTGGAGGCCATCTAGTCCAACCCCCTGCCCAGAGCAGGACTAGTCCCAACTAAATCATCCCAGCCAGGGCTTTGTCAAGCCTGACCTTAAAAACTTCTAAGGAAGGGGATTCCACCACCTCCCTAGGTAACGCATTCCAGTGTTTCACCACCCTCCTAGTGAAAAAGTTTTTCCTAATATCCAACCTAAACCTCCTCCACTGCAACTTGAGACCATTACTCCTTGTCCTGTCATCTGCTATCACTGAGAATAGTCTAGATCCATCCTCTTTGGATCCACCTTTCAGGTAGTTAAAAGCAGCTATCAAATCCCCCCTCATTCTTCTCTTCCGTAGACTAAACAATCCCAGTTCCCTCAGCCTCTCCTCATAAGTCATGTGTTCCAGTCCCCTAATCATTTTTGTTGCCCTTCGCTGGACCCTCTCCAATTTCTCCACATCCTTCTTGTAGTGTGGGGCCCAAAACTGGACACAGTACTCCAGATGAGGCCTCACCAATGTCGAATAGAGGGGAACGATCATGTCCCTCGATCTGCTGGCCATGCCCCTACTTATACATCCCAAAATGCCATTGGCCTTCTTGGCAACAAGGGCACACTGTTGACTCATATCCAGCTTCTCGTCCACTGTCACCCCTAGGTCCTTCTCTGCAGAACTGCTGCCTAGCCATTCGGTCCCTAGTCTGTAGCGGTGCATTGGATTCTTCCGTCCTAAGTGCAGGACTCTGCACTTGTCCTTGTTGAACCTCATCAGATTTCTTTTGGCCCAATCCTCCAATTTGTCTAGGGCCCTCTGTATCCTATCCCTACCCTCCAGCATATCTACCACTCCTCCCAGTTTAGTGTCATCCGCAAACTTGCTGAGAGTGCAATCCACACCATCCTCCAGATCATTAATGAAGATATAGAACAAAACCGGCCCCAGGACCGACCCTTGGGGCACTCTGCTAGATACCGGCTGCCAACTAGACATGGAGCCATTGATCACTACCCGTTGAGCCTGACAATCTAGCCAGCTTTCTACCCATCTTCTAGTGCATCCATCCAGCCCATACTTCTTTAACTTGCTGACAAGAATACTGTGGGAGACCGTGTCAAAAGCTTTGCTAAAGTCGAGGAACAACACGTCCACGGCTTTCCCTTCATCCACAGAACCAGTTATCTCATCATAGAAGGCAATTAGATTAGTCAGGCATGACTTTCCCTTGGTGAATCCATGCTGACTGTTCCTGATCACTTTCCTCTCGTCTAAGTGCTTCAGAATTGATTCCTTGAGGACATGCTCCATGATTTTTCCGGGGACTGAGGTGAGGCTGACCGGCCTGTAGTTCCCAGGATCCTCCTTCTTCCCTTTTTTAAAGATTGGCACTACATTAGCCTTTTTCCAATCTTCTGGGACTTCCCCCGATCGCCATGAGTTTTCAAAGATAATGGCCAATCACATCCTCCAATTCCTTTAGCACTCTCGGATGCAACGCATCCGGCCCCATGGACTTGTGCAAGTCCAGTTTTTCTAAATAGTCCCGAACCACTTCTTCCTTCACAGAGGGCTGGCCACCTCCTCCCCATGCTGTGCTGCCCAGTGCAGTAGTCTGGGAGCTGACCTTCTTCGTGAAGACAGAGGCAAAAAAAGCATTGAGTACGTTAGCTTTTTCCACATCCTCTGTCACTAGGTTGCCTCCCTCATTCAGTAAGGGGCCCACACTTTCCTTCACTTTCTTCTTATTGCCAACATACCTGAAGAAACCCTTCTTGTTACTCTTAACATCCCTCGCTAGCTGCAACTCCAGGTGTGATTTAGCCTTCCTGATTCCATTCCTACATGCCCGAGCAATATTTATATACTCATCCCTGGTCATTTGTCCAATCTTCCACTTCTTGTAAGCCTCTTTTTTGTGTTTAAGATCAGCAAGGATTTCACTGTTAAGCCAAGCTGGTCACCTGCCATATTTACTATTCTTTCTACACATCGGGATGGTTTGTCCCTGTAACCTCAATAAGGATTCTTTAAATACAGCCAGCTTTCCTGGACTCCTTTCCCCCTCATGTTCTTCTCCCAGGGGATCTTGCCCATCAGTTCCCTGAGGGAGTCAAAGTCTGCTTTTCTGAAGTCCAGGGTCCGAATTCTGCTGCTTTCCTTTCTTCTTTGTGTCAGGATCCTGAACTCGACCATCTCATGGTCACTGCCTCCCAGGTTCCCATCCACTTTTGCTTCCTCTACTAATTCTTCCCAGTTTGTGAGCAGCAGGTCAAAAAGAGCTCCGCCCCATTTGGTTCCTCCAGCACTTGCACCAGGAAATTGTCCCCTACAGTTTCCAAAAACTTCCTGGATTGTCTGTGCATGGCTGTATTGCTCTCCCAGCAGATATCAGGATGATTGTAGTCGCCCATGAGAACCAGGGCATGCGATCCAGTAGCTTCTGCGACTGGCCGGAAGAAAGCCTCGTCCACCTCATCCCCCTGGTCCAGTGGTCTATAGCAGACTCCCACCACGACATCACCCTTGTTGCTCAGGCTTCTAAACTTAATCCAGAGAGACTCAGGTTTTTCTGCAGTTTCATACTTGAGCTCTGAGCAGTCATACTGCTCCCTTACATACAGTGCAACTCCCCCACCTTTTCTGGCCTCCCTGTCCTTCCTGAACAGTTTATACCCATCCATGACAGTACTCCAGTCATGCGAGTTATCCCACCAAGTCTCCGTTATTCCAATCACATCATAATTCCCTGACTTTGCCAGGACCTCCAGTTCTCCCTGCTTGTTTCCCAGGCTTTGTGCAAGTTGGTTGGAGATGACAAGGGGAAGGGGAATCTGAGGTTTCTGCATGGGTAAGGTGGACAGAGGAATTTAGTGGTAATGTTAGAATAGAGGGAGAAGACCAGACATGTGCATGGGTCTTATGGAGTCCTGTTATGTGCAGAGGGGCCTGGGTTAGGAAGAGCAATGCTGTGAACTAGGCAGGTGTCGGAGGTGGGCTCTCAGGCCTTTGATGTCAAGGCATGGTGCTTGAAAGGCTGCCCATGGCAATGTTGCCTCAGCTTGACTGTGGGAAGCTAAGGCAGGAACGTAGGGGGAGCCTTTAAAAGACAGAGGCACTGCGACTCAGGGTCTGGGATCCCCCCACCTCTTTGAATAGCACTGATTTCCCTAATACAGCCCTCTTCTCTACAAACCACCCTTTTGCCCCTAGGCTTTATGCACAACCTTGCTTCCTTTTGCCCCACACATCTACATTCTGTCCCCGTCTCCCACATAGCCTCATTTACTATCTGCTTGGTTCTTTCAACACTAGAAAGCAGCACTATGAAAAACAGGAGAGTTGCCAAGTGCTTGGAGGGCAAGGATGTGTGAATGAAGATGTGAAGGGGCACAAGGGAAAGGTCAGCAGGTCTCTGATATGTTGCGAAGTAGAGAAGAGGATGTCCAGGGGCGTGGGTTAAGTGGGGATATGAGCATGATACTGCATTCAAAGGATTTGAGGTGGGTTTTTTTGCATTTGTGTTGTGATGGAAATAGGGTGGCTATCCTGCTTCCATGCTTACCTCTCAGGGTCTGGGATTGTGATTTGTCAAGTAGTCTACAGTGAAAGAGATGAGCTGGCACTGGGTCTGTGGCATTATGTAGCCAGGTTTGATGGTGCAGACTAGAAAGTGGATCTCTTATTAGTAACCAGATTATGAATGTCAGAATTCCTCTGCCCACTGACATTGAACTGCATAAGCTGAAGCTCTTGAGCTTGATTGTGCTCTGACGCCTCATTGTAAAGACATTAGAGTTATACCATTGAAGTGGGCATAACCCTAACCCTAAAACTGGTCTGAGAGCAGAATCAGACTGTGTTGGTATGTGCCTTTGCATTAGCTCTAAATGGGAACTCCAGATCCATCTAAGTAGGAACGCAAGCTGACGTGTAATGGATTTATTAAGTGTTGATCTACTGCTGGACCAGATGCCTTGGAAGAGAGAGGTTTGCTTGACACTCCCTAGCATTATGTTGGTGTCATGATGCGGGAGGAGTCAGAGGTTGCAAATCATCATCTTTTAGTGCAGAAAGGCGTCACAGAGGTATTTTAGGTTTTGAATTACATAACTAACATGAAGATGGGGGATCGTGGTCTTGTCACCAAACAGAGGGAGGAAAAAGCTCTTCTCTCTGCTAGTAGCAGTTTTGAGGGATTTTGCAGCCCTCACCCCCACCCACACATTGTGGTGGTATAGCCTGTAAAAAAACAAAAAAATTCCATACTCCATTGGATGGAAGATTAACACTTAAAGCTGACTTACTGGCCCATTCTCCCACTGGTGATGGTGATGGGAAATAACTGTAGCTGCCGTTGCTGCTAAGGGATAGCGGAGAGGAGTAGATGGTTTTTCAAAGACTCTCCTGTCAATCCAAGCATCTTCTCATGCTGCTGCCAGCAACGAAAACCCTTGTTTCTGTCAGTGTTGTTTTGGGAAGGAGAAACCTGATGGATGACTTCTTGTCTGCGGACAAGGGGCATATGCCAGTATTTACACAGCTGGCTCTATGAGATGTTTGCCGCCATTGATCATGGGATTGTGCTGTCTCACTATATACATTTAGCAGAGGTTATGGGAATGTGTTGAGAGGGTGATAATAGGCTGCTCCTGTGCCTGTCTGCAAAGCCCTTACCTGTGAAGTTAATCAGGGATCCATCCTCTCTCCGGTTTCTTCAATTTTTATGGAGCCATTTGGAGAGATAGTGAGACGACACAGACTGAAATGCCAGCAGTATGTGGACAACATAATGCATTACATCTAATTCCAGCTGCCCCAGCTCTGCTGGTGCCCAAGGAACATACAAACTTGAATGAAGGGTAGCTGACTGAAGCCAAACCCAGGCAAAAAGAAAGTGATGTTGGTGAGGAGAGTGAAGCACTTCAAAGAACTCTCCACCCCTATAATGGCCTTAAAGCTTTCTTCCCTCAGATGATCAAGATGGTCTGTAGACTTGGGGTCCTTTTAGTCTCCTCCCTCCATGTACAGGTAGTTATGATTGCAAAAAAATGCCTTTTCTATGTACAGTTAGCTAGGACATTCTTCCCCGTCCTGATGGATTCATACTTGGTCACAGTAATCTATGCATTGGTGACTTCCAGGTTTAATTAGGAATTAAACTTTTGACCTTAGAAAGGTTCAGCTGGTTTGGAATACAGCCTGCCTGTGTAGCAACACAGGGTGTTGTCTATTATTCTAGTCCTTTACACTGGCTTCTCTTTTAATATTAAGTGAAATGGAAGATTTCAGTACTGATAACTTATTGGAAAAGGTACAGAGAAAAGCAACAAAAATGATTAAGGGTATGGGACGATTCCATCTGAGTAAAGAGTAAAAAGACTGGAACTTTTCAACTTGGAAAAGAGAAAACTAAGAGGGGATATGATAGAGGTCTATGAAATCATGAATGGTTTGGAGATAGTGAATAAGGAAGTGTTATTTACTAGGTTCAAGGAATTCAGGAAATCACAGAGGCTGTTTGTCTTTTATGGTACTGAGAGTAAAAGACAGGCAATTACATCATAGTGCCTAAGTGAGTTAGGCTTTGTACAGAGGAATGTTACAAAGAAACTAGGGCTGTCGATAAATCACAGTTAACTCACGTGATTAACTAAAAAAAATTAATCGTGATAAAAAATAATCACGATTAATCACAGTTTTTATTGCACTGTTAAATAATAGAATACCAATTGAAATTTATTAAAGGGGAGAGAAAAGAATAGCAAAGAGAGAAAGTGCAGCTTCTGTCTCTGATGTTGATTTTCACTTGCATCCTCATTGCTGAAAAAAACAGATGCAGCACATGGTCTAATCAACCACTCTGAGACCTTGCAAACTTTACCAGCATTGAAGTGTTTAGGATATTGTTTTTAGTTGCCTTTTTGGTCATGACTCATACCAGTGTTACAGAATATGCAGTCTTCAATGGGTGAGCCAGACTCTCATTAGACAAAAGAAAAAGGAGAGGGATATAAGAGAATAAATAAGTAGGGAAGGAAAAGAACACACAAAGGTGTTTCAAAGGGGGGAGGGATAGCTCGGTGGTTTGAGCATTGGCCTGCTAAACCCAGGGTTGTGAGCTCAATCCTTGAGGGGGCCATTTAGGGATCTGGGGCAAAAATTGGGGATTGGTCTTGCTTTGAGCAGGGGGTTGGACTAGATGACCTCCAGAGGTCCCTTCCAACCCTGATATTCTATGATTCTAATGTGTCACACTCACACACACAAAGTCTCACATCTCTGGTGGTATTCAGGATTTAGCCAAAGCTGGTGGAGATGGCAATGTCATCTGGCTCCATCTCTCTGGCCGGGTCTGGTCAGGGCATCTTTCAGGATTATGATGAAGGAGATCTGGATTCCCAGGAGACTGTTGGTGTGGCAACCATTATGGTGAAGCTTGCTCCTTTCTCTTCTCTTGCCTTTCCATCAGCCAGTATCGTGTTAACCTCCATCTGTTCATCTATATTAATTTTGTTTAAGGGAGTGGTAGGCAGAATGGTCCATCCTCTCATTATTTTGTCCTCCAATAAAACCACTTTTCAACATACCAATTTTGGTTCATTAATTTTTGGTCTCACACTGTTCTTGTTTACCAGATATAACCTTTATGCAGTCTTTGAATTATATCTGTCGGCCTTTTTGTTTGTACTAATACAGTCTTTCTCTCTCCCTTTTGGAACTTTTCCCATCATTGTTTATTATTATAGGCTATTCTGGCACTTTATGAATGTTCACACACTTTTTATAGTTAAGCTCACAATTAGGGTAAGTTTTTAGACCCAGTTATCACAGCAGATGGGACCCGTAGAACCACCCAAGACCAGTAGGTTGGGCTGCAACCTGGGTGTTCACATCCACAACTTCCCTGACTGCAATGAAGATCTCTGGTCCTCTCTCATGTGATCAGTTTGTATGCAGTCCTGTGGCCTGCCCCTGCATCGGCTCCTTTGATCTCTCTGCAGGCAATGAATCATAGGACTGGGTCAAACCTGGTGGCTTTGCAACCTTCAGCTTCTCTCCCCACCTTGGAGTCATCCAGCACCTCCAGTTCCTCACGTTCATCTCAGGAATGAAGATCTGAGCAGGGTTCTCTCGCTGAAAAAAACTAGATTGATTCCTCCTCATTGCTTCCAAGCTTTCAGGCTCCTCTTCACAAAAGGAGCCTGAACACTCATAGAAGTATCCAGACAAAAAAAGAGTCAAGCAACCAGATAGATCTTTGTAGATCATATTTTGGAAACATGGAGTAGACGAAGTTGAGACATTAAGATCGACAGCTACTTATGGAACCTTGAAATAATGGAAGAAAAGAGATGGAGTAATTGAGTGGAGTAGAGTGAAAATCTCTCTTTAGGATGGCAAAAACAGCATACTTAAATACAGAGAGGATGGGATGAAACTGTTGAGTTGGTGTGTTTTGAGGATGATAAGTTTAGAGACATCAGAGTTGAACACAAAGATAAAAGAGGACAAAATCAGAGTATGGATATGGTGGAGAAAGTAAAAACAGACCCATAAATATTGTGGTATTATAAGGTGCTAGTAAATTGTCACTAGACTAATGGGGATGAAGGGAAAATTGTATTTGACTAGAATCTTGTTAAAGAGTATTATTTTTTTTCTTTTTCTCTAGTGATGCTATTGCTGAGATTAGAGCTGTTTGTATTGAGGAAATTGGAGTGTGGATGAAAATGTACAGTGATGCCTTCCTGAATGATAGTTATTTAAAATATGTCGGTTGGACACTACATGACAGGGTAAGTAATATTTTCCAGAGTATGACACCAGGAAAAGTGAATGTTTCCTTTTCCTGTTCAATATATCACCTTTTGATTTTTCTTCCTTTCATTTATTTCTTGACTGATATATTTCTGTAGTCGTCATCTTTTGTGTAGCTTAAAACCAGCAATGTTAGATGTCCAGGTCTAGGCTGGTAATCCAGTTGATTGCTTCAGGTGACATGGAGTGGATGACAGAGAAACTACTAAAATATGATTGTTTGGGACATTGGCTGACATGATGTCGCATAGTTTGAAGTTCATTTCCATACTCACAAATAGGTTTGGATCTTAGTTTCCATTTATGGAGGCGGTTAGGTGCCTCTGATTTTCACGGGGGAAAAACCCTGAGTCTTTGAGCTCTTGCACTGCAAGCCAAAAAGGTTTTCTGGATTTAAGTCAGAGTCTTCAGATATTATTTAAGTCTTCCTGTATTGGGAGATCCTTGTTCCCTCAAATATGATGGGACCCCTGCAGGATTCCTGTGTTGCAACAAATTTGGGGTGAGTGCATGTACACCAGTACAGGAAGCTATGGTTGTGGCTTTGATTTTTACTATGCCTGTAATGATATGCATGACTGTGTTAAGTTGAGAGTTGACAAGTGATGTGAGGGAGCTATGTGCCCAGATGGGTGAGCAGTATTCTGCAGTATAGTTGACAAGGGCCACTGCAGAGGTCCGTAGAATTTTTTGCATCAGCTCCCCAGGTCATTCCTGCCCATTTTTGGATAAGATTTATACGCATTTTTATTTTATCATGGATATTTTTCAGGTACTAGTGATTTTTGAGATTTTGGTCTATGGTTACACCAAAATATTTTGGGATAGGATCGTATCTTACCTACTGGCCACAGAAGTCCAAGTACAATTCTGGTCTACCTGTTTGATTGTTTAGATTAAATGCTGATACAACTATCTTAGTGGGGTTTGGTTTTAGTCAGAGCAATGTCATCAGCACAGACAAATTTCTGTGATGATGTTTGAGGAAGGTTGCTCGTATAGATATTAAACAGAATTGGTGATAGGGCTGATCCTTGTGGTAGACTATCATTGACAGTGCATGGCCTGCTGACCTGGTCACCAAGGAAAACATGAAATCTATGATTGGTCAGAACTTCTCAGAAGAATTTTATCATTGCATTGCATGGAATAATTTTGCTGGCTTTTAGAAGGAGGCAATAATATCCCTCATACCATATTGTATGCCTCAAATAAGTCTAAGAAAGCTGCCTCAGTTGTGAGTTTTCACTGGAATTCCACCTTTGTGTGGTGTTAAGGCTAATACTTGGTTAGTACAGCTGCAGCCTGGTTATATACCTGCTTGTTTGGTTGGTAGCATTGCTTTTACAGGCAGTATGATCCTTGCCAGTAATATTCTCTCCATAAGCTTGTATGACATGCAGAGGAGTGAGATAGGCTGGTACTATAAAGGATTACCGGTTAGCTTCCCAGGTTTGGCAGCCTCGCACCGGATTCTCAGGACAAACCCTGAGGAATGGATATTGGAGAACAGTATTGCCAGCCATTTTTTGTACTTAGCTCTGAGATTTTTAACACATTCTGGCAAAACACCATCAGGTCCTGCAGCATTCCCAGCTTTCATGAGTGAAAAGGTCTTATTGACCTCCTCAACAGTGAAGGGCAGTGGAAGCAGGGCGGAGGCAAGTGGTAAGATGACTATTCGCCAGAGTATTCTGCGCACATTGCGCTCAATAAACTTGTCCTGTGGTGCTTTTTATGTGCATAAGAAGTATTCCTGCAGTCACATCAGCTGAGACTTTAGTATTTCACTGTTTTACTGGCTTTGCAGGCCCATGCTGGTGCAATAATATCCAAGCTTAGCAACTGGAGTGAGTAAAGTACAGAGCTTCAACCATTTCAGTCCATCCTTGGCGGTGCACTAACTTCAGTGACTCTAGTAAGGATGTTGAATATTTACATAATCAAACACTTGGCACTCCTTTCTGTTTTCTTCATTCCACAATAAGGTATATCCTTTTCAGTGGCCATAAGGGATATTTTTTCTTATACCTATTTAGATGATTTGGATGAAACAATCAAAATTTTCAGGTGTTGTTGGAATCACATAGATGGTAGATTCAGTTGTCACAGTGAATCCTGGACAGTTTGCCTTTTGCAACTCCCATTGCAATTTAGGCAATGACATGATTACTGGGAGTCCAATCCCAATATGGATTATCACCAGTCGATGCTGACTGCATGGAAAGTTGCCAAGAATATTTTTGGAGGGATTCTGACAGATTCTGAACTAGTCTTTGGTGAGGAAACCTAGATCTAGGTTTCAGTGGGTTCCAATGGGAAGAATGAGAAGTGTCTGTCTCTGTCTTTCACACTGAAAAGGAGCTAGACGTCTTCATTTGATGACCGTTCCAGAAGTGCCTTGCCTGCAGTATCATTACTAACATAGCCCCACATTGCGTGGTGGCTATTGAAATCACCAACATATATAACCAGGTGATAGGCTGTAGGTAATGGGGGAGAAGGCTCGTCAACATTTTGTGATTTATACACATTAACTACTGTTATATTGTTGATTCTTATTGAGATGATAAAGATTCCAGAGTTGCTCCTGGCATCTGTTTTGTCATAATCCTTAATGTCCTGCTTGCGTATATAGCAAGACCAAGTTTTGGGTGATGGGAGAGGTGACGAGATTGTAGCTGGCAATATGACAGCGTGATTCTTGGATGTCATCTTTGATATGGGTTTCTTGCAGAGTAATGTCTTTGGCTATGTCTATACTACGGACCTTATAGCAGCACAGCTGTACCGCTGCAGCTGCACTGCTGTAAAGTCTCCTGTGTAGCTGCTCTATGCCGGTGGGAGAAAGAACTCCTGCCAGCATAATTCAGTCACCCCCACTGAGCGTCAGTAGGTATGTTGGCAGGAGACACTCTCCCGCCGACATAGCACTGTCCACACTAGCGCTTTTGTCAGTGAAACTTTTATCAGTTGGGGTGGGTTTTTTTTCATACCCTTGACTGACAAAATTGCTAGTGCTGACATAGCCTTTGATCATGCATTGCGTACATAATGCAAGCTAGGTAGTTGCTATTAGATTGGGATGCACCTTCAACATTCAGCTGGCAAATTTGAAAGGCTGAGGCTTATGATTCTCTTAGAGTGGCTCTGGAAGGAGTCACTTTTTGCAGGATAACTATTTCCTTTGATCAGTCCAGGGTTTTGCTGAGTGACATTTGGATGCTGATTTGATAATCTTGGTTATATCTAAGTATGTGACAGGGCAAACCATGAGAAGGTTGTCATCACCTGCACATATCAGTAGTTGAATTAAATAACTGCGTGCTAGCTGATGTCTGAATTTTTTGATGAGTTTTGTCTTCACTAGAGTATTTATCAGCTGTTCCCTTCCATATTGCTTTTCCTCTGGTCATGGGAAAGGGGACTGGTCTTCCACGGACACCTCTGAGAATACTTGCTATCAGGAATGGTATGGAAGGAGAGACTTAAATAGTGTTTTGCCTTTATTACATGCTGCATTAGTCTTTCAGTCAGCTGGCAATTGAAAGGAATAACCTGGGCCTCCAAGTCATCTTTACTGAACAGGAGGAGACAGTGATCTCTGGTATCCTCCAATCTAGAGAGAGGAAAAGCAAAGCTTCCTATACATCCTGGGAATAGACCATTTACTGGAAGCCAAGAAGAAAGCAGCTAAAGGTTTCATTGAAGAGGGCAAGCTTGTTTCTCAACATTCCCTGAAAGCAGCCTATAATGCTTCCAATGAAACAGCTAGATCTTAGGCTACAAACATCACATTTCGGAGATACTCCTGGCTGTTCTTGTCAGGTATCTGTGGGTGCCCGGATAAGAACTGAAGTCCTTTTCTTAGAAAGACAGCAAGAGAGAAGGTGTGTTCACTCACAGAGTGGACGAACCCTTGCAATAGTTTAAATGAGACTAAGTTTCATAGACTTTAAGGTCAGAAGAGGCCATTATGATCATCTAGTCTGACCTCCTGCACATTGCAGGCCATAGAACCTTGCCCTCCCACTCCTCTGATGTGACCTCTGGCTGAGTCCCTGAAGTCCTCAAATCATGATTTAAAGATTTCAAATTACAGAGAATCCAGCATTTACTCCATTTTAAACCTGCAAATGACCCATGCCCCATGGTGCAGAGGAAAGTGAAAAACCTCCAGAGTCTCTGCCAATCTGACCTGGGAAAAAATTCCTTCTCAACTCAGTTGGACCCTAAGCACATCAGCAAGAACCACCAGCCAGGCACCTTTGGGAAAGAATTCTCGGTAATAACTCAGATTCTTCCCCATCTTGTGTCCCATCATTGGTTATTTGGGATATTTGCTACTAGGGTGGATTTCATTTAAATCATGATTTAAATCACTAGTCAGGAAGACTTGATTTAATCATGGATTTCTACATAAAAGTGCATTCTTGTTGGTTGTTATAACCTTAATACATATTTTTCACAACGCAGAGATAGATGTAGCGTTCATTTTTAGACGGTACACATGATCCATTTTTTAAGTGATTTATTTTGAAAACTTTTCAGATTAGTTTTACAGCTATATCAGAAAATAAATGATTGTTTGGCTATTTCATTTACCAAAGGTAATTGAAGCAGATATTTATGAAGTCATTGGGAGGCAAACTATCTCCAGTTCAACAGGTTAATCATTAATATTTGGAGGATTTTCTTGCTATGCTGTATTAGGAGGAGAACATCATCAGACAGACATTTAAATTGTTTTATTTAACTAAAACAACAACGTTATGTATTCTGGATTTTTTTTCTTCAACAACAAACATGTAATATTTTAACAAAACAAGCATATGAATTTTTGAATTATTTAAACATTCAAATTTTTTAAAATCAAGTTTGTTTTTGTTAAAATTGTTTTTAACTAAAATAGTTAAATGAAATATTTAAAAAAACAAAAAACAAAAATTAAATCAACTATGTCAGCCAGGTCAACATGAGAAGCTTAAAATATTGGCTTCTGCAGCTAACTCACTCGTCTTCACCTTCATTTTCCTGTTTGTTCATAATCTGGAAAAGAAAAACAAGCTTTCCTGCTATTTCAGGTCCCAAACGATTTCTCAATTTGGAATGAGTTAGTCCAAAGGAAGAAAATATTCTTTCTACACCGTCAGAAGCAGCTACTGCTGTTAAAAGTGAGATTATCACTTCAACAGTCTCTGAATCCAAGTGCTTAAGTGACTTCCACCAGTTCGCTGGTGTGACTTTCTTTAAAACATCATCAGCAAACACACATTTCTTGAATTGAGCAGGGGGCCCTGCTTTGAGCAGGGGGTTGGACTAGATGGCCTCCTGAGGTCCCTTCCAACCCTGATATTCTATACTATGATTCTATGAATGGGTCACGCTTAGCTCTGAAGTTTATTATAGTTGGCATTACGGAGGGATGATTGCTGGGTGTCCATGTCATAACCAACTCCTCTTCTTCAGCAGTTAAGGTTTGACCTTGGTACCAAATATTGAGAGTATTTGCAAGAAAATGAGCTGGAGATAGTTCTTGTCCCATTCGTTTTTTTAATTATTGTAATTTAACTCTGTCATTGCTTATTTCTCTTTTTGAGATCTCACTCAGTTCCTTCCAAATTTCAACAGCGCCAGCAATAAAACAGCGATTTCCCTGCCTTTTGTTCAAGGCTACAGAAACAGGCTTCAGGGTACTCAGCATGTGTTCAACATTTCTCTTAACCTCAATGTTGAGAACTTTGGCTGTGACAGTGCCATCTATTTTTTTCACGATTTTGTTCACAAACTGTCATCAGATTAGGCCAGTTCTTGATATAGTGCTCAAAACAGTCCACTACTGAGTTCCATCCCACGTCTTGTGGGAGAGTTAGCTTGGTTCCTCCCACTTTTTTCAGAGCAGCTGCTGCAAAGTGGTTGATACGGAAGTATTTTGCAATTTCAACAACATTAGCCTTTATTTGTGGAACACTGAAGTCTTTGGCTAGGAGGTGCATCAAATGAGCACTGCAACCGTATGTTATCAGCTTGGGACTCTCTTCTAAATAATTTCTTCTCCTCTTGATTACATTTGCAGCATAGTCTGTGACCAAGCTGCATACTAGACATTTGAATTTTTTTTTCATAGTTTGTTATAGCTTTTCCTGCTACTTCTTGTAAGTATTCTGCTGTGTGTGCATTTCCTGATGTATCAATTGTTTCTGTAAGGAAGACATTCCCTTCTTCTGTTGTCACACAAACACATACAACAGGATCATTGTGGACATTGCTCCACCCATCAAGACTCAGGTTAACAATTTCACCCCCTAAACCTTTCGCACACTGCTCAATTTCTCTTTCATGCACATTATCCAGCAATTTGCCTGCAATAACTGCTCTGTTGGGTGGACTGTATCTTGGTCTTAATGACTGAACCATGTTAATGAAGAGTGGGTTCTCAATCATACGGAAAGTAGAGTTTGTTGCAGAAACAAACCAGGCAATTTTTTCATCAATTACCTCTTTTTGTCATCTGCTGGTTCTTATCACAAATGTATCTGTGGTTGTTTCTGGATGATGGAGATTTTTTTTTTCTTTTTGGTACAGGTGATATACTGTGGGTATGTGACATACATGATGTGACTGAAACACTATCATTGGCAGATACCTCTGAAACTATAGAAAATGATGGTGATCTTCAGGATGGATAGTCTTCAGAATTCTGTATTTTGAGGATGGTTTCTCCTAAACAAAATAAGTCAATGCAGTTATTCAATTATTATTACCATACTGCTCAATTAGTATTACTCATTGCATTCACTGACACTTAGTACTACTTTAAAAGTGAAATTGTAAAAGGAAGATCTGCCTATTTCAGCTATTTATTTTTTAATCACAACTGTATCTAAAATGATAGTACCATCGAGTAACAACTATATTTTTTGCTCAAACATGAGAATTCAAGACTAGTTCAGAACGAAGACAGGCAGTCCTTAAGCAAGAAGTAAGAAATAAAAAAGTTAACCAACCTGAAGATCCTGCATGTTCAGACATGTTCCTTTCATCATCTTCAACACAGCTTCCTCCTGAGAAAGAACACTTCTCATGATGTTGTTTCATTTGGGAAACCAGACCTTGCACTTCTTTGTTGCACTGTTTGTATTTTGCATGCATGCCCATCTTACCCACGGGTAGAGGAACTTCATTAAAATATTCCCAAACTGAGTCTCTCTTACAGCTTGCTGCCATTAAAGGTTTTCCCTTCTGGTGGGAGAATGGTATAGTAGATCTCAAATCAATGAAGGCTACACTGAGAAAGACCTCAAGACTTCTGGAATATGCTGCTCAAACAGTTTCACTTTTGTTTCTACTGCCTGTCCCTCCCTTCTCACATTTATCTCCAGACTTCTTCTCCTTGTCCAGATCTGTTCCGCCCCCAACAATCTTCTATTCATTGAACTTTTTGAAACTTTGCACTTTTAGAGCAAGGTAAGGATTGACTCTGTGTACACAAATTTGCAGAGGGACAATAGGGTTGAGGTCTGTTTTTCTCACCTCTATATATTATTTATTTAAAAACATTTTTCCTGTTCACAAGGATGTTATCTCTGGAGACACAAATCCACAGTTTGAGAATGGCAAAACTAAGCATCTCTGATGGTTTCTTCTAGACTGAGCACTGAGTCCCATTGGGTAGTGTGACAAAGTTCCTACTCTACCTTGGTGGGTCTTGTGCTTATTGGTGAATTTGCTCGCCTTGGAGCTTCACGGCAGCCCTCAGCTTGGCCATTTTTCTGAACCCACAGTCCAGGTTGACTCCTCCTGTGTCTATCCAGGAGTTGGGAGGATTTGGGGGGGTCCCGGGCCCACCCTCTACTCTGGGTTCCAGCCCAGGGCCCTGTGGAATGCAGCTGTCTAGAGTGCCTCCTGGAACAGCTGTGCGACAGCTACAACTCCCTGGGCTACTTCCCCATGTCCTCCTCCCAACACCTTCTTTATCCTCACCATAAGACCTTCCTCCTGGTGTCTGATAATGCTTGTGCACCTCAGTCCTCCAACATTCCGCGTTCTCACTCTCAGGTCCAAGTGCCTCTTGCTCCCAGCTCCTCACACGCACACCACAAACTGAAGTGAGCTCCTTTTTAAAACCCAGGTGCCCTGATTAGCCTGCCTTAATTGATTCTAGCAGTTTTTTGATTGGCTGCAGGTGTTCTAATCAGCCTGTCTTAATTCTCTCCAGAAGGTTCCTGATTGTTCTGGAACCTTCCCTGTTACCTTACCCAGGGAAAAGGGACCTACTTAGCCTGGGGCTAATATATCTGCCTTCTATTACTCTCCTATAGCCATCTGGCCTGACCCTGTCACAGTAGACAGAAAGATTAACCTAAATAATCTATACAGAAGCCTCTGGAGCCCCATAAATTTGAGTCCCTAATCCATGAACTATTGGAACTCATTTACAAAACTTTTCTTAAACACTACATGAATATATTGTCTCATGCTATAGAATTAGAATTTATAATCCCTATTCCATGATGAGATATCTTTGAGCTATAATGTATCTTAATTAAAACTATCTTTAGATAGGTTTTTTTTCCCAAAAAGCATTTTATCAAAAAAATCCAATTTAAATTAAAAAAAATACAATTTTTAAATTTTTTTTTAAATTGATTTTTATCCACCCTGTTTGCTATAAGCAGTTGCAGATTGGCTACATGCCACTTTAGGCAGTCTCATCATACCATCCCGTTCATAAACTTATCAAGCTCAGTCTTGAAGCCAGTTAGGTTTTTTCCCTTCACTGCTCCCTTTGGAACGCTGTTCCAGAACTTCATTCCTCTGATGGATAGAAACCTTTGTCTAATTTGAAGCCTGAATTTGTTGATGGCTAGTTTATATCCATTTGTTCTTGTCAACATTGGTGCTTAACTTAAATAACTCCTCTCCCTCCCTGATATTTATCTCTGTGGTGTACTTATAGAGAGCAGTCATATCTGCCCTCGGCCTTCATTTGGTTAGCTATACAAGCCAAGCTTTTCGAGTCTTCTCTCATAAGGTAGGTTTTGCATTCCTCTGATCAACATAGTAGCCCATCTCTTCACTTGTTGCGGTTTGAACTCATCTTTCTTAAACGTGGAAGACCAGAACTGCACACAGCATTCCAGATCAAGTCTCACCAGTGCCTTGTATAATGGCACTAACACTTCCCTATCTCTACTGGAAATACCTCACCTGATGCATCCTAGGATTGCATTAGCCTTTTTCACGGCCACATCACGTTGGTGGCTCATAGTCATCATGTGATCAACCAATACAGAGTGTCTTACTCCTCCTCTGTCACTTCCAGCTATACGTCGCCAGTTTATAGCAAAAATTCTTGTTAGTCTCTCAGTGCATGACCTTGCACTTTGCACTATTAAATTTCATCCCAATTCTATCACTCCAGTTTTCATGGTCATCCAGATCTTCTTGTATGATATTCCAGTCCTCCTCTATATTAGCAATACCTCCCAACTTTGTGTCATCCACAGTTTTTTTCAGCACACCCTTGCTTTTTGTACCAAAGTCATTAATAAAAATGTTAAATAAGATTGGTCCCAAGACCAATCCGTGAGGAACTCCACTAGATACCTCCCTCAGCCGTGACAGTTCACCTTTCAATATGACTTCTTGTAGTCTCACCTTTAACCAGTTCCTTATCCACCCTTCAATTCTCATATTAATCCCCATCTTTTCCAATTTAACTAATAATTCCCCATGTGGAACTGTATCAGATGCTTTACTGAAATCAGGTAGATTAGATCTACTGCATTTCCTTTGTCTTAAAAAATCAGTTATCTTCTCAAAGAAAGAGATCAGGTTGGTCTGGCATGATCTACTTTTTGTAAAACCATGTTGTATTTTATCCCAGTTACCATTATTCCTCTATTTTCTTAACTACTTTCTCTTTCAAAATTTGTTCCAAGACCTTACATACAAATGAGGTCAAACTAACAGGCCTGTAGTTACCATGAGGTTAAAACATCGTGCTCAGCTTTTAAAAAGGAATACTCCTTGTCCTCAAGCTCCTGTTATAAAAGGCAATGCAATGTTCCCATGTCAACATTCTGAGACTTTTAGTCATTCTCTCCAGTGTACCAGAAAGCAGTCTAAAAACCAGTCTGCAAGACACCAGTCTCTAGGAGGTCCCTCCCAGTCTTCAGCCTCCTCAGTTTTGATGCATTTGTCAGGAGTACAGAACCAATTTCATTGTGTTCTTTACCTTCCTTTAGGGCCACTAGGCCCACTACCAAACAGCTTGAAATCAGATCGTGCAGAATGGCTACTGCATCCTTTTCAGTTTTCACTGCATCCTTTTCAGCTCTAGGCTGCCTCTAAATCCTGCTTCCACATCTCTTCAGGGATCCTACTGATGAGATATTACTTCTAGGTGAATTCTCTTCTACAGAGGGATCCATAGAACAGGTTCAGACTGTGTACCAAAGGAAAAGCTTCTACAGCAGGCACTTCCTCATCCGAAAGAACCTCTCCCCCATATTATCTTGTGGAAACTGAGGAGTTTCATCAAAAGATAAATTCTGCCTGCTGTCTTTGGGAAACATCACCCCCATCTTCCCGCCCTCTGACTGTCACAGTTCTTTCACCCTAAAGGGCATGTACTTCCATGTACTAATACAGTCATTTAGTGTGAGCAACAGACACTTTCAATACAAGGACCTGCCATTTGGACTGTCAGCAGCACACACAGTTTTCACCAAGTGCTTGGCAATGATGGCTGTCCACTTAAGATGAAAAATCAATTTCTGTCCTTACTCAGACAACTGGATGACAAGAACTAGATCCAGTAACCTACTCAGGTTATTAATTCAGACAGCCTGCAGTATCTTCAGATCAGCTGGGAAAAGTTTTCCCTGGTTTCCACCCCACATATATCCTTTCTAGATGCAGTTCTGGATTCCATACAAGTCAAAGGAGAGGTCTGCAGCAATCTCGCCGTATCAAAATCATTTTATATCTGCAAGATCTTTCCTGATAGCTTTAGCCATTTATGTCACCTCTTAGGCTTGTCTCAGGAGGAGACCTCTCCAAGATTCGGTGGTCTAGAATTACAATAACCTACCTTATGTTTTCTGTACCACAGAAATCACATTGCAAGAGTCTGTCATCTCTTAAGCTTCCTCTGCAATAGTAATCACAGAAACATCCAAGCTAGAGGGCATCCGACGAAGGACTGACAATAACCAGCCTCTCATGAGTAGAAGTATGCAAAAGCTCACCAAAAGGAAAGAGGTTACTTAATAGCAACTGGTTTCATAGTGGTAGCCATGTTAGTCTGTATCAGCAAATATAACAAGGAGTCCTTGTGGCACCTTAGAGACGAACAAGTTTATTTGGGCATAAGCTTTCGTGGGCTAAAACCCACTTCATCAGATGCATGGCGTGGAACATACAGTAGGGAGGTATAAATACACAGCATATGAAAAGATGGGAGTTGCCTTACCAAGTGGGGGGTCAGTGCTAATGAGCCAATTCAATTAAGGTGGAAGAGGGCTATTCTCAACAGTTGACAAGAAGGGATGGAAATCACTTTTGTAGCGCTAATGAGGCCAGTGTAAACAAGGTGGCCCATTTCAAACAGTTGACAAGAAGGTGTGAGTATCAACAGGGGGAAATTAGTTTTTGTAGTGACCCATCCACTCCCAGTCTTTATTCAGGCCTAATTTGATGGTATCAAGTTTGCAAATTAATTCCAGTTCTGCAGTTTCTCGTTGGAGTCTGGTTTTGACATTTTTTTGTTGAAGAATGGCCACTTTTAAGTCTGTTATTGAGTGTCCAGAGAGATTGAAGTGTTCTCCTACTGGTTTTTGAATGTTATAATTCCTGATGTCAGATATGTGTCCATTTATTCTTTTGCTTAGAGACTGTCCGGTTTGGCCAATGTACATGGCAGAGAGGCATTGCTGGTACTGGGAGTGGATGGGTCACTACAAAAAGTAATTTCCCCTGCTGATACTCACACCTTCTTGTCAACTGTTTGAAATGGGCCACCTTGTTTACATTGGCCTCATTAGCGCTACAAAAGTGATTTCCACCCCTTCTTGTCAACTGTTGAGAATAGCCCTCTTCCACCTTAATGGAATTGGCTCATTAGCACTGACCCCTCACTTGGTAAGGCAACTCCCATCTTTTCATATGCTGTATATTTGTACCTCCCTACTGTATGTTCCACTCCATGCATCTGATGAAGTGGGTTATAGCCCACGAAAGCTTATGCCCAAATAAACTTGTTCGTCTCTAAGATGCCACAAGGACTCCTCGTTGTTTTTAATAGTAACTGTAGTTCTTCAAGGGTTGCTTCTGTGTACTTCTATATATTATTTTGAGCAGCCCTTGAGGTCCAGCAATGAGCACAGCATAGGCAGACACAAGAATCAAACCCTGTCTTTTTCATGAGGTTTCAGTGACTTGTATTATTTTTCTGGGGTGCCTTATGTCTACTTTGATACCTGGAAAGATATGGGAACAATTATTAAACAATCAATTTGTAAACACCTGGAGGATAACAGGGTTCTAAGGAATATCTGGCATCTGTCCAGAAGAAATCATGTCAGACCAACATAATTTCCTTCTTTGGGTCACTGGCCTAGTGGATGGAGGGGGAAGCAGTAGATGTGATATATCATGATTTTTAGTAAGGCTTTTGGCAGAGTCCCATGTGGCATTCTCATAAGTAAACTAGGGAAATGTGGTCTAGACAGAATTACTAAAAGGTGGGAGCACAGCTGGTTGAAAGACATACTCAGAGTAGTTATCAATGGTTCACTGTCAAACCGGGAGGGTGTATCTAGTGGGGCCGCCGGGGGCAGTTCTGGGTCTGGTATTAAATATTTTCATTAATGACCTGGTTAATGGAGTGGAGAATATGCTTATAATTTATAGATAACACCAAGATGGGCGGGATTACAAGCACTTCGGAGGACAGGATTAGAATTCAAAATTACTTGACAAATCGGAGTATTGGTCTGAATTAAACAAGATGAAATTCAATGAAGACAAGTGCAAAGTACTTCACTTAGGAAGAAAAAATCAAATGCACAAATATGAAATGGGGAATAACTGGCTAGGTGGTAGTACTGCTGAAAAGAATCTGGGGGTTCTAGTGGATCACAAACTGAATGAGTCACCAGTGTGATGTGGCTGTGAAAAAGGCTAATATCATTCTGGATGTATTAACAGGAGTGTTGTGTGTAAGACATGTGAGGTAATTGTCCCACTCTACTCGGTACTGGTGAGGCCTCAGCTGGAGTACTATGTCCAATTCTGGACACCCCACTTTAGGAAAGATATGGAAAAATTGGTGCAAGTCCAAAGGAGAGCAACAAAAATGATAAAAGATTTAGAAAACCAGGTAAGATTAAAAAAACTGGGCATATTTAGTTTTGAGAAAAGAAGGCGGAGGGCGAACCTGATAGCAGTCTTCTAACATGTTATAAAGAGGACAGTGATCAGTTGTCCCTCATGTCCACTGAAGTTAGGACAAGAAGTAATGGGCTTAATATGCAGCAAGGGAAATTCAGGTTAGATATTAGGATAAACTTTCTAACTTAAAGGATAGTTAAGATCTGGAATAGGCTTTCAAAGGGAGGTTGTGGAATCCCCATCATTGGAGCTTTTTAAAAATAGTTTGGAGAAACACCTGTCAGCTATGTTCTAAGTTTAATTGGTCCTGCCACAGCTCTGGGGACTGGACTTGATGACTTCTGGAGGTCCCTTCCAGCCCTACATTTCTATGATTCTATGATATTTTTACTTAGATACACTGTATTATGAATTTTTAAGCAGTAAATTCCCCATTATAACCTTTTCATTGCCTGCACATGGTATTTTTCACCATGGATTCTTAGCGCTTATAAATCTTTGCAGATAACTTTTTTGCCAGAACCTGGTGCATTTGATTAACTGTAGTTTGTTTCCTGATGATAGATAGGTTCACTAGATTGGCACTTATCTACCCCCCATCTCCTCAGAGTTAGAGATGATGGGTTTTTCTTTTTTATATTTCTTAGCTTTGTTTACCATACAGTGTGTTTGAAAAGGCATTGAGAAGAGATCAGTACTTGTGGAAATTTTGCACAAGCTGACCGATGCCCCCTGCTAATGGCTGTTCTCCAAGATCACAACATGGAGCAAAGTCAAATCAGCCTTTCATATTGTAAAGAGAAAAAATTCACTAGGGGGGGTCAATCTTTTGCATATTCAGTGTACATCTTCAGAAGACATTGTTAGAGATGGAAAGCAGGAGCAGGAGGACCCAGAGGTGGAGTGAGTAAACGGACTTCTTTATTGCGGTACTTGTTCCCCTCGACCCAATTGTCGAGTAAGCCCCGAATTAATCATATCACGCTCTTTTATCTAAGTTAATATGTAAATACCCACATTACTACAATGCCCCCCAAAACCCTTATTTAATAATATGAATGCCTATATAGTGAATATTAATAGCTATATACTGAATATAATTATACTCACCCCTGTTTACAGCATTAAGCATATTATACAGACATTTTTACCCTGCAGATACATTTCTTTGCAGTAATTGTAGCCACAAGTTCCCTTAATCAGCAGTTCACAGGGGAGGGAGGAAGGGGCCATGACCCTGAGCTCGTTGATGTAGCCAGGAGAGGAAGAGATGGGGGAGATAACACTTCTTCACGCAAAGGGTATCCTTCAGACAACCATATTCCTTATGCAGCTGCAACGCTTATCTATCCTTAACAAGCAGAAGGGAAAGGAAAAGGATGGCAACTTCATCTATCAAGCGAAGAAATAGTGCTTGCCTGTGCCTTACTCCCTATTACCATGATAGCAGTTACCCAGGTCTTTACTTAACCCTTAGATACCCCAACAGACAAGAGTTTCAAATTATTTTTATATTTTTTTTCCTGGTTTTCAGTTTTTTTGTTTGTTTGTTTTGTTTTCAACATCAACTGAAAGAACCTTTAGAAGCCAACTTTGCACTCAGTCCTGCCTCCATAAACTTCGGTGGTGCAGGTTGGGTCTTTTCTGTATAGAGAAGCAGAAGAATTATAACACTTGTTTTTGTAGAACATTCCCTATTATTTTTGTACATTTTAATTTAACTGCTAGATTGTTTAACAATGTTGGTTTTGGTAACTTATTTACATAGAATTTTAAATGAACAACAAAACTAGAGATTACTAGGTGGATGCTACTTAATCTTCATGTGCGTTTCATTAGGATATTTTGGCTAATCTTAGTGTGTTTTTCTTTAGCAAGGTGAAGTGAGGTTGAAGTGTTTGAAAGCTCTACAGAGTCTGTACACCAACAGAGAGTTGTTCCCTAAACTGGAGCTATTCACTAACAGATTCAAGGTAAGAGTAGAAAGAGGAAATGTGCTTTTTGAAAAGACTATAGAACTGTAGAATTGTGTCTCATCTATCTAGTTGTTTCACGTCTCTTAAGTCATGTGCATTAAATTTTGTGAAGGAGACTCACCTGCTTCTGCCAGTGATTAAGTACTTTTCATGGGGACTGTCCAGCTACAGTGGTGAAACCATCATGTTTGCTGTTTTCAGGAGGAAAGGGGCTCTTGGTCTTTTAAATTAAAGAAATGTGACTTATTTCAGAAGCAGAAGTATTTCTGAATGAAATTTATGAGGGTGATACGAGCACATTTATTTTTGAAGTTATTTATCAAACATATATCAGTAGATCTGGGCATGATTCTTACTTTCCCACTTGTCCTCTCACATTACCAAATAATCCTATGATTTTTATATTTTAATCTCAGTGAATTTTAGGGCTCATTGAAGGTTTTCCCATGTACTATAATATTTACTTTCATATATAAAATACATATATATACACTCTCTCTCTCTCTCAGTGTGTGTGTGTGTGTGTGTGTGTATATATATATATATATACACACACACACACACACTTTCTAATATAATATAATTAATAGATTAATATAGAAAGGGATGCTGTGAAGATAACTCTTTAATGAAAGTGTGTGAGAGCATGAATGACTGACTGACTGACCGACCTCAGGGCACACCCCAATGAGGCGATATCTACATCATAAATGTCATTATAATTGAAATTAACATGCAGTATGTTAATCAGTAATGTAAAATGTTCATCCAAGGGTACTTCTCTGGAATGATTCCACACTATTCTTTGAAAGAACAACCTAATAGGTTGTTTCTGACTGGGTGATGGAATTGCTGGGATTTACCATGTACCTTATTTAGTTATTAGCTATTATAAAAAGACTATGTGTTTATAGGCAGATGGGCTAATTTAATAAAATGTCATGAAAAAAATAATTTAAATGACAAGTAACTTTTCTGTAGTGCTCCCCAGAAAACAATTCAAGGCAGAGCCACACTATAACCAGCCCAAGATGTCATCCTACATGGCATCTGGGGAGGGGAGTAGGAAAGAATTAGAGAACATCATGTGACACAGGCCTAAGCTTTTATGTGCCTGCGGTATTAAGACCCTTTGGAACAATCTGGCTAAAGTTATAGCCATTGACATATTTTTAATTCTGTAGGTACAAAGTCCTTCTGGAACCGTCAAAGCATTAATAAATTAACTATGGGAACATTCACACAAACACACATTCACACTCTCCACTGTAGAGATGTATGTGCGTCCAATACATTCAGGTCAGAGACTTTTGCCTGCAGTATTAGTGACACATGCACCTGTGCTATGCTCACATATGGAGCTGGAGTATAAAAGGGGTGTGGCTGCCACCTCCCACTCAGTTCCTTCTCACTGTCCATGGTGAGAGTTGATGCTTCCTGTTGCTCTTGAGCTTTGTTTTTCCTTGTTAGCCAGCTTCTACAAAACCTTTATAAATAGTTGTTGATAATGTTTAATGCAGTGTAGTTGTAGCCATGTTGGTCCCAGGATATTAGAGAGGCAAGGTGGGTGAGGTAATATCTTCTATTGTTCGTTTTTGTGTTGGAGACTGTCATCAGTTTTTTTGTTTTTTTTATATAGTTGTTTTGGATTTCTTGTGTGATTTCCAGGTAGCATTCCTGGGTTTTGTTTTTCCCTCTAGTGTATGGGAGCATGTGATGATTTCTTGTTTGTTTTTGTGTTGGAGGCCGTCATCGGGTTTTTTTGGTCCCTTGAATGATCTTTTACAATATGTGCTAACTACTTATGCTAAATAATATGTTTCACCTTGTACTTTGCTGTGTTGCTGGGAGTTCCTTTCCTAGACCTGAAGAAGAACTCTGTGTGGCTTGAAAGCTTGTCCCTCTCACCAACAGAAGTTGGTCCAATAAAAGGTATTACCTCACCCGCCATGTCTCTCTGATAGTGTTTAGTGTTAGTTTATTTAGATTGCGCTGGGGGTGTCTCTCCATGCAGAGATCCTCAGGATTTGAGCAGTGTGCCATTTGCAGGACCATGATTCCTGTGAGTAATAAACTTGTGTTGTCTAGTTTGTTCAGATCAGGAACATGTTAAGGACAAATATTCAATATGTACCTCTCTTTTCCAACAACAAAAAAAAGCGAAGGAACTTCAACCTTAAGGTACGTTTACTAGAAAAAGCAGGTGCTGCATCCCTTTTCAGAGCCTTACCCTGACCATGAGAGGATGGAGACTTCTTCGATGAGGAGTGCATCTCTGGTTGCTCCAGCCCCCAAACCAAAATCGGGAGAAAAAAGATTCTCCTCTTCTTCTCCCCTGGCCTCCTCAGAATGCTGAAAGCCATCATTTTTGGCCATCATTGAGTCTGGTATCACTTTTTCAGTCTGAGGAGCACATACCTCCAATATCAGTAACTTCAGTGTTGGTAGGCATTCTTCACAGCAAAAGACATGTTATGCCTTCTTGTGCCTGACTCTCCAGTATTGCACCATGAGGTATTATTAATAGCACCGGCTTCATCTACATAAACGCTGTTGGCACTGTGTACTTTGTAGCACTGCCTGTAATATTGGCACCATCAACATAGTCTGGATATCAGTCAGCATTTCACCTTCCACAGCTGCTTCCACCAGGGCCAACAAATCCAGCTTCAGCATCAGTACTGCTGGTACAATAGCATGCATTGCCCATGCTAAGACCTCCACCAAAACAGTTTCAGATTTGGAGCATGACAAGGTGTTTCTCCTAAAAGGCCTTTTAGCTCTCCTGATAGATGACATTTGAAGGACTCCATCTGTGACATGGAGCAAGAGCGTTACCCTTACAGGGATGTTCCTGCCCTCCACCATAGACTGTGCAGAGACTGGACTACCCACTTATGCCATACTGGGCTCCTTGGATTGCTCACAAAGCTTCCAGATACCCATCTGCAATGTGGTCTAAGAGAAAGTCACCTTCTCCTGTACCTGTTCCAGTCAGGGAAGACCTTCTCCTGGTTTGTCACCTATCCCCAACTTAGAACTGACTAATGAAGAGGAACTGAGGGAGAAACCCACACATCTTCTACCATATGTGTCTTTATTTTTGCCTGATGAGACCATTTGCTGGAGTCTTCATCTCCTCCTGAAGCATTTAAGATCTTTTCAGATCTTAGGAGGAGGGTGGCCATATTGCTAGATGTGCCAGCAGGGGTTCTGCTGGACAACCCTCACAAACTTTTTGACATTTTATAGACTGCAGCCCTGGGAAGGGTTGCCCTTCCCATTAATGAGTCCCTGTTAGACTGTGCTAAAACCCTATGGCAGGCCCCAGAATCTGTACCATCCACTGCGAGATATGTGGACAGACTTTACCAAGTTCCTCAGCAGGAATTTGATTATTTTTTCAGCCATCCTGTACCAGAACCCTAGATAGTCACTGTGGCTAATGAGCACTGAAGGCAGACTCAGTCTAGGGCTACCGAAAAGGGCAAAAAACATAAGATATTAGACTTATATGGTAGAAAGGCCTCTATCACTGCAAGCCTTCAAATGAAGGTGTCTCAATACACGTTTACGAATTGGGTAGCAATGTGAAGGAAGGATACATCATCCAGTTCACTTCCTTCCCTTTCCCCACCATCCCTGTTCCTTTTCAGGGACTCATCTCACAAAGCTGTATAACTTCAGGATGTGCAGTCTCTTTTGGAATTGGGAGCAGTAGAGGAAGTTCCTTACCAGCAGAGAGGGAAAGGTTTCTATTGCCATTACTTCCTGATTCCCAGTATAGGAGGTGGTCTGACGTCCATTTTGGATTTGAGAAAACTGAATGGATCCATCAAGAAAATGAAATTTCAGGATGGTTACCTTCACATCTGTCATTCCTTCTTTGGAGGTTGGCAACTGGTGTGCTATATTCAGTTTGCTTAATGCTTACCTTCATGTGACAATACATCCAGGCCACAGAAAATATCTTTGAATCATAGTCGGGAACACACACTAGCAGTACACAGTGCTGCCCTTCAGTCTGTCCTCAGTAGGAGGGTGATGAAGCACTGGAATGGGTTACTTAGGGAGGTGGTGGAATCTCCATCTTTAGAGGTTTTTAAGGTCCAGCTTGACAAAGCCTTGGCTGGGATGATTTAGTTGGTGTTGGCCCTGCTTTGAGCAGGGGATTGGACTAGATGACCTCCTGAGGTCTTTTCCAACCCTAATATTCTATGATTCTATCCCATAGGGTGTTTACAAAGTGTATGACAGTGGTAGCAGGCCACCTTCGTTATACTGGTGTTCAAATACTGGGATAATTGACTAGTCCAAGGAACGTCAAAGGGACAAGTCCAAAACAGCATCTTCATTATCAGAGATCTGTTCTCTTATCTGGGCTGAAATTAAAGGTAGAGAAATCAGTATTACTACCAACACAACAAATATATTCCATGGGGGCAGATCTTGATGCCACAATGGCGATAGCTTACTTCCTGACAGACAGGTTCCAGTCCATAGTCACCCTTTGTAAAGTCCTCAGGTTGCACTTGAGGTTAACAGGACATTCTTACCTCCAACTTGTGGGGCACATGACTGAGCATGCCGGACTTCACCTCAGATGCCTGCAGGCCTTTTCTCAGTATACTGTTCAAACAGGCATGTTGATTTGCACACCTATATGAGTGCTTCCAATCCTAGACTGGTGGATGGCTCTCCAGAACATCTGCAAAGGGATTCAACGTTGACTCTTCTAGCAGATTATATGCATCATGGGCTTCGGTGCGCATCTGGGATGCATTCAGGCTCAGGAGTTATGGATGACACGGAAGGTTATTCTCCCTGTAAATATATTGGAACTTTGAGCCATTTATTGGCCTGCGAGACATTCATCAGCACCATCAGAACTTCTTTAGCTCCCCCGACAGTGGCCCATGATATTGTGGTATTTAAAATTTGCTGTTAGAGGTTATGTAAACTTTCATTTGATCCTTTGAGGACAGTAGATTTGAATTTCCCTTTCCCTGAGATTATTTTCTTAGTGGCCATTTCCTTGGCCAGGACTACGAGGAAACTAGCAGCACTGAGGTCTCTCGCCTTACATCTAACCACTAAGGACAAGATGGTTTATCATATCGATCCCAGTTTCCTACCAAAGATGTCACTGCATTTCCCACTTAATACAAAATATTTCTTTTCCAAGCTTATGCCCTTAACAGTAGTTCACAAAAAGAAACTCTTACTCACTCTGGACTTCCACAGAACTTTCAAATTGTATTTGGAAAGGAAATCTCCTTTCTGGAAAATCATGCCACTGTTTTCTTCTCTTTGTAGGCTCCAAACAATCTTTAGGAGCATCTAGATATAACAGAGATACCTTGTCCCATTAGGATCAAGGATCACTCTCCTGAAGCATGATCAGCAAGAGGCAATGCTTCCATTAACAAACTTTTTAGGGTAGCCACTTGACACGCCTTAAATATTTTTACTAAGCATCACAGGTTAAATGTGCAGATGTCAGCTTATGCTTTTGGGTACTTAGAGCCATTGTCCCTTGGAATTCTGGAAGGGCATGGGGACCAGGAATTGATTTGCTCAATTCATGGTCATTCTTAATTTCACTCCCTAGTCCCTCTTTCATTCCTTTTAGTTAGCTCTCTTCTGTTCTTTCTCAGCCCAGGTATTTTAACAGTAGCATTTCACAAAACCCAAGGTCTGTTCTAGAGTAAGCCAAGTCTCAGAAAACCGTGTCCCCAGTTTTTCTGTTGCTTGAACAATGTATCAAGACCCAAAAGAAATTGTGTTCCAGGGATCAACAGACATCTCTGCAGACAAGGAGGGTGTTTGTTTCAAGTTGAAAGAAATCAAACTGGGAAAGGAAAGTAAGGAACCAGTAGAGGAACTCCTCAAAAGCGTGAAAATCCTGCCATTGAATTGGCCATTGGTCTGCTGGTGTTCACAGAGAGTGGAGACGGATTAGTGTTTTGTGGGGCCCTGGACCAGAGCAAGTGGGGGCCCCTCCCCACCCCTTCAGCCTGCAGTCCCATCCCCACCCCCTCCCCGCGCTGCTGCTGGGGAAATGTGGTCAGAGTGCAGGGGCTTGCCCTAACCCCACCCAGCACTCCTGCTGGGGAGCTGTGTCAGGGTGCAGAGGCTTCCTTCCACCCTCCTGGCACTTCTGCCAGGGAGCGGGGTCGTGGCTCAGAGGCTTCCCCCTCATGAGCACCAGGCAGGCAGAGTGGGGCAAGCTCCCCTGCCCTGACTCCACTCCCCGGTAGGAGCGCCGGGTGGTGTGTGTAGGTGCCCATTTTTCTGGGGCCCCCTCAGTTGGCCAGGGCCCCTGAGCATGGGCCCCGTTGGTCCAGTGGCTAATCCACCACTGACAGAGAGAGAGAAGGAAAATCCATAGTTGTACCACCAAATTCCTCACATTTCTTATGGAAGGCATGTGGGATAATTATTGAGGCCAGATGGTGGCTTAAGTCATGGGCATGCAAAGGGCCATGCTGCAGCAGCTGCTTCAGGTGAGATTCTCTGCACAGTGCTCCTTCACATGCATACACCCTGACCCAAATGCACTACTGAAGCTCTATTGGTCATTGTGAAGGAAAGAAATTGGGGCCACAGCCATGCCCTCATCCAGCCCAACCCCATCCCCTTTCAGCAGGCTGGTACTGAGGAGACACTAGCTCAGAGTAGTGCCTCAGTTCCCCAGCCTGAGTTTGCCTGACGTCTGCATGGGATGGTAGGAGGGGAAAGTTCCTTGACACATGTTCCCATTCCTGTTGCATGTACAGTGTTAGATTCAGGACATACAGAACCTGACATATCTATCACCACGAAGGCACATTGTACTAGATGAACTTAGCATGTTCTAGAGAAGTCAAATGGTTATCATGTTTCTGTGGAAAGGTATATCCATCAAAGACTGTTTATTTTGTAACTTAAATATTCATTTTCTGAAAACGTTGTGTGTGTTGTCATTCTAATACAACTGCTTTTCAGGATCGCATTGTATCAATGACACTTGATAAGGAATATGATGTTGCTGTGGAAGCCATTCGATTAGTCACTCTAATACTTCAGTGAGTATTTTTCAAAGCTAGCATAATTCACTATGAGAAGCACTTTTGCCAGGAATATGTATCAGGTTTAGATTTCTCATGCGTATTATGAAGGACTTGTAGCACTGAAGGTGGATTAAATGTGTCATAATTTCACTGAGCAATTTTTGGAGAAGTAGGAATAGGATAAATGGCTGCATAAAAATACCCTGGTGAAATTCAGAAATTTACTAACTCCTTGGTGCCAGTAGTTTCAGTGTATCCACTGTTACAAACAAATCCAGACTGGCAAAATAGACTGACGGTACAAGCAGATCATTTTAACTATGTTCTCTGTTCTTTTTTTCTTTTAAATGCCAAAAGCTACTTGCGTGCGAAGTTCAACTGAGAATTTAACCACACTAAAGTCAGGATATGCTCTGGTAACCTTAACTTTGCAACTTTAATTCTGTTCTGTTTTCAAGTCAAAGATACAAAAACACAATAGGAAATTTCCAAATTTAAGAATATATTTCATAATATAAAATGCTGCATCTATACATGCGCATACATGAATGAAGAAAAACTGTAGTGTCGTATTATATTCAGAACTACCAGAAGGATCTTCATTTAAATTGATTAAAAAAAAACACACTGAAGCATAAAATGGAAGATATGTTTTTGTTAAATACACACTGAAAATCCCTAATTTAAAAAAAAAAAATCATTCAGTATGTAATATTGTTTGTGTGTTCAGGTCTGGCAGAACCTAAAGTTCTCATCCTTGGAAGTGCCTAATATTGAATTGAGACCAATACTTGTTATAATTCAAGAAAAATGACTTTTCAAAATATTATGATGTTTGTGTGCTGTCACTGTAATATCTGAAAAAAATAAAGATCATGATTTACATAAAACAAAATGATAGCACATTATCTAAATTTTTTGAAAACTCAATAAAAAAAAATTAATTCCCCAAAATTGTGATGACAATTCTGGGCACAACTCTACAGTTAAGGTTGAAGCAAGGATTAAGCATCTCTGTTAAATGTTAATGATACAGTGAATTATTTCCAGATTTTTGGTACTCAAAGTATAAGTACAGAATGAATTTTCAAAGAAATCTGATAATTAGTTTGTTAATATACCTCAACATGTTTAGATTTCTTTAGTTTAACCTTAACTCTGAAGTAAAGATACTTCATGTTAAATTCCCTGGTTTGTATCTAGGGAAGGAAACATTGCTTGAAAACTGGGATAGGGAGGATTAAGGCAGTATGAGGTAAGCCATGGTCTTGACTGTATGATAACAGGAGAGATCAAGCAGGTTTTTGCTGCTAGGAGGAATGTTTCATGAGGCTTGTCCTTTGTGTCATGATCCAAAGCCCAGTGAATTAAGTAGGAATTTTTCTACTGACTTCATTGAGATTTGGATCAGGTCCTTGATGAAGAATCCAAGTAGGTTTCTAGAGCTAAGAGAGGGGGTTCAAAACTTGCAACGTGAGTGGGGATAATGTAGGAGAGTGGTAATAAGTGTCTAGTAAGATTTTCACTGGAGGATAACATTAAGGCTTCCACATCTGTCTGGGTGTGGAGCATAGAAACAGGGTTTGAGAATAATCCAGAATGTATGAAAGCTGTGAGAAGTGTTGCTTGGCTCTCTAGGGCTGGGAAGTAGATAGCAATCAATATAAATTAGAAGTTATGATGTGCAGAAAATACATAAGGGAAATGAAAGAGGTGAGGGAAAAATCTCTGGCTGGCAGGACTAAGGACAATAAGGAGTTTTAAAAATATATTAGGAAAAAGGGAAATAATAGCAATAGTGTAGGTCCATTATTAGATGGAGAGGGTAGAATTGTTAATGATGCAGAAAAAGCAGAATGTTGAATAAATATTTGTGTTTTCTATTTGGAAAGTAGCAGGATGATGATGTACCCATATCTAGGAGTGGCAAAGCTTGATTTTTACTTTTTTTTCTGGTTTTGACCATTTTTATCAATTTTTATTTTTAAGATTTTTTCCCCCTATTTTTAACTATTTTATTTAGAGTTGTGGGGGGGTGGGATTAGGGTTAGGGCAGCTCTGCCAGTGGGAGAGTTCCCAGTGCAGCTGTGGGGCATGACACCAGGGCTCCAGGGTAAGGGAGACTGTGGTCCTGGCTCAGAGGAGCAGAGGCCCCTGGTCAGGACTGTAAAGAGGAGGACAAGCCCCTGGTCACGGGGAGGCCACCCAGCTGCTGAACAGTTATGGCTCCGGGACCATTCCCATGCTTTTGGCTGGTGAGTGATGGAGCAGGGACATCAGAGTTGCAGAGGACTTACCTCTTGATCGGTGACACCTGATCCCTGGAGGCGCAAGATGCGGGGAAGGCTGCAGGGTCAGAGCAGAGCACTCCTTGCCAGGGCTGTGAAAAGGAAAACAAGTCTCTGTCCATGGAGGCGGGCACAGAGTCATTCAGCAGTGGGTCAGCCACCTCTGCAGCTGGGGACAATGATGACTCCTCTTCCTCGCGGTCCTGGCCAGGATTTTCTGCTCTGCTGGGTCAGGATGTGCACAGTGCCCCACTCACTCACCAGCCTGAAGTGCAAGAGCTATTCCCAGCTGATGAGTGAGAGGGGGCTGAAGAGAGCTCCCTGCCCTACGCCAGGAGCCATTAAGTAGTGGGGTGTCCTTCCCCCTGACCAGTGGCTCATCTTGCTTCCCCTCCTTGCTGTCTTGGCCAGAGGTATCTGCTCTGCCCTACCAGGACTGCAGCCTTTCCCTGCACCTTGTGCCCGCAGGGATCAGGTGTCGCCTGCCCTGCGGCCATGCAGGGAGCCCTCTATAACCCCGCTGTCACAGACCCGCTCACTCATTCTTGTGACAGTTTCTCGCTAGTGAGTGAGCGAGCGAGCAGGCCGTGACATCAGAATTGTAGAAAGCTTCCTGCATGGCAGGTGACACACAATCCCTGCAGGCACACTGACTGTTACCATTTGATATTTTTTTTCATTGATCTCATTGTGTCAGCTGAAATTGACCTTTACCAACAGATATCTATTAAAATTGAAATCTGTCAAGCCTATCCATATCATATGAGGATGATGACATATTTCCCAATCCATTAGTAACTAAGGAAGATATTCGACAATATCTACTAGGGATAAATGTTTTAAATCAGCCTGCCTGGATAACTGCAACTAAGAGTCCTAAAAGAGTTGGCTGAGAGATCTCTGGCCCGTGAATGTTAATTTTTAATTAATCTTGGAATTCTGGGGAAATTTCAGAAGATTGGAAGTGAACTGACCTTGTGCAAGCATTCAAATTGGACAGTTGGGATGACCCAGCTAACTATAGGCCAGTGAACATGACATGAGTCCTGGACAAAATTATGGAAAAATTGATACAGGATTCAAGTGATAAAAAAATTAAAGGCCAGACATATAATTAATGCCAGTCAAGATGGTTTTATGAAAAATAGGTCTTGTCAAACAAACCTGATTTCATTCTTTGATGAGACTGCAAGTTTGGTTGATGAAGTTAATTGTGTAGATGTATTTGACTTAATACCACATGACATTCTAATTAAGAATTAGTACTATGCAGTATCAGTAAAGCACACGTTAGGAACTAGATAACCGATAGATATCAAAAAGTAATTAATGCAGAATCTTCATTTAATGAGGGTGTTTATAGTGGGGTTCCACAGAGATCAGTAGCCTATTCCATGTTTCTTCAGTGATCTGGAAGTAAGCATAGTATTACTGCTGATAAAATATGTAACTGGCACAAAGATTGGTTGATTGGTAAACAATTATGAGGACAGGACAGACATACTGAGGGTACATCTATGCAGCAAAGGAAAACGCACGGCTGACCCATGCCAGCTGCCTCATGCTTGTGGGGCTTGGGCTGCAGGGTTCTTTCATTGTTTTGTAGACTTCCGAGCTTGGGATGGAGTCCAAGCTCTGGGACCTTCCCACCCCGCAGGGTCGTAGAGCCTGGGCTCCTACCCAAGCCCAGAAGTCTATACAGCAATGAAACAGTCCCACAAGCCAGAGTTAGTTAGCATGGACCAACTGCAGGTTTTTTTTGCTGTGTAGACACATCCATAGTGATTTGGGTCACTTGGTAAACTGGGCCCACGCAAACAAAATTTGGTTTAATACAGCCAAATGCAAGGTCATACAGCTTGTAGCAAGGAATGCAGGTAATACCTACAGAATGGGAGATTATATGCTCCAAAGCAGTGGCTCTGAAATGTGTTTAGAGGTCATAGTGGACAAGCAACTAAACATGAGCTCCCAGTGTAATGCTGTGGCAAATAGGGCTAATACAATCATGCAATATATAAATAGGGGAGTAATGAGTAGAAGTAGGGAGGTGATTTTACCTCTGTATACAGCATTGGTGAGACAGATATTGGAATAATGCATACAGTTCTGGTGTCCACATTTTAAAATGATGTTGAAAAACTGGAGAGTGTGTAGAAAAGAGCCACCCCCACCCCCCACAAAAATCCTCACAATGAGGGACTTAAAGAAGTTCAATCAGTTCAGCTTATCAAAAAGAAGATTGATAAATGGCTTGATTACAGTGTACAGCTACCTTTACAGAGTGAAAATACTGTGTACTTACAGGCTTTTTATCAGAGAAAGGCATAACAAGACCCAGTGGCTGGAAGCTGAACACAGACAAATTCAAATTAAAAATTAGGCACACCTTTTGAACAATGAAGGTGATTAACCACTGGAATCAAACATCACGGAAGTGATGGATTCTCCATCTCTTGATGCCTACAAATCAAAACTGGGTTATCTATCTGGAAGATACAGTTTAATCAAACACAAGTTATTGGATTCAGTACAGATTTGTAGATTCTAAGGCCAGAAAGGACCGTTGTGATCACCTAGTATGATCTCCTATGTAACACAGGCCGTAGGACTTCCCAGAATAATTCCTACAGCATATCTCTTAGAAAAACATCCAATCTTGATTTAAAAATGGTCAGTGATGGAGAATCCACCGTGATCTTGTCTGTGATGGGGAATCTCCCATGACCCTTGGTAAGTTGTTCCAATAGTTAATTACTCTCACTTTTAAACATTTATGCCTTATTTCCAGTCTGAATTTGTCTAGCTTCAACTTCCAGACATATCACGTTCTACCTTTCTGTGCTAGAATGAAGAGCTCGTTATTAAATATTTGTTCCCCATGTAGAGACTTAGAGACTGTAAACAAGTCACCCGTATTCTTCTCTTTGTGAAACTAAATCGCTTCAGCTCTTTGAGTCTATCACTATAAGGCTGGTTTTCTAATCCTTTCATCGTTCTTGTGGTTCTTCTCGGAACACTCTTCAATTTATCAGCATACTTCTTGAATTGTTGACACCAGAACGGGACACAGTATTCCAGCAGTGGTCACACCAATGCCAAATACAATTATAACTTCTCTACTCCTCTCCAGATTCCCCTGTTTATGCATTGCCAGAAGCTGGGAATGAACAACAGGGAATGGATCATTTGATGATTAGCTGTTCATTCCCTCCGGGCCACCTGACATTGGCCACTGTCAGAAGACAGGATACTGGGCTAGATGGACCTTTGGTCTGAACCGGTATGGCCATTCTTAGTTCTTATGATCCCATTAGCCCTTTTGCCACAGCGTCACACTGGGAGCTCATGCTCAGCTGATTATCCATCAGAACCCCCAAATCTTTTTTTATAGTCACTGCTTCCCATGATAGAGTGCCCCAGGGGTGTCTGTGTGGAATGTTTTGTCCTGTGATATACAGATCAGATGATCTAGTGGTCCCTTCTTGCCTTACACTCTATGGATCATCAACAATGTTGCCAATCTCAAGAGAGGAAAAATCATGATTTAGACCCCAAATAATCAGTTGAGGATTGACAAAGCAAGAGCTCCACCCCATCCCTATGCGAGAGTGTTGGGGGGAGGTGCGCATTGCCCTCCCCTCTTCCCGCTGCCAAGGAGTTCTAAGCTGAACATTTACAGCAATCCAGAGCAGTGCAAAGGGGATAGCTGAAAATGGAGATTCTGGCCCCAAGAGTTTTATCTTCGTGCAAAAGGTATTGTGATTAGATCACTCTTTTGGTTTTGATTTTAAGTTCAGGGTTTTTTAATGGTTATCTCAGAAAGGTTAAATGGATTTTGAGCACACTTTCCAAAAATAGTTTATCTTTGGCTGAATCTATGTGTGTGGCATCTCAGCCCAAAAGAAATTTTCTGGGAGAAATTAACATTCAAGTGTAAATGAACATTTACAGTGCCTTCTCAGTCTGAACTACTGCATTAGCTGTAACTATTTTGGTAAATTCTGAAATGTGTACACTTCAATAGAAGCAAAATTTTAGATTTTTTCCCCAAAAGAAGCCTCTTCAAATACTGGCAAATTGTTAAATTTGAATGGCAACATTTTTAGTTCTAAGAAAATGTTTAACCATTTCCTAGTGTACTACATTCATAAGAAGCAGCCACTTTAACTCAAAGGTGGGTTTTTTTTGGTGGTGAAGTGTTTAAAAATTTTGGGGGCCTAATTCAAAGCGCATTGAAGTTAATGTCCCATTAATTTCTGTGGGGTTTAGATGAGGCCCAGGTAACCCTGTATTTATATAGACTGTCTATCATAAAAGTTACTTATGGGAGGTGGTGGAACTGAAATTAAACATTTGTTTTGGTTCAGGTGTTACTTTCTGACTTTTTCAGTGGAAGTGAAGAAGCTCTGTCCAATGAAGACTGTGAGAATGTTTATCACTTGGTGTATTCAGCACACCGGCCGGTTGCAGTAGCAGCTGGAGAGTTCCTTCACAAAAAGTAAGCTACCTCTCATCCTGGAATGAGAAACAGATTCATGATAGCTTCCTGAGACCAGAAATGCCTAGTGAGATCTAGAAGTGACAGGTTGATATATAGTAAGTATGGCCTGATTCAGCAAAGCACTTAATCACAAGCTTAACTTTTTAAGCACTGACTTTCAATAGGAGTACTTGCATGCTGTGACAGGGTCGGGCCAGATGGCTACAGGAGAGTGATAGAAGGCAGATATATTAGCCCCAGGTTAAGTAGGTCCCTTTTCCCTGGGTAAGGTAACAGGGAAGGTTCCAGAACAATCAGGAACCTTCTGAAAACAAGACAGGTTGATTAGAACACCTGCAGCCAATCAAGAAGCTGCTAGAATCAATTAAGGCAGGCTAATCAGGGCACCTGGGTTTAAAAAGGAGCTCACTTCAGTTTGTGGTGCGCGTGCAAGGAGGTGGGAGCAAGAGGTGCTAGGAGCTGAGAGTGAGAACGTGTACTGTTAGAGGACTGAGGAGTACAAGCATTATCAGACACCAGGAGGAAGGTCCTATGGTGAGAATAAAGAAGGTGTTGGGAGGAGGACATGGGGAAGTAGCCCAGGGAGTTGTAGCTGTTGCACAGCTGTTCCAGGAGGCACTCTAGACAGCTGCATTCCACAGGGCCCTGGGCTGGAACCCGGAGTAGAGGGCGGGCCCGGGTTCCCCCCAGATCCTCCCAACTCTTGCTCAGACACAGGAGAAGTTGATCTGGACTGGGTTCACGAAAACGGCGAAACTGAGGGCTGCTGTGAATCTCCGAGGCGAGCAAATCCGCCAATAAGCACAAGACCCACCAAGGTAGAGGAGGAACTTTGTCACAATGCTTAAAGTTAAGCATCTACTTAAGTGCTTTGATAAATCAGGATTTATATCATGCTTTTCTTTCTGTACAGTTTAGACAGTAATTTCTATTAATTTAGGACATTAAAGTATAAACAAATATGATTGTATGTACTTGTTTGTAAAGATTTGTTAATTTATGTGCAAATCCCTTGAGTTTGTGTTGGGTTTTCATTGTAGCTTCTGGTACTACAAATTGTGGACATGCCTACATGATTGTATAATATACAGTTATTATTTTAAAGGCATTTATTTTACTCAACTTTGAAATAATAGGATACCAATTTACTTCCAAATATAGCAATTTTTAACAGGATTTTCTTATTTTAAAAACTACCTCTCTGGTCATTTTCTTGCATGTCAAAAAATTGAGTGAATTATTAGTGGTAGCTAGATACCTTTGATGCCAGGTGATCAGAGGTGTTGAAGTTTTTTCCTTCACTCTGCTGTATAGCATGGGAGAGCAGCTAACTCAAATACAAAGGGCCAGATCTCAACTGGTTGTTCCTTTGCAGTCTAGACCAGAACAATATTTTTAACACTCTGAAGTCTTTAATATTAATTTTCCCATCCCCATTTTTAGAATTGTTAAAGATTTTTGCAACTTTTTACAGAAATTTTTTTGTATAAGAATTCATTTTAATGGAATTTTTCAAACCAGGAAACACTTGAAAGAAAAGGCCTTATATACAACCAGCTGTTTATTTCACCAGCGATATTTTGTGTTCCCTTTGTTTGCATTTTGAAAATGAGGGTGTTTTTTTCCCCAACAATACCCTAGATTTCCTCCTTGATCAGGCACAAAAAACATGATTCTGTGCTTGTGGTATCAGTCTTTTACTATGAAAGTGGATGTGATGCAAATTCAGTAATATGACCTTACTGCATGATAGATAATGGAAAAGAGTTCTTTTATACATTGTAGTAAAATATCTTCAGTAATTAACAAATGTGGCAAAACAACTATGGAAAAAATCTGAAAGATAAATTAGTTTTTGTCTAACATGACAATTTCTCCAAGTGTGGAAAGTCTCTTCTGAAAGTCTCTTTTGAAAGTAATGTTATCCTATTTCCTATAAATAGGCCCACCAAAGTGTGTGTGTGGGGGCAAAGGGAGCAATTGTCCAGGGGCCCCGGTGATTTAAAAGGGCCTGGGGGCCTGCGGTGGCAGCCAGGAGCCCTGGGCCCTTTTAAATTGCCCGGGCAGGCTGCAGGGCACCTAGACGCGCGAGACCGCAGTGGTCCGTGGGGCCCAGAGCGGTCGTGCACACCTAGGAGTGACGGGCAGTCCCAGAAGTGACAGATTCGTCACTTCTGCCATGGGCCCTGTCCCCCTTAGGGATAGCCCTGGCGCCCAGAATTTCTGTTGGTGGGCCTGCCTATATATGTGTCCTTGAAGGACAAAAGTATTGAAGGAAAAACCATAACTGTGTTGCTCAGTTCTGCAGTTTACAATGTTTGCAAATTAGAAAAAAATTGGTTCCATAAATAAAATGTGAAATGTATCTTTCATCACCACCTTGCCCCTTTTGAAATGCACCCCCAGACAAGACTCTTCACCACCACTGCTTGTTCTCCAGTGTGCCCTCCACTCTTGGTTTCACATCCCCATCCCCATCCACCTGTTTTTCCTCCAGACTTCACATGCAAATGGGGCTTCCGTTATGTTGGCTTAATTTACATGTGACATGTTATCTCCTGTTTGGAAAAAAACCTGTTGCAGCTTGTCCTGGTTATACAGATTACAACATATTTTTAGTATGTACACATCACTCTCTACATACGTCTCTCAATGTTTATGATGACCAGTATTATATAAGCTTTCATTTGATACCTCACACAACATTCTAGATAGATAAATTCTATGACAGCAATGTTTTTGTTGTAATGAATGGGGTTGCTGACACAGAATAGTGAACGCTTTGTTAGCTGCTTCTGTGTCACAGCAACACCTAAAATCTGCAGGAAAAATTTATGGTGATGTGCTGAGGAGAGTACCTGAAATCCCTATCAAACCAGGTAGGGTCAGTAAAGTTCCTACAGCCAATCCTCACTTCTTAGGCATCTGCCAACACAGAAGAACACACAAATTGGTATACCAGATAAGGCCAGAGAGTCCATCTAATCCAGCACCTTGTTTCTAATAGTGGTCAGTACCAGGTTTTTTAGAGGAAGTGTAAGAAATCGCATAATGTATAATTATAGATTAGTTTCTTCCTAACCCCAAGCTATTAGTGATTAGCTTGTGCCCTGAAGCTTTAGGTTCTTGTTCGAGTGGTTGCTCATGTTCACTCCATATTAGGTGTGTGTGCTCGCTACATGCACCGGTGCCAGAAGTTTTTCCCTCAGCAGTATCCGTAGGGGACTGGCTCTGGCATCCCCGGAGTGGTGCATACATGCTGCGGTATAAGGGGTGCTGCCGGCTCCCTCCACCCTCAGTTCCTTCTTGCCGCCAGTGACGGTACTGGAACGTCTGCTGCTTCAGCTAGTGTTATCTCGTTCTCTGTTCATACAAACTCTGTAGAACTTGTAGTGTAGTTGTAGATAGTTGTTGTTACAGTTAGTTACCCTTAGATGTAGTTCTTGAAGTTCTCATAGTCCCGAACGGGACTCAGCCAGGGGATGGAGCATGCCCCGATCCCCCAGGCTTTAAGCCTGCAATCGCTGCAAATGGCCTGTGCCCCTCAGTGATCCATATACCAGCTGCCTAAGGTGCTTAGGCGAGGGGCCATAAGCGATAAGTGTCGTATCTGCAAGTCCTTCAAACCAAGGACAAAGAAGGAGCGCAATATCCGTCTAAAAGTGCTCCTAATGGAGTCGACACTCACTCTGGTAGCAGAACAGCAGTTCGAGTGTGCACCGAGCACCATGGCCTCCGTGCGCAGTGCTCCACCAGCGCTGTCCACAAGCCGGCACTTGTCTTCCTCCACGGCTCCAGTCAAGAACCCGAAAAAGACTGAGGGGAACATCTCCTACCTCCTGCAAGGGAAAGGAGAGGGCTGGGCATGAGCCAGGACCTGTGCCAGGCAGCTCAACGCTCCCTTCAGGAAGTCGGGCCCTAGCGCAAGTCGAGTGGTGCAACCCATCCCATACTTTGCCCGCGACTCCAGATAGCATTGCAGGCCCTGGCTAGCTTCAGGTGCCATTGACACCCGAAGTCCTTCAAGCAGCTCAAGAGATCCTGATGGTCCCTGTGCCACCCACACTGGCTCTAGTGGTACCCCAGTCTTGGGAAAACCCATGTTGGGACCTATGCATGTGTCGCTGCCGAGGGCCTGGTACTGATCATGGGACCGATCAGGGATCAGAGAGAGCTGATTGCTGGGCCATCATCGCCTGTCTCCAAGAAGGAGGTCGCCTTACTCAGGAAGATCCTCCCAGCAATTGGCTCATAGTAGCTCCCGGTCCCATTTGACGTCCCTGTACCAGTCGAGTAGCGTGAGGCATGGATCGTCGGGTGTCCAACGCAGATCCGCCAAACGCCGTCGGTCCCTGAGACCCTGACCGGCACCGGTCAGACAAGAGCCACCACTCTGCTGAATCCTGGTCACCTGGTACCGACTGCTCTTCTTATAGCTCCAGTATGGAGCAAGGTTCCCTGACTTCAGGACAAGCCCCGATTCCTGTGGTGCCGCCTACATCATCAGCACCGAAAACAGTGGCCGGCGCCATGGTACTCGTGAAACCCTTGGGGGTTCACCCATCATTCCCAGGCTGCCCGATCGGTGTCTGGAGCTTCGGAGAGGCCAGTGGTCTCGGTATCTCGTTCCCCTCTGCTGCTTGAGGCTTGGGGGGGTGGGGGGTAAGACTCCACAGGTCCAGGAGGATCCAGGGAAGCAAACTGGTGGACTACCAGTGGAAGTGGAGATTCTCACGGCACCGGCATCATCCTCGTCGTCGCCAGATGAGGCTATCACAGGGCCCCCTCACCCAGTTCCTCAGGATGACACCAAAGCACACCGAGAACTTTTGAAGATGGTCGCTTCCAACCTGGGGCTTCAGGCAGAGGAATTGGAAGAGCCCTCGGACTCTCTGTTTGACGTCTTCGGCTCCTGCCAAATGGCTCTACCGCTTCATGAAGGGGTTTCTAAAATCACTAATGCCCTGTGGCAGACTCCCTCTTCCCTGGCCCCTATCTCAAAAGGGCTGAACGCAAGTACTTTGTGCCTACCAAAGGGCATGAGTTCTTATACTCCCACCCAGCCCCCAATTCCCTTGTGGTCGAGGTAGTTAACCACAAGGAGAGGCAAGGACAATCTGGAGCGACCCCCAAAACTAAAGCCTTGAGGAAGCTGGATCTCTTTGGACATAAGGTTTATTTGTCTTCCAGCCGTCAGCTGAGAGTGGCCAACCACCAAGCCCTCCTTGGCCGATATAACTTCAGACGTGGCAAGCCATGGCCAAGTTCGAAGGGTCGCTCCCTGAAGCTTCCAAGAAGGATTTTCAAGTGATCCTTGATGAAGGCATGACTGCGGCCAGGGAGGCCTCCAGGTGGCGTCAGATGCTGCTACTCTGGCTGCCCACGCCATGGCTTCTGCTATCTCCATGCGGGGAGCCTCTTGGCTGCTCCTCTCTGGGTTGTCCACCGAGGCCCAGCAGTCAATGCAGGACTTGCCCTTCAACGGCCAAGCCGTATTTGTGGAGCAAACAAACAGCAAGTTGCATGGCCTCAAGGACTCCTGCACCACCCTGAAAACCCTGGGTCCCTACATCCAGGGGAGCCAGTCTTGGCAGGACCAGCCCCACAAATGAGCCAAGGTCTACAAACACTGCCTGAGCCACCCACATCCACCCTCTGCCCAATCGGGCTTGACCCGTAACAAGCAAGAGGCCAAACGGTCGTTTTGATGGTGCGCCCCAGGGCAACCTACCAGACTATTCCCTGGATCCATTTTTCCCAGTGTTCTCCAACTACCTTTCCTTTTTCCTCCCTGCTTGGACTGCTATAACTTTGGACCGCTGGGTCCTTAGCACAGTGGAGCAGGGTTATACCCTTCAGTTCCTTTCTACCCCCATTCCCACCCACCTTCCAGGTCTCTCTTCAGGGACGTTTCTCACAAGAGTCTCCTCGTGCAGGAGGTAGAGGGGTTACTACAGCTGGGTGCGATCGAAGAAGTTCCTCTCGAGTACAGGTTCTATTCCCGGTACTTTTCAATCCCAAAGGCCAAGGGCGGTCTACAGCCCATCCTGGACCTGAAAGACCTCAACAGGTATATGAAGAAGCTTACATTCCACATCTCCCTGGCTTCTATCATCCTCTCCCTGGATCCGGGGGACTGGTATGTCGCCCTCGACTTGAATGACGCATACTTCCACATAGCAATCTTTCAAGGATACGGATGCTTCCTCCAGTTTACGGTGGGCCCCCACCACTACCAGTTTGTCGTCCTCCTGTTCGGCCTGGCGACAGCACCGAGAATATTTATCAAGTGCATGTCGGTGGTAGTGCTGAACTCAGGTGCCAGGGTATCCAGATCTACATGTACCTCGATGGCTGGCTGGTCAAGGGCAGCTCTAGGTCTCAAGTCCAAAGGTATGTCGTGGTGCTTCAAGCCATGTGCCGCTCCCTGGGCCTCCTGGTAAATGACAGAAAGTCGATGTTAGTGCCGGTGCAGAGGATACAGTTCATTGGAGTGGTCTTGAACTCAACCCGCGCCAGAGCGCTCCTGCTGCTGGAAAAGTTCCAGACATTAACAGACCTCATTGTGGAAGTCTCTGCGTTCCCCCTGACTAAGGCCAGGGTCTGTCTGCATCCGCTGGGTCACATGGCAGTGTGCACTTACGTTGTCCGCCATGCCAGGCTCCAGATGCGGCCCACGCAACAATGGCTGGGGACGGTCTATTCCCAGTCCTGGAACACCCTGGAAAAAATTATCATTCCCCGGGCAATACTTACCTCGCTGTGATGGTGGACCGACAACAGGACAGTCCTAGAGGGGGTTCCGTTCGACAACCCCCCTCACTCCATCGAGTTGATGCTGGATGCCTCGGACCTCAGCTGGGGGGCGCATCTTGGCGACTTCTAGACACAAGGGATGTGGTCCCCGGAGGAGGCGAAGTTGCACATAAACGTCAAAGAGCTCAGAGCAGTTTGGCTGGAATGCGGAGTCTTCCTATCCCACCTGTTGGGCAAGGTGGTGCAAGTCCTGACGGACAATACAGCCTTGATGTTCTACATCAGCAGGAATGGGAGAGCGCGCTTGTTGGCTCTCTGTGAAGAGGCACTCCGTCTGTGGGACTTCTGCATAAGCCATGAAATCCACCTGGAAGCTTCTCACCTTCCTGGCGCTGGTGGATCAGCTCAGCAGGGACTTCTCCACCACGAGTGGTTGCTCCACCCGGAGGTAGCCTGCATGATCTTCCAGAGGTGGGGAACTCCCCAAGTGGACCTGTTCACCACCAGACAGAACAGGAAGTGTCCTTGGTTCTGTTCTTGGCAAGGTCTGAGCAGGGGATCCATCTCTGACACCCTCTTTCTGTCATGGTTGGGGGGACTGATGTACGCGTTCTTGCCGATTCTGCTCATCAGCTAGGCACTGACAATGATCAAGAGAGACAAAGCACAGGTTATCATAACCCTGGCATGGCCTCGCAAACGCTGGTTTGGCACACTCATGAGCCGGGCACAAGGCCCCTCCCTGGCCCGTGCCCAACTGTCTGGACCTGCTGTCACAGGACCACAGTCGGCTATTGCATCCCAATCTCGCGTCCCTGAACCTCTCAGCCTGGATGCTGCGTGACTGAACCCAGAGAAATGGACCTGTTCGGATGCGGTTCAACAGGTCCTCCTAGAGAATAGGAAGCCCTCAACCAGACTGACGTACCTGGCCAAGTGGACGAGGATTTCCCACTGAGCTTCTGAGCATGGCATCTCTCCCTCGCGTTCTTCCGTTCAGTCCATCTTGGACTACCTGCTTCACCTGAGGAACCAAGGTCTGACACACTCCTCCGTTATAGTGCGCCTCAGCCATCTCTGCTTTCCATCCTCCGATCCAGGGCCAGATGGTGTTTTCTCATGACATGGCGGTCAGATTCTTGAGAGGCCTCAAGAGACTCTTCCCGCAGGTGTGGAGCCCTGTCTCACAGTGGGATCTTAGCTTGGTCCTCTCCAGGCTAATGGGCCACCCTTTGAACTGCTGGGCTCCTGCTCCCTTTCCCACCTGTCACAGAAAATCTTTTTCCTGCTGGTGGTGACGTCGGCAAGATGAGTTTCTGAGATTAAAGCCTTGACCTTGACCCGCCGTACACGGTCTTTTACAAGGACAAGGTTCAGTTGCAGCCACACCCAGCCAGTTTGCACAAAACTAAGTAAAAGTGAAGATTAAAAAACATACAAAGGTTGGACTGTAACTCATTTTTATCCTCAATATTTTTATGAAATAAAGGTCAGTGTTGGGGTGGGAGGAAGCCTCCTTTCATAGTTAGCATTTTGTTTAAATACTTGAGTTCAGTTTATGATTACTGAGCCATGGTTAAAGCAGGCTGCAATCCAGTTTAGAGCCTCCTACATACAGTTAGTTCTTATATTGGTAGTGTCACAATAACATTGTTTTTCAGCAAGATAGCTATACCAGCACAAGACTTAAAAACTTTAAAATACCAGCTATAATATAAACATTTTACACTAGTACATTTCATAATTTTTTCATTGTGTGAAGTGTTTCTGGCCCTGTGGTGCTGAACAAATGCAGTTTGTTTGTTTTTTAGGGGAAATGGTTTGGTTTTTTTAATGTATTTTATGAATGAACATGTTAGCCATAATGTTGAGCAAACAAAGCTGTTTAATATAAATATTATAACTCCTGTTACTTATTTCTAGACTGTTTAGCAGGCATGACCCCCAGGCAGAAGAAGCATTAGCGAAGAGGAGAGGACGGAACAGTCCAAATGGAAACCTCATTAGGATGTTGGTTCTTTTCTTTCTTGAAAGTGAGGTAAAAACATCTCTGATACCAATTTTATATATTTAGCAAAACATGAAACTTATTTAAGGTGATTGATCAACTTTTACAAACAGGTTTTAATGCGAGTGACACCATATGCATTGGATCCCCTTCTCCTTGTCTGTAAAGTAAACTCAAACCAATATCCTCCCTAGGATTTGTTTTACTCTTGCCTGTCTTCAGTGTAATCAACTCTGCTGTCCCCACTCTGGCTACTATCGTTCACCAGAATGTATATTTTGGTGGTGCCTATTGCAGGACAAACTAAAAGAATGAGTCTGTGGAATGTGCTTTAAAAAAAGGAAGCAATCATATTTTCTGGGTAACTTTATTTTAACCAATCCCAAAAAGGAACAAAATCTAATTAAAGTCTCACTGCTTGAGTGTCTTCCAGACACCCTTTGGAGGCATTTATTTATTTATTTTATGGTCACACCAAATGTGTGCTAGTCACTTTCCGGACATTAAAGAAGTCTGGTGCCTATTCCAGGGAGCTCACAATCTAAAAACAGATAGACAGACTCGTAGGCAGAAGATACTAACAGGGTAACAAAAACAAGGCAATGTATATACAAGTTAATGCCATTCACTGTAAGCTGCAGAGCAGAAATTGGTCTTAAAGGGGACTTAAATATAAGTAGGGTAGCAGCCTTCTGATGGGTTCAGGAAGGTTGTACAGTGCATAGGAAGTTGCATGATCGAAAGCATGGAGGTGACTGTAAGAAGTTGACAAACAGACGAGCCTGGGAACATTGGTGGAGTGGAGAGATAGAGGCAGCATAAAATTTGAAAAGGGAGGGACAGAAATGTGGAGAGCTTTGAAGGAAGCTTTATTCAATAGTAAGTAGATAGCAAAGGAAGGATTGGAAGAGGGGAATGACATGATCAAATCTGTGGACAAGGAAGGGCAATGTTTGTGTTTGAGAAGCCAGAAAGGAGGGTGTTTCAGTAGCATAGGCAGGATATAATGAGGGCTTGTACAAGAGGTTTGGTTGTGGGAGTGGAAAGAAACAGATGGATCTTAGCAATATTGAGAAGTAAGAAGGGGAAAGATTTGAATATAGTCCAATGGGTACTAACATCTCCCAGAAACTCACAAGTAGCTAGTGGGGATCAAGGAGCCATGAGTGCAACCTTTAGTGAGATACTTAACTTATAACGTGGGCCACTGCTGTCTACACTGGTTTCTGCCACTGGAAGGTTTTGAAGCATAGCCCTATGTCGAGTAGATTGCCATATCTAATCTAGGTTTGTGATGGAGAGAGGTATGTATGTGTCCTCAGCATAAAATGATCACTGAAGCAAGATGAGATCTCCCAGAGACAGGGTTTACAGTGAGAAGAGAAAGGTCTAAGGGCAGAATCTTGGGTGACCTGCACACAGAGCAGAAGGGAGGAGGAGGCTCTGCCAGAAGGACACTAACAGAATGCTCAGAGAAACGTGAATATGTGCCTCAAAGTAATTACAGCAAAAATCATTGCAAAATAAAAACATAAGGAAATGGGTTTATTTGTTTGCTTCTTCCAGGAGAGAGGTCTCTAGAGCCTGATTCTTTCTGTGTCTCTCCCTTGGTCTGTCAAAGGTGCTGTTGTTATACATTCCTCACATTCCATCAGACCTTGCTGGAAGCTAGGTCTACTGTTATGGCAGCCATGATGAGCTTCAGTTCCCAATGTGCTTTGCTCCATTGAAACTCAGAGAGATTACCAAGAGCCAGCCTTGTCCCACCCCACTGAGGAGAGAGGAGAATTCAGCTCATGGAACTCTAGCCTTGGTCCCTAAAGCCAGGTTCAGCAAAATGTGCTTTCTTGTGTAAACCATATAGTTTCCCTGAGACCACTTCTTCTGCCTCAGTGCCAGTGTCTGCCTTTGCTGTCAGAGAGATGTTTCTTAAAGACAACCTAGAATAGTGTGGTGCTAGCTTAGCAGGCTACCCTTCATAAGGATTGTGAAGGACATGGGGCTGGTATGTAATAATTTATGAATACTGTATGTGACCTGGTTATTGGGCTCATAATTGTATAGCTATTTTGGCTCACTGGGAATTTTTACTGTACGCATATGTGTCTTAGTTTAATAGCAGGAGGTTGGGAGATAAGCAGGAAGGCCAGACAATGGCTCCAGCTAAAATACCTCCTGGTAAACACTGCAAGGGCTAAGAGAGAATACCAGAACTATTAACTGTGAAGAACCTAATTCCTTGGCTCCAGCTAAATTACACTGTTTGTTTGCTCTGGCTGGGAGCCAAAAGATCAATAAGACACAAAGACTCTCAGATTAGAATCAATCATAGAATATCAGGGTTGGAAGGAACCTCAGGAGGTCATCTAGTCCAACCCCCTGCTCAAAGCAGGATCAATCCCCAATTTTTGCTCCAGATCCCTAAATGGCCCCTTCAAGGATTGAACTCACAACTCTGGGTTTAGCAGGCCAATGCTCAAACCACTAAGCTATCCCTCCCCCCTTAGAGGTGAGGTAATTATCAGGGAGCTGTTCAGGGGGAACAGGCACACACAGAGACCATCCTTGGGAGTCTGAACAAATTAGGCTTTCCAGGGAGATGGTAAACTTTAGATAAGATATCTGTTTGTGGTGTTGGTTGTAGCTATGTTGGTCCCAGGATCTGAGAGAAACAAGATGGGTGAGGTAATATTTTGGACCAGCTTCTGTTGGTGGAATATATAAGCTGTCAGGCTACACAGAGGTCTTCTTCCTTCCCCAGACCAGAATAAGAGTTCTGTATAGCTCAAAAGCTTGTACCTTCCACCAACAGAAGTTGGTCCAATAAAAGATATTACCTCACCTACCTTGTCTCTTTAGATAAGATAGACATCCATGTAGCCTTTTTATTGTTTTTAACCCCTTTTCTCTTACATTATGCTTTGTGCCTACTGTTGAAATTAAACAGTACTTTGATTTGAAAGGGCTGTCCGATTGCTTGTGTTTACCACTGGTTGCAAACTCCCCAAGGAAAGAACCAAAGATACCCAAACCCAGTCATACCTGTCCATAGGATACTGTAGCCCAGGACCCAGTTTTAGAGTGGGAGAGTACAGGGATTCCACTCCAGGAGAGGTAAAGGCACAAGGTCTGAACACCTATGGAGGTGCACTCGGGAGGGCGGGGGGGTGGGGGCAGAGGTACAGGTAGCCCTGTGACCATGACAAGCATCAAAGAGCTTTTATATCCCATTTCAGTTCCTCTTAGAACAGCCCATCAGTACAGAAGTTTATGAAAGCTGGCACTTACATCAGTCTCTAACACCCAAGGTTTCTTTCTTTGGGGGTCAGCACCATACTTGGTAATTAGTCAAATCAGGATGCTGTGGTTTTACTTGTTGATGGTAGCTCATGATTTTCTTACAAGTCAGTGGAAGTGAATGGCTATTCTTTCCAGAATGATTTTTCTCAGTTTAACTGAATGGTGTTATTATAAAGAAACTTCTGATGGGATTTTCAGAAACACTCAACATTGGCTTAATTCTGCACCCATTTAGGTAAATGAGAGTTTTACCATTACTTTTAATGAGACCCGAGTTAGGCCAATGCTGAGCAGTTTTGAAAGTATTGTCCATTATGTATCCAGATCTCAGAGCTACACTCAATAGGTATTTGGTTCCTGTTCCGTGTGTATGCTGAAAAGTGGATAGGTCTGCACATAAAGTGAAAAATCTTTATAATAATTTCTTGTCCATAAATAATGCCTTTCCTCCTAAAATTTTTAACATTTCTTAGATAAATGTATCCGATCCAGTTGCTGTTGTTGAGCTATGTTATTAAACAGTAATCATTAGTTTCAAACTTTTAGCAGTCTAGTTGTAAAGTGTTATGTTGAAAGAACACTATTGTGTAATTTTTCATTATTACAGTAGATATTGTGATGCTTAAGATGTATACTATATTAAAACTAACATGAAATTCCCTATGCCTATTACATACTGTTAATAAAAGAAAAATAAACACCTCGATAGAATGTGTCTCTTCTTCTCCCCCCATCCCCCACTGTCCACTATTATGACACCTTAACTCTACTGAAAAGTGTGACAAGCATTCTGGTGGGATTGGGGGTTAGACTAGATGACCCTTGCAGTCCCTTTTAACCATATGATTCTATGATTCTTCTCATGTCATGATACAAGCTGTGACCTGGAAGACACCTGCAAGTAAAGTGTCATATAAGAAAAGAGCCCTCATTTCTTTCTCATACTCCACTCACCCTTTCCATAAAATAAAAGTTTCACCATGGTTATGCAGTTACATGGCTTTTTGTTGGAAAGTGGACCTTCCAAAATTAGTTTCAAATTTAGTTTTTCTTCTTAGTGATATAAGAACACTGTCCTCACTCAAACCATTATAATAGTTGATGAAGCCCTGTTTGAACCAGAAAGCTTTATTGACATTTGATTTGTTATTTCTAGTTGCATGAACATGCAGCTTACTTAGTGGATAGTTTGTGGGAGAGCTCTCAAGAACTGCTGAAGGACTGGGAGTGCATGACAGAATTGCTATTGGAAGAACCAGTTCAAGGAGAAGAAGGTATTTGTGTCACTTTGTTAAATACATTAAATTGATGTAATAAAACATGGTTAATTCTTCTTAATAAAAATGCTGTTAATCTTTGGATGATATGAATGTCTGATTCCAATCCTACATTTAGAAGTGATATGCAAAATGGAAATATTATATTTTAATTAATCTGATTTTTGGGAGGGGTTAATGCAGATTTTCAAGTAGAAGGCAGCACATTAAATGGGAACTGCCTTAATTCGTCCTCAAGACACAGTGATCAAAGGGACACTTTTTTTTTTGTTTCCTATTTAATTGAAACAATGGCATTACTAATTGCTCACTAGTTTTCATCTTGCTGTTTTCTTGCCTCCTTATTCTGACATTGTCTACAGTTAGAGGCCAGCACCTTCTTTTCTTATCTGAACAATGATGTGACTAGCATGTTATTGGGCACTTTAAACTGGGTAATTATAATAATAATATGGCTTTGAATAGAGCCAATACTTCAAGTGATAATTATTGAATTTAAGGGTTTATATAAAACATTGCTTTATCAACAACAAGTTTATTGCTAAAAACAACTATGTCTGCAAAAGTGCCAGTTTATTCAGATGTAAAAACTAAATCTAGAACTATTCAAATGTTGAGAAAAGAGGGGGAAATGGAATCTTGCTGCTGAATTCCTTTGCTGAATCTAGTGTAATGAATGAAATAAAAATAGATGCCTGTGTTTGTGCATACCATCATGGGAATATATGTTAACAATAGACTTATCAAGCCTGAAAGACAATACTTTCCAAATACAGTTCTTCTGTATCTCATATTGAATTCCTCTATTGATTTTTCTGACATTGTAATTAGGAAATCTACTATCTGAACAATCTATTAATGAACGTTAACTCATTGCTCTTTGGTTAACAACTAAGAGTCGTTGCTAAGTTCAGTTTCTCTCCTGTGATGAACACTCAGGAGAGGCCATCAAGGAGTATGCTCCCTGATTTTGTGGACCATTTGTGGACCTGCCCCAGTGCAAGCCAAGGGCCAGATGTATCTTATGCCAGCTGAGAATTGATGCAATAGAGCTGTGCTCCACTCCTTTCTGACTCTCTCTGTGCCTGTGCATCCCAGTGCCAGGGTGGAGAGAACAGTTGCTGCAGAAGCTGATTCTATGAGCTTTATGCCAGATGAGAGATCCTCTCTGCTGGGCCAATTCACAACTGGTCTCCTACAAGGAGATTCCAGCTCCATAGCACCAATCAGGTAGTGCAAAGGAACAGGATTGTTGTAGAGATTTTGGCCCAAATTCAAGTTCTTTAACGTTTCTTTGTAAATCATTGCTGTGATTAGGGAATTATGGTGGGTATTATAGTTGAGGCTCATTACTTTTTGAAACTCTCAACCTTGGGAATGAAATTTTCCATGCTTGGCCACTGCCTCAAGGTGAATTATTCAGGAAAATTTGAATGTAAACAGTTCAAGTGTTTTTGAATGAGAGGTAAAAGGAAAATATGTATTCCCCCATCCCCATTTTTGGATCTTTCTTGCAGCTGAGGAGCAGTGCATGGCCTCATTTAAAGAAAGTTGGATTTAGTTTGATTACATGATTATTCAAACATAAATAACTCACTGAACACACACAGTAGATATTTTTCAATTGTTCTTTGAATGGTTGCAGACTTGTATTCCTCTCGGGTGTGTGCTGGCCCAGCAAGCTGAAGCTGGAGAACTTTGCTTAGCAGTTCCCATCAGGGTAGTCCATGCACTCTCTGGCTCTTCATGGCCCCTCCCGAGTTTATTTAAGGGTAGCATTGTCCCAATGCCCCTCTGTTCCTCCTCATGGCTGTGGCTTGAGTCAGAACTTTCAGTGGGGTATGTTACGTTAGGCTTTGGTGTCAGTGATTTTTCTGTGAATGTGTGTCCATAGTTATTTAATTACAGTTAGTAGTAGTAGTACACTTAGTAATTAGTTATGTTAATTATTTAGTTAAATAGTATTTAGCCCAGTGCAATGCCATCGCCAGATTTCAAACACAGTCCATAATGTGGGGTAACTATCCCTAATAGTGATCCTCACACTCGCTGTTTACTGTGTCTCAGAGAAGGGCAAACATAAAGGAAAAGTGTTCCATTTGTAAGTTGTTCAAAAAGAGAATGCACATAGCCAGAGACATACACCAGAAGCAGCACCTTATGGAGCAAACCAAGAGGCCCGTTTTGATGCTGGGAGCCTCCACAGATCACCTAGTCCCTCAGAGAACCTCAGAGCTGGCATAGGTGTTACCCGGGGTTTTCAGAACCCACAGCAGGGGCAACTTAACTATTTCACTCCAGGCAGTGTCAGGAATAAATCAATAGGAACCCAGCAATTCTGTCTGATCAAGGTTAAATACAAGTAAGCATGCTCTTATCTAACATGGCAGTTTATTAGATTTAAGCACACACAGACATAAGCAATAGGTTTAAAACATCCCACATATTTACCTAACATCTGGAATGGTATTGAGTAATTAACAGCAGGATCGCAGTGGCGAGTTACTCACTTGCTGGGGAGAAAGGGTGTCAGGAAAAATGTCTCTCAAGATGGCTTCAGAGGACTGATCCAAAGTACACTCTATTATCTAGACTTTTATAACTAACTTCTACAAAACACATAGGTCATAATGACCCCTACTAAATTATCAGTTTTCCTGCTTTCAATAAACTTTTAATATCAGAGGCGTCTAGATTCAACATTTTCCAACCACCAAGATTTTCGGTCTCCGTTGTTTACTTGTCTGTCCCCTGCCCCCATTCTGATTAGCAGAAACTGCCAGCTAGATATGATCTTGTATCTAAAAGCCCACTTCAAATTAACCCTTAACTATGTGGTGTTCTATTTCATTAATTCATGGTGGCTGAATGCACATAATATGGTTGAAATTGGCTTGATCACATTCTGGGGTCTACACACCCCTCAAATCCAGGGCAACACAGACTGCTGTTGCCCAGCCATACTCTGACTCTTCTCTGAGGAGAAGAGATCATTCTTCCTCTGGTCCTTTGAGGAAGAGGACTTACAAGACTGACCTGAGCCATTCCAAAACATGGAGAGATTCCTCCTCTTCTAAGAAAAGTGCAGGCCATAATCAGGATTGCTTGGGTATACAGGATAGAGCAGGGCTGTCTGCCTGCTTTCTTGTATTGAGACAAGATCAATTCAGCAGCACACAGTCAACTCTAGTACCATTTGCAGGTCATCCCTCAAGTTCCGTACCAAAAAACATCAGTCTCAGTATCAACCATATTGACCCCACAGGCTTATCAGGAAGCATCAGACTTGCTTTACCTCTTTGTTAATTCAGGAGTGTTCAGCTGTGGTGGTTTCTTCTGCACCTTGGGCAAGCAGCCAATTTGATTCTCCTTTCGAGGGCAGCATACTGCTTGCCAACTTCCTGATTATATCCCATCCATTTGGGAACAGGCTATCCTGCTTCTACAGGTCTTGGGAAACAGTAACTATGTACAAATGGATATTAAGCATTGTGGGATAGGGATATGCCATCCAATTCCTGTCCATCCACCTTTTTTCACCTCCTGCCTCATCCCTTTTCAGGGAACCCTGTCATGAGTCTCTGCTTCTTCAGCAGATTCAGACTCTGCTTGCTTTAGGAGTTATAGAAGAAGTTTCCCTTCAGCATCGAGGAAAGGGATTTTACTTACATTATTTCCTGATCTGCAAGTCCAAGGGAGGGGTGAAATCTATTCTAACCTCCAAGGTCTCAACAAGTACTTCAAGTATATGGGATTATGTATGGTAACCTTGCTATAATTATCTCCATATTAGATTAAAACAACTGGTTTTCTGTCCTCCATCTTCAGGATGCCTATTTCCATGTGGTGATTTTTCCCATCCCACAGAAATTTTCTGAGATTTGTACTGGCAGGTCAGCATTATCAATACACATTACTCCCCTTTGGCCTATCCTCAGCCCCGTGTGTATTTACCAATGCATACCTGTAGGGGCAGCCTATGTAACATTAAGAGGTGCAATCCAGACCAGTGAGAGATTGTGTCACTTCTTGTCCTGTAATCCTGAGTGCCCTAAAATGCACTGATTATGGAGATCCCTGTCTGGACATTCCCAGTCACCATACAAGCATGCACTAAGTATCTTTGTTTTAAGCATCCCTGGTTCAGCATCTCTGACTTCAGCAGCCTGCTTGTTACATCATAGCCAGACACTGAACTCCGTCAGCCTTGGTTACTACTAGCCGAGTGACCCCCAACACACACCCCAATCCAGATTTCCCCAAAACCATCTGCCCTGAAATGTCCAGCCTTCTACTGGAACTTTTAGGGAAGTAAAAGTTACCCCATTAAAGAGACAAAAACACAGCAGTTTGTTAACTCCAGTTAAAGCAACAATCACTTCAGTTCAAACAAACACTGGCTTGGTTTAGATTAAATGTAACATGTTTGTTGGCAAAAAGAGATAAGATTGTAAGTGAATTCAAGTGTAAGGGAGAAAGTCAAAAATGGTTACAAGCAAATAAAAGTGAAAAATGCTTTCTAATGACTTCAATCTTGGTTCAAGGTAACATTCTTACTACACTTCCTTCCAGTAAAATGGCTGACCACACCCTGGGTCAGAATCACAGTGGTCCATACTGATCTTAAGTCTACAAAATGTTTAAGAAATTGCCAGAAAATAGACATTATTTTCTGCCAGTGAAAATGATGGAGAAAAAAGGGTAGCGGAGAATATCATTAACCTCCAGACTTGCTGAGGCTGCTTTTCAAAAGTGAAGGGAAAATCCTACATCAAGTAAAATTGTTCATCCTTGTACATTCCCCATCAAAATATCCACATGGCTTGGTGGAAATATGCAGGGTCAGTTTTCCAGGTGGGGTAGCTGAGGAACAGAGCTAATGACTTGCCAGAGATTATAATTAGTAAATTTGTGGCAAATCTGGCACAAGACACCCTGGTCATTGAGGTGGCAAGATCCATAGAGTTTATACACTAGAGCACAATGACTCTTAGAAATTTGTTCAAAGCTCTGCCCTTGGTTAGTAAAATGTATGTAATAATTCATAACCTCATTTGTAAATTGATTTGATGGCTGCAGGTGAAGAAGCACTAGGTGAGTCCAAAATACGGGCATAAAAATCAATGGAGTAATTTGGTGTAGAGTAATTCACTCCCTTTCAACCTAATTTTTCACTGCCATGCACCTTTTGTGGACATTTACATCTGTTTAAAATGAATAAAAGGTGGGTGAAATATGCAAAGCAGTAGAGAATGCGGCCCAATATTTTCAGTGACATAATTTAATAGGCTAACTACAATGCTGTGGCCTGGTGGGTTTATCAAAGACTTTGGAAGCAGGAGACCTGGCTTCTAGTTTTGGATTTGATGCTTAATTTGCTATGGCTATTTAGAGAGTAGGTGAAAATAGACTTTGCTGTTCACACTTTCATATCTAAGTGACATATGTGAGGAAAGAACAAGAATATCTTGTCAGATGCGCACTGAAAAAGTAAGTGCTTAGCAGGAATCATTGTTAGCTTCACCATTTACATTTTTAATTTAAGTTGTTTATATTTTTAAACTACCTTCATTTATCTGAAGAAACCAAAATATAAAACATTATATAAACTTGGGAAATTCCAAAACCAAAAAATTTTGTTTCAAAAGTCAGTTATGATTTTTAGGTATAGTTATCTATCACATTATTTATAAAATCCAAGCTCTTAAAATCTAATCCTGGTAAACATGATGAGCAAGAAATGTAGAAGTGCTTAAATGACTTAGGCAGACTCGCCCTGTGTCCCACCCTCCCAATTCTTAAGTCATTTAGGTGCCTTTTTAAAATCCCACTCAGTATTTACAAACATCATCATCATTTTAATGTAAAATACATAAAAACTAAAAGAAAAAAAACACATTGATGACTGCATTATTATAAATTTGAAATAAATAATAATATTGATCACTGTTGTAATAGCTTTTTCTAAAAGGGATAAACCAAGGCGCAGTAAAGTTAAGCGACTTGCCTAAAGTTACCCAATTCAATGGCAAAGTCAGGAATAGAAGTTGGGAGTTGTTGCTCTGAGTACACTGCTGTTATCACTAGACTACACAAAGGCCCCATCCAGGCAGACACCTGTTCCGGTGCAGAGCTCCAATGGCTTTAGTATTTCAAAGGCTACCGTGTTGTTATTTAAAAGAGTAAAGGTGATGAACAGGTCTGTTACCCTGACATTGATCACAGAAATATGGTACAGCTGCTCTAAATTTCATCCAGGAAGGAAGGAACAGATGATCATAAATCCATGTTGAATGGTATTAATTTTATTGAAAATGGATCTTGTTAAACAAACTTGATATCACTGTTTGATGAGACTGCAAGCTTTCTTGGTAAAGGTGTTGGACTATGTTGTACTTGTAAGCAATTTCACTTAGTACTGCAAGACATGCTAATTTTAAAAAACTAGCATTATGCAAAATTAGTGTAGTACATATTAAATTGATTAGAGGCTGGCTAACTGATAGATCATAAAATGTAATTGTTAGTGGTGAATTGTTATTGAATGTGTGTGTTTCTAGTGGGTTCGCACAAGGATTAGTCATTGGCCTAGTGCTATTTAATATTTTTATCAATGATCAGGAAGAAAGTATTAAATGATTCTTGCTAAAGTTTGCAAATGACAAAAATTGGTCAGGGGATGAATATGAGGAGGACAGGTCATTGTTACAGAGTAATCTGGGTAAATTGATAAGCTGGGCACAATTAAACAACAGTCATTTCAATACAACCGAATGCAAGGCCATATGTATGTAGGAACAAAGAATGCAGGCCATACTTACAAGGTAGGGAACAATATCCTGAAAAAACGGTGACTCTGAAAAGGACTTAGTGGTGATAGTGGCTAATGAAGTGAACCTGAGCTCTCAGAGCAATGCTGTGGTTAAGGAGGCTAATGCAATCCTTGGACATATAAACAGAAATTTCAAGCAGGAGTAGGAAGATGATTTTATGTATGTGGGACTCATGATTTCTAGCATCCACACTTTTTAAAAGGATGTTGAAAAATTGGAGAGGATTCAGAAAAGGGCCACAAAAATTATTTGAAGGCTGGAAAACCTGCCATAGGGTGAGAGACTTAAGGATCTCAATCTATTTTGCTTGTAAAAGAGACAGTTAAGGGGTGACTTGATTACAATCTATAAGTGCCTACATGAGGAGAAGATCTCTGATGGTAGAGGGTCTTCTAATCTTGCAGAAAAACACAAATCAGGGTACAATGGGTGGATGGTGAAGTTAGATAAAGTCCAACTGGAAATAATTTATGAATTTTACAGTGAGTTTAATTAACTACTGGAACAATCAATTAAGGGAGTGTGATGGATTCTCCATCACTTGAATTATTTTAATCAAAGCCAGTTGCTTCTTTAAAAGATTTCTAGCTCAACCAGAATGTATGGGCTTAATAGAGGAATCACTGGATAGAACTCTGTAGCCTATGTTCTGGAGGAGTTCAGAGTAAAGGATCATAATGGTCCCTTCTGGCCTTCAAATCTGTTAAACCAGGAATTTCTAATAATGGTGAAATAGATTATTTTGAAAAGCTTATATAATGGTACTGAATAGATTGTATTCTAAACTAACATTTAGCCTCAGGGTAGAATTTGCAGAAGTACCTAAGTCCCATTTTCAACATTGACCTTAGGTCCAGATGTTCAAAGGTATTTAGGTGCCTAATTAGAATTTCACAAGCACCTAGGCACCTAACTCCTAATTAAATCAATGGGTGCTTGTTAAAAATCTCATTAGGCATCTCTCTGCATCTTTAGGATCCTAAATGCCTTTGAAAACCAGGCCCTAGATCACTTTTTGAAAATGGGATTATGGCTTCTAAATCACTTATGTACTCTTGAAAGTTTTACCATTGACTAGTTTTCTACATTTTATGCACGCATTCAATAAAATCACCATGTACATGATTACCTTAATACAGATGATCAAATCTACTTTCCTTTTCTTTCTCCACAGCAATGTCTGACCGACAAGAGAGTGCTCTGATTGAGTTGATGGTGTGTACAATTCGACAAGCTGCTGAAGCACATCCGCCAGTGGGCAGGGGGACTGGCAAGAGAGTGAGTTTTATTGAAATAGATGGTTCAGACCTTTGTATTACTGTGAAATGTTTATGTTATAGGTATTAGATATATTGTAATACTTTTGTCTGTCGGGTTCAGTGTGTGGATGGTTGGGTGATGTTGGTGCCTGTGACATATAGGAGGTCAGACTGGATGACGTGGTGGTCCCTTCTGGCCTTATACTCAATGAGTCTATGATATTATATTGATGTACTGTAGAACCATAGTGACAGATTGTTACAATTGACAAAAAATTTTATGGGACTTTTGTAACCATCTAATTGTGTTCTGACTTGAATTTTTTTTGGAGAAAAGTAATGGAAATGATAAATCTGAATATGTTTGAATTTTTTAAAGTTCTTTTGCATTCCTAAGTAATTAGGTAGTTGTAAAATTATATCTTGAGAAAAATCACTTTCTTCAGATTTTTAGACAAGGCATCTCATTTTTTTTAATGCTTTTGTTGAAAAATGACAGACAATACATTTTATTAAAATCATAGAAAAATAATTCTTTATTCTCTGATTTAAAAATAACCCAGACAAAATTATTAACTGCTTGACTTAGGTAAGTATTGTCAAATCGGTTTGCAGCAGTATAGCAAATATGACAAAGGGTTCATAAATGTTAATTATGTCAATATTCCTCAGCTTCACAGAATAAGATTCAACTAGGGGTCACCAAATGAAATTAATAGGCAGCAGGTTTAAAACATACTAAAGGAAGTATTTCTTCATACAAAGTACAGTCAACCTGTGGAACTCTTTGCCAGAGGATGTTGTGAAGGCCAAAACTATAACAGGTAAAAGAACTAGATAAATTCATGGAGGATAGGTCCATCAATGGCTATTGGCCAGGATGGGCAGGGATGGTGTCCCTAGCCTCTGTTTGCCAGAAGCTGGGAATGAGTGACAGGGAAAGGATCACTTGATGGTTACCTGTTGTGTTCATTCCCTCTGGGGCACCTGGCATTGGCCACTGTGAGAATACAGGATTCTGGGCCAGATGGACCTTTGGTCTGACCCAGTATGGCTGTTCTTATCGCTGTAGACTGTTGTTGAAATAGATCTTACAGTTCCGTCAAATACTGCAACAAAATTTAAGCACAGTAAAGGTTTCCTAAGGTGATTTCCATCTGCCATAATTGAGTTAGAGAGGAATTTCCCTATTTCACATGGTTTCCATTTCCATTTGATTTTTTTAAAGAAACTGTTTCTGTCTTCTCACAGAATTGATACAAATTGCTCACTTAGAAAGGAGCATGCAGACTTTCCATTCCCCTAGCAAATCAACTGTGTTCATCCATAGATACTAGTTACAGCCAGTTAACCTTACTTAACTCTGCTCCGGGTTGAAAAGACGAACCCCATCCCTCAACAAGACTCAGTACAAATAACAAGAAAATTAACGCTACCAAAGACTGCTCACCTACCTATGGTACTGAGGGAATCCTATAACAAGTGCTTGGTGCCAGCTGCAACAGTACTGAAGCCATCCTCCATAGGTTCCCACTCAGCCCAATCTTTGATACAATCAGTATCTCAAGAGTTTACGTACCCTAAGGATCTGATAATACTTTCTGAGCCAGAGTCTCCTCTGTTAACAAGTGCTGGGGATTAGTCAGTTGTCAAGACACTCTCGGTCACCGATCCCTCTATCATCTAGAACACCACATTGCCCTCATCTGCTCTGCAAGCTCAACAGCTATGAGTATGTGGAAGAGAACTCATCAGACTCTCAAATTTCAGGGCAGGTTTCTAGGACACATTGTTTTCCCTCCTACACTGACGGATTATAGGAGAATAGACCTAAATGACACCCACATGGCAGGAACACAGATGGCTGCCACAACCTATGCCATTTGGGCCTCCTCAGTGGCCTTACTAAGATCTGTGGGTGTTCTATCACCAACAGTTTACATTGAGGTCCTCGCACTACCGGAGGGAACAGAGAAGAGTTCATTCTCCTCTCCCCCCTTTACCATCATCTAGGCCAGAGAGATCTTTAAGGAGCAAGAGGCAAGGGTCGATGAGGAGGTGACTCCTCTTTCTAATATATCGTACTTATGTCCTAATTAAGCTGTCATGTCTTCATCACCTTCTATGGCGGGTGACTTTGGGCAGTTTCATGCACTGATGAAGCAGATTGCTTGACATTCTGCAGATTCCCTTAGAGGAGATTCAGGAGTCTCACCATAAACTCTCGTATGTTACAAACTTCAGAAGAGCATCTTGGCTACGGATGTTGGGCTTTACAAGAGAGGTGCAGAGTACTGTCAAAAACCTCACTTTTGATGTTCCAAGCTCTTTGGGGACCTGATGGATATATCTCTCCACACTTTAAAGGACTCGAGCTAAACTGCAACCCCTAGAGATTTACACTCCAGTAAATAAAAGGATATTTATTAGGTCTCAGATGACACAAAGAGCATGCCCATCCGTATTCAACGTATCGTAGACCTTCTGAACCTCTGTCCAAGAGACCAAGATACACAAAAAAGAAACTGCCTTTGGCTACAGCTACATCATCTTAGCCATCCATGTCCTCCAAGTGACAGTTTTGATGGCTTGGTCAAGAGTCTCAACCGTCCAACTGACAAAGTCTTACAGCTGCACCATCTTACACCCTTCCTTCCTTTTGGATGCCCCCTCTCCCATTTTCAGGATGCATGGGAACATATAACATCAAACAAATGTGTTTTGGAAACCATAACAGCTGATTACACTATCCATTTCAAATCTATCCCTCCTACCCATTCCCCATCCCCATCCCTCTTCAAGGACTCCTCTCATGATCAGTTGCTAGAGCAAGAGGTGACCTGTCTTCTGCATTTAGAAACTATAGAACCAGTTCCTATGCAACATAGGGGATTCTATTCAAAGTACTTCCTGATTCCCAAAAAGAATGGAGGGGGGTGAAGGCTAATTTTAGACCTTAGGTCTCTAAATAAATGTGTAAAGCAACAAAAATTCAGGATGGTGACACTTGCAGAAATAATTCCTTTGTTAGAAGTAAGAGATTGGTTTGCAACTCTCAACCTAGAAGACTCATTTTAATGTCTCTATTTACCCTTCACTACAAGAGATTTCTTTGTTTTCTAATAAACAATGAGCTCTACAAATACAAGGTGCTCCCTTTTGTTCTATCTTCAGCATCAAGGATATTTTCAAACATTCTGGCAGTAGTTGCTGTTTACCTACGTCGTTTGGGTATAATCATTTTCCCACACATAGACAATTGGTTGATCAGGGACAGAGCATGTCAGGAAGCGCTGACGTCAGTAAAGATCACTTGTTCCCTGTTTCACAGCTTGGGCCTTCAAATTAACCTTATAATCCTTTTTGACCCCTCTACAGCGTTTAGATTTCATAGGAGTTTCCCTGGATGCACTGACAGGCAGAGCATAGCTACCATCCAACAGATTTCATGCATGAGCAAATCTCATCTAAAAGATTCTGGGTGGTCCTCAAGTAATAAAAGATTGTCTTCAGCTGCTAGGACACATGTCAGCTTGTGTCTTTGTAGTGTGCAGCATGCCAGACTACACCTCCGAGATCTACAGGGTATTACAAACCAAACAAATGCAGTTTAGGCAGATTAATATCTGTACCTCAATGGGTTCCTCACTCACTCAACTGGTGGAAGGACCAAACCAAAACCTGCACAGGTGTTCCATTCTTGTAGATTTCCCCTACCATACTGATAATATCAGATGCTTCATTTTTGGATTGCGGGTTACATCTGGGACCTCACAAGATTTGAGGAAAAATGGACACTACAAGAGCAGCTTCTGTACATTGATCTTTTGGAATTGAGAGCCGTCAAAAATGCTTGTTTACACTTTCTACTGCTAATCAAATCAAATTCTGTAAAGATAATGACCGACAACATGGCATGCATGTATTATGTCAACCGTTAGGAAGGTGCACATTCCCCATCTCTCTCTGCTGAAGTGATAAAATTCTGAAGTTGGTGCATAGCCAACCACATATTCATTTCAGCTTCTTGCCTCCCAAAGTATTGAGAACTCTATGGCAGATGACCTCAGCAGACATGTCTTTCAAAATTACAAATGGGAACTGAACTACTGAGTCCTTCACAAGATATTCTCAGCCGGGAGGTTACTCTGTTTGCCATGGCAGCCAACGCAAAACATATCAGTCTGACAGTCCGTATCCCAACGTCCACCCCTTTTTCAAGACTATGATAAATTTTGTACAAACTATGCGTTGTAAGTTATCTGAAAACTCATGATTTGCTGATCATTATTGCCCTGGTCAAATGTGTGTGGCAACATTGTATGTAAAGTTATAAGATTATATTGTATGCAGTTAAGACATATTCCAAATCTGGGAAAGTAGCCACAAACCAGTTCCTCGGAGACAAAAGGCAAACTGATACCTCAAGTCGTGTCAACAAAATCAAATGGTCTATCATCTGTTTAAACAGCCATTCTTTGGCAAGAAAAAGGATGTGAGCAAGAAATTTACAAAGAAACAGCTGAAGGTTCCTGACCCCACAGATTTTCTGTCTCCTAAACCCCAGCTGGAGATGGTTCTCAAAGGAGAGGAAAAAGTATAAAGAATGAAGAACAGATGCCCAAATCATTTTTTCCTTCAACTCTATTCACGGCATCGATAACACGTGAAGGACAAAGGAAGCATCATTGGATTGGGGAGGGATCCTGGCAGAAAGGAATTCGGCCAGTAAGACTGCAAGAACACGTGGTGAGAGAGTTTTGCTTTGAATTCACTTAGCTTGTTAAGTTGGGTGTTAGTTGTGTTTCACCTTTTATTTCTTTGTAACCAATTCTAACTTTTATGCCTCATTACTTGTAATCACTTAAAATTTATCCTTCTCTAGCTAATAAACTTGTTTTATTGTTTTGTCTAAACCAGTGTGCGTGGACTGAAATGTTTGAGAAAATCCATAAAATGCCGGACTTTATATGAGCTTGGATTGCCCAGGAGTGGGCTGTGGAGTACCAGACAGACATTTCTGGGGAAAGTTTGGGACTGAGTGTTGCCTTGCAGTGTAATTCAAGAGTGACTGGCCATAGCACTCGTACAGTGTATCTGAGAATAATTTACGTGCTGGAGGCTGTGGGCAGATCAGGAGAGGTTGCTCTCACAGCAAAGCAGTGTAAAAGGTACCCCAGGTTGGAGAATTGAGAGGATACAGCTGTTAAACAGCCCAGATTGTACCCTGGGGAATGTCACAATCAGGTAGTGCTCCATGTGATACAAAACATGCTCTTCATCTCATGGATGAAAGGACTTCTCTATGTGTATCCACTGACACTGTTACTGTTAAAGGTTCTCAACAAGATGAAACAAGATCGAGCCAGAGTCATATTGATTGCACCAATGTGGCCCAGACAGGTCTGGATCCCTATTTGATCAGACTCATTTCTCGCCCTTCCTGGAGGCTTACAATCAGTCCTCACCCACTGACCCAAGATGCTGGTTGCACACTTCACTCCCACCTGCAGATTCTGAGGCGCCAAGCATGGTTCCTTGATGGTTCTTGGCAATAGAGATATCCTGTTTGTCAGAGGTGCAACATGTTTTATTAAATAGTAGAAAAGAATCTACAAGAAATACTTACATCCCAGAAATGGAAACGATATTATCTTTGGTGTAACAGTTGTCAGACTTTGGCTACTCACTCTCCTTTTCCCAGGGTATTGGATTACCTATTGGAACTGAAAAATCGGGGTTTTCTGTGAATTCCATTAAGGTTCACTTAGCCTTCATGACAGATCCCTTATTTATGGTATTCACCAGAGAGAAAGAGTCATTATGTGCACATCCAAGATTTTATCTAAGGGGTCTTCAGAATTTCATATTAAACCATTCATCTCCCAGGGTTTTTTTCCCCAAACCACCAGACTACTCAAGAAGCCATATTCCATAGCCTAGATGTCAGAAGGGCACTGGCATTCTACCTTGATAGGACCAAACCATTTAGAAGATCTTCAAGACTATTTGTGTCCATTGTGGACAGAAACAACGGTTCAGTACTTTAGAAACAGAGGTTATCAAAATGGATCTCCAGTTTTATTAAGATCTGTTATAACAGAATTCATGTTCACACCCCTTCCATAGTGATAACACATTCCAGAAGAGCACAGTCTACATCCAAAGCCTTACTTACGGATGTACCTCTGTTCATCTTTTTTTAATCATTAAGCTTTGGTACCCGTGGCAAAATCAGATGCTGCTGTACGCAATGCAGTTCTCTTCTGTATTGGACTCTGTTCTGAACTTCCACCTCCTTAATGGGATGTGATACAGCATGGCCAGAAGGCAGCAGGAGAGTGATATAGGAGAGATATGTAAGTCCCAGAACAAGGAGAAGCCTTATTCCCTGTAGAGGGAAGAAAGGTTTCTATAGATTAATTAAAAGCACCTGAAGCCAATTAGAGCATCTGAAGCTAGTCACCTGATAAAACCCCCCTGCTTCAATCAGCCAGGGGAAAGAGTTGGAGCAGAGAACAGTTTGAAGGAGTTGGAGCAGAGAACAGTTTGGAGAAGTGCCGTGGCTGGCTAGAAGACCAAGACCGTAGGTAAAGAGACACCCGGCTTGTGCAGAGAGAGAGGGCAGGAAGCACCACAAGCTGAAGAGCTGGAGAGGGAAGTAGCCCAGGGGAAGGAAGCACTAGTTCAAGTGGTTTTCCACTATCCCTAGGGCCCCTGGGCTGGGACCCAGAGTAGAGGGCAGGCCCGGGTCCCTCCCTCTGCACTACCCTTCTCTGGGTTACTAGTGGGACAGTAGATTCCCTAGTTCAGGGGCAGGAAACTGCGCCCTGAACCCGCCCCCCCAAGAAGAGGAAGCGCGGGACCCATCATAATCGTACCGGCAATTTGCCACAGGGAGTACTGCATGGGAGTCACCTGAATAGGAGCACTCACAGAGACATTGCTCGAAGAAGAAGGAGAGATTACTCACTTTGTGTAGTAACTGCGGTTCTTCAAGATGTTTGTTCCTGCATGTGCTCCACTACCCACCCTACTTTCTCTCTGCTTTGGAGTCTCCCTTGTGGGTCTTTGTGGTGGAGAAGGAACTGAGGGTGGTTAGTCTGCTCAGCCCCATATAGCCTCAGCTTGAGGCACAAGGATATGTGGGGCACATGCATGGGCCAAATGGACACCGCTACCAAAAGATTCTGACTAAAGGGACAGTGCACAGGCCCACCTGAAGTGGAGCACCCACAGGGGGAGACACCTCGAAGAACTCAAATTACTGCACAAGATGAGTAACCTCTTCTGAAAGGAGAGTGGAATCATAGGTGTCTTGGCATGCCATTGGTCTGTTTACTTACAATCCAGATTTGATTTACAACATTTGGTTTCTTTTGCCTAAACACCTTGAAGTTATCCATATTTTTATCAAAGTATCACAACCATGGAATGCTATGTAGTACTTCAGTAATAGCCCGCCTAAAATCTGTAAGTATAACCACTTTCCCATCTCTCTTTGGTCAAGGGGAAGGGTCTTATGCTTTCCTATAGCAAATTACATACAACAATATGTAGAAAGAACATTAAAGTTGCAAAGTCGAGCACTCAAAGGTTAGGAAATGCCAGTGTTAAAGTTACCTGTATAACCTCAATTCAGCCCCTTGACATATGCATTATGCAACAGTCTTGCACAATGTCATTTACTGATCCTGTGGCAGGGCCAAGGCTAGAACCCATCTCTGCGGATTTCCAGCCCAGTCTCAAACGTAAGAGAACATCTTTCCTCTTCTTGTAACCCTCTGCCTCATTTTACAGTCCATCCTGTGCACTGAATAAGGCAGGGGTCCTGTGGAGCAAAAAGTATGTGATCATGTGATTTAACGCTATCATAATTCAGATGTACAAGAGAGCCAAATTAAGGTTGCTATGCTGCCTGAATGTGGGGGAGGAGCAGAGTGTCTCAGGCTCCCAGCCAGTGGAGGCAGACAGTAAATGAGCTGCACATGTGTACTCTGGTACGCTCCCTCACCGAGGTTGCGATGAGGTGTGTAAACTCTGCTCCAGGCAGGAAGGAGTTAAGTTGTTGCTCTGGGCTGGAGTGGCCCCATCCCTTCCATACCTGTAAGTCCTATCAAGAGTGGAGGAGGAGCAAAAGAGGAGGGGAAGCTCAGCTTCACAGAGGGTAACTCTGGGAGCAGAGCACTGAGCTTTCCAGCTCACAGGGAGAGGCCTGGCAGCAAGTAGAGCCTGTTCCCTTGCCTAAAAGAAAACCCCAAGTCCCCTAAGCTGAAGGGGACTGAATCATATTCCTTATGCTGGTCACCCAGCAGACTATGAACTTGATTGCGCACCATCCAAGGCCCCTCTGAAGGAAGAGAAGCTAGAGGCCCAACTGGGACTGACTGTAAATTCCTTTTCCTTCATTTATTTTCCTGCTCCTAAGTTTTTTTTGTTTGTTGGGTTCCCAGAAGGGGTGAGCATCCAGAGAGATTCAGCTGGAGGGTTGAGACTCTGTCCCCTTCAGAATGCTTCCACTTGAGTGACTGGACCTGGAGTCAGGATAGAACCCCATTAACACCTCAAGGGGACACTGTTGAAACACCAGAACCCTGACAGAGGTCCATAAATTAGCCTGACAGAGCAGGAGGAGGAAAATTGTGGGCAAAGACTGCCTTGTAAGACCCAAGGTCTGAGTCCTTTCCCAAGTGATGTAAGCAGAGAGAGCCCAGTGAGCAGCTTTTGCCAATACAGAATTAGAATACTGGACTTGCGATGCAGTTACCAGGTTTATGCATGGGCATCTGTTCAGAATTTTAACGTCTTAATTGGAGAATTGTCCCTGTGAGTGCCTGTGGGCATGGTGAACCCCATAGAATGTTCCACACATAGAACTGGAAGGAACCTCCTGCATCATCCATTCCAGTCCCCTAATGTCATTGGCAATACAATCATATAATCTTATCATAAACTTATCAAGATCTATCTTAAAACTAGTTAGGTTGTTTTCCCCACTACTCCTGTTGGAAGGCTGTGTCCAGTTCTGGGGCCCACAATTCAAGAAGAATTTTGATAAATAGGAGAGGGTATGTATGAGAATAATAATTAAATTTTTAAACTAAACTTTATCAAACTTTGTCGTGTGCACTAGATATGATTACTCCATAGCACAGGTATGAACTTTTGAAAACAAGAATGGAAAACCAGCTGTTGTGACTCTTAACACTGTGAATCTGGTTCTCTGTGCATTTTTGAAAAAACAATTAAAACATTTTCAAACGGTATCTGGTATTTCAGATAACTAAGCCAATGGAAAATAAGTTCTAGATTCAATGCTTAACTTGCTCATATTTTTCCAGCTTCTCTATGCTGCTTCACCTCAGTGCAAAGTGGCCAGAGTCTGTCAGTGAATGTGGCCATAAAAGTTACCTTAAAAAACTGAGATTGATAACTTCATATCTCTCACTCATTGTCCATCTCACATGGTTACATTCTGTTTGGGTTTCTTTTTCAACATTCAGATATGAAATTTAAATAATTATAATAATAAAGAGAAATTCTCAGACTTAAGTATGTTAAGCTGAAGTTAAGGATGAGAGAATAGATCAGTAATATGAGGGTAAAACACATTACATGCATGCTGTAATTATCTCAAAAACGAGCATTTCAAAACCAGGAATTTCAGAGTAAAGGTCAAATTTAAAATAAAGCCAAACATATGACACCATTTGAGGGCTGAGATAAGGTTGTTTCTATGCCATGACTGTGCATTTCCATGCCATGAAGTGTTTGTATGAAGGAACGCTTACCTCATTTGTTACCTAAGTGCAGTTTTGCCTCAGCTTCCCTCCACTGCTAGACTAGTTTGGCCCTTCAGCCAAACAAAAAATCCTCCTCTTCCAGGGTAAAGTATCCTTCTCCACATGGTCAGAGGCTCAGTAGTTTCTGCTCTCCCTGGGCTAACCAGACCTTTCCCTTCAGTCCAGGGCCTTCACTGTGACTCACTGGGGTCTCGAGACTGCCATTCACCAAGTTGTGGGGGCTGGCTACCATAGTCCACAATTACCAATACATAGAATCATAGGACTGGAAGGGACCTTGAGAAGTCTTCTAGTCCAGTCCCCTGCACTTAAGGAAAGACTAAGTATTATCTCGACCAACCCCGACAGGTGTTTGTCTAACCTGTTCTTAAAAATCTCCAATGATGGAGAGCCTCCCTAGGGAATTTATTCCACTGCTTAACCACCCTGACAGGAAGTTTTTCTTAATGTCCAACCTAAACCGTCCTAGCTGCAATTTAAGCTTCCTGTCCTATCTTCTAAGGTTAGAGAGAACAGATTTTTCTCTTTCCTCCTTGTAGCAACCTTTTATGTACTTGAAAACTGTTATCATGTCTCCTTCCCTTCCCCCAGTCTTCTCTTCTCCAGAGTAAACAAACCCACTTTTTCAATCTTCCATCATAGGTCATGTTTTCTAGACCACTGATCATTTTTGTTGCTCTTCTCTGGACTTTCTCCAATATTTCCAAATCATTCCTGAAATGTGGCACCCAGAACTGGACAATATACTCCAGTTGAAGTCTAAAGAGCTTGGAGTAGAGTGGAAGAAGTTCTTCTTGTGTCTTGCTTAAAACATTCCTGCTAATACATTCCAGAATTTTATTCCCCCCCCCTTTTTTTTTTGCAACAGTGTTATGCTGTTGAATCATATTTAGCGTGTGATCCACTGTGTCCCCCAGATCCCTTTCCACAGTACTCCTTCCTAGGCAGTCATTTCCCATTTTGTATGTGTGCAACTGATTCTTCCTTCCTAAGTGGAGTACTTTGCATTTGTCCTTATTGAATTTCATCCTATTTACTTCAGACCATTTCTCCAGTTTGTCCAGGTCATTTTGAATTTTAATCCTATCCTCCAAAGCACTTGCAACCCCTTCCAGCTTGGTATCATCCACAAACTTTGTAATTGTACTCTCTATGCCATTATCTAAATCATTGATGAAGATATTGAAGAGAACTGGACCCATTTGATATGCCCTTCCAGCTTGACTGTGAACCACTGATGATTACTCTCTGGGAATGGTTTTCCAACCGCTTTTGCACTCACCTTATAGTAGCTCCACCTAGGTTGTATTTCCCATGCAAGACAGTATCAAAAGTCTTACTAAAGTTAAGATATACAACAGCTACTGCTTCCCGCCTATCAGGAAAGTTTGTTATCCTGTTAAAAAAAGCTATTAGTTTGGTTTAACATGATTTGTTCTTGACACATCCGTGCTGACTGTTACTTATCACCTTTTTTATCTTCTAGGTGTCTGCAAATTGATTGCTTGATCATTTGTTCCGTTATCTTTCCAGGTACCGAAGTTAAGCTGAATTGTCTGTAATTCCCCTGATTGTCCTTATTCCCCTCTTTATAGATTGGCGCTATATTTGGCCTTTTCCAGTCCTCTAAAATCTCACCCATCTTCCATGACTTTTCAAAGATAATTGCTAATGCTCAGATACCTTCTCAGTCAGCTTCTTGAGTATTCTAGGATGTATTTCATCAGGCCCTGGTGACTTGAAGACGTCTATCTTGTCTAAGTAATTTTTAACTTGTTCTTTCCCTATTTTAGCCTCTGATTCTACCTCATTTTCACTGTCATTTATTAAGTTAGATGTCTAATTGCTACTAAAGTTTTTGGTGAAAACGGAAACAAAGTCATTTAGCACTTCTGCCATTTCCACATTTTCTGTTATTGTTTTTCCCCCCTTACTGAGTAACGGGGCTACCCTGTCCTTGGTCGTCTTCTTGCTTCTAATGTATTTGTAGAATATTTTCTTCTTACCCTTTATGTCTCTAGCTAGTTTAATCTCATTTTTGTGCCTTGGCCTTTCTAATTTTGTCCCTGCTTACTTGTGTTGTTTGTTTATATTAATCCTTTGTAATTTGACAGAGTTTCCACTTTTTGTATGACTCTTTTTTTTGAGTTTCAGATAATTGAAGATCTCCTAGTTAAGCCAGGGCGGTCTCTTTCCTACATAGTGGTATAATTTGCTCTTGTGCCCTCAATAATGTCTCTTTGAAAAACTGCCAACTCTCTTAAACTGTTTTTACGCTTAGAATTGCTTCCCCTGGGATCTTACCCACCAACTCCCTGAGTTTGCTAAAGTCTGCTTCCTTAAAATCCATTACTTTTATTAGGCTTTTTTCCCTCTTACCATTCCTTAGAATCATGAACTCTGTCAACAATTTCATGATCACTTTCTCCCAGCTTGCCTTCCACTTTGAAATTCTCAACCAGTTCCTCCCATTTCTCAAAATCAAATCTAGAACAGCCTCTCCTGTAGTGCCTTTCTCCATCTTCTGAAAGAAAACATTCTCTCCAATACATTCCAAGAACTTCTTGTATAATCTGTGCCCTGCTATGTTATTTTCCCAAAAGATGTCTGGGTAGTTGAAGTCCCCCATCACCACCTAATCCTGTGCTTTGGATGATTTTGTTAATTGTTTATAAATAGCCTCATCCACCTCTTCTTCCTGGTTAGGCGGTCTGTAGCAGACCCCTACCATGACATCACCCTTGTTTTTTACCCCTTTTATCCTTACCCAGATATTTTCAACAAGTCTGTCTCCTATTTCCATCTCAACCTCAGTCCAATTGTATACATTTTTGATATATAAGGCAACACATCTTCCCTTTTTTCCCTGGGCATACTAATTTTCAGCTGCATTTTTCTCAAAGAGACCATCAAATCAATGCCTACCTCTCTCCAAAGGAACTTCCACTCATGGTAAAAGGCTCACTGGTGTCTTCAGGCCCCCCCCCCCGGATGCCACTGATCAACAAATCAGGATACACAGATATAATCAACTTCCTTGCACGTTTCTAGAAGAAGAAAAAAATAGGCCAGGAGTCTGGATGTGTTTCTCTCCCTTCCTAGAAGTACTGGGAAAAGAACTCCCTGCACCAGTTGCAAAAGTTATGTTGTCACAACTCAGGGCACTGGAAGTTGTGTGGTGACTTCTCCTGTCTGATTATTCCAGTCTACAAGAATAATGACTAGAGTCTAAAATGGGGATATTGATTGGCTTGTTGAAGGTCGGCCACATTCCCGTTGACCTTGGCTATCTTATTGTAAGTCTGTCTTAGACCCAGAATGTACCAGTGTCATACTGATCACCTGGACTGGGACTATGAAATTTTAAGGCCCAGGACCAGCAGCAACTCAGGAGTGCCTATAATGGCACACCATGTAAGGGAACATACTAATATGTTTTAGGGTGTTTGCAGTAGAAGCTGATAAGGGGTTCAATTTGGGTCATTATCCATTCTAGCCCTACCACTGGGACAGACCCTTCCTAGCAGTATGCCTGTTGAATCCCGCCTGACTTCTTACACCAAAGCCAGGCATCTTACTGACTACTGTCAGGAGAGACTCTGGTCTGATCTAGATGCAAGTCTTAAGACCTCCATGACCCTAGGATCTTGGAAGGTGGCCTGTCTGTGGGTCTGGGTGGAGCTGTTGAGCAGAGTCTCTGCACCCCACTTACTATGACTCACAGTGTGATGCTGGGGCCAATAGAACTAATGCGATTTTTGGAGGCATAAACACGAATCTCGAGTGGAGAGGTTATTTTACCTCTGATTTGGCACTGATGCAACCACTGCTGAAATACTGTGTCTGGTTATGGTGCTCACAATTCAAAGAATGATTTTCATAAATTCAAGAGGGTTCGGAGAAGAGCCATGAGAATGATTAGAAGTCACGACTTCTAGGGATAGACTCAAGGAGATCAAGCTATTTATCTTAACAAAGAAAAGTTTAAGGGGTGACTTAATGACAGATTATAATACTTACATGGGGAACAAATAGTTAATATGGGCTTTTCAGTCTTACAGAAAAGGTCTAACACAATCCAATGACTGGCAGATGAAGCTAGACAAATTCAGACTGGAAATAAAGCTGTACATTTTTACAGTGAGCATAATTAACCATTGGAACAACTTAGCAGGGGTCATGGTGGATTCTCTATCGTTAACAATTTTTAAATCAAGTTTGGATGTTTTTCTAAAAGATAAGTTCTAGGAATTATTTTAGGGGAAGTTCTATGGCCTGTGTTATACAAAAGGTCATATTGGATGATCACAATGGTTCCTCTAACAGCCAAATGTTGGTCCCATTATAGGCAATAGCAAAATTTTCATTAACTTCAGTATTGCCAAAATGGCCTCAAAAATGGGGGATATATGGAGACAATATCACAATGAAGGAAATGAGGTTTTCCCTTAAGGTAACTGGAGTTCTTACTGCTTTCCCATTCACATGCTCTGCATCCCTGATGATCTCTTTTTTTCTTCCTTCCTTCCTTTCTTTAAAAAATGGCTACACTGGTTTTCATTTTGAATTAGCTTACACTTTTGGGATCTTGACCCTTCGATTTATTATTGGATTAATGACATTAAGACATTTAATTATTTTATAGCACATTTTTCCTTATTTTTACAGGTGTTAACTGCAAAAGAAAGGAAAACTCAGATAGATGACAGAAACAAATTGACTGAACATTTCATTATTGCGCTTCCTATGTTACTTTCAAAGGTACAGTTTCCCACAAAATATATTCTTTACTGATAATGTATATAATTTTTTCATTCTGTAGTGTAGACATTAATTGCTCTTCATTTTCTTTGTTTCAATAATCTCTAGTATTCTGCTGATGCAGAGAAAGTAGCAAACCTTCTGCAAATCCCCCAGTATTTTGACCTGGAAATCTACAGTACAGGCAGAATGGAGAAGGTATGATACACTATGCAGGCACTCTGATGGCTTTCAACTGACTGATTAGTCATGTTCATATTAAATGGCTACATTTGGAATAGGATGTAATAATCTTTTACTGCTTAACATTGTCTTCTTGAGTTTCATTGTTTATGTAATATTCTATGTAATGTGAAAACTGACTTTTTTTGTCTGATCCACAGCATCTGGATGCCTTGTTAAAGCAGATTAAGTTTGTTGTGGAGAAGCATGTAGAATCAGATGTTCTAGAAGCCTGCAGTAAAACCTATAGCATCCTGTGTAGTGAAGAATATACCATTCAAAATAGAGTTGACATAGCCCACAGCCAGCTGATTGATGAATTTGTGGACCGATTCAACCATTCGGTAGAGGATCTGTTGCAGGAGGTTTGTTCTTTAAAAATTAACCTTGTTTTATCATCTAGATTTGCATCTTTGATCCTTTCTCCATTCTGTAATATCCATTGTCAGTTTTCTGCATCACCATCAACTACCTGATGAGTTGTCATATGCATTCACAATAACACATTGCTCAGTTGTAAATCATGATCTATAAAGCAAAAGAGGTGACCCTCCCCCCATAGAAGAGTAAATGAAAAACTTCAATTCCAAAGTGGTATAATTACATTTCAGTTAAGATTTTTTCTAATTAGGTGTCAACCCTTAATGCTAATCCCCTAACCTTAACTCTAACCCTTTCTGTCTTTCTTTCTTTCTATAGCAGTAGCATCCAAAGACAACACATACAGAATAGGTTAGGCATTGTGCTAGATGCTGAAAAATAATTGACTCAATGAAAGACAGGTAATAGTCCATCAGCCTTGTTTACTCCTTGCTGAGGCATCAGCTTGCCCATTGTCTCGGAGGAACTGGTTTGGCTACTCCCCAGGCTTCTACTTTTAGTCTTGATCTCAGCGTATGTCTATAACTGCACATATAATACTGCTGTGTGCATTTTGCCATGATGATATTAAGTAAATTATGAGTTTTTAAATGACATCTCACAAGGCATACTTTGTTCAAAGATTATTACGATAGTGTGTAGGGCGTCAACACCAGGGTACATTCTGTTACAGGAGGTAGGATATTGTGTTGTTTTACATATTGGAGGCATCTGGGACTTATAGAAGGATGGAGTTTGGAAGAGAGTTTGGTGTGTGATGTGTGGGTGTTACAGTATGTTAAATTCTCTCTGGAACCCTTAGCTGGACATTTTCTTAATTAAAGGGTTTGTGTAGGCTGAGTGTTAACCTTATGCAACCTTAAATATTCTTTAAAAATGTTTAATAATTTCCTTGCTTTTTAAGGTGAATATAGTGGATAAGTGGAAAATAAGATCCCTTTTCTCCCCATAATAAAGTTAGGTGAACTTGCACATACCATAGTAATTTTGAATAAGCCATACAAGTCTAAAAGGTCAAATAAATTTTTATATTTTATAATTCTGTACTAAAGAGAAGAAACATTTTAAAGTTGTTTTCCTGAGAGAGGTGGAAAAAACATATTAAAGGAAGAGATCTGCCTTTGAAAGAGTAAATGTATAGCTTGGACTTCAGAACATGTACAGAAAAACTCTAAAAAGCCTATCAGTCCCCTGTCATCATATATTATTATAATTGCCAAAATATTAATCTGCCTTTTTATTTTAGTTTGAGGTTGGCTTTTTGAAAAACGAATACAACTTTTTAATCATTTTTCAAAATAACATATAATATGAAAATAACTAAAAGAGATATCACTTAGTAGCCACCGTTGAAAACATTGGCTTGATTGACTTGCTAAAGTTCCCGTAGGAATTTTGAGGCAGAGTTAAGGATAGAACTTGGTTTCTCCAGACATAGCCCAGTGCTTTAATCACAAGACCATCACATAGAGAAAATAGTATCCAATAACTTATTTAAAGACTATCATTTATTTGTGTGTCAGTGTTTTGGAGAGGTTAATATGCAAGAATAGCCCCATTTTTGCAAACAACATAGCTAAACACAGATTTGGCCTACTGTTTTTGAAAAGTAATGAAGTTAAGTACTCAACACTTAGTTCTAACATGGTAGAGACACGAATTCTAGTTCTGGCTGTGTCAGAAGTATGGCAAAATTGTCAAAAGTGCCTAAGAGACTTATGAGCATAAGTTCCATTTTCAAAAGTAACATGCACTCTTGCCTCCTTAGCCCTTATTCAATAATAAGGGCTGGAAGCACACCAGAATATTAACACCAGTCCATGCAAGCACTGAGACTTGAACTCTTGGCCTTTGTGGCTTCTAGGCCAAAGCATACTTTGATGGAGAGCTCTCTCTCTCTTAGAACCTTCCTAGGTAGTGAGGCTATGTCAATATTGCTGAAATTCAGGAGCCTCATTCTGATGTTTCTTTCTAGTTAAGTAAAAATTGTCTATTTTTGAAGAGATGGGCCAAAAGATTTCAGAAAAGAGGCTTGTAGTTCAGAGAAGGTCTTGTAGTTCTGTGAACTTTGAAGTAACTGGATGCTGTAGTTTTTGAACAAAAGAGGTACAGAATTTCCACACGTCATACAAAATTTCTGTAAAATGAAATTTTGACTGTTTATTTTTCTAGGAACGTTTGCTAGATACCATAACACCCCCAAAATACCCAGAACCCTTTAGGAGTACTTTCCAAGTTTTGTTTTTTTACATCAGGCCGTTGTTTCAGTTCTAGAGAGGTTTTAATGTCCTGCCAAAGGTAGAATCCAGCTCCATTCCTTACAGTGGAGCCATTATTAGTCCTTCTAGAAGATTCCCTTAGGTTTGGTGGTTTTTTAAACTTTTTATTAAGGCAAAGTTATAATAGAAAATTAACATACTATTTCATGTATTATTTATTCAGGATCAGGTTAATATTTAATGAACCTGGCTAAACAGTCTGGTTTGCTGGCTGAAGAGCCCTCCTCTTTTGAGTACGCTTGATAGGGTGACCAAAAATTTCTACATATCTGTCCTATTTTTGGCACTTCTCTTGTGTACATACTTGGTGAGAGAGTTTTTCCATTACAAGGACAATCCATATTTTACTATACCTTAGTGCCATTGTAGGAGGGGGAATCACATTTTTTTCCAATAATGTTCAATACAAAGTCAAGTTGCTAACAATAAAAAATGAAATAATTTGCCTTTCTGTTTAAAATGTACATTTTTTACTGTAGCTTTTAAGTAAGCAGGTCAGAGGATCTCTAGGAAGCCAGCATTTAGTCATAAGATGAATCTTTTTAATAATTTCCATCCTAAACTATCTAATTCCTGGACAGAATCACCAAATGTGCAAGTACATTCCACTTTCCCTGCAATTCCTTCAACTGAGTGCTTTCCTAGTAACAAAAATTTGATGGATCTTAACTGGAGTCAAATGTCATCTGTACAGTATTTTTTGAAACAATTTCTTTAAGAAGTACACAAATTGAGGACATATATCAATTTGTGTTTAACTACTTATGCTAAACAATCTGTTCCATCTTGTATTAGCTGTGACACGGAGTAAGCTTCCCAGACCTGAAGAGTAGTTAAGTGTAAGCCCGAAACTTGTTTCTCTCACCAACAGAAGTTGGTCCAATAAAAGATATTACCTCACCCACCTTGTCTCTCAGATTTATCATAGTTTATTTTGAAACCTTGTTACCTGCCCAGATTCCCAAGTCTCTTGTTCTATAATTTTTAATGAGGATTCTGACTCCTGCAAATATAATAAGACATCATCGGCAAAAAAAGCTATTTTGTGATCTAATCCAGCAGATGTTTTGATATCCTTTACAAAGAGCCTATTTCTCACATTTATTTCATATGGTGCCATTGCCAAAGCAAACTACAGAGAGGATAGTGGGCAATGCCTAGACAAATTAAAATGAGGGGATTGATGACCATTAACCAAAGCAGACATTAGAAGATGAACATATAGGGCTGATATACCCCTATAAAACTGGCTTCCAAAACCAAGATACTCCCACTCCAGTGAGTCAAAGCCTTTGTCAGCATCCAAAGAAAGCAGCACATAGGAAGAATTGCTAGAATTAAAATTATAGATCATATTCAGAGTTCTTCTGATGTTGTCAGATAGATGTGCTGCCAGCAAGGAACCCAGATTGGTCAGGGTGAACATATTTGAGCAAGATAACACTGTCTTTTTGCTAGCACCTTATCATAGACTTTAGCAGGCACATTAATTAAAGAAATACGTCTACATGATGCATAACTGGTAAGAATTTTTCCCTCTTTAGGAATAACCATGCCTCTTTCCATGAATCTGAAAATTCATTCCCTGCACTATAGCATTAAACAATTCAGTTAAAATACGGATCAGCACTTGCCTTAGAGCTCTATAATATTCCCCAGCAATCCAATCAGGATCTGGAGCTTTCTTGGATTTTAAATTCTTAATTATATCTGCAACTTCCCCTGCAGCAATTTGCCTATCAGGAGCTGCCACATCATCCTCTGAGATCTGAGAAGTGTGTAACTATCTCAGTGATTTATTTATAAGTTCAGGATTTGGATGTTAAGTGTACAAAGTGTGGAAAAACTTAACACTTGTTTCAGAGATCTAGTTGATACCAGTTACTAAATCTCCCTTTTTTTTCTTTGAGTTACTGCACATGTCGATCCTACTATGGTGTTTATGTGCCCCAGCACAGGAGTTTGGAACAGTTTCATTAACAGTGACTAGTGGGGTTGCACATGCACCCTGCATGCCCTCATGACCCTCTCCCCCAAGGGCAAACCCAGTCTCTTTGCATCTCATAACCTGGATAATAGCTGGATGTCTACAATAGACATGGAGTGTTCTTCAGAGGTGCAGAGCATTCTTCTTCAGAGTAGGAAATTATCCACTAGGACTATCTACACTGCCAAATGGAAACATTTTTCTTTATTGGCAAAGTCTACAGGTTATACTCCATGTCGATATTCTATTCCAATAATATTAGATTATCTCTTATTTTTAAAGCACTCAGAACTATATGTTTTGTCAGTCAAAGTCCATTTGGCAACAATATCTGCATTTCATCCTCCAGTAGTGGGAGATACAATTTTCTCTCATCTGTCAGTGAATAGATTTATGAAAGGGTTTGTCCACATTTTTCCTCCTGTGAGAAAAATTGCTCCAACATGGGACTTCTGTTTAGTGCTGTCTTCACATATGAACCCTTTGCACCTTTATGAGATTGTCCAATTTATCCACTATCATTGATATATACTTCAGATGTGAAAAGGTTGCTGTTATGGCTCTATACATAAAACATCAAGACTTTTCATTGCTGATGGTAGTAAATGAAAAGGGATGGCTGTTTCATCACAGACACTTACAAAATGTGTATCGGATTGTATTAAAACTTCTTATGATATTAATGAGTCCTCCACCAAATATCTAAACTCACTCCACCAGAGTGCAAGCTGCATCAATAGCATCTTAAGTTGGGTTCCAGGATTGGAAGTATGTAGAGCAACTCCCTGGCCTTCACTTCATATGTTTGTGAAACATTATTAGTTAGTAACCACTTCAGGATACGATGCTAGTTTTGGAAGAACTATTTTAAAATCTCTTTTCACATAACTACTAGCTTCCCACTCCTTAAAGATGACTACTAGCTAATTACCATACGTATGATCCACAGTAACTCAAAAAAGAAAGAATGGTTACTTATCTGATAGTAACTATGGTTCTTTGGGATCTTCTGCACGTGGATCCCATGACTTGCCCTCTGTCCCCACAGCTCAGAGTCTTATAAATGAGGATTTTGGGCAGTAAAGGAACTGACTGGTGGTTGGGGTTGCTGTGCCTTTTATGCCCTTGGGGGAAGTGGGGCTTAAGGGCATTCAGTGTGCATGCATGACCTCTATTGGACACTGACTGAACAGAAGTCAGCTGTATATACAGATAATAGATTTCCAAAGGGGTCCACACCACCATTCGAAATTTCCAAAGAGGTCTGCATCTCCATTTGAAATTTTTTAGGGGTCCACAAATGAAAAAAAGCTTGAGAACCACTGGTTTAATGCACTAAGATGTGTAAGGCACTCTGTTAGTATGGTGATGGGGGCAGGATAAGGACCTGAACTAAATTAGAAAGTCTGCCATTAGTCTGTGTAAACTTCTGTTGCATCAGTGGAATCTCTGCTATGAACTGAGGATTGCATTGACGCTGTTCTTCTAGTCCCAGCTCTCAGACTATAATTAAAACACAATAAATCCTTTTTACAGAATGAGTTTGAAACTCTGCCTCAGGTTTTTTCCTCGGGAAATGACTACAGTAAAAGCTGTTTTATCTGGCATGTTGGAGGAATTGGGGGGGTGCCAGTAAGTGAAAAATGCCGGTTAAGTGAGAGGGAGGGCGTTTGGGTGTAGAAAGGGGTGCAGGGCTGGGGGTTGGGGCACCCCAACTCCCTCCCAGAGCCCACATTCCGCACCCCCTCCTGCACCCCAAACCCCTGCAGGCCCTGCACCAACCAGACTATAAACCGGACTTTCAATGAAGATCAGAAATGCTGGTTTATAGAGCATTCCGTTTGGTGAAGTGCCGGATAAAACAGCTTTTACTGTTCTACTGTAGGAGGTTGTTTGTGTGAGTATTAATACTGTGATGTTGCTTAATGCAGTCAGACAAGTCTTGCTGATTTCTTAGTACTATCCAATGGTTATTTAAAATGTCCATTATTATTATTTTACATTGAAATCAAGAGTCTAGGCACAAAATAGTGATTGTGGCATCATGAACCAGTTCAAATGTCAACATAAGATACTGTGTAACTATTAATTGTCCTCACCATGCAAAGAGAGAAGCTTATTTGTATTGCTGAATCCATGATGAATATGCTTTCATTTCCAGGGAGAAGAAGCAGATGATGATGATATATACAATGTGCTTTCCACTTTGAAGAGATTAACTTCTTTTCATAAGTATGTGATTTTACTTGGATCAGCTTTGTCTAGTGATGATGTATAATGTTAGCCAATAAAAGATGATACTCAAAGTTAGGAAAGATGAGGAAAACGATGTGCTAAAATAGGAAAAACAATCTGAGTACCAGGAGACATACAGCAACAAGGAGGGCTTTGATTCAGCAAAGCACTTATACACATGCTTAAGTCCAATTGAAATCAATGCCTTATAACTATTTTGGTTGGGCGTGTGATGTTTTTATTGAAATAGTTATGCTGTAAAACCCTCTAGGTGACTTTTACTGGTAGAGTTTATTCTCCAGTCTTCACAGCACTAGCCCTCCCTCTGTCCACGTCAGCTGGGGGCAGAACAGAGCTTTACTCTGAGCCAAGGCTTAAGACCAAACCTTCGGAAGAACTCTCCAGAATTTTCTGCCTCCAAAAGGTGCACAGCAGACTGAAGGACTCTCTTTGTGTTAGAGCTTTCATAGGATTTTTAAAAGACTTTTAACTAAAATGTCAGTTTCTTCATTGGTTTGGAGGTTTTTCTCCTCAAAACTGCAGAACTAAAAAAAAAAAAGTGGCTTTCTGAAGAGGATCTGAATGACAGCACTTTGCCTCCCTTTCCCCCAGTGACAGTAGGGCACAGGAAAAAACCTGATTCCCAGCTAGCTTGTGAGAGAAATCCATGCTGAGACAGTTGAGCAAGGCTCTATGAAAGTTCTCTTCAGTGAAACCAGGCCAGAATCAGTGTCAGGGAATTGAGCATTCTTTAAAGCCCTCCTACCTGTCCCGTTAGCCCTAATCCCTCAGCCTGCAGAGGAGGTAGGTAACGAATCCAGCCAGCATGTAGGCAAGGTCTGTGCTGAGATGACGACAAAGCATCCCCTTTTCCATAAGCTGCTTTACCTGCAAGGTTTTAGCAGCCATGAAAGGTGCCAGTGCCTGAGACCTCACTGATACCAGTGAATCACTTGTCTCCAGTGGCACTGGCTCAGTCCTCATTCTGTGCAGTTAGTTCAGCGTGGATCCAGCAGCAGGGAGCATGGTCTGGTGTGATTCACATCCCCTTCCTTGTGTGGTGGACCTACATCCTCTCCCCAGCCTCCAGGGATCACATAGGAGGTCATAAAGTATCTACTATTTTCTGTAGGGCAACATGCAGGATACATGCCTGCAGACTGTCTTTTCAGTCTCCTCAGTAATGCCCTCTCCCTCACAGGGCCCTTCCCCCTTTCTCTCAGGGGTTTGACACAGGGACTAGTGAAGGATATTGCTCATAATCAGCTCCAAATGGGATAGCACAAACTCTTAAAATCTCTCAGGAGAGTGTATCCCCTCTAGATTCTCTAGTCTAAAGAAAAGGAGAGTTCTCTGAAACAGGGGTTTTGAGCAAGATACCTCAGACTTTCAATTAAGCTTTCTAGAGTTCAGCACAAATTGGAGGAGGAGGGAGTCTGACTTCACAGATATGTTTTTAGAAAATGAAATACTGGAGGGGGAAAAAGGGTAAAGTTGGGGAAAAGCTGTGTAATTCTTCCTCACCTGGTTCATGCAAGACTAATTAAGGTGGAGTAAGAATTCCCAATCAAGACTTACTTATACCCACATTCTAAAGGGTGTTCTGTATTCTGGCTAAGGTTAAGCCTGCTGTAGAATACTTTGTAAAATGCATAGTCATACCAGCTGAGAGAGTATTCCTGCCAGACAGGAGAATAAGATTAACACTCAGATCAAACTTGGATGCAGTAGCAGCAGCCCTGAGAGTATTGGCTGCAGTCTCTTATTGGGGAGGTCTGTGCTCAACTTGGAGGCCATTGTGAGCATCCACAAAAAAAAAAAAAAAAAAAAAAAAGATCTATTTTAAACAAGATTTCCCTAGCAGGGTTTTCAGGACTGATGCTTCACCTGACTCTGATTTGCTGTGTATTCAAATCCCACAAAAATACATCCTGGGGGCAACTATAGCTCCACTTGAAGAAACTAGACTTGCAGGCTAACATCTGGTGTCCTTCCAGATATTTTGTTGGTAGACTCGTAGGATTGAATCTCAAAGCAGTCAGTAAGGAAAAAAAAGCCTCCTCCTTCTTCCAGTGAGAGAGAGAATCTTAAAACTTCCTTATCTCAGCAAGTATTTCCTCTGTAGCCACTGCTCTTCCAGGTTCTACTATAGAGATTACACATTAGGAGGAAGCCATTGCTACATTTCCTGAGGCTTGGAAGATCTAGGCTGGACTCTCTCGAAAATTGTCCAACTCCAAAAACTTCTCTCTGATTTTGAGTGTACCATGTCTTCGGCGATCCCCCGCACCTCCTTGGGGTGTTTCAGTTAAGGCTGTCATCTGGGAGTGAACCACATCCGAAAATGGGGGCTTGAGGTAATCAGAAGATGAAGACTGAGTTCTGTGGAGAGAAAGACTTTGGAAAGGACACAAGATTCTTTGTGGTTCAAAAAGAAACAATAGCATGCAGCCCACTTCAGATCTCAGGTCCCTCAACAAATCCATAAGGAAATCAGTATTCCAGGTAGAAATATTGAAATCCATCATTAAAGAATTTTCTTCCCAAGTCTTCAGAATATGAAAATAAATCCCTAGAAATCTACTGAAGATATGATCAGGGAGAATTACACACAGATATAAAATCATAGGACTGGAAGGGACCTCAAGAGGTCATCTAGTCCAGTCCCCTGCACTCATGGCAGGACTAAGCATTATCTAGCCCATTCTTGACAGGTGTTTGTCTAACCTGCTCTTAAAAATCTCCAATGATGAAGATTCTACAACCTCCCTAGGCAATTTATTCCAGTGCTTAATTACCCTGACAGGAAGTTTTTCCTAATGTCCAACATAAACCTCCCTTGCTGCAACTTAAGCCCATTGCTTCTTGTCCTATCCTCAGAGGTTAAGAAAAACAATTTTTCTCCCTCCTCCTTGTAAAAAACCTTTTACGTATTTGAAAACTGTTATCATGTCCCCTCTCAGTCTTCTCTTTTCCAGACTAAACAAACTGAATTTTTTCAATCTTCCCCCATAGGTCATGTTTTCTAGGCCTTTAATAATTTTTGTCGCTCTTCTCTGGACACTCTTCAGTTTGTTCACATCTTTCCTGAAATGTGGTGTCCAGAACCGGACACAATACTCCAGTTGAGGCCTAATCAGCACGGAGTAGAGTGTTAGTTTCTGCCCCAACAAGAGGCTTTTTCAATACAAAGTATTCCCTTTTTGGACTTGTAAGTTCTACTCAAATGCTATATCATCCCTCCCTTCAAGTGAAAGGGATGTCAGAATGACATTCTCATATTACACAGAGTCCAGTAGCCATTGCTAAAAGCCTTCAGAAACATGGCTTTGAGCAAACAAGTGTAAGGGCCAGTTACAACCTTCACAAAACTCCAGCATCTAAGTTATCATCCAGCACAATCTTTATTTCAGAAGGGAGATGGCAGAAGATAGTGTCTGATTTGCCAAACATTAGCATATCTCTCCTAAGATTAGAGTTTCTGCCTGAGCTTCTGGGGTTGTTGGTTTCATATGTGGATAACCCAGCCCAATTCTTACTTCTCTTCAAGCCAGCAAATCAGTATATAAAGATCTTGATCCAAATCCAGAACTAGTATCCCTTGGTGAATTCATTCTTAATATTATTTAACAACTACCTGATGTCAGGCCCAAAGAAGCTGGCCAGCAAAACAGATACCAACAGACTCCACGTAGGGGATACTCATGGCCCCCACAAGGAGACATGGAATATAACCTGTCTCATGCTAAGGCCCATCAAACTCACATCTCCATTTCCAGCAGATGACTCTTCAAAATCATGGTCTGTATGTAACTGCTAAAAAGGGAGAAAACATTCAGCACTGCTTAGGGAAGTAGCTTTGTTCATGTCTTGAATAGAAGCTGTCGCTCTGTTCTTCAGGGTTCTACAGCAAGAAGTGTAGTCAGTCAGCTGGCTCAGCAAGACACACTTAGAAACAAAGGATTGCAGTCTAGATCAGCTAGCCTTTGAGTGTATCACAGGACAGTTGAAAGCCTATTGATTAACCTATTTGCATCCAAGTCCAGCTAGAAAAGCAAAAGAGGTAAAACATTAGGAAGAGACATTCAAAAGCAGAGGCAGTGATCCCCTTATCTCAGAAGTGAGCTAAAGGGCTTTCTTTATGCCTTTCCTCCTCTACCCCCCAAGCCCCTGAGAATAAATATGGTAAAGATGATGGTGAAGGAACAGACCACAGTGATTAAAATCACCTTGTTAACTCTTGAGTCTTAGTTCTCCGACAGATATAACTGTAACCTCCTCTCAAACTTGCAACATGCACACACCCACACACACCAGGGATCTGTCATGAACCAATATTCTGTGCTGCCTAACCCATCAGCTGGGAAGCTGAGAGGAAGCAAGTACAGCTACTCATTGTAAGAAAGTGATTAACATCTTCCCAGCATCTTAGAGGAAATTCAAAATTATGTATATGTATCATCTGATGTTGAGATATCAGTCTAATATGGGATACACATCAAGGCAAAGTCAGCTGAAGCAAAGGACATTCTGGTGTTTTTACAACATAGCCTGACCATGGGGCTCAAGGCCAACACTTTTTGGAAAGACAAGTCAGTGACTGCAGGAATGTAGCACTGTAAGAAACCTATAAGAATCCTTTATCATCACATAACAGATATCTGAGGACCACCAACTTTATCAGTTTTCTGGCATAGGAACAGAAGAATGGCCATAGTGGGTCAGAACAGTGGTCCATCTAGCCCAGTTTCCTGTCTTCTGATGCTTCAAAAAGAATGAACAGAACAGGACAATTGTAAAGTGATCCATCCCCTGTCATCCAGTCCCAGCATCTGGCAGTCAGAGGCTTAGGGACACCCAGAACATGGAGTTGCATCTCTGACCATCTTGGCGAATAGCTATTGATGGCCCTATCCTCCGTGAAGTTATCTAATTCTTTTTTTATCCCAGTTATATTTTTGGCCTTCACAACATCCCCTGGCAACAAGTTCCAAAGGTTGACTGTGCACTGTGAAGAATGACTTCCTTTTGTTCGTTTTAAACCTGCTGCCTATTAATTTTATTGGGTGACCCCTGTTTTTGTGTTATGTGAGGGATAAATAATACTTTCGTATTCACTTCCTCCATACCATTTGTGATCTTATATACCTCTATCATACCACCCTGTAGTCATCTCTTTTCCAGACTGAAGAGTCCCAGTTTTCTTAATGTCTCCTCATATCGAAGCTGTTCCATACTCCTAATCATTTTTGTTGCCTTTTGTTGTACCTTTTCCATTTTTAATATATCTTTTTTTTAGATACTGCCCGCAGTATTCAAGGTGTGGACATACCATGGATGTATATAGTGACATTATGATATTTACTGGCTTATTATCTGTCCCTTTCCTAATGGTTCCTAACATTCTGTTAGCTTCTTTGACTGCCGCTGCACATTGAGCGGATGTTTCCTGAGTATTATCCACAATGACTCTAAGATCTTTTCCTTGAGTGGTAACAGCTAATTTAAACCCCATCATTTTGTGCGTAGAGTTGGGATTATATTTTCCAATATGCATTACTTTGCATTTATCAACATTTAATTTGGTCTGCCATTTTATTGCCCCATCACCCAGTTTTATGCGATCCCTTTGTAACTTTTCAGTCTGCTTTGGACTCAACTATCTTGAGTAATTTTGTATCACTGCAAACTTTGCTACCTCAGTATTTATCCTTTTTTCCAAATAATTTATGTATATGTTGAACAGCACTGGTCCCAGTAGAGATTCCTGGGAGACCCCGCTGTTTACCTTTCTCCATTCTGAGAACTGACCATTTATTCCTACCTTTGGTTTCTTATCTTTTAACCAGTTACTGATCCATGAGAGGACCCTCCCTCTTATCCCATGACTACTTAATTTGCTTAAGAACCTTTAGTGAGGGACCTTTTCAAAGGCTTTCTGAAAGTCCAAGTACAGTACATTCACTGAATCACCCTTGTCCACATGTTTGTTGACCCTCAAAGAATTCTAATAGATTGGTGAGGCATGATTTCCCTTTACAAAAGCCATATTGACTCTTCCACAACAAATCGTATTCATCTGTGTGTCTGATAATTCTGTTCTTTACTATAGTTTCAGCCTTTTCGCCTCGTGCTGAAATTAGGCTTACCAGCCTGTAATTTGCTAGGTTTGCCTCTGGAGCCCTTTTTTTAAAATTGAGGTCACATTTGCTATTCTCCAGTCATCTGGTATAGACACTGATTTAAGTGATAGATTACATACCACAGTTAGTAGTTCTGCAATTTCATATTTGAGTTCTTTCAGAACTCTTGCATAAATACCATCTGGTTCTGGTAACTTGTTATTGTTTAATTTATCATTTTTTCCCCAGAACTTCCTCTGTTGACACCTGAATTTGGGACAGTTCCTCAGATTTGTCACCTAAAAAGAATGGCTCAGATGTTGGAATCTCCCACACATCCTCTGCAGTGAAGACCAATGCAAAGAATTCATTTAGCTTCTCCACAATGGCCTTGTCTTACTTGAGTGCTCCCTTAGCACCTCAATCGTCCAGTGGCCCCACTGACTTGTTTGGCAGGCTTTCTGCTTCTGATGCACTTAAAAAAAAAAAAATACTGTTTCTTTTGAGTTTTTTGCTAGTTGCTCTTCAAATTCTTTTTTGGCCTAACTAATTATACCTTTTCATTTGATTTGTTAGAATTTGTGCGACTTTCTATTTTCCTCAATAGATTTTGACTTCCAGTTTTAAAGGATGCCTTTTTGCCTCTAACTGCCTCTTTTACTCCGTTGTTTACCCATGATGACATTTTTCTGACCTCCTTACTGTTGTTTTTTTATTTGGGGTATACCTTTCCCTATGTCATTGGTCCCAATATGCAAATTCATAGATTCATAGATATTAAGGTCAGAAGGGACCATTATGATCATCTAGTCTGACCTCCTGCACAATGCAGGCCACAGAATCTCATCCATCCACTCCTGCAATAAACCTCTCACCTATGTCTGAGCTATTGAAGTCCTCAAATCATGGTTTAAAGACTTCAAGGTGCAGAGAATCCTCCAGCAGGTGACCCATGCTACAGAGGAAGGCGAAAAACCCCCAGGGCCTCTTCCAATCTGCCCTGGAAAAAAATTCCTTCCCAACCCCAAATATGGCGATCAGCTGAACCCTGAGCATGTGGGCAAGGTTCACCAGCCAGATACCCAGGAAAGAATTCTCTGTAGTAACTCAGATCCCACCCCATCTAACATCCCATCACAGGCCATTGGGCCTATTTACCATGAATAGTTAAAGATCAATTAATTGCCAAAATCATGTTATCCCATCATACCATCTCCTCCATAAACTTATCGAGTTTAATCTTGAAGCCAGATAGGTCTTTTGCACCCACTGCTTCCCTTGGAAGGCTATTCCAGAACTTCACTCCTGTGATGGTTAGAAACCTTCATCTAATTTCAAGTCTAAACTTCCCAGTGGCCAGTTTATATCCATTTGTTCTTGTGTCCACATTGGTACTGAGCTTAAATAATTCCTCTCCCTCTCCGGTATTTATCCCTCTGATATACTTACAGAGAGCAATCATATCTCCCCTCAACCTTCTTTTGGTTAGGCTAAACAAGCCAAGCTCCTTGAGTCTCCTTTCATAAGACAGGTTTTCCATTCCTCGGATCATCCTAGTAGCCCTTCTCTGTACCTGTTTCAGTTTGAATTAATCCTTCTTAAACATGGGAGACCAGAACTGCACACAGTATTCCAGATGAAGTCTCACCAGTGCCTTGTATAACGGTACTAACACCTCCTTATCTCTACTGGAAATACCTTGCCTGATGCATCCCAAGGCCGCATTAGCTTTTTTCACGGCCATATCACATTGGCGGCCCATAGTCATCCTGTGGTCAACCAATACTCCAAGGTCCTTCTCCTTCTCCATTACTTCTAACTGATGCGTCCCCAGCTTATAACTAAAATGCTTCTTATTAATCCCTAAATGCATGACCTTACACTTCTCACTATTAAATTTCATCCTATTGCTATTACTCCAGTTTACAAGGTCATCCAGATCCTCCTGTATGATATCCCGGTCCTTCTCTAAATTGGCAATACCTCCCAGCTTTGTATCATCCGCAGACTTTATTAGCACACTCCCACTTTTTGTGCCGAGGTCAGTAATAAAAAGATTAAATAAGATTGGTCCCAAAACCAATCCCTGAGGAACTCCACTGGTAACCTCCCTCCAGCCTGGCAGTTCACCTTTCAGTATGACCCGCTGCAGTCTCCCCTTTAACCAATTCCTTATCCACCTTTCAGTTTTCATATTGATCCCCATCTTTTCCAATTTAACTAATAATTCCCCATGTGGCACTGTATCAAACGCCTTACTGAAATCTAGGTAAATTAGATCCACTGTGTTTCCTGTGTCTAAAAAATCTGTTACTTTCTCAAAGAAGGAGATCAGGTTGGTTTGGCACGATCTACCTTTTGTAAAACCATGTTGTATTTTGTCCCATTTACCATTGACCTCAATGTCCTTAACTACTTTCTCCTTCAAAATTTTTTCCCTGACCTTGCATACTACAGATGTCAAACTAACAGGCCTGTAGTTACCCGGATCACTTTTTTCCATTTCTTAAAAATAGGAACTATGTTAGCAATTCTCCAGTCATATGGTACAACCCCTGAGTTTACAGATTCATTAAAAATTCTTGCTAATGGGCTTGCAATTTCATGTGCCAATTCCTTTAATATTCTTGGATGAAGATTATCTGGGCCCCCTGGTTTAGTCCCATTAAGCTGTTCAAGTTTCACTTCCACCTCAGATGTGGTACTACCTACTTCCATATCCTCATTCCCATTTGTCATGCTACCATTATGCCTAAGATCCTCGTTAAAGACTGAGGCAAAGTATTTGTTTAGATATTGGGCCATGCCTAGATTAACCTCCTTAACCTTAACCTCCACTCCATCCTCAGTGTTTAGCGGTCCCACTTCTTCTTTCTTCGTTTTTTCTTATTATTTATATGGCTATAGAACCTTTTTACTATTGGTTTTAATTCCCTTTGCAAGGTCCAACTCTACTTGACTTTTAGCCTTTCTCACTTTATATCTATTCCCAGTCTATATCTGGGAAGTTAAAGTCTCCCATGATCACGCAGTTTCCATTAGTATTTACTTCATTAAAAACATTAAAGAGGGTCTATAGCACACCCCAAGCACTATCACAGGGGAGGCTCCAGTAGTTTTCTTCCCCAGTTTGATTTTTGCCTAGAGGGACTCTGTCTTATCCATTCCATTGCTTCTTACTTTTGTACATTCTACCTCATCATTGATATACAATGCTACTCCACCACCTTTACCTTTATTTCTGTCTTTCCTGAACAGCACATACCCTTCAATACCTGTAGTCCAGTCATGACTACTATTCCACCATGTTTCTGTTATCCCTATAATATCTGGTTTCACTTCCTGCACCAGTAGCTCTAGTTCCTCCATTTTGTTACCTAGGCTCCTCGCATTTGTCTACGAACATCTTAATTTTTGCTGTTTGGCCTCGCTCACATTCTTTACCCGTTTAGACATGGCCATTCTACAGCCAGTATGACCTATTAGACTGGTATCCACACTGCCCTTCCTCCTTATGTCCATTCTCCTACCCACGGCTGAATCTTTTCTTACTTTGTTTTCTTCCCTCTCAATGCTAAAATCTGGCATAGAGATTACCTGGACATCTCCCAACCATCTCCCCCAAATTCCTAGTTTAAAGGTCTCTTAATCAGTTGTGCCAGCCTCCATCCTAGAAGTCTTTTTCCTTCCCTACTCAGATGAAGTCCATCCCGAGAGAACTGTCCTCTGTCCATGAATGCCTCCCAGGGGCCATACATCCCAAAGCCCTCCTTATAGCACCACTGCCTGAGCCATCTGTTGATAGTCATAATCTTGTCACACCTTTGTTGTCCTTCATGATCTTAATCTGTGGGCTGCAGGTCCTAACAACAGCACCTTTCAGCTTCATAGTTGGTATGTCTTCTTCTCACTGAAAGCATCTTGCCTGCTCACCATCTTCTTGCCCCAAGTGGGGGTTGAAGCTTAGTGTGCTCTCAGTGAAACCTCAGTTTACATGTTCTATGATACACAGTTGTACTATGAACTAAACATGCTTCCGTCTCTAAGGTCATCTCAATTTTCCTCATATAATAGGAAATTGTATTGTTACCCTACTGGCTGAATCCATACATTCTAAGGAAGCAGAAATGCATAAGTTGGGTGTGAACAGAGCCTACAATGGAATAAAGGTGCATATAGCAGAGGCATTCAAAGCCTCCAGTACAACTGCCATTACCAATATAAAAAGAGGAGTGGTCTTGTGGACAGAGAAATACACTCTTTTATAGATTCCGAGACCAGAAGGGACCATAGTAATCACCTAGTGTGACCTCCTGTATAGCAAGGCCAGAGAAATTCCCCAAAATAATTCCTACAGCATGTCTTTGAAAAACATCCAATCTTGATTTAAACATTGTCAGTGCTAGAGACTCCACCATGACCCCTTGGTAAGTTGTTCCAGTGGTTAATTACCCTCACTGTTAAAAATTTGTCTTATTTCCAGTCTGAATTTTTCTAGCTTCAACTTTCAGCCATTGAATCATGTTATAGCTGTCTCTGCTAGACTGAAGAGCCTGTTACTAAATATTTGTTCCCCCGGTAGATACTGATATACTATGAGCAAGTCACCCCTTAACCTTCTCTTTGTTAAACTAAATAGATTGAGCTGTATTTCACTAGAAGGCATGTTTCTAATCCTTTAAACATTCTTGTCGTTCTTCTCTGAATTCTCTCCAATTTATCTACATCCTTCTTGCACTGGGGGTATCGGACACAGCATTCCAGCAGCAGTCACACCAGTGTCAAGTATAGAGGTAAAATAACCTCTTTACTCTTACTCGAGATTCTCTTATTTATGCGTCTCAGGATTTCATTAGTTCATTTGGACACAGCATCACACTGGAGCTCCTGTTCAGCTGATTATCCATCACGACCCCCAAATCTTTTTCAGAATCACTGCTTCCCAGAATAGTGTCCCCTATTCTGTAAGTACGCCCTACTTCTTTGTCCCTAGATGTATACATTTACGTTTAGCTTAATTGAAACACATATTGTTTGCTTGTGCCCAGTTTACCAAGTGATGCAGATCTCTATGAATCAGTGATCTGTCCCCTTCATTATTTACCACACCCCCAATTTCTGTGTCATTGCAAACTTTTGAGGAGGACCTGTAAAGTTTATACATGGCCTTAAATCCTCACTTTCCGTTGACATCCTCTCCCTGCTAATGCAGCATTTGGTAGAAGGGTGTTTCAGAACAGGGTGCCCCAGTAACCCTGAAATGTCTTTTCAGTTCTTCATACATGAATTGAATCTTCCCTCCCTAGGGATGATTTACTGCTTTCTGCATCCCACTGTAAAAACTGTCTGACATGGAGGGAACTAAGAGGGAAAATTCTGTCTTATTAATGAATTTTCATTCTTCAGTACCCTCCGTGTCAGACAGTCTGACCCTCCCTCAGAGTATTGCATTATGACGAGGTTTTCTTCTGGCTGTTGTTCATTGGTTAACTAGTTTGGAAGGGAAGAGGGTGTTCCTCCAGGAAGTCCCAAAATTTCATGTCAAAACTCTTCTGCAAATAGTTTGAATTGAATAGCACTTTTAAACTTTTGTATAGTTAGTACTTTTCCAGCTTTGGAGGTTATCGTTCTGGAGAATTTTTCCTGAGGGGCGGACCTAAGCCCAGGCATAGAGCAAAGATCTGGTCTGCTTTCAGTTGCCATGGAAACAGAGAACACCCCCTGTGAAGACTGTCTGTCATTGAGGGTCCTAGAATGAAAATTCATAAACAAGACAGAATTTTTATTTTCTCCTTCCCTACAGAAATAAACTGTTTCAGCATGACTGCATCTACATTAGGAGGTTGTGTACCGCTTTAACTCTGTTGGTATTATTCAAATGGTACAGCTTTTGTGTGGACAAGTCTTTGTGCTTTGTTGAATCAGGGTCAGTGTACACAACAAGATTATTCAGAGACAGTAACCTGGGGGCCTAGAATTTATATAATACACATCTTATTGTCATGGAGCCAAGCGTACCTGAAATTCAACTTTTATGTGCGAGGGTTTGTTGGTTTTTTTGTCTTTAGGGTCTTCTACGATTCTGCTATTCAAGAGCTTTTAATTAAATGACAATATGAGTGGTTACAAACCAATAGCAGAGACTGCCCCAATATTTCCTCACTTTTCAGTACAAGAGGATTAGTTTTTATAACTGCGTATAATAATCAGTGCTTCACCAATAAGAGTGTACATTTACATTACATTAAGGCCACGTGTATATTTACTGTATATTACTGTGTATATTACTTTACATTAAGGCCACGTGTATACTTACTGGAGATCTATGCTGCTGTGATGGATGCAGCGAGGGTTGATTTAGAGGGTCTGGTGAAGATCCGCTAAATCAATGGCATAGTGCTCTCCAGTCGACTCCACTACTCCATCAGAATGAGAAGAGTAAGGTTAGTCGATGGGAGAGTGTCTCCCATTGACACACCACGGTGTAGACACCGCAGTAAGTCAACCTAAGCTACGTCGACTCCAGTTAACATTCACGTAGCTGGAGTAGTGTAACTTAGGTTGACTTATCATGGTAGTGTAGACAAGGCCTAAGTCATTGAAATCAGTGAGGTTCTGCATAGGTGCAGGCATCCACCCATATGCTTCTCTTTGCAGGATCAGGCCCTTATAACCTGATGTGAAGTGACGGGTGTCATGAGCTTTTCTCAGTACTCTTCCTCTCCAGTCTCCTGTGACTAGATCCCTTCTGTCTTACATTAGATGTTTTAGAATGCTTACTATTTTAAAATTAAATATTTCATTGGAAATAACTAGAGAAAAATACCTAAATTTAGTTTGCCTAAAAATTATTTTTCATTTAAAATACTCTATTTTACTTCCCTTGTGGGTATCTGCCACAGTGCCTGAGAAATGTCTGCTGAAGTTCCAGCAGTGTTTAGAATCACAGAAGTAAGCTGATTTAGAGGCAAGTTCGAGACATGGTAGTTTGACCACGATTCAGCTACCTCTGTGTATATATAAAGGTGTATGGTTTGCATTGATTTTAATTCTGCATTAGCAAAAACCTCTTGTGGTAAAATATTCCTAATTTATGAAAAAGCACAACTTCAAATTTTAATGTAGTGTGAACTAACTTATACAAGTGTCTTTCAAACTGCTCTGTTGTCTCAACATTGCAAACAAATACTGAACTATTGATTTGAGTCGCAAAGACCTTTTTCTTCTCATGAAACTCAACTAATGTCTTTTTATTGCCTCTTCTTTTAGTGCTCATGATCTCACAAAGTGGGATCTGTTTAGTAACTGCTACAGATTACTGAGGACTGGAATTGAACATGGAGCTATGCCAGAGCAGGTACAATTAACAATATATACATTATATCGTTTGGGGGAGTTAAACGCTTTATGAGTGTTAGTAGAATAATCATAGAGAAGCACAATAAGTTGATGCCCTAGCTTTTAAACCACAGTTTAAACCATGCTTTTTGGTCACACAGTGAAATTAATTTTAATGAAATTCCTGGATTTTCAATGAAAGGCCAGTATTAGAGAGGTGCAGGGCTGGGAGTCAGGAGACTTGGGTTCTGTTCTTGGCTCTGCAGCTGACTCACTGTGTGACTTTAACCAAGTCACTTAGGCCCAGGTCTTCAAAGGTATACAGGCATTGCTATGCCTAAATACCTTTAAAAAACTGGTCCTTAATCTTCCTGTGCCTCAGTTTCCTCCTCTATAAAATGAAGATAATGTTATGTACTCTGCTATGGAATGTGCTACATACATGCTAGGTAAGATTAGAATTATGATTACACTGTAATGCTGGCTCAGTGACCATTTAAGTATTTGTCCACAGTGGAACAATCACTGGGCCAGAGAGCAAGAATGACTTTGTAGTCCAGTGGTTAGGACACCCATGTAGGAGACCCAGCATCCAGTGCCCCTGCGCCAGTCACTCATTATTCAACAGGAGACATGGAAGGAGCCCCACCTCAGAGTATCCCATAGCTTAGTGGTAAGAGTAGTCTTCTGAGGGGTAGGAGACCCCGGTCAGATCCTTCCTCCCCCTCTGATGGAGAGAGGAATTGAACCTGGATCCCCTAAATCCCAGGCCAGTGCTCTAATGACTGGGCTAAAAGTTATAAGGTTGGCACCTCCTCCTCCAATACCTTCTTGCTAAAATGGCTTAAGGTGCCTAACTCTAAAGAAGGTTCCTGGCTTCAGAATTGCAAGCGGAGCTAGCTGCTTCCCTGGATCCCAGACTAAGAAGCCTGTCTCTAGCATGCACTCCTGGTCAGCATCTCCCATTCGCTGTCTTAGGTGGCTCCCCACCTACTGTTCTTGCTTTTATGAATTGCAGTTTAAGGCACCCGTCTCTCCTTATTCATCATATAGGAGCTTAGGTGCCTAAGTCAGGCTTTGGCAATCACAGTGATTTTTCCAGGCACCTAATAGTTAGACATTGTGACGCTGAGCGTGACAGCACCTAACTCCTTTTGAGCATTCAGCCCTATATTTCTGAGCTGAAACACCCTCCTCAGGTCTCTCTAAAGCTGCTGCTGAGAGGCTACAGAGGGGTCAGCCAGCAGGACAGCCTGGTTCATGCTGGAACCATGCTGCCCAGGGAGAAGAGACTGGCAGAGTAACAACTGTCTTTATAACTGTCACCTGTCCTTTGGTTCTGTGTTTTAATAGGGGTGTGACCCCCTTCCAGATTGTCCCATTTGAGGGCCAGTGGAAAGAAAACACTGAAAAGTGAATCTCATAGAGTTTTCCTCACGAGCCCTCAACAGCGGTATTTTTGCAGAATGGGATAATTTGGCCCTTAGTACTATCCTCACATAAAACTTCATTGTGAAGTACTTAGGGCTGCCACAGACATAACATACCTAACAAAAAACCTCCAGCATAGAGAAATAAAAAGTTAAGTGCTCTTCCAGTATAGCTTCTCTGCCCATAGACATACTTCTATGTTCATTTCTGCTGATTGTGGGACACATCGCTGATCTGGACAAGATTTTGAGAGGAAGTCACCGTTGTCCTTTAATTTTCTTACTGAATTACAGGTGACACTTCCCACTGATATCTCTGTAGCACTAATATTATCCCTGCCATCTCCATGAGACGTGTGTTCTCTTTGATTTGCGTCATGTTACCAGACTGTCATACTGACAGTTTAAGAATTCGATGCATTAAAACATGCTTTTACATGGAGATATCCAGATGCTGGGTCATACTTTTGTCATGTTCAGACTTGCCTCTGTGCCTTTCTTTACTCTGCTCTGACAGACAAAGACTCTGTTACAGTTTTCCTTCCCAGCACCTACAATTTTTTTCCCCACCAAATACGGTAAATGATCTTTACTTATACTAAGACGGCTAAGGGGTAAAATCATACCTTTGAAAATGAGAAGTGCTACACAAGAGCTATTATCACTTCTTTTCCAAAATTCTTCATAAACTCTAACTAAATTTTAGACTTTTACTTGATGCCTTCCCGTTTATTGGCATTCTTTGTGTTCCCTCTATTACAGATAGTTGTTCAGGCACTACAGTGTTCCCATTACTCTATTCTCTGGCAGCTGGTGAAAATCACAGAAGGCTCACCCTCCAAAGTAAGTAAAAATTCCTATATATACAGCTGTTACTGAAGAAGTTTAACCTTGCTTAGGTCACTAAGTACATTGGGCCTGATTCCTCATTCCCTGCATTATGTGCAGTCATTTTTACACCAGTGCAAAGTGGGTGTAAATCATTACCATTCTGATTTACTAGCATTTAATACCCACTTTGACTAGACAGAGTACAGGGCAATGGAGGATCTGCCCCTGTTCTGTATTGGAAGTTGATCCTGGTTGATTTTTCATTTCTGAAGATGTCTAATACACTTCTCTAAGGGCACAGACGCCTGAGCCAGAGATTAAGTGTTGGTGATACAGCTTATCTAATTAGAATGGATTGCAGTTTGGGAAATAATGTTGATTTGTAGCATCACAGATAACTGAACATCTACATGGTATTTAGTTTTTAATGAATAACTATATTTTTAATGTTGCCAAAGGCAAATGTAAGTTTGCTAGTAGTGGATGTTACTAATGAAGCACTAAGCAATAACTATCAGCATTATTAAAGCAGAAAGGTCTCTTTGTAATATTAATGTTATTGTTTTAAAACAATGGCACAAAACTAAACCTAATTATCATAAAACCATGGGCAGCAGCAAACATTTTGCACACACAAAGTCCTGGACTGTCCAACACCGTGTCTCTATACATGCATCACCTCCCGAAAGACCCCTTGTGCTCCTGACTTGCATTGCAGTTTTTTCTTTATGTAACAGATACAGCCTTCCCATGTCAAATGAAACTCTTACAGTTTATTCCTTAGTCATATTAATAAAGAGCCTGATTAAGAAAAGCATCTCTACTCAGGACAGGACTTAAGCATATGTTTAAGTGTTTCTGGAATGGGGCCAAAATGTGAAGCAATGTCTGCTATGTCACATAGCACTGCTATGTGTAACTGTGCTATAAAACTGGGACACAAAGAACTTTTCCACCTTCTAAGGATCAGCCTCTTTGTAAAACGAAAGGAAGTTGTAGCTCATTATAAAAATTATTTTTAGTACCCTATATCAATGAATAAGCATGTACTAAATATGGTTCTGACACAGGAGGTAAGAGACAACTGCATGCTAGCATGCATAATTATCCAGTAGGACACATTAAACAAATCCTACAAATGATTTTAAATTATTTTATTTCAGACTCACTTTGTAATGCATATATTTTAATGCATAAAAACAAAAGAGAGCTCACTTTCCCATCTCTTTGAAAGAAAGAAATGCACAAGTAGGTTAAGATATCCCCAGTAACACTGTATAAAATGCTGAGTCTAGACAAGAGGCAAATGCAAATTTTACTGTAGAAAGAGTTCTAGGAAATGACTCATGCTCTAAGCAAGCAGGAATGCAAATGTTGTGAAGATGTTCTTGTATATGTATCCTTATTCAAACTAATTCTTTTAATAGTAGGTTAATCCATATTACATTGATGCAGCTAGACAGGCTTGAATTAGAAAAAGTACCATTCCTAGAGTTTTTATATATTTGTAATTAGATGGCACAAACTGTGAAAGACCATTTGCAATATAAATTAATTCTACATTTGGAAGCCTGTAATTTACCTTTTTTAGTTTTATTAGTTTCTAAATTTTCTGTTCTAACTTTTGGACTTTTCCTTTCCTATATGTACATTGATCATGTGCTGAATCATTTAAAAGTAATTGGATAGAATTTTGAATGACATCATACTAATAAGTAATACAGCTGTGGAGCTGTTACTATTTGGATGGCTTGGATTAGTCCCCAGAATGGCACAAAGTCTACTGGAATGTGTCTGAGGTTTGCTCTTCCTGATCAAATGAAAAGGAGCATTATGTTGTCTTTATTCCAAAGCCAGAGACAACATCCTTCATCTGGTGACTTCTGCTCACTTTTCCAAAAACCTCAGCCTGGCTAACAGCGGAAGGCAAGGTAAAGGGAAGCACCTCAGAGAGAAGCGAGGTGCAGCATCTGTTCCTCACATGTGCTTTCACAGATTCTAAGGCCAGCAGGGACCATTGTGATCATCTGGTCTGACCTCCTGTATAACACAGACAATAGACGTTCCCCAAATTAATTCCTAGCGCAGATCTTTTAGAAAAACATCCAAACTTGACTTAAAAATTGTCAATGATGGAGAATTCACCCTTGGTAAATTATTCCAATGGTTAATTACCTTTACCATTAAAAAATCGTGCCTTATTTCAAGTCTGAATGTGTCTAGCTTCAACTTCCAGCCGTTGGATTGTAGTAGACCTTCCTCTGCTAGACTGAAGAGCTCATTATTAAATATTTGTTCCTGTCAGAGGGTAGCTAGTCTCTGTGGATAGACTGAGCACTGCTCCCCTGGATTGGAGCAGGTGAGCTTAATCCAGCTAATTAAAGAGCTGGGTTATACCTGAGTCTATGAAGGGCTGCTAGTAGGCAGCTGAGAGGGAGGGACTGTGACGGGCTGAGTCCTGCTCAGCAAAGGCCACACAGGAGTAGAACTAACTCCTGTGGTGAGTCCCTGGAGTAAGGGAGGGTTTGGGGAAGCAACCCTGCGGCTGCTGCTCCAAGGCGGGAGCAGAACTGGCTGAGGCTAGGAAGATGCCAGGAGCTGGGCGTGGTTGCCATGAAGACTGGGGCCAAGTACTGACTTAAGACTGCATTCTGGTTGGTTGGTTGTTTAACCTTTATTGTAAAAGAATAAACCTCTGAGACTGGGCTTGGCAGCCCATGTTTGGAGCCAAGGTGAATCGGCAACCATCCCAGTGATACCTAATCTACCCCTAGACTAAGTGGAAAGATGGAGTTGGTGATCAGCCTGTTAGTGGCAAGGCAGCAGCAGCAGGTAGCCACTATGCAGAAAGAGCAAGAACACCAGACCCAGACTTTGCTGATGCAGATGATGGAAAAATCAGCAGAAACAGCAGGAGGCCCGGTTCACTACACAACAGAGTTGGCAAGAAGTCCACTCCAAACAATAGGCGTGGATACAGAAGTGGTTGGGCTGTGTCACACCTGGTAGTGCAATTGGTGATGGGACTCGGGTCCAGTTGGCTCCGGGCCTTGCAAAGCTTTGACCACAAGATGACCCGGCGGCCTTCCTCCAGACATTCGAGTGAGTGGCAAAGGCAGCAGACTGGGAGGAGTCTGTTTGGGCAGTCCACATAGCACAGTTTCTGAATGGTGAGGTGCAGGTGGCTTACTGGGTAATAAGTGATGAGCAGGCAAACTCCTACCCGGTGGTGAAGGTAGCTATCCTGGACTGGTTAGGGCTGACTCCAGAGGCTTATAGGCACAGGTTCCTGGTGGAACCATTCCCGCAAGGGGCACATCTGCAGCCTCTTGACGTGGTGTGTCTGCCCAGAGACCAGGTCAGGGGAGGAAGTTCTGGATCAGGTGGTCCTTGAACAGTTCCTGAAAGTTCTGCCCAAAGGGGCACAGAGCTGGGTAAAGTGCTTCCAGCCGGCCCCAGTGGAGGAAGCGGTGGAGTGAGCTGAAGCCGTCTCTGAGTGACCAGGACAATGTAATAAACTGAGGGGAGTTCACCAGGGGATAACCCAGGGAAGCCCTCAAGTGGGAAAGACCCTGAGTATCCTAAACTTAGGAGGCACACAGCACCTCCAAGGGTTCTGGGGAGCCCTGCGGGTTACTGGAAATACTAGTGGGAAGGGACCAAGGGGCCCTGGGGTTTGCTTCCCTTGTGGCCAGGCCAGGCATATTAAAAAAAAAATTTCCCAATTATGAACTGTGACTACCTAAACTGTTACTAGAGTGGGACCAAGCTGTGGGGTCCACTCTGAGAGTCCAGATGGGCACACGGTGGGTAGTAGGAGTTAAGGTGGGAGGAACTGTGGTTAAGGGACTTGTTTTGGGTGCACTCTCATTCTGGAAGACCAGTTGAAGTTAAATAGCCTGGACAGACACCTCCCAGTGAATGTCTCCTGTATCTATGGTGAGATCCAAGTCTACCCCACTGCAGAAGTTGAGCTGGAGGCACGGAGTTGGAGAGCTTGACTGCATGTCCGCGTGGTAAAGGGCGCCTTGGCCCATAGTTCTGGGGAGAGACTGGGTGGGTTTCTCAGCCCTCATGCAAAAGGGGCTAGGACAGCAGCCTGGGACCAGGAGGGTCCAGGACCATCTAGGAAAGGAGGTAAAGGGGCTGGGAGCCAGAGTAAGGATGGCAAAGGGGGACTGAAAGGGAGAACACAATTTTCCCCGAGGCCTGAGGGACCATCTTAGGAAGTGCCAACAGGAGTTGGACAAGGTAAGTACCTCACCGGAGAAAATCATCAGCCAACTTGTCAGGTTAGAACAAGAGTTGGTCCGGGTGCAGGTGGGAGCCAAGGGGCAGAGGAAACAATGCTTGGCCCTGCACAAGAATTGGCCCAGGTCCAGAGAGGGGAAACTCAGCAGGATACAGTGAGGACGCAGACGGAGCCCTAAGTGCAGCAGGATACAGCAGGGACCCAGACTGAACCCCAGGCGTAGGAGAGTAAAGTGAGGAACCAGACGGAGACAGAGAGTACAGTGGGGACCCAGATAGAGTCCCACGCTCAGCAGAGTACAGAGGGGACCCAGACAGAGCCCTTGGTTCATCAGGATACTGTGAGGACCCAAACAGAATCCCAAATTCAGCAGGGTACCTTAGAGACCCTGACAGAGTCCTGAGCTCAGCAATGTACAGCAGGGACCCAGACAGAATCCCAAATTCAGTAGGGTGCCGTGGGAACCCAGGCTGCACTACCTGCTGAACAAGCTAGCATGGGGACTCAGACAGGACCCCTCCAACAGGGAGAAGTCCTAGAAGGAGGCTGGGGTAGGAACCAGGATACCAGGGCAGGGAGAACCAGAATTGGACTCAGTATTCCAGCAGTAGTTACACCAGTACCAAATAACCAGTAAAATAACCTCTCTACTCCTACTTGAGATTCCCCCATTTATGCATCCCAGGATTGCATTAGCTCTTTTAGCCACAGCATCACACTGGGAGCTCATGTTCAGCTGATTGTCCACCACAACCCCCAAATCTTTTTCAGAGTCACTGCTTCCCAGGATAGAATGCCACATCCTGTAAGAATGCCTACATTCTTTGTCCTAGGTTTACATTTAGCTGTATTAAAACACATGTTGTTTGCTTGTGCCCAGTTTACCAAATGATCCAGATCACTCTGTATCTGTGATCTGTTCTCTTCTTTATTTACCACTCCCCTAGTTTTTGTGTCATCTGCAATCTTTATCACTGATGATTTTATGTTGCTTCCAAGTCTTGATAAAAACATTAAATGGTATAGGGCCAAGAACTGATCCCTGCAGGACCCCACTGGAAACAGACCTGCTCGATGACAATTCACCATTTACAGTTACATTTTGAGACCTATCAGTTAGCCAGTTTTTAATCCATTAATTTGTGTAGCAGGCCTGAGATATGGTATGCTGACTGAGCATAAATCCAGTCTGCTGTATGTCTGCCTTTCCTTCATTTTGGGAGCCATTTGATCCATGTTCTTTTTGCCATGGGTTGGAATTACCACATTTCAGTGTGTGTTAGAGATTATTCACTTCTGATGGGTAATCCAATTCCATCCTGTCAGGCAAAAATCTGGTCATAGTAATGCATGCATTTGTGACCTTCCAGGTTTGACTGTTGCAACTCCTTATAGTGGGAATGAAGCCAAACTTGATGAAATAAGCTGAAACTGCTACAAAATGCAGCAGCCCATTTGTTGAGTAACACAGATGGCTATGAACATACTGCCTCTGCTCTGCCCTGAGCGTTGGCTCCCCATCACTTACAGAGCCAAATTCAGTTTCTGTCATGGTATTCAGAACGATCCATCAGATTGTCCCAATTCTAGGAGATCATCTCTTCTTCCTTGACCATGACTTCCTACAACAGCTACGTTCCATCAGAATTATGACCAACGGAAGATGGAACTTTCTTGAGAGTGGGACCCAAATTTTGTAAGTCACTTTTAGAGAGATAAAAATGGTCACTAGCCTCACAGCTTTCAAAACTAAATGCAAAACCTATTTACTTGTGTTACCACATGTGGAGGAGAGAAGGAATGAGACAAAAAACGTTCTAGTTTTCAAGCTACTTTTACAGGAAGGGAAAGAGAGAGAAAAATGTTTGTTAGTTGTAGTTCTTATATTTAATTGGGAGGTGCTCAGTCACTACAGTGAAGAGGAGCATATAAGTACCTAGACAGATTTTTCCCTGCTTGGGTTTTGAGCACTGTCACTCACAAGGTTCTGGACACATTAGTAGAACATTATGCCACATCTTGTGTGCTACATCCTTCTCCTTTTTGCTGATGGGGTTGTTGATGTTTCCTTTTAGGAAGACAGGGTGCCAGTTGCTTTAAAGCAGTGGTTCTCAACCTTTCCAGACTACTGCACCCCTTTCAGGAGCCTGATTTATCTTGCATACCTCCAAGTTTCACCTCACTTAAAAACTTCTTGCTTACAAAATCAGACATAAAAATACAAAAGTGTCACAGCACACTATTACTGAAAAAAAATGCTTAATTTCTCATTTTTATCATATAATTATAAAATAAATTGATTGGAATATAAATATCGTACTTACATTCCAGTGTATAGTATACAGACCAGCATAAACAAGTCATTGGCTGTATGAAATTTTAGTTAGACTTCACTCGTGCTTTTTATATAGCCTGTTGCAAAACCAGGCAAATATCTAGATTAGTTGATGTACCCCCTGGAAGATCTCTGCTTACTCCTAGGGGTACGTGTACCCCGGTTGAGAACCATTGCTTTAGAGGACTCACTCTTGTCCTCTACTCAAAAAGTCATCTTTTCACATTGGGAATCTTGCTAAGCATTAACCCGAATCTAAACTTCCATTTTTGGTTACAAATATGAAAAAGGTTGTGATCATACAACTTTTGAGTATCTTGATCTTGTCAGTCAGGACTCCTATCTGGGTGCAGTACAGAGACTGTATTTATTGTGCTGATCAATGGTCTTCACCTAATGTTGGATAAAGATTTTGTGCCCAGCTGATATAAGATCTATCAGCTGCCTTCAAAATTGTGGGTTTTTAACATGCCTGTGGAGCCTGGCAGGAATGGATTGGACTGTCCTTGGATTGCTTTGTGATTTACTCACATGAAGATCCTGGAGAGTAGTATGGGCAATTGCTCTTCTGCACTGAGGGCCTACATGTGAACTACCACAGAGTTCTGTGCTGTCCCTGTCTTATTCAATGGGTGTGCAAGGTCATTAAGAAAGCCATTTAAAGAGATGTTTAATATGTTGATAACACACCAGTGCTGTCCATCTTGCCCAGGCGAAGTGTGCTCCTGTGACTGGGCTAGACTAGTGAACTTCAGAAAAGTTACAAAATTTTCCTTTTGTTGCTCTTTAACTTTCCAAAGTTGAGGAAAATGTTAGAGTGGAAAATGAAAAAAACATAAAAATGAAGAAAACTAAATCCTGGACATTATTTATTCTATTGCGTCTTGGACAAATGTTAATTATAATCTTCAGTCTCTGTACTGAACTCATAAGTATTTTATGGAATCTAGGGCTGGAATACGATCAAAGTTATGTCAATATTTAAAAAGAGTAAACAGGATGACCCAAGTAACAAATGACTGGTTAGCCTGATATTAATCACAGGCAAAATCATTTAATGGCTGATACAGTACTCTACCAATAAACAGTTAAAGGTCAGAAACAAAATTAATACCAATAAATATCACTGAATGGAAAACAGACAAACCTGATACTGTTCTTGACATGTTTGCACATTTGGCTGTTAAAGATAACCATACTGATATAATGCATTATGGCTTCTGTTTAAGATTATACAAACTCACTATGGTCCGTATTCAAAGGATTAAAAACTCCTTAAATCTTAGATCTCAGAAGTAATTGTAAATGGAGAACCACCATCATCCACTGAGGTTGTTTCTAGTGGGGTCCCACAGGGATCTATTCTCAGCCCAATACTATTTAATATTTTTATCAATGACCTAGAAGAAAATGAAAAGTCATTTAAAGACTGCAAATGATACAAAGATTGGTAGTAAATAATGATGAGGTCTGGTCACTGTTACAGAGTAATGTGGATCACTTGAGAAACTGAATGCAGCTAGACAACAGGCATTTTAATACATCTAAATACAAGAACCTACATCTGGGAACAAGAATGTAGGTCACAAAGGATCGGGGACTCATCCTGGAAGCAGTGACTTTGAAAAAGTTTTAGGGGCCATTGTAGCTAGCCAACTGAACATGAGTTCCCAATGTGATGCAGTGGCCAAAAGGGCTAACACGATACTTGGCTATGTTAATAGAGGAGTCCTGAGTAGGACCAAGGAGGTGATAATACCTTGGTATATGTCATTGGTAAGACTACTACTGGAATACTGTGTCCAAATCTGGTATCCACACTTTAAAAAGTCTATTGAAAAACTGGAAAAGATTCAGAGAATAATTCATAAATAATTAGTGGTCGAGGAGCTAACTCTGTTTACCAAAGAGAATATTAAGAAACACCTTGATCATGGACTACACAGGCAGAAGATACCTAACACTAGTGGCTGGAATATGTTGGGGAAGAGTCAACATGGCTTTTGTGAAGGGAAATCTTGCCTCACCAATGTAATTACTTGAGTGTCAACAAGCATGTTTTTTTCTGTTTTACTGTTTTACTTCGTTAGTCCTGAAAAATAAGTATTAAAAAATACTTTGGCAGGTACAGAACCTTCATCAAAAGTGGTGGCTCGTTCAATTAAATCACAGGCAGCTTCTGCAGGCTTTCTGGCCCAGCTGCCCATCCTGTACATTTGTAAGGTGGCAACCTGGTCTTCGATCCACACATTTACTTCCCACTGTGCCATCGCTCCTCAGTCTAGAGATGATGCCAGATGTGGACAGGTGGTCCTACAATCCCTGTTCAAGTAGACGCCAAACCCACCTCCAGCTTGAACTGTGTGTCACCTAAAGTGGAATGGACATGTGAATCACTTTTGAAGAATTAAAAACAGTTACCTGACTTTTCCATAAATACTGTTGTTTAGGGAATGTTACACATCTCCATTCCACCATCCACCCTCCTTCCACTGGAGTCTCTCCAGGACAGGGATGGCCAACCTGAGCCTGAATTTACCAATGTACATTGCCAAAGAGCCACAGTAATACGTCAGCAGCCCCCCATCAGCTCCCCCATCCCGCTCCCAGTGCGTCCCACCCACCAGCAGCCTCGCTGATCATTACCTCCCCCTGTCTCCCTGCACCCCCCAGTCAGCTGTTTTGTTGCATGCAGGAGGTTGTAGAGGGGAGGAGCGAGGGCACGGCAGGGGAGGGGGAGGGGGCAGGAAGGAGTGGAGTGGGGGCAGAGCCAGGGGTTGAGGAGTGAGCACCCCCTGGAACATCGGAAAGTTGGCGCCTGTAGCTCCAGCCCCAGAGTCGGTACCTATACAAGGAGCTGCATATTAACTTCTGAAGAGCCACAGGTTGGCCACCCCTGCTCCAGGAGGAAGGAACTCAGGAGGGTTGGGGGCAATGGGGCTCTTTATAACTGCATGCACTGGTGCAAGGCAGGGGCACTCATGCTGCCCTGACAGGTACTGCTGAGCAAAAAACCTTTGACAACTATGAATGAGGTATTCACATACCTACAATGGAATGGACATATGCAACACATATCTTGAAGACCAACAGTTAAGGAAAAGTAGGTAGCCATCTTTCCCATCGCCCAAATCTATAATTCCATCAGATGTCCCCCCGATCCATCAGTTACCCACACACTTCCCAATGCACCATTCCCAGTGAATCCTCCGTTCTCCAGTCCCTCAAACCTCCCTCCCTCTGGTCCCCAAGTCGTTAATTCCTGTTCCTGGGCCAGTACGTCAGCAGGTTTTTCTACAAAGCAAGCTTGCCTTTCTAGCTCCCCTCTCTGCAGATTGTTAGGACCTTGTGATGTTGTTGGACTTGATCCATGTTTATTGATATTTAACAGATTTTTCTTTTCCTGTTGAATTATCCTGGTACCAAGTTCTAGATAAATACCATGTAGGTTTACTTTGTTGTCTTAAATTTTTGTTTGAAAACTTTTAAAATTGAAATCTAAATTTAAAATTCAAGCTAGTAACTGGTATCTGTATTTAAAAATATCTTGGATGTGGTGATAGTATATTCTTATTATTGTTTATTATCAGAGTGGTACCTAGACCCCTTTGCAAAGTTCCAATTGTGCTAGGTGCAATACAGACAGTGCCTCTCCAGAGAGCTCCTTGTTTTCTTTTCATTGCCTCTCCATTTTTGCTTGGAGAGCTGTAGGCTTGATTATGTGTGAAATTATTTGTCAACTCTTTTATTTTTCTTGTCCTGGCAATCTATTATTAATAGATTGGGAATGGGGGTTTAATATATTATTAATAATAGGGGGGAGAATACCAAAGAAACCCACCATAATAGCATTTAGCTTCAAAAACAGGAACTACACAAAAATTAGGAAGCTAGTTTAAATGGAAATTAAAAGGAACACTCAAAGGAGTGAAATCCCTGAAAACTGCATGGAAACTATTTAAAAACACCATAATAGAGTTTCAAATTAAATGTATATTGCAAATAAAAAAAACGGTAAGAGGACCAGAAAAGTTCCATCATCACCTAACGGGAGGAAAAGAGGTGGTTAGAGGCAAAAAGACATCCTTTCAAAATTGGAAGTCAAATGCTAGTGAGGAAAATAGAAAGGAGTATAAATTCTGGCAAGTTAAGTGTAAAAATATAATTAGGTAGACCAAAAAGGAATTTGAAGAGCAAATACCAAAAGACCCAAAAACTAATGCAAAAAGTTTTTTAAAGTAATCAGAGGCAGGAAGCCTGACAAACAGTCAATAGGACCTCTGGAGAATCGAGGTGCTGAAGTAGCACTCAAGGAAGGTAAGGCCGTTGTGGAGAAGCTAAATGAATTCTTTCCATTGGTCTTCAGTACAAAGGATGTGAAGGAGTTTCCCACACCCAAACTATTCTTTTTAGGTGACTAATCTGAAGAACTCTCCTAGACTAAGGTGTCAGTTGAGGAGGTTTTGGAACAGATTAATAAACAGTAATAAGTCATCAGGGCCAGATAGTATTCACCCAAGAATTCTGAAGGAACTAAGATATGAAATTGCAGAACTACTGACTGTTATGTAACCTATCACTTAAATCATCATCTTTTCTAGATGACTGAAGGATAACTAATGTAGTGCCAATTTAAAAAAAATGGCTTCAGAGGCAATTACAGGCCAGTAAGCCTAACTTCAGTACCAGGCAAATTGGTTGACATTATAGTAAAGAACGGAATTTTAGACCCAGAGATGAACACATTATGTTCGGCTTTTCTAAAGTGAAATCATGCCTCACCAACCTATTAGAATTCTGTGAGAGTGCAACGGGCACATGGACAGTGATCCGGGGGATCCAGTTGATATAGTGTATTGGACTTTTAGAAAGCCTTTGACAAGGTCCCACACCAAAGGCTCTTAAGCAAAATAAACTGCCCTAGGTTAAGAGGGAAGTAAAAAGAAAAAAGAAAAGGAGTACTTGTGGCACCTTAGAGACTAACCAGTTTATTTGAGCATGAGCTTTCGTGAGCTACAGCTCACTTCATCGGATGCATAGCATATCGTGGAAACTGCAGAAGACATTATATATACACAGAGACCATGAAACAAAACTTCCTCCCACCCCACTCGCCTGCTGGTAACAGCTTATCTAAAGTGACCATCAAGTAGGGCCATTTCCAGCACAAATCCAGGTTTTCTCACCCTTCCCCCCCCCCCCCCCACACACACACATACAAACTCACTCTCCTGCTGGTAATAGCCCATCCCTCTTTGAAACCTCTCTTTATAATGCGCATGATAATCAAGGTGGGTCATTTCCAGCACTAATCCAGGTTTTCTCACCACACGCTCTCAAAGAAACTGCGGAATCACCTGATCAACATCCTCTACAGCAAACAGGGAAAGATTAAGAATGAGCTCTCAAAAATTGATACTCTCATAAAAAACCAACCTTCCACACAAACTTCCTCGTGGCTGGATTTTACTAAAACTAGACAAGCCATTTACAACGCACACTTTACTTCTCTACAAAAGAAAAAGGACACTAAGCTTTCTAAACTACTACAGGCTACAAGGGGCCACAGCAATGGTTCCCTCAACCCACCCAGCAATATTGTTAACCTATCCAACTATACTCTCAGCCCAGCAGAAGCAGCTGTCCTATCTCGGGGTCTCTCCTTCTGCCCCTCCACCCCCTCGAACATGATACAGTTCTGTGGTGACCTAGAATCCTATTTTCGACGTCTCCGACTCAAGGAATATTTCCAAAATACCTCTGAACAACATAATGATCCACAGAGGCCTGCCTACCAACATTACAAAAAGAAGGATTCTAGGTGGACTCCTCCTGAAGGTCGAAACAGCAGACTGGACTTCTACATAGAGTGCTTCCGCCGACGTGCACGGGCTGAAATTGTGGAAAAGCAGCATCACTTGCCCCATAACCTCAGCTGTGCAGAACACAATGCCATCCACAGCCTCAGAAACAACTCTGACATCATAATCAAAAAGGCTGACAAAGGAGGTGCTGTTGTCATCATGAATAGGTCGGAATATGAACAAGAGGCTGCTCGGCAGCTCTCCAACACCACTTTCTACAAGCCATTACCCTCTGATCCCACTGAGAGTTACCAAAAGCATCTACAGCATTTGCTCAAGAAACTTCCTGAAAAAGCACAAGATCAAATCCGCACAGACACACCCCTGGAACCCCGACCTGGGATATTCTATCTACTACCCAAGATCCATAAACCTGGAAATCCTGGGCGCCCCATCATCTCAGGCATTGGCACCCTGACAGCAGGATTGTCCGGCTATGTAGACTCACTCCTCAGGCCCTACGCTACCAGCACTCCCAGCTACCTTCGAGACACCACTGACTTCCTGAGGAAACTACAATCCATTGGTGATCTTCCTGATAACACCATCCTGGCCACTATGGATGTAGAAGCCCTCTACACCAACATTCCACACAAAGATGGACTACAAGCCATCAAGAACACTATCCCCGATAATGTCACGGCTAACCTGGTGGCTGAACTTTGTGACTTTGTCCTTACCCATAACTATTTTACATTTGGGGACAATGTATACCTTCAGATCAGCGGCACTGCTATGGGTACCCGCATGGCCCCACAGTATGCCAACATTTTTATGGCTGATTTAGAACAACGCTTCCTCAGCTCTCGTCCCCTAACGCCCCTACTTTACTTGCGCTATATTGATGACATCTTCATCATCTGGACCCATGGAAAAGAAGCCCTTGAGGAATTCCACCATGATTTCAACAATTTCCATCCCACCATCAACCTCAGCCTGGTCCAGTCCACACAAGAGATCCACTTCCTGGACACTACAGTGCTAATAAACGATGGTCACATCAACACCACCCTATACCGGAAACCTACTGACCGCTATTCCTACCTACATGCCTCCAGCTTTCACCCTGACCACACCACACGATCCATCGTCTACAGCCAAGCTCTGCGATACAACCGCATTTGCTCCAACCCCTCAGACAGAGACAAACACCTACAAGATCTCTATCAAGCATTCTTACAACTACAATACCCACCTGCGGAAGTGAAAAAACAGATTGATAGAGCCAGAAGAGTTCCCAGAAGTCACCTACTACAGGACAGGCCTAACAAAGAAAATAACAGAACGCCACTAGCCGTCACCTTCAGCCCCCAACTAAAACCCCTCCAACGCATTATTAAGGATCTACAACCTATCCTGAAGGATGACCCAACACTCTCACAAATCTTGGGAGAAAGGCCAGTCCTTGCCTACAGACAGCCCCCCAACCTGAAGCGAATACTCACCAACAACCACATACCACACAACAGAACCACTAACCCAGGAACCTATCCTTGCAACAAAGCCCGTTGCCAACTGTGCCCACATATCTATTCAGGGGACACCATCACAGGGCCTAACAACATCAGCCACACTATCAGAGGCTCGTTCACCTGCACATCCACCAATGTGATATATGCCATCATGTGCCAGCAATGCCCCTCTGCCATGTACATTGGTCAAACTGGACAGTCTCTACGTAAAAGAATAAATGGACACAAATCAGATGTTAAGAATTATAACATTCATAAACCAGTCGGAGAACACTTCAATCTCTCTGGTCACGCAATCACAGACATGAGGGTCGCTATCTTAAAGCAAAAAAACTTCAAATCCAGACTCCAGCGAGAAACTGCTGAATTGGAATTCATTTGCAAATTGGATACTATTAATTTGGGCTTGAATAGAGACTGGGAGTGGCTAAGTCATTATGCAAGGTAGCCTATCTCCCCTTGTTTTTTTCCTACAAACCCCCCCCCAAGACGTTCTGGTTAAACTTGGATTATTGCTGTGCACATTGTAAGATGAGCTATTGCCAGCAGGAGAGTGAGTTTGTGTGTGTGGTTTTTGGAGGGGGGTGTGTGGGGGGGGGGGGTGAGAAAACCTGGATTAGTGCTAGAAATGACCCACCTTGATGATCATGCGCATTATAAAGAGAGGTTTCAAAGAGGGATGGGCTATTACCAGCAGGAGAGTGAGTTTGTATGTGTGTGGGGGGGGGGGGGGGGAAAGGGTGAGAAAACCTGGATTTGTGCTGGAAATGGCCCTACTTGATGGTCACTTTAGATAAGCTGTTACCAGCAGGCGAGTGGGGTGGGAGGAAGTTTTGTTTCATGGTCTCTGTGTGTATATAATGTCTTCTGCAGTTTCCACGATATGCTATGCATCCGATGAAGTGAGCTGTAGCTCACGAAAGCTCATGCTCAAATAAACTGGTTAGTCTCTAAGGTGCCACAAGTACTCCTTTTCTTTTTTCTTTTTACGAATACAGACTAACACGGCTGTTACTCTGAAACCTGTCCTTAAGAGGGAAGGTCACCTTATGGATCAGTAACTGATTAAAAGATAGGAAACAAAGGGTAGGAATAAATTATAAGTTTTCACAATGGAGAGTGATACATAACAGGGTCCCTCAAGGATCTGTACTGGGATCGGTGCTGTTCAACATGTTCATAAATGACGTGGAAAAGGGGGTAAAGAGTGAGGTGGCAAAGTTTGCAGACAGTACAAAATTACTCTAGATAGTTAAGTCCAAAGCTGACTGCAAAGGATTACAAAGGGATCTCACAAAATTGGGTTACTGGGCAAGAAAATTGGTGATGAAATTCGATGTTGGTAAATGCAAAGTAATGCCCACTGGAAAACATAATCCAAAAATACATACACAATGATGGGATGTAAACTGGCTGTTACTTCTCAAGAAAGAGACCTTGAAGTCATCATGGATACTACTATGAAAATATTCACTCAATGGGCTGCATTAGGCAAAAAAGCTAACAGAATGTTAGCAAACACTAGGAAAGGGATAGTAAATAAGACAGAAAAATACCATAATGCAACTATATAAATCCATGGGATATCCACACCTGGAATACTGCATGCAGTTCTGGTCACCCCATCTCAAAAAAGTTATATTAGAATTGAAAAAAGTATAAAGAAGGGCAACCAAAATGATTAGGGATGTGGAACAGCTTCCATATGAGGAGACATTAACAAGACTGGGACTGTTCATCTTAGAAAAGAGATGACTGAGGTGGTATGATAAAGGGCTATAAAATCATGACTGGTGTGGAGAAAGTGAATAAGGAAATGTTATTTACTCCTTCACATAACAGAAGGACCCAGGGATAACCCAATGAAATTAATAAGTAGCAGGTTTAAAGCAAACGTAAGGAAGTACTTCTTCACACAGACACAGTCAATCTGTGGAACTTGTTGCCAGGGATGATGTGAAGCCAAAACTATAACTGTGTTCAAAAAAGAATTTTATAAGTTCATGGAGGATAGGTCCATCAGTGCCTGTTAGCCAAGATGGTCAGGGACACATCCCCATCTCCAGATTTAGGGTATCCCTAAACCTCTCACTGCGAGAAGCTGGGACTTGATGACAGGGGATGGATCACTCACTAATTGCCTTGTTCTGTTCATTCCCTCTGAAGTATCTGGCACCAGCCGCTGTCAGAAGACAGGATACTGGGCTAGATGGACCATTTGTCTGACCCAGAATGGCCATTCTCATGATCTTATGTTTTTGTGCTCTAATATTAAAGAATATTATCCCTTTTTGATGTTTATTCAGGAGGACTTGTTGGTATTGAGGAAAACTGTGAAATCCTTTCTGGCTGTCTGCCAGCAGTGCCTATCGAATGTCAACACTCCAGTCAAAGAACAGGTAAGAAATGCACTCACATGTTCTTTACAAAAGTTTGATTATTTAAGCATAGCAAGAACCAAGAAGAGGTTTTTATTAGATCAGTCTTGTGATGAAACAGTCTTCTGTGCTATTCTTTTTAATAAACTGAACAAACTGTCCATAGAAATGTATTCATACAGACTCTTTCTGAGCACACCATAACACATCTAGAGCCAAATTCATCCTGCACCATAGGCAACAAAATGCAATATCCCATGGGTACATGCTGTGACAGTTCTTCACTTCTGTGTCTGTGCCAATTTGAGAGTGGAGAACTCTGATACTTCTAGAGCTGCAAGCCATTGGCTCCAGTAAGGCATGCTGCATGCTTCCCCAACAGGAGAACCAGTGTCTCCCATAGCAGTTCTTTTATTGCCGCTATGATATAGGAATACCCTGGAGGACACTGAATCAGTGATCTCAGATGTTGTTTTGCAATAGTCTTTCTATTTACAAACAGCCACTTCTTCTTAAGGAAAACTCAGTTTTCCTTAAAAATTGATATATCCTGTCAGTGTCTCTTCCTGTTAGTTCCTAACTCAAAAAATCATATTTGGGGAATTTTTTAGTTCTCATAATGTTCACTTCCTTGAGACTCAGGGCTTACTGCTTCCTTCCCTGTTTCCCAGGTTGGTTGAAATTCTGTGTGCGTGCGCACATGCATTATGATTGTATGGGTAGGCAGCAGATTTTCATAGCTGAGTGTAATTGCCCATTACTGCGTATTAGATATTGGAAGGGTCTCCTGTCAGAACTGGTCCTTATATATAAGGGTTTATCAATATTTTGTGCAATCTCATCAAAAGGCAATATAAAGTTTGCTTGACAATATCTATGTTCTGTAAAACTAGGTTGGTTTGCATTAATTTTGTCAGTATCCTTTAATATATTCCTGAAGGCTTTCCCAGGAACTTGCCCAGCATCAATGTGAGGCTAACCATCCTGTCATTACCTAGATTATCCCATTTATCCTTTTTAAATTTTGGCACATTATCTTTTCTCCATTTCTCTGAAACTTTCCCGGTGTTCCAGGATTTGTTAAACATCAACAGCTCTGAGATTTCCTTAGCCAATTCGTCTTAAACTTTTGGGTACAACTATCCCTTTCTGCAGATTTAAAATATTTAACTTTAGTAGCTGCTGTTAACGTTCTGCCTAGTTACTGTTGACATAAAGCATATTTCATTATCACTGTAGGATGTGAATATGTCATCCAGCTTCTTTTCAAATTCAGATCAGAAATATTTATTGAACAGTTCTCCATTTTCTATATCAGCACTGACAATTTTACCATCCTTATCTAGTAATAGACCTATACCATTGCTAGGATTTCTTGATTTTGTTCCTGAGATCTCGGGCCAATGTACTAGTCCTCATGTGGCCCTCGTGGTCATTTGAGTTTGAGACCCCTGCTCTAGAGATTTAAAACACGTGGGTAATCAGATCCCCACACAGCCATCTGGTGGGCTGCAGCAGTGGGAGCTCGACCAAATCTGTGACACATATGTTGTCCTCTCCCCATAAAAGGTGACCCAAAGTTCCACATATATAAAATCCTCTACTTTTGCCTAGCCACTTATCTAGCCAACAGTTCACTCCAGTATCATCTCTGTCTTATTTTGCTCTGTAACAGGAAGAATCCCAGAGAAGAGCATTTGGACTTTCTTCTCCTTCAGCTCCCTTCCGAGATCCCTGAGGTCTTTGAAAATCTGTGAAGCGTCATCTGAAGTTCTCATTTATACCAATATATAACATATGCATGTGGAGCCTTGCCCACTGTCTTCTGGATCCCATCCAGTCTTGCTTATCTTGTCTTCACTACAGGAAGAGAGCACACCATCCTTTTGTCCCTTGCAGAAGATTCTGTCCCTTCTTCTTAATGTCATGCCTCCATTGAGGATTGTCCGTCTTCTTTGGACAGTCAGAAATCTTTTCCTGGTCATGCTTGCCATCCTCGTCGATTGGGCTGAATGTCCATCCTCCAGTGTGGCCCATGTAGACTCCTGTTCCTTTCCTCTGGCTAAATCTTCAGAGACATATCTGCGGTTGCCATGCTGAGTACCTGATAGTGATGGGATACCTCTAGATGAGTAGAATTCCTCCTGTTTCTCTTTCCTTGCATGGTCACAGACTGCCCATCTTCTGCTTCTGGCCATGTTGAATGCTTCCTTATGCTCTTTCCTCAAGTGGCCATGAATTGCCAATCCTCCACTCTAGTTTCTATTCTATCCTGCTCCCTCACATCCTGTTCCTTTTTCTTGCTGGATCTGTGGTAGTGATGCCTGAATTCAGTTGTCCAGGAACTTTTCTGTCTCTCTGATGCAGTGCAGGGTCTGTAGTTCTTCAAGAACATGACTCTTTTCTTCCATTTTATCTATCAGCTTGCACTTCATGCACAGGAATTATCTTCTGGCAGGAAGCAGAACATAGCACATCCCATCCATTGCAAGTCGCAATAATTTTTCCATTGCTGACCATCATCTTGTCTGGTGTAGTATACGTGTACCCTAAACAGAACGGTGTCTAACCTCCCTGTGACAGAGTGTACTAGGCATTCACTATTTGCTGCCAGAGGCCCCATCATCTGGCACACCTCGCCCTAAGAAGGTGCCCTGCTGGTAGGGAAGAGCAGGGAGTTCATATCTCCAGGAGAGAGGCCTCCCATGATCAGCTGCAGGCAGAACCAGAGTTGGTCCTGTGGTACCTAGAAGGGCCAAGAGTAGGCAGAAGCCAATTAGAGCCCAGCATGCGAGATAAAAAGAGCTGACAGCTTCCACTAGGGATGAATTCGGAGTTAAGCCAGGACAGGGAAGGAACATTCTCCCTGCACTAACTCAGGTAAACCGCCTAGTCAGGAGCCTCACCTTGACAACATTGGCCTTAAGTATCAGGGGATAGCCATGTTAGTCTGTATCCACAAAAACAACAAGGAGTCCAGTGGCACCTTAAAGACTAACAGATTTATTTGGTCATAAGCTTTCGTGGGTAAAAAACCACTTCTTCAGATGCATGGAGTAAAAATGACACATGCAGGCAGTGGTGAGCTGGAGCCGGTTTGCACCGGTTCGCTAGAACCGGTTGTTAAATTTAGAAGCCCTTTTAGAACCAGTTGTTCCACGAGGGACAACCAGTTCTAAAAGGGCTTCTAAATTTAACCGGCCAAAAGTGGTGCCTTAAGCGCTGACTCCATGGGTGCTCCAGCCCTGGAACACCCAAGGGGAAAATTTGGTGGGTGCAGAGCACCCACCAGCAGCTCCCCGGCCCCAGCTCACCTCCGCTCCGCCTCCTGCCCTGAACACACCGCCCCGCTCTGCTTCTCTGCCCCCCCTAGGCTTCCCGCGAATCAGCTGTTCGCGCAGGAAGCCGGGGCAGGCTGAGAAACAAGCGGTGGCTTCCCACTCAGGCCCAAGGAGGCAGAGCGGAGGTGAGCTCAGGTGGGGGGAGGCGCAAGGAGGGCTGCCCGCGCTGCAACAGGTAACTCGGGGGCGGGGGGGCGCAGGGGAATCGCTCCCCGCCCCAGCTCACCTCCTCCACCCTCGGCCTGAGCAGGAAGCTGCGGTCTGCTTCTCAGTCCTCCCCGGCTTCCCGCCGAACAGCTGATTCGCGGGAAGCCGGCGGGGAGGCACGGAGAAGCAGAGCGGGGCGGCGGGTTCAGGGGAGGAGGCGGAGCGGAGGTGAGCTGGGGCCGGGCGCAGGGTGGGGAGCTGCCGGTGGGTGCTCTGCACCCACCAATTTTTCCCCCTGCGTGCTCCAGCCCTGGAGCCGCTCCAGCCCTGGAGCCACTCCCCCCTAGCTATGCTCCCCTGCCCCTAGGAGCCAGAGGGACCTGCCAGATTCTTCCTGGGAGCTGCACCAGGTAAGCACCGCCGGGACTCCCCACCTTGCCCCCCCGGCAGGTGCCTCTGGCTCTTAGGGGTGGGGTGGGCACCCACTACGGTGGCCCATGAGACCCTCCTGCCCGGTTCTGGGGGCGGTCAGGGGACAGGGGAGGGGGGTGGATGGGGCAGGGTTTCTGGGGGGTGGCGTCAAGGAACGCGGGGGGTTGGATGGGGCAGGAGTCGTGGGGGTGGGCAACGACCCCCTCGTGGGGTGAGGAGGGAACCCGTTGTTAAGATTTTGGCAGCTCATCACTGCATGCAGGCATTATATAATGACACATAAAGAGAAGGGAGTTACCTCACAAGTGGAGAAGGTTGACAGGGCCAATTCGATCAGGGTGGATGTAGTCCACTCCCAAAAATAGATGAGGAGGTGTCAATTCCAGGAGAGGCAAAGCTGCTTTTGTAATGAGCCAGCCACTCCCAGTCCCTATTCAAGCCCAAATTAATGGTGTTGAATTTGCAAGTGAATTTTAGTTCTGCAGTTTCTCTTTGAAGTCTGTTTCTGAAGTTTTTTTGTTCAAGTATAGCTACTTTTAAATCTGTTATTGAAGTGTTCTCCTACTGGCTTTTGTATGTTACCATTCCTGATGTCTGATTTGTGGCTACTCAGAAATGCTCCTGTTTGTCTTCTTCCCTGTTTGCCACATAGAGGGTGCATTAAAGATGCATATTTGCTGATTTAGAGCAGAGGCCTGCTGTGTTCCTTCTCACCAATTCCACTCATCCCCCATGATGATCAAAAAGATCCAAGCCCCATCAGTCTTGTCATCTTAGTGGTGCTAGCATAGATAAAACAATGCTGGTTTTCAGACTTGCTGGAATGGTCAGTGTACTTTTATTACCATCTCCTAGCATCCCAAGACCCGCTAACAAAACCAAATGGACTGATCCAGGAATCTCTTTATCTAACAGCTTCAGACATGGAACTCTAATGACCAGTGATTTAATTTGCTCTGGGTGGTACAGGGTATACTATTACAGAAAATTGTATGCACAAACATGGAGCTGATAGCTTTTAGTGTGACTCAGCACCAGTCCCTCAGCTCTTTGACTGACTCTTGGCCCTCATGTTCTCTGGGCTTTCTCTTCAGTCAAGTTCCATCTATCAGATATCTTGGCCTGTCATATTCCTTGGGACAGATTCAAGTTATCTACTGTCTCTAGATTCATGAAGGATCAACTTAACTGCCACTCACCAGTGAACCTGAAACTAGTCCTCACAAAGCTGTGGGATATCATTTCAAACCCCTAAGGAGTACATGTTTTAATACCCACCTTTGAAAACGCTTCACTGTGACTATCAGCTGCGCCAGAAGAGTGAGTGAGCTTCAGGCATTAATGGCTGGATCTCCTACAGAGTCAGCGATTTTAAAGCCAGACTTTGACTGTCATCTAGTCTGACCTGTTCCATAATACAGCCATAGTTTTCACACACTGTGTTCCTGCATTTAGCCCAACAACTTGTGATTGAATAAGACCATGCCGTATAGAAATATATCCAGTCTTGATAAAACTCTTGTTAGAGAGCTTATTCCTTCACTCTCCCACTTCCCTGGTCCTTCTCGCATGAACAGAGAGCAACAATACCCGAAGTCCGAAGGTGCAAACACTTAGATGTTTATTGGGGTGAACTTCCAGCAAGCTTAAATCCAAGTTTCTTTTTCCTTATTTTCGAATCCCAACTTACTTCCTGTTTGCCCCTAATTTATATAGTAATATTCTTAGCTATACCTTAACCAATCATTTTACTGAAATTTAACTAACCAATCCTAACATATTGTAACATGATTAGCTAACCAATTATATCCCACCACCTTAATTAGTTTACACCCAGCAAAATTAATTATACAGCAGACAGAAACAATCACAGAACCAGACAGAGACCATGCCAATAAACAATAGCAAAGTGGGAACTATAATGACAAAACAATACAGAAGTGAGGATTTCACAACTACATCTATAAAGACATAAGAGTTTCCCAGCTGTGTCTGTTGATAAGTGAGTTCTTACCACAGAGAAAACTATCAATCTAAATTTCCTTTTACATCTTCTAGGCACTTCCCTTTCTCTGGAGGTGTTAGGCACTATCAGGACAGGATTGTATTCCTAACAGCCCAATAGCACCTTCTTTCAATGTGACTAGTTTGGAATGTGAGGATGTGACCGGTCGCTTCCCAACTTATGGCTGCCTCTGTCGCTTAGCCAAAGGCCTTAGCCTAAGAACAGGGCCTAAGACTGTCACAGTAAGAGAAGGACCTTACACTGGGAGACAGTGATTTTGATTCTTTCTTTTATACCTCTAACTAGCCAAGTGATAAGAATACACCTAAATTCTTAAAGTACAGGCCTTTGCAGACAGGCCTGAATATCTATATCCTAACAACTCTAGATCGGGGTGGGCAAACTGGCCCGAGGGCTGCATCCGGCCCTCCAGATGTTTTAATCCGGCCCTCGAGCTCCCGTTGGGGAGGGGAGGCAGGGGTTTGCCCCGCTCTGCGGGGCTCCCGGAAGCAGCAGCATGTCCCCCCCTCTGGCACTTATGTGTAGGGGCATCCAGGGGGCTCCGCACGCTGCCTCCGCCCCAAGTGCAGCCCCTGCAGCTCCCATTGACCAGGAACCATGGCCAATGGGAGCTACAGGGGTGGCGCCTGCGGAAGGGGCACCGCGTAGAGCTGCCTGGCCATGCCTTCATGTAGGAACCAGAGGGGGGAAATGCTGCTGCTGCTTCTGGGAGCTGCTTGAGGTAAGCACCGCCCAGAGCCTGCACCCCTGACCTCCTCCCTCTCCCTAAGCTCCTGCCCCAGCCCTTATCCCCCTCCCACCCTCTGAACTCCTCAGTCCCAGCCCGGAGCATCCTCCTGAACCCCCAACCCCTCGTCCCCAGCCCCACTCCAGAGCCCACACCCCCAGCCAGAGCCCCAATTTCGTGAGCATTCATGGCCTGCCATACAATTTCCATACCCAGATGTGGCCCTCGGGCCAAAAAGTTTGCCCACCCCTGCTCTAGATGATGGAGAATTCAGTACATCTCTTGTTAAGCTGCTTCAGTGATTAATTACCCTCACTGCTAAAATGTACATCTTATTTCTAGTTTGAAATTTTTAATCTTTGAATTTCAGCCACTGGATCTTTTTATATCATTGTCTTCTACTTTGAAGAGCCATCTATGATCAGGTACTTTCCCTCTTTAGATACTTATATACTGTGATTAAGTCACCTCTCATCGTCTCTTTGGTAAATTAAATAGATAGAGATCTTTTAATCTCTCATTTCAAGGCACATTTTCCAAACCTCAAATCATTCTTGTGGCTGGTCTCTGAATCTTCTCCAGTGTTTCAACTTCCTTTTTAAAAGTGTGGTCATCAGAATCAAACATGGTTACATAATATTCTAGTAGAGGTCTCACCAGTTCCATATATGGTGATAATGCCACCTCTCCACTCCCACTAGATAGTCCCCTAGTATTACATCCAAGGATTGTGCTCACTGCATTGCACTGGGAGTTCATGTTCAGCTGGTTCTCTTAGATTACCTCAAAGCCCTTTTCAGAGTCCCCACTTTCCAGAATACAGTCCCGTATCCTGTAAGTGTGACTACATTCTTGTTCCTAGATGTAGGACCATGCATTTGAGCATATTTCTTGTTTTAATTGCATCTAGATTACCAAGCAATCCAGATCACTCTATATAGTGACCTTGTCTTATTATTTACCACTCCACTAAACTTTATCAGCAATGATTTTATACTTTCTCCTAGCGCTCATTGAAAAAATACTGTACAGTGTTGGGCCAAGAACCAATCCCCAGAGGACCCGAATAGAAACACCCCCACTAACTGATGATTTTTCATTAACAATTATATTTTGTGATTGATCAGTTGTCTAGTTTTTAATCCATTTAATTTATATATATAAATAATATTTGGTTTTGTTTTACAAGGACAATATTGTCCTCAGGCTTCATTCTAAGGTGTTTTGGGATTTCCACATAAACCAGAGTACCTCAATACAAGTATTGTTCTCTAAATCCCATGCCCATTGTGACAGAGCACTGAGGACTGACAGATGGGTCAGCACTCTGAGCACTGTAGCCTCAATTAGTTCCCTTAGAAATGGCTCATTGAACAATTAGGTAATCAAAAGCAGAGGCTGGATTTAAGAAACTAATTAGCCCTCAGATGGCTAACCTGATAAAAGCTAGGAAGGAAGTGTTACAAAGTAGGGGAGGACATGGCTAGTTGAGCCTGGAATGAAAGTGATCCCTAGAGGGGGAGATCTCTTTTCCTCCTAGGGGCCCTGGGAAAGAGGGGCTGAAAGATATAAGGATTTAAAATGGTGATGTTTCACTGTACTGGCGTTGGAAGGATTTAGAATAAAATACATGCTGAACACTAAAAGAAAGTTGGTCTGAGCAGTTTCTGGGACATCAGAGGACTGGGACAGAGCATTGCCCCGTCACATCCTGCGGAGGAGAGTAAGGTAAACGGCTTATATGTTAAAAGGGAAGTTAACTTTTATGTAAATCTTTTACGTATGTAAGGAATCCCTCAAATTATTTGTATGCTATGGAGAGCATTGTCAAGAGAATGTCACTTCTCTCCAGAGGCTCTCTAAGAGGATTACAGTGTGCATTGAATTGTGTTATACTCTGGCTAACCTTACAGTTCCTTTAGGCCTTATAGTGTACCCCTCCAGCACTACTCACTGGGGGTGTCAGGGTTCCCTCCCCACTCTGAACTCTGGGGTACAGATGTAGGGACCGGCATGAAAGACCCCCTAAACTTATATTCCACCAGTTTACGTTAAAAACTTCCCCAAGGCACAAATTCCTTCCCTTTTCTTTGGACGGTATTGCTGCCACCACTAGGTGATTTAAACAAACATCCAGGGAGGGGCCACTTGGAGCCCTATCACCCCCTTCTCCCCTCCCCCCCCAAATATCCCTCCCCAAGCTCCTTCACCCCCTTTCCTGGGGAGGCTTGAGAATAATATACCAACCAATAGGTTAACAAAGTGAGCACATACCAAATCCCTGGTTTTTAGGACACTGAAAATCAATCAGTTTCTTAAAAGAAGAATTTTATTAAAAAAAGAAAAAGTAAAAGAATCACACCTGCAAAATCAGGATGGAAGATAACTTTACAAAGTAAATAAAAAGATTTAAAACACAAAGGACTCCCCTCTGGACTCTACTTCCCAGTTACAAAACAAAGGAATAAAACTACCTCTTAGTATAGGGAAAATTCACAAACTAAAACAAAAGATAATCTAACGCATTTCCTTGCTATTACTTACAATTTCTGTAATTTTTAGATGTATAAGTTCAGGATCTTTTTAGGAGCTGGGTTACCTGCTTGGTCTCTCTCTTTGTCCCGAGAGGGAACACACAAAGAACACAAACGAAACCTCCCTTCCCCCCCCCAGATTTGAAAGTATCTTCTTTCCCCATTGGTTCTTCTGGTCAGGTGCCAACTAGGTTTATTGAACTGATTAACCCCTTACAGGTAAGTGATTCTGTACCTCTGGCCAGGGGGGATTTGATGTTACTTAATACATAAAGGTTGTTACCCTTCCCTTTATATGTATGACAGGGGGCCTTATTCAACAAAGCATTTCAGCATTGTTTAAGTCCATCTCTATCCAGCAAAGCACATATGCACGTGCTTAACTTTAACCACAATCTTTAGTTTAATTGAAGTCAATAGGATTTAACCACATACATAAGTAGGGATCTACTTAAATCTCGAAGAAATCACACATTTTTCGTGGGTTGGTCACAGCATAAATAGCAAATTTCACAGATGTGTTCCTACAGTGTGTATATATACAACAAGTATTGCATTCAGAGTAACAGCCGTGTTAGTCTGTATTCGCAAAAAGAAAAGGAGTACTTGTGGCACCTTAGAGACTAACCAGTTTATTTGAGCATAAGCTTTCGTGAGCTACACATCGATGAAGTGAGCTGTAGCTCATGAAAGCTTATGCTCAAATAAATTGGTTAGTCTCTAAGGTGCCTCAAGTACTCCTTTTCTTTTTGCAAGTATTGCATTGTACTACAGTTACATTTGTAAGTTTCCCTGGATAAGGGAGCCTGCTAAATCAGGGTTTTTCAAACTTTTTTCTGGGACCCCCTTCGAAAATATTTCAGGCTGTGATGATCCCCCACCCCCCCACACACACACCATGCCACCCTTATTTCTGCACTGCTGCTGGCAGCGGCACTGCCCTCAGAGTTGGGCACCTGGCCATCAGCTGCCGCTCTCTGAAGGCAGTGCAGAAGTAAGTGCGACAATACCGTGATCCACTAACAATAGTCAAATTTCATGGGGAGACCAGATTTCATGGTCTGTTATGCTTCTTTCACAGCCATGAATTTGGTAGGGTCCTGTACATAAGTTCTGCACTGAATAGGGATGGTCTGTTGAACTGGGGCTTGGATTTGGTTTCCTGCTTAGAAACAGCAGAGTTGTTTTAGTCTCTTTTCAGCTGAGTATCAGAGGGGTAGCCATGTTAGTCTGTATCCACAAAAACAACAAGGAGTCCGGTGGCACCTTAAAGACTAACCGATTTATTTTGGCATAAGCTTTCATGGGTAAAAAAACCCCACTTCTTCAGATGCATGGAGTGAAAACTACACATACAGGCATAAATAGGCGGGCACATGAAGAGAAGGGAGTTACCTTACAAGTGGAGGGCCAATTCAGTCAGGGTGGATGTGATCCACTCCCAATAATTGGTGAGGAGGTGTCAATACCAAGAGAGGGAAAATTGCTTTTTTAGTGAGCCAGCCACTTCAGTCCCTATTCAAGGCCAAATTAATGGTGTTAAGTTTGCAAATGAATTGTAGCTCTGCAGTTTCTCTTTGAAGTCTGTTTTTGAAGCAACGCCTTGTCAACACTGGTTCTCCACTTGTAAGGTAACTCTCTTCTCTTCGTGTGCCAGTATATTTATGGCTGTATCTGTAACTTTCACTCCATGCATCTGAAGAAGTGGGGCTTTTTATCAATGAAAGCTTGTGCCCAAATAAATCTGTTAGTCTTTAAGGTGTCACTGGACTCCTCATTCTTTTTCAGCTGAGAACTCTTCAACGCACTTTCCCCTGGGAAGTGTGCCTTCCAGATTGCCTTGAGTGGGACCATACAGAGACTTCCAGAGAAAGAAAGATTACTAACCTGTAAGTGCTGCTGTTCTAGGAACATCTCTGTTTATTCAGACTACCCACCAATATTCCCTTCTTCCTTAGGTTCTCTATTTATTCTTAGACCCTGAGACTGAGGAGAAAGGAACAGAGGTGGTTGAAAAGCTGCACTCCCTTATAGAGACTCAGGAGCTGAATATTCACAGGCACCACACGGCACTTATGCAACGTAGAGTTACTAATTGTAAGCTGCTGGAGCATGGGCAGCCTACCTAGTGGGTGGAGCAGGACCTTATCTGGTCGTTGTAGTAGCAGTTCAGAATAGTGGTGGGCATAGATCCAGGAGTCAGGTGCCGGCTGAGGGTGAAGCTGGAATCAGGGTCGAGGAGCCAAGCCAAGGGTCGGAACCAGGGTCACGATCAGGACACCAAGCCAGAGGGTAAGTTGAACTCAGGGTCAAGAAGCCAAGCCAAAAGTTGGAACTGGAGTCAGGTTCAGGAACAAGGCAGGGCATCAAAGACTAGACTGGAGAGGACAGGGGGTTGGGCTGGAACAAGGGCTGGAGGAAGGACCAAGACAAGCCCAGCTCCGGGTGTGGTACCACTATGCTGCTGTCGCTGTAAGGCTCAAGTGGCAGGCTGCTGGCTCCCCTGCCCAATCAGGAAGCAAGGCCATTTGGAGAAGGCTCATTGGGCCTGCTGGGCTTGCTGATTTGCCTAGCTATCAGTCAGGGAGCTAGCTGTGCTCCTGACTGCCCCTTCCCCTAGGGGACCTTCCAGGGGCCCTGGTCTTGGTTTGTTGGAGTTTTGCTGGTGAAATTCCTATAACAGGAAAGGGGTATGGATGTTTTCTGTGGCCTCCCAGGATTGCTTCTCCAGCCCGTACCCCTTCCAGTCCACTAGGTACTGGAGCTTACCCTGATCCATTAGGAATCAAAGATTTGATGGACCTCATATTCTTCCTGCCTTGGACCATTATGGGTGATTGTGGTGGATCCATCTGATTGGGGAAGGGGTTGTTGATTCGTTTAGGTGGGAGAAATGAAAGATGGGGTGGCTCTTGAGGGTCTCCAGGAGCTGGAGTTTGAAGATCACTGGATATATTTTCTGGGTGGTCTGAAAAGGCTGGAGATAATTGTAGTTGAGCTTGGCAGAGGGATGGGATGACTTTAAATTCTGGGCTGGAAGACAGACCTTATTACCTACATTTAAGTCCAGGGCAATATAACAATAGTGATCAGCATAGCTCTTAGAAGACTCCTTGGCAGCAACCAAATGCTCTGTAAGCTCTGATGAATTTGCTGAAGATGGAGGGCCAAGTCCATGGCTCCCAAAAGAGAAGGGGCCTTCTGATAGTTCAGGCTGAAAATGGGGGGAAAAAATCAAAATATCCAAAGAATGGGCTTTGCTGGGTGGAGGCATGGATTGCATTATTATAAGCAAATTTGGTTAGGCATAATGGGGGAATCCAGTCGTCTTGGTAAAAATTCAAGAAACAGCAGAGGTACTGTTCCATTGTTTGGTTGACCCTTTCGGTCTGGCTGTCAGTCTGAAGATGGTAGGCAGTTGAGATGAGGGGTTTGGTGCCAAGAAGGCAGAGGAATTCTTGCTAGAACCAGGAGACAAATTCGGTGCCCCAATCAGAAATGATGTCTTCTGGCATGCCATGGCATGCTAGAAGACATGTTCCAAAAAGAGCTGTGCCATTTCATGGCCTGATTGAAGGGTACGGCAGGGGTGAAATGGGCCATTTTTTTTCAGGAGGTCCACAATTGTCAGGACCACCAAGTTCTCTTGAAAGTGAGGTAACTCCACGATGAAATCCATTGAGAGGGTGGACCAGGGGTGTGGAGGCATGGGAAGGGGCTAGAGAAGGCCCAGTGGTCTCGTGATATTTTTCAGTGTGGGCACAGAGATCACACATCTTAACATAGTCCTTGATGTCTTTTCATTTGTTTGCCATCAGAAATACCTTGAAATCAGATTCTTAAACTAGACAAAATATCCTGCCCTGGGGAAGTCATGGCACAACCTCAGTACTCGTAGTTGGGGGTCTTCTTCAGGAGTGTAATGGTGATCCCTATGGGTAGAGGAGGCCTTGCTGTAGATGGAAGCTTGACCCCAGGGAGGCATAGGGGTTTTCCAGGGACTGGCAGATTGGTGCCATAGATAGGTCACTGGGGAGCAGATGATGGTCATTAGATGGCCTTTGCCAGTCCCTCTGATGAAATGGGAGGGTTTGATAATGGTGGTCAGAGCTTTCTCCTCTACTTTGTAGTGCTCGTTCTTGTGGGACAGGGCATCTGCCTTCCCCATTTTAGTCCCTGAGTGTAGGTGACTGTAAAATTGAATCTGGATAGAAAAAGTGTACACCAGATCTGGCGTTGGTTTAACCATCAGGCTGTCTGTATGTATTCTAGTTTTTTGTGATCAGTCCAAACTTGGACAGGAGTGTGGGCCCTTTTGAGGAGATAATGCCACTCCTCAAAGACAGCCCTCATGGCCAGGAGTTCCTTGTCTCATGTCATAGTTTTTCTCCATTAGGGTCAATTTCCAGGAGAAAATGGTGCAGAGGTGAAGTAGCTGGTGGGAAACTGCAAAGTGGGAAAGAACTTCACCTATTGCAGAGTCTGAGGCATCAGTTTCAATGATTAAGGCCTGAGTGAGGTCTAGGTGGGTTCAAATGGGGGTGGATGTGAAGGGTCTTTTCAGGTGATCGAATGCGGCCTGTGTGTCAGTGGACCAGGCGAATCTGGCCCTCCTCCTTGTGGAGGGACATTAAGGAAGCGACCAGGCTGGAAAACCCCTTAATGAATCGCCTGTAAAAATTTGCAAAACCCAGGAATCACTGTGTCCCACACACATTTGAGGGTGCCTTCCAATGTCATCACCACTACCTAGCAGGGGTCTATGGCGAGGCCTGCTGGGGAGAAGATGTAACCCAAGAACTACGCCATCTCCTTGTCAAGTTCACACTTCACAGGCTTGGCATAGGGTTGATTCCGTAGCAAAGCCAATCTAGAATGATATGTACATGACGGTCATGGAGCTCTTGATTTTCAGAGAAGATGAGAATGTTGTCTATATAGATGGACCATGCCAGCTAGGAAGGTGGAGGGACGAATAAATTGCTTCCATAGGTTTTCCTCTAGGTAATTCCGGAAAGGCCTGTGTAGGTCTGGCTCAGAGAGAGTGTAAATGCCTCCAAAGAGAAGCTCCACTCCCCAGATGGAGTTTGATAGGGCAGTCATAACTGGTGCAGTGGTAGGGTGTCCATCTTCTGTGTGTTGAACACCTTGGTGAACTCCAGGTATTTGACAGGAATCTTAGGTGTGGTTGGGCCCACTGTTTTGTGTCTCTGGGAGTCTTGGGGGTTGGAGCGCACCATAGAGTGTGGTCAACTGAGGACAGGGGCTCAGGACACATTCTCATTGGCATTGCAGGGAGCAGAAGAGCACTGTCCTTGACTGCCAGCAAATTAGGGGGTCACGGGCAATGAGCCATGGGGCACCAACAACAACTGGTGAATGCAGGGCACGGATCACCCCAAACTGCATGTTTTCCTGGTGGCCACTGCTGGTGGTGATCTCTGTGGGCACCATCTCATATGTGATGGGCCCTAAAGAGAGGGGTGACCCCTCATTGGGCTCAACAAACTCAGGAGAGTCTTTGCGGGGGGTAGGAATCTGATGATTTTTGACAATTTCTTGGTTGACACAATTACCAGATGTGCCTGAGTCAACAAATGCCTCCAAGCAGATGTCAGGCATCATGGAGTGCCAGAGGGAGGGGAAGATGTGTGATGTGCTGGTTAGGGATTCTCAAGATTCCAGCAAAGTGGCAGCAGAGTGGCTTACTGTGAGGTGAAGTGAAACACTGACCCAGACCCAGCCCCCCTATTGGGACTGGGTTCTGGCGTTTCCCAACCTGGAGGAGTTTTGGTTCTTGGCTGAGCACGTTACAGAATGCTTGGATTCCTCGCAGTACAGACAGAGAACTAGAGCTTTTTCTCATTGTACTTTTTCTCATTGTAGAGTTGGGGTCGAACTTGGTCACTCTGCATCAGCTTGGGGTCTGTTGGATTACCCAGAGTTGCATATGATAGAGAGGTCCAATTTGATGAGGGTCAGGGACTGCCCTTGTTCCATTAGCCCGTTAGCAATTAGGGTGGATAAAAATAAATGATTTTTTTTAAAAGAAATCAACGATTTTTTTTTTAAAAAATTAGATTTTTTTGATAAAATGCTTTTTGAGGAAAAAACCTATCTAAAGATAGTTTTAATTAAGATACGTTACAGCTCAAACATATCTCATCATGTATTAGGGATTATAAATTCTAATTCTATACTATGAAACAATATATTCATGTAATGTTTCAGAAAAGTTTTGTAAATGAGTTCCAATAGTTTATGGATTAGGGACCCAATTTTATGGGGTTCCAGGGGCATCTGTATCGATTATTTAGGTTAATCTTTCTATCTACCCAATGGGACTCAGTGCTAAGTCTAGAAGATACCATCAGAGATGCCTAGTTTTGCAGTTCTCAAACTGTGGATTTGTCTCCAGAGATAACATGCTTGTTAACAGCAAAAATGTTTTTAAATAAATAAATAAATAAATAATATATAGAGGTGAGAAAAACAGACCTCAACCCTATTGTCCCTCTGCAAATTTGTGTACACAGAGTCAATCCCTTACCTCTCCCTAAAAGTGCAAAGTTTCAAAAAGTTCAGTGAATAGAGGATTGTTGGGGGCGGAATAGATCTGGACAAGGAGAAGTCTGGAGATAAATGTGAGAAGGGAGGGATAGGCAGTAGAAACAAAAGTTGAAACTGTTTGAGCAGCATATTCCAGAATTCTTGAGATCTTTCTCAGTGTAGCTTTCATTGATTTGAGATCTACCATACCATTCTCTCAGTAGAAGGGAAAACCTATAATGGCAGCAGGCTGTAAAAGAGACCCAGTTTGGGAATATTTCAATGAAGTTCCTCTACCTGAGGGTAAGACAGGCACGCGTGCAAAATGCAAACAGTGCAACAAAGAAATGCAAGATAGAAAAGAAAAGAAATCCAAATGAAACAACATCATGAGAAGTGTTCCTTCTCAGGAGGAAGCTGTGTTGAGGATGATGAAAGGAACATGTCTGAATATGCAGGATTTTCAGGTTGGTAACAACCAACAAGAATGCACTTTTATGTAGAAATCGATGATTAAATCAAGTCTTCCTGACTAGTGATTTAAATCAAATCCACCCTGTTATCAATCCTAATGTACAGCTTGATCAGGGCCCCCTAGGGCACGTGTGGGTTCTACCTGAGCTAATTCATCTTTAAAAGGATCATTGAGTCCTTGCTGGAAGTGATTTTGTTGCACGGCCTCATCCCAGCAGGGATCAGCTGCCAGGCGTTGAAACATGGTTGCATATCTGATGATAGGCTGGGACCCCTGCCAGAGGGCTTGGAGTGCAGCTTCTGCAATGCACTCTCTGTTAGGGTCATCAAAAATACTTGCCATTGTCTAGACAGACTCCTCAAAGTGTTCAAGAAGAGGGTTAGACGGCTCCAGTAGTGGGGAAGCCTATACCAGGGCCTCTCTGGTAAGCAGACTAATCACAAGTCCTACTTAGGAACAGTCTGTGGGGTATGATAGCAGTTGCAGTGTGAAGAGCAGGTGATATTAATTTGAAAACCCCCAGAATTGGGACAGTCTCCAATGAAAATGTCAGATGGGGGACCTTGGGCTCTCAGGTAGCAGGTGTGAGGGTCGGGAGCTTGCAGGCACCATCCTGGCATGTACACCTGAGCCTGAAGGACTGCATTCTGTTCTAAAAGTGTGACCCTCCCTACTTCTGATCCTTGTGGACTGTTCAAACTGTAAGCTCCCAGGGTGTGGTCGGCCTTCTTAGGGTGGAGTGGAACCTTACCTGGTGGTTGCAATGGCAGTTTGGGATAGTGTTGCGTGTCCATCTAGGAGTCCGGTATCAGCACAGGGTGAAGCCAGAATGAGGAGCCAAGCCAAGGGTCAGAACCAGAGTCAGGAGCAGGGCTGGGAGCCAAAGACTAGACTGGAGCTGGGGTGAAAGCTGGAACAAGGGGTGGAGGCCAGGAGCAGGGCACAAGCACAGCTGGGGATGTGGTATGCACTGAGCTACTACTCTACTGCTGCCGCGTCAAGGCTCATGTAGTGGGCTGCAAGCTCTTCTGCCCAATCAGGAAGCATGGTCATTTGGAGAAGGCTCATTGTGCTCAGCTGAGCTTTCTGGGTTGCCTAGTGATGAAGCTGGGGGCCAGCTGTGATCCTGACACTAATAACTGAGATTTAGTCATGGGTATTTTTAGTAAAAGTCATGGACAGGTCACAAGAAATAAACAAAAATTCACGGCCCATGACCTCTCCATGACTTTTACTAAAAATACCCATGACTGAATCTCTGCTCCTGGGCCCTGCTGCTCTGGGGGTGCCCTGCCCCAGTGGTAGGAGCTGATTGCTCCGGGGGGCCCGCTACTCCGAGGCCCCCGGGGACCACTCTCCCGATGATCCCGGGACCGCTGCTGCTCAAGTGGTCCCCAGGGCCACCCTTGGAACCGATGCCTGGCGCTCCCTGGAGCCACTGCTCTGGCCACTCCTCGGACCATTGCTGCTGGGGCACTCCCCAGGACCGCTGCTTGGGTGCTCGCTGGGGCCAGCTGCCCAGGGACACTCCATCAGTGACCAGGGCGGCTGGCCCTGGGGCCGCTCCAGCAGCGACTGGCCGCGGGGTGCCCGAGCAGCTGGCCCCACAGTCAGCCACACTGGCTCCTGCAGCTGTGGAAGTCACGGAGGTCGTGGAAAGTCACGGAATCTTGACAGAATCACAGCCTTACTAATAGCTAACCTCCCCTCCTTTTGTTTCCAGGAAATCAGTACCTAAAAAAGCAGTAAATGCATATATCATTGGCAGGCTGGCATATTCAAGAACATGTGAAGTTCAGTTTTGTCCTAGAATTGTCATCTTCTGCAGCCAACTTCAAACAGTTTTTATCTCAAAGATTTAGGGCAACAACACATATCTTTAGAAAGAATTATGGCTGAGACTCAGGCTCACAGCAAGAATCAAGGATTTGCTTAGTTAGCAGTGTTTTTTTTTAATTCCTTTTCCCAGACTAGTGCCTTAACTTATCAATTCCCTCATAATTTATTTCATTTTGGATGTCATTCTAGTTTTTTTACCTAATTTTTTTAGAGGTAACTATCTATCTCATTATTTTAGTTTTTATGTAATTCTTTGAACCAATGTACATTCTGTCTTTTATCTCAGTTTTCCCCTGTTGCAGCATCTTAACTTTAGGGGGGCAGTGCAGTCTAGTGGATAGAACTCCAGACTGGAACTCAAGTGACTAGGACTCAGGAGTCCGTCACTAGCCTGCTGGGTGACCCTGAGCAAGTCATTTCAACTCTGTGTACCAAAGTTTCCCCATCTGTAAAATAATACTTGCCTCTGTTGCATACACTTTAAGAACTATGCATGAAAATCTAGGACTTATTACAGTTACTTCACTGTTGCATGTTTTATTGAAATTCTCCAGGAGCTATAGAGTGTCAGAGTAGGGATCTGTCACAGTATGTATCTCTGCAGAAGAGATAATTACCTGCTGCCTACTCATCCCTGCAAATGAGCATGTTCAACTTCCATGGATTTCAAGGAAAACTGAGCACTTTTGATCTTTTGTTCTTGTAAGAGAAACAGCTGTGATAGATCTTCATTCACTAAGCCACCCTCCCATCTCAGTGTTGGGAGTTTTGTTAACTCTCATTTTTCTTTTTTTCCAGTTCTAATTTTTTTGTTTCAGTATTAAAGAACTGGCAGTTCAAGGCAGTGGGGGTCCACCTGATGGCACTGGAAAGGTGGCAAACCATATCCTGTCGGAAGTCAAAGGCGTAAAACTTAAGAGTTATAGAAATTCCCTGTGATCTCCTTCACAAAACATGGACCCACGAGTATCAAACTATCACAACTCTGCATTGTTGCAGAAGGGCAATTACCACTTAGTGGTGGGAAAATGTCTAGAAATTATATAAACAGCATATTTATATTTTAAAATGATCTTGACCCTTATGGGTTAACTGAATGAAGTAACTTTGTGTTTCAGGCTTTCATGCTGCTCTGTGATCTCTTGATGATTTTTAGCCACCAGCTGATGACTGGAGGTAGAGAGGGTCTTCAACCTTTGGTGTTCAATCCAGACTCTGGGCTCCAGTCTGAACTCCTTAGCTTTGTGATGGACCATGTCTTCATTGACCAAGATGATGAGAACCAGAGCATGGGTATGTTTAGCCATCGCGTTTTGTACTTGTCCTCTCTCACCTAACACAGAAGACTTTTGCACTGCAAAACTTAATCTGGTCAAGTACAGATTCTGTTCAGGTGATGTCTAAAAAGGAAGACAAATTATACCACATACTCCAAGACAATTTCTCATATTTCCCCACATATCCAGCCATGAAGTCTTTGGTTGTAGAGGTGGCTGTACAAAGATCTAAAGATGGACAGGTGCATTCTACTCCTTCAAATAAGTCTGGATTTACTGGGGAGAAAAGTCTCTCTTCCTCTATTTTAGGTTTAAGGGTGATGAATTACCAAGCTATAGTGGCACACTACCAATATCCTCTTTGGGGAAACATGTCAGTGTTCACCAAATCTCTCCAAGATAAACATAGAAAACCCTCATGTGCCATCATTACGGAGGGACATTAAGTTGTCAAACATGCCCTGAGAGCATTGTTTGATTCTTCAGGTTCTGCAGTTAGAATCTGCAATTTCCACTGGAAGGTATATTTTGCTTAGATCTTCAGGCTTTCTCTGAAACCAACTCCGAGGCTGATGATTTGCCCTTTAGGGAAAAGGATTGTTCAGTTCCGGAACCAATGAGTTTCTGGAAAAATGAAGGAGCAGGTACAGACCTAGACTCTTGGGCATTTATCAGCAGTCCAGGAAGAGACCTGGAGTATCAGTTCTCAGGTACCAACACAACAAAATTCATCATCTTCCTTTTCCTCACACATTACCCAAAGGAGACAATAGTATCATCAACAATATCGTCCTCAACAGTCTTCTCAGCAAAACAGAAGGAGCTTTAAACCACAAACGGGAGGTGAACAAATTATCTTCACAAGCTACTGTGCCAGGCCTTAGGTCCCAAGTTTGACATAGTGCCTGAGAGCTGTGGTCCAATTTTAATCTAGTCTCATTCCATTCAGAGACCATCTGCATCTAAACATCTATTACCACAGACAAATAATTTTAGAAATTATTCACAAGTATCCAATAGAATTCAAAATTATTCCTCCTCAATCCCCTCCTCCGATCCCTGTCCAGGGACCCCTCTCAGAAGAACCTGTTGAGATCAGCGCTTCTGCCCTTCTTGCCCTTCTCAAATACTGCAGCTGAGGCCTCACCAGTGCCAACTAATGTGGGACAGTTATCTCCCGTGATTTACATACGACACTCCTGTTAATACACCCCACAATGCTGATATGCTTTTTTGCAACTACATCACATTGTTGACTCATATTCAATTTGTGATCCACTAGAAACACCAGATCCTTTTCAGCAGTACTTCCACATAGCCAGTTGTTCTCCATTTTGTATTTGTACATTTAATTTTTTCTTCCGATATGTAGTACTTTGCACTTGTCTTTATTGAATGTCATCTTGTTGAATTCAGAACAATTCTCCAATTTGTCAAGGTTGTTTTGAATTCTAATCCTGGCCTCCAAAGTGTTTACAAACCCTCCCAGCATGGTGCCATCTGAAATTTTATAAAGATACTCTCCATTCCATTATCCAAGTCATTAATGAAAATATTGAATAGTACTGGACCCAGGACTGACTCCTGCGGATCCTATTAGATGCATCCTCCCAGTTTGACAGTGAATTATTGATAACTACTCTTTGAATATGGTCCTTCAGCCAGTCATGCACCCATCTTATAATAATTTCATCTAGACCACATTTCCTTAGTTTGCTTATGAGTATGTCATGTGGGACTGTGTCAGAAGCCTTACTAAAATCAAGATGTCTCACATCTAATCCTCTGTTAAGGTCGCCGTTTTTTTTATACTTACCTGTGGGCTTTTTTCACCTGCCCCCTTTGAACCTAGGTTAAAGCCCTCCTCGCTAGGTTGGCAAGCTTAGGCAGCAGTACTGCCTCCACAAAGCAACTCTGACCCTTCAAGCCTTCTCTTCTTCAGGGCGCAACTGCAACGCGAGCTGGAGGCAGAGGGAATTAGGGGAACATTGGTGGGGTGCTATTCATGCCCTTGGCCCAGAGCAACCAGGGCTTGAGGGACATGCCCATCACTACTGTTTGAAAAAGTTCTGTTCCCAAGTAGCTGCTTCTGTAGAGGCAATATAGTTAGAGAACAAGTGTTACAAAAGGTAAATGCCCCCCTTTTATATACCAGTTGTTTCAGAGTAGCAGCCGTGTTAGTCTGTAGTCGCAAAAAGAAAAGGAGAACTTGTGGCACCTTAGAGACTAACCAATTTATTTGAGCATAAGCTTTCGTGAGCTACAGCTTATGCTCAAATAAATTTGTTAGTCTCTAAGGTGCCGCAAGTACTCCTTTTCTTTATACCAATTGTGTTTCTTTAATCTGGTTGAATTCACTCCACAGTGAAGTGATCACTGTTCTCAACGTGTGTATCTAACGTACTTCTTTACCGAATTGGTGGAATCTCATTTATTATGTCGTGGTGTTATTTTCACGTTTGATTATTATATCTTGTTATTTTCATTGACGGAGGGAGTGCTTATGTTGCATTTTATGTTAATTTTTTTCACAATCAAGTGACATTTCTCTTCTATTATTTGTTGCTATTTTGGAGTGCCAGGAATGTCAAATCAAAGCATGTACTAGAGATTTTGTTGCAAAAATCATTCTGCAATGTGATTGTTGTTTCTGATTGTTCATATGTGAAATACATAGGTTCAATGTAACCAGATTAAATAAGCATCTGTGAATTGTTCTCTTGCCAAGATCGTTAACAAAAAACAGCTTGAGTTTCACTCTCTTTGATTTTAGTTTCTCCTGAAAGTATATTAGATACCTTTTTGGCAAGTTTAATTTTACAAAAACTGTTGATTTTATTAAACAAAAATAATTGGGTTTTGTGTTGCCTTAAAAAACAGCATGTTTTAATATGTTAATAAATATTTTCTTTACTGTATTTAGAGGGAGATGAAGAGGATGAAGCTAACAAAATAGAGGCTTTACATAAAAGAAGGAACCTTCTGGCAGCCTTTAGCAAACTTATTATCTATGATATAGTAGACATGCATGCAGCAGCAGATATCTTCAAACACTATATGAAGGTATGAGTCTATATTTTTATCTTCTCCTCCTCCTAAATGAGCACAGAAATTGTAGCTGGAAAAGTCTTAAAATATTAGTCCATTCTTTTCCTCTGCTATTTTCTTTCCTGTTGCATATTCTTGAGTGCTGTCTCCAGTCTGATTTTAATTGATTACTGAGATGCAAAAAGCTCTGTGATCAGGTTGCAGAAAATATATTTTTGAAATCAGAGCCAGGTGTTTAACTTCAGCTTGTATTTCTGCTTATTTTTACCTAAGGCTTAAAGGGCCCTAAGTGCTTCCTAATAAAATATATATTGTATGGGCTTTTATGATAGCTTGGCTATTATGGTAGAAGAGCAATTGAGGAGCAGGAGTAGAAACCTTAAAAAAAATTCCTTAAAACTAGAGACACAAAATATGCAAATAAAGCAGTGCCTATTTATGAAATAGGCCAGTTGGATCATTTCACTTTCTTCATAAAATCTCCAGATTTCGGGACCTGTAGGCATAATAAGTAAGTAGGGACTTAGTAAGAGAAGCCAGAATCCAGCTTAGAGTTCTTTAAAGATTCAGACCTGGTCTACATTAGGAAACTAGGTCAGTATAACTTTGTCGCTCAGGGCTATGAAGAGTCCACACCCCTGTGCGACACTATTAAACCAACCTAACCCCTGATGTAGACAGCATTAGGTTGACAGGAGAATTCTCCCACCGACCTAGCTACCACGTCTCGGGGAGGTGGAGTACCTACACTGATGGAAGAATCTCTCCTGTCGGGGTAGGTAGCGTCTTCACTGAAGCACTACAGCAGCGCCGCTGCAGGGTTTTAAGTGTTGAAAAGGCCTCAGTTTGAAGTATAGATATAATTTTTAAGGTATATTTAGCTATCTGTATAGGGTTTTATAACGCCACCTATCATGATCCCTGGAATGCATATTGTCTTCATCATTACTATTTAAATGGTCACAGAGTGATCAGCATAGTAGAAGACACAATGTGAAAGTAGTTTTTACCCCAGATTGTTTACAATCTAATAGAAACAGAGAAGCAGGTCACATTGTGAAAGCCAGAGGAACAAATAACATGGAGGGTTTTTTGCTTGTCACTTTTGGTGGACACTGAAAGAACTGCAACTTTAGGAGGGAGGGTGGATACTCTGACTCTGCTGGATGGATAACTCTGGCTTTGTATGTGAAGATAAGCTGCTCCTTTTATTGCTGTTTAAGTTGTGTGTTTTTAAGTATTTCCCAAAGTACCTAAAGCAGTGGATATGTACTGTTTATATTTTTGCTCCCAACCTCATTAACAGTCCTAGTTTACAGTCACAGGTAGGAAGCATTTGTGGGTTTTCGGTGTGATACTGTCCTCTTATTTCTAGGTTTCATAAACCTAGAAATAATAGTTTCATAGGTTTTAAACTCTGCTTAAAACACAGCAAACAAAAAATCCTTCAGAAACCTGTACCTCTTCCATAAAACCTTAAGCTTGGTCTAAACCACCTTTGCTCTCCTCCCCACCCTGCCACCCTTGAGCTCTAGCTACCACAGCTTTAGAGATCCTGACTAAAATTTTCAAAAATAAGAAGCTAAAGTTAGAGTCCTAAATCAATATTTAGGTACCTGAAGGTCAGTGGGGCTTCTCATTTCGGTATTTTTGAAAATTCCTCTTCCAGGCACTTTTATACGGACTTAGGATAAAATTTTCAAAAGTGTTTATGTGACTTTCCATAAATTCATAGATTCTAAGGCCAGAAGGAGCCATTGTGATCATCTAGTCAGACCTCCCGTAAAACACAGACAATAAAACTTCCCTAGTATAATTCCTAGAGCAAATCTTTTAGAAAAACATATTGATTTAAAAATTTGTCAGTGATGGTGAATTCACCATTACCCTTGATAAATTGTTCCAAAAGTTAATTACCTTCACTGTTAAAAATTTACTCTTTCTTTCCAGTCTGAATTTGTCTAGCTTCAACTTCCAGCCATTGGACTGTGTTATACCTTTCTCTTCTAGATTGAAGAGCCATTATTATTTATTCCCCACGTGGGTACATACAGACTGTAATCAGGTCACCCCTTATCCTTCTCTTTGTTAACCTAAACAGAACAGAAATATTTATTGAACACTTCCACCTTTTCGGTATTATTATTGATAATTCTACCATTTCCATCTAGTAATACTCCAACACTATTATCAGGATTCTTTTTGTTCCTAGTATACCTAAAAAAAAGTTTTTAATGTCTGTAACTCTGCTGGCCATAAGTTTCTCCTTGTGTCCCTTTGCTTCCCTTATTGATTTTCTACAGTTTCTAGCTTCTGAGTTATACTCATTACTATCGATTTTCCCTTTCTTCTATTTGTTATGGTTTTGGGGGGTTTTTTACAGCTTCCTTTACTTCCCCTGTAGATCAGATTGATATTTTTAACTAATATGGCATTCCGACTTTGTGGGCTTCTAGTAAAGTGTTCTAAAACAATTCCCAATTGTGATTCACATTTTTTCTGATTAAATTCTTCCTCCCAACTGATTTGGCTCATAATTGTTTTCAGCTTTGTGAAACTGGCCCTGTTAAAGCACCAAGTGTGTGTGTGTGTATCTATAATATATTACCGATCTGGACTTTATTCTGTTTCCACATTAAAAATATTATCAGGTCATGATACTTAAGGTACCCAAACTACCGTTAATCTTCAGTTCTGTGATTAGTTCCTTTTTATATATCAAGACTAAATTTAATATAGAATTCCCCCATGTTGGTTGCAACACTTTTTAAAATAGGAAATGGGCATCTATCACATGTAGAAATTCCAAGGAAGTTTTAATACTGGCAGCACGAGACCTTCAGAGTGTGTCAATCAGATTGAAGTCCCCCATAATAATGCAGCTTTTTTCTCTACAAATGATAGATAGGTGCATAAGGAGCCAGTTATCCTGTTCCCTAGTGTGATTTGGTGTTCTGTAGCAGACACTAACTGATACCCCATCTTGTGCTTTATCTGTTAGAACATTGATAAGTATTCAAGACAATTTTCTTCTGAATGATCAGTGACTTGGAAACAGGAAATACCATTTTTGACAGAGTGCTACTTCCCCTCCCTTTTTGTTCACTCAGCCCTTCCTAAATAAAACATAACCTGTGATTTTAACATTCCAATTTTGCAAGTCTTCCTACCAGATTTCTGTAATACTGACTAGGTTGAACTTATGCTAATAAATGCGCAATTCCAATTCCTCTTGTTTGTTACCCTCCCCTTTTATTATTAGTTTACCACCCGGGTGACTACTTTAGCCATCCTGTTCCTGAGGATGTTATACCAATAAAATAAAAACCAGCAGGATCTTATTAAAGGGAAAAAGACAAAATACCACATTTATTGTGAATACAGAAAGAATCATAGTAAGTAGTTAGTTATAGCTATAACATTCCATTCAATCTCATATTTATTCACACTTTCATTCATGCACACACACACACACACAGGTTCTGCAAGGTTGTTATCATAGTTACCAGCCTTAGAGTTGCTCATGCCAAGCCACTGGCCAGGTGGCCTGGACATGAGGAGGGAGCAGGGCCTTGTCAGATGCTCATCTGATGCTCCTGGAAGTTGGTTTGCAGAATCAGACCCCAAAGTTCTCACTTTCTAGAGTCCATTTTTATAGGAATTTCTTCCTAGGCCAGTCTATGGGAATTCCTTCATCATGCTGTTGCTGAATCAATCAGCAGATGGCACATTCCTGACGGCTCCGTGCTGCTAGATGTTATCTTGTTCTTTGGTTCTCCCATTCTTGAGGCTGTTGGGTGGATTCCAGTCTGCCCTCCGAGGGTCCTCTGGTTATTTCCACTTGACGCCTTCTTCAGCCGATGGACACTGGATTCTTAGGCTGGCACCTCCCTGATCATTCAGTTATTATCCACACCGAGCATCCATCCACATACATCTTCTATCTCTATTTTAATCACAATTGTTAATACACCAAAAGGGCGGGGAGTCTCTGGGTGCTGTTTCTGTTGTTACAGAGTATTGCTTTGAGTCTCTCTATCTGTGGATTGCTTTGAGAACAGACTCTGTCTTAGAATGTACTAACGCAATTAGCAGCTTGCAAATTTCACACATAGAGGGAGAGAAACAGTACCAAAAAACCAAGAGACCTCTTAATTAGTAATACCCTGGAATTTAAACTATGGGGAATCAAACTCATTTGTGATTTTAATACAGAACTTCTTTAATAAGATCCTGCTGGTTTTTATTTTATTGGTATAACAAGGAGACTGGTTCCCCTTCTACTGAGGTGGAGGCCATCCAAACTGTTGAGCCCTTTCTCCCCATAGAAAGTGGACCATTGCTCCACAAAACCAAAACCCTCCCCCAATTACCTACGCAGTGGTTCTCTTCCAGAACCTTCTGCCTTCTATCTTTTTTCAGTCATGGGACAGGAGGGATCTCAAAGAAGATTACTTGAATATTATTCTTCTTCAGCACACTTCCAAAGTCCCTGAAGTCATCAACTATCTGTGAGATACCCCGCAAGGCAGCGTTGTTAGTGCTGATAAGAACCATCACCAGTGGATCTTCACTTGTCAACTTCAGAAGTCTGTTCAATCTCAGAGTGACATCTCATGTTTTAGCTATGAGAAGACAGCACACTGTCCAGCTGTCTGCTTGTCCTTTGCAGAATATTCTTTCAAATGTTCAGTAATGAATCCACAGCAAAGATCGTCTGTCTTCCATGGACAGTTGGAGAACTCTGTATGCAACCTTGCTTTTCTTACAGGTTGGGCAGACTTACCATCTACAAGTGTACCCAACTGGTATGCTTTCTACCAAATGGATCTTGAGAAGTATCTTCCACGGTTTTCATATTGACGACCTAGTATCCGTTGGAATCCTCTTGCTGTGTGGAATTCCTCCTGGTCTTCTTATCTCTGGTGGCCAGAACGTGCCTATCCTCATCTGTCTCCAGCCTTGAAGAATGCTGCCATGACCTCTTGCCTCTGGTTACAAACTGTGAGGGGTTGCGAACCGCGAGGGGTCCTCTCTGATTTCCTCTCTCTCTAACTCTTTAGTGACCAGTTCCCTTCTTCCTTGAACGTAGGGTACTGATGTCTCCCAAACCTGGCTGTCTAGGAACTCCTTAGCATCTCTGACTCTCAGTAGCGTCTCTACTTTCCTGTTCAATCCAAGAATCTTTTCCTCCAGCACGGCCATCGGCTTGCACTTTTTGCACAGGAGGTCTCTTCTAGCTTCAGGCAGAAAAGAAAACATGGTGCATCCATTATAGATTACCACCACTGTTCCATTGCTGACCATCTTGAAATTGTGCATAGACCTGAACCTGGAAGGAAAGCCTCTCACATTCCATGTCTATACTCCCTCTGAAACTCTTCTGTTAGCTGCCTCTGTTCATGGCATTTGAGTTTGCCTGACAAGTGACTTTTTATACCAAGAACATAAATCCCATTTCAGAAGCACCTAAATCATTTTAGGAACCTGAGTCCTACTGAAAGACACTTAAGCACTTTTGAGAATTTTATGCTTTAGAATCTAACTTGAGGCTCCTATTTTTGAAAAATTTGACCAATGTCTGTGTCAGGCTGTCTGGAGTGTCTCACAAATGTGAGTATGAACCTCAGGGCACACTGTTACTAACCAGGGCACAAACCCCAAACTGCTTGTGAGTTCTGTACTTAGACTTCTTCAAGTATCAAGTGTGAACTCTTCAAGCACTATAACTAGGGCCCTACCAAAGTTATGGTCCATTTTGGCCAATTTCAGGGTCATTGGATTTTAAAAATCATAAATTTAATGATTTCAGATATTTAAATCTGAAATTTCAGTGTTGTAACTGTAGGAGTCCTGACCCAACTCCGAAGGCATCAGCGCAGAAGTAAGGGTGGCACAGTATGTTATTGTTGCACTACTGTTGGTGGGGCGCTGCCTTCAGAGCTGGGCGCCTGGTCAGCTGCCGCCACTCTCTGGCCACCCAGCTCTGAAGGCAGCACAGCAGTAAGGGTGGCAATACCATGACCTCCTACAATAACCATGCAACACTCCATCCCCACCCTTCCCAATCCTTTTTTAGCTCGGGACCCCCAGTTTGAGAAATGCTGGTATTCCCTGTGAAATCTGTATAGTATAGGGTAAAAGTACACAAAAGACCAGATTTCATGGTCCATGACGCATTTTTCATGGCAGGGATTTTTATTCCCTTCCCCCGGAGTTCAAGCTGTGATGGGACATGTCTACCTGCACATCTCCCTTCATGGGCATTGGGCTGGGGGGGAGCAATCAAAGAGGATTTTCACTTAGTTCAAGTATAAAAGGATATAGTTAGAAATGGTTGAAAGCAAATAAAAGTGAAAAATGCTTTCTAACGGCTAAGACTAAATACAACAAGCTACACCCTCTGTTCAAGATAGTTTCCTTACCAGTCTGCCTTCCAGCAAGATGGCTGTCAACCCCTCTGGTCAGGATCTTCAAAGTGCTTGATTCCTTTGTCTTTTTAGGTAAAAGATAACTTTGTGCCTCTCTTTTATAGTACAGTGAACATTTGAAATTAATTCTTCTGAAGGTCCCCCTCGCCCCAAAGTAAAGTTTATTGAAGCTGTGAGGAAGATGACATGGAGGTTCCTGGTGAAGGAAGTTTCATGCATGTTTCTTCCCCTGCTGCTGTTTGCTAAAATGGAAATTTATCTGTTTCCTGCAATCTCCTCCCCCGACATGATGCAGAGTGGTTATCTCCTCCTTTTGTTGCCTTGATGGGTCTGTTTACCTTTTATGCAAATTGCATTCCCACTGTTTCTTAATGTACTTTGGAAATATCTTCAAGGTGGCAGAACTACATTCCTTTATCTATAATGAGGCAACTTCACCACAGCCTGTCAAACACACTCTAAGAACATAATTCCCAATATGTGTGTAATTTTTAATTTCTCTTCCATGCATACACCCGGCAATAACATTAATGATCAGTATGTTGTCACTTTCTATTGATATCTTACGTGACCTTTTTTTAGATACAGGTTATGACATTAGTGAGTGGGTACACTGAACTGGTCAGTCCCGTTGAACCTCACTACCACTTACCAGTGAGCCCTCTGCCTCTTGCATTGGGGTGCTGTTAGGATCACACCTGTCTGACACTCTGGCCAAATGATAAAATTCATTATCTATGGAGATTTGCACAGTGGCCACATGGTGCTCTGCATATCTTCTCAAAGCATTACAAATATGGTTTGTTTGCCTCCTCGGGCAGAGTTTTTGGCAGGTGTGTCCTAAAGGAGATAGTTCGTATAAATATTTCTTTAAGAGATGTCTACAATACAAGCTAGGGGAGTGATTCCCCTGCTCATGTACACATACTCGCACTAGCTCTCGTCAAGCTGGCATGAGTATAAATAACAGTGTAGCCACGGTAGTACTGGTAGTGACAGTGGAGGCATGTCTGAGCCACACCAAGTACAAACCCAACTGGGTGTGCAGTCCCATGGGGGATACCTAGTGACTTCTAGATGGTTCAGTAATGTCTGCAGTTTCCAACTTCTGGATCTTCCATTCTCTCTTCCATTCTCCTACTCTGTGGACATGTGGCAGGGTGATTGTTTCATAGGCCTGGAATGACCTGTATTGATCTTATGCTTGTCTGAACCATGTAATAGAATATATAGAACATAGAATATCTGGACAAAATATTCTAATCTGATACTAGTTGCCAGAAAGTCACCTTTTGACTTTGTGTTAATTGGGCTCTTGCACAGTGACAAATCTCTAAAACACCTGTCACAATCCTAGGCTCTCTGCTCTTGAATGGAAACCCACCTTCCTTCCCGTATCAGACCCTAATTAGATCAAACCAACATGGAACATCTTACTTTCTGTTATCACAACTAGATAATCTCTTTGCAGGTCTAGTAGCTATAAGAAACAACCAGAGAAATGCCACATCCAGGACTACAGGGACTATTAGTCACTTGGAACCCAAACTGAACCAACTCTTAATAAATAACTTGGAAAAGTTTTGTAAGAAGACTGACATTTCTACAGGAAAAAGCCTGACTTAATCATCATCCAATATAGCTCAAGAAAGAGGGTTCAGGACTCCATCCACATAATAAACTAAATTCTATGTTAATTATTACTCATTAAGAGTAAATAACCAAAAGAGAGAGATCACGATGGAGTACAATTCCCTTGTTCTTACATCACACTACAAAACCAATCCAGAAGCAGATTATGGGGGATTTCACCTTCCATTCAGTTACAGGCACTCATTTGTCATTTACAGAAAGAAAAAGAAATTTAGGCAAAAGTTTCTTAATGCATTACTCAAGTAATATATTAAAAATTAAGTTATTTAACAGTTACTCTGGAAGTCACATTTTATAGTATAAGAGTTAAAGCATAAAAATGTCTCTTTTCTCCTGCAAACGGGGTTTTTAGGTTACAATTTTAGAATCTGCAGGTGAAATTCTGACCACATTGATGTCAGTAGGAGTTTTGCTATTGACTGCAGTAGGGTATTTCACCTGGAGTGTCTTAAAATATTCTTAGGTGGAGGTTAAGCTGTAAAACCTTAGATGTTATTCCAGTGAGGCTTTTATAGTTGAGGAGTGTGGGATAATATCAATTTAGTTGTAGTTCCCAGTACAAAATCAGACTGCAGACACTTATGTGTGGCTCAGTTTGGTGGTTCTCCCACATACTGGTCTCAAGTACTAGATGCATAGCTTTCTTCCTCTTGGATTCCATCCTTGGACTCTACATGAACTGGTGGGCGTGCAAGGTACAGAGATGCCTTTCTCTGACCCGGGAGTGAGGGGGAGTTCTGCTTCTTGCTTGAAAGGTGAATTATCAGTCCTCAGCTCATGCTGACAAGATCTAGGAAGAACTTTTAACTTCCAGCCTGGTTTTCACCCTGTGTTCTTTTATAGTTGCATACTGGTTAGTCTTACTTTCATTTTACCTGTTACGTTCACACCAACATATGCTGGGGCATCTCCAATTTCCCAACTATAACTTTCAACAAGGCTCCACCAACTGCAGGAATCACCCGCCCCATTCATGCTTCAGTTGTTTACAGACTAGACCCCTAGTTCACAGACTACTTCCTCCTTTTGCCTGGGACTAAATTGGACAGTAGGCACAGAGATGACACGATATTATTTAACGCTTTACATGAAATATTTCCAGTGCCAACATAGATGGTCACTGTGTAGTGTAGGTAAACAAGATAGCCAATAATGGCCCTGTGATGGGGTATATAAACCTTACACTGGGATAGAAGAGAAGTTAAGGTACTGTTTTGGGGCTCAAGTGGCCACACCCTTCCGCACCTGCAAAGCCTGCTCCAGCTGGAGGAGGAGTTTAAAAGAGAGCCAGAAAGCAAAGAAAGGGGGAGGATAGCAGGGAAGGATAGCCTTATCCTAAGAGCTCCTGAGTGGGGGTACAACAGGAGTCCTTTTTGCAGGAAAAGGGTGTCCATAAGTGGCAGTAGCTAACTTAAGCAACAGAAGAGGGAGTAGCTTGTCCTTAAGGATTAAGAAATCCTTCTCTCTATCCTGTGTTGGATTGTTTGGGAGACTCTCAAAGGTGGTATAAATCCCCTTGAGATAAGGTGAATAGACACCGTAAGCCCTGCAGTAGGTATGTGAGGCCTTCAGGGGCCCAGAGTTGGTCCAGAAACTCCTTTTTGGGGGATGTTAGATTTTGTTACCCCAGAAAGGCATGGACATGAAGGCCAGAGGACTGAGTTACTGAATGCATCTGATGAAGTGAGTTGTAGTTCACGAAAGCTTATGCTCAAATAAATTTGTTAGTCTCTAAGGTGCCACAAGTACTCCTTTTCTTATCTACCAGAAGGGAGACCAATACTGTGTCAGAGCACCCACCACAGGGGAAGCTAAAGACGGGGGACAGTTGTGACCCAGAGATCCAACCACTGGTAAAGCCAGCCCTGTCACAAGCTCGCATTTGTATTGTATGGTCCAGACCCATACTTCAGTGCTCCTTTGCACTGGTGTTCAGTGGCTGCTGGTGATTTGCTTGGTCTGTCTTCACAAATATTTGTGATACCCTGCCTGCAATATGTGCCCTCAGAGGTATTAGTCAGAGTCACCATCTGATAATGTGTCCTACTTAACCTGGAAGTTCCTCCTACAGCCTTGGTTCCCCTTCTGCTGTTGTCTCAAATGTAAATTTCTTGTCACCACCTTCAAAGCTCTAGATAACATTGTCCCTCCTTGCATATCCTCCTCTGTCGAGCATTACATTGATCCCTGTCGATTCCTCTCCAACAGCATTCCCAGCCTTGTGCTCCTGTTGGTCAGCATCTCACAATCACCTCTGTTTCTTCTGTTAGCCTGACCCCTGTGTCTGGTCTGACCTTCCAGAGTTCATTTGTGTAGCCTCTAGCCTGCCCATATTTAAATCCCTCTTAAAGATCCAGTTCTGCTCTGCTACTTTTAGTGAATCAAGGTGACTTGTATATCAATTGTATATGATTTGTCTATTTTTGTTCATGTTCCTGTTATCCTATTCTACTTGCTTCTTCATAGATTGTGAGCTCCTTAGAGCGAGAACCATCTTTCTGAGTGTTTGGAAAGCACTTTGCATGCACAATGTAAATACATGATAAATAATAACAGTAATAAAGGGAGAAAGGTAGCCCAACCATCCCATCTACAGGGGTTTGTTGAAGTTTGTTTATAGTAGAGGTATCATGCCATCCGTTCACTTCTTATTTAAAATATAAAATAATTTCTATTATTTCTGTTGATACTTCATTCTTTGGATACATGTGTAATCAATTTTGAGCTGCCTAATATAGTCCTATTTTAGTTTCTAAGAGTGAGATCTTTTGAAACCTAATTTTTAGGCAACCACCTTCAAACTATCTTCCCAGCACAGTAGGCAATAATTTTGATTTATATTTTTCATTCCATTTTTTAAAAAGGAACTGACAGTTAAAGCAATTGCTGACCTCATCACTGGGTAGGTGGGTCCCAGCCACTGATGAGTCTGAATTTACGTATCAGGCCATCTGTCACATGGATTCAGGAGCAGGGCTTTATTGAAACTACTGCCTTCTCAAAACAGGAATGACAAGTAAACTGTTTTTATTATGAAAATCATGAAAGTTATGCTGAATAATAAATTCTGCCTTTAAAAGTTTATTTTTCCCCTTTTCTCACAGTACTACAATGACTATGGCGATATCATTAAGGAAACATTGAGTAAAACAAGGCAAATTGATAAAATCCAATGTGCGAAGACACTGATTCTCAGTTTGCAGCAGGTAAGAATATTAGTTTTTACGCTCGTATAATCCCTCATTCCAAAAAATCCCTGTGCATGGCTTTGTCTAATGCCCTATACTCCCAATCAAAGGCCAGTCTAATGCCAAAAGGTTCTCTCATTCCTTTCTCTGTCAAAGATTTAGTCAGCAGGACAGAGCTTCAGACAGGAAGAAGAGGAGAGAAGAGGGACCTTGAAGGCTAGTCTGGGTAGTGGTGGCTCCTACTGTGTCCACCCATCAATGCCCAGGGGGTCTAAGTGGATAGTGATGGTAGTTTCTCCTTTCACATAAGAAGCTGGAAGTGCTGCATCATGTTTTCTCTAAATATGGACTTAAGGAACTCAGGCAACATTTTGAAAAACAGGAACCTAAATTGGGCTCCTAAGTCTCTAACTATTACAAAGCATGTTTTCCAGTCCTCAGATCATTCGTGTGGCTCTTTTTTAATCCTCACCAGTTGTCCTACATTTGAAGTGTGAGCACCAGAACTGGACACAGTCTCACCACTGCCATACAGAGAAATAATATCACCTCCCCACTCATACTCGTTATTCCCCTGCTTATACATCCAAGGATCACACTACCCCTTGTGGCCACTCATCACACTGGAAACTCAAGTTCAGTTGGTTATCTACTATGACTGCTAAGTCCTTTTCAGAAGAACTGCTTCCCAGGATACAGTATCCAACCCTGTAAATTTGTCAGGCATTCTTTATTCTTGAATTTGGCTATATTAAAATGTGTTGTTTGAATGCATCCAGTATACCAAACAGTCTATATAAATGACCTGTCCTCATCATTATTTACCAATTATCAATCTTTGTGTTGTCTTCAATTTTATCAATAGCAATTTTATATTGTCTTCTAGATCACTGGTAAAAATTTGAATAACATTGACTTGAGAACCAGTCTGTGAAGGAGCCCACTAGAAGCACTCCCCTTGTTGATGATCCCCTGAACACTTTCCTTCGATGTATTAACAGGGAATATCAAGTAGTGGGGAGGTTAAATTCACCACTGTGCAGAAGGTCTGTGTTGGGAAGAGGTTCTTTCTCCACCTATTTCAAGGGCAAAAGGGCTGGGGCTGGCCATCAGCACAGCAGTGAATTTCACTCTCTGAGATTATCATCAGTGTCACTGATCCAAGATTGGTAATAGCTGAACTACATAAGAATGGATGTACTGAGTCAGACTAATGGTCCATATAGCCCTGTATCCTGTCTTTCGACAGTGGCCAGTACCAGATGCTTCAGAGGGAATGAACAGAACAGGGCAATTAGTGAGTGATTCATCCAGTCCCAGCTTCTGACAGTCAGAGGTTTAGGAAGACCCAGAAAATGGGGTTGCATCCCTGACCATCTTGGATAATAGCCATTGATGAACCTATCTTCCATAACGTATCTAATTCTTTTCTGAACCCAGTTATACTTTGGCTTCATAACATCTCCTGGCAATGATTTCCAGAGGTTGACTGTGTGTTATATGAAGATATACTTCCTTATGTTTGTTTTAAACCTGCTGCCTATTAATTTCATTGGGTGACCCCTGTTTTTTGTCTTATGTGAGGGAGTAAATAACTCTTTTCTCTTCACTTTTTCCACACCATTTATGAGTTTATAGACCTCTATCATATCCCCCCTTAGTCATCCCTTTTCTAAGCTGAACAGTTCCAGTCTTTAGTCTCTCCTTATATGGAAGTTCCATATCTCTCTGATCATTTTTGTTGCTCTTCTCTTTACCTTTTCCAAGTCTAATAAATTATTTTCTGAGATGGGGTGACCAGAACTGTCTGCAGTATTCAACATTTGGGCATACCATGGATTTATATAGTAGCATTAAATTTAATATCGTTTTCCTAATGATTCCTGACATTGTTAGCTTTTTTGACTGCTGCTGTTCATTAAACAGTTATCTACAGAGAGCTATCCACGATATCTGTCTTGAGTGGTAACAGCTAATTTGGAATCAGAATAAATAGAAATCATCAGCTTTCTCCAGAATAACCTCTGTTCTTCTCATCATATCTCTTACCAGGACCTTGCATGCAACATACTTTTGCTTTTATCTAGATTACAGATGGCCTTGGCTGTATTATTCACTAGCAAGTCACCAAAAAATATTATTCATCTCTATTTCAATAGCTCCCTTTTATCAACTGTTCTGCCTCTTCTCAGTTTTATCTTCATCTAAATTGACTGGGGGAGGGAGGGTGTGACAGAATTACAGGGTTTGCCTGTTGTCTATCTCTGTTAACAGATGTTGGAACCCTCCAGGGAGATACCAGTTCATTTCTGATGACTCCTAGCAGATGTGGCCATTAACTCCACCTGAATATAAAGGAGGTGGAAGTAGCTCTTTGGAGCAGAGGGGTCTAGTGTTTGGGACAGAGAGGTCCTATAGAAGACACCTAAAGATTAGTCAGGCCTGGAGAGATGGCTTGCACTAGAGTTTATATTGAGTTGTTGTTATTTATCTTGTCAATAAAGCAAAAACCCAGGGAAGGGAAAGGAAGGGAAGGGATGAGTGACCCCTGATAAAAGTGTATTCCGACTTTGCAGCAGGGTGGGAATGCCACTTGCTTGCGGGGGAATATCTTTTGGGGATGCCAATGATCAGTGGTTCTGTTCATGTTTTTTCCTTCCCTTAATAGCTGTCGTATGTCCTCCTCCACATCCCTGTCATCCACAGTCTAAACACATCTCTCCTGACAGTGCATCACTTCATAATCTATTTCCCACATATTTCTGTGACTTCAGCGCTTGTTAGCTCCCTCTTGATTCTTCTCCACAATGCCAATCAGCCGTCACATTTTCCACATAAGGCATTGTGGCCTAGTGAAGAGGCCATTGGGCTGATACTCAGGATATTTATAAATTCTTAGGCCAAAAGGGACCGCCATGATTTCCTGTATAACACAGACCACAGAACTTCCCTGAAATAAATTTCTGTTTGACCTAGTGCATATCTTTTAGGAAAACACCCAACCTTAATTTAAAATTCACTGTTGATAATGAATCCAACACAACCCTCGGTAAATTGTTCCAGTGAGTAATGACTCTGACTCTTAAACCTGCATTCTATTCCCAGCTCTGCTGCTGGTCTGCTGGATGACCTTTGGCAAGTTACTTTCCCTCTGTCTGCCTCTGTCACGTGCTTGAAGTTAATAACAATTTGAGATTGCAAATAATAGGCTCAAATGGAACTTTTTAATCAAAGGGTAACAGTTTGAGATTAGTACAGCACTATGCAGAATGCAGGAAGAATAGGTACATCATCACCATTGGAGTAAGCTAAAGAGCCTCTGTGTCTCTCTTCTCTGTAGCTGGTGGGATTTGCACTCCCCAACTTTACCTTTCAAGCCCTCTGTCTTTTATAGAGTGTGAGACAAAGAAACTCCATTTTGAAGGGGAAATTGCTTTCCCACACTTAATTTCACTGTTTCTGTTTCTGACATTTTCATTTTACCTATTTATTTATGGATTTTTTATGTTATCTTTAGGTTACATTAAGACAAAGGGAATTCTATTCCACTCATTATTACTGACAGCTGTGACAACTGGCTGTTGTCACTGAGTTAAAAACATCTTTCAGTGGATCCTTATTTCATCCCTTACAGAAAATATCTGCAATAATAAGTGCCTGTTATCCATCATAGAACATAATTAGGTTATAGGCACCCCTTATGAATCACCCATTCTTGTTTACACCATATTTCTGTAGACACTTTTTGACAGTTTGAGGGGTCTTTTCCTTAGACATCTATATTTCCACAGATTTGGAGGCACCAGAAATAATGAGATACAGTCCAATACTTGAAAACAACGAGGAGTCCGGTGATACCTTAAAGACTAACAGATTTATTTGGGCATAAGCTTTCGTGGGTAAAAAACCCACTTCTTCAGATGCAATACTTGATCATGTGAAGTTCCTGAATATAAGTCACTTACAGATTAAGAACCAACGCACTGGGCCTTAGAATTCAGACACCCTTTTTGCTAATATTGTAAAAGATTGTAGGAAAATACTGAATGTGCAAATTAATTTAATATGTGAGAAGAATTGGAAAAAGGATTAATATTTACTAACAGTTTCTGCATCTGTAAAATAGGGATAATCAAACTGACCTCCTTTGTGAAGTGCTTTGAGATCTATGGATGAAAAACACTAGATATAAGAGCTAGGTATTGTTGTTGTTTTTCATAAAGAAATAGGTCATGGCACAACATCTGTCAAGTACTGCTTGGGAGCACCAGAGCTCCTGCTTGCCAAGTTACCATGGGAATTTGAATAGTACTCAATTGTGAGCTCCCATGGCCCTTCTTCTACTTATACATAGCTTCCAGACACTGCGTCTTGTTATGCATTTCTCCACTAGATTAAAGAGCCCTTTAATACTCAGTATTGTCTCCCTGTGAAGGTACTTATACCCTGTAATCAGATCACTTAGTCCTCTGTTTGATAAACTAAACAGATTGAGCTCTTTAAATCTTTTAATGTAAAGCATTTTCTTCAGCCCTCGAATCAGTTTTGTGGCTCTTCTCTGCACCTTCTCCAATTTCTCACAACATTTTGGCACCTGAGGCGGGCACCTCAAATTACTCCCCCATGCCCCCCTCGCTTGGGCCCAAACTTTGAAAGGTCTCAATTCTGCCTTCTTCCTGTTCTACATCTCTCATGGTACTGCTCTGCTACCTACCCCAATAAAGGAGAACTAACAACTTAAAATGCCTTGTTCAAAAATTTTAAGTAACACTTAACTTTCAAATGCCTGAACAGCAAATGTAACTTTTCTTGTCTGCATTGTAAACACTGGCATTTTTATCTGTTTGAATAATCAAAGTGGTGCTTTTCGTGCCTTCTTGGTTGCAAAGATTTGAACTGCTTCCTGAAGGTCCACAGTCTGGGCCAGCTCATACTCTGTTGAGATGGTTGCAAGGCCAACCAGCCTCTCCTGTGTCATTGTGGAGCGTAGAGGTGTCTTTATTAATTTCAGCTTGGAGAAGCTGCGTTCTCCACTGGTAACTGTTACAGGAAGTGTTAGAAGTATGAGCAGAGCAACAAAAGCATTTGGAAAGAGGGTGGTCATCTTATTTGTGCACATATATTCCAGAACAGCCTTTGGAGTTGATCCCACTGAAATGTATCTTGAAAGGGCTTTCAGTTCATCACCTAAATCACTCGCATCAATATCGCACATGTCATCATGTGTCAACACTGTCTCCAGTGCCCTGCATTGCTGGTGTAGGTCTTCTTCAGGTATAGTAAGGAGTTTTGGAATATCCTACAACATCCCAAATATACTGCTGTGTTCCTTGAGCTCCATGAAACGTTCAACTGACTGTATTGCACAATCTAGCACCTAGTTAAAGAATTCAACTTTGAATTGTTGTTTGGGGTCTCTTATGGGATTATCCCATGCCTCGTAATCAAAATGTCGTCTTGTTCGGTGACTCTTGTATTCTTGAATGGGTGGGAAAATAGCTTCAGTGTGAAGTTCCTCTGCCAACTTCTGTGCACTCTTCAGAACACTTTGAAATCCCTCATCTGACCGGTAAGACTGTAGGTATGACTTTGCTTTGTCCAGTTGTTCCATTGCTCCAGATATAACAAGGTCAACACTTTGGAGTCTCTTGCTTACAACATTTATTTCAAACAGTATGTCATGCCACAACACTAAGCCACACAGAAATTTGAAGTTATGTGTGTTTCTGGTGATTCCATTTCCCTCTGCCAGTGTTCTCCCGAACCGTTCCTGTCATAGCATTATCCTCCATAATGGCAACTATGGCATCATCTATCTTCCCAATTTGGTGTTTGATAGGCTTTATCGCCTCCACTCGACTTTCCTATCGTGTGGCACTCAGGGGTTTCAGTGTCCGAGAGGATGTTCCCAGATATTGCTTCAAAATTTCCCATTGATGAGTTGATGCAGAGAAAAATACATAGATGCTTTGAATTACATAAAAAAATTCAGCAGCCTCACTAGAAGCTGATGCTGCATCACTGACCACCAAGTTCAATGAATGAGAACTGCATGGGACAAAAAAAGCTAGAGGGTTTAACTCTCGGATCCGTGTCTGCACTCCTCTGTTGTTTTCTCTCCTGTTGGCACCATTATCGTAGCCCTGACCTCTCACGTCAGCTATCACAATTCCCGTATCTTCCAGCTTTTTAAGAAGCACATTTGTCATATCAGCTCCTATAGTATCGTCAATGTCAATAAATTCTAGAAAATGGTCTCTGACAGTCACCGTTGCAGGGACATTTTCACTAGGTTCTGTTGTTGTTACAAAACGCACCATTAAAGTCATTTGTTCCGTATGGCTGATGTCAGGTGTGCAATCCAGAATAAGAGTAATATCTTGCTGACTTCAGATCTGCCACAATCTTCTGTTTGACTTTTGTTGCCAGTAACTGTATGATCTTATTTTGAATTGTTTTTCCAAGGTAGTGGTGTGTGTATATTTCTTGGGTGGTGACTCTTCTTAGATGCTCCTGGAGTACAGCATCAAACTCAGCCATCAGCTCCACAATTTTAAAGAAGTTTCCATTGTTTGGCACATACAGCTGATCTGAAGTGCCACACAGTGCTAGGTTTTGGGTAGCAAGCATTCTCACAATGTTTTCAGAACATTTTGCCAGTAAAGAGACTCTGATGCAATCTTCTCTTCATGCTGATCATCTGTGGTGGCCTTTAACCTTCGTCTCATCTCAAGCTCTTTCCACCTATGGAATGCTCTCTGGTGATTTGCTGCCGTCTCATGGCATGCCAGATTTCTAGCCAGATTTTTCCAGTCCTTTGTTCCTGTATAACCCAATGTGGCAGGAACATTAGCCTGGAAGAGCTGCAACAAAAACAGTATGCAGCATTCTGGGTTTTTGAGTACATAAGCCATGGCCTCTCCACTTTGTCACCATTGGGGATTTCTTGCCAGTAATGTGTTGGATGGAAACTTCTATTTTCATTGTCTTTGGGGAGCATGAAGTTTTTCACTTGCTGTGGCCCATGCAGTACAAGGAAGTCCCTCAGGCTACTGCTGAAGTGGGTCCACAGTCCTGGATCATCTAGACTTAAGGAACTAAACTCAGCAGCAGCAGCTGTTTCTTGCGCTTCCACCACACTCTTCTCTGATCTACACTTTTCTTCAGAAATGTGCATGGTTACATCCATTTGAGATGGAGATACGGATGCTGCAGTAGCTGCCAGGTCACCTGCACTCTGACTAACTGGCAGATCAGGCATCTCCTCACCACTCACATCCTCACCAGGGCCGGAAGGCTCACCGTGAACATTTGTGTCTATGTATCTCAGGAGAGCTCTTTCCTGCTTAGATAGAAAAGTTTCCTTTGCTTGCTTTCTCTTTCTGAATGCTGCCCCAGAGGGGCGTTTTCTTCTTTCACTCATGACTGCTGTTCTGTGCCAGCTATAGTGGCTCTCAACACTCAATTGAAGGGGATAAATAAGCAGGCTGGTAGCAGGGCCTGAGTGAGGGAAGATATCAAAGTCTTAAGGGCCTAACTGGCTCCTACTACTTCAGTTGACTGCCTGTTCTCCTCAAGTGGGTTCAGGGAAGCAGCAGGAAACAGGAAGCTCCCTGGGAAGCTGGTGTTAATCAGTTCAGGCTCCTGGGGGTGCTAGAGAGGTACATAAGAGGCTGCTTCTCCTCTCTCTCCCTGCAGCTCCTGCTGCTTTCTGTTATTCCCTCTCACCTTTTCTCCTGCCTGCCTGTTGTCTCTTGTGCCCTCCTTCCTCCAGCACAGCACTCCACCATCTCTGTGCATCTAGAGCAGAGAGAATACATATGCACCAGCAGCAGACACAATTTTCTACACTCTGGGTCCTAGTGGCACCCCCCACCCGCACACACACACAGGCTGGCACCTGAGGCAATCGCCTCAGTTCGCCTCATGGTAAGGCCAACCCTGATTGTGGGCCACCAGTATTGGTCTCACCAGCATCTCCTTATGCCTACTCACTACTCCCCTTTATGAACATCCAAGAATCACATATCTTGTTTGAATGGGCCAGTTTACCAACTGATCCAGATCACTCTGTATGGCTGCTCTGTCCTCCTTATTATTTACCACTCCGTCAATCTTTGTCTCATCAAATTTTATCAGTAGTGTCTTTATATTTACCTGCAGATTATTGATTAGAATGTTGAAAACAGGCCTACCACTAATCCCTGTGGAACCTTATTAGAAACACCTCCATTCAAAGATGATTTCTTAAAATGAGGTTCTTTATCAATTATTTAACCTATTTATTCAGAAATGTTACATGAGTGAGAAATTTGCACTGAGAGCCACAGCTTTCCACTGTGATTCCTGCTTCAGGAGCTGCTAAAACAGGGCCTGATCCAAAGCCCATTGAAGTCGATGGAAAGGCTCTCATTTGTTAAGGTAATCATCCTTCTTTAGAAAAATGTTTTCTATCTCATGGGTTTTTAACACTTCATTTCTTTCTCTAGCTGTTTAATGAGCTTGTTCAGGAACAAGGTCCCAATCTGGACAGGACGTCTGCCCACGTCAGTGGGATTAAGGAACTGGCCCGTAGGTTTGCCCTCACCTTTGGGCTGGATCAGATCAAGACAAGAGAGGCCGTGGCCACGCTGCACAAGTGAGTGGTGTGAAATATTCAGTCTTCAATTAAACTAAAAGTTTCCCTAGCATATTCTTCCCAAAAGGGGAGAGAGAGAGAGTGTGTGTGTGTGTAAATATAATACATGTGCGTGAATGTGAACATAGAGAGGCTATTTGATGATGACATAAATACAAAGCTTTTATCATGATGAAATTGAGATGGCCATGTTGCACATCTATTACAGTGCCATATGTGAATTATGCAGGCTGTACCAAACAAGTGCTGATAAAGTGCTTTATGCCAAATCATCATGGATTCATCATGTGCCACATTTTATTTAAAAAAAACTGTTTTAAAAATGTTTTGGAGACTTAATTTAAAAATACAGACTGTTTCTTTTATCTGACTAAATGGTTCAGAGATACAAGGTTAGTGAGGTAATACCTTTTATTGGACCAATTTCTGTTGGTCCAATAAAACATATTGCCTCACCCACCTTGTCTCACTGATATCCTCGGAGCAACACAGCTGCAACTACACTGCGTATCTGGTTCGGAGGGAGAGAAAAAACTGGTACATCTAAATTACTTCTTAAAAGTAGCTCAATTAACTTTAACATTTTTATGTGTGGAATAGTTTTAAAGTTCACTATCTCAGAACCACCCAGGGCTATAAGCAAATGCCTCGACTCATTGGAAAGATGGGAATCTCCATTTGGTATAGAAGTCCTCTTTCTAGACCTGCAGGGTCACACTGCCAATCCTGTACCACAGTGTATTTTAATTAGGTGTGAGGAAAGAATTTCCACATATTAATCTCTCACATTTTTGTGGCAGGTTAATTTTTTAAATATGGTGGTAGTTTGAATTTCCTCAGAAGTTTGTAATATTTGAATAATTCTTGGAAGAGTGAAACATTGGTGGACAGAGTGCAGTTGATAAGGTCAAAGGCACATGAATGCATATGTTATTAAAGGCTGTACCATTATGCATACACACAAGGAGTCCCAATTAAGGTTGCATAAGCAACCGTAATAAATGGCATTTCCCAACTGTTGAGTGCTTGACTTTGCAACCTTAATAATGTTCTTTTAATGTAGCTTTTTTTTTTGGTGTAATATATAATAAATAAAAATACAATATGTTGCACTTTTATTTTTCTCTATAGCTAACGGTTATAATGTATTCCCATTATAAACAGAATTATTAAGTCCCACATGTAAAAGAGCGTAAAGTGTTTTAGTTAGTGTACTAAATTGAACTACTGGAATAATAGAAATATTTTCTAAAATGTTTAGCATTTCTGTACTTATTTTAATTTGACACAAGCTGTTTTCAGGAGGACGGGAAAGACATGAACAAAGAAAAAGAGACAAAAAAGATGAAGAGTAAAATATAAAGAGAAAAGAGGAAAAAATAAGTTAGATTAAAAAGATGGAAGAGAAAGAGAGTAAAATCCACAAATACCTATTGTGTGTGTTTGATATGTCAAAACATTATGAATTTTAAAAGTTCCTTTGACTTCCCTATCTGTTTGTTTCTTTAAAAATAAAATACGTATTTTATATTTGTGGCACTAGAACTAAAAAAGTCTGAGACTCTTAAAAGGAATGAAAAGCTTACAGCAGTACAGGAAATTGTTCACAAAATTGTAAACATTTTACATCTTTCTTTACTATAGAGATGGCATAGAATTTGCCTTCAAATACCAGAATCAAAAAGGACAAGAATATCCACCTCCTAACCTTGCTTTCCTTGAAGTGCTTAGCGAATTTTCTTCTAAACTGTTGCGGCAGGACAAAAAGACTGTGTAAGTGATATTCTGTTGCCTTGTTATGGGCTTTGCTAAACTGTATTATTCATCATTGTGGTGGGTGGTTAAACTGTGTGCTTTAAGGTATTTGCAATCAAAGGGCCTGGTCCTGCAAATATGTATACCTGTGCGTATGAGTAGTCCCACTGAAGCCAATGTTTGAACTTAAACTTAACCATGTGTATGTTTACAGGATCAGTGCTTTAGGCCCAGATCCACAAAGGTACTTTATGCACCTAATACCCAAATTTAAGTGTCTGTGTCCCAGCTTTAGGCTCCACAGCAATCTGCAAAACTCCAGCTCGGTTGCCGCCTAACCATTGATGTAGGTCTAGATGGGGCAGAATGGTGTTGACCCTGAAGGCTAGAGCAGGAAGGCTGAATTTGACATGCAGGGCAATGGATATGGAGGAACAAATGAAGTGATTCAAAGAGAGGGTTGATGTGATATGAATGATGGGTAAGGGCGATTATTTTAGTGGCAGCATTTTGGAAAGGCTATAAGCAGGAGATGTGGGTATCGAGAGGAGAGAGAATGTTGCAATAGTCAAGGCAGGAGATTAATAGAATGAGGACAAGACATCAAATATCAAGACAGATAGGAAGAATGGGATTTCTAATATATTGTGGAAGAAGAAACATCCGGATTTTGTCACAGCCTGGATGTGGTCTAAGGAAAGTGAGGAGTCAAAGATTACACCAAAAATGTATTCCTCTTTTACAGCAGAATTGTCTGTTTTTGTGAAAGATCAGAAATTCAAGATTTGGTCATTAAGATTTGTGATTGCAAAGAACTATCTAGAGGATTTCTGACCTCAGTGGCTCTAAGGCGGGGTGGGCAAACTTTTTGGCCCGAGGGCCACATCAGGGTGGGGAAATTGCATGCAGGGCCATGAATGTAGGGTTGGGGCAGGGGGTTGGTGTGCGGGAGGGAGTGTGGTGTGTAGGAAGAGGCTCAGGGCAAGGGGTTGGGACACAGGAAGAGTGCCGGGTGTACGAGGGGGCTCAGGGAAGGGGGTTGGGGTGTTGGAGGGGGTGCACAGTGCGGGAGGGAGCTCAGGGAAGTGGTGCAGGGAGGGGTATGGCGCGTGGGAGGGGGCTCAGGGCAGGGGGTTGGGGTGCAGGAGGGGGCTCAGGGCAGGGAGTTGGGGTGCAGGAGGAGTTCGGGGTGTGGGCTCTGGCCCGGTGTCGCTTACCTGGAGCGGCTCAGGGATGGCAGCAGCGTGCACCAAGGCCAGGGCAGGCTCCCTGCCTGCCCCAGCCCCACGCCACTCCGGGAAGCAGTCAGCCCCACGTCCCTGTGACCCTGGGGGAGGTGGCGCAGAGGGCTCCGCGCACCTGTGGGTACCTCCCCCAAAGCTGCCATTTGCCATGGTTCCCCATTCCTGACCAATGGGAGCTTCGGAGGAGGTACCCAGGGGCCGCAGGGACATGGTGCCAGCTGCTTCCCGGAGCAGCGTGGGGCCTGCGGCACCACGGGGGTGGCAAATCTGCGGGCCGGATCTGGTCCACGGACCGTAGTTTGCCCACCCCTGATCAAAGGTCATTCTGCCAAAAAATTCTCAGGTGTGCTATCAGTTCATGTAGTGTAAAGACCACTTCCTTTTCAGTTTATCATTGTGAAAATCATAGGCCTGGTCTGTACGAAAGGAAAAAAATCGAACTAGCTAGCCTAGTTAAACCTCTAGTATAAACACACTTAAACCAGTTTAAACTCTGTTTATGTCAATGTAGCTTGCATCAGTAAATTACCAACTTAAGATAATATAAGACAGGCTTAAACCAGTTTAAGTATTAGGAGTTTATGCCAGTTTAGCTACATTGAATTTCAAATAGAATTAATTAAACCAGTGCATTTGTCTAGTATGCACAAGGCACTCATATCAGCTGCCCTGCCTTGTGTTGGAATTTGTATGATTCTTTTCCTGAATGACTGACTGATCTAGTGCAGTTAGGCCAAGACTTTAAAGGGCATGTCCAGAGTGAAGGAGGTATTTGAGGATTTTAATCATGAGAGAAATCACTCCATCATGCCCCCTGTAAACCACCTCCATCTGGTGACAGAGACTGTCTCCAATTCCCAATGGAGTAGCACCTTGTTTCTGGTCTGAATTTGTCTAGTTTCAACTTCCAACCTTTGAATCTTTGTCTGCTAGATTGAAAAGCCTTCCATTATCAAATTTCTGTTCCCCACGTAGGTACTTGTAGACTGTAATCAAGTCATCCCTTAACTTTGTCTTTATTAAGCTAAATATATTGAGTTCCTTGAGTCTGCCATTAAAAGGCCTCTTTTCCAATCCTGTAATCATTCTTGTGGCTGTTCTCTGAACACTCCTTTATTTATCAGCATCCTTCTTGAATTGTAGACACCAGAACTAGACACAATTCTCCAGTAGCAGTCATCCAGTGTCAAATACAGAGTTACTATAATCTCCCTACTCCTACACAATATTCCCCTGTTTATGCATCCAAGGATCGTATTAGTGCTTTTGGGCATAAGGTTGCACTGGGAGCTCAAGTTCAGCTGATTGTCCCATGGCCCCCAAGTCCTTTTCAAAGTCTCTACTTCCCAGGATTAAGTCCTCCATCCTGTAAGTATCTCCTGTGTTCTTTGTTCCTATATATGTGGCTTTACATTTGGGCATATTAAAATGCATGCTGTTTGCTTGAATCCAGCTTACTAAGGTATCCAGATCACGCTTTATCAGTGATCTGTGTTCTTTGTTATTTGCCTTTCCTCCAGTCTTCGTTCTGCTAAATTTATCTGTAATGATTGTACATTTTCTTCCAGGTTGTTGATTAAAATGTTCAATAGCAATTAGCAGGACCCCACTAGAAACACACCTGCTCGGTGATGATTCCCGTTTGCAATTACATTTTGAGACCTATCAGTTAGCCATCTTTTAATCCATTTAATGTGTGCCATGTTGATTTTGTATTGTTCTAGTTTCTTTATCAAAATATTGTGTACAGTATCATGTCAAATGCATTACAAAAGTCTAAGTATATTACATCAACGCTGTTACCTTTCAGAGTAGCAGCCGTGTTAGTCTGTATCCGCAAAAAGAGTACTTGTGGCATGTTAGAGACTAACAAATTTATTTGAGCATAAGCTTTCGTGCATCCAGTGAAGTGAGCTGTAGCTCACGAAAGCTTATGCTCAAATAAATTTGTTAGTCTCTAAGATGCCACAAGTACTACTTTTCTTTTTGCTGTTACCTTTGTCAGTCAAATTTGTAATCTCATCAAAAAAGTTACCATGTTAGTTTGACATGGTCTATTTTCCATAAATCCATGTTGATTGGTATTTATTATATTATCCTCTTTAAATTCTTTATTAATTGAATTCTGTATCAGCTGGTTCCTACATTTTGCCCGGGATTGATGTCAGGCTGACAGGTTTGTAATTACCTGGGTCATCCTATTTACTCTTTTTAAATATTACAACAACACTAGCTTTCCACTGTTCCTCTGGAACTTCCCCATTGTCCCCAAATTTACTGAAAATCAGCATTTTATGGGCCAGAGCTCCTCAGCCACCTCTTTCACAAGTCTTGAATGTAAGCTATCTGTATCTACCGATTTAAAAATGTCTAGTGATAGTATGTTTAACATCCTCCTAAAACACTAGTGGGATGGAAAGTATTTCATCATCATTTGGTGTGACTACATCATCTGACTTTTTCCCAAATGCAGAACAGAAATATTTACTGCCTTTTCTGCATTATTATTGACAAATCTACCATTTCCAGCTAGTAATGGACCAATACTACTGTTAGGATTCTTTTTCCTTCTAAAATACTTTAAAAACTCCTCCTTAATGTCTGTAACTCTGCTGACCACAGATTTCTCATACTTTTGCTTCCCTTATTATTTTTCTACAATTTGTACCTTCAGATTTATATTCATTACTATGAATATTCATTATATTCATTCTCCTTTCTTCCATTAATTATATTTATATTTAATTATATGTTATAGTTCTTCTTCGAGTGCTTGCTCATGTCCATTCCATGTTAAGTGTGTGTGCTTGCCACATGCACCGGTGCCGAAAGTTTTTTCCTTCAGTGGTATCCATTTGGGACAGGCTCTGGCACTCCCTGTAGTGGCACCTGTATGGCGCAGTATAAGGGGCACCACCAGCTCCCCCCACCCTCAGTTCCTTCTTACCGCCAGTGACATTGCTGAAACTTTCCTGTGCTTCAGCAAACCTTTCCTTCTCCATATCTGTTAGTTGCGAACTTTCTGTTGTAAATAGTTATATCAGTTAGTTAGTATTAGTTCCCTCAGTGTGTTGTTAGTTAGTTGTGGTATCCCAGATGGGACTTAGCCACGGGACGGGGCATGCCGCGCTTCACGGTGTTTAAGAACTGCGACCGGTGTAAAAAGCCTATGCCAGTCAGTGACTCCCACACCAGTTGTTTAAGGTGCTAAGAAAGAGTGGGACATTCGACTTAAAGTGCTCCTTACGGAGTCGGCGCTAACACCGGCACCAGAGCAGCCGCGATCAGGCTCTGTGCACAGCATCGCGGCTTTGGTGCAGAACACCCCGCTGGTACCATCATTGGACAGGCAAAAATCTACCTCCCCAGCACTGGCCAGCAAGAAGAGGAAGACTGGGAGAGGTCGGTCTCCTGTTCGCAAGGGCACGGAGAGGGCGGGAGGAGAGCCTAGACCCACAAAGGACAGCTCATCATCTCCAAGTGGGAATCTGACCCAAGCCTCAGTTGAGAAGGTTAGCCCATCCTGGGATGTGCCCGTGCCCCCCGCCCCCCCCCCCCCATCGCTGACAGCGGCACAGGAGTCGGGCACCTGTAGATGCCGTTGACCCCGGAGGCCCTGCAGGTGATGCAGGATATCTTGTCCCTCCCGGTGCCACCCGCATCAGCAATGGCAGCTCCAAAATCAAGGGGTAAGCCTGCCCTTGGACCACCCCCTCAGTCCCCTTCTGTGCAGCTCCGCTCGCCACTTCAGGGAGCATCCCACCACCGCTCACCTGCTGACAGCCACCATGCATTAGATGTAGGGCTGCCTACTAGTTGGAGCCCTCGGTGCCAGTCTCTGGATTTCAGCCATCGCTCTGTGGGCTCGAAGCGTCAGTCACCGGTAGTGTGGCACAGACCTACCGAGGCATGCACGACCCCGTGACCCAGGTACCGGGAACTTCATAGCCACTCCCCTTTGGTACGACGCCGATCCTGCAAAAGCCCCCGTCTGGACTCTCAGTACTGGTCACAGGCCTACAGATATAGGTCGCCACACCAGCGTCAACACTCAACATCTCGGAGTAGATCGCCGGGGTACCACCGCGGGAACGCTGACCCTGGTCTCTGGGATCTCAATGCGGTGGGTCGTCGCCCATGTACGGATCCCACTCGGAGCATGGAGGTGGACGCAGTCAGGACCGAGATACCTGGTCAGCCTCAGTGCGGTCCTGGTTTCCGGAACACGGCCCTCCCTCTCAGGGCTCAGAGTTGCACCAAGAACCCCTGCAGGCGGATCAAGGTTCTCCTTTGACAGCACCAGTCCTCCCTGCGGCACCGCCAGGATTATCATGGTCCCAGGGTCAATGGCCTATGCCATGGCACCCCGGAACCCATGGGGGTTCCCGCAGCTGTCCCAAGGGGATAAATCAGTGTTGGGAGGCTCCAACAAGTCTTCAGCCACGGTCTCCCGCCCATCTAAGAGGGAGGCCACCATGCCTGGAACCCCCCAGATGCAACATACAGGGGAAGAAGGCCCTGCTGAGCAGGTCACAGGCCATGACACCTGCTGCACCTGCATTGTCCTCCTCGTCCCCTGATGAGGCCATCATGGGGCCCCCGCTTATAGTCCCCCAGGACAATGCCAAAGCTCATCAGGAGCTTTTGAGTAGGGTAGCCTCAAACTTGGGACTAGAAACTGAGGAGCTAGAGGAGCCCTCGGACACCCTCTTCAGCGTCCTCAGCTAGGCAGCCCCAGCTAGAGTCACGCTGCCAGTGCATGAAGGGGTGACTAAGATTACCAAGGCCCTCTGGCAGACCCCCTCATCACTACCCCCAGTCTCCAAGCATGCAGAGCGCAAGTACTTATGTGCCTGCAAGAGGGTATGAAGATATTCATACCCACCCTGCCCCGAACTCTTTCGTGGTGTCTGCAGTCAATGAGCAGGAAAGGCAGGGACAACCGCAGGCTACTCCCAAAAATAAAGAGGCAAAGAAACTGGACCTTTCTGGGAGAAAGGTTTATTCGTTGTCAAGCCTACAGCTGAGGGTGGCGAATCAGCAGGCCCTATGGGGCCTCTATGATTTTAATATTTGGCAATCAATGGCCAAATTTCTTGATTCCCTGCTGGAGGACCCCAGAAAAGAGTTCCAGGCCATCCTGGAAAAGAGGTAGGGAGTGGCGAGGGCAGCGCTGCAGGACGCGGCTGATTCTGCAGCACAGACCATGGCTTCAGCCATAACTATGAGGAGGGCAGCGTGGTTGCAGTCCTCGCACTTGTCGGTGGAGGTCCAACAGTCCATCCAGGATCTCCCCTTCAAGGCCAAGCTCTGCTTGCGAAGAAAACAGACAGTAAGCTACACAGGCTGAAGGACTCGCGCACTACGCTCAAGACCGTGGGCCTATACACTCCGGAGCAGCAGAGGAAGCCATTTAAGCCGCAGTCTCCCAACCAGCAGTGCAGCCAGCCTAGGCAATAGCCCTTTTAGAAGATGGGCAAGGGCTATAAACATAGTCAGGGCCAGCAGGCCTCTACATTGGCACAGGCTGGCTCGTCCCGCTCCCAGCAGGGGTCGAAGCAGGCATTTTGAGAGTGTGCCTGAGGGCGACATTCCAGCTACAGTCCTGGATCCTGACCCCCTCCACTTCTCCAACCACCTTTATTTTTTCCTCCTGGCCTGGCCATCTATAACTTCAAACCGTTGGGTCCTCAGTACTGTGGGTCAGGGCTATACTCTCCAATTGGTTTCTACTCCCCCATTCCACCCTCCCTCCCCGTCCCTCTTCAGGAATCCGTCTCACGAGAGTCTACTGCATCAGAAGGTGCAAGGCCTGCTGCAGGTAGGGGCCGTGAAAAGTCCTCCTAGACCTCAGGGGCAAGGGGTTCTACTCCCGTTACTTTCTGATTCCAAAGACCAAAGGGTGCCTGAGTCCCATCCTGGACCTGCAAGACCTCAAAAAGTATCTTAAGAAGTTTAGGTTCCACGTGATCTCCCTGGATCCGGTGGACTGGTATGCCACCCTCGACTTGAAGGACACGTACTTTCATATAGCGATCTTTCAAGGACACAAATGCTTCCTCCGCTTCGCAGTGGGATCCGCACATTATCAGTTTGCGATGCTCCTCTTCAGCCTGGCAGTGGCACCGCGGGTGTTCACAAAATGCATGTTGGTGGTGGCAGCTTACCTTAGGCATCGGGGTATCCTGATCTACCCGTACCTCAACGACTGGCTGATCAAGAGTCACTCCTGCTCCAGGATGCTGTCACGATGCTGCTGACCATGTGCAGGAGACTGGGCCTGTTGATAAAGAAGGAAGAATCAACGTTTGTCCCTGTACAAAGAGTAGAGTTTATCGGGGCGGTCCTCGACTCCACCAGGGCAAAGGCATTTCTGCTTCATGACAGATTCCAGACAATGAGGGACCTCATCGCCAGAGTCTCTGCGTTTCCTCTCATGACAGCCAGGGTCTGCCTATGGCTGCTGGGCCACATGGCTGTGTGCATGTACGTCGTTAGCTATGCGAGGCTCCGAATGCGACCCCTCCAGCCATGATGGGCCACAGTCTATGCCCCGTCCAGGAATCACCTGAACAAGGTTTTCATCATCCCACCGGAGATACTCACCATATTGCAGTGGTGGACTGACCCCGGAACAGTCCTTGGCAGAGTCCTGTTCGACAGCCCACATCCTTTGCGGATGCAAGGTACGTGGTCCGCAGGGGAGATGTTGTTGCATATAAATGTCAAAGAGCTCAGGATGGCTCGCCTCGCCTGCGCGGTTTTCCTCCCACAGTTATCCAGCTGAGTGGTTCGAGGCTAAGTGGTTCGCATGCTGACGGACAACACAGCCTCGATGTTTTACATCAACAGGCAAGGGAGAGTGCACTCGTGAGCCGTCTGTCAAGAGGCACTCCGCCTATGGGATTTCTGCATCCAGCGTGTGATCCACCTGGAAGCCTATCACCTCCCCAGCATCAGGAACATGCTGGCAGATTGGCCTCGGCAGGTCCTTCTTTCCTCACCATGAGTGGTCACTCCACTCAGAAGTGGTCCAGATGCTCTTCCAGCGGTAGGGAACTCCCCAAGTGGACCTGTTCGCCACCAGGCAGAACAGGAGATATCTTCAGTTTTGCTCCCTGCAGGGCCTTGTCAAGGGTGCATTCTCAGACGCCTTTCTCCTGTCCTGGTTGGGAGACCTGATGGACACATTCCCACCCATCCCATTCATCAGCAGAGTCCTGTCAAAAATCAAGAGGGACAAGGCCAGAGTCATTATGATCTCCCTGGCGTGGCCGCGCCAGCATTGATTCGGCATGCTGTGGGATCTGGCTGTAGCCTCCCTGTGGCTGCTGCCCGACCATCCGGACCTTCTCTAGCAAGACCATGGTCGCCTCCTGCACCCCAACCTCACGTCCCTCCACCTCATGGCATGGATGCTACATAGTTGAACCCAGAAGAGCAAGCCTGCTCCAGGGAGGTGCAGCAGGTCTTTTTGGGAAGTAGAAAACCCTCCATTAGAGTGACTTATCTGGCAGAGTGGACGAGGTTCTCCCACTGGGCATCTGAACATAGCATCTCCCCGAAGCGCTCTTCTCTGCAGTCAATCTTGGAATACCTGCTCTTCCTGAAGAATCAGGGCCTGGCCCTCTCTTCTGTCAAGGTTCACCTAGCTGCCATCTAGGCTTTTCATCCACCAGTCCAGGGTAGATTGGTGATCTCGCACGAGATGTCCGTCAGGTTCCTGAAAGGCCTCGAAAGGCTCTTTCCTCTTATTAGGGATCCTGACCCACAGTTGGACCTCAATCTGGTTCTCTCCAGGCTCACGGGTCTGCCATTTGAACCCTTGGGCTCTTGTTCCCTTTCCCACTTACTGTGGAAAGTCGCCTTCCTGGTGGCAATGACATCGCCTAGATGAGTGTTGGAGATTAAAGCCCTGACCGCAGAACCACCTTACACAGTCTTCTTCAAAGACAAGGTACAGTTGAGACCCCACCCAGCCTTCCTGCCGAACATGTTGTCTTCCTTCCATATCAACCAGGGCATCTTCCTCCCAGTGTTCTGTCCTAAGCCGCACAAGACCAATGAGGAGAGGCAGCTGCACACCCTGGACTTCCGCCATGCCTTGGCATTTTACCTGGAGCGTACCAAGCCCTTCCGCAGGTTGATGCAGCTCTTCATCACAACAGCGGACAGGATGTAGGGCCTTCCGGTGTCATCTCAAAGGATCTCCAACTGGATTACCTCCTGCACCTGGACCTTTTATGAGTTGGTGCAGGTCCAACCGCCGCCTCTGGTGAAGGCCTTCTCAACGAGAGGGCAAGTGTCTTCGGCGGCCTTCCTGGCACATGTCCCCATCCAGGACATTTGGAGAACTGCAACATGGTCTTCGGTTCACACGTTCACGGAACACTATGCCATCACCCAGCAGGCCAGAGATGACGCTGGGTTCAGCAGAGCTGTTACAAGATTGTCAGGGTTCCCTCCCCACTCTGAACTATGTGGTACAGATGTGGGGACCCACACGAAAGACCCCCTAAGCTTATATTCTACCACCTTAGGTTAAAAACTTCCCCAGGGCACACATTCCTTTCCTTGTCCTTGGACGGTATTGCTGCCACCACCAAGTGATTCACACAAAAATTCAGGAAAGGTCACTTGGAATCCCTATTTCCCCAAAATATCCCTCCAAGCCCCTTCACCCCCTTTCCGGGGGAGGCTTGAGAATAATATACTAACCAATTGGTTACAGTGTGAACACAGACCAAACCCTTTGGTTTTTAGGACACTGAACATCAATCAGATTCTTAAGAAGAACTTTATTATAAAGAAAAAAGTAAAATAATCACACCTGCAAAATCAGGATAGAAGGTAACTTTACAGGGTAATAAAAAGATTTAAAACACAGAGGACTCCCGTCTGGACTCAGCTTCACAGTTACAAAACAGGAATAAAACTACCTCTTAGTATAGGGAAAATTCACAAGCTAAAACAAAAGATAATCTAACGCATTTCCTTGCCTTACTTACTATTTTTGTAATCTTAAATTAATAATTTCAGGTATGTTTTCAGGAGATGTTTTACCTGCTTGGCTTCTCTCTCTGTCGGGAGAGGGAACAAACAAAGAGAGCACAAACAAAACCTCCCTCCCTCACCAGCTTTGAAAGGATCTTCTTTCCTTATTGGTCCTTTTGGTCAGGTGCCAACCAGGTTATTTGAGCTTCTTAACCCCTTACAGGTAAAGCGATTCAGTACAGCTGCAAGGAGGGATTTTATGCTACCTTTATCTTTATGTTTATGACAAACCTACACATCCATGAACTCCTACCCGCCTCTGCTGGTACTGGTTGGGAGTCACCTAACATGGAATGGACATGAGCAAGCACTCAAAGAAAAGATAGTTACCTGTTCTGTAACTGGTGTTCTTTGAGATGTGTTGCTCATGTCCGTTGCATGACCCGCCCTCCTTCCCCACTGCTATTGTTTCCAGCAAGAAGGAACTGAGGGTGGGGGGAGCTGGCAGCATCCCTTATACCGTGCCATACAGACACCACTCCAAGGGGTGCCAGAGCCAGTCTCCTACGGATACCACTGAGGGAAAAACTTCCGGCACTGGTGCATGTGGCGAGCACACACACCTAACATGGAAGGACGTGAGCAACTAATCTCAAAGAACACCAGTTATAGAACAGGTAACTGTCTTTTGATTTCACTTTCTCTCTAAGCCAAGTTGATGATGATAAGGAGTGGCTTTCTTTCTCTATTATGGCCCTTTTAGATATCTATTAAAATGTTTTTAAACAATTTCCAGTTATTATTCAAACTTTTTGTGCACTGATTTGGCTCATCAGTTGTTTTCAGCTTTGTGAAATTGGCCCTTTTAAAGCACGAAGTATATATATTACTCATTTGGACTTGTTTCTGCTGAACATAACAAATGTGATCAAATCATAGTCACTTGTACCTAAGCTACAAGACAAGGTGTGATATAGAATTTCCCCTTGTTGGATTCAGCACTTTTTGAGTTAGGAAGTGTAATTATAGATAAAATTATAGATACATCTGTAACTTTTAGAAATTCTGAACGTGCTTTAGCATCGTGAGACCTCTAGCATGCCACTCAGATGAAGTCCCCCATAATCACACAGGTTTTTTCCCTACATGTTATAGATATGTGCGTAAGGAGTCAGTCATCCGGTTCTCTAGTGTGATTTGGTGATGTCTAGCAGACACCATCTTGTGCTTTATCTGTTAGGACATTGATCATAAGCATTCAAGATTATCTGCTTCAAGTCATCAGGGACTCAGAAACTGGTAATGCAATTGTTGACATAGAGTGCTTCTCCCCCTCTCCTTTTGCTCACTCATTCCTTCCTAAATAAGTTATAACCAGTGATTTTTAACATTCTAGTCATGTGAACCTTCCCACTAGATTTCTGTAATACCTACTAGGTTGAATTTATGCTCATAAATGAGCTATTCCATTTCCTTATGTTCATTATCCAGGCTCCTAGCATTGGTGGGGAGGCAATTAAAAAATTTCTTCTCTTCACTTCCTTTGGTGTCTTGATTAATTTTGTTCTCAACATCTTGACTTTGTGCTAAATGAGTGCTCATTTGTTTTCTCTTTTCACCCTCCACACTTGTTTTTAATTTAACACCCTCCTGACTACTCTAGTTGGGTCCTGTAGCTCAGGCAATAGAAGTTCATACTTTTAGCTCCAGAAATCCTGGGTTTGGCCCTCACTACCAATGACACATCCAGGGGTATTGTGTTAAATGACAGTGTAATTAAAGGTTGTATCATAATGCATTTCTCAAAAGAATAGAATTAACGTTGCCTAGACATCCTGAATTCTGGGATTTCCTAACTTTTGAGTGCTTGACTTCACAAGCATAACAATACTTTTTTAACATAGTTTTTGTATGGATTATCATATTAATCTGACTGGCTGTTTTAGATTGTATGGTTAAATAATTGAAAAAGACAAACGACAAAAAAAGCCCGAAATTCACCAGAATATACACAAAAACTTGTGGTTGGTGGAGATCTAATTTGGAGAATAGACCCTCAGTTTTTTTCCAAAAGTATGGCAAGTATATATGAACTCCTGCAGGAACAATTGGGCTCCAGTGCTTACAGATCATTCATATCTTTAATTTCAAAATAATTGGTTGTGTTTGAGAAAATAATTCTCTCACTGTTCCTCTGAAAAAAGTATGCCAGTGCTTGGAATATTGCCAAGTTAAATCCATCTGTTTACATGGATGGAATATGTATGTTGATTGTATTGGGGATTGAGACTAGAAATAGCATTCAGGTATAGTATAAATGTAGTAAATGATTTCAGACCACTATGGGTGTGTTATGGGGGAAAGAGCACTTTGCATTGTTCCTCAGGGAATATTTGTAGACAGTTAAGCAGCTGTTTTAACTAGTTCTGAAGGGAATTTTATTGAGTCATCTTCAGTCAGAAAGATGGTGCCTTGCCAGCATGTGTTTTGTATGATTAAAATAGGAAGAAACAGCATGGGAGATCTTCAAGGCCTCAAGATAAAAGTGTGAAGAGGGCCCCTTAAGGGTTGGGCAGAGGGGAAATGATGCACAGAAAGTTGTTATTTTAGACATTGTCTTCTGTTTTCACAGTCATTCATACTTGGAGAAGTTCCTGACAGAACAGATGATGGAAAGGCGGGAAGATGTATGGCTTCCACTGATTTCCTATAGAAATTCACTAGTTACTGGGGGTGAAGATGACAGGATGTCTGTGAACAGCGGAAGTAGTAGCAGCAAAGCATCTTCAGTGAGGAATAAGAAAGGACGACCTCCACTTCACAAAAAAAGGGTGGAGGGTATGTATGGCTTTACATTATGCATTAATTAATACATTACATTAATTAACCCTTTTCTTTGATGAGTTCTGTCTGGCTTTGGAGTTGACACTGAAATATACACATACACACTGCATAGATAAAAAATATCTTGTTTTACAAATTCCTGTAGATTTTTCTTTTTCTTTATGAAATCGTTTACACAGATCCCCACTCTTGAGGATATATGCTGAGATTTGCAGATCCAGACCCATTAAAAGCATTTGGTCTTAGCGTGGAGATAGGATATGATTACAGAGTTACATGTTAGCCCTACTGTTTGTTCCCCCTCTGATTTCTGTTTTTCTAATTTGTGTTCCGATCGGGAAATTACATTCTCTCACTAGCGTTGCCACACAAACCCAAGTGCTAAATTCTGACACAGCCTGACATTTTGGCAAAAACACAGGAAAAATGATAAAAAGGAAAAATATAAAAATTAATAAAGCTTCAGAGAAAGGTGACTTACTAGTATGTAGTTCTTGGAGGTGATGGTCTATATTGGGCCACATTTGTCGGATGCACATTCATCCTTGTTACAGAGCCATCTAGAAAACAGTGTCCATTGCAACCTCTCACATGCTTCATAAAGGACCCACATGTTCATACATAATGGCGTATAGAGAGCCAACATCCCGAGCTCCATCCATTCCTTGTCTCCACCTACTCTAAGTTCCATTGTAAGACTCCAAAGAAACAGAAGTCAAGTGGGAAGTATCAAACAATAGTAACCTTATCCCCTCCTAAGCAATGCTTGCAGGACTGCTTTCCCAAAGTGGCATCAAACCTAAAGACAAAATCGACAGAGTATTGCTGTGCCTTGATCTTCACTTAGAGACATTTCTGAGTCCTGCTGTGAAGGCAACTTTTGTATAGATTAAATGCGTTTTAAACCCTTCAGGTACAGACACTCTTGCAAAGTCATTGCAGGTTTTCAGTCAAAGTCTGAGTAGAAATTAGTTACCTCTGTGTTAGTTTCTATATTCAGAAATTATCCAGAGGATTTACAAAAAAGCTTAATCCTTTCTAAATTGCTACTGAGGGCATGTCTTCACTTACTGGGGATCGATGCTGCTGCAATCGATACACCAGGGATCGATTTTAACGGGTCTAGGGAAGACCCGCTAAATTGACTGCAGACCAGACCTGTCGACTCTGGTACTCCACTGGAATGAGAGGAGTAAGGTAAATTGACAGGAGATGCTCTCCCATCAACGCAGTGTGGTGTAGACACCGCAGTAAGTCGATCTAAACCATGTGGACTCCAGCTATGTTATCACTTAGATGGAGTTGCGTAACTTAGGTCGACTTACCCCGGTAGTGAAGACAAGGTCTAAAAATTCATTGGGAGCATGCTAGGGCAGAAGAAAATCATTACAAGCTGACCCTATTTAGAGCAGCCCTGAAACTTCTCTACGTTTCATCAATAGTTGAATCAACCCCCAGCAGCCTTGAGGACCAGGAAGGATGAAAGGAGGCAGAAAGCCCTTAAGGTATAGCTGAGGATTTGACCCCTAGGCTAGGCAGCCTCGCCTCTTCTGGTAAAATATGAGGCCTAAACAAAACACTGGTAAATTAATGGATCGATCTTGATGAAACTCAGTGAGAGCAATTTTTTATAGATACATGATACATGGAACCATCCCCTAAGGCTCAAATGGTGATTTCACAGGACATGTAATTACCAAGTTCAAGTCACAAGAAGATGTGGATCTTTTAGTTGCAGGGGACACTACCAAAATCTCTTTACAGTAGGGATAGTACTGCCGTCCTCTCTGTATTGAAGTCTTCAGTCTCAGATCCTGTGTGCAAGGGAAATGAGGGGGGCCTGGGAGGCACTGTCCTTAAATAGCCATGCTAGGGTTTACAAGGGGCTAGAAGGCGCATGCACTGCCCTTATGGATACTACTAAGCAAAGTTGTTCAGCTTTAGCATGCTGGGTGTGCATATACTGGAGTGGAATACACATCTGCACCCATATCTCAAAGGACAGTTACAGTAAAGGTAAGAAACCATTTTATATGGTGCTAGACAACTTGTAAACTCTCTCAGAACTATGGAAAGACATAACGACAGTAGTCAATAGTAATAGCAGTAATTAATAGCAGTAATTGCCCACAGAAAATCTGTATTTTCCATGGGATCATTTGGTTAACATTTGAAATTAGACATTGGCATTTGGCACTGGTAGCACTGAACCCTTATAAGCAGTTAATAAAGGAATGGGAGAACCTAGAGTCACAGTTAAGAACTAGAATCTTCAGATGTAATAATCTGAAATCCAGTATGGAATCAAGTCCTCCCTTTTCCCTGGGAATAAGGAATGACTATGACTCTGTCTATAGATGTTTAAGTAGGATATATCACTGTACTATCTAAGTGCTGCATACTGATTAAAACTTAGTAGGCCAGATTCTCTGGTCTTTCCTGTTCTGTTTTCACTACCACAAAGGAGATGGATTCAGTTCTAATTCCCCTTATAGGGATTCTTTGCATAGAACACCATAGCCATCACCTACAACACTCTCTCTGTGGTCATTAGTGAACGGGATGTGTGTATCAACAGAAGGAGGAGCAGCGAGAGCTAATTGCACTCTGACTGTGCTTAACTGGTGGACAGTGTTACCAGGGCCATTAATAACAGGTGCAAAATAGAGCATCCTCCAAGTTGCTCCAAACTGTGCTGGGGCTAGTGCTGCAGCAGGAAATCAGGGAGCCATACCTGACTTACTTATGCTCCCTCTGCGCCGCCGCCTGCCCCCCCTGCCCACACACACATTTTCTACTGAGCACAGAAGAGGCTCAGGCCCAGTATCTGCCTGGTCTGTCAGTTGTAGGAGAGCTATGAGCTTGCTGATAATTCTGTGTTTTGCTCTAAGATTAATCTTGGTCTGGTACTTTTTTGTGCTCCGAATTTTCTTCTGTTTGTTTCTTTAGGGAATGTTAGGGCAAAGAAGTGTGGTTTATAGTGTGACCTCAAGAGGGTGGTTTGTGGGGCTGTTTGTTTTCTCTTGGTGGAGTGTTCCAGAGTCTTGGGCCTGTTGAGATGGTTCTGGGTCCTGGTAAGTGTAGCATTTCTGATGTGTGCTGCTGTTCTTGAAGGAAAAGCCATCTGTGGAATCAGCATGGGCCTATCCCAATGAAGACTTTATAATCTTAGTACTAGAAGCTTCATCAGGATGCAGTTGTACATGCAGAGCCAGGGCAGGCTGTTTTTTGACTCATTTCACTTAAGAGACAGGTAGCTCTGTTCTGTTGCAGTTGTAATTTCATTAATTTCTTCTTTAGACTGAAATAGAGAGAAGTGCAATAATGTAGCCTGTGGGTGACAAATACTTGGTTAACTGCTGTGACCAAGTCTTTGTCCAAGAGATGTGGACAGAATCTTCCCACCAGAGGGTAAGTGAAGTGACCAGCAAAACTGCATGCTATCTTAGCTGCTGGAGAGCATGTGCTTAGTAGCTTCTCCAAGAAATTCCAGTTTGCATTACTTCATATTCTCCTAGGTTTATTTTAAGCCATCTGATCTTCATGTGTGCTCCAGTCTCACCCAGACACTGTTATCTATGAGAAAGTAGTGACTGCACTGTTTGAACAGGATACATAAAGCTGTGTCTCATCAACTTGTGGTGGTCATTGCATCCCATGGCATCTCCCTGTAACCTTAAAAGGTTATACACAGATGTTAAATAGGAGTAGTGATAAATCATTTAACCAGACATACACCATTAGTATTTGTATCAGTGTTATTTGCATTGAGTAGCAGCTAGGATATGGTCACAGTAGGACCCCAGTGTACCAGGCACTATACAAACACGTAACAAAAAGTCAGTCCCCACTCCCAGGAGTTTACAATCCACAAGAGAAAATAGATAGATTCAAAAGAGATCTAGTAAGATTACACTGTGAAAGAATGCTGTGTGGCCAAATACATAGATTCATTATCTTTCTCAGTTAGGAGAGAAAGAAAAGAATATGTCAACAAAGGGAGGAAGTTAATATCATATGCTGTGTTTCTGATTGTTGCCTGAAGAAATGTCTGGGATACCCAAACTGATAAATAATGTGGTCACTGATGTCTAATCTCAGAATATATATATATCATAAGGATGGAGGCATCGACTCCATTGTCTACAAGTATTTTCAGAATTGCCAAGTCCTTTCTCCTGTGTGGCTGGACTGAGATCAAGAACAATAGCAGTTTGGCCCCTTTAAGTTCTTTTTCTTTTATAGTACATGTAACAAACAGAAATCTGTTTCAATCCCTCTGATCAAATGCCACTATGACTATGATGATTCCTCTTTTAAAGGTTTTATGGGCTTTACTTATGAAATATGGTAGACTGTTCCAAGTAGATAAGAGATTTTACATCTACATTCAGACCCCCTTCTTCCTGCAAGGACAGCCAGCAGTCTGACATTTCTGAACCTTACTTGATTTTCTAAGGATTCCATTTACTGCAGTTGTTTTATAACATGATTCCATTATTCAGAGGTGCAGTTTTTAGATAACTGGATAGTATTGTCTAAGTCCTGCACTTTTCATTATTTTTTCCCATCTTGGCTTCCAGCTTAGTAAATACTGTATAGCAGAGATACCCTGAATTTAATTTGAACAGATGTGTTGCAGGAAATGTTTTAAGAATTTAGGAATGAAGTGGCTGTTCTGTAAACAAAAATATGCAGACCGTCAATAAAATCAGCAGTTGTGCCAGAACATTGGAGGGTAGCCAGTGTTTTACCTGTCTTTAAAAGAAGGCTCTTGAGATGATACTGGGAATTCCAGACTTACAAGACTTACTGTAGTATCTGGTGAACTTGTTGAAAGAATAGTTAAAGATAGATTAAAACACCTAAATAACTGTGATATGGTAGGGACTAACTAGCAAAGCTTCTGCAAAGGAAAATCATGTCCCACTAGTTTAATAGAGTTCTTTGAGCATCTCATCAGCAAAATGGTCGATAAAGGAGAACCAGCTTCATATAATTTGTTTGGACTCTCAAAAGGTCTTTGCCAAAGTCCCTAGGAAGATTCTATTAAGGAAATAATTAGGCAGATGAGAAATTTATTTCATGAATTAGAAACTGGTCAAGAGACAGACAAGAAAGAGTAGAAATAACGAGCCAATTTTATCATAACAATTGACTAATAGCAGGTTGCCACAAGATTCAGGATTGAGGTATTGAATACTAGGATCCAATTCTAGGGTTAATGAGCCAGAAAAGTTGCTGGGGACGAAGACCAGGCAGGGGTTGTGGGCTGCGATGGGGTGAAGATGCAGTGGCGGGTGAGTGGGGTTGCAGGCTGGTGGGTGTGGAGTTCAGGGGACAAAGGGCAGGACTGGGCTGGGGCAGCCTGGTGTGGGCTGGGCCAGTGTGTGGGGGCCAAGGTGCAGAGACCCTGACTCTACCCGGTGGGAAGGAGCCTCCCAACTCCTGTGCTAGAGGGATGGGCATCCATGCTGCCCATTCACCTGGGTTCAATGGGCTGGAAGCTGTCCCCTGCTGATGCCCATGTCCTTCTGTGGCTGAGCAGGGGCTTGCTCCCCTTTAGAGCCCTGGGCACCTGGTGCCAACCCACCTGGAAAGGGCACACATTGGGGTCTGCCTTGTCACTCTCCAATCTAGCTGCTTGAAGTTTGGGGGTGGGGGTTGTAGCATCAGGGAAGACACTAGGGGTCCAAGGCCAACTTTTAAGGAGGTGGGAGGGGCGGCACACTGATGTTTTGCCTAGGGCAGCAGATCAGATCCAGTGGCCTCTGCCAGTGATTAGGCAGTTGGACTGTGGGGTCTCCGCTCAGGATGTGTTAGAGGATCCCAGTCAGGGGCAGTGCCTGGAGTCTGTTCAGGCTCTGGAGGCTTAAAGAACACAGGGATTCAGTTTGGATCTCCTCACAGCAGTCTGGTGAGTATCCAACAGGGGGAGCTCAGCCAGATCTGGGACAGGCTCAGCCAACAGTCTGGTCCAAAGTCTATATATGGCTGATACTCGACACAAATCTGCCTTTTATATGGATTTCCACTGGCATTACTTCGTCCCCAAAGGAAATCAAGCACAAAGGAGGAACTGAAAAGACACTATGAGATAAATTTGAATGGCAGAGGTGCTTCAGGGGCATTTGTGTTAGGGTAAATTCAAGAACAAGCAGGCAACAGTTAAGCCCAAAAAGAAAAAGGCATGAGAAAAATGACAAAATCCAATGGGATCTCCCTTCCCCGCCCTCCTTTCCTAATTCCTCTCATCGCTTACTTCTCCTTTCTGCCATCAGTGAAACTGAGATCTCTTGTCTGTTCTCCTCTAATCCCTCCGCCTGCCCCAGCAACCTTATCCCATTTTCTGATCTCCCTTGCCCATGCTGTCATCAGCTCCCTCATCTTTCTTCTCAACCTCTCCGTTCCCTGTGGTTCATTCTCTTTGCAGTACAAGCAAGCATCCTTTTGTCTCTCCCACGTTAAAAGAACTCATGGTTGATTCTGGTTGCATCTCCAGCTACCACCCCATTTCCCTTCTCCCCTGCGTCTGTTGGCTCATTGAATGCTCTGTCTGCAATTGCTGCCTGGAGTTCTTTTCCTCCACTTCCATTGTAAACAGAGACTCTCCTTTCTAGCTTCTGCTCACTCCACTCCCACCAAAGTCTCTGATGACCCATCCTTAGCCAGATCTCCATCTCCATCCTTATCTTGTTCTCCCCCTCATCTGTTTGTTATATCCACATGTTGTGTCTCATGTTATAAATAGATTGTAAGCTCTTTAGGGTGGGAACCATCTTTGCTATGTGTATGTTCAGCATGTGGTTCTCTAGGCACCACTGCAATACAAATATTTATGGTTGATTATTATTATTGTTTATTAGATATACTTGCTTTGAGGTTGAAATGTTGTTGGGAATACCTGGTAGTTCAAAGAAGGGGGGTGGATCCTGTTCCTAATCCTTCTTTGGCATAAGGAGTTGGGATCCTTCCTCCTCAGTACTAATACAGAATTAAATTAGAGCTGGAAATTAAACTTCTTGGAGATTAGTCCAAATTGATCCATCACCCAGTTACCTATTTATAGTGTAAAATACTGAATTTGTAAATTTACAGTTTTGCAGAATTTGCTGTAACTGAGGTAGGGAGCTGTATCAATATGTACCAGTGGATGAATACATAAATTCAAATCCTGAATTAGTACTGTATATGCGTTCTAAAGCGTATACTTTATGCAATATGTGCCGCCAATAAATATCCTGTTTAAAAGTTGGCTTGAATAAGTTATGAATCATAATAATATTGTGCTGAATAAATTCACTATCTCAAGTAACTAGCTAAATGTAATTTTTCTTTTTATAGATGAGAGTCTGGAAGGCTCATGGCTAAACAGGAACGACACCATTCAAACACCAGGGGCTCTGCAAACACCACAGCTCACTTCAACTGTATTGAGAGAGAACACTAGACAAATGGGAGAGCAGATTCAAGAGCATGAGTCAGAACATGGATCTGAACAAGATTTTTTACACAAGTATGTACCAAGATGTTAGGCTCAAATGTATTGTGCTGAACAAGAAACACATGCTAAACAAAACAGTTGGGATAGCAGTAGCAGTTATACAACATATTTGTGGTTTTACATTTGCAGCATATATTTTAGGGGGGAAAATCTTTTGGCTGGTAGTTCCATGGGTTAGCCTGGTATAAATTGTGTCAAATAATATCATTTTTTAGATTCTCAGAAAAAAACTATGTTAAAACAAAGGTAGAAAGGGCATAGCCATAATTTAGGGGGGAAATATATTACAAGGATGCTGAAATTATCCAATGCAATAACAATATGATTATTTTAAGGCATTTTAGTGTCTGTGGCCCTCAATTAGTTTTAACTGATTTTTAAAGACATGGAATTTTTCTTTTCTTTTTTCACCACCACAAGGCAGAGTTAAGGTTATTTGGGTGCCCTAACCGTGCATTTTCATAACTTGAAAAATGTTTGAATTTCTTTTAAGTTTAACTTAAAAGCTCTTTTCCTAAGCTTATAATGCTTGTTTGGGGGATAATTATAACATGCCTGTAATTTATTTTACACGAAATTACTGATCTTAACTCCAGCTTTTTTAGTTTGTCTTGGAATATCCTTGGTTATCTTAATTTAAAAGTTCATACATGAACACTGAACAAGAAACTTTGAGAATGCTACTATATGATACTTCTAATACTTTGAAGATATGTAATATCAACCATACCTTTTGTTTGTTTGTTTTAACTTTTATAGGCAGATTCACTGGTATGCTCTTGTTGCTTTGTCATTCTGGAGCAAAGCAGCCAGGCCATACTAGCCAATGAAACTGAGTTTACAGGAACTTTGTTTTGCCAGTGTAGTGCAAAGCCACCAGAGTATATGCCCTGTTCCTCCTGTCTTGAAGTTGGCCTGAGAAGGAATTTACTGATGTGGCATCTAAAAATCATAAATACAAAATCAGTGCTGTGACTGAGTTAGTAATGCTGCTCTCTATGTGTTAGTCCCCAGATGCAGATATCTTGGTTGGGCCAGCAGAAGCTAGAAGATTTAAATCGAAAGGACAGGACAGGAATGAACTACATGAAAGGGAGAAGTGGTGTAAGGCATGCAGTGTAAGTGTTCAAACCACCAAAGATCCTCTTCATGATGAGTAATTGAATCAATGAATCCGTTAATGATGGACTTAACCCTGCCCTGTATAGTTGCTATTTTATTAGGGTTTGTACAACATTTTATCTTTTTTAATAAAAGCACACTAACAGCTTTATGAAGTTATGATGTGCATCAGCAGAGGGAGGGTGGGCTAAGGTTTGGCACTCAGCTCTGCAAGACATTGATCTCTCTGGCCGTATCTATCAGAGCACTTTAAGCATAAGAGTACTCCCACCAAAGTCAGTAGGACTACTCATATGCATAATCATTTGCTGAAGTGCTTTGCTGGTTGGGGCCAGAGTGCCTAGCACCTTACAAGATCAAGCCCTTAATGCTCAGGCCTGGGAATCAGTTTTGGGTTCTGTTCCCAGCATTCCTGGTGATTTACTGTGAAACCTTGAGCAAGTCACAAGACCTCTCTATACTTGCTTGCCCTATTGTAAAATGAAGCTATTACCAGTTGCCTGCCCTGGAGGGTTGTTGTAAGGTTTAATGCTTTGAGTAGCGTCCCTATGAGTGTTCCACTTCCAGCGCGCATGCACCTCTTGAGCCCTTGATCAGGGATTTTCAGTTAGCAGCGTCTGTTCGACTCGTGCATGCACCCTATGCCTGGTACCAGACACCAAGGCTATACAGTTCTCAATCACCTCAGCCTGAGACAGAGCCTTAGTTGTGCACCTTGAGCATACCTTGGCTTTTCTATTTTTCTATAGTTAAGATAGTTAGTATTGTCAGTTGTAAGTAAAGTTATATTAGTTAGATAAGCATTGAGAGGACTGTTTTTTCTCTCCTCTCTTTTCCCTTCAGGAGGCTTGTTTTTCCTAGCAGGGCATGCCTTCGTCGCCAGGCTTCAAATGCTGCCTCTCCTGCCGAGAGGTTATACCTGTAAGGACAGCCACTCTAAGTGTGTCTGTTTGTTGGGGGAGTCCCACATCTCGAAGAATTGCAACCTCTGCCTGGCCCTCAAGTCCAGGGCAAGGAAGAACAGGCAGATTAAACTCACACTATTGATGATGGAACACTACCTTCGGTCAGCTTTTGAGTCAGGCCAGGAGACACCTCTCCACATACCTGTCTCTGGACTGATCCAGTGCCCTTTCAACCTCAGCGCAGGCTTCCCCTAATAAGGTAAAGACTTTGGAGGCTTCATTGAAGACTTCTAAAAAGAGGAGCGCAGACTCTCACATTAAGGAGCCAGCTCTGAAAAAGCCCAGGAGAGTTCTACAGAGAGATTTACAGTCTCCAAAGCCTCAACCTCTTGACTTGATACCACTGAGTTGAAGGACTCCTCCTCTGGTACTGGGGAGGTGGTGAAGTCCCAAAACTTAAAGGAGAGACACAGCTCCTATAGGGCCTCGGTATCCTCTACCAGCAAGGAGGGCAAACATAGGCATTCTGGATTGGCATCATCAAGTTCAGACCAGCTGTTGGTACCTATGTATTCGTCACCAAGCAAGCATTGGTGCCAGACACCATCAGCATCTACTTCAGTACACTCTCCATCAATGGTACCATCAACTTCAGCAACTGCGTGCTCGGCTACTGCATCAGTAGTGATCTCCTACTCGGTACCACAAGAATTCAGACATACAAAGGATCTCTCTAAAACAGATGAACCAGAGTCCCTGCTCTTTATGGTTACCAAGTGTCTCTCGGTAGCAAGACCTCGATCTCCTGACCACCTTCCTCTGGTAATGCAAGACTCTCCTCCTTTGGATGAGATGGAGGAGGATGAAGGAGACTTCCAGTTAGTCTCCTCTATTTCTGTTCAGGGTTCTCCAGCATATCCCTTCAGGAACCTACTCTCTGACAGTCACAGGGAAGATCATTATCAAGCCATGGTGGAACCAACCCTATATGCCATCCCCACTTCCACATGGGTCTCGCCATGGCCATACTTGGATCCCGGGGCTGCCTATTGGAAACAATTGGCCTGACCACCAGTACCATCTTATAGGAAGGCTAGAGTTATCTCCTCCCCAGCCAGCCCCCTCAAGACCACAGGAGGAGATGTTTGAGAAACAAGAAGCCAGGGCACATAAGGAGACCATCCCTCAAATACCTATTTCATCCTCTTCAGTTGAAGCAGTTGCCTCCACCATCATCCATGGCTGATGATTTTCAGCAATTTTAAGGTTTCATAAAGAGGGTAGCTGACTCTCTTCAAATTCTACGTGAAGAGTTCAAGGATTCACAGCACAAACTGTTGGATATCCTGCAGTCAGCAACACCCTTTAGAGTGGCATTACCAAACAGTGAGGCACTCCTAGATCTAGCTGAAACTGTACGGCAGACACCTGCTACTATTCCACCTTTGTGTAAACAGGTGGATAAGATATATTATGTCCCCCCAAGGATTCTGATTTTTTGTTCTCCCACCCTCCACTTGACTCCCTATTGGTGGATGCAGTAAACGAGCAAGGTAGGCAGCACTTCTCTAAGTCCACTGTATATGACAAAGACTAGAAAAGACTGCATCTCTTTGGACAAAAGTCCTATGCATCAGCAATCCTACAATTCAGGATCGTGAATTATCAGGCAGTCATGGCCAAATATAATTTTACAAATTCACAGCTTTTATTGAACATCTGACACAGGAATATAGGGAGCAGTTCCAGTCCATCATCTCTGAAGGCGAATTATTGGCCAGAACTGCTCTTCAAGCATCCTTAGATGCTGCGCACACTGCTGCCAGGTCCATTTCCATGATGGAGTTATGTGCAGGGCATTATGGCTCCAACTCTTGGAGTTTCAGAGAGAAGTACAGAACACTTTGGAGGACATCCCCTTTGATGGTTATAAGCTTTTCTCAGGGACCACAGATGAGTCCTTGGACATGCTGAAGGATTCTAGGGCTACTTTACAATCCCTGGGTATATATACATCTACAAATAAGAAAAGCTTTAGTAAGTCACAGACTTCCCAGAGATTGTGTCCTGGATTTTCTGGATTCCATAGAGCTTCTGAACCACCAAGGAAAAGACACAGATTTCATAGAAAGAGGGCTGCCCAACTACCCTCCACATCATCTTTGAAGCAACAGTTTAGATGGGTTGGTCAGGAGTTCGAATCCTCCCTCACGTCTAATTTTACAGCTGCTCCCATTGGCCCTCCTTACCCCCTCTTTGGAAGACCAACTTTGCCTATTTCCAACATGCTTGGGGGAGGATCACTACAGGCAAATGGGTTATTAGTGTCTGTTGGTCCGCTCATGCACCCTTGCTCCATCTCATAGTTTTGTCAGAGGCGATAAAGGGCGGGGCGGACCGACTGTGGCCTCAGTTCCTTATCTCTGCCGCATGGCCCGAGTCGGAGCCTCTGCTGTTCTCTTGTCTCTTGTGATGCTCTTTCTAAAACACAGAAAAAAGACTGTTTTATGCTTGTATATAGTTAGTATTTTTGTTGTTTTTGCAGTAGTTTAATGTTAGTAGTAGTTTTTAGGATTTTTACAGACTTCGGGATGCTGCTTTCCCCATCACCCTTCCCAGCACACATACCTGGGTATTGGATTATGATGAAGATGCTGGGGTTCAAAATCTGCGCCTCTGGCCCTTGCTTGTTCTCCATCAGTGATGAGCACCAACACTGCCTTTACTGCTTGGGAGAAGCCCACATTGCATCTGGGTGCAGTATCTTCCTCTCCTTCCCCACCTGGGAAGGCCACTTTGTACCTCAAGGAGCACCTCATGGAGGTCACCATGAGGCCACAGTAGGATCCAGGCCGGGGAACCCTTCCCCCCGCCCCCCCCCACATCCCCGTACAACGGCCTGAGCGATCTAGGACCACACCTCCTACCACAGAGACCCAGTCTGGTTTCACTGGTACCAGTGCTATGGGATCCCATGCTGGGGCCTAGTCATGAGGCAAGAAAGCATGGCAGTAAATCTTCCTCCAGGCCCAAAATGGAAACTGCACTGTCCACAACTTCCAGCCATGGAGTCACACACAATGCCGGATCCACCAATTCTGTCCACCAAGTCATATATCCCTTCCAGATCAGCACCACTAAAGTCAAGGGAACCCTCAGTCCTCCGTTCCAGCTCCAGTTCTGACTGCAGAGCATGTACCACTGACATTTGAGTTGGCTCCTGAGCCTCATGAACTCTTTGCCTCGGAGGTGACGTCTCCACGTCTTCAGGTTCAGTCGCCACCTAAGGGGGTATGCTGTCCAACCTTGGACTTCAGATCATGTTCCTTCCTGCTCCCTTACATCTCCTGCAGTTCCAATGGTTCCGACGGTACCACCGTTGGAACCAGGCTCTGACTTTCAGCATCGGAGGACTCAGATAAAGCACAGGATCTGCCCCTCCTGTACCGTCAATATAACTATCTGAAGGTACCGCCGACTCAGTGGCAGTGCTCTCCGTTTCTCCAGCAAAGGAATCATTGGTACCCCACTTCTGGGGGCCTTCCGCAGCAACTATTGGATCCACCTTGTTGGCTGTACTGGGGGACCTGACCCCAGTATCCGCATTCGGAACCTTCCCACTCAGCTTGTGAGGAGTCCCCCATCTGGTTTCTTCAACTGTTATTGAGTACGCATTCAGAACCAGTGTTGGAGGATAAACAACTTAGCCTAACTCCAATGGTACCACTGGAAACGGAGAGTTTCTCTTTGTCAGCCTTGGATATTGCAGTGTCTTCGGCTCCCTCCTCACCATCAGATTACTACCGCCAGTTCCAGGACCTTTTAAGCAGAGTGGCTGAACACCTCCACATCCCACTGGAGGAAGTATAGGAAAAACACCACCAGCTGCTTGACATCTTGCATGCCTCATTACTGACCAGAGTGGCTCTACCAATTGATGCCATTCTGCAACCAGCCCAGACTGTCTGGCATACTCCGGCCACTTGCGCACCCACCCCAAGGGGGCAGAGAAGAGGTACTATGTACCTGCGAAGGGGTCTGAGTTCCTGTTCTCTCACCTCCCACCCAATTCCCTCATTATATAGGTGGCGACGGAGCAGACCCGGCAACAGCACCCACACTCCACCTCAGCAAACAAGGAGGGCAAACAACTAGACCTTCTGGGTTTCAAGGTCTTCTCCTCTGCCAGCCTTCAATTTGAAATCTCCAATTACTTGATTCTGTTAGCTAAATACAACTTCCTTACCTACAGCAAGTTGACAGACTTTGCAGACAAGCTTCCTCAGCAGGATTGTGCCCGCTTCCAGGCGATCTTAGTGGAAGGGAAACTGTTCTTGAGGATGACACTCCAGGCTGCAGTGGACACAGCAGACACTGCTTCGTGCAAGATGGCTAAGGGAATTGTCATGAGGAGGAAATTGTGGCTACATTCTTGTTTCTCAAGGAAAGTATAAAACACCATAGAGGACCTCCCTTTCAATAAGTCTCCTCTCTTCAATCAGAAGACAGGCAATTCCCTCCACTCACGTAAGGGTTCCAGAGCCACCCTTCAGTCGCTGGGTATCTCCACACCAGCAGCCAAGTGCAAGCTCTACCACCCGCCACTGACGGAGCAATTCAGAATTCCTCAATTCTTCCATCAGCGGCCCTATGAGCTTCCTTGCATACGACAGAAGATCCAACAGCCCCGTCCTCTCTGTTCATCATCATAATCTTCAGCATCTCCTACTCAGTCTTCACAGAAGCAATATTTCTGAGTGCATCTAGAGAGCCGCCAACCAACTTGCCTCTTGCCATACACCTGACCCACCCCCTTCCAGGGGCATCTAGCACTCTTTTTATCAGCTTGGAGCATAATAATAATGGACAAGTGGGTTCTGGATGTCATTCAATGTGGCTATACAATCAAGTTCACAATGCTACCTCATCCACATCGCCCACCCCAGCCCCGCCTCAGAAGCCACTCTCATGACAGTATCCTTGCCTTAGAAGTGGACTCCCTACTGAAAGGGAAGCAATAAAACCGATGCCTATGACCTATCAAAGCACAGGGTTCTAGTCCATGTATTTCCTGGTTCCCAAGAAGAAGGCAGGTGGAGACTGATCTTATACCTCCATGGTCTCAACCACTTCATACTCAAGCCAAAGTTTCATATGGTCATCCTAGCAGTCGTCATACCTTCGCTAGAAAAAGACGTGGTTTATGGCTCTTGATATGCAGGATGCTTACTTTCATGTAGCTATCCATCCTACCCACGGATGTTTCTTGATATTCACGGCAGGCCCTCAACACTTCCAATACAGGATTCTGCTGTTCGACTCAGTACTGCTCCACAGATCTTCACCAAAGTTTTCTCTGTGGTAGCAGCCCACCTCTGGAATCAAGGTGTCCTTATATTCCCTTATCTTGATGACTGGCTGCTAGCAGCATGATCCAAACGGGAGGTTCGAGCCTCGACCTCTGTGCTGCTCGTACTTCTCTCCTTCCAGGGGGTGAGCATAAATATTGAAAAATTGACTTTGATACTCACTCAGTCCCTAGAATTCATAGGGGCCTGCATCGATTCAGTATTGGTGCATGCCTATCTACCAGAGGACAGATTCCAGACCCTCCAAGAGCTTATTGATAGTGGTCTCCATTCCTTCTGTTCTTGCCAGGGGTTGCCTTTCCCTTCTTGGCCTGTACGTATGTTATCACCTTCACTTGTCTTCGCTTTCACTGCCTGCAGCTGTGGCTCCTGAGGGCCTATTTTCCCACGCACCATACCATAGACTTCCTACAGACAGTACCACCCAAGGTTCTCTCCTCCTCAGGTCAAGTCTGCACCAGAATACCGTTCCTTCCGTCCTCCTTGAACATGATGCTCTTTACTGATGCATCGCTTGCTGGATTGGGTGCCCACATGAGCAATCACATGACATGGGACTTGGACTGCTCAAGAATCCTGGATGCACGTCAACATCCTGGAACTTCAGGCCATGCAGAGAGCATGTTGTACATTTCTCCTATCCATTCACTCCTTTCATGTTCTCATCATGTCAGACAACACCACCACCATTTACAGCATCAAGAAACAAGGGGCCGTGAGGTCGCCAGCACATTGTGCAGAAGCAGTTCATTTTGGGGATTGGTGCATTGTCAGCAGCATATCTTCCCGGGTCTCCAAACATAATTGTGGACTCTCTCATCAGGAAATTTGTGTCCGATCATGAACAGGAACTCCACAACACCATGGTCGCATACATTTTTGATCTCTGTGGGACTCCAACCAGAGAACTCTTCACTTCCAACGCCAACAGCAAATGCCCACAGTACTGCTCACAGTGGGGGTGGAGGGGTTGGCACCCTCTCCCAAGATGATGCCCTAGTCATACACTGGTTGGAACAGATCAGTTATTCCTTTCCTCCCCTATTGCTCCTGCCATGTGTCCTACACAAGATCCAGCAGGAGAGAACAATGACCATTGTGATCACCCTGTTCTGGCCTTGCCAGTTCTGGGTTCCCCTCCTTCACTATATGTCAGTGCATCCCCCACTTCTGCTGGTAGTTTCCCTGGAACTCCTCACACACCATGGTGGCAAGATCAGATATCCTGATCAACAGACATTTCACCTATGAGTTTGGTTTTTGGGTGGACATCTTTGCTAGAGCAGTACAAGACATCATTTCGAGTAGCAGAAATGAGTCAGAGGTGGTCCTATAGGGCCAAGTGGAAGCGTTTCACCTCATGGGCCCAGCAGAGTGGTCTTGCCTCTGAGGATGTAGACATCCCTCTTATTCTGGACTACCTCCTGTCCCTGAAGGCGTCAGGACTCTCTCTCAACTCCATCAAGGTGCACATAGCCGCTATCAATGCCTTGCACCACCACCACCCTCCATGGAGGGGCACTCTGTCTTTACACACCCCTTGATTACCACATTTTGGAAGGGCCTCCTACAGACTTATCCACCTGTTCAACTCATTTCTCCCCAATGGGACATCAATCTTGTCCTCTTGGTGTTGATGAAATCATCATTTGAATCTATGGCCTACTGCACCCTGTCTCTCCTTTCCATGAAGGTCATCTTCCTGGTAGTTATTACTTCCGTGAGAAGGGTAGGCGAACAGGGGGCCATGATGGCAGACCCCCCCCGCTTTGCCACATTCCATAAGGACAAGGTTTCACTGCACTTGCACCCCAAGTTTTTCTGCCAAAGGTTGTATCCTGCTTTCATCTCAACCATCCCATACACTTACCTGCTTTCTTTCTGAAGCCTCACACCTCAACGGAAGAACGGCACCTTCACTCCCTCAGTGTCCACAGGATCCTGGCCTTCTACTTGCATAGGACGAGATAATTCATGAAGTCCCCTAGACTGTTTATTGCTCTAGTGGAAAAGATTAAGGGGCAAGTGATCTCCACTCAGAGGATCTCTAAGTGGGTTTCGGGGTGTATTATGCTCTATCAGTTGTCAGGACTGTCTCCACCCCTTAGGGTATGAGCCCACTCCACAAGGGCACAAGCATCAACTACAGCCATGCTTCATGACGTACAACTTACAGACATATGTAGGGGAGCCATATGAAATTCGGTACGTACCTTCTCTTCCCATTACGCCTTAGTATGAGACTGCAACGGATGCCTCGTTTGGCATGGCTGTTCTCCATTTCACAGTTCTATCATCTTCCTCATACCCTTGTCCTAACTAGGTGGTGTTTGTTAATCACCCTCAGTGGAATACAATAGGGACCATCGTTCAAAGAAGAGGCTGTTACTTAACTATAACTGGAGGTTCTTCAAGATGTGTGGTCCCTATCTGTATTCCAGTCCCGCTCTCCTTCCCCTCTACTGCAGATCTGTTTCATTTGCAGTGGAGAAGGAACTGAGAATGTGGTTGGTCCGCCCCGCCCTTTATCGCCTCAGACAAAACCATGAGGCAGAGCAAGGGTGCATGCGCGTACCAGCGGACACTACTGCTTTAAAAATCTCCGGCCCTGGACTCATGGCGCATGTTTATAACCCTCAGTGGATTACAAATAGGGACCACACATCTCGAAGAACCTCCAGTTACAGGTAAGTAACCTCTTTTTCTTTCACTAGAGAAAGGGGATTGGTCATCAGCCCTCTAACTACAAGATACCTATTTTTGTACAATGATTCACCCATCACACAGGAGCTACCTACACTTCAGTATAGGCCAGGATCATTTACAGTACCAAGTGCTCTCTTTTGGTCTTTCCTCAGTCCCAAGGGTGTTTTCAAAGGTCTTGGTGGGAGTGGCTGCTTACCTCCAACAAAAAGCGATCCTAGTCTTCCTGTACTTCAACAACTGGCTACTCAAGGGCTGTTCTTGTGAAGCAGTGCTATCTTCCACCCAGACAGCCCTTGCTCTGTTTCAGGAGTTGGGTCTGCAACTTAACATAAAAACATCCTTGTTAACCCCTGTACAGAAGATAGAGTTTATAGGGATGCATTTAAACTCATTAACAGCCTGACCGTACCTTCCCTTAGACAGATTTGTAACTTTGTCAGGTCTGGTGTAGGCAATTCAAGGGAGCCCTTGGACCACAATAAGGAACTGTCGAGCTCCTGGGACACAGGGCACCTTACATCTTTGTGATCAATCACTCAAGGCTACGCCTCTGCTGCTTCCAGGGTTGGTTCAGAGACCTCTTGTACAGACAGGTGATGGTTCCTCTACAAGTGAAAAAGTCCCTAGACTGGTGGAAAGATCAACTCAACCTCTGTTCAGGTGTTCCTTTCTGTCGCTGAGATCCATCAGTGACTTTAACAGACACATCACTTCTGGAATGGGGAGCCGACCTCAGCACCCTCACAACTCGGGGCAGATGGACAACTCAGGAAACCAGTCTCCACATCAATCTATTGAAGATCAGGGCTGTCAGGAGGGTTTGCCTTCATTTCCTACCCCTCATCAAGGGTGAATCAATGAGGGTCATGATGGACAACGTATCCTGTACATTCTATATTAACAGCAGGGAGGAGCAAGATCCCTCTCCCTATATGCCAAAGCCATGGAACTATGGAACTAGTGCATAACTTATCACATCCAAATTTCAGCAGTCTGCCTCCCAAGTGTTCAGAACACCACAGCCAATGTCCTCAAGAGGCACTTCTCACAGGACCATGAAGGGGAGCTAGACACCCATGTTCTCCACAGCATATTCCAAAGATGGTAGATCTCTTCGCCACCTCCAGAAATAGGAAGTGCCCTCTCTTCTGCTCAAGAGTGGGTATGGGCCACCAATCCCTGGGAAAGACCTTTCTTCTCTCTTGGAAGAATGTATTCTATGTGTTTACACCAACGCCACTGATGCTAAGCTTGATGAACAGGATCAGACAGGACAGAGCCAAAGTTATACTAATAGTGCCTACCTGGCCAAGACAAGCTCGATTCTTTTACCGACTTCACCTATGTGTCCAACCATAATTCAGGCTTCCAACCATTCTTCATCTCTTGTCGAAGGATGCCAGTCATGTGTTTCATCCCAACCTAGTGGTTCTCCACCTCAGGGCGTGGGTCCTCAATGGTTCATGGGTTTAGTATTCTCCTGCTCTATGGAAGTACAACAGGTGTTACTGAATAGCAGAAAGAGGTCAACTCATGCTATTTACCTGCAGAAATGGAAGAGATTCTTCCTTTGATGTTGTACTCACTGCCTCCTGACTGAGTTGAAGACACTTTCAGCCATCCTGGATTACCTCTTGGATCTGAAGAAATCAGGGTTATCAGTTACTTCAATTAAGGTTCATTTGGCCACAATATCAGCCTTTCTTCCTCTGGTAGAAGGATTTTTGCTCACCCTGTACCTAGGTTTATTAAGAGCTTGAGGAATCTCTATTCCCAGATTAGGGACCCCACTGCAACCTGGGACCTCAACTGGGTATTTTGATACTGCCATGGGTTCAAATGGCAATCAGCTCTCTGTTCCATTTATCTTTAGCCTATTTAGTAGCCATCACATCAGCCAGTAGTGTCAGGGAGATTGGTGCTTTGGTGACCCTGCAGGAATCCTATTTTCATACCCTGGATGTTAGAAGAGCTTTGGCTTTCTACTTAGATAGGACCGATCAATTTAGAAAGTCACCTAGGCTCTTCATCTCCTTCACTGATAGATCCAAGAGGTCCATAATCTCTCCTCAGAGACTATCAAGATGGATATCTCAATGTCTTATCACTTGCCATGATGCTGCAGGCATTCATCCCTCCCAAAGGTGATAGCACATGGGACCAGATCACAGGTAACATCTACAGCATTACTTAAGAAAGTTCAGTATCTGATATATGTAGGGTGGCTACATGGGCTTCAATACATACATTTTTGAAACATCAAGCCCTGATCCATGCCACCAGATCTGATGAGGCACTTGGTATTGCAAGTATCTTCAGTTCTGCACTCACTTCCTAAACTCCTTGCTCCTTCTGGGGATACTGCTCAGAAGTCACCTGAAGCGGAGCACCCATAGTACTTGAAGAAGAGGAGTTTACTCACTTTGTGTAGTAACTGCAATTCTTCAAAATGTGTCCCCTGATGAGTGCTCCACTACCACCCTCCCTTCCCTCTGCTTTAGACTGTTCTCTATGGGACATGGGTGGAGAATAAACTAAGGGTGGTTTGCCCGCATGCCCCTATATCGTCTCAGTGTTCAGCATGAGGTGGCATAGGGCACATGTGTGGGCCGAAAAGACACTGCTAACTGAAAATCTTCAGTCAAGGACTCAAGAGGCACAGGTGTACCTGAAGTGGAGCATCTATAGGGACACATATCTCAAAGAACCACAGTTACTGCAGAAAGTGGGTAACCTCTTCTTAAATGTTTGCAATGCGCTTATATAGGACTGTTTATCTTAGTATTTCAAAGAGTGTTAAGTTATTTTGACATCTGAGATCTCCATTCAGTAGCTAACATGATAAATGGGTTATTTTTTGTTTTCAACCTACAGTATTAATGTTCAGCCCAAAGAGTAGAAGGCTGGTTGTTTGTAATTAAAAATTTAAAAAAGGAGAAAACAAAGCCATGGTTGGAAGTGTTAAATGCCTTGATAATGTTTTCTCTTTAATAATCAGACGGGGTCTAATGGAGGATGATGCTGAGCCCATCTTTGAAGATGTAATGATGTCCTCACGAGGTCAGCTAGAGGATATGAATGAGGAGTTCGAAGACACCATGGTTATTGATCTGGTCAGTAAGGCCTGAATATTAATAACAAGTTTTAAATGGGTCAGGATAGTTAGAGGGTAAGAAACTACAAAAACAGCTTCCCAAAATGGTCTGCCTGCCTTCTAGTTTTTTGAGCACCTGATTGAGGGAGATGATTGGAGGGCCATCAACTGTAAGTACGGACCCCACTGATCTCCTGATCGTAGAAGCGCAGGAACTGTTACTCAGCCACAGCTCCTTCCAGTGTAGTGTCCTATTCTAGGTAGTAACAAGTACCTGGTGCTTGAAGAAGGTAAAAAAAAACTCACCATAATACACCTCGCCAGTTGTGAGAACATTCTTTCCTAACAGGAGATCTGCTTATACCCCAAAGCATGAGATGTCATTTCCCTTGTATTGTTTTGATGGGTGGCTAATTATTCATAGTAGTAGCAGTACAAGTGCATCAGTCGTCCAAATGGTCTTTTTTAAAATCCAATAACTGCATTTGCCTCAGTGACCTCTTGTCACAGTACTGGCTGGCTACATACTGCCTAGTATTTCCTTTTATTGGTTCTGAATTTACTGTCATTTTAATTTTAAATGTGGTTGCTTCGTATTATGCAAAATGTGGAAAAGGAAGGACTGATCAGCTTTCACTGTACTATCTTTAGCATTTTGCATACTTCAGCCAAGCTCCTTTTATCCTATCCATCCTAAATAATCATAGGCCAAATTTTCAATCTTGGGTGTTTGAAGTTAGGTATCTAACTTTGAGTGCTCAACGTATTGTAAGATTGGGTCCTAAGAGCTCTGCTTTTCTGCAGGGATGTCACTAACAATTCAGTTGCTGCCTCAGAAGGCTCAGCTGTTATTAGCACTCGTATCCTTTTTTAAAAAATAATAATAATAAAAATCACTTTTTTATGGGTAATCCAATAAGAGAGGAGACAAAGGATTTGATCCAGGTCCCATTCAGATCAATTGAAAACTCCCATTGACTTGAATAGTGTAGGATGAAGCCCAAAGGGAACAAATATTCCCTAACACAGACTACACTGCATTGAGACCTTTTTCAAAAGTCTGATTTATTTACTGTAGTTGCATTCCAATTTCAAAGCTGGACTGGCACGAGAAAGGTAAATCTTAGAAGTGAAGAGTACCAGAGAGTTTCATGAAGCCCAGTCTATGGCCCTGATTCTGGAAAGCATCCCTATTCAGGAAGGGCACATAAGCAAGTGCTTAAAGTTAAGCACATGCTTAAATCCCATTGGAAATAACTGGAGTTAAGCACATACTTGAAGATAAGTGTGTGCTTGAGTACTTTCCTGCACTGGGGCCTATATTAGGCCTGGTCTAAGCTTAGCAGTTAGGTCAACATAGCTATGGTGCTCCAGGGTATGAAAGATTCATACCCCTACACACTGTAGCTATCCCAACCTAACCCCTGCTGAAGATGCAGCGAGGTTGATGGAAGAATTCACTACAGTACCATAGCTGTGCTGCAATAGTGCCTATAGTGTAGATGTGGCTTTAGTATCTAGAAATCCTTGCCAAACCCAACTCACCAGAGGAAGCCACTAACATGCTTCTGTACATTGTATGTATCCTGTACATATATTTCTTTTAAGTGACATGAACATAGTATGTTACTCTAAATGAGGAACTGTTCCTATCTGAATATAGAGAACAATTCAATAAATGACTTCTTCTTCCAGCCACCTTCAAGAAACCGACGAGAACGAGCTGAATTGAGGCCGGACTTCTTTGACTCTGCAGCTATCATTGAGGACGATTCAGTAAGATTTTACTTAGCACTGTTTTCCATTTGTTTGAGGGCTTTTTATTTTACCTCCAAAGTTAACTGATGTTTTTTAATCATTTTTCTAGGGATTTGGAATGCCTATGTTCTGAAGTCTGGGGAAGACGTTTTACAAATTTGGAACTCTATTGTTTAGAGCTAGAGGCCTATATACTGTGATAGCTTGTATGAAAACCACATTTTTGATGTGATATGGTTTGATTTTTAACCAAATGATTACAGTCAATCCCATTTTGTAGTGAAAGAGGAGAAGAGGACCTTCTTAATGATACAAAGGAATGTTGGCCAATCCAATCACCTCAGAAAGGCTGACCTAAAAGAATCGTTTGTATCCCTGTTCTTGACTGTCCTTATACAGATGTTTTTTTTCTGGATGGGAAGGGAGTTTTAAATTGTTAAGACAGCTGTCAAAATAAACACTGTTCTACACATGTTTTCTGAAAACATTGAATGAAAACAAAAAACTTTTTAACTTTATTTTTCTGCTGTACAATTTAAAACTGTTTTAACATTTGCCTTTTTATGTTTTAAAAGCTAGCCATTTTTATTAAACCTATGCCTGTCAGTGACTGACTAGCAATGATGCTATAAGCAGGTCATCCTGGCTGCAGAAATGTGTTTTTAAACACACTGGATTTGATTAACAGTATGGTACGTGTATATCCTCTCATAGGCATTGAAAAGAGCAGAACACTCTTACAAAAGAGGTTAGAAATCTAATGAAGTGCATCTCTGCCAAAAAAGTCAGATTCTGATATGATAAACCCAGATTTTATACTCTTGAGAAGATTTATTTTTATTTATAATGGGGCATAAAATAAGAGATGTCCATGAAGCCACTTTTCCAACAGATGCTGTGTAACATTCATTTTATATAGCACATGGGGACACAAAAACAGTACATTTTCTATTGGTACTTGCTCTGTGCATTTTTAGCAACTTATACCAGCAAATAAAGTATTCTCAGTAAAACACACAAATGGTTCTCAAGTAGTCACTTTGCTGTTTTTACTACCTATTTCATGCCCTGCCAATCCAAGGTACATAAACAGCAACTTTCCTATATAAAATAGATCAAGGGGGGAAAAAAGGAATCGCTTTAGCATTCTAAAAGCAATTTTAACTGTACCATATAAAAATGTCTACTTTCCATGCCGCAAATACCCTTTTGTGCTATTTTTGTAAATTAATTTTGCCAGTTAGAAGTACTGTATGTGCTGCATAGAAATTTGTGCTTAGATGGTGAAGTTCTTAAGCTTACAATGGAATACAGCTACATTTTCAGTGTTAACTGTGCATATTAAGAGTAATTCTTTGAAAAAATACAATTTTTCAAAAAAGTAAAAAAAACCCAAAAAGTTCTCAGCTAATTCATTGTAATAAGAGATTTTCAGTGTCTTCAATGATTTGGAATCTCATTATGCTTAGATTTTATGACTCTGCCTAGTAGCTGCTACTGTAGTTTAAAACTGGCCTGACATTCAGAGGTGCTGACCACCCACAACTCCCACTGACTAAAGGACCTCTGAAAATCAGCACCAAAACGTTAATCTTCCTTTCTGAGTTTGAATGTTAGCATTTGAGATACAAAGCGTATTGACCCACTTCAAGCACAGCAGGTTTAGAGTTGCTTTTATTAGCAACTGCAAAATTATCATGGAGCTTTCTCTTTTACAAGGTCATTTGGAAAAAACCATCATGTACACATAGTACTTATCTTTGGGGAGGAAAAAACAACTAATGTAAAAACAAATCATTCTTTTCATTCTTTTAACAGCTGAGATTTTTCTCAATGTGTACAGTTCTCAGAAAGTCTTGGTTGCCAAAAATGTTTAACTCGGTAATTCAGCCATTCCTCAAGTGTAGATGGGTGACTATTGTAACAGCCTCTGAGGTTGCTAGATCATTTCTTTATAACCAGGGTGCAAGTTACCCCCAGGGGATAGAGGGTGGGCAGGAATGGCTGCATTATCATGTCAGCACTGTAGTTCTGTGAGCACAGTAGCATAATAAATGCTGCATGGTTTGAGTCATAGTCACAGACAAACCTCGTGCTTCACAGTCCTCTGTGTGGAAAACTGAACCCTGAGTTATAGATTGTAAACTACTGTATAACACAACAAAGGTCACTTGGACGGCCCCTCCAATGGCTTTCCAGTTCAGTTCGCAGTCAATAGGTTTTTTGTATTGAGAGTGTCTCCTTGATTGGTTTTGCTAGTAATTCTGTAAATTGTACATTTACAATATGAGGTTTTTTTTTCCTTTTGTACAATTTAAAACTGATGCTTCACCTTTCCTTTAATAAACTATTCAAAGTCATGTGTGTGTGGTGAGCATCCTCTTCGCCATACATCATTTTAAAATAGCATCTGGCCAGTCATCACAGAACATTCCCGAAGTTAAGGTTGAAAGGCAGCTTTCACCTTAAGCCGCAACTCCCTCTCCAGACTCCATGTGGCTATTGCTCATGTTCAGGCTTAGGTCTCAGGGCAAAGGAGATTTGTGTGTGGTGTTTGCAGTAAATCTGATGAGTTGCATTTGAGTCTGGGAATTTTGAACTATTACAGGCTTTCTCATTAGAGAACAGCAATGTCTTTGCCATGATTCAAAGACACATTTCAGGTGAATTACACTCCTTCCACTTAAAGCTCAAGTAACCATGTAGGTAGAGTACAGGGATGATTCAGAAATAAAAAGGTTTAACGTTCCAATAGGCTGGAGTTTGTGATAAAGATTTACAAATTCACCAAGGTGACTGTCTCCTCCACTGCTACTGAGAGCCTGAAAATCTGGCATGGCTTTCACCAATGCCAAGCTGTGAATGCACTCACTTCTACAGTGTCAGGGAGAACTGAGATATCTACTGGTGAACTGGTGAAGATGCAGTGTGGTCCAAGGGGTAGTGTGCTGAGCTAAGATTAAGGGGACCTACATTTTGTTCTAGATCTACCATTAGCAGGTTGGGTGATCTTGTTCATGTTGCATCACCTCTCTGGCCTGGATCTACACAGGGACTTAGGCATTGCAATACTACGCAGCATGATACCTAGCAAATCACAGGAATACCACTGCAGTCCCCATAGCCTGAGCTAGACTCCTAGGCTCCCTATACAATGAATGGGGAGAGATAGGAGCTTTAGAATGTGATCCACAAAAGCCAGCACACAAGGCAGAGAGCTGCCTGAGCTGCCAGTGGGAGATGATGATACAGGTACATGCTAAGCCTCGCCTTTCTCTTGGAGAGAGGCACCTATCTCCGCTATTAAGTCACAAATGGAAACAAGCTACTTGGAGTCAGGCAGCTTAGGCACATAAGGCATTTCTTGTGGGAATGAGTTAGGCACCTGCCTCAGTCCATGCACACGGGAGGGGAAGGCAGGAGAAGAGGAGGTGGTACCCACCTTATAACTTTTAACCCAGTGATTTAGAGCACTTGCCTGGGATGTGCAAGACACAGTCAATTCCCCCTCTCTGCCAAAGGAGAGGTGAAAGAATTTGAACAGGCATCTCCTGTCTCTCAGGAGGATGCTCTAACCACTGAGCTCTGGGCTATTCTGATGTGGAGGACATTCCCCACAAGTCTGTTCCATTGATGCCGTTCCAGTTTGGATAACTAATGAAATAGTGATGGGAGCACGGTGACTGATCCTAGTGTCTTCCACCTCCCAGGTGGGTGCCTTAACCACTGGACTACAGGATCATTCTCTCTTCCTTACTTTCTGACCTGATGGGGGTTAGAAGTTGGGAAACTGAGTCACAAATCCACCCAATTTAGGCTTAATCAATTTTCCTATTTATAAACTTCAGACAGAACTATTGTCACATATATGTCTGCACATACCTTTATGCCAAATAAATAGGGCTCTACCAAATTCACGGCCATGAAAAATGCATCACGGACCATGAAATCTGGTCTCCCCCCATGAAATCTGGTCTTTTGTCTGCTTCTACTCTATACTATACAGATTTCACGGAGGAGACCAGTGTTTTTCAAGTTGGGGATCCTGACCCAAAAGGGAACTGCGGGGGGGGGGGGTCACAAGGTTTTTTAGGGGAGAGTTGCAATATTGCCACCCTTACTTCTGCTCTGCCTTCAGAGCTGGACGTCCGGAGAGTGGTGGCTGTTGGCCAGGTGCCCAGCTCTGAAGGCAGCGTACCACCAGCAGCAATGCAGAAGAAAGGGTGGCAATACCATACCATGCCTGCCTTACTTCTGCACTGCTGCTGGCGGCAGCTCTGCCTTCAGAGCTGGACAACTGGAGAGCATAAGCTGCTGGCCGGGATCTCAGCTCTGACGGCAGCGCTGCTGCCAGCAGCAGTGCAGAAGTAAGGGTAGCAATACCACAACCCCTCCTATAATAACCTTGCAAAAAAAAAAAAACACTCCTTTTTGGGTCAGGATCCCTACAATTACAACACTGAAATAGCTGAAATCATGAAATTTATTATTTTTAAAATCTTATGACTGTGAAATTGACCAAAATAGACTGTGAATTTAGTAGGGCCCTACAGATAAATAAACAGCCCAAGTTACCACATTCCGGGTGGGACATACTGCAGTACAATCCAGACTAGTTGAGGAGCTGTGTCATCCCTGTCCTGCACCTTGGAAGAGGAGCGGGGAATCCCTGGGATGTTTGTCCCTCCTTTTTCTGCTTTCAGTCCCTATCTTGAAAAACATTTCCAGTTTAGATCCAGGAGACAAAAAGTCTATGTGGAAGAATGTTCCCTACTCAGCTTTTTTGCCTGTTCAAATTTCCTGTTTTCCCACTCTGCTTGATGACCCTGTTTACTGCTTAAATGCAAATTAAGGCAAGCATACATTCCTTCCTTTATTTAGGACAGACGTGACTTCTGCTTCGGCAGAGCTGTGGGGTTTGGAACATGTGTTAATAACATCATAGAGGGGAATCTTGTAACTTCCCATACAATGTTGCCACATGTTTTTTACCATGACAATACTGACCAGCAAATTAAGAATTTTCAAATGATACCTTACAAGTCAAACTTTGTACAAAGATTATTACAATAGCTTGTTGGGTGTGAATACAGAGGTGCATTCCATCTCACTTCCCTCCTTTAAAAAGCTGAGGTAGGATTAGCTATTGGCTGACCTGGAGGCAGCAGGTCAGGGCCCTCTTTCCTGGACAAGGCATCTTCCACCATCTTTTCTTTTCCCTTTATATACACAGTTTGCATATAAAATCCCTTTAAATCCTAGCCTACTGTCTGAAGCATCTGTACACAGTTCAAACACTTGGTCAAAAGCTGGACTAGCGAGAAAAAGTTTTCCAGACAAGATTTTTCTTTACCTTATCAAAACCCTCTTGACATGTCTTTGTCCATACTACTTTGGTAGGCTCAGTCTTTTTACATAGATCTGTGACTGTAGATACAATGTCACTGAACCCACATGCAAACCTTCTGTAATAGTTTACCAGTCCTATGAAAAATTGGACCTGATTTTTAGTTTGGAATTACAGACCAATTTACAGTGGCTTCAACTTTCATGGGATCTGGGGATATTTGACCCCCACCTACCCAGTGTCCCAAATCAGGAATTCTGGCTGCTCCAGTTTTTTACACTTAGAGGATTTTATGGTTAGGCCTGCCTTTTTGAGTTTTGACAGCTCAATTTCCAAATGTTTTTTGTGATCAGATCAAGTGTTGCTAAACACTGCATATGCCCTTGCAATATTCTGCAAATCATTTCACACTTGGTTGACCAGCCTCTGAAAAGTGGCTCCTTCATTAATTAAACAAAATGGCAGCACTGTGAACTCAGAGTCCCATATCAGTGATGAAAGCAATTTTTTTCTGTGCTTCCTTATGTAAAGAAATTTGCCAGTAACCTCTAGTTAAATTCAAAGAACTGAGATACTTAGCTTTGCTCAAAATGTCCAGCATGTCATCAATTCTAGGCCTGGGACACACCTCTGGTACTGTGACAGGACTGAGTTTTCTATAATCAACCCAAAGCTTTACAGTGTTATCTTTCTTAGAGACCAAGCCAACAGATGCTGCCCAAGAGCTGTCATACTCTTTAATTACTTCCAGGTCTAACATGTTTTGTATTTCTAAATGAATTTGTTCCTGCATCTTGCCAGTGGCACTGTAGGGTCATCTGGGAAGTGGCTGTGTCCTTGTGTAATGATTTTATGAGTCAGCAAGTATATCCTCCTCCATCATGTCTTTTAACTCTTCTCTGAACTTTTGTACATATTAAGTTACTGGCTCGCCATCTGCCTCAGTGTTAGAGCTACTGCCTCAGGATATATGGTGGCAAAATCCACCACCAACAAGATATATTTCTTCACCCTTTGGGTAATACGTGGCAAAGGCCCCACACTGTCCATTGCTAGCCTCAGAAATGCCTCTTGTACTACAGGCAATGGGTGTAGGGGAACTTTCTCCATATGTTCCAGGTCAGAGCTTCTACTCTCATCTCTCTGTGACGCATTAAAAAAAAAAGCCAGTTTTTAGTATTGTACATACGTAGTTAATTTTTGTTGTTGTTTTACTGTAGTTTTAGTAGTAGTTGTTTTAGGACTTTAGGATGCCGTTTTTGATGGTTCCTCCTCCCCACAATCGCCACACACGCACCCCTGGGTTCTGGATTATGCCAAAGATGCCAGGAGTTAAGATCTGCACTTCCTGCCTGCACTTGTTCTCAGTCAATGCTGCCTTTACTGCTTGAGAGAAGCCCACATTGCAGGTGCAGTATCTGCCTCTCCTTCCCAAGCCGCACCTGGGAAGGTCTGACTCTCTGCCTCAAGAAGAACCTCATAGAGGTTGTCATAAGGTCACAGTGGGACCCAAGCCAGGGAATCCCCCCATACATCAGCCTGAGAAACCCAGGCATGCACCTCCTACCACGGAGACCCAGTCTGGTTCCACCAGTATCAGTGCTAGGGACCCTGTGCTGGGGCCTAGTCGTTAAGCATGGCACTAAGTCTTCCTCCAGACCCAAGAAAGACAATGCACCTTCCACAAGTTCCTGCCATGGAGAACCCGCACTTTCCAAAGCTCACAAGCATGACAAGAAGTTGCACAGACCCCCGGACCTTCCGGTTCTGTCCATCAAGCCATGTATGCCTTCCAAGTCGACACCCCCCTAAGTCAAGGGAACCTTCAATTCCAAGGCAGCTCTCTGTTCCAGTTCTGGTTTTGGCTGTGGAGCGTGTACTGTTGACACCAGGGAGACTAGAGTTGGTGCCCAGGCCTCATGAAATCTTTGCTTTGGAGGCAAGGTCTCCACGTTTTCCGCTTCAGCTGGTGCCAGAAGAGGTACGCTCTCCACCCTGGACTTACCTACTTCAGGTCGTGTTTCCACCCACTCCCCTATGGCTCATATGGTTCCACCAGTACTTATGGTACCGCTGTTTGAACCAGGATCTGATTTCTTGCCATGGGAGGATTCAGATGGAAGGCAGGGGCTGCCCCTCCCCTACCGTATATACAAATATCCAAAGGTTCTGCCAACAAAGGAGTCACTAGTACCCTGCTCCTTGGGGCCCTTCGCACCATCCGATGGATCTCCTTGGCCATAATGGGGGTCCTGGCCTTAGTATCCACCTTTGGAACCTTCCCATTCAGCCAGGGAAGAGTCCTCCATCTCTCTTTGGGCAACCTTGTGTAGGCATTTGAAACAGGTGTTGGAGGATGAACCGCTCAGCCTGGCTCCAACAGTACTGCCAGAACAGACGCAGTTCCCTTTGTCGTCTCCAGATGCCATAGTGTCTTTCGTTCCTTCTTGCCCCTGGATGACTACCACCAGTTCCAGACCTCTTACACAGGGTGGCTAAGGCCCTCCATGTTCCACTGGAGAAGGTACAGGACAAACAGCACCAGCTTGTTGACATCTTGCATGCCTCAGTACCAACCAGAATGGCTTTACCGATCAATAATGCCATTCTTCAACTGACGAAGACTGTCTGGCACACTCTCGCCACTTGTGCACCCACCCCCTAGGGGGCAGATAAGAGGTACTGTGTACCAGTGAAGGGGTCTGAGTTTCTCTTCTCTCACACACACACACCCAATTCCCTTGTGATACAAGCAGCGATGGCACAGGTCAGGCAGCAACACCCACACTCCATCCCAGCACACCAGGAGGGTAAATGCCTGGATGTTCTGGGTCCCAAAGTCTTCTCAGCCAGCTTTCAATTCTAGATTTCCAATTACCTGGCACTAAATACGACTTCCTTACTTGCAGCAAGTTGTCAGACTTTGCAGACAAGCTTCCACAGCAGCATTGTGTCTGCTTCGAGGCTATCTTAGAGGAGTGCAAACTGGTTGTGAGGATGATGCTCCAGGCCACTGTGGAAATGGCGGACACCTCTTCATGCAAGATGGCTACGGGGATCATCATGAGGAGGAAATCGTGGCTATTTTCATCTGGTTTCCCCCAAGAAGTGCAGAATACCATAGAGGACCTCCCTTTCAATAAGTCTCATCTCTTCAATCAGAAGACTAGTGATTCCTTCCACTCCCTCAAGGATTCCAGAACCAGTCTACAATTGTTGGGTATTTACACACTAGCGCCAAAGTGAAAGTTCTACCACCAGCCACCGACAGAACGATTCAGAATTCCTCAGTTCTTCTATCAACGGCCCTATGAGCCTCCTCACAAGAACAGAAGACCCAACCGCCCCGTACTCCAGGCTCCTCCTCATAGCCTTCAACATCTCATACTCAGTCTTTGCAAAAGTGATATTTCTGAGTACACTTAGAGAGCCACCAACACCTTGCCTCTCCCCATACACCTAACCCACCCCCTTTGGGGGACACCTAGCACTCTTTTTACCAGCTTAGACAGCTATAGCAATGGATAGGTCCTGGATGTGATTCAACATGGCTATACAATCTAGCTCATGATGCTACTCACCCATACCCTGACCCCACCTCAGGGACCACTCTTATAACAGTATCTTCACCCTAGAGGTGGACTTTCTTCTACAAAGGGGAGCAATAGAACCCATTACAGTGACTTACCAGGGTGCATGGTTCTATTCCATGCAGGGTGGATTTGATTTAAATCAATTTGATTTAAATCACTAGTCAGGAAGACTCGATTTAATCATGGATTTCTACATAAAAGTGCATTCTTGTTAGTTGTTATAACCTTAATACATACTCTTCATAACACAGAGATAGATGTAGGTTTCATTTTTAGAAGGTACACACTATACATTTTCAAGTGATTTATTTTGAAAACTTTTCAGATTAGTTTTACAGCGATATCAGAAAATGAGTGATTGTTTGGTTATTTCATTTACCAAAGGTTAGTTCACCTCCCAATGACTTCATAAATATCTCCAATTCATCAGGTTAATCATTAATATTTGGAAGGTTTTCTTGCCATGCTGTATGAGGAGGAGAACATCACCAGACAGACATTTAAATTGTTTTATTTAAGTAGAACAACAACATTATGTATTCCGGATTTTTTTCTTCAATAGCAGACATAATATTTTAACAAAACAAGGATATGAATTTTTTAATTTAGTTAAACCTGATATTAAACAACTTGAATGTTTGTTTTTGTTAAAATTGTTTTTAACTAAAATAGTTAAATGAAATATTTTTTTTTTTAAATTTAATCGACTGTGTCAGCCAGGTCAACATGAGGAACTTAAACTATTGGCTTCTACAGCTAACGCAGTCGTCTTCACCTTCATTTTCCTGTTTGTTCATAATCTGGAAAAGAAAAACAAGCTTTCTTGCTTTTTCAGGTCCCAAAAGATTTCTCAATTTGTAATGAATTAGTCCAAAGGAACAACATATTCTTTTTACACCAGCAGAAGAAGCTACTGTTGTTAAAAGTGAGATTATCACTTCAACAGTCTGAATCCAAGTACATAAGTGACTTCCACCAGTTCACTGCTGTGACTTTCTTTAAAACATCATCAGCAAACATATAGTTCTTGAATGGTTCACCCTTAGCTCTGAAGTTTATTATAGTTAGCATTATGGAGGGATGATTGCTGGATGTCCCTGTCATAGCCAACTCCTCTTCTTCAGCAGTTAAGGTTTGACCCTGGTACCGAGTATTGAGATTATTTGCAAGAAAAAGAGCTGGAGATCGTGCTTGTCCCATTCGTTTTTTTAATGCTTGTGATTTAACTCTGTCATTGCATATTTCTCTTTTTAAGATCTCACTCAGTTTGTTCCAGATTTCAACAGCATCAGCAATAAAACAGCGATTTCCCTGCATTTTGTTCAAGGCTACAGAAACAGGCTTCAGGTACTCAGCATGTGTTCAACATTTCTCTTAAGCCCAATGTTGAGAACTTGGGCTGTGACGGTGCCATCTATTTTTTCACAGTTTTGTTTTCACAAACTGTCATCAGATTAGGCCAGTTCTTGATACAGTGCTCAAAACAGTCCGCTACTGAGTTCCATCGCACGTCTTGTGGGAGAGTTAGCTTGGTTCCTCCCACTTTTTTCAGAGCAGCTGCTGCAAAGTGGTTGATATGGAAGTATTTTGCAATTTCAACAACATTAGCCTTTATTTCTGGAACACTGAAGTCTTTGGCTAGGAGGTTCATCAAATGAGCACTGCAACCGTATGTTATCAGCTTGCAACTCTCTTCTAAATAATTTCTTCTCATCTTGGATACATTTTCAGCATTGTCTCTGATCAAGCTGCGTAGTAGACATATGAATTTTTTTTCAGTTTGTTATAGCTTTTCCTGCTACTTCTTGTAAGTATTCTGCTGTGTGTGCATTTCCTGGTGTATCAATTGTTTCTGTAAGGAAGACATTCCCTTTTTCTGTTGTCACACAAGCACATACAACAGGATCATTGTGGACATTGCTCCACCCATCAAGACTCAGGTTAACAATTTCACCCTCCAGACCTTTTGCACACTGCTCAATTTCTCTTTCGTGCACTTTATCCAGCAATATGCTGCGACATCTGCTCTGTTGGGTGGACTGTATCCTGGTCTTAATGACTGAACCATGTTAATGAACTGTGGGTTCTCAATCATGGAAAGGAGAGTTTCTTGCATAAACAAACTGGGCAATTTTTTCATCAATTACCTCTTTTTGTAATCTGCTGGTTCTTATCACAAACATATCTGTGGTTGTTTCTGGATGATAGAGATTTTTTAATCTTTTTGGTACAGGTGATATACTGTGGGTATGTGACATACATGATATGACTGAAACACTATCATTGGCAGATAACTCTGAAACTATAGAAAATGATGGTGATCTTGAAGGTGGATAGTCTTCAGAATCCTGTATGTTGAGGATGGATTCTCCTAAACAAAATAAGTCAATGTAGTTATTCAATTATTATTACCATACTGCTTATTTAGTATTGCTCACTGCATTCACTGACACTCAGTACTACTTTAAAGGTGAAATTGTAAAAGGAAGATCTGCCTATTTCAGCTATTTATTTTTTATCACAACTGCATCTGAAATGATAGTACCATCGAGTAACAACTATATTTTTTGTTCAAACATGAGAATTCAAGACTAGTCCAGAACGAAGACAGGCAGTCCTTAAGCAAGAAGTATGAAATAAAAAAGTTTACCGACCTAAAGATCCTGCATGTTCAGACATGTTCCTTTCACCATCTTCAAGGCAGCTTCCTCCTGAGAAAGAACATTTCTCATGTTGTTGTTTCATTCAGGCAACCAGCCCTTGTATTTCTTTGTTGCACTGTTTGCATTTTGCACACATGCTCGTCTTACCCACAGGTAGAGGAACTTCATTAAAATATTCCCAAACTGGGTCTCTCTTACGGCCTGCTGCCATTACAGGTTTTCCCTTCTAGTGGGAGAATGGTATGGTAGATCTCAAATCAATGAAGACTTCACTGAGAAAGACCTCAAGACTTCTGAAATATGCTGCTCAAACAGTTTCACTTTTGTTTCTACTGCCTGTCCCTCTCTTCTCACATTTATCTCCAGACTTCTCCTCGTCCAGATCTGTTCCGCCCCCAACAATCTTCTATTCATTGAACTTTTTGAAACTTTGCACTTTTAGAGAGAGGTAAGGGATTGACTCTGTGTACACACATTTGCAGAGGGACAATAGGGTTGAGGTCTGTTATTTCTCACCTCTATATAGTATTTATTTATTTATTTAAAATCATTTTCCTGTTCACAAGGATGTTATCTCTGGAGACACAAATCCACAGTTTGAGAATGGCAAAACTAAGCATCTCTGATGGTATCTTCCAGACTGAGCACTGAGTCCCATTGGGTAGATAGAAAGATTAACCTAAATAATCTATACAGATGCCCCTGGAACCCCAAAAGATTGGGTCCCTAATCCATGAACTATTGGAACTCATTTACAAAACTTTTCTTAAACATTACATGAATATATTGTCTCATACTATAGAATTAGAATTTATAATCCCTATTCCATGATGAGAGATCTTTGAGCTATAATGTATCTTAATTAAAATGATCTTTAGATTGTTTTTTCCCCTCAAAAAGCATTTTATCAAAAAAATCCGATTTTTTTTTAAATCATTGATTTTTATCCACCCTGATTCCATGTATTTCCTTGTACCCAAGAAGAAGGGCGGATGGAGACCAGTCTTCGACCTGCGTCATCCCAATCAGTTCATATGCAAGCCCAAGTTTCATATGGTCCCTTTAGCAGCCATCATACCATCACTGGAAAGAGGCACATTGTTTAGGCTCTTGATATGCAGAATGCCTGTTTTCACACAGACATCCATCCAACCGACAGCAGGTTCCTAAGATTTGCTGTAGGCCATCAACAGTTCCATTACAGGGTCTTACCATTCGGACTCACCACTGCTCCGTGGGTCTTCACCAAAGTTTTCTCTGTAGTGGAGGCCCAGCTCCAACGTCAGGGGGTCCCTATATTCCCCTAACTTGATGACTGTCTGCTCGCAGCATGATCCACAAGGGAGGCTCCAGCCTTGACTTCCATACTGCTAGGACTCCTCTCCTCCCTAAGGGCAAGTGTAAATGTTGAAAAATCGGAGCCCACATAAATGGGATCTTGGCACAAGCCTATCTACCAAGGGACAAGCTCCAGATGTGACAAGAGCTGATTGCCAAGATGGTCACCAGTCCTTCTGTTAAAGTCCAGACTTGCCTTTCCTTTCTTGGCCACATAGTGACATGCACGTACATCACCACCTTTGCTCGTCTTCTCCTTCACTGTCTCCAGCTGTGGCTCCAGAGGCTCTGTTCTCCCTCACTACATACCATGGACCACCCATTGACCATTTCCCCAGAGGTACTCTCCTCCCTCAGTTGGTGGATGGACCCAAATCAGGTCTGCACTGGAGTATCTTTCCTTCCATCCTCCCTGAGCATGACTATCATCATGGGCGCCTCACTCCCCGTATGGGGCACCCACATGGACAGGCACATAACACAAGGGACTTGGATCGCTTGGGAATCCAGGATGCACATCAACATTCTGGAGCTACAGGCGGTGCAGAAAGCGTGCTGCATGTTTTTCTCATACCCCCACTCCCATCATGTTCTGGTCATGTCAGATAATGCAACCACTGTTTATTACATCAACAAACAAGGGGACACGTGGTCACTAATGCTTTGTGCAGAATCAGTTTGTCTATACTAGGATTGATGAATCATCCACAAGGTCCTGTTGTCAGCAGCTTATCTTCTGGGGACTCAGAATGTGCTTGCATAGTCTCTGAGCTGGAAATTTGTGGCCAACCAGAAATGGGATCTTCACGACAACATTGTCAGCAATGTTTTTACACGATGGGGGACTCCAGCCAGGGACCTTTTTGCCTCCCACACCAACAGCAAATGCATCAGGTACTGCTCAAAGGAGGCCTTGACACCTGTTCCCAAGGTGAAGCCCCCGTCATCCACTGGTTGGACCAGACCAATTATTCTTTTCCCCTGCTACTGCTCCTGACATGTGTCCTCCACAAGATCAGGTGGGAGAGAGCCGCGGTTATTCTCATCGCCCATTTTTTACCTCACCAATTCTGTTTTCCCCTCCTTCTCTGCCTGTCAGCGGCTCCCCCGCTTCTGCTGCCGACATTCCCGGAATTGCTCCAGCAATGCATCAGCAAGATCAGGCATCCTGATCCACAGACATTTCACCTCAGAGTTTGGGTTTTGAATGGACATCTTCGCTAGAATGGGAATGTTCATCGGCAGTACAAGACATCCTTTCAAGAAGCAGGAAAGTAGCAGGCATTCCTATTGGCCTAAGTGTAAATATTTCACTTCCTTGGCCCTACAAAGGGGTCTTGCCCCTGAGGACATGGACGTTCCCGTTCTTTTGGACTACCTTCTGTCCCTGAAGATGTCAGGACTCCTCTTCAAGTCCATCAAAGTGCACATAGCGGCTATTAGTGATTTCCACCCACCTGTGGAAGGGCACTTTGTGTTTACACATCCATTGACAGGTTTTGGAAGGCCCTCCTTTGCACCGATCTACCCATTCAACCTGTCACCCCCCAGTGGGACTTCAACCTCATCCTCTCAATCTTAATGAATTCACCCTTTGAGTCTTTGGCCTAATACTCGCTCTCTCTCCTTTCCATGAAGGTTGCCTTCTTGGTAGCTATTACTTCCGCGAAAAGGGTAGGCAAACTGAGGGTCATAATGGCAGACACCCCCCCTTTATCATATTTCATAAGGATGTTTCCTTGCATCTGCACCCCAAGTTTCTGCCAAAGGTTGTATCCCACTTTCTTCTGAACCAACCCATACTCTTACCTGCTTTCTTCCCAAAACCTCATGCACCAGTGGAGGAATAGCACCTTCAATCCCTCAATGTCTGCAGGGCCTTGGCCTTCTACCTGCAGAGGATAAGACCATTCAGAAAGTCTCCTAGAGTATCACTATAGCTGAAAGGATTAAGGGACAAACAATTTCCACACAGTGGATTTCTAAGTGGATGTCAGGGTGCATTACGCTCTGCTATCAGTTGTCAGAACAGTCTCCCCTCCTTGGGATATGAGCCTACTCCACGAGAGTGCAAGCATCAGCTATGGCTGTGCTTCATGATGTACCACTTTCAGACACATGTAGGGCAGCCACATAGAGCTTGGTACATATTTTGCTCTTTATGCCTTTTGTGCAAGACTCTGCGACAGATGCCTCGTTTGGCATGGCGGTCCTCCATTTGATGTTTTCGTCATCTTCCTTGCAACCTACTCTTAGTTAGGACTGCTTGTTAATCACCCCAGTGGAATACAATAGGGACCATCATTCCAAGAAGAGGAGGAGGTTAATTACCTGTAACTGGAGATTCTTCAAGATGTGTGGTCCCTTTCTTCCCGCCTTCCCCTCTCCTGCGGATCTGTTCTATTTGTGGTGGAGAAGGAACAGAGGACTCGGTCAATTCACCCCACCCTTATTACCGCAAATGAAACCATGAAAAAAGGGCACATGCACAGACCCATGGATAGTACTACTATAAAATTCTCTGGCTCCGGATGCAATGGCACATGTGTATACCCTCAGTGGAATATAGATAGGGACCACATATCTTGAAGGACCAGTAACTTCCTCTTTTCTGTGCCCCCAAGTGATCAGCAAAGGGACAATCATGCTAGTAACATTAATTTTCCACAGTGCAGGGCAGGCACAACCAAATGATGAAAGGGTTGCCCAAGGCTTTTGTTTTTTTCCCACATTCGCCTCCCTATACAATCTCCCATCATCAAAAAAAAAAAAAAAAACCCACCATCTCCCCATTTTCCTTTTCTGGGGCTCCCTCTAGAACACATCCATGTATGTTCTCTAGAGTGGGATCTATCCTTTTTTCAAAGGCAAAATGCTGGCAGCTGATATCTGAGACAGCTTCTTTAGTCACAGAGGTCATCTCCTTCCCCCCACCCCAAAGGCATGCTGCTTTTCTCTGCCATGCAGGAGCTAGCCTTAGTCCCTGGAAACGCATTGTTTCCTTCTGCTGCATAAGAGTTAGAGAGACCTTCCCTTCTCCCCTCAGCAGTTTCTTGAACTTTATCACTCCCCTCTGGAATCCCAGCACAATATTCCCTTTTGCTACAGATTACCACATTAATAGCCTTAGCCATATGCAAAAAATCATCCCAATGAGCATTTAAATGGGGATACTATCCAGCACCCCCTACTGATACCTTCCGAATCTCCCCATTCCACATACATCTTGGCTAAAGGAACAGGAATCTTATGTCCTCCCACGGCCAGATCCTCCACTTCTTGGTCAAGTAACATGTCAGTCTTTTGGACCATGCTTCCCTTGACCAGAGAGATCTGGGCTCCGGTGTGTCTCCATCCTATTCACTCCTTGTTATTTATTCTGGCAACTTTAATAAATTCCATATATACTCCTGTAAGGGCAGTCCTCATCAGGTGAACTGTAGGTACCTCTAGGGCTTCTGTGCATTAATATGGGTTGGACGGGGCTTAGTTCTTTTTAGCTCAGGGCCTTGATTTCTCAGGTACTGAGTGGGGTTATACTGGAACCACCTTTTTAGATCCTTTTCCTTCACACGAGGTTTGCAATAAGTATTTCCAGGTGAGGAACCATTCTCGGGGAGAGAGTGCTTAGGCTTCCAACCACCCTGCTTCTTCCTGGGGTAAAAACAGGATTCCCCCAGTCCTTTACACTGGGTTTGTAGCCCTCCTTCTGTGGTTTCCTCTCATTAGATATCTGGGCTTGCACAAAGGAATCAGCGAGGGTGGCCATTGCTTGCACAGAATTTAAAGCAAATTATGAGTTTTCAAATGATACCTTACAAGACATGCTTTGTACAAACGTTATTACAATAGTATGTAGGTTGTGAGTACAGGGGTGTATTCTATCACATTCGGGCACTGGGAAGTCCTTCCATGATAGTGGTCGCTTTCTGTGATGCTTTGATCTGGTCCTTCAGTCCCATTCTTCAGTTTAGGGGCCAATATTTCTCCAGTTTGGGCCCACATTTGCTTAAGTCTTCTATACACTTCTACATAACAAATTACTTATCTTTATCCAATTGGCTATTAACTCCTTGAGTTTTTTGTAAGCCGTACATTATGCATGTGCAAGCTTCAATTACCAACTTCTCCAATTTTTCCCTGGTGGGTTTGCAGTTTCTTGGTCATGTCATTTTTATGTCACCCTGCTCTGGGCCTTCCCAGGGGGGAAAAAAAAAAGTGGGGGAGGGGCAGGAGGGGACGACAGATATGGTTGTTGTGACAGGTTTGTGTTTTTAACCTCAAAATTTGCAGCACATTACGTTACCTTTGTTCTGTTAGCAAGAATATTATTTTAAGCACATCAACAATTTTATGTAAAATAAGTTGCAAAACAAACAAAACACACACACACACACACACACACTTATTCCAGCAAGGCCTTGGCCTAAGTATTACCTCACCTGTGGTATAGGTAATATACCATTACTCATTAACTACCCATAATTACATATCATTTGGAGAGCATGCCATGATTCTTTAATGTCAACATTTCTTACTTTCTTTAAATATGGGGTTTTCATTCAAAGATCAAGTTTCTTTGTGAATCATTACAAAGAAAAGTCATGAGAAACTTTCCTGTGAATGCATTTTGGTGGGTGTCTTGATTTTAGAGACTTGCTATTTAGTTGATTTTAATGGTAACCCAACATCCACCCTCCCCCGCAACACGCTTGGAAATATATTTGCAAAGGTGTCACTTATTTTACATGCTGTAAAAATGGTACATTCTAACACTAGTTTCCTTTTTAGTTTCTTTAGCAATCTTTTAACATACACTTTATTTTACAGCACATTATAAGCATTACTACAATTATCAACATTTGTATACAAAATAATAGCTTAAAACTAAATGGCACAGCTGGATATTGTCCAATTGTATTTATTTGATTTCACCAGCTAACTGGCTTTAATAGTTGTTATATTTGATTATTAATAAATAATAAAACATCAATTGAACTGATTAACTGAACATACCTTCTGTTAAGGTTCTCTCCCCACTTTGAACTCTGCCAGGAAATTAGTTTCCGAATCTGTAAGGATATCAGAGGGCCAACCTACCCTGGCAAAAATGTGTGTTAATGCCTGGCACACACTTCTAGCCCTGGTGTTGCTTAGAGCTACTACTTCTCGCCATTGGGTGGCAAAATCCATGAAAGTCAGTATGTACTGCTTTCCTTTGGTGTCTTTTTTGGGAAAGGAGCCAGAATATCCACAGCTACTTGCTGAAATGGGACCTTAATTATGGGGAGTAGCTGGAGAGGGGCTTTGACCTGGTCTTGGGGTTTTCCCACAATTTGGCACACCTTACAAGACTGGACATAGGTAGAAACATCCTTGCCCATTTCCTCCCAGTGGAACGACTTCCCCAAACAGTCTTTGGTCCTGTTCACCCCAGCATGGCCACTAGGATGATCATGGGCTACGCTCAAGAGTTTTACCTGATACTTAGTTGGAACTACCAACTGTCTCTGAGGATGCCAGTTTTCCTGGTGCCCACCAGAAAGAGTTTTCTTGTATAAAAGTCCTCTTTCTACAACAAACCGGGATTGATTAGAAGAGCTGAGAGGTGGTGGGTTGCTCCGTACCGCCGTCCAAGCACCCTGGAGGCTTTTATTTGCTTCCTGTTTGGTCTGGAACTGTTTCCTTGATGCTGGAGACATCAGTTCCTCACTGGATTGTGGACTTGGGCTTGGTCCCTCTGGAAGCAATGTAGGTGATGGGGCAGTTTCCGTTGACTGTGAACCGCTCTTCACTGGTGCACTATGTTGTAATTCAGGCTCTGGCTGAGCCTCTTGCATAGGTTAATTTGCTGCTGCCAGTGCAGGCTCAGTGTTACCCTCTGGCGTTGGAGCTGTAGACGGGGTTGCAACCACTGGACTCAGTGCTGGCAATATTCTTGACAGTATATTTAATACCTTGATGGCTGCCAGTGCGTATATCATGACACATAAATAAAAGCGATTTTATATTTCTCTGGTACAATCCAAAATCATTGATCACTGGGTTTGGCTACCCAGACTGAGTCTCCATCACGGGGTTGTACAATCATTAAGGGACCTCCTTTCTATTCTTTTGAATCTCTGTCTGGGCTCAATTTAGCTTGGTTTTACAATCTGGCCAAATCAATATTCCCCTGTTCAGGTGTAACAGCCCCAATGGGCATCTCAGGCTGTAGCATTTTCCACAGAGAAGCATCCACAGATGTTGTCTTGGCTTCCAACTCAGCCTCTGAGTTCCAGCATGCTGTGGGGGAATTTTTCACCTGTGCCTTTACCTTTACTACAGCCAGCGGGGCAGCCTTAGCTCTTTTAGTTGCCAGATTTTTTTATATGTAATATTTTGTAGTGGGAAAGCATACAGGAGCTTGGCTTGTTTAGCCTAACTAAAAGAAGGTTGAGGGGAGAAATGATTGCTCTCTCTAAATATATCAGAGGGATAAATGCCGGAGAGGGAGAGGAATTATTTAAGCTCAGTACCAATGTGGACACAAGAACAAATGGATATAAACTGGCCACTGGGAAGTTTAGACTTGAAATTAGATGAAGGTTTCTAACCATCACAGGAGTGAAGTTTTGGAATAGCCTTCCAAGGGAAGCAGTGGGGGCAAAAGATCTATCTGGCTTTAAGATTAAACTCGATAAGTTTATGGAGGAGATGGTATGATGGGATAACATGATTTTGGTAATTAAATATTCATGGTAAATAGGCCTAATGGCCTACGATGGAATGTCAGATGGGGTGGGGATCTGAGTTACCCAGGAAAGAATTTTCTGTAGTATCTGGCAGGTGAATCTTGCCCATATGCTCAGGGTTTAGCTGATCGCCATATTTGGGGTTGGGAAGAAATTTTCCTCCAGAGCAGATTGGAAGAGGCCCTGGAGGTTTTTCGCCTTCCTCTGTAGCATGGGGCACAGGTCACTTGCTGGAGGATTCTCTGCTCCTTGAAGTCTTTAAAGCACGATTTGAGGACTTCAATAGCTCAGGCATAGGTGAGAGGTTTTTCGCAGGAGTGGGTGGGTGAAATTCTGTGGCCTGCGTTGTGCAGGAGGTCAGACTAGATGATCATAATGGTCCCTTCTGACCTTAGTATCTGTGAATCTATGAAGGGTTTACCATACCTAGAGTGAAATCCATGGTAAATCCAATATGGCAATCACTTAGTCAATGCTTTGCACATCCGCAGTATTCAAATGAAGCCAAGCAACCACTTTAGACACAAATATGGGGAATGGTCATAAAGTCACTTTTGTTCTTGGAGATTTGTGAATAAGGAGGTTCTGGCATCAGAGCCTGCAACTCTCAAACTCTCCTTACAGACCACTGAGCTGCAAGCAGAACGAAGCATCTTTGCTGCTACCAAGTGCACTGCCTGGTAATGAGACCACAGTCAGATTCCAGTAAATTACTGGTACGAGGCAAGCAAAAAATTCAACTTCAGTAAGAGAAGTGACCAGAAATGACCATGCATACCAAGAAATAGCAGACAACCTGGCTGCACTGGGAATTCAACAGCACTGGTCACCAGTCTGGGAGTAGAGTAAGCAGCTCAGGAAAGACTACCAGAAAGCCAGGGGTGAGAACACCTCTGGGAACTCCCTGTCATCCTGTCTCTTTTGAGGACTTTGCCTGGGTGCTGGGAACTGCATCAAGCACTGAGCCCCCAGTGGTTTATGATAGCCTGGTCAGCCAGAGTCGTGACCTTCTGACCCCCAAATCTAGTACCAGACCAGAGAGGAGCCAACAGGTGCCTCATAGATCAAGCTAGCAAAGTGACTCTGGGGTTCCAACCAATCCCCGAGGAAGCTGTGCCACTGGAGCAGATGCAGCATGTCCTGGGCCCATACTCGGAGGAGCTGTTTGATGACCCCCTTGGAAGAACAGCCTGCTGCAAAACCAGCAGCAGAAACAGAAAAGGCAGAAAAAGCCCCGAAGGCTGGTAAGTGTTTGGTTCCTTGTTTATTGTTAATGATAATAGTCAAATGGGAGGGATTTCCAGTTTATGACCCATTGCATTTTTTATTACAGGACATAGGTAGTCATGTGTATCTACTAATGGTGGAATGTACCCCAGCATCTTGGCATCACTTTCCACACCACCACCACATGGCATTCAAAATGGAGACCAAGAAACAAACAACTGTTAAACAAGCATTTAACTTTAAAGTTTTGTTAGATACTCGCAAATGCTTAAAGATGTGCTGGGGCGTTAAAAGAAAGAATACTGCCTTCCCCTTTAGTATGCCACAGCATAACAAGCTACCTGTAAACAGTAAACTGTACATGAAGGTTGGGGAAAATGTAGTGAGTGGGTGAGTAAATCAATGTCTGAAATACCCCGGGGGGAGGGGGAGGGAATTGTGTGCAGTATACAAATATATTGGGCGAAGGGGGGTGACTGTCCATGTAGTTCTTTGAGAGTCCATATTGTCAGGTGTGTTTGCATGTAGTCCATAGTATATTTAGTCAGAGCAGGCTGCGCTGTAAGCTATAGGGAGACAGTAAACCGTGTGGATGCTAACACAGCATCCTGTTGATTTCCCCTTTAATTTTGACCCAATCCTGGGTGCTGATAGCTGCAAACTTTTCGCAGAGTAGGAATTCCCAATGGGTAGTCTCATTTCAGGAAAGGGTATATTTTCTGGGCTCTCCTAATCAGGACTGTGGTCCACTCCACTCATAGATGTGCTGCTCAGTCACCATAAGCTTGAAACCTCTGTAGCATAGACAGCTGGCTTGCCACCGGTAGCATGGCATAAAATCTCTTTGGCATTCAGGAAACTCCAGGATTGTCATGTCCCCCAGACTGTGGAATGCCTGAAAGGACTGAGAAACTTTAGGTAGTAAACCATGGCATAGCCCCACTGCCCCTGGCAACAACAGTCTGCAATTTTTAAACATATAGCATTTGTAAATGTCATCTTACCATTATGTGTGCACTCTTTTCACTCTGCTTAACTCAATTATGGCCATGGAGCTTCTAGGAACAGAAGTATTCATCTGAGAACATAGTGAAGCTGAGTTTTACGAAGTATCATTTTTTTGGCCTTGAGATTCCACAGGCACTTTTTTCTGAGGATGCACTCAACTTTTTTTTGAAGTACTGAGACAATGTACTGTTTGATGTCTGCTTTCAGGCACTTCCACCTCTGCCGCCCAGCCAGGGTCCAGCAGGAGCCTCAGATTTTGAACGGTCAAGGAATGGTCAAAGAGGAAGCATTTCTGTAATTAACTCATAGTGGACATCCTGAATGGAGTCAAACAACAGACACAATACTAAAGGGAAAAGGATTCATAGGAGTGGAAAGGCACAGACAGGCTGTAGAGCACACTGATAGATTGTCAGCGCAGCTTCTGGAGCAGGAATGTTGCTTGAGGGAGGAAGATTGAATACAGCACAAAATCCTGTTTGAGCAGCTGCTTGTGCTAATGGCTGCAAGAGTGCAAGCTCCTGCTCCACTCACACCATGTCCTGAGACCACTCCACAGTACCATGTCCTACAACCCAGGAACGCACAGGACAATGCCATAGTTGGGTGGCCCATACAACCGGGACTCAATGCTTGTTGGACAGGGCAAATGTACCCCCAGAAGTCCTCTACCCCTCCGCAACAGCACCCATTGCATGCTACTTGTGCTAGAAAGGAAAAGGAGAACAGGGGGCCAGAGACATGCAAAAATAGGAAACTGGTTTCAGTGTTTTGCACTGTTTCATGTTCGCTATATGCACTTTATTTTATTACTGGTTTTGGTATTCGTTTATTAGTGGTGTTTCATATTGTTCATAAAGAAAGGCTTTTATTTTATTAAGAAAATTTATTACTCCTGGGGGAATTCTGCACAAAAAAATTTAAAAATTCTGCACACAATATTTTAAAATTCTCCATATTTTATTTGTCAAAATAATACAATATAATCACTCCAGTGTCAATTATTTTGGTAATTTATTTCAAAACACCTGTCAACAATACAAACAGCAAAAAACATTCCCCCAGGAGTAAAGTGTTAAAGAAACCCCTACCACAACCCAGTTCCAGTTGGGGGGTGCTCGAGGAAGCTGTGTGGTGCCCCCAGATCCCAGACACCTGCACTCCCATCCCTCCAGACCCCCTGGCACAGACACCCACACCTCCTTCCCCCCACAGTCCAGCCACGGGGCACCTCCCAGCCCAGACACCAGTATCCCCCCTCCCACCAGAGCCCAGCCATGGGGCAGCCCCCTGACACCAGTCCCCACATCCCACAGAGTCCAGCCACGCACGCCCCCCACCTCCTATGCCGCCCCCCCCCCCCCCCCCCCGCCCAGCTGCGGAGTAGCCCCTGGCCCAGACACCAGCCCCCACTCTCCACGGAGCCCAGCCACGGGGCAGCTCCCAGCCCAGACACCAGCACCCTTTACTTCCCCCAATTTCTTTACTCTCCAGCTAGGGGATGTGGTGTGGCCCTGCCCTTCCTCACCTTTTGCGACAGCTGGCTGGGTCTCCCAGACCCTCCCATCCCTGGGAGAATGAAGATCAAACAGCATGCAGCCTCCAGCCCTGTTATAGTCTTGGCCTTCACAACATCTTCTGGCAAAGATTCCACAGGCTGACTGTGCTCTGTGTGAAAAAATACTTCCTTTTGTTTGTTTTTAAACCTGCTGCCTATTAATTTCATTTAGTGACCCCTTGTTCATGTGTTACGAGCAGTAAATAACACTTCCATATTTATTTTCTCCACACCAGTCATGATTTTATAGACCTCTATCGTATTCTCCCTTAGTCGTCTCTTTTCCAAGCTGAAAAGTCCCAATATTATTAATCTCTCCTCATATGGAAACTGTTCCATACCCGTAATCACTTTTGTTGCTCTTTTCTTTACCTCTTCCCATTCCAATATATATTTTTTGAGATGGGGTGACCACATCTGAACACAGTATTAAAGATGTGGGCGTATCATGGATTTATATAGAAGCAATATGATATTTAGTCTTATTATTGATCCCTTTTTTAATGATTCCCAACATTGTTAGCTTTTTTGACTGCCACTGCACGTTGAGTGGATGTTTTCAGAGAACTATCCACAATGACTCCATGTTGACTCTTCCCCAGCAAATCATGTTAATCTGTGTCTGACAATTCTGTTCTTTTTTCAACCAGTTTGCCCACGACTGAAGTTAGGCTTACCAGCCTGTAATTGTCAGTATCATCTCTGGAGCCTTCTTAAAAAATTAGTGTCATATTAGCTATCCTCCAGTCACCTGGTACAGAAGCCGATTTAAATGACAGGTTACATGCAACACTTAGTACTTCTGCAATTTCACATCTGAGTTTCCACCTGGCATTGGCCACTGTCAGAAGACAGGATACTGGGCTCGATGGACCTTTGTTCTGTCCCAGGACGGCAATCCTTAAGTTCTCACTAGCATCTGGTCCTGCTGACTTATTACAAGCTGTCAAGAACACTATCCCCGATAATGTCACGGCTAACCTGGTGGCTGAACTTTGTGACTTTGTCCTTGCACTATGGATGTAGAAGCCCTCTACACCAACATTCCACACAAAGATGGACTACAAGCCGTCAAGAACAATATCCCCGATAATGTCATGGCTAACCTGGTGGCTGAACTTTGTGACTTTGTCCTTACCCATAACTATTTTACATTTGGGGACAATGTATACCTTCAAATCAGCGGCACTGCTATGGGTACCCGCCTGGCCCCACAGTATGCCAACATTTTTATGGCTGACTTAGAACAACACTTCCTCAGCTCTCGTCCCCTAACGCCCCTACTCTACTTGCGCTATATTGATGACATCTTCATCATCTGGACCCATGGAAAAGAAGCTCTTGAGGAATTCCACCATGATTTCAACAATTTCCATCCCACCATCAACCTCAGCCTGGTCCAGTCCACACAAGAGATCCACTTCCTGGACACTACAGTGCTAATAAACGATGGTCACATAAACACCACCCTATACCGGAAACCTACTGACCGCTATTCCTACCTACATGCCTCCAGCTTTCACCCTGACCACACCACACGATCCATTGTCTACAGCCAAGCTCTGCGATACAACCGCATTTGCTCCAACCCCTCAGACAGAGACAAACACCTACAAGATCTCTATCAAGCATTCTTACAACTACAATACCCACCTGCGAAAGTGAAGAAACAGATTGATAGAGCCAGAAGAGTTCCCAGAAGTCGCCTACTACAGGACAAGCCCAACAAAGAAAATAACAGAACGTCACTAGCCGTCACCTTCAGCCCCCAACTAAAACCCCTCCAACGCATTATCAAGGATCTACAACCTATCCTGAAGGATGACCCAACACTCTCACAAATCTTGGGAGACAGGCCAGTCCTTGCCTACAGACAGCCCCCCAACCTGAAGCGAATACGCACCAGCAACCACATACCACACAACAGAACCACTAACCCAGGAACCTATCCTTGCAACAAAGCCCGTTGCCAACTGTGCCCACATATCTATTCAGGGGACACCATCACAGGGCCTAATAACATCAGCCACACTATCAGAGGTTCGTTCACCTGCACATCTACCAATGTGATATATGCCATCATGTGCTAGCAATGCCCCTCTGCCATGTACATTGGTCAAACTGGACAGTCTCTACGTAAAAGAATAAATGGACACAAATCAGATGTCAAGAATTATAACATTCAAAAACCAGTCGGAGAACACTTCAATCTCTCTGGTCACGCGACTACAGACATGAAAGTTGCGATATTACAACAGAAAAACTTCAAATCCAGACTCCAGAGAGAGACTGCTGAATTGGAATTCATTTGCAAATTGGATACAATTAACTTAGGTTACCTTGCATAATGACTTAGCCACTCCCAGTCTCTATTCAAGCCTATTTCCCCTTGTTTTCCTAACCCCTCCCCTTCCTCAGACGTTCTTGTTAAACCCTGGATTTGTGCTGGAAATGGCCCACCTTGATTATCATACACATTGTAAGGAGAGTGATCACTTTAGATAAGCTATTACCAACAGGAGAGTGGGTTTGTTTGGGGGAGATGGGAGGAGGACCTGGATTTGTGCTGGAAATGGCCCACCTTGATTATCATAAAAAGAAAAGGAGTACTTGTAGCACCTTAGAGACTAACCAATTTATTTGAGCGTAAGCTTTCGTGAGCTACAGCTCACTTCATCGGATGAAGTGAGCTGTAGCTCACGAAAGCTTATGCTCAAATAAATTGGTTAGTCTCTAAGGTGCCACAAGTACTCCTTTTCTTTTTGTTTAGTTTATGAATTTGTTCCAAAATCACTTCTGGGACAGTTTAGTTTATCAATTTGTTCCAACGCCTCAATCTGGGACGGTTCCTCAGATTTATCACCTAAAAAGAATGGCTCAGGTTTGGGAATCTCCCTCAGATATATCCTAGAAAAGCTCCAGGCCCAGTTTGGTCCTTGCCCCAGCGCATGCAGCCTAGCAGCCCCAAGAGCCCTGGCCTCCGAAGGCGGCCGCTGTGGAGAAGGGAATCCCCAGAGCCCTGACTCCAGCTGCGGGGGAGGCCGGTGCTCTGGGGGCTGCCAGGCTTCCCGGGGGGAGGCAGCTGCCTTTGCAACACTGGCAGGTTTCCAGCATAAACTTGCTTGTGTTTTGGCAACAGTCTTGTGGCCTCTGCAGTAAGTTAGGCGAAGGCCCGGGAGTAGCTGCAAAGCTTCCCTCCCTCACCGAGAGACGCTGGGCCAATAAAAGTTATTCCCTCAGCCGCCTGCTCGCCTGTAAATTTGCTCCAGCAAATCAGCCTTTCCCCGCCAAACGGAGCGTATCCGACCGGCTCCCTCGCCCTTCACGGCAGCGCCAGCGGCCACCGCGCCGAGCGGCTGGGCAACAAGCGGCCGCACGTCACAAATCCCCAGCGTCCCGCCTGGCCGACCGCCGACCGCGGGGCGCTGGCGGGCAAGGGAGTGCGGGGCTGGCCCGGCCACAGCGGCGCTAGGGAGCCGGGACAGGCCCGCTCTCACTGGCGGGCTCGCCAGGGTTGCAGGCTGGGACTCAGCGTGGCCGGCGGCCCGAGCGAGGCCGGCTGTCAGCAGCGCCGCCCGCCCCGTCCCTCGTGGAGGCCACGACCGGGCTGCTGCGGCCTTCCCTGGAGCCGAGCCGGGGGCGGGGCCGCGCGGCCTGTCAGACGCCAGGCCGCCCACAGGCCCCTGCGCACGCGCCGTGCTGCTCGCCCAGCCATGGCCGCGCTACGGCTCCTGCGGCGGCTCCTGCCGGTCTCGGGGACGCGGCTGGTCCGGCCCCGCTCGGCCGGTGCCCCCAGCTCCGTGCCTGAGCGCATCGCCGAGAAGCGTCGCGCCGCGCTGCTGGGGGGCGGCCAGGCCCGCATCGATGCGCAGCACAAACGGGTGAGCACTTCGGCCGGCCTGGCCTCCCCCGACACAGGCGTGTCCCCGCCACCCCGCGCCTCTCCCTGATCCCCGCCGGTACCCCTGGCCCGGACACCCGCCCCTCCCCCGCGCCAGGCTCCGATCCCGCCCCTCCCCCCGGTGCCTGACCCTGATCCCCGCCGGTACCCCTGGCCCGACACTAGCCCCCGCCGCCAGCATCGCCCCTCCCCACCCTGGTCCTTACCTGATCCCCGGTAGGGTGACCACACAGGAAGTTTATAAATCGGGACAGGTATGGGGGGTAATAGGGGCCTATATAAGACAAAGCCTTGAATATCGTACTGTCCCTATAAAAATGGGACATTTGGTCACCCTGATCCCTGATGATACCCCCTGGCCCTGACCCTAGCCCCTCTGCCAGCATCGCCTCCACCCATGCCTGACCCCGATCCTGTCCCTCTTCCACGCTCCCTTCCTCCCCCAGCACCTGACCCTGGTCCCTGACAATACCCCCTAGCCCCTGACAGCAGCCTTCTTCTCCAGCCCCTGATTCTGGCCTCCCCTTCCGGACCCTGAGAACAACCCCACTCTTATATCCCCCTGTCTTCCCCTGATCCCAACTCTTTCCTCCCCCGATCTGGCCCCTGACACTGGCCCACCCCTGAGACTGCTTCCCCTCCCACCAGCCCCTGACACCACCAACCCCAGAGACTGATTCGCCCCCAATTCCTTCCCAGTCTCCTTACCCTACCCCCCACCACCTCTCCCGGACACTGACACCCCTCCCCCCCTCAGTACAGACACTGACCCCTGCAGCCACCTCCTGATGGCTGTGACCCCTCCCTGCACTGATTCCATCACCCACTAACCCACCAGGCACCCAGCCCTGACCTTCTCTGGGACCAATGACCTGCCCCTGTATGACCTGAACCCTCTATCCTCAGCTTGGCAGTGTCCCCATGGGGCTGGCACCCCTATCCCTGCCAATGGGGTCTGGGTGATTGTCTCTCTCCTAGCAGGATGGGCTATGGGGGGATGAGTCTCCACTTGCTCTCAATGGAAGAGGCGCTAGCAGGGGGCTGAGTTATCAATGGACTGCCTGCCATTATGTCCCCAACCCACGTTTTTATTAAAGAATTGTAGCAGCACTCTCTCCAAACATAAGACTGCAGAGGTCAATGCATGCAATGTGAAGGACACAAATAGTCAGATTTGCATTAAGGAGCACATTCCACAGGCAGCCCTGTTCTTAAGTAACCCTAAAGTTGCCAGCACAATTTTGTTTGACCTTAACAGATTGTTTCTATTAGGAACATTATTTTTGTTGGTACGATCAATAGTTGTTCAAAACAGGTTTCACTGTACATATTCTGCTGCTGGAGGTCTTCGATGAGTTACCCTGCTGGACCTGTGTTTCTGGGTACCAGCCACTATGACATACCAGGGCACAATCCAGACTAATGAGTAGCTGTTTCACCCCTGGACTGTAACCTGGAGTGCCCTTTACAATGTGTTGCTGCTTGTAGCCTTCAACCTGGACTGCCAACAAACAACCTCCAGCATGGAAATCACTCTCAGCTACGTCTATGTATGTGTGCTGCAGCCAGCCAGCCGACTAGCCACACTCTGGCTCTTACCAGCCTTGATTATGTTGCAGGGTGACCCCACTACATCACCAGTCCCAGATCTTCCCACAGAAATGTTTGTCCTGTACTGCCCAGTCCTCTCCTGAAATCTGTTATTCCTTGAAGGGAACACAGAACCTAAGTTGAGACTTCACAGTTGATGAGTCTTCTCAGACTTGGTTCCCTTTCTCCAGGAATGTCTCAGGCCCCATGAGCAGCATGCAGAAAACCACTTTCTTGGATGTACTCGTGCCCACGTATACTTAACACTGGGTTGCCTCATGGGAGCATCTAATCTGATCTATGGATACTGGGAGCCACAGACTTGGATGGCTGAATTTTTTAGTTTTAGCCACATCATTGAAGAGAGGCCAAACCATGTTCATGAGGCAGGCCATCAGAATGGTCATAAATGTCTTGAAGTGCACACACCTTTTCTTGTACAGATTATACTATATGTTCCTCTCTGCTCCGAGAAATCGGAGATCTGATCTCATTAAACTCTGTGCAATCTTTAGTGGTATTTTTCACCCATATAACCTAATCTGCCTTTCCAGTGTAATTATAGCCAGGAATGATGGAATCCCATTGATTATTTTGTTTCTCATTCTACCATATTTCAATATTGTTCATTGTGTCTCAGTGGTCTTCTACTGTCAAGCATTCCATTTTACCTGTGTTTGATTTTAAGTTGTGTAGACATTTATTGTTTTATTTTTGACCATGTACCTATTTTACCAAACTCCTTAGCTTGCCACCGTTTTCAGAATTTACCCATTCCTGCTTCAGTTCAGCTGTAATTTCTGGTCAGTCCTTTACTGGGTGCAGAGCTACATTTGTATTACCGACAACCCTAACCAGATCCCCTTGTCTATCTTGTGTCCTCATCGGCTGTCTCTCAATACAAGGATGATATCTGCCAGGGTGAAAAGTCATTGATGAGACTTAAGATGGCTGAGGAGTCCAATTCATGCTTTATAGGTATTTCCACATATGTGACAAGTGATTGCTTTGAAAGAGCACAACTGCTGGCTAGGATGCTATAGCTTTTCCTTCCTCCTCTGCTGTTTCTCAGCCTCTTGAGCAAGGCGATTGTCTTCAAAACCGGATGAGGGTTGATGTGTGATGCAGTACCACTGCAATCTGTTGCCAGTCAGCTCTTCCCAATTCATGATCACTGCCTCCTTTCTTCAGATATACTTTCAGGGTGTTCTTGCAGCATTTTCTCTGTCCCCACAATGGGTTCTCTTATCATGGCTAAGTTGAGAAAAGAGGTTGTGCTTCAGGAGACAAGTGTCAGCCATCTGCACACAATGACCAGCCCAGTGAAGTTGATGTTTCATACTCTTCGCCTCAACACTGGTGATGTTAGCTGCAGAGAGAACACTGGCATTGGTGCGATGGTCTTCCCATCTGACACTGAGAAGCCTCCTAAGGTAGCAGTGTTGGTACCACTCCAGATGCTTAAGATGGCTTCGGTATGTCACCCATGTCTTGCACCCATAAAGAAGAGTGGGGATGACTACTGCATTGTAGACCAGGATCTTAGTTTCCATCCGCAGATCTCTGTCAATAAAGACATAATGGAGCAACGTTCCAAAGATATGCTGGCACAACAGATCCTATGTTCAATCTCCACATCAAGATTGGCTATCTGGGCTCAACGTTTTCCAGGGGTTCACCACTAATGACAGTTTGTGGGAGAATGGGGGCAACTTGTGCTGGGGCAGGCTGGTGGAGCACCTTAGTCTTCCGAGTATTGAGGGAAAGTCCCAGGCTATGATAGGTGCCTGAGAAGAGATCTAAGTGGGTTGCAAGTCAGCCTTAGTGTGTGCGAGGATAGCACAGTCATCCCCATACTGAAGGACAGTAATAATAGTCCTGGTGACTTTAGTTTGAGAATGAAGACATCGCAAATTGAAAAGCAGGCCATCCATGCAATACTCATCCCATCATAGAGTAGCCTGAGAACATGAATGAAGTTCAGTGAACTACTGAACCTAGTCAGCACCTTTGATAATGCTTCACGATTGATTGAATCAAAGGCCTTAGATCAATAAATGCCATAAAGAATGGCTGGTGTCGTTCTCTACACTTCTCTTGGATCTGTTGTGCAAAAAAACCATGTTGGTGGTGCCCCATGACAGTCTGAAACCACATTGGGACTCCTGAAGGACGTCTTCGGCAAGAAGGAGGAGACAGTTCAAAAGGATGCGAGCAAGGATCTTCCTGGCAGTGGAGAAGAGGGCAGTACCTTGGTAATTCCCGTACATTGGCTTGTCCCCTCTATCTTGTGTACTGTTGAGTTGATGTGGTTGTGGGGGGAGGGGCTTCAGGCCCAACAAGGGATAAAATGTTAATAATAGGCACCCACTGTGGAACTGGAAGCATGCCAGGGAATGCTACCCGTAGAAGCCCTATGCCTACTCCTTTTTGCTCACAGACAGTTGCTGCTTGATTTCAGAGATGGATTCTTGCATGCTAAGTCTGTATTTTTATCTAATCAGAACAAATCACAAGGATTGTCCTCCCCTCATCCAGTTAGTCAGCTGGACTTGCTCGCAGACCTGAGAAAAACCTACATTCTTGGAACTAGTCTATTTAACTTTCCAGGAGGCTAATTCAGGTCACACTGAACACCCGTTGTTTCATGTTCTCTGTGCATATAAATCTCCCCACTGTATTTTCCACTGTATGCATCCGATGAAGTGAGCTGTAGCTCACAAAAGCTTATGCTCAAATAAATCTGTTAGTCTCTAAGGTGCCACAAGTCCTCCTTTTCTTTTTACTTGGACAATACTGATTGGTACAAATCTTGTCCCAAACTTTGCTTTGGTAAATCCTCTCATTTTCCTCCTCAGAGGATCTAGCTCAGGGTCTCAAAGTCCCGGTCCACAGGCCATCTGCAGCCTGAGAACCTCCCCACTGCAGCCTGCAGAGGAGAGACACACGCAGCCACACTGCTGGCAATGTCTGCTGCAGGCGCCTCCCCCCACAGCTCCCATTGGCTGCGAGAGAGGGACAGAGATACCATCTCTAGTCGCCGGGCAGAGTCAGCCATGGAGTCAGCATCATTAGTTGCTGGGCAGCATCAGCCATGGAGGCAACGTCACTTTTTTCCACAATGAATATAAACAAGTCAAAATACCGAACACAACTATCTGATGCACACCTTGCTGCAATCCTGAAGGTTTCAACTGCTCAGTCACTGAGGCCAAACATCAACAAACTGACAGAACTGAAGTGTTGCCAGGTGTTTGAAATAAAAAATACAATATAAACAAGAGGAGGGGGTCTCCACCCACAAGAGAAAGTCTATTTAAGCCCGTGGGAGACCCCATTTTGTCTTCAGCTGGCTAAGGAGATAGCCTCTCCACCCCACAAGGATACCTGAAAGAAACTGGAACAAAGGACTGTAACTAAAGGGGGTGTGAGTGATTGCTGGACCCAGATTAGAAGGAGATTCGTCTGTAAAAGGAAACTTACTGGAACTGACAGGTTTCAGAGTAGAACCCGTGTTAGTCTGTATCCGCAAAAAGAAAAGGAGGACTTGTGGCACCTTAGAGACGAACAAATTTATCTGAGCATAAGCTTTTGTGAGCTACAGCTCACTTCATCGGATGCATGGTTTTGTCTGCATTCAGTTTTATTAGACATAGTCTTATGGGTTTTATTTTATTTTGCTTGATAATTCACTTTGTTCTGTCTGTTACTACTTGGATCCTTGGATCTGTCTGTTACACTTAAATCCTACTTTCTGTAATTAATAAAATCACTTTCTACTTATTAATTAACCCAGACTTGGTGTGGCAAACAGCTGTGCATATCTCTCTATCAGTGTTATAGAGGGTGAACAATTTATACAGGTTAAAGCGGATTTATTTAGGGTTTGGACCCCATTGGGAGTTGGGCATCTGAGTGTCAAGGACAGGAACACTTCTGTAAGCTGCTTTCAGTTAAGCCTACAGCTGTTAGGGGACAGGGTTCAGACCTGGGTCTGGGGTTGCAGCAGGCTAGTGGGTCTGGCTCAAACCAGTCAGGGCACTGAAGTCCTACGCTGACAGGGCAGGAAAGCAGGAGCAGAAGTAGTCTTGGCACATCAGGTGGCAGCTCCCAAGGGGTTTCTGTGATCCAACCCCTCACACCTCCATGTTATCCCTTTACCCTGATACCAAAACTGAGAAACCCACTTGCTTTGCTTATCTCTGGGAAAGAACACTCTAGACCAGTAGATTAAAGAGTCAACAACATGAAATACTATTTTGAATGTTCACATGATTTTTCTTTTTTCATGTATCAATTTAAGAAATCAAAGGTGATAGCCCTGGTCTACACTCAGGGCTGTCCCTAGGGGGATCCGGGGCCTGGGGCGGAAGTGATGGATTCATCTCTTCCAGGGCCTACTGCACTGGCCAACTGCACCAGCCCATAGGGCCCAGAGCAGTCGCCCTGATTCACCCTACCCAAGGGACGGCTCTGTCTACACTACAGACTTATCTCAGTAGAACTGCATGACTCTGGGGTGTGGAAAATCCACATCCCTGAGCGACACAGTTATGCTTACCTAACTCCCAGGTAGACAGACAATTGGCAGGCTTCTCCCATCGACATAGCTACCGCCTCTTGGGGAGGTGGTGTACCTACACAAATGGGAGAAGCTCTCCTGTTATAGGTAGCATCTTCACTAAGCGCTACAGCATCACTGTAAATGTAGACAAGCCCATGTAGTGTGCCTTTATGCTAATACTCTGGGGCCAAGGTTTTCAAAAATCTGCAACTGCTGGGTGCTTAGCACTTTTGATTTAAAAAAAAACAATCAGTCACTTGTTTAGGAGCAAAGTTACAAAAGTACAAGACTTAACTTTAGGCTCCTTGTAACAGGGAACACCTCTTGAGTGCCTCCTGCCTCTGCATCTGGTAGTGCAGGTCTTTTCCTGCTCCTGGTGGCCCCTGCACGTTGTCAGCTTTGCTAGGCACATCTTTAGCAGTTCAGCCCTCCAGCCAAGTCACACAGTCATAATGAATGAACTCCTTCCAGGGTAGCGCAGAGTTCAAACTGTCCTCCGTCACCAGGGTGTTCAGCCCTGTCTCTGGGCCCTTTAAATCCCACCCTTCCCTCAGGCTTCTGAAAAAGCTTTGTCCTCTTCTCAGCACTTAGGCCATTTTCCCAGTGGCCAGTTGGGCAACCCAGGCCCACCCACTATTCCTTGTCCAACCCAGGGACCCTATAAACAGCAGCTATATACTGTTTCCTTTGATTGGGGGGAAAAAAGAGCTTCACAATAATTGATAACTACCTGGCATTGTTACTGAGCAATGGACCTCAGTACACCTGAACAGCTTATTGGACTGTACCAGCCTGTCAAAAGCCTTGAATATACTAATGCCAAAAGGAGGAGAGGGATAAAGAGCAAAGGTCTGTCTGAAATCCAGAGATGAGCCATCTAATTCTTTCTCTCTGTCTTTTTGTTTTCCTCTTTTGTTTGTTCCAGTGTCCAACATTGTTATTGTGATAAATGGTTTGAATTGGGTTAGTTGTGAAAGGATTACTTCCATGTGCTTTCTGCCATTAGAAAAATAATCCTAACATCAAAATAAACTGCTCAGAGTAAACAAAAACAGTCATCATACCACGCAGCTTTTTAACAGGACCTCTCAAGGACCACCCACCACCTCTGTCTTGATGTTCCTTCTCGTGATAATGGGATTCCCTTTTCAGCTGTTTTCTGTTTCCAGTTTGTTTTGCATTGTGTTTGCCTTAACTGATATCGTGATTTCTTTCCTTATTTTAAATATTGTGGGGAAGGGGTCAAGCACCTGCTTAGTGAAACAAATATGGGGATGCTTCTGGACTCTTTGATAAATATTAATCCCCACGTGTTTTCTTTTAATTGTATTAAGTTGTGCCTTTCCAGGATGTTTAACCAAATGATGGTCCTGTTAAATGTCGTTTGCTGCATTTCAGGGAAAGCTGACAGCAAGGGAGCGAATTCTTCTGTTGCTGGACCCTGGCAGTTTTGTTGAGTATGACATGTTCGTGGAACACAGATGTGCAGACTTTGGGATGGAGTCTGATCAGAATAAGGTATTTCTGTTCAGTCTCTCTCTTGATCTTTTAATCCTTATGGTGATAAATTGTTCTCCTTATCTAGTGAGGACAGGACAAGAATTAAAGGGCTTCAATTGCAGCAAGGGAGATTTAGGTTAGACATTAGGAAAACTTCCTAAATCTAAAGGTAGATAAGCACTGGAACAAATTACCTAGGGAGATTGTGGAATCTCTGTCATTGGAGGTTTTAAGAACAGGTCAGACAAACACCTCTCAGGGGTGTTCTAGATAATACATAGTCCTGCCTCAGTGTACGGGACTGGGGTAGATGACCTATCAAGTTCCCTTTCAGTCCTACAGTTCTGTGGTTCTTAGGATTCTGTGCTGTAGCCCAGTGGCTCTCAATCTTTCCAGTCTACTGTACTCCTTTCAGGAGCCTGATTTGTCTTGCATACCCCAAGTTTCACCTCTGTCAAGGTCCCTCCCCCACTCTGAACTCTAGGGTACAGATGTGGGGACCTGCATGAAAAACCTCCTAAGCTTATCTTTACCAGCTTAGGTCAAAACTTCCCCAAGGTACAAAATATTCCACCCTTTTGTCCTTGGATTGGCCGCTACCACCAAACAAATACTGGTTACTGGGGAAGAGCTGTTTGGACACGTCTTTCCCCCCAAAATACTTCCCAAAACCTTGCACCCCACTTCCTGGACAAGGTTTGGTAAAAAGCCTCACCAATTTGCCTAGGTGACTACAGACCCAGACCCTTGGATCTTAAGAACAATGAACAATCCTCCCAACACTTGCACCCCCCCCCTTTCCAGGGAAATGTTGGATAAAAAGCCTCACCAATTTGCATAGATGACCACAGACCCAAACCCTTGGATCTGAGAACAATGAAAAAGCATTCAGTTTTCTTACAAAAAGACTTTTAATAGAAATAGAAGTAAATAGAAATAAAAAAAAAAATCCCCCCTGTAAAATCAGGATGGTAAATACCGTACAGGGTAATTAGATTCAAAACATAGAGAACCCCTCTAGGCAAAAAACCTTAAGTTACAAAAAAGATACACAGACAGAAATAGTTATTCTATTCAGCACAATTCTTTTCTCAGCCATTTAAAGAAATCATAATCTAATACGTACCTAGCTAGATTACTTACTAAAAGTTCTAAGGCTTCATTCCTGGTCTATCCCCGGCAGAGACAAAATATAGACAGACACACATACCCTTTGTTTCTCTCCCTCCTACCAGCTTTTGAAAGTGTCTTGTCTCCTCATTGGTCATTTTGGTCAGGTGCCAGCGAGGTTACCTTTAGCTTCTTAACCCTTTACAGGTGAGAGGAGATTTCCTCTGGCCAGGAGGGATTTTAAAGGGGTTTACCCTTCCCTTTATATTTATGACACGCCCCCCAAATCTCAGCTAGGGTGAAACACTGGCTGGGATTTCTTCCTGGAGCTCTAGGAAAAACAGAGTTAATAAGACACATGCATCTCTAAATATACTACCAAGTACATAAAGACTAACAATATTTTCCACATCTCAAGGATGATTTTAACCAGTTGATTCTGGGAAACTTTCACGTGAGAGTGCATCAGCCACTTTGTTAGAAGCTCCTGAGATGTGTTGGATGTCGAAATCAAAATCTTGGAGAGCTAAACTCCACCGAAGAAGTTTTTTGTTAGTTTCTTTGACGGTGTGAAGCCACTTCAGTGCAGCATGGTCGGTTTGCAGGTGGAAACGCCGTCCCCAAACATATGGGCGTAGCTTTTCCAGAGCGTAGACAATGGCGTAACATTCTTTTTCAGTGATTGACCAGTTGCTTTCCCTCTCAGACAGTTTTTTGCTGAGAAACACTACAGGGTGGAATTCTTGATCAGGTCCTTTCTGCATTAAAACTGCTCCCACACCATGCTTGGATGCATCTGTGGTTACTAGGAACGGTTTGTCAAAGTCTGGGGCCCTTAGTACAGGGTCAGACATGAGTGTCGCTTTAAGCTTGTTAAAGGCCTTCTGACACTTTTCGGTCCACTGCACAGCATTTGGCTGTTTCTTTTTGGTTAGGTCTGTCGGGGCGGCGATTTGGCTGTAGTGCAGTACAAATCGTCTGTAATAACCGGCCAAGCCTAAGAAGGATTGAACCTGTTTCTTTGACTTTGGGACAGGCCACTTTTGGATAGCATCCGCTTTGGCCTGTAGGGGGCTGATAGTTCCTTGACCCACCTGGTGTCCAAGGTAAGTCACTCTGTTTAGGCCTATTTGACACTTCTTAGCCTTAACAGTTAGTCCTGCCTCCCTTATGCGCTCAAGGACTTTTTGTAGATGTTCCAGGTGGTCTGCCCAGGAATCCGAAAATATGGCCACATCGTCAAGGTAGGCGACTGCATATTCTCCTAATCCCGCTAGGAGACCATCTACAAGTCTTTGGAAGGTGGCGGGTGCATTTCGCAGCCCGAAAGGGAGTACATTAAATTCATACAGCCCGAGATGTGTGGTGAAGGCTGACCTTTCCTTGGCAGACTCATCTAGCGGTACCTGCCAGTACCCCTTGGTTAAGTCCAAGGTAGAGATGAACTGGGCCCGTCCCAGTTTCTCTAATAGTTCATCTGTGCGTGGCATTGGATAGTTGTCTGGGCGAGTTACAGCATTTAGCTTACGGTAGTCCACGCAAAAACGTATTTCCCCATCTGGTTTGGGAACTGGAACCACTGGAGATGCCCATGCACTTTCAGAGGGGCGGATTACCCCCATCCGTAACATATCCTGGATCTCCCGTTCTATAGCAGTTTTAGCTTGAGGAGACACTCGGTAAGGTTGGACTCTAATTGGGCGAGCATTACCTGTGTCAATGGAGTGGTATGCCCGTTCAGTCAGTCCTGGGGTGGCTGAGAACGTTGGCGAGTAGCTAGTGCACAGCTCCTGGATCTGCTGTCGCTGCATACGCCCAAGGGTCATGGAGAGGTTCACCTCTTCCACACCACCAGCACATTTCCCTTCGTAGTAGACACCTTCAGGCCACTCGGCGTCGTCTCCTCCCTGGGCTGTAAACTGACAAACCTTTAATTCTCTGGAATAAAAGGGCTTTAGAGAATTAATATGGTACACCTTAGGCTTTCGGTTGGAGGTGGGGAATGCTATGAGATAATTAACAGCTCCCAGGCGCTCCTGGACCGTGAATGGCCCTTCCCACGATGCTTCCATTTTATGGGCCTGGAGCGCCTTTAAGACCATGACCTGATCCCCTACTTTGAAGGAACGCTCTCTGGCATGTTTATCATACCAGGCTTTTTGCTCTTTTTGAGCATCCTGTAAGTTTTCTTTAGCAAGGGCTAAAGAGGTTCGGAGGGTGTTTTGTAGGTTGGTTACAAAGTCCAGAATGTTAGTTCCTGGAGAAGGTGTAAATCCCTCCCATTGCTGCTTCACCAACTGCAATGGCCCCTTAACCTCACGGCCATATACAAGTTCAAATGGGGAAAACCCTAAACTGGGGTGTGGTACAGCTCTGTAGGCAAAGAGCAACTGCTGCAACACTAGGTCCCAATCATTGGAGTGCTCATTTACAAATTTACGTATTATGGCCCCCAAAGTTCCATTAAACTTCTCCACCATGCCATTTGTTTGATGGTGGTAAGGAGTGGCAACCAAGTGATTTACCCCATGAGCTTCCCAAAGGTTTTTCATAGTTCCTGCCAGGAAATTAGTCCCTGCATCTGTGAGGATGTCGGAGGGCCAACCTACCCTGGCAAAAATGTCTGCTAGTGCCTGGCACACACTTTTAGCCCTGGTGTTGCTTAGAGCTACTGCTTCCGGCCATCGGGTGGCAAAATCCATGAAAGTCAGTATGTACTGCTTTCCTCTGGGTGTCTTTTTCGGAAAAGGACCCAGAATATCCACAGCTACTCGCTGAAATGGAACTTCAATGATGGGGAGTGGCTGGAGAGGGGCTTTGACCTGGTCTTGGGGCTTTCCCACTCTTTGGCACACCTCACAAGACTGGACATAGGTAGAAACATCCTTGCCCATTCCCTCCCAGTGGAATGACCCCCCCAAACGGTCTTTGGTCCTGTTCACCCCAGCATGGCCACTAGGGTGATCATGGGCTAAGCTCAAGAGCTTGGCCCGGTATTTAGTTGGAACTACCAACTGTCTCTGAGGATGCCAGTCTTCCTGGTGTCCACCAGAAAGAGTTTCCTTGTATAAAAGTCCTCTTTCTACAAAAACCTGGATCGATTAGAAGAGCTGAGAGGCGGTGGGTTGCTCCGTGCCGCCGTCCAAGCTCTCTGGAGGCTTTCATCTTCTTCCTGTTCGGTTTGGAACTGTTCCCTTGATGCTGGAGACATCAGTTCCTCATTGGATTGTGGACCTAGGCTTGGTCCCTCTGGAAGCGATATAGGGGATGGAGCTGTTTCTGTTGACTGTGAACCGCTCTCCACTGGTGCACTATGTTGGGATTCAGGCTCCAGCTGAGCCTCTTGTGTCGGGTTATCGGCTGCTGCCAGTTCAGGGTCGGTGGGGCCCTCTGGTGTTGAGGTTGCAAGTACTGGATTCAGTGCTGACAATGGGTCTGGTGTTGGTTGTTCGGTTGGTTCCGGTTCTGGGACTGGTTCCGTCTGGGTCTCTGGGACTGGATCCACTACTGCTGTTGCAGACATTGGCCTGGGGTCCGGGTCCATCACCTCTGACCAGGTCCTGATAGAAGTTTCCGGAACAGAGCTAGGCCTCACGGCTTGTTTAGCCTGGCTGCGGGTGACCATTCCCACCCTCTTGGCCTGCTTCACATGATTGGCCAAGTCTTCCCCCAACAGCATGGGGATGGGATAATCATCATAGACCGCAAAAGTCCACATTCCTGACCAGCCCTTGTACTGGACAGGCAACTTGGCTGTAGGCAAATCGAAAGAGTTGGACTTGAAGGGTTGAATCGTCACTTGGATCTCTGGGTTGATTAAATTGGGGTCCACTAAGGAAGCATGGATAGCTGACACTTGTGCTCCAGTGTCCCTCCACGTGGTGACCTTCTTCCCGCCCACACTCACAGTTTCCCTCCGCTCCAAGGGTATCTGGGAGGTATCTGGGCCTGTGGACCTCTGGTGCGATTCCGGTGCAATGAACTGTAATCTGTTGGGGTTCTTGGAGCAGTTGGCCTTTACATGCCCCAGCTCGTTACATTTAAAACATCGTCCAGCTGACGGGTCACTGGGGCGAGGAGGGTTGCTGGAGAACGGGGTGGTGGGACGATAAGGGGTCTGGAAGGTTCTTTGGGAGGTAGGTGGGGCTTTGGGCGGCCCCCGGTAATAGGGTGTGGTCTGGGGTTAGAAGACTGTGAATTTCCCTGCAGGAGTTAAGTACCCTGCCTCCAGGCAAAGAAAACCTGCAATTCACAAAGATAATCCCCTTTTGTCTCTGCTTGGCCACAAAGCAAAGCAAAAAACTTCCAACTACTTGGAAACCTGTTTACCCAGCCCAAAGAAAAAACAAGTTTCCTTTTTAAACTTGTGCTCCTTGTAAAAAATCAAAATTAAAAAAAAAAAAAAACCCTGCCACTTTTGTCTCCAGGCAAATGGGTAGAACACCCCCCCCCCTTCTATTTACTTTTAGGGAAAAAAAAAACTCTGGGTTACAGATGTGGGGACCTGCATGAAAAACCTCCTAAGCTTATCTTTACCAGCTTAGGTCAAAACTTCCCCAAGATACAAAATATTCCACCCTTTTGTCCTTGGATTGGCCGCTACCACCAAACAAATACTGGTTACTGGGGAAGAGCTGTTTGGACACGTCTTTCCCCCCAAAATACTTCCCAAAACCTTGCACCCCACTTCCTGGACAAGGTTTGGTAAAAAGCCTCACCAATTTGCCTAGGTGACTACAGACCCAGACCCTTGGATCTTAAGAACAATGAACAATCCTCCCAACACTTGCACCGCCCCCCCTTTCCAGGGAAATGTTGGATAAAAAGCCTCACCAATTTGCATAGGTGACCACAGACCCAAACCCTTGGATCTGAGGACAATGAAAAAGCATTCAGTTTTCTTACAAAAAGACTTTTAATAGAAATAGAAATAAAAAAAAAATCCCCCCTGTAAAATCAGGATGGTAAATACCGTACAGGGTAATTAGATTCAAAACATAGAGAACCCCTCTAGGCAAAAAACCTTAAGTTACAAAAAAGATACACAGACAGAAATAGTTATTCTATTCAGCACAATTCTTTTCTCAGCCATTTAAAGAAATCATAATCTAACACGTACCTAGCTAGATTACTTACTAAAAGTTCTAAGGCTTCATTCCTGGTCTATCCCCGGCAGAGACAAAATATAGACAGACACACATACCCTTTGTTTCTCTCCCTCCTACCAGCTTTTGAAAGTATCTTGTCTCCTCATTGGTCATTTTGGTCAGGTGCCAGCGAGGTTACCTTTAGCTTCTTAACCCTTTACAGGTGAGAGGAGATTTCCTCTGGCCAGGAGGGATTTTAAAGGGGTTTACCCTTCCCTTTATATTTATGACAACCTCATTTAAAAACTTACAAAATCAGTCATAAAAATACAAAAGTGTCACAGCACACTCTTACTGAAAAATGGCTTACTTTCTCATTTTTACCATATAATTATAAAATAAATTGATTGGAATATAAATATTGCACTTGCATTTCAGTTTATAGTATGTAAAACAGTATAAACAAGTCGTATGAAATTTTAGTTTGTACTGACTTCACTAATACTTTTTATGTAGCCTGCTGTAAAACTATGCAAATATCTAGATGACTTGATGTACCCCCTGGAAGACCTGTGCGTACCCTCATGGGTACACGTACCCCTGGTTGAGAACCACTGCTCTAGCCAACCCACCTATTCTCAAACAGGCTTCCTGCTTCTGATAGACATTGCAAAGAGTTTCTTGGTATTTGTCTTTATGTGTTTGGTTGCTTTTCAGATTCCTCTTTGCATTGCTAATTTCCATTTTACCTGCTATAGTTATGCTCCTTTCTGTTGGCTTCACTTGGGTTGATTTTACTTTTTTTTTTTTTAAGGATACCTGTTTGCTCAAATAACCTCTTGAATGTTGTCTCAACTTCATATATAGCAGCTCTGAAACCTAGTGGTTAGAGCCCTGGCAATAGGTCACATTAGAAACAGAAACATAGGCGAACACACTTTTGTGTTTATATTGGGGTTGATGCAGAAATTACTAGGTGAAATCTGTGGTCTGTTTTGCAGGTCAGGTCATAATGTCCCTTGTGGCCTTAAAATCTATGAAATGTGCATGTAGACCCTGGTAATTACTGTGGCAAGTGGTTGGTGAATGAAAATGTGACAAAATGGAAAGTGTCCAATTCAATATGTGTACTTGGCAGATATGTGAAATAGTGTATGTTGTGGTGTACATGACATAAATTAAAAAAATTAATGTTTGCTACAAGTGTTTTAAAGAAAGTCAAACAGCTAGCCCTGGTGGAAGCCACCAACTTAGCACCCTGAACTGGAGTTTGTTGAAGTGCTAAACCAGCTTTTCACAGCAGTAGCCTCTTCTGTGTGTGCAGAGAATCAACTTCTCTGTAGGAGAATAACTAAAAAATGCAAACCAAGACTGAAATCTATTACAGTATTTAGATCAAGATTTGCTGATTTAAAGTGTGATTACAACTGGTGATTTATATCACTTTGATTTAGATCAGGCCACCCTGGTATTAGAGCAACGGTGTCAAACTGTGGCGTGTACTTAATTATGGTCTCGGATATGAATTTATGACTGGGTATTCCCCTCGGTCCACAGCAGATTACCAATGTCAGTGGAAGGTTTATGCAAGAGACCAAAGGGAGTATGTGGTATTTATGTAATAACCATTAGTTAGTGTTTATTAAATGTATTGCAGTAATGCCTAAAGGCCATACTCTGTAGTTCCTTTACTCCACAGACAGACTGTGCAAATAAGTGGATTTAAAATCTGCAAACCCACGGTCTGCTGTCCATCATCAAAATGTCTCCCTCACTTATGTACACGGTGAAATGGGTCCTGGGCAAAGTTAAGATGGTTTGTGTATGTGACATCCAGCTTAAGGCACCCAGAACTGTGAGCCATTGTGTAACCCTTCTGCCTCAACAAGTGAATGCTTTGCTGCTGCTGCTAAACTGTGTCTCAGCTCCCTGCCACACCAGCCTGTCTCCGTTGCTAGCAAACTCTTCAAGACTCAGCCAATCTAAACCTTGCCTTGCAGATAACTATCTGAGAGCCCCAGTTCCCAAGTGCTGCCAACACATCTTCCTGCAGAATTTCAGAAATGATTAGGTTTGCTGCCTCCAAAGAGACAGAGCACATGCCAGCCTGTTAGGTTAACCTTGACTTCAATACACAATGCTGAGATTTTGTAATAGAAGAAGTTGTTTATTAGCGAAGAACAAAGATTTAAGTAACGCCAAGCAAGGGAAAAAAGCTTGATAGCTTTTTAAACATATATGTAAATGTGCTTTCATTGTCCTCTGCCAGCAATCCAGCCAGACAGACAGGTGAATCCCATTCCTTTGTCTAGAGTAAGCATATGATGTATACACTACCTCCCAAACCTATTTAAGAAAATATTTCCAGTACACATATATCATCTTTTGAATACAACCTGTACATGCATCACACAGTGATTTTCAGGATGTGGCCAGTTTACATATGGTACCGTACATGTCACCTTTTAGATACATGTTATGACAACAGTGTGTTGGGGGAAATGAGTGCATCAGGTCTGATATAGGTTACAGTATGGTGGTCCCTCAGCCAGTTGGCATTGATGGGCTCCTAGGGTCACAGTGTGCCCATAACTATGTTTCCTTATGTTCTGATGTTTATTTGGGGGGGGGGGAGTGTTTGGTGTCACCTTAACACCTTAACTTTTCTGAAATTTAAATAAAGCTACAAAGTTCTCAACATTTTTTCCCTATTAAGTTTTATTTATATTATAGTAGTATTCCGAATGTCCTTATCAGGATGGGGGGATGTTAGTGCCCAGCACAAACACAGAGGAAGAGACAGCCCCATTCCCAGGCTAACAAATATTTTGTCTGTGAATTCAGAAGACGTTGACATAATTTTTTAATGAACCTTATTACTGTTCTGACCTATGTGTTCTTTGCTCTTTCATGCAGTATCCTGGAGACAGTGTGGTAACTGGCCAGGGCCGGATTAATGGGAGACTGGCTTATGTCTTCAGTCAGGTATTCTTTTGCTTTGCGTCAGTTACATGTTGTGAGCTTGACCTTTCAAACTTGCTAACCTTTTGTAGATTTTGTCTAAATTGTTTGTCTTTTAGCATATCTAAATTATGTAAATTGTCCGTTGAGTTAATATTGTTCCAATATAACAGTGTGATAATGCACAACATTTTACAACACATGGCAGCAGGGTAATAGGAATGTTTTAACAATGTGTAGCAATGGATGAGGGGGCAGTTAGGCAAGGAGAGGCTCGCAGTGTTGATGATAAACTCATTTTGTGAGAGATGTGATCAGGAACATGGGTGGTGAGAATTTGGCCTAGAAGATGAGGAGACTGATGTTTGTAGAGGACAGGGAGCAAATGGGAATCTTTCAGGATGGGGGACCTGTTATCACCAATAGGTAAGAAGGCTTGATGGCGATACTTTAACAGACTGGAGTTTTGAAATGACTTGAGTTGGGAGTTTCAGTAATCAAGGCATTAATTCATGATCAAATGATTGAGCAGTGCATGGTGGGCTGGTGGCACGTACAAGATTTGACACTGATCCTGCAATGGGATCTGTGTGGATGGACCGCTAAACCTGCATGGAGCCCTGTCAAAATCAGTGGGGCACTATGAGTCACTGCAGTCTGCCTGCTCAAATCTGATTGCAGGCTCAGGCCTTGTGTTTGTTACAGAAGTCATAGCTGGAATTTGGGATTGAGGATCCTCAGGCAAACTTGATTGCTTTGCCGGTTAGAACAACAAAATTTGTTGACGGGACTACAGTAGATGGAATATTTGGATTTTTCCTTGAAAATATTTTTTTAATTGAGGTATAAAATACCAGCTTTTCGCCTCTGAGGCGGTATTTTGATTTTTTTTCTCATCGTTTAGGCAGCAGTTCTTACTGCTGTTTCCTTCTCAGACTTCATGGTACACCCTTATATCTTGAGATTCTTCAAGGCAGTCCTAAAGAAACCTCATAGGCAGCATCTTGTCTTAGTGGAATCTGTTGTAGTAATTTAGATGGAATAAGGGGACCCAAAGAGTCAAAGGTGTTAACATAACCCAGTTACTGCCCAACATTAAACAGTGATAAACAAAGTTCAGGGTTTGGTATGCAGAGACCTCAGCCTTCTTTGTATCAATGTAAACACACTATTAAAATCCTTTTAACCTGTAAACAGTTTAAGCATTTGAAATATGAAGTATTAAATAAGGCTTTTATTTTAGCAGCATTCCCTTTTCCCTTTCCCTTTAGCTGGAGAGTATTTAGAAAGAAGAAACCCCCTTTTTGACAGTGTCTTAAATGCTATTTAAAATGGTAATAACTGTCCTTTTTGGGCCAAGAGAAGAAGTTAGTTGAAATGGCCTGAAGTTGCTGCTGCTGTTAAAGTCCAATCTCATTTCCTAAGAAGACAAGACAAGCACACATGAGGGAGAGAAAAGAGAAGCAAAGATAGAAAATTGCAACTTTGGTCTCTGGAGTGAGTTGACTCTTGTTTGCAGCTTACTGCTGCAAAACATAGGCACAGCACATGGTCTTATAAGCCACTCTGAGACCTGGCAAACTTGTACCAGCATCGAGCTTTCATTTGCCCCTCTCTTATCACAGGTGTACAGACGCATTTTGGCTCATTGATTTTGTTGGTTCCACACTTTTTTTTGTTTACCAACCATGATCTTAACACAGTCCGTGAATTTATCAGTAGGCCTTTTTATTTGGACTAATGCAAGTCTTTCTGTCTCACTTTTGCACCTTTTTCCCATCAGTATTTGTTGTGATAGGTTATTGTGACATTTTATGAATTTACACTCACTTTTCAGAGTTGAGCTTGCAATTAGGGTGAATTATGTATCACAAGATAATCCCTCTCTTTTATGAACCAGTTTTGCCTAGGATCAGACATTTGTTCATAAAATTACAATTAAAAAAACAAAATCCTGATTTAGTTTTAAGCATGTAGAAAAAAGGAAAAGAAAAAGGTACTTAGTTATATTTTACCATTTGCAAATTTCTTATTCCAGAACTGGGATTTAGAAATTTTACTTGATTAAATATTACAATAAGTACAGTTAAGACTTTTAAATGTTAATGGAACTTAAGAGTTTACAGCTCACTTTGTTTGTCACTAAAACAAAACTTAAAACTGCTCCTGTTATATGTTTGTAAGATGTTTGAGAACAACCCAGTTCTTAATTACTTCGTTGGCTGTACATCCAGGATAGGTAAAGATGGAACCACCTCCCCATGGTTTTGTTTTGCACTGCTTACATAGTTAAACCTGTACATTTACACAAACTGAAAATTTTATACACCTAATGGTTAAAATAGATTACTTGGAGAACATTTTTAGCCCTGATGACATTTTTACCTAAGTGTGTTGCCTTCTTTAAAAAGAGCCAACGAAATGATTTTCTTTGGAACCATTTTTGCATTCATGAACTATTTGCAACACCCAAAGGAGGTAAAAATTCACCCTCTTTTTAGTCTGTAACAGACCTTGCCCACCTGTTTCGCCACCAATATTTGTGAGGACAACATGGCCATTGTAGCACTTCAGCCCATTATGGAGATATAACCTGCAACACTAGCACTGTGCTGTGTTACATGCACAAAACCGCTATAGTTATTGACATAAAAAACAAAACAGGAAAATAATATAGCAAATTGCTAAACCACAAAACAATCACAAAAAGGTTTGGTTCTGCAATAGTCCTTGGTTGTGGTGGTTTGAAATTTAATTTACAGTTAATGCAGATGGTGTTTTGTTAACAATGGGGAGAAGGAGGATTACCCATGGAGTTGTTTTAGTAAAGGTCTGCTTTAGCAACTTAATCTTTAATATTTAAAACACTTCATTATTGCCACTTTTCCCCCCTTAAAAATATCTTTTTATTAAACCTTCTAAATTATTACTAATTACAGGAACTACAAACCTTAAAATAAAAGAAAAAACCAAAACAAAGCATTTGTTTAAAATATTGTTTAAAAACCTGAACTTTAAAACAATTAACCCTTTTTTTTTTTAAAGTAAAAAACATTAACAGTTTACTTTGAGGGCTTATTTTAAACAAGTTTAACACATTGAAGTATTTTAAAACAAGCTTTGAAACCTTTGCTTGTTTGCCAAGATGCCCTCTTCTCAGCATGTTTTTAATCTTTTAGGCTTACCCAGGGACGGCAAAAATGTTGTATTAATTTAGATGGAATAAAGGGGCCCAAAGAGACAAAGGTGCTAACATAAGCCACTCACTGTCCAGCATTAAAGTGTGTCAAATAAAGTTCAGGGTTTGGTGTAAAGAGACCTCAGCCTGCTTAGAACCATGGCAAATACACCATTAAATATCCTTTTAACAATTGTTTTAAAGTTCGGGTTTTTTAAAACCATTTAGTGTCCTAAGAAGACAAAACAAGGCGAATGCACAAAAGAGAGAAAAAATAGTAAAGATAGAAAATTTCAGTTCTGTCTCTGGAGTTGACTCTAAGTTGCAATTTTACTGATGAAAAAACACAGGCACAGCACAGGTTCTTATGGCAAACTTGAACCAGCATCGGGCTTGTTAGGACATAGTTTTTAGTTGCCTCTTCCAGGTCACAGGCTTACAGCAGTGTTGCAAACTATAGTCTTATTAGACTCTTACTAGACAGAAGGACTAAGGAGAGGGCTAGGAAAGAAGAAAAAATAAGGTGGGCGGGAGAAAAGAACACATGGGATAGGGAAACAGTCGCACATCCCAGGTAGTGTTTGTGATTCAACTGGAGCTGGTGGAGGTGGCAAAGTCATTTAGGTTCCTTTGCTCTGGTCAGACACTTTTCAAACTTGGGACAAAAAATGTTCAGAGTCCCAATAAATGGTGGCAGCCATAATGGTGAAACTCACTCCAGTAGCCAGTTTTTGTCCCCAAAGCCTCTTTCTTTTAAAAAACCCAAAAAGGGGCAAAATATCCCCTACCCTCATTATTTTGTCTACCTAGTCAACCTAGTTTTCAACACCCATTTTGGCTCATTAATTTTTGGTTCCACGCTTTTCTTGTTTACCATTCATGGTGTCAACACAGTCCTTGAGTTATATTAGGAGGCCTTTTTTGTTTGGATTAATGCAGTCTTTCTGTCTCACTTTTGCACCTTTTCCAGTCAACATTTGTTGTGATAGGTGATTGTGACATCTCATGAATTTACACTCACTTTTCACAGCTAATCTCACAGTTAGGGTAAATTTGTAGGCCCAGTTATCACAAGTCTTAATCGAGTCATAAAAGCATTGACTAAACCTTAATTCATGTCTGTATTTGACAGTGAAGATAAACTATCACTGTAACAAGCCAGGCCTTTCTTGGTTATCCCCTCATGAGAGGATGTTACCCTGCAGGCTCCCAGCCTCAGTCCCTCGCCGTACTTCTCCAGCTCACTCTCGGGCTCAGAACACCTTTGTCATGGGGTAGTTGTTATACATTATTATACATGTCTCAAAGACATTAGCAGTGAAGTCCCATCTTGTAACTCAGACAGCTCTGTCTCAGCAGCCTTTTTCACTCTCAACTCTTCTATAGTCCCCAATCTTCCTTTAAACCGAGCGATCCTGGGCTTATCCCCATTGTGCTCTAAAGGTGGTCAAAGGTTCAAATGAAGCAATAACACAATCAGTGACTGCCTGCCCTGGGCTTAATAAAAGACTCATGTCCTTTCTGCATTGTTTCCCAGCTCCCCGACACACTTCTGGCTCCAGAGTCTCCATCTCATGCTGTCCATGCTTCCCTGCTTCTGGTCGCTCTCTCCTTTTTTCTTGCTCCCAAGCCTCCTTATATAGCTCCTGTTCCCAGGTGCTATCCCTCCTAAACAGGACCAGCCAGGGTGCATCTGTTCAGTCACAAGAGGACTGAGACCCTCTCCATTAATGGGGCTCAGTCACCCTGTGATAATTACGTTAGCCAGAACAGTCTTTGCTGTGCGAGCTTGGGCAAGTCACTTCTCTCTGTGCCTCTGTTTTCCCTTTCCCACTTTGTCTGATTTGTCTTATTTAGGTTGTAAGCTCTTTGGGGCAGGGGCCATATCTTGCTGTGTGTGTTTACATCTTGCTGTTTCCTAGTGCAATAGGGTCCTGATCACAGCTGGGGCCTCGAGGTGCTACTGTAATACAGACGGTAGTAAAAGAGGAAAAGATACTCTTGTTGAATGGGAGAGAAAATAAAAAGTAGGGGGGACACAGTACGTTCATTAATTATTTTTAATGTAAAGTTTAATGGTATAATACACATAAAATAGATGTCTGATGTGAGAAAAGTTGTATTTTTGAGGAAAAGCAAAGAGGCTGATTAATAATCAAGGTGGTGAGGAATGGAGATGGGAAAGCAAAATAAAATAGAATGGGAGGGGAACACAGGTGGAAATACAGTGGGATGAGTTTACTGTTCAGTAACAACCGTTCACATCAGGGTGAGGCAAGTTTTCAGGTTGATTAGAGAATTGTTTTCTACAATGAGGATACCACTGGAAAGCCTAGGCTGCATGAATCTCAGAATGCAAGGTCAGATTCTGATCCCCCATTAGTTATATGCCAGAGGAACTCTACTGTAGTTACTATTGATTTATACCAGCGTAACTGCGAGAGAGAATCAGGTCTCAAATGTATGACCCCAACATTATCTTGAAAAAACTAACTCAAGAATATAATTTCATTTGACAATTGAACTGTTTCTATGTGCAATTTTAAAATGTGTTTTTCTTCCAGGATTTTACTGTATTTGGAGGGAGTTTGTCCGGTGCTCATGCCCAAAAGATCTGCAAGGTAAACATTTTAGAGGAGAAAAGAGCAAGTTTCCAATGCCTCTCTGGCAATATGTTGTGCTACTGCCTTGAATAACCCGATCTGAGAATGGCTTGGACTCTGCTATATGTTGTTATCAAGTTGAAAGTTGCTGTTGCTGCTTTGGAGATCAACTGGTCCAGAAGAATATATCACTGCCCTTATTCAGCCCTTACCATCGTCTATTTTTGTACAATATTTATTTTCCTGGTCAGTTCCTAATATACTTTAAATTTATTATCCACTTCTCCCTTGTGCGTGTTTACCACATGGGGTCTAATTACATGATCATGCCATATTCATTGCATAGGCTGGGCAGTGAACACTGCAAGGCAGTATGTACATAGAAGATAAGGCAGGGAGTTCTTGCATTCAGCACGGGTTAGATGATTCACTGTGAGGCAGGGGACCCTCACTGAACACTGACTCACTGCATGTGAACCATTTAACTTGCATACAGAATGAGACCAAAGGTTGTAACTGATCATGTAATTGAAGACTATGATAATCCATACACCAAAGGGCAGAGTTAAGCTTACACAAGTGACTTTAATTGTGGCGTTCCCTGACTTTTGGGTGGTTCCCTTTGTAACTGTATGATTTTTGTGTGGAATATGTAGTGATTTTATTTTGTTGGAGATTTAGTGGGGCAAATGCACATTAGTAAGTTTAATTTACCTCTGGTGATTTTCAGCTTGAGCTGGGCTGGTAGTGATTGTTCATCTTGTGTAATCAGCAGTTTGTGTGTTTATCTCCAGATCATGGATCAGGCTGTCATGGTTGGGGCTCCTGTAATTGGGTTGAATGACTCTGGAGGAGCCCGTATCCAGGAAGGAGTAGAGTCTTTGGCTGGCTATGCTGATATCTTCTTGGTAAGTGGCCTATTAGATGAGATCTACTGATGAAGCACTATATAAGATTTATTATTATTATACAATGGATTTTTAAATTAGAGGAGAGGAAGGGACAATTTACTAAATATAATAAAATACCTTCTGAGTCACATTAAGGTCTAGATTCCCATGTATATGCTGGGGTGTAGGTCAGGAAAGCAGAACTTTCTTTAAATGAGACTTACTCCTGGATCTCTGCTCTCTAATGTGATACAGGTGGAGCTAGCCTAGCAGTTAAGGCTTTTTCCTAGCTTGGCAGTGCATGACGCTCCTTAATCATCATTGTGCACATCCTCACCTCTGACTGGGAATCTAGTCAGTTTCTTCTTGTTCGTAGTTATTGAATACAAACCTGGCAAGGAGTATTTTATAGCAGACACTCTTTCAAGTGCCTCTATAAACAGTAAAAGCAAAGAGATGCAGGAAGAGACATTCTACAATACATTAGAACCACAGCGAAGACCACGGTCAGGATAGGCACCTTACTCAATGAGGGGGGTAAAACAATAACAGAAAATGTGAAAATGGCAGAAGTGCTAAATGACTTTTTTGTTTTGGTTTTTACCAGAAAGGTTAGGAGTGATTGGATGTCTAACATAGTGAATGCCAGTGAAAATGAGGTACGATCAGAGGCTAAAATAGGGAAAGAAGAAGTTAAAAATTACATAGACAAGTTAGGTGTCTTCAAGTCACCAGGACCTGATGAAATACATCCTAGAATACTCAAGGAGCTGACTGAGATGATATTTAAGCCGTTAGCAATTATCTTTGAAAAGTGATGGAAGAAGGGAGAGATTCCAGAGGACTGGAAAAGGCCAAATATAGTGCCAATCTACAAAGAAGGGAATAAGGACAACCCGGGAAATTACAGAACAGTCAGCTTAACTTCAGTACCCGGAAAGATAATGGAGCATATAATCAAGCAATCAATTTGCAGATGCCTAGAAGATAATAAGGTGGTGATTAACAGTCAGCATGGATTTGTCAAGAACAAATCACGTCAAACCAACCTAATAGCTTTCTTTGATGGGGGAACAAGCCTTGTGGATGGAGGGGAAGCAGTAGATGTTGTATATCTTGACTTTAGTAAGGCTTCTGATACTGTCTCGCATGACCCTCTCGTAAGTAAACTAGGAAAATACTACCTAGATGGAGCTACTATAAGATGGATGCATAACTGGTTGAAAGACCGTTCCCAGAGAGTATCATCAGTTGTTCACAGTCAAGCTGGAAGGGCATATCAAGCGGCATCCCACAGGGATCAGTTCTGGGTCCGGTTTTGTTCATCTAAATCTTCATCAGTGATTTAGATAATGGCATATAGAGTACACTTATAAAGTTTGCAGACGATACCAAGCTGGGAGGGGTTGCAAGTGCTTTGGAGGATTAAAATTCAAAATGAGCTGGACAAACTGGAGAAATGATCTGAAGTAAATAGGATGAAATTCAGTAAGGACAAATGCAAAGTGCTCCACTTTGGAAGGAACAATCAGCTGCACACATACAAAATGGGAAATGACTGCATAGGAATAAGTACTGCAGAAAAGGATCTGGGTGTCATAGTGGATCACAAGCTAAATATGAGTCAACAGGAAAACACTGTTGTAAAAAAAAAAAAAAAAAGTAAACATCATTCTGGGGTGTATCAGCAGGAGTGTTGCAAGAAAGACACAAGAAGTAATTCTTCTGCTGTAGTCAGTGCTAATTACGCCTCAGCTGGAGTATTGTGTCCAGTTCTGGGCATCACATTTCAGGAAAGATGTGGACAAATTGGAAAAAGTCCAGAGGAGAACAACAAAAATGATTAAAGGTGTAGAAAACATGACCTGTGAGGGAAGATTGAAAAAATTGGATTTGTTTAGTCTGGAAAAGAGAAGACTGAGAGGGGATATGATAACAGTTTTCAAGTACATAAAAGGTTGTTACATGGAGAAGGAAGAGGAATTGTTGTTCTTAACCTCTGAGGATAGGACAAGAAGCAATAGGCTTAAATTGCAGCAAGGGAGGTTTAGGTTGGTCATTAGGAATAACTTCCTAACTGTCAGGGTGGTTAAGCACTGGAATAAATTGCCTAAGGAGGTTGTGGAATCTCCATCATTGGAGGTTTTTAAGGGCAGGTTAGACAAACACCTCTCACAAACGTTCTGGATAATACTTAGTCCTGCCATGAGTGCAAGGGGCTGGACTAGATGACCTCTCAAGGTCCCTTGCAGTCCTACAATTCTATAAGAGGGGTTTGAAGTAAATATGATGCAAGTACTTCCCATATCTGAAAATACCTGACAAGTTCAAATGAGAAACAAAAAATACAGCTTGAGAGAGTACCTCTTTATATTCAGTGGTATCTGAGTTAAACATGAAACCATTGAATGTACCACCACTATCAAAATGAAATTGCTGTGTACTATCAAACCAGATACCATTGAACATAAAATCATCATCAAGATGAAATTACAGCTTACAATGGGATTCTGTAAAAAGAACAGTTTATCATAACACAATTCAACACGAGATTGCAAATACTAATTGTAATCCACAGTGCCCATCGGAGTATTGAAAAGTATAAGAGCAGCTCATGATATGTCCTGTTCTGGATAGGCATGAATGCTGCCATCAAAAATACGTTATCAGTGTTAAATCCATAATCAGTACAGGAATTTAAATGTAACAAAAACCACTGATACGCTGAGATTCCTGATTGCCCTGGGTCCAGGGTTGGTGCAGATCTCTATTTCTAAGACCATAAGAATTGCCATTGGTGGGAAAGGCTCTGCCAACTCCCCACTGCTGAAGCCCATCTCCTCCTGCGGGAATGACTCTGGTATCTCCCCTCCGCTGGAGCATTTCCTCACCACAGGGAAAGACTTGCCGCAATGAAAGGTTCTGGAAAGGGGGAGGCAGCGGGGAAAGGCTCTGGCAGTGGGGAAAGCCTTTCCCTTCTGCCTGCCCCCACAAGACCCTTTCACTGACACACTGTAGTGTGGATGCAGCCTTCTTTTCACTGCAGCATATAGCCACAAATACCCTACACTCTGCTGATAGTGGTTAGTGCAGACGTAGCCTTAGAGTGGCAGGATTCAGTGTGTCCCCTTTTTTTTGTTTTATTTTTCCTCCTTTCTGTTACCTGCAGCTACATCCTGAGCCACCCACATACATACAGTGCTGTCCACTGTCTACTGCCACCATACCCCACCCAGTATAACCCACTCATCCACCCCTTCAATAGACATACTATAGGATAGGAGCCCTGCTTTTTGAAAGGCCTCATACAGTGTCTCAGAGCTGGGCTTCCTCGTGCAGACCTCGTATGCCAATTCAATTTTAGGCTTTTCATGCTCATTCAAATAATGAGAAATGTGGAAACCCAAAGCGTTTCTGCTGAAAGTGTTTCAGCAGAGCCCAGCTAGTGCCCCATGCCAATATGAAAATATTGCTGATGCTTTTTGAAGAGGCAAAAAGTTTTGACTTATGTAGTGGAGGGCTTGATGCCAGTATGGTGGTGGTGTAGGGAGAGGTTGTCAGTGGGGGAGGGTTGCTAGTGACTAAAACAGCTGGTCCTATAATGAAAGGTTGAGCTTTGTCCAGAATACAGGTGTGTGGATCCTGCATGCCAGAATTAAAAGAGAGGATGGCACAGAAAATTCTTATATCCATTCTTCACATCCAAAAAGGCTGTCTGCACTCTCTTTTGTCATTTCTTTATTGTAAAATTGAGTGTGTTTGAGAAAATATATGTTCCTCTCCTGCCTGTCATTGGGGATTCTTGTGGAATCTTTGTAAATCTTATGACTTGCTTTTTTCTTCCCTTTGATGTATGTCTATTGGAAGCTTTTGCAGGGATGTAAGAATCAGGAGATCTTTATTATAATTGGTTGCTTCTTTGCTCTTGCAGAGAAATGTTCTGTGCTCAGGAGTAGTCCCACAGATCTCCCTCATCATGGGTCCCTGTGCTGGTGGAGCAGTCTACTCGCCTGCTTTAACAGATTTCACATTCATGGTGAAGGTAAGTGTGACCCTAAGAACCCCTCAAAGCCAACTGGCAAAGGGTTCACTATTCTGTAACAGCAACTCCTAACAAGCTTGACAAATTCACTACACCTAGCACACTGCTTTCATAGTATTTGTCCATAAAGACTGTCATATGAGGTCTTTAATAAAAGCCACAATCACACAGGTCATTAATAGCATTGTGAAATGTACGTACAAATACTGTGTAAGACGGGATGTGTGTGTTTGAAAAAATATATAAAATATGTTCCTAAATGTCTGAATCAAGGCAGAGTTGACAAACAGGTTTCTGCCAGACAAAGGATATATTCACCTGTCTGCCCCGGTTCACATGTAAATTTAAGCATTGTAAGCCAACACAATGGAAGCCCCGTTTGCATACAAAGTCAGCACGAGGATGTGAAGTCACCATGCAGTCAGCACACCAATGAATAAGCCACAAAGATCATCTTGACTCTGGGGACAGACAATGACGTTGGGGAATATAAGGGAATGCAAAAAGACACCTATTTATCCTGCACCTGAGAAAGTAATCAGTTTGATTTACAGTCATGAAAATGGGATCCCAACCAGCCTTAGTTGGAAACTCTGCAAGCAAGTTTTGGGTGAGATTCATAGATTCTAAGGCCAAAGGGACCATTGTGATCACCTAGTTTGACCTCGTGTATAGCACAGGCCATAGAACTTCCCCAAAATAATTCCTAGAGCAGATCTTTTAGGTAAACGTCTAGTTTTCATTTAAAAATGGTGAGTGATGGAGAATCCACCATGACCCTTGGTAAATTGTTCCCATGATTAATTACTGTCAACTTTAAAAATATACTTCTTGTTTCCGATCTGTATTTCTCTAGCTTCAACTCCCAGTCATTGGATTGTGTTATACCTTTCTCTGCTAGACTGAAGAGCCCATCATGAAATATTTGTTCTTCATGTAGAAATAGACTGTAATCAAGTCACCCCTTCACCTTCTCTTTGTTAAACTAAATAGATTGAGCTCCTTGAGTCTGTCATTAGAAGGCATATTTTCTAATCCTTTAATCATTCTCATGGCTCTTCTCTGAAGCTTCTCCAATTTATCAATATCCTTCCTGACTTGTGAACACCTGAATTGGACACAATATTCCAGCAGTGGCTGAACCAGTCCAAATACAGAGATAAAATAACCTCTCTAGTCCTACTCAAGATTTCCCTGTTTATGTATCCCAGGACCTTATTAGGTATTTGGTCACAGCATCACACTGGGAACTCATGTTCAGCTGATTATCCACCAGGATCCCTAAATCTGTTTGAGTCACTGCTTCCCAGGATAACATTCCCCATCCTGTAAGTATGGCCTGTAGTCTTTGTTCCTAAATATATACAGTAGACCTCAGAGTTACAAACTGAACCAGTCAACCACACACCTCATTTGGAACCAGAAGCACACAATCAGGCAGCAGTAGAGACACACCCCACACACCCCCAAAAGGGGCAAATACAGTATGTAAACTACTAAAAAATATTAAATAGATTACATTTAAAAAAAAAAAGTCTTGACAAGGAAATGAGACTGTTCCTGCACTTGTTTGATTTAAAATAAGATGGTTAAAAGCAGCATTTTTCTTCTGAATAGTAAAGCTTCAGTGCTATATTAAGTCAATGTTCAGTTGTAAACTTTTGAAAGAATAACCATAACATTTTGTTCAGAGTTACCAACATTGCAGAGTTACGAACAACCTCCATTCCCGACGTGTTCATAACTCTGAGGTTCTACTATACATTTACATTTAGCTGTTAAAAAATGCATATCATTTGCTTGTGCCCAGTTTACCAAGCAATCTGGATCAAACTCTGTCAGTGACCTGTCTTCTTCATTATTTACCACTCCCCCAATTTCTGTCTCATCTGTAAACTTTATCAGTGAATGATATTTTCCTCCAGTTCATTGATTTAAAATGTTAAATAGTGTAGTGCCAAGGACCAATCCTTGTGGGATCCCACTGAAAACATACCTTCTTGATGACAATTCCCCATTTATAATTAAATGTTGAGACCTATCAGTTAGTCAGTTTATAATCATTTTAATGTGTAACATGTTCATTTTTTAATCCAAATGTCATGCTGTACCTAGTCAAATGCCTTGCAGAAAGCTAAGTATATTACATCAATGCTGTTATCTTTATCAACCAAACATGTAAACTCATCAAAAAAAATATCAAGTTACTTTGACAGGATGTGTTTCCCATAAGCGCAGATGATTTGCATTAATTACATTACCCTTCTTTGGTTCATCATTAATCAAGATCAGACTGCTTTTGGACAGATGGTTAGCATGTTAAAGTTTAGTCTCTAGAAAGCATATATTGATTTTGTTTTATATGTCATCCTTCTGCTTCCAGTATCCTTACGATCTCATAAATCTTAGCCTTTTGTGACAAACTTGTGTTTGTTTTCCCTATAAATCTATCTCAGTGCTGTGATGTTATATGGGAACTATTGTCAGTAAACCAAACAAGCTGGTGTGTACACTGTCCCCTTGTGAATAGCAAACTTGGTATTTCTGTGAGTAGGCACTGATGGGCTGGATATCACAGGGGAATACTTCAAAGCTCAGGGAGTGGGGTGCACCTACTGCTAACCTGCAAAGAAAAGTGAGGTCTAGCATTGCCCTCAGGACATTGCTTGGGTAGCTAGCAGGCTGTTGTTGTCAGGCAGCTGACACCCAGTTAAGCACCATCAAGTCTCACACTGGAGGCAGGGCGGGCAACAAAGTTACTCACAGTCTTGGGCACCCTGAAAGAGCACCGCAGTGGGAATACAGCATCTGTTGATAACATGGAGCAATCTCATCTAGATTTAGAATCATGGATGTGCTTTCATCTTTGGAACACCTTAGGAATTAGAATCCCCTACAGAAACTTCATTCATACAAGAGCTGCTAGCAATGGCGTTATGCCATATTTTAAATAAAGAATACTTGAATATTTTCCCCAAAAAGCAGTTTTATGCTTATTTTTTTGCATTGGAAATATACTGTCTTCCTTGGGTCTGTTGGATGTAGATTGAGAGCTTTCGCAGCCCTTAAATAAAGGGGTTGGGATGCTGAATATTTAACAAAGAAAGTTTTTTCCCCTAAAATAGCTATATAATTCAGAGGTTTAAACAGTCTAAATAACAATCATTTCCCCCGCTCAATCAGTTGTACCAATTTTTCTAAGGGAAACAAGTTCTGAGTATTTTTACATTAAGAAAAAAAACAGAAGAAGGAACTTTAAAAAACTTTCCAGTTTCCATCATATACAGTAACTCCTCACTTAACATCGTCCCTATTAACATTGTTTTGTTGTTACATTGCTGATCTATTAGATAACATGCTCGATTAAAGTTGCACAATGCTCCCTTATAACGTTGTTTGGCCTCCTGCTTTGTCCACTGCTTGCAGGATTCTCTGGAAGAGCAGCCCATCTTCATAGGGGCTTGGAACCAGGGTGGGCCAGCAGCCCCCCTATTAGTGCCCCTAAGTTCCCTGTGCTGGGCAGTTCAGGTGTCCCTCCCACTGCTGCCCTGCTTCTCCTGCCCTCTGCCTTGGAGCTGCTCCTGGGAGCCTCCTGCTTTCTGTGGAGGGGGGAAGAATTGTGCTGATGTCAGGGTGTCCTCTTCCCCCCCGCTCCTCCACAGAGGAGGTGAGGAGGGACACGACAGGGCTCAGGAGGGAGGGAGTTTGCTGGAAACTGCTGTTCTACTTAAAAGGGCAGCGTACTTAAAGGGACAATGCTCGTCTCTGTTTCTCTCACACGCGCACACACAGTGTGTGTCTCTGTCGCACACACATGGAATCTTCTCAGGCTGGTGGCAACTCACTGACTGAAGCAAGGCCAGGGAAGAGGCAGCTATTTGGGTGGGGTCTGCTGGGGTTGGGTTGGAGGAGGTGGGGAAGGAGAGAGATGATCTCCCAAGCTTTCCTCTGTATTTCCAGAAGCAGAATTTTGGCCCTGTAAAGGGCTGCAGACAGACACTTGTTATGGGAGTTGGTTACATCTAAGATTACCAGTAACTGAAAGCTATTAAAGAAAAAATGTACTGTCTCTTCTGTTGGTGTGCTTTCTGCATTTGACTATACAAGAGACATATTGGAGCTGGCTATACACATATACAGAATTAGGCAGTTTTTCTAGCTGAAACTTTTGTGTGGCTTTCACAGAAAAAGTAGGTATTTTACTCTTCCAAAATCTCCTAGTCTAGTACTGACAAAACTTTATTTAGCTTAGTTTGGGACATAAAATAATTGCACTGTTGATGCAATTGTGTGTAAACCAGAATGAACTTTTGTCCCAAAATTATTTTTCTGCATACGCTGAGAAAGAAACTGTGCAGACAGGTAAATACATCAAGAATAAAAGATGTGGGAAAATGCCAAAACTGTAGAGGCACTGGAGTGCCTTTGGATTAGGGATGGGTTTTGTTTTTCACTTAGTCAGGAATTCAGTCTCAGGCTTCATTCTCTGTCTTTAGAGAAAAATGCAGAGTACTCTATCCAAATTAACAACACACAATCTGTGGGAAATGGTTACATTTTCTGGGGATTTTCAACTAAAATATGTTGCTTAATTAATCTTGACTCTAAAAAAACGGGACCTTGAAGAAATTTCTTCTCTGTTTCACCTTTTTTCATATCCCTTTAGGGAAAGTATGAGAGAGGAAGAAAATCACCTATATTTTTCTATCAGTGAAGTGCTGTTGCAGCTTGGAACTCACACTTCACAGTCTCCTTTTTCAGGACACATCCTATCTGTTCATCACTGGCCCTGATGTAGTCAAGTCGGTTACCAATGAAGATGTTACCCAGGAACAGCTTGGGGGAGCAAAGACACACACTGCAGTATCAGGTGAGAGCTGATGATTTTACTTCGTTAGCGTATGATCCAGTTTTCCAAACTGAATGAATCAGCAGTTTCAGCATAGATGTTAGAACTACTTTTTCTCACTAGGAGCCCCCATGTGAAATTCTTCACTAAAGGTTATGGGGTTTGAGGCACTGGATTTTGGGCACTGAATAATAGTAATTATTTTTGCACTTTGTAGTATATCCATGGAATAACAACTACTAGAAGTGCATTGAAGGTTTTAAGCAAGAATAATATGATGTTTTCACACATGAGGGGGAGTTTGTATATATTTTCAAGCCTTTTAAGTCATTTTAACTCAAGACTATAGTGTTTTACTGCATTATGGTAGCAAACCTGTGGCTGAATTTGCCATCCCTTTCCAGCATTTCTTTTCATTCCCTTCTAATGCTTCTCTTGCTCTTTTGGAACAAAGTTACCTATGCGACTTCTTGACTTGGAGATGACTTTAAAAAAAAAAAGAGAGAGAGACTAAACAAAATCTGACTAGCAGGAGATGTATGGCTGTGAAAGTCTACTTTTTTGTTTAAAGAAAGAATGCTGAAACAAAAAAGAAATGTTGCCATAGTTACAGTTGAAGCTAGTTCTTCATTTTAGGCTTAATTTTGTCCCCCTTTCTAGCTTTGAGAAAACTGAATTAAACCCATGTGAACATGTCTGTGTGAGATGATGCTAGAGTTAGGTATTTTAAGGGAAGCTAAGGGGATGTTGGACAAAGTAATTTTTGGGAGGTGTGGTTATTAATATTTTAATAAAATTATCCATTCTTAGAAATTGTCAAGTCTCAGAAGCCTTTTTCTGGCTCATATCTCAGCAAAGACTTGGCATAGCTCCAAAACTGTCTTATTCTGTTGGCCTCTGTGAGGACTGGTGCCTTTAGCTAATTTAGTGGAGTTGGTTTGGTCAATCATTTACTTACTAAAAGTAAGTCTGTGTGAACACTCTGCATCCCTGAATGGGGCCCAGACAGGCCTCATGGCCTTGTAGACTTTATAAGGCTCAGATCAGAGTAGGCTGTCCATTTGCAGAGGAAGGGGAATGTTAAGCATAGGAAGGAGGGAATGTGGTATGCATGGAATGTGAGGAAAGGGGTATATAGGGGTGCTTATGGGTATCACTGCAGACATTTACCATTTCTACTGCATCCATCGCTGTAGTATCTAGGCATTAAATACACCAACAAAGCGTGAGGAGCAGTATCAATTGGTGTCTGGGAATGGACAACTTTTTCCACACCTCAGTAGTCTTTCCCATGAGTAGGAATATTCATAGGACACTTGAAGATGAAATGGAGATTACATACCTGTAACTGGAGTTCAAGATGAACTCTACATAGTCACACTTCCCCAACTACCTTTCCCCACTTCCTCACAGTCCTGCTTACCAAAGAACCTAGGATTAAAGAGGAGAAGGAACTGCGGGGGATGGAGCACTCATGCCCCTATATATCCTTGCTATGCAATGTTCTGTGTTCACTATGAGGCCGAGGAAAGCGCACGAGTAACTGCTGGCAAGAGTTCTACCATTCAGGCTGTACTGGTCAAAGCCTGGCATGAGTGTACGTGCAGAGTCCATCTCAAAGAACTCTGATTACAGGTGAGTAACCTTCATTTGGGTCTAATACAACATCCTGGCGTCTAACCACAATGGGCTTCAAAAAGTAGTAAAGCTATTTTTTAAAATACAAAGATAAGGAGAGCTATCCAGAGCTGTCAAGGAGGAAGATTGACATGCTTAGATGCTTCTCAGACACTTCAGCCTTACTGGAGTTGAAAACTTGATGGCTCTGCTGGCTTCAAAAATGTTGATATGGTTGATGACTTCATTGACGTGTGTTAGAAAATCCAAATGGAAGCCTTGTAAAGTAGTATTATTTTGGCTTTTTTCTCCAGGGGTCGCACATAGAGCCTTTGAGAATGATGTAGATGCTTTGCTCAATCTCAGGGAGTTCTTTAATTACCTACCTCTCAGTAACCGTGATCCAGCCCCAGTTCGCAAATGCCATGATCCTAGGTAAGTGAGGGGCTTGCACATGATCTCTCAGACGTTGATGTCAGTTTAATGTCATGTGTTTTTCTGGCAGTGTGAATACAAGGAAATGAGCATCTTGCAGCTGGACTTCTGATTTTGGCCTTCTTCACTGATTAATTCCCTCTTCCAACATGTATGTGCGGACTTGTTTAGGAAGTTTTATATGTATACTTTGTTTAGCAGTTTTATAAATCATTGTCCCTTAGCTACCAGAAATACAGTATTAACCATTACAAAAATGAACTGATCAGTCACTGTTTACAGATTCATCCTGTGTTCCTGTCAGGCAGGAATAAGTTATAGGACAAACCTTTTTACCCAGAAACAATATCTCCAGGATGATGTGTTTTCTTAAACAGGAGGACATTTCTGCCTTTTCTGATATTAACAAACCAAGAGAGTCTATTATACTGATTAATATTCTGAGAAGTTTGTCACATGTTGTTTGTAGTCTTTTGCCATGTATGAACTCGATGAGTAAATTTTCCATATCAGTAGAATCCCATGTGGATTTTGTTTTTTTTAAACAATTACTCTAATATTGGGCAATTTATTTTTTTCTGTGAGAGGCTACCAATAATCTTGCAGCTACTAACAGATGAGAGCTTAATTCTCTATTTCCTAGACTGGGATCCATTTCCACTAGCAAGCCTCAGAAGGATTACCACATGATCTGTGTAATAAATGTTCAATAGTTTGTAATATGAGGTTATGAACTGCATCTCAGTGCTCTAATAATTTGACATGTACAACATATATGCATAAAATAACCTTTTTTACCAGAAATTTCTCCAACATTTCTTGCCATCCATATTTTTTAATATTTGCTATTCAATGGGTACACCAACATCTTAAATTAATTTTCTCATATAGTGCTATGAATCAAGATCGCTGGTCTTTTTCCCCCAAATCTAAGCCCATTTCTCTGAGGTAATATGTCTGCCTAAATCCTTGTCCTGTTATATATACGGATATTTTCTTGCAAGGAAAATTGTCAGTAAATGCTATTAAAATTAGTTTTCTCTATAAAAGTTTATTTACAGAGCTGAGAAATATAGGGTTTTATTCTATCCTCATTGAAGTCAGTGAAAAAGCTCCAATTGACTAGCTTTGATCAGGGCCATAATACCTAAATTGAAAGTACTCATCTCATGGGAAAGCAGGCCAATAAAAATTGGTGTTGTTTTCTAAAGGAGTTAGAAGACTCTCTCTTTAGTAAACAATCAGTCAGCCATGAATATTCCATTTCTCTTCCACTCTGAATAACTCTAGTTCATTGTTTGTGTTAAAGTCAGGACTATAGGCAAAAACTAAAGGGAGGCTGTCACTGCCTCTTGGTGCGATCTTTCGAGGAGTCTCAGCCGCTCTTCACTGAACTTCCTTAGTTTATCTTCAATCCGGTCCCTAACTGGACCCTCAATCTAATTAAGTCTATCAGCCCTCCAATTGGAGGGCTGGCAGTCTCCCTTACTCTGCTGGCTGTTTTCTTGGTGCGGGGCTGTTTTCTTTGTTATCCTTGGCCTTTCTGCGTCCCTTTCCTTCTCTGTACTCTCCCCTTTATAGCAGGTCTTGTTTACTCTGTTGGTTGCAGCTGTGGGTGCCTGCCTCCATGATTGGCAGTTCTGGCAGCTGCATGGGGGATGTGATCAAGCTGCTTGCTTGTAAACAGGAAGAACTGTTCTCCCCCTCTGTCTACGCTCAGTATGAGGTTTATAGACCCCCATTACAGAGGCCCTTGCCAAAGGGTGCCTACAGATTTCTGGAGGTGTAATTTTATTAATCCTTGATAACCTAGAAATGTTACTGCAATTTTCTTGGTCAATAAAAACTAGTATTTGCCTAGATTAGAGTGCCTCAACCAACAACTGCCTACAGTTGGCTGGTTTGATAGTACCATATTACATTTGGAGCAGCTGGTCCATTCTGCATAGTGGGTCAGTAGAAAGCTGCACCCATTCTCAGCCTTCTCTTACTTGTATAATTCTAACAGCGTCCTCTGGATAACTGCTGGAGTTTTATGATTTGAAGAAGGCTTTGAAACAAGACCAGTATCCTGGGCTAAAAGTTCGTTTTATTGATGGCTATTCTCTCTCACCAAGAGACTGTGGTATTCCTCCAGCACTCCAGAGCTCTGTGTATTTCCTGGAGTGATGGTTTGATGTTTCCATTGTACAGATCCTCTAGGTTACTTGAGATTGGATTCTAAGTATCTTGCAGAATTTTTTACCCATTTATACCCAAACATTTTCTGACAATTGATATCTCTGAGTCTGTTAAATGTATATCTTATTTTAGTTTTAGCATGATTTAATTAAAACCAGTTGCTTTCTTCAAATTAAGGATTTCTTTAGATAATCATTTTAGGGAAACATTTGGGTAAAATATAACAGCCACATGACAAGCTATTTTACTGTGTATTCCTGCCAGTTTTATTCCATTAATAAATGAATTCTCCCTTGAGCAAAAGACTTTGCGGCCAGTGGAGAAAGCAAAGGAGAGTAGTCCCTTCCCCCCCGTCCCCACCCCCTTGCATAACTCAGACAGGAACATCGTCAGCCCATGGATTTGCATTACTGCTTTAGGGCTGATATAAAGAGGAGTAATGTTATTTATTTTAATTTAGACAGGTTGACTAGAGCTTTGTATGGTTACAGGCAACTTTTTCCTCACCGGTGATTCTCTCCCTTCCCCTTCCCACCCTCCAACTGTGTCCAGCCCAGTGATTGGGGAGACAAAAATGAGAAGACTTCTCCCCTTTCCCTTGAAACATGTTCTCCTGCTGCTGCTCCTTCCCACTTAATACTTCCAAAACCAAACTATTTTCAGTCTCCCCGCACCCTACTGTCTCTTGGTAGCAGCTGGCTCCTGTGTTACTGTGGCCAGCAGAGCCCGCAGCAGACGGAAGATATACAGGTCCTGTAGTCCTGCAAGAAGCCCCCCCTCCGCTGTTCTACATCTTAATGCACAAGTAACCAGGTTAAAACTAAGGAATTTTTTTCTCTGTGTTTGGAAGGCTTGGCTGAAGATGCCAGCATACAGATAGTCTTGCCAAGCAGACCCCAATGGGAGGAGTTACAGGTGTATGTCTTCTGTATGGAAATTAATCTCCTTTTGTGCATACTCATGTCATTTTTAATTACTTTGCATTTTGTCTGAAGTAACCGCTTCGTTCCTGAGCTGGACACAGTTGTCCCAATGGAGTCTACTAAAGCCTATGATATGGTCGACATTGTACATTCGGTAAGCCTTCTGTTCTAAAAAAAAAGTATTTGTGACAAATTATTAAATGGCTCAAAATGCTGGAAGCAAACTAACAGAATGCCACAGGAGACCTACTTACAGTTAACTCTGTCTTCACAGTAGCCATTCAGATAATTCTTTCTCCATGCATTGATCATAAATCCAGAGGTAACAAAAATTGCAAAAATAAGGAATCTAATGTATGAAAGGAATTTTAGATTTGGGATTTGTCTTTAGGACTCATTTTCCTCTTTCAAATGTTCATCCATCACATAGAAGGAAGACAGTATTGTTCAGGTTTCTTTTCTTAAAAAGTGGTTGACAGTCCCCAGATAAAAAACTGGAAAATAGTACACCTTACTGCACTTATCTTTTTATTTCTCTTAAGTGTTTAAATAATGCTGTGTGTTTTACTGTTTTCCTTAATTTAAAGGGAAACAAACTTTATTTGGTGATTCCAATCTATTCGTAGAAATTTGAATTAAAAGAATTTTATTAAGTTTACAAAGTCAAGCACTCAGAAGTTTGGAAATACCAGAATTAAAGTTGCATGGAATGAGGTACAGGTGTCCTGTGGAAAAAAATAGTATGTGATGTGATGTGATATAATGCAGATGTAGCATTAAGGTTACTTGAGCAATATTCATACTGGAGTTTTGTAACTTTTTTAGTGCTTTATTTTGCAGTCTTAATGTTCTTAACATATTTTTCACGTTTAACAAAAAAATAAATAAAGCGATTTGTTACAATCTCCCCTGCAAGTCATCATCAGGGTTTGAATTTTGCACCTCCAGATTCATGGCACAGAGCTCTACCACTTGAGTTAAATGTTTGCTGTAGTATGCTGTTATCCTCTGTGGACCAGCCACAAGGAGATAGTGTGCAACACACTGAAGCAGTGGGTTTTATGTACAAGAATAGCTCAACTGTACTGGCAGCGTGCCTTGGCACGTAGATTTTCAGATTTTCTGAGAGGCAGTTTAGAAAAAGAGGTGTGAATTGGCTCTTCCATATTAGGGTATAGTCTCAGGTTTGACAGAAGTGACATTGTCCACTCTCTAATGAGCCTGTAAAATAGGGGGTGAGGCTGATATTTGCCTGCCTGCTAAAGTAGAGTGTATGTGCATGGACTTATTAATATTGGTCTGTGGAAAAGCTGAAACCGCAGAAATCATGTTCTAATTCAGGGGTTCTCAAACTGGAGGTCTGAACCCCTCAGGAGGTCACGAGGTTATTACGTGGGGGGTCACGAGCTGTCAGCCTCCACCCCAAACTCCTCTTTGCCTCCAGCATTTATAATGGAGTTAAATATATAAAAACATGTTTTTAATTTTTGGGGGCGGGGGTCGCACTCAGAGGCTTGCTATGTAAAAGGGGTCACCAGTACAAAAGTTTGAGAACCACTGGTCTAATGGCTCCCAGCATTTTCCTCTAATCAAATAGTATTCTGATGGGGGAAAGCTTGAGTAACAGGATGCATTTTTATCTGGCAGTTCAGCTGTGGGGTGCTGCTTCAGAATAGTGCCAGAGGCTCAGTGGGGTCTGGGAGCATGTTCAGTGTGGGTGGAATGTTCTGAATATTAAGGCACAAACCTCATCACATTCTGCTGCTAGAGCTAAAAGCTTGGCCACGTGGGGTGAATTGTCATGGGGGTAAGCAAAGGACTTATCCTCCTGCCAAAATTCAAGCACCTGCTCCAAAAGAGAGGATGGGATTTTCACAAGTGCCTATGTGAGTTAGAGAGAAAAGTCCAACTAATTTTCAATAGGACTTGTGCTCCTAGGCCAGGTGCTGCTGAAAATCCCACCCTGAGGCACAGAGCTGTTTAAAATATGGTCACATATTTTTGCATTATTATTAGCTGTCTGTCCTTTACCATGTACTCAGAAATAGCTGAACTGTTTTTACTTAAACTTAACAAAACATTCTGAGGCAGAGATCAAGCATGGAAAACTGCAGCCTGAATGATTGGTAGGCAAAGTTATTGTAAGCAACTGAAAACAGGGGGTCATGATAAAGTGTTAGGAACCCATCATATAGGTATCACTACGGCGGTGGGGCACAGAAGGTAATTGGGCTATGAGGGAGGTTTGAAGAACCTTCCTTGCCTGTCCCTGTAGGTGATAAAAGCAGAGCATGGCTGAGAATTGCTTTTCAGGGAGACAGCCCTGTCTTGTTTCTCTTACTGTCTCAGTTAGATAGATGCCATTGACATAGTATGTGCTGCTTCTGTGCAAATAAAATCAAGTCCCAGTTCTGCTCTGTTATGAGCCTCTTACATCCTGTGCAATCCCAATTACTTTGATGGAATTACACAGATTGCTTGTCAGGGGAGAGCATGATGCACTGATCCTCACAGATTAAGCAAAATGCTTTGAATTCATCTGAGTTAAGTATTAATGTGTTGCAAATTAGAAAAGTGCCCTTATTACAGCGGAATCCTTTGAAAGGTTTGTTTTGGTGTCATGCTGAAGGAGCACCCTGATAGAATATATTCAAAAGTAAATGCAGCATCAAAAACATATTGACATATGCATTTGTAAAGAAGAGAGATTTATTTTTTAAAACCTTCTAATTCCCAAGCAGTTTTTTTTTCCTCTCTCTGTAACATTGAGATTGTTGTAGCTCCCAGCATCTACCCCTGAGGATTCTGTCCAAATCTCATTCTTGCAGATTGTTGACGAGAGGGAATTCTTTGAAATCATGCCCTCCTATGCCAGGAACATCATTGTTGGATTTGCAAGGATGAATGGAAGAACTGTTGGAATACTGGGTAATCAACCCAAAGTGGCATCAGGTAGGAACTAGGTGCCTGGTGCTGGGAATATATATTTCTAACAAAAGGGTGTTTGTAAGCTGCCTGCTAATTGTGTTTTGTTTATTATGCACATTGTGAGGACATATGTCACCATAGTAACTAGGTGTACTTTGAGTGTCTAAAAGTTGGGTCTATGATTCATTTTCCCCTAAAAGTTTAATAGTAGAATAGGTTTTGTGGTAGGACTAGCATTTTATGTCACATATTAATGATCTGGAAAAGCAGGATAAACAGTGGCAAAATTTCCAGATTATGAGCCTGAATAATTTTGTGTCAAGATTAGAGAAACCAATGAAAAACTTCAGTGGGACTAAGCAAAACTAGTTAGACGGGCAGCATAGCATGATGACAGATAAAATTCCATGTTGACCAGTGTAAAATGATTTATATTGTCTGGAATAAAAACTATTCTCAACTGCTACCACTCAGAAAAGACAACTAGTATCTTTCTGGTCAGCTCAGTGAAAACCTCTGCTCAATGTGCAGCTAAGGATGCATAATAAATGAGAAGATACTACTGAAAGAATTCTAAATCCATACTATAAATCAGTAGTACCTCATCACATGGAATATAGTGTTTGGCTTCTTAGCCAAACAGACACAGCTAGGATTGCCAACCCTCCTGCTTTTGCCGGGAGTCTCCTGGAATAACGCTTTATCTCCTGGAGGCTACCTCAGCCAAACCGGGAGATTTTGGGCACTAAAAGTCCGGTGGTGCAGCAGAGCTAAAGCAGGCTCCCTACCTGCCTTAGTTCCACGCCACTCCCAGAAGCAGTCGGCATGTCCCTGAGGCCCTGGGGGAGGGTTTCCTCCCAGAACCCACACCCCATCCTACACCCCAGCCCAAAGCACGCACCCTGCACCCCCTCCTGCACCCAAACGCCCTCCCAGAGCCCGCACCCACTCCTGGACTCCAACCCCCTGCCCTGTATCACCAGCCTGGTGAAAATGAGTGAAGGTGGGGAAGAGCGAACAAAGGAGGCAGGGAGGATGGAGTGAGTGGGGGGCGGGGCCTCAGTGAAGGAGCAGGAGACCGGCCTGGCCTTCGGAAGGGGTAGGGCATAGGTCTTTGGCTGTGCGCGATTAGACAGTTGGCAACCCTAGACACAGCTGAAAGAGAGGATTCACAGGCAGCCAGCGAGAATGACTAGGGACACAGAAAAACTGCCATCTGAAGAATGAAAAGATTAGAACAATTTCGTTTAGCAAGATGACGAATCTGAGGGACATGATAAAGTTATATCAGATAAACAGTATGGAGAGGGCAGTTCAGGTGCTTCTAGTCCTCTTTTCTCACAGTAAACAAAAATGGGAGCATTCAGTGAAATCAATAACCAGAAAACTGAAATCTGATAAATGTAGTGCTTTTTTACATAACACACAACTAGCCTGTGGAGCTTATTGCCATTATAGCTATATATAATTAATTGAGGTCAAGAGCTTAACAGACTTTAAACATTTTGTTTGATAATAAGCACATCTGAAGTTACCATAGTAAGGATTCTTTTTAAAAGATGAAAAAATGTTGAAAGGCTATAAACTCTTGGGTTTCAGGGCATACATTAATCTGTAACTAACTGATGGGGATTAGCCCTTATTTCCCTTGCATATTTCTCTGAATCTCTCTAGTACTAGCCATAGGTTACTGTTACTGGATTAGAGAGAACCTTGGTCTGAGCTGGTATGGGAATTCTTAAGTTACTTTGAAGGGAGTTTTGTTCCCTGTATTAAATGAAGTTGTCTCTATGTGGTAAATTACATTTGAGACAATTAGATGGTCGTATGGCTACCCATGGTGGTTCTTTTTCTGAAGAACAACTTGATCAAATACAAACATTTGCTAAGTTAAATTGCTATCATACTGTTACCTGAGAAAATTAGCAGGTTTTACTGCTATTTTGCTTTTGATTCAATAGTTTTAATTTTGGCAAAGATGTTTAAAAGCTCAAGGCTATCTCTGTTCTGTATCAGTTTTGTATAGTTAAATAAAATATATAAATTTTATTTGTTTTTTGGCATGGAAACAGAAAGAGAAACTTCTTGGAGTGTTTTAGAAGGAGCAAAGACATAATAGCAGAGCTGGTCTTAGGAAAGAACCTTGGATCAAGTGATCACAGGTTGATTGAATTTAAATTAAATGGTAGGATAATTAAAACAAGGTCATCAACTATGGTTTTTAATTTCAAAGGGCAGACTTTCAGAGATTAAGGGAATTAGTTAACGAAGTCCGCTGGACTGAAGAGCTCAAGGACTTGGAATTTCTTCAAATCAATTATACAAAAACTATCTGAAATTTTCATCCCAAGAAAGGGGGAAAAACTTGAAGGGAAAGGCTCCAGGCCCAGCTGGATGAATAACCACCTCAAAAAGGTTATTAGAAGTAGGCAGAGAGCCAATAGGGAATGCACAGGGGGGTTGATTAGCAAACATCATGGAGGTTAGCAATTCTCACTTTATTCCTACATTTTCTAAAGTCAAGCTGCATTAGCTGTTGCCAAGGAAATTAAAATAAATAATATTTTTTTTAGTTATATAAATAAACAGAATAAAGAAGGATGAGGTTGGGCTGCTATGCAGTGTGAATGGGAAGGGGATAAAACTAAAAACTAAAATGAATACTTTGCCTCAGTTTTCAATAATGATGATAAATGTGGAATATGTATATGGATGCAATACGGCTGATGGAAATGAGCATCTAGAAATGAAAATGACCACATCTGAGGTAGAAGAAAAATTTAGAGCTTAATGCACTCAAATCGAGGTGGGGACTAAATAACTTCCATCCTAGAATACTGAAAGAACGGGCACATGAGATTGTTAGTCCAGTAGCAAGGATTTTTAATAAATGTATTATTTGGGGGTAGAACCATGTGACTGGAGAATAGCTAACATCATACCTCTATTTAAGAAAGAAAAGAAGAGTGATCTGGGCAATTGCAGACCTGTTAGTCTGACCTCAGTAGTATGCAAGGTTTTAGAGCAAATTGTGAAGGCAGAAATAAATAACATCATAGAGGTAAATGGTAAAAGGGATGTAATGCGACATGGTTTCACCAAAGGTCAATCATGCTAGACTAACTTGAGTTCCTTCTTTGAGAAACTGACTGACTTTTTTTTTTTTTTTAGATAAAGGAAGTGCAGTATATGTAATATACCTGGACTTCAGTAAAGCATTTGACATGGGACCCCAGGGGAAATTATTAGTTAAATTAGGGAAGATGGGGATCAGTAAAAGCATTGTAAGATGGAGAAGGAATTGGCTAAAAAGGAGAAGACAATGGGTTATGCTGAGAGGTGAACTATTGGGCTGGAGGGGAGTTATTAGTGGAGTTCCTCAAGGATCGGTCTTGAGACCAATCTTATTCAATATTTTTATTAAAGACCTTGGTTCAAAAAAGTATGAGTGTACTAATGAAATTGGGTTATGAAACAAAGTTGGGAGGCATCGTCAATGCAGAGGAGGATCAGAGTATTATACAGGAAGATCTGGATAACCTTGAAGACTGGAGTGATAGAAATGGAATGAAATTAAATAGTACAAAGAGCAGGGTCATGCACTTAGGGTCCAATAATAAGAATTTGTGCTACATCAGCTGGAAGTGACAGAGGATGCGCGAGACCTGGGTGTGAGAATCCATCATAGGGTAACTAGGAGCACCAATATGAGGCTGTAAAAAGGCAAATGTCCTCTTAGGATGTATCAGATGAGGCATTTCCAGTAGAGAGAGAGACTTATTAATACCTTTGTACAAGACACGGATAAGACCTCATCTGGAATACAGTGTACCGTTCTGGTCACCCATGTTCAAGAAAGTTTAATTTCAAGTGGAACAGGTGCAGAGAAGACTTATTAGGATGATCAGGGTAATGGAGAGTCTGTCTTATTAGAGGAGACTGGAAGATCTTGACTTGTTTAGTGTAACAATAAATACATTAGAGGGGTAAATACCAGGGAGGGTGAAAAGCTTTAAGCTAAAGGACAGTGTTGGCACAAGAACAAATGGATATAAACTGGCCAGAACAAATTCAGGCTGGAAATTGGAAGAAGGTTTCTAGCCCTCAGAGGGGTGAGGTTCTGGAACAGCCTCTTAATAGGAGTTGTGCAGACAAACAACTTAATTAGTTTTGAGAGAGATCTGGACAAATTTTTGAGTACAGTTGTTTGACGGAGTTATGTGTGAAGTGGAGGTTAAGGCTCAACAGTTGTAGGGCTCATTTCTGGTTTATATCTTATGTTCCTAAAGTTCAAGCTTCAGGGTTTCAGCTGGCTACATGCAGAGGTCAGGAAGGGATCTTCTCCCCCTTGCCCTCTGTATTCTGGGAGATTTTTTATCTCCTTTCTGTGAAGCATCAGGTATGATCATGATTGGAGATGGGACTCTGCATGGGGTGGGCTAGGGCTCTCAGATGGTACCTAGCATTCTCTCTCGGGTGCTTGGCTTGACTGGTTCTTGCTCACGTGCCCAGGATTTAACTGATTGCCATATGTGGGGTTGGGAAGGAATTTTCCTCCAGGTCAGATTGGCAGTGACCTTGGGGGAGTTTCACCTTCCTCTGTAGCATGTGAGCATGGGGCACTTGTCAGAATTATCTGGATATAATTAATGGACCACTTCACCTGGAATGGTCCCTTAGACTGTATCTAACTACTTATGCTAAACTATCAGTTTGATTTTGTATTTAGCTGTGACACCGAGTGCCATTCCCAGGCCTGAAGACAAGTGCTTGTCTAGCTCAGCAACAATAAAATATTACCTCACCCACTTCGTGTCGCTAATATCTGGGACTCACACAGCTAGAACACTGCAGATATCTCACTTAATTATTTCCCTGCAATTGCAGGGGCCTCAAGCACTAGTGCATCTCACTCCCTTGTTTTCTCTTCCTGTGGATCTTCTAGTTTGGTATTATTTCAGTTGTTGAGTTAGTGTGTGGGTCCTGGGTAGTGGTGGTGGCCTGTGACATACAAAAGGCCAGACTAAATGATCTGGTGGTCCCTTGTGGCCTTACATTCTGACTGTATGAACTGAAAATGCTGGTGTTGCTATATGTGTCAGTGTAAATTTGTGGTTTTACACTGGATGTGGAGACATACGTATAATGGTTAATGATGAAGTTATCTAAGGTTTATGGCAATGAAGAGAAAAAAGAATACAAAAATACTTTTAAATGGTACTGTTTGGATTGTAAGCTCTTTGGGGCAGAAACTATCTCTCATAGTATTATACAGCACTTACCACAACACAATCACAATCTGATTGAGGCCTCTCTGTGTGGTTGCAATGCAAAGAAATAATATGAAATGAATACAGATAGAATACATGTCACATTCTTAGTGTTAAAGTAGTACAACCCTGTAGCATGTTATATTATTATGGGAGAATATCCCATAATATTAAAAGCACCTAGGTCTCTCTAACTTTCAGTTAGAGTTAGGTGTTTTAAATTTTTTTATCCATGACCTTGAAGTGAAGTGAGGGGGGAAACATCATGAACCAGACAAACAATAGTCCTCCACAACTAGAAATACAGAAACAGGAATAATTTGGATGAAATACAAGATAATACAGCCAAACTATAGAGTGAGATCCTGGTAGTACCCTGAATACACTGTCAGAAGGTTAGAATTTATTAGAACAGTTTAAAAGCCCCATAAAATATGTCGTCTTCTCTGTTTTTGAACACTAGGGTGTTTAGACATAAATTCTTCTGTGAAGGGAGCCCGTTTTGTTCGATTCTGTGATGCTTTCAACATTCCTCTGATCACTTTTGTGGATGTTCCTGGATTTCTGCCAGGTAGGCCCTTCATATTTGTAACTCCCTATGATTGGGGTGGGAGGGCAGTTGGGCTAGAATATTTAATACCATTTCTCTTTGTTTCTTTATCGAAAGATTTTATTTGTTTCTTCTATTATCAGGCAGGGTGTGTTCATCCCCTGCAGGTGCCAGAGCAGTTGCAAAGCCATCATGCAGGGCTCAGCCAAAGACTGGCTGCTTCCTTGCAAGCACCCCATCGCAGCTAGATCAGAAGTTATTTGCACTTCACTTGCTCTGCATTTCCTTGTTGTTTTGAGATTCCAAGTACCTCAAAAAGGGCTCAGCTGTAGTGTTCCTACTCTGCCTTGTGTTAAGGTCGTGCAGAGCTGCACTGCCGCCTCAGGAGGTGTGAGAGGGATTGTTCCTGCAAAGGTGCAGTTGAGAGCAAACCCACTGCATCACCTATTAGTTATCTTGACTGGTGATGGGGGAGAAAGGGCCAGTGCCCCTAGGAGGGAAACCTATGGGGTGTGAATTCCCGGTTGACCGCCTGTGTCAGAACAGCTGCAGTATGTGCTTCCAGCAGTTCTAACTCCTCAGAGTCCTGATAAAAGAGAGACTTTCAATCTCTTTCCCCTTTGGGGAGGGGGACCTTCCCCTACTACATACTGTTACCCTGGGGTATGCCAGGCTCTCTGGGCTTCAAGCGGTGTGTCTCTTGCTGGGAAGCCATCCTGGTCAATGATGGGCATTCCTGTTGTATCTGCTGCTTGGGAGAGTCTCATATCCCACAAAAGCACTCCATCTGCACTGCTTTTAAGCACAGGGCAAGAAAAAACCAGGAGCTAAAACAGACTCTTAATGATGGAGTGTTCCCTCCAACCAGCCTCAGATCCAGGCCAGGAGACGACCTCCTCCCCCACCCACCAACATCAGTGCTGAGCGAACACAGTGCCCTGTAAACTTTGGCACATTTACCTTAGTCTACCTGAGGTCAATCCACAGAGAATACCCACAGAAAACTGAGTCATTCCCACAGACAGATGCCACCTCAAAAAGGCCTTGGTCCCCACAGAACAAGACCCCTGTGGAGACCTCACATTCTACCCTGGGTACAGCTGAGGCTCCAGACACTCTTAGTAATGATTCTTTACCCAGGGCTCCGGGCTCAGCAGAGAAAAAGGGCAGCAAGCATAACTCAGTAATTAAACCTTCAGTGCTGCACAAGCAGGACACTGCATCATCGAAATATTCCACCGCTCAGAGGACAGTACCCACAAATTTTTCATTACTGTTTACGTCCAAGTTGGCCTCAGTACCAGGAAGGTGTCATGCCTCTCATACAGTCTCGGTGGCCCCCAAGGCATCCTCATCGATACTGTCTACTTTGACCAGAGTGGACTTGCCAGGGCAGCATATACCCTCAGTACCAACAACAGAATGGAGCCCTGCTCTTCAAACCCACTCAGTACTGCAGGAATTCAGATTCTCAAGGGATCTATTTCTTTTGGAGGCGTCTGAGTCTCCCTTGTTAGTTGGTAGTAAGAAGTTATCGGTACCGAGACAAGCATGGTCATGAAGTGGGACCTTTCCATTGTCCCAGGGCTGCTTACCATGTGGCTCCAGCATCCTCTTCTGCCCTTATGTCAGGGCCTCAGCCTGCAGGCCCTAGCAGCCAGCCAGGAGCTCTCTCTAGCTCCCCCGCTCGCTGCTTGCAGCACTGCTCTGTCCCAGGTGCTGGCACTCCTTCCTCCTGCTAGGAGCCTGGTCTTCTCCCCTGGAGCTTCATTCAGCTACTGAACTCTGCTCTGCACTGCAGCTCTTCTTATATGAGCCTGCCTGGCCATGATTGGCTACTCCTCTCAGGCCCTTTCTAATGGGCTGCCTCTGGCACAGCCTTCCTAGGGCTGCTTTTAACCCCTTTTCTCCCACTGAGGGGTAGCTGTTCACAGGGTCCTCTGATGATTCGTTGCATACCTTTAAGGATTCCAGAGTCACTCTGAGATCTCTTGGGACTTACACACCTATAAACAAATGAAGGTTTAGTAGATTCCATATGGCTCAAAGATCCTGCCCCGCTTCATTCTCCGGATCCCAGAGACTGTTTGAACCACCCAGGAAAAAGTCGAGATTCCAGAGGAAGAGACCACCTGCTTCCACTACTGAACCATCATCCTCATCCAAGCATCAGTTTCAATGGGCTAGTTGAGGGCCCAGAACTGTCCCACTAAACTGAGCTGTATATACACTATTTTTCCCACCTTCCACCCTTCAGAAACTCTCTCTCCTGCTGTCTTCTCACGTGGGAGAGAATCACATTGGACAAATGGGTGCTGGAGATTATAAGATCTGGGTACGCTATCCATTTTACCTTCCTCCAGTATATTCACCTCCCATCCTGTTTCTCTTCAGGGACCCCTCTCACGAGCACCTGTTAAAGCAAGAAGTCAACTCACTTCTGTGAATGGGAGCTGTGGAACTATTTCCTATTAAGCACAGAGGGAAAAGATTTTATTCCAACTATTTTCTGGTCCCAAAAAAGAATGGAGAGTGGAGACTGATTTTAGATCTAAGCTTCCTAAACAACTTTGCCAAGTCTCAGAAGTTCAGGATGGTGTCTCTTGCAGCTATATTTCCATCATTAGAACCAGGGGATTGATTCCTCAACCTTCAGGGGAGCCCAGGACCTCAGAGTGATGGAGGAAAACTCTTTGCCTGCCTGCTAATTTCACTTATAAGAAAGGACATGTCAGCAAATCCTCCCCTTATGACTGCTTTATGTTGGGAGAAGTGTAGTTAGCATTTTTATCTATCATTCCTTTTCACAGTAACTCAGCAGAGCTGCTGTGTCTCCCTGAAGTTTTTTTACCCAAATTAATTGCAGTATGCCCATGGGAGCCCAGTATTTGTTTTTCAGTGTGGCCTGAGATTGTATTTGCTATTTGTGTTTGTAATTATTCTCTTGTGTAGGATTCACAGCTCTTGCGAGTTCTACGAGGGAGTGTCTTTTCCTGCTGCTGACCCTGAATGATGGCTTTGAACTGTCCTTGAGTCTGAAGTGGAAAAACACACCCTTCTCCATGTCAGAGTACTACGTTTCCAGAAAAGTGAAATGAACGGATAAGGAGGAATTTTTCTCTGATAAATAGGTTGGGGTCTTGTACTATTCTCAGCTGAACCAAAATTTGCCACCAAATGGGAACCTATTAACAATATTTTTATGGTATCGTGATGCCATATAGCTGCCGTTCACCTGTGGTATATGTTCACTGAGTTCTCCATATGAGTTTTCTTTACCCTATTGTCCAGCATGGAGATGTGGAGAACACTATCGTACAGTAAACGCTACTGGTGGTGTGCGGCTTTGATCAGTGATAGCTGACCTGCTGGCAGCATCTGGAGACAGCTGTCCAGGTGAAGTGATGTGTTTTGGGTAACTTTCCTGAAAAGGTTTTTTGGTTCTCATAATTTTTAGGCACAGCTCAGGAGTATGGAGGAATCATACGTCATGGTGCAAAACTATTGTTTGCCTTTGCAGAAGCAACTGTCCCAAAAATTACTATCATCACCAGAAAGGTAAGGTGGCATTATTTCTTGGTGTTCTCGAAAGCCTCCTGTTCTGCTAGAAGTAATGTTATTCAGAGGCGACTTCCTTCTGGAGTCCTGTTGTCTCTTGCTTCCTCTCTCATAAGGCTTCTTTCTTTCAACTTTCAAGCAGCTTATGTGTCTACTCACCTGTCAGAATGTTGCTACAACTCCTCCATGCCCTTTGCCGCTAAGCTCCTTCAATATTCTGTCTGCTCTCACCTTCATTTCCTTGCTTGGCTCTCTTGTAGACAAGTGTCTGACCCCTCCATGTCACTGAACTTCTGTCAGTGAGGGCACAAATGACCTAACTCTGGCCAGATCCAGACATAGTCTCTGAACTTTTTGTCACTTTAGACAATTGAGTCCTATTGCCTCACCTCCTGGAGCTGCGGTGAGTCTGTATTCTCCTTCCTTCCTTCTCTGCTCCTCTGTTAACATCTCCTTACATGGCTGCTCCTCTATCTTATGCTTTTTCATTGTCCCTCAAAGCTCTGTGCTCGGTACCCTTCCCTTCGCCCTTCTGTTCCTAGCTATCTGTTCTTTGTTAGACTCCGTACTGATCGGTGCCTTGTAAATGCAAACTCTACATACCTTAGCTGCTCTCAGGGGTTCAGCTACCATCATCTCGCTCTTCCTTCTCTGTTCAGCCTCACCTTTTGAACTGCTTATAAGACACTCTTCCAACTCAACATGCCAAAACTGAACTTCTTATCTTTCTACCCTTCTCCCTGCTTTCTCTATTGTTGTCAAAAACTCCAGAATCCTCACTTTCTCCTAAGGTTGCCACCCTGGTGTCATTTTGACTCCTCCTTGTAGCATAATACATTCACCAAACCCTGCTACTGTTTCTTCCTGTCTAATCTCTCCCTTTTTCTTCTCTGTCCATATCACTAAGAACCTGCTCCTTGAGCCCCTTCAGATCCTCGTTTTGGGGGATGCATGCCTGACTCAAGGGTCCCAGAATGTTCAGAGCTGTGTAACCATGAGAGGGTGTGCATATGGGGCCCAGTGTTATAAATCATGACTGTTCCCTCTGTGTGTGCCATCACGAGTGGTCTTGGGACCCTAACCATTCCTCCTTCCCTTTCTCTTGTGCACGTCTACTTGAACTGAAACTTAGTGTGTGTTTATTGTAATTCAACATTAGCAGTAGGAATGAATGAATGAAGTTTGGTTGGCTGGTTCCTGATTGTTTGTAATGGCTGACAAAGTGAAATGCCCAGTCTTCAGGTTGTGGGCCTTGTGGAGTAAAAACACCTTCCTTCTCACATGCCAGCACTGTTTGTGTCAGGGGTATCCCTGTAAGCCTCTTTTGCCTGTGCAACATTTGCTTTTAGAATAAGGACTAGCAGAGATGGCTTTAGCTGCTCACCCTGTGGAAACTGCATTGCAACACTAAGGCATCTTTGGGTCCAGCACCCAGTAAAAAATCTGAATAATTGGATCGGGGAATATCAAGAGTCCGTGGAAGTACTGTTCTGCTGTCATGTGAAGGTAGGTTCTTCCCAGAGGACAGATGAAGAAAAACTTAAGAAGATGATTGAGTTCTCAGATCATGTCTTTGCAGCACTGTGCAGATTCTGCATCCAACTGGCTTCTCTTTGTTCCTGTCACAATTCTGAATCATAAGAGTAGAGCTGAGTGCTTTAGATCTCAACAGGCCTGTGAGAGTGAGTCTGCAGGAGGAAAAAAAGCAACTTTGAAAACATGGGGAGAAAAAGTGTATTCCATCAGGACAGCTACTGACTAAGCCAGAAGGATCGCCAAAAAGGATTGCAAAGAAGGATTGCAAAAAAAATTTTAAGTACCTCAGAACCAGTAAGCCTGCCAAATAAGCACTGGGGCCACTGGACAATCGAGGTGCTAAAGGAGCACTCAAGGAAGATAAGGCCATTGCGGAGAAGCTAAATAAATTCTTTGCATCAGTCTTCACTGCATAGGCTCTGAGGGAGATTCCCACATTTGAGCCATTCTTTTTAGATGACGAATCTCAGGAGCTTTCCCAGATTGAGGTGTCAATAGAAGAGGTTTTGGAACAAATTGATAAATTAAACAGCAATAAGTCACCAGGACCACATAGTATTCCTTCAAGAGTTCTGAAGGAACTCAAATGTGAAATTGCAGAATTACTAAGTGTAGTTCGTAACCTATCATTTAAATCAGCTTCTGTACGAGATGACAGTAGGGATAGCTAGCGTGACACCAATTTTTTTAAAAGGCTCCAGAGGTGATCTTGGCAATTGCAGGACAGTAAGCCTAACTTCAGTATGATGCAAATTGGTCAAAACTATAGTAAAGAATAGAATTATCAGACACATAGATGAACATCATGTGTTGGAGAAGGGTCACCACGGCTTTCTAAAGGGAAATCATGCCTCATCACTCTATTAGAATTCTTTGAGGGGGTCAACAAACATGTGGAGCAGGGTGATCCAGTGGATATAGTGTACTTGGATTTTCAGAAGGCCTTTGACAACGTCCCTCATCAAAGTTCTTAAGCAAAGTAAGTAGTCATAGGATAAGAGGGAAGGTCCTCTCCTGGATCAGTAACTGGATTAAAAAACATGAAACAAAAGACAAAAATAAATGCTCAATTTTCAGAGTGGAGAAGTGAATTGTGGTATCCCCCAAGGATCTGTACTGGGACCAGTGCTGTTCAATATATTAATAAATTATCTGAAAAAAGGGGTAAACAGTGAGGAGGCAAAATTTGCAGATACAAAATTATTCAAGACAGCTAAGTCCAAAGCAGAGTGCGAAGAGTTACAAAGGATCTCATAAAACTTGGTGACTGGACAACAAAATGGCAGATGAAATTCAATGTTGATAAATGCAAAGTAATGCACATTGGAAAACATAATCCCAACTATACATACAAAATGATGGGGTCTAAATTAGCTGTTACCATTCAAGAAAGAAATTTTACAGTCATTATGGACAGTGCTCTGGAAACATCCGTTCAATGTGCAGCACCAGTCAAAAAAGCTAACAGAATGTTAGGAACCACTAGGAAAGGGATAGATAATGAGACAGAAAAGTGACATTATAATGCCACTATATAAATCCATGGCACACCCACACCTTGAATACTGCATGCAGTTCTGGTTGCCCATCTTATCAAAGATATATTAGAAATGGAAAGGGCACCCAGGGCAACAAAAATGATTAAGGGTATGGAACAGCTTTCATATGAGGAGAGATTAAAAAGACTGGGACTTCTCCTTTTCCAAGCTGAAATGACTAAGGGGTGATATGATAAATGTCTATAGAATCATGAATGGTGTGGAGAAAGTGAATACAGAAGTGTTGTTTACCTCTTCACATAACATAAGAGGCAGGGGTCACCCAATGAAATTAATAGGCAGCAGGTTTAAAACAAACAAAAGGAAGTACTTCTTCACATAGTGCACAATCAACCTGTGAAACATTGCTAGGGGATGTTGTGAAGGCCAGAAGTATAACTGGGTTCAAAAAAGACTGAGATAAGTTCATGGAGGATAGGTCCATCAAAGGCTATTAGCCAAGATGATCAGGGATGCATTCCCATGCTCTGGGTGTCCCTAGTTTCTGTTTGCCGGAAGCTGGGAGTGGATGACAGGATGGATCCACTCGATGATTGCCTGTTCTGTTCGTTCTCTCTGAAGCACCTGGCATTGGCCACTGTCGGAAGACAGGATACTAGGCAATATGGACCATTGCTCTGATCCACTGAGGCCATTCTTATGTTCTCATTAGTTGCTGCAAATTCACTGTTTTGTGGTTTGGGAACATATTATTTTCATGTAAATTTCTGAACTCTTAAGATAGCTTTTGATTTCTCTTTTTTATATTCAGCATTGATTACACTGCTGACACCAGCAATATAATAATAAAGATGCTAAAATTGGAGGTCCTGATTCTGCACTAATTGGCTATTTGATAGAACCATAAAGTTGAGGTTAGTATCAACTGAATTCTAAACAGATTCAGTTTTCTTTTCTCATTCTGGTACAGTTTTGCTCAGAAGTACCTTTCCCAACCTGCAACGACAACTTGTTTGTCATTTTCAAAAGATCTTTCTGAGTCGAGACCAGCAGGCGTGTATTATGGCACTACTGTACTTTCAATACATTAACCCTTTCATGATAAGGAAGGAGGAGGCCCTTGTGATGGACACGTTTTATAAAAGCAGATATGAAAAGCATTACTTTCATGTCATTAGGTTTAGACACCTCTGTTGTCTCACTTTAGTTTAGTGCTTTTGTTAAATAAAGGTCAACCTTGACACAGACTTTCTGTGAATTTTGGAGCAAAGTTATGCCAATGCTGAGCAGTTGCTCTCGAAATGGACCAACTTGGGCTCTCTTCAGTGCGTCCTTGTCTCTGGAATGGCAATAATTGCAGAAGGGATTTCATTTGTTGCTGTTGTGCACTTGTCTGATATCAATGGCTTCCTGTCTCTTCCAGGCTTATGGGGGTGCATATGATGTGATGAGTTCGAAGCATTTACGAGGAGATGTTAATTACGCATGGCCTACTGCAGAGGTTGCAGTAATGGGTGCAAAGGTAAATGCAGGGTGTGTTTCACTTCTGACTTCCAGCAGCCATAGCCATCTCTGAAAATCATTGAGGAGGCTTGCTGATATTAATACAACTGATTTTCTCTGAAGTATTTTACAAGTTTATAGCACAGCTTTTACTGTAGTGCTTTAAATCCTATGCCTTAAATAAAAGAGCTTTTTTTCACAATGGATTAATTATTTCAGTCCAGTTTCAGGGCATGTTTGTATGTCTTTCTAGGGTGCGGTCCGGATCATTTTCAGAGGAAAAGAGACAGATGCAGAAGCAGAATATGTGAATAAGTTTGCAAATCCCTTCCCTGCGGCTGTCAGAGGTACCTGGGACTTTGGTCTTCGAGTTCCTTTCTTAAATTCCTTGCTTAAAGTCCTTTGAAAGTCAAATTTTACTTGTGTGGTCTGTGGTCACTGGCTAACACTTTGATCAAATATTAGGTTAATCACACAGCGCATTTTAAAGACAAGGGATTTAGGAATGAAAGTGGTACTAATCATAGTTTGGAAATTATTCAAACACTCTTACTTTTTTATTATTATTATTATTATTATTTTATTTTCCAAATTCCAGCTACAAAACAACACATCTGAAGGGCTTCTAATACAATTTCTTTGAGGCACTGGTGAGATGTAGGGCACAGGGCCATGTCTGAGGTGCTGATAAGCATATTAAAAATGTTCTAAATTGAGAGGCATTTCAAAACTTGGACAACTTCCATAGTACTTCAGAGCACGCTGACAGTTTGGGTGGAGTTTAATGAGGTGTGCTGGTCTACTTTAGAAGGGACCAGACTTCTGGCTCAGCTTCAGTTCCCCAACATACACTACTGCCCCCAGGTGGTAGGCACTTGGTTTTTGTTGTTAGTGGATTTAATTCTGTATTTCCATATATTTAAAAGTTTGTTTCTTATGAGTTGAACCTTAAAGTGCATTTTTACTCTGAAAAATGTGTGTGTAGAAATGTCTTTCTCAATCAGACGATCAGTTCTCCGTATGTTTTACTTACATCTGTTTACTCTACTGATCAGTATATTCATTTGTACCACTTTTTAGTCCCATCAGTAGCACAGTGTGGTAGCATGCACAACAAGATGGATTGTTTTCTGGCTAGTGGATTATCAACAGAAGTGTTAAATGTTTTCACTGCAGTGTTTATTGTTGGGGCTTGAGCCAGAAAAAAAAACAGAATTTCACTATCAGATGCCAGGTTGAATTTGCAGAATTGACAGAAAATACATCTTGTCATTTGTAAACTGAACTGACTTGATTTGAACTGCAAGAGACTATACATATAGAACTTCCCAATGAAATGTATAGTTATTCTTGAATTGAGCCCCACTGTAAGTCTAAATTTCTTGGCTTTCTGTTGTTTACTTCTTTGATGATAAAGTTTATGCAAGGCTTTTTAAGTTATTGAAACACATTGTCAACTTTAACTTCAGTTTAATTCAAATGCTTCTCTTGTGAGTTAAGTTACAAATTAGCAGTTGCATGCAGTTCTCTAATACATGAATTGTTTAGTTACTGCATAGTTTTGATGTTGCAAAGTAATTACAACGAGATATATTGTGGTTGGGAGGCAAAAGTGTTTGTATGTAATTTGTTTTTGGTAAATTAAACAGGGTTTGTTGATGATATCATTGAACCTTCTACCACTCGAATCCGCATTTGCCGTGATCTGGAAGTGCTGGCTAGCAAAACGCAATCCAATCCCTGGAAGAAGCATGCGAACATTCCACTGTGAATATGATGAAGAATTGGTTACAAAATGAAGCCACTTTTGAGACATGCAGAAGTGTTCTGAATACGTATATTCTTTAGTTAAAGTGGAGAACTTGAACTTAGCACTATGAACATTTCTTTTAATTTTAATTTGCTTAAGTATTATATAGCAATAAATTTTGAGAGAGTGATTTTATCTGGTATAACATGATTACTTTTAATTAACAGATTCTTTATTCAGCCAACAGTCCTCAAATTGCTTCCTCCTTAGAAATCATGAGTCCAAACGGATTCCAAGACCTCAGGGTCTGATCTTCTGGGATGGAGACAGGGAAGGAATGTCCCTTGAGTCCATTGACTTTCCATCGTTGTTTGGCACAGACAGAAAGGGCTCCAATAGAGAATCATGCCTTTGGATCCAGTCAGACCTTGGTATAGTTGGGATTTGGGCAGGACAACGGTCTGGGAAGGATGCATCATCTCTGGATCCTGGCTTGTTGGTTCCGTCCCTGTATTATAGCACCCATCAAATTTGTTAGCCAAAACTCCCAGTATGCTCCCTCTAATGGTGCTGATGGTAGGGTTCTTGTTGCATTTGGAACCATCCTGAATGCAGAGTCTTGAGGAATTTGCTCTTGGGCTCCATGGTTTCACTTCCTCTAATGTTCTCTCCAGAACAGCTAGTTTTATGCACCCATTGAAGCAACACTCTTTGGGTGAGATTGCATTCTCATATGTGGGTGTAATAACACTTGGTGGGTAGAAACTTAATTGTTTGTCTAATTAAAGTTGGATTTAATGAAAGGGGTAAAATGTGCAAAAGTATCCTGACATTGCTCAATTCATTGTTACTTTTATCACAACTTTCTATTGCTCTTTGTGACAAGAGCTTGACAGAAAGTAAATTAATATATAACAGTGGAAATTGGTAATGGATAATTGAAAATAAACACGGTGTGCAAATTACTGCACTCCAACATGCAGATTTGTGCATTTGGGGAATTTAAATAGCACACTGAGTGGTGTGTTAAGTGCTTTGTGTGTATGGGACTGGTGCCTTGTTCCTGTGGGGTGTGATGTTGCGGATTGTCAGAAATCAGGACCTACGGCAGAGCCAGTCTCTGGGCAACCTAACAAGCGCAGCCAGCATGTAGTAGGCTGCCTGATTGGCTTCACTGCCTGAGTGGTGGGAAGAGCCAGCAGACAGGCTCTTAAGTTCAGCAGCTGCTCAAAGCATTCACCCACAGCTGTGGTAGCTCCTACACCTACTTGTTCCCAGTCTTGCTCCCACCTTCTTCCAGCCCTGCTCCAGTCTTTCCCCAGTCTTGCCTTGCTTCAAGTAACAGGCTTTTGACGCTCGGCTCCAATTCCTGGCTTTTTTTTTACTCTGGCATTTGACTTTTGACTCTGGTTCTGACCCTGAGCTCCAATTCCTGACTATCTACTCCTGCTCCAACCACTAGACGCAACCACAATGTGCTGGTCTGTAACACAGATGTAGGTGTCATGTGTGAGGATGTTGGCATTGCTTCAATTATGTGATTTTTCGCTTTTTAATTTTCATGTATAAGGTTTATTTGTTGTATGTATGACACTGAGAAAATGAAATTAAAATCCACAAAGAAAGAGAACAATTGGTAATGTTTTCCACTACCAACACCGTGACATCAGACTACATGCATGTCTGCTATAAAACAGTACAGGGACGCACGCACACACACACACAAAAAGGTTGGGGGGCAGAGAGGTGATTAGAGGAAAGAAGTAAGCAGGCCAAGGCAGGTTACACAGCCTCTGCTGTCAGCAAAGTGTACATCTCTGGCTGCAGCCAGCATAATCCAGCTGATTTAAATACCTAACTGTAGTACTGTATCGTGGAAATGAGTATCTGAGTGCAAAGTAATTTTATCTAAAAATTACTAAAAGAACACCGACCAAATTATTAAAATTGATAACTGGGGAATTATTAACTGATTGTCAGGTGACTAGTTCAGGGAAACTAAAATCAAAATATCTATTTGTGTTTTTAGATAAGGGAAGTGCAATAAATTTTATATACTTGAACTTCAGTAAAATATTTGATAAGGTGCACATGGGAAATTATTAATTAAATTAGGGAAGATGGGGATCAGTACAAGAATTGTAAGATAGGAACTGGCTAAAGGTGAGATCAGTATTATTTGATATTTTTGTCAATGACATTGGCACAAAAAGCAGGAGCATGCTGATGAAACAAAGTTGGCAGCATCAATACAGAAGGAAATCACAATATTATACAGGCAGATCTGGACGACCTTGAAGACTGTAGTGAAAGAAATGGGATGAAATTCAATAGTACAAAGTGCAAGGTCACTTAGGGTCTAATAATAAGAATTTCTGCTACAAGCTGGGGGCTCATCAGTTGAAAGCAACAGAAGAGGAGAGACACCTGGTTGTGTGGGTTGATCGCAGGATGACTATGAGCCATCAGTGTGACGCAACTGAAAAAAGCAAATGCTATCCTAAAATGTGTCAGACAAGGTATTTCCAGTAGAGATAGGGAAGTATTAACGCTATTATACAAGGCACTGGTAAGACCTCATTTGGAATACTGTGTACATTTCTGGTCACTCATGTTAAAGAAAGAGTAACTGGAAAGAGCTTGGCTTTTTTAATCTACCAAAAAGAAGTCTGAAAGGGTATATGATGGCTCTCTATAAATACATTCAGGGTAATACCAGGGAGGATGAAGAGGTATTTAAGCTAAAGGACAGTGTTAGTACAAAACCAAATGGATATAAGTTGGCCATGAAGAAATTCAGGCTGGTAATTAGAAGTTTCTAACCTCCTTCTCCAGGTTCCTGCACATGGATCCCACTTACAGTGTCCATGTGCCCCAGCACAGGAGTTTGAAGCATTTTCACTAGTAGTGTCCTGTAGCAGTCGTGCATGCATCCTGCATGCGCTTGTATCCTAATAAAGGTCATTCTTATAACTGTTTCCCATGACAGATGTCTGTACTGTCTGGGTGAGGAACATACCACTAAGCCCTGTTCTACACTAGGACTTTAGGTCGAATTTAGCAGCGTTAAATCGATGTAAACCTGCACCCGTCCACACGATGAAGCACTTTTTTTCGACTTAAAGGGCTCTTAAAATCGATTTCCTTACTCCACCCCTGACAAGTGGATTAGTGCTTAAATCGGCCTTGCCGGATCGAATTTGGGGTACTGTGGACACAATTTGGCGGTATTGGCCTCCGGGAGCTATCGCAGAGTGCTCCATTGTGACTGCTCTGGACAGCACTCTCAACTCAGATGCACTGGCCAGGTAGATAGGAAAAGAACCACAAACTTTTGAATCTCCTTTCCTGTTTGGCCAGCATGGCAAGCTGCAGGTGACCATGCAGAGCTCATCAGCAGAGGTGACCGTGATGGAGTCTCAGAATCGCAAAAGAGCTCCAGCATGGACTGAACAGGAGGTACAGGATCTGATTGCTGTATGGGGAGAGGAATCCGTGCTATCAGTACTCCATTCTAGTTTTCCAAATGCCAAAACCTTTGTCAAAATCTCCCAGGGCATGAAGGACAGAGGCCATAACAGGGACCCGAAGCAGTGCCGCGTGAAACTTAAGGAGCTGAGGCAAGCCTACCAGAAAACCATAGAGGCGAACGGCCACTCCAGGTCAGAGCCCCAAACGTGCTGCTTCTGTGATGAGCTGCATGCCATTTTAGGGGGTTCAGCCACCACTACCCCAGCCGTGTTGTTTGACTCCTTCAATGGAGATGGAGGCAACACGGAAGCAGGTTTTGGGGACGAAGAAGATGATGATGATGAGGTTGTAGATAGCTCACAGCAAGCAAGTGGAGAAACTGGTTTTCCCGACAGCCAGGAACTGTTTCTCACCCTGGACCTGAAGCCAGTACCCCCCGAACCCACCCAAGGCTGCCTCCTGGACCCGGCAGGCAGAGAAGGGACCTCTGGTGAGTGTGTACCTTTTAAAATACTATAAATGATTTAAAAGCAAGCATGTGAAAGGATTAATTTGCCCTGGCATTCGCGGCTCTCCTGGATGTACTCCCAAAGCCTTTGCAAAAGGTTTCTGGGGAGGGCAGCCTTATTGCGTCCTCCATGGTAGGACACTTTACCACTCCAGGCCAGTAACACGTACTCGGGAATCATTGTACAACAAAGCATTGCAGTGTATGTTTGCCGGCATTCAAACAACATCCGTTCTTTATCTCTCTGTGTTATCCTCAGGAGAGTAAGATATCATTCATGGTCACCTGGTTGAAATAGGGTGCTTTTCTTCAGGGGACACTCAGAGGTGCCCGTTCCTGCTGGGCTATTTGCCTGTGGCTGAACAGAAATGTTCCCCGCTGTTAGCCACAGGGAGGGGGGAGGGTTAAGGGGGTAGCCACGCGGTGGGGGGAGGCAAAATGCGACCTTGTAACGAAAGCACATGTGCTATGTATGTAATGTTAACAGCAAGGTTTACCCTGAAAGAGTGTAGCCATTGTTTTATAAAATGTGTCTTTTTAAATACCGCTGTCCCTTTTTTTTTCTCCACCAGCTGCATGTGTTTCAATGATCACAGGATCTTCTCCTTCCCAGAGGCTAGTGAAGATTAGAAAGAAAAAAAAACGCACTCGTGATGAAATGTTCTCTGAGCTCATGCTGTCCTCCCACACTGACAGAGGGCAGACGAATGCATGCAGGCAAATAATGTCAGAGTGCAGGAAAGCACAAAATGACCAGGAGGAGAGGTGGTGGGCTGAAGAGAGTAAGTGGCGGGCTGAAGACAGGGCTGAAGCTCAAATGTGACGGCAGCGTGATGAGAGGATTCAGTGCTGAGGCTGCTGGAGGATCAAACCAATATGCTCCAGCGTATGATTGAGCTGCAGCAAAGGCAGCTGGAGCACAGACTGCCGCTACAGCCCCTGTGTAACCAACCACCCTCCTCCCCAAGTTCCATAGCCTCCTCACCCAGACGCCCAAGAACGCGGTGGGGGGGCCTCCGGCCAACCAGCCACTCCACCACAGAGGATTGCCCAAAAAACAGAAGGCTGGCATTCAATAAATTTTAAAGTTGTAAACTTTTAAAGTGCTGTGTGGCATTTTCCTTCCCTCCTCCACCACCCCTCCTCGGCTACCTTGGTAGTCATCCCCCTGTTTGTGTGATGAATGAATAAAGAATGCATGAATGTGAAGCAACGATGACTTTATTGCCTCTGCAAGCGGTGATCGAAGGGAGGAGGGGAGGGTGGTTAGCTTACAGGGAAGTAGAGTGAACCAAGGGGCGGGGGGGTTTCATCAAGGAGAAACAAACAGAACTTTCACACCATAGCCTGTCCAGTCATGAAACTGGTTTTCAAAGCTTCTCTGATGTGTACTGCGCCCTCCTGTGCTCTTCTAACCGCCCTCGTGTCTGGCTGCGCGTAACCAGCAGCCAGGCGATTTGCCTCAACCTCCCACCCCGCCATAAACGTCTTCCCCTTACTCTCACAGATATTGTGGAGCACACAGCAAGCAGTAATAACAGTGGGAACACTGGTTTTGCTGAGGTCTAAGCGAGTCAGTAAACTGCGCCAGCGTGCCTTTAAACATCCAAATGCACATTCTACCACCATTCTGCACTTGCTCAGCCTGTAGTTGAACAGCTCCTGACTGCTGTCCAGGCTGCCTGTGTACGGCTTCATGAGCCATGGCATTAAGGGGTAGGCTGGGTCCCCAAGGATAACTATAGGCATTTCAACATCCCCAACAGTTATTTTCTGGTCTGGGAATAAAGTCCCTTCTTGAAGCTTTTGAAACAGACCAGAGTTCCTGAAGATGTGAGCATCATGTACCTTTCCCGGCCATCCCACATTGATGTTGGTGAAACGTCCCTTGTGATCTACCAGAGCTTTCAGCACTATTGAAAAGTACCCCTTGCGGTTTATGTACTTGCCAGCTTGGTGCTCCGGTGCCAAGATAGGGATATGGGTTCCGTCTATGGCCCCACCACAGTTAGGGAATCCCATTGCAGCAAAGCCATCCACTATGACCTGCACATTTCCCAGGGTCACTACCCTTGATATCAGCAGATCTTTGATTGCGTGGGCTACTTGCATCACAGCAGCCCCCACAGTAGATTTGCCCACTCCAAATTGATTCCCAACTGACCGGTAGCTGTCTGGCGTTGCAAGCTTCTCAACTGTGAGGGCTGCTCTCATCTTGGTATGCATGCGCTTCAGAGCAGGGGAAAGCAAGTCACAAAGTTCCATGAAAGTGCCCTTACGCATGCGAAAATTTCGCAGCCACTGGGAATCGTCCCAGACCTGCAACACTATGCGGTCCCACCAGTCTGTGCTTGTTTCCCGAGCCCAGAATTGGCGTTCCACTGCATGAACTGCCCCATTAGCACCATGATGCATGCATTGGCAGGGCCCATGCTTTCAGAGAAATCTGTGTCCATGTCCTGATCACTCACGTGACCGTGCTGACATCGCCTCCTCGCCCGGTATCGCTCTGCCAGGTTCTGCTGCTTCATATGCTGCTGGATAATGCGTGTGGTGTTTAATATGCTCCTAATTGCCAAAGTGAGCTGAGCGGCCTCCATGCTTGCCTTGGTATGGCGTCTGCACAGAAAAAAGGCGCGGAACGATTGTCTGCCGTTGCTCTGACGGAGGGAGGGGCGACTGACGACATGGCTTACAGGGAATTAAAATCAACAAAGGGGGTGGCTTTACATCAAGGAGTATTTCAGGCAGGACTTCACGGAGGGTTCCAATAAGAAATGGTGCACCTAAGTAATTGTTCTTATTGGAACAAGCCGGTTGGTCTGGCCTCTGATTGATACATGGCTAGATTTACCTCGCTGCACCTTCTCTGTGAGTGACTGCAGTGTGACCTTGAGGAATGAGTCCCCTAGACAGGGAAGGGGGGGAAGCAAATGAGTACAAAACAAATCTGGTCTATTTCTTGATTTGATCCACTCCATCTATCTTTTACATCTTTGGCTGGCAGAAGATGGTACAGTATGACTGCTAGCCATCCTCATCTCTTGCCTGCCCGGCAGAAGATGGTACAATACGACTGCTAGCCATCCTCATCTCTTGCCTGCCCGGCAGAAGATGGTACAGTACGACTGCTGGCAATCCGTATCGCCTGCCTGCTCACCATAAGACGGTTCAATAGGACTGACTGCAGGACTAAAGAGAATGACCTGGTCAAGTCACTTCTAATGTAGTCCCTGCGCCCATGTCTGCCCAGGCGCTCCCGGCCGACGTGGTCAGGAGCACCTCGGACATGACGATGACGGCTACCAGTCGTATTGCACCGTCTGCTGCCACAAGGCAAGGGGTTGCTGCTGCTGTGTAGCAATGCAGTACCACGTCTGCCAGCACCCAGGAGACATACGGTGACGGTTACCTGAGCGGGCTCCATGCTTGCCGTGGTATGGCGTCTGCACAGGTAACTCAAGAAAAAAGGCGCAAAACGATTGTCTGGTGCTGCTTTCACGGAGGGAGGGAGGGAATGGGGGCCTGACGATATGTACCCAGAACCACCCGCGACAATGTTTTAGCCCCATCAGGCATTGGGATCTCAACCCAGAATTCCAATGGGCAGCGGAGACTGCGGGAACCGTGGGATAGCTACCCACAGTACAACACTCCGGAAGTCGACGCTTGCCTCGGTACTGTGGAAGCACTCTGCCGAGTTAATGCACTTAATGCACTTAGAGCATTTTCTGTGGGGACACACACACTCGAATATATAAAAACAATTTCTAAAAAACCGACTTCTATAATTCGACCTAATTTCGTAGTGTAGACATACCCCAAGTGTGAGATTTGCAAGTCCTTCAAGAAGTGCACACAAAAGGAGAGAGAGTCCAGAATGAAGCTTTTTCTGATGGAAAGCTCCAAGAGAGCTACTTCAGACTCAGAGACTTCTGTTTTCACGTCGTCTCTCTCCAGTGCTCCTGTCACCAGAAATGTGACGCCTAATTCTGGAGCAATTACATAGACAAAAGAGAGTCAGAAAGGTTCTCCAGAGAGTCAGGGACCTCTGCTGTCCAAGGACTGAGTGTCTGACTCTCAATTTCACAGCACTGACCTCTGTCTCTGCTTCCAAGAGTCTTCAAAGGAGCCACTCATGCTGGGGATTGCAGAACGGCTAGTGCAGACGAGCTCTTCCTGGTGTGGGGAAAAAGAGGAACTAGGCAGCACAGAGCTGATACAGAAACTACCCCCTTCTTCAGCTGAAAGATCTCAGGGGAAAAAAAGGATCATCTGCCTTTCTCCTCTTCAGCACCATCTACAGCAGCACTGCCTCTCTCAGAACCAGAGTGCTCAGGACAGTCTTCTGCAGAGCTTCCCCTGTAGGCACTGGCAGCTTTGATCAAAGCCTGCTCAGCACCAGCAGGTTCAGCTGCAGAGGAAGCTTCAAAGCAGAGAGCGGCACCTACAGCATCCTCACTACAGAGACCTTTTACAACTACATTTTCAGCTCCAAAAGCTTTTTTTGTATCTTCACCAAACTTCAGGGTCACTCCAGAACCTCAGTCACCAGTCCTGGAGGTTTCCCCGATCTCGGTGCCAGACAGATCGTCTCTTCAAAAAGAAGTGAGGGTACCTCTAATGAAAATGTCTTTGAACCAGCATGTCAATGCAATTAAGGATTTGAGTACCATTCAGATCATTCAATCTCCTGCCATGGCTTCTGCATTAGAGGTTTCTTCCTCCAAAGTCTCTGATTCCTCTGCAGACTCTGACAGGAGCCCTCCAAGAAAAGGGAAATCACACGGGTTGAAAGAAAATAAGTCTAGGGAGGCATATGGAAAAGAGCCTCCTAATAGTCCTGAGAATGCTAATTCTAACTCTGCTGCTTTGTTCTCTTCAAACTGGCCAAACATCCCTTTCTCCTATGGTCCACAACTGTGGCCATATTGGCCCTCATGTCCTCAGTAATCACAATTTCAAGGACAAATTCTCCCACAACATACAGGATCTATTTGTGAGTCACCTGCTGTAAACTCTTGTAATTCTAATAACTCTACTCGTCAAGTTCAAGATGCAGAGGAACAGCAGATTTCAAGTGATGGTGAAATACCAGCCCATCAGGACAATCCTTCTGATCCTGTACTTCATTCTTCTTCCTTACCATATAAAAACCATTTCACAGACTTCAGCTGATGATTTTAACACCTTTCAGAAATTATTGAAGCATCGACCTAACTACATCGGCTTAAGCACTACACCTCTTGCTGAGCTGGAGTTATTAACTCAGTATAGTGGGCAAGTTACATCTATGTGAGCTGCATTTTAGTGTAGATACTTAGAGTTGGGTCTATGTAGGCTGCCTTATGTCGGCCTAACTCTGCAGTGTAGCTCAGGCATTACTGACTACATGTATTGTGATGCAACACTCATCATAGCTATCTGTCAGTTTTACCAAAAGAAGTGCAAACGATTATTGAATATTTGTCCTTCAATGGTGGAAATCTATTCGGTGCCAAGGCTGATGAATCTCTGTGTTCATTAGAAGACTTGAGATCCACACTCAGATCATTGAATTTATACACTCCTTTCAAAAATAAACAGTTTTGTCATCAATCTTCACTCCTCAGATATAGGAACACTCAATATCCTTCTTATACATATTCCCAACAGCAGGGACCTTCTAAACAATCTGTAGAAGGAAGGCTAGATGTTGGAAGAAGTCAGCTCCACTACCCTCTTCTGTAAGTAATCAGTCAGATCAGACACGAAAACATCAAATTTGATGTGATGATCGAGGATCTTGGACTAATTTATAAAAGTGTTGTATACCCTTTACTTCACCCTTTGGTTCCCATCTATCTTATTTCCTGGAGACTTGGATGGCAATCACCACAGATCAATGGGTCCTTCAAGTAACCAGGGATGATTCTGCTGTTCAATTTCAATCCCTGTCTCCCTGTACCTGGTCCCTTTTCAGGGACTACTCTCATGTGAGTTCCAAGCATCAGGAGATAGACAAACTGGTCAAATTCAGAGGAATAGAGTGAGTACCTCAGGAGTATATTGGAGAAGGTTTCTATTCTCCCTATTTCCTCATACGAAAAAAGAAAGGTGGCTTATGTCAGATTCTAGATCTCAGGAACCTCAGCAAATTCATCTGATATGCCAAGTTCCACATGGTAACTCTCGCTTCAGTCATCCCTAAACTGGATCCCATGGATTAGTCCATTATGCTCAATTTACAGGATGCTTACACACACAAAATATCTATGTTTTATGGCTCTGGGGAGTCAGTACCAATTCACAGTGGTGCCTTTTGGAATTTCATCAGCACTGAGGGTGTTTACAAAGTGCCTATCAGTATTTGCAGCCCATCTGTGCAAACAAGGGTTGTATATTCCCCCACACAAGCCAGTCATCTACATAAGGGCGAAGTTGTGGCAGCAAAGAAAGTGATTCATTTATTTCGATTCCTGGATTTGAGGATTAACTTTAAAAAGTGAAATCTGATTCCGTCACAGTCCCCTGAGTTCATTGGTGCTCTCTTAGTCTCAATAGCAACGAGAGCATTCCTCCCACCAAACAGTTTCCAAATTTAAAAAAATAATTTGATTTTCCACTTTTGTACTCAAAATTGTGCCTCAAATTTCGTAGTCATCTGGGTTTATTATGTACATTTGTAACCCCATTTGCCAAGTTACATATCAGTCCATTTCAAGTGTGGATCAAGTCTGTTTACAGACCAGCAATCCCTGATATGTCAGTGAAAGTGCTGATTCCAGATCAAATTCTATCCTCAATGGAATGGGGTATGATAGAGGGAACTGTACGTGTGGTAATTCCATATACCCCCTGATTTGTGTCTAAAACTTTGATAATAGATGCATCCAAGATGGGCTGGGTAAAACATTTATATCGTATTCAGGCTCATGGCCTCTGGTCCAATCTAGAATCCATGATTCACATAAATGTACTAGAACTAAGGGTGGTGACATTAGTTTGCAAAGCATTTCTACCTAGCATAAAGAATTCTTCAAGTTCTTACAGACAGTTCGACAGCTACCTATTACTTAGACAGGGAGGCACAACATGAGGCCTTCTTTGACAACAAGCCATAAAACTTTGGAAATGGTGCATTTAGAATCACACCAATCTGACAACTCTTTAACTCCGTGGAGAGAAAAATGGTCTAGCAGAAAAATACACTAAGCAGAAAAAAATACATCCTATGAATGGGAATTAAAAAATTCAGTACTAAACCAGATTTTCTGAAAGTGAGGGCTTCCCCAGATAGACTTAATTGTGTCAGTTCAAAACAGGAAATATCCTATATTTTTCTCTCAAGAAGGAAAGAGTCCAGGATTTCTAGCAGGCATATTCATGATTTCTGGTCACACCATCTGATGTGGGCTTTCCCTCCATTCCCACTGATTCCAAGAGCATTGCAGAAAATAAGGCAAGAAAAGGCTCAAGTTATACTGGTGGCTTCCGGTTGGCCTCTGTCGCACTCTGGCATTGCGTCAGTGCCTGTCCTCACAATGCTTTGTTGCTGTAGCTCCCAGCCCAGGCTGCTCACACCCAGTCTGCCAGCATGCAGGTCGTACCCTGAGTGTCTGTGTGCTGGACAGCCCTGGATCAGCAGCTCTAACCCCAGTAGCCTTTCTACAGCCCCACTTTGGCTTCCACCAGCCTTGGTTACCACTTGCAGGTTGACCCCAACACACTCCCAGTCCCGGATTTTCCCCAAACCGTGTGTTCTGCAATGTCCAGCCCTCTCTGGGACAGCTAAGAGGAATAATAAGGTTTGTTTGTTCTTCTGAATACACAAAAACATATCACAAATCTTATTAACCTAACTGGGTGTAAATATACCCTTCCCTTTAAACACCGCACTGTTGTTTATGGTTAAAATGAAGTGCATTCATTAACAAAATATATATAGGATTGAGTGAGCTCAGGAATAAGGAATGAAGATAGAGTTACAAGTAAAACAAAGTATGCTTCTGTCTAAAATTTAATATAGCAAGATACAGGCATTAGTCAAGATGGTTTCTCTCACCGGTCATTTTCTTACCAGTGATGGCTGACTTTCCATCAGTCAGGTCCTCCTAATTTCCCTTGTTGTCAAGGTACAACACGGTACTAATTTCTTCATCTTAGATGAAAGATCTTTACCTAAGTACATTTCACACATATATTCGATTCAAGAGACTTGAATCTGCTGCTTGGTTGAGGAACTCATCTTACACAACTTGCAGCTTGTGTCTGTCTAGTTATGGATGCCAAAGATGGCTTCTGTCCTTGCTTATATCTCCCAGAGCTCAATGACTTTGCTTCAAGAGGCAGGATGACCTCATGCTGTTCTTCCCTTCTTGTGGGCTTCCTATCTCCCTATATTATTTCTGTGCTAATGGGGCATCCATTGTTTCAGATTCCACAATGCTTAATTTACGTATTAAACAGGTAGATAGGTGTGACGTTACGTACTATTTGGGTAAACTATACAATGACTATCCATAATTCCTTACATAGTGTTAATACATATACAGTATTTCACAGTGATATTGATCACCAATATGTCATTAGCTTTCAGAAAAGACCTCACTCTGTTCACTTTTATAACACAGTAATATTGTATACAGTCAGTTGGTTCAGTTGCTTATCACTTGAGGCTCTGGAAGGGCCGGGGCACTCAAACAGCTCAGGAGTTTTCAGAACCAGCTATGCAAATATTCCTGCCATATAGTCCTGTAGCCAGACCCTCTATTGCCTAATTTGTATGTGGAAATGAGGCATCCACCTAAGAAAATTACCATGCAGGAAAACCCAGCATGTAAGCAGGGTATTTTCAGAGAGTAGCTCAGTCCCTCAGCAGAGGGAGGATGGTTGCAGTTGGCACAGAATGCACAGGGCAGGGGCAAGGCCCAGTGTGAATGATGGGAATGCAGCCAGGGCAAAAAGTCCTATTTTTCTAATGATGGAATTGATGCACTGAGCTTGGAGGCAATCCCTGCACCCTCCGTTTTGACCAGCTGCTTGGCCTGTAGCTGTGGAACTCAATTTATTGTACAGCTAAGTAACCTCTCATTCTCCTTCAAGTATATGGTTTTATAAGTGCTCCACCATAGGAGACTCTGAAGTAGTAACCCAGTGTGGAGTGGGGTGCTAAGGAGATAAATCCAAGATAGTTTGGAGGACTCTGTTACCAAAGTTGTGTCAGCCCTAGAAGCAGGTAAGATTGACGTAATGCTTGGTGAATGTTGAATGAAGGACCAAGTTGCAGTCCTGCAGATTTCTGCTGTGGGAATATCCTTCAGAAGAGCTAAAGATGTGGATTGAGCCATAGTGGAATGGGCTGTCCTCTATGGGATGTGTGTATCCTAGTAACTTTATAGCAGGTCAAGATACAAACACAAACCCACTTGGGCAGTCTTCAAGTGGAAATTTGCTGTCCATTTGGCAAAGGATATAAAGGGTCTGGGAAAGGACCTAAAAGACTTAGTCTTGTTGAGCTAGAAGGAAAGAGTCCTCCTGAAGTCTAGTGTATATGGACTAGCTTCCTTCCTCGAGGATAAAATACCAGAAGACTAATCTTCTGATGGATCTGAAATTCTGATGAGACTGGGAAAGACGCAAGGGTAGGGATGTATAATGGCTCTCTCATGGTAGAAGATAGGGTGTGGTAGGTCTGCCATGTATGCCCCGAGTTCTCCGTTCTTCTGGCCATTGTGATGGCTATCAGAAATAAAGTCTTGAGGGAGAGGTATAAGAGGAAGCACATAGTCATTGGCTCAAAAGACATTGAGCACAAAATTAAGGTCCAATGGGGGAGCAAAGTTTCAGATAGGAGGAAATAATTTATGTAAACCCTTAAGGAATCTAACCATGGTTGAGTGGGCAAAGATTGAAGCCCCTTCAGTAGGTGAATGGAAGGCCAGATAGTGACCAGAGGTACTCTGAGCTCATTGACAGACCTTGTGTCTTTTAGTCCAACAGGTAATTTAGGATCCTTGAAAGTGGGACTTCTGAGGCTTGCAAAGAGTGGTGAGAGCACAAGGAATGGAAACATTTCCACTTCTGCAGTTAAGTCTTGGAAGTAGTCGGTTTTCTGCTAGACAAGAGAACCAACTGAATGTTAGGAACTGAGCCTTCAGAGTTGAGGGGTTGGGATGGTTCAGGGAGCCTGAGTTCAGTGACAGGAGATCTTCCCTAAGGGGAAGACAGAGAGGGATTGTTATGGCAAGGCAAAGGAGATCTGAGGACCACACTTGTCTTGGCCACAACAGTGCTATGAAGATAACACACCCCTCCTTGTCTCAATCTAAGCAAGTTTTGAGGAGTAGATGTATAGGTGGGTAAGTGTAGCATAAGATTTGGGACCACGATATTAGCAAGGCATCTCTCAGGGAATGGTGGCCATATCCTCCCTTGTAGCTGAAAGAGCGACATTTTGCATTGGTTGAGGTTGCAAAGAGGCCCCAGGTTTGGCAGATGCTGTGGAAGATGGAGTTGTTTAACTCCCGCTTGTGGTCCTGCTCAGGGATTCCGCAAGTGTGTTCTGAAGGCTGGATAGATTATCTGCTGAGAGTTCTATCTGATGGGAGATGCACGAGTCGTAGTCTTGTCCAGCATTATCCGGATAGAGTGGCCTTCTATGTTGTGAAGAAAGTGGTCACAAGCATAGTGGACTGCCCTTAGATTTAGGATATTGATGTGGAGCACTATTTCTTGTAGGGACTATTTTCCCTATGCTGTGGCCCCTTGTAGTTTGCCCCACACAGACACCAAGAGAGAGGCATCCATTGTGAGGATTTTTGATGGAGGACATAAGAATGGGTTTCCCACGCAGACCTTCAGTGGGTCTTACCATCACTGGAGAGAGTCTAGTACCTGCATAGTCACCATGATTCGTTTGGAAAGACGGAGTCTGTTTAGGGTGTTCATAGTACTTAGTCATGCCTGAAGACATCTGAGATTCAGTCTCCCATGTGGCTTAATGATTGTGGAGGCCAACACATGTCCCAGGAGTTGTAGACAAGTCCTTGTAGTTGTTTGGGTGCTGTCCCATAAAGATCAGGTTGGACATCATGGAGAATCTTTCCTTGGAGAGTTAGGTCCCGGTGGTTAGGGAGTTTAGCATGGCTTCAATGAAGTCTACCTGCTGGACTGGTATTAATGTAGACTTCTTTAGATTGATACAAAGGCTCAGGGACTAAATAGGACTAGGACCTTGGTGGTTGCTGACTGGGCCTCTTGTGTGGAATGGCCCCCTGAGAAGCCACTCATCCAGATATGGAAAAACTGGGTTGCCCCACTGATTCAAGTGAGCTACTACTGCTGAGGGCACCTTGGTAAAGACCCTCGGAGCCCTGGAGAGTCCAATGGGGAGGATGTAGTATTGGTAATGTTCCAAGTCTATGACCAAGCATAGAAAGTGCTTGTGGGTGGGGTGAATAGCTATAGGGAAGTAGGTATCCTGGAGGTGAAGGGAGACAAACCAGTCACCCGGATCTAGGGATGGGATTATGGTGGCTACTATTACCATCCCAGTGAACAGAAGCATCAAATGCAAGTTTTTCAAGGGAGTTGTCCAGGTGAAGGAGAGACTGCATGACCTTTAGGGTGAATTTGTTTGTTTGTCGTGTGCCTGCTTGATTGAAATTTATAGTGTAGTCTCTTGTGGAAGCTGTTTCTTGAGCCTTGAAATGGAGCCCTGCACAGATACAAAATTTGTATCCGCTTTCAATGTGCGATCTGCAAACATGGTCCGTGTATATCCACATCCATGGTTTGCATATATCTTCATCCACAGATACAAAATGGATACCTGCAGATTTGCAAGGCTCTAGATGCAAAATTTGGATCCACATCCATCTGCGATCTGCAAACATGATCCACGGATATAAAGCAACTATCTACAGATTTGCAGGGCTCTACCTAGAAGCCTGGTAGGCAAGGCTGAGAGCTTCCTAACAAGACTATAGCCTGCTATCCTTTGATCCCTGATCCCTAATCCCTTAAGGATCCCTTGATGAGGGGCAAGGGCTAACTCAGGGAGAACAGTGGTTTAAAATGCCAGTTCATAAGTGACCAGAGGAGCTAGCAAATAGGAGCATCAAATGGGAATTTTGTGAGGGAGTTTAGAGAGGGACCGTGATACACCACATAAACATTCTCTAAACTTAGGCTAATAACCCACCACCCCCAAAGGCCACTCCCTCCCTCCCCTCATAAAGAACAAACATTTAAAAAAAAAAACCACTGCAAGAGTAAAAATATTTCAGGCAGAAGTCCAGGAGCAGAGTGGCGGCTATCCAGTTTATTGCACTGAATGCAGCATGTACAATTACCTACCTTGTAGAGAGTTAGCATACATGTGCCTTTGGTGCAAGCAACTCTTGGCCTTCAGAGACCATGTACAGGCTCTTGAGACCGGAGTGGCTGAACTGGAGGAACTAAGTGAGACAGAGAGGTACATAGAGGAGATTTTCAGGGGCACAGTAGAGCGGTCCTCCCCCCAGTCTGACAGCCTCTGTGATGTTGAGGGGGATGAAAGTCTTGGGGAAGGAGAACATTAAGCTAGAGTTGAGTGAAACAATCCCACAGTTGAGGATCTCCTTCCAGAGGATGACATGGTATCCTCACGCACTGAGGATACCCCTTCAGGGGAGGGGAACCCAGTTATTAGGAAGAGTCAGGTAATTGTAATAGGGGATTCAATTATTAGAAATACTGATAGTTGGCTTTGTGATGAACAGAAGAACCGCAAGGTGAATTGCCTGCCAAATGCAAAGGTTGTGGACCTCTTGAGACATCTAGACAGACATGTGCAGTGTCAGGGAGGAGTTGGTGGTCATGGTACATGTAGATACCAGTGACATGGGGAAGGATAGGAGAGAAGTCCTGGAGGCCAAATTTAGGCTGCTAGGTATGAGATTAAAGTCCACAGTCTCCATGGTAGCATTCTCTGAAATGCTTCCAGTTCCTCTCACAGAGCCAGTTAGGCAGGCAGGCAGACTTTCAGGGACTTGGTCTGGGGAAGAGATGATGCTGTTGAGAGGAGGGAGTTAGCAACTGCAAAACCTTTGGGGAAGGATAGGCTCCACCTAAACCAAAACAGAACCAGATTCCTGGCATGTGAAATTAAAAAGGTCATAGAGGAGTTTTTACACTAACGGCGTGGGGGAAGCCAACAGGTGCAGAGGGACATATGGTTCAGAAAGACACATCTCTTAGGGGAGGATTTATTAAAGGGCATACTCAATATCCTAGTAAAGAGAAGAGGGTAGAAGTTGATGAAGTGCAGATAGGAACTAAGAGAAAAAGTCAAATGAAAAAGAGTCCCATTCAGTTATATCACATGAAGGCAGACCAATAATAACACATTTTAGAAGTGCTTGTGTACAGATGCTAGAAATCTAAATATTAAGATGGGTGAACTTGAGTGCCTGGTGTTAAATGAGGATATTGATAAATAGGTATCACATAAACTTAGTGGAATGAGGTTAATCAGTGAGACATGGTAATACCAGGGTACAAAATATATAGGATTGACAGAGTAAGTCATGCTGGTTTAGGAGTGGTACTATATGTGAAAGAAAGCATAGAGTCAAATATAGTCAAAATCTTAAATGAATCAAATAGTACAAGAGAATCTCTATGGATAGAAATTCCATGCTTAAATAACACAATATAGCAATAGAAATATACTGCCGATCACCTGACCAAGATGGTGATGCTGACTGTGAAATGTGCCAGGAGATTAGAGAGGCTGCAAAAACAGAATATCCAATAATACTGGGGGATTACAACTATCCCTTTATTGACAGGATACATGTCTTCTCAGAACAGGGTGCAGAGATAAAATTTCTGTACACCATTAATGAGTATATAGAAGCAGCTAATCCTGGAGCCTACAAGGGGAGAGGCAATTCTTGATTTAATCCTAATTGGAACACAGGATATGGTCCAAGAGGTGAATATAGCTGAACGGCTTGATAATGGCGACCATAATGTAATTACATTTAACATCTTTGTAGGAGGAAAATATCAAAGAACCTGCCCCTCCCCAGCATTTAACTTCAGAAATGAGAATGACATAAAAATGAGGAGGCTAGTTAAACGGAACAGTCAGAAGAGAGAAATGCCTGCAAGCAGCATGGAAACTTTTTAAGAACACCATAATAGAAGTTCAAACTAAATGTATACCCCAAATAGAAAACAAAACAGTAAGAGGACCAAAAAAAAAAAAACACCACCATGGCTAAACAACAGAGTCAGAGGTGGTTAGAGGCAAAAAGGCATCATTTAAAATTGGGAGTCATATCCTACTGAGGAAAATAGAAAGGAGCATAAACCCTTGCAAGTCAAGTGCAAAAGTATAATTAGACAGGCCAAAAAAGAATTTGAAGAGCAACTAGCAAAAGGTGCAAAAACCAACAGCAATTTTTTTAAGTATCTCAGAAGAAGGAAGCCTGCCAAACAGATCAGTGGGGCCACTTATTGATCAAGGTGCTAAAGGAGCAATCAAGACCATTGCAGAGAAGCTAAATGACTTCTTTGCATCGGTCTTCACTGCAGAGGATTCCCACACCTTCAGCCAGTGGTTCTCAAACTTTTGTACTGGTGACCCCTTTCACATAGAAAGCCTCTGAGTGCGACCCCCCCTTATAAATTAAAAACACTTTTTATATATTTAACACCATTATAAATGCTGGAGGCAAAGCAGGATTTGGGGTGGATGCTGACAGCTTTCGACCCCCCATGTAAAAACCTTGTGACCCCCTGAGGGGTCCTGACCCCTAGTTTGAGAATCCCTGCCCTAAGCCATTCTTTTTAGGTGACAAATCTGAGGAACTGTCACAGACTGAGGTGTCAATAGAGGTGGTTTTGGAACAAATCAATACATAAAACAATAAGTCAGCAGGACCACATGGTATGCACCCAAGAATTCTGAAGGAACTCAAATATGAAATAGTGATGTAACCTATCACTCTCTGGTAATTAGCTAATGTGATGACAATTTTTAAAAAGGCTGCAGAGGTGATCCTGGCAATTGCAGACTGGTAAGCCTAACTTTAGTACCATGAAAATTGGTTGAAACTATAGTAAAAACAGAATTATCAGACACACATATGAACACAGAATGTTGGTGACGGGTGAACATGGTTTTTGTAAAGGGAAATCATGATTTTTATAAATCTGTCATATCTCCCCTTTGTCATCTCTTTTTTAAATTGAACAGATCCAGTCTCCTCATGCCTCACCAATCTATTAGAATTCTTTGAGGATGTCAACATGCAGCTTGGACAAGGGTGATCAAGTCTATGTAGTGTACTTGGACTTTCAGAAAGCCTTTGATCAATGTCCCTCACCAAAAGTTCTTAAGTAAAGTAAGGAATCATGGATAAAAATAAAGATCCTGGATCAGTAACTGGATAAAAGATAGGAAATAGAAGGTAGGAATAAATGGTCATTTTTCACATTGGAGAAAGGTAAATAGTGAGGTCCCACAGGGATCTGCACTGGGACCAACATATTCATAAATGATCTGGAAAAAGGGGGTAAACAGGTGGCAACATTTTCAGATGATACTAAATTATATAAGAAAGTTAAGTCCAAAGTTTATTGCAAAGAATTACAAAGGGAACTCGCAAAACTGGGTGATGGCAAGAAAATGGCAGATGACATTCAGTTGTTGATAATGCAAAGTAATATATACTGGAAAACATAATCCCAACTATACATACAAATGATGGGGTCTCTAAACTAGCTGTTACCACTCAGAAAAGATCTTGGAGTCGTTGTGGATAGTTCTCTAAAAACATCTGCTCAGCATGTAATCGCAGTCAAAAAAGCTAACAAATGTTAGGAATCATTAGGAAATGGATAGATAAAAAATATCATAATGCCACTATAGAAATCCATCGTACACCTACACCATGAATACTGCATGTAGTTCTGGTCACCCCCATCTCAAAAATGATATATTCGAATTGGAAAAGTTACAGAGAAGGGCCACAAATATGATTAGGCATATGGAACAGCTTCCATATGAGGAGACTGGGACTGTTCAGTTTTTAAAAAGAGACGACCGAGGGCAGATATGATAGAGGTCTATAAAATCATGAATGGTGTGGAGAAAGTGAATAAGGAAATGTTATTTACCCCTTTCTACTTTCACTGGGAGATCAGTAATACAGCCAGCGGCCACTTGATGACATTGGTATGTTAGTGAATTTGCACAAAGCATGAAAAACACCAACATTTAACAGATGCACCATGTGACGGTTGTCACATATCCCATATCAACCACTTCCAGGATCCAGGTGTCTGAGGTGATGTGCTTCCAGGTAGGTAGGAAGCGGGACAAGCAGTCTCCAAAAGTGGGGAATGAGATGATAAGAGTTGTGCAGCAGTGGATCAGGAGGGGGAAGTTGTTTGACACTCTTGTCCAAATTGTCATAATGGTCTAGAGGGATGTGCAGATCTTCTGGGGTCTGGATCTCCTCTTAAGAGTCTCGGAAGATCTGGGGTAGGCCGATTGTGGGAGGTACTGTTATGGTTGGGAGACCTGCTGAAACTTCTCTTTGTGGTAGGGATGTATATTCCCAGTGACAGCAGTGTTGCCCTGCTGCTTTAAGGAGGTGGAACAAGGAGTCCATGTCGTCGCTGAAGAGCTTGGGCCCTTTGAAAGAGAGGTCCTCCACAGTATTTTGCACCTCCTGGGAGACCAGAAAACTGGAGCCAGGGTGCTTGCCGTATAACCACTGTGTGGCTAAGGATTGTGACACCATGATGGCAGCCTGCAGGGAAGCTTTAGCTAGATAGATCAGAATGCCTAAGGGGACTGTCTGTGACTCCATGCTAAGGCTGTTACAGTGCCTGAGGAGTTTACACTTGTTACTTGGTTGGTGAACTCACAACCAGTTTGAGGTTTGTGCCCTCCCTCTTACCTGTCTGCCCTGAGATTGGTATTCTTCCTTGTAAGCCGACAGTGTGACAGAGGGATTCTGCCACATGCTTCATTAAGTCCTGAAAGGACCTAAAGTTGTCAATGTCGGAAAGTGGTGGCAGTGTTACCTCCCAGGGAAGGAGGAGGACTTGGCCAAAAAGGGTGAATCTTCTTTGTTCGATGGCTTCTGCTCCTCTTGGTCTCCTCAGGTGCTGAGGGGTGAATGGTACTGGCGGGCGATCTTGTGGTGCCTACAAGTGTTGCAGTACCAGCAAGTGGTGGTATTTCTTCTAAGCTTGTACTTCGTAAAATTGGTCACCATAATCCAGAGGTTCCAGCAAGCCCTCTGAGGAGCTAGGTCGGAGAAATGTCCTCAAGGATACTTATCTGATGGAGCTAGGACATCCGATGGGCTCTGGGAAGTCCTCTTCAGGGTAGGCCCCTGGAGGACTATGGTGATATAGTGCCGAAAGAGAGTCCTGAATGGAGACCCCAGAGTCTGAGGATGTTATCCCCTGAGCTGAAAGGGTGGTTCAGACATTGGTGCTGGTACCGGCGGCAGAGGATCAGATCCCAATCTGATGTGGGAGGGCTTAATCACCAGCTATCAAGGCAGTACTGGTGAAGGGGCCCTTGTGGGTCTCCTTAAGAGAGGGGACTCTGGTTCCTCCAAGAGGAGGAGAGCCTTGGGAAAAGCATCTGGAGGGTGCTGGAGAACTGTGATAGTGTGCAGTCATAGCCTGAGCTGGAACCAGAGCCCAAAACAGGGATTGATGCAGAGCTGGAGTTGTTGCATATGGTACCGGAGAGCCTGATGTGGTGCTGTCTCTGAGCTTGGAGCACTGACGTTCCAAAGAAGACGGCACTGGGGAGAATGCCACATGATCATCTTAGTGGCTCCAAGATGATGATGGTACTGGAACCCTTTAAGTAGTTTTAGTTGTGCCTAGTGCTGAGAGATGTGAGATGTGCCAAGGCAGGAACTTCTTGAAGGCCTTTCCAAGTGGGGCTTCTTAGGCATCAGCCAGACCCTCAGCAGTACCCATTATGGAATGCAAGGTCTCCCAAGAGTTGGTTTGTGAGGTGACCTACCCATCTTTCTGGAGTTGCTGACAGGTAAGTGGGTCTTCTTCCTTTTAGAGGTCTTCATCTCTGGAACCACCTCTGAGGCTCCAGAAGTTGACAGAATGGCCTGAGAGATAGTGGCAGCTGTGAAGGGGTGGGAGGGAGAGAGCTATGGAGCATTCTAGCCTCTTTAGTTTTACAAGACCAGCCTTTGAACCGTGTGCAGACATTACACTCCAACGGAACATGAGCATCTCTGAAACACCAGAGACAACTAGTGTGCTCATTGCTACAGGGAAAAGACCTGTGGTAGGTCTGGCAGGGCTTTTACCTTCAGGTTTTAGGCATAGCCCAGGGAAATGCCAAAAGCACTAAGGCAAGAAGATGGGGGCGGGAGGGTGCTGGGGAAAAAATAACTAAAATAATAACAATAAACAAAAAGAGTAAGAGAAAGGTGTAAGCAGTGGACAGCACAACTACTGTCTCAAGCCACAGACATTTGAGAAGGAGCTGAATGGTGGCAGGTCCATGCCTCCTTACGTGCCCTGGCATCAGAGCACAAGGTGATGGTCTGTGCAGGTACAGACCTGCAGATGTTACTATTTACAATCTCCAGTTTAGAGTGCACAGGCATGCACACCTCCTACATTGGAGCACCCATAGGGACAAATATTCAAAGTGTACTTGCTTTTCTTTTGAAATCCAGTCACTGGTAGAACAGTTGGTTTAAAAAGAAAATACTTTTAACATAGCTCTTGTATAGCACTTTCTATCTGGAGCTCTCAAAGTGCTTTACAAAGGAGGCACATATCATCAATGCTGTACTACAGTTGTGGAAACCAAGGCATGGGCCTAAACCCCAGACTTAGATTCTACAAGGGGACAACACACTGCCACACAACCTTATCTAGATGGTAACTGTGACAGTGCCTCCCATAAGGCTTTATGGAAATATGCTTATGAATGTATATAGAATATGTTTTATGCTACATATGCCATGTAACATATCTCTGTAAAGGTTATCATCTACTGAATCTATTAATCCAATTTTATGCATGTATCATTTTTGTATTTGAAGTTATGAATATTGGCTGTATACTTGTTTGATTTTAAATAACCTTAGTAAGGCATTTGGTCAGCATCTTTAGGAAGGAATTTGCAAGCTAAGTGTCCAATCAAGAAGCACTTAATGCACAATGGATCTTGGAAGGCTCCAATCCACACAGGAAGTCTACCTGAGGACGTTCAAGGTAGCATGTAAGCAATGGCTGCTGCCTGTAAAAACTGAGTCATGCATGGACATGTGACTTGCCCATGTGACTCCAAAACTCCATCTTGGAGCTGGACTTTGCATAGGAGAAAGGAGGGGGTCTCCACCCACAAGAGAAAGTCTATTTAAGCCCGTGGGAGACCCCTCCATTTTGTCTTCAGCTGGCTAAAGAGAGAGCGTCTCCACCCCCCAAGGATACTGGAAAGAAACTGGAAGAAAGGACAGTAACTACAGGGGGTGTGAGTGATTGCTGGACCCTGACTAGAAGGAGACTAGTCTGTAAAAGGAAGCTTGCTGGAATTCCTCTAAGGGTGAGGTTTTTATCTGCATTCAGTTTTCTTACTGTATTAGACATAGATTTGCGTGTTCTATTTCATTTTTCTTGGTAATTCACTTTCTTCTGTCTGTTACTACTTGGAACCACTTAAATCCTACTTTCTGTATTTAATAAAATCACTTTTTACTTATTAATTAACCCAGAGTATGTATTAATACCTGGGAGGGCAAACAGTTGTGCATATCTCTCTATCAGTGTTATAAAGGGCGAACAATGTATGAGTTTACCCTGTACAAGCTTTATACAGGGTAAAACGGATTTATTTGGGGTTTGGACCCCATTGGGAGTTGAGCATCTGAATGTTAAAGAAAGGAACACTTCTTAAGCTGCTTTCAATTAAGTCTGCAGCTTTGGGTCATGTGGTTCAGGCCCCGGGTCTGTGTTGGAGCAGACTGGTGTGTCTGGCTCAACAAGACAGGGTGCTGGAGTCCCAAGCTGGCAGGGAAAGCAGGGGCAGAAGTCTTGGCACATCAGTTGGCAGCCCCAAGGGGTTTTCTGTGATCCAACCTGTCACAGTAACATTGTTTGTGTTTTGTTTTTGTTTTTTATCATTAAATTTCCTAGCTTTTTGAACAGGGAAAGATATGTTGCTGGTGGGAGTTAGTAGAAATTTAGGCAGTTGTACGTGTCATGTCCTGTAACTTGCACACTGAGCCAATTAGCCTTTCCCTCCCATCAGCTGGGTCCCACCAGCCCTGGTTTGGCCCCACCTCAGAAGCCAAGTCCCTGAGCTATTCACTGTGTTCCCTACTTCAACCTGGCTCCCTCCCCCAATACTGTACCCAGGGCCCTCCACTGTAATCATCTCCTTGGTGTCCTCACTCCCTGGTATACAAATATTTCTATTGCTGTTACTTCCCCCCTCCCATAACCCAACTCACAAGCAGTTCCTGGAGCGAAGAGCAGCTATGTTACAGTGGAGTGGTGTTCCTGGTCATGTATCACAATGGTTGGCAGGTGAAGTTTGTCACATAGCCAGCGAGAGAAATCACAAACAGGGTTTCTGTTCCAAAGTACAGTTTTATGCTTGAGAGAGAGATCCTTTGACCCCTGTCCAATAGCTGCACCCCAGCTCAGAGAAACAGTGAGGTGTTTTGAACCAAACTACCATAACCCTTTGAAACTTTGTAGGTGAGCCAAAGTCCCACTATGTTTTGTGTTCGTAATTCTTTGTCTTAAAGATCATCTTAGGTTCAACCTAAACTGACCCTAGTGCTTTGTGTTAAACTAATACAGGTTGAGCCTTTCTAGTTCGGTACCCTCAGGACCTGACCAGTGCCGAACCACAGAATTTGCCAAACCACAGGAGGTTAATATTATAGCGAGGGGGTCTCTTTAAATTTTTATCTCACCGAGGCAAATAAACGGAACAAAACTTGCAATGCCACCTAGCCAAGGCTTACCGACTCTCTTCATGGCAAAGTGTTAGTGTTGTTGCACAATGTTACTGTATTGGCACAAGAAAATAAGTATATAAAGCGTAAAAAACATAAAATAATATGAAAAAGAAATAGATGATAATACACGTAAATCTATAATTTACTCACCTAAAATGATGCCTGAATTCCACTTCCAAAGTGATGTGACAAGAACTGCTAACATTCGAGTTACATCTGGGGTCTCTGCTGTAGGTATACGCAGGGTAGATGAAGTGGAGACAACATGATTTTCGACTGTAGAATGCTGCTTATCACTCCTCTTCACTACCTTTAACCAATCTTCCAGCTTGGCTTGTCTCATGTATTTTGGTTTTTCTTTAATGAGTTTTTCTCTTATCATGTAGAGAGACATGATTTCTTGCTCAGAAATGAAATGTCTTTGCTCCAGTCCTTCTATTACATTTGTTGCCAGCTGAATGCATTTATCGATAGAAATTTTTTCTTCGACATCCTCATCACCATCACTGTCTTCTTCGTTATCTTTGTTTTTTCCCTGCTGTACCATTTGCACAATTTCTTCAACTGTCATTTGACTAGCAATTGGTGCATCTTTGTCAGCTTCCACCCAGTCTAGTAAATTCTCCTCTGCCAAATCCTTGGCTAGCTCAAGCACTACAGGGTGGGACATACCACTGGCATACTCCATTAACTCACTAACAGTTTTTTGGTTTTCAGACACTTGAAATCCAGTGAACTCAGACTCGTCATTGACATCAGGACTGTCCTAAAACATTAGGGCTGGCCACAATTTGTGCCATCCATTCTTCAGAGTAGATGGAGTTACTCTTTCCCAGTCTCTGGCTAGTGTCCAAATCATATCCTTGAGGTTAAATTCTTTCCTAAATGTTCTCAAACTCTTCCCATCATTAAGCAGTACTAGCAATTGGTGCATAAACTTGGACCTGTACATACCCTTCAGGGATCACAAAGCTGAATCAGCGAGGTACAGTTTGGGGGTAAATACAGTTCCACCACATTATCTTTGAGCAATGGGCTCTTGCCTCCGGTACAAAATATTTCTCAAACCACTTGAGACATAGATTAATCGTTATCCATCCCTTTTTCTTGCCACAGTATATTACTGGGAATATTTTCACCTCTTTGAATGCCCTTGGGTTTACACATTTTCCAGTAACCATGAGCTTGCATTTGTGCATGCCTGCTGTGTTGCTACAACCAAGGACAGTTACCCTGTCCTTCGACTACTTCGTACCAGATGGTGGCCCCTCCACATCAGAAGCCAACCTTTTTTTAGGCATACAACACCAGTAGAGAGCAGTTTCATTGGCATTCTATACCTGCTCTGGGAATAATGTCTCATTTGCAAGTAACTCTGCAAATTTGTCAATGTACTTAGCGGCAGCTTCCATATCTGCACTTCTTTTTTCACTGCACACACCATGTAGATGAATGCCATCCCTGTTTTTAAATTTCTGAATCCATCCTTGCAAATAGTCACACTCATGCTGCAGGTTAAGTTCTTTGTGGAATATTTTTGTTTGTGCCACCATCATCTCACCTGAAATTCTAACACCTTCGTTCCTACAAAGCTTGAACCAATGTATAAGCGTACTATCTAAATCACTGCTTTTCCCCTCCTTCAATGTCTTATGAACACTCATACTTCTTTTTACTGTCACGTTCGGCAAAAAACTTAAGGATTTGATTCTTTTGCTTCTTCAAATCATACACTGTAAATGACCCTACATTGTAAAACTCTCACAAGGCACGTACTGATGTGCCCTTTTCCAATTTCTGCAGCACTTCCACCTCTTGCTGTGTGGATATTGACACATGCTTACGCTTAGCAGCATTGCCAACACTTCCACTGCTTGCTGGACATATTTAGGGGTAAATCAGAGCTAAATAACAGCACAGAACACTGACAGCCAGGACTGGCGGGACTTCGCTGGACCATGGGAATCTTGGCCCCACCCATGATAAGCGCACATTCGGCTAACTAAAACCATGCTGGACCACGGATGTTGCCGGACTAGAGAAGTTCAACCTGTAATCAGGAAAAGGTCTGTAACCAATCAGTAGGATTGTACTTAAACATCCACTTTGATTTTACTCTGACTTAGCTGACTTAGTCCCAATACCCCAAAAGGGACCACTTGTAATTAATATGGGGAAAATGTTTTCTGTGATTAATAAAACAATAATCTATCAGAAGATGCTTTTAGATTATCAATCATAGAAACCAGATACCAATCTGCCTGAAGTGTCAGGTGATCAGGCTGAGGCCGCAGGACCAATAGGGGAGGAGATGAAGGAGCACACCAAGTAACTAAGTTTTAAAGCTTTATTAATAAAATAACAGCGGTGAGCGCTGGGGGCTCCCCACGTCATTCAGGGGAAGAAAGAAAGCATTAGTGCCCACGCCCTAACCACTTTCATACTCTCTCACATGCACAACCCAAGGCTGGCCAAGCCTGGGTGTAATGTCAGAAGAAAATGGGGAAGGGTGGACGAGAGTTCTGTCCTGTACACAGGCCGTCCAGGGTCCGCTGTTGATCTCAGATTTGCTTCAGCTCTCAGGAAGGTTTTAAGTCCTGGGGTCTTTTGGGGGTGTTTCGTTCAGGGACCTCTGTCCCCCGTGCTCTTTGTACCAGTCCAAACCGGCTTTCTGTGGCTTCCTCAGCTTTTCCAAAACACACCAGCTTCAGGGACACACTTCTGTTATTTTCCCACTCACTGGCCTTCGCTGTCTCACTGGCTTTTGCAGCCCCTGCAGTTCTATTCAGCTGAATCCTCCTTTCTCACAGCTGGACTGGGTTGGAATCCAGGCTCCTGTCTTTCTTGACAGGCAGCCGAGAGTTGGTTGTGTGCTGTGGCCTTGGGCTGGAGTCAGCATCTTATCTTCGAACCTACCTGGAGTGTCGAATTAACCTGTTCCTTTCTCCCTTCCTCACCCTTCGGCCTCTCGCAACCTGCAAAGAAATCTTTCACTCCACACTCACACCTTCAACCCCTCCCAAGATCCTTTCCAATGCGTATAAAAGCATTAGCAATATACAATGCTGGTGCTTACCCAGGGGACCCCCTGGGTAATTTTACCGTGACAATAGGCCCTGGGAATTGGTGGGCGTGGATGTAATAGGGCCATTACCAACAACAAACAAGGGATACCAGTACATCTTGGCAGTCACGGATTATCTTACAAAATGGGTGGCATAAGTCAGCACATGAAGTGGCAAAGAAAATCGGTAAATTATAAATTGATTTGGATCTCTATAGTGGATACTGACAGATCTTGGTTCTGGATTCAGTAATGAGGTAATGATTTATTTTTGAGATTTTTTTCACTATTTCTTCAACCACACTATTGGATCATGGATATTTGACACTGACTATGGGCTTCATTGTCTTCATTATTATAATTTTTTTTACTGTAAATTGTTGCTGACACGTTTTTCTGTCTACTTATTCACCAATTTTTTTTATAACAAACTGATTGCAAACTTATTTTTCCATGTAGTCATTCTAAAAGATAGAATAGGAAACCACAGTAATTACACGTAAAATCAGTTGAAAATAGGAGAAGGAACATACATGCAGACATTTCCAAAGGAAACTTTATGGCATTTTTTTTCTTTCACTTTAACCTGGCCCTTTGTGGGGAAAAATGGGGGTATAACATAGCTTCATCAGCTCATACCTCCCACAAACCAATGGACTGGATGAAAACACCAACAAATCCATCAAATTTTAGAGGGGAAAATTTCAATACTAAACACAAGTAGCATGCACCAGACCATAAGCTACATATTGGTAATACCTCTTCAAGGTCAATTTATTACATTGCAAGTCTTTTTATTGTATTATATGTGAAATGAAAAATAATCGAAGCCACGCACTGTGATGTTCTCCTCCTTAGACCTTCTTGATTCCATATAATCTATCTCAATCAAGACATCATGTTTACTATTTATTTTCACAAACTAATCAATCACCATTTCTTACAGAGCACTGCAGAAGTTGGTTGATACCACTGGGAGTAATTGGGATGAATTTTTTGATAACCTTTTATTTTCTTTGAAATCTAAACAGCAGATGAGAACAAAAATGTCACGCTTTCAACTGTAGTATGGCTTTGAAGCAACATTCCGTACAAGGGCTCAGAGAATTATACAGTAAGTGTATTTAAGTACCATCAGTACTTAAGTACTAAGTAGTAGCGCAAACGGTGCTATATAGAGGAATGAGTAAATATGGTAAGCATGTACTGAAATTGGGAAATACAGCTGTAGCCAATTAGTTCATTTTATCATTTATTTATCATTGTAATGTGGTGTTCTGGTCCATTCATATGCTATTTCATACATAATAAATGCTAAATAGATTTAAGTTACTAAGCCATAGGCTTAAGCATGCTTGACATGAGTGGGTGATTTAGAATAACCCTACATCAGTAAGGTCTTGAGATTACTGCAAAAGATGTGCCAAAAGGTAATGTTATGAAAAAATAGATTTAAATAAACTGCAAGCTGTTGTCCAAGATCACGAGACCCCTGATTGTATCATCATGAAAAGTCCTGTTCTGACTGCAGGGTATATGTTATGCATAGATGCTAATGAGAATAAGAGGAACTAAGACCAACCTATGAAAAATGAGGCACCCCAATATTCCTGGGGTGTGGAAGTACAGATAAGGAAAAGAGGGTTTTCCTTAGGATAGCTTTGAGGATGTGAGTATGACTAAATTCGTAGTCATTGCATGCATTTTTGTAGGATTTACATATGCATGGGTAATTGTAACTTTACTTATTGCTTTAATAAAACTTGTAGTACAGATAAAACTTGTGAGTATGTCTGTAGTCAATATCCTTGGACTTTGTGCGTTTCTACAGTCTCCAAATTTGAGAAAAGCACCAGAGGTAATGTTCACTTTGAGCTTGAAACTGTAGCAACAGGAGCTGAAGCCATGATAGTGTAATACAAAATTACTAAATTAAATTTAAATAAAAAAAGAACGCTACACAGTGTAATCTAGATTGCATGGTTTGCCTAATTGACAAGTATAACTGCATTTTTCTTTTTTTCAGAGAACACAGACTGGAATGCAAAATGATGTATTATTTCTTCTTTACAATGCACCAGGTCATTTGGGTTATTGCAGTAAGATGTTTTCCATTGTTATATTTTGGGATTGTATCCACTAATGTAGTACTACATAATAGGATTCAAATACAGCTATGATATAATTTCCTGTATTTTGTGGGTTTTCAATAAATTTAATAGATTCAAATGAAAATGGAACTTCAATGTAAGGCTTGAAATGCTGAAGATTGCAGTTTAAAAAATAAAATGCTAGTCTGAAGAATTTGTTGTTATATTGGTAATGTATATTTAAAAAATACACCAAGAAATTCACAATATGATTTTCTCTTGTGTATTAGTGAGATATTATACCTGAGAGTATCCGCATGCAGTGTTTTGAAAAATCATTATAAAATTGTTGAAATGATCATATTACCAATAACACACGTATATATTTTAAATTTGCACATAACATTCATGGACTCAAAAGAATTGTTAATAATTGAGCCCTTCTGTGGTGAGACAAGAGATGTGAAAGGACCTTCCTGAGGAATTGGAGGTGATTTTTAGGTACTTATTTTCAGTTTACAGGTAGTGTTAGTGTGAAACTATTTTCAATAAATATGATATAACAACAATGAAGACAATATGATCCTGACAGCTACAAATAAAAATGGAAACAACACATTCTTGTACTTACTCTGTTTAGTACTGGACATTGACTGAACTTGTAGGATTTGAGCATGGACTAACTACTTCATTGAATGTGGACCCAAAATACTAGCCTTTAGCATGAGTGTGAAGGTGGTGTTAGCAACACATGACATAGCAAATCAAATGATGTATAGCATAAGACTCTATACCATAATATGAAACTGAGTGTGTGTGTGATATATATACTATGAGCATGAAGTAATTGCAACCATTTATTAAATAGAAAAATAAAGGATTACTAAACATCTAGAGTACCTGTATGAAAAAAATGAAACCCACTTATAAAGTTGGCTACTTATATGCCTTATACATTTCAGATCGTTCATCTACTGCAAAACTGGAAAATCCATAATGGGACTCTGGAAAATAAAAATTGGGGAACACAGGAGACAAGCAGTTGGACACAACAGTGGGCCACCTCATTCTAAAATTATTCAGTGTCAAATTTTGATTATTTCTTAATGATGTGTAATTATGATGTGTTTTCTAATTAAAAGTATTAGTTTGCAGAAACATATTTAGAGCATAAAGACATCAGTACTATGGAAACCACACAAGAGACTCTATGTATAGAAGAAAAATCACCATTCTTTTAATTAAAGAGTCAGGTAATAACCTTGTTACAAGTACCTAGTGAGACCAGAGTATATGGGAAGATAACAGGAAGAGTGGAATAATGTCATATCACAAAGTTATCAGTAGGTTATGTCACAGGTTTGGTTCTCTAAGGGTCTCTCTGCATGAATAATGTCTTTGATTAGTGAAAAATGGGGAGTGCATAGATGGTTGACATTGAAAGAGCAATGAAATCTAATTGGATATAGTTATATCCACCAGCAGTCAACTAAAAGTTTGAGATAAATAGACAAGGGTACCAAATATAATTTAAAATATGACCCCCCAAAAAGAAAAATATTTGCAAATCAGTAACTTAATACTTGATATAATTGACATTCATGAATAAATCAAGATTTCTATTTAGAGTTTTGGTCATAAGGTAATCATCATTTGATTCCATTATATTGATTTTACAGAGAGCATGAAGGAGTACTGCACCTTGTCATATGCAAAAATGAAAATTGCATAGTTAACACCATGTTCGAACAGATAAGTAAACAGAATACTGTATGATTGTTTATAGCACGTGAACAAAAGTCATGGCCCAAGACCCAGCCAGGTCTAACCTGATGGAATAACTTTGCTAAGAATCAGGATTGTTGTAATAATTCCATGTTAGTAAATATTTCCAGTGTTGCTGACTAACTTTGACTAATGATTATATGTTCAAGGAATATTATTTTATAATTGTATGAATTAATTGAAATTATATTTAGCATAATTAGTTCTGTGTCATCATTTTTTCATCTATTACTTATCAAAGGTACAGTTTGACTCTTGTAAGAGGTGAGCATATGTGCCCTACCTTCCAGAGGGAACCAGTGAAAACATCCTCAGTGATAAGAAAGAGTATGACTGCAGAAAGTGTGTATAGTTGGGATGTTTCCAAAAAATGTATATAGTATGATTATTTTCTTATGGTAAATATTTTGATTTTCTTGGAATTATACTGTTGGAATACAAATGTGTAATAGAGAAGTTCAATTTTAATGTTCATTTGAGTAAAGGAAAATATATGTTAATCACTGTTTCTAAAAATGGGTTTAGATGCTTGATTTTGAAATAATGTTGAAATGTAAAGTAAGCTATTCTTGTTTATATATCTTGTTATAAGAAGTTATCAACATTTGAAAAATACCTAGATAGTAGCAAATTGTGACAAGGCAGCAACCATCTATCACAATTTGCTACCCCTGAATCAGAGGATGGGAACAGTGGGAGGTGACAAATTGTGGCATGGCAGCAAAACCAAACCACCCATAGATGTCAGTAACTACTACCAGTAGCAAAGTGTGATGACAGCAGTTTTTGACATTACACCAGGCAGGGTCCCTGCTGAGCTGGGCTGAGCTGAGCCATGCTGGGGTGGGGTCTGTTCTAAATTGTGCTGAGCCAGGCTGGATGATGGGGAGGTCCAGTCTTTGCTGTGCTGAGCCAGGTGGGGTGTGTGTGTGCTGAATTGTACTGAGCTGTGTTGGGTGGGGGCCTAGGCTTGGCTGTGCTGAGCCATGCTGGGTTGGGGTCCAAGCTGGGCTGTGCTGAGCCAGGCTGCGGGCCTGTGCTCAGCTCTACTGAGCCGGATGTGGGCGGGCTGGAGCTGTACTGAGCCATGCTGCGTGGTACAACGTTGTACTAAGCTGGGATGTGCATGGGATACATTCTGGGCTGGACAGGGTTGAGGAGGGGTATGTGCTGAGGGGGATCCATGCTGGACGATGCCGGGTTGTGGTCTGAGTTTGGCTGTGCTGGGGTCTGTCTTGACCCATGCTGGGGGTGGGGTGCTGAGCAGAGCTGGGCAAGGACTGAGCTGGGCTGGAGTCCAGGCTCTGCTGTGCTGAGCTGAGGAGGGTGTATGTGTGTGTCCAGGCTGGACTGTACTGAGCCATGCTGGGTGGGGGCTGAGCTGAGACTGGCAGTGGTCTGTGTTGAGCTGTGCTGGGTGGGGGGGTTGTGGTGGGCTGAGCTGGGTGGGGGATCTGTGTTGGGATCCGTGCTGGGTGGGGGGTTGTGGTGGGCTGAGCTGGGTGGGGGATTTGTTTTGGGATCTGTGCTGGCTGGGGGGTTGTGGTGGGCTGAGCTGGGATCTGAGGAGGGATCCGTGTTGTTCTGAGCTGTGTTGGGATCTGTGCTGGGTGGGGAGTTGTGGTGGGCTGAGCTGGGTGGGGGATCTATGTTGGGATCCGTGCTGGATGGGGGGTTTGTGGTGGGCTGAGCTGGGTGGGGGATCTGTGCTGGGATCCATGCTGGATGGGGGGTTGTGGTGGGCTGAGCTGGGATCTGAGTAGGGATCCATGTTGTTCTGAGCTGTGTTGGGATCTGTGCTGGGTGGGGGGTTGTGGTGGGCGATCTGTGTTGGGATCTGTGCTGGGTGGGGGGTTGTGGTGGGCTGAGCTGGGTGGGGGATCTATGTTGGGATCCGTGCTGGATGGGGGGTTTGTGGTGGGCTGAGCTGGGTGGGGGATCTGTGCTGGGATCCATGCTGGATGGGGGGTTGTGGTGGGCTGAGCTGGGATCTGAGTAGGGATCCATGTTGTTCTGAGCTGTGTTGGGATCTGTGCTGGGTGGGGGGTTGTGGTGGGCGATCTGTGTTGGGATCTGTGCTGGGTGGGGGGTTGTGGTGGGCTGAGCTGGGCAGGGCTGGGCATGGGTGCATCCCACGCTGTGCTGAGCGGGGCTGGACAAAGCGCTCTCTGTGCTGGGCAGAGTCAAGTGGGAGGCTGCGCTGCGGGGGCCGAGCTGGAGGTCCATGCTGAGCTCAGCCAAGGTAGGCAGGGGTAAGAGGGCGGGTCTGTCCCATGCTGTGCTGAGCCGGGCTGGTTGGCGGCGAGGGCTATGCAGCGATGGGCTGGAGGCCAGTAGGGTCTGTGCTGGGTTGTGCTAAGGGCTGGGCTGACCCGGGCAGGGCTCCGTGCTGCGCCAGGCTCTCACTATATTCAGCCAGGCTGAGCAAGGGTCTGTGTTGTACTGCGCCATGCAGGGTGGGGATGTGGGCGGGGCGGGAGTCCGTGTTGTGACGGGCCGGGAGACCTCCGAGCTGTCAGGGGCTGTCCCCGGCGCTCGCTCCTTGGGCATGGCCGGGTACCGCTAGGGGGCGCTGGCCACCCCCTCCACCCCCCGGGGTTGGGCCTCCGCTGCGGGGAGAGCGGCGGCCGGGCCGCGCATGCGCCGTGCGCGGAGCCAGGCGGCGGTGGCAGCGATGGCTCCGCAGTGACGGTTTGGCTCTAACGGTTGCTATTGACATTGCGGCGCGCAGCGGATCCTGCCGAGGGCCCAGCGGGGGAAACCATCGGCCCCGCGCAGGAGGCCGCGGTAGCGGCGGGGTGATGCGGCGGTGCTGAGGTCCGGTGCATCCGCCCCCTCCCCTGCTGTTGGATTGGGAGCCGCGGCCCGGGCCGCCGCCGCCGCCCTGCGCTGGGCTCGCGGTTCCTCCCCGCCCAGCGCCCCCATGCGGGGCCCCTGCTAAGCCGCAGGCGGGACGGGTGAGGGCGTGTGGCCGACAGGAGCAGGCCCGGCGGGCGGGCGGCCCGGCATGGCCCGCAGCCTGGACTAGCGCCGCCGCCGGGCCCGCTACAGGCGGAGGAGGAGCCTCGCCGCCGCCGGACAAGCCAGGCCCCGGCCCCGTGACACTGCCGGAGAGGGCCGGGCGGGCCCTGCGGGGCGACGAGCGAGCCCGGCGCAGCGCGGCCCTTGGCCCCGCCCAGCCCGCGCCGGGGAGCGCCGCGGCCTCGGCCCCCGGCTCTGGCTGCCGCTCGGCTCCAGGGGCCCTGGACCCCCGCTGACTCTCGGCCGGCGCGGACTAGCCGCCGCCCTTTCTTCTCACCCCGGAGCCGAGGGCGTTGGAGCGGCTGCGATGAACCCGGTGAATGCCACTGCTCTCTACGTGTCAGCGAGCCGCCTGGTGCTCAACTACGACCCCGGCGACCCCCAGGCCTTCTCTGAGGTCACCAAGCTCCTGCCTTACTTCCGACAGTCCCTCTCCTGCTGTGTTTGCGGTGAGGAGCTTTCTATTGTTCGCTGCACAATGAATTCGGGGCCTTGTGCACCCTTGGGAACCAACAGCGCTGAAGCCTGATTATTTTTACACCCACTTAAATGGGAAATAACACAAATCTTACCGTTGTTTAACGCCTTTCCAGGAGAGTGGGGCACATCTATAAGGTGTAACACCTTTTAGGAATCTGTATAGCTTTCAATGAAGTTAGATTTTTTTTCCCCCCACTCCTATTGCATATTTTCCAACAACTCCAAAATTGCTCACCTTGTGCCTCAACAAATTGGAGAAATGTACAAAACATTCCAAGAATGAGTGTGCTGGGAACAAAATCCCTCTAATTTTTGAGATCTGATAAGATAGCCAATAAAGGATTTACCATGAAAGTTTCCAACTCCACTGGAAAACATGCAGATATAGAAACCTTGCTAATTGAGTCCAAATTTTTTAAGTATAGCTTTGTGCAAAAAGAAGCATTCAGTGCCTCAGATTATTGTATATAGTAACTTGTAACCTTTGTGTCCTGTTACAGAGAAGCTGAATTAGAACCAAAATGTTTTGGCAACAGGCATGGGAATCAAAACATTTACACGTGGGTGTACTGTATTTCCCTATCTACTTGGTTTGCAAAGCAATAGATGTGGCAGTGCAGTTCATGCAGTGGCTAAGTGCACTGAGTGAGGGGATAGGATGCTGTTGGGGAAATAGAGCTGTTGGCATTCTTGTGTGGCTAGATTGGGAGCATGTGCAAGTTGTTGTGGGTTTGTATTGCTAGTTGGGAATGGAGAGTACAATTCTCAGCTGCCTTAAAAACTAGTTGCTCTTGATTGTCTTTAAAAGATTTCTGGAAAGTGTGCAGTACTGGTCAAAAACGAAAACAGAACATTGGGATGCATAAAGACACTAATACAGAAAGCATGCTATTATAAAATCAAAGTATACACCTCTCCTGAAGTATTGTGGGTCAGTTATGGTCAGTCTACCTCACAACGGATATAGCTGAAAAAGAGAACACTCAGCAGTGAGTGATAAGAATGATTAGAAGTAGTGGGAAAACTTCCATTGATAGAAGAGGAAAAAAAATTGGGACAGTTTTTTAGAAAGCAGATGAACAAGGTGGGGATGTGACAAAAGATACACAAAACACAATGGCATAAAGAAAGCAGACCAGGAACTTTTATTCTCCTTTTCTCATAATGGAAGAACAAAGGGACAGTCAGTTAAATTAAGAGGCAGCAAATTTAAAACTGACAAAAAATTTCACATAACAAATAATTACCCCATATAGTTCATTGCCATAAGATATCGTTGTGGCCAAGAGCTTAACAGGATTCAAAAAAGGATTGGACATTCATATGGATAACACAGACATATAGCATTACAACAGTAAGGATTAAAATAGACAAAAAAAAATTCGGAAGGGATATAATCCCTCATGCTTTTGGACAGAAATCTAACTCTCACAGGTGGGGTTTAGAATAAAATGCTTCATGCAGATAGGTTATTCCATAACTTCCTGCTGTGTGGTTTCTTTAAAACATGAGATACTGGATGTTATTGGAGACATGATACTGGTCTGATTCAGTATGTCAGTTCCTGTGTTTCATTTTATGTTGCTGATTCAGACCCTTATCCTGCAAAGTCGTCTTATGCTTAACTTTATTACCATGAGTAGTTCCACTGAGCTACTCCTGGTAGTAAAGGTAAGCACATGAATGGCTAATTCAGTTTGATTTCAGTGAGACTACTCAGGATCAGGACCTTAGCTGGTAAGTCTTCTCAGTTAGTCTCAGATGCTGCTTCCTATATAGGAGCTGCTGGTTGTTCCTGGGAGGGCATGTCTACAATACAGCACAGTTACAGTGCCATAGTGTAGACATTTTGTATATCAACCGAAGGGATTTTTGGTCAATGTGCAGTTAAGCCAGCTCACTGAGAGGTGGTAGTTAGGTTGACAGAAGAATTCTTCTGTTGATCTAGCTGCATCTATAGAGAGGGTTCGGTCAAGCTAACTACATTGCACGTGGCATGAAACATTTCACAGCCCTGAGTAGTATAGCTAGGTCAAACTAATGTTTATGAGTAGACTAGGCCTTAAAATCATATAAATTAGAGGTTAGGTCAGATTTACTACCATCCCTACCCCTGCTTTCAACACGAAGGTAGGATTGTTTCTTATAGTACAGATTCTGCTCCCACCTGACTCAATGTTCTACTTAACCCTAGTCACTAACATAATATGATTCTTCTCCAGCCCCTCCGCCCGATCATTTGACTCTGTTCTCTACCTCATTGGTTCTCAACTAGGGGCCTGGGGTCCCCTGGGGGGCCGTGAGCAAATTTCAGGGGGTCTGCCAAGCAGGGCTGTAATTAGACTTGCTGGGGCCCAGGGCAGAAATCCAAAGCTGCACTGCATGGGGCTGAAGCCTGGGGCCCGAACCCCGCAACCCGAGGCTGAAGCCAAAGCCTAAGCAACTTAGCTTGGCGGGGCCCCCTGTGGGTGGTGCCCTGGATAATTGCCCTGCTTGCTACCCTCCTAATGCCAGCCCTGGCTTTTATATGCAGAAAAACCATTGTTGTGGCACAGGTGGGCTGTGAAGTTTTTATAGCATGCTGGAGGGGGGCCTCAGAAAGAAAAAGGTTGAGAATCCCTGCTCTACCCCTTGACCTCCCTTAATCCTTTTATCATCTTTCCTTGCTCATGCTTAATCTCTTTCATCAGGCCCCTTTACTTTTGTCTTCCCATATGCTATTTCTCTTATTTTAAAAAATCCTTCCCTTAATACCTCCTCCTGTTTTAACTACTGTCCCATCTCCCTCCTGCCCTTCTTAACCAAGCTGCTTCATTTATTTTCATTGCCTTGACTTCTCTCTACTAACTTTCTCCTTGGCCCTCTGTAGTCTTGTTTTCATGCTCCACTGAGATTGCTCTTTCTTCGGTCATCAGTGGTGAAGTTCAGGAGCTGTCTTTTCTTTTCCATCTTCTTCCTCCTTGCCTTTTCTGTCTCTTTCACTGTGGTAGACCAGTCCATCCTTTTCTGTTTGCTTTCCTCCATAGATTTGTGCTGTTTTTCCTGCTTTCTTGATGTGTAGGGGTGGCCTGAATTCTCGCAACTGCTCCCTGCCCTTCCCACCAAAAAAACCTTATTCTTTTTGTTTTTTATTTTTTAATTTAGAAATATGAGGAATGTCAAGTATGATTTTTCCCTGGTTTTTTTTCTGGAAGACCTCAGAGTGTTTCATGGATGTGGATTGTAAGCTCTCATTTCCTTATTGAAGAAGTAGAGGCAGGGACAGTTAATGAATCTTTAACAAAGGGGTACTTTCTCCAAAATGTTAGTCATTGAAGTTAAATAGGTATTAAAGATGACCTAAAAATAACTTTATAATTGGATTTGTTCCCTTTTTAGGCAATTTTAATGATTTTTAAAGTTTTTATTGGCTTTTTAAATTAGAAATATCAGGAGAGTAAGTCTGGGATGAGAAATAATGAGAAAATATGAGGGCTGTGTTTGAGCTCTTGACTCTGATTAAATGGGCAATGGATGTTGGATCTTTAACAAATGCTTCCTTTATCCAAAATGTTAGTAATTGCAGTTAAACAGGCATTAACAAAAACCAAAGAATTTTAAGCAGTCTGCCTTGTCTACATGCAGAAATTGTTGAACCAGTTTCATTAAAATTTAATTTTAAAACCTCATTTAATTTAGTTAAACCTGTGCAAACTCCTGTATGGGCTCTGATGCAGGTTTAAAACTGACTTATGTAGAAATTAACTTATTCCTGATCTTCTGCTCCAGGCACCCTCTCTCCTTTTAAGCCTTCCTCTAAACCCACATTGTTCCACAATCCTTCATTCAACTATTAAAAACAAACTGATCATTTCATTTTTAAAAAATGTAGCTACTAAAATAAGAAATTAGTATGGTTCATACTTTATCTCCCAATCTGTTTTGTGGAGTCCATGCTTTTTGTCTGCTTCCTTATCTCCAGTCCCTCTTTTTGCCTCTGTGTTGTTGTTTTTAGATTCTGTGATGAAGTGGAGCTCTGTTCACTTAAGTGGAGTTTCAGGTGGATCCAATGTCCCCCTGCACAGAATGTGTTGCCAGATTACTGCCTTGTTCATAAAGTCTTAAACGTCAGAATTTATTTTACTCTGTCAGTAAAGTGGTGCACACATTTTGGATGCAGCATACAAAATAAAGAACAGTATATTGTATAGTCTAATAGTTTTAAAAGTCCCAAGTGATAGGACTTCCCGCACTTCCCTTAGGAGATTATTCCACAGCTTAATATATCTCACGATCAGGAGACTTTTCTTGAAATGTAACTTAAGTTTCACCTTTTAAAATTTTGTTCTGTTATGCCTAGTTAATCTTCTGATACCACCCTAAAGATATCTCATTTAACATTCTAGGTTCTTCCAAAACAGAAATCTGTAAAAGGGCAAGCATATACAGTGGCTGAAATCAGTTTTGAGGTATAGTAATTCCTTAAAGCAGAAGAAATCTCACATTCTCTTGATAATACTTTTAAAACTGTCTTAGGGCTTGTCTGCAGACTGGTCTATGGAGGTGCGAATTGCAGAGAGCTCTGAACCACCCTGTGTAGACCCTGCTGGCACAACTAAAAGGTATTTAGTGTGCACTAGGTATTGCACACTATACCTTTTAGTTTGTCCCAGCAGGTTCCACACAGGGCGGAGTGCTACATGTTAGAGGGCTGTGTACACCAGTCTTGGCAGAAGTTAGTTGTGGCATGACAATTAAAACTCTAACACAGGCCTGGTTTATTAGGAAAATTTCCAGTGGTGTAAATATACTGATGAACTTACACCTAATGTAGATATGCTGCACCAATGTAAGTTACTAGAGTAAACTCTGCATCAGTGCATGGCCTCTACACTGTGGGTTTGCTACAGTGTAATTGTACTGATGAAGTTACACTGATGCACATCTGGAGTGTAGACATGACCGTACAGTGATATTTACTTTTACAGTGCTGTAGGTGTGCGTGATGCTTTTACAGACAAATGCAAGAAGACTCTTCTCCAAAGAGCTGATAATGTAGAAACAAAACACTCTAGGGTTTCTGTGAGGCATTGGTGCATTCCTTAGATGTGTTTGGGGCATAAAAATTAAGCTTACTAATGCACACCCTCAGGTCGTCTTGCTGTTAAAGTATGGTTTGTTAATATTACAATTCATTCTAAAAACAAAGTTTTGTAAACATTTATGCAACATATTCTTCCACTATGGAAAAAGTAGTTCCTATTTGAAGGGAAAGGTTATAAGTGCTTTTTCTACTGCTTTAATATATTTTTTTTCTCACCTTGTTTCTAGATTCCCTAGATAATTTGGACCCCTTCAGGGCTTGTTCAGAAGTTCAGCTGACTTTTCAGCATCAGCTTGTCACTAACAGACAATTGATAACTCTTACTCTTACAAACACTAAATTTGGAAAGCTGGAACTTTCCCTGTTAAACTTTTATACTAGAAAGTGAGTTAGCTTAATGTGGCCACAGACAGCCACAGAAATACTAGCTTAGCACTTTGCAGGGAGAGGCAGTTCTAAAGGTGCACAGTTTGTGGTGTACACTAGATATGGTGGTGGAAGAGTGTTTTGCTTGTTGATGAGGAAATAGAGGGTATATATTGGTAGGTGGCTTAAGTGTTTCCTTGCTTTTGTGGGAGGTTTTTTGGTCAGGTGTGTATAGCAACTTTAATGGCATCACTGAGCATTAATTAAATAATGTATGAACAAATGAAAGAATGCGGTGGAATAGATGAAACAGTCTTTGCTGTTCTAGGACACTTACCTACTGTATTATGTAGCTGTTTTATATCACTGTCTGTTTTAGAATTACCCAGAAAAACTGTCACTCTAGTGCCCTAGAGTATTTGTACTTGTGGGGATCATTATAGGGGGAAAAGTCATTTTCATGCAGTGTTTGTCTAAGTCAGTGGCTTTCAACCTTTCCAGACTACTATACCCCTTTCAGGAGTCTGATTTGTCTTGCATATCTCAAGTTTCACCTCACTTAAAAAGTACTTGCTTACAAAATGAAAAGGAGTACTTGTGGCACCTTAGAGACTAACCAATTTATTTGAGCATGAGCTTTCGTGAGCTACAGCTCACTTCATCGGATGCATACTGTGGAAATTGCAGAATACATTATTATATACACAGACACCATGAAACAATACCTCCTCCCACCCCACTCTCCTGCTGGTAATAGCTTATCTAAAGTGATCATCAAGATGGGCCATTTCCAGCACAAATCCAGGTTTTCTCACCCTCTGCCCCCCCACAGACAAACTCACTCTCTTGCTGGTAATAGCCCATCCAAAGTGAGCACTCTCTTCATAATGTGTATGATAATCAAGGTGGGCCATTTCCTGCAGGAATCCAGGTTCTCTCACCCCTCTCCAAAAACCACACACACAAACTCTCCTTACAACGCACATGAAAATCAAGGTGGGCCATTTCCAGCACAAATACAGGTTTTCTCACCCCACCCCCACCCCCATACACACACAAACTCACTCTCCTGCTGGTAATAGCCTATCCAAAGTGACCACTCTCCTTACAACGTGCATGAAAATCAAGGTGGGCCATTTCCAGCACAAATCCAGGTTTTCTCACCCCCCCCCCCCAAAACCCACACACACAAACTCACTCTCCTGCTGGTAATAGCCTATCCAAAGTGACCACTCTCCTTACAAAATAAGACATAAACATACAAAAGTGTCACAGCGTACTATTACTGAAAAATTGCTTACTTATTTTTACCACATATTTATGAAATAAATAAGTTGGAATATAAATATTGTAGTTACATTTCAATGTATAGTATATAGAGCAATATAAACATGTCATTGTATGAAATTGTAGTTTGTATTGACTGCTGGTGATTTTTATGTTGCCTGTTGTAAAACTAGGCAAATATCTAGATGAGGTGATGTACCCCCTGGAAGACCTCTGTATACCCCTGGTTGAGAACCACTGGTCTAAGTGGATTAAGCTGTGTGTTGAAACTTTTACACATTAGCTAGAATCCCAGATCATGTAGGGCTTAGGGATTATTTCACTAGGACTCAAGCAGCATCTCCATGTTAGTCTGGTACAGGGAATTGCTTTTTTCTGCATTTTTCTCTTGTTTCAGCATCCAGGGCTGAAGCTATCTTTTGGAGGGCAATTCTGCCATCCTTGTTTAGTTAGAACAGCTCAGTTCACCCTTCTAGGTGTACTGCTCACTAAACTCCCACATAAAAATATGCAAAGGATATCTTAGAGGAAAGGTTACGTATCACTAACTGGAGTCCTTCAAGAATTGCTTGGAGTTCTGCGTTAATTCATTGAAGTCTAATTTTTAACTGAAAGGATGAAGGCAGTTGGGGCCATACAACCCTTATATGTGCTCGCTTCGGCAGCACATATACTAATAACCTCTGCTCTGAACTTTCAGGGTTGTGAAAAGATGTTTGTGTGGCTCCCAAATAGGTGTTACTTTCTAGAAAGTTCCAAGGCTCTCAGGTTCCTGGAAATGGAAGAGGGAGGTGTCCCACACGTAGGAATAGGCAGAAGCAACACACGCAAAGAACTCCAGTTACTCATGCATAACTTCAATTAGGTGAATACAAATATTGGGCTCTCCCTTATAGTTGTGGATGATTCCTCACAGAATAAAGACAATCCCTATTAAATAAAGGTGGTTAAGTGGAGTTCTAGAACTCTGCATTGAATAGCATTCTTCCTAGGTCAAGTGGAATGAAGGCTGAGTAGTCGATGACCCAGATCCCAGTGTTTCCTTTCGCATTTCAAAAGCAGCCTGGATTGGTTCAGAGCTTGACAAATACTTTTCATTGACATACGTTTTTCTTTTTTTCCCTTCCATCTTCACTGATGGAAAATAGTGTTGTCTGGTTATCAAATACTGGCAGTTTTAAACACATTTAACCATTCCTGCCCTTGAAAATGTACATGAGGAAATATCAAAATACACCTCTTCCGAAGTTTGTGAATAATGTGACGACTTTGGGCAGGTAGACCATCACCCGTGGGATGAACAGGATACCTACACATGGCCCTCCATTGCAATTGCCCTTCCTCCATTCCCCTGATGATCACCAACATAATTTATAAAAATCCCCCCAATGTAGAAATAAGGGAATGTTTAAGTAGTTTTTTTTTAAAAGGAGAAAGTTATGATATTGGAAAATGTACATATAGTTGCTATATGTGGGGGTACCTGGGAAAGAGGTGGCAGAGGGGAGATGGGAGAGTTAACTTTTGTAGGGTTTAGCCCCTTTCCAGAGGAACTCTTTTCCATAGAAGACCTTTTGCAGGAATTTTAGCTAAGGTTAGCCCTAGTCATGAAGTATCAGCTCCTGGGCTTTACACCTGGGAAAACTCCTTGTTTAGGGTTGCTTGCTGTATATCACGTAGGTCTTGACTACACAAGAAAGTTATACCAGTTTAGCTTAAATTGGTTCTAAACGAAAAAGTTCTTCCTTTGGCTCAGGATAAGTTGAAAGGTAATCTGGAGGGAGGATTGACCATGCTTTTTCCAGCTAATATAAAATTAAGCATTTCTGCTGAAAAACTGTCTACAACTGGCTGAGGTCTGGTATGGAATTAAAATGAACCTAATATTGATTTGTAGGTTACCCTCTTTCACCCCAGAGATCCTTACCGGGGTTCTCAGGTTCCTCCTTGGGGTGCTGAAGACACTGAGGCTGACCATGTTGGCTGACATCCATATCCACACAAGATAATTCTTCTTTTGGATTGACTCAGGAATTAATGCCTGCCATAATAAATGTGTAGCTGTTGTAGGTGGTTGCTGCCTTAATCCATAGCTGACCACATTTTGGTTCCTATATCTGAGATGAGACTGAAGTTTCATAATGCAGGATTATACCATTGTAATGGACTCACCATTACATTCTACAGTTTGAGATTGAAGTATTTCTGTCCCATGGTAGAGATGGGAACGGAAGAATCTGTTTTGAGGAAAGGATTCTTTTTCTTCTAAACAGCTAGAGCATAAACAATTATTTAAATCATACTTGGCCAGATATAGCAAAAGACTTCAGCCACCGTTGTTCTAGTAGTCTCCTTACTTGGTTCATCAGTAAAACCAGAGTAACCTGTGAGTGCAGCGCCAGTTGGGGGTTACCGTATTGATGATCATGGACAGAAGATGAAGCCCCCCACCATTGTAAAACCATCAACAACCATCAATCATATTACCCTTTTTAAGATCTATGAAATCTAACCGATTCCATCAGTCTCCTCTGGCAGGTCACCAAAACAGATCATAATCTTCCATCTCCTCTTACTGTGTCATAGCACAGCATAACTTTTCTGGGTAGTGAACTGCCTAGCTAAGCCATGATGTCAACACCTTACAAGTTCTTGGCAATGAATTAATCTTTAAACCCCTCACCTCTAGATTTCATTCTGCACCGTCTTCTTTGTCTGTGAGTTCCTGGATATTTTAACCTTCTAGTAATACTGAACTCCATCTCTCTTCTCTCATGCATTTTAGGAGAGAAGTTTATTTATTGTTGTAATATTGTGGAGATAGTTATTTAATTTTGATGGAATCGGAACCCTTTTTGTTTTATGCAGTTTCAGAGTACCCAGATAATGTGGTGCAAATATTGAATGCCTTAGGAGTCCTTTTAAAATATTTAAATCTCAAAAAGTATTTACTTTATAAAACATTCAGAACATGTTCTAGCTATCAGTAGGATAACCATAAACATTCATTGAATGCATTAACTACATATAGTGCTTTGAAATCCATAACAAAAATAAATTAATGTTGCTAATTACAACAAATGTATGAATTTTCAGAGGTTTGATTATACATAAAGAATGAAGGGGTAAACTGCTCTTGAGCAAAAGGGTGACAGACAAGTCAACTCCAGATCAAGAAAGTATTTAATGACTTAAGTCAAAAACTGTTTGAATTTTCAAAATAAATTTCTCTTTTGTTATCAGAGTAAAAATCTGGCAAATTTTTAAACTAATTTTGCCAACCCAAAAATTAGATGTTAAATCAATATTGAATGGCTTTCTAAAACCTAGAGCATGTGAGCTTGTTTGAGGAATCACTGGGTGAAATTCTGTGGTCTGTGTTACGCAAGAGGGCAGGTTAGATGACCATAATGATCCCTTCTGGCTTTAAAATCTATGAAAAAAGTTAAAGGAGTGAAAAATTAGGCTTTATATAGTGGCAACTGATTGCAATCTTAACTACAGGGACAGATTTACTTTGTTGGCAACGGAGAATATTTCTGCAAAGTATGAAGAGAATCAAATTGTACTTCTGTGATTGTAGTTTGTGACCCAGTGCTGTTCCCACATGGGGTACGAAAACACCAGAATTTTTATACCCCTAAAAAGGAGACAAGCCAGAGACTTCATGAAGTCCATTAGGAACTTTGGTATTGCTAATCAATTTTATTTGGAAGGTGCTCAAATATTGGGTTGTTTTATTATCAAATCTTGAGATAGATTGATATCAGTGGAGTTTTTTTTTGCCATTGACTTCAATGGGAGCAGGCTAGGTTTTGTATTTGAATGACCATATTGCCTGTTTGTTTGCAGCTTAGAAATAACATAGATCCTTCTATAGGTAATAGATATTTCTTTAGATCAAGCTGCATATGTTCGTTATTTTGGAGTGTGGTATGTGTCCTGTCTCTCCAGGTTTGTGAGTGGTTGCTCCTCTATAGCTAATGCTTTCATAGGGTCACAGCGTCTGGTCTGTGCCCCAGCCTGTAACCCATCTCCTGGGAGTGACCCCTTTAGTGTGCCAGGCCCCAAGGACCCACATGGGTCCACAGGAGCAAGCGTGAGGCCTCCAAGATTCCAAGACTGGACTGTCAGCATCAGCAATCCCTGTCTCTCTCAATGATTCCCTGCAGAGAATCCAGCCAAGCCAGACCTCTAGCAGGAGGCTTATACTGTGCCCCTTCAGGGCATGTCTACACTTAAAATTCTGCATTGGCGCCATGTAGCACTTTAATGAAGACACTCTAAGCAGATGGGGGAGAGCTCTCCCATTGACTTAGTTAATCCACCTCTCTGAGAGGTGGTAGCTATGGCTCTGGGAGAAGCGCCAACATAGCGCTGTCTACGCTGAGTGTTAAGTTACTATAACTACGTCACTTAAGGGTGTGAATTTTTCACATCCTTGAGCAATGTAGTTATACTAATATAGGTCTGTAGCCCAGATCTCAGTGGGTATTTACAGCAACACAGGCAGCCTTTTCAAAACAACATAACCATTTATTAGTCCCTTGGCACACAGGGTCTGAGAGTCCTTAGGTCAGCACAGAGAAATGAAGGTTAAAGCATAATCCGTTCTGGTTAACCCAGAGCTCCAGCGAAGCTGTAGTGAACCACATATTCAGGCTGTCTCTCTGTTTGACCTCTTCAGTTACCAGTGAGACAGCTCCCAGCTTCCTCCAGAAACCAGCACTTTATCCCTCCACTTCACACTTTCCGTTCCTTTGTTTTCGAGCTGGAATCTTTGCTCAGCTTCCCTGCTGAGAGGTAAGGGAAATTCATCTCCCTCTAGGTCGTTGGTTGCAAGGTGTCAATGTCCTGGTGATTGGGTTTCCCATTGTCTGCTCAGATTTTCCATTTATATGGGGTTGGTATTGGCCAGTCCTTTTTAATGATGCATTCAGGCTCAGATGCACACACCTGTAGCTCCTAGCTTGTCCTGAGAGCAAACTAGACCTCTTTTCCCCCACTGGGTAGCCATGCAAAATATAGGGGAAATTGAGGCACACATAAACCCCCATTAGAACACCACAGAAATTTCCCACTTACAAATGCATGCAAGTTTTTATGATTGTCTCTCTGAGAGAAGATGCTGTGAAAGTTTTGAATAAACTGGATAAGAGCTTTTCAAGAATGAAATTCTTGAAACAGCGCCTATTCGAACTTTTTTATAATGTGATTATCTAGTCTGACGTCCTCTATAACACAGGCCATAGAACTTCTCCAGAATAATTCCTAGAGCAGATCTTGTAGAAAAACATGCAATCTCAATTTTAAAAATTCTCAGTGATGGAGAATCCACCACAACCCTTGGTAAATTGTTCCTGTGGTTAATTACTCTCACTGTTAAAAGTTTACATCTTCTTTCCAGTCTGAATTTATCTAGCTTCAACTTCCAGCTATTGGATCATGTTATATTTCTCTGATAGATTGAGGAGCCCATTATTAAATATTTGTTCCTGTGACGATTTGCCACTTACCTCTCCTCTCATGAGTACCTTCTGTCTGTTGGGTGTGAACCTGCACGGTCTCTCTGCTCCCAGCACCCCCTGTCGGCTGTTAAGCTAGTCAGGTGGGTCGTCAGTGACTCAGCCCTCCAGCTAAGTCACGCATAGTCTAACGCATGAATGAACAAAACCTCTTCTGGGGTGAAAGGTCCAACAGGGCCTGTCCCTGTGCCCTTGTTATTGTCTTTAACCCTGTCTCTGGGCTCAGTTTTCAGCCCCTTCCTGTCTAGCTTTCAATCTGTCCCTGCCTTGTTATAGAGCAGTGCCCCCAGGGCCTTCTCCCTGGAGACTCTGAGTCCTGCCCTTCACTTGGGCCTCTAAACAACACTTCTCCCAGGAACCCTACAAATAGCAGCCACATGCTGCTTCCTTTAATTTTGTTGCTGCTGCTATTCCTTGGGCCACTTCCCACATAGCCCCTTTCTCTTCACACCCTCGTGGCCATTCCTCTGCCTAGGAACATGTCGCCCCTTCCTGGGTGCCATGTGGAGCCAGGTAGGGAGCCTGCCAGCCCCACACCAACCGGACTATAAACCGGACTTTCTATGAAGATTAGAAATGCCGGTTTATAAAGCTTTCTGGTTGGTACAGGGCCAGATAACACAGCTTTTATTGTATATTGTTGGGTCATAGTTAGGTTGTGATCTGCTGTAACTCCCAGATCCTTTTCTGCAGTACTCCTTCGTAGGCAGTCTTTTTCCTTTTTGTATTTGCGCAATTGATTATTCCTTTCTAAGTATAGTACTTTGCATTTGTCCTTACTGAATTTCGGCCTGTGTAATTCAGACCATTTCTCTAGTTTGTCAAGATCACGAAGAATTCTAATCCTGTCCTCCAAAGTGCTTTCAGTCCCTCCAAGCTTGGTATCATCTGCAGACTTTATAAGAATACTTGCTGAATCATTATCCAAATCATTTATGAAGATACTGAATAGAACCAGACCCAGGACAGATCCCTGCAGGACCCCACTTGATATGTCCTTCCAGCTTCATTATGAACTAGTGATAATTGCTCTCTGAGTACGGTTTTTGAGCCAACTCTGCACCCACCTAATAGTAGGTTAATTTAGGTAATATTTTATTAGTTTGTTTAGGCTAAGGACATGTGAGACAGTACCAAAAGCCTTACTAAAGTCGAGATGTGTGACATCTACTACTTCATCCCCTATCCACATGACTTGTTACAGAAAGATATTAGGTTTTTTGACATAATTTGTTCTTGACAAATCCATGTTGACTATTACTTATGACCTTATCTTCTAGTTGCTTGCAAATTGATGGTGTGATTATTTGCTCCATTATCTTACAATTCTCTGGGTTGTCCTTATTTCCTTTTTTTAGATAAGTATTATATTTGCCCTTTTCCAGTTCTCTGGTGTCTCTCCTGTCCTCCACAAGTTCTCAAAGGTAATTGCTAATGACTCAGAGATCTCTTCTGCTAGTTCCTCAAATATTCTAGGATGTATTTTATCAGGCCTTGCTGACTTGAAGACATCTAACTTATCTAAGTCATTCTTAACTTGTTCGTCTTTCTATTTTAGCCTCAGATCCTACCACATTTACACTGATGTTTGCTATGTTAGTTGTCCAATCGCTGTTAACTTCTTTCGTGAAAACTGAAACAGTTTGGTCGATGTTGCATTTTATGTCATTGTCTTTCCCTCCTCATTTAGTAATGGGCCTATCCTGTCCCTGGTCTTCCTCTTGCTTCACATGTATTTATAAAATGCTTTCTTTTTACCCTTTAAATACCTGGCTAGTTTAACCTCGTTTTGTGTCTTGGTCTTTCTAATTTTGTTCCTATGTGCTTATGTTGGGTTTTTTTAATATTCATACTTTGTACATTTGCCTAGTTTCCTCCTCTTGTATGAATTTCTTTTTGAGCTTCACGTAATTGAAGATCTGGTTAAGCCATAGTGACCTTGTCCCATATTTCCTATCTTTCCTATGCATTGGTATAGTTTGCTCTTCTGTCCTTATTAATGTCTCTTTAAAAAAGAATTGACAACTCTCCTGAACTCTTTTTTCCCTTAGACTTGCTTCCCAATTCTGAATTTGCTGAAGTTTGGCTTCTTGATGTCCATTGCCTTTATTCTGCAGTTTTCCCTCCTACCATTCCTTAGAATCATGAACTTTATCATTTCATGATCACTTTCACCCAGGCTGCCTTCCCTCTTCAGCTTCTCAACTATTTCCTCCCTATTTGTCAGAACCAAATCCAAAATAGCCTCATTGCTTTCTCCACCTTCTGTAGTAAAAAGTTGTCTCCAGTGTATTCGAAGGACATGTTTGATGATCTGTGCCACAGTCTGTTATTTTTCCAACAGATGTCTGGGTAGTTTAAATCCACAGTCACCAACAAGTCCTGTGTTTTGGATGAGATTGTTGTTTTAAAAAAAAAAAATCTCATCAGTTGCCTCTTCCTGATTATGTAGTTCATAGACCACTACCATGACATCACCCTTGTGTGTTACCCTTTTATCCTTACCCAGAGTCTTTCAATAGGTCTGCCTCCCACTTCTATCTTAACCTCAGTGTAAATGTATACATCTTTGATATACAAGACAACGCCATCTCCTTGGAACAATCTGTGTTGGTGTCTTCAGAGCTCCTCAATGTCAACACTAACCGTAGCCATCAGATGCCAGGCTCCTGTTTGGTTCCAGAAGAAATCCCTTTGAATTGGAGAAGAGGGCTAGCTGCATCTTGAGATCTGCCTTATTCTTCTCAGAACCAAGTTGGAACCAGCCACCAATCTTTCTCCATCAGGCCTCGTGGGTCATTGTTACCGTTATCAGAGTTGGAGATTGAGGACCAGACTTGTGTTCTCCCAACCCAAAAATCTCTCTTACATTCTGATCTCCCATGCACATTAGCTCTATCCCTAATAAATGGAACCATGGACCTGCTTGGCAATGTGGGGTCCTCTGTCTTAGCATGACAGAGACCCATCCCAGACCACCTCAGAGAACCAGGTCATACCTACCAGTCCGAGCCTTCTGACCACCAGATGAGTATCTAGGAAAGCTGTTTTATTTATGATGATCCCCTGCTCTCTCTGCTCCTCATAATGTCTCCTCCAGGTAAGGCAGTGGCCCAGAACCCAGCATCCCCATCTGACAACTTCAAGGCATTCCAGGAACTTTTGGCCAGTGTAACTGAGACCCTCAGTGCAGAGCTGACAGAAGTGCAGGAAAAGTTTTATAAACTATTCCACATGCTCTTTTTCCCATAGCAAGGGAGCCTAGCCATGCCAATAAATGAGGGTATCCTTGAATGAATCAAGGACCTGTGGTTCACCGCAGTTTCCTTCCCCCCCCAACAAAGAAAGGGGAATACTGATACTGTCAAGTGGTTCAGAAGTTGTTTAAATTATGGAGGCTTTTTTCTGCAGGAAAAACTACTGCACCAGTGTTCTGGAAATGAGCGTGGTCCTATTAGTACTAATACCTGGTATCCTAAAAGTGGACTTGATTCAAATGGGTGGTCAGGCCACCATGTTTTATATAAACAAGTAAAGTGGTTTTGCATTGTACTTTCAGTCAGTCAGCCCTGAAGGTTTGGCAGTGACTTGGCCACAAACTTTCCTGCTTTCATACCTGGCAGGGTAGGGAAAAAAATACCTCAGTTGGTTTATGCAAGGTCCTCACAAGTAGACCTTTGATCTGTTATTGATCTATCAAATCTTTCTCCAATGGGCGATGCCAGCAATTTATTTATTTGCTACCAACCTGAGTAGGTATCTGCCAACCATCAGCTCTTCACGCTGAAAAAATACCAAGTTAGGAAGGAATGCCTTCTCCATACATGTTGATGACTCCTGTACCTTCTATTCACGGGTATTTCTGATTGCAAAATTTCTGTTTTAACTCAGTAGCACAAACTCCCTTCCTCCTTAGAGCGTTTTTTCCCCTCTCCCCCCAGGTTGTCCCTTACTTGAGTTAGCTGAGTTCTTGAGATTTTGATTGGTTTAAGCCTCATATTTCAGGAGGTATTCTTATTCCTCCTGTATGTGCGTTTTTAAATGTCTCGAATTGTCTAATATATTTAAAAAAACAACCTGTTGGGCATTGGCCTTATTTATTACAGCCTATAGTAGTATTTTTGTCTTGCTTGTTTTATTTTGAAACCTCATGTGAGGTACTTAGTCTCCAGGACTGACACAGAGGAGAACATACTCTTATCCATAAAGTTATCTTTAACTTTGCTTCTCTGAAGAGGTAATGCAGAACTGGTAGTTGCCAGTGTGTATTCCCTAATTGTGTGGAGAAAAGTTTGAGGTGTTGCAGGGTGGATTTGATTTAAATCATGATTTAAAGCACTAGTCAGAAAGACTTGATTTAATCACGGATTTCTACATAAAAGTGCATTCTTGTTGGTTGTTATAACCTTAATACATATTCTTCACAACTCAGAGATAGATGTAGGTTTCATTTTTAGACGGTACATACTATACATTTAAGTGATTTATTTTGAAAACTTTTCAGAGTAGTTTTACAGCTATATCAGAAAATGAATGATTTTTTGGTTATTTCATTTACCAGAGGTAATTGAAGCAGATATTTATGAAGTCATTGGGAGGTGAACGATCTCCAATTTAATAGGTTAATCATTAATATTTGGAGGATTTTCTTGCCATGTTGTATTAGGAGGAGAACGTCACCAGGCAGACACACAAATTGTTTTATTCAACTTGAACAACAATATTATGTATTCTGGATTTTTTTCTTCAACAGCAAACATAGTATTTTAACAAAACAAGCATATGAATTTTTGAATTTAGTTAAACAGTCAAGTTTTTTAAAATCAGGTTTGTTTTTGTTTGTTTTTAACCAATATAGTTAAATTAAATATTTTTGTTTTGTTTTTAAAAATTAAATTGACTATGTCAGCCAGCTCAACATGAGAATCTTGAAATATTTGGTTCTGCATCTAACTCAGTTGTCTTCACCTTCATTTTCTTGTTTGTTCATAATCTGGAAAAGAAAAACAAGCTTTCCTGCTTTTTCAGGTCCCAAACGATTTCTCAATTTGGAATGAATTAGTCCAAAGGAAGAAAATATTCTTTCTACAACAGCAGAAGAAGCTACTGCTGTTAAAAGTGAGATTATCACTTCAAGAGTCTCTGAATCCAAGTGCTTAAGTGACTTCCACCACTTCATTGGTGTGACTTTCTTTAAAACATCAGCAAACATATATTTCTTGAATGGTTCACCCTTAACTCTGAAGTTTATTATAGTTGGCGTTATGGAGGGATGAATCTTGGTTGTCCATGTCATAGCCAGCTCCTCTTCTTCAGCAGTTAAGGTTTGACCCTGGTACCGAGTATTGAGAATCTTTGCAAGAAAAAGAGCTGGAGATCATGCTTGTCCCATTCGTTTTTTTAATGCTTGTGATTTAACTCTGTCATTGCATATTTCTCTTTTTAAGATCTCACTCAGTTCGTTCCAGATTTCAACAGCGTCAGCAATAAAACAGCTATTTCCCTGCATTTTGGTCAAGGCTACAGAAATAGGCTTCAGGGTACTCAGCATGTGTTCAACATTTCTCTTACGCCCAATGTTGAGAACTTTGGCTGTGACGGTGCCATCTTTTTTTTTCACAATTTTGTTCACAAACTGTCATCAGATTAGGCCAGTTCTTGATACAGTGCTTAAAACAGTCCACTACTGAGTTCCATCGCACGTCTTATGGGAGAGTTAGCTTGGTTCCTCCCACTTTTTTCAGAGCAGCTGCAGAGCAGTGGTTGTTACGGAAGTATTTTGCAATTTTCAACAACATTAGCCTTTATTACTGGAACACTGAAGTCTTTGGCTAGAAGGTGCATCAAATGAGCACTGCAACCATATGTTGTTAGCTTGGGACACTCTTCACTCTCTTCTAAATAATTTCTTCTCATCTTGGATACATTTGCAGCATTGTCTGTGACCAAGCTGCGTAGTAGATGTTTGAATTTTTTTTCCACAGTTTGTTATAGTTTTTACTGCTACTTCTTGTAAGTATTCTGCTGTGTGTGCATTTCCTGATGCATCAATTGTTTCTGTAAGGAAGACATTCCCTTCTTCTGTTGTCACATAAGCACATACAACAGGATCATTGTGGACGTTGCTCCACACATCAATATTCGGGTTAACAATTTCACCCTCTAGATCAGAGGTGGGCAAACTGTGACCCGCAGGACCCTCCTGCCTGGCCCCTGAGCTCCTGGCCTGGGAGGCTAGCTCCCAGCCCCTTCCCTGCTGTTCCTGCTCCCCCGCAGCCTCAGCTCACTGCACCACCGGCACAATGCTCTGGGCGGCGGGGCTGCAGACCCACGGCCTGACCCGGTGCTCTGTGCTGCATGGTGGTGTGGCTGGCTCCAGCTGGGCGGCGTGGCTGTAGCGCCACCAGCCACCAGTGCTCCAGGCAGCGCAGTAAAGGGGCAGGGAGCGAGGGCGGGGGGGTTGGATAGAGGGCAAGGGAGTTCAGAGTGGTGGTCAAGGGGTGTGGATGGGGTCGGGGAGGTCAGAGGGCAGGGAACAGGGGGGTTGAATGGGGCAGGGGTTCCAGGGGGGCAGTCGGGAAGGAGAGGAGGGGTTGGATGAGGTGGCGGGGGGGCAATCGACTCAGGGGTTCCGGGAGCGGTCAGGGAGAATGGGTGGTTGGATGGGGCAAGGGTCCCGGGAGGGCAGTCAGGAATGAGAGGAGGCATTGGATCGGGTGGCGGGGGGCAGTCGGGTGGGGGGTATGGGGGCGGTCAGGGGACAGGGAGGGGTAGATGGGGCTGGAGTCCCCAGGGGGCCGTCAGGGAGCGAGAAGCGGGGGGGGGGGGTCTGATAGGGGTTGGGGGCCAGGCCATGCCTGCCTGTTTGGGGAGGCACAGCCTTCCCTAACCGGCCCTCCATACAATTTCGGAAACCCGATGTGGCCCTCAGGCCACAAAGTTTGCCCGCCTCTTCTCCAGACCTTTTGCACACTACTCAATTTCTCTTTCATACACTTTATCCAGCAATTGCCTGCAATAACTGCTCTGTTGGGTGGACTGTATCTTGGTCTTAATGACTGAACTATGTTAATGAAGTGTGGGTTCTCAATCATATGGAAAGGAGAGTTCGTTGCATAAACAAACTGGGCAATTTTTTCATCAATTACCTCTTCTTGTAATCTGCTGGTTCTTATCACAAACTTATCTGTGGTTGTTTCTGGATGATGGAGTTTTTTTTCTTTTTGCTACAGGTGATATACTGTGGCTATGTGACATACATGTGACTGACACACTATCATTGGCAGATAACTCTGAAACTATAGAATATGATGGTGATCTTGAAGGTGGATAGTCTTCTGAATCCTGTGTATTGAGGATGGATTCTCCTAAACAAAATAAGTCAATGCAGTTATTTAATTATTATTACCATACTGCTCATTTAGTATTGCTCATTGTATTCACCGACACCCAGTACGTCTTTAAAGTTGAAATTGTAAAAGGAAGATCTGCTTATTTCAGCTATTTATTTTTTATCACAACTGCATCTAAAATGATAGTACAGTACTATAGAGTAACAACTATATTTTTTGCTCAAACATGAGAATTCAGGAATAGTCCAGAAGGAAGACAGGCAGTCCTTAAGCAAGAAGTATGAAATAAAAATGTTTACCAACCTGAAAATCCTGCATGTTCAAACATGTTCCTTTCACCATCTTCAAGTCAGCTTCCTCCTGAGAAGAAACACTTCTCATGATGATGTTTCGTTTGGGTAACCAGGCCTTGCATTTCTTTGTTGCACTGTTTGCATTTTGCACGCATGCCTGTCTTACCCACAGGTAGAGGAACTTCATTAAAATATTCCCAAACTGGGTTTCTTTTATGGCCTGCTGCCATTACAGGGTTTTCCTTCTAGTGAGAGAATGGTATGGTAGATCTCAAATCAATGAAGGCTACACTGAGAAAGACCTCAAGACTTCTGGAATATGCTGCTCAAACAGTTTCACTTTTGTTTCTACTGCCTTTCCCTCCCTTCTCACATTTATCTCCAGACTTCTTCTCCTTGTCCAGATCTATTCCGCCCCCAACAATCTTCTATTCGTTGAACTTTTTGAAACTTTGCACTTTTAGAGAGAGGTAAGGGATTGACTCTGTGTACACAAATTTGCAAAGGGACAATAGGGTTGAGGTCTGTTATTTCTCACCTCTCTATATATTATTTATTTATTTTAAAATATTTTTGCTGTTAACAAGCATGTTATCTCAGGAGGCACAAATCCACAGTTTGAGAACTGCAAATCTGAGCATCTCTGATGGTATCTTCTAGACTGAGCACTGAGTCCCATTGGGTGGATAGAAAGATTAACCTAAGTAATCTGTACAGAAGGCCCTAGAACCCCATAAAATTGGGTCCCTAATCCATGAACTATTGGAACTTATTTACAAAACTTTTCTTAAATGTTACATTAATGTATTTTTATGCTATAGAATTAGAATTTATAATCCCTATTCCATGATGAGATATCTTTGAGCTATAATGTATCTTAATTAAAACTATCTTTAGATAGGTTTTTTCCTCAACAAGCATTTTATCCAAAAAAATCTGATTTAAATTTTAAAAAATCCAATTTTTTTTATTTGATTTTTTAAAAAAAAAAAAAATAATTGATTTTTATCCACCTTGGATTTAGGTCAGGTATTAGGAAAAACTTTCTAACTCTAAGGGTAGTTAAGTACTGAAAGAGGTTACCAAGAGAGGTTGTGAAATCTTCATCCCTGGAGGTTTTTAAGAACAGGTTATACAAACACCCCTCAGGGATGGTCTAGTGTACTTGGTCCTGCCTCAGCGTGGGGGGATGGACTAGAGACCTCTCGAGGTCCCTTCCAGTCCTGCGTTTCTATGATTCTGTGATTACAAAGTAATTGTATCATCTGACTCCCCATAGTGCATTGTGTACTGCTGCTTGTTTTACATTTATAACAAAGTAAGGCCCTGATCCTGTTTTGTGTAGTAGGCCAACCAATGCTCTCATGTAGAGCCGCAGTGAAGTGTATGGAGCTCTCCATGGGTGCAGCACTATATCTGCATGCTGCCTAATGGAGGATTGAGGCTACAAACTTGTACCTTTTTTATATAACCTGAACTTTTCATTCTGTAGAATGTGCATGTGCCATGTGGGCTGCAAATACATCAAGTAGGCAGCATGCTGGACAATTCTGACTTAAGTAATTTACAGGTTTTTAAACTCATATACATACTTTCTGAGATGTGTTTAACTGAGAGGAAAGTCAAGTCATCATTTGGTAAAAGAAAATATATCTATTAAAATTCTTTTTTTCTTTAAGTGGAACTGGTGTGTAGACAGATTCTTCAGTTCTGCTTAACATTTCACAGTGGTTGACCTTTTGAAGTAGAAACTTCAAGTTTAGTTCAATATAGTTTTTAATTCAAATGGGGTACATGTGATGTTTCAGTGTTGTTGTGGCTTTCCTTAAGGATTTAATAGAGTATTAACATTTCAGACTTGTCAAAGATAATTATTATCATTAGGAGGGTTCATCAATAGCCTGCTGATGGTTCAGCTCTGTTTCTCATCCACACATAGCTTGTGGAAAGTGACATGGTGTCAGTGCTAAGGAGGCCAATTCAATTAAGGTGGAAGTGGCCTATTCTCAACAGTTGACAAGAAGGTGTGAGTATCAGCAGAGGGAAAATTACTTTTTGTAGTGACCCATCCACTCCCAGTCTTCATTAATTAATTTGCAAACTGGACACCATCAAATTAGGCTTGAATAAAGACTGGGAGTAGATGGGTCACTACAAAAAGTAATTTTCCCTTTGCTGAGACTCACACCTTCTTGTCAACTGTTGAGAATAGGCCACTTCCACCTTAATTGAATTGACCTCATTAGTACTGACCCCCCACTTGGTAAGGCAACTCCCATCTTTTCATGTGCTGTAATATATATACTGCTGGACTCCCCAGAAGCGGCCGGCATGTCCCTGCAGCTCCTAGGCACAGGGGGTGGGGCTCTGCGCGCTGACCCTGCCTGCCTCGGTTCCCGGCCAATGAGAGCTGAGGAGCGTGGGCAGTGTGCGGAGCTCCCCTGGCCTTCCCTCCCGCTAAGAGCTGCAGGGACATACCAGTCACTTCTGGGGAGCCACGCGGAGCTGGGTAGGGAGCCTGCCAACCCTCTCCACCCCCCAGCACCAGCGGGGGTCCCAGGCCGTGTGCCACTGCCTGTCCCTCCCAGCGCCCCAGCCCAAGTTTTAGTTAGGGGTGTATAGAACAAGTCCTGGACAGATCACAGTCCATGAATTTTTGTTTACTGCCCATGAGCTGTCCATGACTTTTACTAAAAATACCCGTGACTAAAACGTAGCCTTACTTATCTCCCACCTGGTGAGCCTTACTGAGAACACTACAGACAGCCTGTGAGTGATGGCTGCTGTGACTCTACAAGAACATGTGACCAGGCCACGTGATGCTGGACTCCATCTTGGGATGTCAGTATTTTTCCACAGACTGGTCTGGGAACCAAGCTTTGGAACAAAGGGTTCCCGCCACGTGCAAAAGCTATAAAAGGCAGGGAATATCGTCTTCTGTGATTCTTCACTCCCTGCGCAAGACGACTCCGGGAAGCACCGGAGGAACAAATACTGAACTGTGGGAAGTGCTGGACCCAGGCTAAAGGGATTTCTAGCCTGTGTATGAAACACCTGGGGATTCCAGGCTGCAAAGCCAAGTGTAGTTTGTGCCTTAAGAATCTACGAGTCTGCCTGTACCATCAGTTAGGGTGAGAGAGTGGATATGAATAGCAGATTATCTAGTATATTAATCTTAGGTTCCATTTTTGTTTATTTGCTAGGTAATCTGCTTTAATCTGTTTGCTAGCACTTATGATCACTTAAAATCTATCTTTTGTAGTTAACTTTGTTTTGTTCTAATCTAAACCAGCTTTGACTGGAGTGCTTGGGAGAAATCTCTGCTTGGTTACCACAAGTGTACATTGCTCTCTTCACATTGAGGGAGAGGCAGACCAGGCATTATACCTATATTTGGCCAGGGCAGGATGGGTACTGCTCCAGGGTCCCAGACTAGGAACCTGGTGGTTAGAGGCCGTGTGTAACTGCAGCTGGGTGTATCCCTACCTGTATGAATGCTGGTGAAAGTGCAGGCTGAAGGGCTTTGCAGCTTGTCACAACAGTACAGTGTGAGAGGGAACCCGGGCTGGTGGGCTAGGGGGCTCAGTGTTACCCCATTTCCAGGTGGCACCCCTGGGGGAACCTGTCACAGTGGCGTAGTTGTACAGGATCATATGCACAGCTTGTTGCTCTGAGTGAGATTTGCACTTTATACACTGGTGGCGATTTTAAGTGAGATTTAAGTGTGGTGGCTGGAGAACAGTCAGAAGTTACCAGTTTGTCATTTTCTGTTTTCTTATTTTGGGCAAGGGAAGTCAGGACAGAAAGGCAGGAAAATGGGTGAGTGAAACTACTAAGAAGTTGGAGCTGTGCAGATTGCAGGTAGAAGAGAAGGAAAAAGGACACCTGAGACTTATGGAATTAAAACAGCTGGAAATTGAGACCGAGAATACCAGACAAGAAGCTGCACACCAAAGAGCCATGGAAACAGAGGATGCTAAGCAAAAAGCTGCACACCAGAGAGTTTTGGAGCTGAAACAAAATGAGGCTGACAAAGAAATGGAGATCCAGAAATTAGCCATGGAGGAAAAAGAAAAAGAGAAGCACCACCAACAGGACTTTACAGAGAACCAGAACCCCCCCACACCAGTGAGTCCCACCTCTCCAAAAATCCACAAATGGGAATGGTTATGTTCTGCATAGAGGGAAACAGGATATTGCTGAATATTGTATCACCTTCAAGAGGCTGTGTGTATTTCATGAGATTCGTGAGGACCAAAATATGCCCACTTTAGTTGCAAAGTTGTCTGGGATTGCTCTGGATATATTCAATAAGATACCAATTAGAGATGCTTCAGATTATGGTAAATTCAAGGAAATGGTTTTAAAACAGTTTCAGATTACACCTGAAACATGTAGAGTAAAATGTAGAAGCCTTGAGAGGGGTGCTGGGATGAGTAATGTGGCCTGTGTAAACCATATGAAAGATTTGATGGAAAAGTGGGTAAAGGGAAAAACTGTTACAAGTTTTGAAGGAATGGGTGATCTTGTTGCTCAGGAACATTCCCTGACTATATGTAGAGATGATGTGAAACAGTGTTTATGGGATAAAAAGGTGAAAACTGTCGAACTGTCTACTCTAGCTGATCAATTTGAGCAAACTCAAGCATCTTTTGCAAACAAACCACAGAAAGAGGAGTTTAAACCTGGTGGGAAACAGAGTTCCCATTTTACTCCTGGGAAGAAGGAGGGTGGAGGGGAGTCTGGGTGCTCACTTCCCCAAATCCATTCCTCAAGTCCTCGTCCCAAATCTCCTGTAAAAACAGAGGAGCCCAGAAGTGCTATCACTGTAATTCCACTGAGCACCTGAGGAATAAATGCCCTGTGCTGGGTGGTAACAGGCTGCAAGCAACTCATGGAAATGCTGCTACCCTGAGCACAGAGTTACCTCAGGCAATTGCCACTTTTCATACAGATTTCAGAGTAGCAGCCGTGTTAGTCTGTATCCGCAAAAAGAAAAGGAGGACTTGTGGCACCTTAAAGACTAACAAATTTATTTGAGCATAAGCTTCCGTGAGCTACAGCTCACTTCATCGGATGCATTCAATGATGAATGCATCCGATGAAGTGAGCTGTAGCTCACGGAAGCTTATGCTCAAATAAATTTGTTAGTCTTTAAGGTGCCACAAGTCCTCCTTTTCTTTTTATCATACAGAGTTTGTTAAAAGTAGCCTCTGTCCAGCCAGGCATCAAGCACATAAAGACTGTCAGGATTAATGGCAGAGAACACCTGGGGTGGAAAGTCACTGGGCAGAAATTTCTGTGGTTAGGAGGAAAGTTGTGCAGGAAAGTTACTGCCAGGGCAGATGGCAGAGCTTTTATTAGTGGGAGGTTACAAAATCCTTGTGCCTTTGGCTAAAGTGCATATAGAACCTGAGCATTTGGAAGCTGTATTGGCTGTGGCTGTGGTAAATGATAACCCGATTGCTTTGTTGCTGGGGAATGATTTCTTCAATGTAGCTTGGGATGTCAAGGAGAAATTTTATGCTGGAACTTCAGAGGTAAAGAGTGAAGTCTCCGGAACTGCTGGAGGAATGGGAGAGTGTCTCTCTAATTCCTCTGCAGCAGTGGAAAACTGTATGCTTCCATGGGTGGGTGTGGTTGAGGCCAGCTCCTGCACCTGGTAACCAAAGGCAGGGTCTCTTTCGGGGGGAACCCGTCACAAACACCTCTCCTTTTTTCCCCCCCTGCCTGTCCTTCCTGAGCAAGATGTTGCCTTCTGTAGCAATATTCCAGTCATGTGTATTATCCCGCCAAGTCTCTGTGATGCCAGCTATGTCATAGTTGTGATTATTCACTAGTATTTATAGTTCTTCCTATTTATTTCCCATATTTTTTGCATTAGTATACAGATATCTAAGATACTTATTTGATTTCCACACTGCTCCCTCTTGTTTCTCCTTTGTCCTTGCTATAATTGCCACATGCTCCCTTCAGATTCAGACCCTTCACCCATGTCTTCATGTTTTTGACTTAGCTGTGAGCTTTTGTCTCCTGACCCCGTTGAATTTAGCTTAAAGCCTTCTTCACTAGCTTAGCCAGGGTGGAACAAGGAAATGGGAATAGAAGATTGTTGCAATACCAGTATCTCCTTTCATTCACTGAGAGAAGAGGCAACAGGAAGTATGTTAAGAACTTCCGTCTTCTGCTAAAGAGGTTTCCAGGAATCCCAGCATAACTGGATGGCACCATTGCCACAGTTCTCTCTTCCCTATTGGGAGGGTGAACTCTGGATAAATAGAAGTTTTGTCATTTCATAAAAAGTTACTTTCAAGGGCTATATTGCCTCCTTAAGAGGAGAGGAATACTCAACTTTTTTTGACATTGTCTGGAGGTGTAGGAATTTTTCAATTCTGGTAATTTTGTGGAGGTATCCATGGGGACATTTAGGTCAGATTTGTGTATTTTCAGTAGATATTGCTGCTATGTTTTCCAAAAGAGCTTGTTTGGAGGCCTAGCTTACCAGCACAAGTGTGCAGTACATTTATTTGCCCTATAGGGTAATTTGTCTGTCTGATCAGTAAACACACTTTTGAAGTCCAGAGGCCAACTGAGATGGACTTTTGTATTGATGCAGTACTTGGGGTTCATGAAGTATTATCTGTAACAGTCAGGCTGCAGACACCTCAAAGGGAAATCAGAAATTTAACACCTTAAAAATGAGCAGTTGATTTAACTGATTGCGTACTGTGTTGTTGTACTATAAAACTATGTTGAGTAACGTCTTTTTTGAAAGCTTCTGATGTTCTGAACTTGATGGTCATTATAAGATGTATGCAGACTATGGTTATTAATTTATGTATTTGTGTATATAGAAAACTATGCTCATAATCTATGGGGCAGCTTCAGCTGTATCTCGCAGTAGAGTGGTGAAGCAGTCAGATAGGCAGGGGCACCTTCCAAACCAGTTGTTTTCACAAAACCAACTTAAAGTACCCATATATTGTCCAGCTCAGGAAAAGAAAATGATGGACCATTAGAGTTAATGGGGAGACATTGAGACATCCTGGCTTGAATTTACCTCACTCTGAATAATTATGAGTTATCATGCCAGATGAGAGAGAGAGTTTAAAAAAAAAGGGTGGGGGTGGGGTGGGGGGGGATCCTTTTTAAAAGGAAGCTTGAAACTGAAGTTGTCATCCAGAAACTGAGGGACAGCCTCTAGGAGGGAAGCTGTCCATGAATGTAGGATCCCCCATATAGCTAGGGGTATGCTGAGAAATTGTTGAAAAGCAATAAATAACTTGTATTTTATCTTCAGGTACCTATGCAGGGAGAAGGTATCTGATAGTAGAGGGCTCCATAATCTAGCAGACAGAAACATAACAAGATCCAATGGCTGGAAGTTGAAGCCAGACAAATTCAAACTGCAATATTTTCCAGTCTGTGTCCTTGTGGTTCTTCCCTGAACTCTTTCTGTTCTTCTTTGAGTGGTTGCAGACATGTATTCCATTCGTGTGCAGGCACCCAGCACACACAAGCCAGAGAACTTTGCCTAGGAGTACCTGTAGAGGTGGCACTTAACATAAGAACGGCCATACTGGGTCAGACCAAAGGTCCATCCAGCCCAGTATCCTGTCTTCCAACGGTGGCCAATGCCAGGTGCCCCAGAGGGAATGAACAGAACAGATAATCATCAAGTGATCCATCCCTGTCACCCATCCCCAGCTTCTGACAAACAGAGGCTAGGGACACCATCCCTGCCTATCCTGGATAATAGCCATTGATGGACATGTCTTCCATAAATTTATCGAGTTCTTTTTTGAACCCTGTTTTAGATTTGGCCTTCACAACATCCTCTGGCAAAGAGTTCCACAGGTTGGCTGTGTGTTGTGTGAAGAAATACTTCCTTTTGTTTTAAACCTGCTGCCTATTAAATTCATTTGGTGACCCCCTAGTTCTTGAGTAGTTTTGAATCATCCACAAATTTTGCCACCTTACAGTTTATCCCTTTTTCCAGATCATTTATGAATATGTTTAATTGTACTGGTCCCAGTACAGACCCTTGGGGGATGCCACTATTTACCTCTCTCCATTCTGAAAACTGACCTTTTATTCCTACCCTTTGTTTCCTATCTTTTATCCAGTTTCAGATCCATGAGGGGACCTTCCCTTTTATCCCATGACAGCTTACTTTGCTTAAGAGCCCTTGGTGATGGATCTTGTCAAAGGCTTTCTGAAAATCTAAGTACACTCTATCGACTGAATCCCTCTTGTCCACATTCTAGTTGACCCCCTCAAAAAATTCTAGTAGTTTGGAGAGGCATGATTTCCCTTTATAAAAATCATGTTGACTCTTCCACAACAAATTATCTTCCTTATACCCCCTTCATGTTTTCATTTGTCAGTGCTACTTCCCTCTGTACTGTTTCCATTTTGACTTCCCTAATTTTAACCTTTGATTTTCAATTTCTGTTTTAACCCTTCCCACTTTGTACAGATGTAGCTCTCTTGGTTAGTGCATTAGGGACATTGCATCGTGTGTCACCATATTGAGATGAATGTGGTGTTTAAGGGGCAATGCTGATATTGTTTTGCTTGACACTGTTTTCTAAAGGCTGGGTTAATGGGCATCAGCAGATCAGATTATGTTGAAATTTTTCTCTGCAATATAGAAAAGTTTTAAACACAACATTGTTTTAGAACTGTGAGTACAGCAATTGTAATGAGTCTAAAATCTCAGTTCATACTGTTTGCACACCTATGATTTTTCTCATGACCTCGTTCATCACTGAACACTATACAGGCAATTCATACCGCTGTAAATAGGAAGTCCCTCTTATGTTACCCTGACAGCCTATGCCAGTTGGTCTGCTCTAATAACCTTCTTTTCTTTTTCCTCTTAGGAAATTTGCTACAGGATCCTATTGCTCCCACCAACTCCACGTGTCAGCATTATGTCTGCAAAACTTGTAAAGGCAAGAAGATGATGATGAAACCATCATGTAGTTGGTGCAAAGACTATGAACAGTTTGAGGAAAATAAACAGCTGAGCATTCTAGTGAACTGCTACAAAAAGCTGTGTGAATACATAACACAGACTCCATTGGCACGAGATATAATACAAGCAGTTGACTGTTCTGCAGATCTTTTGGCTTTGCTCAAAGATGGATCACCACTCCGTGAAGACACAGAAAAAACTTCTGATGCAGCCATGCCTTTGTGTTTGACACATTCTCCATTACCTTCAACCTCAGAACATGCTAATGATCCTCAAGCTAGTTTTTCTTCAATGCCTGAAAGCACACATAATATTGATATTAGAGGTTCTGTTATCAATGGGTTGCCTAATTGTAATGGGCTTTCAGTGGATAAACTTGGAGTAAATATTCCTTCCCCTGAACATGCAAATACAATTGATGTGTGTAGTACTGGAGAGTACATAAAAACTGAGGATATTTCCAGCAGTCTTCAGCCTGTGTGTGACACAGTTTCTACTAGTGACTTGTGTACATCAGGCCTTGACATCTGCAGTTTCAACGAAGATATAAAACCTGGCTCACTATTGCTTAGTGTTGAGGAAGTTCTCCGAAGCTTAGAAACTGTTTCAAGCACTGAAGTCTGTAGTTCTGATTTGCAGCCCAGCTTGGAAGCCACCGTATCCAATGGTCCTTTCCTGCAGCTTTCTCCCCCACCTCTTAGCCATAATGTTTTCATGTCCACAGGTGCTTCTCCTCATGGGATCTCATGTACAGCAGCAACACCTAAGGTAGTTAAGTTAAACCGAAAGCGATCTCGATCAGAAAGTGACAGCGAAAAGGTTCAGCCACTACCCATTTCCAGCATCATCTGTGGCCCAACGTTGGGAGCATCAGCTCCAGTAACAGTGAAACAGGAAAATAAGATGTCTTTGCAGCCTGTAGCAACTGTACCCAATGGAGGCAGTACTCCTAAAATAAGTAAAACTGTACTCCTGCCTAATAAAAGCATGAAAAAGAATCTAGAACATGCCCCCAAGAAATCTCACCCGAAAGCCAAACCAGGAATACTGAAAACAAAAGATAAAGCAAAGGAAAAGGTTGCTAGCAGCAATGTTATGCCAGGAAGTCCGACAAAAACTGCATACAAAAAGCCACAAGAAAAGAAAGGGTGTAAATGTGGTCGCGCCACCCAAAATCCAAGTGTTCTTACATGCCGTGGCCAACGCTGTCCTTGCTACTCTAACCGTAAAGCCTGCTTAGACTGTATATGCCGTGGCTGCCAAAACTCATATATGGCTAATGGGGAGAAGAAGCTGGAAGCATTTGCAGTGCCAGAAAAGGCCTTGGAACAGACTAGGCTTACTTTGGGCATTAATGTGACAAGCATTGTGCGCAGTGCCAGCACAAGTACCAGTGTAATTAATATGACAGCATCACCAGTAACTACATTTTTAGCTGCCAGTACACACGATGATAAAAGTTTGGATGAAGCTATAGACATGAGATATGACTGTTAAATCATTTTTTTGTCTCTTCCCTGCCCTTAGCAGGGGAACTGCTACAGTTTTAAGGCAGCTATGGTTCTGTTTAACTTGCCGAAGCTCCTGCCTATAGATCACTTGTATCAAGTGTTTTTCATTGCTATGTTATGTGTGTTAGTGTCTGGGAAATAGTTTGCAGATAATGGAGGAGTTACCCTAAAACTGTCTTTAGATCTCACAGCACCTCATAGTTTGAGATCAGATGCTGATGTAAATGGTTTTAATACAAGATGACCTTTGGCAAGGAACATATTAACCTCATTGTACCAGTTAATGCTTTGTGCTCAATTAAAGCTTCTGATTAAATGTAAGGAAGTGGTATCTAGTCAGTCCATCAAAGTTGTGCTAGTTTATGATGGGTGAAAATAACTACCAATTACACTGCCATAGGAGTCAGTGTTGCTAGCAAATCACATCCCATTCCTGTTGAAAGTACAGTATTAGCTGAGGAATGTAGTCTTCGAATGACACATCTTTTTTGATCATGAGTGTTGGTTATCTAGAGCATGGAACAGTTACAAATCAATTTCATGGAAAGAGAAGTTGTCCCTCATTGGAATTGGCTAAGAAGTAACTGCAATTAGCTGGAGTCAATTGTAAGGTGGCTTTCCCTCCAGATCCTGCTCAAGTCTCTCTGTAATCACTTCATTCACTTTTTCTAAAAAGCGTGCAGGTAGGTGTGTGTCTGGTATATTTTATGCCCTGTGGCACTAACTCCATTCATCTTTGGCATGTTGCTGTTCACTTCATCCTGAGAGGGGAAACAACTAATAAACAAAGAAGGGCCAAACACCACATATGTAAACTCATTGATTTCAGTGGGAGTTGTTGCATGTAGTATCTGAGAAGAATTTGACCCTAGGTTACAAATATAAAAAATAAATCTGGGCTGGGTTAAAATCTTTGTCCATTGGTTCCCCTCCCCCCCCCCCCCCCAAAAAAAAAAAAATCGTGGTTTATACAGCCTTTACCCACCATTGGTTTCTCTTTTCTTCACTTAAAGATATAAATGAGGTTAACCCTGTATTGTGATGCACTTGGGATCTATTTACCCTAGGAATATGGCCCATTGTTACTTGCTTCCCCTCAGTCAGGAAAGAGAACTGATGGGTAAACAGGATCAAGTTATTCTCAGTACTCATTAGGTAAAGTATGCTACACAGCTTATTCCACCAAGTGTTCAGCTCACTCTTCTACATTCGATATGCCCAACTGGTTGGTTTCCAGTTAATCCCTGAAAATAAGGAAATAGTTCAAAGAAGGCTTTTTGCATTTTGCACAACATTACAGCCGTTTTAAGATTTTTTTTATGCCATTCCAAAGAAGTCAGACTTCCTCATGATGCGGAGATATCTCATCTTTAAATGGTACAGCACAAATAAAAGATGGTATGACTAGTATACAAAGCATTATCCTTCTAATTTAAAAGACAGTTACTATTATAACAGCATGTCTAAAGAGAAACAATGCTAAAATTTTTCAAATTCCATTTTTGGCAGCCATATTCTTATTAATTAAATGAAATCTCCAGTGAATTATGACATAATGTTGGATATATTTTGATTGTGCACAAAGCATGTACAATGATGGTTACCTGTCTAAGAAATAAGCAAAAACTTTTTGGACACAAATCAAATGACACCACCTTTTGTTTTTGTAGTGTACTTCGGTGTCATTTTCTGTGAATGTGGTCAGATAATTTTTTTCGTTTTGTTTTGTATTCCCCCCCCGTCTTTTTTGTGGGGTCGGGTAGGGTGGGGTGTTAAAGCCATAGGATGAAAAATGTGATGTATGTGTCCAGTCTGTACTATTTTGTTTTTGTTTTGCAAGAAGAGTTGAAAAATATTTTTGATAACGAGAGTAAATGGTGGAAAATGCTTCTTAGTATTCTTGTCTTTATTTGCCAATCCAAGTACCTGAATTCTCTGTTTTTAACCCTCATGAGGTTTAATGATGTCCTATTAAAACATATTTAGTTAAATTTGTATGTGATTTTGTGTGTTGACCAAGAGGATCCTACTATTTTCTACTTTGGTGGTTTGACTTTGACCTACTCATGTAAATCTGTGTTTATTATTCCACTACATGTAAGTAAAGTAATCAAGTGACAAACAGATTTTAGTGGAGTTTGAGTAACATGGGTAGTAGCTTCTGAACACTTCCGCAAAGCTGTTAAGTTTTGCTGAGATTGTTGTTAGTACATTTATTTGTACTCTAAACTATATACTTCAGTACACATTCCTCAATGTAGGAGTAGTTTGGAATTATTTATTTTTTACTGTTTCATTAAGTGAGGTTCCAGTTGTTGGCGATTTAGGTGAAGTGTTTTTTGGAACCATTGATAGGAGACCCCTGATCATTAATGTAACATTGCTAAATGGTAAATTCAGGTTGTTTTAAAACCAAGTTTCCTTTTATGCTACCACGTTCTTGAAATGTGTATTAAAATGTAAATTGATTAATAAATGTTAGTTTTCTAATTCTATTTTGTAACTGCTGAGGGCATCAGTGTGGCATGTATGAATGCTTTTTAGTTTTCAGAAGAAAATTATTTGTTTCTTCATAATTTAAAATTAGTTTTTGTTTCTTTTCATTTTCTGCCTCCCCTGTATGTTGAGGAGTAAATTAAGCAGTGGAAAAGGATTATGAGTTTGGAGGAGAGAACTTCAGTGAAATAATTGCATTGGTCCTGTCTCTTTAGGACCATTTAGAGCAACCTAAATACTAGTTTAAATGGTCTTTACCTTCATGCTGGCTGTTTTTTGCCTGTCTACACTAGTGAGTACCACAATTGCTATTACAAGTGGCGCTGCCCCCATGGAGTGGTGCAATAATGGGAAACCTTGAAGGCTGTGCTAGTGTAAATAAGACCACTTGGGGCTAACCTGCATTTGGTAAGTGTGTGCTCTTTCTCTCTCGCCTCAGAGTTTCTGCAGTAATGCATTACTCTTGCAAACTTTCTTCAAATTCTCTAATTTTAGAACTGCATCAGCAACAAAATGTAGCTGGTGAAGGATCACTATCTTCAAAGATATTTCTGATGTAAGCTGCTTCTTAGCTGAGAGCATGCTGCACAAATTGGAAGATCAAAAACTTTTTTTCAAAAATTGGATCAGTAACTTGTCTGTCCTTTTCTGGGATGTGTAATATTTCTCTTGGAAAGGTGCAGTTCATGTGATACAAAATGAATGTGGTGTTCACATCCATACCATCTGAATACAAGAGAGAATCCTTTGTCAAGGAATAGACACATTAAAACATTTTCCATCCATCAAACTACTATTTATATATAAACAAATTTGTCAAAGTTGCAAGTGCATCTAGTTTGGCTAGACTTTCAATTTATTATTTTTACGGTAACAAAAGTATGCTTCATGTACACTTCAAAAGTATGTTTAAAGAAACCTAAAGAAAAAAGACCGCAGTGGTCTTACATTTATCTAATTGTAGAAAGGCACCAAGAGGCAGAGAGACAAATAGGGTAGATAAAGTAATAAGTTGATATGCACACTTGCAGTTTGGGCATTTGCAGGTCATGAAATTCTGTTACGTATAAATAACTTCTGAGTGTTTTTTCACCTTGTAGCTGATATGGCAAAAGTGAGTTTTAAGAGGGATTAAAATGAGGCAAGGATGGCGGCTTGATAAGTGGACATTGTGAATATGTTCCACGCTGGAAGGACAGTGTGTGGAAAAGAATGTGTGCGATTAGGAGAAAGAAACTAAGATAGATGTTGAACTGAGCTTGAGTTGCAGGGGGAAGAAGGGGCTGGGTCTCATTATTTTTAGGGATTACCCAGATTTTGATTTAATCAAAGAATTGGGGGGGGGGATTTGGCCCCCTTCTCCCTTTGTGGCCAGCAGCAGGGTCAGGAGCTACTGGGAGAACAGCAGCAGCAGGTGCTGCCACCCCACGGTAGGGGGAGCTGGAGTGCAATAAGGGAAGAGTCCACAATCACAACTGGTCCTCTTGTCCAGACTTGGTACTTCACTGATGTATCCCAGGCTCCGACACCCCACTCTGGAGAAGCCCCTGCATCCTGGCAAGAAGTGATAGGTGCTGTCTAGTGCCTTGGCCAGCTGCTTGACAGAGATCAGTTCCCACCATTCTTCCAGCAACAGGGCTGAGGGGAAGAGAAGGGAAAGGGGGTCAGAAATTGGGCGAGCTGGTGCCAGAGGGGCGGTTGTGGACTGGTTGAATTGGGAGGAGAGGGAACCTGGCATCCACAAGGGGGAAATTGGACAGAGAACTGGTAGTTGCAGGTAGAAGGGGTGCTGTGGTAGGTGCACAAGTGGAAGTTACGTGAGGGGAGCAGGCAGGGCAGAGGGCAGTGGGTAATGGGTAGGGGAGTTGGGGGTGTTAGAGGTAGGGGCAGAAGGTGGGGGATTATGCAGTAAGGATAGGCAAGGAGAGGGCTGGAGAGGAGGAGGGTCAGTAAGTGGCAGTTAACAGGTAAAAGAAAAGGGGGCAGTTTAGGGGTAGGGAGGCATCGGGGCAGAAAGGGGAGTTGGGGCAGAGAGGAGAAGGCAGCCTCAGTGCAGCTGAGTTCGGCTTTGCAGCACCAAAGTGCTAGCACAGGAGTCTGCCAGGGGATACTCTGGCACCTCAGTCCTGCTGCCCTCAGGGCCATCCATATTCATTAAGGGCCCCATTCATTATGGTCAACCCCTACTTTTCCCCCCAGAATTTGATCATTGGTGTTGAGGCTGATGACATTTTGACATTTGTGGTTCAGTCAATGGTGGGGCAATGCCCCGGCAGACTGAGTCACGGATACAGATCAAGTTTCAAATGAGCAAGGTCCCTAAACATGTGAATGAGAAGTTTGACCTTGATGACCAGGGTAATGGGAAGAGTTGCAGGCTTAAAAGATGTGGGCAATGTGATCTGAATGACATTGAGGGAAAGGATTTTTGGACAACACGAGGGGAACATGTGATCAATAATCCCCATGCTATGACCCCTCAGTAGAATGAATTACTTTTAATTTGAAAAACAAACCAATGCAAAGTAAAACAGCAAAGGTAAAACCATGCTAGCACAAGTGATCTCCACGCTACCTCTTTGATGAATTTCAGAACCTTTGCTATTAAGTCTCTAATTCCTGCAATCATCATCTAATTATACATAAAAAGCAGGTTAAAATACATACAGATTAAATTGCAAGCATGGTTTAAATGTATAGTTCTTACAGTAGTTTGTGTTCTTTATTGAAGCTCACTTTGATTGCATGGATTTAAGATACTGTGATTTTAAAAACAGCATACTTTTCAAGTTGCCTGTACAAGTGGTACCCTTGGTACCGAGCAAGCATCGGAGACTGACATCTACAATGCTTGCAGTGAGCCTACCATCATGGTACCACTGACTCCAGCTATGGTGACCTCAGCTATGACATTGGTACCAGCTTCCTTTCCAGCACAGTAGGAGTTCCTGTACTTGAGGGACATCTTGGTGTTGGAAGAGCCAGAGTCCCCATTATCAGGTACCAAGCATCTTTTGGTACTGAAACCTCAGTCTCTGAGTAGCCATTCCATGTCACAGGACTTTCCTCCAATCTCCTTGGCTGTCCTCATGTGGAGGAAGAGGACTGCCAATCAGTCTCCTCGATTTCTGAGGTGTTCTTCTACATACCCCTTTGGGACTCCGCCTTTCTGCAGGAAGGACTTTGCACGTCATCAAGGATGGTGGAACCAACCTTGTATGCCACCCTTGCTTCCTTATGGACCCCACAGTGGCCATATTGGGACCCATTGGCTGCCTATCAACAGCAATTTAACAGACCACCAGTACCATCCCTCAAAGAGACCGGGGTTTCACATTCTTCCTCTACCCATCCATGACAGGAGGAGACATTTCAAGAGCAGGAGGCTAGGGCATATGAGGAAGTCATTTCTGAGACTCCCATTTCATCATCACCAGACGAAGCAGTTATTTCTTCCACGGCCAACAACTTCAGGCAGTTTCAGAACCTCATTAGAAGGCTACCTGACATCCTACAGATCCCTCTGGAGGAGGTCAAAAATCTGCGGCACAAGTTGCTAGATATTTTGAAGTCAGCAACACTCTCCAGAGTGGTGCTATCTATTAATGAGGCTCTCCTGGATCCAGCTAAGACGGTATGGTAGATGCCAGTCACTGTTCCACCAATGTGCAAAAGGGCAAATAAGTGTTACATGCTCCTTAAGGATTCTGACTTTTTATTTTCCTGTCCCCCACCTAACTCCATAGTCGTGAATGAACAGGGTAGGCAGCACATTTTGAGAACTACTCCCTATGACAAGGACCAAAAGCAACTGAATGTCTTTGGATGAAAATGTTACTAGTTCGGAACTGTGCAATTCCAGATCATAATCAGGCTGTCATAGCCAAATATAAATTGTTGATCCCAGGTCTACACTACCACTTAGTTCCCCATATCTTATGTCTGTGAATAAGCACCCACACACACACACACACCCTAAGCAACATATGTTTCACCAACCTAAGTACTGGTGTGGACAGTGCTGTGCCCACCGACATAGCTACCACCTCTTGTGGAGGTGGATTTATTATGCCAACGGGAGAGCTTTCTCCCATCAGCATAGAGCATCTTCGCCAGTGGTGCAGCTGCACCGATGTTGGGCTTCTAGTGTAGACTAGTTGTAATTGCAATAATCTCATGGCTTTTATGGAACAGCAGCCACACAACTGCAGGAAGCAATTCCAGTACATAGTTGCAGAGGGTCAGCTATTGGCCAGAACATCTCTCCAGACATCCCTAACAGCTGTGGACACTGCTTCCAGATCCATCTCCATGGTGGTAGCTGTGCTCTGGGCATCTTGGCTTCAACTTTCAGGGTTTCTGAGAGAGAGATTCAGAACACTGTAGAGGACTTCCCCTTTGGTCTAAGCTTTTCTCAGAGACCATGAAGGACTCCAGGGTTACCTTACGTTCCTTGGGCATTTACACACCTGTGAACAAGAAATGTTTCAGCAGGTCACAGACTGCCCAGAGATCACACCTTCCTCAGTTCTTGGAGTACCACAGACATGCAGAAACCCCTGCAGAGAGAGACCAGTTTCAAAGGAAGAGAGCCACTCAACCACCCTCCATGACCACCCCTAAACAGCAGTTTTGATAGGTTGGTTGAGGCTGTGAATCCTCCGACTCCTCTGACTTTACAATTGCATCCTTTAGCCTATCTCCCACCCTTTGGGGGACCGCCTTGTCCATTTCCACCAGGCTTGAGAGCAGATCACCATGGACCAATGGGTCTTAAAGGTCATAACATCAGACTATACCATCCAGTTTATGTCACTCCCTCCCTTCCACCCTTGTCTCTCTTCAGGCACTCCTCTCACGAGCTTCTACTAAGAGAAGAGATGGACTCTCTCTTCCTTGTAAGAGCAATAGAACTGGTTCCTTCCTCTTACACGGATGGGGTTCTACTCAAAATACCTCCTAGTGCCAAAGGAGGATGGAAGTTGGAGGGTGATTTTTAGATCTAAGAGAGCTGAACAAGTTTGTGAAGCCTCAAAAGTTCAAGATGGTGACTCTAGCAATGATAATTCCTTCACTAGAGGAAAGGGATTGGTTTTCATCCCTCAATCTACATGACTCCTATTTCTATAATATTATACATGCATCACACAGGAAATACTAGTTCACTATAGGCCAAGATCTTTTCCAGTACCGAGTGCTTCTCTTTGGTCTATCTTGGCCCAAAGAGTGTTTTCAAAGGTGCTAGGAGTAGTGGCGGCTTACCAGCTGCAGGAAGCTATTCCTGTCTTTCCACAGTTCAGCTGTTCCTTTTGAGACAATATTATCAACCTAGAAGACCCTAGCTCTCTTCCAAGAGTTGGGCATACAGCTGAATGTAAAGAAATCCACACTTGTACTGGTACAAAGGATATGGGTTATAACTGTGTATTTGGACACAGTGACACCCAGAGCATGTGTCCCTTTAGACATATTTGTGACCCCATGAGGACTGGTTGGAACAATTCAGGGAAGCCCTTGGACCACAATAAAGAACTGTCCTCAACTTCTTGGCCATACGGCAGCTTCCACTTTTGTGACCAGTCATGCAAGGTTACACATTTGCTGTTCCCAAGGTTGGTTGAAAACTGCCTATTCTCTGACCAGGGACACCTGGGACACGTAGGTGGGAGTCCCCTTGCACATAAAGAACTCTCTCAACTGGTGGAAGGAGCAATTCCATGTCTGTGTGGGTGTCCCTTTCTGTCACCCAACCCCATCAGTGACTCTAACAACTGCCACATCCCTTTTAGGGTAGAGAGCCCACTTCAACACCCTGACAGTTCAGGTCAGGTCAGATGGACAGCTCATGAAACCAGTCTTCACATCAGCCTGTTGGAGCTCAGGGCAATAAGGAACGCTTGCCTCAATTTCTTGCCTCTCATCAGGGACAAGATGATTAGCATCATGATGGATGACGTCCTGCATGTTTTACATCAACAAGCAGGGAGGAGCAAGATCCCCCTCCTTGTGCACCAAAGCAATAATACTCTGGAACTGGTGTATAGCCCCCCACATCCAGATTTCAGCAGTCTACTTCCCAGGCATCTGGAACACCACTGCCAATGCCCTCAGCAGACACTTCGTCCACAACTGACATTCAAGTCCTCCAAAACATATTCCAGAGATTGATCTTTTTGCCACCTCTGAGAACAGCAAGACCCCTCTCTTCTGTTCAATGGGAGCCTGGGTCACTGCTCCCTTGGAGATGCTTTCCTTCTACTGTGGAAGAGTCTGTTCTATGCCTTTCCTCCAATGCCCATAATTCGAAGAGCAATGAAAAAGATCAGGCAGGGGAAGGCCAGAATTGTCCTTGTAGAACATACCTGGCCAAGGCAAGCTTGGTACCCTTATCTGCTTCAATTCTGTGTCCACCTGCTGACCAAGATTCCTACCATCCTTCATATATGGGGGCTATTATTTCTGCTCAAAGGCTTTGAAATGGATATCGGGTTGTATCTCTACTAACTGTGGTATGTAACCAATCACTTAAATCAGCCTCTGTACTACATGACTGGAGGGATACCTAATGTAACACTGATTTTTTTTTTAAAAAAGGCTCCAGAGGGGATGCTGGCAGGCTGGTAAACCTAACTTCAGTACCAGGCAAATTGATTGAAACAAAAGTAAAGAACAGAATTATCAGACACATAGATTAATATGATTTGTTGGGGAAAGAGTCAACATGGCTTTTGTAAAGGGAAATCATACCTCACCAATCTACTAGAATTAATTGAAGGGGTCAACAAATATGTCGTCAAGAGTGATCCAGTGGATATAGCATATTTGGACTTTCCGAAAGCCTTTGACTAGGTTCCTCAACCAAAGGCTCTTAAGCTAAGTAAGCAGTCATGGGATAAGAGTGAAGGTCCTCTCATGCATCAGTAACTGGTAAAAAGCCAGGAAACAAAGAGTAGGAATAAATGGTCATTGTGGAGAGTTCTCTGAATACATCTGCTCTATGTGGAGCAGCAGTCCAAAAAGCTAACAATGTTAGAAACCATTAAGAAAGGGGTAGATAATAAGACAGAAAATACGATGATGCCACTATATAAATCCATGATATACCCACACTTTGAATATTGCAGGCAGTTCTGGTTGCCCCATCTCAAAAAAGATACATTAGAATTTGAAAAAGTAGAGAGATGGCCAACAAAAATTATTAGGGGCATGGAATAGCTTCCATATGAGGAGAGATCAAGAAGACTAGGACTGTTCCATTTAGAAAAGAGATGATGAATGCAGGATATGTTATAGGTTTATAAAATCATGAATGGTGTAGAGAAAGCGAAAAAGGAAGTGTTGTTTACCTCTTCACATAACACACAGAACCAGGGGTCACCCAATGAAATTTAATAGGCATCATGTTTAAAACAAACGTTAGAAAGTATTTCTTTACCCAACACATAGTGAAGCTGTGGCCCCACTGATTATTTAGCAGGCTTCCTGCGTCTGATGTGTTTAAAACAATTTTTGCTATTAGTTTTTGTGTTTTTTGCTAGGTGCTCTTTGAATTCTTTTTTGGCCTGCCTAATTATACTTTATTTGCCAGAGTTTATGCTCGTTTCTATTTCCCTCAGTAGGATTTGACTTCCAATTTTTAAAGGATGCCTCTTTGTCTCTAGCCACCTCTTTTACTTTGCTGTTTAGCCACGGTGGCAATTTTTTGGTCCTCTTACTTTTTTTTTTTGGTGGCATACATATAGTTTGAGCCTCTTTTATGGTGATTTTTAATAGTTTTCATGAAGTTTACAGGCTTTTCACCCTTGTGACTGTTCCTTTTAATTTCCATTTAACTCACCACCTCAGTTTTGTGTAGTTAAATGCTACTGTGGTGGAGTTTTGTTTGGTGTTTTCCCCCTTAAGAGGATGTGAAATGTAATTACTTTATGGTCGCTATTACTGAGCAGTTCAGCTGTATTCACCTCTTGGACCAGACCCTGTGTGCTAGAGCCCTGCATGGGATTATTTTTAATCCCGCTCCTGCTATTATTGCAGCGGGTCCTGCAGGACCTATGGGATCCTGGTCCCGCTGCAGGGCTCTACTGTGTGCCACTTAGCATGAAGTAAAAAATCTTGCCTCTCAGTCTCACCGGTGTCCTGTTCTTTGTTGGGTCATGCATGGCTACTCTGTTCCTTTCATGTTTCTGATAATCATAGAATATCAGGGTTGGAAGGGACCTCAGGAGGTCATCTAGTCCGACCCCCTGCTCAAAGCAGGACCAATCCCCAATTTTTGCCGCAGATCCCTAAATGGCCCCCTCAAGGATTGAACTCACAACGCTGGGTTTAGCAGGCCAATGCTCAAACCACTGAGCTATCCCTCCCCCTGAATGAAGCCTGTTAGTCGCTCGTGCGCAAGCAGAGCCTGATGGCAACTGGGCAGAAAAGGGCGTTTCATCAGCCACAAGCTACGGGTCTCTCGCCTCCGGAGCGCTCTGCCACCGCTGCGGAAGAAGCGGGTGGAGAAACCCTGCCAGGGCCCCGAGTCTCACACGTGGCAGATGTGTTGCCAGCATCATGGGGTTCTGGGGTTCTTCTTGGAGGCAGGAGGTGGTTACTATGCTTATACAAATAGAAGGGAAAATAGTGGGCAGCCTAGTGGATTTGGGATGTGCCTAGCTATGGCTGCAGGAAACTTGGTGGGGTTTGAGTGCCTTTGCCTCTGCAGAGAGGACTTCTGCATGATAGCTCCCCTGTGAGTGGGAAATTGGGCTGACTCATTGACCAGACCCATTTTTGTGCAGTGAAACTGGGTTTCTCCTGAGGGCACCTAGGAGAATCAGGCAGGTGCATGGCTTCAAAAAAGGAGATTCTGGAAATGCCATGTGGATCCTGGGGAGCTGAAAGGGTTGCACAGAGAGAAGGCAACAAACAGCATGTCCTGGACATGGTTCTCTGCCAGGCTTGTACATACTTCCCCAATGTGCACCTGAAAGTCCCCTCACCCTTTTTGCAAGTTTTGAGCCTGCTGGGAAATGCTTGCTGCCTTCTTGAGGCATGTGATGATGTCCCACCTGCTCATAAGGGTGGTGGGAATGGATCTCTGAGCTCACAAAGGAACCCTGGGAAAAGCCACACCCAGGAAGGTTGGTGAAATTTGTTCTTGCTCCATTGGTTATCTGCATTATGGTAGCAACCAAGGGACCCCCATTTAGGGATCAAGGCTCTTCTGCGCTAGGCTAAGTCAATCCCCCAAGAATTGTGCAGTTGTGGACTCTACATGGCATATGGACTGTGCTTTCAGAACAGCTTGGGAAAGGTGGCTGCTTACTGAGGGTTGTCTGACTTCAGCTTTGTTAAACTCCCATACTTGTGAACATGTTTTCACAAGTTGTCAAGGTTCCTCCCCCACTCTGAACTCTAAGGTACAGATGTGGGGACCTGCATGAAAACCTCCTAAGCTTACTTTTACCAGCTTAGGTTAAAACTTCCCCAAGGTACAAATTAATTTTACCCTTTGCCCTTGGAATTTCCACTGCCGCCACCAAACTTTAACTGGGTTTACTGGGAAACGTAGTTTGGACACGTCTTTTCCCCAAAAAATCCTCCCAACCCTTGCACCCCACTTCCTGGGGAAGGTTTGGTAAAAATCCTCACCAATTTGCATAGGTGACCACAGACCCAAACCCTTGGATCTTAGAACAATGAAAAAGCATTCAGTTTTCTTACAAGAAGACTTTTAATAGAAGTAAAGGAATCACCTCTGTAAAATCAGGATGGTAGATACCTTACAGGGTAATTAGATTCAAAACATAGAGAATCCCTCTAGGCAAAACCTTAAGTTACAAAAAAGACACACAGACAGGGATAGTCATTCTATTCAGCACAGTTCTTTTCTCAGCCATTTAAAGAAATCATAATCTAACACATACCTAGCTAGATTACTTACTAAAAGTTCTAAGACTCCATTCCTGTTCTGTCCCCAGCAAAAGCAGCATACAGACAGACACAGACCCTTTGTTTCTCTCCCTCCTCCCAGCTTTTGAAAGTATCTTGTCTCCTCATTGGTCATTTTGGTCAGGTGCCAGCGAGGTTACCTTTAGTTTCTTAACCCTTTACAGGTGAGAGGATTTTTCCTCTGGCCAGGAGGGATTTTAAAGGGGTTTACCCTTCCCTTCATATTTATGACACAAGTGCACTGGTAATACTTCAAATGTTGATCCTTCTTCACTTTACCTTCTATGAAAGGCAGGCTATTTTAGAGGGGATATTAGATTTTTTTCTGTTGTTTGAGCCTCAATGTTGCAAGTCAAGTAAGCTTTGTAATTTTTTTCTTGCCTCAGTAAGTTGGAGAGAGAAACTCCAAACACTACTATCTATGTGTTGTTGGGAAAGCCCAAAGCAGCTGTTGAAGGAATTCCGCATCTTCGGACCTAGGTTTTCATGTAGCAATATTTCACATTAAATGAAATATTAAGTGAAGCAGATGAAAGTTCAGCCGCTAGCTACTGTGCATTTTCTAGAAAAGACTGATGCTTGACTGATGAAAAAGTTCTACACCAGCTTCCCTGTTGGCACTTGATAAATGTTAACAACAGCCCATTGTTTTGTTTCATTAGTGTTTTAAAACATTATTTCAATTTAAAATGTGTCTTCCCCTTCAACCAGAGGAAGGGGAAAACATGACAGAAGCAGTAAGCTGAAAATTAATTAGTGCATGTCTTCCCATCACTAAAGAGACATTGAGTCTAATGGTTGTAAACACAGGGCTGGGAACTGGGAATTTTAATCTAGGTCCTGATACTGATGTAAGCAGGATCTGAATGAGTTCTCCCCTGACAGCTAGTGGAGGAGGGGAAAAGGCTTCAGGACCACACTGTGTTTACCTGAACACACCCACGCTGCCTAGGTATCCAGCAGACAGAGCTGTGTTGCCAAAGTGATCAACTTTGGCTGGTGTTGGGTTACAAATCACTTTAGTGCTGAATGCAGGGGTAATGAAATGTTATCCTTACTGTCTGAGTAAAAGGCAGCTGAACTGTGCTTAGCTGGTCCTGATGGAGGGAGTCACCCGCGGATGCCACATCCCTGTGAAGGATAAGAGGGGGTGGGGAGAGGTGTCCCTGCCGGGAGGTGGGGCTCTACCTAAGAGTCCTAAGCATGGTTTAACCTGCCCCTCCCCACTGTTCAAAGATAGAGCTAATTAAGGCTCCATTAGGAGTATTTTGTTTTGTTAAGTGATCACTAGACCAGAAATCACTTGTTGTGGGACAGCATTTCTGGACAGCCTGCTTCAGCAATGAAGTTCCCCAACTAAGAGCTGAGTGGCACCTCAGCATCTGTGAAAGCAAACCCCAAAAACAACAACATGTGTTGGTGGTGAGAGTGAAACTAACTAGCCAACTGCTGCTTGCAATGGTACTCTTGGTGGCCATGCTAGCTTTCAGTTTATTCATATAGTGCTGTCATTTCTGTGTGTTCAGCATTCATTGCTTTGGCCCTGTGGAAGGTAACAGAGCAAAGGAGCAGGAAACTTTAGAAACCAAAAGTAAACGGAAAAATGTGTGAGATTGAAATGGCTAGAGGAAGTGAATTCAGGGCTGGTAACTTGCATGCACGTGTCATTTGTAGGTTTGCAGGGGAGCCATTCATTAAATTAGTGCTTATTTCTGGTTCCCTACTTGTTTTCAGTCAGGGAACAGGGTGAAATTGGCTAATTGCTTGGAAAGTAGAGCTCTGAAAATCCATGGATATCCACAGCCCATTTTTGTGGATTGTGGATGGAGACGGACCCAAATTTTAACCTGAAGAGACCGACCTGCAGAGGTTACAGTAGAGAAGCAGAAGGTGACAGAATGCAGCAGAGTGGCTGGCAGGAAGCCAGCGGAGTGGAACGGTGGCCAATGGGCCGGCCGGCAGGTGGGGCAGCTGGCGGGCGGCTGGCAGGGCGGCCAGTGGAGCAATGGATGGCTGGCGAGGTGGCAACACCCCAGAGCAAGTGCTTAGATGGTGGATTAAGCAAGGTGCTTTCTCTCTCTCTCTCTCTCCCTCCCTCTCCTCCCCCCCCCCCCCGGGCGGGAGGTGAACTCACACAGATGCACCTCTGAATTCTGGGTCTTCACTGACCAAGGACAAGCGCTGTGAGTGGAATGTGGTGAGGGAGCAGAGAGGGACACAGTAAAGGAACTTTTGGTTGTAGAACTCAAGAACCTGAGGTGAAAGACACTGTCCAGCGTACTCTGGGGTGGGTGTTTTGCTCATGGTTTTGTGTTTATGAATCCTGCTAGCAGCATTTTCCCGAATTAATATCAGGTGACGTCCCTCCTTTCATTAAGTTTCTTTTCTACACTCAGACTCTGTGCTTGCGAGAGGGGAAGTATTGCCTCTTACAGGCGCCCACAGATAGTGTGTAATTTTCCCAGGTTACTAGGTGGGGGCTTGAGCCAGTTCTGTGTTGTATTGTTGAAAGGGAACCGGCCCTGGTTGCTGCTGACTCCACCTGGCAGAAGAATTACATTAATTTCATTGAGGGCCTTGACCAAGTTATTTAACCTGTCTGCTGCTGTTTCCCCTTCTCTAAAGTGGAGACAACTGCATAGGGAGGTTCTGAGGATTAGCTGCTGCTTGTGAAGGGGTGTAAATGCAAAAAACACTACAGAAAAGCCAAATATTACTATAATTAGGTGTGATCATGGGACTTGAAGAAAAAATAATCGCTACTGTTTCCTTAGCTGAAATCTACCAGAAATAGAAATTAAGATCCATGTTTATCTGTATACTGTCCACGGACGTTTCCCCTACCCATGTAATAATTTGAGAATCAGTAGTACTGTGCATTACAAGCCTCTCTCACTCAAGGTACAAAATCTTAATAGCAGTGGCAAGATAAATTTGTGAACAGCTCAGACAGTGCATGTCAGTATATCACTGTTTATTATAGAGGTGAGAGTCATGACTCCATAGTGAAGGCTGAGTGGAATTTTGTACTTAAAGCAAGGATTCAATTTTGTGTGTGTAAAAAGTGTGTAAGCAGAGTTTGAATGAGCTCTCCCTTGACATCTAGTGATGAGCTGTTGAAGAGGACTACAGGAGCTGATCTCACTTGCATGGGCACACCCTGCCTAGGTGCTCATCATGAAGGGATTGCTTGCCCAAATGGCCACCTTGGCTGGTGTTGGATTCCCAGTCTCCTTGTTATAGGGGAGGAGTAATAAAGGGTTGTTATCCTTGTAGTGTGCATCCAGGATAGCAGAACTGTACTTGGCATTTCCTGATTGAGGGACTCACCCTCAACTAAACAGTACTCGCTAGGCAGGGGACCTGGGTTCCAAAGCCCAGTGAGTTGAGAGAGGGTGGGGACAGGTACTGGTGGTGTGGGCTTTACCTAAGGGCCCCAGACACCATTTGACCCTTCCTCTCTCCACTGTGTAATAGAGCTAATTTAGATTCAACTGAGAGTCTTGTTACATACCACGGAGCTGCAATTACTAATACCCAGGTCTAAGGGCATTCTACACTATGAAATTAGGTTGATTTTATAGAAGTCTATCTTTAGCAACTGATTTTATACAGTCAATCATGCATGTCCCCACTAAACGCATTAGGTTGGTGGAGTGCATCCTCAAAACCGTGGCTAGCATCGACTCACAGAGTGGTGCACTGTTGGTAGCTATCCCATAGTCCCTGCTGTCCATTGGAATTCTGGGTTAAGCTCCCAATACCTGATGGGGCAAAAACATTGTCACGGGTGGTTTTGGGTACATATCATTAGTCTCCCCTCCTCCCTCCCTCCTTGGAAGCAAGGGCAAACAATCATTTCACGCCTTTTTTCCTGGGTTATCCATGCAGACGTCATAGCACAGCAAGCATGGAGCCCACTCACCTGTACACTGCTTTTGTGAGCATTGCAAACACCTCACACACTATCCTGTAGTATGTGCAGAGCCTAGCTAGGAGCCGCCAGCATGAGGAAGATTGTGAGGAGGACATGGACAGACATTCCTGAAAGCATGGGATGTAGCAACTGGGATATCATTGGGGCATGTTGATACAGTGGAACACCAATTCTGGGCCCGGCAAACAAGCACAGACTGGTGGGACCGCATAGTGTTGCAGGTATGGGATGATTCCCAGTTGCTGCAAAACTTTCGCATGTGTAAGGCCACTTTCATGGAACTTTGTGAGTTGCTTTCCCCTGCCCTGAAGTGCAGGAATAACAAGTTGAGACCTGCCTTGACAGTTGAGAAGCGAGTGGCGATAGCCCTGTGGAAGCTTGCGATGCCTGACTGCTACTGGTCAGTCGGGAATCAATTTGGAGTGGGCAAATCTACTACGGGGGCTGCTGTGATCCAGTAGCAAGGGCAATCAATACCCTTCAGCTAAGAAGGGTAGTGGTTCTGGGAAATGTGCAGGGCATAGTGGATGGCTTTGCTGCAATGGGGTTCCCTAACTATGGTGGGGTGATAGACGGAATCTATCTATCTCTATCTTGGCACCAGACTACCTTGCCAAAGAGTACATAAACCGCAAAGGGTACTTGTCAATGGTGTTGCAAGCACTGGTGGATCACAAGGGCCGTTTCACCGACATCAACGTGGGATGGTCGGGAAAGGTGCATGATGCTCGAATCTTTCGGAACTCCGGGCTGTTCAGAAAGCATCGGAGAGGCTTTGAAAAACAATTTCATGACTGACCAGGCTACGGTGTGACAGTTGTATGTGTTTGTCCTTGATGCAAAGCTGCCCCCTTTGGTGAATGTACTTCCTTGTAAGTCAATCTCCCTCCCACCTTCGACCACAGCTGGCACAGGAAATAAAATCCCTATTGTTCTGAAGCCATTCACTGTTTATCTATTAAAAAAACCTTGAGATCACTGGCAATGCTGACTAAATAAAAAGGAGGCCTGGGTGTAAAAAGTGTTTCATAACAGAGTGGGGTGGGGGAGGAGGGAAGGACAAGGCCACTTTGCTTATTGTAGCCACACTACAAATCAAAGCTGTTTGAAGGACAGCCTTCTGTTGCTTGGGCCATCCCCTGGAGTTGAGTGACAGGGTGCCCGGAGACTCCCCACCCTGCATTCTTGGGCGTCTGGGTGAGGAGGATATGGAACTTGGCGAGGCGGGCAGGCGGTTCAACAGTGGCTGCAGCAGGAGTCTGTAGTCTAGTTGCCTTTCCTGCAGCTCCACCAGACGCCTCATCATGTCCGTTTGCTCCCCCATTAGCCTCAGCATCTCCTCCTGCATGTTATGATCACGGTCACTGTATGCTTTCCTGGCCTCTGCCACCGAATGCCTCCATGCATTCAGCTGTGCCCTATCAGTGCGGGAGGACTGCATGAGCTCTGAAAACATATCATCAGGAGTGTGTTTTTTTCGCCTTCTGATCTGTGGTAACCTCAGGTATGGAGTTGAAGTGGGGAGCATAGAAACATTTGCAGCTGCAGGGGGAAAAAAAGGAAGAGTTCACTTTACAGAAGATACATTTCTGAGAACAAAAGGGAGACTTTTCACAGTGAATCAAACAATTCACAGTAGACAGCACATGTGTTTTAGGTACAAGGTTGCATTTTGTCTTTTATATTGAGTGCCTGCCAGTACGGTGATACATCACACACAGCTGGGCAACAGAATTCGGTTTGTAGGCAGCCATGGTAAGCAAAAGGGTATGCGGGGTTGGCGTCTTCATAACATATAGGAATGGTTTCAAACTGCAGTGCCCTCCTTTCCCATACCAACCAATGCTGGTTGTGTTTGCAATTTAAAAGGAAGGGCTGCGTTTAAAAAGAGGGGCTGCGGTTGCCATTTAAAAGGGCAGCTGCGGCTTTGGGGTGGATGTGCCGCACACCCCTGCCCCCAGCATGGCTATTCTCCAGGATGATCCCTTTTAGCCAAGTGCAAACAGCCCAGCATTTCCAGGGTCTAATGTGTCAGGGATCACCAAACAGAGGGGATTACAGTTCCTTTACAAAACTTCCCCTATTTCAACCAGGTGACCATGAATGATATCACTCTCCTGAGGCTGACACAGAAAGATAAAGACCAAATGTTGCATGAATGTGACCAAAACCCAGGACCATTCGCTGCCGTGCTTTGTGCTGCAATGATTCCAGACCACTTGCTACTGGCTTGGCGTGGTAAAGTGTCCTACAGTGGAGGATGAAATAAAACAGCCCTCCCCAGAAACCTTCTGCAAAGGCTTTCAAAGTACCTCCAGGAGAGCTTCATGGAGATGTCCCTGGAGGAGTCCTGCTCCATCCCCAGACACATAAACAGACTTTTCCATTAAAGCTGTACTGGCTGCAAATGCATCCCAATCGTTCAGGGCAAATCAAACATTAAACACAATTGCTTTTAACCCCTGAAGTGCTGTTACCAATGTGCACTCACCAGAGGTGCCTTCTCCGCCATCAGGGTCCAGGAACAATAGGCCCTGGCAGAGTATTGGCTCCAAGGTGAGGAAAAGGTCCTGGCTGCTGGGGAGAACAGCTTCTCCACTTGTCTGCTGTGCATTCTCTTCCTCAGCCACAAAATCTTTGTCTGTGTTGCGTGAGGCTGCCACCTTGTAGGTGAGGCTGAAATCATTGAGAGCTGTGTTAAGTGGAGGGTCCTGAAGACGTCTTGGCAAGTGGCCAGCAGGGTGACTGGGGGAGAGTGCCAGAGCAGAGCGCCACAGAGAGGGGTGGCAAGTGAGTGCCTGAGCAACGGAGCAAGTAAGGTGCCGCCTTACCCCTCCCGCCCCATCCAGGGTGGGAGGTGAATTCTGCAGATACACCTCTGAACACTGGTCTGCACTGTCCAAGGACAGCAACTGTGAGTAGGGTGCAGAGGAGGGATGGTCACATTAAAGGGACTTTTGGGTTGCTGGCCTTAAGAACCTAATAGGAAGAGGCCACTGCCCAACTTACTTGGTGGTGGGTCTTTTGCTCATGGTTTATTTTTATAAACCCTGTTTGTGGTGTTTTCCCCAAATTAATCCTGTGCTATTTCCCTCCTTTTATTAATTTTTTTTTGCTACGCTCAGACTCTGTGCTTGCGAGAGGGGAAGTATTGCCTCTTAGAGGTGCCCAGGGGGTGGTGTGTAATTGTCCCAGGTCACTGAATGGTGGCTCGAGTTGGTTTTGTGTCATATTGTTGAAAAGGAACCCCTAGATACTGAACGTGGCCCTTGTTACTGCCAACTCTGACTGGCAGAAGGGTTACAATTGCAATGTGTATATCCTCCCCCAGAATTACAGGATTTACTTTTGTGGCATTAAATGAATTTTCAGAGAACTGACAAATAAGCCATTTATTAGTATGAGTTGAAAGACCCCTTTTTAATTAAGAAATTTAGCACCCTGTGCCAGATCTCTCTTTTGTCCCTAATAATCTCCGCACTGGCATTATCTGCACAGAAATTGGCAGAGAGGTAAATTCCGTGTAGCTCTTGTGCAAAGGGCTGTTTTTGAAAACAAATATTCAGGATTAACCATAAATTTTTTCTATTTTTCTTCACAGCTGAAAGTTTCTCCTTCAGCCATCTCCTTTTGTTAGTGTCTGTGATCCCAAATTATTGATTTTTAAGGACACTAGATTTTTAAAAATATTTCCCCCCTCATGTTACAGGGCAGAGTTAAGACTGTTTGGGTGCCTTTACGGTGTAGGCCCATTCCTTAATAGGGTTGGATTTATTTTTAAATTCAAATTTTCTCCAAATTTCAAGTTTACAACATTTATTTTTGGGCTAATTATAACATCCCTTTACAGGCTTTTACTTTAAATTAGCAGAGTATGTACTTAACCTGAACTCCATTTAATGCATTTGTTTGTCTGGGAATTCCCTTAAAAAAAAGTCTTACAGAAATGGTTAAAAAAAGGAACAGAAAGAGAATGGTTCCGTTTATTATCTTTAAGGCTGTGAGTGTGTCATGGAAGTCACGGATTCCGTGACCTGCCTGACTTTTGCAGTGGCCAGTGCGACTGGCTCAGGGGCAGCCCCTACGCCAGTCACACCAGCCGCTGCTAGGGTAGTCTCGGGCCAACCCCTCACCCTACCAGCAGCAGAGTTTGGGTGTGGGAGAGGGCGGGGGAGGGGCACAAGATGGAGGTGGGCTTTGAGCAGTGCTTATCTAGGGGGCTCCCCAGAAGCGGCAACATACCCCCTTGCTCAGCTCCTAGGCAGAGGCGTGGCCAGGCAGCTCTGTGTGCTGCCTCTGCCTGCAGGCACTGCCCCCGCAGATCCCCATTGACCGCAGTTCTCGGACAATGGGAGCTGCGAAGCCACCGCTCTGGGTGGAGCAGCACTCAGAGCTGCCTGGCCTTGCTTCCCACTAGGAGCTGAGTGAAGGGGATGTCGCTGATTTCAGGGAGACCCCCCCAGGGAAGCATTGACCAGAGCCTGCCTCACCCCTGTCCTGTGCTCCAACCCCCTACCCCCTGCCCCCTCCCACACCCAAACTTTGCTGCAGCTGGAGAGGGGGACATGCAGAGCCAGGGAGGGAGACTGCCAGCCCTATCACCACCACCCCCCCCAGCAGGGTACCTAGGCCATGCGCTGCCGCCTGCATCCCCTCCAGCACCTGGGCTGCCCTTCCCCAGTGCCCACAGAGCCCCTGGGCAGTCCTCCCCCCCCCGCAAGATTTAGTCAGGGGTATATAGTAAAAGTCATGGACAGGTCATGGGCTGTGAATTTTTGTTTACTGCCTGTGACCTGTCCGTGACTTTTATTAAAAATACCCATGACTAAAACGTAGCCTTAATTATCATCAAATAGTTCCGAGTGATTTGAAGATATGCAGTATCAATCTTTTCTAACTTACCAGGGCTTCATTGGAACACTGTGGCTGCTTCATGCTGCTGTGGACCAGTTCAAAGCACCCAGGGCATTCTGGCATTAGCTGACAGCAGCTTTGTATCATCTCAGCAGCACAAAGCAGCCAGAGTGTACACCCCAGTATTCCCCTCCCATCTGTGCTTCACATGCTCCCCCTACCCACACCTAGTGTTCCATCCTGCCCTATCCCTTTTGCGCAGATTTTCCTTCTTCCTTACCTCCCAACGTTCCTCTGTGTACACACAGCCTCATTTCCCTCTCCCTCCTTTTGCCCTGTTGAATAGGTCTGGTAAAAGAGGCAATTTTTGAAAATAACTATTCAGGATTAAGGCTAAGTTTTTTTTTTAACCATAATTCTGCATAACTGAGATTTTTTTCTGCAGCAGTGACTGGTGTATCAAATCTTCTTACCTGGAAAGACTGTCAAGCAGTGCTTAATTTGTGCCAGGGCTAAGCCCGGCAGTTCATGGCCCTGTCACCTCTGGGCTTCCCATGTCAGTTTTGAAAATAAAAAAAATTGCTTGAGCCCCAGCTCGTAACTGCTTGAGCCCTGGCATCTCTTTCATTACAAGTTAAGCACAGCTCTTAAGAAGTTTCCCTCTTCTCAAATGGCCACCATTCCCCATTGCTCCCAATGGGACTGAGGCCACAGGCTGTCCTTAGCAGAGATAGCTACTGTCTTCTGTTTGTCCCAGTAGGAATGAAGGCAAATTGTCCGTAGGAAACATGGTGTCCCTATGCTATCAGGAGGTAGAGAGGAGCCGATGAATGAAGATGATGGTAACCTTTGGTAAGGGGAGATGTGGCCTCAGTCCCATGAGAAGATATGTTACTAATAAATTCATGATTGTTGCACAGTATCGCTAGAGGGCAGAGTTAAGGTTGTTTAGGTACCTTTACTGTACATTTCCATACCTTAACATGTTTGGATATTTTGAGGTTATCCTTAACTCTGAATTTCTTCAGGTTGTAATGCATGCTCTGGGGATCATTAGCACAGCTCTGCAATGTTTTAACCTAAATTACTCATGTACACTCAATCTTATTATTATTTATTTATTAATTAATTATAGGCATTGCAGTAGTACCTAAAGGCCTAGGCCTCATTGAGCTAGACACTTGAAGGGCAGTGACAGATTTTGCCATATGTCTGTAGTTTACAATATAAGTCTAAGATTATAGATAACACTTGAATAAAACAGATGGGGGGAGCATTAGGAAATGGAGATAATTTATGTCAGCATGAGAAGCAGCACTCCATAGCACATCACTCCCTAATCATTGTTGAGTATTTTATAGGCATCACAGCAGAGAAGAGTTTCAAGGAGGACAGTACGGTAGCATTGTCGGTATTTGCAGGGAGTTCCTCCTATCCATGAGAGAAAGTGCAAAGGTAGGTGCTAAACCTGAATTCTGTCTTTATGTGGGTTTTTTTGTCTGAGGACATTGCCCTGTACAGTGAGTAAAATATGCTTAACAAATAAGCGTTTGAAGAGCTTACAGTGTAAAGCACAAGAGGGCACCTTAATTTGTGTGTTGTGTTTGGGGATATTTTCTGTTTCCAGAATGAACAGGACATTTTGACACTTTAAAAAAGAGAGAACTTAGTAGATGAGGCTTGATGGAACTCTTTAGATGTTCGTTTCAGCTGAGTTAATTTGTCAGCCTGGTAAAGTTAAGGGGTACAGAATAACTAATACAGAAATGACTGCCTTGAATTAATTTGGTAATGACTACTGTGCAAGTTGCATGCAGTTTTATTATGTTTAAGCATTAGATGTTAGACCATTATTGCACATGGAGACTTCACAGAATTTGTATGGCAAGACAAGAAGGAAACAAAGTGCAGTCACCATATTTAATGAGCATGCACAATAACAATTTGCAAAAAGCCTTTTTATAGAAATTACCTTCTTGCAGTTACACATATGAAGAAAAAAAGGATCTTGAATTACAGTGTATAAAATAAAGCACTTTGCTTCAAGGAAGGATTTTTAAAAAAATCCCTAAGTGTCTAAGAACCGACCACTCGCCACTTAAATGTTGACAGATACTAGTTACATGTCTTCCATTTTTCTATGATGAAAGGTCTGAGATAACCAGTTTGTCCAACTTGTCTCCAGTTTCAGGGGGAGTTAAAAGTTCGTCTGTTTCATAGTCCTCTTCAAATGATCTGCAATGAGAGAACAATGATACTGTCAAAAAATGTTTCTACATGTTTACTTTGGTTGTAAAAATCTAATGTTGTCAGATACAAAAGTATCTGAACTTTTATGCTGCATTTTAATTGCTATCTGCAGTTCTATTACTTAAACTTTTACAGTTGATACTGTTGATTTTTGCAGTCCCACCCACCAAGAGATCAAAATTTTAAAATAAAGATGCAATAGCACAGAGGGATGTTTGGGGAAGATTTAAATATGAACCCATTTTTCTTGTTAAAATCAAGTGATGTCCTTTAAATTGCAGCACAGGAAAATTGTGACTATGGTTCTCCTGTGTGTGTCTCTACACAGAGCACTGCTGTCAGTTATGTGCCTGTGGTCAGAGAATCTTACTTTTTAGTGGTAACAGTTGGGGACATGTGCCTGACATTCCACTCCTTTTCACCCTGGAGCCAAGTTTAGGAATAATCTCACCCTCTCTAGCAGTCCCCAGCTCCTCTCTCTGCTGAAGCAGTGAGGAACCCCTCCTCCATTTCTATTTTGTGAAATAGAGTTTAGTTTTAGGATTTTTATTCAATTAAAAACACTTCTGTTCTAATGTAGTTACTTTTTCAGTGCTCCCATTCTGGTTTCAACAGGTGTGCTCCTCTTAGCGCTGATGGTGATAGGGTTCACCTGCCTTCAGGATATAGGGAAATTTATCTGGCCGTGTAAGACTATCTGGCCAGGCTGCGGACCCTTCTTATGGAGGAGGTCTTGGCTTTGACTCACTCAGAAACTCCCCCGAGCCTCAGGAGAGTCTTGGCTTAAGTGATGCTTTGAGGCCCACTAAAATGCTGAGATGAGAGACAATTCTCTCAACCAATCACACCATCATGTCCCATTCTCAAACAGTTGGAAGCCTCAGCATCCAGCTCCTAGTATTAGAGCTCAGTGGCTCTGAAAAGTCCCTTAGCTCTAAAAGGAGGCACTATGGTAGACCTGCTTTATGGTCCAGCTGGTCGATATCACGGTTAGCAGGGGGAGCGCCATCAGACCTTCCTAGTCCTACCCATAAGGAGACTCCTTTGGGTCCTTGGAGGTTCTGCCTGAAGTTTCTGCATCCTCTTTAAAACAGCCCAGGGTGCCATGCAGTGTAAATTCTCCCCATGATCGTGGATCTCTTCAGTGACAGAAGCAATCCCTGACACCGAGGAAATTTTAGAACAGAGATCTTTTGGCAGCAACCACATGGCTGCCTGCGTGTTGTTCCACACTGTGTATAGCACCACCAGATAGTGCCTTCGTGTCAAGCTTGATGGCATGGAACTAAGAGGATGGCATTCAGCACTTCCTACGCTGATCACCCCATTAGTAACTCAGCCAGCACAGGAACCCCATGGGAGTCACATGCACCTGTCAGCCTCTCACAGCTACCAAACTGCCCCATGTGCCTTCACTGGGGTTACTGGTCCTATCTCACACTTGGCTGAATTGTCTGCAAAGGATAGGAAAAAGAGTAAGATCTCCAAGGGGAACATCCAAAAACACAACAAGGGAAAGCGACTGCTAAGTACTATGGCCTTCCTTTCTGGATTCCCCAGTTTCCCCTGCACTTGCTGGGAGAGGGATGAAAAAACTTCAATCCCTGCCCTTCTCCGAGCTGACAAAAGCCTAGCCTCTTTTCCTTCCCTTGCATGTTTTGGGAGATAATCATCAGGAGGGCGACATGCTAGGCTGCCCTCCCAAAAATGTCTCATAAGCTCTGCTGTCTGAGAAATTCAAAAGATCAGAGCTGTCCTTCCAGTATGTGAGGGCTCACTGGAGCCTGCCTTGGTTGTGTCTTTCCCCCAGGAGCCAGATGCTTTGTATCAGGGACCTAGGGAGGGACTCAATCTCTTCTGCCAGCTCCCCTTCTGAGTTCCAAGGTAGGTAGCGTCCACTTCCTCTTCATCTGCCTGGCAGAATCAAGAAACCTTGATGCCATAGGGCTGTCTGCTCTGCATGAAAGTCCTATCATTCACAGTTCATTTCAGAAGCTAAAATGTTTAAGGAAGGGCTAGCAACACTCACTCAAGGCATTCTTTGAAATCTGGCATGCTGAGGTGAGAGCTCTCGCCTTTGCTGCTTCCCTGGGTGGACTGGGCTGGCTATGCAATTCTGGAATTTCTGCTGAAGCCCAGGCCAAGGCTCTGGCTGGCCCCTGTAAGGGGTCTGACCTTTTTAATTCACAAGCAGATGAGGTATTCGAGGAGCTGATTGTGGTGCACACAACAGCTTAGGCTGCTTGCTCTAGGCCCATCATCTACTTAGAAACAGCCCCGCTTCATGTTGGCCCTCAGCCATCCTCTGAGTGAGATGTGGATTGAGATAGGAAGTCGAGTCATCCGGGAAATAATGTAGATCTCAGCAGAGTTCTTCCTCCAGTTTAGCTGCTTTGACCTCTGGAGGAAAGCCTCAAACAGCAACACTGGAAGCTACGCCGTCTCAAACCGTGTGTGCCGCCATTTCCAAGCATGGCAGGCTCTCTTTTTGGTCCAGTGGGTTATAGTGATTTCCAAACTGTTCTATGCTCTGCAGTTCGGGGCCAAGACAAAACCCAATCTCCCTTCTACCTCCCCTTTTTCAGGGATCTTTCTTAGGGAGATTGGTGAAAGGGGAGGTTTTGACTTTACCAGAACTACCTGTGCAGCTGTCTAAACCCCAAGAAAAATGCTGGCCCACACCCCACTCCGGATCTCTACAAATGAAACATAATCACAAAAGTGTAAAATTGTGCATGGAGTCCCTAAGGGATGTATTTTTCACTCTAAACCATTGGGCCTGGTTCACAGCACTTACCCTGTGAGATACACACTGCCACATCTTGACCAGGCAGAAGCACAGGAAGTACCTCAGGTTCATACTGGACAGCAACCATCCCCGTACAAGATGCTGCCCCCGGGGGTTCAAGTTATTATTATTATTTAGCATTTAGGAGCCCCAGTCATGGACCAGGAGCCCCAGTGTGCGAGACGCTGTAAAAACACAGAGCACAAAGACAGTCCCTGCCCCAAAGAGCTTACAAGCTAACAACGTGGCAGTGGTTATAACTCACTTGCTTTATCCCTGCCTACACATCTCACTGCGCCTCATCTTCAGAGGAGGCAATGCACACCCTCCAGCAGACATCTGACCTCTTCCAAACTCTGGTTGAGGATCAGCAAAGAGAAATCTACTCTCTAGTCTATGTATGTCTTAACGCTGATAGAATGGCTGGCACCTTTTGGGAGCTGGTTTCTGTCTCTCAAAAGACAGGAGGATAGTCCTTAGTCCAGGGATGGGCAAACTACGGCCCGCAGGCCACATCTGGCCGACCAGCCGTTTTAATCCGGCCCTCAAGCTCCAGCTGGGGAACGGGGTCTGGGGCTTCCCTGCTCTGGCGCTCCAGCCAGGGAGCTGGGTTGGGGGCTGCTCTGTGCAGCTCCCAGAAGCAGCAGCATGGTCCCCCTCCTCTGGCTCCACTCTGCATGCTGCCCCCGCCCCAAGTACTGCCCTTGCAGCTCCCATTGGCCAGGACCATGGCCAATGGGAGCTGAAGGGGCAGCACCTGTGGCCAGGGCAGTGTGCAGAGATGCCTGGCCGCACCTCTGTGTAGGAGCCAGAGGGAGGATGTGCTGCTGCTTCCAGGAGCTGCTTGAGGTAAGCACTGCCCAGAGCCTGCACCCCAAACCTCTCATCCCCAGCCCCACCCCAGAGCCCGAGCCCCCTCCTGCACCCTGAACTCCTCATTTCTGGCCCAACCTGGAGCCTGCACCCCGTGCCAGAGCCCTCTCCCGCACCCCAACCCCAATTTTGTGAGCATTCATGGTCTGCCATACAATTTCTATACCCAGATGTGGCCCTCAGGCCAAAAAGTTTGCCCACCCCTGCCTTAGTCAGTGTTTCTTGCTATGTAGAAGGAACTGGCCAAGGAATGCCCTTTCTCAGGGGTCTGGGGTTAATAGCCACATGTTCCTTTGTCACGCCTTAAACAAAGCTCAGGAGGAGACCCTGTCAGAGTTAATGGGATCAAGTGTATAACCAGTCTGAGACTCTCTGGGCATGCTAGTGTGACCTCCACTAGACATCTGTGGAGTGTGACTTTACTTGAGGTCTGCAGGGCAACTACATGGAGCTAGGTCCCTACTTTTAGTCACTACTTTCTAGAGCAGTAGTTCCCAAACTAGGGATGCTGCTTGTTCAGGGAAAGCCCCTGGCGGGCCAGGCTGGTTTGTTTACCTGCCGCGTCCGCAGGTTCAGCTGATCGCAGCTCCCACTGGCTGTGGTTCGCCGCCCTCAGCCAATGGGACCCGCAGAAAGCGGCGCGGAACATGCTGGCCGCCGCTTCCCACAGCCCTGGAGCGGTGAACTGAAGCCACTGGGAGCTGCGGTCGGCCAAACCTACAGATGCGGCAGGTAAACAAACCGGCCCGGCCCGCCAGGGGCTTTCCCTGAACAAGCGGCGCCCCTAGTTTGGGAACCCCTGTTCTAGAGTGAGCTGAGTTTGGGCAATTTGATGTTCTAAACATTTATATAACACAGTTCCTCACCCATCCTGCTTTTAGAAAGCATTACCAGCTAGTCTGCTACAGTGGGCCTCCATGGAGGCATTCTCATGAAGGAGAAAAAGGGGGCAGGTTACTTTTTACCACTTCTATTCTCCAAATGTTGGGCAGCTATATCTTCTATCTACAGCAGAGGTGGGTAAACTACGGCCCGCGGGCCACATCCGGCCTGGCCCAGGAGGCTAGCCCCAGGCCCCTCCCCCTCAGCGCACTGCGCTGCCAGTACAATGCTCTGGGCGGCCGGGCAACGCAGCTGTAGCACCGCCAGCCACCGGTGCTCCAGGCAGTGAGGTAAGGGGGCATGGGGGGTTGGATAGAGGGCAAGGGAGTTTGAGGGTGGGGACGGGAGTGTGAATAGGGTTCAGGGCAGTCAGAGGGCAGGGGGGTTGGATGGGGCAGGGGTCCCGGGGGGCAGTCAGGGGACAGGGAGAAGGGGTGGTTGGATGGGGCAGTCAGGAATGAGGGGGGGGTTGGATGGGACAGCAGGGGCCAGTCAGGCGTGGGGGGTCTGGGGGTGGTCAGGGACAGGGAGCAGGGGATGGTGGATGGGGCAGGAGTCCTGGGGGGGGGGCGGCCAACAGGGGGGTTGGATGGGGCAGGAGTCCTGGGGGAGCCATCAGAGGGCGAGAAGCGGGGGTTGTATGGGGGCTGGACTATGCCTGGCTGTTTGCAGGGAGACAGCCTCCCCTAACCAGCACTCCATACAATTTTGGAAACCCGATATGGCCCTCTGGCCAAGAAGTTTGTCTGCCGCTGATCTACAGCATTGGTTTGAGCTGAGATCACATTAGTAAGGATGACCTTTCAGAGCCTAGAAATAATGGAGTAGGTGATATATGGTAGTGTGCCTCACCCTGCCAATGACTGCATGAGTTGGTCTGTGTCCTGATGATTCAGTGACAGATAGCAATATTTCACCTCAAGGGTACTAGTTCCAGTTGCAGGAGCTGTTAGGACAGATGGCTGGATCTAGGAGTAACCACTCTCATAGATGTCTAAGACTGAATTCTCTAGCAGTCTAAGCCAAATTTCCCTCCAGTTGACGAAGAACTTGACCTGGCTTGACTCTGGAATCAATCCCTTTGTTCTGGTGTTGAGGGGATGTGAAAGCAGCCATAAAACAAACAAAAAATCACCTCACAACCACCTTACACACACAACAAATGGAAAAATGAGGAAGCTGATAGTGGTGAATGTAAATCAGAAAGTAGGAATTGTAGAAAATTGATAAGGGAAGCAAAAGGACACTATGGAGAGCAGAGTTCAGGACAAAAAGTATTTCAAGTATATAAGGAACAAAATTGGTCCATTACTAGATGAAAATGGTAGAATTGTCACTAATAATGTAGAAAAGACTGAAGTGTTCAATAAATATTTCTGTTCTATATTTGAGAAAAAACTGATGATGAAATACTTACCAAGTCCAAAAGTAACTCAATAGGATGTTAAACAGCGGTTATTAAAGATAGCTATTTTTAAATTAGCAGGTCCATACAACTTGCATAAAGAGTTTTAAAGAGCTGTCCAATGCACACTCAGCACTATTATATTGCTTTTCAATACATCTTGGAACACTGGAGAAGTTCCAGAGGACTGGAAGAAAGCTAATGTACCATAATTTAAAAAGGGTAGATGGGATGACCCAGATAACGATAGGCCTGTCAGCATGATCTGTACCTGGGCAAGATGCTGACTTGGTATCACGTGACAATTTGATTAAAAAATTAGATGGCTATAAAATGAATAGGGCACACATTAAATGGATTAAAAACTGGCTAACTGACAGGTCTCGAAATGTAATCGTAAAAGAAGAATCGTCACCGAGCATGTGTGTTTCTAGTGGAGTCCCACAGGGATTGGTTCTTGGCCCTATACTATTTAATATTTTTTATCAATGACCTGGAAGAAAACACAATCATCACTGATAAAGTCGGCAGATGAGAGACAGATGGTGGGAGTGGTAAATAATGAAAAGGACAGGTCACTGATACAGAACGAGCTGGATTATTTGGAAAACTTCTGGTCTATAAGGTTCCATTGTTGAAGGTGATCACAGTATCCAGGAAGTTGATGCTAGTGTGGGAGTGCTCCAGAGAGTTTAATGGATGGCTGGTGGTTGCTGAAGTTGTGGTAGAAATCTATGAGGGAGTTTAAGCCATGTGTCAAGAGGATGAAAATATCATCGAAGTATCACAGGTATATCATTGATTTTGTGGTGCATTTGTCCAGAAATTCTTCCTCAAGGTGGCCAAGGAAGAGTTAGGCATAATTGGGGAGCCATCCTAGTACCCATGGCTATTCCCATGGTTTGGACAAAGTATTTGTTGTTGAGTGTTAAATTGTTATGGGTGAGGATGAAATGGATGAGTATACAATGTATTTGAGGTGGATATCTGAGTGCTGTCCATTGTCTTGTCGATATTTGAGGCAAGCAGCTATGCCATCGTGGTGAAGGATGTTGGTGTACAGGGAAGTGACATCCATGGTGAGAAGGATAATGATCTGAAAGTGTTGTTAATGTTGCAGAGTTTCTGGATAAAGTCAGTTGTCCTAGAGGAAGCTGGCCCTGTGTGTGGTGAGTGAGTTGAGGATGATTTCTCTAAGGCCTGATATTCTTTCAGTAAGTGTGCCATGGCCAGATATAAGTCTGCCTAGGTTTCCTTGTTTGTATATCTTGGGAAGCATGTAGCAGGTCCCTGGGGTGGGTTCTTTGGGGATGGGGTTGTAGTGTTTCCCTTGAAGTTGTTTGCAGAAGGATTTGATGATATCCTTACATTTCTGGGTGTGAGGTCTTCTTTGAATTCTTTACAGTAAGCGGTGTCGGCGAGTTTTCAGTTGGCCTCGTTAATGTAGTTGTCACAGCTAAGCACTATGATGGCACCCACTTTGTTTGTTTGATCACTATCTGGTGGTTAGGTATCAGGAACTGTATAGCTGTCCTCTCGGCAGTGGAGCGCTTGTGGTGGATGTGGTGATTAAGGATTTCACAGTCAATATTTTCCCCCAAAGCAATCAATGCAATGATCAAGTGTGTGATTTCATCCACTGTGGGGTCTCCAGTCATATGGTTCTTCTTTCTTATGACAGACAGTGATAGTTGTGGGGGGTGATGTTGTTATTGTGAAAATTCTTTGTCCTCGTCCTTAAAGGAAAACTGCACAACACCTTCAAAAGATGAGCCTGGGAGCTTAAATTCATAACTTTGCTAGACACTAAAAATCATGATCTTAATAAAGACACTGGATTTATGGTTTATTATAACAGTCTGTAACCCACTAACCCCCCTTTTTGTCCTATGACTACAGAGGTGTTAATTGGCTACTTCACCTTGAATGGGTCTCTTACAACAGTGGTTCTCAACCAGCGGCACATGGAGGTCTTCTGTGGGGATGGGTACATCAACTAATCCAGATATTTGCCTAGTTTTACAACAGGCTACATAAAAAGTGAAGTCAGTACAAACTAAAATTTCATACAGTGACTTGTTTATATACTATATGCTGAAATGTAGTACACTATTTATATTCCAATTGATCTTTTTTATAATTATATATTAAAAGGAGAGAGTAAGCCATTTTTCAGTAAGTGTGCTGTGACACTTTTGTATTCTTATGTCTGATTTTGCAAGCAAGTAGTTTGTAGGTGAGCTAAAACTTGGGGGTACGCAAGACAAATCAGACTCCTGAAAGATACACAGTAGCCTGGAAAGGTTGAGAGCCAATGTCTTATAATATATGTTAACTATGTATGCTAAACAATCTGTTCCACCTTGTATTTAGCTGTGACACTTGAGAGTACATTTCCCAGGCCTGAAGAAGAGCTCTTTGGAAGCTCAAAAGCTTGTCTCTTTCACCTACAGAAGTTGGTCCAATAAAATATATTCCCTCACCCACCCTGTCACTCATCTAGACTGACATTCCACTTTTGACAATCATCCTGCTGGTTTTGATTATGCCCTTTAGATCACAACTGCCATCTTCTAGTAATACTCCAAGGTCCCATGTTCTATCTGCCTTGCATTTCTATACTAGCACTGTAATACATATATACTCTTATTCTAAAACAAACAATGAAGATTATCTACATTTTTTTACCTTCTAGCATTTGCTGTAAGTATCTGCCTGTTGATCTGAAGTAGGCAAATGCTCCCCTTCTCTCCCTCTGTGGCCTAGTTTAAGGCAGTTTTTTATATAAAAAATGTGTGGGATTACTGCATGTAAGATAGCTGCACCAATGTCAACACCTACCCTTCTTGTAACTGCTCATTTCCAGATTCTTCAGCAACAAGAAGCTCGTACTCCTCTGCAGCGTATCTGTCCCAGTCAGAGGGCTCCGGTCCATCATTTTCAACATCCTAAACACATCAGAAAAGCAAATTAAATAGAATGTCCTTACTGATCTACAAACTTGTTTTGCAAAAGCTTCTCACCTATCTACAACCATGTGCATTTCTGCAACACTTACTGTTGGGGTTTGAAAATGCCTTAAGGAAAACAACTCAATCCAAGATTAGTCTCTTAAAGAAAAAACGTTTAAATTACGGCCTGGTCAAGTTCTTTAAACAAAGGCCCAAGTAAACAAATATGTTTTCCATTAGGCTTTACAACTCGGACACAGGTGGAATACTTTGCCAACCAGCTTGAATAATGACATTCCAAAAATGTCAAGCAAGAATAACTGCAAATCGGAACTGCTCTGGCAGGACATACTGTAAGAGCAAGGGAACTCTGCCTAGTGACTGGTTCTCAGACAATTGCAGGACACCCCTTTGAATTGTACCCACAACCAAGCATGCAGGTTTTGCAGAGCTTGGTGCACAGGGGCAATATGCTCAGAGAACTCCTTTCCATGTATGAGTTGGGCCATGCCTTTCACCCCAGCTGAGCTTTTCAAGAAACATACAATGCTAGCCCCAAGTAGCAATGCAGCAGTGGGCCCTGGAAGTAACAAAGTCCTGGGTCACTATGGCACAATTCCTCTCCCTCCTGGGTATGCACGGCCTTCAGATGTTGTGCAAGCTGCTGTGCAAACACACAACAAGAGACAACACAGATGGGAAAGAATTCAGACAATCTTACGGGTAAGGACGTGTCCAAAACAGACACTTGCATTAGATTAGAGGAAGGATCAGCTCTATCATAGTTAAGGTTAGAAAGCCCTTTCTGTTTATAGGACAACTCTAAGTGACCTAAACTCTGTACAGCTACTTGGCTTGCCTTGACAGTTGGAGTGCACCTAGGGTGTATGTGATGGGGTTATTACTAGGACTGTCAAACAATTAAAAAAAAAAATTGCAATTAATTAGAAGATTAAAAAAATTAGTTGCAAATAATCAGTTTTAATCGCACTGTTACAATATTAGAATACCAATTTAAATGTATTTATAAATATTTTTGGATGTTTTGTTTTTGATTATAACAATACAACGTGTACAGTGCTCACTTTATATTTTTTATTACAAATATTTGCATTGTAAAAAAGTAAACAAAAGAAGTAGTATTTTTCAATTCACCACATACAAGTACTGTAGTGCAACCTCTTTATGGTGAAAGTGCAACTTACAAATGTAGAATTAATATTTTTGTTACATAACTACACAAAAAGAAAACAATGTAAAACTTTAGAGCCTACACGTCTGCTCAGTCCTATTTCTTGTTCAGTCAATCGCTAAGACAAACAAGTTTGTTTATATTTATGGGAGGGAATCCTGCCCGCTTCTTATTTACAATGTCACCTGAAAATGAGAGTAGGTGTTCACATGGCACTGTTGTACTAAGTGTACAGGACTCACTTTATAGTATTCTGTTGTTGTAATTGAAATCAATATATTTGAAAAAGTAGAAAAACATCCAAAAACATTTATAATTTAAAGTGCTATTCTATTATTATTTAAGACTGATTAATCATGACTATTTTTAAAATCTAGTTCATTAGTTTTCCGTTAATCGCTTGAGTTAACGGCGATTAATTGACAAACCTAGTTTTTATGGATCCAAATTTAGGGTTATTTGACCAATGGGTTACTGAGCTACAAGACTCCCTCCTATCTCCCCTCCAAAAACATTTTTTCTTAAGGTTGACATGATGATCTACACCAAGACATTGTATGATCTACACCAAGACACTGTAAATTGAAACCCAACCTGGGGCAGAAATCTGAAAATGAACTGTGTAGGCATCTTGCTACAATCTGCCTGTCAAAGGTTTGGGTTTTTTTTATTTTGGGGAAATGTAACCTGAGTATAGCAGAAAATTCAGAAGGTGCTGATACTGAGCATTCTTAAAAGACAAGTGGACAGCGGAGACAATGAATGCAGGGAAGGGCAGGGCTACCTGCTCGCCTGTCAGCCCAGCAAACCAATTCTCTCCCAGCAATGGGCAGGGCAAACGCTTGGAACCTGGCCCTTATACCCAAACCCTGTACATCAGTGGTCTCCAAACTTTTTATGCCCAAGATCACTTTTTGAATTTAAGGGCAACCCAGGATCTACCCTGCCCTTCGAGGCCCTGCCCCTTCCCCGAGACCCTGCCCCTTCCCCAAAGCCCTGCCCCACTCACTCCATTTTCCCCTCTCTCTCTTGGTCACTCTCCCCAACGCCCTGCCCCACTCACTCCATTTTCCCCTCTCTCTCTTGGTCACTCTCCCCAACCCTCAGTCACTTTCACCACGCTTGGGCAGGGAGTTGGGAGGTGGTAAGGGGTGCAAGCTCTGGGAGGGTGTTTGGGTGCAGGAGGGGGCTTGGCTGCAGCACAAGAGGGTGTCCTGGCTCTGGGAACAGGGGTAGGGTGTTGGGGTGCAGGGAGGGGGCTTGGCTAGGGTGCATCAGGGGGTATGGAGTGCTGGTTCTGGGGGGCCATGGGGTTGTGGTGCGGGGTGCTGGCTCTGGGAGGGAAGGTCAGGGCAGGGGCAGGGGCTTGGGGTGCTGGCTCTGGAAGGGTGCTCAGGGCTAAGGGTGCGGCCTCTGGCTGGGCAGTACTTACCCCAGGCGGCGCAGTGAGGTTAAGGCAGGAACTTAACTTTACATGCTGCTCCCTGCCTGCCTTGGCCCCACGCTGCTCCTGGAAGGGGCCAATGCACCTCTGCAGCCCCTGAAAGAGGGGCATGTGGCTCTGCATACTACCCCTTTCTCAGGCATCACCCACAACGTTCCCATTAGCCACAGTTCCCCAGCAATGGGAGCTGTGGGGGCGGTGCTTGCAGGCAGAAGCAGCATGCGGAGACCGCTGCCCCTCCCCCCGGGGCCATGCTGGCTGCTTTCGGGAGCAGCGTGGGGCCGCAGCAGGAAGCCTGCCTTAGCAGCAGCCCCGCTACTCCACCGGAGATTGCAATTGACTGGGAGAGGCCAAGGATCAACCAGCTGATCGCAATTGACAGTTGGTGACCACTACTGTACATGAATGAGCTACATTTGTCTCTGTTGCCAGAGAATGGGTGCGGTGGATGAAGCTGCATCGAACATGTCTGTCTTCAAGGCCCTAGAGCAGCAGTTCCCAGCCTACTGCTGAGGTCAGGGGTGGGCAAACTTTTTGGGCCTAGGGCCACATCGGGTACAGAAATTGCATGGAGGACCAGGTAGGGAAGGCTGGGGGAGGCTATGCCTCCCCAAACAGTGAGGCGTGGCCTGGCCCCTGCCCCCATCCAGCCCGCTGGAACCCCCCACCATCCAACACCCCCCCACCCCCGCTCTCTGTCCCTTGACCATCCCCCCAGGTCGCCTGTCCCTGATCCAATGCCCCCTACCCCCTACCCCCTGACCACCCCGAGGACCCCTGCCCCTATCCAATCTCCCCTGCTCCCCACCCCCTTGGGCCCCCCCATCCAACCCTCTCTGCTCTCCCTGCCCCACATTACCTGTGGGGTGGGGGAAAGTGGGGGCTCAGTCCTTTCTCCATGTGTTTCTCCTGCTCGTTTGGCTACTCTCCCTGGCAGTCGCGTAGGGCTCACTCCCTGTCAGGGCTTGGCTGCTGGGGGTAGAGGGGGGCCCTGGCTTGCTCTGCTCCGTCCCCTCCCACCTGCCCGGAACCGCCCCTGACTGACCGCCATGGAGCACCAGGTCTGGCAGCGCTATAGCCGTGCCGCCCAGCCGGAGCTGCAACCACGCTGCCCAGGCACTGGGGGAACTGTGACTGGGAGGGAGGGGAGGGGCCAGGGGCTAGCCTCCGCCCCGCTCACCACGCTGCAGGGCTGGCTCCTCTGCAAGCCTGTCCTGACCCTGCTCCCTGGCAGGAGCTCAGGGGCCAGAAGGAAGGGTCCTGCGGGCCGAATGTGGTCCGTAGTTTGCCCCCCTCTGGATACACTGCCAGATGGGAATGTGAATTGGTCCTGTGAGCCAGACCCAGCCCATGGCTGGACACTATTGTGCTTGTTCATGCCCACACAGCACTTGTTTCAGTTCTCCACCCCACCCCTTATCTGCTGCTTTTCTCTACAACAAGTTAAACTTCACTGTCTCTAAAAATAGTTTTGGGGCAGCAACGTTTGGAGACCCTGCTTTATACCTTCTGAATTGCAAAGGGATCCCGCTGTTCATTGTCCAGGTACTTTTCTAAGTTAAAGAAGGTGTTGTAGAATACGTGAGCCATTCTGCATTTCTTCAAGTCTCGCAGCGTCACCCTTCCTGCAGAAAGAGCACGCGTTATTTTAGTAGCACATTCTTAATTAGTGAGTGGTAGGACCCATTTAGCACAGGTCTTTTCTAATTTAGGATAATACCACTAGAGTCTGTGTTTTTTCATGCTGCCAATGCCCATTTATTAGCCAAGCAAATAGATCTGTGTCTAGCTTGGACCAAGGATGAGGAGGCATCTCATCTGGCTTCCGTGGTTGTTTTGCATTCTGCTTCCTATATGCAGATTTCACACAGCATTCATGCCTGTCTAAAAGAGCACGTCTTGGACTGTGTTCTTACGTTACTCAATAGCCAGACAGGTGCTATGTAATAAATGGTTAGTACTACAGTCCTCATACTGCATGACACACTGGCCATTGTAGAGCATGCCAGCATGTGCAACAACTTAATTTCATTGGTCCTAATATGGTTTTATGATTAGAGGTATCTGGGTTCTTCCAGTAGAATTATTGCCTCAGGCTGTTGTAAGATTGGGCTATTTTTGCGTTTCCTGTGGGCGCTTATCAGATAGTGTCAGTAATGGGTAGTACTTGAGTCATATTTATTGGCAAGCTATTGCTGCAAACAGCTCCTTACCAGGCCTATATTTTCCATTTACTGACTTTTGCAATTCCAGGATAATTTGCTGAAGTTCAGATGGTGCTTTGTAGTCTGGTTTTTGTGCTATGGCTTCCTACAGGTTCTACCTTCACCAATTTTTGCTCATACAGATACTCATGAAACTCATCCCAACCAAAAACAATGGCCAGCATTGCTTTTTCAATCTAAGCACAGTTCTGCTGTGTTTCAGTCAGTGCTTTAGAAACACGTGTTGCTGGGCAATCATCTTGCAGAAGGACATTATCCAGTCCCCTTAATGTATGTGGCTTCTGCACTGCTGTTTGGTGTAAGGTTCTTTTCTTTGGCATGGTCCAAAACGTTACACATTGTTCCTCTCATTGTGTTGATTAAAATCAGGAGATCATCATGGTTACCTCATCCAGATCCCTCCATTGCAGGACAAGCTGCTGAGGGAAACCTGAACAGAAGCTACTTCAACTGTAAAGATTATTTGAAGGTGTAGTTTTGCAGTGAACCTCTCAATACAGGCTATACTTTGATCTCCATCTTAACCTACAACAGAGCTTTTTAATTCACCCTCCATCCCGCCGTTAAGCAAGACTGAATCTAAATAATATTTGAAATATATATTACAACCACCAGATAATCCATCATTTAATTGGATGGGGGGGGAGGGGGGAATTCTCCATTACTTGAAATCTTTAAATGAAGATTAAATGCCTCTTTCTAAAAGAGAGAACATCCAGCTGAGCTAGAGTCCAGGAGCCTGGTGACATGTCATGGCCCATGCAATGCAGGAAGTCAGATTTGATGATCATAATGTTCCCTTCAGGCCATAAAACCTATGAACTCAAGAATTTACACCAGGTCTTGGATTGTAGTGCTGTACCTAAACTTTCTCTTGGGGTGTGTTTTTGCTCATCACCCAGGCCTACAGTAGCACAAGTCATCCATGAGGTCAGCAAGTTAACCCATTTGCTAATGGGTTAATGGAGATCGGTAGGGAGCTAGTGAAGGCCAGTTCACCACCTACAGCGCTTAGCAAATGGGTTAAACTGCTTCTGTTGAACTCATGGCTGACTTTTCCATGCCTCCCAGAGAGAGGTTTTGCACACAGGCAATTTGTGAGACTTTTTAGCTAGGCTAAGGAAAAGGAGAGCTTACTCACCTCATACAGTAACTGGAATTGTTTGAGATGTTTTGTCTCTATGGGTGCTCCATGTTAGGTGGCTGCAGACCAGTTTGCCTTTTATTGGAAACTTTTCTTCAGCTGTGTCTGCAGGTCTAGACCAAGGGTCTGTAGGGTGGGGCAGACCTGCTGCCAGTCAAGTTCCTTCTCAACAATGATGTACAAAAGTACTCTGAGGTGGAGGGGAAAGAAGGCGGGTAGTGGAGCACCCAGAGAAGGACGTATCTTGAAGAACTCCAGTTACTGTACAAAGTTAGTTACCTCCCCTTCTTTGTGTTTTTGCTCCTATGTGTGCTCCACGTTAGGTGACTCTGAAGCAGTATCTTGATTACGGAGAAGAGTGCTGAGGAGATGAGTTCAGAGAACAGCCTCACCTAAGACTGTATTTGAGCTGGAGATATGAATGACATGGAAAAGTGTGCACAGAAGACCAAGTGGCAGCTTTACAAATGTCTGTAATGGGTATGTTTTTTAAGCAGTACTACTGAAATGGCTTTAGCTCTGGTGGAATGGGCCAGTGCCCTGGGATGAGGGTGCACACCAGAAGCCTTGTAACATGCTAGGATGCATCCTGAGACCCATTTTAGATAGTCAGTGTGTATGGAGAGAGAAAATCCCTTCATTCTTTTGTCTGTCTCTCAGAGATGGGGGCTAGAAATTGGTCCTTCTGGTCCTGTGGCAGATGGTCAATAAATTATGCAAATTTGGTGTAATTGGTGTAATAGTACTTTGTCAACAAGGCGCGATAGTTGGTGACACTGAACTGTCTTGCAGCCAAGAAATAGCTCTTGCTGCCAAGAAGATCAACGCACTTGAGCTCTTTATCATGAGAAGCTGATCTTGCCTGGTGGTGTCCACTCCTTTCATTGACCAGATGTCAACCACAAGAAATGGGTGGTGGGGTAAGAAGAAAGGATGTTCAGAGCCCTTGGCCGGAACATAGTATTTTTTGTGAGCCCTGTTGCACCTGGGTGGGATGGTGACAGGTGTCACCAGGCCATAACATCTGGCAGACAAGAGGGTGTCATGAATAGACAGCATTAGTGTGCCTCGAGATGTGGTGTGGAGAGTATCCACCAGAGAGAGTTAGAGCTCTTGTATCTCTTCCAGGGTAATCTATAGTCTTGGCCACCCGCTTCATCACATCCTGGAACAATCTAAAATAATCCACATAGGATGGTGGAGGGGGCATAACTGCTTCATACAGAAATGATGAGGATTATTTGTTGGATGGAGGTACTTCCTCCTCTGCTCTTAACTCCTGGTCCTCCTCGAAGTCTCCCTGAGGATGTTTGGGATGCTTCATAGCGAAGGGGCTCCCTAGGTACAGAAGGCTGCTCCTGCTCATGGGTCCTTGTATCTTAGGGCATTGCTGTCGAACTGGAGAAGGCCCAAGGATTCCAGAAAGCCCATTGTGGTTGGGGTATGGAAAGGGAGTGGGACTCCAAGCATGCTCCTGCAAAGGCTGGCGGGGCTAGTTTCCAGAACATCATCACCAGGGTACACTGCCAGGGAGGGAGGCTGGAAAGAGAAGGTGGCTGAATCTTGGATGGAGATGTCCTATTCTGAAGATGTACCAACCCCCCCGTCCAATAGACAGGCTAGGGATGTCGGTACCGGCATCTGAGTAGGTGCTGGTATCCGAGTCAGTACCAGTGGCCGAGCTTTTGTGGGAGGATGCACCGATACTGACTGGTAGGTTGTACAGGCGGATAGATTAATACTTACAGAGACATCCTCCCCATACTTCTTAGCCCTGGTCTACACTACAAGTTTAGGTCGAATTTAGCAGCGTTAGATCGATTTAACCCTGCACACATCCACACGACGAAGCCATTTTTGTTGACTTAAAGGGCTCTTAAAATCTATTTCTGTGCTCCTCCCCGACGAGGGGATTAGCGCTGAAATCAACATCGCCGGGTCGAATTTGGGGTAGTGTGGACGCAATTCAACGGTATTGGCCTCCGGGAGCTATCCCAGAGTGCTCCATTGTGACTGCTCTGGACAGCACTTTGAACTCAGATGCACTAGCCAGGTACACAGGAAAAGCATCAGGAACTTTTTAATTTCATTTCCTGTTTGGCCAGCATGGCGAACACAGCAGCACAGGTGACCATGCAGTCCCCCCAGAATCATAGAGCGTAGAATGTTTCTACGCTCCCCCTATCATCTCCGTCCCTGAGGTTATCACAGATTAGAAGGTGAAAAAAACGCACTCGCGATGACATGTTTTCTGAGCTCATGCAGTCTTCCTGCACTGATAGGGCACAGCTTAATGCATGGAGGCATTCAGTGGCAGAGGCCAGGAAAGAACTGCTGTGTTTGCTTAACAGCAAAAGTATCATAGATTCATAGTTACTAAGGTCAGAAGGGACCATCATGATCATCTAGTCTGACCTCCTGCACAACGCAGGCCACAGAATCTCACCTACCCACTCCTGCGAAAAACCTCTCACTTATGTCTGAGCTATTGAAGTCCTCAAATCATGGTTTAAAGACTTCAAGGAGCAGAGAATCCTCCAGCAAGTGACCCTACCCCATGCTACAGAGGAAGGCGAAAAACCTCCAGGGCCTCTTCCAATCTGCCCTGGAGGAAAATTCCTTCCCGACCCCAAATATGGCGATCAGCTAAATCCTGAGCATATGGGCAAGATTCACCAGCCAGATACCCAGGAAAGAATTTTCTGTAGTAACTCAGATCCTACCCCATCTAACATCCCATCACAGGCCATTTGGCCTATTTACCATGAATATTTAAAGATCAATTAATTACCAAAATCATGTTATCCCATCATACCATCTCCTCCATAAACTTATCGAGTTTAATCTTAAAGCCAGATAGGTATTTTGCCCCCACTGCTTCCCTTGGAAGGCTATTCCAAAACTTCACTCTTCTGATGGTTAGAAACCTTCGTCTAGTTTCATGCCTCACTAGTGATCCTGCCTGAGCCAGGTCACTGCGTCACATGCACTCTACGCTGTGGCAGCCTTGGGCGGGGGCATGACCACTTTGTGAAGAGGAAGGTTGTAGTGTAGTGGTTGTCACATTCACCTAACATGTGAAAGGTCCCTGGTTCGAAACAGGTCACTGTTCCTTTTTCTGACTCCCCTCCTGCATTTTTAGTCTTAGAACAGACCACACTGTGAAATTTTACTTTGAATTATATCAATTATGAGTTAAATAATATGGAAGCTCTAAGTTATAGTCCCGGGTTCCTTACCCTTTCAGCTGCTCTGATAAATTCACATTTTTGTTAGGGGCGGGAGAAAATTTTCATGAAGCCTTTTATAGGGACTAAATGCTATCTAGGACTCTGAAATAATCTTAATGTGGCCCATAGAGTGCAATCCTTCATTCTGGATTTGTCATTCCACAAGTTGAACTGCTCCTTACTATTGTCCAGGCTTCAAGAGCCATGGGAGCAAGGGGTAGGCTGGGGTAGGTGTGATCGCGTGGTGCTGCCGGCTGGGAGAGCAGCCTGAGGCAGAAGCCTCCAGCTCGCATGATATTCCAGGCAGGACTGAATCTCCATGAGACGAAACTTAAAGAAGAGAATGACCTGGAGTCACTCCCATTCGGTGCTCTAAGAGGAGAATAGCCATGTCTGTCCAGGCACCCCTGATCAACCTCACCGAGGTCTGCCAGGAGCACCCAGAGACGTTCAACAGCTATCAGTCCTACTGCACTGTCTGCTGCGAAGGCAAGGAGCTGCTGCTGTGTAGCAATGCAGTACCGCGTCTGCCAGCAGCACCCAGGAGACGTACGGTGACAGTGAGCTGAGCGGGCTCCATGCTTGCTGTGGTATGGCAAGCATGGCAGCGGGCTGAGCGGGGCCGGCGGCCGGGACCCCGGCTGGCAGGAGCCGGCGGCCGGAGCCCCAGACCGGCAGTGGCCTGAGCTGCTCAGCCCGCTGCTGGTCTGGGGCTCCGTCTGCCAGCCCCACTCAGCCCGCTGCCTGTCTGGGGTTCTGATCATCCAGGCGGGCAGCGGGCTGAGCGGGGTTGGAGGACGGGACCCCGGAAAAAAGGCACGAAATGATTGTCTGCCATTGCTTTCACGGAGGGAGGGAGGGGGGCCTGACGACATGTACCCAAAACCACCCGCAACAAAGTTTTTGCCCCAACAGGCATTGGGAGCTTAACCCAGAATTCCAATGGGCAGCGGAGACTGCAGAAACTGTGGGATAGCTACCCACAGTGCACCGCTCTGTATGTCAACGCTAGCCATGGTAGTGAGGACGCACTCCTCACCTTGGTACCACTTGACTCACCAGGGCACTCCGCCGACTTAATGCGCTTAGTGTGGACATACGCAATCAGCTGTATAAAATCAAATTCTAGAAATCGACATCTATAAAATCAACCTAATTTCATAGTGTAGATATACCCAATTAGTAGAGGGGATTCATGCTCCTCTGTCACACAGAGGTCTTTGTGAGACGAAAGAGGATAGAACCGGTGATCCAGGGCAGTAGTCCTTGAGTCAAGTGGTACCAGAGAGACCACATGGATGTGTGGTCCACATGCTCCTTATGGCTATTTCCCACAGAGGATGCCAAAGTTGGGGCCAGTGCTTTGAGGAGTCCCTGTGTTCGGAGGGCTCTAAAGCTACAGAGGCCAGTGCTGAGTGGGGTTGCTTGCCAAGAGACTTCTCGGTATGTGAGGTGCTTGGTAGACCTTTCTGATGGAGCCAGAAGAAGTAGAAGCCTCAGCAGAACCCGGAGGCGGATGTGAGATCTTCTTAGTACCTGGTCTCTGGGGTGAATTTCCCTGTGCTTAGACTGGTTATCAGGAGACTGAGATCTCTTCTGCTTAGAATGTCTGGAGGCTTCAGAAGTTGTCCCTTGGTCTTTGATCGCTGGAACTGAAGTTGTCACCGGAGCACTGAGAGGCTGAGGCCTATGTATGGGGGGAATCAGACCCCATGGTCTCAGGGAACACTCCATAAGGAACAGTTTAAGTCTGTCCTCCTTCAGCTTCTTTGATCTGCTCTTTAATCTGAAGCAAACCTTACAGTTTGACGGGACATGGAACTCTCTGAGGCAGTAGAGGCAGCTGGAATGCCCTTTGCTGAGGGGGAAAGACCTGTGAAAGGTCTGGAAGGGTTTGAAGCCCAGGGTTTTGGGCACAACCTGCAGAAGGGAGGCTATGGGCAAAAAGGCCGAGGGTAGCATAGGCCCTACCACTGCCAATGAAGAAAAGGAAGGGGTGGAGCCCAAGGCAGTTCCAGGCAGTGCCATGTCTGAGTGGTGACAGAGTGAGACTGTGCAGGCAGTGTGCACCACATGCAGAGCTCATAGCTCAGCTCTGCACAGGCCCTTTGTGTGGGTGAGGATAGTGCCAGAAGAGCCTGTGGGTGGGGGATGGCACTAGTGCTGCATAGTAGCCCAGAATGGCTCCACAGGTGCCCTCCAGCCTGGCTGGGGCGATCCCCTCTCTGTAGAGCCAGGAGCACAGGTCCTGCCCAGAACCTGGCCTTTGGCAGGAGCTGTAGACACTCAACCACCAGGCCTGACTCATTTAGTACAAAGCTTATGAAATGTCAGCATTGCCCTTCTACCTCTCCTACCTAATGGACTATTTCATTGCAGGGTTAATGGGCTGCCATACTACTCTCAGCAGTGTCAGAGGAGAATTTCTGTTGGGCAAAGTGGTTTTTTTGCTCTCTCTATTATGTGTTTGCCCTAATCTATGATACATGGAATGGTATGACATGAGCAGGCTGTGGCCTATCTCTCCTCCTTGTTATAAATCAGAAATTAAAATAGTAGTGGCGTTAATCTAGCAAGAATTAGTCACCATAAACCCCTTACTCCTTGGGGCTTGATTGTTACTACTTGTGCAGGGATGTGCAAGCAACCTCCTCCTCCCCCATGTCCAACCACTTAGCATGGACATGGGCCACATAGGCGTAGTGGAGAGAGAACCCAAATGAGCTCTTAAAATAAAAACAGAGTGAGCATAGGTGGGAACTTGGCCTCACTAAACACCTCCAACAGGCTGGGGTTTACAGCAGCTCTTACCATCCCCATCTGGCTTCACCAGGTCGAGCATTTGGCACAGTAAGTCATGGAATGGCAATGGCTCAATGCCCATCGCTTCCATCCTCTCACACTGTTCCTCATAAAAATACTCCAGTTCATACATAGACAGCACACCATCTCCATCAGAATCCAGGCAGCGGAACCAGTATTCGATACTAAGGAAGAAGAAGAGAATTAGTCTTTTCATGTTGGCAGCAGTGCAGAAACCAGGAATATTATCTTATCCACCAGAGATCGGAGCAGTGCAAGGTCTTCTGGTCCTGTACCACATCCACCATGACTGACAGCTAGAATTGCCGAGTAAAAGCAGAGTCTGACAATACCCTCAATTACTCAAGGGTAGGAATTTCCCTATTCTACAACTGGCCTTCAGTGCTGATGATGGGAGGGGGCTGGAGCAGCTTCTAGGGGTTTGGGCAGCACTAACCAAGCACCAGTTAAAGTAACCTCTCTGTATAAGTCAGCTAGAGGCAGATCCTGCTGCTTCTGCCCTGAGCACTACAGGGGTCAGTTTACTCAGTAGCTTTGCTGTCTGCACAATGGAGAGGAAGCACAGTAACTGGTATTAATGAATGTACTTGGGCCTATGTTTCCCAGCAAAGGCCCAGTATTCTGTGTTTGCTGCGCCCTCGGGTATGGGAACTGCGCCCTCGTCGAAGGTGAGGTTGCCCAAACAGGCTAATTGGCTGCAGTTATCCCTACACTTAGGCTATTGAGTATCTCTGGGAAACCCCTGGCAGGAGCTAAAGCAGGCCTGGGATGTCTAAAATAGTTCCCTATGCTCTTTTATGCAAAAGGCAAAGCTCTCAAATAACTGCTGTGGCTTTAGCTATGGCCAGGCCAGGGGCAGGACTGATGGGACTCCAGTTTTCATTCTCCCTCACCAGTCACTGTCCTAAACAACTCAAGTGATTCTCTGTGAGTGGCAGGCCATTGGAGAGGGGAATGCAAGGAGAGGCTGTGTAGTATTCTCCCACACCCACTAGTTCACACATCTGCTAAGTAAATGGAATCAATGGACCACTGGATTGCAATTTTTGTCATGCTCCCCCCAGCCATTCACCACAGTACGTAATCCCAGTTCTGAAAGGCATGTCCCATACCCTCATTGATTCTATAACTGAGTCAGTACTAGGCAAGTATCTGGCAGGAGGGCAGTGGAGTGGCGGCAGTCAGGGGAACTGTTCTGTTCTAGCAGCATCCTACTGAGTCTCCCTCTTTGTTACCACCTCCTTCCCAGTCACCCAAGTCACTGATCTATACTAACAGTGCACAGATCACTGCAGGAAACACCTCTCTGATAAGCAGCATCCCTAAAAAATCAACATACTTCCGAACCCCAAAAGTCAGGGTCCTCTGCTCAGGAGAAAATCACTGAGACAGCAACAAAGTTCCTTAGATTAGGGCAGGTCTTTAACACCACGTTGACAATGTTCGCATAAGAATCTGGGATGGAGCTATGCCCCATTCTCAGCCTGTGCTTTCCTGCCACCACCTCTTCCCTGGGGTGTGGCAAGAACAGGAGCAGCACTCGATCCCGCGAAAGAGGCAGATGCATTATTGGACGAGGGTGTCTGGAACACACTGGTTGCCAAAGCCCTCAAGCTCATTCACTTCACAGCCAGAGGGATGGATTGTGGTTGGCAGCCCCCTGGGAGGGCAAAGTGGCCTCCTGCCAGGCACTGCTGCCACCAGCTGGATGCCGACCTGGCAGCAGAAGGCTGGCATCCAGAGCAAGCTGTGATCCTTATACGACATCAGGAGGGGGCTCTAGTGAGAGGGGCTTTCCTGGGGTGATACAGGCATGTAGGGGCTTGACAGTCATGTGGGGGAGCAAAATGGTTTGCTGGTGCCCAGGGCCTCCACCCCATCCTGCGCAGCGGCCTCCATGCCAGAGAGAGCTCTGCCTGCCTCCCTGCAACTTGGGGGCTCCCTGATGGCTGGAGGCCCCATGCCTGCTGGCAGCGTTTGCACATAGTCCTCCATGCAAGCAAGGTGAGGAAGGGCCCTGGTGACAAAAGTGAAACAGGAGGCACTGAATGGGGCAGCTGGGGGTGAAACCCACAGCCACTTGGGCCTAAACCTTGCCAGGGGTGGGGCGGGCCCTTCGGTAGGTAGTTGGGAGCATCCACTGCTGTTATGGCTCAGGTAGCGGCCTTCCCTTACCCTTGGAGGGGTGCTAGAACATAAGTCATGCTGAGGCCAGCAGCAGGGCCTGCCTGCTGGTGGTGGTGATGGCATGGAGCAAACAAATGAAAGCTTCTCCCACCTCCTCAGCCCTGCTCCCTGCATGTATCCTTAGGCAAACATGGGACAAGGGACAGAGTGGAGTATGATGGGAAGTTTTGTGACCACCGATAAAATCCAGGGGCTAGAGAAAAGGTTACTTTAAAAGCAAAGTTTGTTTTTTATCTGGTTTTCCACTGGCAAAGGCAAGTTATCTGTGCAGGGTGATCCAGTAAGTCAATGCCTCACCTCCCACTGCAAGCCAGGCTCATCCTGGTTCACAGGCCTTTGCACTAACTAGCAGGTCCCAGTCTCCTGTAATCCCATGAGCTTTCTGCATGTGTCTCTCCACACCCTTCCTAGAAGTCCTACCTTGTAGGGCTCCTTTTGTCTTCCTCAGCAATGAGGAGCCACACAAAATCTGCATAGCTCAGCCGTCCCTCCTTCTGTGCTTCGTTGCCTCTGAAAGACCCAAAGCACCTTCTAAATTATAACATGAACACACAGCCAAAAGCACACTCAAAACACCTTCTGGGGAGCGAGTTGGGAATTTTCATACACCTGGAAAACACCCATGCTTGTTCTTTTAGGCCAGAAGGAGTGTGTTAGTATTGGTCGGCCCCTCCCATACTGAACTTGCTCAGGAAGGAGAAGTGCTCCTGAAAGCAGATACCGCATTCGCAGCCCTACTGTCACTGCAAAGATGAAGTTGCTTTTGAAGTACTCCCCACCCCCACAAACAGTTAGGAGCTTTTATTTTAAAGGAGCTTTTGCAATTGTGCCCTCCAGCTGCCTGACACTGTCACTGCTGTAGGACTAGGACACACATACATACATGAAGTGTACGCACCTGTCCCCTCTCCTGTGGCCCACAGCGATGCGTTTGGGAACTGTGCTAATTTGACAGGGTTTTATTTATTTTTAAAATCACCCACCGGTCCCTCTCTTCCTTTTCAGACTGGCCCTAGCCTGTGACGGAAACGCGAGCACCTTGCCCTCTCAGTGGGATGGGGAATGTATGAGAATACCTTGCATTTCTACTTAAGGCTGACAGGATTCCTGTTCTAGTTTTTGCTTCCTTCCAGTTCTCCATTTAATTCTCCAGCCAGGGTGCTATACCTTACCTCACCACTGCTCCACTGAATATCCTCTCAATAATCCTGGTTGATAAAGCTGGAAATGAAGAAAATGAAGCATCAATACATAGGCACAGTTAGCCTCATGGTCTATCAGAGCTGTGTGTGTGTGTGGTCAATCTGTATGAAGTCATTATCCCACAGCTAAAAGGACAGGCAACAAACACGGCCTGCATGGCCATTTTAGTACAGCCCAAACTTTAATAGCTTTGCAAACAGTAGCAATTAACCTTCCAAGTCTCTCTCACTCTCTGTCACTTCCTGTGCCTAGCCTGGCAACAAAACTATTGTCCCCCTAGAATGTGGCAGCTCCAGATTATCCAGCTATAAGACCTTGGAAACATGTCCTATTAGTGCTAATAGCGCCACTGGGACTTGTCCCATGATCAAGGGCTGCCAGAGTGGGGTGAGCACTTGTGGCATGAGGGCACGAAGGATAGCTCAGCATGTTTAGCTCAACAAAAGAAACTCAGCGTCTTTACCACTATGGTGGAACACTGAAACGCTGCACCCCCATAACGAGAGCTGGGTGAATACTGGTGTTTTTGGTTTGCTGGCAATGCTGAATAATTGGAAAAATATTTCATTTTGGGTGGAAATTTTCAGTGAAACGAAAATTTCAGCTGGGTCAAAACACACTATGCAGTTGAGCCATTTCTAAAACATGTCAATTTTTGTCAGTTCAATGAAACACTTCAGTGAACTCGACATAAATTTGCAAATAGGGTTGGGTCACCTGAAACTACATTCTTCCCCCAGCAAATTCATTATTTGCTGAAAAAAAGATCACCGAGCTCCAGGCACAGCCATGCCAGGGACTGGCTGTCTCTCCCCACTGTCCTGCCACAATTTAACAGTAGCGGCTGTCGGGATTTACCAGGTTACTGTGATTATTTTTACACTTACTGCAGAACACTTTCTAGCACATAGTGAAGTACTTGCCTAAATAACTGGTCCTCACCTACAGCTCTCACAGTACGCCAGCACAGTCCATTAGGGGCAGTAGTATCCTATATTCACTTGGGGTGGCTTCAGCCCATGCAGAAGACTGCTGAAGGTCTAGCACCACTTAGACAGCCCAACTGTCTCTTGGCTACTGCCATAAGGTGGCAGGGCCTGAAAAGCAGGCTGGTTGCAGAGAGGAGTGCAGGCTGCAGCCTATGGGTAGCTGGTATAAGCGCTTTGGGGAGGCTAAGAAATGCTGGAGTTGGCACACCTCCCTTTGGAGGCACGCTGGCCCACCATCAGAAGCTCCCGAGAAGTATGTGTGTGGGACTTAGATTTTCAGAAAACCTTTGACAAGGTCCCTCACCAAAGGCTCTTAAGCAAAGTATGCTATCATGGGCTAAGAGGGAAGTTCCTTTCATGGATCAGTAACTGGTTAAAAGATAGGAAACAAAGGGTAGAAATAAATGGTCAGTTTTCAGAATGGAGAGAGGTAAATAGTGGTGTTCCCCAGAGGTCTGTACTGGGACAATTCCTATTCAACATATTCATATATGATCTCGAAAAAGGGGTAAACAGTGAGGTGGCAAATTTTTCAGACGATACAAAACTACTCAAGATAGTTAACTCCCAAGCAGACTGTGAAGACCTACAAAAGAATCTCACAAAACTGGGTGACTGGGCAACAGAATGGCAGATGAAATTCAATGTTGATAAATGCAAAATAATGCCCACTGGAAAACATAATCCCAACTATACATATAAAAATGATGGGGTCTAAATTAGCTGTTACCACTCAAGAAAGAGATCTTGGAATCATAGTGGATAGTTCTCTGAAAACATCCACTCAACATGCAGCTAGAGTCAAAAAAGCAAACAGAATGCTGGGAATGATTAAGAAAGGGATAGATAATGAAGAGAAAATATCATATTGCCTCTATATAACTCCATCTTGCATACTGCATGCAGATGTGGTCGCCTCATCTCAAAAACGATATATTGGAATTGGAAAAGGTTCTGAAAAGGGCAACAAAAATGATTAGGTAGGACTGGGACATTTCAGCTTGGAAAAGAGATGACTAAGGTGAGATATGATAGAGGTCAATAAAATAATGACTGGTGTGGAGAAAGTAAATAAGGAAGAACTAGGGGCCACCAAATGAAATTAATAGGCAGCAGGTTTAAAACAAACAAAAGGAAATATTTTTTCACACAATGCACAGTCAACTTGTGGAACTCTTGCCAGAGGATGTTGTGAAGGCCAAGACCATAACAGGGTTAAAAAAAGAACTAGATAAGTTCATGGAGGATAAGGCCAACAATGGCTATTAGCCAGGATGGGCAGGGATGGTGTACCTAGCCACTTGATGATTACTGTTCATTCCCTCTGGGGAACCTGGCATTGGCCATTGTTGGAAGACAGGATATTAGGCAAGATGGATATCTGGTCTAACCCAGTATGGCCGTTCTTATGTTCTTAATGAGTCAGGGGAGGCAGGGAGTGCTCCCACCAGTCCTAGTTAAATTACAGGCTTCACAGCCTTACACACTGAGAAGCTGTAGTAGTGGAGAAGGGGAAGTGCAGGTCGGACAAGGCCCCTCGGTCACAAAACCAGATGGGATTCCTCCTCTGGAGCCACAAGGCCCATAACAGTCTTTCCCCTCTTCCAGCCAAGAGAGAACGTGCCTCAGTGCACCTTCCCAGAATAGGCCTGGACCCCAGGCAGGCACCTGGGCTAGCATTGGAGACAGCTCAGGAAAAGGAGCCAAGGAGTGAGGCTAGAGGTCACTGGCTGAATGAATAAGGGAGGTGGGCGACTAGTGCACTACTGGAAGGGGCAAAAGCTGAGGATTAAATGCATTTAAAATGTGAATGTGCGGCGAGGTAAAGAAAGGGTTGGGCAGGATTTGGAGGGGATGGGTTATGTACACAGATATTTAAACTGGCTCCTTCTGCTGGGGCCATAGGCTACACAGCTTCCCATTGGGAGATGCCTTCGGCATGGGAACTAAGGCCCACTCCTGGCTCCACATCGCTGGGGGAGAAGGCTCCTCCCACCCCTAGACTGAGTGCTTGGCTCCTGAATCTTGTGTTCAGCCTGAGCTTTCTTACGGGCGCCTTTCCTTTGGGTCTACTTGTAAGCTGGTGTTGTTTCCACAAGCGGAGAGGCAAGACGGGGCACCTGTTGCTTTGTCCAGAACACTGCCCCCACACTTTAGTGCTCCCGCTGGGTATATGGAAGATGTGTGGGTTGCAGCTGGTGCTGTTGTTGGGTTTATGGAGGACCACCAAGGAGACTGGGATCCTGAGCTTGCATAAGAAAATGTAGCAGCTCCCACGCTAACTGCCCCCACCTCTGCAGCTGGGACATGGCTGAGTTGCCCTCACCCCAGGGACCTCCATAAGCTCTTGGGAACCTCTTTCCAGGTACAAAGCTTCTTCAGGGCCTTTTCCAACTCCCCACTCTCAACTATCATTTGAGTCTCTCACCTCACACTCCACAGCAAAGTACAGAACCAGCTTCTTGTCCCCCTTGCTATTTTCTAAGCTGTACCTCCTCTGCTGAACTGCATTGTCCACCTGTGGCCAGAGGGCAGCTGAGCTGGAGGCAGCCAGTCCATGGCTGCAAGGGGATTTAGCATCATTACAGACCCCACTATGTAGAAGCCCTTATTGTCTATTGCAGCTCCCCTTCCCCCAGCCCTAAAAATGGCTCTGTCAATTAGCACTAAGTGAAGTCCAGCACTGCCCCCAGTTACATTGCTGTGGCACCAAATTTTCCATTTAAAATATAACTTCCCAGCAAGGCAAGGCTTACCTTTTCCCGCAACGTTTACAGGTTTCTGTTACCACCATCCTCAGCACATGTCCCAGCCTGGGGGATCAACTCACCTTGATCATTGTATCTAGCCAGATCCTTCTGGCTGATGTAGAGGTCATGGTCAGTGTCCAGCTCCCAGAATTTACAGTAGATGACATAGAAGTGCTCATAGGAGAAGTAGTCTGTGATTTGGTTTATGTCATCCTCTTCCTCCAAGAGGGCAAGAGTCTGAAATGGCACAAGTTGGATGGAAAGTTAATTTTAGACTAGATAGGGAGATGCTTCAGCAATTGTCTGGGTACCAAGGCGCTGGCACAGAGGCGAATTACACATTGTGAACTAATCCGCCTCTGAAATGTAACCCTTTTCCATTTGCCAGCTGTCATATGCAAATACATTCATCATTTATCAAGGGAATGAGCAAGAAGGCACAGTGAATGACAGATACCCTTGTTCAGAAATGGATCTCCTGGCATGTGAGTACGGATGTCTGCATAAACAATGCTCATCCCCAGAGCATCCTATAAACACCACCACTTTCATGTGAGAATTCAGGAATAATGAACAGAAGCAGGGCAGGGTAGAGGGGACACCAAACAGCCATCTAGAATTGGCCCCAATGTCTGCACAGGCTGCCTTCGATCAGCCTGTGACACTCAGTGACATTCACCACCATAAGGCCTCAAATCTCAGTAGGAACTGGGGCACATCCCATGTCAAAAAACAATGCACTCTGGAGCAACGTCATCCTGGTACAGTACACTTTTGTTCCCCATCCCATTCCTGTCTCTCTTCCTTCCCTTCTCACCAATCACCTTTCTCCCTCTCCTCTCAAGGCTTTGTAGTCTCAGCACATGCAAATGTTACCAATTTAGCTTCCTAGCTTCCCATCCCTGGTTTCAGTGCCAGTAAGAGGCAAGATGGCCACTTCAGTCTGATAAAGTATGGCCTTAAAGAAAATGAAAAGGCCAGGGGATCTAGGGACTGCTTTTCTCTTTCTTTCTTGCCACCCCTATACCCCTTGGAGCTTAAGATTCTCTAAAATGGAGTCTGAGAATCTGGGGGAGTCAGGGGTTTATGTTTCTAGACAGTTTCTTGACACAGTAGACAGGTTGGCCTGGGAGGCCTCCTCAGCTTCAGAGTCAAATGCAAGTTACTCCCAAGCTCACCACACAGGCCATTTCAGAAATCCAGAGTTATTCCCTTTATTCAGAGGAACCCAACTGAGTTGCACGTTACTTAGACAAAGGACTCTAAAAGCTGGGAGCAGTCTCTCTCCTGCCATGGCCTCCCTAGTCCGAGCATTTCCACCATCCCTCTCCCTCAGTCATTCGATGCCTCCCAGACTTCTGAGGAGTCTTTTGAACAGTTAAACTTTTGATTGTGCCCCACCTAAGAGTAATTCATCCTGCCCCTTCCCTGCTGCCCAGGACCATGGACACCATGTGCATGGAAGGAAAAGTTATTTACCTTGTACAGGTTTCAGAGTGTTAGTCTGTATCAGCAAAAAGAACAAGGAGTACTTGTTTGTTAGTCTCTAAGGTGTCACAAGTACTCCTCGTTCTTTTTACCTAGTACAGTCACTGGAGCTCTTCAGGATGTTTCTCCCTACGGGGCACCACTTCAGGTGCGCATGTGCCCCATGTGTCTTCAACCAGACATTTGGAAGCAGTGCCTGTTTAGTCCACACATGTGTCCTACCAAACCTGGTGCCTAAAATTGAGGGTACATAGGCCATGTCAGACAAACCGCCTTCAGTTCCTTCTCTGCCACAAAGGCAAAGACTCCAAGGCAGAGAAGAAGGAGGGTGGTTAATGGAGGAACTATACCATTATATACCCCTATACCCTGTACTGTATAGGGAAAGTAACCTCTCCTTCTTCTTCGAGTAGTGACCCTCTGGGTGCACCATTTCAGGTGACTTCCTGCTACAGGAAGTGGGTGCTTCGGACCCTGGTCTCAGACTGTAGGAAGAATAGCAGTACCAAAAGCAGTGTTTGCTCTATCGGTGTTCGCTAATGTGCAATGTTTCAGAAAGGTGTGAACTGAAACACACAAAGCAGCTTTGAAGATTTTTGCATTGGGAACTTTCTTCAACAGAGTTACATTCGTAGATTGGGCTATAACACAAGGAGGAGGCTGAATATTAGCGGCCTCAAGGAAGAGGGCATGCAACCAGAAAGCCACTTGGTGAGTCTTTGGGTTGGGATAGGGGCCCCTTTAACTTTGTGTGCAAAAGAGACAAACAATTTGGGGGAGGCCCTAGGGGGTTTAGTTCTGTCCAAGTAGAAAACCAACACTCTCCCGACAACCAAGATGAGAGGGGAGGCTTCTTCTCAAGTCTGGTGAGGTTTAGAGTAAAAAAATGGAAATTGAATGTCCTGATTGATTTGAAAGTCTGAGGTTACCTTGGGCAAAAACCAAAGGTGTGGTCAGAGAGATACTTTCTTCCTCTAAAAATGGTATGGGGGGTTCAGCTATTAGAACCCCTAACTTGCCAATCCCTCTAGCTGAGGTGACAGCAACTAAAATGCAGTCTGCATGGACAAGAGAAGCAGGAAACATTTAGCCAGTAGCTCAAAGGGAGATGGCTTCATCAGCAAATTGAGGATGAGATTCAGGTCCCATCCTGGGGCAGATTGCCTGATATGTGGGAAGAGATTCAATAAACGTTTAATGAATCAATATGTGGAGGGGTGAGCAAACACCGAAAACCCCTCAACAGGGAAATGGATGCTGTGATAGCTGCTAAATTGACTTTAACAGAACTCAGAGGCAGTTCTTCAGGACTAAAAGGTAAACCAGAATGTGAGCTGGGGAAAATCAATATGGGACAGACCCTGTTGGGTACACCACTGGTGGAATCTCTCCCATTTCTGTTGGTATGTTTTCCTCATGGATGCTTTTCTACATGCAGTAACACCTCTTGCACCTCTTTCAAACAGTCCATCTGAGGAGACAGCTAGCAGTCAAGCCTTGAGATGCAGTGCTCCAAGGTTGGGGTGAAGAACCTTCCTTGAGTCCTGGATCAGTAGGTCTGGTACACAGCACCTGGTAACCATAGAGCAGGACAAGAGGAGGGGCGAACCAAGTATGAGAATCATATTTGTCATGGCCAAGCCTGTGCAATTAGAATGACTCTGGCTTTGGCCTGATTGATTTTGTTCAGGCCTCTGAGAAGCAATAGCATCAGGGGATAGACATAGAGGATGGATTTCTTCTCCAACAAAAAATGAGGAAGGCATGTCCCAGAGAATGACAATCCAGACCTCCTCTTAAGCAGAATGTCCAGCATTTTCTGTTGGTGACAGTAGCAAAGACATCTACTTCCAGAGCCCTCCAGCGAAGGAATATCTCCTTGAGAATCGCTGAGCTCCCACTCAAGATCCTGGCAGAAGTGCCTACTAAGGTTGCCGGCTAAGGTGTTCTAGGGACCTGGTAAGTATGTGGCTGAGATGAAGATCTGATGGAACAGGCAACAGTTCCACAGCTTCAGTGCTTCTGCACAAAGGGAGGGAGACCTCACTCCTCCCTGGTTATATATATAGGACATGCTGGCCTGGCTGTACATCCTGACTGATGGATTGGTCTTTGATCATAGTCATTCGGACCACTCTGAGCTCCAGCAGGCTGGTGTGGAGAATCGATTCTTGAGCAGCCCATTTGCCTCAAATGGTTTGACTTTGAAGATAAGCTCCCCACCCTACTAGAGATATGTCTGTTTCTATTGTTGCAGAGTGAAGGGGATTCCTGTACACATTTGTCAAGGTCTTTCCACCAATTGAGTTAGTTCAGAACCTCTCAAGAAGCTGACACTAACTTGCCCAGACTGTGTTTGTTGGGAGTGTAAATGGTTTTCAAGCTAGCTTGGTAGCAGCAAAGATATGACCTGGCATGTAGTGTCAGAAAGGTGCAGGCAGCCATAACCCAAGCCTTGTAAACAAAGCCTGGTCATTGTCTCCGGGTTCATTTGAGCCTGAGAAATTAGGCTTGTCAGTGTGATAAATCTGTCTACAGGTAGGTAATCTCTGGATATTGTGGTGTCCATGGTGGCTCCTATATTTGCTGTTCAATGAATTGGTGTCAAAGTGGACATTTCTCTGTTGAGCTGAAGTCCCAGCACATCAAATGGGCTTATGGTCTTTGTGACTGCAGAGTGAACTTGACTGTAAGAGTGGCCCTCGAGGAGCCACCTGCTGAGCGGGGGAAAGACGACCATTATGACTGTGCTGCCACCACTGCCTGAACCTTCATAAAGTCCCTGGGGGCAGCAGAGAGTCCGAAGGGGAGCACTCAGTATTGAAAGTGATGCTGACCGATCATGAATGGCAGGAATTGCTTGTGAGCCAGGCGTATCACAATAAGAAAGTACACATCCTAGAAGTTGAGGGCTGCAAATCAGTCCTCCAGATCTATAGCTGGTTTTATTGCTGCCAGTGTCACCATCCTGAGTTTCTGTCCCCGGATGAAGTTCTTCAACACTCTGAGACCAAAGATTGGTCTCTACCTGCCCTTCTTTTTGGGAACTAGAGAATACTTGAAGTAGAACTCCTTTCCTCTGCTGGCTCAAATGGCTCCTATGTGAAGAAGGGATTGAACTTCTTGTCTCAGAAGACATTTATGAGATGGGTCCCTGAAAAGGGATGGGGAAAGGGAGAAGGAATAGAGATGAAATTGATGGGAGTAGCCCGAGGTTACAAACTCCAACACCATCTGTTCCCAAGATCTTTGAAAATGGAAGAGACGATTCCCAAAGGGTTGGGCAGGGGGAGGTTAGAACATTATAGCCATAGATCTGAGGGATAGGGTGGTTCCCAACCCATGACCAAGGCATTGAAATGGATGCTTGCCTGCTAAGCAGGGCTATGGTGTTATCACGGCAGAGGTTAAGCTCTTCTCTTTTGAAACCTAGTTTTTTTCTCAGGTGGTTCTGATGGTCAACGGTACACCAGGAACTGAACGGGATGAGACCTCTGTACTCAGATTCATAGACTTTAAGATCAGAAAGAACCATCGTGATCATCTGGTCTGACCTCCTGCAAATTGCAGGCCACAGAACCTCACCCCCACTCCTGTGATAGACCCCCGAATCTCTGAGTGAGTTACTGAAGTTCTCAAATCATGATTTAAAGACTTCAAGTTACAGAGAATCCACCATTTACACTAGTTTAAACCTGCAAGTGGCCCATTCCCCATGCTGCAGAGGAAGGTGAACCCTCCCCCCACCCCCAATCTCTGCCAATCTGACCCAGGGGAAAATTCCTTCCTGATCCCAAATATTGCAATCAGTTAGACCCTGAGCATGTGGGCAAGACCCACCAGCCAGACACCTGGGAAAGAATTCACACTAGTAACTCAGAGTCCTCCCCATCTAGTGTCTGATCTCTGGCCACTGGTGATATTTGCTGCTAGCAATTGCAGATCGGCTACATGCCATTGTAGGCAGTCTTATCATACCATTCCCTGCATAAACTTATCAAGTTCAGTTTTGAAGCCAGTTAGGTTTTTTCCCCCCACTGCTCCCCTTGGAAGGCTGTTCCAGAACTTCACTCCTTTGATGGTTAGAAACGTTTACCTAATTTCAAGCCTAAAAACTTGTTGATGGTCAGTTTATATCCATTTGTTCTTCTGTCCACATTAATGCTTTACCTAAATAACTCCTCTCCCTCCCTGATATTTATCCCTCTGCTGTATTTATAGAGAGCAATCATATCTCCCCTCCGCCTTCTTTTGGTTAGACTCCTCTCGTAAGGTAAGTTTTCCATTCCTCGGATCATCCTAGTAACCTTCTCTGCACCTGTTCCAGTTTGAATTCATCTTTCTTGAGCATGGGAGACCAGAACTGCACACAACAGCATTACAGATAAGATCTCACCAGTGCCTTGCATAATGGTACTAACATTTCCCTGCCTCTACTGGAAATACCTCACCTGATGTATCCTAGGACTGCATTGGCTTTTTTCACAGCTGGATCATATTGGTGGCTCATAGTCATCATGTGATCAACCAATACACTCAAGTCTTTCTCCTCCTCTGTCACTTCCAACTGATACGTCCCCAGATTATAGCAAAAATTCTTGTTGTTAGTCCCTAAATGTATGACCTTGCACTTTGCACTATTAAATTTCATCCCATTTCTATTACTCCAGTTTACAAGGTTGTCCAGATCTTCTTGTATGATATTCCAGTCCTGCTCCGTCTTGGTAATACTTCCCAACTTTGTGTCATCCACAAATTTTATTAGCACACTCCCATTTTTTGTGCCAAGATCAGTTAAAAAAAAAAAAAGTTAAATAAGATTGGTCCCAAGACCAATCTCTGAGGAACTCAACTAGTAACCTCCCTCCAACCTGACAGTTCACCTTTCAGTATGACCCATTGTAGTCTCCCCTTTAACCAGTTCCTTATCCCCTTTCAAATCTCAGTTAAATTGGAGAAGATGGGGATTAATATAACAATTTCCCATGTAGAACTGTATCAAATGCCTTACTGAAAGCCAGGTAGATTAGATCTACTGCATTTCCTTTGTCTAAAAAAATCTCAAAGAAGGAGATTAGTTGGTCTGGCACGATCTACCTTTTGTAAAACCATGTTGTATTTTATCCCAATTATCATTAACCTTTATGTCCTTAACTACTTTCTCTTTCAAAATTTGTTCTAAGACCTTGCATACAACTGAGGTCAAACTAACAGGCCTGTAGTTTTTCGGTTCACTTTTTTTCCTTTTCTTAAAAATAGGAACTTAATTAACAATTCTCCTGTCATAGGATACGACCCCCAAGTTTACAGATTCATTAAAAATCCTTGCTATTGGACTTGCAATTTCACGTGCCAGGTCCTTTAATATTCTTGGATGGAAATTATCTGGGCCCACTTATTTCGTCCCATTAGGCTGTTTGAGTTTAACTTCCACCTCAGATGTGGTAATTTCTATCTCCATATCCTCATTCCCATTAACCACCCTGCCAGTACCCCTAAGCTCTTCATTAGCCTTATTATTAAGAATTTAGGCAAAGTATTTGTTTAGGTGTTGGGCCATGCCTAGATTATCTTTAATTTCCACTCCTCAGTGCTTAGCGGTCCCACTTCTTTCCTTGTTTTCTTTTTATTTATATGGCTATAGAACCTTTTACTATTGGTTTTAATTCCCTTTGCAAGGTCCAATTCTGCATGGCTTTTGGAAGTTCTCACTTTATCCTTATACTTTCTGACCTCCAAGAGGTAATTTTCTTTGCTGATCCCTCTCATCTTCCGTTCCTTGTAGGCTTTCTGCTTTCTCTTAATCACCTGAGATGTTTGCTCATCCATCTTGGTCTGCAACCCCTCCCTATGATTTTTCCCCTTGCTTGGGATGCAGGCTTCAGATTGTTTCTGCAACTTTGACTTAAAGTAATTCCAAGCCTCCTCCACATTCACAGCCTTAAGTTCTTCAGTCCAGTCCACTTCCCTAACTAATTCCCTTCATTTTTTTAAGTTAGCCCTTTTGAAATCAAGGACCCTTTTTGCAGATCTAGTTTTGTTTAGCCTGCCATTTAGTTTAAACTGAATTAGCTCACAATCACTTGAACCATGGTTGTCCCTTACAATCAGTTCTTCTATGAGGTCCTCAGTACTCACCAATACCAAATCTAAAATGACATCACTACTTGTTGGTTCAGTGACTATTTGATGAAGAACTCTGTTAGCTACCACATGCAGGAAAATGTAGGCCCTACTATTATTTAGCAGCACTTGTCCTCCAATCTATATCTGGGAAGTTAAAGTCTCCTGTAATCACACAATCTCCAGTAGTATTTGTTTCATTAAAAACATTAAAGAGGTTTCTATCCATATCCAAATCGGATCCTGGGGGTCTGTAGCACACCCCAAGCACTAGCTTTCTTCCCTAAAGTGATTTTGGCCCAAACAGACTCTGTCTCATCCATTCCATAACTTCTAATTTCTTTACAGTCTACCTCAGCATTAAAGCTGTGACCTGCTGAATTTTTTTTTATTTGCATGATGTATATACTGACAGAGCAGAGGGTAGCTCTTGAATCCTTCAAAGAATGTAAGGACTTGTCAGCTGACTTGGTGAACAGGTTCAAATGATATAATGGGAGATCCTCAGTGGTGCTCTGGACCTCTCTCAGGATCCCTGATGATTACAATCAAAATGCATGGTGCATAACAATCGCTGTAGATATAGAGTGAGCCATCGTGTCAGCTGCACCAGGAAGGCTTGCAATGATGTCCTAGCTAGCAATTGTACCTCTGTGATTGCTCTCACTGTTCTTAAGGTAGCTGGTCAACGAAGGCATTTCTCTTCCTAAAATTGGTGTAATTATGTTTCATGAATTAATAACTCTAAATTGTAACAAATAGATGTAGATGAATAACTTTTGCCACTGAACAAGTGTAATTGTCATTGACCATTGACATGTGAAGTGGATCTAAAGGGGTGTTGCCTGTTCCCCTTGTTCACAGCACCGCTAGTGAGTTCAGGGCTGGGTGCATGAACATGAACTCAGAACCCTTAGCAGGAACATAATACTTCTTATCTGCCCTGGTGGGGATATAGTAGCAAATTGTTTTAGGCAATGGAGGAGGCAGCATGGAGAATGTCTCTTAGTGTCCGTTAGGTCTCATGGATCTCTTCCAAAGGGATTTAGAGGGAATATCAGCAATTCTTTTAATGAGTTCCTGGAATTGCTTGAAGTCATCCGCATACACAGAGGAAGAGGCATGACAGCCTCCTCAAGTGAGGAGAAAGAGCTGTTGGTCTGAAACCTAAACTTCTTAATCAACCTTCTTCTCCCCTTCTCCTCAGAGGATTCCTCCTGAGGAGAGGACTGAAGTGGAGGGTCTGAAGGAATGGAAAGTTTTCTTCTCTGATTCTCCTTGCGAGCGTAACTGGAGGCCCTAGAGAACTGCTCCCTAGCGGCTGCTTACAGATCAACACGATCACTGAGGAGAGGACTCAGTGTTCCTCTTTTTCAAAGGTTTAGAGGTACCTTGTGAGACGACCTTCTGGACGAGCGAATGGCAGTGGCTGAAGTCGACGGCACACTCTGCATATCAGAGCCCCAGTGCACAGGGGGATGTCATAGCCTGGGTCTGACGAAGCCTGCAAGGAGCACTCCATAAGGAGTAGTCGGAGTTCAATCTCTCTGTTCTTTCTTGACCTACTCTCAAAGTCAATGCAGACTGTACACCTGGAAAGGACGTGGGTGTCCCGAAGGCAGCTAGGATGCCATCACTAATGGGGATAGCACTGGCAAGTTAGGCAGGGCTTAAACCCAAGAGATCTTGGCATATCCTGAGAAAATAAACAAACAGAACTTCTACAGAGAGAAGTTCCCTCAGAAACGGGGTGGGGAATGAGGCAGTCTCACAATAAAGAACTGCCAACTATGTATCAGTTACAAAATACTATAACTAACTGCTAAACTAACTATTAAACTGTAACAACACTAAATATTTATAGAAGACCTAAAATTAAACTAAGGCACTGCAAGTCATGCTCAGTCTCAGGCCAAGGGCAGTTCAGAAGGAACTGAAAGCGGTTCATCCGACACTGCCTTATACACCCTTGGTAAAGGACAGGAGTTTAGCTAGGACATACATGTGAACTGAACAGGCACTGCTCCCAAAGGTGCATGGAGGCCATGCACATGGAAGTACAGTGCTCAAAGGGACATTACTCAACAAATGGATAAATGGGTTCCCAGGAACAATTTATAATCCCTAAATATAGCCTCCATCACTGAAGAAGGTGAAGGCAGAGTGGGGTTAGCATGGTTGTGTTGGTGATAGGTGCACCTGAGCAGCCTTAACTAGTTTTCAACCTAGTACTTTGCTGTGTTGAATATAGAAAGAAGTAGGCTTATCCTTTCAGAAAGAAGCAAGATCTAAATCTTTGTCCTCAATGCAGTGCTAGTGAAGATGTGTTACAGGGATCCTACCCTGGGCTAGGCCCTCACTAACCTCCTGCAGTCTCTCTCCAGAACTGGAGTCTCTAGAGGGGCTAGAGGCACACATCTATTTTAGAATATATACTCTTTTTATATAAAGCCAAGAAAATGACATACTTGCAAAAAGTTGCTTTTCCTCATCTCCATTAGGGTGATTTTCCCAGACCAGGATCTATTGACCATGTAGAATATTCTCTGTATAACCTACAAAAAGCAAACAAATGAATAATTATCTTAAAGACATGCACTGCCTAAATTATACCAGTTTGTAAATCTGAAGTGAACTTATTCATTTGGTTTAGTCAATGATTAAAAGAAAATTTTAATTTACAATTTTGATTTACAAGACAATGGACAACCCTCAAAACCAATGAGATAGCTGAGATACATTGATGATATTTTCATCTTCTGGACAGACAACTTAAAAACTTCCTCATAGATCTCCACCACAACTTCAACATTCAACTCTCTCTGGAACACTCTGACACTAGCATTGATTTTATGGACACCACAATCAGCTTCAACAATGAAACCCTACAGATCATTACACCTACCTTCATAGATCCAGTAACCACCTCAAATAGACCAAGAAATCTGTTATCTACAGCCAGGCACTCAGATACTACAGAATATGCTCCAAGGAGAAAGTCCAGGATGTACACCTTAATACACTCAAAGCAACCTTCAAACAAGGACACTTACTCAGAGAACCTGATTTAATACAGAAATAAGCCCCCCTCTGACCATGCACCCCTATTTGTCACCTTTCACCCCATACTGGAACTCATAGGGGGTTATCACCAAACAACTACAACTCATACTGGATGGGGACCACATACGGAAATAATTTTTTCCTGAATCCCCTCTTCTGGCCTTCTAACAACCACCCAACCTCTCCAAGCTCATCAACAGAAGCAAGCTCCCGACAGGCCTTTTGATAATAAACGGCTGATGCACAGCAAGCAGGGGTGCCCAAGTGAAAAGCATTATTCTGGGTACACCATATCATATGTTAACAATGGACATAACAGAGACAGATTATCTGGCTGGATTTGGCATAGGCCATTGGTCATCTGTATATGTCATTCAGTCCCCACTCTGACCTCTAGTAATCTGGAGGATGAATGACATGGAGGAGGACAGAAATACCTGTTAAGTGAGTGCAAACAAGAGGTAGTACTTAGATAGTATGGTGCTGAGGTCATGTAAACACCCATCCTATTCTCACTCCCTTCAGCATGAAATAGCCATTTTACTAAAACTTCACATGGTGATGAGCATTATTGCCAAAATGTGATTAACGGGACACAAGGCCAAGCTTAATAACAGTAGAAACAAGAGCAGAGAGAGACAATTAATAAGTCTGTTCCTAGAAGTTATAGAAGATTACTATTGTGTACAAACCTATTGAACAGGGTGGACGAGCTGTTCCAAATATTCTCTGGTCCTACCAAGACAAACAGCTCAAACCAATAGTAGACTGGGGGCTCTCTAACCCAGCCAAACACTGGGTCTTTACAGAACAAGAAAATAATGGCAGTGTCAATGGTGCTGGCGTAATAAAAAAATCATGCCCTCCAGAAACATATACACATCCTTCAGCAAGTCTACTGTATGGGTTTGGGATAGAACCAGAAATAAAATAAAATGTTTTACTTTGCAAATAATCCAGATTTTAACCCAAATCACAAACCGAAGAGGTTTAAAGATTGGGGGAGCCATGGAATACATATGGTTGGCCAGCTCCTCAGTAAAGAAACTTTTTCAACTTATTTGGAAATAAAAAACTAGCTTTAGTTGGACCACTCTCCTGTGTACCAATACCTTCAAGTTAGGCACTATGTTTCTTAACTTTTTGGAAAAGCTGTTTTAAGCTAACTTTAGGAGGAGTGATGGAGTCTGGGCAATCAGGAAACAAACAAAAAAAGTTAATTTATATCAATCTTTGCGGACAACTTTCCTAAAAAGAAAAAAAAAAGGTCCATATATGACACACTGGAAAAGGAGTTGCATACACTAATGATTTTAGAGAAATGGGATTTAATCTCGAAAAGAGGACCAGCAACCTCAATCTGTAGCATGATAAAAAAAAGTTTATTTAAGATACTGCTTCAATGGTATTTCACACCAGTGAGGTTGAGAGAGAGAAAGAGAGATTGAATAGGGAGAAAGGTGGAGAAATTGTAGTGAAAGAGGAGTGTGATGGGGTAAAACCCCATTCTGGGCAGGAAAGGGCTAAGGTCCACATAGGCACATTCACTCCACCTAAATGGTAATTATATAATTACTTGTCAGCTAGAGAGGGTGAGACTAAAGAAGGATTAGGTGATAACACAGCAGACATTTGAGCCTTATAAATAGGCTGAGAGAGAAGTCATTCTGGGGTAAGAAGCTATAAGGACCAGACAGGCCCTATATCCTGTCTTCTGAGAGCAGCCAGTGCCAGATGCTTCCGAGGGAATGAACAAAATAGGGTAATTTTGAGTGATCCATCACCTGCCATCCAGTTCCCTCTTCTGGCAGTTGAAAGTTTAGGGACTCCCTGGCGCATTCGGTTGCAAACCTGAACATCTAATTGCCGTTGATGGACCTATCCTTCAAGAACTTATCTAATTCTTTTTTGAACCCATTTGTACTTTTGGCCTTCATATTATCCCCCAGCAATGAGTTCCATAGGTTGACTGCACTGTGTGAAGAAATACTTCCTTATATTTATTTTAAACCTGCTGCCTTCTAATTTCAGCAGGTGACCCCTAGTATTTGTGTTACATAAATTGTTAACACCACTTCCTCATTCACATTCTCCACACCATTCATGATTTTATAGACCTCTATCATATTGCCCCTTAGCTGTCTCTTTTCTAAGCAGAATGGTCCCACTCATTTACATTTTTCCTTGTTTGGATGCTGTTCCATGTCCCTAAACATTTTTGTTGCCCGTCGCTGTAGCTTTTCCCATTCTATCTTTTTTGAGATGGGGCAACCAGAACTGCACACAGTATTCAGGGTAGGGTGTTCCATGGATCTATATAGTGGTATTATGGTATTTTCTATCTTATTATCTATCCCTTTCCTAATGGTTCCTAACATTCTGCTAGCTTTTTTGACAGCTGCTGCACATTGAACAGACGTTTTCAGAGTCATTCACAATGACTTCAAGGTCTGTTTCTTGAGTGGTAACAGATGATTTAGATCCCATCATTTTTGTGTGTGGTTGGAATTATTTTTTCCAATGTGCATTACTTTGCACTTATCAACATTGAACTTTATCTGCCACTTTGTTGCCAAATCACCCAGTCTGGTGAGATTCCTTTGTATCTGTTAACAGTCAGCTTTGGCCTTTGCTATTTTGGGTAATTTTGTATCATTTGCAATTTTTCTGTTAAAACTGTTGGTGAAGCATGATTTATTTCTCTTTACAAAAGCAGTGTTGACTCTTCCCCAACATGCTGGGTTTATCTGTGTGGCCGTGCCTATGCATCTATGTATTTATCTATGTTATCCAGATCCTGTACTCCACTTAGGACTAAATCAAGAATTGGCTCTCCCTTTGTAGGTTCCAGGACTAGCTGCTCCAAGCCGCAGTCATGTATGATGTCTAGAAATTTTCTCTCTTCATCCCTCCCTGAGGGGACGTATACCCAGTCAATATGAAGTCAGTAGAAATCCCTCATTATTATTGTGTTTTGCGCCTTTATAGCCTTTCTAATCTCTCTGAGTGTTTCACAATCACCATCTTGGTCAGGAGGTTGGTAATATATTCCTACTGCTATACTCTATTATTCAAGCATGGAATTTCTATCCATAGAGATCTAGTGTACACCTTGATTCATTTAAGATTTTGACTTCATTTGACTCTGTGCTTTTTTTCAGATAGAGTGCCACCCCTATCAGCGTGACCTACTCTGTCATTCCTTTATGTTTTGTATCCTGTGTAACGGAATATACCCCTGTATTCACATCCTACAAACTACTGTAAAAATCTTTGTACAAAGTACACCTTGTAAGATATCATTTGGAAACTGATAATTTGCTTGTCAATATTGTCCCAATAAAATATGTGTGGCAACATTGTAAGTAAAGTTATAAGATTGCCCTGTATCGTGTTATTAACACATGTTGCAAACCTCACAGCCCTGCCTAGGCAGAAGTCTGCAAACAGGTCTGTTGTAAACAGAGGAATGTGTGCTTGCCTTAATTTGCATTTAAGCGTAAACAGAGTCATCAGCCAGGAAGGGAAAACAAAGGAAGCTCAAACAGGTGAAAAAAACCCAGCAGAGAACATCCTTCCACATAGACACTTTGTGTCTCAGCTGGAAATATTTTTCAAGGAGGGGCGGAGGAAAAGACTGAAACTATAAAAAGGATGGACAAACACCCCAAAGCACACACAACCCTCTCTCTCCTTGCCCATTGCATTCACTGCACCTGAAAAAACAAAGGAAACAGCCATTGGACTCTGGAAGAGGGGTCCTGACCTGAAGAGTTTGGTCAATAATCTTGCTAGAAGCACGTGTTAAGAAACTTTGCTTGAATCTAATATAGTCTGTTAAGTTAAGCACTAGAAAGCATTTTATCTTTTATCTTTTTTTATCTTTATTTTTCTTGCAACCATTTCTGACTTTTATACCTCATTACTTGTTCTTAAAGTCTCTCTTTCTTTGTAGTATATGGTATGGTATATTATTCCCTTAAAGGAATAACGGATTTAATATATTTGGACTGTCCAGGGGAAGGCTGGGAAGTACAAGACATACATTTCTGGGGGGAAATCTGGGACTGGGAATTCATTGGGGTCACCATGCAGTGTAACCAAGGCTGGTTACAGCCAGGGTGTGATTAGCAGGCTGCAGTTACACAGACACACCTGGGAATGACCTGCATGCTGGTGGCTAGTTGTGAGCAGTCCAGGTTGGAGGCTACAGCAGCAAGGCCTTGTAAGGTACCCCAGGTAACAGGGCAGGGGTGATACAGCCTCCGGCTGGTCTGGATTGTATGGTCGGTATGTCACAGCCTGCTATTACCATGTCCCATTGATTATCCTCATTCCACTAAGTTTCCGCAATGCCTATCATATCGATATCCTCATTTATTGACAGGCACTCTAGTTCACCCATCTTAGTATTTAGACTTCTAATATTTATATATAAGCACTTGTACATTTTGTTAACATTCAGTTTCTTGCCTTCATGTATTATATTAATTGGGGCTCTTTTACATTTGACTGTTTCTCACTAGTGCAGAGCTGTACTTTACCAACTTCTTTCCTTTCCTCTTTACTAGGATATAGAGTTCCCTCTTTAATAAATTAATCCCTAAGGAATGTGTCCACCCAAACCATGTGCTCCGCCACACCTGTTGGCTTTCTCCTAGCCCTTAATTTAACACATTCTCTACTTTTCTAATTTTCACATGCCAGCAATCTGATTTTGTTTTGGTTTAGGTGGAGCCCATCCTTCTTGTACAGGCTTCTCCTTTTCCAAAATTTTCCCCAGTTCCTAATAAACCTAAACCCCTCCTCCCTACGCTATCATCTCATCCACGCACTTAGCCCCTGCAGGTCTGCCTGTCCTTCTGGCCCTGGGCTTTCTACTCCTGGCTCTGCTACGTGTCTGCTGGATGACTTTGGGCATGAGGTACTAGGCCAAAGAGCGTGGGAATGACTCTGTGGTCCAGTGGTTAGGGCAGCATATGGGAGACCGAGAGTCCAGGTCCCTTGCTCCAGTCACTCTAAGTATGTACATAAAGTGGAACAGCTTCAACTGGACAGACCGAGACAGGCACCTGCCCCCACATTAGAATATCCCATAGCTCAATGGTTAGAGGACTTCTCTGAGAGGTGAGAGACCCCTGTTCAAATCCTTTCACCCCGTGACAGAGACAGGAAAACTGAACCCAGGTCTCACCCATCTGACTGCTCTAACTGCTGGGCTAAAAGTTCACCCCATCCACTCTTGCTGTGTAGAGTGATGCACAGTACAATCAGTGGCTGGAAGTCAAAGCTAGACAAATTCAAAATGGAAATAACGTGCACATTTTAAAGACTGATGGTGATCAGCCATTGGCCCAGCACAGTAAGAGATGCAATGGACTCTCCATCACTTGAAATATTTAAATCAAGAAGGGATGTCTTTGTAAAGTTACGTTTCAGCTCAGATACAAGATGCTGTGTTTGATGCTCCTGACAGACAGTGTCATCCTGGTCTACATTTTCGCTAGTAATAGTGACATTGATCCTCGCTTCCAGTTTGCAAAGCTGCTCTAAACTTAAGGTTTTATTAACTACCATAGGGTTTCCCAGTCTGTCTCCCATGCTTGGATTGCACCAGTTCACCTTACAGAAAGGGCCATTATCAAACTTGCCAACTCTACAGGGTTTCAGACTATAGGTCTCAGTCCCTCCAGCAATCTACAGGAAAAAAACCTTTTGACTGGCTGCCTTCTCCATTCCCTGATCTCCTGGGCAGCCAATCAAAGCCACTGAAACATGTCACTAATCAGCATATGTAGCAGCCAGCACTGCATTCCTCCCCGCCCCCACCTCTGCTAAAGAGGAACATCTTCTCCATGCTCCCTCTCTTCCCCCGCTGTAAAACTGAGGGATATGGAAGGAAAGCATGAAAGGCTGGGATTTCTCTCCATTTCCATTCTCTTTCCCTCCCTCAGTCACTCTAGATCTATTCAAATTTATGCAAATCTGCAGTTTATCTAATTCTGCTTTGAAGGATAGTTGCCCATGTGCTTTACCCTGCAAACTTCCTCTCCTTCCTTTATTCCAGGTTATAAAACCAATCAGAAGCAGGGGGTGCACGAGTGGTGCCTGAGCTGTAGTGCAGCTCGAAGCATTTGGGCCCTGGCCCCACTCCCCGTTCTTACTGTGCAGTCACTCCCAGTAGCATCCCTGCCATCACGTCCCTCAGAGAGGGCTTCAGTAGCAAAACTGCACTTGCACTCTCAGTTTAGGAATGCTGTGAACTGCTGCCAGGACTAATCCTGCTGTAAACACCTCTAAGGAGCTTTTGGTTTCTGTCTCTTGCTGATCCTGAAAGCCACACCTCTTCCTATTGTCTCCTTGGCTCAGTTTTCTGCAGCACTGCGGATTATCAGCTTTGAACTTTGTATGCAAATTCTGTAATGAGAGGCCACTGCCTGGGTCCCTTCCCATGCCCCATGCCTCTCCATAAGGCCCAGCTCTAGCTCTAGGGCACTGGCAGGGCAGTTCCAGGCCCTCTCCCCACCCTTTCCTTGGAACAACTCACACAACTTCACTTCTGGAAAAACAAAGTTTTATTAAGGCAATTGGGCTTCCCTCCCTGCATTCTCCCCTTCACATCACCAGAACTGCTCAGTTTTTTCCATCCACACCCGGCAGCACCTCATAACCCAACATACTTTTCAACAGACAGTATATTTTGCCAGCAGGGTCTTTTACTGGTGCTTCCTTGGCTTAGATTTTTGCTATCACTGCAGAGCACTAGCTCTGGGAGGATAAGCCACACTGTGGAATGGTTTTACTGGTAAGTGATTCCCCATGTGATGTGCTACACCATCATTTCTGGACTTAGGGCTGGGGACCTGTTGAAAGAAATATAAAGAGTTTAGTATACCAACATCATACAATGGGTCAGAGATACTGATAGGTCAAATGCAGTCTACAGAGTCCTATTGTATCTCTAAGGGAGACAGAGGGAGACAGGGGGCATTAAAAATGTGCATACACAGCTTAGTTATCCTAGACTGTTAACTTACTCTATGGACATCTTCTCCCCCCTGGTACCACATTCAGCAATGAACACAGCAGCTGCTGTCGACTTAGAGTCAACATCTGCAATGCAAAAATAATATGTGGGTTCATGCACACGCAGTATGTACAGCACATTGTGTTTCTGAAGTGTACATAGGACACTCTACCTTGGAGGGATTGATGGGATCCAGGTTCTCAACAGCCAAGGACGGACATGGCCATCTCCTTTGTTATTATCTCCTGATGGAAATAACGTGCTTCATAATACTAAAGGAAAAAAATCCAACTCAACAGCACATAAAAGGAGATGTAAAAACTACATCAGTCCATGCAAAGTTAAAACCAGCCTTACGCTACTGAGCGAGGAAACCAGAATGTCCACTGCCTGCCTGCAATTGCAAGGCGATCACAGCCCCTGAGCTGACCCTCCACACAGCTGGCCCTGCACAAGAGTCATCTGCCCTGCTGGAATCACTGATTAATGGGAGTCTTGGCTCTGTCCCACCCAGCACTCCAGCCATGCCAACCAGCCCTGAGAGTGGGGAGCAACACAGCCTGCTGCAGTCTTAGCCGGCAATCAGAAGTGCACTGCCCCACAAAGCTCTGCAGGGCTGGGGCAGCTGTAGAGTCAACCTCCACAACCTGCCTTATGCGACATGAGGAGCATGGAGAAGATAGAGCTGACTAGGAGTCTCAGCTTCACCCCATTCAGCTTAGCCACCAATAAAACCAGTGACTGGCCTCCTGGGGCAGCAGCAGCCTAAAGTGGACTCTACTTCCTGCAGAACTGTGAGCAAAGTGAGGCAAGTGGCTCAAGATGAAGTACAATAGAAGACAGAGGGGATATAGTGAAGGGGAGCAAAGAGCAGCATCCAGCACACATTAACACAGTGTCCTCACTAGCTAGAATCACAGACAGTGAGTTGCAAAAGGAAAAGGGCCCCCTCTTTGCAGTAACATCTAGAAGAACTGAAGTTACCCTTTCTCCTCCTTTGAGTGACTGTCTCTATGTGCAGTGCACTTCAGATGATTCACAAGCCATGCTTATTTAAAGGAGGTGGGTGCCTGGAGTCCTATGACACAAAGAGACTGCAGAGCTGCCCTGCCTAGAGAGGTATCAGAAGCAGCTGTTTGCACCAGTGCTTCGTGTCTAATGCAGGTGTGAATGGAACTCCAAGTTGCTGCCCTGCAGGTGTCAGTAACAGGGATGTGACTCAGGGAAGTTATTGAAGCGGCTTCAGCTCTAGTTGACTGTACTCTCACGCTGCCTTCAAGAGAGACGTTCATCTTGTAGCAAAGTAGGACGTACCAAAAGATCCACTTTGGCAGTCTCTGGGAGGAGATGGCCTCTCCTTTCATAAGTTTTGTGAATGGTACAAAAAGTCTAGGAGACCTTCAAAACGGTTTTGCCTCTGCAGGTAAAAGACAAGAACCCAACACACATCCAGTGAGTGCCACAACACCTCTGCCCTGCTAGAGTGAGGGTTAGGGTAAAACACAGGTAATGTGAAAATCTGACACCACCTTAGGAATGGAATCTTTGTCCTTATGGAAAACTGGGGGTGGGAGGAGGCTCAGCCATAAGAGCCCCTAGCTTCCTGACTCTTCTGGATGACATAATAGCAACCAAAAATGCTACCTTCACAGAGAGATGTAGTAGAGAGCAGGATGCCAGGGGCCTGAACAATAACTTACTAAGGGTTGATAAAACAAGGTATGAATCCCAGGATGATACAGATTTTGCCATTGGATGGAAGACTTAAATCACACTCCTCATGAAACGATTCACTCTAATACATTGATGTGAAGCAGAGACTCCTGAGAGGACCATCTTCCTTGAGCAACCTGTCCCTTCATGTATGCTCCCCAACCTAAAAGAGATTAATGTATTGTTATAGTCTTTGTTGGAAGTGGAGAGTTGAACGGCACCCCCACACATATCTTTCCTCTGTCTCCACACCAAGTAACAGAGACTAAGACCCTTTGAGGAACCATGACTGGCATGTTGAGACTGTGCTTGCCCAGTATGTACACAGTCTACAGCCAGACTTGTAGACAGTGGAGATGAAGCCTGGGAATGGGGTCATATAAAGTACTTGTGGATGAGTGGAAAAAGGCTAATGTAGTGCCCATCTTTAAAAAAGGGAAGAAAGAGGATCTGGGTAACTACAGGCCAGTCAGCCTCACTTCAGTCCCTAGAAAAATCATGGAGCAGGTCCTCAAGGAATCAATTCTGAATCACTGAGAGGAGAGGAAAGTGATCAGGAACAGTCAGCATGGATTCACCAAGAGCAAGTCATGCCTGACTAAGCTAACTGCCTTCTATGACAAGATAACTGGCTCTGTGGATGAAGGGAAAGCAGTAGATGTGTTATTCCTTGACTTTAGCAAAGCTTTTGATACGGTCTCCCACAGTATTCTTGCCAGCAAGTTAAAGAAGTATGGGCTGGATGAATTGACTATAAGGTGGAGAGAAAGCTGGCTAGAATATTGGGCTCAACAGGTAGTGATCAATGGCTCCATGTCTAGCTGGCAGCCGGTATCAAGCGGAGTGCCCCAAGGGTTGGTCCTGAGGCCGGTTTTGTTCAATATCTTCATTAATGATCTGAAGGATGGCGTGGATTACACCCTCAGCAAGTTTTCAGATGACACTAAACTGGGAGGAGTGGTAGATACGCTGGAGGGTAGGGATAGGATACAGAGGGACCTAGACAAATTAGAGGATTGGGTCAAAAGAAATCTGATGAGGCTCAACAAGGACAAATGCAGAGTCCTACACTTAGGACAGAAGAATCCCATGCACGGCTACAGACTAGGGACTGAGTGGCTAAGCAGCAGTTCTGCACAAAAGGACCTAGGGGTTACAGTGGACGAGAAGCTGAATATGAGTCAACAGTGTGCCCTTGTTGCCAAGAAGACTAACGGCATTTTGGGCTGTATAAGTAGGAGCATTGCCAGCAGATCGAGGGACGTGATCGTTTCCTCTATTCGACATTGGTGAGGCCTCATCTGGAGTACTGTGTCCAGTTTTGGGCCCCATGCTACAAGAAGGATGTGGAAAAATTGGAAAGAGTCCAGCAGAGGGCAACAAAAATGATTAGGGGACTGGAGCACATGATTTATGAGGAGAGGCTGAGGGAACTGGGATTATTTAGTCTGCAGAAGAGAAGAATGAGGGGGGATTTGACAGCTGCTTTCAAATACCTGAAAGGGGGTTCCAAAGAGGATGGATCTAGACTGTTCTCACTGGTAGGAGATGACAGAACAAGGAGTAATGGTCTCAAGTTGCAGTGGGGGAGGTTTAGGTTGGATATCAGGAAAAACTTTTTCACTAGGAGGGTGGTGAAGCACTGGAATGTGTTACCTAGGAAGGTGGTGGAATCTCCATCCTTAGAGGTTTTTAAGGTCAGGTTTGACAAAGCCCTGGCTGGGATGATTTAGTTGGTGATTGGTCCTGCTTTGAGCAGGGGGTTGGACTAGATGACCTCCTGAGGTCCCTTCCAACCCTGAGATTCTGTGATTCTACGATTCTATGATACCTGCTCATCACCATGGGCCACCACAGCACTGCCACCAGCCTGGCCTTGGGCTGGATAAGATCAGCTCATGAAGGACAACAGCTGGCTGAAGCTGAACCCGAGCAAGGCAGAGTGAATGCCGCTGGGCAGAGGAAAGTACTTGGAGGACTTTGCAGCTGTAGGGCAGTCTCCTTTGGCTGAAGGGTCACACCCACAACTGGTCAATACAGTCTATGATCTAGGAGTGCTCCTGGTTCCCTTGCTGATGCTGAGCTCTCACATGGCAGCACGCATGAGTAACACTTTCTACTAGCTCCGGTTGGCTAGGAGATTCCATCCCATCCTGGCGGACAAAGAGCTGGCCTCAGTTACTCATGCCTTCATCACTTCCCGTCTGGCATATGGCAATGGGATATACCTGGGCATGAGGCCTTCAGCACTTAGGAAATTCCAACTAGTATGGCCCATTACAGTGTGTCTCCTCAACAACACAGGCTACTAGGAGCACATCAAACCTGTTCTCTGCTCCCCACATCGGCTTCCCAAAGAATAGAGTCAATTTCCAGGTCTCAGTCCTTATCTTCAAGGGACTCCATAGCTTGGGCCCAGGGTACCTAAAAGTGTCTAGTGATCTGGGATGTAGACAACTCCACTCCTTACTCTTTTGTGCCATATGGGTAGAGCTCATCTCTGCCAAAGACAGACTTTCCCAGGGTCCAGTCCCATACTGTGGGACGAACTCTCCCATGGGAGTAAGGACCATCCCAAACTTCCCCACTTGCCCCTCCAAGGGCAAGGAGCACTCCTTTGTCCTGCCTTCTCTAATACAAACCCAGCAGCATGGACATAACACAAAACAAACACACACCCTACCAAACCAAAACCCTCCTCTGCACAACAGGTCTCCCCGAGGGGAGGGTGAGAGAGAGAAAACAAACCACACATGACAGATGTGAAGACACTTTGTTAATGCTCATATACTATGGTGAGGAGTGTGGTATAAGAACCCATATAGAACAGGCCCCCAGCCTCCCTTCAGCACTAGCGCCCCCCTACCTTCCAGCACTCACGCCTCTGCCTACCCCAGACACCCTAGTACCCCCCCAACACCCAGACATCTACACACCATAGACACCTACCGGCACCCCGACACTCATGCACCCTACCAGCTCCCCAGACTCTCTCCCACCTAATCCCAGTCACAGCTACCATGTTTCGTGCAGTTCCACATCCTGCTGCCCATGACACGGTGTGTTGCGCACAAGCTGGAGTTTATGGTCACATGCAAATGATTTGCAAATATGCAAAATCATTTGCATATAATATCACCCATGGAACTTAAAACTTGGCAGCTACGTAACTTGGGAACTTAACTTAGGCAGAAAACCACAGCAGCCTGGAAAAATTTCTGTTCAACCTAGACAAAGATTTCTCCTGACAATGGGAGTTGCATTGTTAAGAAGTTGCAGTAACTTACATTTATTTCATTTTACAAGGCTTAAAAGGATGTCTCTTTTCCCTATATTTTTAATGCTCCTGAGTTGTTTCTGTCTCATTCCCCTTACAGTACCCGAGTCTATGACCCAAAGTTCACAAGTGTTGGCACAGTGTGTGACAACATCCCACCATAAGCAAAATACAGCAGTGCTGTGTTCTCTGCACCAGCTCCCAAGTTGGCTTGTGAATGGAGTTGAAGGTGTTGGTTTTGAGCTATGAAGCCCTAAATGACGTGGGACCAACCTACCTGGGTCACTCTGCTCTCCTCATGCCACACTGCCACAGCTGCAGTCAGCGGAAATGCCTGAACTGGAGCCCCTATGTAGAGTCTCCAAGGAGAGAGGATGCAGCTGGCAAGGGCATTCTCTGTGAAGGCTCCTAGACTTTGGTTTTTGCTCCCCTAACCTTGGTCTGAAATTACCCAAACTAATTGACTGCAAAGCCCATCTACTTTCCCTGAATTTTGGGGGAAGAGCAGAGAGGGTGGTGTGGTTTAATGTTAGTCTTTTTTTCTCTTGCTCGTGGGAGTTGTTAATTATAATAACTGAATATTTAAAAGTTGTCAAGGGCATTCTTTCACATATTGTTATGATTTTGTAGTGAGATATTAAGGTTGTATCGTAAGTTTCTGTTTTACAGGGTCTGTACCTTAGTGTCTCACCTTTCTTCTGAACCCTTTTTGGCAAACATGCCATGGGAAATTGGAACCAAATTTCAGCTACTAATTAATGTGTGTGTGGAATGATCTCCAATGTGTATTTTGCGTTTATATGTTTGGGGTTTTTTTTTTTTTTTAGGAAAGTTGGGTAACCGGAACAGCAGAAGAGTTTGAATTTTCCACACAACACGCATTTGCTGCTCCTGGCTGCTGCCTGAGCAGTAACACTATGTTATCAGAGATAATCAGACACTCAGCACATATGCCCTCTAGTTCATTAGCATATGTGTGGGAGTGACTAGTGCCCTTGGTTGTCATGGCAACAGATGCCTTTGATAATTGATTGACCTCAGACAACTGTAACATTATTCCAGAGCAGCGTCCCAGGAGGAATGGCAAAGACAGCAGACTGGGTTTGGACAAGTTCCTGCAGTAGTCCTTTGGGCTTCAGGTAAGTTACACTGTTTCTTTTCACAGGGGAATTGTTTGTTCCTTTCCTCAGAAAGGGTTACATGAAAATAAGACACAAAATTACTGTAACGATGTCGGAATTAGAACACGGGTCAGCAGAGCCTGGGGCAGCTGACATTCCCACAGTGACACCAGCAACACGCCGGAGAATAGGTGCCACAGGAAGTACCACTCAAGAGATCCAGAATGACAGTACCCTGCATCCCTCTGACTGACGAGCCACCCTATTTAACCCTGAACGGCACCCCAGGAAGTTGTCTGGGCAGCCACACAGACTTCAGGTGTGCTGCAATTCCGGACCTTGATCTCCGGTCTCCAATCCCAGCCTGAGTCTGACCCTGACTCTTGTCCTCCTGCCTTCAGCCTGGTCATACCTCTGATCTCTGACCTCCGACCCCGACTCTTGCTTATTGAACCGGGCTGTAGCACAGGGGTCTCAAGTCCTGGCCTGTGGGCCATCTGTGACCTGAGAACCTCCCTACTGCGGCCCGCGAAGGAGAGACGCATGCAGCCACGCTGCCGTCAATGTCTGCTGCAGGCGCCACCCCCGGCAGTTCCCATTGGCTGGAGGAGAGGGACAGAGATATCATCACTAGTCTCCAGGCAGAGTCAGCCACGGAGACAGCATCATTAGTTGCTGGGCAGCGTCAGCCATGGAGGCAGCATCACTTTTTTCCACAATGAATATAAACAAGTCAAAATACCGAACACAACTATCTGACGCACACCTTGCAGCAATCCTGAAGGTTTCAACTGCTCAGTCACTGAGGCCAAACATCAACAAACTGACAGAACTGAAGCGTTGCCAGGTGTCTGGCAAACACTAAACCACCTTGATTGCACTTGCCTCATTAGCACTACAAAAGTGATTTTTCCCTCCCTTGGTATTCACCCCTTCTTGTCAACTGTTGAGAATATGCCACTTCCATCTTAACTGAATTGGCTCGTTAGCACCGACCCCCACTTGGTAAGGCAACTCCCACCTTTTCATGTGCTGTGTATTTAGACCTGCCTACTGTATTTTCCACTCCATGCATCTGATGAAGTGGGTTTTAGCCCACGAAAGCTTATGCCCAAATAAATGTGTTAGTCTCTAAGGTGCCACAAGGACTCCTCGTTTTTGCTGATACAGACTAACACGGCTACCGCTCTGAAATTAAAATCTCTCTGGCAGGCAAAGAATTGTATAAAGTTGTATGACAGTTTTATTATTTCTAAGAAATTCGAAATAAAAAATACAATACAAATGTTTTCTTTTCTGAACACCAGCTTCAGTGACATTATTGGCCCGCTGGGAGGATTTGAGGCCTGGCACTGGCCCTAACGTAAACTGAGTTTGAGACCCTTGCTCTAGCGATTCCTTCAATCCATGCTCACAAATATCAACCCTGACGTGTGGACCCCAGCTCTGCTGTAACCAGCAGGCCAGAATGCCTATGCACCTGTCCCTTATAATTACAGATCCTCTCCCGTAGATTCTCTGCTTCTTACAAATTGGAGGCTAGGAGTTTAAAAGGCAAATATTCACAAAGAAAGTGGGAAATTATAGATGTGTGAGTCCCAGGTCAGTTTTCCGTTACACAATTTTAAAAAAATGTCATGTAGAATCATAAGCTGAAGTAAAACTGAAGTTATATTAAAAAAGAAACATGTTTTGTTTGCATACAGTTTAATTTAATTACTTTCAGTATATCGGTCAACATGGCACTGAGTGGTGAAATATGGAGCTTCACAAAGATAACAATGGCCATAAACTATACATTGAACACAACAAATGATTTATGTATTAAGCATGTTATTATTTAAATAGAAAATCTTTTAAATATGCGCCATTAAAAACTAAGGAAATTCGCACACACAAAAACCTTTTGTTTAATGAAAAAAGAAAAGGAGTACTTGTGGCACCTTAGAGACTAACCAGTTTATTTGAGCATGAGCTTTCGTGAGCTACAGCTCACTTCATCGGATGCATAGCATATTGTGGAAACTATGCATCCGATGAAGTGAGCTGTAGCTCACGAAAGCTCATGCTCAAATAAACTGGTTAGTCTCTAAGGTGCCACAAGTACTCCTTTTCTTTTTTCTTTTTACGAATACAGACTAACACGGCTGTTACTCTGAAACCTTTTGTTTAATGTTAGTTAAAATTGCTTACATCAGTAAACTAAACCACAAAAAAATAGGAAATGCAAAGCTAAGGATTAAAAAGTAGCAATATTCAAGCACTCTCAAATTAGGACACTCCAGAATGAACGTTGCCTATTCAGCACCTCTTCCGCCTATGCATTATGATATAGTCTTTAAGTAGATGCAGAAGTGACTGCCTGCAAAAAATTTGGAGTAAGTGCTTGCGCAGCATCACATAGGGACCTCGGATTCTATCCCTGCCTCAGCCACCGAGTTTTTAAGCGATGCTGGCCAAGTCATTTACACCAAACTTTTCAGAGGCGGTCACTTGTGCGTGCAATTAAAGACTGTATCATAACGCATATCCACTAGAGGAGTGAAAAGAGACTGTATGGCTATTCTGGCATTTCTTAACTTGAGAGCGCTTGACTTTGCTACCTTTTAAGGCTTAATTTTGTATTTCCTGTTTGTTATGGTTAAGTTTATTGATGAGAGCAATCTTAATTCATGTTAAATGATGTTTTTTTGTTTGTGAATATAAATCAATAGTACAGCCGCCGCACAGGTTTGGAAGCCACACAATGCAATGGGCTGGAACGGGTATGGAATGCGGACATGCTGAACAGGGTTATATTAACAAGGACGGATATGATGTCAGATATTATAGGCATTTGTCTGTGTTATTCATTTACCATTGAAATAGTGCAGCCTCTAGCTCATGAGCCTTAAGAGCAGGGGTGGGCAAACTTTTTGGCCTGATGGCCACATCGGGGTTGTGAAACTCTATGGAGGGTCAGGAAGGGAAGGCTATGCCTCCCCAAACAGCCTGGCCCCCCGCCCCATCTGCCCCCTCCCACTTCACGCCCCCTGACTGCCCCCCTCAGAACTCCCGACCCATCCAACCCCCACTGCTCCTTGTCCCCTGACCGCCCCCTCCCGGGAGCCCAGCCCCTAATTGCCCCCAGGGGACCCCACCCCCTATCCAATCCCCCCTGCTCCTTGTCCCCTGACCGCCCCGTCCTGGGATTCCCCGCCCCTAACCACCACCCTGGTGCCCCATCCCCTATCCCACCCCCCTGTAGCCCCATCCCCTATCCAATCCTCCCTGCTCCCTGTACCCTGACTGCCCCGACCTATCCACACCCCCACCCCCTGACAGGTCCCCAGGACTCTCACACGTATCCAACGTCCAACGCCCTGTTCCACGTCCCCTGACCACCCTTCCCCCCAGAACCTCTGCCCCGTCCAATTGCTCCCTGCTCTCCTAATTGTCCCCTAACTGCCCCCTGGACCCCCCTCCTGCCCCTTATCCAACCTCCCTACCCCACTTACCATACCACTCAAGAGTGGCAGGACTGGAAGCCATGCCGCCCGGTCGGAGCCAGCTGCGCTGCCAGCGTGGCTGCAGGGGCGGGGGGACAGCAGGGGAGGGGCCAGGGGCTAGCCTCCCTGGCTGAGAACTCAAGGCCGGGCAGGATGGGCCGCGGGCCATAGTTTGCCCACATCTGCTTAAGAGAGATCAACAGGAGTCTTTCCAAAGATCATCCCTGCTGTATGTCAGCTGCCCATCTGTATTATGGGAAATCTAGTGGCTATGGGAAATCCACAGCTACCATGATGCCTATTGTCAGGAGAGACGCCAAAAAAATCCAACTTGCAGCACAGTCAAAATGGTACAATAAAATAGCTCACCATTGTTAGCCTGGGTAAAACACACACTTTTCCAAATAACTCAAAACACTTGCTCACGTGAATAGTGACAAATTGTGTAACAAGAGGGACTTAGAATGTCAGGATTATGTGGAGACTCCTGGAGTCAGCCTACCGTAGTAATGTAGCGGGAATGGAATTCTGGAGCATCCTTCAAGAATGTCAGGCCAGGATGCGTTTCAACCACATCCTGAAAGACAAAACCAAGTGAAACTGGAACAAGAGTTTTTTTCCCTTTTAATTAGAGTTTAAAAATGACTGAGTTTACAAAGTGATGCTCTGTGGCACTTTCCAAACTGCAACTGCAGCATTTAAAAAGCTAAATTACAATATTTTAAAATGAACCTTGTAAAAGAACAGGCATTTTCTGGGCAATACGCACCTGCTGGGCCATTTTGATTTACTTAAAGACAGAAAAACAAAGGAAGAATTAGTGAGCAGATGAAAACTCATTTTTACTGATAGAGAAATAAATGTTAGCTACGTGGACCATATGACTCTTTTCTCCCCAAATCCCCTTTTAATTCCTTGCAGATATTAATATTTGTCATACTGTTACATCAGAAATAAGTGTTCTTCTGAAAGACTTTAAAAACAGCCCTTTGTATCTTTCCAAAGCAATATACAACAACAGGAGAAAAGCTGCTTTTTTAAAATCTTCTTTCACAAAGATACACATAGCTGCAGTCCATACCTTTTCCATACTAACTTGACTATTTTGGAATTTCTCTTTCTCTCAGAATAGTTATTTTTTAGTGCCAAATCCTGGCCTAGTGGTATGGAATTCAGCCAGAGCTGCATGGCTGTGACATGTTCCCGGCTGTGGAAGACCTGGTCATATTGTGAATGTAAGAAGCCTCCATCAGGATGGCTGCATAAGCACTACATGCCTGCACTACAAGCATCTCCAGTGGCAAGGGGGAAGCATCATGGCTGTGCTCCATCTATAAGAAGATTCTGGGGAGGCCCTGAGCATATACATAGTCTCCTTGAGGGCCAGTGGTGGTGAATAGCCACTGACTGACTGACAGGCAGCCAAGGAAACATTAAAATGTTTAATTATTTTGGGGCTATTCTCTGGCCTATGCTATACAGAAGGTCAAACTAGATGATCACAGGGGTCCAATTCTGGCCTTGGAATCTATGAATCCACAAAAAAGATTATACAGCTCTTAGATTGCACTAGCAGCTGCAAAATGGAGCTGCTGTCAATCAGGAGAGGCAACATGCCCTGGGGGGAAAATATGAAAAGTGCCACCAAGGAGCGTGAGAAAAATCCATCCCAAAACTCGTATCCACAACCCCATAATGGTACCAGTTTTTTTTGTGGGAAGGCAACCACCACCTCAGAGATCCAATCTTGCCCCTCAAGGCATCTCCATGGTTGTGTACAGTGGGCACCACAATATCAGAAATGTATTAACACTGGAAGAAGCTCAGAGAAGGGCAGGAGCCAATGATCAGAAGAGCTGGAGGGACTAATTTATGAAAGGAAGATTAAAAGAGCTATGTACATATACAGCTTAGCAAGCAAAGACTAAGGAGGGTCATGAATAAATTGCTTAGGGAGGTTGTGGAATCTCCATCATTGGAGATTTTTAAGAGCAGGTTAGACAAACTCCTGCCAGTGATGGTCTAGATAATACTTAGTCCTGCCATGAGAGCAGGGGACTGGACTAGATGACCTCTCAAGGTCCCTTCCAGGCCTATGATTCTATGATACGCGGCCACAAATATCTGAAGGAACTAGACACCAAGAATGGAGAGGGATGTTTGTTTTTTATAGTGCATAAGGGTAAAAGAAAAAGCAAAGGGATGAAATTAAAACAAGGATAACTTAGGCTGAATACAAAGAAAAACTTTTTGTAGAGTGGAATATAAATATGTAACAGGCGAGGTGACATATACAATGCTTTAGTTTAATAATTCTTTGCAAATATTTCAGTGGTAGATTGCATTTGGTAGTCTGGAAGAAGTGTTATTAGGTAAATTAAATAATTGTTAAACTGCACTCCACGCGCAAAGGTTTTATACGTTAGTCTAATATCTATCTATCGATCTCACAGTGCTTTGTATGGTCTTCCGTCCTGAGCTTTGAGATTTGCAGATACAACCAAATGGAGAAGCTGGGAGGATTCAGTTTAGCTACCTGTTAATTCCAAATGGTTACCCCAACTGGAGACTGTGGGTCAAGTGAAAGTTTTGCAATAAATGGGCACAATTTTCAATTACTTCAGCAGGAGCTGCTGCTGTTCAAGTCCTTCAAAAATAAGCACCTCCCTTACATTATTATTTAAATTTAAGTCTAAAAAGCTCCACCCCAACTAGAGCTCATTCAAAGCTCTGTATGCCCTTTACATACACTGAAGAAGTTACAAACAAATATCCCAAATTAGCAATACCCTTCCCAATGCTCACCCAACCAGGTACTGCTGAGCAAGGTTTATATACCTGAAGTAGTGGGATGAAATCCTCCTGCTCTAGGTAGTTGCAGTTGGGTTTTGCTAGAAGGTAAAGAAATTTGGCTGCGTCATCATGGCAGCTCTGTAGTAATCTATGAGAGAGAGAAATAAGGTTATAAATTACTCAAACTAATTCATACTCTCAGAGGACACAGCAATCAGAAGCCACAGTTTGACTGTTAGGCTCCTTATTTAAAGTGCCAAATTTCAGCCAGAAGTTATGCAAAGTTATGCAATTTATGCAAAGTTGTGACCATGTAAGTTATGCACACCTGACATCAGAAGGGTAACACCTTATTCTTTTCCTTGATACCTTGAAACAACGGCCAAGTGTTTCTTGGAGGAGGTGAATATTGCTTCTCCCTAATATTACTGTGAGAAATACGGGTGTGCTCTTTGGTGACAACTAATATGGTGTCTGGATCTATCAACACCAAGGTGTCACTGTTTCATAAAAGGGGATGGATATTTTACCCTAAGGGTCTGTCTGGGTAGCCGCGCCAGCCTGCCCACCTAGGGAAAGAGAGAGTAGGCCCTTTCCAATAGTCACCTATCAACATAAATGGGAGAGTCACTAAGAGACTTTCCAAGAGCCAGTAAACTTAATAGGACTAGCCCATGCTCTGGGGAAGTGTCCAAGCCAGTTTGAACAGGTTGGGTCAGACAGAGTCACATAGATACATAGCAGGATCTGGGCTGGCTAGTAGAACGTACATTGGTTGTGTTCTGTGTCTGCAGCTGAAGAGGAAAGTGCATCTAACTGGGCTTGTAGGGCAGCGTAACGTTAGATAAGACAACGTAAGTAGGCTGTTATTTTTTAAATCCTTTTTTTGTTTTATGGTTTGTTCCAACTGCTAAATAAAACATCTTTGTTTGAAGGAGGCTGTTGGTCAATATCACAGGACCCCAAAGGGAGGAAACGAAGGCGTCTGAACCCAGTCGGCCCTGCAGGGTTACAAGTAATTGGTACATGAGGCCGTGTGCTCAGGGTCTGGCCAAAGAGTGGAAGAATCACAAGATTCCACCTTGAGACAGCTAAGGGGAAAGAGGTCACGCGCCTGAGGGGGGCACTGGCACAGCTAGCTCCATAACTGTGACAACTGTCAAATAGCAATGATTGCCTTGAAGAAGAAGAAGAAAGCCCTCTGAAGGCAATGGTTATGGTACTTCTTATCACTGTGTTCTACTGTTCATGGTAGGGAATCATCATTACAGTTACTTGCCGATCTATGCAGTGCAGTGTGTCAAATGTTTACATCAAATGTTTATTTAAATTCTGAGACTTGAAGAAAATAATCTCTGTGCTTATTTGCTAAAAATGTAGAGTTTTGTTCTCTTTACTCTTCCCATACGAAGGTATCTTAGACCAGTGTTCCCATTTTATAGAGCCACAGGTGTTAAGGCCAGATGGTATCATTAGGATCATAGCATCTGACCTCTTGCGTAACAGACCAGAGAATTTCACCCAGCGATTCCTGCATCAAGCCTAGAACTTCTGGTTGAGCTAGAGCAGATTTCCTAGAAAAGGACATCCAGGCTTGCCTTAAAACACTTAAAGAGGTGGAAAACTATAGGTCAGTTGTTCCAGTGGTTAATTAATTATTATTATTTCTAATTTGAATTTGTCTGGCTTCAGCTACCAGCCACTGGATCTTATTATGCTTTTGTCTGCTAGGTTAGAGAACTCTATACTATCAGAAATCTTTTCTCCATGTAGGTACTTACAGACCATGATCAAGTCAATTCTTAATCTTCTCTAGGATAAACTAATCTAGAATTGAGTTTCCCTCATCTCTTTCTATACAAGGCATGTTTTCCAGACTGCATAACATTCATGCAGCTCTTTCCTAAACCTTCCAGTTTTTTGAAGTGTTGATATCAGACCTGGTCACAGTATTCAGTAATAGCCTCACTAATGCCATTTACAGTGGTAATATCACCTCTCTACTGCCACTTGATAATCTCCTGCTTGGCTAATGCTTTTAAAACTCTTGGTTGCAAGTTATTTGGTCCTGCAGTTTTAAAAAAAATGTTTGGCTTTAGCAGTTTTCTGTTTAACATTCTGCCTAGTTACTGCTGGAACAGAAAGTATTTAATTAACTGTGTAAGACAAAACTAAGTCATCCAGCTGCTTTTCAAATGCAGAACAGAAATATTTATTGAAGAACCTTTTCTGCACCATGATTGATAATTTTGCTATACCCATCTAATACTGGACCTATACCATTGTTAGGATGATTGCATTTGTTTCTGATTTATTTTAAAAATTCATTCTTATTGTTCTTAACTCCACTGGCCACAGATTTTTTTCATTGATACTTTTAGCTTTCCTTATCAATTGGAAAGATTCATGTCTTCTCATTGTCTGAAAACTACATTTTTAGTTTTTAGTACATGACTCTGTCTCTCTTACTCTGAATGGGTGAAATGCACCTTTCTGCAAAGAAAAAGCGCAAGGCCTATATACCACCTGAATCCCATTTAGGCCCTACCTTGAGGGTTTAAGGAAGTATGTGGCACAATAGGGTTTTTGCTAGTTGTCTGCAAAAGGGAGAATTTCACCGTGTGTGTGTAAGAGGGGCAGAACTGGCCCGTAGAAATCAATATTCATAGAATCGTTGAAAGGTAGGGCTGGAAGGGACCTCGAGAAGTCACCAAATTCAGCCCCCTGCCCTAGACCACCCCTGTTTTTAAAAACCTCCAATGATGGGGATTTCACAACCTCCCTTGGAAGCCTATTCCAGAGCTTAACTACCCTTATGATTAGTATCATGTGCAAATTTTAGAAGCATACTCTCCACTCCATTATCTAAGTCATTAATGAAAATATTGAATGGCATCAGACCCAGGACTGACCCCTGCGGGACCCATTAGATACACCTTCCACTTTGACAGTGAACAGTTGATAACTACTCTGAGAGTATGGTCTTTCAACCAGCTGTGAACTCACCTTATAGTAATTTCATCTAGACCACATTTCCCTGCTTATGAGAATGTCATGTGGGACTGTCAAAAGTCTTACTAAAATTAAGTCATATATTGCTAATATCCATTTCTTATGTAGTTCTGATCTAACTTTTAACATAGAAAAAAATTTAACATTTAGCATCTATTAAAGATGGATCCAGTGAGATGCCATAATAGAATCTCTCCCTGATAATTTAATCTTTTTCCAAGACTGACGTATTTGAAGATGCTGCCAAACTCTACTGACAAAATTCCCTAGCATACAAATCACCCCAAAGAGGCAGACAATGGCTTCTTTTGTCAAGTGTGTGTGTGGGAAGTGGAGAAGGTTGGGGAGGGAGGCTGTAGAGGGGAATCTGCTTCAACTATAAAAATTGCTAGCAGGGTGTGGTGCTTTACTGAATGGAAATATCCTCTATAGGATGATATCTTCTGTCTGTGACCCAGAGGAGTGAGTACTTCAGAAGAGTGGAACGTTATTACAATCTTCGCTATTTCCTACTGCATAATTTTGTCAGTCAAGATTAACACATTTATCCAAATAACCGGTGTCTATTGAACCGAAACACACACACAAAAATGAGGCCTTCCCAAGCTTTCACCAAGCCCTTACTGAAAAATAATCGTAACGGACTGAGAAACAATGTAGAAAGTATCAGGCTCCAGAGCTTTCACCAGTTATTGTGATGGAAATAGTAAGTTACTCAAAGAAAAATTACTCAGTAATTTTCAAGAACTGCAAAAATTAAAACACATTATTTATTTGTTATTTACTAGTGATTACTCATCATGAATAAGAATTAGTTATTAGACACTTGCACTCAGTCTTATGGGCATTTTCACCTGTGAGTAGCTTTATGCATGTGCATAGTCTCATTCAACTCACTGGGACTCCCCACATACATAAAGTTATGGACACGTTTAAGTACTTGCTGGACTGAGGCGTTAGAGGCTTGAAAACATGAAATTGTAGGAAATGGTTAGATAAACAAATGCACAGCATTTAGCCATAATGCTGCACTGGGAGTTCACGTTCAGTGGGTTTCCAGAAGGTCCCACTCCTCAGCCAGTTCTGCTATAAATCTGGGGTGCATGTAATCTGGTCTGATTTAGATGTTTAACTTTAGTAGATGCTGGAATATAAAGGATTTCCTCATGAATACATCACCCATTACCAAATACAGAATATGCAACATACTTAAAGTGCCATGTCTGAAAATAGGGGTAAATATAATGGCCCCCCTAGAGGAATGTGTTAGCACTGGCTACGTAAAGGTTACGAGCAGAGAGTTCTTAGGGTGTCTCTGCAGTGAGAGCAGTGGGCCCGGCATGCAAGCCCCATGGACAAGGCACCGGAGGCCCAGCCTGCTAAGGGACAGGTTACAAAATATGCTCAGGCACCATATTTTTCCTCCATCAGCTTAACGGACGGAGCATCATGCCCAGTTTTTAACAACAACTCTCTACATTTTTGGTTATTTCTGCCCTTTAAATTGCCTCTTCCATAGACCAGTGTGAAAATCTAATGTGAAGATCATTTTTAGGAGTAGTAACGAAACACTGAAGCAAAAGTTCGGGCAAACTTTCAATAACCTTAAAACAGAGTGAGTTTTAATCACTCTTTGCAGAAACATGCTGCTGCGCTGCAGAGTAAATCTGACAATTTTCGGGCTAAACCAACTTTCAAACCCAAAGCTACAGGGAAACTAACATAGGGCTTTGCCATGAGAGTTGCAAGTTTAACACTGGGGAGGCTGTTGTGACAGTGAACGGCAAATTAGACATGAATGAGCAGTTTGATTGCTGCAGAAAGAGAGGGAGGCTTTGGGCTGCATATGCAAACGCATCTGTCACCAAAAAGAGAGGCACTAGACTCTGGCTGAGCTATTTTAAAATGGGAGCCAAAAGTTGGGCTCCCAAGGCCATATTAAAATAAGTGGACCGATTTTCAAAACTTCTACAAACGAAGTAGCTCCCCCTGACCTCAAATGAGATTTGTGGGTGCTTAGCGCTTTTGAAAAATAAGGCCACTTATTTAGGTGCTAAAATGGACTTGGGTGTTTAAAGTTAGGCATCCATGTTTTAAAATGAAGGCCTGTTTCCATACGGCTATGGTTAAGGGGTGACTCGATGACAGTCTGTAAGTACCCAATATTTGGGGAAACAAATATTTAATAATGGCCTCTTAGCAGAGAAAGATCTAACATGATCCAATAACTGGAAGTTGAAGCTAGACAAATCCAGACTGGAAATAAGGTGTACATTTTTAATGGTGAGAGTAATTAACCATTAGAACAATTTACCAAGGATCACGGTGGATTCTCCACCACTGACAATGTTTAAATCAAGATTGGGTGTTTTTCTACAAGATCTGCTCTAGGAATTATTGTGGGAAAGTTCTAGGAGATTCTGGGTTCTACAGGGGGTCAGACTCGAGAATCACAATGGTCCCTTCTGGCCTTGGAATCTATGAAAACTGAAAGGTCTTCATAGAAGAACAATAAAAATTATCAGGGGCCTGGAGAAACTGACCTCTGAGGAAAGATTAAAACAGCAAAAAATAGTTTGGCAAGGAAAAGACCAAGTAGGGGCATGATACCAGTCTACAGATATTTGAAGGCTGTGACAATGAAGAAGGGATAAGAACTATTTAGTTTGATGCAAGAGAGATTAATTAGGACTAAGTGGAGGAACCTATGATACAACGTATGCATCAACAAAAACAATCTGACTGTGACCATCCTTATACATTTTACAGTTTTACTTTGGTAACTAGATGCTGTTATTCCAACAGTTTTTATATTTAGCTCAGGAAATACCTAGGGAGCACAGCTCCAAAGGCAGTTTGAAGGATTTGAAGGGTGCCCACTGAACTGGGCTGTGGAAGAGATGGAAATCACTCTGCTTGGGACTTTAAAAATTAAACTAAGTGATATTGCAGACATGTCCTATGGGCACAAAGAATGGGTAAGATAACAGGGCTGTTTCATCTCACACCATCTGTGATTCCAAGCCTCCTAGCCAGAGCTCTCAATAGCCACAGGAGAGAATTCAGAAAGGAGCCTTGACAATGGCATGCTCCAGAGACAGTGAAACTCCTCTTACAGAGCCAAGTCCTTATTCAGGCATTTAGTAACAAATAAAAAACAAGTAAAGCCCTCAGGATCTGACCCACTGTGTCACGTCACCCCCCACCCATATCTCAGCAACCTCCAGTTTACCCTCTACTTTACCCCACACCTCCACAATGACAGCAGAGCCCCAGTCCTGCTTCCCTCACAACAACAACATAACACCCTCTTTGCCCCCTGCACTTGGGATGCCCATCTACTTCTCCTCCATCACGCCCTTCAATCTCCTCATTTAAATACTTCCTTAGACTACTCTCCTGACTGAGCTTCCATTCTGCGAGCGGGACTAATCCCAGCAACAACGTGACTGGTCACTGTAAGCCTCCTCCTCTCTTTCCCCATTTCCCTACTGCTTGTTACACACACACACAGAGGCTGCATCATCACTCGTGAGAGACTGTCAGATCTCCAGAGACCATGTCTTTCTACCTGTGTGAGGTATAGAGCTAACCTCAGGGGATGTAAAATAATGAGCAGTAATAAATACTCATGGCTGACAGGGCCATGATTCAGGAAAGCATATAATCATGAAGTCTGCAGGACTTAAGCACTTTCCTGAATCAGTGCCAGGGAGAAGAATGGTTCACTGGAGTGAGGGAACAGGATGCAGAGAGCCGGAGTCAGGGGTGCACTTCCACTGCATGCTGCAGAGCTGTGCTCCACTTTGGCAGGGAGGGGTCTTTGGAGACAGGCCAGGGAGGTGCAAGGGTAGGTACACTTAAAGTGCCCAAGCACAAAGTGTGCCAAAGAGAGGATCTGCAGCTGGAAGAAGGCTGCACGGTGCTCCCTCCCTCCACTCCTCCCAAATGGGCCAGATTCAAAAGCAATCCTGTGGAATTGTGCCTCCAACGGGTTGCCAAACAAACAATCTACAGCATTAAAAGACTCTACTCTCCATCCCAGAGTAGGACCCACTGTTCTAGGGAATGATACTATCTTCTGACTGACACAGTGTCCATGTCACTGTACCTCATACATACATTTGCAGATATGGGCTATTCCTAGTCAATGGATGCAGACCCTATTAAAGCAGTGGGGGAAACAAACATTCAGTAAATTATGGGGAAGATAACTGAAACCAGTGTCAATTTTAAAATATGGATTTATTTGGACAGAAGGAGAAGGGGTTTGAAGAGTCTGGTGGGCGAGTAGGAAAGAAGGACTGAAGAAGTGTTAGGGCTGCCGGTTGGGTGGCTGGCCTTTTCCTTTTCCGAGGAAGAACGTTCTTATATGCTGTACTCACTGTCTCCACATAGCTACGAACGAATGTACAGATACAAATCCCGTCCTTTCTCCCCCTGCTGCATTGAACATGGGGGCTTTCCAGTACAGAGGGCAGCCACATACCTGCAAATGAAACACACAGATACATGGTAGATGAGAAGGCTGGGATGTTAATACAGTCACAGAAAGGGCTTATTCATTTATGAACTGTATATTCTGTCAACAAACAACCTAATTAGGCTCTCACACCACAATACAAAACCAGTTGGGCCTTACACCTCATCAGGCCAACACAAGAAGTCAACAGGGTCAAGCAGCCTCCACCAAGAATACCCTGCTCCCTGGTCCTCCCTATGTTGTTACATATAGGCAAGAGCATCCCATTTGTCCTGATGGTGCATATAGAGAGATGCAGTCTCCACCACCTAGGACTCATATCCCATATGAAATTTAGATCAGCATCTGCACTGGCTTTTACTTCTGGATGCAATTCCAAGTGCTGGCCTAGGAAAACCAGTGCATTATGATCGCCATGGTGCTTCAGAGAAGCAAACCTGCCAAATTCCTTGAAAAATGCAGCAGTCAATCCAATCATCAAGAAGCCAATGCTTGACCCTGCAGCTCTCCCCAGCCACCATCGTGACTCCAACCTCCTACTCCTGGACAATTTAACTGAGGAAGCAGTCACATACTGGAGCCTGCTGGTCACATCAGCCAACCTCCTAGACACCTTGCAATCTGTGTACAGACCAGAGTACAGCACAGAGACTGCCCTACTGGAACTAAAAAGATGAGCTCCTCATGGCCATAGACACAGAAAAGATCCCCCTGCTCCAGTGTTTAATTTGTAATGAAAGAGGTGCTGGAGCTCAAGCAATTTTTTCACATTAATAACTGATGCAGCAAGCCCAGAGGTGCCGGAGCTGTGACCTGCCAGGCCCGTGACCTGCCAGGCCCGTAACCTGCCAGGCCCAGAGGTGCTGGGGCTCTGAACTGCCAAGCCCAGAGGTGCCAGGGTTCTGACTAGGGTTGCCAACCCTCACAGATTGGGCAGGAGTCTAGCAGAATTGGATTCAATCTCCTGGTGGCTATTGAAAGCAATCCTGGAGATTTTAATAGGCCACTAAACGTCCAGTCGGCAGTGTAGTGGGGCGAAGGCAGGCTCCCTACCTGTTCTGGCTCTGCATGGCTCCCGGAAGCAGCCAGCATGTCCATCTCCTAGGCGCAGGGGCAGGTAGTGGGTCTCTGTATGCTGCCCCCATGCCTGAGCGCCAACTCCACAGCTCCCATCGGCCAGAAACCGTGGCCAATGGGAGCTGTGAGGGCAGTGCCTTCAGGCAGGGGCAGCACACAGAGCTGCATGGCTGCCCCTGAGCCTAGGAGCTGGACATGCCGGCTGCTTTCAGAAGCCGCTGGGGTAAGCGTCGCCTGGCTGGAGCCCACGCCCCAAAGCTGCTCCCACACCCCAATGCCTGAGCCCCCTCCTCCACCCAAACTCCCTCTCAGGGGCCGCACCCCAAACCTCGTCCCACATCCCATCCCCTGCCCCAGCCCTGAGCCCCCTCCCGCATCCTGAATCCCTCTGCGTCAGCCCAGAGCCCCCTCCTGAACCCCAAACTCCTTACCCCCAGCCGGAGTTCTCACTCCCTTCCACACCCCAGCCCCTGCCCCAGCCCTGAGCCCCCTCCTGTATGCCAAACCCCTCAACCCCAGCCCAGAGCCCCCTCCTGTATGCCAAACCCCTCAACCCCAGCCCATAGCCCCCTCCTGTACCCCAAACCCTCACCCCCAGCCGGAGCCCCCTCCTGTACCCCAAACCCCTCACCCCCAGCCGGAGCCCTCACCATCTCTTGCACCCCAACCCTCTGCCCCAGCCAGGTGAAAGTGAGTGAGGGTGGGGGAGAACGAGCAACGGAGAGAAGGGGGATGGAGTGAGTGGGGGCAGGGCCTCAGACAAGGGGTGGGGCAAGGATGTTCAGGTTTGTGCGATTAGAAAGTTGGCAACCCTGCTCTGACCTGCCAAGCCCAGAGGTGCCAGGGCCATAAACTTCCAGGCCTAGAGGTGCCGGGGGCTCTGACCTGCCAGGTCCAGAGGTGCCGGGGACTCTGACCTGCCAGGCCCAGAGGTGCCGGGCTCAGCCCTGGCACAAATTAAGCATTATCCCGCTCATAGTTCTGGCCCTCCCTGCAGCCTTTGACAAGTGCACCACAAGGCCCTGCTAAGATGCCTATGTGACATAGCAGGAGTAGATAGCCCAGCTCTGTTGTAGCTCCAGCCCCTATCATTCCTCTCCAGAGAGTGAGATGGGTAACTGCTCATCCTCTCTGAAGGCCCTTGTGGAATCACACTATCCCCGCTTCTCCTCAAAATCTCCATGAGACCACGGGGGACCACAGGCTCTGCTGACAACAGCATGCCAATAACACTCAACTCTCTCTCTCATTCTCAACTGATGCAACCACCACCAAGAGGTCAGAATACCTACAAGAGATTGGCTCTTGGATAAGGAGCAGCTGGCTCAAGCTGAATCCAGGCACGACCAAAGTGATTCTGGTTGGAAAGGGAAAACGCTAGGAAGCACTAATTGAGATACAAGCCCCACCTTCCACTGAAAGCCTCTCTCACAGCCTCTCTTTTTTTATGTTGAACAAAGTTCTCTCCTTGGCACCCTCCCCTAACTTCTTCCTGTGGTTGTCCCTCTTCCTACCAGAACACCAGCCAGCTGAATAACTACTTTTGGATCTGACCATCCTGATTTCGGTCCACTGTACATGAACCAGGACTAGGTACGCGGTGAGAAAGGACAGAGACTCATGTTGTGCTGTTTTATTTATAAAGGCTGCAAGTTCTATTGCACTTGCTTCAAAACTCTGAATCTAGAGTCGTATCAGTCCTACTGTATTGCAGCAGTGAACCTCGACACAGCTTGACGTCATCAGATAATGTGCTGACCCAGCGATGTCTCAGCGTATCACTGATTGAAGCACTCGTCTCCTCTGCACAGCCGTGCTGCTTTTTCTGCTTTGAGTCTGGCAAGGGCCCAGACAGACACCTTTGCTGCCCTTGCATGACACATAATATGAGTCATTGAACTTTTTTGTCCCACGCTTGATGGTTTCCTGGGCATCTTCTCAGAGGGTGTGTTCTGACAGCTGCTGTCATATTTATTACAAAGCCAGTCTCTACCTTCACAAAATTTTTGCTCATGAAACTAGAATGCCCCTCCTGGATGGAGCGTCACTGTTCCAGCATCAATGAACAATGTACTCTGAATAAATGAGAATTTATGTTATGGTTGCTAGTGCATTAACAGCCTGAGGAGAGTACATGCTTGAAACATGGAAAAATAGGGTAACGTGGCAAATTGTTCCTGAACCAGGGGTTCTGTTCCCCAGATTTAGGCTCTCATTTGCAGACTGTTAGGACTCTAAAGCTGCTGAACTCCTATGTCTGCATTATACAAACTGAGCATCCAAGGATCAGTGCAACATGGGGTTTAGCTGGCCACATCCTTCTTCTGCTAATCATGTGCTAAAAGAGACTGGTTTCAGAGTAGCAGCCGGGTTAGTCTGTATTCGCAAAAAGAAAAGGAGGACTTGTGGCACCTTAGAGACTAACCAATTTATTTGAGCATAAGCTTTCGTGAGCTACAGCTGTTGTGCTAGAGGTGGTGTTACCAGTGTCCCCTACTACAAACCTGCCTGTACCTCTTGGGTATGTACTTGGCATGACGAGCCTATGCCGCTGCTCACCATTGTCCATGCTACCCTGGGTACACTACTATTTTTAGCATGCCAGCTCGATGACAGCTGGTGTAAGTGCATCTACACACGCTGGGAATCACAGCCCTAGCATCAAGTGTAATCATAGCCATAGAGTAGGCCTGCTTCTTGCCATCTCAGGATCACAGTGGCAGAGAGCTGATCTCAAATAAGGCAACTGGTAACGTCTGCAGTTGAAGTACACCAGCACTCCTGCCTAGTGGCACAGACTAGCACCAATGCATCTGCGGACCTGGGTCTGTGATAGGTTTCCAATCAAAACTAACCAACAGCGTGAATTCCTAGTTTCAGATCCTGAATGCTCATAATGAAGCACTCATTAAAAATATAAAGGCTAAAAATTATAGAAGTTTGGTGAATAATTTCAAATTACAAATAAAGTTGAGAAAATCTGAACCTGTTTATGGACAATTAGTGAACAGAAAAACAGGCAAAGGATCAGTTCCTGATCTCACACCAGTCTAATCCTGGTATAAACCCATTTATTCCAACAGTTAGGCTGGATTTGCACCAGCATAAGTGAGGTCAGAATTTAGCTCTATATGCCCTGGACAAATTATTTGCAACCGTGCTGTATGTAACAGTTGTGACTGTGTTCTCTGCTAAACTCCTTTGCATTTCTAAGGGGTCTGCCTGTTGGCCAGGGAAGCTGCCATTTTGTGAGTCAGATTTGACTCAGCGTATATCAGAGGTGACACACTTCATCCTTCTCCCATGGAGACTTTAATTGTGTTCATTCTTGTTTTATTGTTTCCTTAATCTAACATAAGTGATTCAAACTGTAAGTACATTTGCTCATTGTGAACTGAAAAATATAAAACTGCAACTAGAATTGAGCAAATAGTTGATAAATTTAATTAATGTTTCACTGTCTCCCAAACTGTGAGTGACCCAGTGAATGGTTACATTTACCTTGGCAATTTTCCCCATTTCATAAATGTTTGCTTTCTCATCTTCAAACTCTGTAAAGGATGCTTCGATCCTGGCAATGGTCTCCTCATGATTGTTGCAGACACTTGGAAGCCCTTTGGGGAAGTAGAAACGTGGAATGTTTATGGACACAGGGGCATTGATAATGACTTTATTCACAGTCACAAGAGGTCGTGGGCTGATTGCTGACTTCAAAGGGGCTGGGGATGGAGTCCCAGGCTTCTTCTCTTGTTTATTTTGAACCTGAAAAGATAATGCCAGAAATAAATACTTTTCCTACCATATAAAATTTAAAAAAAAAGGGGGGGGGCAGACCCTCCTGTTCCAAATGCACAAGACATTAACGAGCATCAAAAATACTTAGTAATTCAGGTGTGTGTATTACGTGATACAAAAGTCCCATGTTAAAATTATTATTAAGGTTGCAAAGTCAAACATCCAAAAGCTAGGAAATGCAAGATTAAAGCTGTCTGTACAACCTTAGCTCCGTCCATCAGTATATGTGCATTATGATACAAATTTCAATCACATATTACTTTTTCCACAAGACCTCTGCCTCATTCAGTGCACACGATGGTTGGTGTTCAGGGAGTGAAGTCCTGTTCAATATTTCTTTTCATCCTCATCATTCAGTGTGTGGCCTCCATGCCTGGTTAACTGCACAGCAGCCAACTCTTGCACTGAATGAGTTGTTGCACTTTTTTTTTTAATTTCTTCATGGAAATAGAAGCTTATTTCTATGGGGTTCATCACTACAGTTCCTGAGGGCCTGAATTCACCCTCACAACAGCCACAACAGCAGGGCAGTATTATTATCCCCTTTTCCAGATAGAAGAACTGAGGCCCAAAGAGATTAAAGCCAAGATTTGCAAGAGTGCCTCAAAATTCTGGAAGCCTTAGTGACTGGGTGCCCAAAACTGAGATGCCCAAGACCTGATTTTTCAGAGATGATGAGCACTGGCAGCTGCCATGGACTTCATTTGGAATTGTGAGCCGTTAGCACTTTTGAAAATTGTTCTCAAGGAGAGCACCCAGGAGAGAAGGAACACAAAATTAGTAGTCACATCTGAAAAGTCTGGCTTAAGGTCCCAGTTTAGAAGAGTATTTCTTTGTAGGAAAGGCATTTAAGCAGATAGCTAAGGACAAGACTTGAGCAGGTGCTTAAGTGCTTTCCTGAATCTGGGCCTAGTTTATTTGCCTAACACCAAACAGGAAATCTGTGGCAGAACCAGAGATAGAAGCTGGTAGTCCTGTGTCCCAGTCCACAAGAGCATCCTTTCTCTCCCTGTAGACCCCTGCCTCATTCACTATGCAATCTCATCCCATTCACCATTCTGCCTATAATGGATGTACAGTTGCTAGGGAGGCACACTAGGCCATCCCTTTAATGAACCTCTGTAGTCTTTTAGTTCTGTTCACTTTAATATTTTTTGGAGAAAAGTAATGAAAATTATAAGCCTGAGCATATTCTAATTTTAAGTACTTTTGAAATAACTAAATTATGAGGTTGTAAATTTAGAATTTTTTTAAAAACTTTTTTTTTGTAAAAGATATTACATGGGGATCTTTGTTCTAGGGCTTTTTTGAACACTTTAAATGTGAAATAGAAAACAGTCATCAAAACTACACATTGATAAATAATACCTTATTTTTGTTGGAAAAAGACAAAGTTATTAACAATTAACTAGCTTACTCAACTAGTTTACAGTAACACAGCAGAAAAAGAGGGCTGATGAGCCCACCTGTGATGTCAACATTCCCCTGGCACCGAACAGTTTCTTGTCCAGTCTCCTAACTACAGAACCAAAGGGTGGCCATTTTTCCTGGGAGACGCCTGGCTTCAGTTCCATTGTGAACAATGGAAAATAGCAAGACAACTTTACTAGGGACAGTGTTATTGACACATGCAACATGAGAGAAAGTTTCATGGAGGCTAATTGGATAACCATATACTATTTTAAAAACATAAACTTTAAGCTTCCTGTCTATGTTTTTTCAATGTCTTTATTTGAAACATTTGTAAAAGACAAGGAACTTCAAACAAAAAACACTTTGTGTAAATCAGTTAAGGTTGCCAAGAGACAACAATGCCAAAGTCAAAACCACAAAACCCAAGAAATATAGAATAAAGCTGTGTGCACACATCCATTACCTTCTTCCACATTCTCACCCAAAGATATGCTCACAGTCAAATCCTCTAGCAAATCAGCCCTACTGAACAATAGTCACCAAGCTGACACCAAAACAACCTTAACTCTGCCCTCTGAGGAATGCATAAAAAACACAGTGCAAGTCTGTCTCATGGGTAGGATACACAGTAGCCCACAAATCAAAGTTCACACACCCATACTGCTAAAAATATGTAGCCAAAAGAACCCGTGTCATAACCATAGGGGTAGCCTAAATTCCTCCTTACCTGTAAGGGGTTAAGAAGCTCAAGTAACCTGGTTGGCACCTGACCAAAGGAACCAATGGGGACAGAAGATACTTTCAAATCTTGCAGGGGAAGGTTTTGTTTTGGGTTCTTTGTTTCTGTGGTCATTCGCTCTTGGGACTAAGAGGGACCGGACATCAATTCATGTTCTCCAAATCTTCCTGAACAAGTCTCTCATATTTCAAACTTGTAAGTAACAGGCAGGCAAGGCGTATTAGTTTACCTTTGTTTTCTCAACTTGTGAATTTTCCCTTTGCTAGAGGGAGGTTTGTCCCTGTTTTGTTGTAACTTTGAAACTAAGGCTAGAGGGGGTTCCTCTGTGCTCTTTGAATTTTCTGCTACTCTGTAAGGTTAACTACCAGCCTAAATTTACAGAGGTGATTCTTTTACCTTTTTCTCTTTAAATAAAATCCTGATTTTTCCATTGTTCCAAGACCCAGGGGTTTGGGTCTTTGATCATTTTGTAACCAATTGGTTAGGATATTATTCTCAAGCCTCCCCAGGAAAGGGGGTGTATAGGCTTGGGGGAATATTTCGGGGGAATAGGACTCCAAGTGGTCCTTTCCCTGATTGTTTGTTAAATCACGTGGTGGTAGCGATCCCAAGGCAAGAAGGGAGTCTGTGCCCTGGGGAAGTTTTAACCTAACCTTGTAAGAATAAGCTTAGGGGGTCTTTCATGCAGGTCCCCACATCTGTACCCCAGAGTTCAGAGTGGGGAAGGAACCCTGACAACCCATGATGGGAAAAAATACTAGCATCATTATACTATTGTTCACAATTCTAGTATTACACAGACATTTGTTATAAGAGGTGTCAATGTTCCTAAGAAGAAACACCACCAGGCTCAGCTCTCCTTGACATAGGGCCTGTGGGCTCAATCCTTTCCCGACAGCAGGGTTCTAGAATAGGGCAGGTGGCCCTGGGAAGATCGAACTCAATGAGAGGAGGAAGCAGAAGGCCTTTTTTGTATGGCGGAGGGAGATGAAGACAATCCCCTTCCAAGCAGGAACCTTCTGTGTTAATATGCCTCCTTGCCCTCCAGCAACTACTGCTGCCCAAGGGCAGTCACCTCACTTAGAGTTTGGGAACCTCTTCCTTCTGGAAGTCATCCCAGTACCCTGAAGTGATGTAGGCAGGCTCTCTTCCTGTCCTGTCCATCTGCTGCCCTCTTATGGCTCTTCCTCCTCCTCTGCACCCAGGTATCAGAAGGCATGATGGGAGGAAGTCATATTTATTTACTCTTCCGTGGTTTCACTTAAGGTATTTTTTTTAAAGGAGCTGGTAAGTAAATGTTCAAATAGTTTTGGTTACTGTTTGCTAAAATTATTCCAAATATTTCAAAAGAAAAATGTTTATGAAGAAGGAACCTTGTTTAATCTAATTAAATAGAAGCAGAATTTATGGGTGGCTAATGAGGTAGTCATTCGTCTTTGCTGCTTTTGGTATTTTCTAGGAACATGGAGCCTTTTTCCTAACACATTTTAAACACTTTAACTTGCCAGGAAATTATTTTTAAAAAGTGAAAGCAATGCAATTGCTGGAGCCTCTCTGATTGCAATTTTCCATTCAGTTTGCTGGCACACCGTTCTGTCTGTCCCACAGGGTCCTGTAAAGCTAGCCTCTCAGAGATGGTAGGGGGCAGGGGAGGATTTCTCATCTGCTAACTCTCTCTTCACTTTTCCCCCCATAAGCAGAGAGGACTTCTTCCCTCCACAGGATTCCCTCTCATCACAGAGTGGGAGTGTGTGCGTACATGTACACTTGCTAACCACAGCATAGTAACACACAAGCTCTATATGGGACTGGATTAGACCCAAGAGCTCAAAGGCCAGGTTCCTGAGCCTCTCCAATTCTCTTCTCCGCCCTCACAACACAGAAGCAGCAGGAGACCTGCACCAGCTTTCAGTAACTTCCAATTCACTCAGTACCAGTTTTCAAAGGTGAGGCAGCGTGGTTAGTGAATCAGGCCTTAGATCTGGACCCAGGACACCTGGAAAGGGGTTCTGGAACAATTTGTACAGTGGGGGTGCTGAGAGCCGTTTAACCAAACTGTAAACCCTGTATATAATGGAAACCACTTCAAGCCAGGGGGTGTGGCAAAGCAGCCCTACTTCTAGTACTCATCCACCTGGGTTCTACTCCCAGCTCTGCACTGACCTGCTGGGTGACCTCAGGCAAGCCATTCCCCTCCCTGAGTCTCTGGTTCCCCTGATCTGTCCTTCCTATCTGGGAAGAGTTTTTCTGGAAGTACCAGTCTCTTACTATATGTCGATACAGTGCTCAGTGCAATGGGAAATCTCAGCAGGGACCTCTAACATGCTACATTAGTGCAAATAATCATAACTGAAACAGAGGCTGTGACAATCCCAACATTGCCAACTCTTGTGGTTTTATTGTGAGCCTCACAATAACTGATATTTTATGTAAAACATTTAAGTAAGTAGGAAAATAAGTAGATATTTTACTTATTTATTTTAACATGACTCCAGCTCCTGGAGCTGGAGTCATATTACTATATGCAAATTTCAGCTTCCACTGAAAAAAAGAAGTGACATTTCTAGCCCTCATGGCTGTGGAGAAATATAGAAAAACACGATCCATGTGCCCACAATGGCCCAGAAACCAGAAAGGTAAGAAAAAGAACCCAAAGCATATTACTTGTTTTAAAGGGGTCTGACTGTTCTTTTTAACATTTGGGGTTTGTGATACTGCTTTCTATCCAGCCCCAGCCCCCATAACCACAGGACCAAAGATATCACTTCCATCAGGAACAAGATTTCTCTAGGGAGCCGAAACATTCCTGACTCAACCCAGAACCCTCTGGTCCTGGACCATCACAACACAGGGTTGCCCCCTTCTCTTCTCTCCTCTCCCCTACTCTCCATTATAGGCATAGACTCACATCATTCACAAAATTCCTTTACACAGCATGGTGGCACAAGACTTCATCAACTCTGCCCTCCCAGTGGTGAATAAGAAAATTGGCTTAAAAGTAGGGCTGTCAATTAATCAGAGTTAACTCATGTGATTAACTCAAAAAATTAATCATGATTAAAAAAATTATTCACAATTAATTGCAGTTTTAATCACACAGTTAAATAGAATACAAAGTGAAATTTATTAAATATTTTGGATGTTCAACATTTTCAAATATATTAATTTCAATTACAACACAGAATACACAGTAGAGAGTGCTCACTTTATAGCATTTTTATTACAAATATTTGCACTGTAAAAATGGCAAACACGAGAAATATTATTTTTCAATTCACCTCATACAAGAACTGTACGCAATCTCTTTATTGTGAAAGTGCAACTTACAAATGTAGATTTTTTGTTAAATAACTGCACTCAAAAATAAAACAATGTTAAACTTTAGAGCCTACAAGTCCACTCAGTCCTACTTCTTGTTCAGCCAATCGCTAAGACTAACATGTTTGTTTACATTTATGGGAGATAATGCTGCCTGCTTCTTATTTACAACGTCACCAGAAAATGAGAACAGGCGTTCGCATGGCACTTTTGTAGCTGGCATTGCAAGGTATTTACATGCCAGAAATGCTAAACATTAGTATGCCCCTTCACGCTTCAGCCACCATTCCAGAGGACATGCTTCCATGCTAATGATGCTCTTTAAAACAATAATGCATTATTTAAATTTGTGGCTGAACTCCTTGGGGGAGAACTATATATCTCCTGCTCTCTTTTACCCTCATTCTGCCATATATTTCATGTTACAGCAGTCTTGGATGATGACCCAATGCGTGTTGTTCGTTTTAAGAACGCTTTCACTGCAGATTTGACAAAACACAAAGAAGGTACCAATGTGAGATTTCTAAAGATACCTACATCACTCGACCCCAGGTTTAAGAATCTGAAGTTCCTTCCAAAATCTCAGAGGGATGCGGTGTGGAGCATGCTTTCAGAAGTCTTAAAAGAGCAACACTCAGATGCAGAAACTACAGAACCTGAACCATCAAAAAAGAAAATCAACCTGCTGGTGGCATCTCACTCAGATGATGAAAATGAACATGTGTTGGTCCGCACTGCTTTGAATGGTTATCGAGCAGAAGCTGTTATCATCCTTTGGAATGATGGCTGAAGTATGAAGGGACATATGAATCTTAAGTGCATCTGGCACATAAATATCTTGCAATGCCAGCTACAACAATGCCATGCGAATGCCTGTTCTCACTTTCAGGTGATATTGTAAACAAGAAGTGGGTAGCATTATCTCCTGCAAATGTAAACAAACTTGTTTATCTGAGTGATTAGCTGGACAAGAAGTAGGACTGAGTGGACTTGTAGACTAACATTTTACATTGTTTTATTTTTGAATTCAGTAAATTTTTGTACTTCTATATTTGTAAGTTCAACTTTCATGATAAAGAGATTGCACTACAGTACTTGTATTAGATTAATTGAAAAATACTATTTCTTTTGTTTTTTATGGTGCAAAGATTTGTAATAAAAAATAAATATAAAGTGAGCACTGTACACTTTGTATTCTGTGTTGTAACTGAAATCAATAGTTTTTGAAATTTTCTATATTTTCAAATATATTTAAATAAATGGTATTCTATTATTGTTTCACAGCAATTAATTTTTTAATTGCTTGACAGCCTACTTAGAAGTAATGAGATTTAAAAATTATACATGTTGGGTTCTCTTCTTTGCCTTCTGTTTTCTCAGCTTTCGTACACAATCACTTCACCTTTTCAAGCTTCTTCCAAAACCATGAGGGCTAGAAACTGAACCTTTTTTTTTAAAATGAAAGCTGAGATTTTCATGTAATCTACTGTAGTGAGCAGCTGAGACATGTCTCTCGGTGGTGCCTTAGAAATGGCTGAGAGACTCTGGAGTTTGATCAGCCCTGCAGTTTGAAGTCTCAGAGTGGTTAATGGTTCCCTGGTGGTGAGGGGGGGGGCTGACCTGATCTAAGCAGGGAGACTTGATGTAAAAAGTCACTTGCCAGGCAAGCTTGAGAGCCATGAACAGAGGCAGCTAACAGGGAAGTTTCAGAGGGGGTCTGGAGCGGGAGCAAGAGAGGCTTTCCTTTCAGGTTCAGGTCTATGTGCAATTTCAAGGTGACCAGCAATGGAACAGTGGGGGTGACCTGTGATGGATGCGCCATGTTTTCTTTTCTGCCTGAAGCCAGAAAGGACTTCTGTGCATAAAGTACAAGTTTAGTGGCTGTGCTGGAGGGAAAGATTCTTGGATTGGAGAGTCAAGAAGAGACGCTCCTGAGAATCAGAGACACTGAGGTGTTCCTAGACAGCCAGGCTCAGGAAATATTGGAAATACAGGAAATAAACCCCACAGGTTTAAGAAAGAATGGAGCTGACCACCAAAATGTCACAGAGAGAAGAAGTCAGAGAGGAGACCTGGCAGTTTATAACCAGGGGAAAGAGGTCATGGTGACATTCTACACAGCTGGAAACAGAGGAGGATGGACAGGCTGTGGCTGTCAGAGAGAAGTAGTCCAGGAGGAATTTCACACAGCTAGAATTTTCCAATCGATACCAAGTCTTCAACATGGAAATTGTGGAAGACATCTCTCAAGATCCAGCTGGTCCAAGGGAACAGAGAGATGTATGGGACATATATGTAGATCGCAGCTCGGCCCAACCTATATGAAAAACAGGCTTGCCCGTACAGAATTCTCCAACAGTCTAAGGAAGACAAACAATCCTTGTTTGGGATTCAGGACTCAGAAGAATCTAAAACATTTTGCAAAGGACAAGCGGACAACAGGACAGTGTGCTGCCATCCCTATGCCAAGTCAAAAGCCGTCACTCCAAGATTGGATAGGCTTTGGAAATTAACAGGCAAGGATCAACTGGTGATGGTTCATATTGGCACTAATGACACTGCCTTTCAGGCTATCTCCCAGAGAATAGGGAATTTAGAAGCGTGCTAAAAAAGAATGTCCAACCAATCTTCTCTGGGATTCTTCCTGTTATGCAAGCAAAGGAAGACAGAAGGCAGAAGATTCTGGAAGTGAACCTCTGGCTAGGTAAGTGGTTTAGGGTGGAAGGTTTTGGTTTTGTGGAACATTGCTCCACCTTCTAAGCAGTACAGTTTTGATGCTTTCCATGTGAGCAGAATCTCCTTGGGAACTAGGAAGCTAGGGTAGTCAGGAGGGCATTAAACCAATAACAAAGGGGGAAGAATAAAGACAGAATATGTGAGCACTAATTTAGCCCAGAATAAAGATGCTGAAAGCAAAAATTAATCAAGGAACCAAAGGACATGAGGAGAAGAAATTATTTAATTGCCTGTATACCAATGTTAGGTTCCTGGGTAACAAACAAGGAATTGGAATTGCTCATTCATGAGCATAAATTTGACCTCACTGGTATTATTGAAACCTGGTGGGATGATTTGCACAATTGGAATGTTAAAATCTATTGTCATAATCTAGGAAAGATCAAGAGGGCAAAGAGGGAGCGGGAGAGGCTCTCTACATCAAAACTGACATTACCTGTTTCCAAGTGTCTGATAACTCAGAAGAAAATGACCCTGAATGCTTATGGATCAAGGTCCTAACAGATAAAGCATAACATGGGGTATTAGTTGGTGTCTGCTACATACCACCAAACCACACTACGAAACAGGATGAGAGGTTCCTACACACCTATCTACAATGTGTAGGGGAAAAAAGCTGTTTGATCTTACAGGACTTCAATCTGAGTGACACATGCTGAAGGTCTCCTGCTGCTAGTACTAAAACATCCTTGGAATTTCAAAAATTATAGATAATTTCCTAATTGAAAACCAGGGGGATTCCAATATTAGACCTAGTCTTAACAGATAAAGAGGAACTGATCACAGAACTAAAAATGATTGGTAGCTTCGGTAAAAGTGATCATGACTTGATTACATTTATAATGTGCAAACAGAACAAAGTCCAGATCAGTAATACACACACACACACCTGTAGTCTGGGAGCCACCTCCTGAGCACGCCCTTGGGGCCGGAGGTCACTCTGCAGTGGCCTACCTCGGTTTCCCTCTCAGTGAGGTAACAATGAGTTCACTTTAAAAGCCCACAAAGAGAAGCCAAACACACTATTCTACATCAATCTCTCTCTCTCTAGTGGAGACTTCTAGAAAAGTGTTTGAACAACAGTTTACATGCTCTTACTTCAGAGCTTAGGCAAAACTTTAAAAGTCCCAAAACAAAAAGTCTCCAGCAGCAGCTTCTTCTGTAAGGCCTCAGACTTGCTCAGTCTCTCCCAGATGGAGAGCTTTGTAATTCCTTCTTTCTATTTCTTCAAAGTCTCTCTTAGACCTTCCTGCCTAGAAAGCTCTGTAGTCCCCTCTTTCTCCAGGTGGAACTCCCAGCTGCTCTTTAATAGGGGAATCAGATCCCTCTCAGGTGTGTCTACTTAGTAACCAGGGTTAGCTGACTCCAGACCTCTAGGCCCTAAAGGTGGAAGCCACATGGTCACGGTGCTTTGAAAAGGGCCAGTTTCAAAAAGCTGAAAACAACTATGAGCCAAATCAGCTAGCAGGAAGTATATAATCAGAAAAATATGAATGATAATTGGGAATTGTTTAAGAATACCTTACACTAGATACCCAAAAAGCCACAATCCCACAATGGAGGAAGAAAGCCAAACTGGCAGCTATAATTAAAAATTAAATATAAAAAATGGAAGAAAGGGCAAGTTGATAGCAATGAATATAATTCAGAAGCTAGGAATTGTAGAAAATTGATAAGGGAAGACAAGGGACACAAGGAGAAATCTATGGCGAGCAGAGTTAAGGTCAATAAGGAGTTATTTAAGGATATTAGAAACAAAATGAATCCTGACAACGATACTGGTCCATTAAATGGTAGAATTATTAATAACAATGCAGAAAAGGCAGAAGTGTTCAATAAATATTTCTGTTCTATAGTGTGTGTGTACGGAGGAGAATGATATAGTTATATCATATGATAACAAGCTTTCCATTCCACTAGTATCTTAAGAGGTTGTTCAACTGCAGTTACTACAGTTAGATATTTTTTAAGTTAGCAAGTCTGGATAATTTGCATCCAAGAGTTTTAAAAGAGCTGGCTAAGGAGCTTTCTGGACTATTAATGTTGTTTTTTAATAGATCTTGGAACTCTGGGAAAGTTCCAGAAGACTGCAAGAAAGCTAATGTTGTGCCAATATTTGAAAAGCGTAAATGGGATGACATACATAGTTACAGACCTGTCAGTATTGCACAGACCCCTGGCAAGATAATGGAGAGGCTGATACGGAACTCTATTAATACAGAATTAAAGAAGGGTAATATAATTAATGTCAATCAACACGGATTTATGGAAAATATATCCTGTCAAGCTAACTAGATTTCTTTTTTTGATGAGATTTCAAGTTTGGTTGATAAAGGTAACAGTGTAGATGTAATATACTTAAGTCTTCTGTAAGGCATTTGAATTGGTACTGCACAACATTTTGATTAAAAAACCAAAGCAATATTAAATTAACACGGCACATATTAAAAGCTGTCTAACTGATAGGTTTTAAAAGGTAATTGTAAATGAGGAATCATTATCAAGAGGATATGTTTCTAGTGTGATCCCTCATGGATTTGTTCTTGGCACTACACTACACTACTTACCATTTTTATCTATGACCTGGAAGAAAACAAAATCATCATTGATAACGACACAACAATGGGGGAGCGGTAAATAATGAAAAGGATAGGTCATTTACACAGAGTGATCTGGATCACTTGGTAAGCTGAGCACAAGCAAACAATACGCATTTTAATACAGCTAAATGTGTGCATCTAAGAACAAGGAATATAGGCCATACTTACACGATGGAGAACTTTATCCTGGAAAGCAGTAATGCTGAGAGATTTGGAGGTCATAGTGGATAATCAGCTGAACATAAACTCCCAGATCAATGTTGTACCCAAAAGGGTTAATGCGATCATTGGATGTATAAACGGGAATCTCGAGTAGGAGTAGAGGGGATAATTTTACCTCTGCATTTGGAACTGATGCGACCACTGCTGTAATAGTGTGTCCACAATTTAAGAAGGAGGATAAAAATTGGAGAGGGTTCAGAAAAGAGTCAAGAGAATGACTAAAAGATTAGAAAACATGCCTTTTGGTGATAGACTCAAGGAGCTCAATCTATTTATCTTAAAGAGATGGGGTTCAGTCTATATAAGATTACAGTCTACAAGTACATACATGGGGAACAAATATTTGAAAATCGGCTCTTCAATCTAGCAGAGAAAGGAATAACATGATCCAATGGCTGGAGGTTGAAGCTAGACATAGTCACACTGGAAATAAGATGTAAATTTTAAATAGTGAAAGTAATTAACCATTAGAACAATTTACAAAGGATGGTGGGGGATTCTCCACCATGGACAACTTTTAAATCAAGATTGAATGTTTTTCTAAAAGATATGCCATAGGAATTATTTCAGGGAAGTTCTCTGGCCTGTGTTATACAGGAGATCAGACTAGATGATCACAAGGGTCCCTTCTGGCCTTGGGATATATGAGTCTCAATCTTCCTTTATCTCACTGCTGCTGTGGTAGCACGGCATCCTGACTCACTGGTGAAGCCATAGACCAGTTCCCCAGGCCACAGCCCTAGTAACCAGATAACTCATGAAACAAGAGACACCAAGCTAGGTTACTTCACCTCTCACAGGTATCACGACACATAAAAATGCCACATTTTGCATTTGCAACACAAAATTAAATGTGTAATTTGCTAATCAGCCCTCCAAAAATCACTCTTTTTCCTGAAGTCAGAAAGGATCTTAGGACAGAAAAAAATTACATGTAGATCCTTAGATTTTGAGGCCAGAAGGGGTCTCCTGCATACCACAGGCCACACAACTTCACCGAGGTTTCTCTGCATCAAACCCATACATTCGAGTTGAGCAAGAGCATGGTCCTTAGAAAGAGACATATAATCTCAATTTAAATATTTCCCGTGACAGAGAATCCACCACATCCTAGGAAAGTTATTCCCAGTGGTCAATTACCCTGACTATTAAAAATATCAACCTTATTTCGAGGCTGAATTTGTCTAGCTTCAGCTTCCAGCCTTTGGAATCTTGGATTTTGTTCTGGCTTTGTCTGCAAAATTAAAGAGCTTTCTGCTATCAGAATTCTTCTTCCATGTAGGGACATGTAGACCATGACCTAGTCGCCTCTTAGCCATCTCTTGAATAAACTAAGTAGATTGAGTGTCTTTAGTCTCTCACTGTCAGGCTGGTTTTCCAGACCTTGAATCATTTGTAGCTCTTCTCCAAACCCTCTACAATTTTTCAACATCTTTGAAGTGAGGATACCTCAACATCTTTTTTGAAGTGAGGACACCTGGAGTGGACACAGTACCCCAGGAATGATCTCACTAAGGCCATATACAATGGTAAACACCTCCCTGCTTCAACTTGATATTCTCCTGCTCATACATCCAAGGATTGCATTTACTCACTTAACCACCACATTAGACTGGGAGCTGATGTCCAGTTAGTTACCCACCATGACTGCTAAGTCCATTTCAGAGTCATTGTTTTCCAAAATCCAGTCTCACTTTATATAAGCATGACCTAAATGCTGGGTTTCTAGACCTATAACCCTGCATTTAGCTGTTTGAAAATGAATGTCGTTCAAGGCTTACCATGCAATCTAGATTGCTCTGTAGAACTGACTTGTCCTTATCATTTACCACTCCACCAATTTGGGTATCATCTGAAAACTTTACCAGCAATGATTTGGTATTCTTACAGATCACTGATAAAGATATTGAATAGCACTGGGCCTAGAGCAGACCCCTGTGCAGGCCCCCCCACCAAAAAACATCCCCATTAGAGGATGATTCCCCAGTTACATATCAGGCTATGCCCACACTGCTCAGTAATTGACAGAAGGAGCACTACAATCTATAACAAATTATAAATGCAAATTCAAGTGTCATACACACAGCTTAGTGACAAATGGATCTACAAACATGCCAAATGTGAGGAAGATTTTGACACAAAGTGATAATGAAATAAATCTATAATTTGTTACATATAGCTGGAGTGGTCACTTGATGCACCTTTTAGCTAAAGACAGATACTCCAGGAATAAAGGAAAATATAGTTGAAACTGTAAAATACTTCCATAATAACCACTTTTCATAAGTTGTGCTTAAAATAGCAAACCAGATCATAGCTTATTCTACCTCAAGATGCCTAATGGCATTCAGAAGCTAATTGTTTTGAGTAGTTTGTTAAGAACTAGCATAACTGGATGATAATTTGTGCAGATAACTGTGACAAAACAGATGGTGTTGTCACCGCCTATGTAGTAAACATAGGGATGAAGAGAAATTTAGAAGAACAGACTGAATATTTCCATTGGCTTGGACAAAGTGCAAATGGATGGCAGTAACATTATTAATGCTGTCGAGACATTTGGAAGGTACTTCAGGAAACACCACAGAGAAATATTTAAGGACAAACTTACATTACAGGCAGTGAAGAAACAGATGAAGCAAGCACTTGCTCCACTTCATTTTATTATCTATGTTCTCAACCCAAAGCTCCAGGGTAGATGTCTAAGTACAAATAAGGTGCATGCTGCTATGACATGGTCATTGGTTAAATCAACCAACAAAACAGATTTCAGGGACGAAGAAGAATCAGTCCAAACACGTTTGCTGCTGACCCTATCCATAAAGTTGAATCACTGAAGTCCCTGGTGATCCATATAGATGTAGAGTTTATAAAAGGCACAAGACAGCTTTGGAGGTGGCGCAGAGGAGCACCCTCTGCTGATGTGATCCTCCCAAGACAAGCTATGCTGGCTTCAGGGCAGATTTGTGTCAACAGAGCAGCACAAAGCCTCCACAACAGAGCAGTGGTTTGGATCACTGAGCATGGCATGTAAAGCAAAATACTAACCATCCAGGCACTCAGAGCAGCCCGATGGGACACCCACCCACCAATGGTGCTTCTCTTAAAAACAGTGCAACAAAGTTTTCATCCTCTTTATCTATTTCTCCCTATACCTTGTGGTCCTCGTCCTTAAAAAAAAAAAAAAAAAAAAAAAAAAAGCTGTTTCCCCTTGTTTACGAATAAGACATTTTAACTCTAAGCCTGGATGGTCTATTTATAAACCTGTTAGTATCTGGCTGCAAATAACTTTCTGCAAATAGAGAAGCCTAGAGGGAACGCAGTCACATTCCCTGATCCAATAAAAAGACACAAAGTAATACAAAAATAAAAAGAAACCCAAGACTTCAAACCTGGGCCTGTTGGAATGACTTCTGCCTCTTTTTGATCCGAGATGGAAGAACAAAATCACAGCCCCTTGCAAGGAAAGCAAGCTCTCCTCTTAAGTCTGGGTCTCTTCGCAGAGAGGTTTCCTTGATCATCATCTTGTTAAGTTCCTGAGCAACCTTTTCGCTTTCCAGCTGTGGTACAGAGTCTTTGTAGGAGATCACGTCAGCCCCAATGGATCACTTTCTTATTTTTGCTTTTCACAGGCAAGGAGTTGCAACTGATTTCATGTAGAAACATACTAACTCTTCTCTTTCCTCACAGGGAAAGTGTCCTAGCATAGTATCTGAATCCTGAAGCCAAAGCCCCCTGGCACACACTTTTTTCTTCTGACATTTAAACTATCCCTCAGCACTACCAGTATCTCCTGATGCCTTCTTGCAATACTTTATCGAGAAACATGATCTACAACAGAATCTATTCCCCTGCTGGCTACATGACAGAAAATCTGTCCTTGGCTTGTAATAGGCCAGGGGTATTGTGGGAAAGGAGGTACCCACCACCACTACCAAGAGTGCTAAAGTTAGACACACTGCAAAAGTAGCTAAATATATCACCTTCCCCAATAGTTCTTATTTTAAGAGCTTCAAAGCTGAAATGTGATGTGTAAACCTGCATCAGTCAGCCCCTGCTGGGCTAAAAACATATGCTCTAAGCACAGGCCAATGTGGAAATGGTGTTAAGAGGTTTATGATGCCTCTGCCTTGTGAGCTGATGAAGCAGTGGAGCAAGACTAATTCTAATTCAAATTGTAGACTATTATTTTTAGAAAAGCTTAACTTTTATTCCTTATTTGGAAAAAGCAAATCACCTTGTTTCTCGCCATCTAAAAGAAGTATGGTAGGGTGACCTTAGGTAATAAACTCAGGCATTTTGGAGCAGCTATTACAAAAATGGTTTTATAAAGAGACCTTAATGAGTCATCCTTTTTATTTACTTTTTCCACAGCTCTCACTTTGTTGTCTCTGGCATGAGGAGCAGCCACTGTCTAACTATGTTACTTTGAAGAGACTCACACAGATGATTCTGGTTTATGACATCGGGGTGCTGGCTTGATTCTCTGAAAAGTATAATTTATAATAGTACTGATCATGTGCCTGGCAATGGGGACCTACGTCCAATTCCTGCTCCACAGGATGAGCAAACATCAGTTCTCTGGTTTTTCTTTCCTAGCTAATCCACTTCCACAGTCTACCATCCCCATTGGGTTTAGATGGTCCCAGCTACTTTGCCAGGAGCTTACTTTCTGTGTTTGGTAACACACAACAGCTGATACACCTACTTTTATTAGAATCCTGCTTTTGAGAATAATTTTACAAATATCCCTACAATGTCCAGTCATCCACCAAATTAAGGACATATTGGACCACATTCTCTGTGTTGGTCCCTTGCTCTCAGTGGGACCCCTGTAGGGGCTCCAGAAGCTCACAGGGTTTTATCCCGTACAATAATTTAAAAGAAAAATTCTGTAGATGGTTGTGGGATCTCTTGGACTGCAAACAACAAATCTGGAAGTAACTTGTCCCACTTACAGGCTTTGGTGTCACGAATTTGTACAGCATTCTCTTAAGAGTCTTATTCAAACAAATGGCTTAAATGAGCATTCAACGATGACAGACTGATGTTGTATCAGATCCTTGGCTGGTGCACACTGGCGTTACTTTAATGATTTTACCGTAGCCTATGGAAATATGGGAACATACCCCAGCTGAGGATCTGGACCTTAAAATTCTGGAGGGATTGTAGCTGTTTGTAGCTGCTGGGACCTAAAGCTAGTGCCATTATCTGTTAACATTATCTTGGGTATCCACTTAATAGAACACCTGGTGACAAATTGTGCTGCGAAGGAGTACAAAGAAATGGCCTCTGCATATTATGTCGCAGAGTCAACTCTGACCAACATATAACCACACCTGTTGGTGCTCCAGGTACGTCTACACTGCAATTAAAAACCTACAGCTGACCCATGCCAGCTAACTCAGGATCGTGGGGCTCAGATTAAAGGGCTGTTTAACTGCAACGTAGACATTCGGGCTCAGGCTGGAACCTGGGCTCCGGGACCTTGCGTGGCGAGAGGGTCCCAGAGCTCAGGCTGCAGGCCAAGCCCGAATGTCAACACTGCAATTAAACAGCCCCATAGCCCAACCCCCGTGAGCCCAAGTCAGCTAGCATAGGTGCGTGTCTAATTGCAGTGTATTTCTAAAGGTCCTATCACATCAAGCCCAATCCAACTGAATTGAATATCCACTGAATGAAGAGGGAGAAGAGTATGTTTGGGAGCCACCAGCTGGCATACATGGCAGAAACTACAGTATTCTTTGATTTCTTTACAGATCTGTGGCCAGAAAATCCAAGACAATTTTCTCTCCTGGGTCTCCTATACTCCCAAGCAGTCAGACCAGGGTACAGCATGGGCTATGTGTCATATTTCTCTACAAAAGGACTTTAGAATGAGAAAGTTGTATAAGTCCAAACCTTTAGTGTTCATTTAAACTCCTTTACTTCTGCTTATAATTGTAAGGATACGTGCATTGTTTCTGTAAGTCCATAGCAGAAATGGGGCTGGGGAAAGTTCTAGGAAGGCACTCTCCAGAGAAGCACAAAGACAGACAAGAGTTTTAGGAAGAATTCTAATTTCTTTATTTTAATGAATTATAAATATTGTGGTAGCACCTAGATGCCCAGCCAGGACTCAGGGCTCCACATTGCTGTGATTCGTTACCACAGTCACATGGCAGGGTACCAGATGTTGATTTATTTTGAACCAGCAGTGACTGGGTGTATGTTCCTCATCTTTCACTGAAATGTACTGAATGCCCAGAAAGATACCAAAAGACCTCTTGTACCCACAGGTTTAGCAACAGTCTTTAAAAGAAATTCCCCAGACCTGTGTGAAAAATGGGACATAGCTATCCGGAAGCCACTGACTATTTTTTAGAATGGCAGACATTTCCTTTTCATGCCCAGGTGAACAGGTCATAAAAGATCTAAGAGGTTTCTTTTCTTGCTTTGACATTCCAGAAAAATGTAGTTGACAATGGGACCTAGTTTGACAAATCTGAATTCCCAGCTTTGGAGGTATATTAGATGTCAAGCACATTACTTCCAGTACCCAGAAAAGAACTAATAGAACTATGCAGCAGAGAGACCCCTTATTAGCTCTGCTGAGCTACAGGGCAAAGCCCACATCAGTCACTAGAATAAACCCTGCTCATCAAATTTTTCTGAGTGAACAGATCAGAATACATTTCCATCCTTTGATACAACTCTTCACTGTAAGTGGTCCTGCTTAAAGGATGAGTTGAGAGATGCCAAATATAACAGCTCTCTTATTTACCCATCAGAATGCAGACAAACTTTCACTCACACCTAAACCTGGAGGCCCAATCCTGATGGAGGTGGATGAATGAAGCTGTTGTCACTGGATACAGCTGCAACCCAATTCCTACGTGGCTGGGGCTGATCGAACCATTCCATACAGATGAAATGGGCAGCAGCTTAGTTACGCTGGTTCCAAACTCAAGTGAACTGCCACAACACCTTAACAGCACTGGTATTCCCATTAGCAGTCGCAGCCTTAGAGGTTTCAGATGCCAGGTGTTTCGTCCCATTGAGCGTGAGTGTTCTGGGTTATTTCTCTACAATGTATTACATTCTAATTTTCTGAAACTAATTGCATTTTTTTTAATCACCTATGGATTGCTGGGGAGATTTATATATTATTGTAATTACTTGACAAGAGGCTGTTGAAGAGTAGGAGGGTGTCACCCTGGGAGTGGTGACCGAGGTCTCCCCTTTAGCAGTATGTCTTGCATTCGCTGATCATCTTTGAAGTGAACAGGTCTCTGGTCGGGGTCCCTCATTGGGTGAAGATGTCGTGTACTACCAAATCGTGAAATTTCCGTTCATGGTCGATCGCAAAATGTCTGCTGAGCGAGTCCATGATGACATTATGTGTCCTGGGACAATAGGCTGCAGACAAGAGGATCTGGTGATTGATGCACCAATTCCAGAGATTAACCACCTCTGCGCACAGCGCGGCCCATTTCGTTCCTCCCATTTGTTGACATAGAAGACATGTTCGCCAAATGGAGGACCCCGACCAGAGACCTATTTGCTTCACAGGTGTCTGACATGATGAGAACATGAGGGGACCGTGCAAACAGAAGAAAGGATTGGCAAGCCTCTCTCACAACTCAGAGTTCCAGGGTGTTTATGTGCATCCTGAATTCTCAGGGAGTCCATATTCCTTGAGTCATGAGGTTATCCAGGTGGGCTCCCCAGCCCACCAGGGATGCATCAGTGATGATTGTCTTGTCTGGGAGGAGGGAAGAAAGGGAACCCACATACATACACAATGTGGGTCTGTCCAACACTGGAGGGATGACAGTACTTTGGTGGAGACTGTCAGCATGAAGTCTGTGAAATGGCAGTTTGGCAAGTAAATGGACTGGAGCCACGTCGGGAGGCAGCGAAGGCGTGGGGTCACATAGGTACATGAAGCTATGTGGCCAAGGAGGGACAGGCAAGTTGTTCACTATTATGTTATGATGCCGCTCATTGTGTGGAATCTGTTTATGGGCAAGTAAGCTCATGCTATCACCAAACTGGTTGAAGCCCTGATGAAGTCCTGAGACTGTGTGGGGTCAAGGATTGATTATCTGACATTGACACTGATTCTGAGAGAGAAAAGGAGGTTGAGTAACATTGAGGTTGACGTGGGGGCTTATTGTCTGGATCTCATGGCTAGGAGCCATTCATTGAGATATGGAAATACAAGGATGCTGTAACTCCTGACACAGGCTGCTACGACAGAAAATACTTTGGTGAAGACTCTGGGAGCAGCAGCTAACCCAAAAGGGAGGACTCTATCGGAAATGTTGGGAACCCACTGTAAATCTCAGGAAATGTCTGTGGGCAGGATGAATATCGGTGTGAAAGTAAGTGCCCTTCATATTGAGAGCCATAAACTACATGCCTTTCTCTAAGGATGGAATTATGGCTGCCAGCGTGACCGTAAAAAACTTGAGTTTGTGGATAAATGATTGAGGTGCCAGAGACTGAGAACGGATATCCACCAACCTTTCTTCTTGGGATGAGGGTGTTGGTTGAGTAGAATCCTGTTCCCTGATATTCCGGAGGAACACGTTCTATTGCTCCCTGTTATAACAAGAAGTTCACCTCTTGGGTGAGAATACTGTCATGAGAGTGGTCCCTGAAGGGGGGCATGGAGGGGGTTTTGGAGGGGGTACTGTCACAAATTTGATTGTATAGTCATGGTGAATGATGTTTGACATCCATCTGTCCATTGTTATTGCACTCCAAGTGTAGGAAAAGAGTGCTAAATGACCCCCAAAGGGAGTAGGAATCGTGAGGTTGTAGGCATAGTAGTTGGCAACTCTCAGGCTTGCATCAGGAATACCTCACGGCTGGAGGCTGTATCTGTGATGTTGAAGCCTGCGAGGGGGGCACTGGAAAGCGAGACCTCTGTGCCTTTTGACATTTCCTTGGATGCTCAAAAGGTCTCTGTGAATATACTTGATAAGACCTGTAGTGTCAGGGGGATGACTGGAACTGGAATGTTCATTTCAGGGCAGGAGTGTAGATGCCCAATGAGCGAAGAGTGGCCCTGGAATCCTTTAGCGTATGCAGTGATTCATCTGTCCTCTGGTTAAAAAGATGGAATTTGTCGAAAGGGAGGTCTTCAGTAGTGTTCTGTATCTTCCTAGGAAAACCAGAAGAACGGTGCCAAGACTTCCTGTGCATGACTATGGCTGTAGCCATGGCCCTGAAGGAGGTATCGCTGCATCTACTGCAGATTGGAGGGCCGTTCTGACCACAAACTTCCCTTCTTCAATAAGTGCCTGAAAATGAGCACTATTGTGTTGTGGATGGCTATCCGTAAATTCCTCTAATTTACTGTAATTCAGGAAGTCATATTTGTCTAGTAATGCCGGATAATTCACAATCATGAATTGCAGGCTAGATGATGAAAATACTTTACGTCCTAGAAGGTGACTCCAGACCTTCCCCACTTTATCAAACAGTGTAGATCGGGGGTGTTGCTGTTTGACCCATTCTGTCACAGCCTGGACGATTAGGGAATTTGGAGGTGGATGGAAAAAAGAAACTCAAAACCTTTGGCAGGAACATTTCTGCTCTCTTGGGGATATCTGTGTATGTAGCAGGGGTGTGCCACAGTATCCTGGCAGGCTCCAGAATGGCTTTATTAATTAGTAACACAATTCTCGCTGACCCCAAAGTGTGGAGGAATATCCAGCAGCTTATGCTGGCAGTCTTGGATTTCTTCTGAAGAAATTTGGAGTTTCTCACGCAACTTACCATAACAGCTCCTGAAATTGTCTGAAATCATCCTGTGTGGGAGGGGATGCTGTAGTCACCTCCTCAACTGGAGATGAGGAAGGGAATATTGCCAGTTCTAGTGGAACTGCTGGGACCAGGCTAAAAAGTTCTTCCTCCACCACTGGATCTGCTTGCCTACCGGTGGGCACCCTCAAGGGGGAGGCAGGTGATGGTTCCCTCATGGCCCGGGCAGATTCCAAGGGATAATATTGTGTCCAGGTCCCAAATATGGCCAATAAGCTGGATCCGATGGAGGTTGTGGGAGTCCCCACAGAATGGGGTACCAATGGATCTGTGGTGACTGAGGGGTAGATGTCACCAGGGATGTGATGGTCTCCGTGATGGCGCATACGAATGGTATGATAAAGGTGGCTCTTCCAGTTCCAATTCATTGGAAGAGGAGAAGGTGAATTCTGGTTCCAATGGCGGTACCGTCGGAGCTGGTGGAAGAGTGTAGCTTATCCGTGTAGGGGGTGAGGGATCCCATATCAGAGGCCTTGGAGATACGATCTCTCTAGAAGTGGAGGGACCCTATGGAGGGAGTGACTCTGGATCTGGAAGGCAAATACATCCTGAGGCTCAGTCACTGTTCTGGATCACCCTGGTGTGAGAGGCACTCTTTCTTTGCCAGGTACTGGTACCAGCGCTGGGGTCTTTCCTGGTATGGGAGGGTCGCGTGTTTTGTGGGCTCCAACAGACGGTGGTACCAATGTATCAGTGCCTGGAATCACTGGATCCTATTGCTTATGGGTCTTTTTCTCGTGCCTATCAGACTTAGAGTATACGCCGTCCCCTTGGGCCAAGCGGGTAGAAGGAGCATCCATCTTCTTTGATTTGGAGGAAGGCTTAGTCCTGGTGCTTAATTTGTGCCAGGGTTGAGCCTGGCACCTCTAGGTTTGGCAGTTCATAGCCCTGGCACCTCTGGGCCTGCCAACTCAGTTATGAAAGTAAAAAAATTGCTTGAGCCCTGGCACCTAATTGCTTGACCTCTGGCACCTCTTTCATTACAAATTAAACACTCCTTAGTCCCTGCTTATGGGTGTGCTTCCTTACCTCTTGACTAGGCCCCACCATGGGGTCTGTGGGGATGGTACTGCTGGCACCGGAGTCAGATGTGGTAGTGGGAGGCGTGCTCTTCACTGAATCAGGACGATGTATGGGGGAGTTCCCCGGCCTGGGTCCAAGTGAGGTCTCATGGCGAGCTCCATGAGATGCTTCCAGAGGTGAAGTGCCGGTCTTCTAGGGTGCGGTGGTGGAAGGACTGGCAAATACTAGACATGGCCACAATGTGGGCTTCCCCCAGGCAGCAGAGGCAGTATTATTGGTTGTTCCTAACCAAGAAGAATAGCAAGCAGGAGGCTCAGACTTTGAAGCCTGGAGTCCTTCGCGTAGTCCAGTACCCGCAAGTAGGTATGGGGGAGGAGGAGTAAAAACCCCAAAGTCTATCTAAAAACAAGCACTAAAACTATTAACTATCAGAACTAAAATAATAATAAAACTGGTAAATCTACTATAAAACTCATAAGACTATGTACAACTAACTTTTTCAGAAGTGCATCAGAAATGAGGACATTGAAAGTTCTGACCCGGACCACGTGGAGGTGAGGAGAAACTGGAGATGCGGTCAGTCTGCTTTGTCCTTTCTCACCTCAGACGTGAACATGAGATGAGGCAGGGCACATGCGTGGGCCAACAGACACTACTTTCAAATTCTCCAACTCTGGGAGCATGGGGCAAATGCATAACCCTCAGTGAAATACAATAGTGACCATCATTTGAAGAAAAAGCTGGTACTACCTAATTGTTGAGTGCTTGACTTTGCAACCTTAATCATCTTTTAACATTCTGCAATTGTGTAGGTTTTAAAAAAAGCAAACTGAAAAAACAGAAATTCCATCATGAGACATCATATTAACACCCACGTGGGACATCAGCAGAGTTGCAACCATTAGATTTCCCCCCCCCCCCGCCACCCAGAACTAATGGAGTAACTGATAGCAGTAGTAGGTTGTTACCTTCTATGTGGACCAGCATTAGAGAGGCCAAGGACACTTTGCCAGTGGGCTTCATAGATATTTGTAACAGCAGACTCAGGAACCTTGGGTTCCATTTCATGCTCTGGAGGGGAGCATTCTCTAGTGGGCAGAGACTCTTCTGCCCTATCATCTACAACCTCTTCCTCTCCCTGTCCCAGTCCTGTCTCTTCCCCACTTCTAGCTCCTCATCCCAGTCCTATTCTCCTCACTGAGCCAGTTCCACTCTCCACTTCTTGAGTTTCTCATCCCAGTCCCAGTTTTCTTGCCCAGCCATTCCCAGTCTACCCCTCGCACCACAATCTCTATCTCCTGCCCCATTCTCCAGTCAACCCCTGCCTCGACATTCCTCATTTCCACTGGCTCCCAGTTTCAATCTCCCTCTCCAGGCTTCTTAACCAATCTCAGTGCACCCCACTTCTACCATTGGCACTCTGTCCCAGTCTCTTTATCCAGACAATCCCATTTCTCGTCCCCAACTCCAGCTCCTTGTCTGATATCTCCTTTCCCCCTCCCCACCTCCTTACCCTCCTTCACTGGTTCTGTCATCTTGCCTAGCTAGCTAGACCTGTCTCCCTCACAGCTCCTCATCCAATTTCAGTATTCCCCACATCCACACCTGATTTCCCTCCCTGGCTCCCTGTTCCAGTCTTCTTGCCTAGCCAGTTCCAGGATCCCCATGAATTTCCAGTCCCAGTGTCCCTCTGTCCCCCTCCACCAGCCTTCAATCTCAGTCACCCCCACCCAGGCTCCTTGTCCCAATCTATTTCATGCACCCTTCCATTCAGCTCCCCTAGGTCTGCTTCCTGGCCCCTCTCCATTCAATTCAGGCAGCTGCTCCTCCACACTACCTGAGCCCAGCAGGGATGTCACTGAGAGCATAGGAGAGAAAGCCTCCCTGCTCTAAGACCCAGTTCTGGTGTTGGACCCATCCTGGCCTGGAGCAGCAATTACAGGGAAAGTCCTACTTTGCCCCTGTAGCCTGGGGTTGGAGCATATTCTGTGGCGATGGCACATGCACACTCTGGTCACACGTAGAAGCTGTGCTCCGTGAGGATGGAATTTTCAGAGATTTAACTCTTAAAATCAAACAAGTCTCTGCTGAGCGTGTGCAAACTGAGATTTTTCAAAGTTGTATAACTTATCCTAGTGAAAATTCACCAAAATGTGGCTAGCAAAAGGCACATCTCTAACTCAAAGGCCATCCCTTGCCAACTTTCAGGGGCCTACTCCGGAGCATAGGGGCAGGGCCAGCTCTAGGATTTTTAGCCGCCCCCACATTTTTTTCATGCCCCCCCCCTGCCCCCGGCTCTGCCCCAACTCTGCCCCTTCCCAACCCCTTCCCCAAATCCCCGGCCCCGCCTCCTCCCCCAGGCATGCTGCATTTCTCCCCCGCATTGCTTCCTGCAGCTCCCCCACCGCAATCCCCTGCCCTAGCTCACCTCTGCTCCGCCTGCTCCCCTGAACACGCCGCTGCTCCGCTTCTCCCGCCTCCCTCTCAGGCGAGGGAGAGGCAGCACGTTCAGGGGAGGAGGCGGCGGAGTGGAGGGGAGCGCAGGAAGTAACGGGGGAGGGGGGTAGAGGAACCACTTCCCGCCCCAGCTCGCCTCCGCTCCACCACTGCCACCTCCCCCCAGCGTGCTGCTGCTCAGCGTCTCCTCCCTCCCAGGCTTGCCGCGCGAAAAAGCCTGGGAGGGAGGGAGGAGAAGCGGAGCGGTGGCAGTGCACTCAGGGGAGCAGGTGAGGGCAGAGCGGAGGCGAGCTGGGGGCACGTTTCTAGGGGCGGCATGGTCAGTGCCAGAATGCTGCCCCTAGAAATGTGCCGCCCCAAGCACCTGCTTCTTTTGCTGGTGCCTAGAGCCGGCCCTGCATAGGGGCACAAGAACTTTGCAAAGAAAATGTCAGAATTTTTTTAACATTGTAAAATATGTATTTGTCCCTAACCTCATTCTCGGAAACAGCTGAACCATTTGAGCTGAAATTTTCCTAAGACATTCAAGCTAAGGCAGACATCCCGCACAGAACATTTCAGCCAAAACAGTTAACATTTGGCAAAGTTATAAGTCAAATTGAAAACAGGGTTTTATAATGGGAAGTGTTGTGCAGACTTAATAAGACTGAGTGATACCAGCCCTGCCTATAATAAGTATAATGTGCGTTTGTTACATACACAGTGTAAGATTGATGAAGCCCTTAACTGTTCATTTCCTTGTTTTTAAATACTGTAACCTTAACTGTTTTCTTAAACAAGTGGCCAGCTCTTCAGCTGGCATTAACCAGCATAGAATTCAATGAAGCTACACTAGTTCACGCCAGCTGAGGGTCTGGTACAAAGTGATTGGAGTTTTTGGAATTTCTCAGCCCTTGAGGGGTTTTGTTCATTGTTTACATCTTTCAGTTCTGAATTTGTGTAGGTGAGTGAAGGCAGTTTTTAAAGTCTTACAGAAGTGGGGTAGATTGGTTTCCAGACTATTCAATAAAAGGAGGGAGTAGTGCTAAGCAAATGAATAAGGGTTCCTATGGAGTCCAACCTTTGTTCAATGGATATCTGAAAAGATACATATGTTCCGGAGATACTGTTACTAAACTGGCTAGCTGCAAGTGGGCACACCCTGTTTTAACTCAGATTATGGGTAAAAAGCGCTTGGCTCCATAGCCACAACCTAATAAAGTGCTTGGCTCCATAGCCACGGTGCCTCCCAGCCAATTCACTAAACCTTGCGGTGCCAGTCACCCCATCGGAAAGATGTGGTTCTTAGCTTTGCAGTTACCTAGCGCTTTTTCATCTGAAGATCTCAAAGCACTTTAGAGAAGTGAGTAAACATGGTTATCCCCATTTTACAGTTGCCTCACTTAGTACAACAAGGGCTTCCCTGAAATAGTCTCCTTTGTCTTCAGATGAAACCTGGCAATTGTCAGCTAAACAAAATGTTCCAAACCAAAGTCATGCGGGGGAGGGGCTAAAATAGAGCTCTATTACGGAAACTGGGGTTGCAACATTTACTGCCTCCCCATAGTTAGTTAAAATATCACCATGTACGACAGGACAACTCCAAAGCAACAACCACAAAATTGTTGTTTACTGCTCTCGTCATGATGTAGAAACACAGCATCCACGTTTTAGCATTGCGCTTTCTGTTTCTGCAATACCAAGTCCTGACATCTTTTTTTTTCCTGGAGGACTTCAGAAATCTTTGGAAAATAGGAAGGTGACATCCTTGAAGGGTGAAACTAATTCTTCAGCTCTCCCAGGCTCAAATGAGGAGGTGGCATGTTCACCCTGACTGGGAGCGGAGAGAGCAGCGGCTCAGGTTTTAGACTCTGGCAACAGCCGCGTTCCAGCTTTCCAAAGACTGCCACAGTCCCCCATAAAAAGAGGGAAGTCCAGGACACATATTCCTCAGGCTGGAAAAAACAAAACAAAAAACACCAGAAAATTTTCCTTCAAACAAACAAAAAAAAAAGTTGTTGCCATCTCTGTTCACATCAGCAAGGAGCAATAAAGATTTTGTTTGAAATTCATAATTGAAGAGCAACTAGACTCTTTCCACTGCCCTTGCATTGTAAATAAACAAACAAGGGTAAGACCAACATTTATTTCAGAGAGTTTGGGCCCTGACTGATTCTTCTCTCTCTTGCAGGAAGGAGTCTCTCTCCCTTGCTAGTGATACCAGACGAGGTTCTGCTTGTAGCCCGCTACTAGCGGAGCTGCCTGAAGAAATATGAAAAAAAAAAAAAACAGACGGCGGGTCTGAGGTCTAAAAAAGATTTCAGCACTCACAGCCAGAGCCAGAAGAGCTCCCTGCCCCTGTCAGCACCCCAGCAGATAGCTACATGCTATAAAAAAAAAAAAAAAGGCACAGAGCCTTGGGGGTCAATTTGGGTGCAGAGCTTTTCTTAAAAAAAAAAAAAAAAGCTGTTCATAAGCTCCCATTGGCACTACTGGGCACTGCTGGAAACCTGGCCCTTACTTGGGTGCCTAAATGGGAGCCGGACTCTGGAAAGTCTGGCCCTGCCTGTGTATCCTGGGTGCTTTTGAAAATTCAGCCCTAATGCAAAGGCAAGGCCACAAAGCTTGTTCAAGCAACTGAGGCCCCTCCTTCTCTCCCAACTGGTTCCAAGCCATCACCATCTCCTGGGCAGATCCACACTTGGCTTCACAGCACAGCACAGTGAAACTGGCTACCAGTGTGTTGGATTCCCTGCTCCCGAAACCCCACTGCAAAAAATGCCAGACTCCACGCTGGCTCCTCGTGCTTGGAAGAGAGAGTAAAAGAAACTGCCTCTCGCCAGCTTCTGCCCCCTTTTCCAGGGGTGGTGGTGGTGCTGGCTCTCCTGCTCCGGGGGAATGGAGAAAAGCAGGGTAAGGCAGGCCTGTGGGCTTTGAATTGAGGCAAGGGGCACACCAGCACTCAGAACTAGTAAGGGAGGCTACTCTGGCTCATCCAGGCCCAGGGCAAGGTTTTGTAGGTGCTCATTTCTTGTTTCCATGGGTAATCGGTTGAGCAATGAAGTTTCCTTTCCTTACCCCCCGGGTATAAAGGGCCCACTTACAGGACACTGCAAGCAGAACCAACCCCAGAACAACCATCAAGGAGAAAGGCTCTTCCTGCAGCAAGGAAGAGATGATCTCAGATTAAAACTGCGATACATTTTTTTTTTTTTTAAAGGCCACTGTTCAATCCATGTCCACATCGTATTCAGTAAATCAGATATGTCCTTTCACGTTAGTACACACATTCATTCAACACTCACATGTTGTTCATAATTTCCAGTGTCCCTTTCACTCATTATTCAACCATAGGCTTTGATGTCTTACCTTGATCACCTCTGGGGCCTGCTGAATCAATGTGGGAACAGTGTCTTTGGTAGTAGCACCCATACTTCTCTGTACAGCTGGGAAGGACTGTGAGGGAGTGGTTAAGGTTTCCTGAAGAATTTGCATCATTTCCTTCTCTTTGGATAAACTTCCTTTGCCCATGTGGCATTCCACCAGTTCCTGGGCAAAATCCTCGATACTTTCCAGGATACGTAGTAGAAGGGCTTTGTCGTCTTCCTCCATTTTGTGGCCATTGGTTTCCACGGTCTTTGACAAAGGGGAAGTAGAGTTTTTGTCAGGAAATAAACAGACTTTATTTTTGGTTTCAAGAGCTAGCGGTAGGACCTTCGCACCCTCTTGGCCAAAGTCCTTCAGACATCCAGGATCGTTCTCCTTCATGGTGGGCTCCTTCAGCGCGCTCTCCATTTTCTGTGAAAAGTGCTCCAAGTCCAACAGCAGCTTATCTATCTCATCCTGATTGTTTTCCCTTGATTCTCTTTGTTCTCCTGAAGAAGTGCTAGCCCTGGAATCACTCATAAGAGAATCTGAGACTGGTTCTATAAAGGTGATTTTCTCAGAGGTCTGGGCAACAGCTTCAGCATGAACTCTGGCAGGTGCCTCTTTAAGGACTACAGTAAGATCTGGGCTTCCAGTTTTCTGTTGACTGCTCTCTAAACTCTCCCAGCTACCTTTATGTTCTGCCCTCTTTCCCTTGCCTAGTACTATCTCCCCATCTGACTCCTCTTCAATGTATAGCATTTCTATGGAAGACACACAATTGGAAGGGCTTACAGTTAGTAACTGAGGTACAGTAGAGGCATTTTTTACAGTTCTTGAGTTGTTCTGCTGGGTGCCGCTGTGCAAGGAGTCTGAGGTAAAGCCCCCAGTGTTAGTTTGGATAGGTTTTGGCGGGCTAGTTGTGCCAATCTCATGCTGGCCATCTTGCAGTTCTACGGTAAGAGAGGGTCTTGTTATGGCGGATGGCAAATGCACAATATCCTCATACCTAGGAGGTTGCTCATTGCCAAATATTGGGGAAAAGGGAGCCTGCTGCAACCCATGCAAACTCGTAACCAGTTCTGCCAAGTCACCGAGTTCCACGTGACTGGGCTGCTTTAGTTCAATGGGGAGCTTTTTCAGGTAGGAAGAAAACCTAGTCATCAAATTCCTATAGATCATCTCAGAGCTGGCCAGGGCGTCATTATCATTTCCCCCACTGATATCACCTGAAGATTTCTTTTTGATGCAGTGCTTGATGATATCTGTACATTTTTTCAGGTCCTCAGAGCATTTGAGCAGAATGTCCAAACACACTTTAATATCTCCACCAGAAGAGCTGTCCAGCTTGTGCTTTTCCAAAATCTGGGTGATAAAGCTCTCTTCAGAGAAGGCCTGGGTGGAGAGGGAAGCGGCAGTATTCACATTTCCCTCTGAAGAATTGCAGCTCTCCTGCCATTTCTCCCCAGCTGAGGGAGTCTGCAACAAGCCAAAGGGAGGGCAGTTCTCATCATTGTTGAAGTGTCCATAAATCAAATCAAAATCAAGTGACCGTCTGCTGAATGATTCTGACCTCACTTTCCTTCCTTTTCTGTAGGTCACATGGCTGGAAGAGTTTTTGAGCCTTTCAAAGGAGAATTCCTTTATTTTACCACTGGCAAGATTTATAGCTTCCCCGGTGATATCTTTTAGACTGCAGGTGGCTTGCACTGAAGATCCCTTTTTGAGCCTTGGATTACTTGGGAGGATTTGCTGATAGTCTTCATTCCCAGCCAAAGTTAGCCCATTTTCAGGAGTTGGAAGTCTCTGGTCTAGATCTGCACCTCTGACATTAGATGCAGGGACTCGAAGTAGCTCTGCACAAATACTGTGGTGGGCCACTATGCACGCAACTCCTTGCTGGAACACCTGACAGGTTCCAGTGCAGTAATGCACAGTGTGCTGAAAGTGACAGTCTATCACGACACTGCTGTAACAGTTCACAGTAGTGACTACAAGCTGATAGGTTGCTGCCATAGCATGAATTCCCCTTAGCAGCGAGGCTCTGAAATTCACCACAAACTCAGAAGGTCCAATCGCCTCTTCAAACCCAGGCTGGGTTTAATGAAAACATTCCTATTTCAGTCTCATCCCATTAATTAAGAAAATAATTTTTAACTACAGAGAAAACTCTGAACTGTAAAGTCTATAATCCTGGCGAGGTCTGGGGCAGTATCTGCAGTAAAGGTGCAACTGCCACTGCAGCACATATAAGGTTTGACTTATATGTTTGATTAGCAGCACATATAAGGTTTGATTATATAACATTGCTTAAAATTGTACTCCAAGCAGAGATTACTTTGTTGACCACAAAAACAGCATCCATTGCTTCCCTTCTCATAGTCCAGGGCAGGTTCAGTAAGAGACATTACAGAACACATACTAGCTCCCAGAAATGACAAAACAACTGTTTTTTCCCTTATATTTGTTCTCCTTCTTCAGGCCTGGGGTGTTAGAGAGGGATGCTCTGTTACTAATCAGCTGCAACATAACAATGAGGAATCCACAGCAAGCTGGAATAATCTGTTTCTGCCAACTGGTAAGAGAGACACCTGCAATAAAAACAAATACAAGAGTCAATATCATTACTAGAGAGAATATGTAACCTTAACTAATACTGTACCAAACGTAAGACACCAGATCTAATTCCCAGTACATGACCTTGTATTGGGCAATGGCACCATGAGAATCAGTGGGCCAAACATGGTAATGCAGTTGAAATGCCTGCCTATGTTTAAAATAAGGTTGCCCATGCATTTCCATTCTAGAGACTCTTTCTCAGCTCCTTGTAACATTCCAAAATTACTTCCTCAGGGCTGCTCAAGGAGATTGTTTTTTCTTAAAATTTAGCATAAATGTTTTGACCATTTCTGAGAATGAGGATGGGTGTTAGGGTGGGTGAGGAAGACCAGCACTGCACGCTGCCCAGATTGCACACTGTGATCACATAATTAAAGTCAAATATATTCTGAAGACCAGCAGGGGGCTGCAGTAATATGGCTGGCTGAGCTCTGAGGCAAAGTAATCTGCCTCCATTGACCCCTAAACATACTAAACTCCCCCCAGCCCCCAAAATCAGAGCTGCAAAGAATGGATTCTTAAAAAAAAAAAAAGAGTTACTTCTTACTAAGAAGAGTGTTTGTGGTTCACAATCTGGAGAGCCCTTTCAGGCTCTAACTGGGATGCTGGGTCGGGGGCTGCACCACGCAGTTTGGCCCCGCTCCGGCTCCTAAGCGCTCCAGTGGGAGCTGCAGGGGTGGTGCCTGTGGGTGGGGCAGTGTGCAGAGCCGCCTGGACACGCCTCCGCGTAGGAGCTGGAGAAGGGACATTCCACTGATTCCGGGAGCCACTTGAGGTAAGTGCCACTCGGAGCCAGCACCCCCAACCCCCTGCCCCAGCCCTGATCCCCCTCCCACTCTCCAAACCCCTTGATCCCAACCCGGAGCACCCTCCTGTACCCCAAACTCTCATCCCCAGCCCCACCCCACAGCCCACACCCCTAAGCGGAAGCTGCACCCCTTCCCACACCCCTGCCCCAGACCTGATCTCCCTCCTACTGTCCGAAGCCCCCAGTCCCAGCCCAAAGCACCCTCCTACACCCCAAACTCCTGATCCCCAACCCCACCCCAGAGCCCACACCCCCAGCCAGAGACCTCACTCCCTTCTGCACCGCAACCCCAATTTTGTGAGCATTCATGGCCTGCCATACAATTTCTATTCCCTGATGTGGCCCTCAGGCCAAAAAGTTTGCCTACCCCTGGACTAGAGAGTGAGAGATGAAGCTTAAATTGGATGAAAAAAAACAGAGCAAGACAGAACAATCTCAGAATTAATGTGCTGCCTGAAAATGCTGAAGGAGGAAAAACTTTAGTTGTGGAGTTGTTAAATCTGAGCTCTCTGGGAGAGGTAAATGTAGAGAGAGCACACAGGGCACTGTTCCTCCGCCTGGGCATTGAGATGGACCCAGAGATCTCATTCTGAAATTCCATGATTATCAGCAGAAAAATATCACTATGAAAAAAACCATAGAACATTCAGAGCTCATACTCAAAGGCCACTAGCTGCAATTTTTCCACGAACTCTCTGCCCTAACCTTAATAAAGAGAAGAGAGTTGTGAGAAATTACAGCAGCCCTCAGGGGGGGCAGATATCTGCTCCAGATGGGGATTGCCATTTAAACTCTAATTCAGCTTCCAAAATCAGTATTATGTAGTAAGAGACTTAAACTGAGGAAAAAATACACTCCTGTCAGAAATCCAAAGCTCAGCCATACCAGAGGATATTACTCCAGAGGTAGTAACCAAGAATAAGCTTCTGAAAAAATCTTGGCAGACAGTGAAGGAAAAGAAAAAACAAATGACACTAGAGACCGCACTACCAATGACAGAATTGAAGCTGAAAAAGAGAACTCTGATACCTGAGGAATAACCTAAAGATTAACCAGAAGGGACTTCTTGCAGGTCACCAAGAATTAACAGCTGAATAGTAGCTATGTTAATATTATATAGGATGGGGAGGAGCCATTAGGGATTGTGTGTAAATCCTCCCCATGTAACTCAAGTGATCAGACAATAATCTGTCCCGAAGGATGAGGGTTAAAATCCCATAGGCAGACAATGCACCACCTCTGGATTGCAAGAGAAGCAGTGAAAGTGTTCACAGGAAGAGTATGGGGGGTTGGGTTTCAGCAAATCATATTAGTCATTTTTGGACCAAAGGCTCTTAAGGAAACTAAGCAGTCATGTACTAACACAGAAGGTCCTCTCACGGATCAGTAACTGGTTAAAAGATAGGAAACAAAGGGTAGGAATAAATGGTCAATTTGCCCAATGGTGAAAAGTAAACAAAGTATGCAGATGATGCAAAATTACTCAAGATAGTCAAGTCCAAAGGTGACTGCAAAGAGTTACAGGGGGACCTCAAACTACATGACTGGATGACAAAATGGCAGATGAAATTCAACACTGAGGAGCGCAAAGTGATGCACATTGGAAAAAACAGTCCCAACTACACATATCTAATGATGGGTTCTAAATTAACTGTTACCACATAAGAACAATCTTGGAGTCATTCTGGATAATTCTCTGAAAACTTCAACTCAATGCACAGCAGAGGTCAAAAAGGCTAACAGAATGTTACATAAGCATAGCCATGCTGAAACAGACCAATAGCCTGTTATCCTGTCTTCCAACAGTGGCCAGTGCCAGCTTTTTCAGAAGAAATTAATAGAACAGGGCAATTAATGAGTGATCCATCCCCTGTCATACAGGCCCAGCTTCAGGCAGGCTGACTGCGTTGTGTGAAGAAGTACTTCCTTACGTTCATTTACAATCTGCTGCCTATTAATTTCATCGGGTGACCCCTGGTTCTTATATAATTGGAAAGGGTAAAAACACTTCCTTATTCACTTTCTCCACACCATTCATGATTTTATAGATCTCTATCATATCCCTCCTTAGTCATCTCTTTTATAAATTGAACAGTCCCACTCTTTTTACTCTCTCCTCATATGAAAGCTGTCCATATTCCTAATAATTTTTGTTGCCCTTCTCTGTACCTTTTCCAATTCTAATGTACCTTTTCAGAGCTGGCATGACCAGAACTATACGCAGTATTCAAGGTGTGGGTGTACCATGGATTTATATTGTGGCATTATGATATTTTCTGTCATTAGCTATCCCTTTCCTATTAGTTCCCTAACATTGTTTGTTTTTTGACTGGTGCTGTAGGTTGAGTGGATGTTTTCAGAGAACTATCCACAATGACTCCAAGATCTCTTTCTTGAGTGGAAAAAGCTAATTTCATAGAATCATAGAATATCAGGGTTAGAAGGGACCTCAGGAGGTCATCTAGTCCAACCCCCTGCTCAAAGCAGGACCAATCCCCAATTTTTAGGCCAGATCCCTAAATGGCCCCCTCAAGGATTGAGCTCACAACCCTAGGTTTAGCAGGCCAATGCTCAAACCACGGAGCTATCCTTCCCCTGCCTAATTATACTTTTACACTTGACTTGCCAGAATTTATGCTCCTTTCTATTTTCCCCTGCAGGATTTGACTACCATTTTTTAAACGATGCCTTTTTGCTGCTAACCTCCTCTTTTACTCTGATGTTTAGCCATGGTGGCACTTTTTTAGTGCTCTTAATGTTTGTTTCTTTTAATTTGTGGTATATGTTTAGTTTGAGCCTCTATTATGGTGGATTTTTAATAATTTCCATGCAGCTTACAGACTTTTCACCCTTGTAGCTGTTCTTTTTAATTTCCATTTAACTAGCTTCTTCATTTTTGTCTAGTTTTTCTTTTTGAAGTTAAATGCTACTGGGGTGGGTTTCTTTGAACATCCTTGAGGAGGGAAAACGTCAATTTAATTACATTATGGTTGCTGTTACCAAGCGGTTCAGCTGTATTCACCATTTGTAACACATCCGGTGTGCCACTTAGGACTAAATCAAGAATTGCCTCTCCCTTTGTGGGTTCCAGGACTGGCAGCTCCAAGAAGCAGTCATTAATGGTGTCTAGAAATTTCATCTCTGCATCCTGTCCTGAGATGACCCAGTCAATAAGGGGATAGTTGAAATCCCCATTATTACTGCATTTTCTCTTTTTGTAACCTCTCTAATCTCCCTGAGCATTTCACAGTTACTGTCACCATCCTAGTCAGGTAGCGGCAATATATGCCTGCAACTATACTCTTATTATTGAAGCATGGAATTTCTATCCATAGAGATTCTATGGTACAGTCTGATTCATTTAAGATTTTTACTACATTTCACTCTATGCTTTCTTTCACATACAGTGCCACTCCCTCACCAGTGCAATCTACTTTGTCATTCCTATTGCAGACAGGATATTGAGTTAGATGGACCATTGCTCTGACCCACTATGGCAATTCTTATACTGTTATAACTGGTTTATATGCTATGTTGGTGTTTTAGTTTTTTTATTTAAACTAAGGGGAGTTCAGGGGAGGGGAGGGAACAGGGTAGGCAGAGGAGGAATTATTACAAGAAATAGGTAGGGAAGTTCACAAACGGAAACCAAGCTATATTCAGGCACACAACTGTGAATATAACACAATTAGAAACAAGAGAGACATTGGCCACACAAGAGTTCATGCCATCAAACAGCTAAAGAATCACAATAATTTCAAGTTTTTCAATAAGCTAAATAGTTATTCTGAATGGTTTTTCCTTTTAAAGTAATATATTTGAACATCAAAGGACTAAATAATGTCATTATAAGGAACAAAGCTGTGACAGAACTTTAAAACCCTCACTCTCAGATTATTTATTTCAAGAAACTCATTTTCAGGAGAGGCAAATTATGGACATGAAAGGTAATTGGTTTCAGCAGACATTTTTTGCTTCAGCCAAAGAAAAGAAAAGAGGAGTGGTCATAATATTTGCTTAACACATACCTTTTCAGATTAAAGATCAATTTAAGGATAAGGAGGAATGGTTTATTTTACTGAAGGGCACAATTGCTGGGTTATAACAACAATGGACTCAATGTATCATACAACCAAAAGCAAAAAACTTTAAGGGCTTCTTTAAAATACAGCAACGCTTTGAGGAAAGGACAATTATACTTGGAGAAGACTTTAGTTGTATACCAAGTCCTTACTGGGACAGATCAGAATTAAAAACCCAAGGTGGACAGGGAAGCAGGTACAGTATTGACTTCTCTGTGACAACAATTCACTTTCTCAGATTGCTGGACAGAAATGCACCCAGGGGAATTGGATTACACATTTTATTCACCCCCCCATCAGTTAACATACTACAATAGATCTAATATTTGGTAGTAATATTTGATAGCTGAGATGGGTCCAAAAGATCACTTGTTTGGAAAATGAACTGGCTGCTTGTTCAAGACAAAGCAAAGCAATTAAAGAGGACATTGTGAAACACTGGAATGCGTTACCTAGGGAGGTGGTGGAATCTCCTTCCTTAGAAGTTTTTAAGGTCAGACTTGACAAAGCCCTGGCTGGGATGATTTAATTGGGGATTGGTCCTGCTTTGAGCAGGGGGTTGGACTAGATGACCTCCTGAGGTCCCTTCCAACCCTGATATTCTATGATTCAGTACTTTCAAATAAATTATACAGACAATAAACAAAGAGGCAGGTAAAGTGGTATTGAGGGGCCAGCTGATAAGTAGAGGCTCTCAGAAAAAAGAGAGTGCTAAAGAAGACAAAACAGAACTAGAACAGGAGATAAAACGGTTACAAGACATTCATAAAAACTCAAGTTCAAAAGAAGTATATAAACAATTAACTAATATTAGGGGAAAACTGAATATATTGATGACATATCCCAGTGGTTCTCAACCTTTCCAGACTACTGTACTCCATTCAGGAGTCTGATTTATCTTGCGTACCCCAAGTTTCACCTCACTTAAAAACTACTTGCTTACAAAATCAGACATAAAAACACAAAAGTATCAAGCACACTGTTACTGAAAAACTGCTTACTTTCTCATTTTGTCTGTATAAAATTTTAGTTTCATAATTTGACTTCACTAGTGCTTTTTATGTAGCCTGTTGTAAAACTACATAAATATCTAGATGACTTGATATACCCCCGGAAGACCTCTGTGTGTCCCTGGTTGAGTACCACTGACATATGCCCCAGAAAAGGCCCTTAGGTATTCAAAGCAGATATTTTATGAAAAAGGAAATCAATGTGATAAGATGGTGGCTGAAAAGTTCAAGGAGATTCAAGAGCAATGTATTATTCCACCAATTAAAAAACAATCAGCAAAGGACAGTTATATACTTTTGCTCCTTTGTCCTTATTATAAAAACCTCTATACCTCAGCTACTCCAAGCTCTGAAATTATTCAAAAATATCTGGCAGTAGCAGGCTTGTCAAATATAAGCAAAACTGAAAAAGAAACTTTAGATAAAGAAACAACAGAAGAAGAAATCCTAGGGGCAATAGCAAATATGAAAAGTAGTAAAACTCCAGGACCCCGATGGCTTTCCAGCTACTGTGGCTGTTCTCCCTAAAACTGGAAAAGATCTTACCATATGCCGCTCTTATAGACCCATATCACTGCAGACTCGTGACAAAGATTTTAACAAAAATACTAGTATGGATTGCAGTCCATATATTCAGTTTATATAAACTCAGATCAAACTGCATTCCTTAAGACTAGACAAATGTCAGCCAATATTTGGAGAGTACTTGAAATCATCCATAATTCCATATTAAAAAAAAAAAAGATCAATTTTTTTTATCACTTGATGCAGAGAAAGCTTTTGATAGAATAGAGTGAAACTTTTTGTTTCAAGTCCTGTCCCATACAGACATTGACCCAAAGTTCCTTAAATGGACAACTGATCTCTATACCAGTCCAAAAGCAGCTGTGTCATTGAATGGGGTTACATCTCCTCTGTTTGAATTACAAAGCGGGACTAGGCAGGGATGTCCATTGGCTCCTTTACTTTTTGCACTGGCCCTGGAGCTTTTTTGCACAGAGAATGAGGAACAATTAATCCAAAACAGGAATAAGACTTGCAGGAACATATCAGAAAATAGCTTTATATTCAGGTAATGTAACACTCTTTTTATCTAAACCAAATATTTCCCTAAAATTAGTATCTGAAAATATCCATGGCTTTGGGAAAGCATCTGGATTTAAAATAAATTAAGCCAAATCCAAATGCTAGCTATAAATTTGCCAGCCTTTGAGAAGTCATTCCTTCAGAAAACATTTGGGTACAAATGGGTAACAAATCCTACAGCATACCTAGGAATTCCAAACTCAAACAACATAGAAAAGCTGTGTTATTTAAATGCCAAACCATTATTTCAGCAAACATCAAAAGATCTAGAGTGCCAGGGGAAGTATGCAATTTCTTGGTTGGGAAGAATAGCCACAGTCATAATGAACATTTTGCCAAGCATATCTTTCTTGTTTCAAAATCTTCCTGTAATTTTCCCAGATAAAGCTCTAGCAGGAATACAGATGACGATGTTAGAATTTACGATATATGGAATAAGAGAAGACCAAGAGTGAGTGCACATACTTTGTTAAGACCCACTAAACAGGGTGGACTAGCTGTTCCAAATATTTTATGGTTCTATCAAGCCAGCCAGCTCAAAGCAGTAGTGGATTGGGAGTGCTCTAACCCAGCCCAACACTGGGTCTTTACCAGAGAGGTAGCCGTGTTAGTCTGGATCTGTGAAAGTGTCAAGAAGTGTGTATTCACCCACAAAAGCTTATGCTCCAATACATCTGTTAGTCTATAAGGTGCCACAGGATTCTGCCGCTTTCACTGGGTCTTTAGTGAACCGAAAATTGTGGCAGTGTAAACACTGCTAGGCTACCATGGATTAATAAAAAACAATTACACCCTCCAGAAATTTATATATATTCTTTAGCGAAGACTACTCTATGTCTTTGGGATAGTATTAAAAATAAAATAAGTTACTTTCCCCACCAATGACAACTTTTGCAAACAATCCAGACCTCAACCTAAATCATGAACCAGAGAGTTTAAAGAGTGGAAAGCCATGGAATACACATGGCTAGCCAGCTATTCATCAAAGAAACTTTTCTAACTTATTTAGAGATCAAAACTGACTTTAACTGGCCTACTCTTCCTGGTACCAATACTTTCAAATCAGAGATTATGTTTTTCAACTGTCTAGAAAAGCTAACTTTAACAGAAGCAACGGTGTCTGGTTAATTAAGAAACAAAAAAATAACTAGATTTATATCAATCTTTACAGACAACTTTCCTTGGAAAAAAAAGGGCCTATTGGACACTCGAAAAAAGAACCTGGACAGACAAGTTACCCCAACACAGGGTTTGATCTGGACCAAGACCAGCAATTTCAATCTGTAGTACAATAATATAAAGTTTCTTTACACTACGCCTTCAGTGGTACCTCACACCAGTCAGGTTAAAGTATATATCTAGATTGAATGGTGATTAATGTTGGAGAAATTGCGGTGAAAGAGCAAATTTTATGCATATATGAACATATCCAGTCATTAAAGAATACTGGGGTGCAATTTGTAGCCAAATATCACAAAATATTGGAATAATTATTACCAAATGATCCTTTGGTAATAGTCCTAGGGCTTCCTAGTGGAAAAGGTCACTCAATAGGAAATGTATCATTAATCTCGTCTGCTAGTAGCTGCAAGACTCCCGATAGCCTCTCACTAGAAAAAGAAAAATAGTCCAGCTCTAGAAGGATGGTTCAAAAATATGGAAAGTGGTTGTTATGGAAAAATGAAAGCCCCAATCAGCCAAACAGAGGACAAATTGATATTTAGATATTGTTACCATTTATTCAATACTTAGGCAAAGTACATTCACCTACCCCCAAAAAAACCCCAACCCAGCATATCTATCCAATTATTTTGAATATTAATACTTGATAGGCATGCCCGGGTTGTTAAATATGTGCAATCAGCAAATTCACACCATTTAATAAAATTACTAGAAACAACATTGTTGTTTCATAGAATCATAGAATATCAGGGTTGGAAGGGACCTCAGGAGGTCATCTAGTCCAACCCCCTGCTCAACGCAGGACCAATCCCCAATATTTGCCCCAGATCCCAAATGGCCCGCCCCCTCAAGGATTGGACTCACAACCCTGGGTTTAGCAGGCCAATGCTCAAACCACTGAGCTATCTGTCCGCCCCTCCCCCCCCCATGGAAGTTGCCATGGAAGTTTTTAAGGACAGTTCAGACAAACAGCTGTCAGGGATGGTCTATGTATATTCTGTCCTGTTCAGTGTAGGGGGGTGAAACAGATGACCTCTTCAGGTCCCTTCCAGCCCTACACTTCTATGAATGTGTGGTTGGGACACTGTTCATATTCATTCTCAGGACTGTGTAAAACATCACAATGATTACACACTTGAAATCCACATCTCCAAACCACCCACCTTGTAATGTCAGTGTCTGTAACATGTAGGCACCTGTCTGCTGAACATTCCATCCTGCACCTACTAACTGCCAGGCACAGCTGGGGCAGGGCTGCAAAGGAGTCAGATGCAGCTCCCCTGTTCTGGTGCCAATTCTATACCCGTCCTCGGCTGCTATAATCTATGCCATTTGGCAATGGCCCCCAAGTACCCAGGGGCTTGGGAGGGGCACTTAGGGGGATGCTCACAGGTATGGGGTGTGTCATCAGTCACAGCAATGATTTAAGATGCCCTGGGATAAAGATAAGTCATTTTTGAAACCTCAGGGTGCTTTCCACACCAACAGAAACACTCCAAATTACATAGAATGCAATTCCCCAATTCAGCAAAGCTCTGAATGTTAAGCATGGGACTCAGTGCCATTGATGCGTATGTTTCAGTGCTTTGCTGAAGCTGGGCCACAGTGAGCAAAGTCTCCAAAGTCATCTTTTTAAGAATTACGACTTTTTTTCCAGAGGAAAACACATACTTGTATGTCTCCACCAGGTCTAAGTATCCCTGGTCCTTGGGGTTGCATGTCATCGCCAGCACTGATAGAGGTGGGACAGGCTATGCTATATAGGGCCCAAAACTCTTTCCATTCCCAGCACGTGCTGCAAAAAGGAAGTTAGTAGCCAGTTCTCCTCTCCCTCTGTCTCTCTGTGGGACAGACATGCTCCATGCCTGGGATTCTCTCTTGAATAGGGCATTGCAACACCTAACTTTTAAGCAGCTAGAAAATCCCAGGAACAACACTATGATCCACAAAGCCGGGGTTAGGTCCCTGGGCTCCCTATGCAATGAAAGGGGAAAGATAGGAGCCTTAGAATGCAATCCACATTAAAAAAGCCAGCACAACAGGCAGAGAGTCACCTAAGCTAACGAGGTAGGCTCCTAAGTCTGGGTCCTGGAGGGAGGTGCTTCTCTCTGCTTGCAACTCACGACGGGGAACCCTCTCCTGGAGTCAGCTGACTTGGACGCCCAACACATTTCTTGCAGGAACGAGTTAGGTGCCTGCCTCACATCACGCAAAACTGCTAGAGGAGGAGGAAGTGGCAGCACCCACTTTATACCTTTTAGCCCTGTGGTTAGCACACCGGCCTGGGACGTGGGAGACTCAGGTTCAATTCCTCAGGCAGAAGCAGGGGGAGAATTTTAACAGGGGTCTCCTGCACCTCTCGGAAGAGTGCTCTAACCACACAGCTATGGGATAGCTTGATTTGGGGGAGGAGGGGCTCCCTTAGTCTCTCCTGCTGCTTTTGTTCCACTGTGAATAAATACTTAGCTATTGGGCCAGAACAGAGTGAGAGAGAATGGCTCGGCAGTCCAGTGTTTAGGGGACACACCTGGGATGTGGGAGACCCTGGGTCCAGTCCCCTTCCCAAGTAATTATTTAATTATTTCTCCACAGCAGAACAGCTTCAACAGGAGAAACTGAGGGAGCCCCACCTAAGAATATCCCATAGCTCAGTGGTTAGAGCCTTGTCTGAGAGGTGGGAAACTCCTGTTCAAATCCTTCCTACCCCTCAGACAAGGAGGGGGGATTGAACCAGGGTCTCCCACATCCCAGGTGAGTACTCTAATCACTGGCTAAATGTTATAAGGTTGGTACTGGCGCCACCACCAGCTCCTCTAGCAGCCAGATTCTGAAGGGGATCTGATCCAGTAGATGGCTTCTGAGCTCCCAACCAACTTGGTCCCCACCCACGAGTTAGGCAGACGAATGCCTATCTCCCCCAGCTTTGTGAATCACCCTGGGGCTTAGGCAGAGAGAGACACCTAGAGAAACACGTGCATGCCCCATAGCAAAAACAAAGGCACCAAGGGAACTGCTACCCTGACAATCCAGGTGCTGAGTCAGTTCCGGTGCCTCTATGGTTTGGTGGAATTCTGTGGATCGCAGTGGAGCCAAAACTTAGGAGCACATCCTAGGATAGTGACTATTGTTCTTTTTTGATCTGGCTTCTGAGAGTTAACTCTCCTCGTGTGTGTTCCCCCCACTGGTAACACATTCGGTCCCCTTCCAATCTAATTTTAAATGTCCCAAGCAATGCAGCTTTCACCACTGCCCTAGAAATACTAGTCCACAATCTAAGGCAGCTTAGTGTCAACACATTTTTCCTAATATTCAGCCTAAATTTTATCTTTTCAATTTTACCCCTCTTGTCCCAAATTATGGCCTGATACCAACCTAAATAGCTGTTCCCCATCCTCACTGTTTACACCCATCCAATTTAAAAAATTTATTAAAAGCTAATGTTAAAATTATATAATACACAGGTTGAGAAAAGAATGTCTGTACATCTGGGTATAGTGCTTGGATTATCATCAAATACAAAGTTTGTTTTTAAAAGTCATATGGTACATAATCAGCAATAACCCAAATTTAGGTGAATAAATTTAAGAATATAGTTTAGATATTAGCATCCAAGTATTTGGGTACTTCATTCATGAAAAGTTGTACAGAGAGTTGGTTGTGGAAAGCAAAATATATCAATGATTGAAGACTCAGTAATTGAGAATTAGGGTAGGTTGTCCATTTAGAAAATACAATCAATCAGGGAAGTATTTCAGTTTCTTTCCTTACTGCGTTTCTCATCACTACTAAAGGATGATTACATCCATCCTGAGGGCTTGTCTACATTTACAACTCTGCAGCAAAGACACTACCTATGCCCACACGAGAGCTTCTCCCATCAGAGTAGATACTCCACCGCCCCGAGAGGAATTTTCCACACCCCTGTGCGACGTACTTATTCCAACGCTCTTTTTGTTTCAATATAAGCCAGTTCCCCCTAGCCCTGTTTCTTGCTTTTCTCTGAACTCTTTCCAAATTGTCAATATCTTTCTGGTACTAACATGTTCAGGAATCAACACAGTCCAGATACAGATTCATTAGAGCTGATAAGAGGAAGATTATTGCCTCCTGATTCCATGATAGGACGTCTCTGCTCAGGAAGCCCAAAAGCACATTGCCTCCTTTGCTGCCATATCAAAGAATTCCTGACATCTTTTTAATTGTACTAACATGCTGCACCTTGCCAGTTACTAATTCTTACTGTTTACTTATTTTACTGCATCTGAAAATGTGCTAGACTCTTCAAGAATTGTCAAGTAAAGGATTACTTGGGGCTTGCAACCAATGACAAAAATAAGTAACTTTTAAAGTTACTGCAGAAAGTCCTTTCCTCACTGCTGCCACCGCCCACCTCCCCATACCCCTTGGCTTTAACTTGGCTACTTAGTATATGCTACACCAGTGGCTCTCAACTTTTCCAGACTACTGTACCTCTTTCAGGAGTCTGATTTGTCTTGTGTACCCCCAAGTTTCACCTCACTTAAAAACTACTTGCTTACAAAATCAAACATAAAAATGCAAAAGTGTCACAGCACACTGTTACTGAAAAATTGCTTACTTTCTCATCTTTACTATGTAATTATAAAATACATCAATTGGAATAGAAATATTGTACTTACATTTCAGTGTATAGTTTATACTGCTCTATATACATGTCATTGTTCGTATGAAATTTTAGTTTGTACTGACTTTGCTAGTGCTTTTTCTGTAGACTGTTGTAAACCTAGACAAATATCTAGACGAGTTGATGTACCCCATGGAAGACCTCTGCGTACCCCCAGGGGTATGTGTCCCCCTGGTTGAGAACCACTGTGCTACACTACAGCTTGCCTTGTCATGACTACAGTTTTAGAATGTGTTAGACTGAGCTAGCGAACATGATCTAACATCACATTTTAAATCCTAATCAATATGAGGCCTAAAAGGGGAGTCTTTCTATTATCAGATCTGGGAATCTGGTCTCCAACTTAGCTTGAACAGGCTCTTCTTGTGATTAGAGGCTGGTGACTAACACCCACTATATATGAATAGTAATGCTGGAAAGATTGAGCACTCCCAGAAGAAACATACTTATTTCACTCTTTCAAGCCTGAAGTTTTGTTCTAATTGTGCCCCTATCACAACCCACAGTTCAGACGTACTAAGACAGACTTTGGATAATGGCTGCCATGAAATCAACTCCGACCCAGAAGATAAAGAGTTAGTTTCGCAGCATAAAATGTGAATGAATAGGGCTTCTTGTGTGATTACAGAATAAAGCTTTATATCTTTTCTATCTGCAACAAGGCATGAATCACTTTTGAAGGGAAAAAATAGTTGTGGATATTAACGATATAAAAGGTTATTCTATAAAACACACTGGCAGCTCTATTCACATAAAGATTATGCTGGAGGGAAATAACTGAACAATAGCAATCTGTTAGTGTAATGGCTGTCAGTTGAATATTCAATTTACTTGCATCCTGTGCTCCTAAGACGTGTAGGACAGAAGAAGTCTCTAAGGACTTGTCTACACTAAAAAGAATTCTACTCATACTTCCAGCAAGGAGGCAACTGCACCAATGCTAGCAGTGGTGTATTTGCTACAAAGGCAAAGGGAACTTTAAATCACTTGTGTCACACAGTGGTAAAAACACCTGAGCCCTGACTACGCTACAGTATTTTACACATTTCTATTGTAGCTGTGACTTACAAAACAGCACTAAGTGTTAGGCGAGTATCAGATTTTGAAATACTAATAGCTGTATAAAACAATAGGTTTTACAGCAGCCTTGAGCTATCTACAAGGCAGCTGTCTGCAAGGCAATTCCTTCTAAACAAACTGCAGTCAAGAGAGGAGGGAATAATAAATTTTTACGTGAGCACTCTTGCCTGAACGTGTCTGTCTTCAAGACTGAGGAAACGGAGTTTAATGGATGTCAGGGAAGTTCAGAGTTTCTGTAATGTGCATACAGAGGGTTGTCCATGTTGATGCTGGGAATAGCTCTAGGGAAGAGCAAAGAATATGAGAGAGCCTGATGGGTGAGTGGTGACATCTTCAGCAATTTGTGATTCTCTCAGGATATGTCGCAGGTTAGAGTCATTTTCCCAGCCCTAGTAAACAGATTCACACGAGCGGGGCTTCAGCTGGCACACTAGAAATAGCAATATGGATGCTCCAGCTCATGTTTTCAAGCCCACCTGACCCCCTAGGCTACAGAGGTCAAGCTCCAGCCCAAGCCTGAATGACCATACTGCTATTTTTCGAACAGTAGTTCAAGCTCCACTAACGTGAACATGTTTTCACAGGCTGGGAGGCTTGCTCCCAACTACAGTGTAGAAATACTCTAGGCTTTGGCACCTGGAACCTGGTTCGCTCACAGGATAATCTGTTCAAAATTTCATTTTGAATTAGTCTTTGAGTGAGCTATATAGTATGTTTTTTCATGGTGACATCTTTGCAGTAAGGTGCCAAACTCTTCATTCCACTTAGACAAGGAAGGACAGAGGGGAGAGTCATATCTAGCATCCAGCTATTTGTAACACTGACCAACAAAGTTCCGCCTTTCAGAAGAAATAGACTGAATGGAGAAGAGGAGCCCAATCTTCAGCATCTCCTGGGTAATTATATAAAGAACTATTCCAATATTGATTTTTTTTTTGGAAGTGGAGGGGGAAGGGGAGTTTCTGTGTATAATGCTGGCATGCTGATACGAGACTGTACTTAATTGAGTACTCTACTACATCACATGACATGGGGCCAAGGTTACAGGGTGCCATCACATTACAGGATTGTTTCCATTAATTCCAGACCCTTTCTTTTTGGAAAATGACTACATATAAAACATATCAATTAACAGTCAGGACACCATGTACCCTCCAGCAAGCCTGATCCACAGCTGCAGCAAGACCCACTGTTTTGGTGTGTTCTGGTGCAGCACATATGAAATTCTAGACCCGAATCCAGTTCATTAAACCCTAGTATTTTTTAATGAAGAACATATGAAAATATATAACACAGTAAGCTACTATATTCCTTCTGCTATTAATTTTGATAGTAAATGCATTGTATTTATACCACCCCTACATTTTCACAGTGATACAGAATTTTGTACTCAGAAATGCATAGTGTAGAAGTTGTCAGAAAGAAGTTGAAGATTTTGGCATCTGACTAGGGAACAGCTGAGGTTTATAGCACCAGGAAAGTCATGAGAGGTATTTGAAATGTAGAACAGGCTCATTAGTTTGATATTTCTGCAAAAATAATCAGCAATGAAATCATGTTGACTGTCACCACGAGGTTTCAGAGTTAATGAACAGAGGGCAATTCACATCTCAGAGCTATTACTTAAAGTTGGCTGCAGACTCAGGAAAACAACACAGCCTCTTTTTACACTCTCTCCTCCTTTGAAAATACTTGATTTTATGGCGAGGGTGGATTCAGAAACAAATTCTATGGTCACAGAATATACAGGGTCCTATCAACAGTGTCCATCTACAAATGATAACACACAAAAACTGTTTCCTACATAAAAAAAGATCTAGCCACTCTAAAACACAAAACTGCTCTCACACTTTCTAACATAACCAACGTGGGCCCTTCTAGAATTTGGGGAAAACAATAACATCTCATGTTTCAGCAGAATAGGAGATTCTTAGAATGGAAAAGCTCATGTATGGTCTTAAGGAGAGAGGGTTTCTTATAGATCTTGCTACATTTTCTAGAATATAAAAAAAGACAAGACCTAGGAAAACGTTGTCCTGTAAAACTTTCACCATCTTCAATCTCTGGTGTAATAATTTGTGGAATTAATGAAAATGATGGATATTCATCTTCTACTTTTAAATCAGCTGTAGCTCCAAAAATCACCACAGTGCTGTACTACAGTTTGAAATGTAAGAAGGACTTTCCCTTTTATCTAGCTGAAGCCTGCAAAATATAAAGAAACAAACAGGTAACGAAACCATGCACAACTGGAGACACTGAGGATGGAACTCAAGGTACGCTACCTGAGCCACCCAGTGAGATGAGAGGATTGTTAGCATCTTCTAGAATAGATGCCTATAACCACTCTCCGTGTACCACCTCAAGGGGTTTCCAATCACATGGCCACTTCTTCTCAAAGCAGTCACTTCCTTAGGGGCCTGTTTAGTCAATTAGTAGATAAGTCACCTGGTACCTGTGTTTTCTGCTCTGGGTGCTTTTTGCCATCAGTTACTGGTGGGTGGGTTACTTTTATTCAAACAAGAGCACTGACAGGAGCAATCTGAATATCCTCAAACACACAGCCTCCGGAATGTCCTCCTTGGTTTTGCTTAGATGTCCTCTATACCTCCTGTAGCACTGATCTTTGGGTGTGGTTACACTGTATGGCATTTTGTGATGGTTATAGCTGTTACCTTGGCAGTTTGCCAACAATTATTTGGACTCTAACATTTGCTCCAACTTGCAAAGGTAGTAACTGTTAACGTTTATCTTCTGTTCTGAGTTAGAAATGTTTTGTGGCTACTTCACGATTGTCTACCACAAGAAGCTTTTCAGCTGTGGGCAGAAAAGCTTTTCTCTTCTGCTCAAAAAATCTCTGAACAGGTGATCCTAATAAAGCCATGTGAAGTGTATTCCTATATTTTAAGAATGCAGAATATAACTCCCTTAAATCCTACAGCGCTCCCTCCCAGTGCTTTGCTATCTGTCCTGAATTTCATGCTAGCCCCTTTGACTGTGCATAATAGTGAGAACGTGACAGGGTGTGCTTGGCCTTCTGCAGATAGAAAACTACATCACACAACTAATCTCAGTCAGTGCTTTAAAAGCCTTTCTGCTAAGCATTTGTTCCTCTTCAGTCCCATTCAAAGCACATATTTCTCTGTACTTTAGCCTCTGCATCAGCCATTGCCACCATTAGAGGCTCTGCAAGACAATGTATGAAGTCCAACCAAGTCGCACCGTTTGCAGTAGTATAATCAGTATTTGTTTCCGTTGCTTTTACCTTTTTAATGCAATACATTACATGCATTCTTGTTGTAGCACTCTATGTACTACTCAACATTGTATGCATGGGCGTCTCTTGGGTCAATGCACTCACTTTATTTTCCATGCAACAGTCTCACTAACAGTGACTGATTCCTACAGTTTCTCACCTGTCTCACATGTGGAAACTGTGCTTAATGGATACCTTCAGGCTTACCTCAAAAGAAGTGTGTGCTCTCGAAATACATGCCATGGTCCTAGCATAATGTGAATCTCAACCACAGTTGGCACTTGTCCTGGCATCTTTTTTTCATGATGCTCAATGTACTTCCTCTCCCTCTGCCAAATTCAATTTATGGGTACACTTCTTATAGCATGTAAGGTGCCACCAAATGTTGTGTTTAACCAGGTCCTCTGCAGTGGTATTCTCCAAAGATTCAGCTACTAGTTCAGGTATGGGCAAACTACGGCCAGGGGCCGCAAGTGGCCCTCCAGACGTTTTAATCCAGCCCTTAAGCTCTCGCCGGGGAGTGGGGTCAGGGGTTTGCCCTGCTCCGGTGCTCCAGCCAGGGAGCGGGGTCAGGGGCTTGCCCCACTCCGCGTGACTCCCGGAAGCGGTGGCATGTCCCCCCTCCAGCTCCTACACATAGGGGCAGCCAGGGGGCTCTGCATACTGCCTCTTCCCCAAGTGCTACCCCCGCTACTCCCAGCTACTGGCCAATGGGAGCTACGGGGCAACGCTTGCAGACAGGGCAGCATGCAGAGTCGCCTGGCCACGCCTCCGCATAGGAGCCAGAGTGGGAACATGCCACTGCTTCTGGGAGCTGCTTGAGATAAGCGCTGCACGGAGCCTGCACCCCGACTCCCCACTGCACCCCAACCTCCTGCCCCAGCCCTGATTCCCTTCCCACCCTCCAAACCCCTCAGTCCCAGCCTGAAGCACCCTCCTGCACCCCCAACCCCTCATCCCCAGCCCCCACCCCAGAGCTCGCAGCCAGAGCCCTCACCCCCCAGTTGGCACCCCAACCCCCTGCCCCAATCCAGAGCCCCCTCCCACACCCTGAACTCCTCATTTCTGGCCCCACCCCAGAGCCTTCACCCCCAGCCAGAGCCCCCACTCCCTCCCGCACCCCAACCCTCAATTTTGTGAGCATTCATGGCCCATCATACAATTTCCATACCCAGATGTGGCCCTCAGGCCAAAAAGTTTGCCCAACCTCTGTACTAGTTGGTACTTTTTGTCTCCACATTGATGCCTAAAAATGATCAAGACCAATGTAAAAAAAAAAGATTTTGTAATAAATTACTTCGGGATTGTAATTAATTATATTATGTAACGAATGTTGTATAACAATGTGTATAATATTTGCAGATCAATTCCAGTAATTTCTGTCTGGATGCGGATGACTTAGCAAGTGCCTCATTACAACTTTTTTGGCATAATAAACAAAGCTGATAATCAATACCACTGAACTGCTTCTTTTTCTGCCACTGGCAGATCAGCTTGAAACACTCCTTACATTTACAGTAATCTGTAACACTAAAAAAAAAAAAAAAAAAAAAAAAAGTATCATGTAGATACTTACAGACTGTGATCAAGTCACCACTTAACCTTCTCTTTGTTAAGCTAAATAGATTGAGCTCTTTGAGTCTACCCTATAAGGCAGGTTTGCTAATTCTTTAATTATTCTTGTGGCTGAACCCTCTTCAATTTATCAACATCCTTCCTGAATCAGAAGCACCACAACTGGACACACTATTCCAACAGTGCCAAATACAGAGGTAAAATAACCTCTCTATTCCTCCTTGAGATTCTCCTGTTTATGCATCCCAGTATTGCATTAGTGATGGGGTGTCCTTGCCACACTTGCCCTGAAGGGGTTAAGGTAGGGCAGAGGGGCCAATTAACCTATTAGGCAGCAAACTGGGGGGAATCAAGGCTGAGAAAAGAGCCTTAATTAGAAGAAGCTCACCTGTGAAGGAACAGGCAGGGCTTCCATAAAGCCAGGGAGCAGACAGGAGAAGGAGGCTGCAGGGAAGTAGGTTGCAGTCCCTTCCTCAGGGAAGGGTGGTGTGTTGGGGCTACAGAGGCAAGTGGCATACAGTTACTCCCTGGGAGGAGGGAGTTTTGAGGATGGCAAACCGAGAGGAGGAAGGGAGAGCCAGAAGTTTAGGAAAGGGTTCAGGGATACACAGCAAGGTCTGGAATGGAACAGACCTTGATTGCTGACTTGGGTCCCTGAGCCAGAACCTAGAATAGAGGGCGGGCCTGGGTTTCCCAACCATAACACTGCAAAAGGGCATTGGCGGGACCGTGAATAGGGACTGCCTGAGCCTGTTGAAGGGAAGCGACTTTCCAACCCCAGAAAGGGAAACCACCCACTCGCTGACCTGGCCAGCGGACCAAGTCATGAAGAGGACACTGAGGTTTCTGGAGTGAGAGAGGGGCTGCAGGCTGAGAGTGGTGGAGGGTAATCACTGGAAGTGGCATCGGCCTGGCAGAGCTAATCCCCCAAATGGGCAGGAGGAAGTGCCATCCTGCATGGAGTAGAGGCCCCTGTCACAGCATCACACTGGGCGCTCACATTCAGCCAATTCACCACCATTACCCCCACATCTTTTTTCAGTATCACTGTTTTCCAAGATTGAGTCCCCCATCTTGTAACTATGGCCTGCGTTCTTTATTCTTGTGTATATGTTTTCATTTAGCCATATTAAAAACACATATTGTTTGCCTGTGCTCAGTTTTCCAAGTGGTCCAGATCCCTCTGAGTCAGTGACCTGACCTCTTCATAATTTACCACTCCCTCAATTATTGTGTCATCTGCAAACTTCATCAGTGATTATTTTATCTTTTCTTCTAGGTCACTGATAAAAAATGTCATATAGTGTAGGAAGAAGAACCAATCACTGCAGAACCCCACTGTAAATAGACTCGCTTGATGATTACTCCCCATTTACAATTACATTTTGATACCTCTGTTAGCTAGTTTTTAATCCATTTAACATGTGCCACATTAATGTTGTATCATTCTCATTTTTTAATCAAAATGTCATGCAGTACCAAGTCAAATGCCTCACAGAAGTCTAAGTACATTATGTTAACACTATTACCTTTATCAATCAAACTTGTAATCTCATCAAAAACAGAGATCAAGTTAGTTTGACAGGATCAACTTTCAATAAACACATGTTGATTTGCATTACTTATATTATGCTCCTTTAATTCTTTATTTATCAAGTCCTGTATCAATTGCTCCATCATCTTGCCATTAGGACTGATGTCAGGCTGACAGGCTTATAATTTACCCTTTTTAAAAAAATTGACACAACAGTAGCTTTCTTACAGTCTTCTAGAACGTTCCCTGTGCTCTAAGACTTATTCAGAATCAAAGGTCATGGCCCAGCTAGCTACGCAACCAGGTCTTTTAAAACAAACTCTTGGATGCAAGTTATCTGGACCTGCTGATTTTAAAATGTATAACTTTAGTAGCTTCTGTTAAACATCCTCCAGAAACTATATCATGTTTTTTCCCCAAATACAGAACAGAATGCTGCATTGATGTTGATAATTCTATCATTTCTGTCTAGTAATGGACCATAGCTCTCCTCCTCATTGTCCTGAACTCTGTTGGACATAGATGTGTCCTTGTGTCCCTTTGCTTCCCTTATCACTTTTCAATAATTCCTAACTTCTGAATTCTATTATTATTAACTTCTTCTTTCTTCCATTTGTTTTATATATATTATTTTTATAGCTGCTTTTACTTCCCTGCTAAACCATGTCAGTTTTTTAACCAGTCTGGCCTTCTTCCTCAATTGTGACTTTTTGGCAGCTAGTAAAGTGTTCTTGAATGATTCCCAATTATCATTCACATTTATTTGATTAAATTTTTTCTCCCAGCTGATTCTAGCTTTGTGAAACTGGCCCTATCAAAGCTCTGTCAAGAATTCTCCCGGGGTTGGCTGCATCACCTTTTAGTTAGGAAAATATCGTCTATAATATTTAAAAATTCCAAGGATGTTTTTAGTACTGGCAGCAGGAGACCTCCAGTACATGTCACTCAGATTGAAATCCCCCCATGATCATGCAGCTTTTTCCTATACATTATGGATATGTGTATAAGGAGGCAGTCATTCTGTTCCCTAGTGATTGGGTAGTTTGTAGTGGACACTAACTTACACTTGTTCTTCTGTTTTATCTGATAGAACATTGATCCATAAACATTCAAGATCATTTTCTTTGTGTTATCAATGACCTGGAAACAAATAATACCATTTTTGACATAGAGAGCCACCCCCCTCCATTTTTGCCTACTAAGTCCTTTCTAAATAGGTCAGAACCATTGATTTTAACATTCCAATTGTGTGAATCAACCCAGCAAGTTTCAGTAATACCAAATAGATCAAAATTATGCTCATCAGTGAGTAATTCCAATTCCTCGTTTGTGACCCAGGCTCCTAGCATGGGTGTACAGGCAATTAAAGAATTTATCTTCATGTCCTTTGGTTCTTTTGTTCTCAATGTCTCAATTTTGTGCTGAGTGCTCATAACTTCCAAGCTACACAGCCCCAGTCCCTATAGAAAGTGGACCAATGTTCCACAAAATCAACGCCCTCTACCCTGCACCAGTTACCTATCCAGTGGCTCACTTCCAGAATCTTCTGCCTTTCTTTGCTCACAGGACAGGAAGGATCTCAGAGAAGATCACTTGTATTGAGTTCAACTTGCCAAAACATTTGGCTTGCATCCAAGATGGGAAATATTCTTTCTACAGCTGGTCAAAGCCTACAAATGGGTTTTTCACTCCATGGAAAAATTCAACTTTTTGGCAAAAAAATCTAAAACCAATTTTTTTTTTTTTTTGCTAAAACGCAAAACTTTCTATTGGAAATGCTGCTACATTGCCTTATGAAAGTTCTGGTTCAGGCACCTCACGCTCCATTCTCCTCTAAAGACTGGGATCCCTGGCTGTACTACATCTCCCAGGTGGCACCAGAGTTTCCTCAGTTCCTGAGCTCTTGCTGTGCATATTTGGAGACATTGTCAGGCCGGGGAGTCCAGCCAATAGAGCAGATTGGGGGCACAAGGCACCTGAACTGCAACTCCCACGAGGTAGTGTGATGGCACTTCCAAAATCAAAATTTTCAAATTTCATCCAAAAGACTTTCAGTAGTTAGACAAAAATGTTCAGTTTTTGTGTATGTGTGAGGGGTGTCTTTGTTCTCTTATTTCACAAAATGTTGACATTTTCCATAGGAAGCAGTCTTTTTTCATGAAAAATTAATATTTGTCTAAACCAGTCTTCCATAAAAAATAGTTAATAGAAAATCTCCAGTGTCCTCATTCTTTCATTTCAAAGTCTAGATATGACCTCCTCAACTGTTTTCAGTGACTAGTGCTTGCATTTGATTATCTTCTTCAAATCTTTTGGACCTATGTAAATCCTTAACTTACTAGTTTTATTACAGTGACCCAAGTGGTTGGTGTCTGTATTTGCTTACTACAACTATTTCACTCTAAAGCCAAGTGCAACTTTGACATCTTTTCTCAGTGCAAACAAGACCGTGTGGGGAATGTACATTTGGTGGCACACTGAGATCAATATAATGTGATTTTATCATGCATCCCACTCCATTAAACTCTCAACATTTTTAAATCTTGTGTATCTTGTTCTGTAGACAAATTACGTACCCATTTGCTCATCTGCACTTGCAGAATGCTCTACAGGGCTCATTTCTCCTGGCAGTCCATCCAAGCCCCTCTGGCTGTTGTACTCATTGTGGGGTGCTGTGGCTCCAACCAAGGAGTTCCACAGGTTGACTATACATGGTATGAAGAAGTACTTCCTGTTATTCGTTTTAAACCTGCTGCCTATTAATTGCATTAGGTGACCCCAGTTTGTGTGTTATGTGAAGGAGTAAACAACACTTCTCCCTTCACTTTTTCCACCCCATTCATGACTTTATAGACCTCTATCATATTCCCCCTTTGTCAACTCTTTTCCAAACAGAAAAATCCCACTCTTCTTAATCTCTCCTCCTACAGAAGCTGTTCCATAGCCCTAATCATTTTTGTTGCCCTTCTCTGTACCTTTTCCAATTCTAATATATCTTTTTATAGATGGGGTGACCAGAACTGCAAGCACTATTCACGGTATGGGCATACCATGGATTTATATAATGGCATGATATTTTCTGCCTCATTATCTATCCCTTTCCTAATGGTTCCTAACATTCTGTTTGCTTTTTTGACTGCTGGTGCATGCTAAGCAGATGTTTCCAGAGAACTATCCACACTCCAAGATCTCTTTCTTGAGTGTTAAGAGCTAAATTTAGATCCCATTATTTTGTATGTATAGTTGGGATTATGTTTTCCAGAGTGCATTACTTTGCATTTATCAACATTGAATTTCACCTGCCATTTTGTTGCCCAGCCACCCAGTTTTGTGAGATCATTTGTAACTCTTCAGAGTCTCCTTTAGACTTATCTTGAGTAATTTTGTATTGTCTGCAAATTTTCCCACCTGTTTACCCCTGTTTCCAGATCATTTATGAATAAGGCTAAGATTTTGTCACATATCTTTTTAGTAAAAATCACAGACAAGTCATGGGCAATAAAGAAAAATTCATGAAAGCCCATGATTTTTACTAAATATATGCATGACAAAATGGGGAGCTGCAGGGTCCCCACACCACCCCTGGTGGCCTGCCTGGGAGCTGCAGGGCACCTCCACAGGGTCTGGGAGCTCTGGGGCACCCTGGCTGCCCGCGGTGGCTCCAAGCTCCCAGGGGCCCCACTGCCTGTTGCAGCCAGGGATTGCGGGGCCCCACAGCGGCTCGAAGCTCCCAGGGGGGCCCTGGCCAGGAGCTCCTGGGGCCCTCCCTTCCCCACCCACAGTGGGTAGGAGCTCAGAGCCCTGCAGCTCCCAGCCATCACAGGCGATAGCGGGACCCTGCAGTTCCCGCACATGGTGAGCTCAAGTCACAGAGGTCTCTGGATTCCGTAACTTCCGTGACCTCTGTGACAAAATTGTAGCCCTATTTATGAATATGTTGAATAACACTGGTCACAGAACAGGACACCACTACTTACCTCTCTCCACTGTGAAAACTGACTATTCATTCTTACCCTTTGTTTCCTGTCTTTTAACCAGTTACTCAGCCAAGGACCCTCCCTCTTATCCCATGACTGCTTACTTTACTTAAGAGCCTTTGGAAAGGCACCTTGTCAAAGGTTTTTTGAAAGTCCAAGTACACTATAGCCACCGGACCACCCTTCTCCATGTTTGTTGACCCCCCTCAAAGGATTCTAATAGATTGGTGAGGAATGATTACCGTTTACAAAAACCATGTTGACTCTTCTCCAACAAATCACATTCATTTGTGTCTGATAATTCTGTTCTTTACTATAGTTTCAACCAATTTGCCTGGTACTGAAGTTAGGCTTAGCTGCCTGTGATTGCCGGGATCACCTCTGGAGCCTTTTTTAAAAATTGGTGTCACATTAGCTATCCTGTCTGCCCCTGCTCTCCAACTCCCAGATGCTCTGAATCTTAATTCCTGCTCCCAAACCCTATTTTGCCTCCTTCCTGACTTTAAACCTGCAGAATATGCTAAATAACTCAGTGCCTGCAGTAGGCTGCTGGTTAATGCTGACCACGTGGACTTCAGAATGTCTGCTAGGAGGCAAAGGGGAAGGGTGGAGCCTGGGCAAATAGAAAAGAGCTGGCATGCAGGGTTAGGTAGGTAGGAACCATGCTGAGTTTGTAAGTTCCAGAAAGTTCCCTGCTCCCTAGAACCCAGTGTGATCTAGAACTCCCTGTTCCCTAGCTTCCCCAGCCCTTGAGAGTTTAAGAGTGCCATAGGGTATCTTTCACTCTGTCTCCCAACACATACCAAAGATTTCAATTACATTAAAAAAAAAAAAACTAATGAAGTTACCAAGCAAAAATAAACTTTTTTATCCTGAGTTAAGGCTGCACACATAGAACAGTAGGAGGTGAAAAAATGTACAAGAACTTTTTAAACAGAGAAACCATCATTAGAAACTCAGGAATTTCAGTAATAAGATAAGAATTGTTTAAAAATTTTAATAGTTTAATACTTTTTGTTTGTTTGTGAATATGTTTATTATAAGATATTTAAAATAGTTTCTTTAAATCTTAAGTTAAGTTGATTTGTGCAACTGGGAACTTTACCTTCATCTTTTCCTGGGAATATATAAAATCATTAAGATTAGTCATTTATAATTGCACAAAAGCAACAAATTTAGAGTACCTGGGGTGCCTTATAAAAACATGCAACAAACAAAGCTACAAACAACTGAAAAGTGGACTGCTCCAAGTAAAATACACCCTCACTGGATACTCCTTTTCCTTCATTTAGTGTTAACTTAAACAACAAAACATAAAGCTCAATCTTAAGCAAAGAAAAGCTTTTTTCTTTTTTTCTTTTTTTTTTTTAGCTTGTTCCTAGATCCCCCTACCTCAGAGAGAGGCTCCAATCCCCTTATTTCTTCAGCTAAATCCAACAGAATAATAGCTCTTATGCAGGGTTATGGGCACCTGGCAAAAGAGTGACTCAGAAGAAAATAATCCACCACCCTATTGCAAAGGGTTATAACGATACGGCTTCGGTGATCTCAGCTACAGCTATCTCAACAAGTATAATAAAACTAAACACTCATTCTTAGAGATGATGGTTTGAGGCACATTGGAAAGCTTGTATTGCCACTAGGTCTGCTCTATCTGTTGTATGGCTAAATAGAAGGGGACAAATTCATTGTTGCACTATGCCCCCATGTGCTAATGAGGCTGACACAAAGGAGTCATAGGCCCAGAGTAAACTCTCCCTCAGGGAATATCCCCAAGCACAAAGGGCCCTTGCATAGCCTCTGCAAGACCCAAAGTGCTCACAGTGACCCATAGGAGGCCATTGTAGCAGAAGCACAAGTTAGGGCATGTCTCAGGTTAGGCATAACCTGGAGGAGTCATGTTAAACAACATGGTGTTAAAACATGACTTTACAGCCAGTGTAGATTGGGACAAGTACTGTTTAATAGCATGTCAGATGATCATGGGTAAACCCTGGTTATAGTAGGTTTACCCACAATTAGCTGACACAATGTTAAACACAACCAGTCTATGTCTACACTTACTGCAAAGACACATTTAGAACCATATCAGTTAATACAGCTCCTCAAGGTCATGTCCTAACACTTCCTAATTTTCTATTGAAGGCAAGCACCATGTGAACTCCAATACATAAGGTCTGTTAGTACCAGAATACCTGAAATGTGCTCTGTAGAGCCAGCCTTTGGGCCTCACTTATGTGGGACACTTAGCATGATAAAGGAGAATCTTAACCTTATGGGTCTTTTTAAAAGTAGGTTTCTAGCTGATTGCCTTGTGGCACTAGCCTTGAAAATATAAACCAATTAAAAGTGACTGTAGGAATGTATGGAAGAAGCAGCTGGACTCCACTTCTGCAGTAGGAGGCTGAAGAGAACCCAAAAATCACACAAACTTTTTATGGAAAATGAGGATGTTAAGTTTAGAGAGTATCCCAAAGAACTTTCTCACTAACCCTCCCCCAGCAGTTTTGCTCTTCCATATGCATAGTGACAGGACAGTGGTGGAAATATTAAGTGAAGGCAGGTAGGAAATGATCTGTAGGTCCACCCAAAGCTAGATGTGATGCTCCATACTTGAGGAGTCATCTTCTCTGATACATAATTAACAAGTGACATGAGGATGAGAATTCATTCTTACTAGTCATGCCTTCCATGAGTTCATTCATCTTTTTTGCTAGTTGTATCTTGTCCTCTGAAGAGTTGCAGCTGTTGAAATGTAATAAATTATTCCAAAAGGTGCAGCATGTTCTAGTGCTCAGAAAAGTCTGGCATTTTTACAACTTGTGATTTTGGCTGAACCACACTGGAATCTCACTGGGCAAATATGATCCATGCAAAAGATTTTTCCAGCTCTCCTTTAAAAAGCCCCATGTATTTATCTTATGCTTTTTTTCTACTGAACATACTTACTTGATCATAAACTACTGAGAACTAGAAATGATGAGGACCTGAGAGAGAAAACATGGACCTGAAAAACTGAGGTGATCCTAACGTTTCATTGAACAGTGCTCACTGAATTAGCAGCTATTCAATATTTTGTTTTAGCCTCATTGTTAAAATTGGCTCCAGGCCTTACTTCCATTATTCAAACCCTGCCCTGAAGACAGAATTAATAATTTCCTCATGGGCCTTTCTACTGCACTCATCACTTGAGTATCTGAGAGCTTCACAAACATTAATGAATTTATTTTCACAACACTGCTGTGAGGTGAGGGGGTATTATTATCACCATTGAGCAGATGGGGAACTGAGCCACAGAGAGATTAAGGTCAAAAGTATCCACTGATTTTGGTTGCCCAATCTGAGACACCTAGGACTTGATTTTTCAGAGTACTCGACGTTGTGTAGTACTTTATATGTCCAGAGCACAGCTCCCATTGACTTCAGTTGCAGTGTGAGTGCTCAGCACTTCTGCAAATCAGACCTCAAGGCCTGTGAATCTGTGTAGCTCGAGAGCATGTCTCTCTCCCACACAGAGGTTGGTCTAATAAAAGATATTACCTCACCCACCTTCTCTCTTTAAGCAGCTGAGGAACACAGTTAGTGACTGCCTATGAAAAGTCTGGTTAAAGTGACTTGACTAGCATCTCATAGGAACTCTGTGGCAGAGGCAGGGATAGAATCTAGTTCTACAGAGCAGCATTCAACTGTTTTAACAGTGAGACCACCCCTTCTCTTCTGGCAATTCCCTGTCTCCACACCTTCCAACTTCTGCAACAAATGAGATGTGGAGCATACAGACAAAAGCCTCATTCATTACCCAACCACAATTCATCCCCAGAGCAAGTCCATCCTGTGCACTAAATCAGGGGTTCTGTGGGAAAAGTAGTATATGATCATGTAATTAAATACTGTATCATAATCCATACACACAAGAGGGCTGAATTAAAGGTTCCACAGACAATCTTAATTCTGGCATTTCCTAACGTTGAGTGCTTGATTTGTAACTTTAATGTTCTTTTAACGCAGTTTTGTGTGTGTAATTTCCTAGGTATTTTTTAAAGCAAGTTAAATAAACCAAAATTTCACCATGTGAAACCATACTGACATCCACATTATTCATCAGCTAGGTTGGAACATTTAGATCCACCACATAGACTTCTGCCGCTGGAGCTAATAGAGTAACTGAAAGCAGTAGTAAGTTGTCTTCTAGGCCAGGGGTTCTCAACCTTTTTCTTTCTGAGCACCCCCCACTGTCCCCAACGTGCTATAAAAACTCCACAGCCCAGCTGTGACAACAACTGTTTTTCTGCATATAAAAGCAAGCACCAGCTTTAGGGGGTAGCAAGGAGGGCAATTGCCTGGAGCCACACACCACAGGGGGCACCACGAAGCTAAGTTGCTCAGGCTTCGGCTTCAACCCCGGGTAGTGGGGCTCAGGGCCCCAGGCTGCAGTCCCATGCGGCAGGACTTCGGCTTTCTGCCTGGGGCCTAGCAAGTCTAACGCCAGCCATGCTTGGTGGACTCCCCGATACCTGCTTGTGGCCCTCAAAACAGCCCCAGACTCCTGGTTGAGAACCACTGCTCTAAATGGACAAAAAGAAAAAGGAGATGAGACACCCACTTTGCAAATTGGTTTCATAGGTATTTGCCAACAGCAGAGAAATGTTGAAACTCAAGAATCTTGGATTCCAATTAGGCTCTGGAGGGGAGTGTTCTCCAGTGGGCAGACTCTTCTGCCTCAGTTTTCTTCAGCTTCTCCCAGTCCTGTCTCTTACTACCACTTCCTGTGTTCCTCATCCCAGTCATCTCTCCAACCTAATGGCTCTTTGTCTCTGTCTCAGGGCATTTCTACTCTGCACATTTACTTATAGCAGCATAATACATACATAAGAACATCAGAATGGCCATACTGGGTCAGACCAATTATCTACCTAGCCCAGTATCTTGTCTTGCAACAGTGGCCAGTGCCAGGTGCTTCAAAGGGAATGAACAGAACAGGGCAATTATTGAGTGATCCATCCAGTCATCTAGTTCCAGCTTCGGGAAGTCAAAAGTTTAGGGACACCAAGAGCACGGACTAGCATCCTTGACCACCTTGGTTAATAGCCATTGATGGACCTATCCTCCATTAACTTATCTAGTTCTTTTTTGAACTGAGTTATACTTTTGGCCTTCACAACATCCCCTGGCAAAAAGTTCCACAGGTTGACTATGCGTCACGTGAAAAAATACTTCCTTATGTTTGTTTAAAACCATTAATTTCATCAGGTGACCCCTAGTTCTTGTGTTATGTGAAGGTGTAAATAATTCTTCCCTACTCACTTTCTCCACATCATTCATGATTTTATAGACCTCCATCTTGTCATCTCTTCTCTAAGCTGAACAGACACCATCTTTTTACTCTCTCCTCATATGGAAGCTGTTCCATATGCCTAATCATTTTTGTTGTCCTTCGCTGTTCCTTTTTCCAACTCTAATATATATATTTTGTGATGGGGTGGCCAGAACTGCATACATTGTTCAAGGTGTAGGTGTACCATGGATTAATATAGTGGCATTATGATCTTTTCTGTCTTATATATCCCCTTCCTAATGGTTCCTAACATTGTTAGCTTTTTTTCAAAGCTGCTGTACATTGAACAGATGTTTTCAAAGAACTATCCACAATGATTCCAAGATCTCTTTCTTGAATGGTAACAGCTAATTTAGACCCCATTTGTTTTTATGTATAGTTGGGATGTTTTCCCATGTGCATTACACTGCACTTATCAACATTGAGTTTCATCTGCCATTTTGTTGCCATTCACCCAATTTAGTGAGATCTCTTTGTAACTCTTCACAGACAGCTTTGGACTTACCTACCTTGAGTAATTTTGTATCATCTGCAAATTTTGCTACCTCATTGTTTACCCCTTTTTCCAAATAATTTATGAACAACACAGGTCTCAGTACAGGTCCTGAGAGGGTGGGGGGAGGGGGTTGAGCCCTCTATTTACCTCTCTCCATTTTGAAAACTGACTATTTATTCCTACCCTTTGTTTCCTATTTTCTAGTCAGTCACTGATCCATGAGAGGACCTTCCCTCTTATCCCAGGACTGCTTATTTTGCTTAAGAGCCTTTGGTGGGGTCTAGGTGAAAGGCTTTCTGAAAGCCCAGATCCACTGGATCACCCTTGTCCACATGTTTGTTGACCCCCTCAAAGAATTCTAATAGATTGGTGAGGCATGATTTCCCTTTACAAAAAACATGTTGACTCTTCCTCAAGATATCATGTATATCTGTGTCTGATAATTCTGTTGTTTACTATTGTTTCAACCAATTTGCCTGGTACTAAAGTTAGGCTTACCAACCTGTAATTGCAGGATCACCTCTAGAGCCTTTTTCTTTTTAAAATCAGTATTACATTAGCTACCCTCCAGTCATCTGGTATAGAGGCTGATATAACTGATAGGTTACATTACTAACCACCACAGTTAGTAATTCCGCAATTTCATATTTGAGTTCTTTTAGAACTTGAGTGAATATTATCTGGTCCTGGTGACTTACTACTGTTATGTTAACAATTTGTTCCAAAACCTTTTCTACTGATGCCTCAGTTCCTCAGATTTGTCACCTAAAAGGAATGGCTTGGGTGTAGGCATCTCCCTCACATCCTCTGCAGTGAAGATGCAAAGAATTCATGCTTCTCTGCAATGGCCTTGTCTTCCTCAAATGGTCCTTTAGCACCTCGATGGTCCACTGGCCCCACTGACTGTTTAACACAGGGGTGGGCAAACTTTTTGGCCCATGGGCCACATCTGGGTATGGAAATTGTATGGTGAGCCATGAATGCTCAGAAAATTGAGGTTGGGAGCAGGAGGGGAGTGAGGGCTCTGGTTGAGGGTGCAGGCGCCAGGGTGGGGCCAGAAATGAGGAGTTCAGGGTGCAGGAGGGGGCTGGGGTGGGGGAGGGGGGGGAGGGCTCCAACTTGGGGTGTGGGCTCTGGGGTGGGGCTGGGGGTGAGGAGTTTGGGGTGTAGGAGGGTGCTCCAGGCTGGGATCAAGGGGTTCAGAGGGCAGGAGGGGGGATCAGAGCTGGGGCAGGGGGCTGGGGTGTACAGTGGAGTAGCCAGGTGGAAAAAACGGGGAGTGGAGATAAAGAAAGGCGCCACCCGCTAGTACTCACCTGGCGGCGCTCCAGGTCTTCAGCAGCACTTCGGCGTCGGGTCCTTCACTCACTCCTGTCTTCAGCACTGAAGGACCACCCCCCACCACGCAATGCCGACGACGACCGGAGCGTGGTGGGGGGTGGTGCTTCAGTGCTGAAGACAGGAGTGAGTGAAGGACCCGACGCCGAAGTGCTGCTGAAGACCTGGAGCACCACCCCAGACCCTGTTCCCCAGTGGGACCTTGAGGGCCAGCTTAAAACGACTTGCAGGCCAGATCTGTCCTTTAGTTTGCCCACCCTTGGTTTAATAGGTTTCCTACTTCTGATGTACTTAAAGGCTTTTTTCTGTTAAGTTTTGAGTCTTTAAAGAGCTGCTCATTGAAGTCTTTCGTGGCTTGTTTTATTATATTTTACGCTTGACTTTATGCTCCTTTCTATTTTCCTCACTAGGATTTGACTTCCCATTTTTAAAGGATGTCTTCTTGCCTCTAACTGCCTCATTTACTCTGCTGGTTTAGCCATGATGGCATTATTTTTGTTCCTCTTACTGTCTATAATTCTTTTCTTCTTCTTCTTCGGGATATTCATTTAGTTTGAGCCTCTGTTATGGTGTTTTCAAATAATCTCCATGCAGCTTGCAAGCATTTCACTCTTGTCACTGTCCCTTTTAATTTTCAGGTAACTAGCTTCCTCATTTTTGTGTAGTTCCCCTTTTTTAAGTTAAATGCTACTGTGGTGGGTTTCCTTGGTATTTTCCCTCCTATAATTATATTAAATGTAATTACATTGCAGTATCTATTATTGAGCAGTTCAGCTATATTCACCTCTTGGACCAGATCCTGTGCTCCACTTATGACTAAAACAAGAATTGCCTCTCCCTTCGTGGGTTCCAGGACTACCTGCTCCAAGAGGCTGTCATTCATGGTGTCTAGAAATTTCATCTCTGCATCCCTTCCTGATGTGACAGGTACCCAGTCAATATGGGGATAGTTGAAATCACCCATTATTATTGCATTTTTCACCTTTGTAGCCTCTCCAATTTCTCTGAACAATTCACAATCACCATGACCATCCTGTTTAGGTGGTCAGGTATATTCCTGGTGCTATACTCCTATTTTTCAAGGATGAAGTTTCTTTCCATAGAGATTCTAGGGCGCACTTTGATTCATTTAAGATTTTCTCTTTATTTGACTGTGCTTTCTTTTACATATAGTGCCACTCCCCCACCCACACAACCTACTCTGTAATCCTATACATTTTGTAACCTGGTAATACTGTGTCTCATTGATTATCCTCATTCTGCCATTATTTCTGCGATGCCTATTATATGAATATCCTCATTTAATGCCATGCACTCTAGTTCATCCATCTTACTATTTAGACTTCTAGCATTTAAAAAAAATACACAAGACAAAACCAAACTAAAATGACCTGGAAAATTTAGAGTAGGCAACAGGGGAGATTCTGTAACACATGTAGAATCCCACAGGCACAGAAAGCAAATAAAGAGCACAGATTTAAAAACAAAAACAAAACAAGAGTACAGAAACAAACAGCTGCACCTATTGCATTAAGCCATTTTTTTCCCTTTGTATGTCTTATAGTTGCAATAGAGAAGCTGTGGAACATGGAGTGGGAGGCTGGAAGAGGAGATGCCCATAAGCAGGGTTTGAGCTAAAGCATTAGCCTATAACATGGCCTCAGCTACACTTCCAAAATTTAGAAAAATATTCTCACCAGTTCAGCTGGATCAGTGGTAGCACTGGGGGAGGCCACAGATAGAGAAGACTCTTGTGGTTGACCTGTTTTAACCAACATTTTGAGTAAACTTGCTTCCAGATAGAGCTCCCGCTCATGCCACCATTGATTCAGCTGAAAGACACAATTCCTCGGGACAGAGACTATCATTGGCAGGAGACTGGACAGTCATTCTTAGAGACATGAGGCAATATATGTATAAGTGTCCACATAAGTTATATCAGGATATTCAATTGGGCGGGGACAAAACACAACTTAGAAATATTGTGTATTGACCAAGCATGTTTCGAGACACAAAACAACTTGGAGAAGAATACTGACAGTGTCAGGAATGAGTAAAAGCAATTAGAAAGAACCAAGCTCACCAAAATGCTGATCTATCTTGGTACAAGATAGCTGTAGATGTTTATATTTGTTCCTAGAAGAGTATCCAAAAGTCCTATGTATGTCAGAGGCATATGGTTACTGCACTGATTTCCAAACTAAGAACTGTGTTTGCAAGATACAGGATCCCTAAGGAACTAGCAAATGACAATATTCCATTTGTAAGAAGACAAATGTGCAACTGCAGCATTGTAGGAACTGCAATTCATTCCAGTCTGACATCTACAATCTAACAAAATGGATGAAAGAACCAATCACACAACTAAGTAACTTTCACAAAATTTCTGCCTCGGTCAAAATCCCACCTCTAACTTTGCCGGACCAGCCCAATGTAGCCTGCAACCCAGGAATGGGCATGGTGGCCAGAACAGTTCTAATCCATGGTGATGCCACAACTCAGCAAACAGTAATACCCACAGCTGAGAGGGACACAAGCAACAGAAGACACCTCTTACCTGTTCATCTAGTGACCTAACGCAGACACACCAGCCAGCTGTCAAGAATAGGTGACACTATCAGAAGATATACTGTTATCAGAATCAGAACTTGTCAATTTTGAAACACCGGTGAAATCCTAGTCTTACTGAAATAGGAATTTTGCTCCCCAAGGGCATGTTAGGCACATCATATCCCACACTGGGCAAATTTTTAACTGGGCACGTTTTAACATCAGACGTGCATGCCATTCAAAGCAGAGAATCGTTTGAAAACTAAACACTAAATCAGCAGTACACGCTGATCTCTAATTAAGTCAGTGCTAGGAACCTGTGACTCATAAGAACATAATGCAGAAAGCAGTCACCACCACTCATAAGAGATTTTCATGTTTTAAGTCTGGTGACAAAGACATCATTTGCTATTATGTTAATTGCATGTGGGATCTTAAAGTGCAGAAAGGTGAAATCTATTGTAAACTGACACTTTAACATGCAAGTGTGACCAGCACAGGAGCACTTCCCCCTCCTTCCACACTCCAGTTGCAGAGCCTGCACACAAAGAGCTATGTTCCAGTTGAGCTGCAGAGCAGATGTATTGCTCCAGCTCTAGCCAATAAAGTGTTTACAGTTTAATTTTCTCATCTGGGTGCTCAGGACAGGAGTGCGGGGCAGGAGAGGCCCATGGCCAGGTTCTCCTTACAACTGCTGAGCAAGAGCAAAGCTGACCACTTGCAAAATGTTGTCATTAACTCAATACCACCGGACACTGGGTATTCATGTGGGCAGGCAGATTCAGCTACAGAGGTGCACTAGGTGAGCATTTACTTCTATTTTAAAAGACATAAATGTGCACCCTGGGTTTAGCCCTCAGGCTCCTGGGAACGGTGCCTTCAGTCAGCAAGGCTGGAAACCAATGACTTACTCAAACCCCAGGGCCTGGGTGGGCTCCAGGGAGCCTGTAGCGAGGCTGTCTCCAGCCAAAGCAAGCAGCGCCCGGCCGGGCCGTGTCACATCGCGCGGGTGCCGTGCGGTTCGGGGTCAGGCAACCCTGTGCCCTCCGTTCAGCCCGCCCGCAGCCGCAGGGCTGCACACACCGGCCAGGAGTGGGGCCCCATGCCCAGCCGGGCAGTGGCTCCCTCCTCCCCCGCCAGCAGCCCGAGCCGCGTTCCGCCCTGGCCGAGAGGAAGCGCCGCTGGGCCCGGGGCGGCGCAGTGCGACACCTACCCGCCGGGCAGCGCCCTGCCCAGTGCAGCGCTGGGGTGCAGCGTCTCGGCTCCTGCTCGGCCCCTTCCCCGTCTCTTCCGCACGGCCGGGGGGCGCCGCCCGCAGCCTGCGAGCCGAGCCCGGCAGAGGCGCGGCTCTCGGGAGCGGGCAGCGCCTGCGGGCCGTGGCGCCAGGCGAAGCGGAGCAGCGGGAGGCCAGGGGGCCGCACGCCAAGGGAGAGCCGGGGGGCCAACGCGGCTGCCGCGAGCGGCCGGGACAGGCACAGCCCTGTGCTGGCCGCCCCTCCCCGCGTGTCACTTACCTCCGTGCGCCGCAGGGGTCCGCCTCTGCCCCAGCCCTACCCCCGGCCGCGGCCCCCCAGCGGGGGGAGGAGGAGTCCGATGCTGCAGCTGGGCCTGACGTCGGCCCAGACAGCTCAGCTCAGCCGCGCTGCCGGCCGTGTCGGGTACCCTCGCCTCCCTCCGCCGTTTCCCCTCTCCTTCGCCCCGTCTGGCTCGCGCCTCCCAGAACCGCTTGGGTTGCACCGGCCTCCCCGCCTTCTCCGCCGGGCACTCCCGCTGGCGCACACGCCTTGCCAGCTGTAGGGATTTGTCCCCCAGCCGCAGAGAGTCTCCTCCGAACGTGTAAGAAGCGCCTAGCGGCCCCAAGGCTGCCGCTCTCCCAGAGCCCTCGGGGGACACCTCAAGCGGGTGGGCGATAGCCTTGCCACAAACTCTGCACTTGCCCCCAGCCCCCGGGGCCAGAGGGGAGTGAGGACGGAGGCAGGCTCAGCCCTTCTGGCCTTCAGGAGACCAAACGCTTTGGAGCAACACCTGACTGGCCGCCAGGCAGAAAAGGATTTGGGAGAAAGGGAGCCCACAGGAGGAAAGGGGGGAGTGAGAGAGGCTCGGGCCGTGGAAGGGGGCCTCGAAGCCCTGGGAAGGGCCTGTGGAGGGAGGGGAGCAGGGCAAGGCTGAGGGCTGCCCCGGCATTTCACCGAGATTTCCCACTGTACAAATATTTTAAAACTCCCAAAGGCAGGACAAATTGTTACAACAAGGAAGGGGACAGCGTGAAAAGGAACAGCTACAAAAGGGGCAGTGAGTGCATACTACACAAAACTGTAGTTCTCACCAAATCGCTCCTCTTCCGGAATTGAAGCACTGCTCCCTGACTCCCCCACAACCTCTGCTTCCCCCCTGTGCTTCGAGACTCCCACCCAACTCCCCCACCCACTCTGCTCCCCTGTGTCTCGACACCCCCACCCCTCCTACCTTGCTCCCTGACTCCCCCACCACCTCTGCTCCCCCCTGTGCCTTGAGACTCCCACCCAACTCCCTCACCCCTGCCCACTCTACTCCCCTGTGCCTCAACACCCCCACCTCTCCTACTTTGCTCCCTGACTCCCCCGCCTCCCCTGCACCTTGACACCCCCACCCCCTCTGCTGACCTGTGCCTTGACATCCCCGCACCCTCCTCCTCCACTCCCGCACCCCTTGCTGAGATGGGGTGTACAAGCCCCACACTGGTGAGGTGAGGGTTAAGGAGCAGCTCTGGGCTTAGAAGGCACTGCCCAGCCACCTGTGCTGGGCATGCTCCTAGTGGAGGCTGAGCACAAAAGGGAGCAGCTCAGCTCAGTCTGGGTGGATGGAGTAGAAGAGCAGTTGTGGGGTGCAGGCTCCTGCTGGGAAAGTGCCAAGGCCCCACACTGTTGGGCTCAGGACCTGCTCCCAAACCACCACAGGCCCGCAGGAACACAGCCTAGGAAGACCCCAGGACTTGGAAGCAAACCAGTGGTACCAACGGACGAACTGAAGCTGGGGTAGGGAGTAGTCCAGGGAGCAGGGGTAGGGGGTACCCACCCCGTAAGCTGCACATTTTGAACTACTACTTATTGGGCCCTGGGTCAGGGGCTTGGTGGAGCAGGAAGGGTCTGACTTCCCCTACCCCTGGTCAGGGGCTCTCACTGCTGGGCAATGCAGCTAACCACAGACACCAAACCCCCCAAGCCATAATGGAGAATCTGGGCAATGCCCATGTCCTGTTAAGAAGATCACTGGCATATTGGTTGAACTGACCCAAAAGAGACTATAGAAATTGAAAAGCTGCTGAAATGGATTCTGGGTAACCTGCAACTACAGGTAGCCCAGCACCAACAGATAGGGCTGGCCTTAGGGGAAATGGCACCCTGGGTGAACTTGTATTTTGGCCTCCCACCCACCCCCACATGATCCCCGGGCCCCTGTGGGCTCCCCCCCAGCGCTTAATTTGTATTGAAAGAGCCTGGTACCAGACCTTAGCCCCAGCACATATTAAGTACTGTCAGGGTGGCCGCAGCTCTGAAGGTAACACCACTGCCAGCAGCAGAACAGAAGTAAGCATGGTATATAGTGTATTGGCACCCTCACTTCTGCGCTGCTGCTGCAGCTCGTGGTGCCTAGTGCTTGGCCTGCAGCTCAAGACAGGCTTCATGCTGTCACCCAGGAGCTGCATCTTCCTAGAGTTCACTGCCCTCCTGTAGCCCTTTGGCCATTGCTTGTTCACCACGGGCGCCATTTCAGATTTTGGGGTCAGGGAGAACTTTAACTGTGATTCCAAGGGCTACTGAAAACTCTAGGGTTTTTTTTTTGCAGATAATAACTTGGAATTAGGTGATACAGTGTTCCTATCTAATTCCTATATAAAGGAAAATTATAATTCACACCCCCACCAATTAAAGCCATATTTTAAGGTTATATGTAAATTTAGAACAATCAGGAGATAATACAGCAAGATAATCCCAAACATTCAGGTATCAGTTCTGGAGCTTTAACACAGATATCAGAAACACAAGTTTGATACTTTGTACACTATCTTTAGTAGATAAAAATAAATGAAATTTGTTTACTTTCTATAACAGACACTCTATGTTAATGCCATTATCTACTCTAGTGAACTGTTTTTCACTCCACGAAAAATGTATTTACTTAATTTAAAAAATGGTTACTCACCTTCTCATAACTGTTGTTCTTCGAGATGTGTTGCTCATATCCATTCTAATTAGGTGTGCATGTGCCACGTGCACAGTCGTCGGAAAGTTTTTCCACTAACAGCACCCATCGGGTCGGTTGTAGAGCCCCCTGGAGTGGTGCCTTCATGGCGCTCAATATATGACCCTGCTGACCAGGCGCCGCCTCAGTTCCTTCTTGCCAATTACTCTGACAGAGGGGAAGGTGGGCGGGTTTGGAATTGATATGAGCAACACATCTCAAAGAGCAACAGTTATGAGAAGATGAGTAACTTTTTTTTTTCTTTGAGTGATTGCTCATATCGATTCCAATTAAATGACTCCCAAGCCTTACCTAGGCAGTGGGGTCGGAGTTACAGAATCGCTGATTGGAGCACCGCTCTGCCGAAAGCCGCATCATCTCTGGCATGCCGGATGATGGTGTAGTGACAGGTGAATGTATGTACTGAGGACCAAGTTGCTGCCCTGCAGATTTTCTGTATCAGGACCTGGGCCAGGAATGCTGCTGACAAGGCCTGGGCCTTTGTGGAGTGTGCCGTAAGAGCCTGGGCTGGTATTTTGGCCAGCTCATAGCATGTGCGGATGCAGGACGTGATCCAGGAGGATATTCTTTGAGATGAGACCGGGAGTCCTTTCATCTGGTCTGCCACCGCTATGAACAACTGGTTTCACTTTTTGAATGGCTTAGTGCTCTCAGTGTAGAAGGCTAGTGCTCGCCAAACATCAAGGGAGTGCAGCCTCTGCTCACGGCTACTGGCATGAGGCTTAGGGTAAAAAACAGGCAGGAAAATTTCCTGACTAGTGTGGAAGTGTGACACCACCTTGGGAAGAAAGGCCAGGCGAGGCCTGAGTTGCACCTTATCCCTGTGGAAAACCGTATTAGGTGGGTCGGAGGTAAGGGGCTTTAACTCAGACACCCTCCTTGGAGATGTAATGGCGACCAGAAAGGCTACCTTCCACAACAGATATAGAAGGGAGTAAGTCGCCAGCGGTTCAAATGGGGGCCCCATTAACCTGGAGAGGACCAGATTAAGGTCCCCCATGGGGACAGGCTGTCTGATCTTGGGATGTAGGCAGTCCAGACCCTTGAGGAAGCGACCAACCATAGGGTTGGTGAAAATGGAGTGACCAGACGCTCTTGGGAGGAAGGCCAAGATAGCAGCAAGGTGTTCCCTTATGGAGGATGCTGCCAGGCCTTGCTGCTTCAGGTGCAGTAGGTACTCTAGGGTGAGAGGTACAGGTGCCCGGAGAGGGGTATACAACGTTGGTCACACCAACAGGTAAATCTCTTCCACTTCGCCAGATATGTGGCTCTAGTGGAGGGCTTCCTGCTGCCGAGGAGGACCTCCCTTACTTGTTCTGAGCACAGAAACTCCATGGGGTTCAGCCATGAAGCTTCCAAGCCGTGAGGTTGGGGGACTGCAAGTCGGGGTGATGAAGGAAACCATGGTCCTGAGTGATCAAGTCGGGGAGGAGAGGCAATGTGACAGGGGCGTCCACTGACAGTTCCAGGAGCGTGATGTACCAATGTTGTCAAGGCCACGCTGGAGCCATCAGAATTATCTCTGCCCCATCCTTGCAGACCTTGGGTATGACCTGGTGCACGAGAGGAAATGTGTGTGTGGGGGGGAAAGCGTAGAGCAGGCGACCTCTGCAGGGTAGCAAGAATACATCCGTGATTGATCCTGGGCTGTGTCCCTGGAAGGACCAGAACATTGGGCACTTCCTGTTGCTGCGTGTGGCAAAAAGGTCGACCTGGGGAAACCCCCACCTTTGGAAGATGAGGTGTATGACATCCGGCCGGATGGACCACTTGTGTGTGCAGAAGGACCTGCAGAGACAGTCTGCCAGCACATTCTGAACTCCTGGTAGAAAGGATGCTTCCAGGTGAATGGAGCGGGCTATGTAGAACTCCCACAGCTGGAGGGCTTCCTGACATAGGGGAGAGGACCAGGCTCCACCCTGCTTGTTGATATAAAACATGGCCGTGGTGTTGTCCGTTACAACTGCCACGCACTGGCCTTGTAGTTGGGCCTGAAAGGTGTGGCATGCTAGGCACACCACCCTCAGCTCCTTGATGTTGATATGGAGAGAGAGCTCATCCTGCGACCAAAGGCCCTGTGTTTGGAGGTCTTCCAAATGCGCACCCCACCCCAGAGCTGACACGTTCGTTACCAGCGACAAGGAAGGCTGATGGCTGTTGAAGGGGACTCCTTCACACACTGCCCAAGGGTCGAGCCACCACTGAAGGGACTCGAGCACCTGCCCCAGCACTGTGACCACTGAATTAAAGCTGTTGCGTCCCGGGCAGTAGGCTGAAGCAAGCCATGCATATAGAGGCCTGAGCCTCAGTCTGGTGTGCCGGGTCACGTAAGTGCAGGCAGCCATGTGGCCGAGGAGACTCAGGCACCCCCTTGCTGTAGTAGTCGGGTATTGCCAGAGGCCTTGAATGATGCCTGTGATGGCTTGGAATCGGGTCTCTGGCAAAAGTGCTCTTGCCTTGAAATGAGTCTAACACCGCCCCGATTAATTCTATTCTTTGGGTCGGCTCCAAGGTTGACGTCAAGTTGAGGAGGAGACCCAGTTGCTCGAATGTGTGTCTGACTAATCGGATTTGAGACTCCACCTGCCCCCTGGTGTGGCCCCTGAGCAGCCAGTTGTTGAGGTAGGGGTATACCTGTACCTGCCTCCGACGGAGGAAAGCAGTCATGACTGACATGCACTTGGTGAACACTTGCTCCTTGTTCTTTCATCTGCCACCACTGAGCTTCATCCTTTTTGGAACTCCCCTTCAGGTAGTTGAAGGCTGCTTTCAAATCCCCCCTCTCCCTTCTCTTCTGCAGACTAAACAAGCCCAGTTCCCTCAGCCTCTCCTCGTAAGTCATGTGCCCCAGCTCCTTGATCAGCCCTCCGCTGGACTCTCTCCAATTTATCCACATCCTTTCTGTAGTGGGTGGGTCCCAGAACTGGATGCAGTACTCCAGATTGGCCTCCCCAGTGCCGAATAGAGGGGAATAATTACTTCCCTCGATCTGCTGGAAATGCTCCTACTAATGCAGCCCAATATGCCTTTAGCCTTCTTGGCAACAAGGGCACGCTGCTGACTCATATCCAGCTTGTCATCCACTGTAATCCCCATGTCCATTTCTGCAGAACTGCAGAATCCCTTGCCCCTTAGCTCCTGAGGAACCTCCTCCACCGCTCCCATGGTGAGGAGCACCTGAACCTCCTGGATAAGCAGTTGCTCGTGAGCGGGGTCCCTGAAGAGGGAAGGGAGGGGTGGGTGGGTGGGAGGGAGGGCAGGCAGGAGCGGAACTGGAGAGAATATCCCACTTCCACCATACAGAGGACCCAGCAGTCCAAAGTTATTTGGGACCAAGCATGGTGAAGTGGGACAGAAAATTCAAAGAAGGTGGGGAAGGATCCGGAAGTGAGGCTGGTGCACCGTCCTTGGGCGCCCCTTCAAAAGGCCTGCTTGGAACCCTACGATGGTTTAGTCGGGCCCTGGCCCTGCCCGGATGGGGGGTTGGAAGGCTTTCATCTTCCATTCCTACCCCTTCTCCTATAAAAGTCCTGCCTCAGCCGAGAAGGATAGGAGCGCTGCTGCTGAGGCTTGAAATGTTTACGTTGGGTTGCCGGGGTGTGCATACCCAAGGATTTCATGGTAGCCATTGAGTCCTTTAGGCTATGAAGCCTAGAGTCAGTTTGCTCCACAACAGACCTGCCCCATCAAAAGGCAGGTCCTGCATGGTCTGTTGAAGCTCGGGCAGGAGTCCTGAGGCCTGCAGCCATGAGCTACGCCTCATGGTGATACCAGAGGACAAGGTGCACGCCACCAAGTCCACAGCATTCAGTGATGCCTGTACAGAGGTCTGTGCCATCACCTTGACCTCCTCCACTATAGCTCCAAACTCCTCCCAGAACTCAGTTGGCACCAGCTCCTTAAACTTGAACATTGAGTTCCAGGAGTTGAAGCTGTACCTACTCAGCATTGCCTGCTGGTTGACAATCCTGAGTTGCAACATTTCCCCTCCCCCCCCCCCATAGAGTATACTTTGTGCCCAAATAAGTCCAGGTGCTTGGTGTCCTTGGACTTAGGTGCTGGGCACCTTGTCCCAGCCTTTCCTTCTCGTTTACCGCAGCCACCACCACCAAGGACCGCTGCAGGTGCGTGAAATGGTATTCATACCCCTTAGATGGAACGAAATACTTCCTCACCATGCCCTTCATGGTAGGAGGGATGGAGACCAGGATCTGCCAAATGGTCTTAGCATTGGCCTGAATGGTCTTAATGAGGGGTAGAGCCACACTCGATGGACCTTCCGGGGCCAGGATGTTGACCATCGGGTCCTCTGACTCCACCACCTCCTTGGCCTGCAAGCCCATGTTTCGCGCCACCCTGCAAAGGAGGTCCTGGTGGGCATGGCTGTCTATGGGGGCTTTGGATGAAGCCCAAAGACTAGGGCCGGATTTATGGGAGGTGACCCAAGCAACCATCTCAGGTGCTGGGCTTGGCGGGGCTCCAAGCTCAGGGCGCTCTTTTTGTTAGTGACAGAAAGGAAAATAGAATGTTTGAAGTAACATGTTTCAGGTATTCCATACGTGGATTCTAGCAGGTCAGTGAAAAATGAATCTTCTGGACCTTTGGAGAATTTCATGGAACCTTCCAGGCTTTCTGAGAACTACATTTTCCTCACACCTCTTAGAATGTTGTCAGCTATGCCCTCGCAGGTATATAAGGGGCAGGATGTCACCAATCAGTCAGTGAGCATAAGAATGAAGTGAAGTGATATGAGAGTCCTGGTGCAATATTGTGACCCTTCTTTTATTATGTAATCGTGAAAGTGTACTTGGTTTTTTAAGATTTGGAGTGTAAACAGCAACTAATAAAGGACATATTTAATGAGATGCCAGAGATATCTATCAATCCCCTATCTATGCAACAATATAAAATAAATACTGCTACTTCTTTTGTCATGCTTAACATATAATATAAAATGAGCAGCTATAACTGCAATAAAAAATAAGGTATTCAAAAGTTTAACAAATTGTGGGGAGGGGGGTGTGCAGAGGCGCCAAAGACAGTTCTCCCTGGGATGCCATTTGGTCTAGGGTCAGCCTTGCCAAAGACCATAGAGTAATCCAGTCTCACCATTGTAAACTTAAAAATGCAGTAGAGTATGGTCACAATTCTTAATATTGAAAGAGAAACTTTTATGTAATATTTGCAACTACAGTGGAATAAAGTGCTCAGCTCAGTGATTATAGGGTGAGTGGTAACAAATTAAGGTTTAACAATGTTGTTGCAGTTTTCCCCAACTCAAAAAACCCACCACAGTTACATAATAAAAAAGTGGAAAGAGCTCAAAAGGTTTTATGAAGTGACATGCAAACCACATTCTGTGCAATCCACTTCATAAGCATAGTTACTCTATGCACATTGTCCAAAATGGAAGCTTGAAATTAAATAAAACACACAGAGAATAAATGAGCTCCCATCCAGTGTAAAATAAGTTAGGCTTGCCTGCCACTCTTGTCTTTATGTTAATTTTGATAAAATAAATGAGCCCAGAGAATTAACGTGATCCTGTCACTGTACAACACTACACAGTCAAACATGCTGTGGAGTTTTGGGTACAGCGACCTTGGCCTGCTTAGTCCCATGCAACAAGCATTAGATTTTTTTTTAACCTTTTTGAAGATACAGAAAAAGAATTAAAAACAAAGCATCTGAAATATAAAGTACAGGTTGGGCTTTCATTTTAATATTCTTTATTCCCTTTAGCTGTAAAGTGTTTTCTACAGGGAAAGCCCCCTATCCGACAGTCTTTTAGATGGTATTAAAAATGGTAATAGTTGTCCATTTTTAGGGGAAAAAAAGTTAAAGTGGACTGTGTGACGCTCTGTACCTCGGGGGAACACCCTGCACCCCCATGTTCATCCTTATAATATGATTGGGTAGTTTCCAATGCAAAGTTGGGCAGGTGTCTTTGGAAGGCTCATGATGCACTGAGCATTGTTATAGTAATGTTATAGGTTATAATTTCATGTATATAGTTATGAGGCTTAAAATGTGTCCTCATGGCTTAAAACAAGCCCAGGCAAAACCATCCAGGAGTAGAGGGGCAGTTTATACCTCATTAGGGCATGTATGGGACAAACCCAGCCCAGCCTCACAGGAACAAGACACTGGCCTAGGCAGCAACAAAGGATCTGTTGGACTCTTGAGTGAGTCACCTTCATTCCCAGAGTCAGTTTTGGATTATGATGAGGCAATGCTCATGTCATAAATATAAAGGGAAGGGTAAACCCCTTTAAAAATCCCTCCTGGCCAGAGGAAAAATCCTCTCACCTGTAAAGGGTTAAGAAGCTAAAGGTAACCTCGCTGGCACCTGACCAAAATGACCAATGAGGAGACAAGATACTTTCAAAAGCTGGGAGGAGGGAGAGAAACAAAGCGTCTGTGTCTGTCGGTACGCTGCTTTTGCCGGGGATAGAACAGGAATGGAGTCTTAGAACTTTTAGTAAGTAATCTAGCTAGGTATGTGTTAGATTATGATTTCTTTAAATGGCTGAGAAAAGAACTGTGCTGAATAGAATGACTATTTCTGTCTGTGTGTCTTTTTTGTAACTTAAGGTTTTGCCTAGAGGGATTCTCTATGTTTTGAATCTAATTACCCTATAAGGTATCTACCTTCCTGATTTTACAGAGGTGATTCCTTTACTTCTATTTACTTCTATTTCTATTAAAAGTCTTCTTGTAAGAAAACTGAATGCTTTTTCATTGTTCTCAGATCCAAGGGTTTGGGTCTGTGGTCACCTATGCAAATTTGTGAGGATTTTTACCAAACCTTTCCCAGGAAGTGGGGTGCAAGGGTTGGGAGGATTTTTGGGGGGAAAGACATGTCCAAACGTTTCCCAGTAAACCCAGTTAGAGTTTGGTGGTGGCAGTGGATATTCCAAGGACAAAGGATAAAATTAATTTGTACCTTGGGGAAGTTTTAACCTAAGCTGGTAAAAGTAAGCTTAGGAGGTTTTCATGCAGGTCCACACATCTGTACCCTAGAGTTCAGAGTGGGGGAGGAACCTTGACAGCTCACCTGACTCTGAAAGGGTGGGGGCAAAGCCAAGAAGGAAGAAAGAACATGATAAAAGGGAGAGACGTTTGCCAGGCGCTCTCTCTTCCACTTCCATCTACAGACACCACCACCAAGCAACTGAAGCGCTGATCAAAGGGGAGAGCCTGGCTGAAAGGCAACCAGCCAGTCTATAGTGAGAAGCATCTAAGTTTGTAAGGGCACTGAAAATGTTAAGATCAGCTTAGAATGCGTTTTGCTTTTATTTCATTTGAACAAATCTGACTTGTTGTGTTTTGACTTATAAACACTTAAAATCTCTATCTTTTGCAGTTAATAAATTTGTTTGTTCTACCTGAAGCAGTGTGTTTGGTGTGAAGCATGTCAGAGACTCCCCTTGGGATAACAAACCTGATACATATCAATTTCTTTGTTAAATTGACGAACTCATATAAGCTTGCAGCGTCCAGCAGGCATAATTGGACACTGCAAGATGGAGGTTCCTAGGGTTGTGTCTGGGACCAGAGATATTGGCTAGTGTCCTACTTCCTTGGTAAATAATTATGATGACAGGTCACTACTACAGAGTGATCTCGATAACTTGGTAAGCTAGGCACGAGCAACCAATATGCATTTTAATATGGGTAAATATATACATCTAGGAACAAAGAATGCAGACCACACTTACAAGGTGAACTCTATTCTGGGAAGCAGTGACTCTGAAAAAAAATTTGGAGGTCATGGCAGATAATCTACTAAACATGAGTTCCCATTGTGATGCTGTGACCAAAAAAGTCTAGTGCAATCCTTGAATACATAAACAAGGGAATCTGAAGTAAGAGTAGAGAGGTTATTTTACCTGTATTCTTGGCACTGGTATGACCGCTGCTAGAATACTGTGTCCTGTTGTGATGTCAAGAAGTAGAGGGTTCAGAGAAGAGCCATAGGAATGACTGAAACATTAGAAAACATGCTTTATTGTGATAGACTCAAAAAGCTGTATCTATGTAGGCTAATAAAGAGATAATTAAGGTGTGATGAAGTGGGAATTTGAGGCACATATAGGCTTCATACAAATATTACAGCAGTTTCCCTCATGATACATTGTTACCTAGTGGATGCAAAGGTACAGTTTGCTATCAGAGCAGGCTAAAACACAGGTGTGAATGGTGCCTAGCTGTCTGGGGCCTTAGGTCCTGTATCAGTGGAGCTCTTGAGAATATAATGGCAGATCCAATTGTCTGGACATGGACACCTAGCAACCAATGAGATATGAGAGATATGAACTTCCCTGCCTCTTGGCATATGGGGGGCAGAGTTGTATCTCCCCAGCTCAGGGAACAAAGGACTGGGGGAAGTTGACTGGGCAGCAGGAAGTGATCAGGGGCACATGTGGGAGTTTGACAAAGGAGATCAGATGATCAGGGAGACAGAGACTGACCAATGGATTCACTACAGCTTGGTTGGGGACTGGCCACCTGGAATGGACTATGCTTTAACCTTCATTTCTCAGTGTTAACCAATGATCTCCTATGCTATGTTCCAGTCAACTAATAAACCCTGCTGTTTGACCACACTGGCAGAATGTCACTGCAGATGCTTGCGGAGGAGCGTTGCTCCTTAAAATCGTACAAGTCTCCCTCAGGGGTCTGTCTCAGTGGGATTAACTGACCAGAGCTCATGATGTGAAGCAGGGGTGCTGAAAGCCCAGAGATCCAGTCTAAGGAGGGGGTAAAGCTGTGTGGCTTACCCTGGAGGAAGAGAGAGACCCTTAGGGGGGTCTGGCACACTGAAAGGATTCCTCCTGGAGACTGGTCCAAAGCTGGGGTCACAGCACAGATCCTGTACATCCATGACATAGGGGTTGACTTGATGACAGTCTGTAAGTACCTACTTGAAGAACAAATATTTAATAATGGGCTCTTCTGTCTAGCAGAGAAACATCTAACATGATCCAATGGCTGGAAATTGAAGCTAGACAAATTCAGACAGGAACTAAGGCATTAATTTGTAATGGTGAGAGCATAGGCGCCGACTTCCTTGCTTTCCTCTGGGTGCTTGACCCGCCCCCTCTGCCCCCGGCCCTGCCCCCACTCCAGCTCTTCCATGCAGTCCCACCCCTGCCCCGCCTCTTCCTACCCCCTCTCTGCCACTATTCCCACCCCTTCCCCAAATCCCCAGCCCTGCCTCTTCCCCGCTTCCTCCCCTGAGAGCACCACGTTCCCGCTCTTCCCCCTCCCTCCCAACACGCCGCCAAACAGCTACTTGGCAGCAGCCGGGGGGAAGCGCTGGGAGGCAGGTGGAGGAGCGGGGATGCGGCACGCTCGGGTAGGGGGGAGGAGGAAGTGGGACAGGGGATGAGGGGAGCTTGGCTGCCAGTGGGTGCAGAGCACCCACTAATTTTTCCCTGTGGGTGCTCCAGTCCCGGAGCACCCACAGAGTCGGTGCCTATGGGTGAGAGTGCTTAACTATTGGAACAATTTGCCAAGGTAGGTGGTGGATTCTCCATCACTGACCATTTTTATATCAAGATTGGATGTTTTTCCGAAAATACATGCTCTAGGAATTATTTTGGTGAAGTTCTATGGCCTGTGCTACATGGGGGTTAGACTAGATGATCACAATGGTCCCTTCTGGCCTTGGAATCTAGCACTATGAAATACAGAAGAATCGTGCATCCTGTATTTGCAATACTCATGAGAATTGTGCTGAGCTTTGCAAGCTTCATGCTTCTATCAGAGAGATGACAGAGACTGGAAAGTGTCACATGAGACTATGGGAACTTTAAACAATGGCACAAAAATTATGGGAAGTGGAACATAGGAGACAGAGAAAGTGGCATGTTGGGAACTTAACCCCTATCTCTCAGAAGTCAATGGATGAATTGTTACTATCCCACACAGCACTGCAAAAATGTCCCAAAAGACAGTGTGTTGTATGGCATCATAGGGCCTACTGGGGATACTTATCTGTAGTGCACTGCACTTCATGTCAACACAAGCATTCCTGGTGAGTACACACAGCACCAACACAAGCAGCGAAGTGTGCATGTACCTCAGCAATATACAACCTTTGGTGCCTGTAGGCTAATGTAACTTGTGCAGACATGGCCAAAATCTGGGCTTAGTGTATGGGGAAGGGGCTCTGCATGCCAATCAGCAGTACAGAAGGTTCACAGAGGTGTGAAGTAACCCATTTATCTCAGTAGGATGCTCTCAACTGAAGGAGAATATCCCATGGCAATGAAGCCTGAAACAATAGCTCAGAGATGTGAACTGCTCTGCTCATCTCACTGGATGTTCTTTTCCCTCTTCCTGCAGCCTCAGCACTATTTATCTGTACCATGCATCGAGCATGCCTGTTCTCAAATCCCCCTCATCTCGGTACTGTGTATTTACTGCATGCACCAAGCACAGTTTGTTCCTAGTTCCTGGCCTAGAAATGGTCTATCCTGCCCAGTAGGAGTTCAGTAAGCCTCTCCTGGCTGGGAATCTTGCACGGGCCTCTCTAGTGGAATTTTCAACATGGCAACTAGTGCAGTAACTTGAAATATTTCTAAACTGGTCCTTTGCACAGTTCCTAAGCTGAATTTAGGGGCAGTTCACAGATAAAGATCTTGAGGTCCAGACATTTATATTTTTCCCTAGCTCTCCATCAAAACAATTTGAAAGTTTTCACAGGGTTACCACCACTCGTTTTGGGGTGGGGGTGGGGCTGTACTTCAGGACACCTCCATTTGCATCATAAACTGTATGCCTGGTGCAGCATGCCAGTTTTTAAGAACTTCTTCCTATGCATGTAGATGTTAGAGCACTTAGAAAATTAAAAGCAGCTCATCTTTTGGGGGGCTGAACACCAGGAACCCCTTGACCAATTGACAAAATCTGCATCTCTAGTTCTACCCTCACCCCTGTTTTGGCAGTATTTTTTGAATCTCTCCCTATGCACATGGGTTTTACAGCCCTTTAAACGTTAAAATCAGCTACTTATTGGGGGAACTGTATCCGAGGAAACCAATGATCAAGGGACCGAAAACTCACATCACTAACTCTACCCTTGGGCCTGATGAGGCACAGCAATTTTCAAAACTATCTGAGTCTATGTGTGGATTTTGGAGCAATTTGAAATTACCAGCTTTTAGCAGGGTCCAGACCCAGATCCACCTTTGCGATGAGGTGTGGCACTACAGTCACTCTGCTTCAGTTTCCCCACACCTGCAATAGTTCTCTCAGCCTTTTGGTTGATGTGGTAACTCATCCCTCCAGCTAAGTCACAAAAGTCCTCACTTTCACAGTAACCAAAGTCTAAAGGAAAACACCACCAACAATCTTCTGCCCCAGACCTGTGCCAAGCACAGTCCTTCCTCCAAAGAGCTGTTCTGTTTCACACAACAGCTTTCAGCCCTTCATTTCCTGGGCTCAAGTTCCTGCCCTCCAGTCAGTCCCTTTCCCTTCCCTTTAGTAGCAGAGGTTGGCCACATAGGGGCTTCCCATGCCCACTTTTGTACAATAGGTTCCCTCAGACCCATAAACTACTGGTCCGTTTGCTCCATAACTCAAACTCAGTCTATCCCCACCTTCCAAGGTCTGGCCTCGCTAGAGACTCTGAGCCCAAAGTGGGCTACAAAGATCTGAGAGCAAACACTTCTTTCCCCTTGGGACAGGATCTCCATCTCCCTCCTCCCATGGGGCTATCCTGTAATTCTTGCAGCCTTCTCCAGACCACCAGGATTGAGGTTCAACCCCAGGGAGCCTCCCTGCAGGTCTCTTCTGATTCTAGGCTCCCTTGACTGACCCAGAGCAGGCCGTTCTAAGGTTCAGGAGGTAGTCACCTTCCCTCATTCCCAACCTACTCCTCTGATCTTTCCTGGAATGCCTATTTTTAAAAGGGGCCCTGCCATGGAACAAGGTTGTCTGATCCTGGGCCCACTACCCTTAAAGGGAACAAACCACCCCATTTCATACGGAAACAGTCAGCAATTCTATCTGCCATAGCTCCAGTTCTCTTTCCAGCTGGAGAACCTCTGAGAGCAGCTAATCTGTTTCCCAGAGCGTTCCCTACATGCTCTGTACCTCTAGGCAAAATCCCTCTGTCATTATCCAGTGTCTCTCTAGAATTCTAATCCTCTATTTTCCTCAGCTAGTTCATTCCTTTCTCTCAGGGTCTGCTGCCTAGCTTCTTGCAGAAATTCTTGCCAATTTCTCCTGGTACTTCTTAACCAAGAAGACAAGGGATTTTATGCAGGTTTGGCAATTTCCAGGAAAAGCTAGTTTCTTTTTAGGACAGGACTCTGGTAAATACAGATTTAAACTGGGAGAAATAAAATTATTATTAGAATTTACTAATTAAAATGGCTGAGAAATACTTAGCAATTGGATAATACTTTTGCCATAACATGGACTGTTTAATTTTAATTAAAGGAAATAAAATAAAACAAAAAAGACCCTCAATCTGAAGCTGTACCTCCTGGATACTTTACCTAGGGACAATCTGGCAAGGTGTTTCATCTCATGAAAAAAGGATCAGAGCCATACTTGGCTGAAAAACGTTGAAAGGACTTTGGTGTGAGCTTTGCTCTACAAGACAGGAGAGTATATAGTTAAGTCTAGATTCTAGAATGTGTGTTATAATTTTATATGTAACTATTTGTTTCCAATATGTCTGCTTGCTATCATTTGAATCTTGTATCTTTGTTAAGCAAACTTTTGCATGTTTTCTCTATAAATATGTCTAAATAAGTGTGTTAAATTGAGTGGCGATCTGGGGTGTAACTGGTAAGCTGCACTGCATTGCTTCTTTGGGAGCAGTGAATCTGTGAATACTGTGAGTGTCCAGTGGAACAGGAGCTGGACACTCCAGGGAGATGCTCGGGGATTGGAATGTGCCTAATGCTAACCTGCAGAGGGACGGCGTGGAGCCTGCATAAACTGGGAAAGGAGTGCTTGTGTTGGCTGTGGCCAGTGGAGTCATGGAGCTGACCACAAAGCTTCATCATAGGAAGGTGCTATCGAGGTGTCTCATGGCCCTGGTTACTCCCAAGAAGCATCATACTGGGCTATCTCCCGTTACTCTAACTCAAGCTCACTTTCTCTTCCCTCTCCCCTTTCAGGGCCTCTTCCTATGTACCAGCCTGGCCTCTTTGGAGAGTCTTGCCCTCAGGTCTTTCTAGCCCCAATCCTGGGCTCTAACTTTTTCCCCTTACACAGAGCTCTTCTTCAGATCTGTGTAATATCGACAGCTGGTCTCTCTCACCAACAGAAGTTGGTCCAATAAAAGATATTGCTTCACCCATCTTGTGTCTCTAATATCCTGGGACTGACACAGATACTGCACTGCATACGATAGGCAAATATGCCTTTATCACATGTTTACCTCCTTCTCCATCCACTAAGCCCCCTCACAGTTTTGGGGTAGCACTCAGGCCGGTGTCAGAGCACTGAGATGCACTTAAACAGACCTCTTTACAGACCCTTGGGGGCAGCTGACTGATCACATGCACTGAGGCTCTACCATCTAACCCAGCTATACTGATTTCAGCCTTGTTTAGTGGCTGAGTAGTAAAGGCCTTACCAGAGTTCATTCAGCTCTGCTGCTTACTTCTGCAGCTTCAGTGAAGAACACTCTCAGTATGCCACTCTCTGGAGGCACAAAGTACTCCCTGTCACAAAGCAGGAACACTTGTCTCCTCTCTCAGTTCAGTTCCATTACCCGACCAATTCTGAGTTTGTATACAGTTAAAGTATATCACCACAGGAAGTCTGGGTAGAAAGCTCATACAATTCCCCCTGTTTACTAACAAATGGGAAAAGAGCGCTCCTTATCTTCAAGAGTGCCAGGTCATAGGGCTTACAAGTGCAACGGTCTGAGTTCCATGTGTGCATCATAAAAAGTTATAAGAACTGGAAAAAAATTCTCTCTGGTTCTTTTTTTTCAAGGCACTTTATTGTGGGAAACCCTTGTTCAAATAACTCCAAAATTGCACCATTATATCTAGCTCAGATGTTCAGGAGACCCACCAATATTCAATGCAATCTGAGTATATTGTAGATTTTAGAGCACTTATAAAGGTTGACTGTTATACAGTAAGCTCATCCCAACGTTAATTATAATGGTGCTACTACTACTCCTGGGGGAATTCTGCGCCACTGCACAATCCATAATTTGCACAGAATTAATATTCTGTGCAGAATTTCCTTTTTTCTCTGCAAAATTGGCACTGCCAGGGGAAGTGGGAGGAGAAGCTGGAGGATTTCCAGCAGCTGCAGTTCCTGGCATGCCCTGAGGGGAGAAGGCAGAGCACAGGAAACTCCATACAAGCCCAGGACCCAGCAATGAGCATTAGGCTGTTTCTCCCTCTGAATCCCTGGGCTCTGGGGTGGATGAGGTATGGGGGCCTGGCCTCGAGGGGATGGGGCAGAGAAACAGGAACTGGGTTGTTGTAGGGGTTTCTTTAACTCTACTTTGGAAATTTTTTGTTGTTTTCTGTATTGTTACAGACGTAGTTGCTGACAGGGTATTTTGAAATAAATTACCAAAATAATTGAAACTGGCATGATTATATAGTGTTATGTTGACAAATAAAATATGCAGAATTTTAACATATTGTGTGCAGAATATTTTAATTTTTTGGCACAGAATTTTTATTTTTTGGCGCAGAATTCCCAGGAGTATACCACCCTGGATAACAAAGCAAGTTACGCTTTGAAATACTGAGAAATATTTAAGCTATGTTTATGCTGCACTTTTGTCATTCAAACTTTTGTTGGTCAGGGGTGTGAAAAAACCACACCCCTGGCTGACAAAAGTTGTAATGACAAAAAATGCAGGTGTGGACAGCACTTTGTCAATGGGAGACACTCTCCTGCCGCAAAGTTACCGCACCTTATTGGGGGTAATTTTATTTTGCTGGCAGGAGAGCTCTCTTCTGCCAGCAAAGAGTGGCTACGCTGCGTACCTTACAGCAGCACGGCTGTAGTGGCACAGCTGTGCCAGTGTAAGATACACAGTGTAAACATATCCCCAGATGGCACACCACTGACTTCTCTTCTAACAGGAAGATGACCTGCAATGCCCCAGAATTTTGCTGTTGCTCAGCAAATGGGCAACACTGGTGTCAGAAGAAGGGACAATAGTATCAATATTTTGGGCAGCCTGGAGAATACAGGGTGTCACAGTTCAGGGCAATTGCACCTGTATTTCCCCTCATGGTCCAGCAAGGACTCCCAGCTCCTCAGCCCTCACCTCTCCTGGCTGGAAATCTGACTGGAGTTTTTCCAGGCTGCACAGTTCCCTGCCTGCACTGTGATATCTCCAGTAGGCCAGATTTCCAAAACAGTCCAGCATCTGCATTTTGACTTCTCCTCAGAGGCTATGAACAGTTGTACTTGCCCACAGTTATAAGTTACTTATAGGTTTCAGAGTAACAGCCATGTTAGTCTGTATTCGTAAAAAGAAAAAAGAAAAGGAGTACTTGTGGCACCTTAGAGACTAACCAGTTTATTTGAGCATGAGCTTTCGTGAGCTACAGCTCACTTCATCGGATGCATAGCATATCGTGGAAACTGCAGAAGACATTATATACACACAGAGACCATGAAACAAAACTTCCTCCCACCCCACTCTCCTGCTGGTAACAGCTTATCTAAAGTGATCATCAAGTAGGACCATTTCCAGCACAAATCCAGGTTTTCTCACCCTTCCCCCCCCACACACACACACATACAAACTCACTCTCCTGATGGTAATAGCCCATCCCTCTTTGAAACCTCTCTTTATAATGCGCATGATAATCAAGGTGGGTCATTTCCAGCACTAATCCAGGTTTTCTCACCCCCCCCACACCCCCCTCCAAAAACCACACACACAAACTCACTCTCCTGCTGGCAATAGCTCATCTTACAATGTGCACAGCAATAATCCAAGTTTAACCAGAACGTCTTGGGGGGGGGGGTTTGTAGGAAAAAAACAAGGGGAGATAGGCTACCTTGCATAATGACTTAGCCACTCCCAGTCTCTATTCAAGCCCAAATTAATAGTATCCAATTTGCAAATGAATTCCAATTCAGCAGTTTCTCGCTGGAGTCTGGATTTGAAGTTTTTTTGCTTTAAGATAGCGACCCTCATGTCTGTGATTGCGTGACCAGAGAGATTGAAGTGTTCTCCGACTGGTTTATGAATGTTATAATTCTTAACATCTGATTTGTGTCCATTTATTCTTTTACGTAGAGACTGTCCAGTTTGACCAATGTACATGGCAGAGGGGCATTGCTGGCACATGATGGCATATATCACATTGGTGGATGTGCAGGTGAACGAGCCTCTGATAGTGTGGCTGATGTTGTTAGGCCCTGTGATGGTGTCCCCTGAATAGATATGTGGGCACAGTTGGCAACGGGCTTTGTTGCAAGGATAGGTTCCTGGGTTAGTGGTTCTGTTGTGTGGTATGTGGTTGTTGGTGAGTATTCGCTTCAGGTTGGGGGGCTGTCTGTAGGCAAGGACTGGCCTTTCTCCCAAGATTTGTGAGAGTGTTGGGTCATCCTTCAGGATAGGTTGTAGATCCTTAATAATGCGTTGGAGGGGTTTTAGTTGGGGGCTGAAGGTGACGGCTAGTGGCGTTCTGTTATTTTCTTTGTTAGGCTTGTCCTGTAGTAGGTGACTTCTGGGAACTCTTCTGGCTCTATCAATCTGTTTCTTCACTTCCGCAGGTGGACCCAACCCTCTCACAAATCTTGGGAGAAAGGCCAGTCCTTGCCTACAGTCCTTGCCTACAGTCCTTGTCCTTGCCTACAGACAGCCCCCCAACCTGTCCTTGCCTACAGACAGCCCCCCAACCTGAAGCGAACCTTGTCCTTGCCTACAGACAGCCCCCCAACCCAACCTTGTCCTTGCCTACAGACAGCCCCCCAAAAAAACTTCAAATCCAGACTCCAGCGAGAAACTGCTGAATTGGAATTCATTTGCAAATTGGATACTATTAATTTGGGCTTGAATAGAGACTGGGAGTGGCTCAGTCATTATGCAAGGTAGCCTATCTCCCCTTGTTTTTTTCCTACAAACCCCCCCCCAAGACGTTCTGGTTAAACTTGGATTATTGCTGTGCACATTGTAAGATGAGCTATTGCCAGCAGGAGAGTGAGTTTGTGTGTGTGGTTTTTGGAGGGGGGTGTGGGGGAGGGGGGGTGAGAAAACCTGGATTAGTGCTGGAAATGACCCACCTTGATTATCATGCGCATTATAAAGAGAGGTTTCAAAGAGGGATGGGCTATTACCAGCAGGAGAGTGAGTTTGTATGTGTGTGTGTGTGTGGGGGGGGGGGGAAGGGTGAGAAAACCTGGATTTGTGCTGGAAATGGTCCTACTTGATGATCACTTTAGATAAGCTGTTACCAGCAGGAGAGTGGGGTGGGAGGAAGTTTTGTTTCATGGTCTCTGTGTGTATATAATGTCTTCTGCAGTTTCCACGATATGCTATGCATCCGATGAAGTGAGCTGTAGCTCACGAAAGCTCATGCTCAAATAAACTGGTTAGTCTCTAAGGTGCCACAAGTACTCCTTTTCAAGTTACTTATAAATTGCCTTTTCTAAGCAAGCACATTTATTCTTAAGGTAAAAGCATTACAGAGAAAACATATTAAAAACAATAAAGAACGTACAGTCATGCTAATAAGCTTACCAGAGATCACCACCAACTCCAGCAAGGCTCTAGTAGGAGTCAGTTCTTCAAACCACAAAGGGGTTTTTCTGTGCTTATAAGTTCATAACTGCCTGGGCTCAGAACAAACACACCCATGAATCTGTGGGTCTTTCCCTTTGATAGCTTGGTCCTTTGATCTTGGTACTCCAGGAACAGGTAATCAGCAGACAATTGTCCTCTTCTCAGGGTGTAGATTCAAAAGGTTGGGGTTTTGCATAGCCAGAGGTGGGATGGGGAAAAGAAATGTATTCACCTCCTGCTAAATATTTCTCAGGAAATCCACTTCACACATATTGCCCCCAAAAGTCCATTCTGTCTGGCATATTGTTCACTATAGACCTTTGATCATCCAGGCCCACAATAATACATTAATCATTCATTTAATACAAAGGACCCCAAAGATATGTAAACTTATTCAATAAGGTCTCTCTTGCCCTTTCCTGTGTCCAGCTGGTACATGCACAGCTCACAGCCCCACCACCTTTCTACTTTCCCATGACCCCCCTACATTTACCACTCCAGGGACACAGAGTGGCAAGGAGGAGGAAGGAGTGGGCACAGAGGGGAAGGCACAGAGTATTTGTGTGCATGAGCTCAGAACAGCAGGAGATACACTTGTGGTCAGAGCAATGGGTGTGATGGAGGGAATGTTGGAAGAGCTGGAGTGGTATCGGAGCAGTGTGTGAGGTCTACAAGCAGCTGGAAGGAATATGCAGGTTGGAGCAGCGAGGGGAAGTGCAGGGGGTGTTTGAAGAGTGGAGAGTGGAGTGGAAAGGAGGGGATCAGAGCTCTGCAGTGAGGTAGGTGTGGGGACTTCATCTCTGTCCCAACCCCTCCTACATATTCATGTTCTCTCACTTCCATTGGGATAGCATGTCCCTTAACTTTGTGTTTCTTGGTTTTCAAAGGTTTAAATTGAGCTTGTCCAGTGCGCCATAGCAGCAGCCAGCCACATTCTGGAAGGGCACAAGGCATCAGCCACAGGACAACTTTAACTCTGTGTTAATAAAACGTTCTGAGCATTTAATAGAGGATAAGTTACTTCTGCTAACAGCTTACGGAGTTTCTCTTTTAGCTCAACTGATGGAGGTCTCTGCAGGAGAACCTTAATCTGGTATTTCCTAACTTTAGAGTGTTTGACCTTGCAACCATAACAGTATTTTAATGTAATATTTTATATGGAATATATTGTTTGCAAACGACATGGAAAATTTAATGGATGAAAGATGCTATGTACATGTCGCTCTTCTGGAAAAAGGGGATATTGCTAATGGTTTTTCAGAACTCGCTGAGTCCTCTGCTAACTTGAAGAAAAAGGCTGACTGTTCGGTGAACTGCCCACATGGAGCTGGACGGATACTGGTAGCTGCTGCCAACAGCTCCCACAGAGCGGGCAGCTACTGTTAGACTCACAGCATAACGCCCTTGTGGGGCGCCATTACACACATGTACACGCAACGGACAGATACACATAGTGGCCATTCAAGTGAACGCACACTCCCAAACCCAAGAGCATGCAACTCGCGCGCACAGCATGCACGTGACCAGGCACGCACACAGCCCGGATTTTGCGCCAAGCCCACGGCGGCAAGTGCACGCACAGACGCGCGTGCACGCTCCGATTGTAGCCCGAGAGCGCGCGGGCCGGAGCTCACCCACAGCCGGGCGTGGGGGGGGAGGGCTGATGCGCAGGCGCACTCGGACGGGATCTGGCGAGCGCTCGGGGGATGGTGACGCATTAAGCAGGCGCCGCGCGGCGGGATGAAGGTGGCGGTGGCCGGCTGCTGCCATGGCGAGCTGGACAAGCTCTACGAGACGTTGGAGCTGCTGCAGCGGCGCCACAACGTGCGTATCGACCTGCTGCTGTGCTGCGGCGACTTCCAGGCCGTGCGCAACGAGGCGGACCTACGCTGCATGGCCGTGTCGGCCAAGTACCGCCACATGCAGACCTTCTACCGGTGAGCGTCGGGCCTGGCCGCTCGCCCTGCAGGCCCCCGGCGCCCGCTTTGGGCGCCTCCGTTGCCGTGGGGAGCAGAGCGCTGCCAGATGCGGCACCGGGAACTTCTCCTCCCCGTCCGCCGGCGCGTCAGATCCCTGCGCCGCCGTCTGTGACAGCGAGGGGAGGCTGCGCCCTCTACCCAGACTCGCTGGGTACCTGGAGCTCGAACCGCGCCCCCCCCCCCCCCACCGAACGCGAACGGCCGCTGCCCTCAGGCCCGGGCCTCCCCTTTTTCCTCAGGGTCTCGACCCACTCCTCGTCCCTACGGGATTCTGCAGCGATCTGGAGAAGGCGGGGTCCCCCTGAACTGAAACGCAGCCCGAAACTGAGCACTGTCGTTTTTATATACAAATACGTACCAGTAGCTTTGTTTTCAGTTTTCAGAGTAACAGCTGTGTTAGTCTGTATTCGCAAAAAGAAAAGGAGTACTTGTGGCACCTTAGAGACTAACCAATTTATTTGAGCATAAGCTTTCGTGAGCTACAGCTCACTTCATTGGATGTTTTCAGTGTTTCTGTGGACACCTGGTGGCCTGTTAAACAGAATATATTGGGCCTGTCTTTGAACAAAATAGGTTGTGTGGCTGATACTAGCATTGTCTGCTAGTTTGGGACTGTAAAAATCTATCCTTTCAAAAACTTAAAAATCCCAAAATTTTTGCATGTAGATTTGTATAGGCCCAATCTTTTCTGCTGCTTACACATGTAAACATCTTGAAATATCACTTGTGTATTGTTAAGATGTTGTTTTTCTGTTTCTGGTATAGGTATTATTCAGGAGAGAAGAAGGCTCCTGTTCTCACAATCTTTATCGGGGGTAATCATGAAGCCTCAAATCACTTGCAGGAATTACCATATGGAGGATGGGTGGCACCAAACATATATTACCTTGGTATGGAAAGTCATTTAATTCTTTGGTTTTTACAGATTTAATTATAAATATGGGCTTGAACTTCTAGGGGTTAAATATTGAGGTAATTTCTATAAACTCTTAGATTTCTGACTAGGTTGAGATGCATATTACTGTTTTGGATTTTGTTTTTGGAGTACTGGCTATATAGCATTGGGAAAACCTCAGGAGGATTCAGTTTTGCTTCAGATGCTCAGTTGAAGATTAGCAGAATATAGTAAGATGACTTTGGCTGCGTGATTTCGTGAGCCCGAGTCTTTGTTTTTAGTGACTTCAGTACTTCTGGGTTCTGTTTTTGGTTTCTTTCTGTATTCTCCAAGGGCCAGTGTTTTAAATTATGCTGAGGATTCACCAGTTTTTCTCTTTACCCTCCATCTCACCCTTTCTATCCAATCTTTGATTTCAAATTGGCTCTGAAATTTCCTGTTGGATGACCTGCAAATGGATGGATTGCATCAAAGAAGATGGTAAGCAGGTGGACTTCAGTGCTGTCTTGTACAATTGAAGATGGCGATGCTTGCATGATGATCTAACAAATTGATGGGATAAGGGGTAGATGACCAGCCATCATAACAAACTCTCTCTGCAACTGAATTTAATCTTTCTTCTTAATCTCTTTACTCATGCTACATTCTTTTATCTCTGCTGATCTTTTCTATTTCCCAGGACCACAACCTGAGTATTATCTCTGATCTTTTTTCTTATTTTGTTTCTTGTTGGTGGTTTCTCTCTAATATTGCCCAAACTAGCTTCTTTATTATCCCTACTACTCCTAACACCCTTCCCTGTGCCTTGATAACTTTTTACAATTAATGTAACCCACTGCCGGTCCCCTTACTGCTGTCCTGTTTTTGTTCCAGTCCATTTCCATTCCAGTCAGTTGGACATGCCACTGGTAATGACCTTTCTCTCCTGCTCCTGTCACTAAATTGGCCTTACTGTTTTCTGGATTAAGTTTAGGTTCTTTGCTTTTATCTACAAGACCTTATTTTGCATTAAAAAAGAGATGGCTAAGGGAGATGATTTGATAAAGGTCTATAAAATCATGAATGGTGTGGCAAAAGTATATAAGGAAGTATTATTTACACCTTTACGTAACAGAAGAATCAGTGGTCACCCAATGAAATTAATAGGAAGCAGACTTAAAACAAACATAAGGAAGTACTTCTTCACACAATGCAGAGTCAACCTGTGGAACTTCTTGTGACTGGGTTGAGCCTGGGGCAGCCCTCACTGGAAATGCTAAGGTCAGGGCAGGCTTCAAAAGGGAGAGCAGATACTCCCAAGACTAGCGGGTAACACTAAAGTTAAACTCTCCAACCAGTCACAAACTGCTGCTGATCCACCACACTAGTTATCAAGGAGCAAAAAAGAAATCACACAGCCCCCTTTATTGCATTCCAGTCCTAGGGTTCCCAGTCAGCAGATAGGTCCAGTACAGTGAGAAGTTATTTAAAAAACTCTGCTCGGTATACTAAATATTCTTCTGACCCCAAAGGGTCAGCTACATCACTAGATCAGTATAGGTTTGGATCTTACCCGAAATACCACTCTGCCAGCCAATCCTTTAGTGTCTAAAGGTTTATTATAAAGAAAAAGAGACCAAGAAAAGAGATGTTAAATGGTAAAGCAGTCACACACACACACACAAAGACATCAAAGTCCATCAGGTTCCTAGCAGTATTGGTGAGTTTGCTGGCTTGAAAGTCCCTCTGGAATACATCCACAGCTTGGATGGGTCATTCAGTCCTTTGTTCAGAGCTTCAGTTTGTAGCAAAGTTCCTCCAGAGGTAAGAAGCAGGACTGAAGGTAAAATGGAGAAGATGCAGCCGCCTTTTATAGTCTTTTGCCATGCGGCTTGTGCTTCCTCTGTTTCAAACACAAGCTGCCCAGCATATGGCTTGGAAGCCTTTTCTGTCCCTAAGCATGCCCCTGATGCCTTATGATGAGTCATAAGGTGTATCCCTTGCCTTCTCTCAATGTGTCAGTTGTATGCTTTCAAGGGTGTAATCACCTTGCTGTCATGGCTAAATGCCAATGTGGTGGCGTGCCTCAGTTTCCCTTTCTATACAGGAGACTAGATTTGTAAAAGTTTCTCTGCTGTGCCAAGTTTCACAATTGCTTACAGGTATCCCTTGTAATTAAACAAAGACTGTTAATGGCTAGCCAACTACAAAAGCAGGTTCTCCTCCCTTGGTGTTCACACCTTAGCTGCTAGAAGAGGGCCTCATCCTCCCTGATTGAACTAACCTCGTTATCCCTAGCCTGATTCTTGCTTGCATATTTATACCTGCCTCTGGAAATTTCCTCGACATGCATCCGACGAAGTGGGTATTCACCCACGAAAGCTTATGCTCCAATATGTCTGTTAGTATATAAGGTGCCACAGGACTCTTTGCTGCTTTCTCTATACAGTGATTCACCCTGAGTTAACTCAATCAAATCACTTCCACACCCATCAGTTGCAGCAAATGGCTTGCAAAAACTACCATGAAGATTTTTCTCTTCAGGAATCTTTTTTTTTTCTTCTTTCTTCTTTTTCCCCCTTTTGCTTCACAAAAGCATTGCTCTGTGGAGCCACAACAAACTCCCTCTGAGTTTCACTTATTCCAGAGGAGATTCTGGGTGTATTAAGAGGACTTTCACATAACCTCCTTTTAGGCAAGCTGCTAAACTCCATGGTTAAAGGCACTCTTTCCCTCTGCAGCTTTCCTCACTGGCAAAATGCAGTTTACCACACACAAACTTAGGAACACTCTCTTCTTGGGTTTTAGTCAAGTCCCGAATCACTCTGGGATAAATGAAATATCCTCAACCATCATAGGCTGACGGGCACCTTCTGTCTGCTCCACAATTCTCCTTTATTAGGCACACTGCTATTTGCAACAGACAAACAGTTGGAAACAGTTTTTCCTTCAACAGATAAACTGTTGCTTTCTACAAACAGTGGTTCATCATACTGAGCTACTTTAAGCAAATCACTTTACTTTGTTCAGTCTCACTTTTACAAACTTCAGTTGCCAGGAATCCATCACCCACCAGAAATCTACCCTTTCCTCCCTCAGTTAGGGCTTCAAACTGACATCAACTCTAATTTTCTCTAAAGAAATTTTCCTGAGCTTCTTTCTGTGCTTCATTTAACTCTAGATTCACTTCTGAGATATTAGACATTCAGAAATTTCTTATATAAACTGCTTTTCTGACTAGACAAACAGCTGTTTTCCACAGTCCCAAGGCTAGAGACACACTCTTCCTTGCTACAGCATACCTGGTTAAACACATGCAACTGTTTCGAGTCAACCCCCCCCTTACAAATCTTCCTGTTACAGACAACATTCAGAGGATTCACATTCATACTTTATCTGGGACTATGTTAATCAGGGTAATGTCATAACCCAGTTACCACATTATTAAACAACATACCAACATTCTTATAAACTGAACAGACTCTATCTCCATCATTGCTGTAGAGAGGAGCTGAGCTTCCAGGATAACACAGTACCTGCTGTTCTTCATTATTTTGATTTGGAGTTTAAGTCTGGCAACATTAGTATCAGCTTGCAGCAGATCCATTCGCCTCCTGTGAGATTTTTCTCTCTCTCTCCAGCTTGCTTGGTTCTTTCCTCAGCTCACCTGGCTCGTTCCTCAGCTTCTTTTTCCAGCTGGGCCAAGGCTTGCTTCTCTTGCATTTGAAGTTCTGCCATTTCTCTCTCATGCTGAAGACGGTGGCTCTCTCTCTCTCAGGGCTTGCAGTTTTGACTGTGAATTGCTCATTGTGACTAACTTTAACCTTTGGCACGCTCAGTTTTAAATTTCAAACTTGGAATAGCTTGGGGTTCTGATTCAAAACCCAAATGATCTGGTTCTGTGTTCATAGAATATCAGGGTTGGAAGGGACCTCAGGAGGTCATCTAGTCTAACCCCCTGCTCAGAGCAGGACCAATCCCCAATTTTTGCCCCAGATCTCTAAATGGTCCCCTCAAGGATTGAACCCTCAACTCTGGGTTTAGCAGGCCAATGTGCAAACCACTGAGCTATACCTCCCCCATTGTTTAACTACAACAGTGTGATCTGTGGTGCCTGGGGCAACCCTCACTGGAAATGCTAAGGTCAGGGCAGGCTGCAAAAGGGAGAGCAGATACTCCCAGTCTGGTGGGTAACACTGAAGTTAAAACAACGAGGAGTACTTGTGGCACCTTAGACACGAACAAATTTATTTCGGCATAAGCTTTCGTAGGCTAAAACCCACTTCATCAGATGCATGGAATGGAAAATACTGTTGGCAGGTATATATACACTGCACATGAAAAGATGGGAGTTGCCTTACCAAGTGGGGGGTCAGTGCTAACAAGACAATTCAATTAAAGTGTAAGTGGGCTATACTCAACAGTAGAATACCAAGGGAGGAAAAAATCACTTTTTTAGTGGTAATGAGGCCAATGTAATCAGGGTGGCCCATTTCAAACAGTTGACAAGAAGGTGTGCGTAACAGTAGGGGGAAATTAATATGGGGAAATTAGTTTTTTGTAGTGACCCAGCCACTCCCAGTCTTTATTCAGGCCTAATTTGATGGTGTCCAGTTTGCAAATTAATTCCAGTTCGGCAGTTTCTCATTGGAGTCTGTTTGAATTTTTGTTGTTGAAGAATTGCCACTTTTAAGTCTGTTGTTGAGAGTCCAGGGAGATCAAAGTGCTCTCCGATTTGTTTTTGCATATTATAGTTCTTGATGTCTGATTTGTGTCCATTTATTTGTTAAACTGTGCTTCTGATTCCCCACACTGGTTATCAAGAAGCAAAAAAGAAATCACACTGCCCCCTTTATTGCATGTCTATTTTCTGGCTCCCAGTCAGCACTTATGTCCAGTACTGTGAGAAGTTATTTGGGGGAGAAAAAAAAAAAACAAAACAAAAAACTGTTCACATGTACAAAATGTTTTTCTGACCCCAAAGGGTCAGCCACATTACCAGATCAGTATAGGTGTGGATCTTATCCAAAATACTACGCTGCCAGCCAATCCTTTAGTGCCTAAAACTAAAGGTTTATAATAAAGGGGGGGGGGGAACACTTGTTGCCAGGGGATATTGTGAAGCCAAAACTATAATGGGGTTCAAAAGAGAATTAGATAAGACCATGGAGAATAGGTCCACCAATGGCTGTTATCCAAGATGGTCATGGAAAGCAACCCCACTGTTGGAAGACAGGATGCTGGTCTTGATGGTCTAAGTATGGCCGTTCTTATAATTCTCCCCCTCCTAAATCTCATCTCACTTCTGAAATATTTCTCTTTACTGCTCCCTTCTTTTCATCTTATTTTTTTGGTCATCTTTCATGCTCTGTGTGACTGAAAGTCTCCATGTTTGCTTCTGCCAAATACTTCTTATCCTTTGAATTTCTCTTTAAAATTCACATCTTCAATCAGTCCTTGCTTTTCACCTTCAGTTACCCCCAGATGACTGACTTTTCTTGTACTTTAATTCTTGTCAGTCTTAAATTGTGTAAGACTTAGTTTTATTTTATTTGTAAAGAATCATGAAAATGTGTGGTGCTGCAATGTGAATGACTTCATTTGTTTTGGGCAGGTTAGAAATACAAAAATTGCTTTCTACAATAATAGGTTTTGTCCAGGATTGGAAGTAGTGCAGAGGCAAGTGAACATTTTCTAAAATGCAACTCATTTGAACCATAGTTCTGGATGAGTTATTTTATCTGAATCAATTCTTTTGTACCTAATGCACATTATGTTAAAGTTGAACAGACTCAATTACAATTCCTAAAAGCTCCCTGTTTTCCTGATATGCAGAGAATTTTATTTTAATCTCTTGTCATTCTAGGTTATGCAGGAGTAGTAAAATATCGTGGTGTAAGAATTGGTGGAATTTCTGGCATTTTCAAATCTCATGATTACAAAAAAGGTAATATTTTGTGTAACTTTGACTTTTTATTAACATATACATTCAGAAACATCTTGCAATTAAGATTCCATACTCTTTTTATTAGGTGTTTTGTTTTATAGTGTGTGTGTTGGAGAATTTACAGGTTCTCCAAAGTTGCCTGTGAACAGATTTCCACTGTTGAGTCCATGTGTCTGTGCGCAGACATGGCACCAACTCTTCAAGCTGAAAACAGCCATTGACACCAGAAAAAGAGCTCCCCGTGGATGTACAAGTCTTTGTAGCAATCATCCTAACGTTTCTTTGGCAGCATTCTTTAGTTAATAGTGTCAGTCTGTTTCTTTTACCTATAAAACTGATTATGTAAGTTGGCATTTATATAGAAATATCAAGAGACTTAACTTGAATTTCAGAGCTGCAAAGTCTCAAGGCTTTATTCCCCCACTTATGCTCTGAACACCACAAGCCAGGCTCACCCCTTGCAATTTGATTCCCCTTTCTCCCTCTAGGAACCCAGTCCCTTGTGTGACCTGTTTTTCCTGGTATGTTTCAGGTCATTTTGAGTGTCCTCCATACAATCAGCAGACCGTAAGAAGTGCGTACCATGTGAGGAATATTGAAGTCTTCAAACTCAAACAGGTGGGGAGTAAAGCTTTTTTTTGAAGAGGGTAGATAATTTTGCATGAGATTAGACTAATCTAGAGATGAGCATGTTGATCTGAATTTACATTATCTGTTTCTATTGACACAATCAAAGTTTGCTTCTGCTATTCACAATAGAAGGGTAATTCTACAGGCCTTGTCACTAATCTCTGCATTGTTGCAAGACTGCCTTCTTCAGTTGATAAAGAAACACATCACACAGGTGTCCCTCACAGTCTGATGCAAATCCTTAATTACATCCTCTGCAATATCAGCAAATATTCAAGGGGACTTATGTGCACGGGTTAAGAGTGCAGTGTGTTGTGTATTGGGAAAGCTGGAGGCTGTAGCTAACGTTTTTGTTTTAGCGTCTGAGAGAGACCAGTGGGTTTCAGTTGGAAGCTGAGGAAGTGCTATATCTGTAGTAGTGCAGAGCCTGGCACTGTTAGCAGAGATGTACTGTGTTGGGATTGAGGTATAATTAAAAGGTGTGGCATAGGCTGGCCCTTCGTGTGGGAGGAGGGGACTGCTACTTATTCAGACTTAATTCCTTGCAAATTAAACTTCTAATGGAATTTCCTGAGTATTTAATTCAGTAAGTATATTTTGGGGAGAAGGCCTGGAAGGGGGAGCAGGGATACTTGCCTCAGCTTCCCTGTGGTGTGTGAGGATATGGCATGAGCAAAGATGTCTCTGGGTGCGTGGAAGGAGGGCCTTCATGGGTCACTATGGTCTCTCTCACTCCAGCACAATGGTACCTGTATTCTTGGGGAGCGCAACCTCTCAAGTACCATATCTGCTCTTCCAGGCTGCCATGGCTCATCAAATGGGAGGAGCCTCTGTTAAAGCTACGGAGCTTCAGTAGAGGCTGGTGAGATCTCAGGACTGGAGCTTGTAGCTCCTCTCCCCTGCAAACCCTTGAAGTTTCTTCCTGACTAAGACAAGGTTTCAGTTTCCTGTCCATAGAGTATAGGGAGCAGTCAACTTCTCTGAAGGAAATTCAGAGTTAAGGTGACACTTCCCATGTAATCTTAACTCTGCTTCTTTTGATCCCTACCCTAAAGAGTCACTGAATGGGATCGCAGTACTGTCCCTCCCTTAGCCTTTTTGTGAAGTGGGATCTCTGCAAACCAGCAGCGAATACTCCCAGAACAGTCACGCTGCATACAGTACAATGAGTTTGTTGGACTGTGTGAATAGAAATGTTGCACTGGAGTTGTGCTGGGTACAGAGAATGGCATTCTTGGTTAGGGGAGGTAAGGTACTGTCGTTCTCAATTCCTACTGCCATCCCTTCAGAGACAGTTAAGGTGGTGTGGGAAGTGTCACTATAACTTGGCATTTCATGATTTTCCAGCAGTGGGAGAGGTCCCCGTCACTCCCCAAAAGACCCATCTCTGACTCCTGGAAGATAAAAGGAATACTTTTCCTTTGTTCCCATTCAGAGACTGCTGGTGGCTCTGATGGGTGAGAATGGTCCCGCCTAACCTAGGAATCTGGTAGCACCTTAAAGACTAACAGAATTATTTGGGCGTAAGTTTTGTGGGTAAAAAAACCCACTTCTTCAGATGCATGCCTTCATGCATCTGAAGAAGTGGGGTTTTTTACCCATGAAACTTACGCCCAAATAAATGTTAGTCTTTAAGGTGCCACCGGACTCCTCGTTTTTGTGGGTACAGACTAACCCGGCTTCCCCTCTGACCTCCTTGGCCTCCTAACCTAATCCTCCTATAGCCACTCAGAGGCCTGGTCTACATTTAAAACTTATACCAGCATGGCTATGTTGATCCAAGCTGTTTTTTTAAAAAAAACAAAAAACAACAAAACGAAAACACAACCCTAGCTATATAGCTATGCTGACAAAAGCTCCAGTGTAGACAGTTATGCAGACAGAAGAGGGCTTCTGTTGGCATAGTTAATGTCCTAGGAGGTCATGTTACTATACTGACAGAACTCCTCCTTTCAGCACTAGGGACCATACCAACGTAGTTGTGCCAACATAGGGTCTGTAGTGTAGATGTAGCCAGAGTGAATGAGTGACTGCTTCTGCTGCAGCTCTGAACTTTCCCAAGTTGCAGAAGAATGAAATGGACCTACTTGAGTTTCACTGTTGCACTATGAAAATCTCTGAGCATGGTGCTAGAAAAATCACAAGCTTAGAGATGGAAAAATTATGATGTAGTTTTAAAAGAGCTATTGAAGTGCCTGTAGGCAGGGGATAGCTAAAATACTTCAAGAAAATAGCATAAATGGTGATTGAGAGTAACAGAGAATCTCACCCATGCTTAAGTAGCTTGCCAGCTCAGAGAAGATAATGTATGCCAATAGAATACAACTAACTTATAGTTGTAATAACTATAATTCAAGCATAGTGATACTTTCTTCCAACGTTTTCTATTGTGTGAATTTGCTTTGTAAATAGCACTTATTATATGGCTATAATTTTAGAAATTCTTATGTCCATATAACTGCTTGACATTTGCCTCTGAGGGGAGATATCAAAACGATACTGTGCACTAAATGCTGGCTTACCTGTCCCAAGGAAAGCAAGAAAGTGGCACACAAACCATAGAGTTTAGAGAATGCAAGATCAAACTCAATGGCACTCTGGAAGATTGCATCCAGTGGTATAACCTCAGTGTTTAGAAAGTAAGACTGTCAGTCAAAATCTGCTCTGGTCAGACAAAAAGAATCAAGTATGCTCCCCCTTCATTAGTATTCATTTAAGTGCTGTTTTTTTGCTTTATAGCTAAAGCATCCTATGGATATATTTATGTCACATGATTGGCCAAGAAGTATATATCACTATGGAAACAAGAAACAGCTTCTTAAAATGAAATCTTTCTTCCGCCAAGAAGTGGAAAACAACACATTGGGAAGCCCTGCTGCTTCAGAGCTTCTGCAGCACTTTCAGCCCACGTATTGGTTCTCAGCACATCTTCATGTAAAATTTGCAGCTTTAATGCAACACCAGGTAACAAATAAACAAAAGCATGTCGTGTCTATCTCAGGTTTCTAATGCCAGTAGCCAGATCCACACAAGCATTTTTCTCTTGTAAAAACTTATTTGCTTTTCCTTTTATAAATGTATTTTCATATAGTTCATGGAAAGTACTCCTACCTATATTAAGTAACTATTAATTCACCCTAATAATCAAAGCCATAACCTAAGCTAAAGAGTCTTAACTCATGAAGACAGTGAATGTTATAACTTATTCTGTTTATAAGATACTTTTGAAGCTATTTGTAGAACTATTATTTTGTTTTGTAGTTTTAAGCCAATCTTTTTCAAATTACTCTGCCCTGATGGTCACTAAACAAGTTAAGTAGCTGAGGTTGCCGAACTAGAAAATTTATATTTCATGTTAAAAATAGCTGGATTTTTCACTTTGTGAAGGAGGAGAGAAGAGAGCAATTCAGGGAAGATACCTGGTTATTTGAGATGGGTATCCTTTTGGGTGCCTGAGATATGGCAAGGGTCAGAGCAGATAGGGAGAGTTCACGAGTAGCCCAGACAAAGCCAGAAAATCTGCAGGTTTAAACCTGTTTGGTTTATTTGCTAGTTTCTTGTCAACCAGAATAATGCAAACTAGGAAAGTAATTGGCTACATTCTTTTTGTGCTCCTTAACAGTTGGTAAACTCCAAACAGTATAAAAATCAGACAGCTCTTGTGTCTCTAGAGCTTCCTGTCTTGGCAAATCTTTCTCTCCCTTATGAGAATAGCCCCTTCTGAGGTTCTGAGTCTGTGGCCTAGTCTACACTAGCAATATAAGTCAATCTAAATTACGTAACTAAGTTGACATAATTTATGTTGACTTAACGCTATGTTGACAGGAGATGCTTTCCTGTTGACATAGCTTCTGTCTCTCATTAAAGTGGATTAATTAAGTGGACAGGACTTATTGCGTCTTCACTAGACCTGTTAAATTGATGACTGCTGCTGCGATGGTTGCAGCGGGCAATTTAGTCTGTAGTGTAGACAAGGCCCGTGTGCTTGATTACACCAGACTGCTTCAGCTGAACGAGACCTGTGTGTGTCGTGTCTTCCCCCCCATGTTGCCGCTGTTATCTACTCCAGTTTCCTCTGACTTCAGCTCAAGCTCTCTCTCTTTGTACCGCAGTCCTCCCTTTTTATCTCTAGGAACTTTAGAATATTCTGTTTAATAGAAACTGTTAACTTTAAATTCTGCCCTGGAGTCTCCATGCATAATTTGGTTATTAGGTCATATTTCAGGGAATCTTTAGCATTGCCAGTAATGGTTTCATTCCTGTTTCCTAGACAAACATTGAAGGACAGCTGCCAAAAGCAACAAAATTTTTGGCTCTGGATAAATGTCTGCCACACAGAGACTTCCTGCAGGTAAGACCACTGTAAGTGGTCATCTACTACCATTTAGTACTTTATATATCTGGGCTAGGGAGTGCACAGTTCAGCAGGAAGCTGAAGAATGATTCTTCCATCCCCAGAGAATTAAATCTCACAGTTGCTGCTCATGTATGGGATGAGGACTTAATGGGTAATGGAAAATTATGAGGATCCTTTCTTGGGCTGCACAGAGGTATAGGGGGTCATAAGAATCCCTCCATATGCCCCTATACAAACTGCCAGGACTTCGTAGCAGGATACAGGAATGAGGGGCACTTTGTATTTGCTTATTACTACTATAGAGCATGAGGGTGGGGAATATGTGGAGCTTTTGCTCTGCCCCCTCAACGTGCTGACCAGTGGAGCGTGTGTAGTGGTAACTTGCTGTTGGTATAGATCAGAATTAAATTACTTCTCTTCCCCCCACCCCCCTTCTTGAAGCATGTGGGGGTTGTGGAGGGAATTGTGATGTATTAAGTCACAATACCTCTTTCCTGGGAAGGTGTAACAATGCCCCACACCTCACTATGGGCTGTGTCCTGGTGCCACTGTCTAGCCACATGTATTCTTCTGTCTTTGGAGGCAGTAACTAAGTAACTGAAGGCCCCTGTGAAATGCCTGAAACGTAAGCCTAAGGAAAATAAAAACAAAAAAAGACAAGATCTCCCCCCCCCCCCCCCCCCATTTGAGGAAAGTGAACTTCCTGAGTCTGTCTTGGTGAGGAAGACCCCCTAGACAGGCTTTTTTTCTTCCTTATTTCATGATACTGTGATCAAGAGATTGTGGGATGAGAATCTTACCAGGGTGGGGTGGAAAAGTAGCTGGTGATCCAATGCACAACCCCTTAAGGACAACTATTTGGTATGAAACTCCAGAGAAATCCTAAAAGACAATCCAATCCAGACAGCTTATTGAATTCAATATCTCACAGTACCCAAAAGAGGACTTTTTCCTAATATGTACCGTGGACTTTTTTAGAATTTATATTGCTCTAGGGCCTAAAGGCCTTACCTGGCATTGGGGCTTCATTGCGCTGGGCACTGTATACACGGAAAAGAAAATGGTCCCTGCCCCAAAATACAAGACAAACTAATACAGACAATCAACAAAATTAAGCTTGCCAGAAGTACAGTACAATTTCTTCCCAGTTTTTCCTTCACATAAGAACCGCCTCTTCACTGCCAGTCAAACTTCCTCAGTCCCTGCTCAGCCAGAGTATTCTCCTCCATCTCATGCTGCCCCATTGGAAAACTTAGCCCCATTCTGGGAAAGACACACAAACTAAAAACCGACCCAAGCTGCCAAATGTCTGAAAGTGGTGGATCTCAGCCACTTCCTGAACTTACAATGGGGGCTGAATCCCATGCTTGTTTCTAGTGGCGGTGGAAAGTGGCTTACCTGACCCAGGCCTGCTGCACCCACAGCCCTGAATCTGCCACTGGTTCGTGGACATGTCCCCTTCCTTCAGCGGGGTGAGATGCCTTAATCAAGAGGATACAGTTATTCCATCTTTGGCAGAAGCTTCAGCAGTTGCTATGCAAACGCTGTTACATCAACCTGTTTTACTGGGTAATAGCAGCAGGAACTGGGCTAATGATTGAGGTATGTCAGGGACAGGAGAATTAAGTTGGTACTGAAGGAAGTGTTCCCTGGCAGATGCATCACCAGACACTCTGCATTAGAAGTAATAGATTAATTCTTTTCACCGGACTGACCACTTAAAGACTTGGCTTCGTACAAACAGGGCCAAGTGGGTTTTCAGCTGTCTGCAAGAGTGCCTTTTTGTAGTTTGGAGTTTTGGACTTGACTAAAACCAGAGACATAGTCTGGTTCAGAGATGGGAGGTAGAACACTGGGGTTCCTGGCTATTAGTCCACTAGATCATTCCGTCTCTCCAGCTAGTGAGCTTTACCTTTTGTGGCAAGAGGCCATACAGACTGCTCAGTACAGTAGCTGACTCAAATCAGGCCACGTACTAGGAGGAAACTTATGGTGGCCTTATTGCCATCAATGTCAATTAGGGTGGCACTGCTTTACAACCAAAAATCAAGACCATTGCCCACAGTCAATCCTATAGGTAACTGTAAGGAAGACTATTAATGACTAGTACTAGTATAGAGAAAAATCAGTGACTAATACAACACTAGTGATCAGTTCTGTGTTTTCAAGGCTATCTTCAAAAGGCCCAGGATCTCTTTCAGAATCCTGTTAAACAGGGGATGTTCCTTACCCTAAGATCCTCTTCTTGGGCTGAAAGAGAAAAGCAGGTCTGATCATATTTTGCCAAACATTATAGGTTGGATGGTTCTATAAATGCAGTTCTGGGAAATGCAGCAGCTGTTCCTTCCCTGCTGCCTTCCTTTTTTTGAGGGAAGGGTTAAACAAACCAGTTTGGGATTGGTGGAAATGAATGGACCAAAAAGTAACTTCTGCTTGTTAGTCTGTATCTCAGATGCACCCACCTGGGCAGATTCTTGAATATTTTGCCCACAAACTGTTTTCAACTTTTAACTTTAAAAATAAAGTCAAGCACTCAAAAGCTAGGAAATGCTAGAATTCATGTTGCCTGTGCAGCCTTAATTCAGTCTCCTTGTGCATATGCATTATGATAGTCTCTAATTACGTGATCACATACTACTTTTTTCACAGAACCCCTGCCTTATTCAGTGGGCAGGTATACTGAACTTTTAATTAAGAACTAATTGCCTGAAGATAATGCTTAAATATAGAATGATGTCCTCCTGTCAGGTTGAATGAAATGCCTCATTTGTCAATATTGTTTTTCTAAGGTAATAGATATAGACCATGACCCCAGCGCATCTGATTCTCTGGAATATGACATTGAATGGCTTGCTGTTCTCAAGGCTACTAACAATCTTATTAATGTGACTTCAAACGCATGGAACATGCCTGAAAACAATGGCCTCCATGCAAAGTAAGTAAAATTAGTATTGGGTTTAAACTTTCTTTGTGTTGAAAATATGCATATACTTTTGAAAAGACAGATTTGGGATATTAGAGAGAGGATGGGTGAGGTAATATCTTTTAATTGGGGGGCCTGGGTCAGGGTGTACAGCTCCAGTGCATACCCATAGTGTAGCATTCTCATCCTGCAGCCAGGCCCCCATCTCTTGTACCATCTAGTTATCTGTGGCATGCTATGCCAGATGGGTCCACAGAGCCACATTTTCATCATGGAGCTGGGTGGATTGCATGTGCAGAGCTTGGTTCTCTGTTGCGAGCTATGATGCTTGGGCTCGAAGCATGGGGTGGTTTTCCTGGGAATGGTCAACCCATTCAGCCATCTCAAATACCCTCTAGGGCATGCCGGGCAGGGACTGGCCCGCTGCCTTCATGTTCCCCTAGGATAGGCCTCCACCATGGGGGAGGGTGGTCCAGACTGTCAAGATCCCAACAAGGGCAGTTGGGACCATAGGTCCAAGAAGAGGCAAACCTGAGGTTGGGGATCATGGAGGAGTTGATAGTCAGGTTCCAGGCCAGGGTCAATACCAAGGGTCAGAGTCTGAGTCAGGTTTCAGGTTCTGAGTTAGGAGGCAAAGTCCAAATCAAGCCAAAGATGAAGCCTGGATTTCAGGAGCAGAAATGGTCATGGCAGCTACAAGAGATCTACGCTGTTGTACCTGGATAACTGGCTGTGTCTGAGGAGGTCTGTGTGTGCTTGTAGAGGCATAGGTTGGTGATTAAACAAGAGACCTTGATCCTAAAGAGCAAATGTACTTGGAAAGTGGAGTTGATTACATCAGATGTTCAGTAATCCTGCAAGATGTCTAAGTCTCACTGGGAGCAAAATCTTTTCTTGACATTTTCTCAGCTGGATTTATTCTGGACTTGCCAGCATGGGAAGCTTTGACAATGGATGCTGGCATATATGTAACTGAAGGATTATGTATCTGGCACGTTTCAGGTTTATGCTACCTCCCCACTGAGCCAATTTTAGAGGAGCCTACAAATGAAAAATAGCTGTACCTTGTACTCAAGCTTTCAGAAAAAATCTGGTCTTGGGCAAAGACCAAGCATGGATAATTTCAGCCTCAAAAGGTAGAAGTTGGATCAGTTGTAAGCAACTGAAAAGAGACCTTAAGGTTGCAGAAGCATATCCATTCTCAATGTCATGTCGTTATGTGTTCAATTTTGTCTACAACATTTTGACATGAATACAGGTTTAATAAGATACATTAAATTGCTTTATAAAGTTACGAAATGTGTATTGCCTAATGAATATAGTTTGTGCAGACGCAGACTTCAAGGACAAAACCATGTTTGCAACCCGTGGACGACCCTTTTAAATTACTATAAAAGAGAAGATGGCTAATGCACTCTGGGTCAAGTTCATCCCTATACCAAGAGGCCCAGCACAAAGTTATTCCATCTAAACCCTACTTAAGTTTTAAATGATGCATGCCTTGTGCTGACTTTATTCCCAAGAGTAAGTTTCATCCAGAGCTTTAGCTCCTTGTTCCTATATGTTACAGTAGATGAGTAAATCAGAATCATACCCATCTGAACTGCTCAACTGTAGGAAATATTTCATATTCCCTCTGGGGAAGGTGTTGTTGAAGTGTGTTTTCTGCTTGTCATTTGTTTTGCTGTTCTGATAGACAGACAACTCCTTTCAGGAAGATTTTGAGTGATTGAGGAACTTCTGCAATCAGGCAACTTCATACAGTAGAACCTCACTATAACATGCTTCACAATAGCAAACCTTGGGCTATAGCAGTGTATCTCAAACTGGGGTCCATGAGGGAACTCCAGGGGGTCCGTGGGTCCTGCTGATCAACTCCTTCCCCTCCCTCCTGGTGCCTTCTGCACGCTGTTTGGGCCTTGGGGGAGGGCGTGGAAGGGGGCCTGGGGCTGAGTGAGGGGCTTGGGGTCTGTGGCAAAATTTTAAATCAAAATGGGGGTTCTCAGATTACTAAAGTTTGAGAACCGCTGGGCTATAGTGAACATGGTCTCTGAATCCTTCCCCTGGCCCCTGGGCCACAAAGGAGGAGGGCTGAATGTGTTCCCCCGACCCCGGGGCTGGAGGAGCTATTCCCCTCTCCTGATATAAAGAACCCCTGGCTACACCTAACAAATGGCTTGGATCCACAGGTGTTCATTATAGCGAGGGTGTACTGTATATGCAAGTATGGTCTCATTTCATGAAAATAGATGACATCTTTTATATATTTAGTCCTCTTTCTCCCCTCTTTCAGACACCTCTTCAAGCACTTCTTAGCCTCTTACTGGACATCTTAGTCCTTCCTTTCTTGATCTGTTTAAATATCTTTGTATGTGTCTTCTTTTAGATTGTAAGCTTCCTGTAGCTGGAAATGTGTTTAATCAGTTTGCAGAGCACCATGTAAATTTGATATGGAGAAATTTTGCTTACTTGTAATCGCTTCCTCTTTCTTCACCAGTTCAGATGTTTGGGTTATAATTCTCCCCAAGGAGCAGATTGAGCCAGAACATTAAGGCTTTGGATTTCATATCACAGAAGGCACTAGGTGTTTCTTAGTTTTCAGTTGAATACAGTTAAAGCAGTACCAAGCAAAGACCATCAACTGACAGTATTCAACGGCTGTTACCTGATACATTTAGCAGTAGCAATTTGAACATACTGCAAAAAGCTTCAACTGAGTTGCTGGTGCCATGTGCATCCAAATCTTCAGGGAGCCTTAAAATGAAAAATGTTAAAAAATTGAAACTTTCTTTACTAAGTCCAGATGTTGAGACCACCCAAAGCAGTTATTTAGTATAGGAGGGATCATCACTTGACTACTGCCTCCACCACCCTTCTCTAGAGCCTGCAAACCCTGAACCTGTTCTATAATCTTTGGCAAAAGTGCAAGCAGAAGACAGCCTTTCAAATATCCATTAAAAAGGATTCACTACCCTGCCTGCCACACACGTGTGTCCCTCCCTCCCCCCACTGTAGAGTGAGAGTAAATGTTAACTTTCCTGCTGCAATAGTAAGTCTCTGATCAGTGTCCTAATCCAGCTACAGACTATAGCTCTGGAGGCCACTTGATCTTTAAACCTTCCTAAACAATAGATCTTATTGTACTGTGGACATCCAGGTGATATAGCCTTCCCTCTTTAGGAATTTTGGGGTCAAATGAGGCAAGGGTGATTTTCCTGGTGGAAGACGGATTTGTTGGGCCTATATTCTGGCAGAGATCCAAGCATGACCTTTACCTTGCAATGTCATACATTAGCTTGAAACTTTCCTACTCTTACACAGCATGCTACTATTAGAAACTGGACTCAAAAATAGAAGTTGCAGGATCACAAATTGAGTAAGTCAGTAATGCGATGCAGGTGCAAAAAAGGCAAAGATCACCCTGGGATATAGTAACAGGAGTTTCATATGTAAGACTTGGGACGTAATTGTTCTGCTCTCCTCTGCATTGCTGAGCCCTCAGCTGGAATACTGTGTCCAGCTTTGGGCACCATGCTTTAGGAAAAATGTGGACAAATTGGAGAGAGTCCAGAGGAGAGAAACAAAAATGATAAAAGTTTTAGAAAATATGATCTAAGGAAAGGTTTTTTAAAAAACCATCGGGACATGTTTAGTCTTGAAAGAACACTACTGATAGGGGAACCTGGTAAGTCATCAAATGTGTTAAGTGCTGCTATAAAGAGCATGATGAACCGTTCTCCATGTTTGCTGAAGGTAGAAGAAGTAATTGGCTAATGCTGGATCAAGGGAGATTTAGGTTAGGTATTGGGAAAAACTTTGAGGATAGTTAAGCTCTGAAATAGGGAGGCTGTGGAATCCCCATTCTTGGAGGTTTTTAAGAACAGGTCGGACAAACACCTGTCGGGGAGGGTCAGGATCAAATATACCCAATCTCAGTATGGGTGGCTGAACTAGATGATCTCTCAAGGTCCCTTCTGTGACGGGATCCCCGGGGTGCAGCCTGGGACTGTGGGACCGCTGTGTCCCCTTAACTCTGTCCAGCCTGGGCTGTCTTTCACAATGCCTTGCTAGTGACAAGCAGCAAGCCTCTCCAGGCGCTATCATCACTCTGCACTACATCATGTGGAGCCCCACACCCAGCTAGATTGCATGAATGCTCCCAGAGACACTCATGAATCATACAGAGAAAGGCACTAGCCAAATCCTCCCAGCCTTGTACCTCAGGAATATACTGTCTTGCACTGCTCAATATGAACAGTGCAAATTTATTAATTGGTTTACCACTTCATCAATGGAAAGTTGATATACACCAGCCTTTGTAAACCTGAGCAAACACCCGTACCAAATGCTTCTGGCAAACTCACTGGTAAAGATAAACAGTTAAACAAATTTATTGACTACAAAAGATAGATTTTAAGTGATAGGCAAAAAGTCAGTTAGTTACCAAAATAAAATATAAGCACGCAGTCTAAATTCTTGACCCTATTAGACTGGGCAACATCTAGATTAAGCAGTTTTTCTCACCCCATTGGATATTGCAGTCCTTAATATACAGGGTTGTCCCTTATACCTGGGCCAGTCCCCTCTGTTGGCGTCTTCGGTCTTCTGAGTGTCTTTGTTGTTTGTAGCAGAGGTGGGGGAAAGGCCCAGCATGTGGCCACTGTGTTCTGTTTTATACCCTCAGTCCATGTGCTTGGAGAACACAAGTCCAGGCATGTCTGGTGGACATTGCTGAGTCTCCAGGCAAGGTTGAGCAATTCCTCTGGCATGGCCTTGTGCAAGTGAGTCATTGAATTGTAACTCCTCTGCTGGACAGTGGCTGGTGATGGGAACCACCCACCGGGCATTGGTTACCTCCCTTGTCATTGTCTCTGGGGAGCTAGTATCTGGGTGCTTCCCAAACCCACAGCATATTTTAGTGACAACCATACAACATATTCTCATAACTTCATATGCATTAATGATGTACACATTTAGATAGAAAAATGACTTTCAGCAGATCATAACCTTTCCTGCGATACCTCACATGGCTTTCTTTATATGCAAGATCACAGTTGTATATAAATGAGGGATGGGGGGGTTACAGGGTGCTCCACCAAGGTATAGAATGTCACACCTTCCAGCCGTACGTTTGTGATTCTGTGAGATCTTTCCTAGAAATTCTAATAGGTCATAAAACCATTCCCAGTACCAGGTTCAAGTCCCATGTAAGAAGATGAGACTGAATCTCCTGATTGTCTACTGCTTTCAAGAACCAGGCTGCATATTAGGATTCTACCTAATGAGCTGCTAAACACTACAGTATTGCTGCCTGAACTCCCATGAGACTGGTATTCAGGCCCAAGATTTGATCAGCTTGCAGGAGCTCTAGGATGACTGCCACTGTGGTTTGATTAATCTGTTTTCATTTGCTAGAGTGAGGGGTTAAGAACCATATTCTTAATGAGTGTGCCCTGTTTTGTCATAAAACTGTTCACTGATGTGCCCACATTTCACTGGCACTGCATGTGTGCATACATATGTTGAGTGGAAACTTCCATTCCTCAGACAGACCATCAGTATTTGTGTTCATTTTGCATATGCCTGCATAAGAAAGCTGAGCTTTTGGTTTAAAGAATAAATCCTCCATTCAGAATAACTGAAGAACGGGAGTCCTGTTTAAAACATCTATTTGGGTTAGTTTACCATAAATTAATTGATCCACAGTAGTAATTATATTTTAGTCAGCCATAATATTTGGATGGGCATTCTGGCTTTTCCAGTATAAAGCAATTGTGCCTCATTGTTAACAGGTTAGAAATAATTATCTTCCTATAATGGCATCTCATATCAACTGGGGCTTGCAGTTAAAAAGGCAGCAGGGTTTCAGGGAAGCTGAATCTGTAGTCCTTATGTGGCTATTTATAGCCTAAAATGTAGCTAATAGTTCAGTCAAATGTAAAAGTTCCAATATTCACATCAGTTTGAATGCCCGTTCCAAATATTTTAGGTAATCTTAAATTCTTATGCACATCAAGGAAGACTTTGCCTCTGTATATGGTATTTGTGAGATCAGTACTGGACTCCATAATCTTAAAAGGATGATGATGATGAAGAATTAGAGAGGGTGCAGAGAAGAGACACAAAAATAGTTTGAGGGATGGAGAAAATGCCTTACAGTGATACTCAAAGAGCTCAATCTGTTCAGTTTATCAAAAAGAAGATATAATGTCTATAAAGAGAACCTCTTCAAATAGGAACAGGAAGAGAGATGTTTTGGCTAATTGAGCTCAACAGAATCTGACCTTGTTTTTTATTCCTGTAGGTGGGATTACAGTGCAACAGAAGGAGCCCTCAAAGAGATATTGGAAGAGCTGAGCCATAACCTCAAAATTCCTTGCAACTTCAGTGTGACAGCTGCTTGCTATGACCCCAACAAACCGCAGAAAAATATGGAACCAGTTCATATAATCAATCCGCAGACCACTGAGTTTTGTGCCCAATTTGGTCTCACCGATATTAATGACAGGATTCAGCAAGTGAAAGAAGAGCGCTCAGTTCGGGGAGAATATGAGGAGGAGGAGGAGGAAATGGACAGTACTGAGTCAGCAGAGGAGCCCAGTGAATATTATACAGATAATTCTGGGCTGTCTTTGTCTATTAACCCAGATGAAATAATGCTGGATGAAGAGGGTGGTGATGAAGATCAAAGTATCTGTTCTGTGGATCCTTCACCTGATCATCCTCCTGACTTTTCAGCAAGTTTTTCTGACACCAGGATCATGCCAGATTCCATGATGGTATCCTCTGATGATGCTATGGACTCCACCAATGAAGACCTGGAGAAATCTGGTATGAGTGAGCAGACTGAAGAGAAGAGCTTAAATGAAAGAGCTTTAAAGCGGATTGGTAAAAATGAGAACGGAAACAGTGCCATGAAGAAAATTAAAAGACGGAATCAGGCTATCTATGCCACAGAGGATGAAGATAAAGTATAATGAAAATGCATTAATGTCCCAGAGGTTTTATTAACTGCTGTAACTAGCTACCTTTTTTGGTGTGTTTGGGGCAATGGTGAGAGCTTTTAAAATTCAGCATTTGAAGTGATAAGTACCACTTTATGCTACATACTACAGTATGCAACAAAACTTCTAATGGAGCAGAATACCTGTTTAGTAGTAGTCTTCTTGCTCAGTCCTTTTCAACTAAGTGTGTTGTAGAAAGATTTCAAGTTTGTGTATAATCAGTTGGTACTGCTTCAGCTTTTGATAATTCATTTTATTTACCTTCTGCTTTGCCTCCATACAATATCTGTAATTCTTAGTTAACCAAAGGAGAATTTCTTTAAATTGTAGTTAGTTTTGGAGGGAGAGGATCTTTGCATTGCCTTTTAATGCTTTCTTGCAGCTAAAGGTAAAACTTAGTACAGAATAGTTAATGCAGTAATTCTCTGCAGTGTGGTTAAAAGCAGTACTCCCAAGATAAAAAGAGCAGTAAGAGAAGATGATCATGATTTTTATTTCTCTGGAGTTAACTGTTTCTGCAGTGGAAAATCTTGGCAGTTGGTGTCTTTAAAAAATATTAATATGTATTATATGCATTGTCTAATACTGGTTTTTAAATTTTAATTCTGATATATACAGAAAAATCTCACATTGTAAACATAAATTATGACTGAGGTGGTTACACTAAACCATTGAAGGCGAGTGCATTTGTTTTCAATATCAATTATCATGTGTTTCTCTCCCAAAAGTTCAGAACAGTATTTCAAAATTAAAATACTAATGGAAGCTAAAATTATCTAGCAATAACCTCATAGATGTTTGTATCTGAATTACTGCCTCAATAACTCTGAATTTGAATCTCCTGACTTTATGGGTAAGCTGTTGTGTTTGGTGCTTTCAGGGGAGAGGGCTGAAAGTTTATACACTTACAATAGGTAGTGATGCATGTAGTAAATGTTACCTAACATGTTCCATTAAGATCCTGTTTGCAGTTGCTTATAACTTTGTCGAACTCTAACTATTTGGGCTAAAATTTTTCATGCCAGCTCTCTTACTTAGAAACTTTAAGCAAAAAAACTATTTCCTAATCTCAGAATGAGATAAATGAAAGAACTAGCATGTTTCTTCTAGAGAAGAGAAGGCTGAGGGACACAGTCTTCCAATATGTAAGAGGTTGTCGAAGAGGATAGTGATCTTTTGTTCTCTCATGTCTACTCAGGGTGGGACAAGAAATAATTGGCTTAGTTTGCAACAAGGGAGTTTCAGGTTAGTTAGAACTTCTTTTTCTAATATCTAAGGATAGTTAAGTACAGGAACAGGTTACTTAAGGAAGCTGTGGAACTGCTGTCACTGGAGGCTTTTAAGAACAGTTCAGACAAACACCTGTCAGGGATGCCCTACGTTTTACTTGGTCATGCCTCAGTGCAAGGGGGATGGGCTAGATGTCTCAATATCTCTTCTAGCCCTATATTTGTGGGTGTGTTTTTGCACATTAAATTTAATTGTTTTGTTGAAGCTCTCGTGCCTCCATCATTTGGTGCTAAAATTTGAGGGGGTTACCTTACTGTTAGTGATATGCCTTTCACTGAAAATTTGTCAGAGTTTTATGAACCTTTGAAAACTGTTGCTTGCACATACTCAAATTTCTTAGTTTGGCAGCTAAGTTCTCCAAGGATTCAGTTTACACTGAGCTCCATCCCAGTGCAGCAGGGGTGAGAAGGACTTCCCCTGCCACTGCTCTCACTGCAGGGGTCACTCTGCTGCCAGGTAGTAGATCTGAGAACAGGCAGAATGTCTCTCTTTTGTGTGCAGTGCTCTACCTTCTAGGGCCCAGACTCTACTGGAGGAGAAGTAGTCTGGTTAGAATGCAGACAGATGAGGAAGTGGGCCTGAGCAGAGTAGTAAGCAGGGAGACTGGGATGTGGAGCCAGGGGAGGGCGTAGGACTGGGATGTGGCGTTGAGGAGGGAGGAGACTAGGAGTAGGACAAAAAGAGGTTCACGGGACATCCTGTAAAAGAGTCTTAATTACTGTACATGCCTGCTTCAGAATCTGAATGTTAGGGTTGCAAAATCAAGGATTCTCAAAAGCTGGACCTGAAACCTAAGCTGGGCTCCTTTGTTCATATGCATTATCATAATCTTGCATGTTTGTTTTTTTTTCCATAAGACCTGTCCCTCTTTCAGGACACAGAATGGATGATGCTTTTTGAGCAGACATATATATACACACTCATCATTCAATGTGTGTGACCCTATTGCCTTATTTACTGCACACCATTCAACCTTTACTCTCAATACAGTATTTCTTATGGGCACTCATTGCTGTAGCATGAGTGCTTCACAAGTGAAAGTAGCCTGTCTCATGGATGGTGGTGCAATCTCTGCAAAGCAGTAAAATGACTAGGTGGTAGTCAGTTTCAAGGTTGCTGTGCTAATTTTATAGGATCAAATTCACTATCAATTTTGTGTGCATGGCTCCAATGTGACTTTACTGGTGCACAGTACCCACAGGTACAAGTGTGCATCATCCACCTAAAACATGGTCAGGTCAAGCAAAAACTCCAGATATTATGGAATGGTACAAGCCTTGAGAACTAGGTACACCCAGTGTACCTTTGGGTCACATAGACCAACCGTTGCTATTCAGAGAACACCTCAAGAAGCTGAAAAAGGAAGTGAAGTCCTGGAATTGTGACCAAAAAATGGCCAACACACAATGGGGAGCTGACCCCAAAATACTGAGCAACCAGTCTTGCTCTTTGCTAATCAACTGTGGAGTATAATGTTATGCCTTAGAGTGTTCCCCTTTTAATATATGCTCTGTGGACTCTAGTGTTTCTACATAGTTTTTCTGGAACTCTGTATGAGAGGTTTGCTAAAGTTCTTAGCTTATGTCCAACACAAGGAATGTTTAAACCAATAAGCCACTACCTTTTTAAGTCCTTTGTCATGTGCTAATACTGCCTCCATTCCTAAGCAGTAGCATGCGTATCTAATATAAAGGGGTTTTGAATTGCAGGTAGGTTGAGAGTAAATGGGTCACAAGTGTCATTTACCCTGAAAGCCAAATCACTACAAAAGGTTGCCCCCCCTCCTGCTGGTAATAGCTTACCTTAAGTGATCACTCTCATTACAGTGTGTATGGTAACACCAATTGTTTAATGTTCTCTATGTATATAAATCTCCCCACTGTGTTTTCCACTGAATGCATCCAATGAAGTGAGCTGTAGCTCACGAAAGCTTATGCTCAAATAAATTTGTTAGTCTCTAAGGTGTCACAAGTACTCCTTCACTATGGTGATGGTTTCACTTTTCACCTAAGCTATGTAATGGTTTTAAGTTCTATTGGCAAACCCATTAATGAACCTGTACTATGAGCAGAGCCCTACCAAACTCTGCACATCTGCAAGTGTCTGGGGCGTCAGACTAACTTTCTTATTGTCCGTGGAAATGCCCGATGTGTTCCCCAAGACAGGCTGCTATTTTTTGAATCTGCTTGTATTTTTTTGGTTTCAGTTTCAGATCGGCACACAAACTTATCACAGACCATTTGTAACTGCATCAGTTCCTGCTCAAAAGTGTTAGAACTCACCAAGATATCTTCCGGCTATTACAGATAGGCTGAGAGTGCCATTCCATGGAATGCTCTTTACATAAGACTCCCAAAGCTAGTAAGGGAATTACACAAGCCAAAAGCCATTAATTTGCCACAGCCATTATCCTGCAGTAAAAGTGGTCTTTTCCCTGTCATTTGAATCTCTTTCTCTTGCCAAGATCCACTGTAGGAAACCAGAATGAACGTGTTCCAGTGTCAAGGATATTTTCTAATTGTGTTAATGGATAAGAATCCTTTAAATTAACTTTAGTTTTCTGTAGTACACAGAATCTAATACTGTATTTTTATTTTTTGCTCAAACTATGCATCTGTCCCCCCGCTCACCTCCTTGTGCTCCCTCTCCTTCCATCCCCACCCCACCTCCCTGCCCTCCATCCTTACCCAACTGTGCTCACTCACCACCCTGCACGCCCTTTCCTTCCAGTCCACCCCCATCTCCCTGTACCCCTTCCCTCCTCCCACTCCTCTCCCTGCGCTCCCTCCCCCTCCGTCCTCACCACACTGCTCACTCCCCTCTGTAGGTTCCCTTTCTCCTCCTACTCACCTCCCTGCGCTCGCTCCCTCCTCCCCACCGAGCTCCCCTCCCAACATCCCTGTGCTCCCTCCTCCCTAGTGCTCCCATTTCCCCTCCCTGCGCTCCCCCGCCCTGCCAGATATCAGAGGGGTGGTCCTGTTAGTCTGTATCCACAAAAACAGGGAGTCAGGTGGTACCTCAAAGACCTCTGCCGTGCTGCTGGCACATGCACACTGTAACCCCCTCGCCCCCGCAGGAGGAAAAATTCCGGCCCGGCCCCCCCCGCGGGCGGCCTCAGTGGGCGCATGCGCACCCGTTTGGGCCACAGGCAGAGAGTTTGGATTTGGCCGATCTGTTAGAGCGGCTCCTGTGGCCGGGCCAGGCGCTAGCGCCGCCCCCGCCCCCGGCGATGGGCCGGGCTCGGCGGCGGTAGCGCTGGCCGCCTCGCGCGGGGTTGGGTGCCGTCGTTGGCGCGCGCGCCCCCAAGATGGCGTGTGTGCTGGAGACGCCGCTCCGCATGAGCGTCCTCTCGGTGAGTGCTCGGCCCTTCCCCCGCGGGGCCCTGGAGCTCGCTCGGCGGCTTGTCCTGTGCGGTGTTATGCAGGAGGGGGAAACCTGACGGACCCCTAGTGCGGGCGCGGGCGGCCGGGGGCTCTGGCTCCCCCCTGCCCTTCCTCTCCGGGCGGCCGGGGGCCCTGGCTTCTTTACCGAGGTCAGCGTGGATCTGTCCCAGGCGAGCAGCGTTAGGTGCTGTCAGGCGGGGACGCTCCCCCCGACGTGCCCTGTTGGGCCCGCGGGCAGGGGCCTGGCTGTGCCAGCCATCATGGCCTGGGCCTGTCAGTGCGGAGGTAGGAAGCTGCCCCCTGGTGTGAGTGTGACCCCCCAGTGCCCGACGCCTGTGCATCCCGGCGGCGGGGGAGAGAGACTCAGGAGAAACCACAGGGCCCAGGGTGGGGAGAGCGAGTCACCTCAGTTCGCCTTCTCGTCCCTCCTCGCTCTTCGTCTACTACCGAGGACGGCGGGCCCCAGGCAAGATAAGGCACCCCCTTGTGGAGCTGGGGAGGATCCAGGAGGGACGTACTGAAGGGAAAAGAGATGGGGAAGCACATATGAGACATACGGAAGAGGTGAGAAAGGATAGAGGAAATAGATAAAACTAGGCAAATTGGAAAATAGCATGAAAGAGGGAGAGAATGTGTCTGTTGGGGAAAAAAGGAATAAAGAAATGAAAATGGTGCCTAAATGAAGACAGAAAACTTATAGCTTAGTGTATGTATGCTTTTTGCGTATGTATCTGTATTTTATTAGGTTTCAGAGTAGCAGCCGTGTTAGTCTGTATTCGCAAAAAGAAAAGGAGTAGTTGTGGCACCTTAGAGACTAACCAATTTATTTGAGCATAAGCTTTCGTGAGCTACAGCTCACTTCATCGGATGCATAAAGTGGAAAATGCAGTGAGGATGTTTTATACACACAGACCATGAAAAAATGGGTATTTATCACTTCAAAAGGTTTTCTCTCCCCCCCACCCCACTCTCTTGTTGGTAATAGCTTATCTAAAGTGATCACTCTCCTTACAATGTGCATGATAATCAAGGTGCGCCATTTCCAGCACAAATCCAGGGTTTAACAAAACCTTTTGAAGTGATAAACACCCATTTTTTCATGGTCTGTGTGTATAAAACATCCTCACTGCATTTTCCACTTTATGCATCCTATGAAGTGAGCTGTAGCTTATGAAAGCTTATGCTCAAATAAATTGGTTAGTCTCTAAGGTGCCACAAGTACTCCTTTTCTTTTTGTATTATGTAGCTAATAGATGCCTTATAGCTAGATGTGGGGAAAGATGTAAGAGCCAAAACAGTATTTGTGTACTAACACTTTTTGTGTTGGATACTCTAATTTAAAAAAATCAGTGTTTTGGATGTTAAATATTCAGGATTCTCTGGTTCTTTTTGTTGCAATATATATAATTCTCAGTGTTGTTTTTTTTTTTTTCCCCCCGATGCAGATATGGTAGTATTACTTCCTTTTTTCAGAAAGTATTCATTTTACCTTCCTCTACCTGTATTGGTGTTGAATCTACACAGTTTCACTATAAACTTTGCACCATATATAGGGATGCAGGGTCCTTGCTTATGAAAACTGCTGTCAGTTCAGGGCTTTTGAAGCTCCCTTGCCCACTCATCACTGGCAAGTAGTAATTTTGTCTTGTCACTGAAGACTGCTTAGCACTTCTGAGTGCTCTTCTGATGGCCATGTTGCTGCTGTCTTGTGAAGAGGCTCATCCGCTGCTGCTATGCTGACATGTTGGTGTAGACAACATGATGTCCTTCCTCTACGGCACTGGAGTTTTAGAATGGAAAAACCCAGGAGTCGTAGCATGAAAGCATTTCCTTTTCCTGTTGGTCTGAAGGGAGAAGGTAACAGACAGAATACCCATGGTGGTTGCACTCTAGTGCACCCACCATTGCGCTGAGAAAAAGTGGAAGATTGTGATTAGAGAAAAAGGAAATACTGTTGTGGCGTTTCTTTGATTTTTTTTGTTATAATTGGCAGTGTTTTTATTTAAATGGCAAAATAAAGGAATACATTGCCCCTTCACCTCTGGGTAACAGTGTTTATTACTAAATGCAACTGTCCCACATCTTAAAATGAAAACACTGTGAACCAAAATCCTACTTGCCAGTCTGAAATGGGTACCGTAAAAGCTGAAGTATCTGTGTCTTTAATTTTGATTATTAAGCTTTTAAGCAGTGTGAAGGCAAGTGTTACTTGTGTTTGAATAGAATAGTGCCAAGGTTATACCCCAGTGGCTATTTGTTTTTTATATTACCATTTCTGTTCGCTACTCCTTACAAGATTGAAGGATATATATTTTGAAACTATGAGCAAATAAATTCTGGTAACAATAGCTATGAAAAATCTGGGGAGGTTTGAGAGACTCGTTCTTATGGATATTGGTGATGAGATGTTCCTCCCAGCAGTGAGTAAACAAATTAACCTTTGTGTGGCAGGGTTAGTACTAGTCAATAGGCTAAAGGACAGTCTAGATTAGAATCAGCACTTACTGGGAGGTCTTCATTTTGCATTTATACACAGGGTTTGCTCTGGATATATTTCTGGTGGTGGTGGAAGTCTACTACTGAGCCCGTTCTACTCTCAAAAGCTTCATCCTTGGGACAGATAGGCAAGCACTCCTGTAGAATGTAGGTGGCATAATGAAGCAGGGGGCCTTTAGGTTCTTTTCGCTTCTCCCAGATAGTCATGAGATGGTAGGGAGGAAGATAATGGACATCCTTGAAATTCAGCTGGATAAAGAGGAGTAAATTAAATCCAAGGGCACATATTTCCCCACTCAAAAAGCATGACTGAACTTAGTTCCCTTTCATTCCTGAAGAAAGTCATTGGGGAGGAATATGAGAAGCCTAATAAAGGGAGTAGGCTCAGCTGGCAAACAATACCATTTTTCCAGGTTGGCATCCATTCTTCCAAACTGGATGCCTGTAGTTAACTCTACATGTTAGTTTAGGAAAGCCTAAATAAGTCATCAGACTTTTGGGAGTGCTGAGTACCAGCAAATTCCATTAAAGTCAGTGGAATCTCTGCGTGCTCTCCACCTTTGAAAATTAGGCCACCTTTTATTGTGGCCTGATGAATTTTCTGGGAAGTTGAGAACAGTTTGCTGAGATGAAAGAAAAACCCTTTGTAGTATGTCGTCGTGAACTTGGAGTGGAAGCTTTCCCTCCCTTCTTCCCTTCTCCCACCGTTGATTTGGGATGCTAGTCACTTGAATGCACTTCCAACCTTGGACATCTTAAGGGAAAATAAATGGCGCATAGATATTTAGCGGATACATATGTTGTTTCTGGGATCAGAGTTTTAAATTAGTCTTGTGAGGAATGCAGTGTGTATTGTTACTGTATGTGCTGGAGTGTGTTGGACTTATTTATAGAAAGGCAGACTCTGTCAATGAAAGTGGCGAATGTGATGTGTGAGGGTAAGGTGTGTTGAAGAAGGATACCTTAACTGAGCACTCCCTTGTTTTTAGGGTTTATGTAGGTGGGTATTCCTCTTGAGCAACCTTAACTGTTTTATGAACTTTTTTCCTGTGTGGGGTTATAATACATTTCCACAAAAAAAAGTTAACCAACTGGTAATGTTCTGCAAGTGTTGCCTTTCCATTCAACCACAAAAAAGTGGTTAAATTACAAATTAAGGCAACCCTGACATCTAGACCAAACATGACTCATTTGCCTCAAACACAAACATTAGAATGCCCACACAATGCCTATACAATTCCTTTCATTCCCAATGTATGAGTACCAAAATAAGCACATCCCATTCAAAATTGCACTCTCTCACACAGTGTTAATGCCTAACTTAGAAGTTGTTTGGTTGTAAATATTATGCATTTGAATGTGATCGTGCAGTTCTATCACTATCTTGTCTGGTAGGTTTTGTAGTTTTGTGTCTCATTGGGCATTGCTGTTAATTTGGAATTTGCCACTGCATGAATTGACAAAGTATAAATTCTCTTTTTCTCCGTAGGAAGTAACTGCTAGCAGTCGCCATTATGTTGACAGATTATTTGATCCTGATCCCCAGAAAGTCCTGCAAGGTGTCATGTAAGTAATATGAACTTGAGTTTGAAGTTCTATCATTAGTAGTCTAGGTTTGCTTGAAACCCAGCAGCTTTGCACTTGAAGGGAAAGAAAGGGATACTCTGCAAATTTCTACATGAATTTATTTTGGAAAGTATTACATGGATCAAATACAAACACACAATCATATTTTAGTATATTATCGCTTTGTAGTGCATACTGTTGGTAGCGCAGCCTCACAATCACCAGAAGAGCAGCAGGTGCCCTTCTTTCAGGTCTGATTGGAATTCTGTCCTTATTCCATCACCACAGCAGATGTGTCCACCCCCTGCTTCAACAGTCTTCCCTTGCTAGTATGTATAGAACATTGTATTGACCTTCTGACTCAGCCTCAACACAGGGAAGCCTCTCTCAACTTGCTCAGGCAGAATCTATTTTTTCTCTTCCTCTAGCCTAGCATCAGTAGTAGTAGGGAGAAGGTGTTGATAGAAAGATTTTGAAGGAAAACTTTCAGGGTTTGTTGACTGATGCTATAAGGTTGTTTCCTGTCTCCACTTGGGTCCACAAATTCTTCATCCCTCCACCTTTACACAGCAACACTGCAAAAAAGGCCTTGAGCTGCCCAGGACTGACTTCCTGGGACAGGCTGTCTCCTTGCCTTTCAGCTCTCTCTCATGTGTCCCAGAGTGTGTCTTGGCACTAATGCCTGGCCCCTCTGTTGATTACTACCTTGAAAGTCCACAAACACACTACAACACTGCCTCTTGGGTCAGTCTGCTCTTATAGAACTGGAAACACCTCAGGCTCCCATCTGGCTCTTAAGCCTCAAGTTGTTCTCTGTTTAAACAGCAACTCTGACTTGGATCAAGACACACTTCCCTACCCCAAATCATGCAGTGTAAATGTTACAGATTCTTCTACACTGAGTGAAGACAAAGAATCAGACTCCATCTGCACTCTCCTTTCCCCCACGCTTGCTTTTTGAGAAGACCAAGGTCCAGTCTCACTTATGGTTCCTTCCCAAGCCCATCTCATTCTCTAGCCAAGTTTTGCCATAAGTCTCTAAGGAAAAAATTGTCTAAAAAGAAGCAAAAATTGCAGTCAACCTCTTCGGATAACTCAACTAATCATCAAAAGCATTTCCCTAGATCAGAGGTATCAGACTCATTCTGTGGTGAGGACTTGATTACCTTTTCACTCAGGCTGTGGGCTGGGAGTAAAATTCATGGGCAAGAAGTGAATCTTGCAATCTAGTCTGACTACAGAATGTGCTCTTCAGTTAGTGAAGTTAAGTATTGCATTAAAGACAATTTAAATAAATGCATTTTGTTTCCTTCCTTTTTGTCAAATTAGCTCTTTGTTCCCACTGTAGGCAGTCCTCCCCACACCCCCACACCTTTTATAAACTTTTCTTGTCTCAATCCTGTATTCTGGACACTGCATCCTGCCTCTTTGTCACCACACTCCTCCCCATGGTACTTATATGCACTCCTTTCTCACCCACCCATCCCCTTTGGGGATCTGGGATCTCACCTTTTGCTTTCCCCACCTTTTGGGCACTTGTGCTGGGGGGGGGGGGGCAGCAGGGGACACTTCTCCCCTGAACTTGTTGCTCCAAACAGCCAGTTCTTCTGAGCCTGTTGCTGTGGGCCTTGGCAGCAACGTGTGAGGGAAAAGCTTCAAGGAAGAGACTGCCTTGAAATTAGAGCAGTAGCCTCCGCATGGTGGAGGCAGCCAATAGTTTTAAAATTTTTAAATCAGTAGGTCCAAGTAACTTGTATCCAAGAGGTTTTTAAAAAAGAGATGGCTGAAGATCTTGCTTGAGCATTGATGTCCATTTTTAAAAGGTCTTGGAACCCTGGAAAAGTTCCAGAAGACTGGAAGAAAGCTAATATGCCAATATTTTAAGACTAATTGGGATGACCTGTGTAATTGTAGGCCTGTCAGTCTGACATCAACACCAAATAAGATAATGGAGCAGTTGACGTAGGACTCGATGAATATAGACTTAAAGGAGGGTAATATAGTTAATGCCAATCAACATGGGTTTTTGGACAATAGATCTTGTTAAACTAACTTGATATCTCTTTTTGATGAGATTATAAGTTTGACTGAGAAGGGTAACATGTTGATGTAATATACTTAAGGCTGGTCTACACTCCAGAGGTAAGTTGATGTAAGACAGCTTATGTTGACCTAACTCTGTAGGTGTCTACACTACAATGGTGCTCCCGCTGATGTGAGTCGCCCACTACAGCGACCTAATAACTCCACCTCTATGAGAGGTGTAATGCTTTGTTCCATGAAGTTAGGGTGTAATTACATTGCCTGTTGGATGTCAGCCTGACCCCCCGCATCTCTCACCAGGAGGCTGTTGGTCTTGGGTTCTTCTCTGCCTCTCTCCCCCAGTCCCTCACTGGGAGGCTGTCGGGCTCTCCTTCCCCTCCCTCCCTCAAATCCCTCACTGGGAGGCGACAGCAGGGATCCAGACTGGCAGCCCCAGAAGCGGGGCGGGTGCTCTGGGCTGTGAGCACCACACGGGGCTGTCAGTGCTCTACAATACCTCACTTCAGTTGGTGGAAGAACTCCTGGTGAGGACCTGCACTGCCAACAGAAGGGGCCACTATGGACATGAAAGGCTGCTGTAATTACTGTGGGGGCTATATGTCGACTTGACTTAATTTTGTAGTGTAGACAAGGCCTTAGACTTCCGTGAGGTACCACACAATATGTTAATTAAAAAAAAGTAGAACGATATCAAATTAACATGGCACATGTTAAATTAATTAAAAACTGGCTAACTGATATGTCTCTAAATATAATTGTAAACAGGGAATCATCGTGGAGTGGGTGTGTTTTTACTGGGTTCCCACAGGAATTGGTTTTTGACCCTATACTATTTAACATTTTTATTAATTACCTGGAAGAAAACATAAAATTATCACTGATAGTTTGCAGGTGACACAACAAATGGGGGAGTGGTTAATAATAAAGAGGATAGGTCATTGATACAGGTGATCTGGATTGCTTGGTAAGCAGGTGCAAGCAAACAATATGCTTTTTAATATGGTTAAATGTAAACATATACATCTAGGAACAAAGAATGTAGTCTACACTTACAGAATGGAGGACTCTATCCTGGGAAACAGACTCTGAAAAGGATTGAGGATATTGATGGATAATCAAGCTGAACATGAGGAGCTCCCAGTAGCACACTGTGCCAAATGAGCCAATGCAATCCTTGGATGCATAAATGGGGGAATCTTGAGTAGGAGTAGAGAGGTTATATTACCTCTGTATTTGGCACTGGTGTGACCGCTGCTGCAATACTCTGTCCAGTTCTGGTTTCCACAGTTCTGGAAAGATGCTGATAAATCAGAGAGGTTCAGAGAAGAGCCTCAAGAATGATGAAAGGATTAGAAAACATGCCTTTTAGTGACAGACTGAAGGAGCTCAATCTATTTAGCTGAACAAAGAGCATAAGGGGTGACTTGATTAGTCTATAATTGTCTAGATGGGTAACAAATATTTGATAATAGGCTCTTCAGTATAGCAGAGAAATGTATAACATGACCCAATGGCTGAAAGTTGAAGCTAGACATATTCAGGCTTGAAATAAGGTGTAAAATAACAGTGGGTAGTTAATCAGTGGAGTAGTTTATCAAGGGTTATGGTGGATTCTCCATAACTGGTAATTCTTAAATCAAGATCGGATGTTTTTCTAAAATATATGCTCTAAGAATTATTTTGGGGAAGTTCTATGGTCTGTGTTACACAGAAGGTCAGACTACATGATCACAGTGGTCCCTTTTGGCTTCGGAATTTATGAAGAAGATATGCTGAGCACTTGCAGCAGCCACAGACTTCAGTGAAACTTGTGTGTCCACTAGGGACATAGGAACTGTGTGTGGGTGCGGCATAGGAGCTGTGTGTGGGTGGGGCATAGGGTGAACAGATGTCCCGATTTTATAGGGACAGTCTCAATATTTGGGGCTTTGTCTTATATAAAGTGCCTATTATCTTTCTCCCCCTGTCCCCCAAGCCCTTGTCCAATTTTTCAGACTTGCTGTCTGGTCACCCTGGTGGAGCATGCTCATTGCAGGCAGATTTTTTGGAGAACAGAGCTGCCAGCCTCTAACGAAGCACTGCGCATATGCATATAGCTTGGTCAAATTTGGGTGGATTTTTTCATGGGGAAAGGAAAAGCCTGACACTAATGCGAACCCCACCAAATTTGAAGTCCATGTTCCAAAGCCTGTAGGTGCTAATGCTTCTAAACACACGTACGTACGTACGTACGTTATGGAAAGTTTTTACCTGAACAGCTTGGCAAAGTTATAAACAATTGAAAAACAGGTTTTTGTAATGGAAAAGTGTTAGACAACAGTAGCTACCAGTTCTGCCTAGAATTTCCTTGTTTTTCCCTGGCTTTTAGGGGGGAAAAATCAGGAAGAGACAAAAACACTTAATCTTTCTGTTGACCTTGCTTAAATAGTGGTACAGAGAAAAGCAACACAAACTGACAAGCAAATCCAATTAAAATTGTGTCTGTAAATGTATAATTCCATGGATTGCACTGTAACTGTAAGATTGGTGGAAATTTTTTAGTGCACCTGGTGCAAATATTGTTTTCTTAACAGTAACTCCTTCTTAGTTGGCATGGTGACTAGCCTTCAGTTAGGAACACACACACGCAAACTTAGTCTTCTAAAGTTTATTTTAATGTGTTTTTTTTTAAAAAGGCATTTCATTTGTTGTTTTGCCCTTATCTCAGAGATGGGCAAACTAGAGCCCGTGGACCACATTCGTCCCGTGGGACTGTCTTGCCTGGCCTCTGAGCTCTTGTCCGGGGAGGCTAGCCCCTGGCCCCTCCCCTGCTGTCCCCCCTCCCCTGCAGCATCACTGCTCTGCCAGCGCTCTGGCCCGCCGCTCCTGCTGGGCAGCGTGGCTGCGAGCTCCTGCCGCTCTGAGCGGCATGGTAAGGGAGCGGGGGTAGGGGGGTTGCATAAAGGGCGGGCAGTCAGGGTACAGGGAGCAGGGGGTGGAGGTTCTGGGGGGGCAGTCAGAGGACAGGGAACGGGGGGGGGTTGAAAAGGTGTGGGAGTCCTGAGGGGCCTGTCAGGGATGGGGGTGTGGATGGTGTCGGGACTGGGAGCAGGGGGTGTTGGATAGGGGTCAGGGCAGACAGGGAACGGGGGGGAGTTGGATAGGCATGGGAGTCCCAGGGGCCTGTCATGGCACGGGGGGGTCCCGGGCGGGGGCGGTCAGGGGATAAGGAGCGGGGGGGGTTGGATGGGTTGAGGGCTCTAAGGGGGGCAGTCAGGGGGCGGGAAGTGGGAGGGGGCAGATAGGGGGCAGGGGCCAGGCTGTTTGTGGAGGCACAGCCTTCCCTACCCAGCCCTCCATACAGTTTTGCAACCCCAATGTGGCCCTCGGACCAAAAAGTTTGCCCACCCCTGGCTTATCTAAATCCCTCAAAAGGTCCAACATGGAAACGCTTTGGCTGTAAAATGAGACTTCGTTGAAAAAACTGTGAGTGAGTGAAAATAGAGGGCCTTAATGGCAGTCTGAACATTGCTTTGGATAGAGCACTTTCTAATAGCGAACACTGAAGATGAGAAACCATCTGAAAAAAATTGGGGTACAGTTTTACTTAATCCGACTACTGAAAGGTTAGAGTTGTGAAATGCATGAACTGAACTTAGAGGTCTTGTGTATCTTGCCTTTCTGCTAGTTCGAAGGGTTTTGAATAGTCAAAAATGAATTTTTTATGCTTTCTGCATTTGCAAAGTCTAAGATCAATTACGTCTTGATACAGTTTGAGAGAAGTTAAGAAATTTGTTCTATTGAGTTGTCTGGAAGCTGGTAATGTAACAGACTGCTGGTCTTCCCTGAAACTCATTGAGAATCATGTGTATAATAAAAGCAACTAATGTAAAAAATCCAAGTGAGTGCTTTGTGGCTTTTAGTATACAACAGTAACTTTCTGCACCGTATTAGATTGCAAACTAAGCATTTGAACAGGAGCTTGCCTGGGATGTAGAACTGTTATATTAGACAGCTGCCTCTTGTTTGGAGTAGTCCTGCCTTCTTATCCTAGGTACTGTCTAACCTCCACTACCATATGATCTGAGCACCTTACAGTCTCTTAATGTATTTATTCTCATAATATCCCTGTGAGGTAGGAAAGTGCTGTTATTTCCACTCTACAGCTGGGGAACCAGAGGCATAGAGGCTGTTGTTTGCAGTGTTGTTGTAGCCGTGTTGATCTCAGGATATGAGAGACACAAGGTGGGTGAGATATCTTTTATTGGATCACCTTCTGTTGCTGGAAAACCTGGGGTCTTCAAGCTTGTCTTTTCCACCAGCAGAAGTTGGTCTCACATACAGGTTGTAACCTTCACTAAGGTTAAACAGGAAGCCTGTGGTGGAGCAGGGAGTTGAACCCTTGTCTCCAGCGTCCCAGGCTTGCACCCTAATCACTGGACTATCCTTCCTTCCTCTCCCCTTTGGTAAGAAGTGACTTTTCCCTGCTCCCATCAGAACCGTGCTTCCGATTTCACATTACCAAGGTTTAATGTTTTCCCCACAGCTGACTTATTTTAGATGCTGGATGAAGTAGGTGGGCATGATCAAGTGGTCCATCTGACTTCATCAGTAATGACTTGCTTCCACGTGTGATTCTAACGTAAAGTGGTATGGGTTTTTGCTCATTTGAATGAGCTGGGGCAGAGTGGAAACCTGGAGATCTGGGTTTTGTGGCCAAAGATGTTGAAAAGGTACTGTGTCCTGAAGCAATGTTCAGCTCTGTAGGTGCAGTATGGAGATCTGAAAGACTTTGATAGAATCTGTGGAAACAGGGCTCAATTTTATAAAATTTACTTAGTACCTCAGCGTAATTTACCAGGGTTTGTTTTTCTTTCTGGATTTACAGAGATATGAAAAATGCTGTAATTGGAAACAACAAACAAAAAGCGAACTTGATTGTTTTGGGAGCAGTTCCAAGGTATGTCCTCTGCTACTCTTTTTTTCACTAATTCACAATAGGTTGGGAATAAAGATCTCTACATCACAGGCACTGCTTTTGACCTGATTTTGAAAGCTGTAGTTGGCTGATTACTTTCCCTAATGTAATTTTTAGAGACTTGGAATATCTAAGTTCATGTATTACAGAACAGGTGATTGAGTAAATATGCTTATCATTGGAAAGTTAAGGAATTCATTAAAGCAACCTTGGCATATTGTTATGAAAACCTACTGGCCTAAGTACAAAATCTAATTTCCAACTTCTATAACATTGATGATAGATAAGTGATTATATTTTACTCCCATGCTGTAGTAAATCAATCTGTGAGATGGCTAGCAGAATTTTGCAATTTTACATTAAAGGTACCATTCTAAAGCAATAACATAATAAACACAAAGATAACCTTAGTTTCTGTCCCTTAGCCAGTTGAGAGAATAACAAAAATAAAGAAATAATTTCACAGTATCACCAACTTATTGCTTCAGCAAGTGTTAATGCTTCCTGGTTCCACTGGTGCAAATTAATGGGATGCTTCTTTTGTGCTTCTCTGGTACCCAATGAGAAATTGTCATTTTGTGACTCTTCCCTTCCCCTCCATAAGGCTGAATGACAGCCAAGCCTTTAGCTGCAGCAAGGTGACAGGAGGGGGAATATGTGGAAGAACAGAGTGCACCAATTGTGCTATCATTGTGCAGCCCACTCTTGGTCCCAACTCAGGTCCTGGTCCCGCCTCGTGAGGCAGGTTCTGGTGGCTCATGAAAGAGTGGCTTGCGTTAACAGGACCTATCTGCTCTTCCCTGGCAGGATAGTAAGCTTGCAGGGTGATGCTAGTCTTCCAGATTCCCCAGGAGTTTACACTGATGAAAAGGCTCTCCAAAATCTGGTGAACTTTCCCTCTTCCTTCCCTCCTTACCAAATGCAAATAGCTTAAAGGAAGACCCTAGCTTCAGGGTTGGTAAAAATCAGGTATTTGCTAGAGTACAGGCATAGTTCAGGGCAGATTCCACCCCCCAAAAAGATGCCCCTGGGGTTCTCTCTGTGGCAGAGCACTCTTCCTCTTGAACCTTCTAACAGGTGTATTTATTCTCCAGTTATTGAATCTGGCTTTCCTTCAAATTGAGCAGACCTTCCAAGCCTTTGTGTGCCTCTTATCGTCCCATCCTCTGCTGTTGCTGTGCATACAGAGGGTGGGGAGATTCCCCCTTCTTCTGAGCCTGATACTGAAATTCCAGAGTCTGTATCCCAAATTCCAGAGTCTGCCAAGATCCTCAATGTCATGAAAATATGTTGTGAGGATCCTAAAGAGTCAGCCTGTAACTAGAAAAAGATTCTCCATTTATCCTGATAAAACCTATAGGGAAAAGACCTTGCCTGTCTTCATTTTGTACTCCTGGGGGCATTTTGCACTAAAAAATTAAAAATTCTGCACACTATATTTTAAAATTCTGCAAATTTTATCTGTCAAAATAGCACTACATAATCATGCCAGTTCCAATTATTTTGGTAATTTATTTCAAAATACCTGTCAGCAAGTATGTCTGTAACAATACACACACACACACACTCTCGCTCCCCTCCCCCCGGAGTACAGAGTTAAAGAAACCCCTATGACAACCTAGTTCCTCTTTCTCTGTCCCTTTCCACGCCACCAGAGCCCAATCCGGGGGCCAGACACCCACAGCTACTCCCCCTAAGAGCCCAGCCACGGAGTTCCCCACCCAGACAATACACCCAACCCCCCTCCCCTCCAGAGCCCAGTCGCGGGGGCCCCCCCTTTGCCCAGACACCTGCCCCCTCTCCTCCCCAGAGCCCAGCCATGGCCCCGCAAGCCCAGACACCTATCCCCATGCACCCCAGAGCTCAGGGATCCAGAGGGAGAAACAGCCTGATGCTTGGTCCCTGGCTTGCATGGAGTTTCCTGCATGTCTCTATCTCCTTCCCTCAGGGGAAGCTGGGAACTGCAGCTGCCAGGAACCCTCTAGTTCCCTCCCCTGCTCCCCAGGAGTGTCTTCTATGTGTGAGCTGGGCTCTGCCGGGTCCAGAGGCCCCTAGTGGCAGCCAGCAGCACTGCAGCCAATTTCTATGGGGGAAACGAAATTCTGCATGCACAACATTCGTTTCTGCGAAATTTTGCATTGTGCAGTGGTGCAGAATTCCTCAAGAGTAATTTTGGTAAAGAACATGCTGGGAAGTATCCTATATTAAGGATTTTAGGGCCATGTTTATTAATAAATATAAGTTGGACTGGGAGACTCGGGAAGACTTTTCTCCCTGGCTGGACTGTTCAATGACAGCATCTCCCAAATAATCCTCTGTCCCTTTAGAGGCTGATATAATCACCCCAGGGCCTCTTAGACAGAGATAAATCAGATCACAGAATACTACTTGGAAGACTCCTTTTGCTTCGTGTAATGTGGTGGTGAAATTTAAGTTTAAAAAAAAAAAAGGAATGAATGAATTCCAAATCAAAGTCCCCAGTGAACCTTTACAGTCCAGTTCCTTTTGGAAATCCAGCAAGCACGCCAGACCTTCCCAGACTAGGGTTCAGAATAAGCATCCCCTTGATGTCAGTTCACTCTGTTCAGTAGGGTAAATTAAGGAGCTGATTTCAATACCACCTCTTCCCCCCCCCCCAAAAAAAAAAAAAAAAAAAAGAAAAGAAAAGAAAAAAAGAAAAATTAGACTGCATTTACTCAGGGCAAATTGATTCTCTCCATAGTGACATGGGGGGTATATTACAGAATTCTTCTCTCCCTCCCCCAGTGGATAGCCAGATAGGAGAATTCTGTAACACCCCCCCCCCCATGTCACTAAGGAGAGAATCAGTTTGCCCTGAGTATATATAAATAAAATCTCCCCAGCCTCTTCTTTCCTCAATGTAATTATTTTCTGTCCCTTTGTCTGTGCTTCCCTCAGCATTCTTTTGGCAAGTTTTCAATTTGTCTTCTTGACAAAGGAGCCACTTACTAATTTTCCCATCCTGATTATTTCTTAGGAGCATCCTTAACTTTTTTCCATTTCTCAAAAAACAAGGGGGACACTCATCTAAAACTACAAAACTAGTTAGTTCATTAGTCCATTGTCAAAAATTAAAATGGAATCCCATGTCCTCCCTGTCAGCCCTCAGACCAGGGGTTTTTCTGGTGAATATAGATGTGCAAAGTACTTTTCTTCACATTTGTATACCATCAAAAGTTCCAGCATTTTTCAATAGGATGACCTAATTTCCAATAAGTTTTTACCTTTCAGCTTTGCAGCCATCACAAAAACTTTCATAAAAATGATGTGGTTGCACTTTTCTCAAGAGAGGGAATCTTAATATAATCCCATATTTCAGCTACCTAGTAACAGATCCTTTCTAAGAAACACTATGGGAGGTGACCAGATACAAACAACTTTTTAAAAAGGAGTACCTGTGGCACCTTAGAGACTAACAAATTTATTTGAGCATAAGCTTTCGTGAGCTACAGCTCACTTCATCGGATGATGCATCCGATGAAGTGAGCTGTAGCTCACGAAAGTTTATGCTCAAATAAATTTGTTAGTCTCTAAGGTGCCACAGGTACTCCTTTTCTTTTTGCTAATACAGACTAACAGGGCTGCTACTCTGAAACAACTTTTAGTCTCTGGGTTTGATCAATGCAACAAAGACTTTTGATGCCTCAACATCTGTCTTGCTTTGAAGCACTTGCAGAAATTTTAAAAACTGTTACTCCCATTGCTTGACAGGGTGGAGTAGCTGGAATAGCTCAGTAATTTTGTGCATGTCTAGGAAATGGTCAAGATGAGATCACTTGCCTCTCTACTGGGCCTTGTTGTATCTTGTCAAGGTTCCCCCACTCCTCTCCTCCCGCAGTCCAGTTACACCTCAAATCCTTAGAGCAGTTTTTACTCTGTGTTTACTATGTGTTTTGGGATACAGTTGGAGATGCTGGTGCATTCGTAGTCTCAGTGAAGAGATGCTCCAAACAGTGGGTTGGCCAGATATGAATGGGACGCCCCTACAAAATCTTCTTGGGATGTATCTGACCATAGATGATAGTTTTATATGATGTGGGGAAAGGGCTTAGTTTGAAAACTACACAAGGTGTCTGGTACCTAATGAAAAGAAATTTATATGTTACTATTGTGGAACAGATTCATGTTGGCTTTCAGAAACAAATCTTAGTTACCATCTTCTTCTACTGCTGTGCAGTCTGTCTTCAGCCTGTGTGAACTGCCCCTGCCTAAACAAAGCAGAAAAACCATGCTTCTTGGTGGAAAGAAACCTTAAAGTTCTTCAAGTGGTTGCTCATGTGCATTCCAATAGGTGTGTGTGCAGGCCGCGTGCATGATCGTTGGAAGGTTTTTCCCCTAGCGGTACCCATTGGGTCGGCGGTGGAGACCCCTGGAGTGGCACCTTTATGGCAGCGTATATAGATCCCTGCCGACCCGCTGGCTGCTCAGTTCCTTCTTGCTGCCAGTGACGGTCTTTGGAACAGCTCACTCTCTTGCATTCGCAAGTGCTTACCTAGTGGTTCCCTTTTCTTGGTTGTACATAGTTGTTAGTTCATTATATAGTAGTTTGTAGTTAGTTGGACTTACTTTGGGGGGCTTCCCCCTACCCTAGTTTCCCCAGGCACTGGGGCATGCCTCGGTCACAGGGGTTTAAGGTGTGTGAGAGGTGTGCGAAACCTATGCCCACAGGCGGTCCGCACGCTGCCTGTCTCAAGTGTATAGGAGAGGGCCATCAGACAGATAAGTGCCCAATTTGCAGGCGCTTTAGACCCAGGACTAAGAGAGAATGGGACTATTGTTTGAAACTATTCCTGATGGAGTCAGCCCTCCACCCACAGCCGGCACCGGAAGCACCACCGGCAACATTGGTGCACAGCACCCCGGCCTCAGTGCGGGATGTCCCGGCACCAAAGAAGGACTCTTCTAAGGAGCACCAGCTCCGCTCCCCAACTCGTAAGGCCAGTGCTACCAGGCGGCACCGATCACAGTCCCCAGTGTCACATAAGAAAAAGAAGGCAGACGGGTCGTTCCCCTGTCAAGAAGGTGCAAGGGGACTCCAGCGGGGTGTGTCCTTCGGTGGGACACCCATGGTCTGGGCCTCAAGACCCTGCACCATTGATTCCGGCCCCAACTGGAGGCCTGTCAAGTCTGGTACTGGTGAACTTCTCGACTCGGGAGGATTTGGAGGAAGAACTCGACCTTCCCTCCATGCCGGATACCTACGAGGCAGCACGGGACCTCATTGCCACAACAGTGGAGTCCCCAGCACCGCAAGCCCAGGCATCGGCAGCGGCGGCATCAGCTGCAGCATCTATCCAGGCTGGCATTGGTGGCATCTGCAGTCTGCACCCTCCCCTCCCCCCCAGCAATGTCACTAGCTCGCCGGACCCTGCATGTGACGGGCTCTGGGCTGTCACGTTCAGGTGCAGCACCTGAACCAGGCTATCAGTGAAACTAGAGCCACCTCCAGTCATGGGAGGCTCTGAGGTACCTGACCCAGCCTCCAGAGAGCCAGAAAAACAGGAAGACCCTATGCCACGGGCTGCCGCTCTTCCTAGCCAGATGAGGTGGTGGAGGGCATCACCACCACCCTACCAGCGAGGAACACCAGGACCTTCTTAGGAGGGTGGCCCTAAACCTCATTCTCCAGGCAGAGAAGGTCATGGAGGAGTCTGACATGATGCTGGATATCCTTGCCCTGGAGGGTCCTTCTAGGGTGGCTTTGCTCCTAATAAGAACAATCCAAAACACCACTAAGGTGCTCCGGCAGACTCTGGCCTCTATACCACCCACCGCTAAAGAGGTGGAAAGATGCTATTTTGTGCCGCAGAAAGGATACACGCACCTTTTCACAAAGAGAAGCAAGGACAGCCAGGTCCCGCGCCTAAGTCCTGGGATGCTAAGAAGCTGGACCTTTTTGGCCGAAAGATCTTCTCGACTGGGGGCTCCAGCTTTGAGTGGCCAAACAGCAAGCAGTACTCAGCCACTATGCTTTCAACTCCTGGAGCTCATTGGCAAAGTTCCAGGAGTTGCTTCCGGCTGACTTGCACAAGGAGTTTAGCACGCCCCTTGAGGAGGGCAGGGTGGTCTCCAGAACCTCCCTCCAGGCCATGTTAGATGCGGCGGACTCGGCGGCTCGGACCATGGCCACCACTATTACAGTGAGGTGCAGTGTGTGGCTCCAGGTGTCGGAGATACCACCTGAGGTCCAGAACACAATTCAGGACTTTCCCTTTGACTGTGCCGGCCTGTTTGCCCAAAATACGGACTCTTGCCTGCACAGCCTTAAGGACTTGCGGGATCTTGAAGTCTTTCGGGATCCACACCCCTGCACCTCAAAGAAAGCCTTTTAAGCTTCAGCCCCCATTCCACTTCTGCTCTGGGCCTCCTAGGCAAGACTCGTCAAGGAGATGGGGCAGAAATAATAGGAGGTGCCTGCCACAGTCCTCCTCAGGCCAAGGCCAGGGTTCAGCCAAACAGCCCCTTGGCCCGAAGCCAAACTTTTGAAGATGCGCCCAAGGACGGAGCATCAGTTTCAGTCTTGGATCCTTTACCGCCCCCCCCCCCCCCCCCCCCGAATCGACTCTCTGACTTCTACCGGGTTTGGTCCCAGATCATGTCAGATCGCTGGGTCCTCAGCCTGATAGGGGTGGGATATTCTATCCAATTCTCTTCCCTCCCACTCCCCTTCCCTGTCCCTCTTCAGGGACTCTTCTCACAAACAACTCCTCTTGCAGGAGGTGCAATCGCTCCTCGCTCTAGAGGCAATAGAGAGGAGGTTCCTCAGGAGTTCTGGGGCAAGGGGTTCTGCTGCTGCTATTTCCTCATCCCCAAGGCCAAGGGTGGGCTCCAGCTTATCCTGGATCTGCGAGACCTCAACACATTAATAAGGAAAGTGAAGTTTTGCACGATCTCTCTGGCCGCCATCATTCCTTCCCTGGATCCAGGGGACTGGTAAGCTGGCCTCGATTTGAAAGATGAATGCTTCCATATATCCCTTATTATCCCAGCCGACAGAGAATTCCTGAGATTCATGGTCAGTGGCCAGCACTACCCGTTCAGGGTGTTCCTGTTTGGGCTCTCAGCAGCCCTCCGAGTATTCACCAAGTGTATGGTGGTCGTGGCAGCCTTCCTCCCCAAACGTCAGGTGCAAGTGTTCCCATACCTGGGTGACTGGCTCATCAAGGTCGAGTCGCAAGTATGGGCCGCAGAGCATGTGTCTCTGGCCTGGGCCACATTCCGCAGGCTGGGCCTCGTACTGAATGTGCCCAAATCTACACTGGCCCCGACAAGGAGAATAGAATTCATAGGAGCTCTGTTGGACTCCATGCAGGCCAGGGCGTTCCTGCCCAAGCTGCCGCTTCCAAGCACTCTCGGTCATTATCACTGATTTTCCACGACCACGGCCAGAAATTGCATGAAACTATTGGAGCATATGGCAGCCTGCACATACGTGGTCCAGCATGCCAGGTTATGCCTTCAGCCCCTCCAGGTGTGGTTGGCATGGGTGCACAGGCCGGGCAGGGACCGACTGGACGTGATAGTTACCCTCCCCCGTTGCATTCTCGAGTCTCTTCTCTGGTGGCTGCAACCACAAGTTGTCTGGGCAGGAGTACCCTTTACCAAACCCCAACCTACCCTATCCTTAGTTACAAACGCCTCGGCACTCTGTTGGGGAGTGCACCTGGGCAATATCAGAACCCAAGGCCTATGGTCCCACACGGAACTATTGCTGCATATCAACGTAAGGGAGCTGAGGGCGGTTTGTCTGGCATGCCAAGCATTCCAGGCCCACCTGCAGGGCACAGGTAGGTCGGTGCAGACGGACGACACCACAGCGATGTTCTATATAAACAAACAGGGTGGTGCTCGCTCCTCTCCCCTGTGCCAGGAAGCCCTCGGGCTGTGGGATTTTTGAATTGCCCACTTGATACACCTTCCGGGAATGCAAAACGAGCTAGCCGATCGCCTCGGCTGGTCATTTCATGGTCACGAATGGTCCCTCAGGCCAGACATTGTACATTCGATTTTCCAGAGGTGGGGCTCTCCCGACATAGACCTGTTTGCGCAGCAACAGGAAGTGCCAGCGGTTCTGCTCTTTCCTGAACCACAGTCCAGGATTCATCGTGGATGCCTTTCATCTTTCATGGACGAGTCACCTGCTGTACGTGTTCCTGCCCTTCCCTCTCATATACAAAAGCCTCTTCAAGACTCACCGGGATGGGGCTTCCTTGATCCTCATAGCGCCAGCATGGCCCGGCAGCACTGGTTCACAGTGTTGTTGAATCTCTCAGTGGACAGACCACTAGCCCTTCCCGTGTGCCTGACCCTTATCACACAGGACCACGGCCATCTGTAACACCTCAGTCTGGAGTCCCTCCACCTTATGGCGTGGATACTCCATGGCTGAACCCTCTTGAGCTTCAGTGTTTGGACCCAGTGAGAGAGGTCCTGCTGGGAAGTAGGGAACCCTCCACTCGTGCCACGTACTTGAAAAATGCTTCCACTTTGCCCATCTGGTCTCTGCAGAGGGGAACAAAACCACGGCTAGCCCCAATTGCCCTTATTTTGGACTACCTCTCGTACCTCAAGTTGGCATATCATCTCTCAGGGTACACCTGGCTGCCATTTCGGCCATTCACCTGGGGGCAGCAGGTAGGTCAGTTTTTGGTAATCCCATGGTGGGCTGGTTTCTCAAGGGCTTGGGCAGACTTTATTCCTAGGTACAATAGCCCGTTCCCCAGTGGGACCTCAACTTGGTCCTGTCTGCACTCATGGGGCCCCCTTTCGAGCCCATGGCAACCTGCCCTCTGTCCTACCTTTCCTAGAAGGTGGCCTTTCTGGTGGCCATAACCTCGGCCAGAAGGGTATCTGAGCTCAGAGTGCTGACTTCTGAGCCCCCCATATGGTCTTTTTCAAGACAAGGTGAAGCTATGCCCTCACCCTGCATTTCTGCCAAAGGTAGTCTCCCAGTTTCATGTGAACCAATACATATTTTTACCTGTGTTCTTCCCTAAGCCCCATGCCAATAACAGAGAATGCATGTTCCATTCCCTGGATGTTAGGTGTGCCCTAGCATTCTACATTGAGCGCACAAAGCCATTTCGTAAGTCGCTACAGCTCCTTATTGCAATCGCAGAAAGGATGAGGGGGCTCCCAATCTCGTCCCAGCGCATTTCATCATGGATCACGTCCTGCATCAGGACTTGCTACAACCTGGCTAAAATTCCAGCCCCTCCGCTTATGGCACGCTCCACAAGAGCGCAGGCATCGTCCACAGCATTCCTGGCACAGGTCCCTGTCCAGGACATATGGAAGGCAGCAACATGGTCTTCCATCCACACCTTCACGTCACACTACGCTATTACCCACAGGCAAGGGATGATGCAGCCTTTGGCAGGGCAGTCCTGCACTCAGCAACCAGGTGATCTCCGCCCCCTCCCCCAGGGAAACTGCTTGGAAGTCACCTACTGGAATGCACAAGAGCAATCACTCGAAGAAAAAACGGTTACCTACCTCTCATAACTGTTCTTCGAGATGTGTTGCTCATGTCCATTCCAAATCCCACCTGCCTCCCCTCTGTTGGAGTATTCCAGCAAGAAGGAACTGAGCAGGCGGTGAGTCGGCAGGGACCTATATACACTGCCATAAAGGCGCCACTTCAGGGGTCTCCACAGCTGACCCGACGGGTACTGCTAGGGGAAAAACCTTCCAATGATCGTACGTGTGGTGCACACACACCGCTATTGGAATGAACATGAGCAACACATTTAGAAGAACAACAGTTATGAGAAGGTAGGTAACCGTTTTTCCCTCCAGCTCCCCTTGTAGTAATAAAGGAAAACACTGAGGAAAACTAGCTGAGATAAATCCATCTAGGTGAATGGGCTCTTAAGAGGAACACCTTTCAGGTGTTCACCACAAGAAACAACAGAAAGATACATAAGTTTAATAACGTATATGGAGACCATGAAATGATCATGGAGGGTGCTGGCTTGATTCCTTGAAGTTAGGTTGCCATTTGTGTTCACTTCTTGACATTTAATCTGTGGAGAATGCTAAGAAAAATAAGATCAGTCATCTTAGTAGTAATTGAAAACCTTATCTATGAGCTGGGCCCCATTGCACTAAGCACTGTACAATCACTCTGCCCCAAGACGTACAAGAGGAGAAAAAATCCTACTGGTGTATGGATTTTGCCCACCACAAAACCAGGGGGTCACGATTTCCTTTCCTCTGCTGAAGGATATGTTGACCTAAGGCCCTTCCCCATATACTGACAAGGCTTCTTTTTCTATGGACCTGATTTGTGAGAGAAACATGTTGAGACTTGATTTAAGAAAGTTATTAAAACGTTCTTGTTGCCTAGAGAGAGGGGTATTTCAATAATATGAACAGGATTTGGATCATTTTCTCCCAATGGCATGCTTATAGAAAAGCTTTGCGTAAAGGAGTTGTACTTTCCTACTGTCATTAGCTTTTCCTTTTTAAAATTTCTTTTTGCACCCAGATTAAATGTCTAAAGAGATTAAGGAAGGATGTAGAGAGTTCTGGTGTGCTCTTGCACCTAGTGTTCCATCTTTGAGGAAATGTGTGTACCTCTAGGTTCCATGTACCTCCCTGGAGCCTTATTGTAGTACTTATAGTTCTTTGTCACTCTCCTCTCTTCCCACTCACCCTACTTTCTTGGAAGGTAGCATTTTTGTGGTTGAGACCTTGGCCAAGAAGTAGAGGCAGCTGACCATGCATTCTTGTGTCTCTTCTCATGATTTTTTATTTGGTTGAAGTAGTGATGACCATATGCTACAACTTCCTTCCCAAAGTCTTCTCTCCCTTTCACCATAATTGTAATCAGAACCATCTGCCCTATGAGGTACATTAGAGTGAAATCATGTGGCAGAGTCCACAGATTGAGGTGATGCTGCCTCTGAATCCACCACTATTTTAAGCCACTTTAAGATTGGTAGGCTATGGAGGGACCAAAGAGTCCCTTAAGAAGTGAGCCAGAGGGATTGAGGGTAGCAGGATGATCATGGCTGTCGGAGTTCTTGGGTCATCCAGTTTCATTGCCCACCTCTGTTCTGACCCTTTAACCGAACTTACAATTAAGATGTGAAGGAGCACATTATTTCTCATTGGTCCCTCCATACCCCCTAGTCTGCTGCCCCGCAAGCTACCTACCAGCCACATGTCATGCCCCCAAATTTGTTGCCTCAGAACAGGAGACCCACATTGGAAGCACTTTGAATGCAGTGGCAAGCTGGGTGTGAGTTCTTTGGCAAGGACCCTGGGTTCTGTGGTACATTGATAACTGCATTGTAGAAGTTTTTGCGAGTGTGTGTAGGGGGAAGCTTTTTTGACAGCTGGGTAGTGGACAAGTGGTACTCTTGGTACCCAGGAAAATGTGGGAGTTGGACTTGTTTTTTGGAATCCAGGAGGCAGATGAGGCTTTTGGTGCTAGTGATGCATATCTCTTTACCTTCTGTTGGGCAGGGATGGAGGGGACATTACATTATGGGGTCCAGGTTATCTGAATGCATTTTCCCCATTCCAGCAGTTTAGCAGCATCTAAATGCCCTTCCCTATGCCACTATCTCCAAGAATAGGTAAGCACAATAACTTGATTCTGCTAGTGTAATCAGCAGGGAAAGTTGTTTTTTTAAAATAAATAAATATATAAAATATTTAAAAAGTCACCAAGCTTCAGAGCTAATGCCTCATTGAATAGTTCACGCTCTAATCTGAGCTACTGCAGACTCAGACAACTATCACTACATCATCCCAAACCTAAGACAGAGAAGTTAGTTACAATCTCAAATTTATTCAGCCAGAACCTTTAACCAAACACTAAAAATCAATTTTTATTCATTTGATGGCCTTTTAGCCTTCAGCTGATTGATTTTTAGGTGTTAGATGGATTTGCTCTTATAGAGAAACTCATATCATGGTGATGTGTGGTGTAAAGGGAAATCCTACAAAATGCAGATGTAGCCCAGTCAAAAGTCACTAGAAAATAATATTGTGAGTATGTCTTTTTTAAACTTGGCTATCAACGCAATTTTCAGAATTCATGGAAGATACTCTGCTGCTCATGTGAGATGTGTGACAGTGGAAAATGTCTGTCCATAAAGAATTCTTATTGCTAGATTGCTCTGTAAAATGCAACGTGAGGAGATACAAAACTTTGCTCCTTTGTCTAACAAGGAATGCTGATATTAAAGATGACTTGTTTTGAATTACTTCTCAGCTTGCAGGTAACTGACCTGAATCTTGGCTGAAGTTATATTAACATCCCTGGAGTGAAATACTTCAGAGAGGCAATCGGAACATCTCTTTGGGAAATATCTTAGAAATACATAAAGAGAGCTAGTTTTATTACTCACCTGCTGGCAGAGCTATAGTTGATCAAGAGCTTCTGTATATCAGACCTTGATCATGGGAGCCCTTGTATTCTTTGACCGATAGACTTGAAATCTGGGATAGCTGATGACATCAGGCAGGAAATAAAGACTGCTTTAGAAGTTTTGGGAACCAAGACAGCTCAAATAAGTGAGGAACCTCAGTTTAGATAGATCAGCAGTGAATATAGGATGCTCAAATGGCATGCAGGCTATTCTGGATCTCAAATGATCCCGCTCTCTAGTATTTGTAGACATTTTCAAATTTTACTGCTTAAGTCCCAAAAGTTGATGGCAACATCAAGCTCTTGCCGATGACTTTGAGGCAATTTTGAACTATTTTTAGAGGTGTTTAGATATCTTGTATGCTGGGTTGCTAGTGAGACCAAAGCACTTAAGACAATTACATTTGCCTGTCACTCATTTAAAGTATATTGCAGTATACCTTCAGGATGGCCACTTTGAAGAAGTAAATGTTTCTGGATCTTCAGAGACAAAGCTACAGGAAAAGCAGAACTAATTTTTGAAGCTGACATAGAGTCACTATTATAATATTCACTAAGGTTCACTAACCAACATTCATTTAATTTCAATGCCTTTTACTCCGCACAGTGACCTAGTAACTTTTGTTTAATGCACATTTTGGAAGTGTACAAGTTGTCAATCAGTTAGACATCTTTGCATAGGTATTGAATGAGGAAGAAAAATTGTGTACCCTGCACCATTCATTGCCTCTGAAATTACAAAATCCACAACAGATGCCAAGGCACAAGTATGCTCAACATAGCTTTTAACCATCAGGCCACCTACTTTTCAGGATATATAGCTCATGGTAGAAAGCTATTCTCATTCCTTTATAGGCCTGTAGTGGTAGAATGTGTATTTCACAATGAACTTAAAAAAAAAAAAAACCCTTGTGTAGCAAATCATACTTCGGCTTGATGAAGAAACAAGTATTGGTTCAAGTGTAGCTTCTTTCCAGCCCCATTGGGCTGTTTTCTGTTGGCTTGCAATGAAACCAGGAACAAAAATTTTTTTGTGAATATAATCACAGTGAAAACTCAACAATTGGAAGTGCTTAGTGGATGGCTAGATTAGTGATATAAAAATATCAAGTGGAAAAGTTGATAGCAATGTATATAAATAGAAGTTAAATTCAGACAAATAAGGGAATCTGAAAGTAACCATGAAAAATCCCTGGCCAGTAGAATTAAGGACAATAAAAAGGAATTTTTTAAATTTATCAGGAATCCAAACAGTAACTTAAATCAGTTATTAGGTGAAGATGGTAAAATTGTCATCAATAATGTAGCCAAGGCAGAAATGTTGAACTGATACCTCTGTTTTGTATGTGGAAAGAAGCTAGATGACATTTTTGTATATAATGATGGTGAAGTACTTTAAATTTAAACAGTGACTGAGGAGGAAGTAAAACTGCATCTGCTAAAGTTAACATTTTTAAAATAAGCAGGTATGGATGACTTGCACCCAAGAGTTTTTAAAAGAATTGGTCAAATAGCTCTGTGACCCACTGATAACTTTTAATAAATCTTGAAACACTAGGGAAGTTGTGCTAATATTTTTAAAAAAGGTAATTGGGATGACCTGGGTAATTAGATCTGTTTGCAAGACATTGTTCCTGGGCCATATAACTGAATGGCTGGTATAGGACTGAATAAAGAATAGTACAATAATAATGCCAATCAACTTGAAGTTATGGAAAATAGGTCTTGTCAAAAGAACTTGATATTGTTTTAGATTATACATTTGACTGATAACTGACTGGACTTCTGAAATGCATTTGACTTAGTGCTGCATGGTACTCAACTTAAAAATTAGCACTATATAAAAACAGTGTGAACATTAAATGGATTAAAAGTGGACTGATTTAAAAATGTAGTTAATATAGAAGTACCATATAATTGAGATGTTTTTCTAGTGGGGTGGCCACAGGTATTGGTTCTTGGCACACTGTTATTGACTTTTATCAATGATTTGGAAGAAAAATATAATTGCTGATTGTCTGTAGAAGAATGAGATTGCTAGGGTGGTATCAGTGAGGACAGGTCATTGATACCAAGTGATGGAAATCACTTTAAATGGGGCACAGTCAAACATGCATATTAATACCACCAAATGTAAGGTCATGCATCTAGGAAAAAAGTTACTCCTGGGGGAATTCTGCGCTAGTGTGCAATGCAGAATTTTGCAGAAATCAGTGTGTGCAGAATTTCCTTCCCCAACAGAAATGGGCTGCAGTGCTGCTAGCCGCTACTAGGGGCCATTGGACTTGGCAGAGCCCAGCTTTCACAGAGAAGACACTACTTGGAGAAGGAAGAGGGAGCTAGAGGGTTCCTGGCAGCTGGAGATCCCAGCATGCCCTGAGGGAAGGAGAGGATGGCATTCAGAAAACTCCATGCAAGCATGGGACCGAGCATCAGACTGTTTCTCCCTCTGGGTCCCTGGGCTCGGGGTGGGGGAGGGGGACGGGTGTCTGGGCAAAGGGGGGGGCCCATAGCTGGCCTGGGAGGTGGGTATCTGGGCTGGAGGGGGCACGGTTGGGCTCTGGGGAGGAGGGAGTTTGGGTGTATTGGCTGGGGGGAGCAACTGAAGGGGGGCTTTGGCGCGGGGAAAGCGTTGTGGGTGTCTGGCCCCCTGCCTGGGCTCTGTGGGGAGGGGAAGTGGGCAGAAAAACAAAAAATGGGTTGTCATAGGGGTTTCTTTAACTCTCTACTCCCTGGGGAATTTTTTGTGTGTATTGTTATGCACATACTTGCTGACAGATATTTTGAAATAAATTACCAAAATAATTGAAACTGGCTTGATTTATGTAGTGTTATTTTGACAAATAAAATTTGCAGAATTTTAAAATATTGTGTGCAAAACTTTTAATTTTTTGGTGCAGAATTCCCCCAGGAGTAAAAAGTTTAGTTCATACTTTCAGTATCCTGAACATGATCTTCCAGTATGATGCTATGGCTAAAAAGGCTGATATGGTACTTGAGTATATAGCAGGAGAAGATCAAATTAGAGTAGGAAGGTGATATTACCTTTGTAATATGGCTTTGATGAGAGCATTAGAGGAATACTGTGTTCCACTGTAGCGGTCATATTTCAGAAAGAATGAAGGAAAATTGGAGCGGGTTCAGAGAAGAACTGTAAGAATAACTTTAAATCTGGAAAAGATTCTATAATCAAATTAAGGGAGCTCAATTCATTTAGTTTATTAAAGAGATAAGAGGTGACTTGAACAGAGACCATATTTTGCTGTCACAGAGAGAAGATGTTTTAATTGTTTACTAGCAGCTAATGGAATAACAAGGGCTAATGATTGGAGGTTAAAATCAGCTAAAATCAAACTGGAAATAAGATACACTTCTAAAAGTGATGGTAATTAATCACTGAAGAGCTTACTGAGGAATGTGGTGAATTCTCCATCACCGGAAGTCCTTAAATCAAGACTGGATGTGTTTCTAAAGATATGCTTTATGCCCAACTAGCTTCCTATTGGCTACAGTATGCAGTTCAGGATGCTGATTATGATCTGTGTTGTCTGGGTCCTGGCTGCCAAAGGGACTATCTTTTTCCCTGTTTACTATCCTGATGACTAACATCAGCTAAGGTGCTTCATTTATCATCTAGATTTGAATTAAAATAGTCAGGATGTTCTCAGTCGAATCTTAGATGCTGGAATTTGCCAGAGCTGAGCTTGTGGAAGGAATTGCTTGGGGACAATATGTTCAAGGACGGTTTGGAATGTTAGTATTTGTCCTTATTGGTGTATTATTGCTTATTTTAGACATGGTTGTGGGATTTGTGTTGATGTAAATGTTTGAGATATAGACATGTGTTTTTCCTAATGAAATGGAATTTAGCTTTGGGATAAATGCTACAAATTATATACGCTGATACTTGGTTTTTGCTACAGACGTAACTGATAAATCTAATTTCTCCTGACAAAAATATTTTAGATGCCCTCTGCAATGCAGATCTTAAATGTGGCAGCAGAATTAATGCAACATTTTAGAATATTCAGATTTTAAAGGGATAAACTAAACAAAGCTTCTGTATACCAATAATATTAGGTCTTTTGTTAACTATTTCTTCAGAGAAGTGGGCATATTCTCTGATCCTCTTCACATTAGTTGATTTCTAGATAATTGATCGTAATATGGTATGTTTATGTACTGTGTAAAAGGTTCAAGAAATTCTGATTTTATGTTACATATTTGATAATATAAAACGTTTTATAAAGAGAGGCCATATTGTAAGGCATCTGCATAGGGATGCAGTGTTGAGATTAGGTGTGCATCCTTCATGTTTCTAGACTTTGAATGCTTGATTTCTCAACTGATTAGTATTAGTATTGTATGAAATTCCATTTTTTGGAAAAAATTAGCTGTACAGTTTTCTGAAACTATACCAACTTTGATCTCATTTTTCAACTTGAGGGCACTGATTCTCCCTGCAACTGTTTCTAACTCCAAGCCATCTTGCATCTTCCCAAATGCAGCTAACAACCTTCCACTTCAAGGTGCTTTTGAATTTAAATGTTCATAACCTAAGCCTTATTGACTATTTTCTTTGGAGTTTTTAGAGCTGGTAAGACATGCAGACAATGGTAGAACCACCATTTATATTTAAATTTGGCTAATGTGTCCTAAACTGGGGGAGGACCTTGAGAAGGACCAAGGCCTCTTGGGCTTTGCAGTAACCTGGTCCTAAATGTTGCTGTAAGGTTTCTGGATTCTGTGGCATCTTCATTTAAACAAAATACCAAAATAAATAAATTAAAAATTCAGCTAGTTATGTAAAAATAAATATAATAATCTTCCTGTACCTTTGTTATATTAATTTCAGTTTATTTTACGCTCTCCTTATTTGTTTAACTTAGTTTGTCAAAGATGTTTCTACTGGCAAGGTGGAGGTCTTGGCAGCTGAACAGAGAAGAGCAATTGGGGGTTTTAGTCCCTAGGAAGAAGTGGGAAATCGTTTGCTTGCTATGATAAGCATCGGTGAATCTTATAATAATATAATATTACTTAATAAACCTCTAGGAGAGTACAGAGAATATCTGTTTCTCACTAGCCCCTGCTCTAAACTTCCAGCTCTAAGGGGAGTAGGTGCGGGAGAACACAATGTCTTTACTATTCCAAATTCTGGCTGGGGATGGGAGGCTGCAGAAAGGGGAGTGGATGAGAATGTTATAAGGATTGGGCAGCAATACTCAATAGACTTCCTCCTGTAACTGTGCTATTGTTGATCAGTTGTGTCACTGACTGGTGCTATAGGAAGCCACAGCTGGAACCTCCTGTCTCTAGAGGCTGTGCTGTCCTCTTCTCAGGCAAGAGGCTGCAGTTATGGTGTCTGCCCTCCAGCTGGCTCAGTTCCATCCCTGTCAGGCTCCTTCAACCTGCCTGGACAGCTCTGAGAGTTTGCAGAATTGGAGAAACATGGCCAGAGTAGTAGACTCTTTCCCTTTCCCCCACTTAGAGGAGAGGTACTGGTGGGAGGGATGGGAGGAACAGTTGTGGGTGGGTGAGATAGGATGGAGGGGGTTAGCAGTGTGTGTATGTGTTAAATGCAATTAGTTGGGATCCCTTTAGCTGGGTACTGAGCAAACTGCGCATTTTAAAGGGACACCATGAACTTGAAATCTTATCAGTTTCAAAATACATTTAAAAGTAGCTTCAGATACTGCGCCTGCTCCTGAGCTTCCCACCAGTTCTTGTAGTTTTGTTTTGTTTTTAATGAAAACAGTAAATTGTAAATCTGTTACTGTGTGAAAGACTTCTGGAAACTGACCATATAAGGGAAATGTTGAATTTCACTATATATGAAGGGCAGTTGTCATAAACGACTCCATATTATTAAACATGGAAAGAATTCAGCAAGAGACACAAGGATAGCTGTACAGTGTCCCTTCGCTCCAGAAAGAGAGTATTCTGAAATTGGCTTGCAAGTCTCCACTGGTAATATATACTGGGACAAATGATATGGTATCATGTGCAACTACACAGATTACAGAAAACTTCAAAAATCTCAGGAGGAAGCTGAAGAAGAGGCAAATCCAAATGATATTCTCAGAGATTCTTCTAGTCCCACGAGTGAGAAAAGGCAGAAAATCTTGTAGGTGTATCATTGGCTACACAGTTGATCTCACAAATAGGGGCATAATGTTGGTGGGAGACTAGTTGGAGCAGCCAGGTGGATGTTAAACGATCACAAGGGGAAGGTGCTGGGGGCAGATGTGATACACATACATACAAACATAAAAATAAAGACATTGTGAACATATAGAACGAAAGTGGCAAACAAGGTGGAAAGAATTTTTAATTGTTTGCCAATGCAAGTATTATGGGTAATAAAAAAGAGGTATTGGAAAATCTCATTGATGCAACATGCATTTTCCAAATATAAGACTCATTTTTGACCCTACTTTCTCGAATATAAATTCACAGCAACATGTATATTAACACAAAAACACTCCTTCCCTTTAAAACCTACCAAAGCAAGACACTCTACTGTACACACTTCTGTCCCTGGTGGGGAATAAGAGAACAAAGAACACATGACAGATGTTAGTCATGTTGCTTAATGCTTTACTGATAAACACACTGATGATAAGTGCGGTAAAAGAACCTATGGGGAATAGAATGAGAAGAAACTTGATATAAATGGCATTACTGAAAGCTGGGGGTTTGATTTGCCTGATTAGAATGTTAGAGTAGCTGGTTAAAACTTGTTTAGGAAGGATAGAGTGGATAAAAGAGAGTGGTGCTCTACATTAAAGATATCATTATGTGTTTTAGCATTATCGAAAACTCAGAACAGCAGAAACTAGGAGAGTACACTTGGAGGACCGGGGGTGTTACTGACCACTGAATGACATTACAGAACAGGATGAGTTGCTCCTTGAGTGTCTATCTGTAATATGTGGAAAGAAAAAGCTATCATTGGGCACTTCAGTCTAGGGGAGACCTGTTGGAGGTACCTCATGCAGCCAGTAGTAAAACATCATCTTCTAAAAATTTATGATTTTCTCATACAGAAGGTCAACACAAGGTAGCATTGATCACTGGACTGGAAGCTGGTGATTGCCTAGGGACCGGTGATCATGACCTGATTAAATTCACTGTGGGCAAACTGGACAGTCTCAACCAGTGTTTAAAAAAAAAAAAAAAAGAAAAAAAAAAAAGTGATCCTAATTGCCCCTTTATGCCAACTGGAAAAGGCACACTCAGCACAATCACAATATTTAGTGAATCACTGTCTTGTAAGGTATCCCATAAAAGCTGGTGCTATCTGGTCACCCTATTCATGACCAGGATGACAAGTGTGAAAAATTGGGATGGGGGTGGTGTGTAATAGGCGCCTATATAAGACAAAACAAGGCAAATAGGGACTGGCAAGGTTAAGACTGACAGGGTCTTGTGGAGTGTGCTGGTGAGGCGGACAGACTGCTGTGGCAGGGAGCTGACACACCATTTAAGCTCCAGCAACACTCTCCCTTGCTGAAGCAGAGCGATATCATGGTGGCTTATGGTTCGGTGTGCCCTGTGGAGAGCATCACATACACAAACGCCGCACAAAGCTGAGGAAAATACCGTGAAATTTATTGGGAGTTAATTTAGACAGAAAAATGTAAATGAAAAGTGGAAGTTTGTTTAAGAAGAATTTATTGGATTGTGGCTTTTTGACAATCATTAAAGACGACTCCTTTGGTTAAAAGTCAATCATGCTTAAGAGAAGTGAAGAGAGCAATTAGAAAATTATATAAAAACAAAAGTTTAAAAAAAGGGGGGAGGTGGATAGGAGTAAGTAGAAATCAGAAGTTATGAAGTACAGAAAATTGATCAGGGAAGCTGCTAAAGACACAGGGGAAAAATCCATGGCTGGTATGGTTAAGGACAAGGATTTTAAGTATATCAGGAAAAGAAATCCTGGCAATAATATAGGCCGGGATGGGCAAACTACAGCCTGGGGGCCACATCCAGCCCTCCAGATGTTTTAATCCGGCCCTCGAGCTCTCTCTGGGGCTTGTCCTGCTCCAGCCAGGGAGCAGGGTCAGGGGCTTGCCCCACTCCGCGTGGCTCTCGGAAGCAGCAGCAAGTCCCCCCTCTGGCTCCTACGCGTAGGAGCAGCCAGGGGGCTCCACACACTGTCCCTGCCCCAAGCGCTGCCCCCGCAGCTCCCATTGACTAGGAACCACGGCCAATGGGAGCTGCGGGGAAGCGCCTGCAGATAGGCCAGCACACAGAGTCGCTTGGCTGCGCCTCTGCTTAGGAGCCGGAGCAGGGACATGCTGCTGCTTCTGGGAGCTGCTTGAGGTAAGCGCTGCCTGGAGTCTGCACCCCTGACACCCCTCCCGCATCCCAACCCCCTGCCCCAGCCCTGATCCCCTTCCCGCCCTCCAAACCCCTCAGTCCCAGCCTGGAGCACCCTTCTGAACCCCCAACCTCTCATCCCTAGCCCCACCCCAGAGCCTGCAGCTGGACCCCTCCCCCCCATCACCCCAACCCCTGCCCCAGTCCGGAGCCCCCTCTCGCACCCTGAACTCCTCATTTCTGGCCCCACCCTAGAGCCCGCACCCCCAGCCGGAGCCCTCACCCCCTCCTGCACCCCAACCCCCAGTTTTGTGAGCATTCATGGCCCACCATACAATTTCCATACCCAGATGTGGCCTTCAAGCCAAAAAGTTTGCCAACCCCTGATATAGGCCCATTACTAAGTGGAGATAGTAAAATTGTTGTTGATGCAGAAAAGGTAAGTTCAAGAGAAGTTTTTTTTTGTTCTAATTTTGGAAAGAAGTAGTATGATAAACTCCTATCATGTGGGGGTATCAGGTGCTTTCCAGGCCATCAGTAATTGAGGATGTTAAACCGTGTTGACTGGCATGAACTTATTTAAATCAGCAGATCTGGATAGCTTGTACCCCAGAGTCCTGAGAGTTAATTTTTGATAAATATTGGAATACTGGGGAAATTCCAGAAGAGTGCTAATGCTGTGCCAGTATTCAAAAAGGACAACTGGGATGACCTGAATAATTATAAGACAGTTAGCCTAACATCAATCCCTTGCAAAATAATGGAAAAATGAATCCCAGATCAGTAAAGAATTGAAAAATGGGAATATAATTAATGCTAATCTGCATAGTTTTATGGAAAATGGGTTTTATGAGGACAAAGGTCATGTTTTTGTTTGACATTTAAAAGTTTGGTTGATAAAGGTAGCTGCATAGATAGAATATGCTTAAACTTTTGTAATACATTTGACATTCTGATATAAATAAAGACATTACGTGGATTAAGGAATGGCTAAATGACCTCTCAAAAAGTAGTTATTGAAGAATCATCATACTCATCAAATGGAGGTGTTGCTAGTGGGGTCTCTGCATGGGTTTGGTTCTAGGCTATTCAACATTCTAATCAATGATCTCATCAGATTTGCAAATGACACAACTTTGACAGAGTGGTAAAGAAAGATGAAGACACAGCTGTCATACAAAACTATTTAGATCACTGAGTAAGGTGGGCCCATTTAAATAAAACAGAGCCAAATGCAAGATAAGGAATGTAGGCCATTCCTACACAATGGGGGACTATTCTAGAAAGCAGTGACTCAAAAAGATATAGGGGTCATAGTGGACAATGTGAGCTCCCAGTGGGATGGTGTGGCAAAAAGGAATAATGCTATCCTTAGATGTACAAAGAATGGAGTGGAGAATAGTAGAAAGGTGATTTTTACCTCTGTACATGGCACTGAGACCAGTACTAGAATACTAAGTCTAGTTCTGATGTCCACATTTCAAAAAGGGTATTGATAAATTGGAGAGAGTTCAGAAAAGAGCTACAAAAATTAGTTGAGTGCTGGAAAAAAATGTGTTTTAGAAAGACTTAGCTTTTATTTGTTTAGTTTATCGAAAAGAAGATTGAGAAGTGACTTGATTACAGTTTGTAATTATATTCACAGCGAGAAAATACCAGGTAATGAAGGGCATTTTAATCTAGTGGAGAAAGGCGTAACAAGAACAAATAGCTGGATGTTAAAACTAGACATTCAAATGAGAAATGAAGCACACATTTTTAAGTGAGGGTGATTTACCCATCAGAACAAACTCCCTAGGGAAGTGGTGAATTCTCCATCCCTGGAGATATCCAGATCAAGACTGGATGCCTTTCAGGAAAATACATTGTACTCAAACACAAGTTATTTGGCTTCCTACAGGAGTAACTGGGTATTCTTCTTTGAGTGGCTCTGCATATTCCCACTTCTGGGTACTGCGACACGTTGTGGTGCCTTACGTCAGAATCTTCTTCTAACAGTGTAAACTAGAGCATTCATGCTCTCCCCTCCCCACCCCCGTCCTTCCCCCTAGCAACCCTAACTTTGTGAGGGAGAGGCTATGTAGGGGGCAGAGCGCTCTCACTACCTCAGTTCTTTCCAGCTGTATGCCTGTGCAGATGTGGTTTGTTCTGGTGTCTTCAGAGTCAGTTTTTTTTTTCTTTCTTAGAAATAGTCACTGTTAGCTCTTTCAATATACTCAGTGTTTTCCTGGTCCTGGGTTATGTAGGAACTGAAGAAACAGAGGAAGCTACGCTTCAAGAAGTGTATTTCCTGCCCAGCTGTCGTCCTGGCATCTAGTGACTATGTGCAGTGCATCAAGAGGGGGAAGTGCCTACTGGATGTTCAATTTGCTGGACTTTTTTACTCCCAGAGTCCAGAAGGGTAGGATGTCTATTTTTCAGCTCTTCCTTCTGAAGGAAACTCTTGAGGCTATACCCTCTGGATCCAGTCAGGCCTTGCATGTTAGGTCTAAGAGGCCAGTCTCTGCCCCATAGCTACCAGCGCCATGTTACTGAAGGATTTCAAGAAGCTGAAAGGTCAGAGTCTGTTCCTGAAGCTCCCTCAGTCAAGCAACTGAAGCTATAGGTGTCTGAACTGAGGGCCAGGTGGCTGGATCTGACTGCCCTGGAGCCAGAAGAGAGGTTCAGAGTCAGTTTGGCCACCCACACCGGTGCTGTATCTACGAGCTGCAGGACCAGATTCAGGAAGATGGAATCGATCAGTGTGTCAGAATCTGGGCCCTCAGCACCTTAAGTTCCATCTGTTGCAGCTCTAAAGAAAGAGGCAAAGATAGAGACAAAACAGCTGCTGTTAGTGCTGCTGGTTCCCATGCATCAGAACTGTTGGATATGTCTGATTCTGACAAGGCTGGTACATTTCTGAAGTGGAGATCCTTTCCACCCCTATCTCCAGTAACAAGAAATGATTCGTGTATAACATTGGATCCAATGTTGTCTACCTCTTTGGAGCTGTTGGTGGTCCTGGCAACATCCTCTGTTCCTGAAAGCTCTGTCACTGTGGCTGCCCAGGTTCACCTTGCAGCTTCGGTTCATTCATCAGATCCAGGTGTGAACCACAGGGTTTCAAGGAGGCATATTTCCACGGTTCCAAGACCATCTTTTTCATCCTGTTTAGAAGAGGCCAGAAGCCTCTGGTTTTTCACCGGACTGCCCCGTCCATCCTTCCTTCTAGGACCCCTACAGGGTCCCCTCAAAGAGCTGGATCTCCGTACTTACCTCTGGATCCACTATTATTCCTGGTGACAGGTTTCAGAAGGGTAGTTGTGTTTGTCTGTATCAGTAAAATAAATGGACACAGATCAGACATCAAGAATTGTAACATTCAAAAACCAGTAGGAGAGCACTTCAATCTCCCTGGACACTCAATAACAGGCTTAAAAGTCGCCATTCTTCAACAAAAGCAGACTTCAACGAGAAACTGTAGAACTGGAATTAATTTACAAACTTGACACCATCAGATTAGGCTTGAATAAAGACTGGGAGTGGCTGGGTCACTACAAAAAATAATTTTCCCTCTGATACTTGCACCTTTTTGTCAACTGTTGGGAATGGACCACGTCTACCCTAATTGAATTGGCCTCGTTAGCACTGACCCCCGACTTGGTAAGGCAACTCCTGTCTTTTCATGTGCTGTATATTTATACCTGCTACTGTATTTTCCACTCCATGTATCTGATGAAGTGGGTTATGTCCCATGAAAGCTTATGCCCAAATAAATTTGTTAGTCTTTAAGGTGCCACAAGGACTCCTTGTTGTTGTTGTTCCTGGTGCATTCTGTCTCATCCAGACTCAGATTCTTACTAGGAGAAAGATAGAGGAAGAATGCAGAGACCTGTTGTTCTGTTCGTACCAGCCTATGCTCTGCCTCCTATAGGCATGTTCTTAAACTACAGTTACTGGGGAGACTGGCAATCCTGGAGCCTGTGGCCTTACTGGAGGCCACCTTAGGAATTTTTCAGTTATCCTCTGTGTGGCTGGAGAGGTAATGCCAGATCCTTTATACAGAAAACAATCCAGCGATCCCACAGATACAACTCCTATGGATCTGTCAGCGATACAGATAACTGTGCCTGAAATGCTATCTGAGGAAGAAGTTACCTCCTGCTCAAAAAGAGGAGCTGTTTGGAAATGGACTATGAATCCAGTTTATCAGTGGATGAATAAGTGGGGCTGTCTCCAGCCTACTCTCCTTCTGTGGACGCTACTAAGTTCCACTGTTTGGTGGATCATATTGTTGATATATTGTATAGTCAATTACTTGACCACGCTTTGGTTTAATATATTCAAGGGACCAAAAAATCCATGTCAGTCAGATTTATTGCTATAATCCAATAATAATACTGGAAAAAGGTTCTGTATGATACCAGTCTCTGGGAAGCCATCTCGTGCAGCATTGTTACATTCACCTTACACAGAAGTTGTGCTCCCAAAATTACATCCCTAATACCATCTTTTATCCCCTATCTGTTTACCACTAAACGGTGGTATGTATATCATCTGAAACTAGATTTAACCAATCAGCTTTCTACCTTGTTTTTCAGGTACCATGATGCATGTGTTCAAAACAAAGAGAGACATTCCAGGTACCAAAGGGCATGACAGCATCTCTGAGGTCTGTACTAGGGTCGAACAATTATGTCATGGCCTCTTTCTTTGGGACACTTCAGTACTGGCCTCAGAGAGTAACTCCCTTCCTGTTATGATAAAGCACTCATCTGTCTTGCTGGTCTTGACTTAAGCCAAAACTTTCTTCAGTGAATGCAAGGGGATACTTAGCATAAGTGGGCAGGGTTATATAAAAAGCATAGGCCAATTTAAGCTATATTACTGCTATTATGTTACTATTATGTGCTTAATCCATACTGATGTGTGGTGTGGATAATGTGTTTATCTGATGTAATATATATCTATATCTAAATCTGCTAGCCTAGTGTATATTAGTCAACAGTATGGTGTCCACTTTTAATCTTCTTTCAGTGCCTGTGAAAATACTTTTCACATGGTGTTCGATATCCTTGGTGCTACGTACAGTAGAATATCCTAACTACTTTTGGATAATTTTGCTACAGACAGCTAAATTTGTGTGAGTGATGTCTGCCTCTTCTGAGAAAGATGACAAGTTGCATCAGATGCCCTCTGAGGGTTTTCCTTCTTTCATATCCACCCTATTCCTCATTCAATTGTGGAGGCTACTGCCAGTATCAGGGAAATATCTGAACAATCATACTCCATCCTAACTGATAAAAATGAGAAGAGGCCTGATTCGTTGGAGAGAAAGGTGTTCTCTTCATTGTCCCTCAGTGTTGTATGGCAAATTATCAGGCAGTTATGGCCTGCTACCATTTATGGGAAATTCCATTTATGGGAAAAGATGACATTATTTTTACAGGATTTACTTGACCAAAGGAGATTGGTGAATCCCATATTAATGGAAGGCCAAAACGTAGTCAAGTGTTCCCTTAGGGCCTTTTTTGAGACTTCGGACTCTGCTGTCAGAACGTTGGTATCTGCTCTGAGCATCAGGAGGCATGCCTGGTTTGTTCTTCCTACCTAGCTCTAGACACGAAAATTAAGTTGAAGGACCTTTCCTTTGAAGGGGAGGGTCTTTTCAATGTGAAGACAGACAAGTTACTGGAAATGTTAAAGGAAGTGAAATGGATAGCCACTGTTTGGGTTTGATTTCCTCTGCTAGGAGACCCTCTATTTTTCTGGTATCAGAGACAGCCCTACCTCCCAGTCTTGGTCTTACTTTTAATCAGGTTAGAGACTTCAACAATACCAGCAGCCTGCATCCTTCCAGAGTCGTCATAGTAAGAGGCTTTTCAGACTGAGGTCTAAGTCTAAAGAACCCGCATCCTCAGCAGCATCTTAGCCATGGAAAACAAGCCTCAGTTTTGATAAGGTAATTGGCTCATTCCCAGCTCTCAATGAGCTCCAACCTGCCCTTCTTTGCAGAGGGGCTAGCTCACTTTATCAACACATGAAGACTAATTATGTCAGATCAGTGGGTTCTAGAGATTGTAGAAAGGGGCTATGCCATACAATTTGAAAGATTATCTCCCACACAATCTCGTCTATCCTTCTCTCTCCAGCAATCCCTCTCATGATGGTATTCTTCTTGCAGAAGTAGAAAAATTGCTTCTAATAGGAGTGGTTGTGAGGATCCTTGAATACCCAAGAATCATAGCTTTTATTCTCATTACTTTCTGGTGCAGGAGGACGACAGGGGACTTCGTCTGATTCTAGACTTATCGGAATTGAACAAGTACATTTGGAAGTTCCATTTCCACATGTTAACTTTGACCTCCATAATCCCTTAGTTGTTGCTCATGGATTAGTTCGTGACTCTCTATTTAAGTGATGCATTTTTCATATATTGATTCATCACATCCATCACAAGTACCTCTGTTTTTAGTGGCCAGATGGCATTTCCGGTACAAGATGCTTCCATCTGGCCTCTCCATTGTGCCCAGAGTTTTCACAAAATGCCTCTTTGTGGAAGCCTCTCATTTGAGAAATCAGAGTATTTTTGTTTACCTTTATTTGGATGATTGGTTACTAATGCCTGCTGTCTTTGAGGAATTGTTAAGCCATATTGTTTTTACAGCCAGATCTCTAGCACCTTCTGAACTGCCCAAAGTCAATTCTGTGTCCTACTCAGAGGATTCCCTTTATAGGCTCCATACTGTACTCTGTGAAAGGGAGAACATCTCTATCAGAGGACAAATTTCTCAAAATGAGCCAGTTTCTATTTAATATTCAACATTGTTGCTGCTCACAGTAAAACCCTTTTTGGATCTTATGGCAGCCACTACTTAACATGACTCCATTTGCTTGACTAAGAATGAGAAATATGCAGCACTGGATATCTCTGGTCTACACACCAAGTCAGGACAGCCTCCATACGTTGATCACCATACCTCAGATCATCGTAGTCTCCCTAAAACGGTGGTCAGTCAGAACGAATTTGTTTAGAGGTATGTGCAGTTCAGTCCCCCAGACCTATCGCCAATGGTGATGTCAGATGCATCAAGCAAGGGCTGGGGAGCCCTTCTGAATCAGTTGACAGTTCAAAGGCAGTGGTCTTAGCAGGAGACAGCCCTGCATATCAGTGTGTTGGAATGAGAGCAGTTTGGTTAGCTCTCGAATCATTTCTTCCTCTCCTACAAGGGAGAGTGGTGCAAGTGGTGACACACTGTCAATATATTGTCTATTACATCAACAATCAGGGGTAGGGGGTGATCACTCCACTTTCCTGTGTGCACAGGCTATCAATCTGTGGAATTGGTGTATCCTTCATGATGATGATCCTGTGGCCCTGCATCTGACAGGGAAAACAATGTAGTTGGAGACTGTCTCAGCAGAGACTGCTCTCAGATGCACGAATGGTCCATAAAGGTTTAATTGATTCAGACCATAGTCTCCAGCTGGGTTGACCAGACGTGGACTTGTTTGCAGCAAGGTCCAACAAAAATTGTTCTCTTCTGTTCCAGTGTTGGGAGGGACTGTCTGTCTCTATCAGATACTTTCCTTCTACACTGGGGAAAGGGCTGGATGTATGCCTTTTCCCCCTTTCCATTCATCCAGGAGCTACACCAGGACAAGATGATTCTCATTGTCCCGGATTGGCCATGTAAACAGCAGTTTACCGGTCTTCTCCAACTATCTGGCAGAATCTTTATGCATCTTCCTCTGTCTCCAGACTTCTTGTCTCAGCAGGAGGGCAAAATCTGGACCCAAAGTCTCTTCACTTGATGGAGTGGGTGATAGGACGTTAGGTTTGTCTGGTCTTGAGTAGTCATGTTCTTCCCCTGTGCAGGATGTACTAATTATCTCCAGAAAACAGTCCACTAGAAGCTGTTACCATTTCAAGCGGACCAGATTTCAAGCATGGATGAAGGGAAAACCTGATTTTCCTGTATCTGCTTCCATTCCTTGTGCTCTGGGATACTTAACTCTTGAGACTTTAAGTATATTATCCAACTCATCATTAAAAGTTCATTTGGCAGCTCTCTCAGTATATTATACTTTAACTGATGGAAGATCGCTGTTTTGTTCATTGTTCAGTCAAATGTTTATCAAATGTGTATTCCCCTTTTAGAGATCCTGTCCCTTCCTGGATCTCAATTTGGTGTTCACCAGGTGGGTAAAATTGCTTGTTGAACTGGCTGAGTGTTTTACCGTTCATCAAGATGGATTTCATTTTCAGCATTATGTCAATCAGGAGAGTGAATGAATGGAATGTTTTTGTGGTTGATCCGTCTTTCACTTCTTTTTGTAAAGACAAGGTAGTTCTCAGGTTCTGATCCCAGGTTCTTACCTATGGCGGTGACTGATTTTCACATGAAGCAGACAGTGAATTTGCCAGTTTTCTTCCCTCACTTTAATAAGGGGGAATCTGGTCTACACGGTCTGGATGGCAGAAGGACACCTGTTTATTATTTAGATAGAACTTGGGAACTTTTGTAAATTGTCGACACTGTTTGTGTTTCTCACTAAAAATTGAGTGGATTATATGGTTTCTTCCCAGACTGCATTTTGATGGATTAAACAATATATTGCTGAATGTTACATGCTAGCAAAAGTTCGTGTACGTGCTTTGGTTCAACCATATTCCAGTTGAGCTTGTGGCTACTTCCTTTGCTTGTCTTCGGCATGTACCAATTGCTGAAATTTGCAGAGCTGCAACTTGGACTTCAGTGCACATTTTCACTAAAGCACAGTGTTTTGGACCTGGCCTCTCAGACAGATGCTGGTTTTGGTAAAGTGGTGCTGCATCCCCTATTCAATTAGGACTCTGTTCCTGCCTTCAGGTCAGTTTTCAGCACTGCTTAGCAGGCTGTCCTGTAAGTGGAACTATGCAGAGCCATTCGAAGAAGTGAAGGTATTTTTCTTGTAAGATACTGAAGTGAGCTGTAGCTCACGAAAGCTTATGCTCAAATAAATTTGTTAGTCTCTAAGGTGCCACAAGTACTCCTTTTCTTTTTGAGAATACAGACTAACACGGCTGCTACTCTGAAACCTTTCTTGTAACTGCGGTTCTTCAAGATGGCTCTGCATACATACACTTTCCACCTGCCTTCCTCTGTCCGGGTCTTTGTTCGGTGTATCTGGCTTTGCAGTGGAAGGAACTGAGGTGGGAAGGGTCCTCTCTATAGCCTTGCCCTCAGAATGTTAGTGAAATTTAGGGGAGGGGTGGGGGATGCGAGAGTGAGTTAGCTAACATTGCTATAACACTGTTCTGCAGCAAGGCACCACAAAGTGGCCCATTAGCCAGAGGTGTGACTAAGAGCAAAGTTGAAGAACTTCAATTTAAACCTCATAAATTCTTTGGCCTATGTTGGGAGGTCAGTCTAGGTGATTTAATGGTCCCTTCTGGCCTTAAATGTTTTTTTAACTTAAGAAACATTTAGCAGAATTATAGCCTCCCCTACTATACAGTTATGGGACTGCAGTGATGGGAAGCTCTGCTAGGTAACATGGAATTTGCTATTGAATTAGTCACATTATGTGCAGCTTTTCTTCTATGTAATAGATTTTGAATTTATATTTATTGCTTTAACAACTAGAAGACAAAACCAGAAAAAAGTCTAATCTACCTCACTGTTGAGAAAAGCAAGAAGGAAATTTAACAAACCCATATATAAATGGGAGAAAGCTATGATTTAGGAAATTTCTTTTTACTCTTAATATAAGAGGTGGATTTTTAGGGGGCCCAGAACCCAGGAAATTAGTGTCAGTACCTATAAAGAAGATTAGCATATGTCTGGCTATGTTCTGTTGGCTGCTCCTGGCCTTTCAACCATCGTGGGAACTTTCTGAAGATGATCTGTGTATTGCATGTCCTTGCAGGAAGGGTTTTTCTCTAAAAATACTTGATCACACTAGAAATTCCTTTTTCTTCACAGGCTTTTCTTTTGTGTGTCAAAGATTCAGTTGGTGTCCCTCAATTAATTCCCTGTGATTCAGTGAATTCTCTGACTGCGTTATGCTTTTGGGTAATTGTCTGCAAAAACCCTGTAGAACATGTAATTGGATTTGTTTGTATAACTCTTATGCAGAAATATTGCTCCATGACCTTTTACGATTGAGAGAGAGAATATTTTTCCTCACCTTGGAAAAATCTGTGACTGCTGAAAGTTTTTTATGGCACCCTACATTCCTTATTTTGCTGTTTTAAAAAGTAGTGCTGATTAGTGATACCTCAATATAGTAGAGGATGAGTTAAGTGCACAGGTTCCAACTCTTAATAGGGCTTATATGGCATCAAGAAGTTCATATAATACTTTCAAAAATAGCTGCTTGGCCTTTCTCGCGCTTAAAATTGCATCCAGATGTGGCTCTCTAAACATGGCAGTGGCTTCACATGCTGATGTCTGAGGAGTGAAGAGGATGTGTTAAATCAGATGATGGTAGTGATTTTGGCTGTTGTCTCATTCGTGAAGATCATGTCATTGAACTTCATGTTGCTTTCAAGCCATTGTAGGGCTTTGTTTGTTGCAACTGTTAGTACTTACTGACCTCCTGAAACAAAGGGCAATGCGTATTAAAAGAATGTTCATTCTGTTACAGTTTTTACATTATTATATTGTACATCATACCTTTTCATACATTTAATTTCAGTACGTGTGCTTTATTTTATTACATTCAACGTCACTGTGTCTTTCTGTAGCGCCAGCTGTTCTTTTGATCAATTCAGTTCACATTTCTGGGGGTTATGCCCACCTCAAACTTTCTCCGTGTGTTCATTGATCTTAGGTGAAGCTCACAATCCTCTTTGAAATCACTTCTCTTTTTGAATATCACTTCAAGATAAAGAAAAAGGACAAAACTAGATGCAAACTGCCTTGATATAGTACCATTTCTCTGTATTCACCATATGCATTTCCTTGGAGATCTCTTATCCATTGCACAAAGGTCCAGTTTCAAATATCTCAAAGGACTGGAACAAGAAATTTTGGATGCCCATCCCAGCAAGTAGTGTGTTCCTCTGTGTAGCATCTCCTAGAGAATAATGCTAAACTTTCAACTAATCTTGACCAAGTTACAACTGATAAAATTCCTCATCTTTTCATGAAATTTGGTATACAGCTCTATTTAAGTAATCTTTTAAACAGCTTGTGAGCCAAGAGCCACCAATTAGTGGTCAAGCCTTGCTACTCCCAATCGTTCCAACAGTGTTAAAAGGCTGCTTGACTCACAGGTGGGGGACAAAGTCAGTTTCTTGGCAGTACCAGCTGGTATTACACCGTGAACTAACTGCAGCATGTCAAGATGGAGCAGTGACAGATCATCCGATGAGACATGAAGGCTCTTCAGTTCCTTAGCAAAGACAGCATAATCATGAAATTTATGGAAACAAGACATCGGAAGGGTGATGTTGAGGAAGGTGCCAAAGTAATACTTCACCAGAAATGTCCCAGAGATGACAGGCAGTGATTTGAAGTAAAAGTTCTCAAGATAGGAGGTACTGTAATTTGAACCACTATTCTCTGTGTTGTGTTCCACATGCTTGCTTCTGGAGCATGATGGAATACTACAAATGTTCCACCATTTATTAACAACTAAGTTTCACCATTTCTCTTCCTAGATTTCCTCTTCTTTCAAGAGCATTGGAGATGTTGTGATGACTTTGAGATGGGACAAAAAAGTCAAAAGAAAGCAAAGTAAAATGAAAATATAGCTGAGAGAATAGAACAAAATCAGGGCCATTGTTGGAAACCCAGTCCAGGAAATCTTGGAGTGCTGGAAGAGGAGAAAATGTATCATGAACACAGGGAATGGAAGTCTGAGGGTAAGACCTGGATATTGGCCTTAGTACAGTTACAATGTATATTTCCTCATGTAGTCTCATTGCTTTAGCTAATTTCTTGATGTTGATCTATTTTGAGACCAGAACATTGTTGCAGTTTTAGTTGTATACAGATTAAAATTGCCTCATTCAAGTCTGTGCTTGTTGGGTGGGTTTAATCAGGTCCAGGAACCCTCCTCACAAGTTGTAAAAGTGAAGGAAAATGTGAGCTATTCGTCTGCCTTGCTGAGTTGCCCTGTCCACCAACTAACCTGTACTTTGTACAGCAATTGTGTTGTCTTGTATTTTTGTGTCCTCATTCTGTAGCATATTGCAGAATTCTCCTTGCTGAATCTCTGTCAGCTCTCTAGAAACTACTGTGTCTCAATAATTGTCCTTATTCACATGTTTTTCAGGCATGGAAGTTCCTGGAATACATCAAGAATGCCATCCTCGACCTTGAAAGGCTTAAGCTACCATCCTATGTAGGTGTGTTTGATTTCCTGAACACCATCACTGGTGCTCATCAGTATACTGCCCATGGAGGTGCAGAGATAAACCTGAGAAAATCAGATTCTACCTGCCCATTTGGGGAAAGAGCTCAAGAAACTAAGTAGGAAATTGAAACAATTGAGTTCAAAGCGCAGGCATGGACTCAGGAATGGTAACCAGGGGAGATTACATTGCAAGAATTTACTGTTAGGCTTCCTGCCTTTCTTATTTTGCAGCGATGGACTTGCCAGGGATATTGCAGACTGAAGATTGAGTGAACAAGGACATCAGCATCTTCAGTGGATTCTCCAAGATGTCTGCTCTATTAGTGCCTGCGCACAGCATTTTTCATCTGTGGCTGCTGAAACTTTTCTGCCCTACGTGTATTCTCATCCCCAGTTTTTGATGATTAGCTGGAGTTCACTAGTGTAGAGCTGAATGTTATTGTTTTGGAAGTCACAAAAAACCACACAAGATCTTCAGAAACAGCACTGCTGAAGCCTACTGCAAATAGCCAAGGAAAGCCAGCGTGCAATCGGTCAATGGAAAATCTCTACTATTTGAGAACTTTGTGGGTTGAAGTGGAGCAGAAGGAAAACTATTTTCAGGCTTAAACAATTACTAGTATTTTTAATTACAGTTAAAATCAGTGAGGGTGGAACATTTTCAGCATTCCATCATCAAATCTTAAAAAATACCCCAAAAACCAAAAAAGCCCACTGCAGCACATAGTAATTGCTTTCCTTTTGAATTGAAAAAAAGTTATTTTTGTTGATTGTGTTACTTTAATGGAACTTTAAGATCTTATAATCTTTAAAGTGGTCTTTGCAAAGACAGGTTTGAGATAAACTTGAGTTTTAACTCTTTGATTCCACCTCAACTGGTTACTTTTCTGTGAGATGGTAGAATGTTCGTTTAGTATCCTGTTGGTTCTTAAGGGAAAGGTGGAAGTTCTTGGAATAGAGAGAAGGAAAGGTGCTATATGATCTCAAAAGCATGAGATTCTGAAGCTGTTCACTGAGAGGAAGTGCTCAGCACCTGATAATTTTTTAGAGGAGATATGGAAAAGCTTGCCATCCTCTTGCTGCCACCCACAGTTCTAGTGATCATAGTGCTACTTGGGTCAACTATTGTTCGTGAACCCTTGTGATGTCAGTCAGACCTTGGCACAGATAAGATTGTATTCTTGAAATCTCTCTAAAGTTAAAGAAATACATAGCTACGTAAGTGAATGAATCAAATGCTTTTACTGAATGTAACCTTTTCTAGCAGTATTGTAACAGGTAAACTCCAATAGCTATAATCCGCTTCCGAGGAGAGTGGAGTTTCACATTGTTTGAATTGGATCTCTTTATTGCCTTCATTCATTTCTATAAACCTGTTCCCCAAAAACATGTTCACCTTTGCTCTAACATTCTTAGACAGTCCCATGTTTATTTCTCTTGACCCATCACAGTTCACTTTACTAACCCAAGATTTGTACCGTTGGTCTCCACTAAAACAAATTCTGCTAGTCTTATGGAGAAACTGAGGGAGAGTTTGACAATTTCATTCTCTTTATTGGTCTGATAGATAAGAGCATTAAGACTATCTGTGGCCCATCAGCAGTAGGTCTCCTGCATACAAGGCCTACCCTCTGAATATTAATATTCCTGTTGTCTGATCCTTCTCCACCTGTGTGTATTAATTGTTCTTTTCTGAAAAATGATTATTTAAAAATGGTATTATAGGATACTATATTCATTATTTTTTTTCATTTATTCCTTCTCTACCATCTTGAAAAATCTAAATCTTACCTGAACAGCAAACCCACCCTGGACTTCTGCATTACAACTGAAGACTAATGGGGTTGTACTAGTGTAAATGAGGGCATAATCTAGCCACTGAAATATTTATTATTGATGATACATGAGAGAGAGAGCGAACCCGGCTCCTCTTTCAGATGCCAGGTTGAATTTGCTGTGCTAGCCATTTGAGAGAGAGGGGGAATCTCTTATTTGTAAGCTGAGCAAACTTGGAATGGAAATCATTGAAAAATGTGGAACCCCACATTAACCCTTTAAGTCACTTTTTGAGTGGAACTGCAGTTTAAACCTTTCAGAACACTAGGTAATTTTTTGTATGATATAGGGGAGAATATCTTCCATCTGTCCACTGGAAGAGTAGAAACAAATATATCTCTTTGAATATCAGGTCTTCTCAGTGCATTAGTGTGTGTTACTCCTGAGCGAATTCTGCTGACCCCTAGCCTTTCTCATTCAGTCAGGCACATCTTCCCCTGTCCCCATATGTTCCTGCACCCCCATGTGTCCTTGCACCCCTGGTCCACATGTCCCTCTCAGACACCCACTCCCCTCAACTCCATGTGGCCCTGCACCCCCTTCCCTTGTCCCTGTGTGGATCTGTACCTGCTCGCCACCCTATGTCCCTGTACCCCCTCCCCTTTTCCCCACGTGTCTGTGCCCCCACTCAGCCAGCCTCTGTCCCTATGTAGCTCTGCACCCCCTCCCCCATCACCATGTGGCCCTGCCCCTCCACTCCCATTCAGCCCTTGCCCCAGTCTGTCCTCCCACACTAGCCCTTATGAACCCCTGTCTGACCCCCCAGCACCCCATGCTGGCTGTCTCTCTATAGCCTCTCTCTCCTGAACTGGCTTGACAGGCACTTCCCTAGCTGGCTGGGAGCTGTTGCTTTGTTCTATTGCCACAGTGCCCTCTGGTGGGCAAACAGCAGAACTGCACCAACATTTCAGCAGAAGCTTTTTTTTGCGCAAAAAAATTAAAAATACGTATGGCTCATTAATTATGCACGCACACAGTAGTGCAGAATTCCCACAGGAGTAGATTTTACTACTGAAAGGGAGAAATAGATAAAACTAGAGTCACAGGGTATTCAGTGGAATAATATTGTTGTTAGTATTTGGCATTGTGATTCCCGTCTTCCCCAACTTCTTCTGAGAAATAAAAATGCTGCATGGCATTTCTGATTAGTGAGACATATGTCAAATGATACAGTAGGGAACTTGGGAAATGTATGTGAAGTGTAGGGAAATTTGCTATAGAACACAACACCCAGCCTCACTAGATAATTGAACTATAAGAATGTCTTGAGCTTAGAATTTAGTTTTAATCTTCGTGCCAGTGAGTGAGCTGCCTGGGATGACAGCATATGTACGTATGTGTTCCTTCTAAATTCAGAACATCTCAGTGTCTCAAACAAGGAAGTTGGGGCATCTTGAGGACCATGTGGTGGAATCTGCAGAGATTTTAACTGTCCCCACTTTACAGCAAAGTATTAAATAATTAACCAATAAAGAAGATAACTACTTGGACCAAACTTTAAATAAACTAATTGAATAGTTGTCATGCCTCGGAGGTTTATTAGATAGAGGAGGTATGTGCCTTATTTTTGTGTGATATGGTGTTTTAAGAGTTCCCACCTCTATTCAGACTGGAAGAAAGGCCCAAATTCTCAAGGAATTGGGCTATGAGTGGTTGGGAATCATATTTTAAAAAATGTTTCAGTTTATAGGCAGTCTAGGACCCTGCTCCTGCAGATGTGCACTGTACTTTAAGCACATGCATAGTCCCATTGAAGTCACGATACAATACAGTAGTCAATGGTTAAATGTATTGTTCTATATAGTAAAGAGGGGCTTAAAAATAGAAAGAAAATAATAGATATGTAGAAAATTGAGTTAAACTGAAAATAAGAAGTAGGCAGATGTAAAATTGACAAAGCAGGGGAACAACAACAGCCTCTTTAGAAGAGATCTCTGTGGGTAGTTGTCTGATTGCACCTCTTCCTGAATATCTGAAGTGTGGGGTGCTGCAGGGTGCCATTTGGTCACTCTTTTGTTCAATTTGTATATGGGGCTGTTGGGAGGACTAGTAAAGAGCCATGAGGTGTGGTGTTTTCAACATCCTGATCATACCCAACTTAGTTGATACAGTTCAGCTCCTCAGCCAATGTCTAGCTGAGATTAGGACATGCATGAGAGTGAACTGGCAGAGGCTCAACCCAAATAAGAGGGGAGGAGTGGGGGAAGTAGCTGTGGGAGATGGTAGAAGTAATATCAGTCCCTTTGACTGAGGGAGTGCATCTGCCATTAGTCACTAGGGTTTGGAATTTAGGAGTGATTTTTAGACCCCCTACTACTTTCTGACCATCATATTACAGCAAAAGCCCAGTCAACTTCGTACCAGCTGCATCCGGAGAGGAGGCAGTGACCTTTCTTTTTGTATGTGGGCATTGCCACTATTATCCATATCTTTGTCACCTCAAGATTAGACTGTTCCAATGTGCTGTACATGGAGCTATTCTTTAAAACCATTCAGAAACTGAAGCTGGTGCAGATAGAGGTGGCTCACTTACTGAATGGGGCTTCTCATAGGGAACGTATGACCCCAGCACTCTGGGTTTGACACTGGCTGCCAGTTGATCTCTGAGTAGAGTTTAAGATGTTCGCTAAGATCTGTAAAGTTCTAACTGGCCTGGGATCACCTCTCTCTCTGTGCCAAGCTGCCACGGCTGTGGTCAGCAGAGGCGCTCGAGCTGAATCTCCCTTGTTATAAAAGAGAAGGGGCAGCTGGTAGGCTGTTCTCTGTGAGGGCTCTGAGATCCTGGAATTTGTTTGCTGCCTTGTTCAAAAATAGCCTGAATTTGGTGACCTGGCATGCTGAAAAAGACATCTGTTTGAAAGGGTTTTGGGTAAAGGCTCAGAATATGCTTTCCACAATGATAAAGTGATGGAAAGGAGTTACTGTAGGTGGCTGGCTGAACTGATCATTTGATGCTGCTGAGATGTAACTGTATAATTAATGGTGTGTTAGTGCAGGGGTTCTCAACAAATTTTTTGGTGGCCTCAGAGTGCAGCCACCAACTTTTGATGGTGGCTGCGCTGACAATTTTTCCTAAAATACTTAATTAACTTTAGGAGAAACAAACAAATATGCACATATACATGTCCAAATCATTGTAATTTATTTACGTAGGGGTTTTTTTAGACTCAGTAATAAAGTAATGTACAGTGTGTCTATTCTTTACTGGACCTAAACAGAATAGAAACACAAATAAGGTGCTTTGCACGTTCTTCTGTTTTTTGTTGTTTCTTTTGCTTTTTTGATTTTTTTTTTTTTAAATTGCTAACTAGTAAGTCTGCTGCTGTGAAAAGTGATATTTGTGTGTTTAATATCACTTTTCACAGAAGACTTACTCAGCCTCAACAAGCCCTGGGACAAATTAAGCCCTGGATGGGGAGGTGGACAGGGAGGCTGCAGGGCCCAGGGATAATGGCGTGAATGGTGAGCCTGGGCCCAGAGCCCAAAGACCCGTGGCCGAAGCGCCCCCCCTTCCCCCTCCCATGGAAAGGTGGGGAATTCACCAGCTGTCTGTACCTCCAGTGTTTGTGTCTCCGCAGGGGGGCAGGGCCCAACCCCTGCTGGTGGCCCTGGGGGAGGGGCCACTGCTCCCCCCCCGCCCCCCCAATCACAGCCCAGGAGGCTGTGGCCGCAATAAAAGCCCCTGCTGACGGCATTTGAGAAACACTGTGTTAGCGTGCCTAGAGCCCTGGATAGGTATCTTTTTAGTTATTATGTAAATGAAAATAAATAAGGAGATCTTGCTTGGTGCAGTGGTGTGGCCAAATAAAAGAGAGTGGCTAGGACTACCTTGTGACCTGGTGGTGATCCCAGGCTGCTGTTGGCAGTCTATGCAAATCAGAGCAGCCTAATGGCTGCTGTAACTCAAGCTAGAAGACTGGAATGGCACAGAGTGGCTCCAAGGGTTTTTCAGAGATTTGGGTGTGAGTCTGTCAGTATTTCAGAGGAGTATTTCAATTGGATCTCATAATGCATGGGGGAAATCCCTTGTTGAAAACTGAGGTGGGCCAATTGTATACACACAATGCTAAAATTGTTTATTTTCCATCTTATATTGAAGATTTGTGCAGTCTTGAGAGTTTAAGATATTTTGTTGGTGTTTTATATCTAAGCTCAAATTCCTGGAAGCTAAAATGTCATCATTATTTATTATGTATTATCTCATATGGGGAAAACCCAGGAGAAGTGGTGAATGGGTAGGGTGGTTTTGATTTTTAACATAGATTTTAAGAGGTTATTTGCCTTTTTTGTATTCTTTTCTGTAGCCATCAATGGAAGTTTATAAAGTAAGCCCATTAAAATTTTAGATTTTGAATGATATAAAAAAGCAGATGCCAAATGGGAAGCTGTGGAAAAAATTTGGTGTATTGTATTTTTGTAGCTCACCAATACAGTTTAAATTCTAAGAGAATGTGCCATCCTCTGTGTAATGAGGGAACCAGAATTTCCCCCCTTTTTTTCTTCTATTGACTGTGCTGCTATAGAAATGAAGTACTAATATAGTCTTTTTAAAGGAAAAAAGGCATGAATTGAACATGGGGCCATCTGAATAGGAACGGGAATTAGAGTAACATGTTAATCTTAAGGTATGTCTACACTTGGAGCCAGAGGTGTGATTCCCAATTTAAATAGACATATTTGCACTAGAGATCATTGAGCTAGTGGGCTAAAAATAGTAGTGCAGTGTGGTAGCATGGGCTAGCTACCTCAAATATATACCTGCCCAGACTTTGTGGGCATGTGCTTGGGATGGCTAGCCAGTGCCACTGCTTGCCACTGTCTATGCTACACTGTGTATACTAGCACTTTTAGCGCATTAACTCGAAAGCAAGCACGGGTATGTCTGCATGAGCTGGGAATCACACTCCCAGCTCCAAGCATAGACATAGACTTACGGAATGGCTGGTGAACTAGAGCACCTCCCAGGCTGATCTAATTTATGTAGAGAAGCAGACTAGCACCGAGATGGCTCCATCTTTGGGCACTCTAAGCTACCTTTGCATAAACTGCACCATACACAAGTTTCATTGAGCTTTGTCCAAAGTCATGTTCTGATTGGCTAGTTCTGTCTGTTGACTATACTTTAGCTGTGCACAGCAGTGGCATGATCACTGAAACGAGCACTCAGTCCCTGCCCTTGTATTACATAGGTGGGATGAAATATTAATGGGAGGCAAAATTAATAAGCAGTCTGTATATGATGGTGGGGGGAGGAGTTAAGAGTAATTATGGGGAGAATAGAGGAGCTGAAGGAGTTAAGTGTCAGTTATTTACTGTCCACTCTCTGGAAAGTGACAGACTCCTCTTTCATCAGCAGTTGGCAGCTATACTATAATACTACATTTGGACTATTTATTTCCATTGAGGCAACACCTAGAGACCTCATTTGAGGATCAGGACTCCATTGTGCTAAGCACTGCACATAACAAAAGAACAGTCCATGCCCCAAAGAGCTTGGGGTCAGAGTACAACATAGAATCATAGAACTGGAAGGAACCTTGAGAGGTCATCTAGTCCAGTCCTCTGCACTCAAGGCAGGGCTAAGTAGTCTCTTCTAGACCATCCCTGACAGGTGTTTGTCCAACCTGCTCTTAAAAATCCCCAATGATGGAGATTCCACAACCTCCCTAGGCAATTTATTCCAGTGCTTAAACACTGTGATAGTTAGGAAGTTTTTCCTAATGTCCAACCTAAACCACTCTTGCTGCAATTTAAGCCCATTGCTTCTTGTCCTATCCTCAGAAGTTAACAACAATTTTTCTCCCTTCTCCTTGTAACAATCTTTTATGTAGTTGAAAACTGTTATCATGTCCCCTCTCAATCTTCTCTTCTCCAGACTAAACAAACCCATTTTTTCAATCTTCCCTCATAGGTCACGTTTTCTAGACCTTTAAACTTTTTTTTGCTCTTCTCTGACCTTTCTCCAATTTGTCCACATCTTTCCTGAAATGTGATGCCTAGAAATGGACACTATACTCCAGTTGAGGCCTCATCAGTGTGGAGTAGAGCAGAATTACTTTTCATGTCTTGCTTACAATATTCCTGCTAATACATCCCAGAACGATATTTGCTTTTTTTGCAACAGTGTTACACTGTTGATTCTCATTTAGCTTGTGATCCACTATGACCCCCAGATCCCTTTCCGCAGTACTCCTTCCTAGGCAGTCATTTCCCATTTTGTATGTGTGCAACTGATTGTTCCTTTCTAAGTGGAGTACTTTGCATTTGTCTTTGTTGAATTTCATCCTATTTACTTCAGACCATTTCTCTAGTTTGTCCAGATCATTTTGAATTGTAATCCTCTCCTCCAAAGCACTTGCAGTCCCTCCCAGCTTGGTATCATCTGCAAACTTTATAAGTGTACTCTATATGCCATTATCTAAATCACTGATGAAGATATTGAACAGAACTGGACCCAGAACTGATCCCTGTGGGACCCCACTCATTATGCCCTTCCAGACCAGCATGACTGTGAACCTGTAGTTGCATATCTGGTGTTCTTTATATATAAAAGAGTCCAAATAGTATGCAGCTGAAAGTGCAGTTTGCTTTCTGGGGGCAATGAGAAGAGTCCAAATACATCTGGGAATTGTTTGTTTTTTTTAAAGTGGGGTTGAAATTAAACACTTTTTTCTTCAGTGTTATGAATATATTTCTTAACTTTCCTCCTTCTCTTTTCTCTACTGTGTACCCTTTTAACTGGAACTACTTTTTATACCGGAAGGATACGTTGCATAAATGGCCACAAACTCATAAAATGTATAATGAGCTACACTGACAGCAATAAGCCAAGGAAGGGTATGCATTAAATGCTATAGGTGTACTTCCCTGGGGTGAAAACATTTGGCCTTTGACTCTGCTACAATAGATTGCTAATGCACTCACTAATGCCTTATTGGCATTCTGTGAAGAGTTGGAGACTGCTCATCTCATTAAGTTTCTTTTTGTGTGAAGATATAAAGAACGCTGATAAAACTGGGATCAGTCAATTTTAAGTTTTACTTCTAAATAATGAATTGATATTAATGAAACTTAGGGGAAAATAGTGTGAAGAGGGTGTGACGGAATTCACGGGGTGCAACCTGGATTGTGGGACCGCTGACGCCTCTGTCCCACCAACACCACTGTGTTCCCTCTCACACTGTGTTGCTGTTGGCAAGCTACAAACCTCTGGCAGGTAGTGCACTTACACAGATATCCACAGGCAGGGACACAAGCAACTGAATTACATGAATGCTTCTCCCAGCCACTCATGAACCACCAATATAGAAGCTTCAGCCAATTCCCCCCAGCCTTGCACCCCAGAACTGTATCAGCTTGCCCTGGTCAGAAGCCTGAACAGTCTAAGTTCATTACCCAGTCCGTGCCCCCTCAATGTGGAAAGGACACAAACTAGGCTTCGTAAACTGAGCTGAGATTTCCCAAACACTTCAACCAAAACACACTGTTTTAGGTAAATTATAAAGCAGATTTATTAACTACAGAAAGATTTTTAAGTGATTATAAGTAGTAAGCGGAGAAATCAAAGTTGTTTAACTACGAAAAGTAAATTCACAGTCTGAGTTTTATAAACTAAACAGGATTTGAATCAAGCAATGTCTCACCCTGATAGATGGAACAAACAGGTCACAGATCTTCAGTACACAGGATGGGACTCTTTTCCAGCCAGGGACCACCCTCCCTATTTCAGTCTTTGTTCTGTAGCAGGGCTTCTTCTCCGCCTCAGTGGGTCCTGCGCTTCCTTCTAGTGGTGGGTCAGGATAGCATCTCATCTCTCAGAATTCCCCCCTCTCTGTTTATAGTGGGTTGGGAAATTCTGTTCCCAAGTGGTCTTCCCGTTTCTGGACCTACTAGGCCCTCACTGCTTCACTGGGGCTTCTGGCCTCCTAGGTGGACGTCCAGTGAGAGGAAAAAGGGGTGTGGGGGGGCCCAGTCCCACCCTCTACTCTGGGCCCCAACCCAGGGACCCTACAAGTAGCAGCCTCACACTGCCAGTTCCCAGGAAAACTGCTAGCTTCCCTAGGTTACTTCCCCACGCCACTTGGCTTATTGTCCCCACTTTGCTTGGGCAGGGTTCCTCCCGACCCTCCTGCCAGGGAGGGAGAGCCCCTACTCTCTGGTAGCCCTTTTGTGCATGGCAGCACCACATGAAACACATGGCTCAGTCTCTCTCCTCTGGTGGGGTCCTTTCTTCAGGTCTTTAGAGGTAGGGTTTCTCCCCAGTCTCTATACCTGTGGGGGTTCTCCCCTTGTCCTTGTCAGCTTCCACACTGCTCAGCTCTCCAACACCTCGCCTTCACTCTCACAACGCCTATCACACCTCTGACTGGGGACAAGACTTTTAACCCATTCTGGCAGGTTCTTAATTGGCTCCAGGTTTCCTGATTAACCTGGAGTAACCCCTGCTCAGTTACCAGGGAAAGGGGACCTGCTTATCCTGAGGCTAATACCTTCCTTCCTGCACTCTCCTGTAGCAGTCTGGCCTGACGCTGTCACAGTCCTCTATATGTTTCTTCCAGGTGTTGAGTTGGAGTGAGATCAAGTCATGATGTCACTTACCCTCTTTTATAGTTTCTTCCAGCTTGCTGGAAAGATCTATGCTTGTGATATGGGGGTACACCCCCATTGGTCATGTATTCTCCACTGTCTACGTGCTGTCTCTGAGATGGTCGTTGGGAGAGTGGATTCCATTCAAAGGGCCATCAGCCTATCTGGCTACTCTATTGTTGTACCTGAAAGGCTGGCTGTGGGTGTTCCCAACCTCACAACATATTTCAGTAACACACGTATAGCAAAACTTCATAACCTCACATACAATGTTAACACATACACTCCAACATATTAATGTTCAACAGACCAAGACGTTTAAAATGATACCTCACATGACATACTTTGTATGAAACATATCATAATTATATGACAGTGGTGAATAGAGGGGTTCCAGGGTGCTGCTTTGAGGTACAGAGTGTCACAGGCTGTTATTTTGGTCTGTGAGATCAGATCTTTGAGCATTGAAGGATTACTATCAAGTTAAATCGTAATATAGGTTTTTTATAATGTCCTTGCCTGTGTTGAAATAATAAGTGTAGAATTAAAATAAGTTTGGATGTTTTTCTAAAAACCATGCTGTAGGAATTAGTGCGGGGAAGTTCTCTGGCTTGTGCTATATGGGAGGTCAGTCTAGATTATCACAATGGTTTCTTTTGGTGTTAGAATTGATGAATCTATGGAAATTTAAAATTGCATTCTAGGATTTTTCATGTGTGTATATATATATATGGGCTTCAGCTGGATAGGATACAGGGGCCAAGAAAAATTAGCTTTTTGTGTTAACAAAATACAGATGGAGAAAAGGACAGAACTCCTTCCTCCACCCCTCCAAAAAGTCTTGGTTATATTCATAGAAGATTAGGGTTGGACAAGACCTCTGGAGGTCATCTAGTCCAACCCTCTGCTCAAAGCAGGACCAACACCACCCTAAATCATCCCAGCCAGGGCTTTGTCAGGCTGGGCCTTAAAAACCTCTAAGGATGGAGATTCCATCACCTCCCTAGGTAACCCATTCCAGTGCTTCACCATCCTCCTAATGAAATAGTTTTTCCTAATATCCAACCTAGACCTTCCCCACTGCAACTTGAGACCATTGGTCCTTGTTCCATCCTCTTTGGAACCCCACTTCAGGTAGTTGAAGGCTGCTATCAAATCCCCCCTCACTCTTCTGCAGACTAAACAAGCCCAGTTCCTTCATCCTCTCCTTGTAAGTCACGTGCCCCAGCCCCCTGATCATTTTTGTTGCCCTCTGCTGAACTCTCTCCAATTTGTCCACATCCTTTCTGTAGTGGGTGGCCCAAAACTGGATGCAATACGCCACATGTGGCCTCACCAGTGCTGAATAGAGGGGAATAATTACTTCCCTCAGTCTGCTGGCAATGCTCCTACTAATGCAGCCCAATATGCCGTCAGCCTTCTTGGCAACAAGGGCACACTGCTGACTCATATCCAGCTTCTCATCCACTGTAATCCCCAGGTCCTTTTCTGCAGAACTGCTGCTTTGCCAGTCAGTCCCAAGCCTGTAGCAGTGCATGGGATTCTTCCGTCCTAAGTGCAGGACTCTGCACTTGTCCTTGTTGAACCTCATCAGATTTCTTTTGGCTCAATTCTCCAATTTGTGTAGGTCACTTTGGACCCTGTTCCTACCCTCCAGTATATCTACCTCTCCCCTCAGCTTAGTGTCATCTGTGAACTAGCTGAAGGTGCAATCCACCCCATCATCCAGATCATTAATGAAGATGTTGAACAAAACCGGCCCTAGGACCGAACCCTGGGGCACTCCGCTTGATATCGGCTGCCAACTAGACATCGAGCCATTGATCACTACCCATTGAGCCCGACAATCTAGCCAGCTTTCTACCCACCTTATAGCCTGTTCGTCCAACCCATACTTTTTTAACTTGTTGGCAAGAATACTGTGGGAGACCATATCAAAAACTTTGCTAAAGTCAAGATATATCATGTCCACTGCTTTCCCCATATCCACAGAGCCAGTTATCTCATCATAGAAGGCAATCAGGTTGGTCAGGCATGACTTGCTCTCGGTGAATCCATGTTGACTGTCTCTGATCACCTTCCTCTCCTCCAAATGCTTCAAAATGGTTTCCTTGGGGATCTATCTGTTCCATGATTTTTCCAGTGACTGAAGTGAGGCTGACCGATCTGTAGTTCCCTGGGTTCTCCTTCTTCCCTTTTTTAAAGATGGGCACTATATTTGCCTTTTTCCAATCGTCTGGGACTTCTACCAATTGCCACGAGTTTTCAAAGATAATGGCCAATAGCTCTGCAATCACATCTGCCAATTCCCTCAGCACCCTCGGATGCATTAGATCTGGACTCATGGACTTGTGCAAGTCCAGGTTTTCTAAATAGTCCTTAACCTATTCTTTCACCATTGAGGTCTGCTCACCACCTCCCCATACTGTGTTGCCCAGGACAGCCGTGTGGGAGCTGACCTTGTCTGTGAAGACCAAGGCAAAAAAAGCATTGAGTACTTCAGGTTTTTCCACATCATCTGTCACTAGGTTGTATTGCTTCACGAAACAAAATTGTAATGCTTCATGAAATAAAACAGTAAAACATACGTTAGCAGAACTTACAGCATAGTGCATGACTGGTTTTTCGAGTTATGTCCCTGTAGGTTCACCACTTCAGGTGCACCTGCGTCTTTGATCGGAGATTTCTGGTATCAGTGCCCACTTGACCCACACATGTACCCTACTCATCCTCATGGCCTGCAGCAAGGCTATGGGGGGTTGCTCAGGCATTCTTTTGTGGATATTCTTCATGTCACCCCTCAAAGTAAAATTGTGCTGCCTATTAATGAAGCACTTTTGTCTCCAGCCCATAATTTGTGGCAGACCCCTGCCACTTTTGTGCCTACTTGTAAACGGACAGACAGAATATACGTATCAGCCTAAAGGCTGGAATATTTCGTCTTACCCCACCTCCAGCTCTCTTGTAGTGGTTGCTGTCAACAAGAGAAGCAGTGAGACATGCTCAAGATCCATGCTTTTGGATGGGGAGGCAAAACACTTAGACCTCCTTGGCAGGAAGAGCTATTCCTCTGCTGTTCTTCAGTTTCAAGCAACAAATTATCATGCCCTGATGACAAAACATGATTTCAATAACTGCAAAATTTACTCATATTGTTGATGATTTTCCACAGTACCAATCCCTCTTTTCTGAAGGCTAACTAATCACCAGAGCTTCCTTACAGGCTGTCCTCAATGGTGCTGTGGCTGTGCAATGAGCATCTTGGCTCCAGTCTTTTGGACTCCTTAGTGAAGTACAAACAACAGTAGAAGACCTCCCCTACGAAAGGCTGCATCTGTTCATTGGTGACGCTGACAGCTCATTGTTCACCCAGAAGGACAACCCTTAGGTTGCTCAGGATTTATGGACCTGGAACAAAGAAGTTTCTTAGTAAATCCCAGACAGCACAAAGATCCTGGCCATTCCAATACCATCTGGATCATACCTATTCCAGCCCTGCAGAACCTCCCAAAAAGAGATCCAGGTCTCAAAAGATAGGTCATGCCCAAAGGAGACCCCCAGTTGGCCTCCAAACAACCATTTTGACAGCCTACTTGAGGGCCTCAGAAAATTCCCTCTGAGTCTGCTGCATGTACCCCTCCTTCTGGGATCGCCTATCTTGATTTCTACCTGTTCGTTAGCTTATTGCCACAGACAAGTAGATTTTAGAGGTGGTCACTACTGGATACTCTGTACACTTTCAATCTATCACTCATCCCCCCTTCCCTCCTCAGGGATCCCTTTCACAGGGATCTCTTAAAGTAAATGGTTCAATCCCTTCTGCGGATGATAGAGCCAGTTCCCTCAGAATTTGCAGAAAGAGGGTTTTATTTCATATATTTTTTTTGGTTCCCAAAAGAAACAGTGGTTGGCAGCTGATTCTAAACCTCTGGAACCTGAACACCATTCACAGCACTTTAGGATGGTGACACTGGCTACCATAATCCCATCCCTAAATGAGGGAATTGGTTACTGAGTTCAGCCTCTAAGATGCGTATTTTCATGTCACCATACTTCCTTCCTACAAATAATTTCTGCGCTTTGTCGTCTGCTCAGAACACAGACAATACTGTATCCTCCCCTTTGGGCTTTCCACGGCCCCATGAGTTTTTACGAAGGTCCTCTCAGTAGTTGCAGCTTACTTGCATGGAGACAGTATTGCAGTCTTCCCGACTGAATGACTAGCTTCTCAAGGGACGTTCTATAACAGTGGTCCAATCGGCAACCATCCAGGCCCTAACCTTGTTCCAATCTTTGGGCCTTCATATGAACCTGAAAAAGTCCACATTAACACCCATTCAGAGGATTGATTTCACTGAAGTTATGCTGGGCTCCTGGACTGCCAGATCCTACCTACCAGAGCACAGTTTTTCTGCCATATCTAGGCTTATTACCGCCCTACAGCTGAATCCTCTGACATCAGTAATAACTTGCTTCCAAATTGTAGATCATTTGTCAGCTTTGGCATTTGTGACACCACACGTGAGAGTATGTCTCCAATGACTTCTGGCTTGGCTCAAAATCCTATGTACGCTGAACAAACATAGTCTGGCCTAATGAGTTTCCATATCTCCATGGGTACTGGAGTACCTCAGGTGGTGGGAGGGCCCTTGAAGATCTGTGTGGGAGCATCATTGTCATGCCTCCCACCAGTATGGGTCATTACAACGGATGCCTCCCACTTAGGCTGGGAAGCTCACTTACAAAGTTCCACAGCACATGGCAAATGGTCTCCACAGGAAACGGTGCTTCACGTCAACATTTTAGATCTAAGAGCAGTTTATGCGTGCCATTATTTTTTTCCATGATATTCATGGCCATCATGTCAGAATTAATGATAGAAGGGTGGCAATGTACTATATAAATCGACAAGGGGAAGCAAGATCCTAATCCTTATCCATAGAATTGCTAAAACTATAGAATTGGTGCTTGGCCCACCACATAGATTTCTGCGATTTACCTTTCAGGCTTCCAGAACATGACGACAGATGTTCTGAGCAGAAACTTACAGCAGGTTTATGAGTGGGAGCGCAATAACCTGATCTTCCACAGGATCCTGAAAGCATGGGGCCTCCCCTTAATGGACCTCTCTGCAACCCTGACCAATAACAAATCTCCTACTCCAAAGGGGGATGTAGCCACAACTTTTTACAAGATAGCCTTCTAGTTTCCTGGCCCTATATTCTTTTCTGTGCCTATCCACCAACTCCTATAATCCTCAGGACATTAATCAGACAGAAGCAGGAGTAAGCAAGGGTCATCTTAATAGACCCGTCTTGGCACAGAGAAATGTGGTACTCAGATCTATCCCACTCTTCTGTATTAATACCTTGACACCTCCTGCTCAGATCAGACCCCCTGACACACAACTCGAGCACCATGAGCCGCCCCAACCATATGTCTCTGGACCTCATGGCAGCCTGGCTCCTCAATTCCCTAATTTAGAAACACACAGCTCTGTTGAGATCCAGTCCATACTTTTGAATAGTCGGACGCCTTTCACACATAAGACTTACCTGCAGAAGTGGAAACACTTCCTTTTCTGGTGTTTTCATCACTCCATATTCACTTCTGAAACTCCTCTCTCAACGATCCTTTATTACCTGTCGGAATTAAAAATATAGCATCTGTCTATGAGTTCTTTCAAGGTGCACCTGGCAGCTATCATGGCTTTCCATTTGCCTGTCGAGGGTTTCTCAATTTTTGCTCACCCTATCATGACTAGATTCTTTAAGGGTCTATCTAACTTGTTTCCTCATGTCTGGAACTCCACACTCCACTGGGACCTTGACTTAGTCCTGAATGCCTTAAAAAACTTTCCTTTCAAACCTATGGCCCCTTGCTCGTTCCTTTATTCCTCCCTCAAGATCTCATTCCTGATAGCCATCACTATGGCCAGAAGGGTAGAAAAATTGGACTGCGCATGGCTGACCCACCTTACACTACCTTCTGCAGTGACAAGGTAACGTTACATACCCATCCTCTCTTCCTGCCAAAGGTCTTGGTAGACTGTCATATCCATCAGAATGTCCACCTATTGTAATAAGCCATAAATCCAGTGTCTGTATTAGGACCATGATTTTTAGTGTCTAGCAATTTAAGCTCCCAGGCTCATCTGTTGAAAGGGTTTTGCACGAACCCACCCCAGGGACCTTCTACAGGCTTCCCAAGATACACAAACAAGGGAACCGAGGCAGATCCATCATATCTGGCCATGGCACTCTTACTGAACCACTCATCACACAAAGGGCTGGCTTCCTCCAGGACACAACTAACTTCCTCCACAAACTCCACAATATTAACAACCTCCCTCTGAACATCATCCTCGCCATCATGGATGTCACTTCCCTATATACCACAATGACTGCATAGCTGCCTGCCTCAAATATATTTACAAGACAATGGACAACCCTCAGATATCAACCCCAAACACATTGCCAAACTCATCCACTTCATCCTCACCCATAACAGTTTTACATCCAATGACAAACACTTTGTCCAAACCATGGGACCAGCCATGGTTAGTAATGTGGCTTACCAATATGCCAACTTCTTCTTGGGCCACCTGGAAGAAGAATTTCTGGACAAATGCACCACAAAATAAATGAAATGCCTGAGATATATCAAGGATATTTTAATCCTCTGGATATATGGCTTAAACTTCCTTGTAGATTTCAACAGCCACCACCTGTCCATTAAACTCTCTCTGGAACACTCCCACATGAGCATCAACTTCCTGGACACCACACTCAGCTTCAGCAATGTAACCCTACAGACAATCATATACAAGAAACCCATGGACCTCCACCTCTGCCTTCATAGATTTTAGTAACCACCCAAAACACACCATGAAATCGGTTATCTACATCCAGGCACTCAAATACGACAGAATATGCTCTGAGGAAAAGTCCAAGATATACACCATAACTCATTTAAAACCGCCTTCACCAAACAAGAACACACCACCAGAGAAGGAGATCATATCATGGAACAGGCAACCCAGATACCTTAAGAGAACCTCCTTCAATACTGAAATAAAACCCATGCTGACTGCACACCCTTAGTTGTCACTTACCAGCCCACGCTAGTTCCCATACAGGGTGTCCTCAAACAACTACAACCCAAACTCAATGGGGGCCCCATCATGAAAGAAATCTTTCCTGAACACCTCCTGTTCTGACCTTCAAACAACTCCCACAACCTCTCTAAACTCATCAGTAAACAAGCTCCCCACAGACCAGGATGCACCACCTCAAAGTGGCACCAGACCCTACCAGAACAGATGCAAAATCTGCAGACATATCTTCAGTGATAGAATAATCAACACCTCCCACAACACACCTTTCAAGAGCTGTGGATCCTGCACATGCTTATTACATGTGGTATACCTCATCCAGTGCACTAAATACACCAATAACTATGTGGTGAAAGCAGACAATCTCGCGAATGAACTCTCATAGGCAAATGATAAAAGATAAAAACACTGTACCAGCTATGCATAAACACATTTCACAAAGTGATCACTCTATATCTGATCTATCATTCCTCATCCTCAAAGGAAACCTGCATAACACTTTGAAAAGATGAGCCTCGGAGTCTAAATTCATTACTTTGCTAGGCACCAAAAATCGTGGACTGAAACAGACACACTGTATTTATGGCTTACTACAACAATCTGTAAACCACTAACCCCCCCTTCCTTTTTTTTGTCCTATGACTGCAAAGCTGTTAATGAGCCACTCTACTTTGTATAGTTCCTTACAGCATGTGTGAACTATTTGTTAAACAATCTTTTCCACCTTGCATTTCGCTGTGATGCTGGGAGTTCCTTTCCCAGACCTGAAGAAGAGCTCTCTGTAAGCTCGAAAGCTTGTCTCTGTCACCAACAAGTTGGTCCACCCACCTGGTCTCTCAAGACAAAAAAAGAAAAAAAAAAGTTAAGCTAGAGTTAAGGTTGAGAGTACATATTCGAGCTCTAGCAGTAAAATTATTAAGGAATGGTGTAATTATCCCCAAAATAAGCATTACAAATCCAGCAATTTAGAGTTTAACCTTAACTTAGAAATCCAAACACACTGAGGTATCCAAACACACAGATAAGGCACACAAAAACTGCTAACTGTGCCCTGTAGTGACCACATGCATAAACAAATGTGTATTAAGGCCTTTATTAGAGTATATTAATCATCTGAAAGGTTTAAAAGTGCTCTTTGAGAGCCTCCCTCCAAAACCTGTTGACTCTGATCTTAATTTACATTGGTATAAATCAAGAGTAACTCCATTGGTTTCTGCATGAAGTTCTGTGCAGTGAAGATGAGAATGTGTTTCTACATTCTTGTACGCTGGAACAAATTAAAGGGTTAGGTGCCCCACAGGAACTCGTGGAGGCAGTTCATTGGTTAGAAGTTTTGGGATCTCACTGCTCCCCTTATATAAGCTATGAGTTGTGTCACAAGCCCAGTGTGCTGTCTCTGAGGGAACAGGCTGTGCTCTCATCCTGTTTCAGCAGGCTTGACAGCTAGTCTTTTCCACTGTACTCTCTCCTCCCAGACTCCTCACCGAGTAGACTCTTGACCCCCAACTCATTAGCTGAGGAGTTGACTCAGAGCAGGAAATGCGGCTCGTTCTTTGTAATAGTGCCTAGTCCCCTGACTGCAAGGGATTGGGCTTCCCTCTGCCTTGGACAAGCATTGGACCATGGGTCTATACTGACTCCTCGTAAAGGGTGACAGTGGGCACTGCTATAGGCTGGAGATGAGGCCTGAGCTGCCCTCTGTCTGAAGCATAATCCCTGCAGGATTCAGGATGTCCGAACACTGTTGTGTGGGGTTGGGTTTAGGGATGTTCTCTGTATTTGTGAGTCTTCTGAGGGAAGACCGTTGCTAGTCGCTAAAATACTTGCTATTTACCCTCCCAGCCTCCACAGTCTGATGTAGCACAGTAAATGATTTGGGAGGAGGAAGCTAGGCCTGGTCAGTGTGTGATCTCGTAAAAAGGCTCAAGTCCTGACCCACCTGGCAGTTGATACCTCCAGATATCATTCCTCCCATTTCTCTTTCCCTCTTCCTGCCTCAGGTCCCCACACCAGGAAAAGAGATTAAGCTAAAAGTCAGAATCCTCCAAGAAGGGTGTTTGTTATACTGGAGGAGAGGGAAAGCGTTGTTCTTTTTAGACTCCTCACAACAATTTACATCTGATTCATGATGCGTATGTTACTGAATAGAGCACGTCATCGTAATCCAAGAGATCTAGAAAAAGGACTACAGTAGAATCTCAAAGATACAAACACCAGAGTTATGGACTGACCAGTCAACCGGACACCAAGTGAAACTGGAAGTAACCAATCAGGCAGCAGCAGAGACCCCCCCCCCCAAAAAAAAAAAGGGGGGGGAAAGCAAATATTGTACTGTGCCTGTATTGCATCTTGGAGATAGGCACATCTGGGCTGCCTGTCCCTACCCCTGCACACGGAGTAGCCACTTAGAGCAAGACCCTGGAGCTGCTAGCTCAAGGCAGCAGGAGCCAACAGAGCAGGAGCAGCGTTGGGGTCTGCACTGCTTTCACCCCTCCCTTCCCACCATGGGAGGGGGACGGGCTGTTAGCACCCCTCCCCCACCCCATAAGGGGGACATGCTGTTTATACACACACACACACACACACACACACACACACACACACACACACACACACACACACACACACACACACACACACACACCCCCCCCCCGCAAGGACGGGGACAAACTTGCAAACTCATACCGGTGCTGAGTAGGGAGCTCAGCTACTGTTGAAACCTGGCCTGGAGAGTCAGTTGCTGGATCTGGAGCCCAAATTGCACTTTGTTCAGAGTTACGAATATTTGAGAGTTATGGACAAACTCAGTTCCCAATGTGTCCGTAATGCTGAGGTTCTACTGTATGTATGCTCCATAGACCTCAGAGAGCCATTTTTCTGTGTCCCCAGTTCATCCTTCCTACTTTAGACACTTGAGGTTTGTAGTTAGGGAGGCTTAAGTTCAGTAAGTGAACCTTCTCCTTCAATCCCATGAGATGTCTCCAAAATATTAGCAGGTGCTGATTTTTCTTCTGCTGAGGAGAGAGTATCCACATATTTTTCCAGGCAGTGGGTCTCTTCATTTGATTGCAGTGCAGATAAAAGGGGGTTCAGGTCTCTCTCTCTCTCTCTCTCTCTCTCTCTCTCTCTCTGGTTCATCAGGATAGATTTGTGATTATCTGGAAAAACAGCTGCTTATTTCCATCACAAGAATCCATCTCGACAAAGTTATCCTGCTCATGGACTACAGAGAAACAAAGGTTTGGTATAGACCCAATACTTCATCTAGCAAGCCCTTCTTTTCTCAGGCTTGATAGTATCATGGTGAGTTGCAATCCTGTGGCCTTTCCTCTCAGATCTTTTCTTTTATAGTGTGGGTTCTCCTCCCAGTATCTCTGCTAAATTAGGTCACTCCCACCATTGCAAATTTGTCTCTGAGATGGCGGAACGTTCCAGAAACCTGGCCTAGGGGAAACCGCTACTCAAGATCCCAATTCATCTGGATCACAACAGACACCTGTCTGACCAGCTAGGGATGTGTGCATGGATTATTTTTTTGACTCAGTTCCTATGCTTATGTAAGAGGAGCAGTTGGGCCCCAAACTTCTCACTATTGACCTGCTTTCATGAGTGCTGATGGGGGTGGGTTACTCAATATTCTATTCCAGATTGATAGATTGTCTCTTAACAGGGAATCTATTTACAGGCATGGTCAAGATTGTCTGTTTGTCAGTGATTGTGTGTGTTCATGTAAAGATGGGGCATCAGGACACTGATTTAAACTAAATAAAATTTTCAAAATTCTCTCTCTCTCTCAAATTTTGGATTGTACCGGTATCTAGTAGGAAGTTTTCTAGGATGTCAATCATTACTGTGCTGTTATCTTTCTAGAAGGTTCAGAATACAGTATCTTTCTGTAATAATGAGAAGTCTAACATATACAGTAATACTTATTGTAAAAAATACCTGCGTGACTGTTGTAGGATGTTTGTTGTATCCTCTTTCAATTCCGTCATTCCCTCCAGTAGGAACAGTATCCTTTTTACGTGGCAGGCTGCACTTGAACTCGATGCTGTGATGCTATGGTTTTCTTCAGTCTGAATATTTCTCTGTAAATACAGTATACTTTCTTATTTATTCAGATGGCCTGGGGACATCTAGAAGTTTCGGATAACTAGGCATTTGGATAAACAGAGTGCTGTTTTGAGCTGCAGTCTCACTAATATAGAAATATGGGGAATGAAGGGAGTAATGTTGATATTTGCTTAATATTTTGCACTTTAAGTTTATTAAAACATCCAAATGATATTAAAACCACTGTGTACATAATTCTGAATTTTTCTGAGCTGCTATACAAATACTAAGCCATTAAATAGTGCCAGCAGGCACTAGCAGGTTGACTGAGAATTTATTAGCAGGTGATTGGTAAACATAGGGCTACATATGGGGCACACTGGGGTTTGGATAACTAGGATTTTTGGATAAAGGGCATTTGGATAACTGGAATTATTCTGTAATTCCATTTACAGGTTGCTGTATTTGCTTCAGCAAGAAACCTCCAGCACGGAACTGAGAACTGAATGTGCAGTAGTGCTAGGAAGCCTTGCGATGGGTACAGAAAACAATGTCAAATCTCTACTAGACTGCCATATTATCCCAGCCTTATTGCAAGGTATCTTGGCTTTCATTTAATACAATATACTTTGGTAACTATTTCTACAACACTTGTGTTTTAAATAAGCAAAAAGAATGAAACTATATGTATATTCACAGGATTGCTGTCACCAGAACTGAAGTTTATTGAAGCTTGCCTCCGATGTCTTCGTACTATTTTCACCAGCCCAGTAACTCCAGAGGAACTATTGTACACAGTAAGTTTTAGGCAATGTATCTTTGCTCTTGTATATAACTTCTGTTCCTGCAATTCAGCCTGTATTATGTGTGTGTGCTGATGATGTCATCTGTTTGTGATAATATTTAGGTATGGTGCTACTAACACTATTAATATTTCACTCATAGGCATCAGAAGTCCAGATATTCTGACCCTGCGAACATTAATTTTTTGGCAACGGGAGATCCTGACTACTGATGCCTCTTGTACACCAATTAACTGAAAATTCTAGCTTTGTGGCCTATTGTATATAGAAGATGTGAGAATACAGATGGTTTGGTTTAATTCAAGTATCATTTTAAGAGGGGAAAAAAATCCCATGGTATCACAGAATCATAATAGTTAGAACTGGAAAAGACCTACTAAGGTCTAATAAATCATGCAGGCAATACAGCATTTTCTTCTAACCTAAATTTTTAGTGCATTATTCAGTTTTAAATGTTTCAGGTAGCTTCCATCATTTAGCTTGGAAGATCCTCACTGTCAAGATATTTTCATCTTATAGTTAACCTATATTGTCACTTCCTTAGTTTGTTAAAAAGGGCAGAATTTGTCTGGCATAATCTTTCTTTCTGGCTCATGCATCGTCACCAGCACTAATCTATCTTGAGTCTCATGTATCAGGCTAAATTAGCAGGGCTTTCAGTTAAAGAGGGAAAAAAATCCTCTTGTTTGTACACTGAGTGAATTCAATATGGCATTCGAGAGAAAATGAACATGGACCCCGTACAGTGTCATTTTTACAGACACTTTTCAGTGTTGACCCACACCGTAAGCTCACAGTATACATGCAACACTCTGCATATAAGCAATCAGGAACCAGACTTGGACTAAAAAGCATTCAGGCCAAAATTTTTAAATGCTTGCACTGCTAACATTGCAGGATGGGTGGCTAAAATATGGTGTTTAGACACCCTGAGATCCATTGCATTGTCATTGTGTGCTGGGCTTCTGCAAGAGTGCTTTGAGTCTTCAGGTGGGAGCTGGGAATAAAAGAGTGATGAAAGACATGGTCCTTAATTGAATTTTCAGAAGCACAGACCGCCTCCTATACATCCAAACAAGTATTGCTGCTCTATCTTGCCAGAAGCATTGAGATGCATCCATATGGAAGTGCTGTTTGGTTTAACATCAATGATGATGAGACTTAGGGCATGTCTACACTTTACCTCTGGAGCGATCGGTCCAGCAGGGTCAAGTGAAGACGTGATAAATGGACTGCCGAGTGCTCTCCCGTCGACTCCAGTACTCCACTGGAGCGAGAGGCGCAGCCGGAGTCGACGGGGGAGTGTCAGCAGTCAACTTACTGAAGTGAAGACACCGCGATGAGTAGATCTAAGTACGTCGACTTCAGCTACGTTATTCAGGTAGCTGAAGTTGCGTAACTTAGATTGATTACCACCCCCCCCCCCCCAAGTGTAGACCAGGCCATACAGATTTTCTCAGTTCATGCAGCACATTTTTATTTTTATTGCAGGCACATTCCAAACATCGTAGGAAATCATCACCGGATAGTTTTCTTGTTCCTTAAGTGTGATGGGTTTTCTGTACAGTGTACATACTTTTCATGATGGTTTCGATAAATTTTACTCCCCATATGTGATGCCATGAAACACCTCCTGAAAGTAACAGCCAGGCATAGCCAGTTAGTGACATTGATGAAATCCCATCATTTAGAGGCCCAATCCATCTCTCATTAAGGTCAGTAGCAAGACTCCAATGGGAGGTGAATGGGTACTAGGTGCACCACACAAAAGCATCCATCACTGCTTTTCATTGCAAATTTGTCTTTAGCAGGCCAACACCTTGTCAATTCAATCAGCAACTGACTAAAAATGTTGCCTACAGCGGCAGAACACTCTGCCCACTGTAGAGCCTTATGGCTCTGCAAAGAGTGCTGGAGATTCCACATGTGTGGATATCAGGCTTCTTAGTGGCAGTAATTTGGTATCTTTCATTAATGAGATTAGAAGTTTGGCTGATGAAGGTAATGGTGTTGATGTAATAGACTTCTGTAAGGCCTTTCAGTTGGTACAGCATGATAGTGTGATTAAACAACTAGGGCTGTCAAACGATTAAAACAATTAATTGTGATTAATCATGAGATAAAAGAAGTGATTAATTGCCATTTTAATTTCACTGTTAAGCAATAATAGAATACCATTTATTTAAATATTTTTGAATGTTTTTTACATTTTCAAATATATTGATTTCAATTACAACACAGAATACAAAGTGTACAGTGCTCACTTTATATTTTTTTACAAATATTTGCACTGTAAAAAAGATAAACAAAAGAAATAGTATTTTTCAGTTCACCTTATACAAGTTCTGTAGTGCAATCTGTTTACCGTGAAAGCGCAATTTTCAAATGTAGAATTATTTTTTTTACATAACTGCATTCAAAAACACAACAATGTAAAACTTTAGCACCTACAAGTCCACTCAGTCCTCCTTCTTGTTCAGCCAATTGCTAAGATAAACAAATTTGTTTATATTTACGGGAGATAATGCTGCCTCCTTCTTCTTTACAATGTCACCTGAAAGTGATGATAGGCATTCGATGGCACTGTTGTAGCTGGTGTTGCAAGGTATTTATATGCCAAATATGCTAAACGCCATCAGTAAAAACCAGTCACAACACAGGCTTGCCTACTGAGGGACAAGTTTCAGGCAATCAGAGAAAGCGTAACTCACATCATCAACAATCCTTATGTACTGGTGAGGACTTGCCTATCCCTCCTTGGCCACATGGTTTTGCATACATATGTGACCACTTTCACTTTCAACTCCATCTTTGCTGCCTCCAGATGTGACTCCAAACAGTTTACTCACCCAAACATCATGCCATAGACCTCATGCTGAGAGTCCCTGCTCTCATCCCTTCAGATAACCCCACATCACGTATTCATAGGGATTCCCTTCCTCTCCTCCCTGGAAAAGACGATCATCGTCGACACATGTCAGACAATATGACCACTGTTTTCTACAGCAACAAACTCGGATAGGGGGGTCACAAGATCGACCGCTCTATACACAGAAACAGTCAATCTCTGGAATTGATGCATCACTCATCAGACCCTCTTGTGCTTGCGGAGTTGCTCTATTTTATGGTTGACCATGAGTGGGAACTTCATGGTTTGGTAGTGATATCTTCACCCAACGTGGGATTCCGATCAGAGACCTCTTTGCCTCGTATATAAATAGGAAATGCACCATGTACTGCTCCAAGGGAGGTCTCGGCCACCACTTTCAGGGCAATGATCTCCTATTCTCCTGGTCAGACCAAATCAGCTATGCTTTCCATCCTTTACTGTTCTTCGGGTACTGCACAAGATCCAATGAGATGGAGCAACGGTCATTCTGATCGCCCCCGGCTGGTCCAGACAGTTCTGGTTTCCCAATCTCCATGTAAACCTGTCCACCAATTCCTATCCACACCTTCCCTGATCTGCTGACACAGTGCAACAGCGAGATCAGGCATCCCAATCCACAGGCACTGCTCCACCTGAGAGCATGGTATTTGAATGGGCATCTGCATTAGAACGGATCTGTTCTTCAACTGTGCAAGACATCCTCTCCAGCAGCGGGGAGGAATCCACCAGGCGCTGTTACTGGAGCAAGTGGAAGCGCTTTGCCTCCTTGACCCAACAAAATTGGAGTTTCACCGGAATCAGCAGGGATCCCCCTCTTCCTAGACTGTGTGCTATTCCTGAAGGCATCGGGTCTCTCCATGAACTCTCTGAAAGTCCATTTGGTGGTAATTAGCACATTCCCGTGGGGTTACTCTGTCTTTACACACCTGCTAACTGCTAGCTTTTGGAAGGGTCTCATCAGAACCTTCCCACCCCAGCCCATCACACCCCAATGGGACCTGAAACTAGTTCTAGCTATGCTAATGAAAAAAAATAACCATTTGAACTGTTAACATTGTGCTCTATGTCCCTTCTTTCTATGAAAGTCTCCTTCCTTGTTGGTATCACTCTCGTGAGAAGGGTCGGCAAACTCGGAGCTATGATAGCAGACCTGCCTTTCACAGTTTTCCACAAAAGATAGTCTCACTGAGCCTGCATCCCAAATTCTTACCAAAGGTAATCTCCCAGTTTCACATCAATCAATCCATTCACTTAACTGCTTTCCCTGCTTCTCTACAATATTTGCATTAGACCAGTGTCAGAGATAGTGAGATACTGTGATTTTGGCTGCAAACGGGATGCCAATGACAGTCAGTTCTATATCTCATTCTCAACTGATACAGCCACCGCTACTGCTAATGAATCTGAATACCTATAGGACATCAGCTCTTGGATGAACACCAGTTCGCTCAGCTGAACCCAGGCAAGATCTAAGTGGTACTGCTTGCAAAGGGGGAACTCTGAAGTACTGGCCAAAACATTGTCCCTGCCTTCCATCGAATGCATACATCCTACATTCAAGGTGGTATGACGCCTCAGGGCCCTTTCTGACTCCTTGCTAAGCTTGGATGACCAAGTAGCATTAGTCTCCAAAAATGCTTTCACCCCAACTGGTAAGGGAAACGCCTTTGCTTCTTCTTCGAGGAGTACCCGCTCATAATGATCCATGCATTTGTCATCTCTAGGTGGGGTTGCTGTAACTTGTTGTATCTAAAGCTAAATGTGAAGATGATGCACCAGCTCCAGCTGGTATAGAATTCGACTGCCCACTTTCTCAATGGCTCAGGCTGTTACAAGCGCATCAGGTTTCTGTTTGTGTCCCTCCACTGGTTCCCAGTTATGTTTGATCCTAATTTTCAAAGCAGTTAATGGATCAGTTCCCAGCTACATCAAAGACTGAATTTTGATCTATGAAACACTGCGACATCTTGTGTCTTGTGGCACAACTCAAAAAAGAGATCTTGGAGTCATTGTGGATAGTTCTCTGAAAACATCCACTCAATGTGCAGTGGCAGTCAAAAAAGCGAACAGAAAGCTGGGAATAATTCAGAAAGGGATAGATAATAGGACAGAAAATACCATGTTGCCTCTATATATAAATCCATGGTACGCCCACATCTTGAATACTGTGTGCAGATGTGGTCACCTCATCTCAAAAAAGATGTATTGGAATTAGAAAAGGTTCAGAAAAGGGCAACAAAAATGATTAGGGGTATAGAACAGCTTCCTTATGAGGAGAGATTAATAAGACTTGGACTTTTCAGCTTGGAAAAGAGACGGCTAAGGGGAGATATGATTGAGGTCTATAAAATCATGACTGGTGTAGAGAAAGTAGATAAGGAAGTGTTTACTACTTCTCGTAACACAAGAACTAGGGGTCACCAAATGAAATTAATAGGCAGCAGGTTTACAACAAGCAAAAGAAAGTATTTCTTCACACAACGCAGTCAACCTGTGGAACTCCTTGCCAGAGGATGCTGTGAAGGCCAAGACCATACCAAGGTTCAAAAAAGAACTAGATAAATTCATGGAGCATAGGTCCATCAATGGCTATTAGCCAGGATAGGCAGGAATGGTGTCCCTAGCCTCTGTTTGCCAGAAGCTGGGAATGAGCGACAGGGGATGGATCACTTGATGATTACCTGTTGTGTTCATTCCCTCTGGGGCACCTGGCACTGGCCACTGTCGGAAGACAGGATACTGGGCTAGATGGACCGTTGGTCTGACCCGGTATGGCCATTCTTATATTCTTATCCTGGGACCAACACAGCTACAACAATACTGAATACATATGATGAACAGAAACAATCAGTTCAAGTCCCAGACTACAGATATCTCCTTTTGTTTAATTAAATCAGTTTTAAATGCAAAAACATTTTGATAAACTTGCTTCTTTTCTTGTGTATCCAGCACATTTAAGATATTCTTATTTAACTATTTTTTAAATGCTCTTTTTGTGCATTTTTAATTGAATTCCAATTTCCATCCAAATACAGCTTGACACAAATATGAGTTAAAAATTAATCATCTAGTAAATAGGAAATACATCATTCATCATTTTCTAGAACAATAAAAATGTAAATTAAACAATGTAATTGCTTAAATGTGTTTATAGATAACATTGTATCCTCCTGGCTAGCAAAAAAAAGTAGCAGACTTTATGTAAAGGCTGTATTTAGTTGCAGATCAACCAATGAGAATCAGTATTTTGTTGGGAGAATAACTAAAAAGTACATATACAAAACAAGTTTGAAATCAGTGATTGAAATCAAGGTTTTGTCAGTATTGTCAAAAAGTATTGTCAGTGTGGGACATTGTGGGACACCTCCTGAAAGCGAGTAACAGTCAATGTAAGCAGTGCAGTGTATATAGACGCTGCATCGAACTAATTACATCGACAGTGACTCTATGCTACTTGGGGAGGTGGTGCTAAGTCACCGTAGAGAGGCACTTACATTGTTGGGAGCCAAATTTAAGTGAAGACACTTCCACGGCTAGGTCGACGCAAGGCAGCTTATGTCAACCTTATCGTGCAGTGTAGACCAGGCCTAAGTTTTGCAGACCTGAAGAAAGCTCTGCATAAACTCGAAATCTCTCTCTCTCTCTCTCTCTCTCCATCAGAAGTTGGTCCGATAAAAGATATTTCCTCACCCACCTTGTTTCCATAATATCCTAGGACCAACACAGCTACAACAATTCTGCATACAAGTTCCCAAAACTCATTTCAGCACTTACGGGTTTATAATATGAGGATTTGTTTTTCCCTTTGAGAACCCTGCGAAGGTAGCTGTCTATATTTACTGGTATTTTTTCCTGCGGTGGGTCTATCAAGACACTGGGTATTGATATCCCACTTTTCAGCTGATGGAGTGAGAACATCAAAAGAAATTGAAGATATAAGGGCAGGTTCTGGCTGAGCAACCCAGTTTACTTCCTGTCTCCCGCAGAAACATCAGCCTTTTCTAGTTAGGCTTTTAACTTAATTTGTTTTTCACTTCTGTCACTTTTTAAAATGAGCCAGTTGCATCCCTACATGGGATGTCAGGGGTTTGAGTTAATTTCTTCTTGTCTCCGCTTTGGAGCTCTGTGTGAAGAACATCCAACCCATGATGAATCTCCTGTTGCTCCTTCTTATAGCTTAATAGATTCCAAGGCCATAAGGGACCATTGTGATAATCTAGTCTGATCTCCTGAATAACACAGGTCATAGAACTTCCCCAAAATAATTCCTGGAGCAGATCTTTTGGAAAAACATCCAGTCTTGATCTAAAATTTGCCAGTGATGGAGAATCCACCACAATCCTTGGTAAATTCTTCCAGTAATTAATTGCTCTCACTGTTAAAAATGCACGCCTTATTTCCAATTTTTGTAGCTTCAGGTTCCAGGCATTGGATTGTATTATTCCTGTCTCTGCTAGATGGAAGAGCCCATTATTAAATATTTCTTCCCCATATAGGGAGGTGTAGATTGTACTCAAGTCACTCCTTAACCTTCTCTTGGATAAGCTAAATAGATTGAGATCCTTCAGTCTGTCCTATAAGTCATGTTTTCTAATCCTTTTGTCATTCTCTTGAGTCCTCTCCAATTTATCAACAGCCTTCTTGAATTGTGGGCTCCAGAACTGGACAGTGGACACAGTATTCCAGCAACTGTTGCACCAGTGCCAAATGCAGAGGTGAAATAACTTATCTATTCCAGCTCAAGACTCCCCTGTTTATGCATACAAGGATCACGTTTTGGCCACAGCATCTTAGGGGAGCTCATGTTCAGCTGGTTATCCATCACAACCCCCAAACCTTTTTCAGTCATTGCTTCCAAGGATAGAGCCCCTATCCTGTAAATACAGCCTACATTCTTTGTTGCTAAACATATACATTTACATTTAGCTATATTAAAACATATACTGTTTGCTTGCACCCAGCTTACCAAGTGATCCAAGATCGCTCTGTGTGAGTAACCTGTCCTCTTCATTATTTACTACTCCACCAATGTTTGTGTTATCTACAGACTTTTATCAGTGATTTTATTTTCTTCCAGGTCATTGATAAAAATGTTAAAAGGCATAGGGCCAAAAACCAATCCCTGTGGGACCCCACTAGAAACACACCCACTTGCATTTTGAGAGCTCTCAATTAGACAGCTCTTAACCCATTTAATGTGTGCCATATTAATTTTATATCTTTCTAGTTTTTTAGCCAAAAAGTCACAAGTTACTTTTACAGAAGTCTATTACCTTTTTCCTGACACAACTGCAAGAACCTCAGGTGGTGATGGTTTCATAGGGTACCAGAAAAGTCAATTAATATGTGGTTCTGTTGTGTTGAGCCTTAATGTGGCTTGAAATCTTAAATTGCCAAAGGTGGGTGAAAGGTGGCAGGATATGATTTTAACCAATATACATGTTATGTAAAGCTGTTGAAAGAAAACGCAGTGACGCTAAGGAATGATGTAAATTGAGTTTTTTGAACAAAAAGGCTTTCAGGCCTCCTGGTGAATTTGCAGAATTGTAGCCACAGGCAAAAGTGTTCTTAAGATAAGAGCAAGCATGCAGGTATGCACCATCCGGCACTTGTTTTGGTTGCTGCTCCTTTTGGATGTTGCTTTTCTGGACAGCACTTGTCGGTTTGCTTATGCATGACAGCAAGCTAATGTCTGGTAGGGAGAACTGTACTGCATCTCACTCTTGGCTGAGACTTTCAGCACTGTTGCAAACCTGCTGGGACTGAGGGATTTATAGTCATACAGTTGGGCCTTCTTTTTCCTGGTGCTGAAAGATGTTCTGACTAAACAAGATGTTCGTGGGGAAACAGGCAATAGTACCATCTACACAGTTGTGTTCTGAGCAATTTCTGAGAAGGGAAACTAAAGTTCCTACTATTACTCCTGTCATAGTTAAACGGTGAACTGTACTTCAGATCCCTCCTGGTCTCTTCGAGGGCACCCCTCTCAGGCCTCTAGCCATTGCCTTTCTTTGGGTAGAATTACAGGATTCTCCCACTCTCAGACAAGGCTCTGGGTTGCAGTCCCCTGTGATGAATTGTGAGTACCTCAGCAGGCCTGACTTACCTTCAGTGCCCGTGGCTTTGCTCCCTCTGGGAGCAGTGGTAGTGGTGAGCAGTGACCAAACAACCTTTGCTTAAATTCTTTTTCTTAAAGCAAAGCATTTACTTAGAACCAAAGCATTTAAGAGAAAACCTGTGTCTCCCTATGGCTTACATTGTCTGGGTCTGGGGGAAGGCTCAACTTCTTCAGATTCCCTCTGCAGTTTTACTCTGTCAACCTGTCACTCTGGACAGCTCCTGATTGACCCTCCTTTCCTTTCATGAGCGGGGCATTTAACTATTTATAGCCCTTTGATTTGTTAGTTCTTAGCATTGGCAGAAGAGTTTTCACTTCGGCTTTGAGCCTGGAAGTATGCCATTGGCCTGTAATTCCCCCCAATGTTTGCTGGGGGGTTGCTTATCTATAGCTATTGTGTTGTTTTCCACAGCCCCCTATTAAGTTATATCAATGGATTAATACAGAAAAGTTTTATAACTCAGTAAACAATAACTTCACCTCACTGACCAAGTCACATAGGCACATCTACACTGCAGTCAAAAACACATTTCTGGCCTGTGCCAGCTGGCTCGGGCTCGCAGGGCTGAGGCTAAGGGGCTGCTTAATTGCTGTGTAAATGCTCTGTCTGGAGCCTGAGCTTTGGGATCCTCCCTTCTTGCAGGGACCCAGAGCCTGGGCTCCAGCCCAAGCCTGAACATCCACACCGCATTTAAACCGCCCCTTAGCTCAAGCCCCACAAGTCTGAGTCAGCTGGCCATGGGCCAGCCATGGGTGTTTAATTGCAATATAGACATATCTATAAGGTACATCTAAGCTACAAGAAACAAAACAAAACTCCCGCAGCAGCGAGTCGCAGAGCCTGGATCAACTGACTTGGTCTCATGCTGCAGGGCTAAAAATAGCAGTGTAGAAGTTCCTGCTCTGGCTGGAGCCCAGGATCCAAAATCTGGCGAAGGGGGTGGGTCTCAGATCCTGGGCCCCAGTCTGAGCAGGAGCATCTACACTGCTGTTTTTAGCCTAGCAGCACGAGCCTCAGTCAGTTGACTAGACAATGAGACTTGCTGCTGCAGGAAGTTTTTTTGCATTGTTGGCATACCTATAGTGTTAATAAAATTATCACATTTCAGTGTTTGATGTCGCGATGCTATTTAATAATCTGTCACAAATCCTTCCTTCATGTTTTCCTCACCCTCTTATTTCTACCCTTGTATTTTTCTTTTCTCTTTTTATTTAATGAGGGTCTGACTTAGCCAGCCAGAAAAAAACTAACCTTGCAATACTGCTGTGATCAGAGAGGCAAGCTGAAAGCAATAGCCTGAATCTGGTAGGTTCTGGAGTGCTTAATAAGGTCCTGTACTAAGTGCTGACACTTTCCAGCAATGAAACAGCAAGCAGCAGAGACAGAAGCTGTATTTACTTTCTTTTACTGTCCTTTCCCCTAATCCCCAAAATTTTGTATGTTTGTCTCCTGTTTTCTGTTAAGAAGAGAGGATTAGACTTTTCACAACGCCTAACAACCTAAAACAGAGTGTTTCCTAACAGGGGAATTTCATACTATCTGAGAGTCTGTTCATTAAAGGTTTTTCTCATTAAAATATTCTGTGGAGATAGAGATAATAGGAGAGCTTTGTTAGGTTTACTTAGTTTTTTAAAGTTGTAGATGTTCTAATTTTTTTTCTTTTGTAATTTAATTTTTGTTTGCTAATGCACAAGTGAAACTGAGGCCCTGGCAGCATAAACCTGTACCCAGTTACTGTTGCTTTTTCTATTGCCATAACATAACAGATAGGTTTTTTAGGATGTTACTTTCCAGCTATCCTATCTGATCATCACAACAGTTCTTACTGACTCCAGCTCTCCCCAGGTGAAGGGCTCAGTTTATCTGTCATAGTCAACATAGAAGCAACCTGTTAAAGGGGATTTCTGATATTTAGTCTCCTCTGCTTAAACAACCAAACCCTTTGTTTCAGAGATGATTCAGTTGAGGCTGGCTTCCGGAGTTCACAAAAACTGCTAATCTTCCACTGCTTCTAGTGGCATCCCCACTTGTAGCTGGCTTCTGCTAAAATATATCTGTTAGATATCTTAAATCTTTCATTTGATTTATAACAATATTTAGGTATTTCTCACTTACTATAGTGATCTTAAGAAACAGGATTGGATTCATAACAGAACCAAACAATGAGAAACAGGTAGCAAGATGATCTCCCTTCTCTCTCTGATTTCTCTTCTGATTACTCTTTGTTTAGTTTTTCCCACTATGAGTGTGCATGCTTGTGCTATGTCAGTACTAAAGGAAACTCTTGAATTGGATTGTCAGATGGAAGGCCAATATCACTAAATTCTTTTGATGTCTTGTCTCCAACTTCTGGTGGGAGGATGAAAAAATCCATTGTCTATACTGGCACCTCACTTCCTACACTCCCTCCATTCCCACCCTCTCAGAATTAAGAGATAATCAATTAGAAGGTAAGTAAATTACTGTTCTGGGAGAAGAATGCCACTGGGGGATTTTTGTCTCAAAAATACAGAGAGCTTTTTATTCAGTGATTGTTGTCAGTGACAGTTTGTAGTGAGCGGAATTCCTCTTTTTCTTTGTCCCAAGACTTCTTACTAAGTAGGTTACTTAATGCAGAGATTTTTCAGTGACACATAGCTGGGAGTTAGGAACATTGAATTTTGATGGGAATTGAGCACCAAGCTGTCATTTTCTTTGAAAATCACCCCCATAGTACTTTTATGGCCTAGTCTTTTTTCCTTGTGCATCTCAGCAGCTCCCCCCATTTTAGGCTTGGGTACTGACTATTGAAAAGCTAAGGATGCAGCTTGTTAGTTACAGATTGATGACTAATGGTGCTGAAATTTCTAGTTTTAATACTGTTTTCTTTTCTGACTTGTTTCTAGGATGCTACAGTTATCCCCCACCTCATGGCATTGCTTAGTAGGTCTCGATATACTCAAGAATACATATGTCAGATCTTCTCACATTGCTGCAAAGTAAGGAAAGAGAATAAATATTCTCCATGAGGGTTCTTGTGTTTCTGCCATTTAGAAACTGTATAAGATAATATTGACTTCTATGGCTGGAACAGTAGCACAATAAAGACTGAATCCCCCCTGCAATTTGCTGGTAGTGTTTCTGGGATTTTAGGTAGACACTGCTCTTGGATAAAGTAAAGTTTGCAGATAATAAGAACTTTGGGTTTATTGGGAGTTAAAGTGTATTAACTAAAAAAATAAAAACAAAAATTGAATGAAACATAAAACTTCATTGTCAGCATGATTATATTTGAGGATTTCAGTTTTTCTTTTTGCTCTGCTTTGGGAATTTATTGAATAAACCTTAGCTCAGACTGCCTGTGTCCTCTCAAGGCAGCCATTTTGTACCCATGATATTTTGTATTTTGAGAGATTATAGACCAATGAAAAGTGTTCTTGTATTAAAATTGTACTCTTCCTCATTAGTTCTTATGCAGTGAGTGTGCATATATATCTACTCATGGAATTGCAATTTTGTATGAAACTGAGAACTGAAACTAAAGTGACTGATCTAATTCAAATCTTAGATCTTAAAAGAGGCTTTCTTTTAGCAAAAGTATCAGATATGTAAAGGAAAACTGTTACAACACAGAGAACACTAGAGCGAAATATACAAATTAATCTAAAGTTTGTGGTTAACATGGTGAAAGAAAGACACTCCAATTCCTATTATTTTTTATTTTATTCCAACATTACCTTAAATCCTGATAATCTTGCATTAGTTTGATGAAATCAAGGATTATCCAGTTTAGTCAGTTACTCTGGGGTCACTTATAAGATGAAAATTAGAACCTTTAAAATATTAAATAGATTTCTCAAATATGTGTTTTTTTTAACAAGAAAAAAATTCCAATTGAAAACTGAGTAAGAAGATATAGTTTGGAAACGTTTGCTTTAGAATGAACGCTGTGTTACAACAATTGTTAGCACATTATTGTAGAAGTGTTAGCACAGGATTGATTGCATAAAACACAAGCTTGCATATAAATGAAAGTAGTAGCTCAGCAGCACTACACAATCAAATCAGGTATATGAAAACTGGATCTCTTACCCTTGAGTATCCAACTCTACTGTGAAAAGGATGAATTTTGCCTTGCTCTCCCTGACAAAATGAACACCTTGCCCTGTTTTGTAAAACTTGCCAACTTTTCTGTATCATAAATATTTAATTAACTAAACCAAACCCCATTCACTGATTAAGAAAAAAATAAAAAAAGTCTTCTATAGCCAGTATGCTATTTTCACTGAACTGAAAAAATTGGGACATTTAGTTTACCATGAATATTTTGAAAATGTCACATTTTACAGCAAAAATGTAAAAACCTTGAAAACTTTCACACGAAATTATAGAAACCATGAGCATGTAGGGCACACTGAATACATGAGTGTGAATGATTGAAAATATAAATGAGTAATGGTAAATGAAATAGTTGACATAAAATAAATCCCAGAATCGTAACAAGAAAACACTACTGTTTTAGAATAGGTAAGAGGATCAGATAATACAAAGAGAAAGAGAGACTCAAATTTTTGATGCTTTGAGGTCTTCTGAAGTTGTTTCTTAAATTGGACAAGAACTTGATCTTTGTTTTTCTAGGTAAATAGAATCTTTCATGGGAAACTTGAAAATACCTTTTTTTTCTTTTTAGCTGCTTTATTCCATGGGTACGAGATCTAGCGACCAAAACAAATGCCCTACTACTGTGCCTTCAGATATAATACCAGGCAGCTGATATGTCAGAGTCTAACATACTTGCAAGGGTTAAAGAAAACCTGTTTTTCTGTCTTGTACAGATAGGCAAGATATCAAACACCCATGAAAGTTTCAATATGTCTGTGGCCGTGGATAGTTCTGAGCTTGTTTAATGAAAGCTACTATCTTCCCTTGAACAGATTGTGTGCTGGAGAGAATCTTTCTGATTGATTTCTCTGGGGAAAACACTTCACTATGAATACTGGTTTTAGGTAAGCTTCAACATGTATTTTAAAGGGTTATTTGTGCTTCAATGTATTTTTTTTCTTTTGTTTACTTTCTAGGCAGGTGGTCTAGCATTTGTGAAGATAACTGACACCACACTCCTCTTAAGAACCAGTGTTCCTGTGAAGGGTTCCCCACTGCCTCCCTCTTCCTGGGCAGAAGGTCAGCTCAGGTCGCGGGAGGCTTCTTTGCCTATCAGCTTTTTTCTCTCTTTTCCACATCAAATTTCACTGACGACAGCAGACATTTTCCTTAGATAGAAAATCCTTACTCAATGTTGTTAGTATGGTTGCATACTTCCTTTTGTTTGCGGCATATCTTTTGCTATTTACACTGAGAGTTTTGAGCTAAAAAAAAAAATTGAGTGGCAATGACTGACAGAATGACGACTCTGGAGAGATTTTGGATGGACATGAAGGGGAATGCTGGTTCTTGGGACAAGTGGGTGGCCTGTTCTTTACATACAAATCTTGGACACCATCTGCCTATAAAATAAACAAAATCAAGTTAATTGAAAACTAAGGTACAATAATGCACAAAGCATTGTAAAATGCATGTTGAAACTTACGTTGGAAGGGCATTCAGGGTTCAGGTTCTCTCTGTCACAGTTAATCTGTTTTCAGGGAAGGTGGCATAAGTGAAGAAGCTTTATTGCTACTTTTAATTGTCAAAGTGAGCTTTTTATTTTTAAAAGGCCTATTTTTTTGATGCATGATTGTATGGTACCAAAATTTTGAAAATTAGCACTGGAAATTTCATTTGAATGTAATTGCTATTACTGTTTAAATAACACCTTGATCAGCTATGCAGGATAAATGAAATTCACCCCCCGCAGCAGTACAGCACAACGCTTATGAACTAGCTAAATCCCTCTTAAGCCTCATTCTAAGGATGTAAGTGGGCTGTAGCTAGTTTGTAGGCCTTGTGTTGAACTTCTGCATAAGAGTCTATAGCATCCAAAGATATTTTCGAGTCTTTTTGATGTTTGTCATCATAAATTGTTTGTTACATGGTTCTTTTGAACATCATCTGTAATAGGCCATGCTATTTTGTTGAAAATCAACTTTTTATAATGATCTGTAAGTAATAAATGATGTGTAATCAAGAACTGTTGTTTCTGTTCCCCTACATCCAAGGAAGATTTAAAACTGAAATACCTTGAATCTTTGGAGGACAGGCACAGTATCATTAAAATAGGTCCTAGAACTCCACCATTGTACTCAGGGTAACAAAAGCAATTATCCCTCATTATTGACACAGTTTCTGAGATATCTGAAATTAAAAATGAGTTATATAGTGTATAATCAAGTCTTCACATGTCTAGATTTAAAACAAGTTACTATTTATTGTTGAATAAGCCTGACAGTAGAGTTCTTAAATTTGGGCTATTAACACAAAGTCAGATTTTCAAAGATATGTATACATATATTAAGCATACCTGATTTGTTCAAGGAAACACTTTAAGTGCATGTCCAAACTGAATATTTTTTGCATGCATGTCTAGTTGTGCAGCTAACTAGCCATGAATGCACACAAATAACTCATTTGTGTATTCATGGTGGTATTTACACACAACAAATTAGATGATTATCTTTGAAAATCTGGCACGTGGGAACTAGATAAGTGATATATTTATCATGTTACAAAAACAAGTTAAAGCAATTCTTGATTTCAATTTCATTCATTTCTCCCCCCGTCTTTTAATATCTCTTCTTCAGCTTCGACACTGGCATAGCTGCGGCTTTAAATCATCGCCTCAGCCACTTCTGTGTGCCAATGTAAGTGTTTTTCTACAGCAAAAAAAGGTATTTTAATTGCATTTTTTGATAGGAAGTTGTCAGTGGTAGCAGCTGAAGCATCTTAAAGCATCAGATATGTTATACGTAAAAATAATTTTCATGGTTTTTCTGGAAAGGGATCATTATAAATGAAGTACTAAAAATATTTTTCATAATACCTTTTAAAAAAAGCAAACTGTTTTTAATGACTCCTCAGAAGCTTGGAAGTGAAATGTCTCTACCATTGTCAGATGCACAGAGGTGCACAGATGTAATTCATGTGTGCCAAGTTGGTATAAGTATGAAACAGAATACTGAAATCTTCATTCTGGCAGGAAGACCATTAGCATTTAGGCTGCAAATCAATCAAGAAAATCAGGCAGTGTTTTGCAGGTCAAATTTGGTGTTTCCCACCTTTGTCTCTTTCAGCCAATCAGATGGCTACAGAAGCTGTGCACAGAGCAGACATCATACCAATGTGGGAGCTCCAGAGCAGATACTGGAGATACATATTTTATTTTAGGGTGTTTATACTGAAGTTTATTGTTAGGAATTATGTAGTTTGTGATGACACATGCTGTCACGGCTGTTGACTCTATTTAGAAATTTAACTCTATGAGCCAAAACCTGACTCTTACACATTTGTAAAGACAGTACTAGTCCTTTTACTCCCCCATATAGGGATTGTACACTGGCCTGACCAGTATAGAGGATGATGAGATTGGTGTGCAAGGGGCCATAGAGTTGTTCCACAGGAATGGATACATGGAGCTATTAAAAGCAGCGGTGTGTGGTGACTAGGGGTCCTGCCCTTCTCTTCCCATGCAAAAGCTAAGCAGAGACCACTATAGCCTTGAGGGCATAGCAGCTCCTGTCAAGCAGCCATGGGGTATAGTGTAAACCAGGAATGGGGAACAAAGGTATCCCCTGGAATGGGAGCAGGGAGGAGTCTGTCAGGGTTGTGCCTTTTTCCTCCAGACGTCCTCAGTCTCGATGAGGCCCATCATCCCCATCTGATGTCTCTGTTTTGAAGTTCCAGCCAGTTCTGCAGGTTGGGGCAGTCCTGCCCTCAAAGGTGGGTTGTCATGGGAAGAGGCAGTGGGAGTAGAGTCATGCACTCAACTTCCAGGGGAGGAAGAGCTCACTGATCACCTAGGATTCACTGAGACTGCTGAGGGTGGGAGGTCCCCTGAGGGTTCCATTCCTCCTCTGCCTCCATAGAGCCTGGCCAGACCACAGAGATCTTGAGACTTTTGTACTGTAGAGGAGACATGGGATCAGTATTTGGACTTGAATTGATTTCAAACTGAGTTTTTGAAAACTGAAAAATGTTTAACACCTCAGACGCTTATTTTTACTTACTCTTTAAGTACTTAAGGTTGGTGAGCTGTCTTTACAGTTGATGTATTTGAAATAGTATTATAAAAAACTTTTAAAATCTAGATTACATGTGTAGGAGTTACTAGTGTAGGAGTGAGACACTACTCTCGCCACACTGTCAGTTGATGCACATTCTGATATATGGGAACAGTTTTAGAATTGGTTACTTGCTATCTTTTCTGGGGTTGTTACTGCTGAAAATGCATGGGATTAGCAATGGAAGAGGTGTTGCAGATTATTGAGAATCTTATATAATATTGCAAAGATTGAAACAGTATATTGCTAGCAGCCCTATATCAGCTATGAAAAATAAAATCCCCATTGTCAATTATTGTAGAACTCATCCTTCATTAATTAAAATGTTATAACTTCACTCGCTGTACTCCTAATCTCTCTAGTTTTGGTATTTCCTTCCAAGAATGAGAATGAAAATGACTATCAATAAGTAGGTCAAGCTCAACAGATGTAACAGAAAGTTAGCTTCAGACGGTAAAGAAACTAGCACATTTCCAATGTACAAAGCAAAGAATGGCAGGAAAACCTGCATTTTAGTACTTACTGAAGTTACAGTTAACAGGAAGCCTCTTCCACATTTGTTTTTTAAAAGAATAAATACTCTTTTTCCCTTTATAGGGTCCAGATCATCAGACAATCTTGTTTAACCATGGAGCAGTTCAGAATATTGCTCACCTGTTAAGTTCCACGTCCTACAAAGTAAGGCATTAAAACTGCTTGAGATTTTGATTTCACATCAGCTATAAAAGCAATCTGTATTAATGTAATTATAGAAATTATATGTATGCATATATACATATATATACACACACATAAAAGTATGCAATACACATTTTTTGGGTGCCTATTGTTGTTTTTGTGTGGTGTATAGAGATATACAGAAACCTGCCACAACATATCTGGGTGCTCTATAAAGTTAAAATCCAGTAATTGAAATAGAGCTTGACTTAGAGGCAAGCAGCCATTTCGCCAAACAAAAGAAAATGAAGACATCTTAAAAGAAAGAGCTGGTGAAAAGGGGAGCATAGATGAGCTGACCTGGATAGAAATAAGTCAAGTATGTGTTGAAAACTTGATTATGTAGCTGAAAGGGCCTGTGAGTGGTTTTTATTCCACCGAATCCTTTGGAGTCTGGGCTCTACCATATGCTTTTGTTTCTGAAATCCATCCTGGATGGGTCAAGTACCAATGAAGAATGCTGATTTGATTGCACAGTGTTGTCGTGAAGTGGTATTTCTGGGACAACATCACACTGTATGAATTTGGATTTGGTGGCAGTGGTACCTCTAATGGCTATTTGCTGGCGGTCTGAAACTAAATTTTCAAAGCCTGATTCAAAGAAAGAGGCTGAGCAAAATTCCACAGTTTTACTCAAAACTGCATGTCTGAGTGCACACACAGATGCATACATGTTCTGTCTAAGGCTTTGAGAATTTGGTCCCTCGGGGCTAACATGTAAGTAAATACATAGTTTAAACTATGTCTGTTGGTATATGCTTGTGGAAAATATGACTGTGGATTAAAGTCAGTGCTGTGACCTTGCGGAGGCTAAGCAATTATGAAAGGTTTTTAGACAAGGAGCCTCTTACACAAATAATTAACTTTGAACAATGTCACCCTATATAAACTTTCAGAATGAAATATTTGAAAGTAAATAGTTACCTCCCTGATTTTTTCAAGTGCTACATTTAAATATATCTAAGGCTATATTTGTTATCTTTTGGGGTGAGACTGTATCTTACTGTTCACAGATCCATAGGTATAAAGGCCAGAAGAGATCTTTGTAATCATGCAGTTTGATCTCCTGTATAACGGGCCATACAACTTCACCCAGTGACTTCCTGCATCTATCACAATAAATTGTGGCTGATCTAGCCTTTTAGAGAGAGATCCAGTCTTGATTTAAAGATTTCTAGTAATGTAGAATTTGCCACATCTCTTGGTAATCTGTTCCAATGATTAGTTACCTGAGTGTTTAAAAATTAACATCTTATTTCCAGTCTGAACTATGACGACTTCAATTTCCAGCTACTGGATCTTTTTATATCTTTACTTTTAGCAGTCAGAGACCTCTATCAAGTATCTTCTTCCTGCGTAGGCAATTATGGACCATAGTCAAGTAGCCTCTTAATCTTCAATAAGCTAAGTAGTTGAGCTACTTTCATTTTTTATTGTAAGGCAGGCTTTCTAGACCATGAATCATTCTTTAGTTTTACTCTGAGCCCTTTAAAATTTTTCAACATCCTTTTTGAAGTGTGGACACCAGAACTGGACAAAGTATTCCAGTGGTGGTCTCACCAGTACTGTATACTCTAAGTAATATCACCTCCCAATAGGTATTCAATATTCTCCCCTATTTGTACGTACAAGAATCACATCAGCCCTTTTGCCCACAGCATTGAGAAGCTCACATTCAGTTGGTAGTCAGCAATAATCCCTGGGTCCTTTTCATTGTCACTGAGGCCTCCATCCCATTGTAATAGTAATGGGAGATTTGATGATTAGGTAATACTAATGGGGGATTTGATCATTAGAAATATAAATAACCGGGTTTGTGATGACTGAAAGAACGGCATGGTGAATTTCCTGCCGGGCGAAGGTTGCAGATGTCTCTAGACATCTAGACAGGCTTATGTATAGTGCTCGGGAGGAACCAGTGGTTGTAATACATATAGGTACCAATGACATAGGGTAAGTAGGGGAGAGGTCCTGGAGGCCAAATTTAGGCTGCTAGGTAAGAGATTGAAATCCAGGATTTCCATGATAGCATTCTCTGAAATGCTTCCATTTCCACACACAGGGCCAGTTAGATGGGCAGAACTACAGGGTCTAAATGCATGGATGAGATAATGGTGAAGGGAGGAGGGGTTTTGATTTTATTAGGAACTGGGGAACCTTTTGGAAAAGGAGGAGCATATATAGGAAGCATGGCTCCACATAAACCAAAACAGAAGCAGATTGCTGGCATGTAAAATTAAAAAGGTGATAAAGAAGTTTTTAAACTTAGGGCTGGGGGAAAGCCGACAGTTGTGAAGGAGTACATGGTTCAGACAGAGACGTTCCTTAGGGGAGAAACAGTCAAATGAGAGTCCCATTCATTTACATCACATAATGGCAGACAGCTGAAAAAGTGACAAATTTTATAAGTCTGTAAACTAAAATTGATGAATTTGAGTGCCTTGTATTAAATGAGGATATTGATATAATAGGCATCACAGAAACTTGGTGAAATGATAATCAGTGGGACACAGTAATACCGCGGTAGACTATATATAGGAATGACAGAATAGGTCGTGCTGGTGAGGGAGTAGCACTATATATGTGAAAGAAAGCAGAGAATCAAATATAGTAAAGATCTTAAATGAACCAAACAGTCCAATAGAATCTCTCTGGATAGAAATTCCATGCTTGAATAATAAGATTATAGCACTAGGGACATACTACCAACCACCTGACCAGAATGGTGAGGATGACTGTGGAATGCTCAGGGAGATTGGCGAGGCTATAAAAAACTCAGTAATAATGGGGGATTTCAACTATCCCCATACTGAGTGGGTGGGATGCAGAGATAAAGTTTCTTGATACCTTAAATGACTGCTTCTTGGAGCAACTAGTCCTGGAACCCATAAAGGGAGAGGTAATTCTTGATTTAGTCCTAAGTGGAGTACAGGTTCTGGTCCAAGAGGTGACTATAGCTGAACTGCTTGGTAATAGTGACATAATGTAATTAAATTTAACATCCCTGTGGGGCGTAAAACACCAAAGAAGCCCACCACAGTAGCATTTAATTTCAGAAAGGGGAATTAGACAAAAATGAGGAAACTAGTTCAGCAGAAATTAAAAGGTACAGTCCCCAAAGTGAAATATCTGAAAGCTGCATGGAAACTTTTTAAAAACACCATAATGGAGGTTCTCATTAATCGTATACAAATTGATTGTGACTGGGTAAGAAAATGGAAGATGAAATTCAGTGTTGATAAATGCAAAGTAATGCACATTGGAAAACATAATCCCAGCTATACATACATAATGATGGGGTTTAAATTAGCTGTTGCCACTCAGAGATCTTGGAATAATTGTGGATAGTTCTCTGAAAACATTCACTCAATCTACAGCGACAGTCAAAAAAGCTAACCAAATGTTAGGAATCATTAGGAAAGGGATAGATAATAAGACAGAAAATATCATCATCCCTCTGTATTAATCCATGGTATGCCTACATCTTGAATACTGCTTGCAGTTCTGGTCGCCCCCTCTCAAAAAGATGTTTTGGAATTGGAAAAGATACACAGAAGGGCAACAAAAATTATTAGGGTTATGGAACAGCTTCTGCATGAGGAGAGATTAATAAGACTGGGACTTTTCAACTTGGTGAAGAGATGACTAAGGGGGAATCTGATAGAGGTCTATAAAATCATGACTGGTATGGAGAAAGTAAATGAGGAAGTGTTATTCGCTCCTTCTCATAACACAAGAACTAGGGGTCACCAAATGAAATTAATAGGCAGCAGATTTAAAACAAACAAAAGGAAATACTTCTTCACACAACACATAGTCAACTTGTGGAACTCGTTGCTAGGGAATGTTGTGAAGGCCAAAACTATAACAGGGTTCAAAAAAGAACTAGATAAGTTCATGGATAAGTCCATCAATGGCTATTAGCCAGGAGCGGCAGGGATACAACAGCATGCTCCAAGTGTCCTTAGTCTCTGTTTGCCAGAAGCTCGGAGTGGATTATGGGATGGATCACTTGATTGCCTGTTCTATTCATTCCCTCTGAAGCACCTGGTATTGGCCACTGTCAGAAGACAGAATATTGGGCTAGATGGACCATTGGTCTGATCCATTATAGAGTCATAGAATTGTGGGACTGCAGTAGACCTAGAGAGGTCTTCTAATGCAGTCCCCTGCAGTCATGACAGAACTAAGTATTCTTCTTTGAGTGTTGGTCATGTTCATTCTATATTTGGCATTTTGGCAATGGCATTTTGGGATGTATAAGTAGGGGCATAGCGAGCAGATCGAGGGACATGATCGTTCCCCTCTATTCGACATTGGTGAGGCCTCATCTGGAGTACTGTGTACAGTTTTGGGCCCCACACTACAAGAAGGATGTGGATAAATTGGAGAGAGTCCAGCGAAGGGCAACAAAAATGATTAGGGGTCTGGAACACATGACTTATGAGGAGAGGCTGAGGGAACTGGGATTGTTTAGTCTGCAGAAGAGAAGAATGAGGGGGGATTTGATAGTTACTTTCAACTACCTGAGAGGTGGTTCCAGAGAGGATGGTTCTAGACTATTCTCAGTGGTAGAAGAGGACAGGACAAGGAGTAATGGTCTCAAGTTGCAGTGGGGGAGGTTTAGGTTGGATATTAGGAAAAACTTTTTCACCAAGAGGGTGGTGAAACACTGGAATGTGTTACCTAGGGAGGTGGTAGAATCTTCTTCCTTAGAAGTTTTTAAGGTCAGGCTTGACAAAGCCCTGGCTGGGATGATTTAATTGGGGATTGGTCCTGCTTTGAGCAGGGGGTTGGACTAGATGACCTCCTGAGGTCCCTTCCAACCCTGATATTCTATGATTCTATATTAGGTGTGTGTGCTCGCCACATACACCAGTGCCGGAAGTTTTTCCCTTAGCAGTATCCGTAGGGGACTGGCCCTGGTGCCCTCTGGAGTGACACCAGCATGGCGTGGTATAAGGGGCACTGCCAGCTCCCCCCACCCTCAGTTCCTTCTTGCCACCAGTGATGGTGCTGGTACTGCTGCTGCTTCATCTAGCTTTCGCTTAGTTCAGTGTGTCTCATGAAGGTTTCTTTGTAAAGTAGTTGTATATAATTTAGTATTTACCCTTAGTATTAGTTCTCGTTAAGTAACTCCTCACTTAACGTCGTCCCAGTTAATGTCGTTTCGTTGTTATATTGCTGGTCAATTAGAGAACATGCTCTCTTAAAGTTGCGCAATGCTCCATTTTAACAATGTTTGGCAGCCGCCTGCTTTGCCCACTGCTTGCAGAAAGAGCAGCCCATTGGAGCTAGTAGTGGGGGCTTGGAACCAGGGTGGGCTGGCAGCCCCCCATCAGCTCCCCGCTCCCTAAGTTCCCCGTGCAGCAGCTGCCCAGCAGGCTATCAGTTGCCAGCAGTTCAGCTGTCCCTTCCCTCACTGCCATGTGCTGCTCCTGCTCTCTGGTTGGAGCTGCTCCTGGGAGCCTCCTGCTTGCTGTGCGCGGGAGGGGGAGGGCGGGAAGAGGGGTGCTAATGTCAGGGTGTCCCCCTTCCCCTGCTCCTGCCCCCACCTCCACAGAGCGGAGTGGATGGGACACGACAGGGCTCAGGACAGAGGGAGCTTGCTGGCAGCAGCTGCTTTCTCAACTTGCTGATCTACTTAAAAGGCAATGTATTCTGAGTGGGTTCAGCATACAAAGGGGCAATGCGCATCCGTCTCTCTCACTCTCTCTCACTCTCTCACACACACACACACACACACACACACACACACACACACACACACAGTATACGTTTTAAACAATTTAATACTGTACACAACAGTGATGATTGTGAAGCTTGGCTGAGGTGGTGGAGTCAGAGGGTGGGATATTTCCCAGGGCATGCCTTACTGCTAAATGATGAACTAGCACTCGGACGAGCCCTCAAGGATTAACACATAGTTGTTAATGTAGCCTCACACTCTACAAGGCAGCATGAATATATATATACACACACACACAACAGTCTTTTTTCTGGCAAAAAAAAATTCCCTTGAACCTCATTCCCCCATTTACATTAATTCTTGTGGGGAAATTGGATTCTCTTAACATCATCTCGCTTAAAGTAGCATTTTTCAGGAACATAACTACAACGTTAAGCGAGGAGTTACTGTTGTTGGTCCAGGACAGGACTCAGCCTAGGGATGGGGCATGCCCCCATCCCCAGGCTTTAAACCATGCCATCGTTGTAAGCGGCCCGTGCCCATCAGAGACCTGCACGTTAGCTGTTTAAGATGTCTAGAAAAAGGACACATAAGCAACAAGTGTCGCATCTGTAAGTCATTCAACCCAGAACGAAAAAGGAGAGAGACAGCCGTCTCAGGGCACTCCTGATGGAATCGACGTGGACCCCGGCACCGGAGCAGAGATCCGACTCAGCCCCAAGCACCACAGCGTCAGTACGGAGCGCCCCACTGGTGCTGTCTACTAGCTGGCACCAATCCCCCTCCCCAGCCAAGAAGTCCAAGATGTCCGCGAGGGGGAGATCTCCCAATTCCAAGAAGGAATTCCGGGTGATCCTTGAAGAGGGCACAGCTGTAGCAAAAGCGGCCCTCCAAGCAGCCTTGGACACAGCAGACTCCGTGGCTCACACCATGGCCTCGGCCATCTCCATGCAAAGGGCATCCTGGGTGCTCCTCTCGGGTCTGTCAGTGGAAGCTCAGCAATCGATGTAGGACCTCCCCTTTGACGGCCAGGCCCTGTTTGCTGAATAGACAGACAGTAAACTGCATGGCCTTAAGGACTCCTGCACTACCCTGAAAACTCAGGCTGTACGTTCCAGGTCCAGCCTATAAGCGGTTCAAACCGGAGCAATCTCAGGGCCAAGGGAGTCAACCCCGCCGGGAGCCCCCCTCCCTGCCCCCCATAAGAAGATTAGGGTCTACAAGTGCTGCCCGGGCCACCAACCTCCTCCTTCTGCCCAGTTGGGCTCGACCCGCAATAAGCAGGGGGGCAAGCAAGCGTTTTGAGGGTGCGCTCGAGGGCGACCTACCATACTTTACCCCAGATCCGTCTATTCCACTGTTCTCCAATCACCTTTCTTTTTCCTCCCTGCATGGACAGCTATAACTTCAGACTGCTGGGTCCTCAATACTGTGGCGGAGGGTTATACCCTACAGTTTACTTCTACCACCCCACCTTCCCCATCCCTCTTTAGGGGCCCTTCTCATGAGAGTCTCCTCGCACAGGAGGTAAAGAGGTTGCTGCAATTGGGTGCAGTGGAAGAAGTTCCTCTTGAGTACAGGAACAAGGAGTTCTGTTCCCGGTACTTCTTAATCCCAAAGGCCAAGGGCAGTCTGTGGCCTATCGTGGACCGGTGAGACCTCAACAAGTATCTAAAGAAGCTAAGGTTCCTCATCATCTCCTTGGCTTCTGTCATCCCTACCCTGGATTCGGGAGACTGGTATGCCGCCCTCGACTTGAAGGACGCATACTTTCACATAGCAATCTTTCAAGGTCACAGACGCTTCCTCCAGTCTATGATGGGCCCCCACCACTACTAGTTTGCGGTCCTCCAGTTTGGCTTGGCGACAGCACCCAGAGTGTATACCAAGTGCTTGTTGGTGGTGGTTGCTTACCTCAGGTGTCGGGGTATCGAATTCTACCTGTACCATGATGACTGGCTAGTCAAGGGCAACTCCAGGTCTCAGATCCAAGAGGATCATAGAATCATAGAATATCAGGGTTGGAAGGGACCTCAGGAGGTCATCTAGTCCAACCCCCTGCTCAAAGCAGGACCAATCCCCAACTAAATCATCCCAGCCAGGGCTTTGTCAAGCCGGACCTTAAAAACTTCCAAGGAAGGAGATTCCATCACCTCCCTAGGTAACGCATTCCAGTGCTTCACCACCCTCCTAGTGAAAAAGTTTTTCCTAATATCCAACCTAAACCTCCCCCACTGCAACTTGAGACCATTACTCCTTGTTCTGTCATCTCCTACCACTGAGAACAGTCTAGATCCATCCTCTTTGGAACCCCCTTTCAGGTATTTGAAAGCAGCTATCAAATCCCCCCTCATTCTTCTCTTCCGCAGACTAAACAATCCCAGTTCCCTCAGCCTCTCCCCATAAGTCATGTGTTCCAGTCCCCTAATAATTTCTGTTGCCCTCCGCTGGACTCTTTCCAATTTTTCCACATCCTTCTTGTAGTGTGGGGTCCAAAACTGGACATAGTACTCCAGATGAGGTCTCACCAATGTCTAATAGAGGGGAACGATCACGTCCCTCGATCTGCTGGCAGTGCCCCTACATATACATCCCAAAATGCCATTGGCCTTCTTGGCAACAAGGGCACACTGTTGACTCATATCCAGCTTCTCGTCCACTGTAACCCTTAGTCCTTGTCTGCCGAACTGCTGCCGAGCCATTCGGTCCCTAGTCTGTAACGGTGCATGGGATTCTTCCATCCTAAGTGTAGGACTCTGCACTTGTCCTTGTTGAACCTCATCAGATCTCTTTTGTTCCAATCCTCTAATTTGTCTAGGTCCCTCTGTATCCTATCCCTACCCTCCAGCATATCTACCTCTCCTCCCAGTTTAGTGTCATCTGCAAATTTGCTGAGGGTGCAATCCACACCATCCTCCAGATCATTTATGAAGATATTGAACAAAACCGGCCCGAGAACCGACCCTTGGGGTACTCCACTTGATACCGGCTGCCAACTAGACATGGAGCCATTGATCACTACCTGTTGAGCACGACAATCTAGCCAACTTTCTATCCACCTTATAGTCCATTCATCCAGCCCATACTACTTTAACTTGCTGGCAAGAATACTGTAGGAGACCGTGTCAAAAGCTTTGCTAAAGTCAAGGAACAACACGTCCACCGCTTTCCCCTCATCCACAGAGCTAGTTATCTCATCATAGAAGGCAATTAGATTAGTCAGGCATGACTTGCCCTTGGTGAATCCGTGCTGACTGTTCCTGATCACATTCCTCTCCTCTAAGTGCTTCAGAATTGATTCCTTGAGGATCTACCTGCTCCATGATTTTTCCAGGGACTGAGGTGAGGCTGACTGGCCTGTAGTTCCCAGGATCGTCCTCCTTCCCTTTTTTAAAGATGGGCACTACATTAGCCTTTTTCCAGTCGTCCGGGACTTCCCCCGATCGCCATGAGTTTTCAAAGATAATGGCCAATGGCTCTGCAATCACATCCGCCAACTCCTTTAGCACTCTCGGATGCAGCGCATCTAGCCCCATGGACTTGTGATCGTCCAGCTTTTCTAAATAGTCCCAAACCACTTTTTTCTCCACAGAGGGCTGGTCACCTCCTCCGCATGCTGTGCTGCCCAGTGCAGTAGGATGTTGCGGTGCTGCAAGCCATGTGCCGCTCCCTGGACCTACTGGTGAATGACAAAAAGTCTACGTTAGTTTCGGTTCAAAGGATAGAGTTCATCAGAGTGGTGCTCGACTCGACCTGTGCCAGAGCATTCCTGCCACTCGAAATGTTCCAGACATTGACGGACCTATATGTGGAGGTCTCAGTGTTCCCCCTGACTACAGCCAGGGTTTGCCTGTGCCTGCTGGGTTACATGGCAGCGTGCACATACATTTTCCGCCATGCCAGGCTCCGAATGCAGCCCGTGTAGCAATGGCTGGCGATGGTCTATGTCCACTCCAGAGATCACCTGGACAAGGTCGTTACCATTCTCCCGACAGTGCTCACCTCACTGCGATGGTGGACCGATCGCATGACCACCCTAGAGGGGGTTCCATTTGACACCCCCCATCACTCCATCAAGTTGGTATCAGACGCTTCGGACTTCGGTTGGGTCACGCACCTCAGCGACCTCCAGACTCAGGGTATGTGGTCCCCGAAGGAGATGATGTTCCACATAAACGTCAAAGAACTCAGGGCAGTGCCCTTGGTATGCGGAGTCTTCCTACCTCACCTGTCGGGCAAGGTGGTGAGAGTCCTGACAGACAGCACAGCCTCCGTGTTCTCCATCAACAGGCAAGGGGCACTCTGTCTACGGGACTTCTGCATCAGCCACAAAATCCATCTGGAAGTTTGTCACCTCCCTGGCATCAAGAATACGCTGACGGATCACCTCAGCAGGGACCTCTCCTCTCACCACGAGTGGTCGCTCCACCCAGAGGTAGCCTGCATGATCTTCCAGAGGTGGGGAACTCCTCAAGTGGACCTGTTCACCACCAGGCTAAACAGGAAATGCCACCGGTTTTGTTCGTGGCAAGGCCTGGGCAAGGACTCCTTCTCCAATGCTTTCCTCCTGTTGTGGTCAGGGAACCTGATGTACGTGTTCCCTCCAGTTCCTCTCATCAGCAGAGTCCTGGCAAAGATCAAGAGTGACAAGGCACAGGTTATCTTTTTCATCCCTCCCTGGCACTTGCCCAACTGACCGGATCTGATGTCACAGGACCCAGATTGGCTCCTGCACCCCAACCTCATGTCCTTCCACCTCTTGGCATGGGTGCTGCATGCTGAACCCGGAGGAGCCGACCTGTTCGGAAGGAGTCCAACAGGTCCTCCTGCGAAGCAGGAAGCCCTCAACCAGACTGTCTTACCTGGCCAAGTGGACAAGGTTTTCCCGCTTGTCTCCTCACGCTCTTCTGTACAGTCTATCTTAGATTACGTGCTTCATCTGAGGAACCAGGACCTGGCACACTCTTCCATTAGAGTGCATCTCGTGGCCATCTCCTCTTTTCACCCACTGATCCAGGGCCAGGCAGTGTTTTCTCATGACATGGCAGTCAGATTCTTCGAGAGGCCTCGAGAGACTCTTCCCGCAGGTGCGGATCCCTATCCCACAGTGGGATCGTGACTTGGTCCTCTCCTGGCTCGCGGTCCCGCCTTTCGAGCCGCTAGGTCCTGCTCCCTTTCCCACCGCTCATGGAAGGTCACATTCCTGGTGGCGTTGACGTTGGCAAGGTGATCTCTGAAATTAAAGCCTTGACCTCAGGACCTCCGTACACAGTCTTCTACAAAGATACGGTTCTGTTGTGGCCCCACCCGGCCTTCCTGCCAAAGGTGGTCTCCACCTTCCATATGAACCGGGACATCTTCCTTCCAGTGTTCTGTCCCAAACAGCACAAGACCAGTGCCCTGGACGTCCAGAGGGCCTTGACTTTCTATGTAGAATGTACCAAGCTTTTCTGAAAATAGATTCAACTCTCCATCACTACAGCGGATAGGATGAAGGGTCACCTGGTGTCCTCACAGAGGATTTCCAATTGAATTATCTCATGCATATGGATCTGTTACTACCTGGCGGGGGTTCTGCCACCGCTGATTGTCAGAGTCCACTCAACGAGAGTGCAGGGGTCTTTGGCGGCCTTCCTGGTGCACATCCCTATCCAGGACATCTGTAGAGCTGCAATGTGGTCCTCTGTTTGCACGTTAACCTCTCATTAAGCCATCACTCAGCAGGCCAGAGGAGATGCTGGGTTCGGCAGAGCTGTGTTGCAATCTACACATCCGTGAACTCCTACCCACCTCCAGAGGTACTGCTTTGGAGTCACCTAATATTGAATGGACATGAGCAAGCACGTGAAGAAGAAGAAAAGACGATGTGTTGCTCATGTCCATTCCACAACCCACCCTCCTTCCCCACTGTTGGAGTTTCCAGCAAGAAGGAACTGAGGGTGGGAGGAGTCAGCGGCGCCCCTTATACCATGCCATGCTGGTGTCACTCCAGCGGACACCAGAGCCGGTTCCCGTGCGGATACTGCTAAGGGAAAAAACTTCTGGCAATGGTGCATGTGGCGAGCGCACACACCTAATATGGAATGGACATGAGCAACACATCTCAAAGAACACCAGTTACAGAAAAGGTAACTGTCTTTTATCTAGACCATTCCTGACAGGTGTTTTTCTAACCTGCTCTTAAAAACCACCAATGACTGAGATGCCATAACCTATGTAGGGAATTTATTCCAGTGCTTAACCACCCTGACAGAAAGGAAGTTTCTCCTAATGTCCAACCTACACCTACTTTGCTACAATTTAAGCCCATTGCTTCTCGTCCTATCCTCAGAGGTTAATGAGAACAATTTTTCTTTCTTCTCCTTCTAACAACGTTTCATATACTTGAAAACTATTATGTTCCCCATCAGACTTCTCTTTTCTAGAGTAAACAAACCCAATTTTTTAAATCTTCCCTCGTAGTTCATGTTTTCTAGATCTTCAATGATTTTTGTTACTCTCCTTTGGATTTTCTCCAATTTCTCCACATCTTTCCTGAAATGTGGTACCCAGAACTAGACACAATACTCCAGCTGAGGCCTTATTAGCACAGAGTAGAGCAGAAGAATTACTTGTGTCTTGCTTACAACACTCCTGCTAAAACATTCCAGAATTATGTTTGCGCTTTTTTTTTTTTTTTTTTTTGCAACAGTGCATGACAAGTCAAGGCCATGTGACTTCTCTGGAAGTTCAAGTTTAGAGCTTTATTTGTGGTGGGAAATTTCATACCCCTTGTATGTTTTGCATGCTCTTCAAGACTTCCAAGGGCCTCCATTCAGTACCCTACGGGCCAGTCTCCTGGGATCCTGTTGCTTTGATTAACTGATAGGCGCACTAGCTATGATCGTATAGCCATCAGCAGGGCCGGATTAACCTTTTGTGAGCCTGGCACCAAACATATTTGTGGGCCCCCATTGAAGCAATGGAGCATGGCACAGGGATGTCAGTCCCCAGACCGAGGGGCCAGGCAGGGGCATGGCGTAGCAGGGGCGACCCCGCTCTGCACAGCCCAGTGCGAGGGCACTATTTACAAACTGCCAGTTGCCAGACGCACAATGGCCCTGTGATGCCAGCATGCCCCTTCCCCTCGGGGGCAGGCTTATGCCATGCCACACAGCCCTCCATCCAACACCCCCCCAACTCCCTATGACCAGAGCCCCCAAGAACCACTATGCCCAGCACCCCCCCCCGAAATGCACAATGCCCTGCATAACACCACCCCTGCCCAGCACTCCACTGCCCAGCACCCCCACAGAACCCCCACTCCCTATTGCCCCAACACACACATCTTCCCTGCCCCCTCACAGCCCTGAACACCCCCCCCCCCCCCCGGCCCCGATTCCCCAGAGACCCACTCCCCCATGCCCTGCCTCCTGGCTGCACTCACCGGCCCTGCAGGGAGGTGACTGTGTCTGCTGGGCTGAGCCAGCAGCGCAGCCAGGGCTGGTCCCGGGGCCAGGAATTGCTCCGTCCCCTCAGGAGTGGTGTGAGAACCCAGACCAAGGCCTGCCCCGACTGGGCTCCCTCAAGACGCACTTGCCAACCCCCCACACTGTCCGTCCCCCGAGGCTGAGACTGGCCAGGCTTCTGCACCAGTCCCAAGCTGCTCAGCTCTGAGGAGACAGGCAGGGCCACACAGGCCTGGAGCCAGAGGTGCACTGGGGTCCTGCCAGGGGGCAGAGAGGAGCAGGGGGGTGGGGCCAGGGGGCGTAGAGGAGGCCTTGGCCAGCTGGCAGGCAGGCTGAGAGGAGCAAGTGGTAGGTGGGGGGAGGAGCGGGGTCTCAGGGCGCAGAGCAAGTGGAGTAGGCCGGGACCCCTTCTGAGCATGGGCCCAGTTCCATGGAGCCACTGGCGCCATTGTAAACCTGGCACTGGCCATCGGGCACTGTTTCCAAGAGCCGTGTTGATTTCCAGGTGCTGAACCTGCTTGCAGCTCTGGGTGCCATGAATGTGTCAATACCATTGATGTTTGTGCCTTAAACAGTGGTGGTCATGATGCATTTGATGCTGGTGAATGCACCAATGAAGTCGGCGTTCTTTGTGCTAGTTCTCCCAACTCAGTCTCAGTCAAGGCAGGCTCTTTGTGTGTCAAGACATTCCTCTCTCATCCTTTCCCAAAGCTATGATTTGGGCTGCATTTTTAAGAGAACTGAGAGGATGACTTGCCAGATTCTCTTCTTGGCTGACAGACATAAAGGAAGATTTCCACAGTTTCTACTCAACTCATCAAAGGAAGGTTTAGAGAAATACCCTCCTCTGAAGAATAAGGCATCCTTTTGTGAAGAGGATGTCTGTGGTTGTCCCCTTTACTCTAGAAATGACAAGTGACTCCAGGGCTGTTGTTATGGAATTTTTAGGCCCTTTTAGATTTGGGAGCTGTTCCCTCCACCCTCACCTGGAATAGGTGGTGAAATAGCTATGGAAACATCTTATTTTGTCCTGGTTACTTCCTGTATGGTGGGCTGATGTGTTTAATGCAACTAAGTTCTGCTGCTCACTATTCCTCCCAGCCTGCCGTATAGATCGTCTGTAGTAGTGGAAGCTGCTGTGGTCAAGGATAAGTTTGTTGCTCCAAGATGCTTACTTTAGGCATTGAGACCTGACTGGCATTGCAAACAATTCAGCAGAATATGATCTGCACTGTGGAAGAAGAATAAGATTTTCATTCTCCCTTCCTCAGAACAATTTCAAGTCCCTTGATGATTATGAGCTGGAGCTGGTATCAGGTAAGGGTGGCCTTTAGTGCCTGTGAAGTGACCATGAGTGAGTGGCTATTTCACAGTGGGTCTTGTGGGCGCACTTGGTGGAATTTCTCAGGATTTCACTATAAGTGGGAAATCTCAGACCTGTGTTATCAAAGTGGTAACTTTCTTGGGAGAATGTGGTAGGCATTTTATTTTAGTACTGCCATCCAGGCTTCTTCTTCTTCAGCAAAATTAATGAGAGGAAGGGGAAAAACATTTAGAAAACTGACCACTTCTTTTCTCTACTTCCAACAGCCAGCTGTTAGACCTCTCAGAATTAGAGGTATCTGGGTCTTAGGTCCCCAACAGTAAGTACAAAAAAACTCATAGTGAGTTTTTTGTTTGTTTATGGTTCCAGTACAAACAGCCAATCTGCCTGTATCCACTCTAGGGGCTCACGCAGGATCTGTGATTAGCCTAAATCCTTTCGAAGGTGGTGGTGAGATTATCCTTAACTAGTTAATTGATTTGCCAATATTTTCCCCATATCCTATGTAGCAGTAACTATTTCAGCATACAAGGTGACAGTCTTCCTCACTGTTGCTACAGTGCCTAGTATAGTTGGGGCGGTGGGCTCCAGGAATTACTGCAATACTGCACAAATCATCATCATCATGTTATGAGGGTGCATTTACACCAGCGGTCCCCAAACTTTTGAGGGTCCTGCCCCCCGCCCCTTTTCCCCTGTTTGTGCCCAGAGCTGGGGCCGGGAGTGGGGCCGCAGCTCGGTGTAGGGGACGGATGTGGAGAGACGTAAGGGGGCTGAGGCTGGGGGCAGGAGCGGAGCCACAGCTGGTTTAGGTGTGGGGGCTGGCAGCCGGGCCCGCAGCCTGGTGTGGCTCTGCTCCAGGCTTTGCCCCCAGCCTTGGCCAGGAACAGAGCCACAGCTGGGGATGGGGCCAAGGCCAGTCGCAGGGACGTAGCTGGGGCGGGACTGGAAGCCAGGGATGCGGCTGTGGGCGGGACTGGAGCAGAGCTAGGGTGGGGCTGGGTGGCACTCCCTTCCCGCCCCACACTTTGGGGACCTCTGATTTACAGACATGTTTTTCCAAAAATAGGGAGTTCTTTGAGTAGTGTCCCCATTGTTGCTTTATTCTAGGTGCGCTAGCACCCCCTGCGCCTTTGATCAAAGATTTCTCATAGCAGTGTCCGTTCGGCCCCTGCATGCATGTCAGTCAATGCCCCATGCCATTGTTATATAACACTGCACAAGTGAACCACCCTCAGTTGCTTCTCAATTGCCTCAGCCTGAGATGGAGCTCTGGCAGTTGTCCCATTGAGATTTCCTCAGCTTTCCGCTTCTTTCATTAATAGTCACTAATAGTATTAGTGTTAGTTTCTGTAGTTAGTAGTAATATAGCTTATCTTTTCTTTAAAAAATATTTTCTTTATATTTAGGTAGATATTAGCTGGTTGATAATTTTTCTTTTAATGGGAGGTTATGCCCAGTTGTCCCAGCTTCAACTGCTGTCTGTCATGTTGGGAGGTAATCCCGATCAGCTACGGGCACTCCTGCTGCCTCCGTTGCCTTGGGGAATCGCATGTTGCCCACAAGTGCACCTTTTTCTCTGGCACTCAAATCAAGAGCCAGAAAAAACAGATAAAGCTTCGTCTCCTCATGATGGAGAGCTCTCTACGCCTGGCTTCTGACCCAGGCCAAGAGATGCACCACCCCTACCCCTGTTGGTCTCCAAGCAAGTCTGCTGTCTCCACGACATCACAGTGCTACACCTCCAGGTCATCTAAGAGGAAGACACAGGACTCCTCCCATAAGCCCTCATGGGAACATGCCCCTGGCTCAACAGGTGAAGAAACTACCTCTAAAAAGATGAGGTCATTGGTATCGTCAGCTACCCTGGCACCCCCTGGCTCACCAATCAGGTACCCATGAGGCTGCTAGCTCCTCAAGTGCTCAGGGCACAGCTAGATTGAAAGTTGGTCAGGCTTCGGGCCTGGAGAGGCCATCAGTACTGTTAACAGACCGAGGCAGCTCTTCCTCCTTCCTATACTTCCTGGGTACTGAAGAAGCCCACTCAGGTTCCAACCGCACTTTGTTTTAAGCGCTCAAGACCTTCAGTAACATCAGTGACCAAGCTTTGCACTGAGTGTCCAAGACCTACAGTACTGTCACCACCCTTAGCTATGATCACCTCGGCGCAGACTACAGGTTCGGTATCCATAACGCTCTTGGTACCGCATGAGTTCTGTTTCCTCTGAGATACCCATTCTCTGCTGCTTGGCTCTGATGTGCTGTTCAGAGTGAGAACATGGAGATCGCCTGAACTTCGCCCAATACTGACCTTTTCAGCTCCGATCTCTCCAGGCGCTCCACCATTCGAGAGTGAGCTTGGGAAGAGGATTCTGATGAAGACCTTTCCTCGGTGTCTCAAGTGTCAATCCAAGGTTCTACCCCTCACTCCTATAGCGGCCCCTTTCCAGAAGCCTCCGCTGCAGCTGTAACTACTCGTGGCCCTTGCTCGTGGCCCTTACCAATACCTTGCTGGTGTGAGCACCCTTGGGGTGCCTCCTCCTATGCCTTATGCACCACCTCCTTGGCCATATTGCGACCTTTGGGTGGCTTATTGCCAACAACTTTCCAGATCATCCAGTACCATAGAGAGGGGCAGACTGCATCACCTGATCCCTGCAGGAGACCTGACCCTCAAGAAGAATCTTTCCAGGAGCAGGAAGCTAGAGCTGTTGAAGAGGTTTCTCCTATGGCCAACATCTCCTCTTCCTCTCCTGATGAGACAGTCATGCCTCCTCCTTCATTCCTGGCGGATTTTAAACATTTCCAGCATCTGATCAAGAGAGTTGCAATCTCTTTGCAGGTTCCTCTCAAGGAGGTGAAAGAGCCTCATCCATAAACTGCTCTATATCCTCCATTCACCCTCATTGGCTCACATAGCTTTGCCTGTTAATGCTCTTCTGGACCCAGTGAAGATCATCTGGTACACTCCAACTTCTATTCCCCCTAGATGCATTAGAGTACGTCCCAGCAAAGGACTCAGAGTTTTTATTTTGCTGTCCCTCACCTAACTCCTTGGTAGTTGATGCAGTTAATGAACATGGAAGGCAGCACCACACTAAAACCATGCCTCATGAAAAAGACCCCAAGTGTCTAGAGTTACTGGGGAGGAAGTCTCTATTCCTTGGCCTCCTTACAATTTAGAATCAGCAATTATTAGGTGTTAATGGCAAAGTACAACCACATCAATTACATCAAACGGAACTCTTTCATGGACCACCTACTGACAGAGCACAGGGAACAGTTCCAGGCAATTATTGCAGAGGGCCAAGTACTTGCCTAGACAGCCCTGCAAGCCTCCCTTGATGCTGCTGATACTGTCTCGCTTTCAATCGCTACAGAGGTAGTGATGAGAAGAGCTTCCTGGTTGCAGCTTTCTGGATTCCCAAAAGTAATCCAGAATCCAGTAGAGGGCCTTCCTTTTGATGGGTTGAAATTCACAGATAGCATGGATGAGTATGTGCGAACATTAAAGGATTCTAGAGCTACTTACATTCTGTTGGCATTTACACACCCACCTACAAGAGGAAGCTCAGCAAGTCCCAGACAGCCCAGAGATCCCACCCTTCTCAATTCCTTACTTCTCAGAAATAGTATGAATCTCACCAAAAGAGACAGAGGTTCTATAGAAAGAAGCTGTCCACGTCCAAGCAGCAATTTTGACGGGTTGGTCATGGGCTCGAATTGCCATCCTCATCCTCTTCAGCTGCACTGATTTACCACCCTTATTTCCTTCACCACTTCAGGTGCTCCTGGGATTTGATCACTATGGAGAAGTAGGTTTTGGATGTCATCTCCAAAGGATACACCATCTGTTTTACTACACTTCCACCAACAGACCCCCCTTCCCCATCCCTCTTCAGGGACCTCCTCATGAGAGCTTGCTTTGTCAAGAAATAGACACTCTCTTACATTTGGGAGCCATAGAACCAGTCCTCATGCAGCACAAAAGGAAGGGATTTTATTCAAGGTACTTTCTGGTACCAAAAAAGAGTGTCAGTTAGAGACCATATTCAGTACCTATGTGAAGACACTGAAATTGAAAATGGTGACACTTGGAGAAATAACTCTGTTAATAGAGCAAGGGGATTGGTTATCAGTCCTCAGCCTTCAAGATGCGTGTTTCCATATTGCTATCCACCCATACCACAAATGATTCTTATGTTCCATTGTCTGCCACGATCACTTTCAATACTGAGTGCTCCCCTTTAGTCTGCTCCACAGGAAAGGTATCTTAGTATTCCCTTACATGTTTGTCTGCTGAAGGGCCACTTCCTGGAACTGACATCTTGAGCAACCTCCACCGCCATAGGTCCCTTCCTTGAATTGGGCCTGCAATTGGACATTCAAAAATCCACTTTGACCTCTGCCTAAGGCTTAGAATTCATGGGGGCAAACCTTGATTCAGGAATAGCAAGAGCCTACCTTCTGCAAAGGTTAGTGGCCCTTTCCAACATAACCAGCACAATTCAGCTCCGCCCCCAAACTATGGTCAAGAACTGTCTTTAGTTGCTGGAGCACATGGCAGCCACCACTTTTGTTACAGAATATGCCAGGTTTCGAATGTGCTGCCTTCAAGAGTGGCTCAGAATGGTTTAGTCACCAAGCAGACACAGTTTAAATATGCTGCTTTCCATTCTTACCTCCGTACAACAATACCTCAACTGGTGGAAAGATTACCTTAGCGTGTGCACAGGAGTTCCATTTGTGTGTCCCTCCCCAACGGTCGTCATAATGATAGATGCCTCTCTGCTAGGGCGGGGAGCACATCTAGACAATAAACAGGACTCTGTGTTTTGTTACCAATTGATGTTTAATTGCTTTCTTCCAAATTTTGAAGAGTATTATAGGTCCTTTAAAAAAAATAAGTAGCTTTTTCAGAAACTATTAATATTCACCCACAGATTTCCTAGCCCCAATAAACCAGATGTTCAAATCAGACTTAGCAGTTTGTTTTTATTTTTATTTTGTTAATCGTGTGTATTATGGTAGTGTCTAAGGGCCAGCAAAGAGTGGGCCCCGTTGTACTGGTGCTGTATAATTGAGCCCTTTTCCAAAGAGCTGACAATCTAAATAGACCTGACAGACGCAGGATGGGTGATGAACATACAAACAGAGCGAGCAAATGTGTTGGCAGCAAATGTCATGTTAGTTCCATGGTTTTTGGTGGGTTTACTTAAGAGTGGAATCAGCTAAATGGAAAAAGAAATGAAGGGTTGAGGGTGAGGGGGAATAAGGATGGGGAGAAGAGTATAAGAGAGGCAGGTGTGGAGTGAAATTGAGGGGAAGAGAGTGCTCCAACCTTCTTTCTCCCTCCCTCGCAAACAGCCAATCAGGCCACAGCAGAGAAAGTCCAGTCAAAACTATAGAAAGTTCTCTGAACATCCACAGGTCTGTGCTTTATCACTTAGCTCAGAGTAGGCATATGTTTTCTTTTTAAAAAATATATATTTAGCTACATTTTTATATAGAGAGAGTGAGGGAGTTTTTATAATTGTACAGGGACATTTTTTTATTGTTTCATCATGTCTGGACAACTTCAGAGTATATTTCCAAAACTCCCAGAAATAGTATTAAGTCTGCAGCATTTATCTGAGTTAATGGGTTTTTGCCTTCAACTGTTTTAATTACATCATCACATACTAGGACTCCTTGCACACTGACTGCTGAGCTTTTTGGAAAATTTGACCCAAACCATGGGTGTTGAGCCATTCTGAAAATTCTGGCCTTAGGGCTTGGTTTTCAGAAGAGCCAAGCACTCACTACTCCATTTGAAGTTAATGGGAGCTGTGAGTGCTCAGCATACCTGAAATATGAGACTTTAAGACTCACTATGAGTCTCTAGTTGGGCCTCCAAACACTGAAACATTACAATTAGTTGATTCTTCTGCAAATTTTGGCTCTAATTACTCCTGTTCAGTTCCCGTCTGTACAATGTGGCTAAAGTTTATCTAATTCACAGGGTTATTATAAAGATAAATTAATGTTTGAGGTGCAAATGCTATAATCATGAGTGCCATAGGAAAGCCCATGAAGATATTTATAATTATGTATTCAGTGCAGGATGGTGTGCAGTAAATGAGGTATGGAGGCCCTGTTCTGAATATTGAGGAATAAAAAAATACTGAACTGTTGCTTCGTTTCATCATCCGTGCTGTGCACTGAATGAGGAAGGGGTCCTGTGGAAAAATAACATATGATCATGTAATGAGACTCTATGATGATATATACCCACAATAGGCAAAATTAAGTTTCCTTGGGCAACCCTGATTTTAGCATTCCCTAAATTGAGTGTTTTGTTCTATTTTTAACGTCCTTTTAACATAGGTTAGTATTTTCCTTATGGAATGTATCTTTAACCAGGTACTAATACGAAGTTTATCCTTTTGTTCTTTCTTAGTTCACTCAATACCTGGATCATTTTTATTTTCTTGCAATAAAGTTTTCATGGTGGTTCAGTTAATTATTATACATTTTGCCTGGGTTTAGTTTTTGGGTGTTCACTTCACATTGACTCTCCATTTTATAAATTAAATATTTCATCTTGTTTTTCATTAGGGCTGTCAAGCGATTAAAAAAATTAATCGCCTTTAATCGCATGATTTAAAAGATTAATTGTGTGATCATGCTGTTAAACAATAATAGAATACTATGTATATAAATATTTGTGGGTGTTTTCCACATTTTCAAATATATTGATTTCAATTACAACACGGAATGTAAAGTGTACAGTGCTCAATTTATATTTATTTTGATTTCAAGTGGACCCTACAAGTCCACTCAGTCCTCCTCCTTGTTCAGCCAATTGCTCAGGCAAACAAGTTTGTTTGCATTTGCAGGAGATAATGCTGCCCACTTCTTGTTTACAGAGTCACCTGAAAGTGAGAATAAGCATTCACATGGCACTGTTGTAGCCGGCGTTGCGAGATATTTACGTGCCAGATGCGCTAAAGATTCATATGTCCCTTCATGCTTCAAACACCATTCCAGAGGCCATGCATCCATGCTGATGATGGGTTCTGCTCGATAACAATCCAAAGCAGTACAGGCCAACGCATGTTCATTTTCATCATCTGAGTCAGATGCTACCAGCAGAAGGTTGATTTTCTTTTTTGATGGTTCATTTTCTGTAGTTTCTGCATCAGAGTGTTGCTCTTTTAAGACTTCTGAAAGCATGCTCCACACCCCGTGCTGATCAGATTTTGGAAGGCACTTTAGATTCTTAAATCTTGGGTTGAGTACATACGAATGTTTAGTACATCCGGCTCATAAATACCTTGCAGTGCCAGCTACAAAAGTGCCATGCGAATGTCTGTTCTTACTTTCAGTATTATCTCCTGTAAATGTAAACAAACTTGTTTGTCTTAGCAATTGGTTGAACAAGAAGTAGGACTGACTGGACTTTAGGCTCTAAAGTTTTACAGTGTTTTATTTTTGAATGCAGTTATGTAACAAAAAAAATCTACATTTGTAAATTACATTTTCACCATAAAGAGATTGCACTGCAGTACTTGTATCAGGTGAATTGAAAAATACTGTTTCTTTTATCATTTTTACAGTGCAAATATTTTCAATAAAAATAATATAAAGCAAGTACTGTACACTTTGTATTGTGTTGTAATTGAAATCAATATATTTGAAAATGTAGAAAAACATCCAAAATATTTAATAAATTTCAATTGGTATTCTATTGTTTAACAGTGCGATTAAAACTGCAATTAATCGTGATTAATTTTTTTGTTAATCGTGTGAGTTAACTGTGATTAATCGACAGCCCTATTTTTATATAAATGTTGTTGTGCTCAGCATTAATGAAAACTGAAGAAGTGATTTAATCAATATTTATTTCAGATAAGAGCATGTCCCTTTTATTGTGTTTGTGCAAATATTTAACTCTAGATGGTCCTGTGATTATGGTTACTTAGCAACAGAACTTTCCCTTTAAGTTCTGAGACTTTCACACAGAAGATGTTCAGTGTCCAGAACACATTAAAATCGCCTCTGCTTTTAAATCGACCTAGATCGATCTACATGGTACAATTATACTTTTTAGTACTAATAATATGAAGCAGTTATTTAAAACCACTAGTGTATTTATATTTAATAAAATAACTTTAACAGAAATATGGAATAACTTCTCAACCAGGATAAAAAGAGCAAGTTTGCTGGTAACCTGAGATTTGGCAATTAATTTCTCAGCTTGGAATCTCCTGTTTCCGTAAAACATAGAAATAGCTTGTGTTTCTTGTGTCTAGGGTCAATAATGACCATTGATATATAATGACCATTGATATAGAATATTTCTGTTAATAAAATCCATGCTTTATGGATGTTGTTTCACATATTACAAATTCTACGTGCACGAGATATCTGAAAGAGTTGTTTCATCTACACACATATAAGTAATTCTAGGGACTTGATCAGAAAGAGTTCCATCAAGCCAGCAGAGGAAAAACATTGTAGCAGAAGGTTGTAGTGAGTTGAGTGCTTCATCTTCACTGGCACACTTTGCCAGAAAGCATTTTGATGCGGCTGTCAGGAACCACGAACCGTTCCTCATAGATACTTTACCCTTTCCTTTTCCCGTATAGTAACTGACTAGCTCCTTTTTACTTGGTGTTATTAAGGGGAATTGCTTCAAACAGACGGGTCCTTCAAGTCATCCAGAAAGGATATCCTACTCCAAGCTGCTTCCCCTAAACTCCTTACCCATCCCTTTTCAGGAAGCCTTCTCGTGAGAAAATGCAGAGAGCCTTCCTCCTTTATTTGGAAACAAAGTTTCTTCAGCAGCTTCTGGATAAGGGGCTCTCCTTTTTTCTTGGCAATAAGGATATAATGGGAAGAGTGCTTTGCCCTATCCTGGATTTAAGAAGGTAGAATAATTATATCCAACAATTCAGATCCCATATGGTGGGTGTAAGTCAGCAGGATTTGTTTGGGGCTCAACCTCAAAGGCAGTTAATTTCATGTTTCACTCAGACTGTCTGTCTATGTATGCAGTGTAGTTGTAGCCATGTCAGTCCCAGGATATTAGGGACACAAGGTGGGTGATGTAATATCTTTTATTGGACCAAAGGAGTTAGTCCAATAAAAGCTATTACCTCACCCACCTTGGCTGTCTAACTATGCTGCAGTCCCCATTACTTGTACTTGGTTCTACTCTTTGGTCTTTTAGCAACCCCAAGACTCAAGGGTTTCATTGTAATGAAAATTTAGCAGCCCTGACACAAAAACCTATTTTACTTATTTTTACCTTACCCTGATAAGGAAAATACAAATGATTCTTCTGTGTTTAATTTTTTTTTTAAAAAACCTATCCCTGTTCATGTGTGATTTTTGCAAGGCTGGCTTATCTATGTGATTAGCCAAAAGAGCTCTTTCCACAAGGAGTGAAGTATAATTTGGACAATGCATATAAATGTTTTCAGTTCCTTGGGCTCAGGATCAACCACAAGAAAATGAACATTCATTGTCACTCAGCCCCTTGAGTTCACAAGGAGCCATTGTGGGCTCCACTATGCAACAACTTGCAGACTGATTCCTACAAGGTTTGAAAGTCAGTTGTCCTATGTAAGAAGGGCAAAAATAATTTGACTGGCATGGTGCACTTTCCTTCCTTGTTTTGAGGACAAGTCTGTGCGCTTCTTGACAAACACACTCCCAGCATCTATTCACTATTCACTCCATGAGTAAGGAGGAACTTGATTCCTCCACCAAAGTCAGGAAGTGTCCAACTTCTGGAAAAAGAAAAGGAGTACTTGTGGCACCTTAGAGACTAAGGCGGCAAATCGGCAGCAGCTTCTTCCTTTTCTCATCTGCGACAGCAGTTTTTTTTTTTTTTTCACAAATTTCTCCCAACTCCAGACCCAGCTCCCTCTGTCTAAACCCACATCTTAGACTCCTCATGATCTCCTATTTAAATTCACCATAGCCAAAACGGAGTTCTTGATCTTCCCCTCTCCACCCTACCAATATCTTCTCCCCCAGGTTGGGAGGCCAAGGTTGACTGAATAGCAATAATCAATTTTATTTTGCTATATTCAAAAGACTATCTTATATCATATAGATATTCTATATTCCTGATATTCTATGATTCTATGAAGAAGGCCAATGGCATTTTGGGCTGTATAAGTAGGGGCATTGCCAGCAGATCAAGGGACGTGATCGTTCCCCTCTATTCGACATTGGTAAGGCCTCATCTGGAGTACTGTGTCCAGTTTTGCCCCACACTACAAGAAGGATGTGGAAAAATTGGAAAATGTCCAGCAGAGCGCAACAAAAATGATTAGGGGACTGGAACACATGACTTATGAGGAGAGGCTGAGGGAACTGGGATTGTTTAGGTCTGCGGAAGAGAAGAATGAGGGGGGATTTGATAGCTGGTTTCAACTACCTGAAAGGGGGTTACAAAGAGGATGGATCTAGACCGTTCTCAGTGGTAGCAGATGGCAGAACAAGGAGTAATGGTCTCACGTTGCAGCGGGGGAGGTTTAGGTTGGATATTAGGAAAAACTTTTTCACTAGGAGGTTGGTAAAACACTGGAATGCGTTACCTAGGGAGGTGGTGGAATCTCCTTCCTTAAAAATATCTAAGGTCAGGCTTGACAAAGCCCTGGCTGGGATGATTTAGTTGGGGATTGGTCCTGCTTTGAGCAGGGGGTTGGACTAGGTGACCTCCTGAGGTCCCTTCCAACCCTGATATTCTGTGATTCTGTGATATGGTATCTTTATAGGTAGAGTAGCAAAAGCAAATACCAAAAGCAACATGAAAACCCACCCAGTATACACTTACACAATATTATTTTTAATGTCATTGTATAATAGTAATGGTGGTAGTGCAGATAACAGTAATGATATATAATCTAGGGCTGTCAAGCGATTAAAAAAATTGTGATTAATCATGCTGTTAATAATACAATACCATTTATTTAACTATTTTTGAATTTTTTCTACATTTTCAAATATACTGATTTCATTTATGATACAGAATACAAAGTGTACCGTTCTCACTTTATATTTATTTAGATTCCAAATATTTGCACTGTAAAAAACAAAAAAATAGTATTTTTCAATTCACCTAATACCAGTACTGTAGTGCAATCACTTTATCATGAAAGTTGAACTTACAAATGTAGAACTAACTGCATTCAGAAATAAAACAATGTAAAACTTTAAAGCCTAAAGTCCACTCAGTCCTACTTCTTATTCAGCCAATAAGCTTTGCGAACAGGGGCCGCTAACAGGAAGTTTCGAGAGGGAGTTCTCCAGGTGAAGGAGGAGCAAATACGGGACCCTTGGTAAGTGGCTGTCTGTAGTGTGTGTTTGTGTTTGGGGGTTATGTGCTGTGTGCTGAGCGCGTGTGTGTGTGTTTGTTTGAAGGACCGTGTGCTGTGGCTGGCAGTTGGAAGCTGTGAGCTTCTAAACAAGGTTTGAAATCATAGAATCATAGAATATCAGGGTTGGAAGGGACCTCAGCAGGTCGTCTAGTCCAACCCCCTGCTCAAAGCAGGACCAATCCCCAACTAAATCTTGAAGCCTCTGTTCATTGGCTGAGCCTTAGGCAAGGGGCGGGGCTATCAAGGAGGCCAGGGCTTTATAAAGCAGTGAGCAAGCAACCAGGGAGTTTCGAGAGAGAGTTTGGAACCATATGGTGACTTGCCTGCCTGGTGTGAAGGTTGTGGATCTCTCGAGGCATCTAGATAGACTTAGGTGTAGGGCTGGGGAGGAGCCGGTGGTCGTGGTACATGTAGGTACCAATGACGTAGGGAAGGGTAGAAGAGACGTCCTGGAGGTCAAATTTAGGCTGCTAGGAAAGAGACTAAAATCCAGGATCTCGATGATGGCATTCTCAGAAATGCTACTGGTTCCATGTGCAGGGCCACTTAGGCAGGCAGAGCTGCAGCATCTCAATGCGTGGATGAGACGATGGTGTAGAGAGGAGGGGGTTAGATTTATTAGGAACTGGGGAAACCTTTGGGATAGGGGGAGCCTATACAGGAAGGATGGGCTCCACCTAAACCAAAGTGGATCCGGACTGCTGGCACTTAACATTAAAAAGGTTGCAAAGCAGTTTTTAAACTAAGAGATGGGGGAAAGCCGATTGCTGCAGAGGCGCATGTGGATCGGAGAGAGGCTTCTCTTAGAGGAGAATCTATTGCTAGAGATTCTCTAGGTTTTAGTCAGGAGGAGGGGGTGAAAGAGGACAAAGTATGGGCCAGATCAGACGAGAAACATTCACCTAAAGAATCTGACACATCAGAAAAGGGCAGACAAATAAACAGTGACAAGTTTTTAAAGTGCTTGTACACAAATGCTAGAAGTCTAAATAATAAGATGGGTGAAGTAGAGTGCCTAGTGTTAAAGGAGGATATTGATATAATAGACATCACAGAAACCTGGTGGAGTGAGGACAATCAATGGGACACAATCATTCCAGGGTACAAAATATATCGGAAGGACAGAAAAGGTCATGCCGGGGGGGAGGAGTGGCACTATATGTGAAAGAAAAAGTAGAATCAAATGAAATAAAAATCTTAAATGAATCCACATGTTCCATAGAATCTCTATGGATAGTAATTCCATGCTCTAATAACAGTAGGGATCTGTTATCAACCACCTGACCAGGACAGTGATAGTGACAATGAAATGCTAAGGAAGATTAGAGAGGCTATCAAAATAAAAAACTCAATAATAGTGGGGGATTTCAGTTATCCCCATATTGACTGGGTACATGTCACCTCAGGACGAAATGCAGACATGAAAATTTCACAATAGTTTAAATGACTGCTTCGTGGAGCAGCTGGTACAGGAACCACACGGGGAGAGGCAACTCTTGATCTAGTCCTGAGTGGAGCGCAGGATCTGGTCCAAGAGGTAACTATAACAGGACCGCTTGGAAATAGTGACCATAATATAATAACATTTAACATTGCTGTGGTGGGAAGAACACCTCAACAGCCCAACACTGTGGCATTTAATTTCAGAAAGGAGAACTATGCAAAAATGAGGAGGTTAGTTAAACAGAAATTAAAAGGTACAGTGACTAACGTGAAATCCCTGCAAGCTGCATGGACACTTTTCAAAGACACCATAATAGAGGCTCAACTTAAATGTATACACCAAATTAAAAAACACAATATAAGAACTAAAAAAGAGCCACAGTAGCTTAACAACCATGTTAAAGAAGCAGTGAGAGATAAAAAGGCATCTTTTAAAAAGTGGAAGTCAAATCCTAGTGAGGTAAATAGAAAGGAGCATAAACGCTGCCAAATTAAATGTAAAAATGTAATAAGAAAAGCCAAAAAGGAGTTTGAAGAACAGCTAGCCAAAAACTCAAAAGGTAATCACAAAATGTTTTTTAAGTACATCAGAAGCAGGAAGCCTGCTAAACAACCAGTGGGGCCCCTGGATGATCGAGATACAAAAGTAACACTTAAAGACGAGAAAGTCATTGCAGAGAAACTAAATGAATTCTTTGCTTCAGTCTTCACGGCTGAGGATGTTAGGGAGATTCCCAAACCTGAGCCGTCTTTTGTAGGTGACAAATCTGAGGAATTGTCACAGATTGAAGTGACACTAGAGGAGGTTTTGGAATTAATTGAGAAACTTAACAGTAACAAGTCATTGAGACGAGATGGCATTTACCCAAGAGTTTTGAAAGAACTCAAATGTGAAATTGCAGAACTATTAACTATGGTTTGTAACCTGTCCTTTAAATCAGCTACTGTACCCAGCGACTGGAAGATAGCTGATGTAACGCCAATATTTAAGAAGGGCTCTAGAGGTGATCCTGGCAATTATAGGCTGGTAAGTCTAATGTCAGTACCAGGCAAATTAGTTGAAAGAATAAAATTGTCAGACGCACAGAAGAACATAAATTGTTGCGCAAAAGTCAACATGGTTTCTGTAAAGGGAGATCATGTCTTACTAATCTATTAGAGTTCTTTGAGGGAGTCAACAAACATGTGGACAAGGGGGATCCAGTGGACATAGTGTACTTAGATTTCCAGAAAGCCTTTGACAAGATCCCTCACCAAAGGCTCTTACGCAAATTAAGTTGTCGTGGGATAAGAGGGTAGATCCTTTCATGGACTGAAAACTGGTTAAAAGACAGGAAACAAAGGGTAGGAATAAATGGTAAATTTTCAGAATGGAGAGGGGTAACTACTAGTGTTCCCCAACGGTCAGTCCTAGGACCAATCCTATTCAACCTATTCATAAATGATCTGGAGAAAGGGGTAAACAGCGAGGTGGCAAAGTTTGCAGATGACACTAAACTGCTCAAGATAGTTGAGACCAAAGCAGACTGTGAAGAACTTCAAAAGGATCTCACAAAACTAAGTGATTGGGCAACAAAATGGCAAATGAAATTTAATGTGGATAAATGTAAAGTAATGCACATTGGAAAAAATAACCCCAACTATACATACATTATGATGGGGGCTAATTTAGCTACAACTAATCAGGAGAAAGATCTTGGAGTCATCGTGGATAGTTCTCTGAAGACGTCCACACGTTATGCAGCGGCAGTCAAAAAAGCAAACGGGATGTGAGGAATCATTAAAAAAGAAATAGAGAATAAGACGGAGAATATCTATTGCCCTTATATAAATCCATGATACGCCCACATTTTGAATACTGCATACAGATGTGGTCCCCTCATCTCAAAAAAGATATACTGGCATTAGAAAAGGCTCAGAAAAGGGCAACTAAAATGATGAGGGGTTTGGAACGGGTCCCATATGAGGAGAGATTAAAGAGTCTAGGACTCTTCAGCTTGGAAAAGAGGAGACTAAGGGGGAATATGATAGAGATATATAAAATTATGAGTGGTGTGGAGAAAGTGAATAAGGAAAAGTTATTTATTTGGTCCCATAATATAAGAACTATGGGCCACCAAATGAAATTAATGGGTAGCAGGCTTAAAACAAATAAAAGGAAGTTCTTCTTCACTCAGCGCACAGTCAACCTGTGGAACTCCTTGCCTGAGGAGGTTGTGAAGGCTAGGACTATAACAGTGTTTAAAAGAGAACTGGATAAATTCATGGAGGTTAAGTCCATTAATGGCTATTAGCCAGGATGGGTAAGGAAGTGTGTCCCTAGCCTCTGTTTGTCAGAAGGTGGAGATGGATGGCAGGAGAGAGATCACTAGATCATTATCTATTAGGTTCACTCCCTCTGGGGCACCTGGCATTTGCCACTGTCGGTAGACAGGATACTGGGCTGGATGAACCTTTGGTCTGACCCAGTATGGCCGTTCTTATGTTCCATTGCTCAGAAATACAAGTTTAGTTACAATTTGCAGGAGATAATGCTTCCCTCTTCTTTTTACAATGTCACCTGAAAGTGAGAACAGGCGTTTGCGTTGCACTGTTGTAGCCAGCGTTGCAAGATATTTATGTGCCAGATGTGCTAAAGATTCATATGTGCCTTCATGCTTCAACCACCATTCCAGAGGCCATGCATCCATGCTGATGATGGGTTCTGCTCGATAATGATCCAAAGCAGAGTGGACTGACATGTTCATTTTCATCATCTGAGTCCGATGCTACCAGCAGAAGGTTGATTTTCTTTTTTGGTGGTTCGGGTTCTGTAGTTTCCGCATCGGAGTGTTGCTCTTTTAAGACTTCTGAAAGCATGCTCCACATCCTGTGCCGATCAGATTTTGGAAGGCACTTCAGATTCTTAAATCTTGGGTCGAGTGCTGTAGCTATCTCTAGAAATCTCATATTGGTACTTTCTTTGCGTTTTGTCAAATCTGCAGTGAACGTGTACTTAAAACGAACATGTGCTGGGTCATCATCCGAGACTGCTATAATATGAAATATATGGCAGAATGTGGATAAAACAGAACAGGAGACGTACAGTTCTCCCCCAAGCGGTTCAGTCACAAATTTAATTAACACATTATTTTTTTAACGAGCATCATCAGCATGAAAGCATGTCCTCTGGAAAGGTGGCCAAAGCATGAAGGGGCATACGAATGTTTAGCATATCAGGCACGTATATACTTGTAATGGCTGCTAAAAAAGTGCCAGGTGAATGCTTGTTCTCACTTTCAGATGACATTGTAAACAAGAAGCAGGCAGCGTTATCTCCTGTAAATTGTAACCAAACTTGTTTGTCTGAGTGATTGGCTGAATAAGAAGTAGGACTGAGTGGACTTTAGGCTCTAAAGTTTTACATTGTTTTATTTTTGAATGCAGTTATGTAACAAAAACAAATCTACATGTGTAAGTTACTCTTTCACAATAAAGAGATTGCACTACAGTACTTGTATGGGGTGAATTGAAAAATACTGTTTCTTTTGTTTATCATTTTTATAGTGCAAATATTTTAATAAAAATATAATGTGAGCACTGTACAATTTGTATTCTGTGTTCTAATAGAAATCAATATATTTGAAAATGTAGAAAAACATCGAAAATATTTAATAAATTTCAATTGGTATTCTATTGTTTAACAGTACGATTAATCGCGATTAATTTTTTTAATCAATAGTTTTTTTGAGTTAATCGCGTGAGTTACCTGAGATTAATCGACAGCCCTAATATAATTACAGCAGATTAGATAGCTTTAGTTGATTTTAATAGTGTAGATAAATTCAATTTATCTATGCACTGCTCTCAAAAATCCAGAAGGGATTTAGGAGTACACATCCTATTAACTTTTAGTCAGATTTATGCTCCTAACTCCTTTGGATGCTTCTGAAGCGCCCCCTCAAAGTATGCAGAGAGTATCATTGACTCTGTCATCCATGCCATTGGCAATAAGTCTTGCCAAGGTTTGCGCAGAGTTGACAGATGGCCTCTGCTCCTCCTGTTCCCACCCATCAGTAATCACTTCCCCCTGGATCTCACAAATATGCAAAATACAACATGCAGAGATAATATCCGATCTATCACAGAAGTGTTGAGCCATGCCCCCAGACACTTCCACCGGCCTCTCAGACACATCTGGATTTCATCATCCGCCAGTATTTCCAAAAGCCTAGTTAGCTTAAAATAGTGTAACACCGTGTGACTTATTTTGGGTTAATATTTGTGAAACATAAAGAAATGTAAATCCTATGTTTTTGTACAGGTTCGAATGCAAGCATTGAAATGCTTCTCAGTTCTAGCCTTTGAAAACCCCCAGGTATCAATGACTCTTGTAAATGGTAAGCTGAAAGCTTCAGTGGCTAATATGTTGTTCATTTTACAAATTAACTGAATTTGAATTATTTCCTGAATCCTCTTTTTCATTGTTTGCAGTTTTGGTTGATGGAGAATTATTACCACAGATTTTTGTGAAGATGTTACAAAGGGACAAGCCTATTGAAATGCAGCTCACATCAGCCAAATGGTAATCCTCAACAGGAGCTAGAGGGAGAGGGGCTGCAATGTAACCTAATGCTTAAAATTGCAACTCTTACGAATCTTCTTGTCATAAAATCCTAAGTGATAGAATTGGGTGAAATGTTAGTCTGTAGTCCATCTCCTTGCACTTATGCAAGATGAACTCTTGTACTCCTTTTAAAGTGTTGTTATTAAATAATAATTAGTATTTATATTATACTAGTACCCAAAGGTTCCCATTCAGGGTTAGGGGCTTCATTGTGTTGGACATGGTATAGATCTAGATAAGAGCTAATCCCTGCCCTGAAGGGTTTGCAGTCTGAAGTAATATTTACTTCTGAAGGCTTCTGGTGTTGCTGGAGACTCCTTGGAAATTATTCCATTGCTATTTAATATTACTGGTTAATTTAAGATGTTCATCTTTTTAGTTTCAGCCTCTTCCATCTTCCCTTACTGCCATTCCCATGATCGTGGCCCTGTGCACTCTGCAGCTCAATGGAACCAATTTTCATAGCAGTAATTGCTAAATTCTTTATCAATATTAATTTATTCTGCTTCCATAGCCTGTCCTTCCCATCCCTCCTCCCTTCACGTCCCACACAACTACGATTCATAGTTGGAAAATGTGTCTGATTATGTTTAACAGTGATTATTTTGGTGGGTGGGTTTTTTCACGGTGCTCTTCAGGCATCCAGGATCCGCTCCCTGGAACTGTCCTCCTGGGAGAACCTTCTTCCCTTTGTTGTGTTAATTTCTATGGAATAAATGTGCCCAGAGAATCAGAAGTGTTAATGTGTCCATGTTGCTGTACAACACTAAACAGTTTGGGGTTTTGAGTACAGAGACCTCACCCTGTTTAGTTCTGTGGCAAACACATTAGAAAATGTGTGCCAAAATTTGGAAATGTATTGAGTAGGATAAACAAGAGAAAAAGAATCAAAACAAGATATAAAGCATTTTGATATTGATATTGAACGGGTATGTAGAACAAATGTAATCAAAAACGTATCAAATCCCCGTTTTCAGAGAGGATGTTGGTTGGAGTCTTATTTTGTCAAGCAATCCTTCTCTTGGTGGGAAAGGAAAGGATTAGTTCTGTTGAATTCTAAGCTGTGAATGATAGGCACTCTTCCGGCCTTTGACAGAGCAAACAGATGCAAATGGGATAAGAGATAGGATAGTAAAGGTGGGGAAATATGTATTATTGTTGACTTTCTCAGGATACAGAGTGGCTGGGCAGTCACAGACAGATGCTCTGGGCTGGCAGTCAGGCCATAATAGCTGTTGCTCTGGACCCTGTCTCACATTTCTGACAGTAGAACATCATTTAGCTGGTCATTTCAGTCTCCTTCACCAATCCTCCTCAGGCCAACCAGAGCTCGATGGGATAGCTCATCTCATTGTGCTGGTGCCGTGCGGTGCAGTTGGTCTCAAGATCAGGTGAAAAGCTGAGAGAGAGAGATAGTGAGAGATGAAAAGGGAGGGGAAGACAGAGCAGGATCTCACATGTATCAGGTCTCTACTGGTGTGCCAAAGTCTGGGTGTCACAGTCATCCTTGAAACTCACAAATGAAGGAAAATCTCTGGAGTGAAGCGGAGACCTGTTGGGCTCCTCCAGGAGTTTTTCCCATTTGATTCCCCACCCTTCCCCTCCCACCCCTGGCCAAAGTTTCTCTTTTTTGAGGACCCCAAAAGGAGTGGTGGGCAGGACAGCACATTCCCTCATTACTTGTCTGCCAGTGAAGCCTAGTTTCTGACATCAGTTTTGGTCCATTAACTTCTAATTCCGTTTGCTTTTTGTTTACTAGGAACGATCTCAGCGTATTCCTTGGGTTGCTTTAGTAGACCTTTTTGTATGGAGTAGTCCAGGCTTTTTGTCTTTCCTTTGTGCATCAACATATCTTGTTATAGGTGATGGTAACATTTTACAGACTTTTATCCACTTTCCAATAATTCAGCCCACAATTAGGATAGGCCTGTTAGGCCTCAAGTATTACAGCACATCATGTGTGTCCCAGCGGGTAGCCAGCTTCAGCAATTCATCTCCTTGGCTCCCCTATCCCCTGCTTCTGTACTGATCTTCAGGTATCTCAGCTTGTCATCCTATGTGGTAGAAGCTAGACTCCAGGACTGGCTTCCTGAGCCACAGCTGCCTGGTTCCATGGAACAGTGCAGGGATCATGGACTGGAATCCAGTTAACTTCCCCTTGTGAGAAAAGCTGAAAAGCAAAGGGAGCGGCAGGCTGGTCCTGGCAGGGCAGGGGAGCAGAAAGCAAAACTCCAGGCACCTGGACACAGCAAATTCTATGACAAGAATTCTGAATTCTGTGGTATCTTGGAAAAATGCCAGATTCCAGAGTTGTGGAATTGTGGACTCAATGGGGTCTTTATTGAGATGCCACTATACTTCTCAAAATTACTGTTTGAGGCTGTGTGTGTTCAAGTTAATCTCCATATACACAAGGACTATAAACATATTTCTTTTTTTTTTAAAGCTCAGTTTTTGGAGTATAATTCCGTGGCAAGAACTGAATTTTGTTGTTTTTGAATGGTATAATATATGGGGCCTTGCCTGTAACATAGAATAGAATATCAGGGTTGGAAGGGACCTCAGGAGGTCATCTAGTCCAACCTCCTGCTCAAAGCAGGACCAATCCCCAATTTTTGCCCCAGATCTCTAAATGGCCCCCTCAAGGATTGAACTCACAACCCTGGGTTTAGCAGGCGAATACTCAAACCACTGAGCTATCCCTCCCCCCAAACCATCTTAAGTAATTTGTTTCTTCCTGTTATGTTGTCGTATTACTTTTTCTGGTACTGTTTCTTCTGGAGGTGCCCAATCTAATCTCCAGTAGTGAGGTTGAACAGCTATCAGAAATTACAAATATTTGTTCAGAATTGTAACAGTTTTGCCCACTTATTTCAGTATTTTGCCTTCATTAAAGGCATGTGAGAGAGGGAAATGGATGTACTTCAGATCAGTTAAAGCAGGCACCTCTGGAAAGGGGAGGAGCTCTGTCAAGTGTATCATACAAGTGCCTTGGGGGATGGGAGAGATCTGAGCACAGGATGTGTACATCTTTAGGCTGTGATATCTGTAGAGAGTAATGCTTGTGTTAAATGAAAAGGCTGCTCTATCTCCTGCTTGTTGTCTCTGTCCTCCCCTATGTTAATCAGCAAGGTTCTCCATCCCATGAGAGGTTCCCCCGAGACCTGCCCTCTCCTGGTGGTTTTATTTTTTGCCTTGTTTCCTACTCCATCCTCTTCTTATCTGAGATCTCTGTGTGATTGTCAGAACTCTGCAGTTTGTACTACACTCCGGGATCATTCACCCTTAGAGAGAGCACATTTACAGCATCTAGTTGAGTTATGTAGAAAACACCATGGAATGTGGGCACATTCTTGAAAAAAAGTTTTTTTTTAATGATGTAATTAACCTCAAGACCTGTTCTATATAAGTAATTCTTAGTGAGAAATTATATTTTGAGATAATTTCAGGGGAAACCTTACCTCCCCTGCAGCCTTTCATGGACATCTGTGGAGTAAGCAAGAATCTGAAAACCACTGTCATCTCATAAAGACAGATCAAATACTTCAAAGACCATTGTCATGGACTGACTGAATGCTTTTAAAAGCAGCCAGCAGTCTCCTGCAAACCCGATAGCAATAAATGTTAACTTCTGCTGCTGTTCTCAGGTGCTTCCAGTTTCCCGTTTAAGGTTATATTTTCCTAAATTTAAACACCAGAGACACCTTTTGAATTTTCCAAGGAACAAGTGTACATAAAAAATACAGTATTTGTAGAAAGTTTCAGAGTAGCAGCTGTGTTAGTTTGTATTCGCAAAAGGAAAAAGAGTACTTGTGGCACCTTAGCTACAGCTCACGAAAGCTTACGCTCAAATAAATTTGTTAGTCTCTAAGGTGCCACAAGTACTCCTTTCCTCTTGTAGCAAGAAATTCAAACTTTTACAAACAATTGTCTTGTATATTCTATATACATAGAATATTTAATAGAATAATTAATTAATAAATAATAATTAATATACATAAAATATGTATTAAATTCTACTAAAATTCCTATATTTCAATAAAACACTAAATTGTTCAGGCCTGTCTCCAGAAGTTGGTCCAATAAAAGATGTTACCACACCCACCTTGTCTCTCCGAAGCTTGAGTAACTGAGTATTGACTAGATGTTTTTCAGCATTGTAACAGCATGAGAGATTAATTATCTAAAGATTGATTAAAAGAATTTTTCTTGAATAAACGTAACTTTTAGTACAAGTATAAAACCAATTTTAGAAGATGCTGCTTTGTTTATTTGATTATATATATTGGGACTATGCAGTCCTGTTCAGTATAAAATATACAATTGTATAAGCAGAAGGACTCTTAGTTCTATGGAAACAACTATGCCAATTTGGCAAATTTCTACGATATCTTTGACTTTCACCAGTTCTGGAGATAAAATGTTCTATAGGAACATAGCAATTGCCATATTGGATTAAACCTATGGTTGCTCTAATCTCTTATTTGCTCTTTGACATTGGTCAATACTACAAGCTTTAAAAGAAGGTGCAAAGTACTGATATGCCCATGTGGGAAGATACTTCATGATCTCCAAGCAGTTAGTGGTTGGCTTGTGTTCTGAAACATGAATTTGTACCCCTTATAAATGTTTCCTGTTCATAATGTGGCTACTCTTATTATTCACGTCTAATCTTTTTATCTTAAAATCTTAGATATCTTCCTCCATTGCTAAAACGTCTTCAGCCTCCCAAGGAGCCTTGAAAACCTCCAGTCGGCAGTTTTTACTGCAGACACTATTAGTTTACATAATTCTTTAGATAATTCTTCTCTAGGTTACAGTGAGGTCCTGCCACCTTTCATCCACTTTGAGCAATTTAAAATTTCAGCCCACAGCTAGTTTGACAACATTGCCACATCTGTGATCAACTGTCACCACCACTGTTCTATTCCAGCACCCAGCTGATACAATCTTCTTTCTTCTCCTTGGCACCCTGTTGTCATCGGCTGTTTCAACACACAGCTCTTGACTATGTAGCATGGGCTAAATATCATTCTGGTGCCTCTAATGTCATCTAACTCATTATGACTGAGCAGATGGTTCATCCTGTGCTGGATTTCCCAGCTATCATCTTGTGTTCAATGATACTGGACTTTTCTTGCCTTGATTTTCTTACCGCATAGGATTCTCAGATTTGGTGAATCTCAACTCTCTGCTGATACACCTAATGATTTAGTTTAGATGAGCTGAGATTAACCAGGGTGCTTTTAATCTAGATCACTAGCAAGGTCTTTCAGTTTAGCATTAAGACTAGGTGTGCACTTGAACATTATTGATTTTGGGGTAGGTAGCTGGTAAAAGAGGTTAGCAATCCAACAGACTGGGGATAGTGGGTTGTTTTGGTATAGCTAGCAATCTTAAGTATTGGTCATTTTGATCTGGTCCACAACTTCCTAGTTATGTAGTAAGCATTGCTGGTGTACAGAGAATAGAGTGCTGAGAATACTTAGTGCTTTCTGTAGCAGATGGTGCAATGCACCTTGGGATGTTCTCCAGGTGAATCTGGAAAGTAATAGGACTGGTTTGTGTGGTAACACTATCAGGGAATTTCTATGTATGCAGCAAAGGAAGAGTGACAATTTAGTTGCAGTCTGTCATGGTGTAGGGGCCATGTTTAAACCATATTGTGTGTAACCAGGAGCAAACTCTGCAATGGAACCTGGATTCATATTCAGTAAACAATCTGTAGTGTAGACAGGCCCATAAAGACAAAAGCTTTCTATAAGGAAACCAGTTCAGCCTAAAATATATATTCTAGTTACAAAAGCTCTTGAGGAAGGTATGGGGGACACAAGCAGCCAAGAAGGCACTGATATGTGACACCAGAAGGTTCTTAGCAGCAGCGTGTAGCTTGCTCAATTTTATGGTAAAACCCTCTCCCAGGTGCTGGATCCAGCTCAGATAATGTACTTGTGGCCTATGTGGTATATTCAAGTTCTAAGCACTTTTTTAAAGTTTGTAGTCCTTATGTTCTCAGTTTTACAGACGTTTTTCCCAGTGTGAACTGAATGAAAACCATTCTACACAGGTATTATCTGTACTAAGTAAATATTGCAAATGTATTGCATCACCGTTTAACACCAGTTCAGTATGTTGTCAACAGTGATAGCCTAAGTGTTAACCGGACGCCTGCTGATGCCAATGTTGCTTAAACTGGCTCTGAGCAGATTAGATGACAAAGTGCTTAAAACACCAATGACATCCAGAAGCTGGTTTGTGCTGAGGCTCCCAACTTTGCTAATACTGGTGGATGTGAACCAGTGATGATAATGGTGGGAAACTTCTGCAAAACTTCCCTAGTATAGACAGTGCTACAGGCACCTCCAGTATCCCTGCTGCTGTTTCTTCTACTGTAGAGGTAAAAAGCAACAACATATGGACACTTAAAATGATTGCGGGCAGTTTCACTGTTGCTGTTCAACAGCTTTTGTGCCACTGACTGTTGGATGTTGCTGCAATGTGGGAAAGATAGGAGCAACAGCAGGGGTGGTCCTGATGATGTTTGTGGGAAGAGGAATTAAAACCATGCAGGGTTAATAGAGGGGAGTAATCCTACTGCCAACTATCCTTGCAGGAGTCTAGGGGGTATGGGGCTAGGGTAGAGTAGCTGGCACAGCCCACTCAGCAGTCAGTGGGATCTAGGGGGAGGGGTAGAGTAGCAAATATCCTCTGCCCTTACAGCAGCCAGAAGGCTCAGGAAGGGGGAGAGGAGCCAGCAAGTGACTTCTTCTTTTTCATAGCTAAGGGATATGGAGCTTCACATTTTTCAAACACTCACTAGCTATTCCCCACAAACAGGACCCAGGCACAGCACCCCATAAGAAATTCCTGTACCACCTCCCACTTGCCAGCAGAGGGGGCTGGGCTTATCACCAAATGCTATCTCTGGACCTTGCTGGTGGGGACCCCCAACCCCTTTGAGCTTGTGGGTTTAATCCTCGAGCTCGTAGTGTTTGGTGGATTTTTCGATCCAAGATAGTCTGTCTGATTCTTTGGATTGAGTGTCAGAGCAAGAGTGGACAGGCTTTCCATCTTCTCAGATGGAGTTCCGCATAGTTTTGCAAGTGGGAGTTCTCAGTGCACTGGGTGAAATGTGTTTAACTGTCTGGAAGAGGGACCTTTGGTCTCACAAATGGTGAAAGTCTGTGTGGAGCATCTGCATCCATTAGTGGTTACTGTTAATGGTTGTTAGCTGTCAATCCTTATATATGCTGTCATTTGGCTTTAAAAGTTGTTAACAACTTCACAAATTACGTTGTCTGTAACCTCCCATATTGGGGGAAAACCATTGAGAAGGTAGTGTTGATTCATCTCCCATAGCATTTGGAGTCCTCCACTTCCTGGGTCCCTACCCGACCATTTTATGCCTTGCAAGGCAAAAAAGCCTATGCAAATCTCATTGGTTGACCTCCTTTAGGCAAGGGTCAGAGACCAAGGGTCCATGCTGATGTTGTTAGATTTATCAGCTGCCCCCAGTATGGTTGGTTGGTTGAGAGTGCAATGGGCAATTTCTCTTAGGCTACCTCTTGGCTTGGAGCTGGGGGAGAGATTCCCAGTTCGTGTAGACATGCCCACACTAGTTCTCCATGGAACTAGCAGGCTAAAAATAGTGGGGTAGCATGGGCAGTGGCAAGTGGCGGCATGGGGAAGCTTCCCTGAACATGTACCCATGTGGGTTTGTACTTGGGGCGGCTAGCTTGTGCTGTCACTTGTCACTGCCTGTGCTACCCTGGTTATGCTGCTATGTATAGCACGCCAGCTTGAAGAGAGCTAGCATGAGTGTGTCTGCGCATTCTGGGAATCATACCCCTGGTTCCAATAGTAGACGTAGCCTTCAGAAGGATCTTGCATGGAGAATCACACAGGAGTCCTTTCTAACTTCCCCTTCTGTTCATTGCTTTTATGAGGTAAGAGGAGATAGTGAGCTGTTATGGCTTGCAATTTTCTCCATGTAAAAATGATACATCTGCATCTTTTTCATCAAATCTGGATTGGCCCTTTTCTTGCTTTCCAAATACCTGGCCATGATCAGGACCTGGACAAAAGTGGGCTGGTTGCCTTAGGCTCTTGCTTGGCGGGTCAGAGTTATGCTACCAGACTCAAGGAAGCATCTTAAGAAAATGTCAGGAGCTTTGTCTGTATTCTCAGCTTAACATGTACAACTGCCTGTTGTCATAGTGGTTTTCAGTGTATTTCTACAAGTCCAGCACAATGGGGGCCTGACTGGAACTTCTGGGCTCTGCTGTAATACAAATGATACCAGGGTTTTTCTGGATCTAAAATGGTTACTGGTTTCCCAGGTAGCAGCACTGACTGACTGACTACCCCATGCCTGTTAGCAGTCTGCAATTTTTATAATACATAGTCCTCCCATGAGTGCAGGGGACTGGACTAAATGACCTCTCGAGGTCCCTTCTAATCCTACGATTCTATGATAATGTAACTTCCATAGGTTTACCCTTCGAAAAATCTTTCTGTACCTTTGGTTACTCAGACTGACTGCCTTTCTTGCACTAAAGCATAGTGAGGCTAGTTTAAAGTGAAATACTGTTAAGTATGTCTGTACAGTATTGAACTAGTTTAACTAGATGTTTTAAAAATCACACTAAGTTAAACTGTTGCAGCTCTCCATGCAGACAAGTCCTAAATGGATTAGGAATTGCTTTAAACTAAACTGAAATAAGCCTCTCTTAAACCAAAATAAATATGTCCATACAGGAGTTTACATTAATTTAACTAAAACTGATTTAAGTTAAAACAGTGCAACTTCCTTGTGTAGACGAGTCCTAGCTGGGCCGAAGATGCAGCTATTTGAGAGACAGGCTATCTCCTTCTAACCAATCACAGAAATTACAAATGCGTGCAAACAACAAAAAACAAATCCTGTTGGTTTTGTGAGGTTGGTAATGTCAATCTCAGTGAAATATCCCTGCTGTGGGCCTCACCTCTGCTGATCGCAAGATCCCATCTGCTCGTTTTTAAGGGAGAGTTGTAACATGACCTCTTTAACTTAGCCTTTTCTTTATTGCAGGTTTTTAGCTAAGTGTATCATTTGTTGATGGGTGGCTTAGGGCAAGATCAAATCTATTACCTTTGTAGAAGTACTTGTTTTTAATTATGTACATGTAAGTGGTGCCAGATACCATGACAGTAAGTACTTGGATATCTATGACTTCCTAACCACCATCACTACTTACTCCTGAGTAGTTAACACAGACCTCAATAGACTGAGGGTTTTCTCCCTTTTTAACTTTAATTTTGACATGTAAATAATTTATTTTTGTTCTAATTTTGGCAAATTTCTTAAACTTATACATGATTTTTTAAATTTAAATGGATAGCTGGACCAAGCAGGAACTTGACATTTCCTGAGAGACCCCTCCAGCATCATTAGAAATGTAGAAGACATAGTAGCTCCTATTGCACCTTTCTTTTGAGACACTAGGGGATCCTCCAAGAAGCCTGAGATGACCTCCATCCCACCTAGGAAAATATCTTGGAATGTCTTTCAGATCCCATTTTCCCTGCAATACTATACACCCTGAGAAATTACCTATTGCCTTTGAGTACCTCTGATTCTTCTCCAACAAGCCTGTAATAACCTCACCCAATTTCCCTCAACCCACAATTCCATGATACCTTTCTTGTCACCCTCCATCTAGCCAGTGTGTCCTTAACCCGGCTACCAGTCTTTCCTGTACCCCTTTCCCAATGCCACAGTCTCAGGGAGTACTTTTCAAAGAACATAGGGTGTTTAGTAACCACCCTGGTATCTGGAAGGAGGGCACACTTTCTTCAGGCACCATGATGCTCAGTTGATTGTGAGAACACAAACAAGTTAATTTGCTTGCAGCTTTTTTTATTTTGGAGAAGATTAACTACAAAATGCTACTTCACTACAGTGTTAGGGCTGAATGTTTAAATTCAAAAGTTAGGAAATCCAAAATGTAAGGCTCCATAACAACATGTACTTTGCCATTTTATGCACATGTAGCCTAAGTCAGGAAAGCAAGTAGCACATGCTTACACGCTACCATGAATAGGAATGAATTTAAGTCCTGTTTACTTCAATGGGATTTAAGCACATGCTTAAGTCGTGGCCTAATAGGGATACTTTCCTGAATCAGGGCAATAACCTGGTTCTTTGGTGCATTTTATACTTTGTTCTTTTAAACGTAGGTCCCAATTCTGTTCTCACTGATTTTGATAAAATTATTCCAAACTTATGATGGCGTTAGCAAGAGCAAAACCTAACCGATCTTACCATTGCTAGTCATTTCAGGGTTTGACAGCTAAGTCTTTAAAGCTGCATGTAGAAAAATAAAATGTATTATTCAAGTATTTAACTGTCTGAAACGGTGTATGGAATGGTGTCCGAGCCCAGTAAAACTTCGTGTTAGAATGGGTGTTATAACAAAGTCAAGTAGTTGTTCCGTTAGCACAGTCATTCTTTTTACAATAACTTTTTAATGTTTATAAAAGCTGGAAGTAAGTGAGTTTATATTCTGCTGTCTTGTTACAGCCTTACTTACATGTGCAGGGCAGGAGCAATCCAGACAGATGATAACTGCATTGTTTTAAAGGTAAGCTGGTTACATAATTTGTTTGACATTTTAAGCAGCAGTTAAACCAGAGTTTTATCACACTATGTGTTTGTCACTATTTTATTTGTTTACATCTGTAATAAAGTGTTACAAAAGCACTGTTGATTCTATGGGGGAGAGTTTCAAAGGCAAAAGTGCAGTTAGTTGTCCAGGTCTCTTTAAAAATTAGATGCTTAGCTCCCATTTATGCCTTTGAAAATCTCCTTATGTATCAATACATTCATTATAAATATTTAATAGTGATGACATTTTAATTCTGTTTATTAAGCTAGTTACAGTAAGTGTGAATCCAGGAAAAAAAGTTTGATACAAAATCCATTTTATATTTGTCAAGTTGCAGAAACTTTAAAAGTTGCACTGCAGTATTGGACAATCATTTGGAAAGAACATGCAAAACTACTTCATCAGGCTGCCGTCTGAATGCAAGTGAAAATCTATCATTCGTGATTGATTGTTTTAAGAGATAGTATTCAACAGATGGTACTCTGTGCTTCCTTCAATTTAAATTTTTTAATCTGAAAAAGCATCTCTGCTAATTATAGTTTCATAAAATATTTTTCTTAAGGATCTGTGTGGACATTTTTGTGTTCATCATTCTGTATATGGTGGCGGGCAAGTGAAATCTTTGAGACTGTTGTCATGGTGTGTTAGGTATGATTTGTATATCCAGCCTTCTGTCAGGAAATTGCCATTTTAGAGCACCCCTATAGGAAGTACACAACTTTCTGGTTAGTTATAGAACCATGGCTAGCACTGACAACTAGAACGTTCATGTATCAACTAGAGATCTGAACATTCTAGAGCTGAGGGATACAAAGAATGTGCCCTCTTAAGTATTTCTCACTTCCTCATTGTATGCTAGACAATGCAGTCAAAGAACCTGTGCATTCCCTTGTTCAGTCTGTTAATTGTTTGAATAGTAGTAGAATTTGGTAGGTTTAAGAGCTGTCGGTCCAGTGAGACTTCTGTATCCATCATCCCAGATGATGGGAGACAGTTCAGGTTTAAGAAATACACAATCTAGATGTAAAAAGAAAAGGAGTACTTGTGGCACCTTAGAGACTAACAAATTTATATGAGCATAAGCTTTCGTGAGCTACAGCTCTCTTCATCGGATGTGGTCGAGCAGTGTTCACAGTATCTCTTTGACATGTATGATCTTCTTGCCCCTAGCTGGGAGTGGGAGGAAACTCCTGCTGTGGATAAGGCCTTAGCAGCCAAAGAGTAGAACCAACTCTCATCAGAGTTGTCAGCAGCAAAACATTATCCTCTCCCAAACACTTCAGGTCTCAGATTTGAAGTCTTTTCATAGAAGAGGTGGTTGTCCTTGGCCCTGAGGGGCTTGTATGTGCGATCCTAGGGTCCATCCCCTCCCATGAGGGGACAACTAATTGTTCTCCACAAGCCTCAGAGTACCAGGAATCCACGATACAACTGACAGCTGTACTTACAGCACTGTGAGGACTAAAGCAAAGAAGTACTTGTCTTCTCTGTCTCACTTAATTGTGCTCCAGTGCTGATGTCTCCTCAAAGCATCAATCTGTGCCAGAGGGGCTTTCAGCAATCTCTTTGTTCAGATCTGTCCTTGAGGCATATGAAATCCTAAGAGCAAAAGTTGGTCAGGAAATGGAAAGGCATATGGTGCCTGAGTTAGTCCCTCGCCTAAATGCTGTGAGCCGGAGGAGGGGGCGGGGAGCAGCATTGTAGATCCCTGTCCTCTTCACCCCTTTGTTCAAATTAATCTTCTCATCTCTTCCTCCTTTTCTCCAGTAGTTGGTAACCTGCATGACTCAGGCTTGTAGTATCCCTTTTATCTCAGTTCAGGGTAAATTCCAACCACAAACTATTTGACCTTCTTTGAGCTAAGGTACTTTGCGAATCTGCTGGAGGGGTTTGGTCCATCCCAGTTACAGTTTCAGTAACAAAAAGTCCAGACTCTTATCAGGTTTCCAAAGGGGGTTGAATTCTTCTTAATTGCCCAGTTTCTGGATTATTGGTAGTGGCAGCAGATTTTGAAATGGCAAAATTCAGCAGTGTTTTCCATCTACCCACTTTAATAGTAAGGAAGATGCCTCTGCCTAGGAGGAAATTGTATTTCTCTGCTACCCTAGCCATGAGAGTGAGTAATAATCCGCTGCTCCTGGGACATTACAATGATTCGAGATGGAGTAAGGTTTCCTTCTTTACAAATCTGGTTCTGAAGATCAGTGACAGATTTTGTTCAAAAAAAGAAAAGGAGTACTTGTGGCACCTTAGAGACTAACCAATTCATTTGAGCATAAGCTTTCGTGAGCTACAGCTCACTTCATCGGATGCATACTGTGGAAAGTGTAGAAGATCTTTTTGGTTAGCTAAAAAGATCTTCTACACTTTCCACAGTATGCATCCGATGAAGTGAGCTGTAGCTCACGAAAGCTTATGCTCAAATGAATTGGTTAGTCTCTACGGTGCCACAAGTACTCCTTTTCTTTTTGCGAATACAGACTAACACGGCTGTTACTCTGAAACCTGTCAGATTTTGTTCACTGACCAGAAGAGGCAGGATGGTGCTTGGAGATTATTTTGTAGCTCTGACAAGGTGTCTCAGTTCTTTGTCCTGTCTCATGAAGATTACCTCAGGAAGTACAGCTGTAAAATCGTCATGTCTTTGTGAGTCCTGATTTTGTCAATTAGCACAACAGATTAAACTTTTCCACTTTCCAAGGTATCAGGTTCATGACCAGGTCTACTGGGTTTTCAGAGCCATAGGAAATATTTGGCCTTTGAATTCCAAAGCAGGTCTGAGTTCCAACAGCCTGCTTTCTCATCCTGTTTTTAGTCTCACCAGAAAGGGAGATCCAATCGGTCTGTGCAAATCTTTCCCTAATAATCAGAGGTCACCTCCCTCTACTTCAAACGTATCTGTAACTGCTGTGACTCAGTGGCAGTTTGAAGGTTTACACGGGACCTCTATAACTAGTCCTCAAATCTACTCCTACCCTTTTCCACTTCCTTGGGACTGTCCAATTTCAAGGAATAAAAACCGATCACTTCAGTTCTATAGAAAACTGAAAAAAGCTGTAGCCTCCAGTTCTGAATTCATGCCAGAATCCAACCTCTTCCCCATCCCTTTTCATGTAAATTAAAATGAATGGAACATGTGGCTAAATTCTTTTATCAAAGTACAAAATGCTATTACTAACCCCATTTTACCGCAGGGCAGTTAAGGACTTGGAGAGGGGGGTTACTGAGCTAATATTCTCCAGACCCAAGGTTCCCTTTTTTCCAGGATCAAAGCACACCAAAGTCTGAAATCACTTGTTTAAAAAACAATCCTTAAAAATGAAGGTCTCGGTTTCCTTCTGTTCTTCAGGAAAGAGAAACCATAAATCCAGAGAAACCCTCTTCCCAGGGCAGAAACAGACCTCAGTCTCTAGTCTCTTCCTTCCTCAAGAAAGTGAGGTAGAAAATCCCATGTAAGCTTTAAGCAAACACTCTTTCTTCAGGATTGAGATGTGGAAAAGCCGTAAAGAAACTTTAAACAAACTCACACGTCTTAGAAATCTCACTTCTCTGGGAGCTGATTTCCCTCATTGTGGCTGGATCCATGCCCCCAGCAACGACCTACCTCTTCCTTTTAAGTACTCCTGGATAATTTCCAGAGAGGCTAAAACAGGGGTGGGCAAACTACGGTCCAGAGGCCACATCCGGCCCTCGAGCTCCCACCGGGGAGCAAGGTCCAGGGCTTGCCCTGCTCTGGCGCTCCAGCCGGGGAGCGGGGTCCGAGGCTTGCCCCGCTCCATGTGGCTCCTGGAAGCAGCGGCATGTCTCCTCTCCGGATCCTATGCGTAGGGGCAGCTAGGGGGCTCCGCATGCTGCCCCCACAGCTCCCATTGGCCAGGAACTGAGGCCGATGGGAGTTGCAGTGGCAGCTCCTGAAGAGGGGGCAGCACGCAGAGCTGTCTGGCCAGCCTAGGAGCGGGACATGCCGCTGCTTCTGGGAGCTGCTTGAGGTAAGCACCGCCCAGAGCATGCACCCCTGACCCCTCCCACACCCCAACCCCCTGCCCTAGCCCTGATCCCCCTCCTGCCCTCAGTCCCAGCCCAGAGCACTCTCCTGCACCCCCCAACCCCTCATCCCACAATCCCTCTACTGTGGCGGATTGCTGCATGTCTGATCCCCAATAACTCTTTGGTGGCAATGTCATTAGTGGAAAACTAGATTACTTACTAGTAATTGGAGTCCTAATAATATATGGTCTCCACAGACCTATACTCCCTCACACTCCTTTCCTGTTGCATCAGGCCCTCTGTTTTTCCAGTCCAGGGGACATTAAATGAATGAGGAGAGGCCACATGCCTCTTTTTAATCTTCGTCTCACTGCTCATCTCCATGAGGGATAGCCCATGGACCTCTCTTGAGGCTTTCTGCTTTCAGCCATTCTCAGGTCTCACAGCTTGGTATGCAGATTCCAAGAGTTGGACTACATGAAGGCAATATTTTTTTAGCACTCCTGTTACTGCTAAGGAACTCAGCTTTTTTTATTTACACCATGAGTATGAGACATAAATCATTGCAACATGTTCTTGTTAGTTTTTTTTGTTTCGGAATCACTCTATTTCTACTGCCAGAAGCTGCTTCTTGTGGCAATACTGAATTGGGAATGTTTAGAATGAAAATGGGATACTTGATGTGCTCATTTTTACCTTGGTACCTAGAAGCCTCTGGCATAGCAGTGCTGGTGAGTTCTGAGGACGAATCACAGAGCTCTTTTCTATAGCACAGCTTTGCAAGTAAAGACTATTAAGTGGACATATGAACTTCCATACAGAACATTTTGGTTGCGGGTCCTTTCTGGACATGACGTTTGCAAGGAGTATTATGACCAAAAAAGATGGCAGAAGAGAACCCTATAGCGCAGTGATGACTGCTAAGAAGAGCCTATAATTAAATAAAATGAACTTAATTTGTGTGTATATTCCCACAACCATTTGAACCTTTTTTCTTTAAGAGACTTTGGTGAGGAAAATTGCTCTCGACATCAAACTGAAATGGAATCTATAAAGACTTACAAGTTATCTTCTCTGAAACTAAAGTTGAATTCTGTACCCTCCAGACACTGCCAAGTTTGGTTCGGATGTGTAGTAAGGAGAGATTGCTGGAGGAACGAGTAGAAGGAGCCGAAACACTTGCCTATCTAATTGAAACAGATGTTGAGCTCCAGAGAATTGCCAGTATTACAGACCATCTTATTGCAATGCTTTCTGACTACTTCAAGTATCCCAGCTCAGTCAGTGCAATCACTGATATCAAAAGGGTATGTGTTTTTCTCTGTCAGTTCAGAACTTCTCAGAGTACATGAAAGAGATTTTGAAACTGCAAATGTGTGTCTTAAGTACTCAGAACTTTAATTAAAATGGTCTTTCAATTGTTGCACTGCTGTATTAATACCTGATCCTACACCTCTTGAAATCAGTGGGAGTTGGATCAGGCCCTCAATGTTTTTGGCTCTTTAGGCACAAGACCTTTCTTTTGTTGTATGACTCTCCCTCCTCCCACACTGAGGAGGAACATTCCAGGCAGATAACACTGTAGGAGCAGTGAGCAGGCAAAGGCCTGTTAACCAAGCACTCTGCAAAGCACCTACTACACCACCTTCTAGACCGTTCTTTAGCCTCCTTTGCAATGGGAGCATGGAGTTGCAGACTCAGTCTCCCTGTCTTGCTTACTCTCTCTAACTCCCCCCCTCACTGCGGAAGGGAGAACATAAGAAAGGAATGTTGATCCCAGGGATGGAAAGTATTCTTGGCCTTCCCCCGCCCCTTCTTCCACTGATTTGGAATGTACTCCAGAAAGACAAAGGCCCTGTAATCCCATTTGGTTCTGGAATAGCCCGGGAAAGCACAGATGGCAGAGTTAGTTCCCAAACTCCTATAATATGGGGCTGCTCCTGCTTACCCATGTTTACAAAATGCTCTGAGAGCCGCACATGAAAAAATACCACATAAGTACAAAGAATTGTTAGCCAAATTTTAAATGGAATAAACAAGACAAAAAAAGAGGGTCAGTAATTGGCTGGGAAGCATTAGACATTGGTTAGAGAACCAAAAAACCAACATTCCAGACCTGAGTCTGACACTGTGTTTTTAACACTTTTTATGAATGTCCAGAGCAAAGATCGGCGGCATTGCACATGTATGCCTAACTCAGCCATGTGGTGAGTGTATTTTGTGAAATGGATAATATCTTGTAAGTTGTAGATGGAATGAGGCAGGGCTCTGCAGGATAAATTGATTGTCCCATTTAAAAATTGTATATAATCATGAAGTACTGTACTGTACTGTAATGCGGATGCACTGGGGCAGAGTTAAGCTTATTCAGACAACCTTACCTTTGGCATTTCCTGACTTTTGAGTGCTTTACCCTGCGACCTCAACATTCCCTTGACAATGTTTTTCATGTTGAATTAAATAGGTACCATTGCTTCATCTGTTGGAGCCTTTCGGCCAAAGTTCTAAGAGCCGTTCTGGTCCCTTAATGCCATTCATTTTTATGGGACTGCAATCTGGATCCTGTGGCACCTTAAAGACTAACAGATTTATTTGGGCATAAGCTTTTGTGGGTAAAAAAAACCACTTCTTCAGATGCATGGAGTGAAAATTACAGAAATAGGCATAAATATATATTGGCACATGAAGAAAAGGGAGTGAGTTACCTTACAAGTGGAGAGCCAATGTTGAAGGCCAATTCTATCAGGGTGGATGTGGTCCACTCCCAATAATTGATGAGGAAGTGACAGTAAGGTAAGGTAACTCCCTTCTCTTCGTGTGCCAATATATATTTATGCCTGTTTATGTAATTTTCACTCCATGTATCTGAAGAAGTGGGTTTTTTACCCATGAAATCTTATGCCCAAATAAATCTGTTAGTCTTTAAGGTACCACTGGACTCCTCATTGTTTTTGTGGATACAGACTAACACGGCTACCCCTCTGATATCTAGATCCTAGTAAATCTAGTTGTTTTCCCCCAATCTGACCATGTAACTCTTTCTGTGGGGTGGACATGGCGAAAGGAGGACATTTTGGTCTGACTTGTAGAGGAGGAAGAGAGTGGGACTCATTTTGTCTTGGAAAATGTAACTAATCTCATCCTGTATTTTGAGAGGTTGCATACACATGTTTCTTGGTTATTACTGTTTATCTGTATAGGCTACAATTCAGCAAAGCACTCACATGTGTGCTTAACTTTAATTATTGACTTCAATGGGACATAAACACATACTCAAAGTTAATCTACAGTTTCAGTGGTGATCCTGCCTGTTTGGTGTGTAATGCAATCAAAACTCAAGTAAACAGGCACTAACCTGTAACGCTTAAGAAAATACCATGTGCAAGTTTAAATGATCTCTCATAAAGTGTCTGACTTCGATTTACTTTTTTCAATAGCTTGACCATGATTTAAAGCATGCTCACGAACTGCGCCAGGCTGCGTTCAAGCTGTATGCTTCACTTGGAGCAAATGATGAAGACATCCGGAAGAAGGTGAGTCTGGGAGAGGGTCATCCTTTGGTGTTGGCAGTCGTCATGCAGGGAGTGACGTCAACCTGGAAGTCATGGTGGAGTGCATTATCGCTGATTGAGATAAAGCAGAGAGAATAAAAGCATAAGTGAAGAATGAACAGAGTGCAACTTTGGATTTTGTTCTCGTGTGAAGATGTTGGATTTACAAATAATGTGTTATGTTAACCTTGTGGTGCAGTTCTTCTGCATGAGTTCCAGAGAAATTTGATTTCACGCTGTGATGCAACAAACTCTGACAAAATAATAATACTATAAATGCTTATTTATGGAAACACCTCCTTTCTAATGCCATAAAGAAATTCACATCTCTCGTATATTGTCCTTCAATATATGGCCTAGTTATATTCTTAATTTTTGCTTGTATGCAAATATTGTGCATATAAAGCTTTAAGTGATGTGTTTATGGTAAGTGGTCAGCGGAAATTAAAAATCTCTAAAAATGGTTTTGATATTGTAGCATATCCCTTTATTCTTCTTCTAGCAGTGTCCTTATGGGTGCTCCACCGAGGTGTATCGGTGCCCCTGCACCTCTAATCGGAGAAATTTGGTAGGAGTGTTCACATGCAATCTCCCTCCCTTGTGGTCTGCCTCTAGGCTATCTAGCACTGCATGGGCAAACTGCCTTCAGTTCCTTCTCGACCACCTTTGGCCTCGAATGGAATGAGCAGTAGTGTCTTCCTTCTTTACATTGATAGTGTTTAATATAAATGGTAGCTATTCTTAGAGTTTCCATTTCTTTTTAGTAGTCTAGAGGTTCCATTTTTCAGTTTAAAAAAAAACAAACTTTTTCTTTCACCATTTCCTGCCTTTTGTAGGGGGGATTTTTTGGGGGGGATTGCCCAGTTCCCCGGCTTCAAAAGGTGCCTTTCCTGAAAGGAGGCAATCACAATAATGGACAGACACTCTCATTACATCTGGTGCCTTGGAGAGAGATACATTCTGCAGAAGTGCACCTTTTGCCAACTGCTAATGGTGAGATCTTGTAAGAACTCCAGGTTTCAGAGTAACAGCCATGTTAGTCTGTATTCGCAAAAAGAAAAGGAGTACTTGTGGCACCTTAGAGACTAACCAATTTATTTGAGCATAAGCTTTCGTGCGCTACAGCTCACTTCATCGGATGCATACTGTGGAAAGTATAGAAGATCTTTTTATACACACAAAGCATGAAAAAATGGATGTTTACCACTACAAAAGGTTTTCTCTCCCCCCACCCCAGTCTCCTGCTGGTAATAGCTTATCTAAAGTGATCACTCTCCTTACAATGTGTATGATAATCAAGGTGGGCCATTTCCAGCACAAATCCAGGATTTAACAAGAACGTCTGGGGGGGGGGGTAGGAAAAAACAAGGGGAAATAGGTTACTTTGCATAATGACTTAGCCACTCCCAGTCTCTATTCAAGCCTAAGTTAATTGTATCCAATTTGCAAATGAATTCCAATTCAACAGTCTCTCGCTGGAGTCTGGTTTTGAAGTTTTTTTTTGTTGTAATATCGCAACTTTCATGTCTGTAATCGCGTGACCAGAGAGATTGAAGTGTTCTCCGACTGGTTTATGAATGTTATAATTTTTGACATCTGATTTGTGTCCATTTATTCTTTTACGTAGAGACTGTCCAGTTTGACCAATGTACATGGCAGAGGGTCATTGCTGGCACATGATGGCATATATAACATTGGTGGATGTGGAGGTGAACGAGCCTCTGATAGTGTGGCTGATGTTATTAGGCCCTGTGATGGTGTCCCCTGAATAGATATGTGGGCACAGTTGGCAACGGGCTTTGTTGCAAGGATAGGTTCCTGGGTTAGTGGTTCTGTTGTGTGGTATGTGGTTGCTGGTGAGTATTTGCTTCAGGTTGGGGGGCTGTCTGTAGGCAAGGACTGGCCTGTCTCCCAAGATTTGTGAGAGTGTTGGATCATCCTTCAGGATAGGTTGTACATCCTTAATAATGCGTTGGAGGGGTTTTAGTAGGGGGCTGAAGGTGACGGCTAGTGGCGTTCTGTTATTTTCTTTGTTAGGCCTGTCCTGTAGTAGGTGACTTCTGGGAACTCTTCTGGCTCTATCAATCTGTTTCTTCACTTCCGCAGGTGGGTATTGTAGTTGTAAGAATGCTTGATAGAGATCTTGTAGGTGTTTGTCTCTGTCTGAGGGGTTGGAGCAAATGCGGTTGTATCGCAGAGCTTGGCTGTAGACAGTGGATCGTGTGGTGTGGTCAGGGTGAAAGCTGGAGGCATGTAGGTAGGAATAGCGGTCAGTAGGTTTCCGGTATAGGGTGGTGTTTATGTGACCATCGTTTATTAGCACTGTAGTGTCCAGGAAGTGGATCTCTTGTGTGGACTGGACCAGGCTGAGGTTGATGGTGGGATGGAAATTGTTGAAATCATGGTGGAATTCCTCAAGGGCTTTAAGAAGAACTTAAGAACTAAGAACTCCGGAGCTCAAGTTGAAACTTCTCCTCAGGGAGGGTGCAGTTAAGCTGCCAACTGACCCTGGTCCTGAAGCCTCATCAGGATGCAGATTGTCCCCAGAGCCTTCAACCCCCAGAGGGGTGAGATCATGGGAAAAGTCTGCTGACTCCCCCCGCAAAGCCTCTAGAAAAAAGGTTCCAAGCCCTCAAACTAGTCCTTGACCAGCCAGAGAGGATCCCCGGCATCCTCAGTTATCTCGGTACCGACGGCTCTGAAGTGCGGTACCCAGAAACATCAGGAACCCTTCACTGAGCTTTGCCATGACACCTAAAGATCTTTATGTGCATAGGCTTGGAAGCAACTGCACTGTCTGCCAGGGATGAGGACAGAGACTGTACCACCTCAAAGAGATCAGCATTGACACCCTCAGCATTGAGTGCATCAAGCAACCCTCCATCAGAGCATTCCTCCATAAACAACCATCAGTACTGACAAGTCAGCACCGGCACTCCTTGACAGCACTGAGCATATCAATGGTACTTCAGGAGTTATGTTTCTTGAGGGATCTTATGGTCACGGAGTAACCAGAGTCCCTGCTACTTGGTACCGGAGCCCCAGTACCAAGCACATCTAGATCACTGGAATCAACAGCACCACTGGGCCATTTACCCACAGCATCCCAGTCAGCTCCACCCTTCTCCAGCAGGGAGTCATACAGTGACCAGGATGACCATCTCTCCCTGGCCTCACACCATGGATCACCGTTGCAACATCAGGGACCTTGAATATTCTGCACACTTCCTCCTCTTCCAGAATTGCCTTCCCAATTAACAAGGCACTTCTGGACCCTGCCAAGATGATCTGGTAGATACCAGCCTCCACTGCACCAATGTGCAAAAGAGCCGACAAGAAGTATTACATTCCTCCTAAGGAGGCAGACTTCCTCTTTATGCACCATCAGAGTAACTCTATAGTAGCAGATGCGGTTAATGCACGAGGAAAGCAACATCATGCCAAATCAGTCCCATATGATAGAGATTGGAAGAGGACCTTTTGTAGGGGGGATTGTTGGGGGGGATTGCCCAGTTCCCCTGGCTTCAAAAGCTGCCTTTCCTGCAAGGAGGCAATCACAATAATGGACAGACACTCTCATTACATCTGGTGCCTTGGAGAGAGATACATTAGCTAGACCTCTTTGGGAGGAAGGCATACTCTTTGGCGACATTATGATTCAGGGTCACAAATTACCAAGCCGTAATGGCTAAATATGACTACATAAAATAAGGGAAACTCAACATGTTTATTGACCACTTCTCAGAGGCACAAAAGGGACAATTTCAGGCCATCGTCAAAGAGGGCCAGTTAGCAGCCAGAACAGTGCTGCAATCCACACTGGACACCACAGACACAGTGGCCCACTCAGTCTCGACCGCAGTGGTAATGAGGTGGGCATCCTGGTTACACCTCTCAGGATTGCCCAAGGAAGTGCAGATGACACTCAAGGATCTCCTGTTCAAAGGGCCCAAACTTTTCACCGGTAAGACTGATGCATCTCTCCACACCTTAACTTAAAGGACTCCAGGGCCACACTACACTCCCTGGGAATCTCAAATCAGGACCGACGAGGAAATACGGCTCACAACCACCTCTCAGATCCCGACCACCCCAGTTCCTCCAATCACAACAGTGTTATGGCTCACAGCATAAGAGACCCAGGATGCAAAAGTGAAAGCTGTCATCCTCCCATTCCTCAATCTCTCAACCCTCATTCTCTAAGCATCAGTTTAGTATCATACCTTATGCAGCTGGCAGTATTTTCTCCAATTCCTCACCTTTGGCCCATTCCTCACCTCACCAAAACAACAGCGGACCCTTCACCCCAACTTAAGGATCCTCCAACTCCAGGCTTGTCGTCGTCTTGGTTCCAACACTTAGAGAGCAAATACTCTGAGGAGATGAAAAAGGTGTTACTACATAGCATGAAATCTACCACTTGTAGTACTTACCTGCGAAAATGGAAATGATTCCAAATATGGTGCGATTCCAAACAAGTGGACCCAACATTTTCCTCCATCCCTTCAATTCTGAGTTGCATTGTAGACCTCAAAAGGTCTGGACTCTCTCTTCTTAGTTCACTTAAAGTATATTTCGTGGCCTTCCACCATCCAGTGGACAGGTGTTCAGTATTTGCCCACCGAATGACATGTAGATTCCTTACGGGCATGGGAAACTTCTTCCCACGTGTCAGACCATCCACCCCAACCTAGGGCCTCAGTCTAGTTCTGAGAACATTGACTAAACCACCCTTCAAGTCTATGGCTTCTTGCTCTGTTATACCTGTCCATGAAGACAGCATTTTTAGTGGCCATAACCTCAGCATGAAGGATAGGGGAAATAGTGGGGTTGATGGCACATCTGCTGTTCACGGTTTTCTTTGAAGACTGTCACCTTGAGGCTACACCCCAAGTTCCTCTCCACCCCAGTAGCCTACTCCTTTCATGTGAATCAGCTAATCCACCTTCCTTTAAAGATGTCCCCATCTCAGAAATCTGCAGGGCAGCATTCTGGGCCTCTGGCCATGCTTTCGCGGAATATTATACGATTACTCAAGACTCAATCTCTGATGCCATCTTCGGCTCTGAAGAACTATCATCAATAACAGAAGCCCCAGCACTCCATGGGGGATACTGCTGTGAAGTCACCTACAATGGAGTATCCATAGGGACGCTACTCAAAGAAGAAGAGGAAGTTACTCAACTTGTGCAGTAACAATGGTTCTTTAAGATGTGTTGCTCTATGGATGCTCCACAACCGGCCTTCTCCCCTTTACTTCTGTGTTCTCGAGGAGAGGCTCTGCCCTTTGAGTAGAGAAGGAATTGAGGGTGGTTTGCCTGCGCAGTGCTATGTAGCCTTGAGATGGGCTGACCAGACACTGCTACCAAAATTCTCCGATTAGGGGAGCAGATACACCTAGAATGAAGCACCCATAGGGTGATACATCTCAAAGTACCATCTTTTCTGCACAAGATGAGTAACTTCCTCTTGTTTTGCAGTGTAGCATAATGCAAGCTTTTTCTCAGAAGTAAACATAAGGAAGCAGTAATGTTTAAAAGTAGATTCATGGCTAGCTCCTACCAGGCAAACCACACTGGAGATGGCAGTGCAAATAAAATGATGAGTGGCAATTGTAAAATCAGTGTGATCACCTGTGATAATGACCAGAGTATTCTCTCCTACTTGGCTTGTCCTCATCTGTGCATATGAGGCACTTAACTCCACTTGGAGCTTGTTAGTTCTGATAGACCTTGACAGATGTTTGTGGTAACCTAAGAGTGAAATGTGGCAATAGAATTGCTATGAAAATAAATATTGGATTTTTATTATGCATAAAATAGGATAAAAAAGCAAGAATGACATATCACAACACACAATACTGCATGATCCAGGTCAGAACTATTAGGCCATGTCTTACAGAACTATTAGACCATGTCTTAAGCTTACAGTGGCACACCTGTACTAATACAGCTGTCCCACTATAAGAGCGCTCGTGTAGCTGTGTTATGCCGACAGGAGAGAGCTCTCCGGTCGACGTAATAAAAACAGATCAACGAGCGGTGGTAGCTGTATTGGCAGGAGAGCATTTCCCACCAACAGCGCAATACACCCAAGCGCTTATGCTGACAAAACTTATGTCGTTCAGAGGTGTGTTTTCTTTCACACCTCTGAGCGACAAAAGTTTTTCTGACATAAGTGCTAGTGTAGATTTGTCCTATGTGTCCTCTTCGTGTGACATACTTAAAAAATCTACAGTTGTACATAGTTAGTTTTACAGTTTTTACCATTTTTATTGTTTTTGTTGTAGTTTTTAATAGTTTGATAGTTTTAGAAGTAGGATTGGGGTTCCTATTTGGGGAGTTTTGTTCCCCATGAACACCCCTCCTCCCTGGACCCACATGTTGGTACTGGACCATGCCGTAATCCCCAGGCTTTACAATCTGTGCCTCCTGCCCTGCGTTCCTTCTCGAGTCAACAATGAACATCAACTCTGCCTCTTACTGCTTGGGAGAAGCCAACATTGCATCCAGGTGCAGTATCTGCTAGTCCTTCCCTAGCCATACCTGAGAAGGCTGGGCTCTCCGCCTCCAAAAGCACCTCCTGGAAGTCCCCATGAGGCCTCATTTGGACCCTGGCCGCGGAGACACCCCCATCTCCCCTCCGTACATCGGGCTGAGGCTGCCAGGCGTGCACCACCAACTATGGAGGCAGAGGCCAGCACTGGTGGTACCACCACTATGGACCCTGCACCGGGGACTAGTCAGGAGGTAAGAAAGCATGTACATAAGCATGGCGATAAGTTTTCCTCTAAGCCTAAGAAGGGAACGAACTCTAGTCATGGGGATGGAGCGTGCCCTAACGCACAAACATTAAAAAAAGCTGCATAAATCTACAGATCCGCCATTATTGAGTGCAGACCCACACACAGTTAACATAAGCATCCCTGAGAGCCAGAGAGCCATCCAATCCAGGGAAAACCATTGCTCCCATTCCAGTTCCAAGGACTGAAAAAGTGCCCTTGACTCCAGGGAGGTCGTGAAAAGTGCCACAGCCCCAGGAAGTGTTTGTCCTGGGAAAGCCAAGGTCCTCACCCCTTCTGGGGCCCTGTACTTTCAGGGGGATCTCCGGCACCAGATATGAAGTATCTGAGGCACTCCTCACCTCTCGCTCCAACAGCGTACACGCTTCCACTGGCTCTGACAGTGCAGCCGATGGTACTGAGTTTTCATTTTTGGAGGACTCGGATGAGAGTCAAGGACCGTCCATCCCATCCCACCACTATGAGGAGGCCTTCCACATCATGGCAGCATCCTCAACTCCAGCAGCCTCAGAGCCACTGGTTTCCCCTGCCATGGGGCCCTCCTGAGCAGCTTCCGGAACCATTATGCTTGCCCTCTGCGGATCCTGGCCCCAATACCCACCATTAGAACCTGCCTGTTCGATTAGGGAGGCTTCACCTATTTCACCATCATGGGCGCCTTTGAGCTCAGAACCAGTAATTGGAGATGAGCCACTCAGTCCAGCTCGGACAGTATTGCGGAACAGTTGAGATTCCTGTTGTCCTCTCCTGATGCAGCAGTGGCTTCAACATCCCCCAATCTTCTGATGACTACTACCAATTCCAGGCTCTCTTGCATAGAATGGAGGGTGAGCTTCACATTCCTCTGGAGGAAATCCAAGACACTGAGCATAAGCTGCTGGATATACTTCACTCATCAGAGCCAACTAGAGTTGCTCTTCCAATCAACAATGCCATTCTTGAGCCAGCTCACACAGTTTGACATACAGTGGCCATATGTACACTTACCCCAAAGGGGGCAGAAAAAAAGATACTATGGGCTAGCCAAGGGGTCTAAATTTCTGTTCTCACACCCAATTCACTTGTGGTCCAGGCAGCGATGGAACGGGCTAGGCAGCAGCATCCATACTCCACCCATCTGACAGGGAGGGCAAGAGACTGGACCTTTTAGGCTACAAAGTCTTTTCTTGAGCCAGCCTTCAATTCAGGATTTCGAATTATCAGGCATTATTTGCCAAATATGATTTCCTGAATTACAGCAAATTGGAGGACTGTGTCAAGAAACTGCCACAACAGGACCGGGCCTGCTTTCAGGCAATAATTGAGATGGGGATGGTAGTAGCAAAGACCTCGCTCCAATCAGCAGCAGGTGCGGCAGATACTTCATTGTGCTCAGTTGCCACTGGCATCATCATGAGGAGGGAGTCGTGGCTCCATTCCTCTGGTTTTCCCAGGGAGGTGCAAAACATCACTGAAGACTTCCCTTTCAGTGCATCCCATCTTTTCAACCAGAAAATGGACAATTCCCTCCACACTCTCAAGGATTCAAGAGCTACACTCTGTTTCTTGGATACTGCACACCAGCGCCAAAACTAAGTTCTACTGCCACAGTCTGCACAGTGTTACAGAACCTTTCAGATTTTCCATCAGCGGCCTTATGAATCACCAAGAAAGCATCAGAAGAAAGCACCGTCAGGCAAAGAGAGTAAATACTATTGTCTAACTGATGAGTTCAGTGGTTCCATAAGGGGAAATAAGGGTGGTTGTTTCTAAGGTAAATTCTCTTTTCATATGCAAAATTTAGAATGTTATCGATAAACCACAGCAAAACAGTAGCATTTACAAGTAATACAAAAGTTGTCCACCTTATGTTGTTTATGCACCATTAACTTTTTTCTCCAGATCATTGAGACTGAAAATATGATGGACCGAATTGTGAATGGTTTGTCTGAGTCTAGTATCAAGGTGCGGCTATCTGCAGTCAGGTATGAGCTTTCCTTGTCTAATTAAAATAATTTTCAGTGTGTTTAGCTCTGCTTTTTTTTTGGTCCTTGATTTGCTGTCCATCAAACACTAAAACTAACATAAAGTAGTTTCTAGTCTCTGAAAATTCATCAAAGATGATAGTAAAATATTTCTTGGTGTTTGTTGTATTAATTATCATCAAATTCCTAGCTATATCTGTATGGAGAGAAACAGTGAAAGTATTTCACAGACCTCATTTCATTTTTCTTTGTAGATGTTTGCACAGTTTGTCCCGGTCTGTGCAGCAGCTACGGACGAGTTTCCAGGATCACGCCGTATGGAAACCCTTAATGAAGGTGAGATGAAAAATAGCAAGAATCACACACTTGGAAGTGGATGTGACCTGTTCATCAGTTACAGTGTCTTTTTGTAGAATCTTAATAGGTATCACCTTGACATCTGATATGTGTGATCTGTTCTGGAGGCTCACAAATCAGCAAAAGTCCAGTAACAACAAACAGTGTCGTTGCCTGCACTTTATCTTTCGAAATGTAACACAATCTATTACAAAATATGACAGGCACTGAGAGCCAGATTGCCCCTAGCCCTTACTCAGCAACATAGGAAAGGGCTCCCCTCTGCTCCCCTGCTTAGCCTATAACTGGCAACTGAGGTTGAGGCTGCAGCTGTTTTGTGGAGGGGATATTGATCCTACATTCCACCTGCAATACTTTCCCAGGGAGTGGGATGCTGGAAGAGGCAGGGCCATGATGTGGGTAGAGCATTCCTCTTCAGCCTAATGCAAAATCTCTCATATTGCATTGTCACATGCACTGCAGTTTATTGAACGACTGAGTGGTTGTGAAGAATGGGTTGTATTGAATTAGTGAAAAAGGACAGGGGAAGACTAATTGCACTGCACATACTACTCTATCTATGGGAAAATGGCAGCTTCTGGAGGAGAGAATGGGCAAACCAACCAGAAACAGTGTGCAAGGCTAAGAGATTTTGTTCCTGTGATTTGCCTAGTTAAGCATAGAACAAAAGGGCAGATGTGCTGGTACAAGTGAGAGAGAGAATGAGGAAGCTGTGAGGCACTCTGTGCAGAGTGTTTCCTGTTTCTGCAGTTCCCCGTTTGCCCTCAAGTATGCAGGGTGGCTAAGCTTATTGCATAGAAGCCAATGTTGTTATACTGAATAGCTGACACCTCCATGAAAACCTGTTCAGTCACAGCTTTGATCAAAAAAGCAAATAAGATGATATGTTACCTGAAGAAACAGAGTACAGCGTTTCTGTAATACTACTAATAAATAATAATGAAAATATTATAATGTTGTTTTGTAAATCAGCGGTATAACCATACCTAGACAGTGTGTTCAGTTCTGGGCACTTGACCTCAAAAATCATACAGCAGAAATAGGAAAGGTACAGAGAAGGGCAACAAAAATGAGTAGACAAATAGAAAGATTAGGGCCATATAACTTAGAGAGTTGATGAATTAGTGATGACATGGTGGAGGTATATAAAATAATGAATAATGTAAAAAGGTCAGCCAAAAATTCCTGTTTACGATTTTTCATGTTACTAGAACAAGGAGACACTCAATGAAATTAAAAGGCAGCAAATTTTAAACTGAAAAAGGGAAATTATCCTGTGGAACTCATTGCAAATCCTGAGTTTAACAGGATCCACAGCTAAATTAGACTGGATAAAAATGTGTAAAGGATATAAACTCCCCTGTTTCATGATATAAGCCAGGCAAGCGTGTCAGCAACCTTAGCTTCAACACATCTTCAGAGATTGAAGTGGCACAGAACCAAGAAGAGCCAGGAACTCTGACAACAAGGTACATAAGGGCTTGGAGAATGCAGGCCTCTATAAAAGGCAGCAAGAGTACTGCCATTCTGAGAACTACCCCGGCTTTCGATCACAAGTGAAACAGCACAAGTGTGTCAGATCCGAAGGGGTTTCTGGACTAAGAGATGACTCTCAACCAGTCTGGTTGATACTTCAGCAGTGAGTGCTGGTCCTTAGAATCCTTTCTCTTGCTGCTGACTGTACCACCAAATCAGGGTGTGTTGGTTTAATTGTGGATGACATTTGACCCTGACTTGGGATGGGTGACTTTTGTGGAGCAAAGTTGGACTTCTTTGCCCATTACCCCCTCAAGTTTCAGTAGTTCTGGATGCCTGGACAGTCTTGGGTCTTAGTTTTTGGGTTTGGCCTCACTGCCATCAGTGGAGTTTGCAAGGAGTCTCCAGGAGTCTCAGATTCAAGACACTTCCTTTGTAGGTCCTTATACTCCAAGCCTATAGTTGGGGTCTCTCTTGTACTCCATTAAGGTTTCTTGCAGACCAGATTTATCTGCCTTGGGCATCTCTAGAACCTGGATACCTCATAGGACAACCACCTTTTCTTTATGAATTCTGAACTTCTGGGCCATATTGACCTCTAGTTTCCACAATTTTATGAGTCAGCCTTCTAACCTTCTACCCTGTCACTGGAGAAGGATCTGTTCTGGATCTGGTGTTGTTTAACATCTTTATTAATTACCTGGATGTAGGAATACAGAGCATACTGATCAAATTTGCAGATGACACAAAGCTAGGGGGACTTGCCAACACTTTGGAGGATAGAGCTAAAATTCAAAGGAATCTTGATAAATTGGAGAACTGGGCTATCGACAACGAAATGAAATTCAACAAAGACAAATGTAAGGTGCCACGTTTAGGGAACAAAAACCAAACGTGCAAATACCGAATGGGGGATAACTAGCTTTGCAGCAGCACTGAGAAGGATCTGGGAGTTGTGGTGGATCACAACCTCAACATGAGTCAACAATGCAATGCTGTTGCCAAAAAAAAAAAAAAAAAAAAAGTGCAATTGTGGGTTACATAAACAGAGGCATACCATGCAAGTCATGGGAGATAATAATACCACTCTACTCAGTGCTGATTAGGCCTCAGCTGGAGTACTGTATCCAATTTTGGTCACTGCTATATGAAAAGGATGTAGAGAAACTGGAAAGGATCCAGAGGCAAGCGACAAAAATTATCAAAGGTTTGGAATATATGTCATATGAGCAAAGGCTGGAGGAATTGGGTATGTTTAGTTTGGAAAACAGGAGATTCAGGAGGGACATGATAGTGGTCTTCAAATACTTGAAAGGCTGCCATAAAATAGATGGAGAAAAATTGTTCTCTTGCCACAGAGGGCAGGAAAAGAGGCAATGGGTTCAAACTACAGCATAGCAGATTTAGATTAAATCTCTGGAAATACTTCATACTGTAACTGTAAGAACAGTAGGACAATGGAACAAACTGTCTAGGGAAGTCATGGAATCTCCTTCACTTGAGATTTTCAAAAAGAGGCCAGATAGCCATCTGTCTTGGATGGTTTAGACACAACAAATCCTGCATCTTGGCTGGTGGTTAGACTAGATGACCCTTGTGGTCCCTTCAAACCCTATGGTTCTATGCCCTGGTCTACACTAATGGGGAGTGAGGTTGACCTAAGATACGCGAATAGCGTAGCTGAAGTCAGCGTATCTTAGGTCAACTTACCTGGCTGTGAGGACGGCGGTGAGTCGATCGCTGCCGCTCCCCCGTCGACTCCGCTTCCGCCTCTCAACAAGATGCAATAAATCGATCCCCAATAGATCGATCACTACCCGCCCTATGATTCTATGTGACTATCAGCTCTTTTCCTCTTTTTAGGTGAAGACAGCAGTTTGATATTTCTGAACAATGGCAGGAGAATGTGGCCATCCATTCCAAAAAAGCCTTCTTGAGCCAGTCTGTGATCTCTGGCTCAGCCTTGTACCCATCCCTGTTCAAAAGGGAATATAAAATGTATCCATATCTTCAAAATGGATCTGACTTCTTTTACGAGCATTCTGCCCTTGGTTGCTTATTGTATTTGTGACCACAGAAAGAGCCAGACCAGAGAGAGCTGCCCAGTCCATTGATCAGTAGAAAAATCTTAGGGATGGATTTGCTTGGTAGGAAGGAATGTCAGCAATATTGTAATTAGGAAGTTCATGTTTTCAAGCATTTCTCCATTACCAAGCATTGGCTGTCCTTTAGGAACTGTGTCAAGGCAAATTCATTTCAGTAACTTTAGCGGTACATTGTCTTAAACCTACTTTTGGTTGACTTTCCTGTAACAATTCTGCCTTTCTGTCCTCTCATTATATAAATTATACCCACTTACATCAGTAAATTACACCACATTTTACATCACCTCTGACTTTGATCCTTGCCTTTCAGTTAGTGGCTCACTAATTCCCCCAGAAAAGAGAAGCTGCTTACTTTTAAACAATTGAGTATAGTTATTCAGTCAGCTTGAAAAGCATGATTTATAAGGAAAATATTTCTGGCTAGTGCTAAATAAATGTACAGTCCTTCTGTCAAACATAAGAGGTACTTCTCCCTCTGTGGGCATGCTCTCACAACGACATGTGAGGAACTGAGGCCCACAGAAGGATGCCATTGGATTTATATCTGTCCTTTTGGCCTTATTCTCTACTGCCCTATACTTTACTTACAATGTGTGTATAAATGACTATCCAAGGTGCCAGGCAGTGGAGAATCGGGCGCTTTTTTAACATTTTGTTGGCAGCTAATGGGGAAAACTTACTAGATCTTTTATCCTACATCTCCTTTCCACAATGCAAAGTGTGGAACTATCCCCCAGTATATAACTGTTGTAGGGAAAAAGAATTTAAATCTCAAAATAGTTATAAAAATGAAAAAAGACTTGGACAAGTCTTCCTTAAGATGACTGGCTGAAGGTATTACAGCTGTATAGGGGGGAGAAGAGGGGTCTACAAAGGGAACTTAGTTTAAAGTTGTGTATAAAAAGGGATCACAAGTTCATTGGAGACAGCAGCAACAGGAGAGAAAACCAACTACTGTAACAATAATAATAATAAAGGTCAGGTTAAAAAAATGGAATAATTTTTTTGTTGGAGGCAAACGGTTAGAAATTTTGTGGCAGAATCTAATTTAGTGGGATTCAAGAACAAAAGATAGAGAACAGATGTCGGCAGTATCTTTGGTGGAAATGGGATTTGAGGCTCATGCTAGTTTTTGCTCATGCATAGGACTACACCACACACACAATTAGGGCTTAGGAAGGAATTATTATCCACAAGGTAAAAAGGATAAAAAAAGGATTTTTTTTTGTTTGTTTTCCGTTCTCTTATGCATTGAACAGGGATCTTTCAATAGCAAGTGGAGTCTATTCCCTGCCACAGCAGAAGGGTGGGCATTGGACTGTACTGTCATCTTCTTCTTAAATAAAGTATCCTGTACTGCCATATTTGTAAGCAGTAACAGATCATGAACAGAGAGCTTGGTGCATCTTGATCTCTCCTCTTCTCTGCCTGTGGCACACAATAGTTTAGTTTCCCGTAATTTTTTGGTCTAATTCTGGTGGTTGGCTTGCTTTGGGCATGGATGGGGGTGTTTAGTGGCTTGTGATATACAAGAGGTCAGAATAGATAACCTGGTGGTTCCTTCTGGCCTTAAACTCTGACTCAGTAAATCCCAATTAAAACCACTTTATTCTCCTTTGAGTATATATCGGGGTGGCCAACCTGTGGCTCCAGAGCCACATGCAGCTCTTCAGAATTTAATATGTGTCTCCTTGTATAGGCACCGCCTCCGGGGCTGGAGCTACAGGCGCCAACTTTCCAATATGCCAGGGGGTGCTCACTGCTCAACCCCTGGCTCTGCCACAGGCCCTGGCTCCATTCCACCCCTTCCCACCCTCTCCTCCGAGCCTGCCACGCTCTTGCTTCTCCCCTCCCCCTCCACCCCCCAAGCCTCCTGCACGCCACAAAACAGCTGATCGGGAGGTGTGGGGAGAAAGGGGGAGGTGTGGGGAGTGGGGAGCTGATGCGGGGGCTGCTGATGTGTTACTGTGGCTCTTTGGCAATGTAGATTGGTAAATTCTGGCTCCTTCTCAGGCTCAGGTTGGCCACCCCTGGTATATATCCTTATAGGAGCTCCACTATAGGATGTGTGTGCATCTGTGTGCTCTTGACTGGAGATTGTAATCCCAGCTACTTGGGAGGCTAAGGCTGATGGATCACTTGAGCTTAGGGGTTCTGGGCTGCAATGTGCTATCCAGTCGGGTGTCTAGTGCCACTGACAGCCTGGCCAGCGGGTGGCTGAAGGAATGGCTAGACCAATAAGAAAGACATGTTGTGATCGGCACTTTTCCTGTGAGGGCTGATGGACCGATCAGACAAGGTGACGGTTACTTGAGTTTTTTGAGATGTTTTGTCCCTATGGGTGCTCTATCCCCTACCCTTCTTTCCCTCTGCTGTGGAGTCTTTGGCTTTGTAGTCTCTGGCTTCCCGGGTGAGAAGGAAATGAGTGCAGCAAAGTTCACACCTACTTATATGCCCTCGTATCTAAGCACAAGGTGCTTAGCTATAATACATCAGACACTGTTTTCACAGTCTCTGGTCAAGAATGCTCAAGTGCATCCTCATCCTATGGTGGAGCACCCATAGGGACAAAACCTCTTGAAGAACTCAAGGTATTGTATGGGTAAGTAACTTCTTATCCCACATCCAAGAATGAAAAAGTGGTTTTGGGCATTCTTACTTTTATAACAGTTAAATGTAAAAGCACAATGATTTAAGGAAACACACTTAAGGATTGTTCAAGCAAGCTGATTCTGTAGCACTCTGTAATCACAGTTAATTATATAGGGGTAGATAGTTGCAGTTTGCACAAAGCCCTTTGTAGGAGTCTGTTCAGAGTTGCCATTACCCCAAGGGAGAACATGTATCTCCAATGACTCATTCCCTCCTGGGCTGCTCAGTGCATTGAAGAGATGCATTTTGTGCACCATTCATAGTGTAAGATAGTGTAGATTGCTCCCCTTGGTGTGCCAGCTCTGTAGTCCACTGAAAAGGAAGAAATGAGACTCTTTCAAAATAATTTGCTCCACAGAGGAACAGCTGTTATGGCCCATGTAAGATCAGAACATGTAAGTGGTGGGGAAGACTATCAACTGCTCCACCTCACCTTCACATAGGCATCAGTGCCATGCAGATGACAATGCCTGAAGGTCTTTTTGTTCAAAAACTGCTCTACTTCAACAGGATGACTGTGGAGGTGAATTCCCAAATCCCAGCATAACCCTTCATTGCAGTACAAGGGCACTGAGGCTCATCTGGTGGCTCTTGCTAAGCAAAACCGTAACTTTGTTTAAAAGTGATCTTAGTCTTGATCATAACAATTAATGGAGCTCCCCACTCTACTCCTTATGCCCTTAGGTTTTACAGAATGCTCCAGATGAAGTCCTGGTGGTGGCATCTTCCACATTATGCAACCTTCTCCTTGAATTCTCCCCAAGCAAAGAGGTTGGTATTCACCTATCATTTCCTCTTATTGCTTGTTTAGTAGAACTGTGTGTTACAGCAATGACTTTTGAGTAAGCAAAGAAGTTTTTTAATCACTATCAGGTGATTATACAGTAGTTGTAATGTTTGGATGATGGAATTTTATCATTGATATTCTGTCAATAAAAAAAAAAAACCCTGTTAATTATTCAGTGATATGACAGAATAGGTGGTCCCATCTAATGTAGTTAGACATGAGTATGCTGTATGAGCCCTAACTTTACTGATAGACTCTTCCTTTAATAAGATTTTAAAACACTTTTCATTTATAATTCTGCCTTGTTGCCTGTGCTGTATCTGCTCTAGAGATAAATCAGATAACTTCAATCTCCAGGGCTGTCAAACCAACAACTTTCACAAGCTCTAGAATCTTTTTTTTTTTAAACCATTATCTAGTTAATTGCTGATAATTTTAGCAGATAAAATGCAGATGCGGGTGATGAGTGGGGAAGTGGGAGTACCAGCAAGGAAGGAAATGCAGAGGGATGAACCTAGAAGGCATACAAAAAAAGGGAGAAAAAGAGAAGGTTGGGGAAGAAATAGAAACAAAGGGCAGGAATAATGGTGCAGCTATCCGAACTGAGTGATGCTGGGTATGACAATGAGGGACTGAATAAATAGTAAGTTATAATCATAACTAAAATCTGTTACTACATAAAGGCCAGAGGCTCTCCTTGATCTGTGTGCAAATCTCTCTCCCATATCTGTGGTGTGAAGGGAGTACATAATTCTAGATTTATCTCTCTGCCCATGGGCCACAATTACAAATGGACTTCAGTCTTCTCCAGAAGATAAGTTTGACAGCTGAGAGGTAAGCCATGTGTTTTACCTTCAGCACTTTGAGTTCACAGACTTGAAACCCAATTATGCCTTCATTAAATACAATGGCAAAACACCTGTTGACATCACTGTGAGCAGAAATGGGCCATAACTGCAGGAATGTGATTTCACCAGGCTGAGCAAAAGTGAATGCTCAAGAAAGTTCTTTTTCATTAATTGCATTGTATAGTGCATTGGCTTATATGAAGTACACTGTGCATTTCACTGTGCAGTGTATGTGCTTCATGAGTATCAGTATATGTGGCACACAGCGTACAAATATTCATATTGCCACCTAAGAAGTGTAGCATATGGTCAGTATATTCTTTAGGCATTTCATTCTATAATGTATTCACTTTACTGTGATGTATGCATTTCTGTATTATAGTGGACAAAACATTCATCTCTTGGGCTATAATTTTCAGTATTTGATCTAAGCCCATAGGTGACTTTTTTTAAGTTTGAGGAAAATCCCTTCATCTGCTCTGTGATGAGAAGTGGAAAAAACGCTTCTCATGTTATAAAGTAATTTTATCCACACATTTTTAAACATGGCTACCAAAAAAGCAACTGATTAGCAACTTGAAACTTGGCATGGCCATAGATAGTCCTTATTGAGAGCTGGTACCTTTGTTTGATTAGGCTGGAAAATGGTTAAAAATAAAGATGTTATAAGCAATTGGAAAAAATGCTCATCAGTATGCTCAGTAGTGATATGCCATAACTTTATCAGAGCTTAGTCATCTTTGTGACCTCATTGTACATTTCTTGCCTCTATCATGGCTAGGGGATCAGACAGAGTCTGTTGCACTCTGGCTGCTAATGGGTCCATTTATATGGGCTTCTCTTCCCCAAGAGATTTCATCGTGTTTAGACTTCATCGTGAGGAGCGGAATTAGCTAAAAAAAGCTGACCACAACTAACTGGTCAGTATAGACAATGACAAATAGTGCTCAGCGTCATGTCAACGGGCTGTGCTTATAGCCTTGCCTACAGTGACCAGTCAGCCAGGAGTACTGTGGTGTCAGCTAACTCCACTTCTCATAACATCTAAATGTGATCAGATCTCCTGGTGAAGACAAGCCCTTTGATGGAGACTCTCTCTCGATAAAAAAATGTGCACGCTGTTTATGCAAATGTGTCTTTACTTAGGCATGATTTGCCAGAATAAAAGGAGAGACTGTTTTGAAATTCCTTCATATAGCTATGAAATATATTATTTTATTTAACATACTCTGTATTTTCTTTTTTATTTGCAGCACTTTAAGATTTGTACATTAAATACCAACTACAGTAGCAAAAATAATTTTGTCCGTGTATTTAGTTGAGCTGAGCTGGAGCAGGATTTTTTGGTGCATGAAAAATTCAGAGATTTTGAGGTTTTTTTGTTCTGTCTCAGGACAAAAAAATCCTGGAATTTTCTATGGAATATCTTTCCAGCTGGCAGCCTGCCCACCCTTTCTCCAGGGCAGAGGGCAGCCCAGGGAGGCAGCCAGGTTGGGAACCAACTGCCAGGCTCCCCAGGAGCCCCAGCTCCACAGCAGCCATCCAGCCAGTGACCCTGGGAGTCCCAGCTCCAGCTCCTGCCTGATTTCCATCAGCATTTTGCCAGATTTAACAGATTGGCTGCTCTAGTGTTTAGCATCTTAATTCAAATCCTTATTTCAGTTGCCAAGGAGTATCAGCATACTTTTCACACTCTATTATAATAGTACTTTTTCAATATTGAGAAAAGTATTAATACCATTCTGGCGATGATGTTTGTTAGAAAAAAGCTAATGGTATACATTTAATCTCAATCAGGTGATAAAATTTACAGTTAAGTTTTTGCAAGAATATATGACATTTTATTACTGTTTGTTCTACATAGTTTCAGAATAAACTATGTCACCCAAGGTGTTTCATCTTTAAACTTGTAATGGTTAATTCATATTTGTAAATTAACATTTGCCAAATCATTCCACAGCGGTGTTCTGCCAACCTGTAACAAAAGACCCTAGTATAAAGCACGTATGCAAGCAAACAGAATTAAGGGCCAAATTCTGCGTTCACATATACTGATGTAAATTTGGTGAAATTCACCCCTGTGTAAGGGGCCCTAACCTATTTTGAGGCCTTATGTGAATCATAAATGGTGCAGAGTGCTTTTGCAGACCTTGTGCACAGAGTGAATATCCCCCAGTCTGGAGTAATTCCACTGACTTTGGTGATGTTATTATAGATTTACATAACTGAGGGTAGAATTTGGCCTGTTGTTCCCATGGCAACCTTAACCCTGAGTTTCCTGACTATTGTGGATTCACGGTCTCAAGCTTTTATCATCCTATGACTGTAGTTTCTGTTTCATTTAATAATCTGGGGCTTTCAAAATCCATCTGTTTGTATTTGTCCTGTAACCTCATTGTCTGATAATATCACAAGCGGTTTGAGTTTTTCTCAGGTTGTCACCAGAATTCTTAAGAGTTAGCCTTATTACACTTGGTGGTTGTTCTATTGTTTATATACGTGTTGAACTCATTACATCTCAATGTGTCTTCATTAGTGAATGTGAAGAGCAAATACAGCCTGTTTAAATGCAATTAAAGACAGTGAAACCTGTCTTGTGTGTCTGCTCAAGGGATCAAAAATCAGTTGCTTAATGAAGATAGTCTTTTATTAAAGGTGCTTCACTGCTAGCAGTCTATTGAGACAGAAGGTTGTCTGAAAAGGGTGTGTGTGCATACACATTTCATTATAGTTATGTCTACAGTTCCTCAATAAATAACCAAGATCCACCTTGAGATAAACACAGTATGCAGTACCACATTTGACAGATCATTGATGTACATGTAAGTTCAGTAAATTCACAGTGTTCTAAAGCTGTATGTTTTTTCCTGTTCATTACAGCCTATTTTAGAATCAGGAGCCATAGAACTTCTATGTAGTTTAACCCAGAGTGAAAATCTTGCTTTGCGAGTGAATGGCATTTGGGCTTTAATGGTAAGTGCTCACTCCAATGAAACATTGTTTGTACAAACACCACACACAACCAGTCAACCACCAAAGCACACTTCAAGGAAGGGAGACTCAGAGCTTTACTTTTGGCCATGAAGATCATACCAGTTACTAAAAACAACATTGCAGATGTTCAGCCTGCCTATATGTGTGACTGTACAAGAAAATAGTGATCTGTCCCTGAAAGTATATTAAGAACATAAGAACAGCCATACTGGGTCAGACCAATGGTCCATCTAGACCAGTCTCCTGTCTTCTGACAGTAACCAGTGCCAGATGCTTCAGAGGGAATGGACAGAACAGGGCAATTTGGAGTGATCCATCCCCTATCATCCAGTTCTAGCATCTGGCAATTGGGTGAACTATTCATGATGACTTCAAGATCTCTTTCTTGGTAACAGCTAATTTAGATCACATCATTTTGTATGTACAGTTGGGATTATTTATTTCAATATGAATTACTTGCACTTATGGACATTGCATTTCATGTGCCATTTTGTTGCCAGTCACCCAGTTTAGTGAAATCCTTTTGTAACTCTTTGCAGTCAGCTTTCCACTTTTTATAAGCCAGTAAACAAAAAATGATCTTGCTGATATGTCTTTATATATGTATTCTTGACAGTATAATTATATCCATAGCAAACTATTCATGTAAGCTTCACAGTGCAGTAATTTCCAACAAATAATAAATGAAGTGTAAATCCATGGAATTATACAAAGAGTGTAAAATCAAGAGATCAAAGCAAGAATAAAATTCAAACCTTATATCTATTTCACTTGTGCATGTCAGTCATGAGCTAATTGAGCAGCAGCATAACTGGTTAGTTCAAAGGTAAGGCTGTAGTTGGGTACAGGTAAGAAGGAAGATTTAAAACAAGGGTAAATGGGTGAGCCTTTGGCATTTTGTCAGGGATGTGGAGATCCAAAAATGTCCTTCATAAGCTGTAGTTCTTTGAGTGCTTGTTCCTATGTGTGGTGTACTTCAGCAATTGCACATGCTTTCCATGGCCCAGAATTAAAGAATTTTTCCTGAGTGTCTGTTTGGTCCACACATGCACCCCCACTTTCCTCATGCTCTGCATCTTAGTTCCTTCTTACCTCTCATCGTCTGGCATGGAGCTTCAATGTATGTGCTGACTTCTTCAGCTTCTGTCTGTAAATAAATTGTCATTAGGATAAATATTTGGGGATCAGTCGTTAAGATTTGGGACAACTCCCCATACCTCTTGGGTGAGGAGTGGTTCCTGTACATCACTACCTCTCTCCCTTTCCCCCCAGTCTTCCAGTAGTGGCAGGAGAAGTATGACAAAAATCCCCATAAGCCCTTCTATATGTATGTAACTATCACGATACCTGTCTGTACTGCCTGTGGGAAACATGTCCTGCTCAGGGGCCGTATCTGCTGGTTATTCCCAAGTAAGACAAAACAGTCAGGGGACTTCAGTTTCGAAGCATTCCTCATGGAGAGGTCCATGAGACGGGGTACAGCCTCTAACCAGGGAAACACTCTTGTACATCAGTCTGAAGAAGGTCGGAGCAGCCTCTTGAGTTCGGCTCAGGCCAGTTCCAGGGCCTCTGCCCCCTTTCCCCCATCAGCTTCGAGACAGGGCAGAAGGGAGATACAAACAATCCCATAAAGACAAGAGGGAAAGTTCCACATCCAAGCCCTCTAAGAGGAGACAGAAGTCCCCATCCTGTACCAAGTCAGGAGACACCTTGTGCTCTGGACCCGGGTGTCTGCTTCTGAGGAGGACCAGCCCAGGACTTCATCAAAGGGCAAGACAGCACCACTCTCCCGTACCAAAAGTGGTACTTCAGTGCCAGCACCTGTGCTGCATTGGCGCTGCTAGATCCAGCACCTTCAGCACCAGTGGTCCAAGTTACAGAAACTACTCCAGCCTGCTTCTCGGCATCAGGTGGTCTAATCGTACTTATGGAACCAGAGTCACTGATACTCTGGACTCCGACACCCACTTCCACGACATTAACCAGTACTAATATCGCTGAGGTGGTCCTCACCATCCCCATCTGACTCTGAACAAGATTTGGTGGATAATCAGCTGAACATGAGCTCCCAGTGCAACTCTGGGGCCAAATGGGCTAATGTAATCCTTGGATGTATAAACAGGAGAATCTTGAATAGGAATAGAGAGGTTATTTTACCACCTGTATTTGGCACTGGTGCAACTGCTGGTAGAAAACTGTGTCCAGTTCTGGTGACCACAATTTGAAAAAAATGTTGATAAATCAGGGAGGGTTGAGAGAAAACCCATGAGAATGATTAAAGAATTAGAAAAAAGAAAAGGAGTACTTGTGGCACCTTAGAGACTAACCAGTTTATTTGAGCATGAGCTTTCGTGAGCTACAGCTCACTTCATCGGATGCATAGCATATTGTGGAAACTGCAGAAGACATTATATACACACAGAGACCATGAAACAAAACTTCCTCCCACCCCACTGTCCTGCTCGTAACAGCTTATCTAAAGTGATCATCAAGGGAGGGCCATTTCCAGCACAAATCCAGGTTTTCTCACCCTTCCCCCCGCCCCCCCCACAGACACACACACAAACTCACTCTCCTGCTGGTAATAGCCCATCCCTCTTTGAAACCTCTCTTTATAATGCGCATGATAATCAAGGTGGGTTGATTATCATGCGCATTATAAAGAGAGGTTTCAAAGAGGGATGGGCTATTACCAGCAGGAGAGTGAGTTTGTATGTGTGTCTGTGGGGGGGGCGGGGGGAAGGGTGAGAAAACCTGGATTTGTGCTGGAAATGGCCCTCCCTTGATGATCACTTTAGATAAGCTGTTACGAGCAGGACAGTGGGGTGGGAGGAAGTTTTGTTTCATGGTCTCTGTGTGTATATAATGTCTTCTGCAGTTTCCACAATATGCTATGCATCCGATGAAGTGAGCTGTAGCTCACGAAAGCTCATGCTCAAATAAACTGGTTAGTCTCTAAGGTGCCACAAGTACTCCTTTTCTTTTTTCTTTTTACGAATACAGACTAACACGGCTGTTACTCTGAAACCTAAAGAATTAGAAAACATGCCTTATAGTGATAGACTCAAGGAGCTCAATCTATTTGGCTTAACAAAGAGAAGATTAAGGGGTGACTTGATCAGTCTCTAAGTACCTACATAGGGAACAAATATTTGAAAATGAGCTTTTAAATCTAGCAGAGAACAGTATAACACAATCCAATGGCTGGAAGCTGAAGCTAGACAAATTCAGACTGGAAGTAAAGCGTAATTTTTTAACAGTGAAAGTAATTAACAGTTGGAAAAAGTTACCAAGTGCCATCACTGGCAATGTTTTAAATCAAGATTGGATATTTTCTAAAAGACATGCTCTAGGAATTATTTTGGGGAAGTTCTGTGATGTGTGTTATATCGGAGGTCAGACTAGATGATCACAATGGTCCCTTCTGGCTTTGGAGTCTATGACTCTTCAAGCCTGGTTTGAGCAAGAGCAGTGGTTTTCAATCTTTTTTCATTTGCAGACTCCTAAAAAATTTCAAATGGAGGTGCCAGACCCCTTTGGAAATCTTAGATAGAGTCTGCGGAACCCAGGTTGAAAACCACTGTTCTATGGTAACAATAACCTTTCGTGGACCCTTTAGACATAGTCTGCAGACCCCCAGGGGTCCACAGACCACAGGTGGAAAACCACTGAGCAAGGTTATCACTGCCACCATTGATGAATAAAGACAGGTCATCATGGAATCCTCTGGTACCAAGAGCTCTCCTGTTGGATATGGGGTTGGAGTTGGAAGAAGAATGAGGGACACCCATCCCTGGACAACCCGCTGAGGGTTCAGCTCAGACAGAGCATCAGGGGTCTCCAGGGTATCTCAGTACTTCCATATGAGGGAGTGCCCTCCCTTTTTACATATTGATACCCATCAGCCTGGAGCCCTGGACAGTGTCCATATTGGAGCCCAGAAAACAGACACTATTATTGCCCAATTTATCCACTCTGTGACACAGGACCCACAGAGGTGTAAGGCTCCCAGGGAAGAAGACCTCTCTCAGCCTCCCCAGGCGGCACAACCTATTGGAGAGGAACAACAGGAACAGGAGAACACCATGCCAGTGACCCTGTCCTCCTCTTCTCCCAACCAGGCTGTGGTTCCAGCTTCTCCACCATACACTTCCAGGACTTGCTGAAAAGGCAGAGATGCTACAGATTTCCCTTGATGAGGTCCAGGAAGTCCCATGCAGGCTGCTGAACAGCCTGCAAACCTCAGGACCAAGTAGAGGAGTTTTTCAAATCACTGAAGCCATCCTCGAATCCACCAAAAAACTTTGGTAGACACATGCCACCAGTATCCACTCAGGTCAGAGTACCTCTTCTCTCACCCAACTCACTAGCGGTGTCAGCATCCAGTGAGCATAGAGCATAGTGGGCAGAGACAAGCCAGGTCCCTCCAGTTTTGAGTTTCAAACTGTCAAGCACTGATGGCCAAATATGGTTTTAGATTTTAGAATGAGCTGACAGACTTAGTCAAGAAAATGCCTAAGGATACTAGGGAGCAGTTCCAGGCCCTCATTAATAAAGGAAAGCTGGTGGCCTTAGATACAGTGGACATGGAGGTAGGTCCATGGTGATAGTAAAGAGATGCTTGTCGTGGCTCTCTTCTTCAGGGGTCCTGACGAAAGTACAAAAGACTTTCCATTCAAGTGTGACGCTGTTCAGTACAAAGACGGATCAATCCCTCTGCTCATTAAGACTGTGAAGTCATGCTCCAATCGCTTGGCATATATACAGCTATGATTAAGCAGAAATCCAGCAAACCACAGTTTCAATAGAGACAGTCCCACCAGGGTTTTACCATCAGTGGCTTTTCTGAGCTGCCCTGTAAGCATCAGAGAACTCAGAGGAAGGGTGCTCAAAGACACTTGTCTTTTGCCTCCCAAACAGCATGAACTCTGAAACTGACATTTCATCAGAACCTTTGAGAGTGTGCACCAACAACCCGTCCATCTAAACAATTCCCTTGGTTCCCCCCCCCCTCCCCTTTTCGAAGACAACTATCCAATACCTATTTGCCTAGAGAAAGATCACGATAGACTGATTGATTGGTAATAGAGTTTGTCTTTTCAGGATGCACCATCCAGTTTTCTTCCCTCTGAAACACCACTTCTGCCTCACCACCTTAATTCTGGGATCCCTTTCAGGAGAGGGTGATAGAACCAGTGCCTCCAGCAGCAAAGGGAAAGGGGTTCTACTTGAGGTACTTCATCGTCCCCCAAAAGTCAGGGGCATGGAGACCCATTTTGTACCTCAGGGAACTGACAAGTTTGTCCACTGACTGAGGGTCAGAAGGGTGATTTTTGTCTTTAATTATCTCTCACTAGGTTTAGGAAATTTGTTCGTGGCCCTTAATCTCAAAATGTGTATTTTTCAAGTGAACATCCACGCAGCACACAGGAGATTCCTGAGGTCCTTGGCTAATCAGCAACACTACCAATTCTCCCCTTTACAGTCTCAGCAGTGCCTAGGGTTTTCACCCTGTCATGGTGCCAGCTCCCTTTCATCAGTGGGGGTGGCAGCGTACACCTGCTTGGACGATTGGCTCCTAAAGGGTTGATCTTACCAGGAAATGCAAGAAGCAACCAACATGTTTCTGGACCTGTTTGAAAGGCTGGGTCTGAGGGTGAACCCAGACAAGTCTACTCTGGAACTGACACAAATGACAGAATTCATCAGAGCAAGGCTGGACATGGTATTGGCCAGAGCATGCATACCAGATGACTGTTTCCTCACCATCGAAGGACTCATACAGCAGATTTGGATGATCTCTTGGGTCATATGGCTGCAAGTACTTATGTGATCCCATTTGCAAGGCTTCATCTCAGATGCCTGCAAGCATGGCTACGGACTCCATACACCCCAGGCAAACAGTCTCCATTTGCTGGTCACAGTTCCACAAAGGACCTTAACATTCCTGGGCAGGTGGGAAGACAGAGGAAAGGGGTGTGTGTGGCGGTCTGTTCAGTTCCCTGCTCCCAAGAATTACTGTGACTGTGGACACTTCCCTTGCACTACCTGCCCTTCCAAGAGGGCTCCTCAAACTATAAGGGAAGTGATCTTCTCAGGAGTCTTTGCTGCACATCACCGTGTTGGCATTGAGAGCTGTCAGGCTGGCCTGCGACTAATTCCTACCTCGCATTTGCAGCCATTCAGTCCAGATGTTATCAGACAACATGGAAACAGTCTATTACATCAACAAGCAGGAAGGAGCAAGCTCCTCACAGCACTGTGTGGAGGCCATCACCCTCTGGAATTGCAGATTACCCTGACGGCCGTTCATTTGCCACAAGTCCAAAGCACCACTGCAGATTCTGAGCAGACACTTCTCCACAGAGCATGAGTTAGAGCTGCATGACCTATCTCTCTGGGAGGTGTTTTGGATGTGGGGTCTCCCAGTCACAGATCTGTTTGTGTCAAATATGAACAAAAAATTGGACTATAAGGTGGATAGAAAGCTGGCTAGATCGTCAGGCTCAACGGGTAGTGATCAATGGCTTCATGTTTAGTTGGCAGCCGGTATCAAGTGGAGTGCCCCAATCCTCTAATTTGTCTAGGTCCCTCTGTATCCTATCCCTACCGTCCCGCGTATCTACCTCTCCTCCCAGTTTAGTGTCCTCTGCAAACTTGCTGAGGGTGCAATCCATGCCATCCTCCAGATCATTAATGGAAGATATTGAACAAAACCGGCTGGCGTGGATTGCACCCTCAGCAAATTTGCAGATGACACTAAACTGGGAGGAGAGGTAGATACGCTGGAGAGTAGGGATACGATACAGAGGGACCTAGACAAATTAGAGGATTGGGTCAAAAGAAATCTGATGAGGTTCAACAAGGACAAGTACAGAGTCCTGCACTTAGGACGGAAGAATCCCATGAACCGCTACAGACTAGGGACCGAATGGCTAGGCAGCAATTCTGCAGAGAAGGACCTAGGGGTTACAGTGGACGAGAAGCTGGATATGAGTCAACAGTGTGCCCTTGTTGCCAAGAAGGCCAATGGCATTTTGGACTGTGTAAGTAGGGGCATTGCCAGCAGATAGAGGGACGTGATCGTTTCCTCTATTCGACATTGGTGAGGCCTCATCTGGAATACTGTGTCCAGTTTTGGGCCCCATGCTACAAGAAAGATGTGGAAAAATTGGAAAGAGTCCAGCGGAGGGCAACAAAAATGATTAGGGGACTGGAACACATGACTTATGAGGAGAGGCTGAGGGAACTGGGATTGTATAGTCTGCAGAAGAGAAGAATGAGGGGGGATTTGATAGCTGGTTTCAACTACCTGAAAGGGAGTTCCAAAGAGGATGGATCTAGACTGTTCTCAGTGGTAGGAGATGACAGAACAAGGAGTAATGGTCTCAAGTTGCGGTGGGAGAGGTTTAGGTTGGATATTAGGAAAAACTTTTTCACTAGGAGGGTGGTGAAGCACTGGAATGCATTACCTAGGGAGGTGATGGAATCTCCTTCCTTGGAAGTTTTTAAGGTCCAGCTTGACAAAGCCCTGGCTGGGATAATTTAGTTGGGGATTGGTCCTGCTTTGAGCAGGGGGTTGGACTAGGTGACCTCCTGAGGTCCCTTCCAAACCTGATATTCTATGATTCTATCCAGGGTATTGGGGAAAGTCAGACAGCACAAAGTGCGGTCATTGTCATAGTGCTGAGCTGGACCCATCAGTTATAGTACCATATTGTTATTGCAACTGTCAAGCCAGCCTTCTCTCCACCTCGCGCTGAGGCAAAATCTTTTGAGTCAAGACAAGGGGAGGACTTACCACTCTAACTCAACCAGGACTTGAGGGCATTTTGTAAGGATGGACATCAGACCTAGGAAAGGCCTGGTTGGCAGATGTCCGGGTCGTATTGAGCAGTAATAGGAAGGACTCTACTGGGAAATGCTACACAGCAAAGTGGAAAAGATTTATATTCTGGTGTGATCAGTGAGGAATTTCCCTTTCATGGTCCGGAATCCCAGATGTACTAGGCTAGCCAATTATCCTTAAAATACATGGGACGCTGGTGACCATTAGTGCATTTCACCCACCTGTACACACCTACTTTGTGTTTGCTCATCCAGTCCCGTTTCTGTTCCTGAAAGGCTTGGTTAGAGTCTTCCCTCCAGTGTCAAAGCTGGTACCATCCTGGGACTTGAACCTGATTTTTCAACTCTGACTAAGGTGCTGTTTGAGCCTTTGGGATCTCTACTGCATCTTTCCATGAAGGTAGCATTTATCGTCTCAATCACATCTACCAGAAGAGGTTGGGAGCTAGGGGCACTCATGGCAGATCTCCCCATCGCGGTACAGTTTTCCCCAAGGCTAAGGCACCCATGAGACTCCACCAGAAGTTCCTCCCTAAGATGGTATCAGACTTTCACATCAGCCAAATTATCCATCTGCCTGTGTTCTGCGCTAAACCACACACCAGGCGGAAAGAGGTGATGTGTCTCTCCTTGGATATGCATAGGCACCTTGCAGTCTGCCTACAGAGAATTAAATTTTGGAAATCTCCTAGACTTTGTATCATTTATGGAATGGATGAAAGGAGAGGCTGTTTCCACACAGAGGCTGTCAAAAGGGATCCCGGGATGCATCATACTCTGCTATGAGATGAACAATGTCCCTCTTATGGGCAGTGTGAGAGCACATTCTGTGAGAGCCTAAGCAGCCTCAGTAGCCTGCCTCAAAGATGTCCCTCTCATTGACATCTGCTGAGCAATGACTTGGGGCTCTGTACACACCTTTGCGAGACATTCAACACTGGAGCAGGTGGCTGCCTCAGATGTTTCCCTGGGCAGGGTGGTTCTGCAGTCTGTTGTGGCATTGGACTCTGGGTACCTGCCTCCTTGAAAAGACGCTGCCTGTGAATCACCTGAAGTGCACTACACGTAGGGACAATGCATTTCAAAGAACTCCAGGTACTACAAGGTGAGTAACCTTTCCTTGCATTTGCTTGCAGGGTTATTTTATCAAGAACGTATGCACAGCAGAGATGGTAGTAATTCTTCCGTAGACAGAATGGAAAGCACGCTCTGAGACAAAATTAAGTGAACGAGAAATGCTAATATGAGGTGTACGGCTCAGTTTTTCTGTATGTATCTGTTCTTCAGAACATGGCATTTCAAGCAGAACAAAAGATCAAAGCAGACATCTTACAAGGTTTGAGTACAGAACAATTATTCCAGCTACTCTCTGATTCAGATGTAAACGTGCTAATGAAAACTTTGGGACTGCTCAGAAATCTTCTGTCTACTCGCCCAGTAAGTAAAACCACAAACAAATCCTCCAGAAAAGTTGCCTTCCTAACACTAAGCCAGCATTCATAGACGATACTTTGTAAATCCATAATACTCTTTCCAGTGATCTAGTAGGTCTGAAAAGCAAATTACTCTTCTCTTTAAGTTCATTTAAAAATATTATTGTTGAAACTGTGAGGCCTCCATTGCACATTATTGAAGTATCTGAACCCAAAAACACTAATGGTCATAAAAAGACCACAATGAAATGAAAATCCTTAATAAAGAGAGAATTCTGCATATCTAGCTGGAGCTTTATCTCTAGTTATGTCCGCAGATACATACCAATACTTTTTTGTTGGGTGTTGGATTCTGTTTGTGTTTAGAAAGGCTTTTGACAGACAGACAACACATTTTTGTAAACACTGTTAAAAGTCTAGTTAACAGAGGGAGTGGTTTGTGTTTTGAAATGAACTGTGGGATGCAGATATCTTAAGGATACCCATATTTCTTTTTACTTATGGCTTGTCTACACAGTGCCGGTAGTGCGCACTAGAGGTATGTGATTTGGAGAGCACTCCAATATGCTGCACTTTAACTGCCCCATGTAGACCTTGCTGGCACAAACTAAAAGATACCTTGGTACCAAGGTGAACTGGGTATCTTGCACCAGCATAGTCTGTAGAGGGCAGTTAGAGCACAGCACAATAGAGCACTCTATGGTGCGCACAGCCAGTGCCGTGTAGACAAGCCCCAAGTGTCTGAGCTATTTCATTTGTCTCTTATCTATCATTTTAAAACACTTCTTCAGTCTTTGATTTTGATCTATTGGATTGTGCATTCACACAGTTCATATATCCTTTTTATAGAATAGAATAAGATGATACAAGATTTAAGCACGTGAACTGTTTTATGGCAAGAAGTAAAGTGCTTGAGATACGAATGGAGGACGAGCAAGAGGCCCATCTAGTGAAGAATAGAGGAAAAAGTGCAATAAATATTTGGCAAGGTGGACTTCTATGTAGAAACATAGCCACCTGTAAAGTGTGCTTCTATCATGAAAAGTGATGCTGTAAAAAGTGCACCTTTGGGTTCCATAATAATTGATTTTCAATTTTCATATCAAATTAGCTCAATCTACAAGTAAAAATATTTGTTTTCTAATTGCCCTGTAAACTCACCCTGAGCTGTAACAGTCAAACTAGTGTCTGAACCATCAGTTAAAGTGGTTTTGCAGCCCAAATTATGGCCCCAGCTATTTCTGAGTAACTCTGTATTCTTTCATAGATTTTTTTTTTTTTTTTAAGGCAAGAAAGTACCATTATAATTCTTTACTCTGAGCTTCTGCCATACCACATTCCACAGAATTTCACCCTCAAACCTAATAACTTGTCACTGAACTGCAGTATTTTTGTGTTTGGGGGAAAAAAGAAAAATCTAAACTTGACTTTGACTCCAAGTGATGGAGAATTTACCATATCTTTGGTAATCTGTTCCCCTGCTTAATTACCCTCACTTAAAAATTTGCATTTTACAACGAGTTTGAACTTTACCAACTTCAATTTCCAGCCATTGAATGTTGTAATGCCTTTTTCTGCTAGATGAGTTCTCCTGTGTATCTCATCTCCTCCAAGCATGGGTGGCTATAAAGTCACCTCTAAAACTTCGCTTCATCAAGCAAAATAGATTGAGCTGCTTAAATCTCTCACTGTGAGACAGATTTTCAGGCCACAAATAATTTTTTGTGGCTTTTCTCTGAACCCTCTCAGAATTTCTGTTTTGAAGTGTAGACCCCAGAACTTGACACAGTATTCCAGTACTGGTCTCACCAGGACTGTATACAGAACACAAGAACGGCCATACTGGCCCAGACCAAAGGTCCTTCTAGCCCAGTATCCTGTCTTCCAACAGTGGCCAATGCCAGGTGCCCCAGAGGAAATGAACAGAACAGGTAATCATCAAGTGATCCATCCCGTCGCCCATTCCCAGCTTCTGGCAAACAGAGGCTAGGGACACCATCCCTGCCCATCCTGGCTAATAGCAAAATGATATCACTACACCTACCTGGTGTCCTCCCTCTTAAATATGGAAAGATCATGTTGACCCATTTAGCCACAGCATCACACTGAGTTCTCATGTTCATCAGGTTGTCAATTTATGACTCAGAGATCCTTCAGTCTTCAGATTATGGCCTCAGTGACAACTGTGTTGCTCTGGGGTAGTCAGTATTTAAATGTTCAACAGGCTTCAGTGGAAGTAGGATCAAACATATAGTTCCTTATTCTGCTCCCTGTGACAAGGGTTGGCTAAAGTAATGAAAAGGAAAGTAACTCCTGTTTTCTGCTGCAATGGGTTCTCGCATTTGTGATGCCTTGCATAAAGGTACTGGCACCTAGAAATACTGATGATAATTCCACTCACTTTCACAATAAAAATGTCCTTGTTTTTGTCCTTTTCTCTAGAAAATGTATACTAATTGTGTATCTATAATTGCTTTGCTTTTACAGCATATAGACCAGATAATGAGCACCCATGGAAAGCAAATCATGCAAGCAGTGACTCTGATTTTGGAAGGGGAGCACAATATTGAGGTCAAGGAGCAGGTATCCTTTACTTTTTTGTGTGTTCTCTTAGCTGGGTAAAAGTGTCAAGAAAGTTTTAAGATGTTGGCATTCATCACGGGTATATTACTAACAGGTCTTCCCTTTTGGGGATTATAAATAACTTGCCTTGAATATTTTACCATGATATCTGTCAAATTAAGTCCTATGAAAGTAACAGCAGTGCTAACAACCAGACTGTCCATTTCTCTTCACTGCTGGAAGCTTAAGCTTAGTATGGCTCTGAGTGTTATGGTGGGTATTGGAAGTGAGTTCAAAATAGTTTTAAACTCTGGGATACTGAATTATATACATTTGGCAAAGATCAGGACTGTGTGCAGTAGAGCAGCAGGGATGTAAGAAATGGGGGGAATCAGCACTTCCCACCATGTAGGGCCAGGAGAGAGGGAAGAAGGTATCAGTAGGGGGAGGGGGAAAAGCCCCTGCAGGCTCTGGGAAAAGGTGACATCACTCCCTCTGCTTCCAGTGCCACCTGCGAGCCCCAGCCCCACCTGAGCTTGGGGGGGGGCAAATTTTCTGCTTGGGGCCGCAAAAATCCTAGAGCTGGCCCTGCTCCAGATTCTGATAAAGAAGTGTTCACCATGAAAGGTTGGAACTCAGGAAAGCTATGATTCATAGATGTACTGCAAATGACAACTTTCTCTCTTTTTCAGACATTATGTATACTTGCCAACATAGCAGATGGAACAACAGCAAAAGAACTCATTATGACCAATGATGACATCTTGCAGAAAATTAAGTATTACATGGTATGGGGAATTTCTTTGAAGGGTCTGCCCTCTCCTCTTTACAGGAGTTGAAAGTGGATATTCTAACATGGCTTAAAAGTTAAACAAATTACTAGTATTCAGTATCCAACACTTCATTCGTGTGTATCCATCTGTACAGAGAGCATGTGTGTTAGTTCAGTTCAAACACTACATGAATGCAGTGTTAACGCTGGCGAGTCGGTCACAAGGGAAATCCAAAAATTAAAGCTCCCACAGCAGCCTTATAATGTATTAAGGTACACATGTAGCACCAGACAGGGAATGGAAGGGAAGGTGTTTCTGCCTTAATTAGGTGTATCTGATAGAGGTTTTGAGAAATGCTCCCCTTGGGGTGGGGGGAGCTTGGGGGCAGAGACTCCAATCCTCCAGATCTCAGGCAGCTGCAGGAAAAGGAAGCTGCATCCTAGTAGCAGGCTAACCCATGCGTAGTGCTGTTTGGCTTCCCCCTTTCCCTAGGCAGCAAGATTCATTTGGCTCCCAGGCCTTTCCAGCCTATTTAATGTAAATGTTTAATTGTACGAAACAAGAAGCCCCATCTTTGCATCTTGGGGACTTCTGACATTTACATAAACAGGGTAAATTTAAAAAAAAATCGGCAAACCCAAAACACAATAATACAAAATAACCAGCAACACAAAGCAGTATCCCAAATACCCCATTTCCCCATGCAGAGTGGATAAAAATCAATTATTTTTTAAAAAAAAAATTGATTTTTTTATTTAAATCGGATTTTTTAATAGTTTTTTTCCCCAAAAAGCATTTTATCTAAAGATAGTTTTAATTAAGTTACATTATAGCTCAAAGATCTCTCATCATGGAATAGGGATTATAAATTCTAATTCTATAATATGAAACAATATATTCATGTAATGTTTAAGAAAAAATTTGTAAATGAGTTCCAGTAGTTCATGGATTAGGGACCCAATCTGATGGGGTTCCAGGGGCTTCTGTATAGATTATTTGGGTTATTCTTTCTACCTACCCAATGGGACTCAGTGCTCAGTCTAGAAGATACCATCAGAGATGCTTAGTTTTGCAGTTCTCAGACTGTGGATTTGTGTCTCCAGAGATAGCATGCTTGTTAACAGCAAAAATGTTTTAAAATAAATAATATATAGAGGTGAGAAATAACAGACATCAACCTTATTGTCCCTCTGCAAATTTGTGTACACAGAGTCAATCCCTTACCTCTCTAAAAGTGCAAAGTTTCAAAAAGTTCAATGAATAGAAGATTGTTGGGGGCGGAATAGATCTGGACAAGGAGAAGAAGTCTGGAGATAAATATGAGAAGGGAGGGACAGGCAGTAGAAACAAAAGTGAAACTGTTTGAGCAGCATATTCCAGAAGTCTTGAGGTCTTTCTGAGTGTAGCCTTCACTGATTTGAGATCTACCATACCATTCTCTCACTAGAAGGGAGAATCTGTAATGGCAGCAGACCGTAAGAGAGACCCAGTTTGGGAATATTTTAATGAAGTTCCTCTACCTGTGGGTAAGACGGGCATGCGTGCAAAATGCAAACAGTGCAACAAAGAAATGCAAGACTTGGTTACCCAAATGAAACAACAGCATGAGAAGTGTTCCTTCTCAGGAGGAAGCTGCGTTGAAGATGATGAAAGGAACATAACAGAACATACAGGACCTTTAGGTTGGTAAACTTTTTTATTTCATACGTCTTTCTTCAGGACTGCCTGTCTTCCTTCTGGACTATTCTTGAATTCTCATGTTTGAGCAAAAAATATAGTTGTTACTCTATGGTACTACCATTTTAGATGCAGTTGTGTTAAAAAATAAATATCTGAAATAGGCAGATCTTCCTTTTACAATTTCACCTTTAAAGTAGTACTGAGTGTCAGTGAATGCAATGAGTAATACTAAATGAGCAGTATGGTAATAATAATTAACTAACTGCATTGACTTATGTTGTTTAGGAGAATCCATCCTCAACATACAGGATTCTGAAAACTATCCACCTTCAAGATCATCATCATTTTTCTATAGTTTCAGAGTTATCTGCCAATGATAGTGTTTCATGTATGTCACATAGCCACAGTATATCACCTGTAGCAAAAAGGAAAAAAAACCTCCATCATCCAGAAACAACCACAGATAAGTTTGTGATGAGAACCAGCAGATTACAAAATGGGGTAATTGATGAAAAAATTGCCCAGTTTGTTTATGCAACAAACTCTCCTTTCCGTATGACTGAGAACCCACAGTTCCTTAACATGGTTCAGTCATTAAGACCAGGATACAGTCTGCCCAACAGAGCAGATGTTGCAGGCAAATTGCTGGATAAAGAGTATGAAAGAGAAATTGAGCAGTTTGCAAAAGGTCTAGAGAGTGAAATTATTAACCTGAGTCTTGATGGGTGGAGCAATGTCCACAATGATCCTGTTGTACATGCTTATGTGACAACAGAAGAAGGGAATGTCTTCCTTACAGAAACAATTGATACATCTGGAAATGTACACACAGCAGAATACTTACAAGAAGTAGCAGTAAAAGCTATAACAAACTGTGGAAAAAAAATTCAAATGTCTAGTATGCAGCATTGTCTGTGACCAAGCTGCAAAAGTATCCAAGATGAGAAGAAATTTAGAAGAGTGTGAAGAGAGTCTCAAGCTAATAAAATACGGTTGCAGTGCTCATTTGATGCACCTCCTAGCCAAAGACTTCAGTGTTCCACAAATAAAGGCTAATGTTGTTGAAATCGCAAAATACTTCTGTAACAACCACTTTGCAGCAGCTGCTCTGAAAAAAGTGGGAGGAACCAGGCTAACTCTCCCACAAGATGTGCAATGGAACTCAGTAGTGGACTGTTTTGAGCATTATATCAAGAACTGGCCTAATCTGATGACAGTTTGTGAACAAAATTGTGGAAAAAAAAATGGCACTATCACAGCCCAAGTTCTCAACATTGGGCTTAAGAGAAATGTAGAACACATGCTGAGTACCCTGAAGCCTATTTCTGTAGCCTTGAACAAAATGCAGGGAAATACCTGTTTTATTGCTGATGCTGCTGAAATTTGGAAGGAACTAAGTGAGATCTTAAAAAGAGAAATATGCAATGACAGAGTTAAATTACAAGCATTAAAAAAACAAGTGGGACAAGCACTATCTCCAGCTCATTTTCTTGCAAATAGTCTCAATACTCGGCACCAAGGTCAAACCTTAACTGCTGAAGAAGAGGAGTTGGTTATGACATGGACATCCAGCAATCATCTCTCCATAATGCCAACTATAATAAACTTCAGAGCTAAGGGTGAACCATTCAAGAAATATGTGTTTGATGATATTTTAAAGAAAGTCACATCAGTGAACTGGTGGAAGTCACTTAAGCACTTGGATTCAGAGACTGTTGAAGTGATGATCTCGCTTTTAACAGCAGTAGCGTCTTCTGGTGTAGAAAGAATATTTTCTTCCTTTGGACTAATTCATTCCAAATTGAGAAATTGTTTGGGACCCGAAAAAGCAGGAAAGCTTGTTTTTCTTTTCCGGATTATGAACAAACAGGAAAATGAAGGTGAAGATGACTGAGTTAGCTGCAGAAGCCAATATTTTAAGTTTCTCATGTTGACCTGGCTGACATAGTCAATTTAATTTTTGTTGGGTTTTTTTAAATATTTCATTTAACTATTTTAGTTTTAAAACAATTTTAACCAAAACAAACCTGATTTTAAAAAACATGAATGTTTAAATTAAAAAATTCATATGCTTGTTTTGTTAAAATATTATATGTTTGCTGTTGAAGAAAAACATCCAGAATACATAACGTTGTTGTTGTTTTAGTTGAATAAAACAATTTAAATGTCTGTCTGGTGATGTTCTCCTCCTAATACAGCATGGCAAGAAAATCCTCCAAATATTAACGATTAACCTGTTGAATTGGAGATAGTTCATCTCCCAATGACTTCATAAATATCTGCTTCAATTACCTTCGGTAAATGAAATAACCAAACAATCATTCATTTTCTGACATAGCTGTAAAACTAATCTGAAAAGTTTTCAAAGTAAATCACTTTAAAAATGTATAGTGTGTACCTTCTAAAAGACAGGTTTCAGAGTAGAAGCCGTGTTAGTCTGTATCCGCAAAAAGAACAGGAGTACTTGTGGCGCCTTAGAGACTAACCAATTTATTAGAGCATAAGCTTTTGTGGGCTACAGCCCGCTTCATCAGATGCATAGAATGGAACATATAGTAAGATATATATACATACCACTTCATCGGATGCATAGAATGGAACATATAGGTGTATATATATCTTACTATATGTTCCATTCTATGCATCCAATAAAGTGGGCTGTAGTCCACGAAAGCTTATGCGCTAATAAATTTGTTAGTCTCTAAGGTGCCACAAGTATTCCTGTTCTTTTTACCTTCTAAAAATGAAACCTACATCTATCTCTGAATTGTGAAGAATATGTCTTGAGGTTATAACAACCAACAAGAATGCATTTTTATGTAGAAATCCATGCTTAAATCCATGATAAAATAGAGTCTTCCAGACTAGTGATTTAAATCAAATCCACCCTTTTCCCACGTCACCCCTAGCAAGACTAGCCTTCAACAGCCCTGAAAAGAAGTGCCTTGCAGTATGGTCTGAAAAACAACAGATTCAGGTTTGTTCAGCCCCTCAAGTATTTGCTTCATTGCATGTCCTTTAGCTGGGGTGAGCATGGACTCCAGTGTTTGTTTGTTAACCTGCCTGTGTGGCATTAACACTGATCTGGACACTTCTAGTTAGCATCTCATTGGGATAGATAGAGATGAGCTCATACTTTTGCTGCTTCTCTGGGGTAGGTCAATGGTTTTCAGACTTTTTGGCTTATTTTAATACAGTCTGCCACGTACAGGTAAGCAGACTGTATTAAAATAATGTGAGGGGACATGCACGGTCACGTCCCTCCCCCCAGTTTTCTGCCTTCCGGCAACAGCTTCTAGAGGTTTTCAAACTGTGGGATGTGAGAAACGTTCGGCAGGGCGGGGAGGGGGAGTAGCAACGCCAGGTGGCTCAGGCCAGTCCCACACAGCAGGGCTCAGGGACGGAGCACCACCTGCACCCCTGACTCACCTTAGTGGGCTTCCAAACCTGTTTGAGTTTGGGGGGGGTGCAACAAAAAATTGTAACTCAAATGGGGAGCTCAGCTCAAAAAGTTTGGTTTCTCCACCCCGCTCAAGCCTGCTTGGTTTCGCACATGGAAGGGCCCTCTCAACCTGCAGTCGCATGACCCCTGTCACGTGCTCCATGAACTCATTATTAAAGGGGCAACTGAGCCTTGGAACAGAGTGAAGGGATGTGTGTCCGAGCACCAGGACCAACGCTTTGTTACACAACCAGTTCAGCAGAGAAATCTAAACAGAAATGTTCCCTCAATACCTATTAAAGACCAGGCTAGTTGCTGTAGGAATCAGGGCACACAGTCTGTGCATAGTTGTTCTTCTATTTGGTGCCTCTTGAACAACAGGCCAAGGCAGAATCAAATCAAATATTTTATAACTGTGTTGAAAAGAACTTGCTGGTATCTCAAGATATAACAGAAACACAGCAGTTCTGAGGAAACCCCAGCTTTTAACAGGCTCATCCCAGCTGCCTGAGAGTGAGAGTTCGGAAATAGAAAGCAAGTCTGAGGAGAATACAGTTATGCTCAGGAGCAGTGTTGCTGGTACAATCTTCCTGATGATCTATAGGCTGGACTGGACTGAACCTGATGCCAGATGGGAGAGTGGCAGCAGCAAGAGCCTCTTGGCTTCATGGTTAGTGTAGTGAGTGTAACAATGGCTGCAATATGGTGAAGGTAGAATCTATTTTGCAATCAAGGACAAAATAACTCTCCAAATAACTCTAAATAGCAGTCATGTCTTTGGTGCAGATCGTGGATGAGGAATTGCCCACGATTTTTTACCTCAGTCCTTAGGTGAATGTTAGAAAATGTACATCTAAAAAGTTTTGTGATATTTAGCTTCTGAAACTCCAAAAATTCTGTTTCTATATTCAGAGTCATTCGAATGCTAAACTTCAGCTTGCTGCCATGTTTTGCATATCTAATCTCATATGGAATGAAGAAGAAGGTAAGAGACTCTCATACTTTTATGTATTGTCTTGGACAGAAAGTATTGTCAAAACAAAATCCTTTCAGCGGAGAGAATGGCAAATGTTAGGTAGTAGTACAATGAGCTTAAGGTCTAGATGCAAATGCAGCAAGTGATTGATAGACAATAGGGAGACTGGGGGAGGGAGGGCAATGAGACGAAGATCTCCAGCTGGTCGCTGTGACACAGCTTAATGGTTCCTGAAGGACAACGCACATTGGGGATGCTTTGTGCATCCACATTATGGACTTGCATGACCCAATGGAAGACGGAGAATATGCGTTTATGAATGTGATTGTTGTACAAGGTTGGCAGTAAATGAGGTATTCCAATTATCACTTAATGAAATGGGGTGGGGGGACAATTGATTGTGAATGACATAGCTGCTTATACAGTGGAGGGTGGGGACCAAGAACCTGTGAATTTATAGTATTGCTTGAGTAGATGAATGTATTGAGAAAGAGTGTTTGGATACAACTTACAGGTTGCCCCTTCTGTGTTTACCTTTATTATTTGAAATATACATTATACGATATGGTGCAGTAATGGTAATAAAATCTACCATTAGTGGATGCATGCTTCTTCCTGAAGTTTGTAATAAAGTTTGCATTGGGTCACAACCTGGAAATCACTCCCTTCCCTATATTAACAACAACAAACATGGAGCCAGAAACTAACCAGGCTGAGGGGCTACTGCCTCTTGTTTCTGCTGCCAGTTATGTGGCAGGCTGCTCTGCCAGGAGGGCATCAAATAGCTCCTCTGAGTAGGGACCTAGAATGTGCTGCAAAGCCTCCTCAGGGACTGTCCCAGTTTGTTCACTTCAGTAGCTTCATCTGGTACATGGTACAGTCCTATACTGGGTTCGGGGGTGAGAAGGTCACCATCCAAGCTTACCAGGCTGTCGTGAAGTGTTTGTGGCTCAGTGCTTGGCACAGTTGCAGCACCCACTGAAGCCCTTTGTAAAAGGGGCAGGATGACAGCGAGTTTCCAGAGGTGCAGTTCTCATGCCTGGCTTACAGTGGTCATTTTGAGCTGCTTAATCCACTCCCTGCACTGGTTAACCAGTCAAGCGAATCCCCAGTGCTGCCAGCTTCTTTGTTATTTCCTGGTACTTGTGGTCATTCCTAGAATTCTTGGTGAAGTCAAACAGTTTGCTCACCTCTCACCAGTGATTAACCAAAATCAGACTCTGCTCCCGTGACCATGTAGCAGCACACTTGGCAAAGGATTTCTTCGTGTCAGTGGCCATTACAAACTCAGGAGAAGGTTCGCTCTGCTTGCAGCTCAGCGGTCGGAATAAAATGGAAGGGTTAAATGCTGAGCAGCTGTACTTGACCCAGAGGGATGGTTCCATTTCCTGGGACTTGATTGGCCAGTCTTGGGATAAAAAGCATAGAGGCCACCATCCCGTGGGAGTGTGGAATTGCATTGGTGGACTCTCACGTCCTGAGTCTGGGAGGCCCGGGCCTGAGCTATTTCCACATTGCAAAATGATGGCATTTGAACCCAAGACATTGCAGGGCCTGGGCTCAAACCCTTCACCCCTGTGGGGTCCTGGGCTTGGGCCCGGGCCCGGATCAGACAGAATTATGTGTTAGACAGGAAGGAGGTTTGGGCTTGAGCCTGAGTCTAAGCTCGGACTTACATTGCAGTACAGACATACCCTATGAATCAGGAGTTGGAAGCCACGGAGTTGCAGAGCAGGAGATGGGAGCAGTGCTAGGGAGGGGGTGGTGTGAGTGGAGATGGGGTTGGGGGAGGATGACTCTTAGATTGGTGGTTACATCCTCTAAATCTGCTGTGGTGTTCCTCAACAAGGAGACTTATTTTTGTAGTTTGATCTCCCACTCTCCTGCTGAGTAATTTGAGAATGTGGAGCATCAGGAACAAATCTCACTTCAGCCTGTAAAACTTCACACTGTATTTCCAGCATTCTGATTTCCTGTATTAGCTTGTGTTGTACACTGAGTGCTAGAAGTTTAACTCTGTAACAAGTTTTCAGCTAAATACACCCTATATCAGAGACAGTTGGAAAGGAAGAAGCCAATCAGAGTCAAACTCCTTACTTTATAATAAAATCTCTTCAGGTTCTAGCCTGTTTAATTTTCTCTCATTGATTCATGTGAAAAAATTGAAGGGAAAAAAATTTAGTAGCTTCTTCCAAAAGGGAAAAGACAGAGCAGCCATAGGTTAAGTCAGCTTAAAGGGCTTCTTAGCACAGCATTTTATTTGCATCCACACATTCTATCCCCTCATAGCACATACCTGTCTCCAGTTCTTTTTTATCATTTTTAATAAATCACTTATTTGATGTTATCCCCTATAATGTGATTTATTTTTTTAGGTTCACAAGAACGCCAAGATAAACTACGAGATATCGGAATAGTAGATATCCTACACAAACTGAGTCAGTCATCAGATCCAAATCTTTGTGACAAGTAAGTATAAAAGAACCCCCAAAATAGAGATCAAAGGGAAATCTGTGCTTTTTTAAAAAAAATGCATCTTGTTTTGAAAGCATTTGGATTACAGAAAAATCCACGAGACAGTGCCTTTTTGTACATTTGTGTCTGACTTTCCCTTTACATTGATGAGTCCTGCCACATAGGAATAAAATATTATATTCATCTTATGTGAAGAATGGTTGCCAAGGAGGATTTATGACAAGTTCTAAGGCAGGACAGACACCAAGATGGTTATCAACTCATACGTTATCTCCCTCCTCAAAAACAGCAGTACACACTGACAACATTAGCACTTTTCCAGGCCTCTGGAACTTTTCCAGTATGCCATGTTTTACTAAAAATTAAGGCAGTTTCAGTATCCTCAGCTAATTTTTTTTAATCTTGAATATAATTTATCCAGTCTTGCAGATTGAATGTGTAACTTTAGTAGTATGCAGTGTAGTTGTAGCCATGTCAGTCCCAGGATATTAGAGAGACAAGGTGGGTGAGGTAATATCTTTTATTGGACCAACGTCGGTTGGGTGAGAGAGACAAGCTTTTAACCTTACACAGAGCTCTTCTTTAGATCTGAGAAACGTACTCAGAGTGTCCCAGCTAAACACAAGGTGGAACATATTGTTTAGCATAAGTAGTTACATATTTCAAGGGATCATTTAAATACAGCCAAGTTCAAAGTTATACATCTAGGAACAAGGAATGCAGCCCATACCTACAGAATGGGGCATTGTATCCTAGAAAGCAGTGACCCTGAAAAGGCTCTATGAGTTAGAGTGGACAGACAACTCAGTATGAGCTGCTAGTGCAATCCTGGGGCAAAGAGGCCATCCATGTTGTCACATTCTGGGGTGCAATCCGGACCAGTGGATTAGATCTGGTTTAATGAGTGTTTGGCACTACTCATTGCTCATGTAGCATAAAAGAGTTTTCCTCCTAGCTGAAGAAAACAGCACAAATGGCATTAGGCTGTACTTTTGCTGAGAAACCTCAGGCTTTGCCATCTTAACGTATTAATAGTTTAGCCTTTTATTGCACACTAACAGTTCCTCCCTCACATGCTAGCCTTGTGCACAGAATGTCATGTGGGATAAATGTTAACCATAAATCTCCAGCGGGTGTTTATTTTTTGAAGTCCAGATTCAATGGTTAATGGAATATTTGTGATTTCAGGGCGAAGACGGCACTCCAGCAGTATCTTGCATGATCAAAGACTAAGCGAATCTTTGGACACCCCTCGTGTGTTTAAGGACTAACAGGAAATAGCCTCAACTGATTCCTTATATTTGCACAAGTCACCTTGGGCTGCATTTCTCTCAGGTGCAGGGAGCTGCTTCGCAGAAACAGTTTAGGTGATCAGGTCTCCAATGCACTTGAACTTCCTTGAGGTAGTTCTTTACTCAGAGGACTATTGTGGGGGGTTTTGTTTTTGTGTTTTTTCCTGAGCTACCTGGACTCTCTAATAGAACAATCATCATTTTCTTTTGGGCCTACAATTTTCTGCTTTTGCTGCAGCCTGCGTGTGTGTTTGGGTGTATGTGTGAGTGTGATACCTCAGAATTTTGTTTTCCTTTTTTGTGTGAAAATCTTTTTCTACACATTTTCAAGGGTTAACCATTGTTTGCTGTATGAATACTTTAATGAATTATATACAGTTTGAATGAAATGTTATTTAAAAAAACACACTGTATCCCATAAAGTTTATTTTGAATTTTGAACAGATGAATGTTTTTAAGTAAAACATATGCATTTCTGAACCTAAGCTTAACTTATATTATACTTCCTTTTTGAAGAGAGAAATTGAGGAATACAGTAGACTCAAATAACAGCCAGCACATTTTGTGCTATGAAAAAATCTAAGAGATAGCATTTTACTGCCACACAGTCAACAGGTACTGATGTCATTTTCAGCTCAGTAGAATGGGACAAAAGGATTGTTTGGGGTTTCTTTACATTTTTAGAAGACAAGGGTGGACTCTCACTCTCACCAATTCTATAACTGTTGTGTTGATCTTCTGCCAAAAAGAAATAGGTGGATGTAATATTATCACTGGCTTGGGGGAATGAGCCTATTGCTGTGAAATCCAAGATCTCGCTGAGATTATTGCTGAAAGATTGGCTTGTCTCAATGATAAGGAACACCAGCTGATTGTGACACCAAGATACATCAAACAGGTAGCACACTGCAAGACTTGTACTTTCAAGATACCAAGAGGACCTGGCAAGTTATGGCTTAAGGGACTTATTTGGTCATACCTGTACCTCCAGATTCAGTTCACTGCTTTATAAAATACTTCTCCATAATATTAGCTGAATAGGTTAGATTGCAGGAGAATGGACACATTATTAGAAAATTATCTCCCATTGACATTGCTATAGTAATACCAATATATATATATACACACACAGACATATCCAGGAATTCATATACATGGATAATAGCCCAGATTTTACTGCATTAAAAGGATCAGATTATTAAAACCTGGCCTTTGTCTGTGTGCCTACAATTTGTGGGCACTTAAAATTGTGGCTTTAGTTATTTGTAGAAACAGCATTTACCTTCCTCATTGCAGTCAGATACTTGGACAACTAAATGGCTGAAATTATGCCTGTAATTAAATTGTGAAATATTGTGTCTGCAAGAATTCACATCCACTCAATTGTGGGCACAGAAAGGGAAAACCATTTAAGATTATGCTGAAAATCAGACCCTACGTTATTACTGAATTCAGCTTCAGGAGTTAAATGTGCATAGAAAGAAGTGAGTGCATCAAGAAGCTGTTCCAGACTGCAATTCAGGGTTACTACTTTCCTCCTGCAGTACATTTACCAACTGCTTCCTGGTTTTCAGTTTAGGAAATAGCGTTAATAGAGTCAAAATCGCCTCACGCTATGTCTACTTAGCACTAAAGGGCGCACTAAAGAATTCAACTCTACCTTAAAAAACTCCTTTTGCAGTTTGAGCTTCAGGTCAAGAGGACAGGACTGTAACTCCACTAACCAATTGTCACAAATGTAATCTCAAACCTTTATCTTTTATTTCTAGGCAGTGTCAGATTATAATTGCCTTACTTTTCTGAGTAGTCCTGTTAATTTAAAGGAAACTACTTGTGTGAGCAAAAGGCGATCACACTTTGGCCCAGAGTTTGAATGTTATGTATTGGAGAACTGTTTCCATTTGGTTGCAAAGGAATATATAATTTTATATAAGTTTAATGTAATTGTTTTCCCACTCTGAAAATCATATAAAAGTGAGCACCTAACACTTTTTTCCAGTGTGGACATGGCAATAAGTTAGTGGCTATTTCTTATTATTGCTACAAGTCTCTTGGTAATGGGTCTGCACAGAGAGGCAAGTATGAATATGTGAGAACCTGATAATTATCTAGTATCTCAGAAATAAAAGCCTTATTTAAAAAGTAAAATGAACCATAGTTTTGGTAGCACCGAGAAAACACTTCCTTGGTTAAACTTTATATACACATGGGGCTAAATTTTCAAAATAGCCTGAGCTTGAACTCTAAATTTACACTCCTGATATTTTGTGCGCTCATTTTCATGTGCTCAAGTTTTTGCATGCCCCCCTACTCACATCTGCAAATCTGAGTTTGTGTTCAAAAGATTGGGTGACTAAAATTGTACACAAAAGTGTGCAAATTTAGGTGTGCATGTTTAGAGACTTTTTTAAAAAATGTGGCCCTAAATGTACCAGAAAACTTAAAAATGATGCTCAGACAATCTGGATACTGCATGGGGGGAAAAAGTCAACATTTTCCATAATATCAAGCTGATACGTCAAATGTCCAATGAAATAACATTTTTACACTTAGTTAAGCTTTTGTGAATAATTTTTGATGTTGCTGTAGGTATGTAAAGAAAACATAAATACTGTAAATAAATAAAAAGTACTTTACCAGAATACTTTGCTTCTACTGAACTTTATGAAGAAAATATGTATTTAAAATCTTGACTCAATGCTTTCTGCTCTACAAACTTTAAGATTTTAGTTGGAGATTTATACAACACAGAGAGGACAACAGAATATAATCCTGTGTACAAGTTAGGCAAACCCTACTGGTTTTACTCGGGTAAGGCGTCCCAATAAGACAAGGGATTCCTTGCAAGAGTAAGACACGCAGGATTTGTTCCATTATGGGTTTTCTTCTGCCTTTAATACTGCATCACACTTTTTTTTCTAGGTCTCCCCTTCACATTTGTCCCTGATTCCAATCATGTATTTATATGATGATAATGAATTAAGCCAGGTGAGCAACTCAGTAAATCATAGAAATTGTTTTATTTGATTTGTGGCCCTTTTCTGTTTTCCACAAATATTTTATGTCCTGATCTTTCAGCTCCATCCACCTGGCTGGTCATTGCACCTGTTTGAAGTGCCACTGAAGTTAGTGTGGCTGTGGGTGGAACAGGTATCAAGACACATGGGTGGAGGTGGAGGAGTGGGGTCCTTGCAAACACATTCACGAGCAGGATTGTTTGTAAATCACCATGAATTTTAAGCATATATTAGAGAATATTTGCAGAAATCAAATTTTGAACTTTTAAGTTGGGTGTTTGTATCCAAATCTGATTTACACTTTACCTGTCAGGGAACAGAAACAATGTAGTGTGACACATCTGTCCAATCAAAGCTAACCAATACGCCTTAGATCATAAATACAGTATGCAGTGTTGTAGCCATGTCAGTCCCAGGATATTAGAGAGACATGGTGGGTGAGCTACGTTCCCTCTAAGGTGCACAGCTGTGCAGAAGGCCACAAAGGGCCACACAGGCGTGCACACTGCACTCAGGGGCATGGGGTGAGGTGAGGGGTGTTGATGGGGAGTTTGGGGTGTGCAGGGCTGCAGCAACTCTCCCAGCCCTGGGGCTGTGGCACAGCGGGGCCACACACACACAGACACACCCGCAGGGCCCGCCTCTCCCCAGCCCTGGAGCTGCTGGGGGGAGTCCTCTCTCCCTGTCACAGCCCTGGACAGCCTGAATCCCAAACCTCTCAGCCCCACCTCAGAGCCCGCATCCCAGCCAGAGCGCACACAAACCCTAGCCCTGAGCCCCGTCCTACACCCCAAACCCCTCATCCCCAGACACACCCCAAAGCCCACACTCCAACCAGAGCCCTCACACACACACCCCCGCACCCCGACCTCTGCCCCAGCCCTGAGCCCCATCTCACATTCCAAACCTCTTGGCCCCACCCTCCCACATCACCTCCATATTGGTGCACATAACAAAATTAATTCTGCACATGAATGGGAAAAATTAGAGGGAACATTGTGGGTGAGGTAATATCTTTTATTGGACCAACTTCCATTGCTGAGCTAAATAAGCTTTCAAGCTACACAGAGCTCTTCAGGTCTGTGAAAGGTACTCAGAGTGTCTCTGTTAAATACAAAATCAAACAGATAGTTTAGCATAAGCAGTTAGCACGTAGTCTAAGGGACTATATAAGGTTAAGTGGCCCACTAATACCCCTAGTCATAGGATAAAAACAGGGGTTAGGGGGTTACAGATTGTTATAATAAGCTATAAATCCAGTGTCTAGCAAAGACATTGTAAATACTGAATAATCAGAGTGAGTTGCTCCTGAACTACCAATTTGCAGAATATCCAGTTTGAATAACAAATTCAGAGAAAACATGGGCACATATGACTTGCCAGACTACATCAGACCCGGGACCTCTGTAGTCCAGCACCCTTCTAACAGTGCAGGACTAACTCCTTCAGAGGAAAGTGCAAGAAATCATGAACTGGGCAATTATGTATAATCTGTTCATAGGGGAAGTTCCTTCCTATCCCTCTACAGATGGAGGTGGTGGTTTAGCCCTTTTCTAGAACTCATACCTGTTTTTTAATGCTTACAATTCTAAATCTGGATGGTCTCCATCCATGTAAATTTGAAATCCTTTTTTCTCCTACTACACTCTTGGTCTCAGTGACACCTTGTGGCAATGAATTCCATTGCCATTCCATCATAAACTGCCTGTGGTCAATTTGCAAACATGCTGACTTCACTGAATAAATAACTCTGTGTCTGATACCCAAACTCATTTCTAGAGTGAATCTCAGTTCAATCACAGTGGACAAGTGACACCATCACCCTAGTCTCATGGACTCCTGACACTGTAGGTGTTAGTGCCAACATAGAACCCAAGGACAAGACTATAACAGACTTCCTCTTTCTTTCTCTCTCTCTCATTTAGATTGCTTGTGATGTTGGGAGTAGATGGGTTTCTTGTTGTTCTCCCCCCCCCTTTTTTAAAAATGGCCACACTCCTCCCACTAGCATTAAAACCAGGCTGCTTTAGACAGCTTGGACTGGCTTACATAATTACAGGAAATTTTCCTGGCCTTTTTAGGCCCCAAAGTCTCCTCCACGCACCAAGGTAGAGGCCCAGTGCCCAACAGAACTTAGATTCCAAAGCCAAAAGGCACCACTGTGATTACATCTGGCAGGCCCCAGCTGGACACGGTCGTGTATGGGGTGGAGATTGAAGGCGGGGGGGCATGTATGGGACATTGGGGTGTATGGGGCAGGAGGCATGTGGGGTTGGGGGTATGTAGGGGAAGGTGGGGGTATGTGGTGTGGGACGAATAAGTGTATGTAGGAGAAAGTGGGGGGGGGGGTGGGTAGGGGCTGTCACGGAGTGCGGGCTATGGAGAAGTTGGTGGGGGTGGGGCGGGCTGTGGGAAGGGGCGGGTCTCCCGAGTCACTTGTGCATTGGTTCGATCACCAGGGAGACCGTTGCCGGGAAACGCGGTGTCCGAGGCCCCGCGAGTTTGTGCTGCTGCAGGTACCGGCGGGGAGGGGGCGGGAGCTGGGTCCCTTGTTCGGCTCCATGGACCTGGGATAGGGCTGCCCCTAGAGCTGCCCTCGAGTATCCCGGCTCGGCCCCCGCCCCCCCAACGCGGCCCCCCTCTCCCTAGAGCCCCCAGTAGCCCCCCTCCCCGGTATCCCCGGCTCGGCCCCCCGCCCCCTACAGTCCCCTGGTAACCCGGTCCCCCGTCCACTAGAACCCCCCCACCCCAGGTACCCCCGGTCCTCCCCCCGGTAGAGCCTCCCTCCTCGGTATCCCCAGCTCAGCCCCCGCCCCCTAGAGCTCCCAACCCTAGGTATGGTACCCCCTGCCCCCTAGAAGTTAGAAACCCCTGGTCATCTGCCCCCCCCACCCCCTAGAGCCCTCCTCCCGTCCCCTAGAGGCCCCCTTCCCCGGTATCACTGGCTCAGCCCCCTGCCCCCTAGAGTCCCCTAGTAACCCGGTCCCCCTGCCCCCTACAGCCCCCACCACCACCCTAGGTACCCCTAGTAACCCACCCCCACCCTGTAAAGTCCCCCTCCCCAATATCCCTGGCTCGGCCCCCCGTCCCCTAGTGACCTAGTTCCCTCTGCCCCCTACAGTCCCCTAGTAACCCAGTCCCCCCGTCCCCTAGAGCCCCCCCACCCCAGGTACCCCCGGCCCCCCGCTCCCTAGAGCCCTCTGGTAACCTGGTTCTCCCACCCCTAGAGCCTCCCTCTCTGGTATCCCCGGCTCGGTCCCCTGCCCCCTAGAGCTACCTGGTAACCTGGCCCTCCCACCTCCCCAGAGCCTTCCTACCCAGTATTCCTGGCTTGACCCCCCGCTCCCTAGCCCCCCCTGCCCTCTAGAGCCCCCCACCCCAGGTCCCCTGCTCCCTAGTAGCCTACCCCCCACCTCCTAGAGCCCCCCCAGACCTGGTACCCCACCCCCCAAGGCATGGTCACACACACCCCGGCCGCACTGTGTTAGCTAGGATGTGGGAGGCCCTGTGCCCTTGCTCCCTGCCACTGCATTAGATAGGATGCGGAGGCCTGTACCCTCGCCGTCCCGCATTAGGATGTGGGGCCCTGTGCTCTTGCCACCCCCCGCCCCACTTTGTTAAGAACTAACTGATTTGTTGAGTAGCAAAACTTGGGGGCAAGAAAGTGAGAAGCGAGGGGCCTTTCCTTCTCTCCCACCCAGACACAGTCACACCTTCGGCCACTGCACACCCCTGCTGATTGCACTCTGAGCCAACACCAGCTCAGGTCAGTTCAATGAGACCTTAGGGGCTGGGTGAGCGGGACAAGTGCTGCCCCAATGTAAAAAAGTCATTTGGGGCTCCATCACAGGTAGGGCAATCCCTCGGGATGAGGTCACACGCTGCCTGTGGGGTCTGAGCTGCGTCCTTTTGTCAGTGCTATCCGGTCTTGATCTGGGAGCAGGGTGCTCCAACACTTGGTGCCATCTCTCTCCTTTCTCCCAGGGCCAGGCACAGATTTTCCTCCTCACTTGCTGATGAGGCAGCCTGGGTGATTCCTGATGGTGTGAGGAAATATTTTTCATGCACTTAGTGGTGTTTGGGACATTGGAGTAGAACATGTTTCTCTGTCCCAATCTCTGCTCTGTCCCCTTGGCTGCAAAGTTGCTGGTCTCTGCTTTGGACTTCCCAGGCTCACCTCCAGCATGTGGTCACTGATTCTATACCTGAGTGTGAGAGTTGGCTGTCATTTTGCACAAGGTCACTCCAGTGAGGTCTCTGCTGGTGAGAGTTCTGTACAGGGAGCTGTCCCAGTCGTCTTTGTTGCTGATTTGATCTGTTCTTTCCAGTGCCTCATGAATTGGTGTTGCAGGGGCTGGGCTGACATCTTGAGCTCCTCTGCTGGTTGGAGGCAGGAACTGTTGATCAGGGAGCAATGATGTGTAGGGATGGATATTTTCATTTGGATTTAGTTTTTGACTCTCTTTTACTTTGTGCAGAATGGAGCATTTGCTACTTTGATTGAGGTGGCACCAGAAATTGAATGTGCTTGTCTTTATGTTGATGAGCAGGGGGAACCAGCCCAGTGGTGCTCAGTAGCCACAGAGGACTTGCAGAGCTGGGGTTTTATTCCAGTAACCATAGGGCAGGGGTTCTCAAACTTCATTGTACTGTGACTCCCTTCTGACAACAAAAATTACCTCACAACCTCAAGAGAGGGGACCAAAGTCTGAGCGTGCCAAAGCCCCACTTCCCTGGGTAGGAAGCCAAAGTCCGAGTCCCACCACTCTGGGGAGGAGGGCCAAACCTGAAATTCAAGGGCTTCAGCCCAAGGCAGGGGGCCTGAAACTTGAGTGCTGCCACCCATGGCTGAAGCCCTCGGGGTTTGGCTTTGGCCCTGGGTAGGATGGTGGGGCTTGGGCTTCAGCCCTGGGCCCCAGCAAGTCTAAGCCAGCCCTGGTGACCCCATTCAAAGGGGTCAGGACCCACGGTTTGAGAACCGCTGCCATAGGGTGTTCTTGAAGTCAGGCCCTAGATTTCACTCCTGTGTAGTAGAATGGGTTGGATTCTGATGCCAGATATGTAATAAAATTTTACTCTGTTCTGGTTGCTTCTGCGCTTTTCCTGAAATGTCCTGATGTTTGTACCAAGCTGCGCTGCAGGTCCACCTTAAGCAGCAGGTTTCTAGAAAGTGTCAGTTTCTCCACAGACCAGCGTAGGTGACAGCGTGGTCAGTCATCAGCACACAGAGGCACTTTATCTCTGAGTTATTTTGTAGGAGACTCAGATTCTGGGGACGGTTCCACTGGGGCTGGTGAGCCAGATTGAAGAAGGCCATGCTGTTACATTCCTTTCTTATTCCCCATTCTTGCTTAAAGGTCTCTTTTCCTGTTTATTTTTATTCTGTATTTGATGGATTGGTACATGGATTTAATGAGGCCAAATGTTTTCCCTCCAATTTCATGTTGCAGCAATTTAAATTTCAGTCCTGGGTGCCAGATTGTCACACTGTTTTGAAATCTATGAATCAGGCAAATATTGCTCTGCTTTTTGTTGTTCACATATTTGTAAATGAGAACCTGTTTGGTAAAGATGTGGTTGGCAGTTCATTTCTCAGGGAGGAAAACAATTTGACTTTCACAGATTATGTTATGGCTACTAGGTACAAACACACCCAGTTTCTCAAACTCTCCCTCTGACACACAGCCTTATTGCCAAGCACATAGTGTGCACAAGGCCCCTCGTTTCCCACAGCTGTGCACATATCTCAGCTGGTCATACGTGGTAGTGCTGCTCACCAGAGATTCATTCATTCTAAAGCCAAAGTCATTCATTCTGTACCAATACAGCTGGGCTGCTGTAAGATCGCTCATGTAGCTGCGTTAAGCCAATGGGAAAGAGCTCTCCCGTTGACATAATAAAACCAGCTCAACGAACAGTAGTAGCTGTGTCACTGGGAGAGCATCTCTTGCCAACATAGTGCTGTGTAGGCAAGTGCTTATGCCAGCAAAATTTATGTCACCAAGGGGGTGTTTTTTCACACACCTGAGCAACAAAAGTTTTGCAGATGTAAGTGCTAGTGTAGACATGGCCTAAGGTCAGAAGGGACCATTGTGATCATCTACATTGACCTCAAGTACAGCACAGACCAAAGAGCTTTCCTACACTAATTCCTAGAGCAGATTTTTTAGAAAAACACCCAATCTTGATTTAAACATTGCCAGTGATGGAGAATCCACCATCCTTGGTAAGTTGTTCCAATGGTTAATTGCTCCCATTCTTAAAAATTTACACCTATTTCCAGTCTCTCTGCTAGATTGAAGAGCCCATTATCAAATATTTGTTCTGATGTAGATACTTATAAACTGTGATCAAGTCATCCATTAGCCATCTCTTTATTAAGCTAAATAAACTGAGCTTCCTCAGTCTGTCAGGCTTGTTCTACACTACAATTTATGTTGGTATAACTGCATTGCTCAGGGGTGTGGAAAATCCACACTCCTAGCAACGTAGCTATACCAACCTAACCCCCAGTGTACACAATGCTATGTCAATGGGAGGACTCCCATCGACATAGGTAGTATCTTCATGAAGTGCTTCAACGGCACATCTGCACTGGTATAGCTGCCTTGCTGCAGCGCTCCAAGGATGTTTTATAATCCTTTAATCATTCTCTGAACCCTGTTCAATTTATCAACATCCGCCATGAATTGTGGGCACTAGAATTGGACACAGTATTCCAGAAGTGGTCACACAAGTGCCAAATATAAAGGTAAAGTAACTTCCCTACTCCTACTCCAGATTCCCCTGTTTATGTATCCCAGAATTTCATTAGCCTTTCTGGCCTTAGTGTTGTACTGGAAGCTCATGTTCATCTGATTATCCTCTATGACCCTCAAATCTTTTCCAGAGTCACAGCTTCCCAGGATAGAATCCCCCATCCTGTAAGTATGGCCTGCATTCTTTGTTCCTCGATGTACACATTTGCGTTTACATTTAGCTATATTAAAATGTATACCATTTGTTATGCCCACTTACCAAGTGATCCAAATCATTCTGTATCAGTGACCTGTCCTCTTTGTAATTTATCACTTCCCCATTGTTTGTATCATCTGCAAACTTTATCAGTGATGACTTTGTTTTCTTTCAAGTCGTTGATAAAAATATTAAATACCATAGGGCCAAGAACTGGTCTGTGGGACTCCACTAGAAACACTCCCATTTGATGCTGATTATCCCTTTACAATTACATTTTGAGAACTATCAGTTAGTCAGTTTTTAATCTATTTAATAGGTCATGTTAATTTTATATAGTTCTAGATTTTTAATCAAAATGTCGTGAAGTATCCAGTCAAACACCTTACAGATATCTAAGTATATTACATCAACACTATTATTTTTATCAACCAGACTTGTAATCTCATAAAAAAAAAGATAGCTAGTTAGTTTGACAGGATATATTTTCTATGAACTCATGTTGATTTGCATTAATTATATTACTGTCTATGATAGGGCCCTCAGTAGCCAGGGAGCCTAGTAGCTAGATCTTTGGTTAGGGGGGCTGTAAGGGGACTTGACTCCCTCCTTCTCCCTCAGGTCTTGGCCCAGCATCCTGTGTCGCTCAACCCCTAAACAGGGGAGATGGATCTTTCTCCCAGCAGTGAGGGGGTGTGCAGGGCTTGTTTTCCTGGTCTGCTCCTTATGCAAGTCCTTTTAGTTTGGGGTGTGGCCCCGCTAGTCCAGTTGCCCCACAGTTGGGGCTTATCTGTAGGTTCCCCTTGGCAGGGGGTGATTTACTTGTCTCTAGTGGCTGCCTTGGCAGGCAGGTTGCTGGTCTGTGCCTTCAGGCAGGCATACAGAGAGCTCCTGCCTCTTCACCAGTCAGCCCCTGGCTGAGCCAGACTCCCTTCTTTTCTCCCCCCTCCAGGCCTGGCATTGGCTGCAGGTATAACGGGGCAGGGCTACCTGAACCCACAGGTGTTCCTTAACCCCTGCTGTGCCTGGCTGCAGTATCTCTGCTCCTTCACGCATCCCCCACCTCATGACCCCCTTTGGGTTCTGCCCCCCCTCCAACTGCTCTCCACCATCCCGTGAAAAGAAGTCTGCATTCAGATGGGCTTTCCTGGCCTGGTGCTGGATGCAGAAGGAGAAGGGCTGGTGGGAAAGGTACCACCTCATGACTCGAGGATTTGTGTCCTTCATGGCAAGGTCAGTAATGAGGGTGAAGTGCGTGTCCAGAAGATAATAACAGAGTGAATCCGTGGCCCATTTTACCACCAGGGCTTCTTTCTCAATTACAGAATAGGTCTTCTCTCGCGGGAATAGCTTCCAGTTAATATATAAGATGGGGTGTTCATCACCCCCAACTACCTGCGATAAAACAGCTCCTAGGCCCATGTCTGAGGTGTCTGTTTGTAACAAAAACTCCTTGGCGAAGTCAGGGCTGTACAAGATGGGTTCCTGAGAGAGCCGGGCCTTCAGAGTTTGAAACATCTCCTCACAGGCTCTGGGTCCTTTTAAGACTCTCTTTCTTGAGGAGATTGGACAGGGGGGCTACAATGGAGGAGAACCCTGGGATAAAGTGGTGGTAATACCGGCTAGTCCCAGGACTCGACATACATACTTCTCTGAGGACAGCGTGGGGCACAGCTGGAGGGCCTGAACTTTGCTAACCAAGAGTCAGATCAAGCCCTTTTCCAATGTGTACCCGAGGTAGGTGGTCTCATTCTTCCCAAAGTGACATTTGACGGGGTTCGCTGCCAGGCCGGTCTCCTGGAGGGACTGCAGGACCGAAGTCATATGTTTCAAATGGTGTTGCCAGTCGCAACTATAAATTACCATGTTGTCGAGGTATGCAGCTGCATACCTGCTATGGGGGCCGAGAATTCGGTCCATTAGCTGCTGAAATGTGGCTGGAGCCCCACGCAAACCGAAGGACATGGTCTGGAACTGAAAAAGCCCACAGGGGGTGGAGAAAGCGTTTTTTCCCCTGGAGTCGGGTGTGAGAGGGATCTGCCAATAGCCCTTCGTTAAGTCTAAAGTGGTGATGTATTCTGCCTTTCCAAGCAGCATAGGGATAACAATTTCTTCTTGACAGGGATTTTTATTCCCATCCCCCAGAGCTGAAACTGATGGGATGAGTGTTTGTGCACGTCTCATCTTCAGGGGCGGGGAGGAGGGGGAGGGGGAGAAAGCAGTCAACAAAGTCTTTTGTCCCTGATGTTCTGCAATGGCTTGTCTGGCACCTATGGGCCTTCTTTTGTTGGAGAGGAGATGACACCTTTTTTAGTAAACTAGTATTTCACACTTGGTAAAGCGTCTCTCCTGACTGTGGAGGTTTACAGTTTCAGAGAAACAGTTTTTATAGTTACAGAACAAATATTACCTTATAACATGGAGTACAGACATTATAAGTGTAAGCAGAGTCAGGATGGGCTCCACCCTGACATCTGGTGGTGAGGTGTGGCAAGTAGTGGAAAAGAACTTCAGGGGCTGATCTCAATTTGCATAGGCACACCCACCCCGCCTAGAATGAGGCCATAACTGCCCAAATGGTCACTTTGGCTGTTGTGGGATCCCCAGTGTCTTTGTTATTGGGGCAGGAAGAGTAAATTGTTATTACCCTGATTATGGGAACTGTGCTTGGAACTGTACTTGGCCTTTTGTTATGCTGGAGGGACTCACCATCAACTGAGTAGCACTTGCTAGGCAAGGGACATGGGTTCCAAAACTCTGTGAAGGGAGAGAGACTTGAGACAGGTATTAGTACCTGGTGGTGTGGGCCCCTTGGTGAGGGCCTGAAGCACCAATTGCACCTCTGTCTCTCTCCACTGTGGAATGTCAGAGCTAATTTTGGGTCTATTAAGAGTCTTGCTACAGGTACTGTGCTGCATTCACTTTGGCCTTATGGTGCACCAGCACTAAGGCCCCCACTACTATGAGCTGAAATCACTAAGAGCTGAAATCACTGAGCACTGTGTCAAGTAGTGGGGAGCCGGAAGATCTAGAGTGCAGTGGTGCTGTTCGTGAGACGGCGAGCTGTGCAGAGCGGAGCCGTTCGCGAGACGGCTAGCTGAGCAGAGCTGTTCGTGAGACAGCGGTGTGTTCGCGAGACGGCGAGCTGAGCAGAGCTGTTCGTGGGACGGCGAGCTGTGCAGAGTGGAGCCGTTCGTGAGACAGCGGTGTGTTCGCGAGACGGCGAGCTGAGCAGAGCTGTTCATGGGACGGCGAGCTGTGCAGAGTGGAGCCGTTCGTGAGACAGCGGTGTGATCGTGAGACGGCGAGCTGAGCCGAGCTGTTCGTGAGACGGCGAGCTGTGCCGAGCGGAGCCGGTCGTGGTGGAGCGGAGCCGTTCGTGAGACGGCGAGCTGAGCAGAGCTGTTCGTGAGACGGCGAGCTGTGCAGAGGGAGCCGGTCGTGGTGGAGCGGAGCCGTTCGTGAGACAGCGGTGTGTTCGTGAGACGGCGAGCTGAGCCGAGCTGTTCGTGAGACAGCGAGCTGTGCCGAGCGGAGCCGGTCGTGGTGGAGCGGAGCCGTTCGTGAGACAGCGAGCTGAGCAGAGCTGTTCGTGAGACGGCGAGCTGTGCAGAGCGGAGCCGGTCGTGGTGGAGCGGAGCCGGTCGTGAGACGGCAAGCTGAGCAGAGCTGTTCGTGAGACGGCGAGCTGTGCAGAGTGGAGCCGGTCGTGGTGGGGCGGAGCCGTTCGTGAGACAGCGTAGCAGAGCAGAGCCCTGTGGGGCAGTCAGCTTCAGGACACGTAAGGTACCCCTTACCTCTTTCCACCACACACAGGCACATTTTAGCCAGACTGGGGAGTAACACTCTGCAGATGAGCTTTTGAACTCTGGGGCTGGACTTTTTGGATTTTGGGTGATTTGAGGATTGCTGGACTCAAGAGACATTTGGGTTCTGGGACTCAAGAACCCGAGGGAAAGGATGTGGCCCAATTTTCTGGGGTGGGTCTTTGCTCATGGTTTGGTTAATGAACACTAGTTGTGGTGTTTTCCCAATTTAATGCTGATGTCGTTTACCTCATGTTATTAAAGATTCTCTACTACACCGAGACTCCGTGCTTGCGAGAGGGGAAGTATTGCCTCTTCGAGGCGCCCAGGGGGTGCGTAAGATTTTCCCAGGTCACTGGGTGGGGGCTCGAGCCAGTTTTGTATTTGCTTTGATGAGAGGGAACCCCTGTGTACTGAACCCGGCCCTTGCTGCTATCAACTTGGCCTGGCAGAAGGGTTACATAAGAAAGATTAATACATGCAGTGTCCTACAAACATTTAATTAAGACTAAAGACATTCTTATAAATCTAATACCTGTTTTAACAATGTTAACCCACAGGTGAGCCAAAATGGTTTCCAGCTATGCATCTCTCAATGTACAGTGAGACCTAGGGTCCTTGGCATGAGCTGACACTTGGTCTGCTAGCATCACAAAGGCATTGAAGCATGGCTAGTGGGAGTCGTGTGTGCGTGTGTCTTTCCATCCCACACTCCTCCCTTTGCTGGAGAAGTATTTTGGTCTACACCATCACCAGCACCTGGTGAGGCAGACAGGGTAGGAGGGAGCAGGCACAAGGGGTCTCTGGAGAGAACAAATCCAGACAGCCCAGGGTGGGGAACCATGCATGAAGAGCTACATCCTTTAGATGATGTATAGGCTCAGAGGCGAGAGTCACAGCACTGTTGCTTTCTGATGGCATGTCCTGGTGGGCTCCCTAGAGAAGGTGACTTACTGGTGTCTGGGCACCCTCCACCTCCACTGGCTGGTTGGCTGGGATGCAGCAGTACCTGGAGGATGGAGAGCAGGAGCGGTGGAAGCTCCCTAAAAGTGTGTGTGTGGGGGGGCCACTGGTGCTCAAACTGTGGCCCTGCTCCCTGTGCTGCCCTTTCCCTCCAAAGCCCTACTCTCGCGCCACCCCTTCTCCCTGAGCCCCTGCCCTCACGCCACCCCTTCCTGCAAGGCCCCGTTCCTGCACCAACTCTTCCCCCCCAAGACCATGCCCTCTGCTCGCTCCTCTTTGTCTGCTCACTCCTCTACGCCCCCTCCCCCGTCACTCAACCTCCCACTTTTAAAAGTGATGTGGCCATGGTCCCCTGGCCTACCCCTGTTCCAGCACCTCTGATGGAGAGCCACCCCCTCTGTACAGTTTGGGAGGCCGACAGCAACTAAGATGGATGGCCCAGAGTAGGGCAGGCAGTGTGCCTGCCTGCTAACATGGTGCAGCTGTGCACAGATGGGGAGGCGAGTCCCACTCTACGTATGTGTGGCTACACCTGGCCCCCCTGCTCATACTCCCCCAGCCAGTGCAGTGCTGGGCTGTCCCCATGGATACTCCCTTGCCTGATTGTAGTCCAAGCTAGTTTAATTGGTGCCTAGGCCTTTGATAGGCTGGCCCATGAAGCACATTCCAGTGTGCCATTCACTTGGGCTTTGCCTTATTTCTGAACTGACTTCAAGCTCTTGTGCTGGCATTCAACACCCCTGCTGTGTTCATCTGAGCTGAAGCAGGGGTTCCAAGTGATGCAAGCATCTCCTATGACTCTGGCAGTCATACCCCACAGGGAGGGGCCAAGGAGCAAGGAGGTGTCCTTTGCATAGAACACTCCTCTGACCAGCACTGCACTAAAACATTTCTGCAGTCAGCAGGCTGTTTGGCCTTGCACCTGCATAGGGCCATGGTGTATATGGGAGGCACCGTGTGGGTTCTTTGCCAGAGGAGTGGATTTGTTCCTTTAGTGCGTTCTTGAATATGACATAGCACATGTCTTGAAATATTGAAACTCCTGGAGAGTAGCAGTGTGTCAGTGCTTTGTGTGTGCCTCCGTGTGGCACAGACTCCACCATTCTGTCTGAAATGGCCTGAGATGTCTTTTTTTATGAGATTACAGGTTTGGTTAGTGAAGGTGATGTAATGTATTTAGACTTCTGTACAGCGATTCACTTGGTACCACACAACTTTTTGATTAAAAAACTAGAGTGATATAAAATTAACATGGCACACATCTAATGGATTAAAAACTTGCTAACTGATAGGTCCTAAAATGCGATTATGAACAGGGAATCATGGAATGAGTGTGTTTCTAACGGAGTCCACTGGGATTGGTTCTTGGCCCTATGCTATTTAACATTTTTATTGATGTCCTGAAAAAAAACATAAAATCATCATTGATAAGGTTTTCAGACAACACAAAGATTGGAGGAGTGGTAAATAATTAAGAGGACAGGTCACTGACACAGAGCGATCTATAACACGATCCAGTGGCTGGAAGTTTAAGATAGACAAATTCAGACTGGAAATAAGGCATAAATTTTCAACAGTGGGAGTAATTAACCACTGGAACGATTTGGTGGATCTGCTTTAGGGATTATTTTGGGGAAGCTTTCTGACCTTTATTCTACAGGAGGCCAGACTAGATGATCACAATGATCCTTTCTGGCCTCGGAATCTATGAATCTATGGATTGCTTCTTAACCTGGGTAAAGCCAAACAATATGCATTTTAATATGGCTAAATGTAAATGTACATGTCTAGGAACAAAGAATGTAGGCCAAAATGACAGGATGGTGGTTCTCCTGAGAAGCAGTGACTCTGAAAAAGATTTGGGGGTCATGGTGGCTAATCAGGTGAACATGAGCCCCCAGTGTGACGCTGCTGGCCAAAACAGCTAATGCAATCCTTGGATGCATAAACAGGGGAATCTCAAGTAGGAATTGTGCAAGGTTATTTTACCTCTGTATTTGGCACAGTTCTGGTGTCCACAGTTCAAGAAGGATGTTGATAAATTGGAGAGGGTTCCGAGTTGAGCTATTAAAATATTTAAAGGATTAGTAAACACGTGTGATCACAATGGTCCCTTCTGGCCATATGAATCCTTCCAGAGGAGCCCGCCAACACTAGTACCTAGTGATGGGGAAGGGGCACTGCTGAACAATATAAAACCCCACTGGCTGAGCATGGCGTGGAAAAGCCTTTCCCTACAACAGCAGGCTGGCCAGCACATGAATTTCAGTTGTAGAAAGAAGACTCCTTTCTTTGTACTAGATCATTTGATTATGCTATGAGGTGGCTCTGAACTGCAAACAGCAATTGCTCTGTACTGATGTTCCAGTGACTTCTATTCTTCTTGCAGAATAATGGCCAGTAAGAAGAAGGAGATAATACTGCAGGTCAGTAATAGAGGTCCATGCTACAAATACATTTCAGAACTGATGATATGGTACCTTTTATACTTGCTGTCAGTACTGTGGGGTAGATTTGGCCTGAGTTACTCCAGCTTCTGCTTGGAAAGTGATGGTGCAGGGTCCCAGCTGAGGCAAGTCTTCCTTGAGGGAGCAAAGGGTGGGAGAGGTGGGGAGGCTGCAGCAAATCAGAACAGCCCCCGAAGTAGGTGTTTTTAAAGGATGTAGCAGGGTCATTTACAATAAGGGGTTGTGGTAATTCAGCCTCTGCCACCAGGACCTCTATGGATGTCTGAACACCATTCACAGCTGCTCTTTCAAGAAGGTGCTTTCAAGTCCTATTCTATGTTACATTTTGATTTCCTCAGGGTCGTCACCATGTAAAAAGAATTGTGCAGGGAATCTGTCTAGAAAGTCTTCCTGTACTGAGAGCCAAAGCAGTAGGAGAACTTTGAAGAAGAGCCACTCCTGTAAAGGGTGCAGAAAGGAGTAGGTGGGGTTCATTCCAGTGATGACACTCAGCTGGAGTTTGGCTTCCCTAAGAAAACTGAGAAACTTCTACCCCTTCTAGCTTAGTCTTTCAAAGAATATTGAGTAGGCGTAGGGAGGTGGTATTACCTCTGCACATAGCATATATGAGACTATTGCTGGAATATTGCATATAGTTTTGGTGTCCACACTTTAGAAAAGATATTGGAGAATTTGAGAAGGTTGAAAGAAGAGCTACAAGAAAGATTCTAGGTTTGGAAAATCTGCCTGACACTGAGAGACTGAAGGAGCTCAGTTTACTGAACTGATGGAAGAAAACGTTATGAATTGCTCATAATCAATGAATACATATGTGAGGAGGAGATTTCTGATACCAGACAGGTCTTGACTCACACAGACAAAAGCATAAGAAGATCCAATAGGTGGAAGTTGAAGGTAGGAAAACTCAAATTGGAAATAAGGTGCAATTTTTTAACTGTGGATACCTACTCACTGGAACATATTACCAAGGACGAGGTGGATTCTCCAGCACCTGGAGACTTTTAATTGAGGTCCTCTGTTTTTCTAACTCTTCTGTAGTACAACCACAAGTACTGGGCTTGATGCAGGAATTGCTGGGTGAAATTCTGGCCTGTATCATGCAGGAGTTTAGAGTAAATGGTCCCCTCTGGCCTCAAAATCTGAGTTAATAACTATAAGGAGGTTATTTTAGTGCCACAAGATCTGTCTCTGTTCTACACTCTGGTCTGAAACCAGACTGTGTGTGATCCAGGCTATCAGCAGTCAGCATGTGGTCTTAGAGGACAGTTGCCAGTACTTTTTCCACTATTTTGACTTAAGGAGAGGGTTAGAGACAAGAACAGTAGTTTGACAGATTGGCTGTATTATGTGTTGGCTTCTTAAGTTAAGTCCCAGGCAGACTGCAAAGAGCTACAAAAGGATCTCACAAATCTGGGTGACTGGGCAACAAAATGGCAGATGAAATTTAATGTTGATAAATGCAAAGTAATGCACATTGGAAAACATAATCCTAAATATACATATACAATGATGGGGTCTAAATTAGCTGTTACACTCAAGAAAGAGATCTTGGAGTCATTGTGGATAGTTCTCTGAAATCATCCACTCCAATGTGCAGCGGCAGTCAAGAAAGTGAACAGAATGTTGGGAATCATCAAGAAAGGGATAGATAATAAGACAGAAAATATCATATTGCCTCTATATAAATCCATGGTACGCCCACACCTTGAATACTGCATGCAGATGTGGTCGCTCCATCTAAAAAAAGATATATTGAAATTGGAAAAGGTTCAGAAAAGGACAACAAAAATGATTAGGAGTATAAAACGGTGTCCATATGAGGAGAGATTAATAAGACTGGGACTTTTCAGCTTGGAAAAGAGGCAACTAAGGGGGGATATAATAGAGGTCTATAAAATCATGAGTGGTATACAGAAAGTAAATAAGGATGTGTTATTTACTCCTCCTCATAATACAAGAACAAAGGGCTACCAAATGAAATTAATAGGTAGCAGGTTTAAAACAAACACAAGAAAGTATTTTTTCATGCAACGCACTGTCAACCTGTGGAACTCCTCGCCAGAGGGTGTTGTGAAGGCCAATACTATAACGAGGTTCAAAAGGGAGCTAGATAGATTCATGGAAGATAGGTCCATCAATGGCTATTAGCCAGGATGGGCAGGAATGGTGTCCCTAGCCCCTCTTTTCCAGAAGCTGGGATTGGGTGACAGGGCATGGATCACTTGATGATAATCTGTCTGTTCACTGCCTTTGGGGCACCCGCCATTGGCCACTGTCAGAGGACAGGATACTGGGCTTGATGGACCTTTGGTCTGACCCAGTATGGCCATTCTTATGTTCTACTATGTACTATCATTTATTATTATTATTATTATTATTATTCTCTCCTGCTGGTAATAGCTCACCTTACCTCATCACTCTCGTTACAGTGTGTATAGTAACACTCTTTGTTTCATGTTCTCTGTGTATATAAATCTCCCCACTGTATTTTCCACTGCATGCATCCGATGAAGTGATGTAACTCACGAAAGCTTATGCTCAAATAAATTGGTTAGTCTCTAAGGTGCCACAAGTACTCCTTTTCTTTTTGTGGATACAGACTAACACGGCTGCTGCTCTGAAACATCCCATCTTTGTTTCCACAGTGCCAAATGGACTTGAAAAAAATGGAGTTGATCTGATACCGATGTATATTCATCTGCATATGGCTCACTAGCCACAGTGAAGGCAGGCACTTCATTGAGCATCTCAAGAAACACAATGTTAAGAACTGAATTTAAAATTCAACCCATAACGGCATAATCTTTACTGATGCAGGAAGGGTGACCTTAATATAAATCCTGCCATCCAGTGGCCAAAGTGAACAGTCAAGTATTAAGTTCTAGTGGTATTACTGAGGCACTGATGGTGGGTCTAGGGTAAAAGTGGAATAGGGCATTTGCTTTGGTAGGACCTTGATGTTTCTGAAATGAAACAATTACTTGTTTTAAACAACTAAAAGTGGAAAGTACTCTTAGAAAAGTATGTGAATTTTTAAAATCACACGCATAAATCTTGCATGGTACATCACAAAACTTTGTACCCCTTTTGCATGAAAGCTATAATACCCACCAAATTCAAAATTCATACACAACATATGCAGGATCCCTGGGGTCCCACAGAGATCAGTTCTTGGCCCAACGCTATTTAACATTATTATGAATGACCTGAAAGAAAAATGTAAAATTATCACTGATGAAGTTTGCAGACACAAAAATTTTGGGAATGGTAAATAGTGACGAGGACAGGTCAGTGATACAGAGTGATCTGGATCAGGTAGTAAACTGGGCACAAGCAAGCAAAACGCATTTTAATATAGCTACATGTAAATGTATACCTCTATGAATAAAGAAGGTAGGCCATACTTACAGGATGGGGGACACTGTGCTGGGAAGCAGTGACTCTGAAAAAGATCTGGGGTTGATGGTGGATAACCAGCTGAATATGAGCTGCCAGTGTGATGCTGTGGCCAAAAGAGCTAATACGATCCTGGGATACATAAACAGGGGAAACTTGAGAGTAGGAGTAGAGAGGTTATTTTCTCTCTGTATTTGGCATTGGTGCAACTGTTGCTGGAATCCTGTGTCCAGTTCTGGTGTCCACAATTCAAGAAAGATATTGATAAACTGAAGTGGGTGCAGAGAAGAGCCACAAGAATGATGAAAGGATTAGAAAACATGCCTTATGGTGATAGACTCAAGGAGCTTAATCTGTTCAGTTTAACAAAAAGAAGGTTGAATGGGTGACTTGATTATAGTCTATAAGCACCTACACGGGGAACAAATATTTAATATCAGGCTCTTCAATCCCGCAGAAAAAGGTCTAACATGATCCAATGGCTGGAAGTTGAAGCTAGACAAATTCAAACTGGAAATAAGGCATCAATTTTTAATGGTGAGAGTAATTAACCACTGGAACAATTTACCAAGGGTCACGGTAGATTCTGCATCACTGGCAATTTTTTGATCAAGACTGGATGTTGTTCTGAATTTATGCTCTAGGAATGATTGTGGGGAAGTTCTATGTCCTGTATTGTCCAGGAGGTCAGACTAGACGATCACAGTGATCCCTTCTGGCCTGAGAATCTATGAATATCCCGTCTTTGAAGTTCACACCCTGTTTTTCTCCTCAAGTCTTCTAGCTCTACTCTTCAAAAATGGATAATTTCTACTTAACTTACAAGAAAACCACCCAAATAAAACGGATAAATTTAATCAGCGGTGATGTTTGGTTGGCTGGGAAGATGCCTGACTGTGGAAATAGCAGCCCCAGTCCAGGAACAAGCTGCTTTCAGGGGCTTGGTAAAATAGGGTTTGCTTGGTTGTCAGCAGGGTTTGAAACCGGGACCTTCTGCTGCACAGCTCTGACTTCTACCACTCATACTGAAGAAGTAACGTGCTACTTAATAACAGTATATTAGGCTTTTATTCTCTTACTTGAATCAGTCACGAAAGGACTGGTGAGATTCAAGAATTTTAGTTCCATTCCAAGTTCTGGAAGGTAGTGTGCGCTGGAGGTCACAGTCCTTCTTCTTCTATTCCACTTCTACCCCACCCCTCCAGCTTTTCCCTGTCTTGTCTCTTCCTCCACAACTCCCCCTACCCACCCACCCCACTTCTTCAACCCAGTCCTAATCTTCTTGCCCATCTTGCCTCAGTTTATTCCTTTGGACTTCTTATCCAAGTCCCAATTTCACCCCACTGCACCTTAGGTTCTTGTCCCAATCTCTGTCCCCAGCCAGTCCCAGTTTCTCTCCATCCTCCAGCTCGTAATCCAGTCGATCTCCCCCCCGTCCCCCATCTCTGTCCCCTCCCACTGGCTCCCAGTCCTAGTCTTCCTCCTCCCAGTCCCAGTTTTACCCCACTCCAGGCTTCTTGTCCTAATCTACTCATTTTGCTACTGCCCTGGGTCCAGTCCTTGTCCCACCTGCATTCAAATCAGGCAGCATCCTCTTCCACAGGCCAGCAGGAGGAGCACTGAAAGCACAGGAGAGAATCTTCATGCTTTCAGTTTCTGTGCTTGGTGCCACACTGGCCTGTAGCAATTGCAAGCAAAGGCCTGTTCAGCCCCTGCAACCTTAGGCTGGAGCATGCGCTCTACAGATGGAATCTTCAGAGCATTCAGTTGTCACACTAACAAGTCTTCAGTGAGCATGTGCAAACTGAGATTTTGCAAACTGGCCAAATTTGGGCGTTTTTGTTTTTTAAACCAAGAAAGCAAAAGGCACATCCCTGCTAAATTTCAAGCCCTTGCTGCAAAGCATGGATGCACTAGATCATCTCAACAAAACAACTATACAAATTTTGTAACAGGGACAAAATGTATTTTTTCCTAATCTCATTTGTGGAAACTTGATAAATAAATAAATAAATAAATAAGAGTGTGAGGCAGACCTACCTGGCATAGAAAATTTCCAGCTCCACCTCTAATTTCTGTGCAGAGGAAAGGCCTGTGTCATTTCTACTGAATGTAGCTTCAAAAAACCAAGAAAATTCTCACAAACCAAGAACTTCCCATCAAAGAAACAAACAAGCAACACCCAGTGAGGGTTGCCTAAAAGGAACATCCACCCAAACCCATAAAAGCCAAGTGTCTAGGTAGAGTATCCTCCTTCAGCATATCTTACCACCACACATTACGTTCACCACTTTCACTGACAGACGCTGCCTTTCTATAAATAAGTCCCATACCACATGTACAGTAACATAATACACATTACATTCCTCGCAATTACACTATAATACAGATCCTTAATGCTGACTTCATACTTCTCCATGGGGAAATTTTCACTGGTGCCTACCAGACACACATGCCCATGTGCTCTTTTCTAGCTCTGGGGTTCTTGAATTGTGTTCCACGTGGTCTGCAGAGAGCTGGGTGATCACATGGTGCTGGTTTGGCCATATTTTCAGCTGCTACTGTGTTAAAGGACAATTGTAAGCACGTGACTTTCCACATAATTAACAGCTATCATTGCGGCAGGGTGTTGTGTGATCAGGAATGGGAAGAGGGGGCTGGACAGGTCTGAATGAGAGGGTGGATTGTCCACTAGCTCTGCTTAAAATCTGGCATGGCAGAACCCTGCCCAATGACCTTCCCTCTTGAAGATACAGTGGCTGGGGTCCTGCTCCCCTCTCAGAGAGACAAGGGCCAGATTCCCTTAGGAGCAGTAGAAGTACCCACTTCCCCTGTCAGAAAGGCAGTAGTGGCAAGAGTACCCCCACCCTGGTACGTCTGCCAGCACCCACATATATCTGCTTGAAGGGAGGAGATGAGACAGCTGTGCTCTTTCCCTCCTACCACACACCCAGAGTCCTGCTAGGGGGTTCGGGTACTTCAGAACAGTGGGTCTTGGTATTAACATCCCATTGGGTATTGTAAGAGACCCTTTGATACTGAGTATTATATTCAGAACCTTTCTTCCAGCTGTTCCTGTGTCATGGTTTGCTGTGACTTGTTTAAATATAAAAGTGAAACTGTTTTGTGGTAAAATAAACAGTTATCGCATATTGCTATCTATTACTCTTCACACTTACCATGTATATATTTTAATTTACCCCAGGTTACTGTCAATAACCAGGAGCTTTGGGAGGAAATGCTGGGTTTAAAAGGACTGATAGGTAAGGACTGAGCAAACATTTCAGATCACTTGCATTTAATTTCAAAACAAACACTCAGGACCAGCAAAGTATTGAAATGAAGGTGTGCCACTTTCCTTGTAAGGCAGGGGAGTAAGAAACAAACAGAGTGATATAAAATGAACATGGTTGAGATGTCTTTAGGTCATCCTGGTCCCCTTGCCTATGCAGCATTGGTAGCTGCTGTAGATACTCAGTTGCTGTGTCTTGCCTGAAATGACTTTACCACTTTGCTTGAGATTCTGCTCCACAATCTGCTAGACATCATTTTTGAGGATCCTTCATGATACTTCACCTGAAATTGCTCTTACTCAGGTTAATTTAACAACTCTATCTATACCCCTTTCAGTCTGTCAGGGAGAAACCTGCCCCAGGAATTGACTCTACTTAGAGAGATGACTCTAGGCAAAGGTTACACACTCTTGCTGTTTGCAACAGCTTCCCCAAAACTAGCAGCAATACAAACATTTCTGCAAAGTTTCTTGTCATAACACAGTAATCAAGCCTGCAATGACTGAGACTGTCCGTGCTTCAGCTTTCAACCAGTATCACTTGTAGATGCCTAACCTCCTCAGAGTTAGCCTGAGTAGCGGCTAGCCCAAAGGATGCATATTTAGGAGAGTTCATTCCTTATCTGAGACTGTAACTTGAGAAAGTGGCACCAGTTAACTTAAATCATTAAATAAAATAACTTAAATAATTTTTTAAACCAATTTTAGTGAAATTGGTGCAAAAGGCTGGATAGACACTCTTATTTTGTTTAAGAGGCTTGCTCAGATTAATTTAAATCTGTTACTAATTGGCATAAGATGGTGGTCCTACCTTTTCAGTCCTGTGGGCTGGATGCTAGTTTGGGGGCACCTCTGTGGCCACATACAGAATTAAATGCTCTACAAAATGGAGTCCTCCATTTGGCATGACCTCACGCATACACTGTATGTGAGGTCATGGTGCATGGAGGATGCGTTTTGCTCTACAAAGTGGCATCCTCTATGAAGAGTGGCCTTGCACATAGGACGCTATTTTGTAGAGCCGTTCTGCTGGGGGACAGACACATCTGGGGTCCAGATGGTATTGTTCTGCAGGCTGGATCCAGTCCATGGGTCATCACTTAGACCACCCTCAGTGTGTGCATATGTAATCCAAACACCTCCTGGGTGTGGTGTTGTCCCATCTAGTGGCACTGACACCACTTAGAGAGAGAGAGAAGAATGAGTGTGCTCTACAGTCTTAGCTAACAGCTAGTTGGCTTTTAGCTCATGCGGTAGAGGCTGATTCACTGAGGTCCCAAGTTCGATCCTACCCGCCGATGACCGGGGTCTGTTGGCATTACACATACATACCTTTTGCACTGGTTTAACTAAATTAATTTAAAATCATACCTTTCGTTAAACCAATGCAACTTTTTTTTCTAGAGCAGGCCTTAGTTTTACCAGCCTAGCTGATGTCATTCCAGCATGGGAATTGCACCCCTTCAGCTGGAACACAGTGCTGCAGCAGGACAGCAGAGTCTGAATGTCAAAGGGGAGAAAACACTCAGCTGCCTCTACTGAGGTTCAATGAGAAGGTGTATATATTTGGGAGTGTAACAGGGACCTATCCAGTCTGGCTCCAGGCCCATCTGATGCCTCAGGTTCCCCTCACCTGCAGCATGGATTGATTGCTGAGATGATTTAGCTCCCGGGCCATACCCCCAAAAGTCTGCCCCTTTCAGAGTACCAAAGTCCAGGCAAACACAACACTGAAGAGTCTTCCACCCCAGTCATCAGCTGGTCCCATCCCTTCCTTCTTGAGGGTCTGTCTTCTCTTCCACCTCTGCCCTGCCCCTGGGCTCTCCTCAGCCTCTCAATCTTCCCCTGGCTGGTAGGGGTTACTGCAGCACCTCATTAGATGGCAGTATAAACAGCCGCTCAGTCCTCCCCTTACTAGCAAGTTGCTGCACCCCTTTATAGGGGGAATCCATACCCGCTTTCTACTATAGGTTACCACCCTGGGAACCCTAAACAACTGGGCTTTCTGCCCCTTTGTAGCCTCAACCACCCCGTTGCTCCTTCCCAACCCCTCTTCCTGTACTCCCAGCCCTTCCATATACCATCGTACTATTCTATAGACCTCTGACTCCCACAGCTGTTCTTCTTGGAGTCCCTCTCTGACTGAACCACAAGTGCTCTCATTTTCCCATCAGGGCTGCTCTTAACCACATGTTCACCTTGTTATATGACTTCGCCCATTTCCTTGACCTGGGGGATAGCTATGCTTACAACAGGTGCAGCTTAGCCCCAGCCCCCTTAAAGGGTCAGCACACCCTGTAACAGTGAGTAATGTCCAGAGCAGGTGCTGCCCTCTATTATCAGAAGTGCTAATTATAGGGAAGGACACTGGTTTTCTTATTTAAATGGACAAATTATTTCTAGTAATGTTTTAACCTTCTTGGTCCCAGGATATTAGAGAGATAAGACGGGTGAGGTAATTTCTTTTATTGAACCAGAAATTGGTCCAATACAAACTATTACCTCACCCACCTTGTCTCACTAAATTATTTCTATTGATTTCAGCCAGACCCTATTGTAAAAGATAAAAACAAGGCGGGAGTTGATTTCCTGAATTTCTGAGGGCTTGCTATTTCAACTTTAATGTTGTCCAAGAGCTGTTTTTCCTTACAGAATCTGTATGTGTTGAGTCAACATGTGCGTGTGTATGTGTGTGTGAAGATTAATAATGTTCTGAAAGTGCTGCTGTCATACACAAGATTTTTCAGAGGCCAAATTGCACAGCATTAATAGAGCAAACAAACAGAGCTCTTTGGTACACATCCCTTTTGCAAAACCTTTTTTAAGGAACAGGAACAAACCAAATAATTAAAGTTTGCCTGTCAGTTCAACTTTCATCAGTTTACCAACTCATGGCCATAATCTAACTTGTCAGTATCTTTTTAGGTACTGTGCTTGTTCTTCCCATGCCACTATTCTTCCCTGCTTTTCTGTGTTGCTTTTTATGTCTTATGAACAAACAATATTTGAGCCTACAACAAGCAGTCTTTTCTAATAATTTATCTGGGTGTGGAACACCTGACCCACACTTCTAGACTGAAAGTGAATTGTGTGATTTTGCTTCCTGGCCATCTGCATTTCGAAATTTCCCCCTTTCACTGCTCAAGTGACCCTGCATAATCTGAAATTAGTACAATCAAAATGGAGTGAAAAGCTGGACTGACCAAGTTCTTTGTATGTGCTTGGCCTCAGTATTTCTGAACTGTCCCCATCCTGTCATTGCATAACCCTACTGACACAGCTTCTCCTTTGTGTAGTTGTTGATGTGTATCAAGGCTGGTGTGGTCCATGCAGAACAGTCGTGAACCTTTTCAGAAAAATAAGGAATGAGCTTGGTGATGACCTCCTGCATTTTGCCGTGGTAAGATGTAATTCAGAATAGTGTCTGCTTCAAAAGTACCAAATCACCTATGGAATCAACAGACAAGGAAATGCTGAAGCCATTTGTCCTTGCAATAGGCAGCAAATGTGTGCATAAGACAGGAGTTCTTACGCATACATGTAGTCCCACTGATTTCCTGGGGCTAGTTATGGGAGGATGGGGAAACTTACATGGATACAAATTGCAGGGCCAGGCCTATTACTGTTCTATTCAGTTCTTATTCCTTCTCCAAACGGAAAGATTTTTTTTAAAACACACATTTTCTTTATAAATTTATTAGAATTGCATTATACAATACTGAACATCTCAAATCTGAGCCTAAAGTGAGAAACAACAGTATCACCAGTGAGGAAAACATGTATCCCAGTTTGAACAATGGGAGAGACTACATTTTAATATAAATTAAGAAACAGTACTCAATAATATAACATTGTTACCCTGTCTTCCCTCTCACAGACATACAGCTATGCTGTAGGAACACTACATTTGCAAAGTGAAGCACTCATAGGTTGAGAAATGCTGAGGTTAAGGATGTGTGTGCAACCTTAACTCAGCCCCTTGTGGGTATGCATTCCAATGGACTCTCTAATTATATTCCAAATATAAAATCTTCCTTTTAGAAGTTAGTTAAGGTACATGCCTATCATATCACTTACAAACTCAGGCACTGAAGAGCAAGGACATGAATAGGTCAGAACCTCAAACCTTACACTGTGCACAAACACTTTTTTCTTATCATGCATAAAGAAATGGATAATTTGTCTCAACGCATTTTTAATTCTGACTAATGAGCTTTTGGTTTTATGTATTTTATCATATTTGGAAGTAAAAGTAATGCTAATCAACATGGTCTTATTCACGCCTAATCAATCACATTTGGTATTGTTCTTTGACGACAAGTTTGACTCACCAAGGTAACTGTGGTGATATAATATACTTAGATTTCTGTAAACATTTGACTTAGTACCGTACAACATTCTGATTAACAACCTAGCACTACAGAGAATCAATATGGTGCATATTAAATAGCTCAGCTGGCTGAATAGCTCTCAAAATATGATTGCTATTAGGGACAATGAGTGGGCGTGTTTCCAGTGGGGTCCCATAGGGAGTGGGATTAAAAATCAGATATGCCAATAATCCCTTATATGCCTATGTGTGGCTGTGCCTTTCTTTCAGTCATTAAAACATTTAAAAGTTATTTAAAAATGCAAGTAAGCTAATTCGGAGGCTGGATGTACATCTTATAGGGGATAATTTTAAAAATGGTGCTTAGCACCTTTATTAAAGAACGATGGTGTTTGCGCAGTGAACAAATTGGTAGTGACATTTAAAATAAGATCTTAATATAAGCAATGTATATATCTAAAAACATATTTTAGAACCTTTTCCAAACCCTCACACTAATAGGGCAAAAATATTTCTCAACGCTTTTTAAAATGGTTACTTTTTTACAATGTAAAATTTTGATACAGCCAAATTATTTGTTTTACGTTTTATTTAGGCTGAAGTAGATTCCATTGATGCTCTAGAGAACTACAGAGGAAAATGTGAACCTACCTTTCTGTTTTATGCAGTAAGTTAAAATATTTTAAAATTGGACACAATAATAAACCTTACCAGTTGAAACAATCACTTTCTTCCAAAGATGCCTTGTTTGCATTTTTGATCTCCAGCTCCTGGATATATATTCCATCTCTTTCATTCACTTTGCTAATCAGTTTGGTGCCAAAATCCTATCCTGAATGCAACCTGATTTATCTATCCCAAATGCTGCCATGCATGATAGTCGTTTTATTTTCTGTGTGTCTGTCTAGGTATTTATAATGTACCCACCATCCGGACATAATATCATCATATCCAATCAGTTGTTATCTTTTGAACACTCTGTCCTAAGTTGCTTTCCAGAGCAGCTGTAAATAATCCAATTACAATGTTATTTTATTAATAAATAACTGAACAAGAGAGATATTAAGATATACTGTATAGGTGAGGGGAAATAAATGTGTAATTGAATTTTGAAATGAGATGAAGAACTGATGATTCAGAGAGATATAGGAGGGCTGTTCCCCAGGACTATAGAATTTGCCATACTCATATTGGATCAGGACCAAGGTCCAGTTAAGCTGGTGTCATTTCTCCACCATTGTCCAGGATGAGCTGCATCAGAGGGAGATGTTAGAATGCTCCTAATGGCAGTTATAGAATAACCTGCCCATAGGGCAAGTTTCTTCCTATCCCTCATCAGTCAGGGTTGACTCTTACCCTGAAGCATGAAGGTGTGTATCCCTTCTTTAAAAGGACAAAATCACCCTCCTTAATGTAAGAGTGGATGGTCTCATTCTCCATCTGAATGTTCTTTCTGAATCCTGGCCTCCATGATATCCTGTGCAATGAGCCCCACAGGCCACTTATTAAAACCCCACATAGTTGAGAATCAGGGCCTTGTCTTTAAATCTCCTCAAGTGTCCCCTTGTCTGTGCCTAGTGAGAGAGTAACTTGGAGCACCTGTTTCACCTTGTCTTGTTACTCATGGCCTTCCACCCATTACTATGTGAAATGGTTCAAGCTGCTCCCAGAGAACATCTGCTTCCCTCCTCTTTAGTTCATTCACAAATGGCAAGAACCCTACCATAGAGCATCTCACTGACTTGTACCTACAGCCATGCTGAGGGCCCAGGGCAGCACTATTTGTGCTCAGGCCATAACTGAAGATGGACAATGGGGGTGAGGAATCAGGGTTGCAGGAGTCTTTTGTCATCTGCCAATAGGCAATACGTGTCTCAATTATAGCATGAGTGTGTGTGCTCACTGGCTATTGACGTGTATCGAAAAGGTGTCACTTGAGCAGTGTTAGCACCTCTCTTCTATCTCCCTAGTGTGGACAGTCCGAGTAGCTGAGGTCAAATGAGTGGAGACAGGCACTTGGAAAGCTTGTGCAGATGATGGTAAACTGGAGTATGGTGTTGTATACACAGCATGTTAACAGAACAGAACTTTTCCCTATTCCCACAGGCTGAATGGCTCACCCTGAGGGAATAGAGATGCTGCCCTCATTTCCTGGCACTGTAGGAAAGAGGGCTCTCTGGCAGTACACCTTCCTGGCCTGGAGCTGAGTAAGCTCTGTCCCTGGGGAGTGGGGGTGGTACTCAGGACCTCCCAATCATCCCCAACAGGAAGGGTGCTGACTGTGATCTGCCACAACGTGGATTGATTTAAAGCAAAACAATTTAAATCACTTATTTAAATAATTATTTGAATCCACAAGCAGGAAACTGATTTAAATAATCGATTTCAACTGTGGTTTACATTTGTAGTTTTTAGTTATTTTCCTAGGGAAAGGTTGATTCTCTTTGGTTGGTGACAATTCAAACATGTTGATTTGCAACGAAATATAGTCTTTATACTAAGTTTGGTACTTCTTTTTGCTAGCCAGGATGATACACAGTATCTATACACATTATTTAAACAATTATATAACTTAATTTACATTTATTCACCCTCTTAATTTCCCCATTTTTATTATCTTAGAAAATTGTGAATGATGCATTTCTTATTTATTAGACGATGATTAATTTTTTACTTGTGATTTGTGTTAAGCTCTATTTGGATGGAAATTCAGATTCAGTTACAAATGGACTCAGACATCATTAAAGGTTTTGTTATTAAATAAAGTTACCTTAAAACTGCTGAATACATAGGAAAAAGTTTATCAAAACATGTTTGTCCTGTAAAACTGAATTATTAAAGAAAGTATTATCTGTACTTAACTGAACTGATTGTTTCTGGTCATCATGTCCTATTCAAGATTTTAGAAATAGTAGATCTCATCCTCTCACCCTAGTTTATATTTATAGATGTGGTGGGCAGGGAACGGGGAAACAAGCTTGCATGCTTTTCCAATTCCTGTTTGGTTTCTTAACTTTGAACTGAACTAGATGCATAAACTGAAATGAAGAAAGCATTCTCTCTTCACCTACAGAAGAGGCTACTCTCGTCAAAAGCTGGTTTGGCACTTCATCAAACTCTGGTTCCAAGTGCCTAGTCAGTGTCTTCCAGTTTTGTGTTTTGATTTTCTTTAAAATTTGGCAGCAAACATGTACTGCTTACTATTATGTTTTGTATTTAATTTAACTGATTTTACTAGCGTTTAAGAAATTTAGGCCTTAGCATTAGTTGTCATTTCAATTTTAATTTTAAATAGGTTTATTTAAAAAAAAACTATCTGCATTTAATTTAATGGAAAATCCAATTTTAATCGATTTTTATCCACCCAGGTATGCTAGCAGTGTGCCCCATGGTCTTTTGGAAGAACCCAGGACCAGAAAGCCCAGGGGAAATGTTGTTTTGCTCTTTACTCAACAAACCTACCATGACGGAACCCGCTGGGCATGTTGTAGTCCAAATCAGCATGTTTACTGACTACATACATGTTGCTCGAGCAGGTTTCTAAACATAGAACACACAACACCACTAGAGGACTCACAAGCTATTTAAAGGGATACTACCAAATTCCTGTACACTGTAGGAAGACTCCTTCATGCCACCACTCAGCTCCTGGCACAGATGTGTAATGGCTTAATGGTTGAGTCTGACCACTGGGTTACCTGTGCTGTTGTAAGTTCAAGGAAAATCTTGCAGGGCCCTTATACTTATTAGGGTTGTTACATCATTTCTTCTTGTTCTGGCCAGGGCCAGCTTGCACACCCTTCCCCCTCATCTGCCTCAGCAAATAGAAAGGGATCAGGTTGGAAGCAATGTATCCCCCACCTAGATAAGAAAACCTGACCGTATCCCCTCCCCTTAGAGTAATACCCAGCCCCACTCCATGCAGCTGATGAGTTCTAGGTAGCTCCTCCACGGATGTCAGTGCATCAAGTAATGAGTGGCTTTTTCCTGATTCAGCCTTTCTCCTCTAATAAAATAAATCAATGCTCATGCTTCTAAATAACTAACTGCTTTCACCTACCACTTCCCAGTCAGTTTTGGTGGAAGTATTTTTTTCAAGTAACTAAATTAAACCTGGATTTTGCCATAATTAATACTGTCCTCAAAATAAAAATTGATTTTAGCATTTCAACTGCTTTAGTGGGAGTAATAAAAATAAACAACATTGTCACCAGTAAGCATATCATCTGATTGATTGCCTTGTAATACCTTTCAGGGAGGAGAATTTGTAGCTGTTGTAAGAGGAGCCAATGCACCACTGTTACAGAAAACGATCCTGGACCAGCTGGAGGCAGAAAGGAAGGTTTTAGGACAAGGAGCAGAACGTGTAGTGGTAATCAGGGCTCTCAATATATAGGCATGTTGTCACAAGAAAGGTTCCCTTCCTCCTCATAAAGCTGTCCCTGGTAGAGAGCACATGAGGATTATCTACCTTGGCCAAGGGTATAATAAGCACACCCACTGCAACATCCACCAGTTCTGTCATCCTCCAGAAGCCGTTTCTGGAGTTGGGCTCCAGCTCACAGAATGAAGCTGACATTTCAGACATGGTCATGATGGGCTTTTTTTAACCTATTTGCACATCTGTGGTGGTGTGTATAAACCCCACTCAGGCCAAGAAGGGGTTAACTAGCTCTGTTAGCCCCAGCTGATTACATCTGGAGAGTCTGTCAGGCCCAGGGAAGAGTTTAAAGGAAGGAGTTTAGAGGTTTGGGGAACAAGAGACTCAGGAGTGGTCTGGAGGTGAAGCTCTGTGGGCAGGGCCTGGCAGAGGGAGAACTGTGCGAAAGCTACAGGAGTACCGTTAACTCCTGTGGTGAACCTTGAAAAAGAAGCATGACTCCAGGGGGAAGCTTGCGGAGATGCTGCTTTGGAAGCAGGGTGAGACTGAAGATGTGTTGAGTACCAGTACTGTGTTGGACACTACTTGTTTGGGACATAGTTCCACCCCTTTCGGGCTATCAATCATGTGACCTGGCCATAGGGCCAAGTCACCACCATACCAGACCACTGAAGTCCTAAGGACCCAAGCAGAGTTTCCTAAATGCTGGGTCACGCCACAAGTGGGTGCTCTGGGATGGTGACTGCAGAGATGGGAAGAGGGTTTGCTGAGAGACTGTGAGCTTTAGAAAAAGTTGTACAAATCAGCAAAATTGCAGGAAGAGAGCCAAGAAACCATATATGCAGATGTCACATAATGGAGGATTAAGGATAGACAGGAGAGGAAAACGAGATAAAATCAATCAGTGTAAGAAAGGGCACCAAAACCTTGCCCCAAATAGACAGCCCAGACAACTGTGTGGGAGGTGTGGACATGACTGTAAAAACAGATAATAGCCAGCATGTTGGGAAAAGTGCAGAGTCTGCCGAAGTACAAACAGTGCAGGCAGAAGAACATGGTAAATACAGTGAAGGAATCTAGTGTTGAGACCTTGTACGTTGCTCCCATACAGGAGTTGTCATAGGAGATCCTCAAAGGAGAGGCCTGAGCCAATCCCCTTTGAGGAATTGTGCTGGTGTCACTGTAGACCTAGCTAGCTCCAGCACTAGCTCAGCTGCTCCACCACTTGCTTATTAGTATTCCCTTTATTTTGGCACATCCCCTGAGCTGTTTATTTCCCAAGAGCAAGACTCTTGAATGGATGGTATTGTTAATGAATGAGAAATAACTTTGTCTGCAACTCTGCTACTCAAAAGATAGCCCCACATGAGACATGCAGAGCGGGAGGTGTGTTTCTCAGGAAACTACATTTCTTGGGTTTATTGTACCTCTTGCCTGGGAAGTTGGGCTTGTGTGACCAGATTTTGCTTCTTCTACTGGTTTTTATTGGTGGCGCTTCCTTCTCTCATGATTCAGGAACAAACAGGGAGGTTTGGGCAGCTAGTTCCTTAGTTGCACGCTTTGCACCTATGGAGAACCCTGCTGCACAGCCCAGTGACTTAGGCTGGTCATTGCGGAACAGTCTTACCTTGAAAACAGCAAGAAGCAAATGGATCCAGTCCAGCTTTCTGCTGTGGCACATTGGGGCGTTTATGATTGGCATATGTATGGAGTGTGATAGGTCACTAAGTGTGGTGTGAATCCTGCAATAACTGCTCATTCATGTGTTCTCACTGCTAGATTAAGGATGAAGCCCTCTCCAAGGAAGGAGAAGATGCCACCATCATTCAGGAAGAACAGGAAGATTAGTTGGGTAAGTAATCCTGCCACAATGAGGGAGCACAGTGCTTCCAGCCTCACTCCACCCCACAGCCCTGTCCCACCCCATTCAGCCCTGGTCCACCTTCAGGCCAGATCTTCCCCCAACCCCACTCCACCCCCTGCTCCTCTATGCCCCCAGACCAGCTACGTCCTCATTCCCTCTCTGCCCCCAGCTCCTCCCACATCCCCAGTTCTGCCCCCAGCTCCACCTTCAGCCCAGGCTCCTCTGCTGAGGAAGCCTTGGCTGCACAGTAATGGAGGGGCGCAATTGGAAAAGTTTGCGTACCACTGCCCTTGTAGACAGTTATGGGCTAGCCTCCTTCTAGAGGAAAGGTCTTCCTAACACACGGCCAGGTAGCACGTGCCCAGTTGCATGGCAGTTTAAGATCCCACTTTCCATTTTAATAAGTCATATCAGATGTAACTGTAGGTGTTCCTATTAGCCCTGTAAATCCTCTTTTGAATCCTGCCCAGTTCCAGGCCACTAGAACATGCAGCATCAATGAGCTCCACATGCTTACTATGCACCGCGTAAAGCCATATTTCCTTTTATCAGTATTAAAATTTGCTCTGTCAGGTTCATTGACTATCCCCCTGTTCTTCTCTAACAAGAGAGGATGAACAAAGCCACCTTCTCTACTTTCGTCATCCTATTCATTACTCTGTAAGCCTCTATCATAGCTCCTCCTATTTGTCTCCTTTTTTAACCAGTCTTTCCATTTTGCCCCCTGTTCCTGCTACATCCTTCTTCAAATGGGTGACCACAATGGCACACAGCATCCAAGTGAGGGTATACCAGTGAGCTATATCATGACACTAAAATATTCTCTGTATTATTTTCCATTTCTTGAGCATTTAACATGTTTTGACTGCTGCTTGGCATTAAGCAGAGGTCTTCATCAAACTGTTGTGGCAAGATGGCCAATTTTAGGCTGGTGGGTTCTACGCTTTTCTTGGCAGGGAGCTAAGATGCCACCCTTTTCCCCTGCTCTTGGGTGCCAAGGGCCCCACTACTAGCTCAGGAAGGTGGTAGAGGAGAGAAGCAGGGGAGGGGTCTGGGTTTGCTCCTCACTGTGAGTCCCAGCCCCTCTGAACCCCTGTTGGTTTCTTACCCTCACCCCCCTTAAGTGGGGTTACCCTCAGTCCTTAGATGCTGGGGGGAAGGGAGTCTCCCTGTCCTGCTGGGCAGGGTCTCCCTTACTTCAATTCTCAGGTCTTCCAAATTTTACACCACACCTCCAAGCTCCAATTCTTTCTCCTTCCTCCCCTGTCTGCCTGATGCAGGGGTGGGGGGGGGGGGGGGAAATTAGGTTCCTAACAGGGCCTTAATTGACTGCAGGTGCTCCAATTAACCTGCAGCCACCTTCCCTAGTCTACATGGAACCACACCTTAATTAGCCTTGAGCTTATATATTTCCCCTCTAGCACTCTCCCATTGAATCACACTGTTCAGAGTGATGCCCCGGTATTGCCCATAAGTAGGAACAGGTCATTTACTCTCTAGTGTGCATTACTTTGCATTTGTCAGGATTTAATTTCATCTGCACAGAGCAGTGAGAGTATAAGACACTTTCCTTCTACTACACCTTGTTAATTGATGCAAAGACCAAAATTAATCTTGCACTGTTTGGTTGTACAGATCTGTTTGAAGTTGCTATAAGTTGTTTAAATGTTTTTTTTGCACATTATTAATATTTTTCTCCTTGGTAGATTAATGTGCCCCTAATCTTCTGGGACTGCTCTTTCAATTATCCTATTGAAGCGGAGGAGGAATTTTAGAGATGTCTTTTTGCCTTTTATACATGCTGCTTCTACATACTGTGCTGCTTTTGATCCTCCCTCTGAAGATATTTGCACACAACTAATGTGTTTATGAACTGGCATTAATGAAGAAATTCAATGTCTGATATTTCTTGCTCTGTTTTTTCTTTGGCACACTACATGTTGGGTCAGATCCTACAGCCTATGCAAGAGCTCTGGAAGACCTCTGAGGCAGTGGAGATAGCATGATTCCCTCTTGCCAGGGAAGCCCAGTGCAGAGAGACTATGCAGGTCTCTAAAGTTCCTCAGAGGTTTTTCTAGTCTTGACTCCCTCTAAGCAGCATAGTGTTGCCCACCACAGCTCTCTCCCCACACAACTGCACTGTGTGGTTGGGTGGAGTCAACAGCTCTGTGACAAAGTGCACTCCCTGTTCAAAACACCAGTGGAGGTCCAGGCAAAGATGAAAGTAAGCTGGTACGGTCTGGTATGGTGTACCGGCAAGAGCCGGTACACAGCTGACTGTACTGGGAAGGCGCAGCTTCTGCAGGCCGGTGATTTAAAGGGCCCTGGGGATTTAAAGGCCCTGCCCCCTGCTCAGGACTCCAGCATACCAGTAAGTCCTATAAGTTACTTTCATCCCTGAGTCCAGGAGATGTCACTTCTCTCACCTCCAACAGAAACACTATGCAAAGGATTGTTATGCAGCTCAGGATCTGGCCCTTTGTCTTTACTAACCTGTGACACGGCAACCCAAAGGGCCTCACCTAGAGAATTCTTTAAAAAACAAAACCAAAGCTTTGCACTCCAAGTGGCTTCCCTGCTTTGCCCGAGGCTGAGTCCAAGCATAAACCACTTGGGTTTATGATGATGCTATCTGTATTGCAATAGCACCAGATGTCCCAGTCATGGACCAGGACCCCCTGGTGCAAACACACATCTGTGGAGTGTCTATACTAACATTTACAATCCTGTTTGTTAATTTAGGTTGATTAGCAATCCAGCTCCAGTCTAGACAAATCCTAAGGTCTCTCTACACTCATTTGCATCAAAATAACTTATTGGGTTTTAATTCACACCTTCAGTTATTTCTGTGCAAGTCTGTGTGTGGATGCTTTTATTATGGCACAAAAGCACTGGGAACAAAAATCAAAATCAGGGCCACCCTATCTGCTGCTATTTGTGTCCTGGGCAAATGCAGCTCTGTGCTCTCTCATGGACTTTACTTCAGTTCTTGGTTTCCCTTCATCTAACAAATCTCTGGTTATTCTTTGTGAATGGAAACACCTAACATACACCATCAGTAAGTGGCACCATCCCTGGGGCCTTGCACAGGGAAGCAAATGAAGAGCTACAGCAACATGTGGGACAAGGAGGATGAGGATGTGATCTCTCTCTCTTCTAGATGTTTGCATCAAAGAAACTTTCTGACATTACTTTGAATGGAGACAGGCGCCACTTCAGCAGCACCCAATGAAGCTCTGTCCCCTTTCTGACTTGGAGCCAGGTTTTCAAGAGAGACCAGAACACTGGTTTCCCAAGGGGAGCAGAGGCCTTTTGAAAGTTAGGGACAATGAAAGTACATGTCTAAAATAAACAAACTGATCAAACCAACAGAAAGAGCTAATTCATAACAGGATAAGGACAGCATGGCACCTGCACACCAGCAGGGGAGAAAAACTCAGTCTGGGGTATAAACTTCAAAGAATATATTTCAAAGGTTCACTGCTCCTTAAAAAGAAGGGGAGAGAACCCCTTAGTTCATCATGTAGGGGACTTAGGGAACTCGGAGTCTGTGAATGTTAAGTCCCATGGCCAGAAGGGCTAGAGATACTGGTAGCTTTATGTAAGTGAGAAAAGGGATTGTAACTTGCTAAGATAAAGTTGTAGTCGCTAGAAAGTGGGTTTGGTTTGGAACCAGATGTGTCCCAGATCTCAGATGTATCACTTTAATTGGTGTTCTTTATTAATAAAATTATTCTTAGTTTTACAATAAATAATTGTAGTGCTGTTTTGTTAAAGTGATATGTGCGTCCAGGATGGTGTGTGCTCTGTCCTTCTAGAGGCAGCAAACTTAATTTCTATAACTGTCCATTGAGAGGGACTGGACACTGAGATATCTCTGCGGAACTGGGGTTCACTATTACCTGCAAGGCAAGATTTAGACTGGCAGAGTCTCAAGGGGTTTTCTGGTGAGGTGGACAGACTTGTGTGCTGGAGAGCCGACACATAATCTAGTCTCCAGCAAAGCTAACACTTGCTAAATCAGATGGATAACACAGTGGCTTACAGTCCTGAGCAGAATGACAAAATGTGTGTGTCTGACCAATCCCTGTTCCAAGGTGTGGGCACTGCCTGTTCCCACTGTGCCATGTGTCTGACTAGCCCAGGCTGCAGGGTGTGGGCACTGCCCGTTCTGAGTGCACTGCGTGGCTGACCAAACACTGGCCTGGGGTGTGGGCACCTTCCATTCCTAGCACACTGCGTCTGACCATCCACTATCCTGGGTTGTGGGTACTACCCATTCCCAGAGCAACATGTGTCTGGCTGTTAAACTTGTCAGGCAGGGGACTCTTTGGTTTGTGGAAAGATGAGCCAAAGATGCCATGACCTGTCCTGCAGCACATTTTGTGCTTGCAGTGCAGCCAGCTACATTGGCAGGGTCTGTAAGGTACCCACTATCTCCAGCAGGGGAATATAGGCCCAGGACAGATCCAAACTAGCTGCCAGTCTGGACCATGTGTCAGATTTTGTTTTCCTTTGTTTGTTTGGTCTGCTCAAACTCCCAGGAGACTGGGTCATGGGTGGTCTGACTTAGTGGGCAAAGCAGCAGCCAGGCCTAGTGGGTGGAGAAAGGGTCAGAACCCGAGTTAGAGTCTGAATGTCAGAGCCAAGGCAGCGAACCCGAGTTAGAGTCTGAATGTCAGAGCCAAGGCAGCATCTGAATCAGGAATTGAAGCCAGGGCTCAGAACTAAAGTAGGGGTCCAACTACCAGATCCAAGGGCAAGACAGTCAGGAATTGGAAGCTCAGAACTGGGTTATCAGATTCGGAGGCTGCGACAGGCCTGGAACAAGAGCAGGGCAAGGTCTAGGCTGCAGCAGGCCGGAGGAGCATAGGGAGGTATGTATTCTTAGGCAGCCGGCACCCTCGTGCTGGGTTTAAGAACAGATCTGCTGGCTTCCTCAGCCAATCAGGTGGGACAGTCTGTCAAGTGGCCTAGCTGGTGCAGCCCAGCTGTGCTCCTTAGGCCCGCTGGAGAGCAAGGCACAGATGTGCAGCGTCCTGCCCCCACACTGAGCGCTTCACAATGTCTTACCACTCCAAGGCTGTGCAGTAGCCTGCCCTGGCTCGGCGCTGCGTGGTGCTTTCCCCCGCGCTGCTTTCTGCGCGGAGGGCTCCCCCACTAGGTGCTGGGCACTTTCCTATCCCCCACCCGGCCCTGCGCTGCGCTGCGCAGTGCAGCGGGGACCCCTCCGCCGCCGGGGGAAGGGCAGGAGAGGCGCGCGACTCGGGTCCCGCAGGGTGGCTAGGTCGCAGGAAGCCAGCGAGCCGCAGCTGGCGGGGGCGGGGGGCGCACGAGCGCTGCTGCGGTAGCAGCTGCTCTTTGCCCACAGAGGAGGCGGGCGCGCGCATGCGCACTGTGTCCACTCCGCTGGATTGGTGCCGGTCGCGGGGTCTCTGGAGCCCGGCCGTAGCTGCTGCCGGGTTCGGTGCTTCACTCGTCACAGCGGCGCGGCGCCTCTCCTCCCCCCGGGCCCCTCGTGCTGCTGCGTGGGCCACAGGCACAGCAACCCACCCGGCTCAGACGCTGGCCGGGCCGCGGGCTCTGCTCACCGCTGCGCCATCTGCGGGCGCGCGTTAGCCAACGTCCCAGCGCGCCCCCTCGGAAGCGGGCTCCGGCGGCCGCCCGGGGCGAGCCTGAGGGAGGCAGCGAGCGCGGTTGGTAGCGGCCGGTCCTTGGCTGGGCGAGGCGCAGGTGCCGGACGAGCTGGAGATGGAGCCCGAGAGCCTCGGCGCGGAGCAGGGCGCCTCTCTCCCGGGGCCCGTCGAGGAGCTGGGGACGCTGCTGGGCCAAGATGCCGCGCTGCCGAAGCTGAGCGGCGGGGAGCTGGACAGGGAGCTGGAGTCCAAAAGTGACCTGGTGAGGCTGGGTTTGTGACTCCCCTGGGGTAACGCTCTGCGTGAGGCGAAGCCTAGGCTCTGGCTGCTGGGGGAGACCTGACTGGGCGGAGCCCGTGTAGACGAAGGGAGAGGCAGGAGTCTCCGCTCGGGCTGTGTGTTTACTTCCACTTACATCTGCAGCTTTCGTGTCCCCTAAAAGGTTTGGGTTTGGTCTAAGCCACACGAGTCTTCACAGCTCTTTTATTGACGTGTGTGCGCTTCTAGGGTACTAGTCTGTGCTTTGGGGTTGGCAATGCCAATGTTGTGTTATCCATAGTGGATCCAGGATACTTGAGAGAGGTGGTGGGTGAGGTAATATCTTTGACTGGACCATCTTCTGTTGGGGAACAACCTAAGCTTTCACACCCCACAGAGTGCTTCTTCAGATCTGGGAAAGGAACTCAGGGTGTCACAACAGCTCGATACAAAGTGGAACAACAACAGGAGTACTTGTGGCACCTTAGAGACTAACAAATTTATTAGCGCATAAGCTTTCGTGGGCTACAGCTTACTTCATCAGATGCATAGAATGGAACATATAGTGAGAGAGAGAGAGCGAGAGATATATATATATACACACACACACACACACACACACACACACGTTACCGTACAAACTGTGAGAGGCTAATTAGTTGAAGATGAGGTATTATCAGCAGGAGAAAAAAACTTTTGTAGTGATAATCAAGATAGCCCATTTAGACAGTTGACAGGAAGGTCTGAGGATACTTAAGGAAATAGATTCAATATGTGTAATGACCCAGCCACTCCCAGTTTCTATTCAAACCCAAGTTAATGGTATCTAGTTCGCATATTAATTCAAGCGCAGCAGTTTCTCGTTGGAGTCTGTTTTTGAAGCTTTTCTTTTGCAAAATTGCCACCCTTAAATCTTTTGCTGAGTGACCAGGGAGGATGAAGTGTTCTCATACCAGTTTTTGAATGTTATGATTCCTGATGTCAGATTTGTGTCCATTTATTCTTTTGCGTAGAGACTGTCTGGTTTGGCCAATGTACACGGCAGAGGGGCATTGCTGGCACATATCACATTGGTAGATGTGCAGGTGAACGAGCCCCTGTTCATTGCTGCAATAATCGCAATAAGGTCCTATGATGGTGTCACTTGAATAAATATGTGGACAGAGTTGGCATCAGGCTTTGTTGCAAGGATAGGTTCCTGAGTTAGTGTTTTTGTTGTGAGTGGCTGGGTCATTACACATATTGAATCTATTTCCTCACTTCTTCTTGTCAACTCCCCCCCCCCCCCCCCCCCGAAGTAAGCGCTGCCCTGCACCCTGTCAAGGTTCCTTCCCCACTCTGAACTCTAGGGTAGAGATGTGGGGACCTGCATGAAAGACCCCATAAGCTTATTCTTACCAGCTTAGGTTAAAAACTTCCCCAAGGTACAAACTTTGCCTTGTCCTTGAACCCTATGCTGCCACCACCAATCGTTTTAAACTAAGAACAGGGAAAGAGCCCACTTGGAGATGTCTTCCCCCAAAATATCCCCCCAAGTCCTACACCCCCTTTTCTGGGGAAGGCTTGATAGGAATCCTCACCAATTGGTACAGGTGAACACAGACCCAAACCCTTGGATCTTAAGAACAATGAAAAATCCATCAGGTTCTTAAAAGAAGAATTTTAATTAAAGAAAAGTTAAAAGAATCACCTCTGTAAAATCAGGATGGTAAATACCTTACAGGGTAATCAGATTCAAAACATAGAGAATCCCTCTAGGCAAAACCTTAAGTTACAAAAAGACACAAAAACAGGAATATACATTCCATCCAGCACAGCTTATTTTATCAGCCATTAAAGAAAAGGAAATCTAACGCATGTTCTAGCTAGATTACTTACTAACTTAACAGGAGTTGTAAGGCTGCATTCCTGATCTGTTCCCGGCAAAAGCATCACACAGACAGACAAACACTTTCAAATCTGGAGGTGGGGAAACAAAGGATCTTGTCCCCTCATTGGTCATTTTGGGTCAGGTGCCAGCGAGGTTATCTTAGCTTCTTAACCCTTTGCAGGTGAAAGGGTTTTGCCTCTGGCCAGGAGGGATTTTATAGCACTGTATACAGAAAGGTGGTTACCCTTCCCTTTATTTTTATGACACACCCCAACCATCTGCCTGAACCCTGAGCTCCCTCCCACACCCGAACTGCTGCTATTGCTTGCCCAAGGGCTGCCTGGCTCAGACAGCCCCGAGCCAGCCCCACTGGCCGCTGAAGAAGTCACGGAAGTAACGGAATCTCTGTTACAGACACGCAGCCTTAATTATTACTTTAGTATGATGAAGTTTAATAATTTTTTTCATTTTATCTTTTAAAATATATTGTTAGTGCTTATATGTAGGTGGCAATAGGGAGTGCCAAAGCTGCCATTTGTACTGGATTGCCAAACTGTTCTTAAAAAATAAATGTAAGAAATGTTACAAATGATTCCATTTCAGTGTACAAACCAATTATCTACAGAGCATAAGTTCAGTTTACTTTTGTTTTAATTCTGTTAAGAATTGTTAACATTATATGACCAAGGGGACAGTGTCAACTTGGAAATAACATTTGTCTTACAACACCAGAATTATAAGGAACACTTACAGTAATTAAAGGTTTGAGAGAAATCTCTCTTCGGTGTATTGTATTTTGTGCATTTGATAAAGTAGGAATACTCACATTCACTGTTCTGGTGGTGGGCAAAGGGAAAAATGACTAGCTGAAAAGCTCTTTTTAAACATCACCAAGGAAGCAGAAAAAAGTTAATGATTTAAAATAAATATTAGGCCATGCTACTCAAAGTTACTGTCAGAAACTGGAATTTCTTGATGGAAAAATTGCTGAGGGTAAAAGTTGATTCAAGAGTGTCTGCCATATTCCCACTCCTAGGATGTGCCCCAGATGCTGCTGGGCTTTAGATCCCTTCTAGAATAGCTGTGCCCAATGTGTAAAATCAGAATAAGTCTTCCACCTAGTCTGTCTTGTCTATTTAGATTTAAGCTCTTTGGAGTAGGAACTGTCTCTTAGGGCTTGTCTACATGGTGAAATTTTCTGGCATAACTATACCATTATAATTGTATTGCTGTAGCTATGTCAGTATAACTCCCTATGTGGACATTAATTCTGGAGTGAGCATTCACATGAAGAGTTGTCAGTACAACTATAGCAATAGAAATATACTGGTATAACTGTAGGGCAGAGGTTCCCAAACTTTCTTATTGTGTACCCCCTTCCAGATCTGCCATCGTACCCCTGCCCTTCTCATCACTGATGCTTTGTTCTTCTTAACACTACCTGTCTTTAGCCATCTGTCCATATTCCACTGTTATGTACAGATAGTTATAGCCCGACATATACAACTGAAAAAAGCCACCCTGAATAAGTTCTGAGCTCAGTTAGACTGGACAGTTGCTGGGCAACTGAATCCATGCTGTACGGTGATTGGAGGTGAGGACTCTGTACTTCAGCGTCTCTGTGTTCTCATTGGTACATCTTGAAGTAAATTAACTACGGTATTTAATATAACAAATTCCCACAGAGTTTTAAAGCTTCGTCTGAGTAGCCTATTATGAAAATACAGTAAATAAAATCCACTGTTACACAATTTCTTCCATGTACTCCCCAGAGATGTCTCACATACCCCCAGAGGTACGCATATCACAGTTTGGGAACACCTGCTTTAGTGTGTGAGCAATACCTAACACAACAGGGGCATGATCTAAGTTGGAGCCTCTAGATACAGTAGAATCCCTAGTTTACAAACTAATTAGTTTTTGAGGAGTTAATGAAATAGGAAAGCTGCTAATTGAACCTCTTAATTATAGTAGGTATGGCACACTGGATTGCTTTCTTGTCCCTTCAAACCACTGCAAAGCAATTTTGAGTGCATTGAAGGCATCTGAATGTGAAGGTACAGTAGAACTTCAAAGTTATGAACACCTTGGGAATGGAGGTTCGTAATTCTGAACAAAATGTTTTGGTGGTTCTTTCAAAAGTTTACAACTGAACATTGACTTACTATAGCTTTAAAACTTTGCAGAAGAGAAAATGCTGCCTTCTGTTTGTTTTTTTGTTTAGTAGTTTATGTTTAACACAGTACTGTATTTGGTTTTTTTGGGTCTCTGCTGCTGCCTGATTGTATGCTTTTGGTTCCAACTGAAGTGTGTGATTGGTCAGTTTGTAACTCTGAAATTCTACTGTACATCATGCTCCAGTCTGTCTTCAGAAAGTTGCGAAGTGAAGTACATTCTGGGTCTGTGTAAAAATGTGTTTGGAAGGTGGAATAAAGAGGCTAAACTCAATCTGTTTTTCTTTTTTATTTAGATAGATGACAAAGAGTTTGATATTCCCCAGGTTGATACCCCTCCAACACTGGAAAGCATATTAAATGAGGTGAGTACCTTTTTAAGAGTTAAGAAACCCAGTCATATACTGTAGTGTTCCAAAATATGGAAACAAACAGAATTGTTCATATTAATAAATTCTCTCTAAATTACAATGAAATTGAATATTTTGTCTTTCTGTCGTTGTCAAAATACACAAACCGTGTAGTAATTACTCTGAACCCAGTCTGATACACTTAGATTTTGTGTTTTCTTCTCAGATGATGCCATCTTATATTTCTAAGATACTTGTATTTTTAGAAAATATTTACAGGTAGGTAGAAACACAATTGGGCATACTTGTGAATAGATACGTAGTCACAGAACACTAGGTATGTAGGTAAATGTTATAAATGGATAAATACAGTTTGATACAATATTGTGTTGTCATTTGATACAGAGACTACTCTTGTAGTATGGTTATATCTAGGCACCAAAATATTGTTTGTGTGCTCTCTGTGTATATGCATAGTGTGTATATATGATGGCATGTATTATACATCAGTGCATGTTGCAGCAGTTAATTGGGTGAGTAGGGCAGGCTCATTTATATCTGTGAATTTTTGTGTGTTGTTTTTCAGTATATAGATTCCCACACAAATAACTTTGGGAATGGTAAGGTTGTTACAATCTTTCTGCCTCTCCCTTACAAGAGCAAGAGTCTTTATATATAAAAACAATACCCCCCCCCACCACCACCTTCAAATATTAAAAAATGGAGCAACATCATGCTTCCTGAAGGTCTAGAGCCAAGGCATACGCTGAGACTTACTTTTAGGTAATTTTGTTTTTACTGTGGATCTCTGTAGTGCCTCTGGCCTTACTTTGACACACAGCTCCCTAGATTTATCCTCAAGATCTGTGGCTCTGTTTGGTTTAGTGTTTTGTTTTTATATACTTAAATTAGTAGGTTTTATGGCCAGAAGAGAGCATTATGATGATCTAATCTAATCTGCTACATGACATAAGCCAGAGAATTTCACCCAGTGATCCATGCATGAAACCCTATAGCTTTTGGTTGAACTAGTGCAAGTCTTTTAGAAAACTGCCCATTCTTGATATTAAGACTACAAGTGGTTGAGAATTTACCATGCCCCTTAATAATCTGTTCCAGTCTTTAATTATTTACCTTTAAGAATTGGTTTCTTATTTCCACTTTGAACTTTGACTGCACATTCTAGACTCTGGCCCCTACATCTTCCGAGTCAGTCCCTGTCAGACTCCAGCAGTGGGGATCTCTACTAGTAATACAAGTACTCCAAGAAAAACTGGTTACCCCTTGTAACTGGCATCTTTCTGGATGGTTGTTTATAAAGCACTGTTGCTCCCTATATGTTCTAAGCGCAAGGAAGCGTGACCTTGGCATCAACAGCCTGAGAACTCCATTAGAGGTGACTCATCTGTTTTGTCTGTCATGTTTACCAAATTGTTGCTTTTCTTTCAGACTGATGATGAAGAGGAGTCTTTCGTTCTTGAGGATCCCTCTCTTTTAAACATTGATAATATTGACACTCACTCCTATGACACATCTTCCTTGGCAAGCTCGGACAGTGGGGACAGGATGCACTCGAAAAGGTAACTGATAAGTTGGGCAGTTCTTTCTGACACCATCTTTGAGATTTAGATGTGTGTCATGAGTATTGGAACTGATTTATCATATTTCACTGAGCACCACACAACTATATTTTCTGACCTACACTCAAGTGTATTCAATCCATGGGATTAGTATGAGATCCAATGGGACAAGCTAGCAGGTATTGAATTGTAAACTAGAAATGTGGTCTACTATTCAAAAGACATTTAGAACAATACCAAGCAAAGAACCACCCAAACTTCTGTGTTGAAATATTTTTCATATAAAGGAACCAGTTTTCTCAATAAAAACCTAATCTTTTTGTTATCTTATTGGGGGGAAAAACCCACCATTAAGAGGAAAATCCCTCAATATACTTTTTGTAAACTCTGATAGGATCAAACCCCAGTGCAGGTGTTAAAAATGGATGATGTGGACAAAGAAAAGTAATTCTGCCACAGGCTACTTCTTCCTAAAGGATCCACTAGACAGAAAGATAGACATTTTGCATCATGGCTCTTTATATGCTGCAGTGGGCTGTGAAAACTTGCAGAACTGTGTACCAGAATCTAGACTTTCATGGCTTATTTTAAATTTAAAAAATTATCTATTGTGGTTGTAAAGAGAACCTTCCAAATGTGAACAGTGTAATTGATGAATTTGTGTGTAGACGTCCAGAAACAGTGTTTTTTGAGAGTATGCGAACTGTTCCCTCTCTTTAGTGGAGTGTTAACTTAATCACAGTTTAGAGGGCAACATTGTATTGTTGATTATTTAACCAATTTAACGGCTGATTATTTGTACCAGATGTTCTAGCCCCACAATCCCAAACCACTCCTGGTTCCTTCTCTGGGGCCAAAAGTTGCTGCTGCCCCCTGAAAATTTGGACAGTGCAGTGGTTATTAATGTAAGATTCGATGAAAAATGATTGGGGCAAAATAAAATGATTTGAATGTAAAGTTAAATAAGATACAATGACATACTGGCTATTTTCATAGGTTAAAAACAAGTTTTTATCAAATTCAGTTTGCCTGAAGTGTTGAAGTAGTATTTCCAGTTTGCTGTACAGAAGTACTGCAGAAACCACAAGGCCTTGCTGCAGGCTTTAGGCCAAGCTGACTTCAGGGTACGTGGTCTTTGACAATAGCCATAAGCCATGCTAAAAAAACTTAGGCACCTATTTTTTGAAAATCTTAACAAAGTCCACATGTGAGGTCCTAAATGTGTGTCCTCACTCAGAAGTGCTGCGCACCCAGGAGTTCTCAGAGGCCATTTTTGAAAATCTGTGTATATGTAGGAATTTACAGTTAATTTATAGCATCACAATGAGGCCCTGTGTCCGTGGGGCTTTATTCGTACATTATACTGTATATACAGTAACACTTCAATAAAATATGCTTGAATTCATTTATGGGGAAAAATAAGTTTCCAGTTTTACTGTTCTTGGCTGATTTAAAAACATTGTTAACTTTCAAATCAAATGAAACTGTTCAACCTAAGAGTTCAATTCAATTTTAAAATCTGTGTTAATGCATAACACCTATAGTTAAGATTGCCTGGCTGTCCCTATTCTAATGGGCCATGTTCAGCTCCTTGTAATTTCTCAAACTTTCACTTTTCAGGCTGAAACTTTTCATATCTAATCTCTGCCCAAGGGTGGTGATTATTAAATAAAAATGAGCAGGAACATTTCAGCCATTTTCAAATATGAAGTGTGAAAATAATCATTTGCAACCTTTTATTAATAGTTCTGATGCTTCAGCGTTTGGCGAGGAAATAATTTGAAATGGAGAGAATTCTTAAAAGCCTGAAATTGATCTTTTTGGAGGGCTGTTAATATTTGGTCAAATTAAACGGTTAACAAAAAGACAAAGCAGACAACTAACTTTTTAAGAAGGCAGATTTTGTATTAATGATCTCTTTCCCTTTGGTTTTGTGCCTGTGTGCATCAGAAGGTTGAATGGATTTCTCACTTGACATACAAGTGCTTGTGGAATCTGTCTGACAAAGTAGGTACAATTCAAGGCAGGGCTCCAAACCTCACTCCATATCATTTGTGAAAATATGTTCCTGCCTCTCTCATTGCATGGTTTGGGTAGTGTGTGGTGAATGAGGTGATTGCAACTGTTAGTAACTTTTTCCTATAAACTCAGATGGTAGGATTTATTCTGGACTAACAACGTTTTTACTCTTCTTAGAAAGAAAAAACTCCCTGATTCTTTCTCTCTTCATGGATCGGTTGTCCGTCTTTCTCTTCTGAAAGGAATTTCTGCCCAAATAGTATCTGCTGCAGTAAGTGTCTTATTCATTACAATGAACAGAAATGAGAATATAAATTGGTAAATAAAAACAGTAGCTACTCTGGTAAGAAGTGTGTAGAGTTCTACTTCATCAGTTTCACTGTGCGCTCTTAGCTTCAAGTAATATTCTGTACCTCTGAGCTTAATGAAGAGGCAAAGGAGTGGTGCATTGAGTCGGGATAGCTGGTTTCTCGCAGTGCTCATCCACAGCCTCTGGAAGGAAAGTGAGTCCCAAAGGAAATGGCTGTTAAAGAATTCATCTCAAAGAAAAAGTTCAATGAAATATAAACCTGTGTGTTCCAGTCCAGTCTAGTCACTACATCTAGTTATAAAGAAAAGTAAATGGCTAACGTGTTCTTAAATAAAGACAGATCAGAGGGAACTCCCCCATGACAATAGTAATGATACGAAGACTGAAAATATCACCTTTTCATTAGGAAAAAAGTTTATGAACCACTGAAGGGGAAGGGGTAACTTTCCTTGAAATCTCTGATTAACTAAATAGTAGGAAAGCTAGCTGTTGTGCTAACCAAATACACTTGCCTTGCTGTTCTGAAACGTATTTGCAACGTTTTCTGCCAAAAAAAAAAAAAGATTCTTTCAGCACTAGTTTGCATCATTAAATGGATGATGATACTGAATCAGCTTATGGTCTGACTGATCCCTGCCCTTATAAGCCTCATTGGCTATAATGCATGCATCCACTTTTTTACAGTCTTAGTCAGATGGACTATATTAACTCTGACCTCAGTCTTGCCACATAAAACACAGTATGACTGTACTGCTACACTGACCCAGAGGAAGTGTCTGTCTGAGATCAGAGTTGAAGCTGCTTGTTTTTGTGGATTTGAATGTATGCCAAGTGGGATGCTGTATATTGGAAATAAAAGGGAGTTTTGTTTTGGTCGTGACTGTCATGCTGTCTGGAATGGCTCATAACTGTGAGTGCCTGCCTCAGGGCAGACTGTAAAAAGCAAGGCAGACACCCCAGACTGGTAGTGTCTGTAATTAGATCTCACCAATCAAGTACCAAATGTGAACTCCCAAAGTACTTCAGCAGTTTTATAAGGAAATCGCAGACAGTCCTGTTAGACGCTCCAGTCTATCGTGCCACCAAGGCAAGTAGCGCTATGTGATACATGGTCACTTACCTGGAATATTTGTGATTTTTTGGTGTTACTCTCAAGAGACCAGTCACCCAGGTAGATTTACGTCCCAGGTCTCGCACCAAAAGCAATGCTGGCAGCCAGTTCTATAGCATGCTAACTAAAGGTTTATTAGCTAAGAAAAAGGAATGAGAGTTACTGAGAGGTTAAAGCAGGTAAAAATATGTACAGATGAGTTGCAGTCTAATTCCAAATGACAGTAAAGATGTAGTAATCTGCAGAGAGAAAGGAGCATGTTTTGCATTTTTGATCATCACACACTGATGGATTGCCTTCAATGCACAAGAATTAGTACATTCCTGTTAGTTCTTAATTTGGATTACACAAGGCTTCTTTCTTATTTGATGGGTTATTTAGTTACAAGGATATATACAATATAAATGTTTGCTATTACATTATAACAGGATTCAGATAAGTGAAAACAATGCATGTAATATCCAATTAGTTTTTTTGAAGTTTAAACACCAAATGCATTCTTATGCATTTAACTATCACTTCTGTATTAGTATAAATACAAGTGAATTGGCTAGCTTCCAGCTGTGAGTTTGACAGTTCTCAGCTGATGCCTAGGCTTTCGCATGATCTGGCACCTGGTCTGCCAGTGTTAGTGATGAGCTAGAGTGCATTGAGGTAGCAAGATTTAATTTTGTGGTAAAATATGTTAGTAATTATCCACACAGATTCTACTCCTGGTGCATGTACACTCCATGTGCATGAAATCAGATTTAAAAAAAAAAAAAAAAGGAATGTCGGCTGTGGCTGCTCCCTTGTGCCCTCCCGGCCACCGAAGCAGAGGACATAAGTGGTAAGGCAGCTGTAATTGTCACTCAGTTCCATTGTGCCGTGGGTGGTAAGAAGGAACACTAGTACTGTCTGTGTCTTCGAGCAACAGTTTCTCCTGTCTCACTTGTGAACTCGTTTAGCTTTCTTAAACTTTGGTTTTTATTTATTTTTGTTCATCCTGGTGACTTCCAAGTCTCCCATCTTTAATACCTGCCCCTCATGCAACTCCACTCTGCCCACTAATGATGTGCACTGCAGATGTCTCACCTGCCTGGGAGAGGGACACAACATAGCATTGCTTGATATGCTAAAAAGATCCTCAAGAACAGAGAGACAAGGCTGCGTTATTCTTGATGGAGATGTCCATGCAACCCCAGTCTATTGTCCCCAAGAAGCCTGGGAAAGCTCAACTGCTCCTGTTCTCAGCGCTGGCTAGCTGTGGTATCACCTCTACGTCTCCTGCATTCTCCTCCCACAGATGGCATTCAGGCACCAGGGAGAGGGAGAAAGAAGCACCACTGCAGTCAGGACGTCAGATGCAAATTTGCCGTCCTTCATTGAGTATGAGACTCAGATCTTCTCAAGCTCCCTCTGCTAGGAAGTGCAGCCTCGAGCCCTGCCCTGGTGCCTTGGCATCAACGACGACTCCATGCCAGAAGGACTGCGGTGCTTCTGGCATGGCGTCTGCACTATGTGCTCTAGCACCAAGACCCTTGGTGACTACCACCTACCACATCACTGAGCACTTCCTTGGCACTGCTGTCCACTTGGTACCAAACATCCTGGTACTGGCGGAACTTTTCATCAATCTGGTACCAGTCTCCTCTCTTGGACCATTTTGAGAGATGTCTTGAATCAGCTGTCTACTTTGGCTTTGTTCCATCTGGTACCATGCAGACCTGATAGCCTGGACAGGACTGCCTCTCTCTGGAGGAGACCTATGTCTGCTTGTCCTCACTTGAATGCACTGGGGGCTCCTCTACCTCCAAATCCTGATCTTCTCCCTGGGTGAGACAGTGGCCATTTAGTGGACAGCCCAGAGAGTACTATAAAGATGAACATAGTAGATTCCAAAGAGCATCTTCGTCACAATATCCTCTACAGTTTAACAACTCTGGCCATTATTGGCCTCCCTTGGGCATGAACTCCTACTCTGGAAGAGACCCACTTCTTTTGTTTCTCAACCAATACCCCCTTCTCTGAGGAAACAATTTTAGCCTCCTCTAACTGCTCCACTTCCCCAAACACAGCGGAGGAGTACTTCAGTTGGAAAGACCAACTTTCTCCTGTCCAGGAACCACCAACCTCCTCAACAAGCTTCCTTGGCTCTGGGTGAAGCTGTTAATGTATCTTCTTCAGTCTCACAAGATGAGTTTAAAATTTTCCAGGATCTCCTCAAAGTTCTCAGCAATCCTTTTGGACATTCTATCTGAGATAATTCAGGAAGAAAAAAGGTAAATTTTTGGATGTTCTCCACATTGCAAGGTGGGCTGGATAGCAATGCTCAAAAATGAGGGTGATCTTTTGCTGGTGAAGGAGATCTGGCATACTCCCACCTTCATTCCACCTACCTCAAAGCAGATAGGAAATGCTAGCCCCCCCGTGAGGGGATTTGAGGGTTTCTTCCAAAACCTGACACCTGACTACTGGTGGTCCAGGAGAAATCTAAACAAGAGGGAGCTCCGCCCCCAAAAGTGTACCCATTTGGCCACAATGTCTATTCTTGTCAGCCTCCAGTTGAGGGTGGCTAATTATCAAGTTTTGCTTTCAAAGCTTGATTTTTTAAAATTTTCTTTTCCTCCTTTGGGAGCAATTCTCAAACCTCGTGAACAATTTGCCACAGGAGAACACTAGGAGAAATGAAGACCTTGATGGTAGAGGTGTAGCTGGCCACCAGGACCTGCTTGGATATGGTGGCAGAGATCATGGCATCTGGCATTACCATGGGACCTGCTTCCTGGGTCCAGACACCTGAAATCCAATGGGAAGTCAAAACCATGAGAGGACCTCCTGTTTTGAGGTTACTGATCTTCTCCATCCCCCCCGACCCTACAGACAACACATCAGTCTTAAGTGCACTAAGGCGACTCTTCGACCATTGGGCCTTTGTGTTCCCACATTGTGTTTTTACATCACAGAGAAATCAGCAAATCCAAGTCACAGTCCTACACATAACGGTTGTCTGAGCCTCCATACAAGAGACAGAGGTTCTACAGATGTTGCTCAATCCTCCTCCGTCCCACGTGCTGCACCTCCTTAAAGAACTGGTTTTAATGTGAGTGTTGAGAGCCTGGCAGAACGTTTTATGGTTCGTCCTTTACCCATCCACCCCTTTTGAGAACCTTCTTCCTGAGGAACTGGATGAGAATAACCTCAGACCTGTGGGTCCTCAAGGTAGTTAGTCAAGGGTATTCCATTCAGTTTCTGCCTACCCCCTTCCCCATCTCCTTTCAGGGAATGCTCTCACAAGTGTCCTTTTTTTGGAACAGAAAGTGAACTCCTTAATATGACTTGGAGCTGTGGAGGAAGTACTTTTGGAATTAAAAAGAAGAGGCTTCTTTGGAATGAAAAAGTAGTGGGAATAGAAGAAGAGGGGTTGAATTTCCATCCTCTACCTCGGACATCTCCATGTCTCCGTCCAACATTTCAGAATCCATATGGTTACTTTAGCTGCTGTATTCCCCTCCCTGGATCCATTGGACTGGTTTGTGGCTCTCTATCTTTCACATCTCCATTCACCAAGCTCAGATTTTTGGTTGGGACCTGTCAGTGTCAGTACAAGGAGTTACTGCCTTTTGGCCTCTCAACATTTGCCTCCGTCCATCGCCGCCCTCCCCCAATCCCGTCTTCACAAAGGAGTAGCTGCCCCTCTGTGGAGACTGGGAGTACAAATGTAAGTATGTCCTTACCTGTAAAATTGGCTTGTTCAGGGATTCAAAAAGTCAAAAACTTCATTTAGGCAGTCCTTTGTTTCTTCAGCTCCCTGAGTCTCAGGGTCAACAGGGACAAGCCTTCTGTGACCCTGACCTAATCTATACAGTTTATCTGGGCTCCAGTGGACTGCAAGTCTGCAAGAGCTTATCAAATGAACAGTGCTTTCCAACCATGGCAGATTCTATCAACCAGCTCTGCAAGTACCCTAGAACACCAGCGAAGTCGTGTCTTAAACTCATGGGATGTATGGAAGTGTGTATTTATGTTGCACAGCATCTTCACCTCTAGCTGCTAGAAAGCTGGTTGAAATCCGTATATATCCGCCCAGAAAATGCTGCATGGACCAGCTTATCACTGTCCCTGTAGAAGTCCCCATCTTTTTAAAACTGGTGTACAGATCCGTTCCAGTTGTGCAGTGGAGTTCCAGTCTCTCTCTGTTGCCACCAAGCTAGTAATAACAGATGCTTCCATGTTGTAGCGGGGAGCTATTTTGGCCATTTAAAAGCCCAAGGAAAAGTATGACTGTTTGAGAGCTTGCTGCATATGAACGTATGGAGTTCAGGGCAATGTGACTCACCTACAAGGCTTTCTTTCCTCTTCTCTAATGTCTCCCTGTCCATGTAGTCACTGATGACACCACTGTGAATTACTACACCAACATGCAGGGAGGGGCAAAGTTATCTCCACTCTGCCAGGAAGTGTTGCATCTGTTGGAATGGTGCTTAGTCCACCAAATCACATGAGTCTCTTCCCCTTCCTGGACTGTGAAACACCTTGGCAGATTGTCTCAACAGGACTTCTGAAAGAGTTACTAACGGTTCCTCAGCAATTCTGTTATACACAGCATCTTTCTGAAGTTGGGATAGCTGTTGATGGGTCTATTTATGATGTATAAGAACAGCAAGTGTTGGGCATTCTGCTCTTGGGGGTAGGGAGTAGGCCCAGGTTTGCAGATGGGTGCATTTCTCCTCCCATGGCTCCTCTGTACTTTAGTGCATGTTCACCCAATCCTCAGAGTCCTCAAGAAACTCAGGCAGGACTTGGACTGTGTCATCTTGATAGTCCCAGCAAGACCCAGACAGTTCTGGTTCTCAGGTGAGCTTTTGTGGACTCACCCATAACCCTATCTTTCCTTTCCAACATACTTTCTCAAAATAAGGGCCGGTTACTGCGCCTGAACCTGGCTTCACTGCATCTGACTGTGTGGATGCTGGCTGGATTAACCCCCCCCTAGAGAGAGACCGTTCATCTGAGGTCTAGGAGGTCTTCCTACAGAGCAGGAAGGCCTCTACCAGACTTACTTATGCTGCAAAGTGGAAAAGATTTTCCATCTGGGCTTGATTAGGGTACACGTGGTGGCCATCTTTGCAGATTACTCATGGGTGCAGGGTTACATTATGTATGTTCACCCTACGGTATCAAAATTTCTCAAGGGTCTCCCACATTTTCACCCCAGTCTAGGAGACTCCCCCTTTCTGGGATTGCGACTTGGTTCTAACTGGTCTGTTGGGGTACCCTCTTTGAACCGATGGCAGCCTGCTCTCTGTACCTTATGTCCACACAGATGCCATGACCAGCTCTACATCCCTGCTAATCAGGGTCCCACTTTCTGGGATTCTTATTGGCAAAGGAATTGAATTGTGATTGAGGCTGCCCTGCCTTTTAAGCCCCATCTTTAAGGGGCACAAAGGATATTGTTATTAAAAAAAGAAAAATGCAATCTCGCATGCATGGGGCAGATGTGCACCACGAGTAGAATCGGTATGGACAATCCATCTTAAAGAACCATAGGGTAAGTAACGGTTCTTTTCATTTAGTTTGGTTTGAATCTTAATGCTGGTGCAGCTGGTGATTTCTCGACTTCTATTAAATTGCATTAATAAGAAATGCAGTTGAGCAATCTTAACTGAAAGTGAATATTTTTCATGTGGCAGGCTAAAGCTAATTGTGTATCTCAATCTTTTTTCTGTGGAGTGGGTGCAAATAACCCTCTTCACTTTGGGGGGTTTAAATTTCCCATAGAATCATGGGGTTCTGTACCTATTCCCACAGCTTCGCTCCTGCCTTTTGTGGGACAGTTCCACAGGGAGGGTCACACCATGCTGCTGGCGTAGTCTCCTCATTGTCGTGTTGGTGCAGCTATTAGAGCACTGTGTGTATGAGACGCAGCACAGAGCTATCCTCCAAAAGTGCAGCTGTACTGACTGAACAGAAATGTACACAGGGAAGGAGCCCTGCCTCCTTTTACTTTATTAATAATGACTTTTCTGTCACTGTAGGACAAAGTGGATGCTGGTTTACCTACTGCAATAGTAAGTACTGAAAGAACTGTAAAGTACAGTATAGTAAAACGTCCTGTTACATCTGTGGTCCATCCCTCATACTCCATAGTGCAGTATTGAAACTTTGACATTTTCATCCTATGCCTTCTCCCAGAAGGTGGCATTGATTCACACTCAGAATCTTAAGCATGCAGGGCAGAAGGAGTAGCCTGAGACACCTCACTTATTGCAGTGGAGTTTTACCCTCTTCCCTCACCCCCACTATTGTCATGTTGAGGGCAATGTCATTTGGGAAGCTTCTGTTGATCACCTGTCCCACAACTTTCTACCTTTTTTCAGACCATGACCAAGGCTCGTTAGGCTATGGCTACACTACCGAGCTTACAGTGACGCTGCTGCTTGTGCAGACACTCTAAGCTGATTGGAGAGAGCTCTCCCGCCAACATAGCGCTGTCCACACCGGTGCTTAGGTCTGCGTAACTTACGTTGCTCAGGGGGGTGGTTTATACGGCTTAAGCTGTAGTGTATACGTGAACTTAGGCACTACCATTTTCCCATTGTATGTGAGGTAAAAGATTGGCAAATGTCAATGCCAAGTTTCCCTTGATATGTCCTCCGTACCAGTCATTATTTAGACAGAAATAAATAATTAGGGCTACGATTTTGTCTTGGATATTTTTAGTAAAAATCAGGGACAGGTCATGGACAATAAATCAATCAATCAATCAATCACGAAGGTTGTGATCTGTCCTTGACTTTTACTAAAACATCCTGACAAAATGAGGAGAGAGGAGGGTCCAGCACCCTGTCACACTCCCCCGCCCCGCCCCCGCTGTAGTGACTGGGAGCTCCAGGGACCCCATTGCCCAGTGGCTGGGAGCTGGGTCCCCCTCCAGGGTTGGAGCTGGGCGGGATCATCGCAGCTAGGGAGCTGTAAAATTGTATTTTAATAGCAGTCTTGTGATGGGTGGTTGATACGGATATTTTGAATTGTATGTATTTGTTACTTGTCTGTGGGAAGCTTGCTGTAATGTACACTGCTGTCTAGCTTTCTAAAATGGTTTTCCTTTTGCTTATTAACTTTGGTCAGCAGCAATAAAGATGCTGACTGGGTTTAAATCATGGACTTGTGGCAGTTTATTTCAAAATTTAACTTTTCTCCATGTTCTGTTCAGGCAGCGTCAAGTCTGATAGCAGTGGGGACTTCCCATGGTTTGGCATTAATTTTTGGTAAGTTAAAAATACCCTTTTGGTGCCTCATTAGCATTCAAATCCCATTCTGAATGTCATATTTTAATATTTAATTTATATATTAAACATTAATTCATTTTAGTAAAGAACTGTACAAAATACAGGGTCATAAACATGACAAAACACTCAAATTGCTTTTAAAAAAAAATGGCAAGTGTCCATTCTGTCATTTGTCTATTTTTTCCTTTAACTTTATAACAAGTTGTCAGGTTGACTAGAGTTCACACAACGGAAATCTTATAGGCCTTCTGGAATGTTTCCTATCTTCTAGGCAATTGTTATTATAGAAGTCTCTTATACTTAAGGAAAATTCCTCATTTTGGTTTAACAGAATGTTAAGGCAATATAAACAAGATCAGCATAAATTTGTCACACAATGTTTATCATCTTTTTGCTAGGATTTGTCCTAATTTTTCAAATAATAGATTCCTTGTTATCAGATTACATCCTGACTTAAATGTTGGCAGGACATGTTGAGTCTAACAATGTAATACATTTCTTAGCTATTACAATTGCTGATTTATAATCTTATTGGACTGATACTCAAGGTGAGAGAATCTGCTATTAAATATTCTGGGCCGAGGATAAAATCAAACTTGAACAAGAATTGGTCCTACTTGTTGTATTCTCAATTAAATGTAAACTGTAATCAAAAAGCCAAATTTGCATGATTTACTTTGAGTGTGAGATACTTTTGAAGCTAGCAGAAGTAACAGTACACAACCATATCCAACCATACCAGTGGAAATTTGCATGTGGTGTTCTGAGGTACTAGCAGACTAGTGGTAAGTAGCACACAGGACTGGGAGCCAGGAATGGCTGAGTTCTCATCCTGGCTGACCTTGGGAAAAACTGTGCGTTCCCCACATTATAGCTGGGAGATGCTGCTAAGCATAATTCCCAGCCTTACAGGGATATTGTAAAGATCAGTTTCCATCAGTAGGATACAGTGCTTTGAACACGTAAAGCACTATATACGTGCAAACTACTTTGTTCCTCCTTTCTCTGTAAAGAAGAAAAGAGACAATCAGTACAGAAAATGTTTCCATACACCCCCATCCAAAGCACAAAGGAAAAGACAGAAGCAATATCTATAAAATCTTGGAACAATATATATGTAATACTGCTTCAAAAACATCCAATCATTTACACTCTTTAAGGCACATCAGAAACCTTGCTATAGTAAAAGTGAGATAAAGTTGTCTGTCAAACTACTGTATCAACTTTTAAAATGTAGAATTTGGACATTTAATGTTACATTAGGGGTTCTTCAAAGGTTTCTCCTCTGTTTACCATAACTTCAGCATGACTGGCATTTCTTCTCCCACGATTCAAAATCCACATAATCGTGGACTTGTAAATCATGTGCAAACACTTTAAGACATGTTCAAAACTCTAACAATAAATACATTAGAAAGTTTACAGTCTAAGCATTATTAAAACAGATGTTATCTGGTTTGCTGTTCAATGTCACAGTGGAACATGAAGATGAATTATGTTCTTGGGTGCCTTGAGGCAGGCTCCAGAACATGAGAGGTGGCATGAAAGTGTTAATTATTCATTGATTCTAAGGCCCGAAGATGTGTTTGAGCTACATTATGTGTCATAACCATAAGGGTAGCCTAAAATTTCTCCTTACCTGTAAGGGGTTAAGAAGCTCAAATAACTTGGTTGGCACCTGACCAAAGGAACCAATGGGGACAAAAGATACTTTCAAATCTGGTGGTGGGGTGGTGGTGGGGAGAGAGGGTTTGTTTGGGGTTCTTTGTTTCTGTGGCCGTTCTCTCTTGGGACTGAGAGGGGCCAGACAGAAATCCATCTTCTACAACCCATCCTAATCCAAGTCTCCAATATTGCAACCAGTATAGGTAAGCCAGGCAAGGCAGATTAGTTTATCTTTTGTTTTGCTTGTGAATTTTCCCTGTGCTAAGAGAGAGGTTTATTCCTGTTTTCTGTAACTTTAAGATTTTGCCCAGAGGGGAATCCTCTGTGTTTTGAATCTGAATACCCTGTAAAGTATTTTCCATCCTGATTTTTACAGAGATGATTTTTTACCTTTTTTTTTTTTTTAAATAAAATCTTTCTTTTAAGAACCTGATTGATTTTTTTTCCCCATTGTTCCAAGACCCAGGGATTTGGGTCTTTGATCATTTTGTAACCAACTGATTAGGATATTATTCTCAAGCCTCCCGAGGAAAGGGGGTGTAAGGGCTTGGGAGGATTGCTGGGGGAAGAGGAACTCCAAGTGGTCCTTTTCCCTGGTTCTTTGTTAAATCACTTGGTGGTGGTAGCATACCTCAGTCCAAGGACAAATAGAGATTTGTGCCTTGGGGAAATTTTTAACCTAAGCTGGTAGAAATAAGCTTAGGGGGTCTTTCATGCAGGTCCCTACATCTGTACCCTAGAGTTCAGAGTGGGGAGGGAACCCTGACAGTATGTCTTTTAGAAATCAAGTTGGATGTCTTTAGCCTCCAAATGATGAACAGTTTACCACATTTCTTGATAATGTGTTCTAGTGACTAATAATCCCCATGGTTAAATGTGCTGCTTATTTCCAGTGTGAAGTTTGCTGACTTCAGCTTCCTGCCATTTTTCTTGTTATGCCTTTGTCTGCTAATTTAAAGGAGCCCTTTAGCATCAGAAATCTTTTCCCTATGTAGGTGACGTAGACTGATCAAGTTGCCACTTAATCTTCACTTTGATAAGCTAAGTGGACTGAACTTCCTAAATCTTTTAGTGTTATGCAGGTTTTCCAGGCCTTGACTCATTCTTGTAGCTCCTCTCTGAACCCTTTCCAATTTTTCAGCATTCTTTTAGAGTGTGGACTCCAGAACTGGATACAGTATTGTAGTAATGATGTTGCCAATACTGAATACAGAATATCTCCCTCTTACTTTCTATTCCCTAGTTTATATATGTGACATTCCCCAGGGTACAATCTAGACAGGTGGACAACTGTGTTCCCTCAATTCTCCAATCTGGGGTACCTTTTACACTGCTTCACTGTGAGAACAACCACTCCTGGTCTGTCCACGCATAGCCTCCAGCATGTAAATATCATCATCTTCTTTTGTATGGCTTGGGTAGGTAGCAACAACTACAAATTTATATCTAAGTTTTTGATAGCCAGCACATTGCTGCAGCGGTGAGCTGGTGAATGTCCTTCAGGCTCCCGGCAAAAGAATGAGACATTCAGTTCTTCTTTGAGAGGTGTCCCTGTGGGTGCTCCACTGTAGGTGACTGTAGGTGTCGGTGTGCCCCTGTGCCGCCGTTCGGAGATTTTTACAGCAGTACCCTTATCGGCTGCATGTGCACGGAGCCTGCCTCACATACTAGTCTTGTCTTAATAGTGCGCATGTATGGCCGAACTCCTCAGTTCCTTCTCTACTGTCCCCGGGCGGAGTCAGACCTCCAGCAGACTCGTTAAAACTTTTTCTCTTACCCATTCTACATCCTTTTTTCCCCTTACTTTAGCACTCTAGTTACTAGATAAGTTCATCCCTTTTAAAAAAACAAAAATTGTTCCCGCTTGTTCCTCTTAGCCTCCAGCCAACGCTAATATGCCTGGTTCCCCAGGATTTAAGTGGTGCACTGCATGCAGGGATGCCATCCCTATGTCGGATGGTCACTCCCAGTGTATAAAATACCGGGGGGGTCCCTTATTCCTCAAATGTGCCCACTGTTCCAAATTAAAATCCAGGGCCCATAAAGATAGAGAACTCCGCCTGAAAATGATTCTTGGGCAGAAGTCACTCGGATCTGCTTCTGATCCAGGTATGGGCTCCTCACTGAACTGCAGCCCTCCCGCCTCCAAAAAGGACCAAAAAAAAAAAAAAAAAAAAACGCCTGCCTCCCTCACCCAGAAGGGAAACATTGCAAGAAAAAAGGTTGCTGAGCAGGTCTATTTCTTCTATGCAGACCTTTTCTCTGCTCAGCACCTTTGATGTGCTGGTTCCCCCAGCATCGCGCTAATTCCGCCTCTGGCTGCGGTGACAGCGCAAGTTCCCGGTGCCGAGGCTTCAGGCTTCAAGTTGCCTGCCTCTCTCCTGGCACCGCAGTGGGCACGGTGCTAGCACAGAGGACCTTACCAGAACAGACCCGGGCTGCGCTTACCTTCCCGGCACCGCTGACCTCAGCGCATGCATTGAGCACTATGGTGTAGAGAAATTCGGTGCCGAACGACCCTCCAGTGCCGCCAGCGCTCCTAACAGAGGGTTTCTCTCATGCAGACTCTCCGGCAGTTCATTCATTCACCCGACCTACAGGTGTCACCTAACCTATAGTTACCTCTGCTTGACACCTATTTTTCTCCAGACATTTGCATGCGGTCCGGACGCCTGTCTCCAGCTGTATTTCACTTTTCTAGTGATGAGGAAGCCTTAGCGCAGGGAGACTTTTCACCATACCAGTTCTCCCAGTCACAGAGCCAAATCAGCACTGGTCACAGAAAATCTAGGTCTTCGTTCATCAAAGACCTCCCTCCCTGGTATACAAACCCATGGATGGCACCACCTATGCCTTTCACCGGTCAGTGGCAATACAGGGTCCATGAGCACCATATAAGCGATTCTAGTATGATTGCCAAGATGCCAAAAATAGGAGCAATGCCACCTCGCCACCACCAGTGCACATGGCTACGAATGAGACACAACAAGCAGCTGTTACTCCACTCTTTGATAAACACACTACACATGCTTCCCCAACCCTTGTGGAGCCCATATTCACACAGGATGAGGCTGTACTGCCTCCCCACCAACACTGTCAGATGATTTTTTAAAAAATTTCAAGACCTCTTCAAAAGAGTCACCAATGAGTTGAGGATTAATCTGGAGGAAGTTTTCTGAAAAGCAGCATGAGTTGACTGACATCCTGCAACCTTCCTCCACATCCAAGATTGCCTTACCTATAAATCCAGCCATTATGAATCCTGCCAAAACCATATGGCAGACACCGGCTACTAGCAGATCTACCTGTAAGTGAGCTAACTGGAAATATTTTATTCCTTCCAAAGGGTCTGAGTTCCTTTTTACTCACCCAGCACCAAGTTCATTGGTAGTAGAGGTAGCTAACCAAAAGAACAAACACCAGTTCCCAGATCTACCCCAACTGTTAAAGACAGTGAAAGGCTGGACCTTCTTGGTTGTAAAGTGTATGCTTCATCCACATTACAATTCTGGATATCTAATTATGTGGCTGTTCTGGCAAAATATGACCACAGAAATTATGAGAAACTCATGGACTTTATTGATGACATTCCGGGGGGTGGGGGAACCATCCGTTTAAAGCCATAGTCTGGACAAATCATCTCCCGTACCGCACTACAAGCTGCGCTTGATGTTGCCAACACAGCTGCGAGGTCCACTGCTACAGCAATCGTGATGCATTGAGCTTCACGGCTTTCATGGTCGTCATCGTCTTTTCCTTGCGAGGTTCAGAATACTACAGAAGATCTCCCTTTTGATTGTGAAAAACTATTTGCCAGTAACACCAACAATGTGCTTCACTCCATGAAGGACTCAAGAGCAACATTATAGTCTCTCGGTATCTAAACTCCTGCAAAAGAAAGAGACAATATGGATACCAACCTTATCAACATCCATGCTACCCAGTGTATACTCAACAAAGTCATAGACCATCTGAACAACAACATCTGTGACCAAGATATCAATGTCGCCACACCAATTCATCACTCCATGTCAACCCCCTCCCACTAGTAAGCGAATTTTGAAGATGTGACCGATAGTATAGAAAACATCATCCATACTTCAGTGCCCATTTTCTTCCCCCCCGCGTCCCTTTTCAGGGACCACTCTCACAAACAACTGCTCCACCAAGAGGTTCATCACCTCCTCCAATTAGGAGTAGTACAGCCAGCGCCTGACCAACACAGAGGAAAAGGGTTCTACTCCCATTACTTTTTAACACAAAAGAAAACTGGGGGATGGCGACCCGTTCTCGACCTCAGATGCCTCAATAAATTCGATAAATAAAATTACAAAAAAAATAATGGTGACTCTTGCAACCGTAATTCCGGCACTGGAGCAGGGAGATTGGATTTTCAGCCCTCAACCTGCAGGATGCTTATGTTCCTGTGACCATACATCCTGCTCACAGACCGTTTTATTCGCTTCGTTCTGGGCTCACAACACTACCAGTACAGGGTCCTACCTTTCGGCCTCTCGACTGCGCCTTGTGTCTTTTCCAAACTCCTCGCGGTCATAACAGCTCATCTCAGAAGGCAGAGAATCATAATTTTTACTTATCTCGACAATTGCCTTTTCAAAGCCAGGACCCTCCAAGAAGCCATTCAATCCACACAATGGACAGTCTAATATTTCCATGCTCTTGGCCTGTGAATGAACTAAGTAAATCTTCATTCACTCCCACCCAACAACTGGAGTTCATAGCAGCACATTTTGACTCATGCAAAAGAATAGCATCTCTCCCACTCCACGTTTTTAACACTATCAACCTTTTCATTCCCAAGCTGTGCAACAGTCCACAAGTGGCTGCATGAGCTTGCCTACAATTCCAAGGTCACATGGCCTCTTGCAGTTTTGTAGTCAGGAATGCTTGCCTCTTCATGAGAGGTTTCCAAAGCTGGATTCCACTGTCTACAGACCGAATATCCATGGTCTGAACAAACTTTTATACATACCTCCCAGAGTCTAGGACTTTCTCTCTCTCTCTCTCCACTGGTGGACATTGCCTCACAACCTTTGCTACAGGTCCCCTTTCTACAGGACGTCCCATCGATTGTTTTCACTACAGACGCATCCCTTACGGTATAGGGAGTACACACGCCCCAATACACTACCCAGGGTCTTTTGTGTCCTGCCGAGACGTCCCTTCACATCAATGTCTAGAACTGTGAACAATATGCAATGCCTGCCTCCAATTTCTCCTTTCATACAAAACCAACATGTCAGGATAATGACCGACAACATTGCCTACATCTTCTATGTAAACAGGCGGGGGGGGGGCATGATCCAACTCCGTTTGTACAGAAGCAATGAAACGATGGAATTGGTGTCTCAGATACAATGTCTGAATATCGGCTGCATACTTACCTGGCTCTCTCTCTACCACCACAATGACTTCAGCAGAAGATTTCCCATAGACCACGAATGGGAACTAAATGAGTATCTAGTACTAGACATATTCCACACATGGGGATACCCAACCACAGACCTTTCTGCAACTGCAGCAAACAAGAAATGCCCAAGATTTTGTTCCAGAGCGGGACTAGGCAAACACTCCTCGAGGGATGAGTTCATGTTCCCATGGAACACAGACCTAATGTATGCATTTCCCTGATACCACTCATACACAAATTATTGATTAAAAATACGAACACACCAAGCCAGGGTCATAATGATAGCCCCACGTGGCCCAGACAGGCATGATACCCTTTCCTTACCAAGATGTCGCTTTCCGCACCCATCCCACTACCCTCTGCCCGAATCTCTTGTCCCAACAGGGTCTACTATTCCACCCCAATTTAACCATGTTACACCTCAAGGTTTGGCTCCTTCATGGTTCTCTCACGCTGAGCGAACTTGCTTGGAGCAGGTTCAAAATGTACTTCTTCATAACACAACAAATTCTACATGCACCACCTGCCTTTATAACTGGACAAGATTTACACACTGGTGGGCTGTCACAAACACTGCTCCTTTTTTCCATGCCTCTCCCACTAATCCTCAACTATCTATTAGAGATTAAATTATCTGGACTCTCCCTGAGTCCCATCAAACTCCACTTGGCCGCAATTACAATGTTCTATGATGCCATCGACGATAGGACTGTCTTTGCTCATCCCATTACTGAGTGATTCCTTAAGGGACCCCAAGCCCTGTACCCACACATCAAACTGCCTAATCGATGTTGGGACCTCCCCCTAGTCTTAACATGCCTAACCCAAAACGATTAGAACCGTTAGCCACATGTTCCCTCCTACATCTATGAAAACTGTGTTTCTGGTAGCGATTGCCTGTGTGAGACACACAGGAGAAATTGCAGCACTCATGGCAGATCCGCCATGCACCATATTTTTAAGGACAAAGTCACCCTACGCTTACTTCCCAAAATTCCCCAAAGGTGCACACATCTTTCCATGTCAATGAGCCTATCCATCTCCCTATCTTTTCCAAAACCACATGCAAATTCCTTTGAATCTATGATGCTCACTTTGGACATGCACAGAGATTTGTCCTTCTACTTCGACTGGACTAAAACCTTTAGGCGTTCCGACAGGCTATTCGTCCCCACTGCGGAACGCTCTAAGGGCTCATTTATCTCTAACCACTGACTTTCCAACTGGATCTCGAGTTGCATTTGTCTCTGTTATCAACTACAGAACGTGACTCCTACCTTTGTCAGGACTCACTCCACCAGATCCATGGTGGCCTCAGTGGCCTTTCTGCATAATGTCCCCCTTTAAGGACATTTCCAGAGCTGCCATTTGGGCTTTTGAAAATACGTTTGCAAAACATTATGCTGTTACACAGGGACCCATTACCAATAGGCTTATGGGCAGAGCTGTTCTATCCACTGCATTCCTTCTAGATCCAAAGTCCCTACCTCCTTGAGAGATACTGCTTTTCAGTCACCTTCAGTGGAGCACCTACAGGGACACCCCTCGAAGAAGAAGAGGAGGAGGTTACTCACCTGTGCAGTAACTGACGTTCTTCGAGATGAGTATCTCTGTGGGTGCTCCACTCCCCACCCACCTCCCCTCTACTTCAGAGCTGGGCGGCCTCCATTGTAGAGAAGGAACTGAGGAGTTCGGCCGTGCATGCACACTATTAAGACAAGACTGGTATCTGAGGCAGGCTCCGTACATGTGCAGCCGATACGGGTACTGCTGTAAAAACCTCCAAACGACGACGCAGGGGTGCACCGACACCTACAGTCGCTTACAGTGGAGCACCCACAGGGCACTCCTTTCGAAGAACATCAGTTACTGCACAGGTGAGTAACCTCCTCATATGATGTGCTCTATCGTTTGAGCCTGGTGATCAGTCACGTACAGGTGTTTGCCTCATTTTCCATTTGAAGAGGGTTTGTCCACATCTCGCATGAGATGTCCTGATGCGATTCAATCTGCACCAGTCTTTCTGATAGAAATTTTGGAAAGCATGTAAATCACTCCCAGCTATACTGTGAGTGCTATAGCCATGAATTACACTGTGGGGAACACAAGTAAACTGCCAGTCCTAGACTGTCCAAAGAAATGTGCATCTTTTACTGCCCAGTATTCTCCTGGACAATATGAGCTCATATAAAGTCTGTCATTTCATTAATAGAAAATGATATGCACAAACCTTGTTATCTAAAATCTATCCAAGCTCTCACTGGTTTAGATAAAACAATACAACAAGTTTTTTAACTACAGAAAGATTTTTTTTAAAAAGTGATTTCACATAAGGCATAAAAGTCAGAATTGGTTACAAAGTAAATAAAAGGTAAAACACATCTAATTAACTTAACAAGCTAAGTTAATTCAAAGCAAAGGTTTCTCTCCCCATATACTTTAGCAGTCTTACTTGCTGAAATCCTTTGTCAGGATCTCTCCCCCAGTTCAGTGTTAATTTCCTTGTCCTTCAGGTAGTGGTAATGCTGTGAGTAGTGATGAAGGGAGAGAGATTTTGGGGCCTCTGCTTTCCTGTCTTATAGCTCTCTTTTCCTTTGAAAATTATCTCCAGCTGAGGTTCAGGAGACAGCCAATCTATGGAGAGGGAACCTCCAGCTGTTCATTGGCAAGATGTAAATTTCTCTCACCCTTTTTCCTGTCAAAGAATGACCACTTAACCAGGTAATAGTCTATTTGATTTCATTGACACCTGGATGAGGCATCAGTTTGCCTTTTGTTTCTGAGGAACTGGTTTCTGGCTGTGTCCCCAGCTTTAGAATATGTCTTAGTAACATCCTACAATAGAATCTTACAATTTTAGATACAATGTTGCCACACACATTTTGCCAGGACAGTAATGATCAGCAAATTGAGTTTTCTAATGATACCTCACAAAGCATACTTTATACAAAATCCATTATAGTTTTGTAAAAGGGGTGAGCATAGGGGTACAGACTGTCGCAGTGTATCCACATATGTTGGCCCTTTTGGCCACATGACCACACTGGGAGCTCATGTGCAGTTGTTAATGACCCCAAGTTCTTTTCAGTGTCACTACTTTCTAGGGTGCAATCCCCCTTGTTGTAAGTCTCATCAACATTCTCTTACTTGTATGACTTTGCATTTAGCTGTATTGAGAAGTATGTTTAACTGTGCCCACCTTATCAAGTGCTCTGCATCAGTGATTGTTCATGTATCAGCCTTTCCAGTATTTTGCCCATGATCAGGGTCTGGCTTACTGGCCTATAATTACAGGGCTTATCCTGTTTACCCTTTATACATATTGGCACAACCTTGACTTCTCCTAAGTTAATAAAAATTAACCTTACTGGTCTGGAGCACTCCTCAACCAACTCACTTAAAATTCTTGAGTACAGATCATTCACACTTACTGACTTTTAAAAATGTTTAGTAGATTCTATTTTCTAGTGGAAACTAAAGAGCATATTAAAGAGGACATTTCATCATATATATGAATATGTAATCAGCTTTGTTCTGAATACGGAACAGAAATATGTACTATACACTTCTCTTTTCTGCTAAGTAGTTTTGAAAGCTCTTATCTAAAACAATAGTTCTTACCCCCGGTCTGTCAAATCAGTAGGAGAAACTGAAGGAGACTGCTAAGGAGGGATTTTCAAGTCCACCTTTACAGAGGTATGGGGATTGCCTTGCATGATCCAGACCAGTTGTCTGTGTAGTCAGGTGTCCAGTTTCCAACTGTATTCAGAGGCCAGTACAAGAAATGTCACAGTAGAAAAATCTGTCCATGGGAGGAAGTTTCTTCCTGACTCCTATCAGTGGTTGAGTTACACCCTGAGGCATGAGGTTTTTTTATAGCCTTTATAAATATTCATCCTTTGTAATGTAACTGTTCAAAAGAGATTGGATATATAATAATTAGAAGGGTGCAAAGCTCTTGTCCTCTGTGTTGTAGAAGTATGTTCCACATGGTAATTTTGCATTGTGTTTAAAAGTAAAAATATTTTTTTGTTTTTAAATTTGCCCTTAATGTCATTGAGTGACTCCTTGTTCCATTATGTATCAGTAAATAAAGGCCTGTGTCTGTCTTTTCTCTATACTCTCTATAGAGAGTATTTTTCTTTATACTGTCAGTTACCTTTTATTTGTTTCCTCTGAACCGTTCACATCTTCGTTTCTTCTCATATGACTGATATTTTTGTGTGCCTCTGATTGTTGCTTTTCTTTAAACTCTTCTATTTCTGCAACATCTCTTGAAAACTGAGCGTATTCAAACAATAGATTTATATGAATATTAGAGTGCATGTCTGAGGCTGAAGGGAGTTAATTTGTCTAAGCAGTATGGTGAGTGGATTAGGCATTAGCAGACAGGAGATCGGGGCCTAATGTCAGCTCTGCCATAGGCTTCTTGTGTGTGATCTTAGTCTAGTTACTTACCTGTTATGTTTCATACGCCATCTGTAGATGGGTCATTGATATACCTATGTCAGAGAGGTGGTGAGAGGCCTAACTTAAATGTTTGTGAAGTTGTAAGATTAGTCCGAGAGTTCAGAATAGAACTTGTGAATCCTGACTCCTAGCCATGTGCTCATTCCCTGTACTGTGTTTGTGCAGTGCCTAGCACAATGAGCCCCTATTCTGGCCTGGCCTGTAGGCATTTCCATAATAAATGTGATTTGAGAAATAAATAATCCAAGGGGCTGCTTCTGTAAATAAGAGGAAACTTCCTACCAGACTTACTGAAGTCTTTGAGTAGCTTGGTTTAAAAAACAAAACAAAACACCACGCCCCCCCGATAGATCAGCTAGTCTGGATTTAAAGCACCACCAAATTTGGGTGAGAAGGTTTTGTGTGTGGCATGGAGGGGGTTTAGGATGTCCCAAGTAAGAGCCCCAGTTAGCTCTGCAGTGGACACATAACCATACAGAAAATACTGTGGGTATGTAGGGGGTTGAATATTATGAGCTCACTAGCAAAACTCAGTGACAGAATTATCTGTGTATTTTTATTCTTGCTTCTGTGTGGCTCCTTACTATGGGGGAAGGGAAAGGTCTTTTCACAATTGCCTAAAAGACTTAGGAGCACAGGTCCCAGTGAAAGTCAATGGTGCTGATGCTCCTAAATCATGTGGGAAAATCCTACCTGGGGACTTGAAACAAACTTTCAAAAATTTGTGGATTTAAAAAATCCCTCCTGTCATTTACTATGTTGCATAATACATGGTCACAAGATGAAAATTACAAATGTTCTCTTAAATTATTGCTTTTCCATTATACTTCCTCTCTGATTGCTCTGTTCACCCTGACTTCATGATAAAGTCTGGCATAGACACTTCTGTAGTAATTCTACATATTTAATTTTTTTCTGCTGTAATGATTACCAACCACCCTTCTCTCTTCCTCTCGTCCCATTCTCCCATTTATTAAATAAACAAGACATTGAGAGTTAACAAAACAAGCTCTACCAGCAGAATTTGGAGGCTCTAGACCCTTCTTTACATTATTTGATAGTATGTCTGTTACTGCTATTTTCACTTTCTTCTGTTGTATTGATTTCTCTCTGACTTTTCTCTTTCTTGACCCTATCCCAATGGACTGAAAAGGAAAAGGTATAGTAATATTGCATTGTGCATGTACGTCGCATGAATGGCTTGTGTCTCCTGCTTTACAGTGCTGTTTTGAATGCTGAAAGGCCAGGTTACCGTATATTGCAGTTGAGGGTCTGTGAGCTGGGCAGTGAAGGAGGCAGGGTTCTCTCTTGCTAGCTATTGCAGCTTACTGTATTAGCAATCTTATTTTTGAGGGTCTGACTTTCTTTTTTGTTGTTCTTTTCATGGATCTGGCCTCCAAGAACTGTAAAAGAGAAGACAAGCATATGTGCTGTTTGTGGCTCTTCACTGCAGGCCACCTTTGGCTACTTTTCCAGAAGCCAGGCAAAACAGAGTACTTCTACAAGGCCTAGGCCTGACTCCCCCTGCAAGCAGATAGCGATGGCATTTTATTGGCAAAGTCTGGTTCCTCCTGTCATGGGATAGCAGCTCCATAAGCCCTTCACAGGGGAAGAAAACCTAGAACCCCCCCACAAGCGAACAGTTCTTCAAGTGCTTGCTCATGTCTATTCCATTCTAGGTGTGTGTGCACTCACAGGAGCAGACCATTGGAGATTTTTGCCCTAGCAGTATCTGTAGGGTCAGCTGTGGCGCCCTCTTGAGTGCCACGCTCATGCGTCAGTATATTAGGTGCCGCTGGCCCTACTTCCTCTCAGTTCCTTTTTGCTGACCATGGTGGCTAGTTGGAGTGTCTTTCCCTTATCTCACAAGGGCTAATGGTTGTTCTACTTCGATCTTCGAACCTTAGGGCCTTGTGAATAGTTTGTTTACAGTAGTTAGTTAGTAAGACACAATCTAGACCGGGTAGTTAGGGTGCTGGTTCACATCCGACCATTCCTGGATTGATGGTTGAGCCCCGAATCAGTGTTGGAGGGAGATCCTTTTGTGGCTCAATCCCTGTTGTTGACCCTGGTTTCTGATGCCTTAGTCGGGGAGCCCACCTGGGTGAGCTCTGCATGCAAGGCCGCTGGTTGCAGGACAATCTGTCCCTCCACATGAACGTCAGGGAGCTCAAAGCGGTTTGCCTGGCCTGCCAGGCTTTCCTGCCCCAAGTGAAGAGCAAGGTGGTGCAGGACCTGACAGACAATACCACAGCAATGTATTGCATCAACAGGCAGGGCGGAGTCAGGTCATCGGCCCTTTGCCAAGAAGCACTCCACCTTTGGGACTTCTGTGTGCAGCATGCCATCCATCTGGTAGCCGCGCATCTACCTGGGGCCAGGAACATATTATCAGATTGCCTCAGCAGGACCTTCTGAACTCACCACGAGTAGTTGCTCCACCCAGAGGCGGTCCGTATGTTCTTCCAGAGGTGGGGGACTCCACAGGTGGACCTCTTCGCATCCCGTCAGAACAGGAAATGCCATGTGTTCTGCTCATTCCGGGGATTGGACAGGGGCTCCCTGTTGGGCGCCTTTCTGCTGACATGGTCGAGGGCTCTGATGTACGCCTTCCCAGTGGTGCCGCTAATCCACAAGGTCCTTATGAAGATCAAACAGGACAAGGTGAAGGTGATTCTGATAGCCCCTGTGTGGCCTCGGCAGCACTGGTTTGGCACGCTGATGGACCTTTCGGTAGCTGCTCCGCTGCAGTTGCCTCTCTGGCCAGACCTGCTGTCCCAGAACCATGGCAGTCTTCTGCATCCAAACCTGGTGGCACCGCACTTGACAGCGTGGCTTCTGCATGGCTAAATGTGTAAGAACAGGAATGCTCAGCCTAGGTCAACAGGTCTTGTTGGGTAGCAGAAAGCCCTCCACCACAGCAACCTACTTGGCCAAGTGGAAGAGGTTCACATGCTGGGCCTGAGTCCAGGGTATCCGGGCTGAGCAGGCCTCGCTGCGGGCCATCCTGGACCATCTTCTGAATCTCAAGCTCCAAGGGTTATCCTTGTCATCGATCAAAGTCCACTTGGCCACTATTTCGGTCTTCACCCTCCGCTCCAGGGCAGGTCAGTCTTCGCTCATCACGTGGGCCTCACCAAAGGCTCTTAAGCAAAATAAGCAGTCATGGATAAGAGGGAAGGATCTGTCATGGATTGGTAACTGGTTAAAAGATAGGAAACAAAGGGTAGGAATAAATGGTCAGTTCTCAGAATGGAGAGAGGTAAATAGTGGTGTCCCCCCGGGATCTGTACTGGGCCCAGCCCTATTTAACATATTCATAAACGATCTGGAAAAAGGGGTAAACAGTGAGGTGGCAAAATTTGCAGATGATACAAAACTACTCAAGATAGTTAAGCCCCAGAAGAGCTACAAAAAGATCTCACAAATCTGGGTGACTGGGCAACAAAATGGCAGATGAACTTTAATGTTGATAAATGCAAAGTAATGCACATTGGAAAACATAATCCTAACTATACATATACAATGATGGGGTCTAAATTCGCTGTTACCACTCAAGAAAGAGATCTTGGAGTCATTGTGGATAGTTCTCTGAAATCATCCACTCCAACGTGCAGCGGCAGTCAAGAAAGTGAACAGAATGTTGGGAATCATCAAGAAAGGGATTAGATAATAAGAGGCAATGTGATATTTTCTTTCTATATAAATCCATGGTATGCCCACGCCTCGAATACTGTGTGCAGATGTGGTCGCACCATCTCCAAAAAGATATATTGGAATTCGAAAAGGTTCAGAAAAGGGCAACAAAAATGATTAGGGGTATAGAACAGCTTCCGTATGAGGAGAGATTAATAAGACTGGGACTTTTCAGCTTGGAAAAGAGGCAGCTAAGGGGGGGTATGATAGAAGTCTATAAAATCATGAGTGGCATAGAGAAAGTAAATAAGGAAGTGTTGTTTATTCCTTCTCATAATACAAGAACAAGGGGCCACCAAATGAAATTAATAGGTAGCAGGTTTAAAACAAACACAAGAAAGTATTTTTTTCATGCAACGCACTGTCAACCTGTAGAACTCCTTGACAGAGGGTATTGTGAAGGCCAATACTATAATGGGGTTCAAAAGGGAGCTAGATAGGTCCATCAATGGCTATCTTCCAAGAATCTATTAGCCAGGATGGGCAGGAATGGTGTTCCTAGCCTCTGTTTGCCATAAACTGGGATTGGGTGACAGGGCATGGATCACTTGATGATAATCTGTCTGTTCATTGCCTTTGGGGCACCTGCCATTGGCCACTGTCAGAAGACAGGATACTGGGCTTGATGGACCTTTGGTCTGACCAAGTATGGCCGTTCTTATGATGGTCCAGTTTTTGAAAGGTCTGGAACATCTATACCCACACATTAGAGATCCCGTCCCTCCATGAGACCTGAATCTCGTACTGTTGCGGCTCATGTGTCCTCCCTTTGAGCCTCTCGGTTCCTGCTCCCTTCTCCTTCTCTCCTGGAAAGTCTTTCCTGGTTTCAATATCGTCCACCCGTAGGGTCTCCGAGATCAGGTTGCTTACTTCAGAGCCGCCCTATATGTTATTCTACAAGGACACTGTCCAGGTGTGGCTGCATCTAGAATTCATGTCCAAGGTAGTTTCACAGTTTCATACCAACCAAGACACATACTTACTGGTCTGCTTTTCAAAACCTTGTAAATTGGAAGAGGAGTTCAGATTGCACGCTCTGGATGTCAGGCGGGCACTTGCACTGTGGGGCTAAAAATAATATTCAGATGTAACTCAGCATAGTTCTTCTAAATTAATGGTGTAAAACTAGCTAATAAGACACATTTTATAGCTAGATTGGTAAAGAGCTACTTGTGGAAGACTTCAGTTGGTGATGCATTGTTGAATGTTATTGTTGAAAATACCATGCTAATATTACTTACAAAAGTGAATTGTTAAAGGGGCAATCCAGTGTGTGTGTAAATTCAGAATGAACAGGATTGGTAATAAAAATAGGTTGCTCTTTTATAGACTCATAGGCTTTAATGTCAGAGAGACCATTATGATCATCTAGTCTGACCTGCTGCATCGGTTTCTCTTGTTAACAGGAAAACTGCAGCCTCCATATAGTAAAGGGTTTTTTTGTTAACTTTTTGGGAAGCTATAATATTAACGTCAAAAAAGACATGAGACAACTTACAAAACAAGTTTAAAAAAAAAATTACAGAGGTTGCAATTTTCCTCCTAACTGGCAGGTTGTAAGTAAAATTTAAAGTAGGAAGGAACTGATTGTGTTTTGAGCTGATAGGAAGAAAACAACAACTTTCGTCTTTCAGACTTCAACTTCAGGAGGAATTGCGCTTCAGTTTGAACATGTGGCAAATGTTTTCAGATAAATGTATTGTTTCAGGTTGGGCTTTATTAACTTCCTTGTTAAATGGTGTCCAGAAATTTCAGGTAAAGAAAGCTGTCTTACCTCCTCACTAGAATCCTCCTTTTTGGTAAGAGAGCAGTCTGTACTGGGAAGGATGCCATTGCTCAAGGAGGCAGGACACAAGTTCCTTTATTTTCACTTCTTCCCGCACCTGTTAGTAAAAAGTAAAAGCAGTTTATTAAAAAAATCAGCTCCAACAGCAACCACGAAAGAATAATTGAAAGGACATTAAATATTTGCCTGTATTTCCAAAAATCATCAAAATTGTTTTTCTTCTGATGTAGTTTTCAAAAAAACCCCACCAAATACTGTGTTCTTATTAAAATAGTCTACTAAGTCAAGCAAATACAAAGTGTTTTTCCTTCTCTTTTCTGGCTAAGGGCTTGGCTACAGTTGTGAGTTACAGCACAATAAAGGAGTCCCGGGCTCACTATCTGTCCACACTGGCAAGGCACGTAGAGCGCTCTGACTCCATGGCTACAGTGCTGCTGGTACTCCACCTCGGCGAGTGGAATAAAGTTTGTTGTGCCCTCGCTGGAGCGCCGCGGCGCCAGTGTGAGCGAGGTGTTGCTTTACTGCACTCTGATCAGCCTCCAGAAATGTCCCATAATCCCCTTAAATCAAGTGGCCACTCTTGTCATTGTTTGGAATTGGCTGTAGGAATGCGGAAATGCCCTTTGAAAGCTCCGTTTCTGACAGCCGGCTGCTTATCTGCTCCAAGACAAAGCAACCATTAGTGTGGAATGCTGTGAGAGAGAGAGAGAGGTGGGGGAGGTGAGAGGGGTCTGCTGCTGTCTGAACTTACAAGACAGCATGCTGATATGCTCTCAGCCCCCCACATACCCACTCTCTCTCCCCCCACATACACAAAACACACTCCGTCACACTCCACCCCATCCCCCCATTTGAAAAGCACATTGCAGCCACTTGCATGCTGTGATAGCTGCTCATAATGCACCGCTGCAAGTGCTGCAAATGTGGCCACGCCAGTGCGCTTGAAGCTGTCAGTGTGGACTGACTGCAGTGCTTTCCCTACTGCGCTCAACGAGGGCTGGTTTAACTCAAAGTGCTCTACATCTGCAAGTGTAGCCATGCCCTTTAGACCCTGCTCTTAAATTCTTGTACTTGTACTTAACTTTAAGCATGTGAGTAGTACTCATACTCCAAGTGAAGCATGTGCATAAGTATTTGTAGGACTGAGGCCTTAATTTTAATAGTTATACCTTGTATTTTATCACTGTTTTCTTACTAATATTACTTCTTGTTTAGATCCAAACCAGGCTCTTCGGCTTTGTCTGGGCAGCACTGCTGTTGGGGCCCAGTACGGGGCTATCTCAGCTCTGAGTATCAACAATGACTGTTCAAGACTACTGTGTGGCTTTGCAAAAGGACAGGTAATTGACATTTAATAGGAGTAAGAATGTTGGGGAATAAGAAGGTTAGGGAATGATTGTTTGAAGGACAACAGTTTCTCTTGGTGCAGCGTGCTTGTCTACCAACATCTCTTCCTAGGGAGCTAGTTGATTTGGGTTTAAGCCTTTCCTGTTTGATCTGAGTGTTATCTAGGAATTATATGCTCCACTTAATCCTGAATTATTTTGAGAGCTAGGATTGATTTGAGTAGCTCACATATGAATCTTTCCCCAAAGTTTGGGGCTGCTCAGCGTTATGGTTTTATGTATTACAATGAAGCAGTAGTAGTTTGACACGCTTTGGGGAAAGAGGGCTCTGATTTAGTGTTGCAGTTTGCACCTATCTCTGGTCCGAAAGAAAGGAATCCCTAGACAAATATTATGCATAGTTATAAAGTCAAAATTCCAAGGAGATAAAATGTTGTATGTAATGTTGTAGCCATGTTGTTCCCAGGATATTAGAGAGAGAAGGTGGGTTAAGTAATATATTTTATTAGACCAACTTCTGTTGGTGAGAGAGATGAGAAAGCTCATCTCTCACCAAAAGAAGTTGGTCCAATAAAGATATTACGTCACCCACCTTGTCTCTCAAGGAGATAAGTTTCATATCAGAATAATATTTTAAGATAAAGAGTCTCTGCAACCTTTTCCATAACCTCAACGTGCGTGTCCTTTCTTCATTTATCTTCATCTCCTTTTGTGCCTTTTTTTCACCAGATACCTTTCTCTCTTCTTTCATAACAATGAAAAATATCTGCCTCCTGTAATAGTATCCCTACTCTGTCTTATTTTCTTTTCATTTCATCATTATTCTCTCCTTGGGTTGTGAGGGGGAGTGGAAGGGAGGAAGCAGGGTGATGGGTATTAACTTGGGATGTTGTAAAGTAAATACAAATACATTTGTTTCTGTACACACTTTGATTAGCAGTGGCTGAGATGCCTGCTTTTCAAGCCAATTTCAGTAAGTAAAAATTGGAGACCAGAGTTTCTTACACGCTAGGAAGATGCTTGAAGATGTTTTTTTCCCCACAAAGTCATGTTCTAGTGAGTTTTTGTATAATACCCTGAAGTGGGGAAACTTGAACATTGCCTCTGTGTGCCCCTCTCATCTTTCTGATCTATATAAGGCTTGCGCAAAAATGAGGGTAACAATATGGAACTAAATCTTTTGTTTTGTTGGTCTCAGCACACATCACCCACACTTAATATTTTTTTAAACTCTTACTTGCAAATAAAAGTTCTATAAAAATAAAGCATAAAAGTATATAAAAGTTGTGTTAAGAATTTTAGCTTTCTAGATGTGTTAGAACTCTTAGATGTAGTAATGGTGAAGTTCTGTAGCAGCATTATAGCTATAGTAACAGGGAAATCTAGTTAGTTGCCTGAGCATTTCCTGTTTCAGACCATGATTTCAGTTGCTCAAGCTCCATAACATTCTGATCTTTCATGCTGAAATTTTCTCTGTCTGATCACTACTGGAAGGTTAGTGGGGTGTGTGTGTGTTTGTGTTTTTAAATTAAAGTTTGAGTAAAAACTGTTCAATTAGAGAACGAGAGAAAAATAATTTCTCAATTTTTTTTAAAAAACACCATTTAAAAATATTTCCTTTGTTACAATAGCTGAAGACAGAAAATTGAAATGTAGCAGGGAGGTGGTTAGTAAAGGGATGCAATACCTTTTGAGAGTTTGGTGGAAACTGGTTTTAATTAGGCTGTTATGAATCTATGAAAATAGCACTTTGCATCTGGGTGTTCAGTTTTTTGAATTTTTTTAAACATTTTTTTATGTACAGTCAGAGGAGGTAAGCTTATGGGACATGCACACTGGAGCATTGCTGCATCCTTGTGATATCCTAGGATATGCATAGGATTCCATAGGGTGCCTTTATGTTTGTGCTGCTGAAAACTTTGTGCACCCAATGCATAAAGGTTTCAATGAGTCAGTGAGACAAGTCTGAGGAGAACTCTCACTTTAAGTGTGGAAAAGCCAATGCCCTGTTGATCCTCTAGCCAAACAGTTCCAGGTCATGGAATCTTTAAAATAATAATAATAAAATTTTACATTAAGACCATATGGTAAAGCACTCAGAAGCTGGGATACATGGAAGTTTTATTGAAGTACACTCAGCCTTAATTCTTCCCTCTTGTGTGCATGCTTTTACAAAGCAGTCTTTAATTACTGGTGGCAAGTCCAAGACTGTGGAACATGATTCCAAAGAATCTAAACCTCACCACACTTCTTTGACTTTACCTTCCAAATAAAATACATACAATGCAGCATGCAGATATAAAATAAAATTTAACATGCAGTTTTCCTTGAGTGGACAGAGATGAGATTGGAAATTTTTTTTTGTCAGATGCTAACATGTCACATGCAGTGCTGTAGAGTGATCAGATATCCTGGTGATAGGCATGGTATAAGAATCTGAAGAGAATAGAATGATTTATGGTCAACAGGTCTGACCTATCCAGAGCAGTGATCAGTAGTAGATGTTACACATAGATCTCTAATGTTATAGGAGAAATTGTATGAACTGTTGCACTATTTTAAAAATGGTATATTGTAGGTAATTAGAGTGTATTATAATTATCCATTCAATCTGATATCATATAAGGTGACGAGAGGTAGGTTTTGCTGGAAATTGAGAGCTTCTGTGGATTTTTTTTTTTCCAGGCTGTGCATGGACAAGCAAGATAAAGTGTGCATCAAATCAAATTTAGAAATAAGTCATCAGATCCCCTTCAAGAAATTTCCAATCTTAGATTTTCATTTTATGGGAACTGAGAAACTTGTTAATTTATTGATGCTCAGGGAGGCATGGAGAACATCTTGTATCAGTTTGCACGCTTGATAACAAAAGCCTGTATTGAAGAAAATTAACTTTGTTTGCAGATTACCATGTGGGATCTGGCTAGTGGGAAACTTTTAAGATCAATAACAGATGCTCATCCCCCAGGAACAGCAATTTTACACATCAAGGTAATAAGCATTCAGTATTCTTATTATATAGTTCCCTAATAATCCCAGTAGTAATAGACTATCTGTCTTGATGCAGGTAGATCTCAAAGTGGCTTTACAAAGGAGATGATCTCAAAATGCTTTAAAAGGTATACTGATGAAAAGCATTATATAAGAGCCAATACCATTTTATCTAGAGCTTTGTAAAATGGATGCAGATATTCTTTTTAATTTCTTTTAATTATCTTAGAGTTTTTTCAAGATGAAAAGCAGAAATTAGAAAGTGACACCTACTCCATTGTTAAGATTGCAGCTGAGTTTCTCTTAAAACTTTGCCCCTGTTCCCTCCAAAATCTGCAGATAAGGGTCTAGTAGCCTCAAAATTGATAGGTTAGATCTGGGACTGAGGTAGAATTTCCTCCCAAATTTGAAGTGATGCATCCTAGTGAGAGTCCAAAAGTTCTTTGGTTTGTTTTTGCAATCTTGGGTGGGGAGTGGGACTGACAGAGAGAAACTTTGGTTTATCAGATTCATCTTGCAAGAACAGCAGATTAGCTGACTAAATCTTAAAAGTTAAAGCTTTAATTAGCAAAGCAAGATAGGTATGTACTGACATGCCCTCACTTCTTCTGCCTCCTTCTCTTTGGTGAAAGAGCAAGAACCAAAGCACAAGAAGTGCATGCAAGAAGCTAAAGGAGTCTCTTTGGAAGACAGTGCTGATGGGGCTCTGTCCTAATTGTTCCTTGCTGACAAATGAAATGGTCCTAAGTTTAGCAAACAGCCTGGAGACTCTGTTTTCCCAGATGAGCCACCACCCTACCCCTCAGGTGCTTAAAAGTAGGAAACTAAGAATAGGGAGCAAGTCAGGAGGAAGCATCTTCAATGAGATCTTCGTGGATAAGACCAGTATTCCGTTCAGTCCCAGACTCGATAAAACCCGGAATTCCCATTCTCTGCCTTTGGGAAAAGATCAGGTATTCTTCTTTAAGTAATAGCCCTATGGGTGCTCCATTTCAGGTATTGATGCTCCCACATGCCTTTGCTGGAGATTTTTGGCAGCAGTTCCTATTTTGTTCTGCACGTGCACTGCATCTCTACTTGTGCCCCAACTGGGGATATATAGAGGTTGCAATGAACAAACTACCCTCAGTTTCTTCTCCACTACCTATGTCCTGAGATGGAAAATTTCAGTTGTGCCAAGTAATATAGCTAGTTACCTGTTTCTTCTTAGTTTCTTAATCTTTAATTAAACTAGTCTGTTAGGACTAGGTAATCAGTTTTTATTTAAATAGTTCTAGTTTAGTTTTATTTTGAGCTGATTTTAGATGCTTTTAGGGTCCCTCCCCTTCCCTGAAGGAGCTTTTTCCCCCTTTGGGGTATGCCTAAATCCCTAGGATTTATGAGTTGCCTCACTTGCCAGGAGTCCATCTGAGTTATTGATGGCCACTTGCACCATATTTGCTGCTTGGTGAATACTTGTGTAGCAGCCAAGTGCAAGATTTGCTCAAGATTCAAAAGTTATTCCAGGAAAAACAGAGCTAAAGCTTCATCTCCTTACGATGGAACTTTCCCTCCAACCTGCACCAGGCCTGATAACTGTCTTCAAGTGACCACAGCTCCCTGTCAGCATCCAAGTGAGAATCTAGCAGTATTATTTGTTCCCACGTGAAGGACAATCAGTGGATTCTTTCTACTCCCATTAGGATCCTCTTCAGCCTAGGATCCACATACTGTATCTTAGCTCCTGGCAGACAGCACACTCTTCTGTTCTCTGGATCAGCTCTAGTAAACAGGCCTGTCTGCCCTTCTTAGTAGGGAGTAACCAGTCACATAGACCTACCTCTTCCTGGTGTTGGTGTGATTGGCCTTCCTCCTGTTCTTTCTGGCTGCAAGTCCCCTTGTCTTTTGTTCTCCCTTGCAATCTTCTGCAAGTCATTCTGTATCCTCTTGGGGCTCTGAACTCCGGCTATCTCCATTGTCTCTTCCCCTCTTCTTGTAGGACTAGCCACTCTTCTCTTCTTCCTTGTCCTCCTCCCTACTGCCTGCTGTGCCCCTTCATTTTCCAACTCGGCAAACCTGTTCCTGAACTCTTTCTTCTTCACTCTGATCTTTTTCCTCTGCCTGGTTCTCATAGTCACATGCTTCCACTGGCCACTTCCCTCACCCAGCAGTCTACCCTCACAGTTGTCTAGTCCAGCTTGCATCTCTGAGTCTTGCCTTCCCTCCATCATTTGCTTGAATCCCCTTTGAAATTCAACTATAGTTTTCACCTGCTTCTCCAAACCTTGGATCTTACCTTCCATCAGCTCTACCAGACGGCACTTCATACAAACTAAGTTTTTGTCAGGTACCCATTCCAGGATAATGTACATCCTGCAGCTTCCACATCTGGTCATCTTCATTGTCTCTTCCATCCCTTGTGTCACTACTGCTGCTGCTTCTGTATCTGTCATAGCCTAAGCTTCTGACGAGGAAAAAACAAAATAACCAAACCTCTCCTCCCCCAAACTCCACTCAGAAACTCCCCCTAACATCCCCTGTTTTCATCTGTATGCCACTGGCTGGCTCCTTCACTGCCTTTATATGCCCCCAATCAGGGAAGTCCTGCCCTCTAATCAGGGCTCCACTTCTCTCACAGCACTGCCCCCTATCAGCCTCTGCAAATTGAAAAAAGAAAAAACACACACTCACTCATTGCCCATAAGGAACAGGGGCTTGCCTCCTTGCTTCTCCTCTAACAGAACTCCCACTCAAACTCCCCTGTCCCAAGATCCTCAACTTTATCTCTGTGACAAAGCGTTTTCCTTCCATTCCTTAGTCACATTAAAATGACTACTAATATATTTGATTAGTAATCTTACCATGCTCACAATCAGAGACAACAGAATCTAGCTGGTCTGCAACATTCAGACCTCTCCCCAGTGACTGGTAACATAGGACTTAAAAAAACAAAAACAAAACAAAACAAAAAAACCTACTAAGGATGTTTCCTCCATCTGGAACCTAGACATACTGAAACTTTAGTGTTTTCTCCCTCAATGTTTCTCTTGGGAGAAAGGAATCAAAGGGTAGGTGCTTAATAAACTTCCGATACCCGTATTGGGGGTTTTCAGTCATCCTGGACTAGAATCAATTTTAGGTGGTGGGAAGAAGCACTGTCAGTTTCCCAAAACACCCCTTCCGTTACCAGAATGGAATACCTTTGGGGAGTCCTTAACCTCCCCTGCAGGTTGAAATTTAGGTAGATAATGAATCACTTTACAGATACCAGGTTGGGGCAGAAGCCCTATCAACTCCCCCCACATCTTTGGCACTGCAATAGAAGGCCAATGTGCTGTCATCGGGTTTGGCAGCCCCAGAGGAAAATTACCTCTCTGTCAGTACCAACAGTGTGTCTGGGTCTGTGGGCAGACATGGTGCTTGAGCATAACTGCTTGTTGTTGTTCGGCTAATATTTTTCCTGGATGCCTTAGTCTCAGCTCATTAGCTAGTGCTATTTTAACACTGCCGAGACTAAATCATACATTTTAAATGAAATCCCCCTTGTCTACTACTGAGACAATTCATCTGAGATTCTCTTTCTCGCTGTGCCCAGCAGAGGAAAGTAAAGATGTGCAGGACTGATGATAAAGCTGAGCTGTTTGCTAAACCAAATCCAGTCTGTGCCAATGATTGCAGCTGTGTACTGAATTTTTGACAATGTTTTTGATAGAAGTGAAAAGTCAGTTTGCTCTCTAAGAACTTCCTGCTTTATCAGTTCTCACCAAACAGATTTAAATAAATTTGGGGTTCTAATCACTCAAATATACACCTCAGACATTCTGCCATGGTCACCACTGTAGCCTTTTGTAGTTATGTTGAAATGTTCCCAATTAATACTAAATTAAGGATAAGGGTGCAATAAAACCCAACTTAATTTTCAGGTTCAAGTCTCTAGATTGGTTGCAGAACTCTTATTTAGTAGAGGACCAATAGGTGATACTTAGAGCACTTGGCAGAGGCCACTGTTGGAAAACAGGATACTGGGCTAGATGTACCATTGGTCTGACCCACTATGGCTGTTCTTATTAAAGTTCAAACTTTATTCAAAAGAAAAATTAGTTAATCAAACAGTAGTTCATCAGTCCACTGACAACAGAGAGAGGTACAGTCTTATAGTCTTTAAACCTATTGATATCCCCTTTTGATATTAATTGGAGCTCTCTCCAATTTTAACAAAACTACTTCTTTTATAATCCATTAGAATACTAATTAACATTTAACCTTCCTATTACTGTATTCACATTTCTGCCATTTCCACATTGGTTCTTTACATTACACATTATTTAAATGTATCTTTCCCATACTATGAATGTAGATAGGATTATAAGAAAACATTCACAATTCTTAAAAACACTCATTTAAAAAAACTTGCTAAAACCATTTATAACGAAAACATAGCTGCAACATAACCTTCCGTGTTTGCTCACCCTGTCACTTTGAGGTTCATTAAAGGGTTATTTAGCCTGTTTCCATGATCAGGAAACTCTCCTGAATCTAGGATTTGAGCTTAGTCCTTACTCTCTGATGAAGCCTTTCTTTGAACCTGTGGCCACATCTTTGATTTTACACCTAGCCATCAAGAAAGCCATCTTCATGGACATTGCCTGTGCTCTGAGAGATGACAAGTTGGGGCTTTAATGAGGGGACTCCTACCCCCCCCATACACACACTCCTGTATTCTTTAAAGTATCCTTCTGACCACAGCCCTGGTTCTTGCCAAAGGTCACCTTGGATTTTCATATTAATCAGAGTATTCGTATTCCAGTTTTTCCACCCTAACCCACATCAGTGTAAAGAGGATACTATCCTTCATGGCTCAGATGTTAGGAGGGCCCAGGGCCTCCTATTTGGACAGGAATAAACCCTTTTGGGCTTCTCTTCAATTACTTGTTGCTGTTGCCAGAGCTATGGACAGAGTTAAAGGTACACCTGTGTCCAAATAGGTTTCTGGTTGTATTCTCTCCTGCTGTATTCTGCGCCCTCCTGAGGTTATAGCTCTTTCTACCGGATTATAATTCACGTATTGCCCTATTAAAGCACATTCTTACTGCAGAAATGTGCAAATTTACCGCATGGGCCTCCGTTCACACGGTTTAAAGGGGCACTGTGGTTTGGTACATGCTTCACAAGCAGATGCTGCATTTGGGTTTGCTGTTTTTCAGTAATTTTCAGATCCTGCTCCAAAGCACTCTGCTGAGAAGTACTGTTTGGGAGTCACTTGCAGTGGAGCACCAATAGGGACATACTAGAAGAAGGAGGGGTCCCTTATCTTGTACAGTAATGAGTTCTTCGAGATGTGTTTCCCTATTGGTGCTCCACCTGCTCTTCTTCCCCTCTACTTTGGAGTCTTGTCTCTGTGGGACTTTGCAGTAGAGAAGGAACCAAGGTGGTTCATCCCTTGTAGCCTTTATGCCTTTACTATGGGGCATGTGTGAATTGAACAGGGACTGCTGCTGAAAATCTTCAATTGAAGGTGCATGGGGGTGCATATGCACCTGAAATGAGGCACTCAAAGGGACAGACATCTCTAAGAATTCCATTTACTGTACCAGGTAAACAGTCTCTCCTTTTGCCTGACTTTCCTTATCACAGAGCAAAGAGGAATGCCATCTTGGGGAATCCTCTCCTTCCATTCTTTTCTTGGGGACAGAGCTATGACAAAGGCCACATTTCCCCCCTGAGGGATTTCCCTCCCTGATTTCCAGACATTTCCAGACCTCCCTGATGATGATCCTGGGGGAGGGGAGGCGAGGCGAAGAGTTGCCAGTTTTGCTCAATTGTGAAAGAATCTGCAATAAAACTGTTACGGATTAAGCAGAGTAGGGCAGCTGCCATCTCATCCATTCAGAGATGAAGATTGCTTACTGTACACAGCAGTATTTGCAATGCAAGGTGGTGCACAAAACCCATATTTTCCTCTGTTTCCACTCCTTTAGCCTTAGTACAGCTTAAGATTTGGGGCCCAATTCTCCACTCTATTGCACAAGATAAAACCAGAACACACATTTTAGCAGATATTGCAAGCTGTATCCTCTGTCCTCCATGGCTGGTTCCTCTCTGGGGAAGGCACATAAAGGAGACGAGCTTGAAAACTCAGCTTTCTTGGGCGTCTGAGTGAGGAGGATGTGGAACTCCGGCAAGGAGGACAGGCAGTTACACAATGGATGCAGCAGGGGTCTGTACTTTGCTCCCCCATCAGCCTCAGCATCTCCTCCTGCGTGTTCCGATCATGCTCACTGTATGCTTTCCTGGCCTCTGCCACTGAATGCCTCCATGCATTCAGCTGTGCCTTATCAGTGCGGAAGGACTGCATGAGCTCTGAAAACATGTCATTGCGAGTGCATTTTTTTTTCACCTTCTAATCTGTGATAACCTCAGGGATGGAGTTGATATGGGGAGCATAGAAACATTTGAACCTGCGGTGGGGAGGGAAGGGAGAGTAGGATTTTAAGATACACTTCTGAGAACAAAGGGGAGACTTTTTTTCACAGTGAATCAAGCAATTCATAGCAGAGAGCACGTGTTTTAGGTACAAGGTCGCATTTTGCCTTCTATATTGAGCACCTGCCGGTACGATGACAGATCACACGTGGCTGGACAACAGAATTTTGTTTCCAGGCAGCCATGGTAAGCCAAAGGGTACGTGGGGTTGGCTTCTTCCACATTCATAACATGTGGGAATTGTTTCAAACTGCAGCGCCCTCCTTTCCCATAACAACCAATGCTGGTTGGGTTTGCCATTTAAAAGGAGGGGCTGTGGTTTTGGGGTGGATATGCAGCACACCCACACACCTCCTCCCCCACGTGGCTATTCTCCAGGATGGTCCCTTTTAGCCAAGCGCAAACAGCCCAGCATGAGTGGGGTCTAATGTGCCAGGGATCACCAAACAGAGGGAATTACTGTTCCCTTACAGAAATTCCCCTATTTCAACCAGGTGACCATGAATGATATCACTCTCCTGAGGCTGACACAGAAAGATAAAGGCCGAATGTTGCATGAATACAACCAAAACCCAGGACCATTTGCTGCCATGCCTTGTGCTGCACTGATTCCAGACTACTTGCTACTGGCTTGGCGTGGTAAAGCGTCCTATTGTGGAGGACGAAATAAGGCAGCCCTCCCCAGAAACCTTCTGCAAAGGTTTTCAGAATATCTCCAGGAGAGCTTCATGGTGATGTCCCTGGAAGATTCCCACTCCATCCCCAGACATGTTAACAGACGTTTCCAGTTGCTGTACTGGCCACGAATGCATCCCAATTGTTCAGGGCAAATCAAACATTAAACACAATTGCTTTTAACCCCTGTAGTGTAGTTACAAATGTGCACTCGCCAGAGGTACCTTCTCTGCCTTCAGGGTTCAGGAACAATATGTCCTGGGAGGGTATTGGCTCCAGGGTGATGAAAAGGTCCTGGCCGCTGGGGAGAACGGATTCTCCACTTGCCTGCTGCGCATTCTTCTCCTCCTCTTCCTCAGCCACAAAATCCTCCTCCATGTTGTGTGAGGCTGCCACCTTGCGGGTGTCACAGACAGTGGTGGGGTAGTGGTAGGGTCCCCCCCTAGAATGACATGCAACTGATCATAGAAGCTCTGACCCGGAGCAACCATTTGCCTCCTTTGTCTTTTGGTAGGCTTGCCTGAGCTCCTTACTTTTCCCTGGTGTGTGTCCCTGGTGTAGCCTCTGTCCACCATGCCCTATGCCATTTTGGCATATATAACAGCATTTCTTCTGCTGGATAGGACTTCTGCCTGCATAGATTCTTCTCTCCATACAGCAGTGAGATCCAGTGTCTCCCGTTCACTCCATGCTGGAGCTCGTTTGCGATTCTGGGACTGCATGGTCACCTGTTCTGCTGAGCTCACCACGCTGACCAAACAGGAGATGAAATTCAAAAGTTCCTGGTGCTTTTCCTGTGTACCTGGCTAGTGCATCAGAGTTGAAAGTGCTGTCCAGAGCAGTCACATTGGAGCACTCTGGGGTAGCTCCCAGAGGCCAATACCATCAAATTGCACAGCACTACATCTACAGTACCCGAAATTCAACCCAGGAAGATTGATCTTAGCGCTACTCCCCTCATTGGGGAGGAATACAGCAGTCTATTTTAAGAGCCTGTTAGGTCAGTGGAACGGGGTTGGTTGTGTAGACGCATTCCTTATAAGATCGACCTAACCTCGTAGTGTAGACCAGGCCTGACTATCCAATGACTATGAGAGACAGTGGCGTTGGAAGATCCATTACGCCATCTGGCACTCTCTTTGCTCAGACCTGAGAACAGACTTCTGTCCAGGGCAAAAAGAAATACTACAATTTGGACTGAGACATGATACTTGAAACCAGGTTATCTCTTGTGATTTACAGTCATGGGCAATGGCCAGCTTAGTATTTTCTCTGACTTAAAATATTTAAATTTACAACTTCGCCAGCGTGGGGATTAAATTAACCTGGGTCCCCTCTATTGTTTATAATAAAATGGTGGCACACAGATTCACTTTGTGTATTTACTGATGGGATTTATTTTCCCCATTTAGTGCCAAAAGTAATGTCAGCCATGCCATGCTAACTCACAGCTTTGGATCTTTTTATATTATTCCACTTAAAACTTTGTGAGAAGTTAAATAACTTGAAAGACAATGAAACTGTAAATAGGTAGTTCCAAAAGAAAAGACACATGTCCTGAAGGGTGTTACTTTGCGAAGGCAAAGCTCAGTTGGACTCTTCCATCACAGTGATATGTCTGAAGAACATTATGCACCTATATGCAGAGTGATGTAGGCATTTTAGAAAAATACACTTCTCCTCATCAAGACTTCCTTGTGATAACACAGCATAGGATAAAGCTAGAACACTTTAACCATATTTCCTTCCTTTTCCCCTCAGGTGTTCATTTTACAATCTGAGTTGGTCCTATGAAACTGTAGTCTTTTTAAATAAATCTTTGTGGTAATGTAGAAAGTTAGATTTCTGCAGTAAATGTGTGTGTAGGGAGAAATCTTGGTTACTCGCTTTGGACATGTTTAAAGCAATATATGAATGAATAAATCAATCTACATTCACCTATTTAACATTATAAAACTGTGGGATAAGCAAGAGACCTTAGAGCTTGTGGTCTCCTTTTGATTACTAAATCTATTTAGGAAGAGTTAGCTTCACAGTTAGTGCCATTACAGTAGTGACACTTGCAGTAGCATAGTATTTGACTTTACCATGGTATTTTTATACGTGGAATAAAAATACTGCAAATGCCATAATAAATTCTAATACTATAACTGCTAAATCTTTAAAAAGAAAAGGAGCACTTGTGGCACCTTAGAGACTAACAAATTTATTAGAGCATCAGCTTTCGTGAGCTACAGCTCACTTCATCGGTATGCATCCGATGAAGTGAGCTGTAGCTCACGAAAGCTTGTGCTCTAATAAATTTGTTAGTCTCTAAGGTGCCATAAGTGCTCCTTTTCTTTTTATGGATACAGACTAACATGGCTGCTACTCTGAAAACTGCTAAATGTTTGTATTTTATGGCAAATAACTGTGTGTTCAGACTGCAAGTTAAAGATCTCATTGTAGGGTTTTTTCCAGTATGAATTTGTAAACACAAAGAATAATGTGCTAAATGTGGTGTTTCTGTTTCATTAACAGTATTAATATGCCACAACTTTAAAAAAAAATCCCAGAAGTGGGTTTTTTCTGCTGAAAGCTTTGACTTTTTTAAATTTAAAATTGAGACAGAAAAGGTATAATCTAATTCTCTGTTCAGTTTACAGATGACCCAACGCTTGCAATTTGCAATGACAGTGGAGGCTCCGTGTTTGAGCTGTCATTTAAGTAAGAGAATAACTACGTTTTGTGGGAAAGTGACAATAGAGAGGAGTCTTAATTCTGAATCAAAGTTTTTAGAGCTAAAAAAGGATTTGAACCAATAGGTTATCTTCCAAATGGTGAGAAACTCATAGATCAGGACCTTAATAAAATAAAATCAAATCAAAGTACAAAGTTTTATTTCAAACCGTACAGCAGAAGTAGCATAGAATCTTTCTCTGCCTAAATCATTAAGCAATGTATAAGACCTCCACACCCACAGCACAGGTGTATGTAGAAGACCACGTTTGGGGATCACAAAGAGAGAGTATTCATCCTAATGTAGCACAGTTCAACAGATTCCTCCCTACCTTGGACCATATGTTGGAACTAAGATTTGGCCTTACAATTGCAGTAAAATATGCATTTTGATCAAATTTGGATATATTTAGATGGGCGTGAAAAAGGAACTAGAGCAGATTGGTGACTGCAGCTGTGGGGAAAATTCCATTCCCTTAGAAGCTCCTAATCCCATACTCCTGCAGCTGCCCCAAAGTTGCTCCCTCTCTCTCAGCCTGCAGTGCAGCTTTTAATCTTCAGGCCCAGTTCTCCCAACTCTTTCATTGGCAATAGCTGCAAGGTAGTTCTCGGCAGCTTTCTTCCTTTGTGTATAACTTGTGTTATATGCAGCTGTGGGCAGAGACAGGAGTATGGGATTAGGGCCTGACAAGTTACAGTGGATGGGGTAGTGCTAACTCTTGGTAATGGGCCAGGAGCTGCTAAAATGCTCTTAAAGCAGAATCCCAGTCACTCATCCTGTCCGTATCTGTGATACGCCTTGAAATGCCATAAAAGCAGTATCCCTAACTCTTACCAGGCATTGTGAAAAGATTTTTTTTTTTTTAAGTAGTTGTCTGAGATCATGTTTTGAATTTTTTTTTTTAAAGTGTTGGGCAGGCCCATTCTTGGCACTGGCCAGGTATTCATCAAGTTGATTGCTTTGTTTTCAGGAGAGTTATGGGTGTGAGAACATGTGAGTCTCGATGTCTGTTCAGTGGTTCTAAGGGAGAAGTTTGCTGTATTGAGCCCTTACATGCAAAGACTGAATTGAGAGATCATCCTATCACCCAGTACTCACTACTGGCAATGGCTTCCCTAACTAAGGTATTCTGCCTCTCTCATAATCTATCTGTGCTAAATTAAAATGAAAGATATTGAAAAATATAGACTTAAATTATTTTTGTAACTTTTTTTATTTTATTTTTTTTGCTAAAGATTCTAGTCATTGGCTTGAAACCATCTTTGAAGGTGTGGATGACTTTTCCCTATGGTCGTGTGAGTAAGAACAAATAGCTTCTTTTTGGATTAAGGTCACAGACCACTCTTATGGTGAAGTTCACTCTTAGATCTTTGTATGAGGGAGTTATGGCAGAGGAGACTATGGACCTGATTCATACCAGGACCGGGACTGAGATGGGAGGCAGTGTTTCTGAAGGCTGCATCAGATGCAGTAACTTCTATGGGCGGCTCCTGCAAGCAGGGATAGCAGAGGTATAGGAATTCCTCGGCCATGCCTCCCTGAGGTAGTGGCTCCCATGGCATGGGGCATAAAGCTGATTATGACCTGTAGTTGACACCATAAGGGGGAAGAACTCAGTCTTTTTTAAAATCCGTTTAATGAGACCACAGGCAATCAAATATCTTAACCATAATCCTATGGTTATTACAAGGTGTCCCTACAGGGCAGAGTTAGTGCCCTAACATTTTCATACCTTAACACATTTGGAGCTCAATCATATAATTCTTAGTTTTGGAATAAATACAACTTGCCTGTAACATACTTTACTATAAATTACTATGTCCTCTCAGTCTTAACTCCTTTTTAACATAATTTTTTACTGGTAATTTGTACACAGTGCATGAGAATGCAGTGTTTCTCTGTGGACAATGTTGCAGAGAAAATACGATCTTTTTGGTGGCAAAAGTTTGCTTTTCCTGACTTTCTAAATGGATTCTCAAGTACTGGAGCAGACAGAGACCACTGGCATCAAGAGTTCCATCTGACCTGTTCGTATATCACACTGAAATCAGAGTGAGTGTCAACCTAATTCTGTGTACACAGTATTATAAAGAGGCTGTTCTGTCTCTCTTTTTAGATGGATCCCTCTAGTGTGCCACTGCTGGCGTGGCATTTTGTTGCTGTACCGAACTCTGTGAACCCCATGCTTGCCTTCTGTCGAGGAGATGTTGTTCATTTTCTTTTGGTAAGTCTGAATTGCTTGTTGCCTACTGTCTTCTAGATAATTACCTCTAAAACACTGGGACAGAAATTAATTTACTCTGGATCGATGTTGTCCTGTGATGTGAATCACTGCAGTTCACTTTTGAATTGGGAAAGACGTGTCTTTTTTTTTTAATTGGCTTGGCAATGCTGTGAGACGGTGCCATTGTATAAATGTACCCCAAGGCTAAGATGGCTAGATCAAGTGTGTTTGTAGTTTAATATAATGAAGTTGAAAAATGTTTTCTCTGGATCCATGCTGAACCTTCTTCCTCCGCTTAACAATTTTTATTGAGTTGTCCTGATTTGGGGCCCAGTCCAATCTCAGTGAAGTTAGTGGGAGCTGGAATGGTTCTTAAGGTATGTTTACATTGCATTGTAAACCTGGACTCAGACTCATGTTTGAGCCCCAACCCTCCTACCATCCACACACAAATATTTCTGACTTGGGTGACTAACTCCTCAGGTTCTGAGTTGTAGGTCCTGCCGGGGTGGTGGGACTTGGCCCACGTCCTGTCTTTTTGCTGTGTGGTCACAGCTCGAACCTGGGTTCCCAGACTCATGTCTGGAGAGTCTGCCAGTGCTGTCCCACAATGTCCTGGGGCAGTGTTTATTGGTCCTCTGTCACTTAAGTACCCACTGGATACCCAGAAACTGGAAGCGCCCCTTCGTTCCAGTGCTGACTGTTGAACTTGGAACACAGTTAACCAGTTCCTGTGTTAGCTATGGCCAACAACAAGAAGCAGTTCAGCATTAAGCCCTACACCAGATGTGCTGCTAGCTGGCCATGGGAATGCAGCCAGATTCTGGTTAATCTCTGGTGCAAGGAAAACAAGACATTTGACATCAGCAAGAGTACCAGAAATGATCACGTCTTACCAGGAAATTGCATTGTTTGTGACATTGGTGGTTCACCGGACAGCTGATCAGTGCAGAGTGTGAATCAAGCAACTCAAGTCCAATTACCGCCAAGTCAGGGATGACCACCACATCTCTGGGAACTCCCTGTCTACCTGCCTCTTCTGTCAGGAATTCAGCCAGGTGCTGGGAACTATGCCAACCACTGAGCACACAGTGGTACGTTATACTCTAAGTGGAGATGGCACCTTTATGATCCCTGATCCACAGATGCCACAAGATCAAGCTCAGGAAGTGACTTTTTTTGCACATGCCTGTCCCCGAGGAACCTTTGCGGCTGGAGCAGCTACCACATTTCCTGGGTCCATACTCTGAGGAAATGTTTGAGGATGCCCTGGGGGAGCAGTAGGCAGTGGAACGAGAAGCAGAAGTGGCACTGGAACTTGGTAAGTTTCTGCCTCCAGGTTTGTTAGTATGTGGATGGGATGGATTTCTGGCTTATGACCCAATGAAGTGATTATTACAAGCCAGGTGTTGCAGCATGTATCTGCTAATGAGACAATGCACGCCAATGGCACGGCCAGACCCACAGCCACCCCCACAACATGGAATTCAAAATGGCTACTAGGAAGTGAAAACAAAAGCTAAACAAGCAGTTATGATGAAATTTTTACTCTATACTCATAGGTTACAAAGTTGTGTTGGGGCATTAAAATTAAGGGCCTTATACTGTCTTCCCTGAAAGTATGCCCCACTGTACAATTTGGCCACACCAGACCATCGCAAACTGCCTGTTCAGTTAGTCTAAACTGTAATAGGTATGTGTGTGTATGTAGTCCGTGGTACCATATTAAACATCCAAAATGCAGAAGGGGATGGTATTCAGGTGATGGATGCTCTGTTATGAGTCCAGGCTATTCTTGGGATAGGTATTTAATTCTTGGATGCTGTATCATGAGTCCAAATTGTCCAGGATGTGTGTTTGTAGTCCATGGCAAGCTGCAGTATTGTAAGCCCAAGCTGCACTGTGTTCACTGCATGAACTCAGGGAGCTTTCAGGGAGGCTGCAATACATCTGCCCACTAGAGTACTATCCTGTTAATCCCACCATGAATTTTCACCAAATCCTGTTCGCTGCTAATTACCAGCTCTTCCTGGAGCAGGAACTACAGATGAACAGTCACATTTCAGAGCAGGATATTATTAGGGCCTCCTCTATAGGCCACTAGCCCCCTCCATTTATAGATTTGTGTGTGATACACATAAAAAGCTTTTTAGCAGACACGTCTGGCTTGCTCCTGGTAGCCTGGAACAGAAGATCCCTTTGCTATGTCTTCCAGAAAGTGGACTGCCTAAACAGATTCTAAAGCCATAGGTAGCAAACCACACCAAGTGTCCCTCTGTCTGCAACCATAAGGGGCCAGTGGTATGGAAATTTTATAAATTGATATTGTAAACTGGACTTTACAATAATGTCTGATGGCTTTCTGCTCTGCACAGCTCTCAAGTATCTAAAGGGCATCTGAGAACTTTGGTTTTGTTATATTCTGAAAAAAAAATGATTAAAAAATATAATTTGAGATTGTTTGAGATTCCACAACCACTTTTGCTACAGAGGAAGTCAAATTTTTTTGGACATACTCAGATGATAATGTATTGTTTCATTTGTCTTGGCAGACCCTTCCACCTCTGCAGGGCATCCACAGTCAATCAGGCGTCTTGCATTGTGTACACTCATACAGCATCAAGGAGGAGGCTGATATTAATTAATGACAACTGCGGAACCAATGGGAGAAGGAGGCAGGCCAGGTTGAAGGACAGAGAGAGACTGCAGAGCACGAGGAAAGATTGGCAGCATAGCTGGACCATGAGCTGTGCCTGAGTGCAGCACTGAGAGCTGTTTGAGGAGGAGCTTGTGCTCAAGACAGTAGGAGTGCAGGCTCCAGTTCCACCTGCACCTCCCACTCCAGCTCCCTGAGTCCTCACCACACTATGTCCTGCAGCCCACTTTGGACAGTTCTGTAGTTGGGTGGTCTGTGTCGCAAGGAATGAACACTTGCTGAAATGGGCAAATGTTCCCTGTTCATTCCTCCACTTCAGTGCAGCCGTGGTAAGTGTGTGCAAAACACATCAACAGGATCAAAGAGAACAAATTCTGCCTTTGATGGTGGCTGGCCTGGCTGTCAGGTTTTATTAAATGGATGTGCAAAAACAACTCTTGCACACAGGTGTGGTGTCATGAGGATTGTTTATTACCTTAACTAAAACTGAACCACATAAATAGCAATCCATAAGCGGTGGGTTGAAGCACATGCCCATTTTACAAAATAAAGATAAATGCTTATAAAACATAATATAGTCTATCATACTCATGAGCTTAAATTCTTCATAAAAACCATCACCACTGGTAGAAAGTGTGAAGGGGACCCAGCCAGTCCCTCAGGTAGTATTCAATCACTGTTCCTATTATTGATATAGGGACTCATTCGTTCATCTATTGGGGTCATGCAAACCATAGTATGGGCACACAAAGCATCCCTGATTTCCATTGCATATGTGGAACTCGCTCCAGTTATGACAGGTGCTCTTTCTGGCTGTGTACCGGTTCAACAATACAGTAGTGCCATGAGTCCACTCCTGACAAAATGGCCCACCTTTTTCCTTAGAGCACAGCAGGCCATTTATAACAATGACTCCATTTATAACAATGTTGTTTGGTGGGATTAGTGTCACCACTTGTCCATGAAGGTAATGTCTTTATCTGCAGGAAATGCTGGCATGATGCACTTAACCAGTACAATCCATGCTATTGTCTGTGAATCTACGTCTGTGGTCAACCAGGGACTGCAGGATGATGGAGTAGTACCGTTTGCAGTTTATACATTCATGTGCTCCTTGAGGAAAACAAACTATGGACACAAGTCCCATTAATGACCATTAATCAGTTTGGAAAGCCCATTCTCTCAAAACGGGCAGTTATTTCAGAAAGATTGTGATGTACCTAAACGTGGTGGACATAAACAAACCTCTTCCCCCACAGTTGACTTGCCAGCACCAAACTGGTTAGCCATGGACCTGTAGGATTCGTGGTAACCATCTTCCTGACGACTATTGCAACCCACTTCTGAACTGAAGTAGCTTATCTTCTGTGTTTGTCCTGAAGCTGGAAGGTCTAGCAAGCTGATCACAAACCTCCAGGAATGCCCACTTCTCCATGTGAAAGCTCTGGTTATTCCAGGTCCGCATGATGACGAGATCCCACCAGTCAGTACTTGTGGCCCTGCTGTAGAAGCACCTGTCTACATATGGGGAATCTGGAGTTATAGCAAGAGTTATGAACGTCATCAGCAGATTAGAGTCTGCCATGTCCGTCTCCTCCTTTTGAGAGGTGCTTTCGATGGGTCAGAAAATGCTGCTGAAATGTCCACCAGTGTCTCAGGAATGTTTTGCCTGTTTCCTGAAATAGGAGTGAAAGCACAAGCTGGACAAGTTCTTCCAATGGCAGTTCATCCATGTTGCTGACTCCAGTTGCTGGGATCACGAATATGGCTCAGCTGCACATGTGGGCAAGCTGAGAATTTCCAGTCAAGTTGCTGCAGGATGGACAGACAAGTTTTCATGGTGTACTGTGGGAACCCCAAAGCATAGAGCGACTGTAACTGGGGAGCATAGTAGGAAGCCTGGGATATGCCTCCAGAATCAGAAGGTTTGACTCAGGTCTGTGTAATGCAGCATGGGTGCGTCAGCACAGTTGTGTGACTTGGGTCTAGAAATTGTAAACCTGGGTTCATTGTGCAGTGTGGGCACAAAAGTGTGGGCTTGGAAACACTGAGTCTGGAGATTTGTGTTCCATAGGCCTGGGTTTACAATGCAGTTTAGACATGCCCTTAGAGAGCAACTGAATTGTGGGGAGAGGATTTTTCCAGACTGCTGGATCTGAGGGATGTGCCTAGACTGAGAGTGGCTAACTACTTGGGAAAGGCCCATTGGCTTGTGTCAGGGCATGAAGTTTCTACAGCAGCAATATGATCAGAGAGCGAGTTGCTTGTAAACAACTTACGGTGTATTTTCAAGAGGAAGGATGGTCTTATGATTACGGGTAATATACTGGACTGTGACTTTGAAGATGAGATTCAGTGTCCATCTCTGCAAAGATTTCCTGTAAGACCTAGAGCAAGTCACTGAGCTCTCTGGGCTTTAGTTTTCCATGGGTATATAACTGAGGTAATTCATTCTCTCTCTTGTTTTTATTTAGATTGTAACCTCTGAAGGTTAGGGACTGTTTCTTACTATGTGCTACTGCAACACCTAGAACATTGGGGCTCCTGTTTGAAGTCTGTACGTGCTATCATAATGCAAATACCGTTTCAAACAATATACTGTATAGTCAATTATTTTTGAGGCAAATAGTTGATACACTTACACCTTGTATAATGTTCAATTTGCAGTAGTGGCCATTTAAATTAGCTACAATGTAAAAAGTTCTTTAATTTTATGCCACTGTCCTTATACTTAATCTGCTGAAAAATAGCTTCTGAGGGCAGAAATTTTTCACTGATATTTATATGAGCCCTGAGGTGACTGCTTATTATTTAAAGACAGATTGTTAAATTCTTTACAGCTATATTTTGAACTCTCCACGTGCAAAGAAGCCTTATTTCAGTCTTTGTTGCTGCAAACCCTATGTTTTGTGCTTGGATAAATCAAAATCCGCTTCATATTGAAACTCTAGACTTTGACTTACGTTGATAATACTGGAGAGCTACTCAACCCTTCAACAAGAGCCCTCCCACAAGGGGTTAGCCCCCTTCTTTTCATTGTGAAATATTATACTGTGAGAGGCATGGTGAGAAATGATGGGCTCGATGGGTAATTGGCTCTTCACATACATTGTTCTTACCCTCTCTCTAAGATGGTCTGTAGAGGTGTCAAGTGTATACACCATCTTCTAAAAACCAGACTGTTTTTTAAATTAATACAACAAAAACTTCCTTGTGAAGGAGTTGGGGTTGTTACACAAACACACAACCACAACAACAAGGGAATAAAGATAAGCTAATTTACAGTACAGTACATTCCGTCTATTCCTTCACTTCTAGGCGCACACTTTATTGTATGCCAAAGGTTCTCAAACTGCAGAATGTATTCGGGGGTGGGGGGACGGGACGGGACGTAAGGTTTAGGGGAAAAAAAATTCTGCTCACATTTTACCCACAGCAATGAATAACTAGCAAAGCTGATTCTCCCTGACAGATCAGGTCCTCATATGGCACTGTGCATTTTGACAGATTTCTGTTAAGCTTGCATAGCATTATACAAAGTCGTTGCCATCTATATGTTAATCTGTTTGCTATGAAATGGTGTGCACTTTTAATTGTAAGCATGGATCACAATCAGTTTTGCTTTTGCTCTTATTACAATGGATTGTTGGCTCTTTTTGAATCAATGCTTTATTGTTTTTAATATTGAGTTGCATGTTTTGTTTTTATTGGCATATACACTTGTGTGGTGGGGTGGCATAAAATATTACAGACACAAAAAAGAGGTGCATGGTCAAATAACTTAGAGAATCACTGCTGTATTCCACAAGCCATGCACTTCAGCCATAACTCTGTTCACCCATCTATTCCTTTATTGTACTACCCTCTCCCAGCACTAATATTGCAGGTATGTAGTGTACTAGTTTGGAAACCTGGGATTCCTATGAGGGCAGAGTTAAGGTTGTGGTGTGAATAAAATCTGACCAGAAAGTATACCTCCTGTTGGAAAAGGCTTATGTTCTCACAATGCATGAACTTTCTCCATTGGCAGCTGTTGGCATTCAAACTTTCACTTATGACAGGTCTTGACAGGCTTAGATTTTTATCAGTAATTATTAGTAGATGTCTGTTTCACTGTGCATACACAAACGCATGAAGAAATATTTCCTTTAATGATCATTGAAACTTACAGATATGCAAAGTAAGAAAAATGGTGCTTGAGAACTTATTAGAGTTTGATTTAAGGATATTTTCTTTGTATATTTGATGTGATGTTGTCAATGTGTGTGTTCTTTGTTAAAGCTTTAACTCTTGGAATCTCAAGGTCTACTGTCATTAAATAGTTGACTGACACCCCTCCCCCCCCCAGTTGTCTGACCTCCATAATTTCCCACAAGTGTAAAAATGTAAATCGATAGAAAAATGGTTAAAACACATAATTTTGTGCAACTGTGGACATTTAAGTTGATTAAAAATAAAAAAGCTTAAATAAACATCAACCTTGTCTGGAAAAAAATAAAATAAAACCACCCAAAAAGCTGTGCCAATCCTAATTATTTGCAGTCTTGTAGCTTAGTTGGTTCCAGGATATTAGAGACACAAGGTGGGTGAGGTAATATGTATTGTTGGGCCAGTTTCTAGTTATGATAGATGATAGCTAAAAAGACCCTAAATCAAAACAAACCCATTGCACCCTGGATCTACCAAACATCAACATCTACCAATATTTGTATAGATTTTTTTTTAAAATAGATCAGTCAGCCCACAAAGAAATGTTGGATTGCCATGGCCAAATTTTGGCCAGAGCCCAGATTTGGATACTTCCTATTAAAATATATGAAAAGTAATTAAACAAAATACATTAGAAATACAAAGGACATAAACTAACACTTTGTGATGTTAGACTCTGAAAAATCAGTGACTTCTAGTGAGAAAAGGAATTTATGCCCCATTTTAAGGCCATTTTAGGAAGCCGCCTCAGTGATGGTGCTGTTAACAGACACATCTAGAACACTGATACTGGAGAAAATCTGAAGACCCTGGAACTGGGCTTCCTTCCTCAGTGGAAGAAAATTTGTTCTCTCATGGCAGGTTTTGGGTTCAAGAAAGCACTAAGTCTGTGTGTTTGTCTTGTCTAATTCCATCAGGTGAAGAGAGATGACTCAGGTGCAATACATGTTACTAAGCAAAAGCAACTTCATCTGCACTATGACCTGATCAATTTTACTGTAAGTATTGATCCAGTAACGTTTTTTCCTTTGTGTTCAGATGGAGATAATAGCCTGCTGTGTTTTTAAATGCATGTCAACATCCCTCAGCTTCAGGGTGCTGTAATTTCACTGTACAAACTTATTCTAACAAACATAGCCCTCTCTTTGTGCATGCAAATTGGCTATTTGGATCTGGAATTTATGAACTGAAATTAATTTATTTGTTGTGGCTTTTTAATAGAATCCCATGTTTAAAAAATGGTTAAGTAGTGGCTATGGGGTGAAGAAACTAGGCTGTCCAAATCTGTACAGTGTGCAAACTAAAGAATGCATGTCCCTGGTGAACAAAGTGTATGAATGAAGGCTTTTTAAGCATGGGGCCAAATTTTACTGGTCAGATTCTAAGTCCTTATAAAAAAAAAAAAACACTACTAAGTAATGGCTCCAAAGGTGCCGGGAAGCTCTAACATATTGGTTTCCGTTGTGCATATATTTTGTTAAACATCAAACAGGAAGACAAGATGTTAACACACAAATTTACATGCAAACCCTAAAAACGCATTTTAAAGAGCACTAAGGATATAACGATGATCTAAAGAAATGCCAGAGTGAACCAGTTATGTTTGTTGGCAGTTTTAAATCTCTAATCTAGCAAGTGAAATTTCTTGAAAAATAGATGCACTCTGAAAGCAAACAGAAAAGCCTTTTCAGTTTGGGAGTATGGCCTAATGTATAAATTTTAATAGGAAATTGGATGAAGGACTCTTGAATTCAATTCCTAGCTTTGGTGGGGTTTATTGTGTTCCTTTTACTAATGCTAATAAGACTTTTGGTCCCTTATCTTACTCAGGGGATTGAGAATAATTTTGTATTCTTCGAGTGATTGCTCATATCAGTTCCAATTAGGTGTGTGCATGCCGTGTGCACAGTGGACAGAAAGTTGTTCCCATAGCAGCACCTGTTGAGTCGGCTGTGGAGCTCCCTAGAGTGGTGCCGCCATGGCGCTCAATATATGACTCTGCCGACCTGGCACCTCCTCAGTTCCTTCTTACCACCAGTGATGGTCATTGGAACTGTGGTGACTTGCTTAGCAAGCTCTCCCTGTTTTTCCCTAGCTTTTCAGTTTAGTATAGTTTGAGTTCTCTAGCCTAGTTGAGTTTCATTTAAGTAGTTACAACAGAGAGCTGTTGGGAGTAGGCATTTCCCTTCCAACCTGACCGCGTTCTCCCCTTGGGGACTTGGGTATGCCTAAGTCCCAGGGGTTCAAACCCTGCAAGACCTGCAACGAGCCCATGCCAACAGGCGACCCCCATGACACTTGTTTAAAGTGTTTGCGGGAAGCGCACTACGCGGACAAGTGAAGGATTTGTAAAGGGTTTCACCCCGGAACACAAAAGGAGCAGGACTTTTGCCTCAAGCACTTCCTTATGGAGGCAGTGCTCAGTCCACAAATTGCATTGTGCCACAAGACCCTGCACAGAGCTCATCGGTGCACAGTGCCCCTGTGGCAGTGGCAGAAGCGGCACTGCAGAAGGACTCTGGAAGAGACCCATGGCACCGCTGCTCCCCGGCGCTGAAACCAGTGGGAATGGCCCAGCACCAATCCCATTCCCCAGTGCAGGAGTGGCACTAGAAGCAGGGGAGGAGTGGATCTCCGACTCCGGGACCCATCCCTTTGGAGCCGGCAAATGGGGCATGTCCCAGGGAGGAGCACCCATTGCCAAAAACTTTGGAGCCGGCACCGTTGATTTTGGCCCTGTAAGGGGGATGGTAGAGTCTGGTGCCGTTGGACTCCTCCATGAGCCAGGTGATTGAGGAGGTGGAATTGCTAGACACCTTTGAGGCTGCGAGGGACTTGATTGCCATGACGGCACCACGGTCTCGGTCCTTCGAGTCAAGCCTGCGGTGCCACAACGTGTGGCAACGTCTCGAGGCAAACCGGTGATGCTTAGTCCTTCAGCACTGTCGGCAGAGGCAAAATACCGCTCTGGGTCCCGGCGCCGATCCTGCTCCTGGCACCGGTCGTCTCGACACCGGTCCGTGTCCCCAAGCAGACCCCGGTCGCTGCACCGTTCCCCAGCCCAGCCACTCTCGGCACTGCCATCCTGGTCCCCGTCTTCGGACTTGGAGGCGAGGTCTAGATACTCTGAGCAGGACCGGCACAGGTCAGTGTGTGAAAGGCCTGGTGTGGGTGCAGGGCTATGGCCTGCGCAGTGGCAGGGACCAGCGCAGTGGCCATTTTGGACCCTGTGGGCGTACCACCAGGCCCAGGGCACCCAATCCAAGGGTTCCAGTTTGGTGGTGTCTGAACCAAGGGTGCCGGAGGCATTGGCCAGTCGCCCCACCCGCGGGGTGCTGAGGAGGTACGGGCTGCACTACTGCCCCTGGAACTGATCCCTGTTCTCAAGCCAGATCCAGGGGTGGTTGGCCCTGAAATAGAGGCGGGGCCGGAGGCCCCTGGGGACCAAGAGGGTCAGGAGGACCGTGTTCCCTCATTAGCCTTCTCATTCTCCCCTGGACGAGGCGGTTGTGGGCACTCCCACCTTGGGGCTGTCACCCCATGACAGCTGTGCCCACCAGGACCGCCTACGCAGGGTGGCACGGATTGTGTTTGCAGGCCAAGGAGGTGGTAGAGTCAGAGGACCCTAAGGTCGACATCTTGGCCACGGAAGGCCCCATCAAGTGTGGCTCTACCCCTTATCAAAACTATCTAGGCCAACACAAAGACCATTTGGCAGACCGCGGCTTCCATCCCTCCAACCGTGAAGGGTGTGGAGAGAAAGTATTTAGTCCCTTCTAAGGGGTATGAATACCTCTTCACACACCCACAGTCCTGCTCATTTACAGTAAACGAGGAGGAGAGGCAGGTACATCAAGCCTCAGCGCCCAAGTCAAAGGGCGCCAAGCGCCTGGATTTGTTTGGGCACAATATGTACTCCATGGGGGGCTTGCAACTTAGGATTGCCAACCAGCAGGCAATCCTGAGTAGATGCAGCTTTAACTCCTGGAACTTGATGCTGAAATTTAAGGAACTGGTGCCAGCAGAGTCATGGGAGGAGTTTGACGCTATCTTTGAGGAGGACAAGGCAGTGGCACGGATCTCCTTTAGAGGCATCACTGGACACTGTGGACTCAGCAGCGCGTACCTTGTCCTCTAGAATCTCCATGAGGTGTAGCTCATGGCTGCAGTCCTTGGGGCTTCCACCCAAGATTCAACAGATCCTGCAGGACCTGCCTTTTGATGGGGCAGGCCTGTTTGCTGAGCAGATAGGCTGCATAGCCTAAAAGACTCCCAGTCTACTCGGAAATCCTTGAGTGTGCACACCCCAGCAACCCAGCATAAACATTTTAAGTGACAGCAACAGCAGCAACACTCCTATCCTTCCTTCTAGGCCGAGGCAGGACTTCTATAGGAGAAGGGGCAGGAATGGCAGGCGCAAGCCTTCTCACCCCATGCCTGGGCAGGGCCAGAGCCCGACCAAACCATCGTCGGGCTTCAAGCAGGCCTTTTGAAGGTATGCTCGAGGATGGCGCACCAGCCACGATTCCAGATCCTTCACATTCTTTCTTGAATTGTCTGTCCCACTTCTACTGTGCTTGGTCCCAAATAACTTCGGACCACTGGTTCCTCCGTACGGTGGAAGTGGGATATTCTCTCCAGTTCTGCTCCTGCCCGCCCTCCCTCCCACCCCCCTTTCCCCGTCCCTTTCATGAGCAACTCCTTATCTAGGAGGTGCAGGCACTCCTCGCCATAGAAGCAGAGGAGGAGGTTCCTCAGGAACTCAGGGGCAAGGGATTCTATTCCCGATACTTCCTAATTCCCCAAGGTCAAGGCGGGGTCTCATACCCATTCTAGACCTGCGGGTTCATGGCAAAGTTGAAGTTCCGCGTGGTCTCCCTGAGTACAATTTATCCCTTCTGTATCTGGGAGACTGGTGCCACCCTTGACATGACAGACACGTACTTTCACATAGCTATTCGGCCTGCAGACAGATGATTCCTACAGTTTGTGGTCGACCACAAACATTATCAGTTCATGGTCCTCCCCTTCGGCCTGTCGAGAGACCCCCAGGTGTTCACCAAGTGCATGTCGGTCATAGCAGCCTTCCTCCGAAGGACACAGTGCAGGTATACCCCTACCTTGACAACTGGCTGCTCAGGGGGCGCACCAAGGAGCAGGTGGAGTCTCAATTCCGATTAGTCAGCTCCACTTTTGAGAGCCTGGGTCTCCGCCTCAACGTGAGCAAGTCAACCTTGTCACCAATCCAAAGAATAGAGTTCATTGGGGCAGTGTTGGACTCGTTTTAGGCAAAAGCACTTTTGCCGGAGTCCCGATTCCAGTCCATGACAGACATTATTTAAGGCCTCAGGCAGTACCTGACCACTACAGCAAGGGGATGTCTGACTCTCCTCATCCACATGGCAGCCTGCACTTACGTGATCTGGCATGCCAGACTGAGGCTCAGGCCACTCCAGGCATGGCTTGCTTTGGTGTATCACCCGGGGCGTGACAGCCTGAACTCAGTGATCACGGTGCCAGAGCAAGTACTAGAGTCCCTCCTATGGTGGCTGAACCCTCGGAGAGTGGACGAAGGAGTCCCCTTCAACAGCTCCCAACTGTCCTGGTAACGGATGCATCAGCTCTGGGATGGGGGGCACATTTGGGAGATCTCCAAACACAGGGCCTATGGTCGCAGCACAAGCTTTCTCTCTCCATATCAATATCAAGGAGCTGAGGGTGGTGCGACTAGCATGCCAAACCTTTCAGGCCTGACTACAAAGCCAGTGCATGACAGTTCTAATGGACAACACTACTGCCATATTTTACATTAACAAGGAGGGTGGAGCCCATTCCTCTCCCCTATGTTGGGAAGCCCTCCGGCTATGGGAGTTTTGCATAACCCACTCCATTCACCTAGAAGCATCCTATCTACCCAGAGTTCAGAACGCACTGGTGAACCACCTCAGCAGATCCTTCCCCAATCATGAGTTGTCCATCCAGCCGGATGTCATAAACTCCATCTTCCAAAGGTAGGGGTTTTCCCAGGTCGACCCATTCGCTACCTGGAGCAAAAGAAAGTTCCCAGTTTTCTGCTCCTTCCAGAAACACAGCCCCAGGCTCAATCACGGATGCATTGCTGCTACCCTGTGGAAGCCGCCTGCTCTATGCCTTTCCCCGATCCCTCTCTTGCACAAGGTCCTATTCAAGGTCCGCAGGGACGGGGCGGAGATAATTCTGGTGGCATCAGCCTGGCCTCGACAACACTGGTACACCACGCTCCTGGAGCTGTCGGTGGATGCCCCGATCATGTTGCCACTCCTCCCCAACCTGATCACTCAGGACCACGGTCGTCTTAGTCACCCCAACCTCCAGTCCCTCCACCTCACAGCCTGGAAGCTTCATGGCTGAACCCCGGGGGCTTCTGTGCTCGGAACAGGTAAGGGAGGTCTTACTCAGCAGCAGGAAGAACCCCACTAGGGCCACATACCTGGCAAAGTGGAAAAGGTTTACTTGCTGGTGTGACCAGTGTCATACACCCCCACTTCAGGTGTGTATACCTCTCATCCTAGAGCACTTTCTGGACCTGAAACAGCAAGGTCTGGCAGCAGCATCCATAAAAGTACACCTCGCTGCTATCTTGGCTTTCCACCCGGGAGCGTCTGAATGTTCCGTCTCTCCCAGCCCATGGTTGGCTGGTTCCTCAAAGGTCTGGAACAGGTACATCCCCAGATTAGACAGCCTGTTCCTGCGTGGGACCTTAACTTGATCCTCTCCAAACTAATGGGGCCCCCATTTGAACCAATGGGGACTTGCTTCCTTCTCTATCTGTCATGGAAGGTAGCCTTCCTGGTCACCATTACATCAGCAAGGAGGGTGTCTGAGTTAAAGGCCCTTACCTCTGACCTACCTTATATGGTTTTCCACGAGGATAAGGTGCAACTCAGACCTCACCTGGCCTTTTTTCCTAAGGTCGCGTCACATTTCCATACTAGCCAAGACACATTCCTGCCTGTTTTTTTATCCTAAGCCTCATGCCAGTAGCCACGAGCAGAGGATGTGCACTCTGGATGTTCAGCAAGCACTAGCCTTCTTCATGGAGTGCACTATGCCATTCAGGAAGTCAAATCAGTTCGTAGCTGTGGCAGACCGTATGAAAGGGCTCCTGGTCTCATCTCAAAGAACATCTTCCTGGATCATGTCCTGAACCTGCACGTGCTATGAGCTGGCCAAGATATGAGCCCCGGCACTTACAACATACTCCCCAAGGGCACAGGCCTTTTCGGCAGCGTTCCTGGCCCAGGTCCTGAAACAGGAAATCTACAGGGCAGCAACTTGGTCCTCAGTGCATACATTCACCTATCATTATGCCAGCGATGATGCAGCTTTTGGCAGAGTGGTACTCCAATCAGCAATTCCATAATTCCAACCCCACCGCCTAGGTAAGGCTTAGGAGTCATCTAATTGGATTCGATATGAGCAATCGCTCGAAAAAGCAGTTACTCACTTTCTCGTAATTGTTCTTTGAGATGTGGTGTTCATATCCATTCCAAATCCACCCACCTTTCCCTCTGTCAGAGTAAACGGCAAGAAGGATCTGAGGAGGCGCTGGGTCGGCAGGGTCATATATTGAGCACCAGAGAGACATCACTCCGGGGGCTCCACAGCTGAACCGATGGATGCCTCTAGGGCAGGGGTGGGCAAACTTTTTGACCCTAGAGCCACAGTGGGTACAGAAATTGTATGGCGGGCCGGGTAGGGAATGCTGGGGGAGGCTATGCCTCCCAAAACAGCGAGGTGTGGCCTGGCCCCCGCGCCCACCCAACCCCCCCCTGCTCCCCACCCCTGACTGCCCCCTGGGACTCCTACAACCTATCCAAACACCCCTGCTCTGTCCCCTGACCGCCCCCGTGGGGCCCCCCATCCCCTATCCAACCCTCCCTGCTCTCCCCACCCCACATTACCTGTGGGGTGGGGGAAAGGGGTGCTCAGTCCTTTCCCTGTGCATTTCCCCTCCTTGTTTGGCTGCTCTCCCTGGCAGCTGGGCAGGGCTCACTCCCTGTCTGGGCTTGGCTGCTGGAGACGGGGGTCAAGCATGCTGGAGGTGGAGGGGGGCCCTGGCTTGCTCTACCCCTGTCCCCGGCAGCAGGATCCAGGCCCCTTGACTGTCCCCATCCCCCTCCGCAACTCCCCCTGCTCCTCGCCTCCCCACCCTGACCTCCCTCTGTTGCGCCCCCTGGAGCACCAGGTCTGGCAGCGCTATAGCTGTGCCACCCGGCCGGAGCTGCAGCCACACTGCCCAGGTGCTGGGAGAACTGTAACCGCAAGGGAGGCGGGGAGGGAGGAGAGCAGAAAGGGAGGGGACAGGGGCTAGCTTCCGCCCCGCTCACCACGCTGCAGGGGAATTGGGCTGGCTCCTCTGCAAGCCTGTCCTGATCCTGCTCCCTGGCAGAAGCTTGTGGGCCAGAGGGAAGGGTCCTGCGGGCCGTAGTTTGCCCCCTTCTGCTCTAGGGGAAAAACTTTGTTGACTTTGCACGCGACGTATGCACACCTAATTGGAATGGATATGAGCAGCACAACAGTAACAAGAATGTGAGTAAGGATTTCAGGGAGGAAGGCAATATAGATGTGCCAGGTATATATTATGCTTTAAGAGCAAAAATTGTTCCTTTGACTAAAGACCTACAGTACAAGAAATTAAACTCTGTGAGGAAGTTTCTCATAACTGGGTGCCCCAGAGAAAGTTTTCTGGTTGTCACCTTCCTTGTAGTTACACTTTTGTCCTGTAAAGTAGTTAGATTCTAAACTTCAGCCTTACCCCAAACACCCAGAATAATAACTTCTGTATGCTGCCGGCTACCAATAGCTTAAGATATTAGTGCTCTAGGGTGTTTTTTGTAGTATATTGTGCTATTTGTCCTGATAGTTATGCATGAAATGTTGCTGAAGTTTGACATATGCCTTCTTTCCAGTGGATAAACTCACGCACAGTAGTGCTTCTGGACAGTGTGGAGAAGCTGCATATGATAGATCGCCAGACGCAGGAGGAGCTGGAGACTATAGAGATTTCGGAGGTGCAGCTAGTATATAACAGTAGTCACTTCAAATCACTGGCCACAGGAGGCAATGTCAGCCAAGCATTGGTAAAGACCTATGAACGTTGTAGCCTGCTAGTGTTTTACTTGTTGATTGATAACACTCTTCGAAATTCGCTTTTTTTAAACAGGGAAGTTTAGGATTGCCTAAAACCTTTTTAAAGAGCCTTTTTAAAAAGCTTGGTTTCAGAGTAGCAGCCGTGTTAGTCTGTATCCACAAAAAGAAAAGGAGGACTTGTGGCACCTTAGAGACTAACAAATTTATTTGAGCATAAGCTTTCATGAGCTACAGCTCTGATGAAGTGAGCTGTAGCTCACGAAAGCTTATGCTCAAATAAATTTGTTAGTCTCTAAGGTGCCACAAGTACTCCTTTTTTAAAAAGCTTGTTTATTGTTGATTTAGCGAGAATTCCTGAAGTGTTGCCTCTTCACATTCACGCTTATAGGATGCACCATCGTCCCACTGAGCCTCAGAACCCTCTTCAAAGAAAAATATAATGGTGACTGTAGCAGCTGGTTCTTCAAGATTGGGCAGGTAGAGTGACTATGCAAAGGCCACATTTTTCCCCTTTTCCTCAGTGTTCCTCTCCTAAAATTCTGAGTGGAAGAAACTGAAGTTATTGGGGCCCCCGGCCTCTTATAATGGCAGGTCCCAATACAGAGTGCTGCAAGAGGGTTCTTGTATGGTCTTATTGGATGGTGCTTTTCAGAAAGCTGCTGAAGCTCAGTGGTGCTGGGGTGGGTCGCATCCCAGAAGTGGGAATACAGACTCAGAAATGTAGGGTTGGAAGAGACCTTGAGAAGGCATTAAATTCAGCCTTCTGTGTTGAGGAAGGACCAGTTAAACCTAGACCATCCTTGACAAGTGTGTGTTTGTCTGACCTGTTTTGAAAACCTTCAATGATGGGGATTCTGCAATCTCCCTTGGAAGCCTGTTCCAGAGCTTAACTAACCTTATAGTTAAATTTTTTTTCTCCGAATATCTAACCTAAATCTCTTTCTGCTTATTAAGCCCATTACCTCTTGTCCTACATTCAGCGTACACTGATCAGTCTTCTTTGTAATGGCCCATATTTGAAGACTATTATCAGGTCCTCCCTCAGTCTTCTTTTCTGAAGACTAAACGTGCCCAGTTTTTTAACCTTTCCGCATAGGTCATATTTTCTAAACCTTTCATCATTTTTGTTGCTCTCCTCTGGACTCTCTCCAATTTATTCAAATCTTTCCTGAAGTGTGGCAGCCAGAATTGGACACAGTGCTCCAACTGAGACCTCACCAATGCCAAGTAGAGCAGAACAATTATCTCCCATGTCTTATATACAACAGTCCTATTAATACACCCCTGAATATTAGCCTTTTTTGCAGCTGTATCACATTGTTGACTCGTACTCAATTTGTGATCCACTAAAAACCCCAGATCCTTTTCAGCAGTGTGATCACCTAACCAGTTATTTCCCATTTTGTAGTTGGGCATTTGATTTTTTTTTTTTTTCTTTCCTAAGAGAAGTATTTTGCACTTGTCTTTATCAAATTTGATCTTGTTGAATTCAGACCAATTCTCCAGTTTGTCAAGGTCATTTTGAATTCTGGTTCTGTCCTACAAATTGCTTGCAACCTCTCCCAGCTTGGTTTTATCTGCAAACTTCTATAAGCATATTTTCCATTCCATTATCCAAGTCATTAATGAAAATACTGAATAAGACCGAGCCCTGCAGGACCTCACTAGATAAGACTCCCCAGTTTGAAAGCAAACTATTGATAACTACTTTTGGAGTACTGTCTTTCAACCATTTGTGCACTCGCCTTATAGTAATTTCATCTAGACCAGTGCTTCTCAAGCTATCTGATGTGGGGGACCGGCAATTTTTTTTCCAATGTGTGCGCAGACCAGCAGCCGATGGCTCACGGACTGGCACCGGTCCACAGACCACCACTTTGAGTAGCACTGATCTAGACCACATTTCCCTAGCTTGCTTATGAGACTGTCATGTGGGATTGATGTGAAATATCTTGATCTCTCACACTACTGCTTCTTCCCTCTCCACTAGGCCTGTGGGAGAAGGAAGGAAATTAGGTTGGTTTGTCATGATTTGTTCTTGACAAATCTATGCTGGCTATTCTTTATCTCTAGGTGCTTACAAATTGATTGATTTAATAATTTGTTCAAATATCTTTCTAGTTATCAAAGTTAGGCTGGCTAGTCCTTAATTCCCCAGGTCCTCTTTGTTCTCCTTTTTAAAGTACTATGTTTGCCCTTCTCTAGTCTTCTGGGACCTCGCCTGTCCTCCATGAGTTCTCAAAGATAATTGCTAACAGTTCCAAGATTGCTTCAGATAGTTTACTTAAGTACCCTAGGATGAATTTCATCAAGCTCTGCTGACTTGAATACATCTAACTAAACTAAATATTCTTTAACCTGTTTTCCCAATTTTGCCTTGCATTTCTTCCCCCTTGTTGTTGTTGTTGTTTGTGTTGAGACTCTAATCACCATTAACCTTTGTAGAGGCAACACTCAACCAGTTTTGCTATGGTAAATTACCAGGTTTTTTTTCCAGCTGCTGTTATGCAAAGACTGCAGTCATATCATCTTTGGTTATAATCTCATCAGGTCTCATATGCTAAGCAGGGTTGTGCCAGATCTGGATATGTCTAGACAAACCCAGGCGATGGAGGAAGTGAGGATGGTGATTTGGTAGGGGATATTCTTCCCTTGTAGTCCATATTTAACCAACATCCTGGCTGATGCTCAGGGCACTCTCCTATTGAAGATTTCATCCTTCTGTGTTTTATTATCTTCTCTTTTCCCCCCTCTTTCTCTCTGCCCTTAACCAGATAACCTGAGCAGAAATGCTTCTTGTTGTGAAATAAGACTGGAATTACTCTGAATTGCCATTTCTCATGAGATTTTTCTTTCTGGTGGTGTCTTGTGAATACAGTAATTGTCATCACTGACACATGAGTGTGAGACAGTGTTCCCTGCACTGAGTGACTTTTCCAGTGACTTATGAGTAAGCATCTGTGAAAGGGATTGGGTTGCTAGGTCTCCAGCTCCACTTCGTATGAATAGCATGACTGGACAAACTGCTATGTCCTCCCCAACTCTTGTTTTATTTCTTCATTGCTAAATGTCGCCAGGGTTTAGTTACAGCCACATATGTCATGTATGTTTACTGAAAATAAAAATAAAAGCAGCTTGTGCTGGAGTAAATCTTATATTTTTCCCAGGCCCTGGTTGGGGAGAGAGCCTGTTACCAGTCCATCAGCAGCTGTGGTGGTCAAATCTTCTATCTTGGCACAAAGGTAAATGCAGACAGCTCTCAGGAAATGTATGCACTTTCAAGAGTAAGGTGGCTTTAGTGATTCTAGTGAAAGAAGTGTTCTGCAAGGGAGATTCCTGAAAGATTTCAGTGGAGCTGTGAGGTCCTAAGTGCTGCAGTCTTATCTCTGATGAAGCTTTAGGACATGGGGCTGTAAAATGGAGAGGTTTTGTAGGCAGTAACTCCAGTGTTGTTTATTTTAAGTTTCCTGAATCCAGTCTGGTTTTAGCCCAGGCATGTGCTGAAGTAGCACCCAGGATTACAGTCCCTGTTGAGTGCTACTTCAGAGTAAATGTATAGTGGGTAAAATGTCAAATGAAATATGCAGAAATTAACAAGTCCCTATTTACAAGAAGAACTAGAGTGAATGGAACAGGTGAAAAATAAGAGAGGCTGAATCCCAACATATGGAACAATAAGGTACATCCTTGTGCTTGGTGTCCTCCATTCTTTCAAAATGTAGGTCAGGCTTAAGCAGAGTCTTGTAGGAACTTTTTGGAAACTATAAACTTGCTATATAATAGCTGGTAGGAAATTCTCCTGTTTGGAGCAACGTCTCCAGTCTCTGAAGAGTAGTTGCAGCCTCTGTGTATCACTGGGACACTATAATGTATGTGTGGGAATCCATAGATTGTTACTCATGCACAACTGCCCATAAAGGAACATCTCCCTTTCTGACCTTTTTGTTTCTCTTTTTCAGTCTGTTCATGTGATGATGATAAGGAGCTGGAGAGAGGTAAGTCAAGAGAAGAGGCATGTATGTTTTTTAATAAACTGTGTGAATTGTTTAAAAGTAGCTTGATGGCGGAAAGGAACTTCAGGACTAATAGAAATTTTAAAGTATAATCTGATTAGAGTGTTTAGAATTTATATAATAGCTACATCTACAGCTATGTCCCAAGAATAGCTTTTTACCACAATATGCTATGGGACAAGTTCCAGCATATGCTTGGGTTCTGAATAGGGGTTGTATTTTTTCCTCTCCCTTATCTTCGTAGCAAAAATATTTTAATGTCTTGAAATGTTTCCACCTTCACTAACTTGAAAGAGGTACAGTGTATATGTTCAGGTTACAATTATACAGTCCTCTGTAGCTATAAGTCAATTCCCATTGAGGGTAATTAATCATTGAAACAATTTACCTAGGATTGTGGTGGATTCTCTATCACTGACAATTTTTAAATGAAGATTGGAAGTTTTTGAAAAAGATCTGCCCTAGGCATTATTTTGGGAAAGTTCTATGGTCTGTTGTAAAGGAGTCAGGCTAGACGATCACAATGGTTCCTTCTGGCCTTGGAATCTAGGAACCAGCCAATGATAAAAGCATAGGCTTGTTTTGGTTAGAGAGACCAGGAGAACTCAATGGATAGTAAAAGGAAAAGTAATCTCCAGTCAATCGTAACAGCATGGGCTTCTTTTAAATCCCCGCATTCCAGAGTGCTGAGGCCTCAGTACCTTCGAAGTTACTCATAGAGGGGGCTCTACCCTAAGTATAAGGAGAGGTTAGTGAATGGAACTATCTGCCAGGGAAGCCTGGGAAATTATTCTTGCTGCAGTGTGCAGTGGTGGGCTATAGAGAACTTGTGAGACATCCCTTCAAATAAAAATCTCTGGAGCCAATTCTGGCCCCCTTCCTAGTCCTAATTACACTGCTCCAGTGGTACACAGAAGGTAGTAAAGGTACCACAACCAGCCTCTGGGGGAGAGGAGTTTTCCTGGTATAGGTGCAGAGTGGGGCCAGTGTACACAGCTTTACATTGCATCCTCACAGCCCCCAGTATAAGGGTTGTGCCAGGGGAGTGCTAGCCAAACTCTGGGTTGTGGCGCAGTCTGGGTAAGGCTGCTGTAAATTAGAGCTGGCTTATGCTACCACTTAAATCAATCTAACTTCGGCCACTATGGGGTGTGCAAAAGACACCCCCACCCCCTCGATTGAGGCAAGTTAGATTGACCTAAGTGCTGTCTACACTGGTGCTGTGTCAGCGGGAGATGCCGACATAGCTTCTGCTTCTCACAGAGGTAAAATAATTATGCCAATGGGAGAGCGCTCTCCCGTCGACGTAGCATGTCTTCACCAGATGCCCTACAGTGGTGCAGCTGCGCTAGTGTAGCTCTATAGTGTATACTTACCCTTAGAGCAGCCCCTGGTAGCCCAGAGTCTGGGCAATGCATAGCCATCTTTGTGCCTTCCTCACAGGCTTCAGATTCTGTGCTGCACCTCCTGTTCACCTGCATCTCAGAATATCGGGACAAATTACCTTGCTTGCTTTTGCCAAACTGATATGTTGTGGTCCAAATGTGGAAGTGGAAGCACACTGCATTCACTGCTTATGTGGGGTCTGAAAACCTCTAAGTCAGATACAGACTACCTAGTTACTGGTAGTTTAAATCTTTCCAGACTGCTGTACCCCTTTCAGGATTCTGATTTGTCTTGCGTATTCCCAAGTTACACCACACTTAAAATCTACTTGCTTACAAAATCAGACATAAAAATGCAAAAGTGTCACAACACATTGTTACTGAAAAAGTGCTTATTTTCTTGTTTTTACTATATAATTGGAATATAAATATTATACTTACATTGAAATGTATAGTATATAGAGAAGTATAAACAAGTCATCTGAGAAATTTTAATTTGTACTGTCTTGACTAGTGCTTTTTATGTAGCCTGTTATACAACTAGGCAAATATCTAGCTAAGTTGATGTACCCTCTGGAAGACCTCTGCGTAACCCATGGGGTACACATACCACTGGTTTAAATGATAGTGGGTAAAATCTTGGTCCTGTTGAAGTCCAGGGCAAAACTTTTTTATTGACTTAATAGGGCCAGGATTTCATCCCAATTGTTTAAAATTCAAAATCTCTGAAATTATTTCTGTTAAAATGCTTGGCCTTGTATGTCTATATCTGTGTTTCTCAACCTTTTCCAGGTTGGCGACCCCTTATTTGAAATACATTTTTTTTTCCCAACCTTCTTACATTTACTACAAGAGTAAAAAATGTATCCATCTTAATAAGCCTTTGTAATGCATTTGTAGTTTTGAGAGGCTGACAGAATACTTGACCTAGAAAGGTAAGTGGGGGAGCAAGATTTTCTTTGCTTGAGATTATAATAGTTTTCAATACCCTGAGACCCACACAGTTGTCTTTCATCACTTGCCTGGGGGTCATGACCCACCGGTTGGGAAATACTGGCTTAAAGGATTGCTGTTCTGGAATTCTGAGGAGTCCCATATTGCTTGTACATCTAATTTTAGAGAGTGGATCACCTTCTGAAACAAGACTGTCTTACTGAGGCCCTGGCTCTAGCATGGTCTTTTCATGAGGGTAAAGCAAAGGCTGTAGTAGGTAAGTTAATTTTAAAGCAATGGGGTAGCTTTTATACACACGCACACAGAAGCAAGCATTAGTCAAAAGAAATTAAAGTGAGAATTGTATCCGTGAAGAATAAAAAAGCTCTTGTAGTTTGAATGTGATCAGGATGATGCAAATGTGTTGACCATGGGCTGACTGGTTTTTGTAGAGTTGTGCAGTTTCCTAGTAAAAACTTCTCTCCTTCTAGTAATTAGCTGTTTTAAGGCGGCAAATCACCTCCCCCACCCCTACTGGGTTATGGGGTAATTACTTCCATCTGCTTTCACTTTCCTGGAAAAGTACAACTGTAAAGAATGTGACTCTTGGAAAATGAGGCTTGTAATAAGGGATTACTGCAAAGCAGTGTTTCATACCTTACTAGAAGGTTCCCAGGGCTCCAAGAAGGTGTTGATATGAATTTAAAAAAAGTCAGAGGCCCCTGGTGATTGAAAATGCACAAGAGGAGCAAGGTGGCACATCTTCACTTATGCGCAGGCATGACTAAGAAGCCAGCATAGCTTCTATGCAAGGGATTGCTAGGGCAGCTGGAAAGCACACCACTTCAGTGCTTCCCTGCAGTTGTACTAGTTGGTGGAGTTTTTTGTGGCCCTATTGGGTACTAAAGTAACACCCTCTCCTCTAAGTGTCCTTAGCTGATGAAGTATGTTACATATGCCTGTGCCTGCTTTGCTGAATTTCACAATGAACTATAATTTATATGGTTCACCCTACATTTTCTATAAATTTTCTAATGGATTTTGACAGGTTGCTCTTTTTTAAGTTCCATGACAGAGACAAATATCCTTGTGTATTTTATGTGTCTTTGTAATACAGTAGAACCTCAGAGTTTCAAACACCTTGAGAATGGAGGTTGTTTGTAACTCTGAACAAAACTTTATGGTGGTTCTTTCAAAAGTTTACAACTGAATATTGACTTAACAGTTTTGAAACTTTACTATGCAAAAAAAAGTGCTGCTTTGAACCATCTTAATTTAAATTAACCAAACATCAAAACTTTCTTTATTTTTTTTAGTAGTTTGTTTAACACAGTACTATACTATACGTTATTTTCTTTTTTCATCTCTGCTGCTATCTGATTGCATATTTTTGGTTCCAAATGAGGTGTCTGGTTGACCGGTCAGTTAATAACTCTGTTCATAACTCTGAGGTTCTACAGTACTTGAATAAACGAAAATCGTAAATTTTAGTTTACACATCAATTTTCAATATACAAAGGAATTGCATATTTTTAATTGGGATAGATGTATTTTGCACTTGTAGTGCAGTAAATTAGCTCCTTTCATGCAAAGATCTCAAAGCATCTTATGAATACAGTAATAATTATGCCTCACAAAACTAATCTAAGGGATTATAAAAATGCAGATAAAGACTTAGTTACCTAAAACTCAAATCCTCCTGACTGAATGGGGCAGAATCAGAACAGGGCCCTTTCAAAATCTTTTTTCTAAAACCATCAATAAACAGATTAAGTTAATTGTCACATGAAGTGTAGGTTTCGTTTGTTAATGCAAAGGGCCTGTCTGTATGAGGTGTGTCCAAGTATGTTCAGGATATCTACATCAGCTAAAGGGTTTCAGCAGTTAAGTCTATCATTTCTGAGTTTTGGGAGCTGAAATGAGACCTCACTTCCATTTACATATTGATTATGAAAAGGAACCTTTGTTTTTTTTCTCTTTATATTCCTTTACAGGGTTGTCTGGGGATGCCAATAAGCGAAAGTCTGTCCTTGCAGACCGAGTGAGTTCCAAATCCCAATTTCATATGTATTGATACCACTCTTAATTTACCCCTCAACTATTTGAAAGAATTGGCTTCTGTCCTCCAAAAATCTCTGTAGGTGTGCGTATGAGGGTTGTGATTTTTTTTTTTAATGAGCTTTATTTGAAAGAGAACTGATTAGAAACTAGCGATTGGGCATACTGACAAAGCGTGTACTTCAGGTAAAAGCTACTTGCAGGATGTGGTATCTAGTATGTGCCAAATTTAACTCATTCTTCTGCCTCTTGGCACTTCACAGGTACCAGAGTCCCAATCCCAGCCAGTATGTACCCTTCAAGAACTAGACTTCACTACTTCAATATTGGCAGCTATCCTGCATGTACCTAGCCTGACTTCCAGTGGGTGTCTTAAATGTGCCTGTACCTGCAAAATAATCTCTTCCAGTTGACATTGCCCACTTGCCTCTGAGTCTTGTTTTTGTGGGCAGTGCACAATGAAATGTTTAGTTGCAGCGAAGACCAATTCAGAAGTAACTAAATATTCAACCTGCCCTCAGACTCCTGAGCATCCTTTTGTTCACAGGCACCAAGGCGTTCCAAAACCAACTATCCCCGGTATGTTTTTAAACAGTGAAAATCTATGGCAATAGTTTGATGTAAATAGTGGGTCTTTTATATTGGAGAAATGACTTTCACTTATGCTGAGCAAAGCTCAGGAAGCTGCTACATTTGGAACATATGCATCTTATTTATTGTGAAGAGTCTGTTGCTTCAGCTGCCAGGTCTTAAATTGTCACCCATTTCCCATTCCTACTTTTTGTACTAACAATCAAGAAAAACCAAACAGCAGGACATGCAGAATAGACATTCTGGCAGCCTCTATTTATTGTATAGAAAGCTTTTGTACACTCAGATGTTCTTGGTAGAACAAACCAGGAATTTTTTGATAGGATGAGCGTCCCTCAGCTGTCTGACCATCAAAAAGCTCAATTCAAAGCTGAAACCTCAGTGGAAAAAACAGAATGCTATTGGCCCCAACTGCCATTAGAAGCATTTTCAGATAAATTCTTGCTCAGGTCCTGCAGCCTTAGGCTGTGTTAGAGGGCTTTCCCCTCACCTCCTCCCCTGGTTCTTGTCACACAGACAGAAAGCAGAAGACCAGAAGTTTGAAGTGCAGGCAGTGCGATGTTTATTGGGGTTAGTTCCAAGCAAGCATATCCATAGCTCTGCACGCCACCAGAGTCTGTTCCCCAGTGACCCCATTTACCCTGTATCCCCCTTCCCAGCTCTGACACTGCAGAGCCTTGTCTGTGTTCCCATTCCCCCCTTTTTATCAGGCCCAAATATACCTGCAGTGCAGGTCCCTAATCTCACCCTTTACAGCTTATGGTCATGTTCCGTTTTGGAGGCTTGTGAGCCTGGGGTTTTCATCCCACCTCTTTTGTATCCCGTGGGAGGGGTAAAGAGTGAGGTTGTGCTCTGGCCAAGGCCAGACTTTACTTTGGCTTTGTGTTTCTTATTGCCCTCCCCCCGTGACTGAGTTGGGACTCACTACTGCAGCGCCTCCTGCTGTTCACTCCGGGAATTAGCTCAGTTCGTGCAGAGCGCCCTCTGCCTGTTCTGTCCCATCCGTCTCTCACCCTAGATTGGCGTCTCAACCAATGTTGCTCCCAGCTCATGGCGTCCTCTTCAGGACACTGCCCTCTGGCAGTGCCCACTGCTCCGGTCTCACCCCCTTCCGGGGGTTTGGTGTTATCAGCAGTCCTTCTCTTCGCCCCAGCCACAATGGCCAACCACACCCCAAAGTCTAACCCCTTTTGGCAGGGGTCTGGTGCGGCCTGTGATGGCCACTCCCAATGGCCAGGTGGAAGTGCAAGGGGGGGAACCAGGCCTGGCCCCTACTCTGGGTCCTGACCCAGGGACCCTTTGGCAGCAGCCTTCCTGCCTGCCCTCCTTCTCTCCCTTCGTCCGTCTCTCACCCTGGGCCGTTTCCCCTTTGGCCCCTTTGCACCGGCTAGGCCCTTTTTCTCAGTGCCTGCAGATACTGGGCGGGAGTTCCCTTCTGCTCCCCTTATTTGCCTAGCCCTGTGCTGTCCCTGGTGCTAGTCTCCTCATGCAGGAGAAAGACCTTCACCCTCTGAAGGCCTGGGAGAGACTACCTGCTCCCTTCCTAAGCAGCCTTTATATAGGGCCTAGCCTAGCCCTGATTGGCTGGCTGTAATACTGGCCCTGATTGGCTCTCTAACAGGCCCTCCCTGATTGGCTGCTGCTTTGTGCAGCTGCTCTGGCCTGTTGTAGCCCAATCTGGAATGGGGGTGGGGCACCACTCCACCACACCCCTCCTTCCCCTTTACCTCTCCTAACTGGTTGCTTGAGAGAAGAGCCAGGCAGCCTTCCAGTGTATGCTCGTATGTTATACTCCCACCATATGCTGTAACATTTTAGCTGTGCTCTGTTTCTTATCTCTTTCTCATTGTACTAATAAACCCATCTGGCTGGGCAGAAGCAAGGTCTTTATCCTTTGTTCACACGCATTAGTATAAGATATGTGAATATATAGATTATAAGAGTATTAAAAACCAAACAGGCAGACAATACCCAAAATTCTATCTCAGGCAAAGATGCAGGCATGAATTCTACATTGTCACTAACACTCCTAACAGGCTGGAGCATGCTCAGTGCAGATAGAATCTCTAGCTATTCTCTACTGACTATTCTCTACTGAGCATGTGTAAACTGTCATTTTTCAAAAAGCTTGTAACTGCAAAATTTGGGCAGATTTTCTTAGTAATGGAAAAAAGCACTTCACTGAAACAAAGGGCACCCTATGCCAAATTTCAAGTCCTTGCTCCAAAGCATGAGGGCACTAGAGCAGAGGTGGGCAAACTTTTTGACCCAAGGACCGCATCTGGGTATGGAAATAGTATGGCGGGCCATGAACGCTCACAAAATTGGGGGTTGGGGCATGGGAGGGGGTCAGCGGTGCAGGCTCTGGGGGGCAGTTACCTCAAGCAGCTCCCAGAAGCAGCAGTATGTCCCCTCTCTGGCTCCTACACAGAGGCTCAGCCAGGTGGCTCTGTGCACTACTCTGTCCGTAGGCACCACCCCTTCAGCTCCCACTAGCTGTGGTTCCCAGCCAATGGGAGTTGCAAGGGTGGCGCTTGGGGCGGGAACAGTGTGCGGAGCCCCCTGACTGCCCCTATGAGTAGGAGCCGGAGAGGGGACATGCCGCTGCTTCCAGGATCCGCGCAGAGCGGGGCGAGCCCCTGCTCCCCGGTGGGAGCTTGAGGCCCGAATATGGCCTCCAGGTCGTAGTTTGCCCACCCCTGCACTACAGCTTTTCAAAGGACATGTTAGAGTTTTTTCAACATGGCAAAATGTATTTTTCCCTAACCTCATTATTGGAAATGGCTGAACCATTTTGAGTGAAATTTTGAGGGAAAAAAAAAATTCAGTCTGAGGCACATACATGGCGTGCAGAATTTCAGGTGGAACAGTTAATTTGGCAAAGTTTTATAACCAACTGAAAACAAGTTGTTATAATGGGAAATGTTGGGCAACATTAATACAGTGGTACTACCAACCCTGCTGATAGTAGTATGTGAGGAAAATTTCCTACTGTTATCTTTTCATCCAGATGGTTGAAATCCTCTTCCATTATGCGGATCGAACTTTGAAGAAATGTCCTGACCAGGGTAAAATCCAAGTTATGGAGCAACACTTTCAGGTACAGCACCTCAGATGCTCTCTTGATCAACACTGCAGTTTACAATAAAATTGTAGCTTTTCTCTGAAAGTCATTGACTTTTTTATATAATAGGTTTTAAATGTTGTTGAAACATTCAAGAAATGTGTGATTTCTTTGAGAAATTAGGTATTAGCTACTCCTAGGTATTCTTAATTCAAGTATGACTGTTCTCATTTTCAATGTCTTCTAATCTACACCAGTAGAAATAGACTGAATCCCCTGTGTGCTCTGTTAGGGTATGTAGCAATCCTCTACAGCCAGCACCATAATCTGCTTGAGAGTTCTGGAGTATTCCAAAATCAGTCCTACAAACAGGAGTTTGTATACAGAATATTTCAGAACTGAAATGCTGTGGTGTTAAACGGCTCTTCCAGAAGACAGTGAGCTCTTGGGACATAATGACCAGAAAATAACTCAACTTTCTAAAAAAAAAAAAAAGACTTGTGGCACCTTAGAGACTAACAAATTTGGTGCCACAAGTCTTCCTTTTCTTTTTGCGCATACAGACTAACACTGCTGCTACTCTGAAACCTGTCAACTTTCTAATTCTCTGGATGAAGAACAAGGTGCTATACTCTGCATCTGGAGCACTGATGTGGCCTTCGGGAGGCTTCATTCTAATCTGCTTTCAAAGTTGTTACATTTTGTTATCCGTTCTTTAAAAGTTGAGCCTCTTTGAACAATGGCATAATTACACCTTAATTTGACCCTGGCTAGACAGGTGAAGATTGAGTATGTCAAGCTGAGCAGTGTCCAGAGATGAATTTGTGGAATTCTGGATACCCATGGCAGAGACCTGAGGGGTTCACAATGGAATGTGATCCCTTTGGGAAGAGTAAAAGCTATGCCGAACAAGGTACCAGAGAGAGAGCTCTGCCACTGGACTTGGGTTTTCTCAGGTGTCCAGAGAAGGCTGTCCAGGCTGACAGGTACGGGTTTAGGGGTTCCTAGAACTCTCAGTAGAGGGGTAGCCTCACCCACTGAATCAGGAGAAAATGAGATATATTTTAATATTCCAAAATGTTTAATCAGTCTGCCAATTCCTCCTTCAGAAGATTTATGGAGAGGAAGATTAGCTGCCTTCTGTCTTCAACCACCTCTAATCCCCTCAGATGCCTTGGTTCTCAGTACTATTAAATGGGGCGCCAGAATAACGTGGAACATACCTCAAAACTTTCCTCAAGAATTAATTCTTGTCCAGCTCTGTCCAGAAACCTTTTCTGAAAATCCATTGCCAAGTGAATCCAAATCAAACTCGCTGGCCGTTGTCTCCTTATTTTCCCTTTGTCCAGCTGAGCCCAAATCCCTTGTCATCCACTCATCAAGTATGGAAGATTTTTAAAAGGTCTTGAAACCTGCAAATTGAGAGATGTGTGTTACTGTCATGTTTTGTCCTTGTACTTCTCCTCTGCAATTGTTACATCTTTGTCAATTTTGTCTGTGTTGTGTCTGCAGCAGCTCGCCTAACGGGGCCCAGATATGATTTGCAGTCTCTGCTGGCTGCTTTACTAAAATAAATTTTTTGTTACTGCTGGAATTTGGAAAGGCCTGTGATGTGGGTGTAGCTTTGGAGGAGTTACAGCTGTATAATTGTAATTGGGCAACTGCCTAAATGTGTGAGCTACCTACTATTTGACGGTCATTGATTCTTCACAGTATTGATCATACTGATAATGTACACCGTTTGACATTACCTGTGATTGAGTTACTCACACTTTCTTCATGGTCTTTCTACAGGATATGGTGCCTGTCATAGTCGACTACTGCCTTTTACTTCAGCGAACGTAAGACAGTTTGCATGCTTGTCTGTCAGATTAAGGAAACCATAGGAACTGCAATCACAGATCAGGCCAGTGGCCCATCTAGTCCTGTATGCTCTGTCTCATGGTGACCCGAACAGGTGTTAAAAACCTGATAGCTGACAATTATGGAATAATAGGCCAAAAGGGGAAGTTTGTTTTTAACCTTCCTCCCTATTGCCAAGCCAGTTATGCAATAAAGCAGGGAGAGTTTATCACTTCTAATTTTTCTAACCCTACCTAATGTAATGGTCTTTTCTGTATCCATGTAAATGTCAAAGACTTTTTGGATTCCATCAATACACTTATATTTGATCTGTCTATCCAATCTTTATAGATTTTATGACGGAACTGGTCACCATAGTGTCTCAGCACCTTTGTTCTAGATTTTTTTTTTCTTGCTACAACTACTGTGAAATTGACTTGACAGATTTTCCTTTTATGAATTTTCTACATTCCCCCACCGAGTAATTTCTCGTCCTTCGACAAATGACCCCCAGGTTATGAATATTCATCCCAGTTCAAAAGTAATGTTTTTGATTCATTCATGTTAAACCCTTTCGGTAAAATTATTAAACCACAGTGTCAGTCTATGTAAAAGCAGGAAAATTTCACACCAGGAAAATGAAAAGCTGACACTGTGTTAATTTTGTATTAAAAAAATTTCTCATTTCCACTTAGTCACTTTATTCTTTTTTTTTTTTTTTAAAAGTTCTGTTTAGTTTACGTGCACATTGCTTTCCCACACTTCTCTTTATCTCCTCTAGTAAATCATCCACCTTTCCAACTCCAAGAATTAGATGAGATAGAATTGGAAAAGATTTTCTGGGTCTACTAGTTCTTGTCCCTATTTTACTTCAGGACTTTTCCTGCATGTTAAATGCTTATTCGAGCTTGTCTACAAATTAGTTATACCACCTAACTATGCCAGTCTAGTAAAAGCAATACAACTCCCCAGTGTGGGCACAGTTGAGTTGATGTAAAAGTGCTTATACTGATCTATTTTATTTCATAGGGAAGGGAAATATGGTCTTTATATTGGTATAATTGCATCCACCCCAGGAGTTGTGCTGGTTATAACTATTTGGTTAAAAATCACGCTAACCAAAATAGTTGTGTACAGAAACTGTGTGTGGACCCAGCACCTCTCTGACTTTATTTGGAGGCACTTTGTTGTCTAGTTTTCACTGTTCTTTGAAAAAACTATTTCACCAGCTTCCAGTGGTGGATGTAGCCTCCGTGTTCAATGAATGCATTATACCATTGATTCTCAGCCAGGGGTCCGGGGCCCCCTGGGAGGCTGCATGCAGGTTTCAGGGGGTTCGTCAAGCATGGCTGGTGTTAAGACTTGCTAGGGCCCAGGGCAGAAAGCCAAAGCCCTGCTGTGCAGGACTGCAGCTTGGGACCCCGAACCCCACCACCCGTTGCTACCCCCCAACGCCAGCCCTGGCTTTTATATGCAGAAAAACAGTTGTTGTTGCACAGCTGGGCCATGGAGTTTCTATAGCCTGTTGGGGGGAGAGGGGCTCAGAAAGAAAGGTTGAGAACCCTTGCACTATACTAAACTGTAGTGTAATCACAGTATGAAACAAAACAAAAAAATAAAAAGAGAGCATGATATAATGAATGCTAGGGCAGGGATGTGGTCCAGTGAGGGTCCAGGGCCCACTCTCAGTGCTGGTCACCCCAGGGCCTTGCAAGTTACTCACGGAGGCAAGAGACACCCTGCCCGGTGTATGGTAGGGGAGGCATCTCTGCTCAGCATCTGGATCTTGCTGTGCAGAGTGGGGAGAGGCCCCACAATGAGCCCTGTGTCCTGCTGCCTGGAGACTGGGACACATGGGGGAACCCTCATGCCCCCCCCCATACCCAGACACCCTCTGGCAGACTTTGCCCTTTGGGCCTCCCTGGCAGCACGTGACTCTGACATCACTGCACAGTGATATGGCTGGGAGCAGTAGCACCATGATGCAGGTGCTGGGCTATAGAGCTGCATATAATTTCTTGTGCAAAGGAGTGAATACGGCTCCCCACCTGCCCCCCAAGGGTGTTTTGGTGGGTGCAATTGAACTCATGAACCACTCTGCTAAAGCTTCCTCTACCAGCTTCCCTCCTAGGCTACAATATGATTGATACATTTGTAAAAGTGTTAAACTGTGTCTACATTGGTATTAAGTGGGGTTTCCAATTATTAAGCTAAGAAATGCAGAATGCTGTAGTTACCTCGTTTTGTATAGAAAGCAGATCATTATAACATTTAATAGAGTTTAATTAATCTTCATTTTAATAAGTAATTGTCACTTTTTTCTCTTAGTGATCTTCTGTTCAGCCAGATGTATGACAAATTGAGTGAGAATTCAGTGGCAAAGGGTGTTTTTCTGGAGTGCCTGGAGCCTTACATTTTAAGTGATAAGTTGATGGGAATGACAGCTCAAGTGATGAAAGACTTGCTGCTTCACTACCAAGATAAGAACCTAATGGAGGACATGGAGGCTTGCATTGTGCATATGGATATCACCAGCCTAGACATACAGCAGGTGAACTGCCAAGTTAATACAGCCTATGTTATACAGGAGGACAGATGATCACAATTGTTCTTTAAGAGATTGCATATGTCCATTCCATTTCAGATGTGTGTGCACCCAGTGCACCAGAGTCAAACTTTTTTCCCTTGGCAGTATCTTTCGGGGCAGCGCATGCAGTCTCCGCTGCTTCATGCTTCTGCACTTTGGTATAAAGGGCAGATCAACCCTCATTGCTCTCAGTTCATTCTTGCCTCCCGTGATTGGTAGTTGGAGCAGGTTAGCTTGTTCCTGCTTTCTCTTTCAGGGATTTATTTTTCTCTGGTATATAATTATTAGTACTCATTGCATAGTTAATGAGTATAAGTTTCATTAGTCATTTTTCTTAGTTTTCTTAGCGTGTCGGTTCCTGTTTGTTCTGGATGCTGATGCCAAGCACCAGAGCATGCCTCGGTTTCTGGGCTTTCAGCCTTGCACCGTCAGCAAGAAATCTGCCAGTCAGTGACCCTCATTCCAGGTGCCTTGAGTACCGTGGTGAGGGTCACATCCGGGACCACTGTCAAATCTGCAGAGACTTCAAGACCTGGACCAAAATTTGCAGGGAGGTGAGATTGCGTCACCTTCTCATGGAGGGTGTCCTGTGTCCATCTTCCTGCTTGACGTGGTCACTGAGTGTCAGGATCCGAACAAAGGCTGTCAGGGTCAAGGGTCAGAGCAGGGACAAAACTGATGCTGGAAGTAGCAGAGATGTTCGTAGTTGGGTTCCAGGCCAGGGTCGATACCAAAGGTCAGCGTCTGAGTCAGGAGGCAAAGTCCTAATCAAGCTGAGGTAAAAGCCAGGAATTCAGGAGCAAGAGGCAGGAATGGTTGTGGTAGCTACAGGAGATCCACATCATTGCAAGGATATTTCCTGGAACACCCCTGGGGGTTTATATAAGGCAGGAAGCCAATCAGGAGCCATGAGTCTATCTGTCAAACGCTTCAGGCGGAACTTCCCATGGTCTTTGTCCATAGTGGGTCATGGGAAGTGGAGTTGCAAGCTGGTTACAGCTAGAGTGACCAGACGTCCCCATAAAATCAGGACTGTCCTGATATTTAGTTGTTTGTCCCGCGTCCTGACGGATGTACGGTTGGGATGCCATTTGTCCTGATATTTTGCTTCAGCGGCACTCCCCCCCCCCCCTCTCCCCCCGGCAAAAAACCTAGAGCCAGCCCTGGTGGGGGGGGGGGGTGTGAGCGTGTGGCTGCCCCCCCATGTATCCTGATATTTGTTCTTGTCATCTGGTCACCCTAGTTACAGCTGCCACTGGGTTACAGTAGCCTGGAGATATCAGCTGCCTAGGTGCTCTGCAGTCCTGGGTTCTAGGCCTTTGGGGCCTTACCTGGAGTATTTCTTCCTCTGTTAGGTGCAGAGTCTGAGGCGCACTTCTATCCCATTCCATGGAGCTGAGGAAGAAACACAGACAGCATGCCTTTAAGGGCCAGACTCCTCCAAAATATTGAGGGCCTCAGTACTGTCTGCCAGCAAACAAGCTGGATGACAGGATAGTGTGTTCTCTGGGAAGATACATTTCGGGCACAGACTTCATCTTGCCCAGAGCCATTGACTGTGGCACTGCTGTTTGTGCTGTTGAGGTGGACCCCCACTGCAGTGCCATCCCCTTCAATGCAGCAGCAGGGAAATCTCTTAGTACCAGCAATGCTGGAAGCTTATGCTGTGGCACAGGACTACCGTCTCTTGGTGCTGGATTCTTCAGCAGTGCAGGAGACAAATCAACCGTTACCGACTGATCCCTCAGTCTGAGTTTTCAGACTTGCCTCCAAGACTCTCAGTATTGTGAGGGACTTCAGACTGTCTGGCGCTTCCTTGCACAGTGCAGTCCAAGGGCAAACTCTGCATGCTGTCTCTGGTACTGACATCTCTGGAGGTGTGCCACTGGACCTCAGCACTGCATGGTACAGCATGTCCATGGTCAGGTGACTCAGGATCTTTCCTCAGAGACTGAGGTAGGCTTCTGTGCCCCTTGCTCCTCTCTTGCCTTCCTCATGATGATTCTGCTCCAAGTGCCTAGCAGATATCCTAAGGTGATCCAGGGATCTGAATCCTTGGGCTGGTAGGGCTTGGGTCCTATATGCTACCAATGGCCATATGGGAACCCATAGGATTTTTCCACCACCAGCAGATCCTACCAGGTTCCTCTTCCTTCTAGATTAGTTTCCATGAGGAGGCTCAGGATGTTACTCCCAGTACCGAGCTGGAACAGCCTTGTGTGCCAGAACTTCCATCAATTTCCGTACAGGAGGCTCCATCTCTACTTCCTTTGTGCTGCTCCTCATCATCACCTGATGAGACTGTGGTGTCAGGCATGTGCTTGCCTTTTCAGGGTGACTACAGGCCCTACCAGAAGTTGATAGAGGGTTGCTTCCTCTCTTGATGTTCTAGTCAAGGTCATGCAAGAGAGTTCTATGGGCTGGCAGAACTACGGACATCAATAGGACCTTTCCAAATGCTCTGCCTATAAATGAAGCCATTCTGGAGCCCGCAAGATTGTTGTGGCAAATGTCATCATCTCTGCTGCTGACAGCCAAGAGAACTGAGCAAAGGTACTTTGTCTGTTCTTAGGGCTATCAACATTTCTACCTCCATCCCTCAGGTTCCTTGTGCTCTTTTGTTTACTGCCAAGACAAGCATCAGGGATGGCCTTCTTGTCCCCCAAAAGATAAAGAAGCAAAGGGACTGAGCATTTTCCATAGAAAGCTTTATTCCGCTGCTGGCCTGCAGTTTTGTGTCTCTAACTAGCATGCCTTTTTGGCTAGATACAATTTTTCCCTCTGGGGCCATGTACTGAAGTTTGCAAACAAATTGCCAGAGAATGCAAGGCAGGAGTTCCAGGCCACCTTGGAAATGGGCAAACTGGTAGCTAGGACCTTTCTCCAAGTTGCATTAAATGGGGTGGATTTGGCAGCCAGAGTGATGGCATCAGCAGAAACAATGCACAGATATTCATCACGGTTTCAGTCATTGGGTGTTCTGCAGGAGTTCCAACAGACTATCCAGAATCTCTCCTTTGAGGGATCCTACCCTCTTCTCTTAGCAGACTGGTGAGAAGCTTCAGAGCTCAAAGACTTGAGGGCCACTCTGAAATCATTGGGCATGTATACTCCTTTCCCTGAAATGAAACAGTTCTGTCTTCAGTCATACCAACAGTATCCGCTTGTCACTCCTAGACAGCCTGACTACTACAGGAAAAATCACAGGGGGAGACCTACACCTCCTCAGTTTCCTTTTGTGGTAGGGTCTTGTAGACAGCCAGGAATTTGTAAGCAGCCTGTTTGAGGAACAGAATACCAGTTAGTTTTGGACCAATTTCTCCCACCTCTGTATTTCCCAACAGGTTATTCTATTTGCTGTGGATTTAGGCCAAAATTACCATGGATTTACAATTACATTTTGAGACCTCTGTTACCACATTTTTAATCTACTTAATGTGTGCCATGTCATTTTTATATCATTGTAGTTTTTTAATCAGAATTTTGTATGGTACCAAGTCAGATGTCTTAGAGAAGTCTATTATCTTTATCAACCAAACTTGTAATCTTGATTTTAAAAAAAACATCAAGTTAGTTTGACAGGATCTATTGTCTATAAACCCATGTTGATTTCCATTAATTACATTACTCTCCTTTAATTTTTTACTAATCGAATCCCAATTGAAGAGCGCCATTATCTTGCCACGGATGGATATCAGGCAGACAGGCCTAAAATTAGCCGGGTCACCCTTTTTAAAAAATGGCACACTAACTTTCTTCCAGTCTTCTGGAACTTTGCTTGGATAGAACTAGGTTGTTTAAGTCATCCTCCCAGCTATTTGTGTCAGTTGCAGACGGGATAAAAGGCCTTCCAGTCTCAACCTAGAGAATCTTGTCCTGGATTTGCTCCTACTTTCATCTGCTATGACATTGCTAATGTAAACCTTCAAGATCGGGTAGCACGTTCTTCAAGATCTCGAGCCACTTCTGCAGCTCTACTGGTTGTGGTAGCTATAACAGACAATTGTATCACTGCAACTTTTTTTGTTGGTGTACACCTTTAGAACTCATTACGCTGTATCTCAGCATTCTAGAGATGAGGCCAAGTTTGGTCAAGTAGTCCTTCAGTTATTGTTCAGGTACTGAAACCCACCTCCAGGTTGAACTGCTTGTGAGTCACCTGAAGTGAAATGGACATATGCAGTCACACGAAGAAAAACTGGTTACTAACCAATTATATAGCTTTTGTTCTCTGAGATGTTGCACGTGTCCATTTCTTGACCCACTCTCCTTCCCCTCTATATAAGAATCTGTCCGGTAAGAAGGAACAGAAGGAGGTCAGAGGTGGCTCTGCTCTTTATACCATCATGCAGCAGAATGAGGCACTGGAGATTGCATGAACTGCCCCGACGAATATCATTAAGGGAAAAAATCTCTAATTTCTGGCACACTGAGTATGCACACACCTGAATTGAAATGGCATGTGGAACTCTTATTGAAGAACAGGTTAGTAACTGCTTTTTTTGTTGTTGTTGTTGTCCCCCCGCTGTCCCCCTTCTGGCCTTGGAATCTATGAAACTATCATGGACTTCATCTGCACGAGTGGCAGCTCTGCTGTACAAGGCAGCATTCTACATATCCCAGGATACTCCTTGTAAACTTCTCTCTTTTTGTAACTGCTGGCCCAGCAAACTCCACCTGGATTTGGGAAGTTAAGCTGTGTTCTTTCCTCTTTCTCCAGCGTCACCAGTAATAAAAATTATGCAGGCCAAACTCAGACCTTATTATACTTAAACAACCTCATTGTCTTCAGTCAGTAACTGAAGATAAAATTTAACCCAGAGAACAGCAGCATTTTAGCGAAACTACACCCGACATCCTTTTAACCACACTAATTTAATTACATTACTTTAATATGTGTATTGTTTAGGGCATTTGTGACCTTGGGGACCACACAGTTGCCTTCATGGGTGACTGAGTTAAGAAGAAAATATTCTCAAGGCACTGTAGCCTCTATTTTTGTTTTCAGCCAAAGCATCTGAAGTGGGCCATGACTACAAGGAGATGGTAGGGACCATGGTCACCCATGTGCCTCCTCTCTAGCCCCAGGAGCAGCTGTGATGTGAGCTGGAAGCACTAATGGCTACTGTCTCCTCTGCATTTGCTCATCAGCTTGGCAGGGAGAAAGGTAGCTCTGGTTTCCCCATTGTCTGCTTCCCGGCTAGGCTGTGGAAGCCCCAGGGGGAGCAATGAAGGAGCTCAGCAGGCTCGGTCTTGGCCTAGGGGAGCACATAACAAAGGATGGTTCCCTTCGTCCACTCAGTCCCCAGGGCAGCCCAGCAGAGGGGAAAAGCTGAGAAGCAGCCATCAATCACTACACCATCATTCTCTGCCTTGGCACAAGTTAGAGCAACCTGGACATTGCTCTAACTTGGAACGGTTCAGTATGTGCCTGTGGCATGCTGTAAAGCAGCTGGGATTAGCCAGAATGCAGCATGCTTTAGCTGCATCCACTCCTGATATGCCCCCTGCACCAGGATATTGGAGTAAAATATATTGACTCACGGCTGCTGGGTGTTCCAAGGAAGGGGCGGCTCCCTTTTTGACACTTGAGTTAGTGCAAAGGGAGTGTACCAGGGCAGAGAATCCTCAGGTATGAACTGTGGCCCCTTGACTTTTTTGAAATATATTTAACTGGTAGGCTGGTGGGCACCCCTGGTTTGGGGCTGGCTGATAGCATGATGACAGGACAACAACTTACTAACTCAACAAAAGCCATTACATTTGGAGAGCTGTTCTCTTGGCTCCCTTGTTCCAGAGGTCAAGGCTGTAAGGAATTAAGAAGACCTGGATTTCTCATTCCAGTACCTCAGACAGGCCATGGATTACAGATGTACAGTGTAGAGCCATAAGTCAGATCTGTCTCCCCCACCCTGGTGGCTGGGCAGAATTCTGCATATTGCAAATTCTCACTTGTGTAACTTTGCACACCGCCCCCGCCCCCTCAATAAACACCCCTTCCCCCCACCTCCCCAATAAAAACAAAACAAAAAAAACAACCACCCATGCCGCTGTTTTCCTGCAGCTGGCTAGGATAAGTGCTATGGTCAGAGCTGTCTTTGAGTGAATACAGGAAGGGAATTAATGGGCTAATGGAAGCTGTTAGGCTGTTCTGTACAAGGATTCTCTACAGCTGAGGAAATCTGCTTTGTTTCCATACAGGTAGTTCTCCTGTGCTGGGAAAATCATCTGTATGATGCCATGATCTATGTGTACAACAGTGGAATGAATGACTTCATTAGTCCGATGGAGGTAGGAAGACTAGTCATGACCTATGCTTGTGGTACCTAATGCCGCTCTTTAATCCATCCATCTCCTTTTTGTTTCTCCCTGCACCTTTCATAAGACATTGGGAGGGATTGTTTCCATCTACATGTTTTAATTTTTCAAACTGCAGTGAGATATTGGTCTGTGCCATTTAGCACTCCTCTTTATCTGAGGATCAGTTTGTAATGCTCTGATCTGCTGATTTGGTATGTGCTGCATGTTCTTCCCTATGATTCTGAGCATGGGAGTTCTGCTGATAGCTAGTGTACAGTGTATACAAATTCAACTCTTGCTCCTCTCTCCTGCTGTACCTAGTGTGCATTTTTCATATTTCTCTGGGAATATTCTGTGAAACTTGATCAAATGCCTTTCTTAAATCTAAGTATACCATAAAATGTCTGAGGTATCAGTGCTCTGCTGAGTGTCAGGCCACAAACACTGGCAGATCTAATGTCTGTAAAAAATATAAAACAAAACAAGTACACAAAAACCAGATGCAACACAATAAGTAACGGTAATGCATGTTACAATCTGGGCTGCTTTGTCTACATGTTGCTCATGGCCATTTCGACAATAGGATGTAATGCACGATGATAGCATCCCATATTCTGTCCAATTGGGAGTCAGCAGGTGAGAGAATGAGTTTCTTTCTCTCGTCCCCCCATTCTGTGCGGTGTCTTTTTGTCTGTTGGGAGTACCTAGTGTTTTAACGCCATCTAATGTGAATGTACCTGTGTGTGGTGGTGGTCAGAACTACAACAGGAGCAGCCTCTGCATAGTGGCAGGTTTTTAATTCTAGTATTGGGGCACAGACTACCAATACCAGGCATGTCTCCTGTGGTAGGACCCAGTAGAGTGATATGACTGAAGGCTGCATGGCAGGGTGGATAAAAATCAATGATTTTTTTTAATCCGATTTTTTTATTTCAATTGGATTTTTTTTGATAGGTTTTTTTCCCAAAAAACATTTTATATAAAGATATACTTTATAGCTCAAAGATCTCTCATCATGGATTAGGGATTATAAATTCTAATTCCATAGTATGAGACAATATATTCATGTAGTGTTTAAGAAAAGTTTTGCAAATGAGTTCCAATAGTTCATGGATTAGGGACTCAATTTTATGGAGTTCTAGAGGCTTCTGTGTAGATTATTTAGATTAATCTTTCTATCTACACAATGGGACTCAGTGCTGAGTCTAAAAGATACCATCAGAGATGCTTAGTTTTGCAGTTCTCAAACTGTGGATTTATGTCTCCAGAGATAACATGCTTGTTAACAGCAAAAATGTTTTTAAATAAATACATACTATATGGAGGTGAGAGATAACAGACGTCAACCCTATTGTCCCTCTGCAAATTTGTGTACACAGTCAATCCCTTACCTCTCTAAAAGTGCAAAGTTTCAAATGAATAGAAGATTGTTGGGGGCGGAATAGATCTGGACAAGGAGAAGAAGTCTGGAGATAAATGTGGGAGGGGACGGACAGGCAGTAGAAACAAAAGTGAAACTGTTTGAGCAGCATATTCCAGAAGCCTTGAGGTCTTTCTCAGTGTAGCCTTCATTGATTTGAGATCTACCATACCATTCTCTCACTAGAAGGGAAAACCTATAATGGCGGCAGACCGTAAAAGAGACCCAGTTTGGGAATATTTTAATGAAGTTTCTCTACCTGTGGGTAAGACGGGCATGCGTGCAAAATGCAAACAGTGCAACAAAGAAATGCAAGGCTTGGTTACCCAAATGAAACAACAGCATGAGAAGTGTTCCTTCTCAGGAGGAAGCTGCGTTGAAGATGATGAAAGGAACATGTCTGAACATGCAGGACCTTTAGGTTGGTAAACTTTTTTATTTCATACGTCTTTCTTTAGGACTGCCTGTCTTCGTTCTGGACTAGTCTTGAATTCTCATGTTTGAGCAAAAAATATATAGTTGTTACTCTATGGTACTACCATTTCAGATGCAGTTGTGATTAAAAAATAAATAGCTGAAATAGGCAGATCTTCCTTTTACAATTTCACCTTTAAAGTAGTACTGAGTGTCAGTGAATGCAATGAGTAGTACTAAATGAGCAGTATGGTAATACTAATTAACTGCATTGACTTATGTTGTTTAGGAGAATCCATCCTCAACATACAGGATTCTGAAAACTATCCACCTTCAAGATCATCATCATTTTCTATAGTTTCAGAGTTACCTGCCAATGATAGTGTTTCAGTCACATCATGTATGTCACACAGCCACAGTATATCACCTGTTGCAAAAAGAAAAAAATATCTACAACATCCAGGAACAACCATAGATAAGTTTGTGATAAGAACCAGCAGATTACAAATTGGGGTAATTGATGAAAAAATTGCCTGGTTTCTTTATGCAACAAACTCTCCTTTCCGTATGATTGAGAGCCCATGCTTCATTAACATGATTCAGTCATTAAGACCAGGATACAGTCCACCCAACAGAGCAGATGTTGCAGGCAAATTGCTGGATAAAGTGTATGAAAGAGAAATTGAGCAGTTTGCAAAAGGTCTAGAGAGTGAAATTGTTAACCTGAGTCTTGATGGGTGGAGCAATGTCCACAATGATCCTGTTGTACCTGCTTGTGTGACAACAGAAGAAGGGATTGTCTTCCTTACAGAAACAATTGATACATCTGGAAATGTACACACAGCAGAATACTTACAAGAAGTAGCAGTAAAAGCTATAACAAACTGTGGAAAAAATTCAAATGTCTAGTATGCAGCTTGGTCACAGACAATGCTGCAAATGTATCCAAGATGAGAAGAAATTATTTAGAAGAGAGTCGCAAGCTAATATCATACGGTTGCAGTGCTCATTTGATGCATCTCCTAGCCAAAGACTTCAGTGTTCCACAAATAAAAGCTAATGTTGTTGAAATCGCAAAATACTTCCGTATCAACCACTTTGCAGTAGCTGCTCTGAAAAAAGTGGGAGGAACCAAGCTAACTCTCCCAGAAGACGTGCGATGGAACTCAGTAGTGGACTGTTTTGAGCACTATATCAAGAACTGGCCTAACCTGCTGACAGTTTGTGAACAAAGTAGTGGGGGAAAAAATGGCACTATCACAGCCCAAGTTCTCAGCATTGGACTTAAGAGAAATGTTGAACACATGCCAAGTACCCTGAAGCCTATTTCTGTAGCCTTGAACAAAATGCAAGGGAAATCGCTGTTTTATTGCTGACGCTGTTGAAATTTGGAAGGAACCGAGTTAGAACTTAAAAAGAGAAATATGCAATGACAGAATTAAATTACAAGCATTAAAAAAACGAATGGGACAAGCACTATCTCCAGCTCATTTTCTTGTAAATAATCTCAATACTCGGCACCAAGGTCAAACCTTAACTGCTGAAGAAGAGGAGTTGGTTATGACATGGACACCCAGCAATCATCTCTCCATAATGCCAACTGTAATAAACTTCAGAGCTAAGGGTGAACCATTCAAGAAATATATGTTTGATGTTTTAAAGAAAGTTACATCAGTGAACTGGTGGAAGTCACTTAAGCACTTGGATTCAGAGACTGTTGAAGTGATGATCTCCCTTTTAACAGCAGTAGCTTCTTCTTCCGGTGTAGAAAGAATATTTTCTTCCTTTGGACTAATTCATTCCAAATTGAGAAATTGTTTGGGACCTGAAAAAGCAGGAAAGCTTGTTTTTTCTTTTCCAGATTATGAACAAACAGGAAAATGAAGGTGAAGATGACTGAGTTAGCTGCAGAAGCCAATATTTTAAGTTTCTCATGTTGACCTGGCTGACATATTGAAAAAACCCAACAAAAATTAAATTGACTGTTTCATTTAACTATTTTAATTTAATTTAAAAGAATTTTAACCAAAACAAACCTGATTTTAAAAAACTTGAATTTTTAAATTAAATTCATATGCTTGTTTTGTTAAAATATTATATGTTTGCTGTTGAAGAAAAACATCCAGAATACATAACGTTGTTGTTGTTTTAGTTGAATAAAACAATTTAAATGTCTGTCTGGTGATGTTCTCCTCCTAATACAGCATAGCAAGAAAATCCTCCAAATATTAATGATTAACCTGTTGAACTGGAGATAGTTCACCTCCCAGTGACTTCATAAATATCCATTTCAATTACCTTTGGTAAATGAAATAACCAAACATTCATTCATTTTCTGATATAGCTGTAAAACTAATCTGAAAAGCTTTCAAAATAAATCGCTTAAAAAATGTATAGTGTGTACCTTCTAAAAATAAAACCTACATCTATCTCTGAGTTGTGAAGAATGTCTTAAGGTTACAAGAATGCACTTTTATGTAGAAATCCATGATTAAATCGAGTTGCCCTGACTAGTGATTTAAATCAAATCCACCCTGCTGCATGGTGGATTCCACTCTTCAAGTGCTGCTCCCTATGTGTATTTCACTGTGGGTATGCATCTAAGACCGGAAAATCTTTCAACTTGTATCCATTGGTCTGTGCCTGGACCCTGGATCTCTTCGTGCTCAGCATCAAGGGCATAAGGGGAAGTGTGGATTGATCACGTCTTCAGTTGCTTCTTACAGCCTCATGACCTGAGTCAGAATTGTCTGTGTCCAGAGCAATTCTCTCATTGTCTTACACTGTTGTTTTCACAGAGACTATCATTTGTTAGTGTTTATATAGTATTTTTATAGCTTAGTTTTCCCCACCGTGGGACATACTCCTTCTCCCTTTGGGACTAGAGCTGTGCCCAGAAACCCGGGCTTAAAAACTGCATCTCCTATCCTTGATCCTCCTTGGTCAATGAGGACCACCAGCACTGCCTTGGGTAGGCACTTATTTCCGCCAAGTGCAGTGTCTGTCACTCCTTCCCACCCAGGACACAAGAGGGAAGAGAGTGCTGACTGAGGAAGTTTCTCATAAAGAAAGCCCTGAGGCTCCAGTCAGATCCAGGCTGGAGAGACCCTCCTGCACACTGGCCACAGTCCTCAAGCAGCATGCTTCTGAGCACGAGCTGTGGAGCAGAGGCTGGATCAGATGAATCTAAAGACCTGTTGCTTCGGGCTTCTCATGAGGGTAAGGAGCATTCTCACAGACACACAAATAGATTTCCCCCTCTGTCTGCTTCCAGTAGAAGAGGTCTCTCTGACTCCTTGCACGTGAAAATTCACCCAACTTGGAAGTCCCTTGGACTTCTATCTGCCTAAGTCTCTCAACCTCAAAGGGAAAGCATGCAGGAAGAGGGTCTAACAGCACCAGGCCTGGTGTCGATACTGGTGCTGTCCCTCTAGCAAGTCAAAGAACTGACATCCACCAGTATTGACCAAGAGTTCCAGAATGGACTGGTTTGATCCTGTAAGGATCCGCCAACCACAAAGTCTGTCGCAGCACCAGATCCGGCAGAACTAGTAACCTAGAACCTCATACTCCAGGACAGACTGGGACATTTACTACCCTGGAACTCCTCTACTTTTAGGCCTGGTTCTTCTGAGGGGTATCTTAACCCCATAAAATTATACCACCTTAAGGAGGAGTTATTCCCATACTCCATCCATGAGCTGGAGCTTCCTTCTACCACTTCTGATGGTACCAGTGGTGGAGGCTGATTTGGCTTTCTGGATCCGATGTCCAGGATGAATCATCACCTCCCAGACAGGTTAGTCCGAACAGGGCTTTGAGAGTTATCTGGACCTGTCCTCTGCACAAGCATGATTACCCTCAAAGGGATTGCTGGTACCAATGCCTTGGGGCCCCCAAACCAGTCTTCAACTCCTCAAACTGGCCCTGTTGGGGTCCATGGGATCATTATGCACGACACACTGGATCTGTGTGCTCTGCTAGAGTCACATCATCCCTCTTCTCTTAGGCAACAGCATCCTGCTCTTCAGGGGTACGTGGAAGCAGACAACGACAAGCTGGTACCGACAGGCTTATCTTCATCTTCTTAACCCAATGAGGCAATTCCCCCATCTTCACCATCCCTAACTCAGGGGTATAGGCAATGTCAAGAATAGTTGCCAAGGATGGTGGCAGAACTTCAGATCCCATTAGAAGTTCAAGATATACAGCATGAGCTCTTGGATATCCTGCAGCCAATGGCATCCAGTTGGATAGTTATCCCAGTGAAGAGGCCATTACTAAACCACTACAGTGATATGGCATATGCTGGCAATGTGTACCGCTACCCCTGCAAGGGCTGAGAAAAAGTTCTTTGTAACTGCAAAAGGGGCAGAGTTCTTGTTTACCCATCCTGCCCCCAACTCCCCAGTAGTACAAGGAGCTGTGGAAAGATCCAGGCAACACCCTAAAACCACCTCTGCAGACAAGGGAGCGAGACACCTGGACCTTTTGGTATTTCTGTCCACCAGCCTCTAGTTCAGAATCTCTAACTACCAGGCCCTGTTATCGATATATGAACTACTTGAAGTTTCTGGAGGTCAAAGACAAACTCCCCCAAGTGGACAAGGCCCAATTTTAAACCCTTGTTAAGAAAGGTAGACTCATGGCTAAAACCTGATAGCAAGCTTCAGTGGATGCAGTCAATATCACATCAAGATCTATAGTGACCACCATAGTGATGTAGTGAGAGTAGTGGCTTCAATTGTTGCGGTTCTCCAGAGAGGTTCCATTAATACCATTAAGAACTTGCCCTTTGATTAAACCAATCTCTTCAATGAGAAAACAGATGAGTCTTTGCACTCACTAAAAGAGTTCAGGACAACCCTCCACTCCCTGGATCTTTATACCCCTGCCCCAAAGAGGAAGCATCATAAACAGATGTACAAGTGAAAACCTCTTCCACAGTCTCTCTACCAACGACCATACAAACCACCATGCAAGCGTCAGAGTGCAGAGGCCAAGTAATACAGCTCCATCCACCTTATCAGCCACCCAATCTGATCCACTGGCTAAAGCATCCATTGATGGGATGCTTGAGAGTTGTGACCAATGTTTCCTCTAATTTTTTCCATCGATGTGTGGAATGTATTTTATGATGTGCACCACCATATTATCAAGGTAATATGCAGATGTGCACCACCAGTAGAAACAAAAAGCCTAGATATGATATATCGATATTTTAGTTACCATAGAGATAATTACTCCAGCCAGGTCAGGCGAGGCATTTTAGAACTCACTACTCAAAGAATTAAATTTAAGCATAAGAGAGAGAAAAATTATGAAATGCATAACCCAGTCAAAAAACTAAAACATGCTTTGAAAGAAGTATCAAGTAACAACAATAATAATACAAGTATGTGTTGGGAGGTGAGGGTGAAAGACCCGAGTGTGTGTGAGAGAGAGACTGTGTGTGAGAGAGAGAGAGATCTGCGCTGCCCTTTTAAGTAGATCATCACTCAGCAGTCTGAAGCATGCTTGTTCAGACACAGCAACAGCTGCCAACAAGTTCCCTCCGTCCTGAGCCCTGTCAAATTCCACCCCTGCTCTGTGGAGAATGGGGTACAGGGCGGGGGTAGGAGGACACCCTGACATCAACGCCCCCCTGCCCCCACTTCTCCCGCTCTGCACAGCAAGCAGGAGGCTTCCGGGAGCAGCTGGCCAGGGTCTCCCAGGCAGAAGACAGGAGCAGGACGGCAGTGGGGGAAGGGACACCTGAAGTGCACGGCACTTGATAGCCTGCTGGGCGGCCACCCGGCCGCGCAGCTTAGAGGGAACTTAAATTGTGACCTTACAATGATGCTATCCTCACTTGTTTCCAAAGTCTGCTATTGTACTTTGCCCACAACTGGGGAGATATAACAGACAGGTGGATACTAGATGTCATCCACTTTGGCAACACCATTGAGTTTCATTTCCCAGATCCTCCAAAAACCCTTTCCTGCTTTTGGTCAGGGGGCCACTGTCACAAGGAGATCCTCTGATCCTCCAGCAGGAGGTGGGACTTTCTTCTCAAGCAAGGAGCTATAGAGTGAGTGCTACCTCAGCATATAAGGAAGAGGTTTGACTCCCAGTATTAAATCATGGTTGGGAAGAAAAAAGGGAAGAGGAGGTCCATTCTTGACCTACATCAGCAAAATATTTTTATTCCCAAATTCATGGTTAGGCTGGGATCAGAAGAAATCTGGTTCTTAGCTCTCAACATGAAAGATGCTTACTTTCTTGTGGACATTCATCTATCCCACAGAAGGTTCCTCAGGTTCTGGTAGGATGGGAACAATTGCCAGTTCAGAGTACTCCAGTAGGGTCTGGCAACAGCACCCAGGAAGGTTGTCTTAGTAGTGGCAGCACAGCTGAGAGAAAGCAGCTACAACACCATCTTCCTGTACTTGGATGACTGGCTTCGGACAGGCAGCTCTTTGAGTGATGGTCCCTGTGAGTATTCCACACGTGTGCTCTCAGTTTGAAGCACAAGGAGAACTGTGCATGTACAGACCAATGGACACTGCTTACTAAAAATTTCCAAATTCAGGTGCATGGTGCACATACATATCTGTGTGTGGAATACAGATAAGGACCACACATCTCGAAGAACTCCAGTTACAGGTAAGTAACCTCTGTTTCCTATCTGGAAGTTCAGTCAGCAATCATGTTCTTGTACCATCTCCTGACATCTTTGGGAATCTGCATAAACATGGAAAAGTCTGCTCTAACTCCCATGTAACTCATACATTTTATAGGGGAAACCATGGACTCGGCCACAGTAAGAGCCCACCTCCCTGCAGACAGATTGTATGTTGTGAGGAGTCTGATTTAAAAAAAAAAAAAAAAAAAAGTCCCTCAAAAACACTGAACAATACTCCAGATCCATTTTTCTTTGTAAGGCCACATGGCCTCCTGTGCTTGTGATGCCATTCAACAAATCTGTTGTCTTGCATCATGATCACTGTAGCCACAATCTCTGTCAATGTCAGGGCTTCACTCATCTGGTAGATGAGCCCGAAACACATGCGTTGGAGTCTCTTTCCTACCTCCCACACCCAGGATGTTGGTAATCATTCACTCATTCCTCTTAGATTGTGGAGCCCACATGGGCAATCAGATGACACAAGGTAGGCCAGGATGTATAGCAATCTCTTGGAATTTAAGGGCAGTCAGACAGATATAGTGCACCCCAACTACTCCTACCTATCCTGACATGCCCAGATAATGTCAGACAATATGACTGTCTTCTGTATAAATAAACAAGGAGGGCAAGATACCTTCCACTGTGCAGGGAGGCAGTCAACTTATGGAACTGGTGTACCTGGAATCACATCACAGTTTTGGAGTCACATTTACCTGGCGCTCAGAGTGTACTGGCAGGCAGCCTTAGCAGGCACTTCTTCACTGAACGTGAATGGGAGTTACACAGTTCAACCTCAGTAGCATCTCTTTGATGTGCCTATTGTGGACATTTGTAAGGCAGCAGTCTGGCGTTCTAGCCACACTTTCATAAGCATTACGCTTTGGTCCAAGCCTCTTCTGCTGACGCAGACTTTGGAATTGAAGTGTTACAGACATCTGTACTTCCATCCTTGCACCCCCTTCCTACTTGGCTGCTACTTGCCGGTCACCCACCTGTGGAATACACACAAGGATCAGCACTCAAAGAAGCAGTAGAGGTTACTTACCTCTAACTGGAGGCTTTTTGAAATGTGTGGCCCCTGTCTCTATTCCACTGCCTGCCTGCCTTCCCCTCTGCTTCGGACCATGACCGTGTTTGTGGTAGAGAAGACATTGGAGAAGTGGTCAGTCTATATCTCTTCTTATCGCTCGGTACTGAGCAGGAGGAGACAGATCTAGGATGAGGGTGTGGCCCAATGGACACTACTTGCAAGATATTCCAGTCTCTGGCCCAGGGAGCTGATGCGTACCACATGTAAAGTACAGATGAAGACCACACATCTCCAGTTACAGGCAAGTAACCTCCATTGTACACCCCTTGAATATAGTCCTGATGGCAAATGCTCTTGAGAGAATTCTGTAAATGTAAGAGTGCTTATTATGAAGGCATCACTAGTGACTACATAGCTGTGTTGCAATGTGCAGGTACAGTGAGACAAATCTTTTTATGTATGAAAAATCTATTGTCCAATTTACAATATTTACAGTTAATTTTCTGAGAGATTGCAAGTGAATCTTCAGTAGTTTAGGATAGTGATTTTCAATGTGTGATCAGTGGATCTGTGGGGGTCCGCAGACTAAGATTTCCAAAGGGGTTTGCACCTCCATTCAAAAATTTTTAGGAATCCTCAAATGAAACAAGGTTGAAAATTAGTGGTTTAGGGGAGACCTATTTTTAAAACCGACTCCTTGAAATGTAAACATGCAGTCTAAAGTGTCTTTTGTAACAGCTCAAGGGTTAGATCCATGTAGCTATAGATAACTCCTCAGGCATAGCACGGTTTAATACTAACAGCGGTTCAGATTTTGAAAGCAGTGCAGGAAGTTATCCATTAATTTAGTAGAAGGCATGGATGGCTAAATTCCCAGTACTGCCTTGAAAATCTCAACTTACATTTGAGTATTATTCATTGTTTCTGTCTAAACTGTTGGGTAATGGCTATTCTGTACAACAAATGCAACTTGCATCCTAGGCAGTGAAATGCTGAAGCATAGCACCTGACTTCCTGTCCTGACTGCTCACTCTGCCTCCGCTGCCCATCTTCATACCCACTGCTCAATTTATGCTCCCCTGGGGAGTCTCTGTCTGATGAACGTAGGGCTTCTTTCTGTCAAAGAACGGCTGATTTGTCAGCCAAAGTAAGTCCCTCACTAGTGGAACTACAAACACCACTTCCCAGGGCAAGGAGTTTTCTTCCCTCTGTCCTGGTATCGAGCCATGAAGTGGACAGGTTCTTGGGGAGACTTGCAGAAAATGTTTCCTGGGAAGGTGTTGCTGTCCTAGGAAAACAATTCTGGTGGCTGAACATGCTGTGGCTCTCTAGAGAGCAGCCTGGCTCTAACATAGCTCACTAGGTCCTTGAGTTTGAGGCTCCCTCGGGTGAACCTTAACAGATGGTTTGGAAGCTTGCAGTGGTATGGGCTGGCTGGGGAGGGTTAGGCAGCAGGGCTGGGGAGCCATGGAGGCAGGAATCGGAGGCTGGGGGAGCAGGACTGATCAGCAGTGCTCCCTGACTGCTCCCTGGTACTATTGCTTATCTTGCCTCTGTGGCTCCCCGAGCTCATTGCATGCTAGAGCTTGCCAGCTAGCCTCTTTTTTTTAATATGCACTCTAGATTCCTGGAAAGCAGCTAAGTACCACTAGAGGGAAGCTTTGATCTAACGGATCTAGGAAAGTTTATTTGACAAAGGCCGTTCTCTTGTAGATCATTGCAGGATTAGCAGATGGAGAGATGCTTCCCTAGCACAAGTGCATTTAGGGAACCTTTCTTTCTGTGCCTTCTTTTGTTGTAAAACTTGGTGAGCTTGTCCTTTCTCGGGGAGGTACCTTCTTAAACAATTCAGGTTATAAAACCAGGCATTGCTTTTGTCTTGTCATGGACTACTTCATATTCTCTGACACTCTTTAGGTTTGTGTTCCTTTTAGGCTCTAAGCTCTTTGGGGGCAGGGACTGACTCGACTTGTTTGCTTATTGCTGACCGATTTGTTGGCACTTGAATGATGTGGTGTATAACAATTATAAACAATAGTGAAACTTTTCTCTTTTTCACTGTTGTTGCAGAAATTGTTCAAAGTCATTGCTCCTCCCCTTAATGCTGGGAAGTCTCTCACAGGTACAGCATGCTTGGCTTTAAGATTTTACAGCTTTGATACTGTTTGATATTTCTAGTATCTTTGATCACAAGTTTAACTGATCTCTGATCACTTCTAATTTAGGGAGGTGGGGAGGAGATGATGTTACTGTTTAGGACTCCAGACTTCGCACAGCCTATAAATACATCTTAAGTACTTTCTTCTTTAAACTGTCTTCATAGTTCTCAAGCTACTATCCTTTCTCACACAAACATGCTGCAAATATGTAAAGTTATGGAGAATGGAAAAATTCCATAAGACTGTACTGACACCACTTTTGTTATGAGTAACAATGAACACTCAAGTAAATGAGATTTTCCTTTCAGTAAATAAAGATTAGATCCCTATTCCGTTGTCTAGTTATTTGGATGAAAGGTGACAAAAGACTTTTTCTATGTTCTTAGATGAGAAAGTCGTTATGGGGAACAAGCTCCTTGTGTACATAAGGTAAGATACTGCCAGAATGTTTATAGATAGCACTTAGAATGCATTTACATGTTGAAATTGCTGTACAGACACTAATCCTCCCAATACCTCCTTGATGCATGGTAGGTGGAATTCTGTGTCATGCAGGAAGTCAGAATTTATTATCATAAAATCTGTGAAAGGTAGTAATATCTACGTTTTACAAAGCATTTAATGGAAGCAGAGAAATGAAGTGACCCTTGGCCACACACCAAGTAGCACAGGTGGGATTAGAACTTGGGTGCTCCTGACTCAGGCTTTGGGATACTGTCTTTGACTTCATATATAGAGATTTGGTGATAATGCCTCCTTCCACGCCAACTGCAGCAGAGTGCTCTCCTACTCCAGGGCTTCATAGCCCAGAAATCCATCTTTAACCTTTCGTGTTGGCAACCTTTGTGGATTCTGTAGGTGGTTCTGCTTGTGGTAATAAATAGTTTCCTCTGTTGACCATCCTATAATGATACAAAGTTGAGAGGCATCATCAATACAGAGGAGGACTGGAATATTGTACAGGAGGATGTGTATGACCTTGAAGATCGAAGTAATATAAATGGGATGAAATTCAGTTCAATAGTACAAATGCAAAGTTGTGCACTTAGGGTCTAATAATAAGAATAGTCTAGTGTCCTGTGGCCTGTAATACTTCAGTCTAATTTCAGTTATTGGTACAGGTGCTGGATGGTGATGGTGGCCTGTGGTATACAGGAGGTCAGATTATATGATCTGGTGGTCCCTTCTGGCCTAAACTCTATGCCCCTATGACCAATGCTGTTCCGAGATTATTGGCCAATAGTGGTGCCACAGGGTGCACTCGCCACTAGCGATGCTGTCTCCTGGCTATCCTGGTGATTAGCTCTGCAAGGTGTTACGCACAACCATCACTACCACCCTGGCAAAGTTTTTCCATTGTCCTCTCGTCCTCCAGAACCCTCTTGTTCCAGGATCCGCAGCCACCTCCTTCATGACTCAGCCTTCCCCTTCCTGGGTATCAAAGTCCCTCTTGACAAATGGGCTCAGGCAGTCTTCCTGCTCACTGACCTGCCAGTGCCACTCCATCAGCAGTGAGGGGGAGGACCTGGGCCTGCCCTCTACTCTGGATCCTGGCTCGTGGGCCCTCTTGTTGGCAGTGAAGTTTGACCTACCCCACACTTCGCTGCTTTTCCCCTGAGCCTTGCCTACTTCTCTGGCTTTTCCCCCTTCTCTAGGCTTGCCAAGGCACACTTCCTTCTCCAAGAGAGTAACTGTAGGCTACTTGCCCATAGCTCCCTACACGTGTCCTTTCTCCCAGGGAGTGACTGCAGACTCCTTCCCTGCCGCCTCTTCTGTTGCTGGCTTCCTGGCTTATATAGGCCCCTCTAGCTGAGTGTGCTTCTAGTCAATTCCCTGCTTCCTGGCTTCTTCAGGTGCAGCCTGTGGAGTTAATTGGCCCACCTGGCCATTTTAACCCTTCTGGGCCTTGTGTGGGTGAACACCCCATCACAAGTGGTTAATATCCAGTCTCTACTTCTTGAATCTGAGCAAGCCACATCCAAGATTCTAATGAATCTGAAAAGAGGAGACTCGGTGTTGTTCCAAATGCTGTCCAAAATATACATATATGAAAAACCGTATGTTTCCTCTCTGAAAGTCCCAGTGCCACCTCCTGTTCCCTGTGCCACAGTTCAGCACTAATTGGTTATGTTTATGCAGAAAACTGGGATTCCCTTGTGGTAATAGCATTGTTAAGGATACATGTTTATCTAGTTTTGTGCTTTGATATGAAGAACTGATTTTTTTAAAATGCATATTGAAGAGTAGGCAGCTCCAAAATGGGCAGGGGGTGGGGGAGAAGGCACTGTTCCAATCAGTTTAGGATTGGGAGGTACTAGGTCAATGCTTTGTAGTAACTGGTTTCTTTCCTTGTCCCACAGCTGCTGCTTAGCAGGTCGTGCTTATCCATTGGGCGATATTCCTGAAGATCTGGTACCCTTGGTTAAAAACCAGGTGAGTATTAATTTGGATGGACACTGTTCATCATAGGGAATGAAGCAGGTATTGCAGGACTGTTGATAAGAGATGAAGGATCACCTTGTCTTAAGTAATTTTTATCTACTGGGTAGGTGTATGATAGAAAACTACTGCAACTTGGGCATCTGCAGCCCTGTGAGTTTATAACCCACCATGGATTACCACACAGGTGTTTGTAAAAAGGCTGACATCAAGCTTAATATTTCTCTTGCTTCCTTGAGAAATGGGAAAAGATGCAGTCCTCAGTCTAGTCTCTAGACAGACTTTGTGACATTAGGCAGCATAGGACTACGGAAATTAAAGATGGAAAAGTTCTAGGTTTTGAGCTTTCATTGTAGCTGACCTCTTAGGACACTTGAAGTGAAGTGCAATGTATGGGTAGCCATGCATTCAGAAGTAGTGAATGACTGTAGTGCTCCTGAATAGTACTTTATTGACAACAGTAGGGACTGAAGTCATTCAGGACTTATCTGCATGGGGGATTTAGTGCACAGTAAACTAGGGTGTGGATATAAAAGCATGCTAGCTATTCCACACTAACTTTCTGTGTGGAGGCTCTTACTGCCCATTTAGGGCAGTTTATCTTAGTACACTTCCAAAGTGTATTAAGCTAATGTAGACAAAGGCACTCCTAGTGCTCAGTGAGATTGTCTGTCTGCAGGGGAAGTTAGCTGGTGCACAGTAGCTACTCAGCACTTCTGTGGGCTTTTCATCCAAGTAGACAAACTCTCGGCTACAGAAATAGGTACATTAAAGGCCTTGGCAGTACAACCTTCAGCATCCTTTCCTCAGTATCTCTGTGGCTAAAACCTTGGCTCATATCCAAGGCCTCTTTTGCCTTAACCGTTGCAGCCACCTCTTCCTGGTTCCCCCAATGCTCATATTTGCCTTTTAAACTCTGCTGTTTAGTAATCCCGCTGCTGCACCTTTCTCCTTCAGTACCTCCACTGGTTTTCCCTTCACCTTTAACATCCCCTCCAAATGCTGTATCTGCCTCTTCAAGACCTTGCCCAGCCTAGTGTATCTTTCTCCTTTGTCACCCAGCAATTTGTACACTGTTACTCCTCTCTCCTTAGCACTTAGAGGCAGGCCAGTCCTTTGCTGAGCTGAGGGACTTTTTTCTGCGTTTCTGGTCAGTTTTACTTCCCTAACTAACTTTGCAATTTGGTCTTTTCAGATTTTATCATTTTGGATCTAGAGTATGTGAACACAAAGTATTTTCTGAGGGACTGTGCTTGGTGCTTCCCTTGTCGTGCCTCCTTGTCAAAGCAGAAAACATGGAGCAGGTGTTAGGAGCAAGCCAAATTGCTACAAAAATGAGCCAAACTGCTCTGGTGTGTTAAGGCAGGCTAGATCACTGACAGTGTTTCAGGATGCCAGGACCAACCTCCCAACGGATGTGCAAGCCAGGTGTGCCCCAGTTGCTGTGGCAGGCATCAAGCTACATAAGAACGACCATACTGGGTCAGACCAATGGTCCATCTAGCCCAGTGTCCTGTCTTCTGACAGTGGCTGGTGCCAAATGCTTCAGGAGGAATGAACGGAACAGGGCGTTTTTGAGTGATCTATCTCCTGTTGTCCAGTCCCAGCTTCTGGCAGTCAAAGGCTTAGGAACACCCAGAGCATGGGGTTGACTGTGACCATCTTGGCTAATAGCCACTGATGGACTATCCTCCATGAATTTACATAATTCTTTTTTTAACTCAGTTATACTCTTAGCCTTTACAACATCCCCTGGCAATGAGTTCCACAGGCTGACTGTGCATAATGTGGAGAAGTATTTCCTTTTGTTTGTTTTAAACCTGCTGCCTATTACTTTCATTGGGTGACCCCTAGTTCTTGTGTTATGTGAAGGGGTAAATAACACTTTTTCTCTCTACCATTCATGACAGACTCAGGCACTCTTCCCCAACAATCCTCAGGAGTTCCATGTCCTAGCTCAACATCTAAATTAGCACAGCAGCAACATGGTCCAGCACAGCCAGTACCTCAGTCTCCAGAAAAGCAGCAATGAGGGTCAGTGTCCCCTAGCTGTGCTATCTTCCAGAGTTCTTCTGATAGCTCTTGATTGGCCTCAATAACTGTGGTTCTTGGAACTTGATACATTGTGGATACTTCTAGTATAAGAGGGCTTTCTATTTCAGGGTCTGATATTTCACCCCAATCTGGGCCTTCATTTAGCAGCCTGGGATCTGAGAAACACCGATCATTACTCTAGGCTACTCAGCCAAGGTTGTGGACACCACCTTGGATCTAAGAAAGGGTCCACCTACTGGGTATACAGTAGAACCTCAGAGTTGTGAACATCAGAATTATGAACTGACCAGTCAACCACACACCTCATTTGGAACCGGAAGTAAACAATCAGGCAGCAGCAAAGAACGCCCCCTCCCGCCCCCCAAAAAAGCAAATACAGTACAGTACTGTGTTAAACGTAAACTACTGAAAAACGGGAAAGCAGCATTTTTCTTATGCAAAGTAAGGTTTCAAAACTGTATTAAGTCAATGTTCAGTTGTAAATTTTTGAAAGAACAACCATAATGTTTTGTTCAGAGTTATGAATAATCTCCATTCCCAAGGTGTTCGAAACAGAGGTTCTACTGTATAACTGACTGGCTGAAGTTGTACCACTGTTGGATTGACAAGAAAATGTATACAAAAAGCGGGAAAAATAAGGCATTGCCTTTTCTTCAGAGTGGGATTTCTTTGGGTTTAGAAGCTCATCCCGAGACATGTTACCGCAATTCATAGTGCAGTCTTGCATGAGGCCCAGCTGAGTATCTCATCACCTTCAGACATCTGCTTCACTTGTGAATCTTGTGCCTTTGCAAATTTTCTTCTTGGAGGCCAAACACGGTCATGTAGGCTCAGGTCAAAGCCCTCAGTGAGCCACTCGGTGCAGTGTCCGTGCACCAGAAGGATGCTCTGAACTCTGGGCTCCCTTTACTGATTCATTAAATGTGCATTTCAGCTGGAAGAGTTCTGTGACTGACCCTTCCTCAAGCCTGGAAGTTAATACTCCATTCCCAGAAAGAGTCCTGCTGTCTTTCCACCCTAATGTTAAACACCCTAAGGAGTCTGACACCATCCGTGAGAATCCAAGTAAAGTCAAAAGCTGTAGAAACCATAAAACCCTATTTTCCTTTATTATCCACTGGGGAAAGTAGAAAGATGAATCCAAGCTCGCATCTCTGACTAATAAGGCAGAGGAACTGATCCTTTCTCAAGGAGTCACTACACCCTCCACCAACTGTATCTTGGGCAGAAAGGACTCAAGCAACTTATGAGATTTTATAAAGCAGCTATCTAGTCTTCACCCCTCAGCCTTTCAATCAGTCTGACATTTGGTAAGATACTGCAGGAAGTAGTGTTTCTGTAAACTCTCCATGTCTCAAACCACTAGTTGTAATTAAATGTACATTGTTGTTATTCCTCCCTCCCTGCTTGGAATGACTGTTACTGCCTTGAATTCCCCAGTATTTGGACTGTTGGATGGGAATGGGAGAGTCGATTCTCAAACTTCTCCATTCTTGGCTCCTTCATGTCCAACAGTCTTACGCCTTGGCAGTGTCTGACTAAGTTTTTTTTTCTTAGACATTTTTTCTGGTTGAAAGATTCTGCTGCAAATCTGAATAGTTTTGTCCTCTTAAAGATCTGACTTGCCTCCAACTGCTATGAAGGGGTCCAGAAAAGAAATTCCCAAGTCAGATATTTTCTAATACTAAAATGCAGTTTGCTGAGATTACTGTGCTCATTGGCCGGGTCTAGAGGCACACAACTGAAAGTCTCTCAGGTTTTTCTGCAGATTTGTTGTGTGAACTAGGCCAGGTCATTTCACTTGTCTGTTACCCAGACTTCATATCTATAAAGTGGGAATAATACCAATTTACCTACTGACAGGAGATCATGAAGGTTAGTGTTTGTACATCTCTCTGAAGATGTAAATTGCTATGTAAGTGGGACTACTTTGTCCTATAAGGTTCATGGTGTGTTTCAGCTTGTAATTTATAGCTTCGTGTCTGGCCTATGACCACATCAGCGTTCACCATTGATTTTAGGCAAAATTGTGTTGTATATGGTGGTACTTTGAACTTAAAAATGTTTCAGAAAAAAAATTCATATATATGTGCCCTAAGTGAGGCATCTGAATAAGTGGTCTGAACTTTGAGGTGCTGAGCACCTTCAGCTCCCATAGACTTCAGTGGGGATCTGCACCATGCCACTTATTTAGATGTCTAAATATGGGTCCAAGTACCTAAAATTACCTCACTGAGCATACAGAGAGGAACTCTGCTTATGCAACTGAGCTGCAGTAAAATAATTCAGTTGTGTAAGAGCTTTTAAGAAATCATGTGATATTTTAAACCGAACTGCTTTATGTATAGTGATACTACTTGCTTGTTGAGTTTATGCAGCAAGGTAAACTTTCACAATGGTGTATGGAGCTCAGTACCAGAATACTGTGCTGTACGTTCATCCTACACTATTTAAGACACTCAAGTAGAAATAAGAAAAGGAGTACTTGTGGCACCTTAGAGACTAACCAATTTATTTGAGCATAAGCTTTCGTGAGCTACAGCTCACTTCATCGGATGCATGAAGTGAGCTGTAGCTCACGAAAGCTTATGCTCAAATAAATTGGTTAGTCTCTAAGGTGCCACAAGTACTCCTTTTCTTTTTGCGAATACAGACTAACACGGCTGTTACTCTGAAACCTGTCAAGTAGAAATGGTTCTATTAACTTGTATTTTTGTGCTTAGAAGAGTTTAGAACTCTTTCTTCAGGTATTCAACCAGTGACAATGGGAGTAATAGTGGGAAATTATCAACATTTGTGTAAATATTTGTTGCAGGTGTTTGAATTTCTTATCCGTCTCCACTCAGCTGAGGCATCTGCAGATGAAGAAGTCTACCCGTATGTTCGTACGCTGCTGCACTTTGATACCAGAGAGTTCCTTAACGTTCTTGCACTGGTAAGAGGCAAATCAAGTTCAGCGAAGGGTGGGGGGGAGCTAGCTCCTCTGTGCAACGATAGATGAATAATCTCAAGTTATGTCTTTCTAAAAGACATACACTAGCTAAAGCAGAGGTTATTGGCTTGATGCAGGAACCATTTGGGGTACATCTACACTGGAATAAAAGACCCGCGGCACAGCCGGGGTTGGGCTGGGTCAGCTGACTTGGGCTGTGAGGCTAAAAATTGCTGTGTAGATGTTTAGGCTTGGGCTGGAGCCTGGGTTCTGGGACCCTTCCCACTCCCGGGGTCCCAGAGCTCAGGCTCCAGACTGAGCCCAGACATTCTACACAGCAGTTTTACAGCCCCGCAACTTGAACCCAACAAGCCTGAGTCAGCTGACCCAGGGCAGCTGCGGGTGTTTAACTTCTGAGTAGATGTACTGTTGGTGACATTCTCTGGCCTGTATTGTAAAGGAGGTTGGAATAGATGACTGTAATGGTTCCTTTTGGCTTTAAAATCTGACTCTGGTGTGTGCACTGGGCTAGCCATTCTCTTATCAAGCCATTGCTAAAATTGCAGGTGGGATAAAAATAACACTCTCAGGCTTGTGCGTCAACAGGAGAATGTTTTAATATTAACATTTTCTTTATTCATATTTTCTCTTGCCTTCACTTCTTTCCCTTCCCACTATACTTGTCTTATCTAATCAGTCTGTCTGTTCTATCACCAAAGTATCAAGTGCCTTAGAATCAGGTAAACAGGCCAACAAAAGAAAACAAGGGGACATTTGGCTCCTGAAAGATAGTGATAAAGTAACATGCTTACAAGGAGTGTGAAAGTACCTTTGTCACCCTTTTAACAAACCCTCTTGCTCATACTTGCTTTTGTTTATGGGAATAACATTGAAAAGCTTCTTCCCAAGTTGCCAAAGAATACTGCGGAACAAATTCTCTTCTCTGATGCAGACTTTTGAAGACTTTAAGAATGACAAGCAAGCAGTGGAGTATCAACAAAGAATTGTGGACATCCTGCTAAAGGTGAATGCGTGTAAAAAATTAACCTTTGAGTTTCATTTAGACGGTATTATTTACAAAGTCACTTCAAAAGGCAGTGTATTGTAGAGTTAGGGTTAGAACAGAGGGCTGATTAACAGGTCTTATGAATTCCCTTTCCATTTCTGTCAGTGCCTTATTGTGTAACTTTCAGGAGATCACTTGACCCCATCTGATGCACAGCTTGCCCATCAATAAAGTGTGTGTAGTTCCTGGTGTGGTACCTGCTTCTCATGAGTGTTTGTTTGCATCTGAGACCCTTGGAGAAGAAGCACTGTTTTATATATCATGGCAGAGATTTGGTTTTTTGACTGAAAAATCTTGTTTCCTGGGATTTTGTTCCTTCTCAAAACCCTGCACCCAGCTAGCTTTCCCCCAACACTGTGTATAATAGGGCCTCTTGCCCAAAGATCTCATTGTTATAGATAAATTAGATTCCTTAAATACTACCATCTGGAATCTAAAATAAATAAATTAGGGCTATTATGAATAAATATATAATCACGTGTACAATTTACAATATGTAGATTTTATTCTAAAATTTGCAAGCCATACAAATAAAACAAAAAAGGCAGTTCAATGCGAAGTTTTATGTTTTACTATTTTGAAGCAGGAGTAAACTCCCATCCAGTCAGAACATAGTTTAGGCTCAGTTCAGCTCAGGAGTCTGAGTTACAGGGCAAAACACGAATATAGTATTTATTTTTTCACTTTTAAAAAATATCCGTAGCCAGAGCTCTAGGCTTTAGGTACTGTTCAGTTTTCGAAATACCTACATAGTTGTAGTAAATGCCTAAAATAGCACACAGCAAGGGCAGTTTTGGGGGGAGTATCATGGTTGGGGAGGAAAGCCTCTTGTAGCATCTGTCAGTCGGAGAAGGAGGTAGACCGGGCTGTGAGCAGGAGCTACTCTAGATGTGTTTTTTGTCAGTGCTGCTTTGTACATCTAGTCGCAGCCATCTTCTGTATTTCCAACCTCACTGCAAGAAGGCTATGTCCCACGCTCCCCAATAATAGCAAAATGTGAGTATCCTTTCAGCCCCCAAGCTGGCTCCTTAAAAGAGAAGCAGAGAAAGGACCCTTTCCATTTCCCTACTGAGCCCCAAACTAGCAAATTGGACTCTAGGTGCCCATCTGCCTTTGCTTAGTTCCACAGTTCATCTTAGCAGATATCAGCAGTACATCCCTTTCCCCAAGCCCTTGGTCTCTAACTCAGTTTCACAAGCAGGGTCCTTAATTTGGGATTCCTGTTGTTTCTTGATGCAGACATTGTCCTGAGCCCTGTCTCTTAAACAAGAAGTAAGGGCTGGGCCACCACAAATTTGACCTAATTTTCCCCCAGTTGGGTCTTGAAGACCCAGTGTTTCTTCAATACTGTTGGGATCAAAATAGGAGAGCAGCCCTTTTAAGAATGGCTTAGAAATCTGCCTCTGACTACAAGATGAGGAGACACAGAAGTGTCAGCATGAAAACTTCTAGAAATTTCAAAAGAGACTGTATTATTTCCAAGGTGCCTCCAAGGTGAAACACTAAGCTCCTTTTTGTCCTGCATCAGGATTAAAGAATCCTTTGCCGGGGTGGATTCAAGAGTGAGCAAAGTTGGCAAAGGATGAGTGGATCCTTCCCAGCCCCTCAGCTGATAAGTTACTGAGGGGATTATTAATTGGAGGTCCTTCCCATTGGAGGCCATAGCAAAGCACTTCCTAATTTTTCCTTTATCCTCCAACTTGCATCTGTTCATGGCAGTTTTCATTAGGGAAACAGAATTATCCCAGTATCCTTGGCCAAAAATGTCCATTGCTCACCTCCACGCCAGCAGCATCTATTTCATTGCTGTACTGCATGTATGTAATTCAAGAAGAAAGGCACTGCACAAAGTATGTAAACTCGTTTAACCAGAGATTGACTAGAGTCACGTGTCCTGCACTGGAGTCCAATGTAAGTATTTAATGATAACTGAAAAACTGAAACTACAGCTGCTTGTTAGCAAGGCACCTTGGCAGATAGACATTAAGGCATCTCTGAGAGCATCACCTGAGAATTCAAGCTTTTCTTCGAGTGATGCTCCTTGTTGTATTCCACTGTGGGTTATGCATCATGCATCCAGAGCTGGAGAATTTGAAAGTAGTTGTTGAAATGGATCTTTAATGGCCCACAGCTGGGTAGATTGTTACTGGGGTCAGTGAAAATTTGGATTCAATTTGCTCAATGCACAGCAGTTTATTTGAGAGAGCATCACACAAGCAGTAAAAGGTTATATAATAAGTCTCCATAAGCAGTCTCAATTTCCCAAGTCTAAACCCTCCGTAACTACGATGGCCTTACACGGTATCCTGAATGGCAAACAAAGCAGGTATAGCTACCAGTCCAGGATCTGTTGGCACTGATGAAGTCAGATTACTGTCAGCTCCAGATACTGCTGTCCTGGCTGGCTTCGGTGGCTCGAACAAATAGAACCCTTATCACACCAAGGAGATCTGAATCTGTTGCTGCCCCACAGGACATTTTCACTCTCCTGGATGCAGAATCCTCTCGTCCATTGGGCCCCTCCATCTCTAAGGAGATAGTATCACTTCTGAGGGAATCGACTGCTAGAAGGAGTTTATCACCCATCCCATACACAGAATACATCTTCTCTCCAATGGCACCAAAGGTACTGCCACCGGAACTGGGATCAGCCTTCTCATTGGGAGATTCCAAACCACCCAATGAAACTTTCTTTCCCTACCCTACGTGTCTTCCACCGCCCAAAAGACCTGCACTGGTTTGGGACCAGCCTCCGCCCCATCTAAGTCTGAGCTGCTAGTCTATTGGCCTATTGAACCCTCTTACTGGCTATATTGGGGCATGGGGACCAGAAACCCCCCTTGAGGAGTTGATCCGATATTCGAGGGAGTCACCCCTTGCCTCCCCTCTAAGGGAAAGCTCAGATCTTGGGGAGAAGGAGGAACATGCTCCGGATCTGGTGGTTCGGCTGAAACCAGTAAGACTGCCATCTTCATCCCCAAATGAAGCGGTGAGTTCTATATCTCCTTCTCTTCTCTCCCCCACCCCCGCAATTACTTCCGAGAGTTCCAAGACCACCTTTGCAGAGTTTCTGGAGAGCTTCAGATTCCTCTTGAAGAGATCCACAACTCCCAGCAGAAACTCTTAGATATCCTCCATTCCTCCATGCATCTGGACCCAACAGAATAGCTCTTCATTAATGAAGCCATGAACCATATCATAGTTCACATCACAAATAACTCTTGAGTACTGATTGAGTCATGTCTGTCTCTCTTAGGTCATATGACCTCTTGCACCTACATCACCCTGTTTGCAAAACTCCACCTTTGTTGCCTTCAAACGTGGCTGCAGTCAGTATAATCTCCAAACCGCCATTCCATGAATCTTATGGTAACAGTTCTGGCCAGCATAGTGTCTTCCCTGCTATGGTGGACAAATCCTCGTCTGGTATGCGTGCGCATCCACTTTCTCTTTCCCTCTCTGGACAGGACCATCATTAGATGCATCCATATTCAGGTGGGGAGCCCACATGAACAGCTGTGCAGCACAATGTACCTCAACATCTCGAGAGTCCAGTATGCACATCAATATCCTGGAGCTGCAAGAAGTCCAGAAGGCATGCAAGTCCTGTCTTCCATTCATCCACACTCACCACATCCTTATAATGTCAGACAACATTATGACTGTCTCCTACATCAACAAACAGGGAAGTGTGAGATGTGCCTCCCTGTGGGCAGACACAGTCAGTTTGTGGAACTAGGGTGATTTGATTGCCGCTACACTATCAGCAGTCTAGCTACTGGGGAAGCAAAAAATGTGCTTGCAGACTCCCTCAGCAGGCATTGCACAGTCAACAACGAGCAGGAGCTGCATGACTTGATACTGTGCAATATCTTCACTCTATGGGGGACCCCAACTAGGGATCTGCTCACCTCTCAAACAAACGGCAAATGCACCCCACATTGCTCCAGCGAAGCCATAGGTTGCCACGCCCAAAATGGTGCTCGGCTGCTTCTTGGTCAGACCAGCTCAATTATGCCTTCCCTCTGCTACCCCTCCTGCCTCGAGTTCTATGCAAAATCTGGCACGATAGAGCACGGGTCATCTTGTTCACCCCCTACTGGCCCAGACAGTTCTGGTTTCTCAACTTTCTATGCATGTCACCCTTACCACCAATCATCTTCCCAGTGTTTTCCGAGCTCCTGACCCAGTGGAATGGCAAGATCGGGCACCTGATCTGTGTCCGTACCACCTCAGTGCTTGGTATTTGGATGGGCGTCATCCTTAGAACATACATGTTCCACAGCTATACGAGACATCTTCTCTGGTAGTAGAAAGGACTCTACTAGAAAATATTAACTAGCTAAAAGGAAGCAATTTTCTTGGACACATCAGAAGCAGTTTCCCAGAAACTATAGCTATTCCTCTTGTCTTGGCCTATATCCTATCTTTGAAGACCTCAGGTTTGCTCAACTGCTTCTTGTGAGTCCACTTGGTGCCACTTGGTGGCAATCAGTGCATACCATCTACCTTACCAGGGCCACTTGGTCTTTGCACATCCACTGACCAATAGATTCTGGAAAGGCCTGAGTAAGAACATTCCCATCTATTCAGATGCTTACTCCCCAGTGGGACTGCTACCTAGTTTTTTTTCAGTATTCACAAGACTCCCCTTTTATCCTTCAGCATCTTGCTCCTTGTGTATCCTTTACATGAAGGTCACTTTCCTTGTAGCCATCACCTCAGCTAGAAGGGTTGGCCAACTTGGAGCGATGATGGCAGGTTCTCTGTACGCTATATTCCATAAGGATATAAGGTTTCTTTGCATCTACACACCAAATTCACCCCTAAAGTAGTTTCTGAATTTCACTTTAACCAATTGATTCACTTACTTATGTTCTTCCCTAAACCCCACACTTTTGCAGAGGAACGAAGACTCCAATCCCTTGATGTACATTGGGCCTTGGCCTTTTACCTGCACAGAACAAAACCAATCAGGCAATCAGACTATTCATCTCTATAGCAGAAAGACTCAGAGGGCATGTCTTCTCCACACAGAGAATCTCCAAATGGATTTCTGGCTACATTCTACTCTATCAGCTATCGAACCTTCCTCCCCACAGCGTAAGAGCTCATTCCACCAGAGCACAGGTGACAGCTATGACATCGCTTCAGGAGGTACCCCTTCTGGACGTCTGTAAAGTGACCACGTGGAGCTCCGTTCACACGTTTGCAAGATATTTTGCTCTGATACAGGGCTTTTCTGCTGATGCTGCCTTTGGGATCGCAGTACTCCGCTCAGCACTATCATCTACCTCCTCGCACTCTCCTACTTAGGTACTGCTTGTCAGTCACCCATAGTGGAATACAATAGGGACCATCACCCAAAGAAGAAGCGGAGGTTACTTACCTATAACTGGAAGTTCTTAGAGATGTGTGATCCCTATCTGTATTCCACTTTCCACCCTCCATCATCTCTGCTTTGGATCTTAACTGATTCTTAACGGTAGAGAAGGAACTGGACAGACAGACGGTCTGATCTGCCCTGCCCTTTATCCCCTTGGATGGAGGCACAAGGTGAGCCAGGGCACAGGCGTGGACCAACGGACACTATTTTCAAATTTTCTGGCTCTAGACACGTGGGTAATACAGATAGGGACCGCACATCTCTAAGAACCTCCAGTTACAAGTGTGTAAACTCCTTTTTCGATGGTTCCTCAACTGAGGCATCATTTGACTGAGGTACTCTGGGTATATCTGCTGTTGTAAACATTCACATTATTAACATGTTTTGGACGGAAATCTTTCTTGCTAGTGGACAGAACATCAGCCTAAGTGTTTTCAGTAGTGTAGGGGATGAGCTATTTCATATAAATCATGTAAATAATTTTTGTGAGAGCTAGAGCCATGTCCATCTTTGGGGAGGAGAGGAACAGTGGTTGGGAGGGACTGGAACTGGAGCAAAAGAGAATGCAGTGAAGCAGGAACAGTGGCACGAAGAGACCCCTGTGAGGCAAGTGGCTAGGCAGCATGTTATCTATTGCTGTGCCAGTCACTCAGGATGCAGAGTAACAGCCGTGTTAGTCTGTATTCGCAAAAAGAAAAGGAGTACTTGTGGCACCTTAGAGACTAACCAATTTATTTGAGCATGAGCTTTCGTGAGCTACAGCTCACTTCATCGGATGCATACTGTGGAAGCTGCAGAAGACATTATATACACACAGAGACCATGAAACAATACCTCCTCCCACCCCACTCTCCTGCTGGTAATAGCTTATCTAAAGTGATCATCAAGTTGGGCCATTTCCAGCACAAATCCAGGTTTTCTCACCCTCCGCCCCCCCCCCACACAAACTCACTCTCCTGCTGGTAATAGCCCATCCAAAGTGATCACTCTCTTCACAATGTGTATGATAATCAAGGTGGGCCATTTCCTGCACAAATCCAGGTTCTCTCACCCCCTCACCCCTCTCCAAAAACCACACACACAAACTCACTCTCCTGCTGGTAATAGCCTATCCAAAGAGACCACTCTCCTTACAACGTGCATGAAAATCAAGGTGGGACATTTCCAGCACAATTCCAGGTTTTCTCACCCCCCCCCACCCCCATACACACACAAACTCACTCTCCTGCTGGTAATAGCTCATCCAAAGTAGCCACTCTCCCTATAATGTGCATGATAATCAAGGTGGGCCATTTCCAGCACAAATCCAGGTTTTCTCACACACACACCCCCCCCAACACACACAGAAACTCACTCTCCTGCTGGCAATAGCTCATCCAAACTGACCACTCTCCCCACAATGTGCATGACAATCAAGGTGGGCCATTTCCAGCATAAATCCAAGTTTAACCAGAACGTCTTTGGGGGGCGGGGGGGTAGGAAAAAACAAGGGGAAATAGGCTACCTTGCATAATGACTTAGCCACTCCCAGGCTCTATTTAAGCCTAAATTAATAGTATCCAATTTGCAAATGAATTCCAATTCAGCAGTTTCTCGCTGGAGTCTGGATTTGAAGTTTTTTTGTTGTAAGATAGCGACCTTCATGTCTGTGATTGCGTGACCAGAGAGATTGAAGTGTTCTCCGACTGGTTTATGAGTGTTATAATTCTTGACATCTGATTTGTGTCCATTTATTCTTTTACGTAGAGACTGTCCAGTTTGACCAATGTACATGGCAGAGGGGCATTGCTGGCACATGATGGCATATATCACATTGGTGGATGTGCAGGTGAACGAGCCTCTGATAGTGTGGCTGATGTTATTAGGCCCTGTGATGGTGTCCCCTGAATAGATATGTGGGCACAGTTGGCAACGGGCTTTGTTGCAAGGATAGGTTCCTGGGTTAGTGGTTCTGTTGTGTGGTATGTGGTTGCTGGTGAGTATTTGCTTCAGGTTGGGGGGCTGTCTGTAGGCAAGGACTGGCCTGTCTCCCAAGATTTGTGAGACTCTCCCCACAATGTGCATGACAATCAAGGTAGCCTATTTCCCCTTGTTTTTTCCTACCGCCCCCCCCCCCCCCCCCGACGTTCTGGTTAAACTTGGATTTATGCTGGAAATGGCCCACCTTGATTGTCATGCACATTGTGGGGAATCAAGGTAGCCTATTTCCCCTTGTTTTTTCCTACCGCCCCCCCCCCCCCCCGACGTTCTGGTTAAACTTGGATTTATGCTGGAAATGGCCCACCTTGATTGTCATGCACATTGTGGGGAGAGTGGTCAGTTTGGATGAGCTATTGCCAGCAGGAGAGTGAGTTTCTGTGTGTGTTGGGGGGGGGGGTGGTGAGAGAACCTGGATTTGTGCTGGAAATGGCCCACCTTGATTATCATGCACATTATAGGGAGAGTGGTTACTTTGGATGAGCTATTACCAGCAGGAGAGTGAGTTTGTGTGTGTATGGGGGTGGGGGGGTGAGAAAACCTGGAATTGTGCTGGAAATGTCCCATCTTGATTTTCATGCACGTTGTAAGGAGAGTGGTCACTTTGGATAGGCTATTACCAGCAGGAGAGTGAGTTTGTGTGTGTGGTTTTTGGAGGGGGGTGAGAGAACCTGGATTTGTGCAGGAAATGGCCCACCTTGATTATCATACACTTTGTGAAGAGAGTGGTCACTTTGGATGGGCTATTACCAGCAGGAGAGTGAGTTTGTGTAGGGTGGGGGCGGAGGGTGAGAAAACCTAGATTTATGCTGGAAATGGCCCAACTTGATGATCACTTTAGATAAGCTATTACCAGCAGGAGAGTGGGGTGGGAGGAGGTATTGTTTCATTGTCTCTGTGTGTATATAATGTCTTCTGCAGCTTCCACAGTATGCATCCGATGAAGTGAGCTGTAGCTCACGAAAGCTCATGCTCAAATAAATTGGTTAGTCTCTAAGGTGCCACAAGTACTCCTTTTCTTTTCACTCAGGATGGGAGCTGCTTTTGTGCTGTTGGCAGGTATGGAGAGAAGGTAAATAGCTGCTCATCTAGGGAGAGAAGGAAAGGCAAATTAGGAGAATAGTGGCAGAGCCGGCCAGGAGGGCTAGTTTTATGTATATCCAAAGGTTCCAGTGTTCCCACAGCTTTTAAATCCTTTGATCTTAAGTTTAGTTCTTTCACTAATTAAATGATTCATTGAAATGAAAGGATTAGAACTGTTGACTTTCAAGCCTGAGTCACATCCACCAATCTTCACTAAAAGGGTTTGCCATGTGTCATGAGACAATTGGAGGTAAAGTTTAGAAGGTCAGTCATAGTGACAGTGCCTCAGTCCTGCCTCCAGGGTCAAGTTGGATTTCTCTGCCTCCAAAGGACTGTACAGGTTAAGCCCCTCATGCTTGCTGGAGAACAGAAGCTTTAGGAGATTCTCTCAGAATACTTCATATAACAGATCTCCTTTCCTGTAACTTGATTGAATTTGAGAGAAAATATGCAGGAGGAGAATCCCTGCCTCGCACCTCCCTTGCCTGGCAGAACAGGAATAGTCAGAGCCCCTCAACAGGCAACTGTAAGAATTGCAAGTTAAACTTGTTCTGTTCCATCTCTGTGACCCTGGCATTCTGTCATTCTTCCATTCAAAAAACAACTTAATCCGGCATTGAGTATATAGAACTCACAGCACACACGGGTGTCTGGGGCCTCCTGCAGTGTGAGGGAATTGCCTGTTGCCCTAACTCAGACACAAAGATTCAATCAAGAATCAACTGACTTCCTCATGAATCTTTGGGCAATAAGTCACAAATTTTTTCACAGGTTTTAACTGTCTGAAGAATTGTCAAATTTCATTAGAGAATTGAAAATGTTCCCCTAACTACAGATAACAGGAAGAAGATCTTTGTTATCACAAAAAGAAAAGGAGTACTTGTGGTTTTTGCGAATACAGTCTAACATGGCTGCTACTCTGAAATTTGTTATCACAGCTACTTCCAGAAGACATACCCTTTTAGCAAGCAGGACCAGCGTTCCAAGTACCTCTTTCCCCTCCTCTCCTCCCCCCTGTGGGGAGCAGTTTCCTTAGTACTCCCCTACTGGCTTCCAATAAATAAACAAATCTGATGCATCAGTTATATGGTTCCCTCAAAAAAATCTTCCTAATGCAATCACATGTCAGCAAAAGAAAAAGTCAAGAGAGCACATGTGGTGGCCATTCCTTCTCCAGCTCCCTCTTCCCACATCCACTCATGCCACAGGAGTGTGAGCTCTCTAAACATGATCCAGAACCTGTTATCGTGTGGGTTGTAAATGCTGGCTGTTTGAGATTGCTCAGGGGGTTGGAATGCAGACTAGAACCTCTGAAGATGGATGAGTGGGTAGACGATGAGGCCATAGGTATGTGATAAATGTTTTTAGCACATGGATATCACCTCCACATATTTTTTTATGTATTCTAGTGACAGCAAAAAGGCTCATCTGTTTGAGAATGAAATGTGAATTTCTGCCCAAGCTTCTTTGAAAAGATATGGGGAGAGGGCTGGGAGTAAAAACCTTCTTTAAATCCTCCCCTCCTACTAACTACAGTGGGCGGCTTCTGTGCTTTAGTGGGTACAGGCCAATGTTTGCACTGCCTTGCAAGCTGTTGCTCCTGTGCTGCACTGGTGAGTTCAGAACAATGTAGCTACCAGCTGTGGACAGGCAGACAATAGCAAATGTGTTTTTTGTTGTTTGAATTTTTATTGACCTTTTTCTTTTGAATGTATCTGCTGCCAGTGCATTAGTGATAACATTTTTAGAGACCATGATCGCATCCAGAGTGTAGGTGGAAAATCTGTTGCAGAGGTGATACTGATAAGTATTTATTAATACTAACTCAGGTTCAGCAAACAAAAGCTTTTTTTATGTTTTACATAACATGAGTCCTCAACTTGAGAAACAACTAGCACAGATTCCTTGTGAATTTGTGAAAGAGGAAAGGTCCCTTTTAGTGATCTAGTTTATTTGACTAGAGGAATATTTTAGTTATTTTATTTCATACAGGAACCTCCACAAATCCTTTTATAGATAATGAAACATAAGGAAAAGGAGATGATATGGGTTTACCCTTGAAACATAACTGGTGCTGTTCCATGATTAACATCATTACTGGCCTCTATCTACCTAACAGTGGTTAAGATGACCTTTATGGACTGATCCTTTATCCTGGGTTCTTCACTCACTTTAGCATTAAGATAGTCTCTCCTGCTTCATCCAGTGTTTTCTCCCAGGCACCAAAGCTTGAGCACAGTTGAGTCCAGACACCCAAGCATAGGCATAGTCACCCCCCCATTATTCATCTGTGCATTCCTACTCAAGCAGGGGCAAGAATCCCCATTCAGGAGCGTCAGGGTGGCTCTCTGTTGTCTTTTGGGGCCAGAGAGAGATGTGAGTAGGCATAAGCTCCTTCTGTCATTCAGAGCTCCCCCAAACAATCGAACATGCCCAGGCAACCTTTCTTTTAATATAGGGCAGTGGTGTTCAGCCTGAAAGCAAAATACATTTCATCAAGGTCAAGGGGCCTCCCACAGTGTGAGAGAATTGCCTGTTGCCCTAACTCAGACACAAAGATTCAATCAAGAATCAACTGACTTCCTCATGAATCTTTGACACATGTTCTCTTCCGTGTTCTGCTCCATTTGTGTTGCTCAGGTGACACACAAGGAACAAGTTCCCTTATCCCCAGTAAGCATGGAGCAGGTATAGCTCACATACCTTCCTCCTGCGCAGAGGTATGGAGGGGCAGGGGGTGCTGCGTGCTGCCCTCTGGCTGTCCTTGGCTGGCATATGGTCCCTGGAGGACCATTGCCAACTGGCATATGTTAGCCCTAAGACTTGTTGTTTCTCAGCTTCTCCTCTTAGAGAATCATAGAATATCAGGGTTGGAAGGGACCTCAGGAGGTCATCTAGTCCAACCCCCTGCTCAAAGCAGGACCAATCCCCAACTAAATCATCCCAGCCAGGGCTTTGTCAAGCCTGACCTTAAAAACTTCCAAGGAAGGAGATTCCACACCTCCCTAGGTAATGCATTCCAGTGCTTCACCACCCTTCTAGTGAAAAAGTTTTTCCTAATATCCAACCTAAACCTTCCCCACTGCAACTTGAGACCATAACTCCTCGTTCTGTCATCTGCTACCACTGAGAACAGTCTAGATCCGTCCTCTTTGGAACCCCCTTTCAGGTAGTTGAAAGCAGCTATCAAATCCCCCCTCATTCTTCTCTTCCTCAGACTAAATAATCCCAGTTCCCTCAACCTCTCCTCATAAATCCATGTGTTCCAGCCCCCTAATCAAGAATACTGTGGGAGACCATATCAAAAGCTTTGCTAAAGTCAAGGAATAACACGTCCACTGCTTTCCCCTCATCCACAGAGACAGTTATCTCATCATAGAAGGCAATTAGATTAGTCAGGCATGACTTGCCCTTGGTGAATCCATGCTGACTGTTCCTGATCACTTTCCTCTCCTCTTAAGTGCTTCAGAATTGATTCCATGAGGACCTGCTCCATGATTTTTCCAGGGACTGAGGTGAGGCTGACTGGCCTGTAGTTCCCCGGATCCTCCTCCTCCTTTTTTTAAAGATGGGCACTACATTAGCCTTTTTCCAGTCGTCTGGGACCTTCCCCGCTCGCCATGAGTTTCAAAGATAATGGCCAATGGCTCTGCAATCACATCCGCCAACTCCTGTAGCACTCTCGGATGCAGCGCATCCGGCCCCATGGACTTGTGCTCGTCCAGCTTTTCTAAATAGTCCCGAACCACTTCTTTCTCCACAGAGGGCTGATCACCTCCTCCCCATGCTGTGCTGCCCAGTGCAGTAGTCTGGGAGCTGACCTTGTTCATGAAGACAGACGCCCCTTTTGCTGGGCTGCCCTTGGTGGCTGCATAGGGTGGGGAGCCATCCTTTGCTAAGTGCTCTCTTTGGGACTCCCAAAACTCAGCACAGAAGTTGGCAATGGAGCAATCAGTGTTGGTTCCCCCCCTTCTCTGATTCAGCAAACAGCCAGTGTGGGAACTGTTGAGCAGCTGCAACAAGAAAGGCAAAACAGCTGTGCAGAATGCTCCTGGCTCACCAGAGCTGCTTGGGGGCTGCTAGGAAGAAGTGGAAGGCAGTTGGGGAGGCAACGCCTCCTTCCTCCTGTATTGGTGAGGCTGATTCAAACACCTCAGTTTAACAATCATATAGCACAGCTCGGGAAACTCTGACACTAAACACCCCTATTTCACACCTACGCACTATTGTAATAGTTTCTTTCTTGCACAAAGATTATGTTGAGCAAAGCCTGTATTTTGCTAGATTAAGTTCTAAACTTTTAGATTCAGGTTTCATTTTTACTTCCTTATAACCCTGTCTAACTTTCTCCCTTTTACTTAGCAATAGGACATAGGTTAAGTGATGCTAACAAATTTGTTTTATTTTACTATAAACTAACTCAGTGCTATGCTTAAAGAAAAGAGTGTATTTACCCCCGTTAAATTAATAAGCTGTGATGTGGGTTTTGTCTGTTTACAGGAGCAAAGGACCTGTCCAGGAGAGGGCTGGGCACTTGAGGGACATTTGGGGGAAATTCAGGACTGGAGTGTGTTGGGGTCATCTCCCTGGTTGTAACCAAGGCTGGTGGAAGTCAGTGTGTGACTGATGTGTTATTGGCAGGCTGCTGGGATCACAGCTGCTGGACCAGGTTCTGCAGCCGTGCATGCACAGACATTCAGGTGTGACCTGCATGCTCGCAGGCAGGTTGTGAGCAGACCAGGTTGGGAGCTACAACAGCAAAGCATTGGGAAGCACCCAGGATTACAGGGCAGTTAGTGAGACAACCCCTCACTGGTTTGGATTGCACCCCAGAATCGGTCTCTCAATTCATAATCAAATGATTTTTTTTCTCCTTGAGTCTCCCTGAAGGGCTGCAATTTATAGGCTCTAAGTACTCAAGTTGGAAACTTTTGGCCTGGGGGCTCCTTAGATACTGAGCATGGCTAAAAACTTGCTCCTCTTAATTCAGCTGCTTCACAGGCATTCATGCTTGGGAACAGCACCCCATTGTACACATGCACAGGCAATGAGACCCTCCTGTTCATTCAGTAACTTATTTCCCAGAACATAGCCACAGATTTTCCTGTAGGAGTCCCCTCCCCAGACAGTGAAGTCTAGGCACAAATATCCCCTTTTTATTCCAGGGCTCCAGACAGCTAAGCTTGTTCAGACTCCCCTTTATTGAGAGTCCTTAAAGTACCAGAGCATGTGTGCAAATTCACACCCTTGGAAGCACAAGCACAACCCTGTCTCCATTCAGTCAGGTGCCTCTACCATAGTAGTGAGTGTAGGCAGTCATACACTTCGTCTCTTCAGGTAACCATGTCTGAGTATGCCTTCCTTGTTAATTCAGGAATCCTCTTACCCAGCCATAGAGAGATACATATAGTTGCTTGGGTATCTAAGTGCAGCCCCACCTGGCTTCCCCTGTACTCCCTCTGTTCCAGGCACTTGTGCCTTTTTTCCAGCTTTCTCTTATGCTGCTAGTCACTGCACTTGCTTTCTAACTGGGACATCTGAGCTAATCTGAAATGGGAGCCAAAGCTACTTTTTAAAACCATGCAGGAACGAATACCCCACAGCGTGACTGTTAGTTTCATTCACAGTCTTCACGACAGAAGTACATTATGTTGAATGGGCACGTAAGGAAGTAGCAGGCTTGATCACTAAGCAGAGTTGTGATGCCACAACTTGGAAAGCCTGTAAGATGCTGTGCTGCTCTCTAAACACCTCAGAGTTCACTCTGGTACAGCTAGTGTAACTTCTAGTGTGTCATGCTGTGGCGTCTTGTTTTGTGTGTTTCAAAGGTGATTGCATAATGGATAAATCATGTTTGTTTTTTCTCTCGTTCACAAGGTTATGGTGGAAAATTCTGATTTCACCCCATCACAAGTTGGCTGTCTTTTTACCTTTCTTGCCCGGCAGCTTGCTAAACCCAACAATACGCTGTTTGTAAACAGGACGCTTTTTGACCAGGTAAATGTTCCATTGTCACTGAGGAAACTTCAGCTAAATATGGAGGTCTCTGACATGCAGGTTCCACAAATAAATTGAAAATTGCACTGTAGGCTCAGGCTGTACTAAAGATGGGCTACCTGCCACATAGTAGGTGGGATACTGGTTGGGGGCTCAGTGGTTGTGATTTCAGAAACAACATGGAGAAGGCAGCACAAAAGTGCCAGTGTTTTAAATACTTGTTCTTATTTCAGCCTGCTGTAATTTATGTAATTATGTGAGATATGGGAGAAACCTCTGCTTCTGACCCCTCCACATATCTCCTGAGGTGAAGACAGTGTGCAGTAACAATGTTATAGTGTCTCTTTAACTTTTATTTTTCCTCAGACCCTGGAGTCTTTCCTTGCCATGGAAAGGCAGGCTTCCATCTGTTTCCTATAGATTTTGTGTGTTTGGGGAAAGTGCGGGTGTTGGGAAGGAGAGAACCAAAATGTTAATCTTTTGACACTGGCTGCAACCCTCTCCCTGAGAACAGTATAGTCATGCCACTAACTGTGGGATGCCAGAATAAAGGGCTCAACAGATTACCTGATTTAAGGATGTATCAATTAAGTATAATGTATATGGATTTGTATAAAGAATGGTTTAATACACAGCATGTTTCTGTACAGTCTGAAACCAGGGTATGCTGTACCTTACTAGGGGTTTGCACCAATTGGTGTACCAGTGCATACAAACCCTAGAGCAGGCAAGTCTATAGCCTGATTTGGTGGGGTTATACTAATGGATAATAGCGTATTTAATAAAAGGCCTCAGAGCCTTAGAGTAAGGCTCCACAAACATCTGAAAGTGAATGGGTCACTATAAAAAGTAATTTTCCCTCTGCTGATACTCTCACCTTCTCATCAACTGTTGGAAACGGCCAACGTCCACCTTCATTGGATTGGCCTCATTAGCACTACAAAAGTAATTTTCCCTCTCTTGATATTCACCCCTACTTGTCAACTGTTGAGAATAGGCTACTTCCACCTTAATTGAATTGGCCTTGTTAGCACTGACCCCCTCCCCCCCCAAACTTGGTAAGGCAACTCCCATCTTTTCATGTGCTGTGTGTGTGTATACTGCTTTCTGTATTTTTCACTCCATGCATCTGATGAAGTGGGTTTTAGCCCATGAAAGCTTATGCCCAAATACGTTCGTTAGTCTCTAAGGTGCTACAAGGACTCCTCACTGTTTTTTTAATATATAATGAAAATAGTCATCTTTCTCCTTGACCAGGTCCTTGAATTTCTATGCAGCCCTGATGACGATTCCCGACACTCAGAGAGACAGCAGGTAGCAATCTTTAGAGGTGTATTTCACTATGTGTAAGAGACAAACTGATCAAAAAAAGAAGTGCTAGGAATTACCAATCTCTAGAGGAGGGTTAACCTGGTCAGAAGACAGAGAATGAGTGACCGCAGGCTGTATTGGAGCTAATGTACCAAAATGGAAGCTTTCATTGGGAGATGGGGGGTGGGAAAGGAGGGCAGAGCGGGGCACAGCGAGGAGCAGTGGCATAACAGGGCCTGGAGATGGGTACTATAGATCCCAGCTACTGGGGTCTGAAACAGCCCCCTAAAGAGAGAGAACCTTTCTCCTGTCCCCAAATGAACCAGGGCCATCAGGAATCTTGTAATCTAGACTCCTGCAGAAAGTATGACGCACATGGAGTTAACATGGCATTTGTCTAGGTTTAGCTGGGACAATGCATTCCCCCCACGCTGCTACCACTGCGATATCTGGGCTCAGGTGTTTTACTTCAATTCCTATTTATGCTTCAGTCTCACTAGGTCTTACAAGTACCTAAATGTTGTCTTTTTCCTGACATGTATAGCCTGCCTATCTCTGTAGAAGAATAACTGATGCTATGGGAGAGCTGGAGTTGGAGGAGAAAATGAAAATGTTCCCACTTAAAACCAGGACAAAATATGCAAATATTTAAAAGCCAGTTGAAGTAAAATCAATGCAGCTGTCTCACTTAAACAAGGCCTAAGTTTAGTTGCTTTTGTTTAATAATTAGTTTTCCAATTTGTAGCCTCTTAATTATTTTCCTTTATCATCCTTGCAGCAAGTTCTCCCTCTCCCTGGTAGGTCATGTCTTATCACCTTCTCTGACATTAAGTTAATTAATTGGGAAGATCCAGGCTACCTGGTTTTTTCTCTGTCATTGAATTTCCTACGTAACTCCTGCTCCCTGTTGCTAGGGTATCACTGGCAGAGAAGGTCACCCATTTTCCTGTACTTGTCTTGTGTTTGATAGCACCATCAGGAAAATCCTTGGGAAATGTGACCTTCAGATTGATGGAGAACCAAAAGTAAACTAAAACCCAACAGTAATATTCGGTTTTAGGTTGCAAGCTCTTTCAGACAGGTACAATCTTTGTTTGATCTGAGGCTGTAGTACTACCACAAAACAAATAATAATTATTGAATATCTCTTCAGGTCCTTTTAGAACTACTGCAAGCTGGAGGGATAGTACAATTTGAAGAGAATCGTCTCATCCCTATGGCAGAAAAAGCTGAATTGTAAGCTCTTTTGGTTTTACAGTGTATATTACCTGGTTTTTAAAAGTCCTCCTGTAGCCCTCTCAGCCATTCTAATCATCACTGAAGATATGTAGTCATTCCAAGTATCTCACTGCTGTTCTGCAGCTGTGCTTGGATTTCTTTCCCCCAAACATATTCACTTTTATTTCCTTATTGTCAGTTCGTATCTAATCTCTCTCAGTCCATTTGTATTTAATGTCATCCTGATTGTTTTCAGTTCTTCTTAGCAGTACTTTCTGCAGAGCTGTGTGAACCTTCCAGAGTGGAACCCCAAATCATGTGAAACTTGACTAGCTTTGAATTTGATTCCATCATGGAAAGTAAAATAGTCAGGTTTCACCTGGTCTATGTAGGGCATATTGTAATGACTGTAATGTAATGATGGGTGACTGGGGGGGGGGGGTGTCCACATCCTGAAGGAATTTACAAGTACAGTACAGACCCATTTACGCACGGATGTTGGGAGTCAAGCCGTCACGACCGTGTGTTAATGGACCGTGGGTTAGGAGGGCCGTGCTGAAAGAAGTGTCTGTGATTCACTTAGAAAAAAAACGCCGTTATTTTCTGCTCTTTCTGGCTCGCATTTTTTTCCATCACAATTATAAAGTTGTTCTTCATGTTCTTCGTGGTAGTCTTCATTTGTAAAATAGATTTTAACTTGGTGGGAAACGCGTTTGTGGCTGATACATTAGCTGATCGGCTTTCTCCAGAAATAAATACCTGCGCTAAGCCATGACGCTTTTAAAAACGACTTATAAACCCCTTGCTGGCTTGGAATGATTCATCCCCCATTAAATTTCCAAATTTGTTGCTTGGGCTTGAAGAATTGGCCCACTTAGCAGCATTCCTTTCAGCCTTTCGTGAGCAAACCACGTGCACATGGCTTTGTTTATTGTGGCTTTTGCTGAATAGCGCACATGTTTTCGCTTAAGCCCCACAGCAGAATCAATATTTTGTACAAAGCCATTCAGTTTAGATTAGTTTTTTAGCCATCTTTGGAGAGTAGATTCGGCAATCCCAATATCTTTTGAAACTTTGGCCTGGGTTTCTCTGCTATTCACTCGCTTTTTTTCTACAGTGTAGGAACGCTGATGCTTGCCTTCTACCATTATATTAGGCCTACGGTTAAAATTTTCTAATGTAGTGTATATATATTACTATATAACTACTATATATTATATATCTCTCTAGCATGACAATGACTAAGCGTGCGCGATACGTCTTTACCAATATCGGTAAAGACGTACAAAACGTTTCCGCTCCACTCTTCCTGTTGATTTCTATGTCAGTGAGTTAGTGAGCAAATATGTAGTGCTACATAGCAAGTTCCTGTACCGCGTGTTAACAAATCTTGCTTGTTAAATAGGTAGCACTGGGAGGCATGGTGCTACCGCGCATTAAGCGGATTCACACATAAACGGGTCTGTATTGTATCTGGGGATTCAGATCAGCCCTCGGGTTGCCAACCCTAAAATCAAACAGCAGACATAAACCAATCTTTCAGAGGTGCTGAGAATTTCCACCATTGCCTTTGGCAACTTTACCCCTCCTGAAAGTATTCAGTCTTGTTTGGGTTCAGCCAACAAATAGGCATCCAAGCCGCAACCTCAGACATGGTGAGCTCTTTTTCCCCATACTAGGAAGGACAGAAGCATTGGAAATATAAAGGTGGGTGGCATCTGTTTAATGAAGACAAGCAAGTGCTCAGTTCTGCCTTTCAGTAGCACTCGGAACAGGTCACTCAAGCAATGTTGTCAGTCCCTGGTAAGGCCTGCAAATACATCAGTGACACCATGTGGTTAGAGCATTGTAAAACAGTTGATAGCTCTGGGAATCCAAATGGATTCCTGATCATCTTCCCTTGTCTGGAAGAGATCAGTCAGGAAGCTGTACCAGTGCAGTTCCTCTATCATAGTCTGCTGTAAAGGCATATTGACTGGAGTCCATCAGCAGGCTTGAGGCCTGGCACACAGACCATGCTTGCTTCAGTTTGGACACTGTTTTTATGTAATTTCTTCCTGGCTTTGGAAACAAAACTCAATGTTAGATATGAAAGCCGACCAACAGTAGCAGCACTTCATATGCCACACTCTACTATGCATTCCTCAGACAACATGTTTAGTCTAGAGTTGGCTGTATTTTGAAAATAAAAACCAGCACACTCCTTTGCTACCCATCACTGGGTTGCCCATTTATCCTACAGTAAGACTTTCATGTTGAAGGGAGGCAGGTGGAATGAAGGTTGGACCACAGTCTTGTGATGGGGAAGAACAGCTGAAGCATGGCAGTGCCTCATTCAGTGGAGCTTATCATGAGCCAAATGGGGAAAGAATGGATGAGAGTTGGAGAAGAAGACTGACAGGCTCTGTGACAGGTTGGGTCACAGAAACTCCCTTGGGACTGCCAGTTGATGAGCTGAGACTACCCCTGAGCCCGTTTTCCCTGGCAGCTTGGGACTTCAGAACCCTGCCTGGTTGTGCCAGACACGCTTGCCTGCTACAACCACAGCCCCAGGTCTGAACCATGTCTCTCAAAAGCTGCAGGCTTAACTGAAAACAGCTTAAGAAGTGTTCCTGTCTCCAACACTCAGATGCCCAGCTTCCAATGGGGTCCAAACCCCAAATAAATCCATTTTACCCTGTATAAAGCTTATACAGGGTACACTCATAAATTGTTTGCCCTCTATAACACTAATGGAGAGAGATGCACAGCTGTTTGCCCCCCTCCCCCAGGTATTAATACATACTCTGGGTTAATTAATAAGTAAAAAGTGATTTTATTAAATACAAAAAGTAGGATTTAAGTAGTTCTAAGTGATAACAGGCAGAACAAAGTAAATTACCAAACAAAATAAAATAAACCATGCAAGTCTAAACCTAATACAGTAAGAAAATGATTATAGATGAAACCTCACCCTCAGAGATGTTCCAGTAAGCTGCTTATACAGACTAGCCTCCTTCTAGTCTGGGTCCAGCAATCACTCACACCCCTGTGGTTACTGTCCTTTGTTCCAGTTTCTTTCAGGTAGCTTCTCCACCCCCAAAGGATATCTCTTGAGCCAGCTGAAGACAAAATGGAGGACTCTCCCAGGGGCCTAAATAGACTTTCTCTTGTGGGTGGAAACCCCCCCCCCCCCTTTTTCCTATCCAGAATCCAGCTCCAAGATGGAGTTTTGGAGTCACATGGGCAAGTCACATGTCCATGGATGACTGAGTTCCTTACCAGCCAGGCCACATTACTGGGAAAGCTCAGGTGTGGATTGGCGTCTCCAAGTTCATTGTTAGCTTAAGTGTTTCTTGATTGGGCACTTACTGAGAATAGTCTTTTCTCAGGAAGCTGACCAACTGCTTCACTGAGGCTACTTAAAATTAAACAAGTACATAGCTAATATTCATAACTTCAAATACAAAAATGATACATGCATACAAATAGGATGAATATATCCAGTAGATCATAACCTTTGCAGAGATATGTTACATGGCATATCTAGCATAAAACATATTCCAATTATGTCATATTTACTTTCATAAGCCTATTTCCATAAAGCATTACGGGGTGCAGCATCACAGGCTCCACTGATTCTTGGGATCCTATGTTGTTGTTTATAAAGTTGGTTCCCAAAAATTGCATTTTCTGCTCTGTAAACAGGTGTCTCATTGTTTGGGAGCACTTTTGCTGAAAACTTGTTTTGAAGTTGAAGCTACACAAATTCACACTAGAAATACAATGCAAATCTCAGAAACCTATGACATTTTGTTTTTTTTTATAGTTTTTCATTTTATTTTTCAGGAATTTTGTGTTTAATTTTATCCATTTTGTCCACATGGGGGTGCTGGGTCCTGTCCCCAGGCAGGAGTTTGCTGACTGAGCCTGCCCAGTATTCACCCTGCAGAGGTAGGCCTGGCTTCCCACAGCTGACATTGTGACCTGATGCACAGGGTTGCAGTGCCGCTCAGGTTTGGACTGGCTGCCCTTCTGTCATGATGATGGAGAGACAGCCAGGCCAAACATGAGTAATATTGTGACCCTGTGCAGCAGGTTGCAACGCCTGGACTGGGAAGCTGAGGCCCAGCCCACAGGGTAGGAGTCACTGCTGTGCTGAGAGTTTTTCATTGTATTTTGTTTTATCTTGTGTTTTGTTTTTGTGGTGGTCTGATTTGCGAAAAACCTGGGGCTCTCAGCAGTGTTAGTACTTAACCGTGGGAACAACTTACCCAGGAATGATGAGGTGGATTCTCCATTATTTACAGTTTTTAATCAAGATTGGACTTCTCTTCCTAAAAGATCTGCACTTGCTCAGCTAGAAGGTTCTGTACTTGATGCAGAAATTATTGAGTGAGAGTCTCTGACTAGGAAGGAGGTCAGACTAAAAGTTCATAATAGTCTCTTCTGGACTTAAAATCTATGAATCTGTGAAAAATGGCAGAAGACAGTCCTGAAAGAATTCTTTATTCTCTGACCAATAAGACACTTTTTGAGGGGGAAAACTCAGATTGTTACCAAGTAATTGGTTTACTTGAGGGGTGCCAAACCTGTCTGAAGTAGCAGTGCAGAAACAAAATGCAGCTGATCATCCCTGTAATACAGCTGTTTTCCCTGCATCCTCAGTTTTCTGACTTGGTTTCTAACCAACAGCCCAGGATAGCCATTCAGTTCCATCACAAATGATTGGAGATAATGAGCAGGTTTCTAGGGGCAGCATCTCTTCCACTCATAAAGGCAGCAGGGAAATATTCCTCCAGGATTTAGACAGGACACTTCATTAATAATTAGAATTATGCTTCTAATGCCCATATTATATTATTATTTATAAGTTACATATTTATCCCCTCATGTCTGGGCTGTGTAATTGTTTTCTGCTGCCTCAGAGCTGAGAGTGAGATGGACATTCTATACTCCATTTCTTATCTGGTGTCAAAGAGCGGAGTCTTTCTAACATGGAAAACTTTCTTTATTTCAGCTATCAAATTTGTGAGTTTATGTATGAACGGGAGCATCTCTATGACAAAATCATTGATTGTTACTTACGTGATCCAGTGAGAAAGGTAGGTAAATATGTGATGCTCTTCACGTTTCCTCAGCCAAGAAGAGAGTAGCTCCTCTTCCCCCCTGTCATCGACCTTGTAAGGTTAGAACCCCCTCCTTTTCTGCCAACCCTGGGCACACGCTGAGTCCTGGTCTACACTAGAGAGTTCAACTGGTTGTATGTAGCAGTTAATTGTTTTATGCTGATTTTCAATGTGTCTACAGTACCCATCCTGAATGACTGTAAGGTTTGCTTTTGCATCCATACTAGGGCTCTTTTACGCTAGTCCAAGTGAGGTGGCTGTCATTAGCTTTCTAACACAAGTGGGTCAAATTGTGTCTCAGCCAACTCTTTTAAAACTCTTGAGTGCAAATTATCCAGTCCTGCTGACCCTACATTTTTTATCTTTAGTAGACGCTGTTTAACATCCTCCTTATGGTTATGGTTGGAATAGAAAGTATTTAATCATCCTAGTATATGAATACATCATCCAGCTTATTTCAAAATGGAGAACAGAAATATTTATTGAGTGCTTCTGCCTTGTCTTTATCATTATTGATAATTTACCCTCTTCATTTAGTTATGAACCTAAACCGTTATTACAATTCCTTTTGTTCCTAATATATTTTTTTAAAATCTTTTTATTATCCTTAACTTAGCTGGCCATAGATTTTTCTTTTGATACTTTCATAGAGTCTGTGGCCAGAAGAGGTCATTATGATCATCTAAACCAACTTCCTGTAATGTCTGTTTAATTCTGATTTATATTCATTGTTATCAACTTCCTGTTTTTTCCACGTGTTATAGATTATCTTTTTATTTTTTATTGTTGCTTTCACTTCATCGAACCAGGATTTTTTTAAACTGATGCAGTATTCTTAAATGCTTACGGTATTTTTATTTAGTAAAATGTCCTTAAAAATTCTCAGTTCTCATCTAGATTTGATTTTTTTTTTTTTTTTTTCCCCCTCCCAGTCAGTTTTACAATTGATCTCTCTAGTGTAGTTGAGGCTTAGGTTAGTGTCCAAAAGTCACCACCTTCTTGGGGTTTGTCTTGGTTAACTTAAACCACAACACAACATGCATCTGAGCTTAGGCTTGCTCCTAAGTTTGGCATGCTCCCAGTGTTTCTCCCAGCAGTTCCCCTCTGTCCCTGCCCATGATTCCCTCTCCTGAGAGAGACTTCAAACCCCTCTTATTTTCTGGCTGCAATTAAGTGCTCTTTCATTAGGTCAATGAAAATTACTCTGCATTTTTCTGGCCAATTTTCACTCCTGACAGCAGCATGACTCAGTAGAACAGCCTTGCAGCTTCTCTTTTCGGAATATTAGATCTGATATTGCGAACTTCTTATAGACTTGCAGGCTGAAATCTATATGGGAGAAGGAGAATCATAGAATCATAGAATATCAGGGTTGGAAGGGACCCCAGAAGGTCATCTAGTCCAACCCCCTGCTCGAAGCAGGACCAATTCCCAGTTAAATCATCCCAGCCAGGGCTTTGTCAAGCCTGACCTTAAAAACCTCTAAGGAAGGAGATTCTACCACCTCCCTAGGTAACGCATTCCAGTGTTTCACCACCCTCTTAGTGAAAAAGTTTTTCCTAATATCCAATCTAAACCTCCCCCATTGCAACTTGAGACCATTACTCCTCGTTCTGTCATCTGCTACCATTGATGTAAAAGTAGATGTGAAAAGAAAAGTGGATAATAGAGACAGGGAGAAGAAACAGAGGACTAGAGAGAGTGATAGATGGAAGTGGGGAGGATAAAGGAGAATTGGTGAGCTGCTGAGGACGACACAGGAGAATCTTGAAGAGAATGTGAGCACTAGCAAGCAATACAGTGGGACGGTGGGAGCAATGACCTTCACTCTGAAGGAATACTCTCTTCCCTCCTTTTATCTGTTCTCTTTGTCAAGGGGTCACATTCCATCCTCCCCAGAAGGGAAAAAGATGACTGCTCTAATAACTGAGGAGATCCAAGTAAAGCTACTCTTTGTCAACAATCTCAGCCACTTCTTTTCACATACAGTTCTACTCCTCCTCATACTTTCCCTTTGTTCCTTTAAGAACTACTTTAGGTCAAACCATAACTATTACCAGTAGCTGAGGTTGTCCAACAATTCAGTCATTGGAAGTGGCGCTTCCCAAGGTGGGCTAGCCCTAGTACTGCTTCTGAAGTGCACTCCTTCTGTGACTGTATGTTTTAATTCTGTGAGCGGAGCTATTATGTTAAAACCTCCCTATCAGTTTATCTTCACCTCTAACAACCAAAGGTTTCAGAGTAGCAGCCGTGTTAGTCTGTATTCGCAAAAAGAAAAGGAGGACTTGTGGCACCTTAGAGACTAACCAATTTATTTGAGCATAAGCTTTCGTGAGCTATAGCTCACTTCATCGGATGCAACCAATGAAGTGAGCTACAGCTCATGAAAGCTTATGCTCAAATAAATTGGTTAGTCTCTAAGGTGCCACAAGTACTCCTTTTCTTCTAACAACCAAAGAAATCCTTAAATAATCAATTGTCCATGTTGCAAATACAGTTTAGTGGGTAGTCTGAAAATGACTGTGTCCAAATAAGTGAGTTTGCAAGCTGTCATTGATGCACTTCCCAGAACATACTATACCTTCTTAGTTCATGCCTTTTCAGGAAGAAGTGTTCAACTACATCCACAATATCCTATCCATTCCTGGGTACAGTGCCGAGGAGAAGCAGTCAGTGTGGCAGAAGGCTATGAAACACATTGAGGTACAGGACAGACTGAATTGCTTGTTTTTCTGAATTTAAACCAGTTTCTCCCTTATCCACCTTGTGCTTCTTTGTAGGCAGGAGAGTATTGTCTTTGAGAATGGCATAGCTGGTTTTGGTAGGGTTTATAGAAGAGGAGTTTCCTGAAGCACTGCAAAGGAGGAGTTGATAGCTGCTATACGTTTTGTCTTGTGGTGTGTGGGTGTGTATTTTCAGTAGTCACATAGTGCATGTTTACTGTGCATTCCATCAAAGCATTCGACAATGCACGATGAGTTGGTGTCTTGTAAAGAAGACAATATCCTTATTTTACAGAGGCAAACTGAGTCAAAGAGAGGTTAAGTTAAAATCACACAGCATGTGAGTGGCAAAGTCAGGAATACCACACACACACATCCTGTTTCCCAGTCCCCTGCTCTAACCAATAAACAACTCTCCTTCCCCTTTTTCAAAGTTCAGTACAAACACAATTTTAAAAAGCTTGAGACAAAAATTTCCAGCTATTCGTATAACACCGAATTGATGGATATTATTTTATTCATTTGGAGGCCAAGTTTCTGGTAAATTACTGGTTTTCAAGTTAACTTTCATCATCAAAACTATATTTCAATGACAGTGTAATTATAGGGCTGAAAAGCTGTTCATTCTTGGTACATTATTTTTCACGATTGTTATCTTGCAGGATGAAAAATCTCTCTCCAAAGTAGGCTAAACAATTATCCTCCATGAGGATTAATGATGTACCGAATTTCATTTGAAAATGATCATTTTCAGTTATTTAAACTTAAACTCAAAGCTTCTAATTGTTTAACTTTGGGTAACTGTAAATTATGATTCATTTTATGTGAAACTTGGCAAAAGAAATCACTCTGACTTAATCAAATTGTCCATTCCTCGTCTGAAAAGAATATTTTTGCCAAAGTTCTGAGTAGTTGTAAGGTAGGCTTTGCTAGAAACACCTTTTATATTGCTTTAGTAGTGGCCCACTATAATATATCTATTGTGGTAGTCCCTGAATAGTGCTGTATCACATTCTTTCAGTGCTTTTCAGGCTCCTTGGTGCCATATTTATATGTGAATAACTTACTCTTACCAACATAAATGCGTGAGTGGAAAATTAATCTATGTATGACCTGTGAGGACAGTATGGAATTGAGGAAAAAGTGCTTCTGATCAGAACAGAATGAATTGGATAAATTCACAAAGGAAATTCTTTTTCCCTTCACCTGCCATCCTGTCTGGTTTTGTTGTAGTGATACTGCCCTGGTGAAGAACGATTCCGTTGTAGGTTTCCTAATGATGTCAGATACGATATAGAGCCTTTTTGTCCCTGGTTTCAGTCCAGCTGAGGCCTGTATTGATCGGAAGTTATCACCGTTGGAATGCCAATGAATGGCCTGTGAAATTAGTTGATGGTTTTAGTCCACTTCCTGCACAACAGGAGCCACATCACCAAAACACCTGTACAACTGGCACTAACTGGAAGTCTTGTCAGAGCAACAGGGGTGGAACGCAGGGAAGAAGAGCCGGTGAGGTGACAACTGCAGCTCAGGATTGAGGCCCATGCGTCACCAGTATGAGGATTTTTGTGCTTTGTCTCTGCCTGTTCTGTACCTCTTAATCTTTTTTTAATTGTTGCTTCAAAAGCATTCCTCACCCACTGTTACTACACTTCTAGATATGGTCATGTAGATTTGTAGGTATAGTACAGTATGAGTGGGATCAGCATTAATGCATGATCCTGTAGTTTGTAAGACTAAAGGTAGTGTATTTTCTCCCTCTGTCTCCAGGAGCTGCTGTTACTGAGCCCGAATAAAGCGGCAGACCTGATAGCCACTCACTTCAATGACCAGATTGAGGGAATCATTAAAAATCTTCAGGTAAAAACTTGCAAACGCACTTTGGATTGAACTATGTTTTTATAATTGAATCAGGTGTTTCTCAGCATTGGCTTTGGCCATGTTCACAGGGATTTTCAGACCAGCTCAAGCTGGAGGTCCATCTAGTCCAGTCTCTGACAGTGGCCAGAACCAGCTGCAACAGGGGAAAGTGTAGAAGCCCCTGAACTGCGCATTTATGAAATAACTTGTTGCTGGGAGAGTTTCCATCCAACCCCCTGCCTGAGGTCAGTTGTGTAGCCTGAAACAGAAAGGTGTATTTCTTCAAGTAGTGTCTCTATGGGTGCTCCATAGGTGTATGTGTGCCTCTGCACCTCTAATTGAAGATTTTTGGTAGCAGTGTCCCATTGAGTCCTCGCATGTGCCCTCCCTCCCTCGTGGTCTGCCTTGAGGCTATTTAGCACAGCTTGGGCGGAACCCCCCCCCCACCCTCTTTCTCTACTGGCCTCAGAAGGAATGAGCAGTTGTCCCTTCCTTATCTGTGTCAGTAGCATAAGTAGTGTTTGTTTTGTTACCTTTGTTCTTCTTAAAAGTAGTTAGGCTAGTGTTTCTTTGTTTTATTTTATTCCTTTGGGTTTAAAAAAAAAGAGAGAGAGAGAAAGGAAAAGAACTTCAGTTTCCTGCCCTGTCTGGGGGCATTCTCCCCCCCCAGTCCCCACTAGTAGACTCATAATCTTTTATTTTTAGTTTTAAAAAAAAAGAAAAGGTAAAGACAACATTCTTCTGCATTCCTCCCTGCTAGAGGATGACAGCCCCCTGCCCAGGGGCATGCCTGGGTGTGTCTGCTCCAAGCCTGCCTCTCCTGCCAGGAGTCAGTTCCTTGTAATGGCCAGACACACTCTTTGTGCCTGGGAGAGCCTCACAGAAGTGCTTTACCTGCCACAGCTAAAATGGCAGCCTCACAGGAGCTGGGAGCTGAAGTTAAAACGCCTCCCTATGGAGAAAACACTTCAGTCTGAAGGGGACTCCAGAAACCCCCGATCATCCCTGGAGCCTTCAGGGGTCGACTCATGAAGAGGAGAAGGAGGGGGGGAGAGAGAGAGCCACCAGCAGACTACCCCTGGAAAGGCTCATAAAAAGAGCTCCTCGAAGCAACTGGCCAGCCAGAGGGGCTCCCCAGAGCAGCCACCTTGGTAGGGTGACACCAGCAGCTCTGAAGCATGGCACCTATAAGGGGCCCCCTGCTGTGAGCTCTGCTCTGAAGCAGGCACCAGAGAAGGGGTCTCCTGCTGTGAGCTCTGCTCTGCAGCACCATCCCGAAGGCACTGGTCCCAGAGACAGAGATAGTTCCGCCCCCTAAGGAGAGGGGACAATTACCGTACCATCTCTAAAAGAGCGGCACAGAGAAACCCTTTGGTATATCAAGGATCTACAACCTATCCTGAAGGACGACCCAACACTCTCACAAATCTTGGGAGACAGGCCAGTCCTTGCCTACAGACAGCCCCCCAACCTGAAGCGAATACTCACCAGCAACCACACACCACACAACAGAACCACTAACCCAGGAACCTATCCTTGCAACAAAGCCCGTTGCCAACTGTGCCCACATATCTATTCAGGGGACACCATCACAGGGCCTAATAACATCAGCCATGCTGTCAGAGGCTCGTTCACCTGCACATCTGCCAATGTGATATATGCCATCATGTGCCAGCAATGCCCCTTTGCCATGTATATTGGTCAAACTGGACAGTCTCTACGTAAAAGAATAAATGGACACAAATCGGATGTCAAGAATTATAACGTTCATAAACCAGTCGGAGAACACTTCAATCTCTCTGATCACGCGATTACAGACATGAAAGTTGCGATATTACAACAGAAAAACTTCAGAAACAGACTCCAGAGAGAGATTGCTGAATTGGACTTAATTTGCAAGTTGGATACAATTAACTTAGGCTTGAATAGAGACTGGGAATGGTTGATTCATTATAAAAAGAAACCTATTTCCCCTTGTTTATTCCTTCCCCCCCCCCCCATACTGTTCCTCAGACGTTCTTGTTAAACCCTAGATTTGTGCTGGAAATGGACCACTTTGATTATCATACACATTGTAAGGAGAGTGATCACTTTAGATAAGCTATTACCAGCAGGAGAGTGGGGTGGGGGGAGAGAAAACCTTTTGTAGTGATAAACACCCATTTTTTCATGGTCTGTGTGTATAAAAACATCTGTATTTTCCATGGTATGCATCCGATGAAGTGAGCTGTATCTCTCGAAAGCTCATGCTCAAATAAATTGGTTAGTCTCTAAGGTGCCACAAGTATTCCTTTTCTTTTTGCGAATTTAGGCTAACACGGCTGTTACTCTGAAACCTTTGGTACCAGGTGCACATTCCCAACCATCGATACTGACAGCATACTACAGATACTCCTCTGTGGTACCACGTGAGCCCATGGTAACACACCTGCTCTGGTACTCTGGAGACCTGTGGCCAGGGGCAGCGAGTTATATACACACGTGGTACCCGGGCTCCAGCAATATTCAGGGCCCGGGGGCCCAGCTACACCAATGTTTGGGGCCGGGTCTTTCCCCCGGTCCCCACTTGCTGCTCCCTCTCACCTCTCCCGGCCCCGGAGCCCTCACGCTGACTCTGCATTGCTGGCTCCCCGCATCAACTGCTGCCGCAGGGTCCTACTGCCCACCATTCACTAATGGCAGGGCAGGGTGCCCTTCCGCCCTAGCCCTGAGCCTCTCCAAAGCCCCAAACCCCTCAACCCCAGCCCCAGACAGAGCCCTCATCCCCCCACACCCTAATTCTCTGTCCCAGCCCTGAGCCTCCTCCCACACCCCAAACCTCTCATCCTCAGACCCACAGCCCTCACCCCTGCACCCCCTCCTATCCCCAAACTCCCTCCCAGAGCCTGCATCCCCATGCACCCCCTCCTCCTTCCCACACACCCCCTCCCAGAGCCTGCATCCCTCACCCCCTTCTATACCCCCAGCCCAGAGCCTGCACCCAAACTCCATCCCAGAGCCTGTACCCCAGACTCCCTCCCAGAGCCTGCACCCCTCCTGCACCCTAATCCCCAGCCCAGGACCTGCACCCCAGACCTCCTCCCCGCACCCAAACTCCCTCCCAGAGCCTGCACCCCTCCTGCACCCTAATCCCCAGCCCAGGGCCTGCACCCCAGACCTCCTCCCCCCACCCAAACTCCCTCCCAGAGCCTTAGGTAGGTGGGGAGCAGGTTCTGGGCACCACCAAAATTTCTACAAACCTGCCACCCCTGCCCGTGGCCTCAGTACCCAGAGAGAGACAATTACCATACCATCTCTAAAATAGTGGCACCAACAAACTTTCTGTACTGGGCACAACAAAACTCTCATTGAGGGAGTGCTCTGCCCAACTATCGGTACTGACAGCGTACCATGGAGACTCCTCTGTGGTACCAAATGAACGCATGGCACTGCATGAGCTCTGGTACCCTGGAGACCTGATGATTGGGAAAGAACCACAATCCCCATTACTTGGTACCAGGACCCCAGTATCAAGCACATCCCGGCACCCAGAATCGCTCTTGGCACTGGGCTATATACTGCCAATACCCCAGTCAGCACCACCCTTACGCAGTGAAGAATCTGACGCTGGCCAGGAGGAGATCATTTTCCTGGCCCTCATTGTGGCCCACTGTCACACTACAAGGGTCCCCCCCAATTCCATCAAGCTAACTTACAATCACAGTACGGGCCCCCTGCGGTAAGCCCACCGCCCATGCCCACCTTTGTCCCTCACCCCCCCCCGAAGGCCATATTGTAATTCTTGGGCGACGTACACACATATGTCGCGACCATCCCCGATGTCTCTCAGGGAGAGTCCACCAGATGGTTTGCTACAGCCTGGCTGTCCAGACACCTGAGTCAGGGCAGGAGGAAGCTTTTTCAGAACAGGAAAAAGAACCTGAAGAGGAAGCTACCCCTCCAGCACACTTCTCCTCATCTCTCCCAGATGAGGCCGTGCTGCCCACCCCTCATCACTAGGTGAAGATTTTAGGAACTTTCTGGATCTTACCAAGAGGGTGGCAGATTCCCCTACAGGAGGTGGCAGATACACATCACAGGTTGGTGGAAATTCTGCACACCACCTTCTCATCTAGAATTGTCCTCCCAATTAATGAGACGATTCTAGATCCTACCAAAGTAATCTGGCAGACACCAGCCTCCATTGCACCATCCAGCAACAGAGTGTAAACAAACAAACCAGAAAAAACCCCTACATCTCTACCCAAGGAGGCAGACTTTGTTTTCAACATCCGCAACATGATGCCAAGTCAACTCCATACGATCAGGCTTGGCAAGATGGTATATTCATCGACAACATTACTGTTTAGAGTCATAAATTACCAAACTGTCATGGCCAAATACAATTTTATTAATTATGGGAAACCCAATATGTTTCTGGAACGTTACTGGAAACACAAGAAGAACACATTCAGACCATTCTTAGAGACGGTCAGTTAATAGCCAGACTGGTCCTAGAGACAGCACTGGATGTAGCTGTTACAGCTGCCTGCCCAAGTCTCCATGACAGTGGAACTGAGGTGGGTTGTGTTGTGGGGTTTTTTTTGTTTTGTTTTGTTTTTGGGGTTTTTTTGGCTTTTTTGGCTACGCCTCTCTAGATTGCCCAAAGAGCTACAGACTTCCAATTTGAAGGGCCAAACTCTTCGCGGAGAAGACAGATTTTTCTCTCCACATCCTGAAGGATTCTCAGGCCACATTATACTCCTTAGGAATCTACGCTGTGGGACAGAAGAGAAGATATACCTCTCAACTGCACCACAGGTCACAATCTTCTCAATACCCACCATCTCAGTGCTATTATGAGCCACAGTGTAAGAGGACCAGGGCTCAAAAGTGGGAACAGTCTGCACCCCAGTCCATGACTTCTCAAACTGTCTCTTATAAGCACTTTTGATGAGCTGGTCGAGGGCCTGAACAATGATACCTTACAGAATCAGCTACCATCTATACACCTGTCATGCCATTCAGAAGTCACCTTGCCCTACTTCACAGCAGTTAGGACCAGCTCTAAAGGAAGGAGATTGATTTCTAGCCCTGAACCTACAGGGTGCCTACTTCCATATCTCAATACAGCCATCATACAGGAGATTTCCTATTGCTTACCTTTGGGGCAGGATCATTTTCAGTACAGACTGCTCCACACAGGGTATTCTCCAAGTTTCTCTTCATTGTAGCGACATACTAACCGCGGTACAGTGACTAGACTTTATCAGCACCAACCCTGATGCAGTACAAGCGAGAGCGTTCCTCTTGCTACCCACATTCACCACCCTGGGACACATCTGCCTAATACTCCGGGGAGATCAACTACACAACCACAAGGTTCAAGACAAATAGTCTTCCACAGAAATGACCTTCCATAAAGCTCTTTTGGGGCGAAGGGCTGTCAGGAGTGCCTGTGCACACTTTCTGCCTTTCTTCAAAAACAACACACAAAGGTCATGATGGGCTTAATGTGACCTGTATGTTTTGTGTAAACCGCCAAGGAGCTGCCAGATCTCCTTCCCTCTACAGGACAGCACTCAAACTTTGGAATTGATGCACCCATCACAATGTGCTCATCTCAGCTATCTGTCTACCAAGGATACAGCCGACAGTCTCAGTTGCAATTTTCTCACGACAATGAGTGGGTACTGAATTCAGAGGTGCTTCAAGGTATATCCACCCTTTGAAGAACCATGACTATGGATTTCTTCGTTATTTAATGGAACAAGAAAGGTCCTTGTTGCTGCTCCAGGGCTGGCCTGGGGAAACATTCACTGGCAATTGCCCTCATCTTCCCACAAGACAGGGCCCACTTGTACGTCTTTTCCCAGTTTCCTACTCTATCCAAAATTCTGTTGAAAATTCAGCAAGACAAAGCGAGAGTTATTCTGATTGCCCCTCTTGACCATGACAAGTCTGGCTCCCTTACCTGACACAGATGGCAATATGCCCTCCTGTTTCTCTTCAGCCCATCCCTCACCCGCTCTCTCAAAACAATGGGCTGACCCTTCACCCCAACCCGCGGGTCCTCCACCTCCAGGCTTGGCTTCTTCTTAGTTCCAAGTCTTAAAGGCAGAATGCTCTGACAAGCTGAAAGATGTGTTGCAACACAACCAAAAGTTGATCACTCAACATACTTATCTACAAAATGGAAACGACTCCAAGTTTGTGTCATTCCAAACACACAGACCCAACCTCATCTTTCCTCCCTCTGATTTTGCACTACATTATAAACTCTCACTCAGCTCCCTTAAGGTTCATCTCGCAACGAAATTGGCTTCCCACTTGGTGTTTGCTCACCCACTAATGAGTAGATTCTTTAAGGGCATTGGGAATCTCTTCCCGCGTGTGACACCACCTGCTCCAGCCTGGGACTTTAACCTAGTTCTCAGGGCTTTGAATAGACCTTCCTCCGAGTCCAGGGCAACTTGTTCTCTCTCTCACCTGTCCATGAAGACAGCATTTCTAATTTCCATCACCTCAGCTAGGCACATAGGAGAAATAGCGGCCCTGATGGCACATCCATCATTCACAACCTTTTTTTAAAAAAAGACAAAGTAACTCTAAGGCCATATCCCAAGTTTCTCCCTACTTTCTCTGCACTTTCCATATGAATCAACAGATCCGTCTCCCTGTTTTTTTCCCAAAAACCACATTGTAACACCTGGGAGATAATTGTGCATATGCTAGATATTAGAAGGACATTAGCATTCTACTTGGACAGGACTAAAGACTTCAGGAAATCCCCTAAACTCTTCCTTTTGTCCACAGAAAGATCCAAATGCTCTGTGATATCAGCTCAAAGACTATCCAAATGGGTCTCTAGTTGCATTAGTCACTTATCAAGGGCACAACTTGCTTCCATTCAGAGTCCATACACACTCCATGAGGTCATTTTCTACCTCAGTCACATTCTGTAGGGATACCTCTATCTCAGCAATCTATAGAGCAATGACTTGGGCCTCTGCCCATACTTTCGCAGAATATTATGCAATTGCTGAAGATTTGGCCGCTTACACCATCTTCGACTCCACAGTACTCTCTGTAGTAAAAGACTCCACTCCGAAGTCCCGGCCTCCAGTGGTGGGTACTGCTCAGGAGTCACCTACAGTGAAGCATCCATAGGGACACTACTCGAAGGAGAAGGAGGAGTTACTAATCTTGTGAAGTAACGATGGTTCTTTGAGATGTGTGTCCCTGTGGGTGCTCCACAACCCACCCTCCTCCCCTCTACTTCAGAGTTCTCGATAGGGCTGTGCGGTAGAGAAGGAAGTGAGGGGGGTTCGTCTGTGCAGTGCTAAATAGCCTCAAGGCAGACCATGAGGGAGGGAGAGCACATGCACCGGCTCTACGGGACACTGCTACCAAAAATCTCCGATTAGAGGTGCAGGGGCACACATACACCTACAGTGGAGCACCCATAGGGGGACATATCTCGAAGAACCATAATTACTGCACAAGGTGAGTAACTTCCTCATCCCTTCCAAACACTTCTAAATCCTTACAAATGGAACCCTTGCTGCTCTCCTCTGTACAAATATATAGCAAGGAGTCAGACTATTCCCTTTAGTAAGAAGCTGCTATGCCCTTCTGTGCTTGGCATCAATACATTCCATTTGGGGGAGGGATAGCTCAGTGGTTTGAGCATTGGCCTGCTAAACCCAGGGTTGTGAGTTCAATCCTTGAGGGGGCCATTGAGGGATCTGGGGCAAAAATTGGGGACTGGTCCTGCTTTGAGCAGGGGGTTGGACTAGATGACCTCCTGAGGTCCCTTCCAACCCTGATATTCTATGATTCTCACTCTTGAGTCCCTAAACAAGGTTTAAAAGAGCTGCTTTCCTAGCTGCCCCAAACATAGTGCCTGCCAGGATCCATTCAAACATGTCTGTCCATCAAGCCAATTTTATATAGACAGTCTGTTCTTATCTGTCCTGCTGCTGGGGAGGTACAGAACCAACCTCCATTTTTGTTGTGATAGTTATAATAAATAGTTCTGCTCTTGGTTAGATTGTCTTGGTTTTTGATAAGTTTATTAGATAGTTTCAACAGCTTTTCATTGTTTGATACCACAAGCTTTGCCAATTCTGGTAGATCCAGCAAATAACCTGCACTTAAGAGGTGCGTCCCATTTCTGATTTCTATGATAAATGTTGAAGGAAGGACGCTGTTAGGGACTGTGTTGTCTAATAGACTTCCTAAAAGGGCTCAAAGGATTGACACTCCATGCAACATTTGCTTCTGCATGAGGCTCTTAAAACTTGTGGGTTACAGGCCTGTTTTTTAGAGCTGCTTGTTCGGTCTAAAGATCCTCTCAGAGTCAAGATCTGTTGTCACAGTGGTGTGGCAGCAAGGTTTATCCACTCCGTGGTAAGACCACTGCTGGAATACTGTGTTCAGAGCTGGTGTCTTGGTTTCTAAAAAGATGTTAAAAATTGAGAGCTGCAAGAGTGATTTAAAGTCTGGAAAAGAATCTTATGGTGAAAAACTTAAGGAGTCCAGTCGATTTCTCTTATCTAAGAGAAGATTCAGAGTTGATGGTCTGTAATTACCTATCCAGGAAAAAGGTATCTAACAATGGAGAGCTCTTTAATCTAGCAGACAAAGACATAGTGCAATCCAAAGAGGAGGAAGCTGAAGCTAGACAAATTCAAACTGAAATAAGAGAGTTTTTTTACAGTAAAGGTAGTTAACCATTGGAATAGATTGCCAAGCGATGTCGTAAATTCTCCATCACGAGTTCTTAACTAAAGATGAATGACTTTCCAAAGATGCTCTAGTTCAGCCACAAGTTACGGTTTTAGATGTGGGAATCACTGGGTAAAATTCTATAGCCTGTGAAGGTCAGATTACTAGATCATCATCTCTTTTGACCTTAAAATGTATCTATCTATGAAGCTCAGGTTGCTTCACTTGACAGCACAGCTGCAGGGTTTCTAAGACCGGATGGCTAGCACTTGTTCATAACGATCATGTAGTCCTTTTACAATCCAAAAAACAACTGCTAGGCTAGGAGGAATTATACCAAGTGAAACTGGTTTAGGAGATTTGCTCAAGGCAGCGGCTCTGGCCAGACTCTTCATGAGCATCAGTCCCATAAGAGTGAATAATAATTCTTTCAATGGGTATAACTTCAGACAACTCAACACCAGATTATTATATTAAAATATTAATTCTTTTTTGTTTTCCCCACTATTCAGGACCAATTCTTGCTTTTCCAATTTTTGAGAAGTCTCCTTGACCCAAGGTATGTAAGTAAATTGGATAGTTTATAACTTTCTGCTCAAAATCATAACTCTTTAGTTAAAGTACACTGCTGTAAACACATGTATAAATGCATAAATACACACATGACCATAAAACATTGTAGGGTACAATTCTGCCTTGACACGGGAATGATCCAGATGAGCTAACAAGGCTTTTCCATCCCAGGTCTTTAAGATTTTGTGATTTTTCACATTACACAAACGTTTGCAGACACTTGCATCATGAAGGCAGAGAAGGAGCTAATACAGATCCAAAGAGAGGCAAGAAATTGATTAGCTGAGCTCCACTGTAGCTGCTGCTATAAAAGGCTGTCTCTTCTGAGGACAAAGTTATTCTCCTTGAGATAGGAGCTAAAGTCTCTGCAAACCACAGGAGACTAGTCTGCGAGTGACAGGGCCAGTCAAGATAGATACACTTGATACATAAAAGGTACTTCTGCTCTCTGTGACTGGGTTTTTACATTGGGATTGCTATACGCTAACCTCATGCTGGTGAGCCTAGCCCAGAAAGGCCTGAGTGTGGCTTCTTAAAGGGGTAGGGCCAGTTGGGGAGTGATTATCAGTTGAGATGTCCATAGTAGGAGTCTCTCCCTGCATTAAACTGTATTGTGCAGTTACAAATGTGATTCCATAGGAAAAGGGGTGAAATGAGCATAGGGACAAAATTCCGTTTCTGAAAACTTGCTTTGCCTGTTTTTCTCTTCTGATTACCAGCAGTCTAAGCTTCTGCTATTGTTCTCTAAGAATCCACAAATTTGTCAGTTACTTTATTGAGATGCCCAGAACTGAACACACAATCCTGTACAGTGATAATTCTCAGTTCATAAATTTTCAGTATGAGTGTCTGTGTGCTCCAGATGTTTGGCTTGCATATTGATAAACAGGTGTTACTGCCATCTGGATTTTGAATTTGCCTGTGTTTGTGCAACAGTATCACCATCAGATTATTGTGATAAATGAGCCCCAAAGAAAGGAGAAATTGCACTGGACTTCAATATTTTTCTTGTCAACAGCAATAGGTTTCATAAATCTCCAGGTAATAAACTCATCCAATTTAGCCCTGAAATAGTTAGGAAGTGGCCACTTCCCTCTTAGTCTGATCATAAGCACATACATTACACTGTGTGTTCAAACCGTCAACAGGAAGTCACTCTTAAAAGCATAATATCAACTTTTGAATCTGATTGTACAAAATCTCTCTATTTCCTGTACAGGACTGACATTCAACAAGCCACAGTCAGGCCACAGACCCTGCCTCTTTGCACTACCTGAATTCCTGCAGTGTTCACATTTGTACAACATGGCTGTAAATATGGATAAAGTCCATTTAATTCTCTCAGGGCTTCAGCAGTATCGCTGGAGGTCCAAGATAATAGAATTAAATGGGTATAATGGATTGATTGCACATGCCAAAATGACCAATCAGGAAAACATAAGTGGGATTCTATGTGCAGAAGAATGATCCTTAATAGAATTTAAATGAGCCCAGTGAACTTATTTTTGCAGCTATCACTACAGAGCGAAGGAGGTGGAAGCCCAAGAATTCAGTTTCTTTATTGACAATATTCCCCTGACCTGTCCTATTCTTAAGAAATTCTCTCTGAAGAGACCTTAGATTATTGGGGTAGTTTATTATTCATAACACACAAGCTTCTACTGATTATGTTGTGTTGCCAGTGCTGTGGGTTTGTGTGTGTGTGTGTGTGTGTGTGTGTGTGTGTAATGGGGATATACTTCAAAATGAGCTTTAGCAATATAATTTGTTTGCACTTTATGAAATATTAAAACTTTTTTTCCACAGTAGTTTGTAAATTGATTTGGTTTATTTACTTCAAAAGGCCTGATCTGCAAGGTTATAACTTAATTTCATGGCTGCTGAACAGTCAAAGAATATCTACATCAGCTTATTAAAACCATTTTTTTTAAATGTCCAATCTTTGTAGCATGTCAGAAGGAAGAACCATGATTCAAGCCCCTTCAAAAACATCTGTCTTTCTCCAATCCATATGAATGTTTATATCCTCTTTCAGGCAGAGGTTTTATTAAAACAGAGATTCCTAGAGGAACAAATGAGTTTAATGTCTCAAATACAAATGTTTTCATGGCAGCACGTGAGACTAGATTCATCCCCCTAATGTAACTACACTGAAGTTACGGGAAATACGTCGGAGATTAATCTGGCCCATTTAATTTAGCGAGAGTTTTATTTTAAATTAGGGGCGTGGGGGTTAATAGAAATTGCCATGGGAAATTTAAAACCCAGTGCCCTTGTGTCCATGACTGATAAGCAATGATGGTAAATAGAGAGAAGTGTATATTTCTACAGTTCTCTTATCAAAGCTTTTATTGCATTTTCATTTCCATTTCCTGATCAATTCCCAGGAAAGACAGTGTTTCCATTGCAAACAAGTGCAATGAAATCCATTCATCTGTGGTGTGTGTTTGGGTGATGTACCTGCTATGCCTGTTGTTTTTACCAGAACAAAGAGCTGAGAAGCATGAACAAATTTATATCTAAATTTAGGACACAATTATAAAATCATAGAAATGTAAGGCTGGAAGAGACCTTGAGATGTCACCTAGTCCACCCCTCACCCCCATGCTGAGGCAGAGGGGCTGGAATATATTTACATGCTGTGTTAATAGTGGTTTGGCAGTCTTAACAGATTAATCAGCTAATCATGGCTTGGTGTGTGCAGCTAGCCTCTGGCCCAGAGATCTGTGGGAAGGTTGCTGGGGATACCCGTTCCCTTTAAAGCTTCAGGTGACCTTTTAGGTATCCTGGACTCAAACCACAGAACTTCTTGGGAAGGACCGAGCTCTTGAATTTGACATTGTTCTGTAGGGGAGCCATTATAGAGGGCAGCCGTTCTTCAGGTTTAGTTCTGGGTTTGTAACCTGTGTTTTGTCTGCTACATGCAGCCTTTTACTTTCATCTAACATGTCTACTGCTTGAATGAGATACAATAGCAATTAAAATTCCTGTCTGTGTTCCAGGGAAGGTATCAATCAGGACATGCTACAGGTATCTCCCTGTGTCACTGAACAGTTCATTGAGTTGTTGTGTCACTACAATCCTGACCATGTTTTAGAGACACTGCAGGTTCTGGAGTTCTACAGACTGGAAGAGACCATTCAGGTAAGGCTGGTACACCGTGAGTGCTCATCCACATTCAGTCAGATTTTAGTAAAGGTGTTTAAACTTAGTTAAATGCAGTTCCTATCAAATGAGTTTCTGTCATGGTTTAGGTAGTCAGCATGGACAGGACAAACAGAGCTATGCTCCAGTCTAGGTCACAATTATATTAGCCCAGTTCTTAATTGTTATTCTCACATGGTTAAGAAATAAAGAAGAATTGGGAAATGCTGTAAAATCTGATTCTAACATGCTTTGATCCTATTCATGATGATGCCTGTGTGGTGCCAGAGAGCAGTTTAGCTGCTGCTCTTTTTAAAACTTAACTTACTAATTTCCAAATTCAGTTCTCAGTTCATTGAGGAGAGGATCTAAGTCTTCAGAATGGAATCTTTTCTTCTGTCATTTGGTTAGATCAGGGGTGGGCAAACGTTTTGGCCCGAGGGCCACATTGGGGAATAGAAATTGTATGGCGGGCCATGCATGCTCACAAAATTGGGGTTGGGGTGCGGGCTCTGGGGTGGAGCTGGGGAGGAGGAGTTTGGGGTGTAGGAGTGTGCTCTGGGCTGGGACCAAGGGGTTTGGAGGGGGGGAGGGAGATCAGTCCTGGGGCAGGGGTGCAGGAAGGGGTGCAGACTCTGGGGTGGGGTTCGGGATGAGAGGTTTGGGGTGCAGGAAGTTGCTCTTGGCTGGGATCAAGGGGTTTGGAGAGTGGGAAGGGGATCAGGGCTGGGGCAGAGGGTTGGGGTGTGGGGAGAGGCTCAGTGGGTGCAGGCTCCGAGCGATGCTTACCTCAAGCAGCTCCCGGAAGCAGTGGCATGTCCCTTCTCCGGCTCCTATGTGGAGGCGCAACCAGGCAGCGTCTGCACATTACCCCATCCGCAGGCACCAGAGCATGGCTGAGCTGCCTGGTGCAAGCCGTAGTTTGCCCACCCCTGGGTTAGATCCGCTGTAAAGTGTTTGTTTTAGGGAATGTCTTTCAAGCCAATACAATCAGATTGCAGTCTGTTTCATATATAAACATACAAACATTCACATTCTAATGGCAGTATGCGGTGTTTTTCTTTTACATGTAACTAGGTTATGGGAATAGAGTTCTCTATTGTTGTGGCTGGTAAAAGTGTTGGAAGGTGCTTGAAACCATAAGAGACTAATACTTCTGTAGGCAGCACTTCCGGTACTTTACAGCTTGTAGAGATTCTTATTCTCCTGTATTTGATTATTATGGCTCATAATCTTTCCTTGATTTTGATTTTTGTTTGTTTCTATTTAAGCTTGGAATTCCCTTTTTAATAGTTATAGTGTGAGATTAGGAATGAAGACACTCCATCTCATGTGAAAATGTCTGTGTGCCTCAGACGGGGAATATCCAGGATCATGAGCACATGGATGCACAGGAAATGTGAAGTCCACTCTGACCAATGCAATCACTCCATTCTATCTAACAACAGAAACAACAGATACTTTAAAATAGACTATTTTTTTGCCCAGATTACCCAGAAACACCTGCTCCATGAAGCTTCCTCCTACCTGCTGGAGAAGAAAGGAGACGTTCATGGTGCCTTCCTAGTAATGCTTGAGGTATAGTAAACTGATGTCCTGTATTCCAAAGCTGAACACTTCTGCTGAAATGATCAGCAGTGAAATAGGTTGTGTTGACACTAAAATGTCATTATTAGTTTTCAGTGTTGTTCTGCTGAGATGAATGAGGGCAATATTGTATTAATTTAGATGGCATAAAGTGCCCAAAGAGTCAGAGGTGGTAACGGGACCCTGAAACTGTCCAACATTAATTAAACAGTTGTAAACAAGGTTCAGTGTTTGATATACAGAGATCTCAGCCTGCTTAGTATCATGACAAACACATTAAGTGTCCTTTTTAACCTTTTATTAAAGATACAGAAAAGAGAGAAACAGTTTAAGCATTTGAAATGTAAAGAGTTAAGTGAGGCTTTCATTTTAACAACTTCCCTTTCCCTTTAGAGAGTCTCTTGAAGGAAAAAACTCCTTATTTGACAGTCTTTTAGGTGGTAACTGTCCTTTCTGGGGAAAAGAGAAAAAGTTAGTTGATGGGCTGGAGCTGTTTGTTTGTTTGTTTGTTTGTTTGTTTGTTTGTTTGTTTGTTTGTTTGTTTGTTTGTTTGTTTGTTTGTTTGTTTGTTTGTTTGTTTGTTTGTTTAAGTCCAGTCCTGTTTTCTAGAAGACGAAACAAGAGAAAACACACAAGAAGGGCGAAAAAAAGAACAGCAAAGTTAACAAATGCAGCGTCTATCTCTGGTGTCAGCTCTCACTTGCAGCCTCACTGCTGGAGAAATACAGGCACAGCGTATGATTTGAACAACCACTCTGAGACCTGGCAAACTTGGACTGTTTAGGACATTTCACTTAGCTGTCTTTTTCTGGTCACAGGATGCAAAATATACAGAAAAAGGAGAGAGGTGTAAGAATAGAAATAAATAGGGTAGGGAAGGAAAATGACAGATTGGGGAAGGGAGGGAAGGCAGAATCTCACATTTCCAGGCAGTGCTCGGGATTTAGCAGGATCGGGTAGAGGTGGAGGTGGTGATGTCACCTGAGTCCCTCTCTGTGGCCCAGTCTGGTTAGGACATCTCTCAGAATTAGGATGAAGAAGGTCCAGGGTCCCAGGAGACACTGGGAGTGGCACCCAGGATGGTGAAGCTCACACCTCCTGCTCTCATCTTTCAGTCAGCCAGTGGTCTCTTTTTAGGACCCAAAAGGGATTGATAGCTGGAATAGCTCATCCCCTTATTATTTTGTTCACCAGTTAGGCCTAATTCTGATATGCCAGTTTGTGTTCATTGGTTTCAGGCCCCACACTTCTCTTATTTACCAGGCATGATCTGAAAACAATTCCTGAATTACAGCAGAAGGCCTTTTTGTTTGAACTAACATAGTCTTTTTGTCTCCCTTTTGCCCTTTTACCCATCAACATTTATTGTTATAGATTATTGTGACGTTTTATGAGCTTTCACTCACTTTTGACAGTTGAATTCACAATTACGGTAAATTGGTAGGTCTAGTTATTACAACAGCAGTTAGCTTTTGTCAGAGCTATGTTCCAGGCTGTCTGCAGACTCAGCAGACATCTCTGCATTGGTTTAAATTTGCTTTACATTTTGAATGTTGTCTTTGTAACAGATTGAGACTTGATTTTGATTATCTTAGTCAAAGTTTAACTTGCAGATTGTTCCCCACATATGAGGGAGGGTCCATGCACTGCAGTAGTCATGCTGAGGTAGCAAAGTGCCCTTTGTATAAACCCTGTGACTTTAATGGTCTAAGATATATTTTGATTTGTTTTAGCAACTACGAAGCAAGTTGCTGATGCTTACATGTGAAATTGAAGGTAAGCTGTTGGTTTTGATTTTAATTAAAAACTATTTTACCTTCAGTTTTCCCATGAGATGTGTGTTCTCTGAAATAGAAGTGCTAGAATTTAAAATGCTAACTTAGCTATCATAGCAATTCAAGTGAACTTTCATCATCCAGCGATTCTCAGATTTTTGACTCACAAGAGCCTCAATGGATTGTCACAGTTCAGTTGCTGCTCTGTGATCCCTTGTGGTCATGATTGGCACCGTGGTGACCTGCTAGAAATTTATCTCATGATTCTAATTTCACAACAGGAAGATCTAACAGCTAATGACTTTTGTCCTTGAAAATGAGAAACATCTGGCAGTAACTGATCCCATTACAGGATTCCAGGGACAGAGAAATCTTCCACATAGTGATCCTTTCATCTTACAGATTGAGAGTCTTCTTGGTTGAAGAAACAATGAGAAAAAGACTACATTATATATCCTGGAGTTATGGACTACCAAAAAGTCCCTCAGTCCCTAATAAAGCGGTCGTGAGGAGCTAAGTGCGTTCCTCTCTAGAGAGAATATGGCTGATGCTGGAATCCAAAGTAAAACTTTTATGAGAAACTACAATCATGTCACAACTTAGTGGTTTGATGCATTTGCACTTAGCAGTGTGCATGGTGAAGAAGCTAGCAAGTACATTCAGCATTTTACACATACTGGTTTCCTTTTAAATTTAGTCTTTTTACACAAAGCAGAATTAGCCTGTACAGTTCATTGCCACACGATATAGTTCAGGCCAAGAGCTTACTAGGAGTAAAAAGCCATCAGACATGTATATGGATGACATCATCTGTAGTTATATTAGATAGGACAAATATGATATTACCTTTCTCCTGTTTCAGGAATAAGCCAACCATTAACTTGTCAGGGTATAGAAAGAAGCTTCCCTTTTGAACAGGTTATGTGATGATTGTCCAGGGTGAGGTTTTTAACATTTTTTTTTTTTTTCCCCTGAAGTGATTGGTATTGGCCACTCTTGGAAGTAGGCCACAACTAGACTGGATTGATCAGTGGTCTGATGTAGCAGTTTCTGTTTTTCGAAACCTGCTACTCTGTGTACCTCACTGTGGGCATGCTCTTTGTCAGGAAACATACAGTAATGAAATGAAGAAATTTACCAGTTGCTTCTGCAGCAAACAAATATTACAGCCTCACAGCACTTTGTATTAGTTTTTACCATTACTGAAAACTAGGCAAATAACCCAAAGGAAGCAACTCTGCTACATTGGCAGGAAACAGTGTGGTTCCTACTACGCTCTCTGTTCATGAGCTCCAGGACTCAATAACATCAAATAAAAATGTGATGTTTTTAATCAATGTCAAGGCATATCTAAGCCAAAACTCAGATGTGGTTGCATAAAGCATTTTGCAAAGCACAGTTTATTCTGCTATAGAGCTGAATCCAAAAAAAGGGTCAGAGCCTGTCTTCATAACAGTTGTTTGTGATACAGGGAAGAGATTATAGGTGAGCAGCATGGTTTTATTTTTTGGAATGATTTAGCAGTAATGGCATGGTAAACTATCTGAACCATGTTGTAATCTTTGTTTTTCATTAACCTAGAATCAACAGAACTCCACTTATTAAAGGATATTGAAGATACCTTAGTGAAAACAATTGCACTTTGCCAGAGGAATTCACATAGTTTAAACCAGCAGCAGCGAGAGGTAAGGGGATAAAAGGCACTATTACTAGGGCATGTAGTACTATGCAAATGTGGAAGGAAGAGTTCCATTTTCAGTATCCATTAAGTTGGTCTTTTGTTCAGTTGGACCTGTGCACCTGTGATTTGGTAGATTCCTGTAATTATACATATTTGCTTCACATCCATGCACCTACTTTTGCATGTGCCTGATTTGTCCATGCTCAGTGCCCAGTGTATACCTGCAAGTCACGATTTGGGCATGTTTTGTGGCACCTATATGCACAAATCTCAACTTACATGTAGGTGGAACCATGGTTCTGCAAAGCTGGGCCATTGTGTGTACTGCAAGTTATCCAGAAACTGGAATTCAAAAGGCCTTTGGCTTACCTCCTACAAGGAAGTGGGGCTGTTGCTCTGGTGATTCTGTGATCAGAGAGTGGTGTTCATGAGAAATCTTCAGAGCCATATCCCTGGAGCCTGATGATTTTCCATGTATATAGGAGAGTGTCTGTGGTGAAACGGGATGTAATATTCTGCTGAGAACACACCCTTTAAGAAAGTAGAAAAGGCTAGGTCCTGACACAGTCATCTTTGCTGTAGAGCATATCTTAGGGTAACTATTGGAGTAATAGTAAGGCCTGATATGTAGAGGGAGGTGGAGTACCTAAGAAGCCCCCTTTATAACAGAGGAATTAAAAGAGGTCTGTGCTTTAAAAGTCTTGCTGTGATAATCAACAAATAATGTTTACGTGACGATTTGGCTTCTAAACCGGGAATCTAGACTGTATATATCACTATAGCACTTCCTATCTTTCTCCAGCCCAATGTCTCCCGCAGTCCTGGAGATATGGGCTGCTCTCCTCTCTCTGCAGCTCACAGCTGCAGATCAGTGTTTTGGCACCACATAGTCTGACCACTCCTGCTTGCTGCCAGACAGTGGAGGCTTTTTTCTCCTGCCCTTCCTCTTCCTATTTTAACTTTTCGGCCCAGTTTTTTGGGCACAGGGAGCAGTGTTCTCCCTCCTCAGTATTCCTCCTCCTCCTCCTCCTCCTGGGGTTGGTTAACCCTTCAGGGTTTTAACCCTTCCTGAGCCTCTACTGCAGCATGTCCCTGCCGGCTCCACTACCCCTTACGGGCATGGTAGAACAGCCAAGAAAGTATCAGGTCAAATACAAGCGGTGCTCTGTATTTGAGACTGCTTTCCTAGACTTGGAAGGTGCTGAGTTGTGCTCAGCCTTCATCCAGTCCTCTGTCCCTAGCTCTGTTAGGTCCCAGGGCTATGAGTCTGACAAGCAGGAGGAGTCCATTACCTACCAGAGCTGCTGTGACTCCAACGGGGGAAACCTGGACTGAGAACTCCAGTGTAGAGCAGGGAGAGGCTCCAAAAGGGTAGAGGACCCTGGCCACTCAACTGAGGGGGAAAGTCCTAGGGGACCGCTGCAGAACAGGCTTGTGTGGCCACAAGTCGTCCCCCTCCAAGTCTTAAAGTGGGTCCTGCGCACCCTGGGAAAAGAGGCAGGGCTTCTCACCAGCCCCCTTCCCCCCCCCAAGCCAACCAGGAGGGCTCTGACAATGAGTTTCCCCCCTTCCCCTTGAATGGGACCCAGTGGGGAGCATTCTGAGAGACTAGTCAAAACAACTGCAGATCCAAAGCAAGGCTAGTCACAAGAGGGCTTACCAAAGCTGCATCAAGGCTCCTAAAGGGCACAAAACAAGTTAAAAACTAAAAAAGGCTAAAAGGGGAAAGAAAAAGTACTAAAAAATACAGGAGATACAACTCCTCAGACCCCTCTTCCTCCTCCTCCACTGAGGAAGGTGAGCTGTCTGGCTCTGAAACCTGAGATTAAGCCTCAGTAAATTTTTTCCGCTCAGGCAGCAATTCCCCTTTGCTTCTCTTCTGAGGAAGTGATTAGGGGTGAATGGAACAAGCCTAAAAAGGGAAAATATATTAACGAGCGACCTCAGGTTCTGTAATATTCAAGAACCAAAGGGCTCTATGGCTCAGAAACCGCTGCCGCAGGAAGGAAGTGTTGCCTTATATATTAAAAATGTATACACTTGGACTGAGGATGAGATAGAAATAAGAGACAGACTTGATGAAAGTCTCTGGGTAAGGATAAAAGGGGTAAAAAACAAGGGTGATGTCATGGTAGGGGGTCTACTAAAGACCACCAAACCAGGAAGAAGAGGTGGATGAGGCTTTTTTAAACAACTAACAAAATCATCCAAAGCACAGGACTTGGTGGTGATGGGGGACTTCAGCTACTCAGACATCTGTTGGGAAAATAACAGAGCAGGGCACAGATTATCCAATAAGTTCTTGGAATGTATTGGAGACAATTTTTTATTTCAGAAGGTGGAAAAAGTTACTAGTGGAGGAGGCTGTTCTAGATTTGATTTTGTCAAATAGGGAGGAACTGGTTGAGAATTTGAAAGTGGAAGGCAATTTGGGTGAAAGTGATCATGAAATGGTAGCATTTATGATTCTAAGGCAGGGGCGGGCGAACTTTTTGGCCTGAGGGCCGCATAAGGTTTCTGAAATCGTATGGAAGGCCAGTTAGGGGAGGCGGTGCCTCCCCAAACATCTAGGCATGGCCCGGCCCCGGCCCCCTATCTGACTCCCCCCTGCTTCTCGCCCCCTGATGGCCCCCCCAGAACTCCTGCCCTATCCACCCCCCCTGCTCTCTGTCCCCTGACCACTCCCGGACCCCCTACCCCATCCAACTTCCCCTCTCCTTCCTGACTGCCCCCCGGGACCCTTGCCCCATCCAACCATCCCTTCTCCCTGACCACCCCCGGACCCACCGCTCTTAACTGCCCTCCGCCGCCCCATCCAACCCCTCCTCTCCTTCCTGACTCCCCCCCCCGGGACCCTTGCTCCCATTCAACACCCTGTTCCCTGCCCTCTGACTGCCCTGACCCCTATCCACACCCTGACCACCCCCTGAACTCCCCCGCTCCCTGCCCCCTTACCACGCTGCCTGGAGCACTGGTGGCTGGCGGCGCGGCTGCACCAGGACAGGCAACCGTGCCGTGCAGAACACTGGGTCAGGCCACGGCTCTGCAGCTGCGCTGCCCCAGGAGCTTGCAGCCCTGCCACCCAGAGCACTGTGCCGGCGGCACAGTGAGCTGAGGCTGCAGGGGAGGGGGAACAGCAGGGGATGGGCGGGGGCGAGCCTCCTGGACCAGGAGCTCAGGGGCCGGGCAGGATGGTCCCACGATCTGTAGTTTGCCCACCTCTGTTCTAAGAAATGGTAGGAGGGAGAACAGCACAATGAAGACAATGGATTTCAAGAAGGCGGACTTTAGCAAACTCAGGGAGTTGGTCGGTAAAATCCCATGGGAAGCAAGTCTAAGGGGGGTAAAACAATTGAAGACAGTTGGCAGTTTTTCAAAGAGACATTATTAAGGGCACAAGAGCAAACTATCCCACTGCATAGGAAAGATAGGAAGTAAGCCAAGAGACCACCCTGGCTTAACCAGAAGATCTTCAATGATCTAAAACTCAAAAAAAGAGTCCTACAAAAAGTGGAAACTTGGTCAAATTACAGAGGATGAATATAAACAAATAACACAAATATGTAGGGACAAAATTAGAAAAGCCAAGGCACAAAACAAGATCAAACTCCCTTGGGACCGAAAAGGAAGCAAGAAAACATTCTACAAATACATTAGAAGCAAGAGGAAGACCAAGGACAGAGTAGGCCCGTTACTCAATGAGAGGGGAAAGACAATAACAGAAAATATGGAAATGGCAGAGGTGCTTAATGACTTCTTTCTTTCGGTTTTCACCAAGAAGGTGGGTGGCGATTGGCCGTCTAACATAGTGAATGCCAGTGAAAATGAAGCAGGATCAGAGTCTAAAATAGGGAAAGAACAAGTCAAAAATTACTGAGACAAGTTAGATGCCTTCAAATCACCAGGGCCTGATGAAATGCATCCTAGAATACTTAAGGAGCTGACTGAGGAGATATCTGAGCCATTAGCAATTATCTCTGAAAAGTCATTGAAGACGGGAGACATTCCAAAAGACTGCAGAAGGGCAAATATAGTGCCCATCTATAAAAAGGGAAATAAGGACAATCCGGGGAATTACAGACCAGTCAGCTTAACTTCTGTACCCGGAATGATGATCGAGCAAATAATTAAGCAATCAGTTTGCAAACACCTAGAAGAAAATAAGGTGATAAATAACAGTCAACATGGATTTGTCAAGAACAGATCATGTCAAACGAACCTGATAGCTTTCTTTGACAGGGTAACAAGCCTTGTGGATGGGGGGGAAGCGGTAGATGTGGTATATCTTGACTTTAGTAAGGCTTTTGATACTGTCTCGCATGACCTTCTCATGAACAAACTAGGGAAATACAACCTAGGTGGCGCTACTATAAGGTGGGTGCATAACTGGTTGGAAAATCATTCCCAGAGAGTAATTATCAGTGCTTCACACTCATTCTGGAAGGACATAATGAGTGGGGTCCCGCAAGGATTGGTTCTGGGTACGGTTCTGTTCAATATCTTCATCAATGATTTAGATAATGGCATAGAGAGTACACTTATAAAATTTGCGGATGATACCAAGCTGGGAGAGGTTGCAAGTGCTTTGGAGGATAGGATTAAAATTCAAAATGATATGAACAAACTGGAGAAATGGTCTGAAGTAAATAGGATGAAATTCAATAAGGACAAATGCAAAGTAGGAAGGAACAATCAGTTGCACACATACAAAATGGGAAGTGACTGCCTAGGAAAGAGTACTGTGGAAAGGGATCTGGGGGTCATATGCTAAATATGAGTCAACAGTGTAATGCTATGGGGGGGGGAAAAAAGCCAACATCATTCCGGGATGCATTAACAGGAGTATTGTAAGCAAGACACGTAGAGTAATTCTTCCGCTCCACTCTGCACTGATTGGGCCTCAGCTGGTATGTCTAGTTCTGGGCGCCACATTTCAGGAAAGATGTGGACAAATTGGAGAAAGTCCAGAGAAGAGCAACAAAAATGATTAAATGTTTAGAAAACATGACCTATGAGGGATGATTGAAAAAATTGGGTTTGTTTAGTCTTGAGAAGACTGAGAGGGGACATAAGTTTTCAAGTACATAAAAGGTTGTTACAAGGAGGAGGGAGAAAAATTGTTTTTCTTAACCTCTGAGGATGGGACAAGAAGCAATGGGTTTAAATTGCAGCAAGGGAGGTTTAGGTTGGACATTAGGAAAAACTTCCTAACTGTCAGAGTGGTTAAACACTAGAATAAATTGCCTAGGGAGGTTGTGGAATCTCCATCATTGGGTATTTTTAAGAGCAGCTTGGATAAACACCTGTCAGGGATGGTGTAGACAATACTTAGTCCTGCCTTGAATGCAGGGGACTGGACTAGATGATCTCTTGAGGAACCTTCCAGTTCTGTGATTCTGTCTCTTACCAGGGATATGGCTGTTCCCTTGGGGGCAGCAGGGGAACTCTGTCCTAAGGAACCCACAGATAGAAGGATGGAAGCCACTCCCAAAAAAAGCTTTGTAGCCGCCTCTGCCACCCTCCAAGTGTCCCTGGCAGCCACCTGCTTTGCAGGAGCATCTCTCTCCTGTCTGGAAGATCTCAAAGCCATTAAGTACAGAGTTCACCCTGACTTTGGCTCTGCTTTAAGAAATGGTGTCTCAATGGATACAACGATTTTCTCAGCCTGAGCCATAGCTTCCAGCTCAGTGGCCAGGTGCCACCTATGACTCTGACTCTGAAGGTGGATACTCACTCTAAGCAGGTCCTATGCTTGGCTGAGTTTACAGGCTTCTTCATTTTTGGAGAAAAGCTGCAAAAGGTGGTGGCTGACAATGCAGCAAAATCCAAACAGTCTCTCCATTCTCCTCTGTGCCCTCAGGAGAGAATACAGATCGGCCTTCAGACAGAGACTCTTCTTTCTCTCTCCATCCTCACAGATGTCCCCCCAACAAAGGGACAACAGATTCTGGGATAGTAGCGTCTGATCGTTTGTAGGCCTCTGTGATAGAGTCTAATCCACCTAGTGACGTGGGGCTTGGAATCTGAGATCCTGGCATCTCAGGTGAAAGGACACTAATAAGAAGCCCAATCTTCTTGTGAATTCTGTACGCTTGAGATAGTTTCTTGTTGCTTTTTGACACAACTTATCAGTTGGATGTTGTGGTTTTGGACTGAACAAAGGAAGCACATCACCTCTTTGGAAGTGTGGAAGGAGGGATTTACTTTAGGAAAAGAGGATTCTGGTGCCCTGAGCACCACCTTGTCTTTGTGGAACATGCAGTAAGGTTCCTCTATGAAAAAGGCTGTCAGCTCAAATGCTTGCTTGGTGACCATGACAGCTTCTAAGAAAAAAGTCTCAATAGATAAAAGGTTGATATTGAAGTTGGCGGCTTGAAGGGATGGCTTATCAGGGCTCTGAAAACTAGCGGTAGGTCCCATAATGGCACCGCTGATCGAGCTGGATTGGACCTTCTTGTTGGGGGAATCAGATATACTGGAGAAACCATCATTGTCTCCACCAAGGGAGATAAATCCAGACAGAAGATGAAGAGCTTCCTGGAACCAGCCTGCCTTATCCAAACTAGGATACCCCCCTCATGACCAGGGTACCCCAGGCCTTGGCGACCTCCACAACCCACCTTCAACCCTTCCCAGTGGCTCTGTTGGAGCCAGGGACCATATGCACAATACCCAAGGTCTGTGCAATCTAACAGGGAGTCATACCATGTTTCTTCTATTCAAGAGAGCAACTACAACTTCCTCCTGATCCTATAGAAGGGGAAGACTATGAGATGGTTCCACCAGTACCAAGGGTATCTTCATCTCCTGAAGTATCAGTCACTCCAATTTCTCATTCCCTTCTGAATGACCACAAGCGGTTCCAGTAGTTGCTACAAAGGGTGGAGGTCAGTGCTTAATTTGTGCAGGGGCTTGCCAGGGCTGAGCACCTACACCTCTAGGCTTGGCAGTTCATAGAGCCTGCACCCCTGGGCTTGCTGTGACAGTTATGGAAGTAAAAAAAATTGCTTGAGCCCAGCACCTCCTTCATTACAAATTAAGCACTGATGTTGGTAGAGCTCCAAATCTCCTTAGAGAAGGTCCAGGACTCGCAGTGTAAGCTGCAACCCACAGAATCTAGCTGGAGAGCACACTGGCAACATGCACAACTACCCCCAAGAGGGCAGAGAAGCAATGCTTTGCCCTGGCTAAGGAAGTGGAGTTTTGATATACTTCTTGTTCAGGCTGCCACAGAGAGATCTAGACAGCAACACCCACCTATAAGCAGGCCAAATGCCCGGACCTTCTGGGGAGGAAGGTCTTTACATCTGCTAGCTTCCAGTTTAGAATATCTATCAGATTGGCCAACTACAATTTTCTGAATTATTCAGAGTTCCTGGATTTTAAGGACAAGTTGTTCTAGCAGGACAGCGCTTACTTTTAGGCCCTTGTTGATGCAGGCAAGCTGGTGGCCAGAACTTCATTGCAATCTGAAATTGATGCCGCATCAAGATCAATGGCAACTGCCATTGTGATGCACCAGGAATCGTGGCTACACTTTTCAGATTTTCCCAGAGAGGTCAAGAACACCGTAGAGTACTTGCACTTCAAGATCAACCTTTTTCAATGAAAAGACAGATGAGTCTTTGCACTCACTAAAGGATTCCAGGGCTCCCCTCTGCTCCCTTGGTGTATATATATACACCAGGCATGAAGAGGAAATACCTTAAGTGACCATACAAATTGAGGCCTATGCCTCAACCATTTTACCATCAGCGCAGAAACCACCTTACAAAAGACAGAGCAGAGGGTGCAAAAGCCACCATACCGAGCACCTTCCACATGGACCCAATCTCACCTCCCGGCCGAAAGATAGGTTTGGGGTTGAAAACCACTGTAGAGGCCACCTCTACCCAATCCCCAGATCTCCTTTGGCGGCCAGCTAGCACTCTTTTCCCCACAACAACAGACAAATGGGGGCTGGATATCATCCATTCGGGCTATAACATTGTTTCTCTTCCCTGTCCCTTTCCAAGGACCACTCTCTCAAAGAGATCCTTCTCCAGGAGGAAAAATCTCTCATTCAGTGGGGGGTAACAGAGTGGGTACCTCTTCAACATCAGGGAAAAGATTTCTATTGAAAATATTTCCTAGTTCCCAAAAAGTAAGGAGGATGAAGACCCATTTTCAACCCGCAACCACTCAACTTTTTTATTTACAAACTAAAATTCTGTATGGTTACATTGGCATCAACAATACCATCCCTGGAAAAGGACACATGGTTCTTCAAGATGTATGTGCCCATTGGTGCTCTATTACCCACCCTCCTTGCCTTCTGCTTCAGAGCTCTCTGCTATAGGGCTTCATGAGAGAGAAGGAACTGAGGGCGGTTCGTCCGTGCAATGCTATATAACAATGGCACAGTGCACGAGACTGAGTAACACCCGTGCACGGGCCAGATGCTGCTGTGAGAAATCTCCGATCAAAGGCACAGGGGGTGCAGGCCCATCTAGAGTGAAGCACCCATGGGGGAACACATCTCGAAGAACCATAGTTACTGCACAGGGTGAGTAACCATTTCTTCTTCAACATGTGTGGTCCTTATCTGTATTCCACTACCTGCCCTCCTTTCCCTCTGCTTTGGATTTTGGCCAAGATTTGCAGTAGAGAAGGAACTGAACAGGCAGGCAGTCTGCCCTGCCCCTTATGCCCTCTGTGCAGAGCACAAGGAGGATAGGGACACAGGCACAGACCAGTGGACACTGCTTGCAAAAATTCTCCACTCTCGGGCTTATGGAGCATGCGCATCGCACAGTGGAGTCCCACACTTAGGGACCACACATCTCAAAGAACACCAGTTACAAGGTAAGTAACTTTTTGTGTCTAAACTCAAAAACTCCGGTTCTGCAGAGGCAGAGTGGTTCAGTGGATAAAGCATTGGGCTGGGAATCAAGAGTCCTGTGATCTTTTCCCAACTGTGCCACTAACTTACTCTGTGACTTTTGACTTTTAGCAAATCCCTTAATCTCCCTGAGCCTCCATTTCCCCATCTGTAATATTGGGATGATACTTGTATTCCATTGACATCTGTGGATGAAAAAATGTTCTCTAAGAGCTTGACTGTTATCCCTCTTCCTTGGTAGACACACAAGCCTAGCTTTTTTTTTTTAAAGTAGGAAACTGAGTAAGGGGCTCCCAAAGAATTCTTGTGTCTATAGTGTGGGCAGCAAGGAATTCTGCAGGGAGCTCATTGAAGACTGGTGCTTTTCTGGCAGTTCAGGAAAGTTCCAACAGAGCTATATATTTTATGTGACCTGGACAAATTCCACTTAGAAAGCATGTAATTACTTTCTGCCTACATAAATTCCCCCAGTAGTGTTAATTTGATATAGTATTTTCTTTCTTTCTTGTCTTAGTGTTGGTGCTCTGGGTGCTAAACAGCTGTCATGTGTCACCTCAGAGGAGACTGCACTTCAGTGCAGGGGTGAACTGGCCATTCTGTCTACAGTAGAGTCCATTTAAGAGTCAGCATTTGCCCACTGCCACTATTCAGTCACTACATATCTCTCTGAAGTCTGGAGAAAGACTGTGGTAACTGCTGGCAAATGCTGCCTTTAGTAGTGACCACTGTATGCATTAGTCATCCTGCCAAATAGCTGAAACTTCCACTTGTTTGCTCAAGTGGCCATTTCTTGGGCATTGCACAAAATTACTAAAGCTTCCAGGCATATTGTGTCAAATGAATAAGAGTGAGGATCATTTACTTAATTAAATGCCTAAAGTTGTACTCTGTAATAAACATCCGAGAAAAGATACATGTTGTGTATTATTGTACACTGCCATGTGTTAGAGAACATCTATCATGCAGTAACTGCAGATACAATGCTTGTATTGCTGTATGCCTAACATTTGGAGCAAGTGAGAGTTGAGCAATACTGGCTCTTACATTCTCTTACTCAGTGGTTCTCAAACTTTTGTACTGGTGACCTCTTTCACATAACAAGCCTCTGAGTGCGACCCCTCCCCCCGGTATAAATTAAAAACACCTTTTTATATACCTTTTCTACCTTTTCTCTTTATAGTGAAAATGTAACTTACAAGTGCAGATTTATTTATTTATTTTGGTTTCATAACTGGACTCAAAAACACAAGAGTGTAAAACTTTAGAGCCTACAAGTCCACTCAGTCCTACTTTTTATTCTGCCAATCGCTAAGACAAGCAAGTTTGTTTACATTGACGGAAGATGCTGCCGCCTGCTTCTTATTTACAGTGTCACCTGAAAGTGAGAACAGGCATTCGCATGGCACTTTTGTGACTGGTGTTGCAAGGTATTTACATACCAGATATGCTAAATGTTCGTATTCCCCTTCCATGCTTTGGCCACCATTCCAGAGGACATGCTTCCATGCCGCTGATTCTTGTTTAAAAAAAAATGCATCAATTAAATTTGTGACTATATTCCTTGTGGGGAGAATTGTATGTCTCCTGCTCTATTTTATCTACATTCTGCATATATTTCATGTTATAGCAGTCTCAGATGATGACCTAGCAATGTTTGTTTTAAGAACACTTCCACAGTAGATTTGACAAAATGTAAAGAAGGTATCGATGTGAGATTTCTAAAAATAGCTACAGCAGTTGACCCAAGGTTTAAGAATCTGAAGTTCCATCCAAAATCTGAGAAGGACAAGGTGTGGAGCATGCTTTTAGACGTCTTGAAAGAGCAACACTCTGATGTGGAAACTATGGAACCCAAACCACCAAAAAAGAAAATGAATCTTCTGCTGGCGGCATCGGATTCAGGTGATGAAAATGAACATGAATCTGTCCGCACTGCTTTGGATCGTTATCAAGCAGAACCCATCATCAGCATGGAAGCATGTCCTCTGGAATGATGGTTGAAGCATGAAGGGACATATGAATTTTTAGCACACCTGGCACATAAATATCTTGCAATGCCGGCTACAAAAGTGCCATGCGAACACCTGTTCTCACTTTCAGGTGACATTGTAAACAAGAAGTGGGCAGCATTATCTCCTGCAAATTGTAACCAGCCTTGTTTGTCTGAGTGATTGGCTGACCATGAAGTAGGACTGAGTGGACTTACAGGCTCTAAAGATTTACATTTTTATTTTTGAATGCAGTTTTTTGTACATAATTCTATATTTGTAAGTTCAACTTTCATGATAAAGAGATTGCACTACAGTACTTATATGAGGTGAATTGAAAAATACAATTTTTTTGTTTTTTACAGTGCAAATTTGTAATCAAAAATATAAAGTGAGGACTGTACACTTTGTATTCTGTGTTGTAATTGAAATTAATATATTTGAAAATGTAGTAAACATCCAAAAATATTTAAAATAAATGGTATTCAGTTGTTTAACAATGCCATTAGTCGCGATTACCTTCTTTAATTGCTTGATAGCCCCAGTAATCACTTATTTTTGCCAGAATTGTAGGATTTATTGTGCACTTAATTATTCTAGGCACTCTGGTTTCCCCTCCTGGAGGCTATGATGTCACCACAGAAGCTATCCAGTTCAACAGTGTTGTGTCAGTATTCTGAACGTAAGTTTGTTGGCACCTTGTGGCGCAAGATACCACTGAAAATGTGACCTCGGTCTTTTTTCTCCTTTTCTCCTGACCAAACATGAGGAAGTAAGCATTGTGACTGAACTAGTGTACGATTCCAAAACAAAGCTAGGGTGTACGCCTGTGTGAAAAATGCAGTTACTCTATTCCAGCTGTGAAGTAGCACTTTTTACCAGGAGCACATTACACCTGTGTTACTGTCTGCCCTGGTCCCTAATTGCCTTTCAAGTACAATGTAAGTTATTTATTTGACCTGTAAAGTCCTAAATCATCTGGTCCTGGCTACTTAGACTACTTGCCTCCTCGTGTGGCTCAGTGGAAGTTGCAATTAGCTGAGGCATCTGAGTTAAGAACCTATTGCTTTAAATGACTCTGCAACTATTTTATTTGGACCAATATAGGTCAGTTTTGCTTCAAGTCCTGTAAGTTTCTTAGGCTTTCCATTGGGGGTAGATTTGGGGTCTTTCCAATTCATTCTCTGGATACTGATCCACCATAGTTATTCTGTGTGCATGCAAGTGATGCTCATGCACTAGGAGTTCCTGTAGGTACTTTCAGATAAATTGAAGTGAATTTATACAGAAAACTTGGTTGTGCAACAGTTAGATGCCACACACAGCAAATCTGACACAAAAACACAAGCAAGGAAGGGCATGCCCATTATTTGTAACTGGGTGTTTGTCATTTGTGTGTTAACAGTTGATACCGTAGGTATTTCTTCTGCCCAATGCCAGAAGAAGAAGAATAAATCAAATTAAACATTTCCATTTGTTGCCTTAAAAATTAACCCTATTCTGTCTGCCTCCATCCCCTTTCCGTAGATAGATAATACACTATTGCCTTCCCAAACTTAAGAATTTTCTCATGCTATTATCTTATTTCTATGATGGTAGCATCGTGATGCTCCTTTATGCTGGGTGTTGTATAAACAATCGCTGCCCTGAAGAGCTGACAGTCTAAATAGATAAACAGACAAAGGTGGGAGGGGAACAGAGCCCCAGAGAGGGGAAGTGATTTGTCCAGAGTCAGATTAGGTTAGCGGCTAAATAGACTAGAACCTAGGTCTCCTGACTGCTAGTCCAGTCCTCACCTGCTAGACCATACTGCCTCCCTCCTATCTGCCTCATACACATTCAGTCCACTAGTCTGGAACAAACCGCTGGGCTGACTCCAACCATCCACGACTATAAAGGGAGCGCATGAGTCAAAATTCTTATTACCTGCACAGCTTCCCTGGTTAGGTTTGGTAACTGCATCACAGCTCCGGTCTCTTGCCTCTGTGCGCGCAATAGCAGCTCCCTGTGTTAACTCTGTACTGAGGCTTTTGGGAAAGTCATGGACCTCTGGGATCATCTGATAGTTCTTCCTTGCCTCCATTTTCTCCTTCCTTTTCCCCATCAGTCTCCACAACCCATTGGGGCAGTAAATACTGCAGTCCTAGTGCAATCCAATGACTGTTTCCTCTAACAGCAGGTCACGATCTCTTTGTGCAATGAGTGGATAGGGTTTTGCTGGTTCATCAGTGGAGGGTGACCGTGCATTGACTGAGACTAAGAACCTGCGGCTTTTAATCCACAGTGATCTCTGGAGAGCAAGGATCAGCTGTCATCAGAGCCATGGCCAAAGATAGGGCGTGCCATCGCATTCTGGCAAAGAGGAGCTATTGAGTCTAACTTATCCATTTAAACAAGCTCATTATTAAATTTAAAAATTCTGGAAATTGAAGGTGGTTCTCAGGGTTAATGCGCCTAAAAAGGAAGGAAACACTCAACCCTTTTAGAGGAAAAAGTGTAAAGGAACTATTGCCCTCCCTTTTCACACTTGGATCCTGAATTATAACCAGTTTTAGTCCATTCTTAAAGTGGGTTGCTATTTAATTTTTATATTGCCATACTGCCTAGTTGTCCCATCAGGAAGCTAGGACCCATTCTGCTGAGAACTGTATACACATGATAAAAAGGCCATCCCAGGACCAAAGAGTTGTATAGCTATTGCCCCTGAGAATCCAGTGAACAGGGGCCTGGAACATATGCTGAAATAGATTATGACAGGCACAACTTTTACAGGAGGGGTGTCCAGCCCATGGCACAGAGAACACTGTGGCCCTCATGGCTTTGAATTATTAAAGGCAACTCTTCATTGTGAATTAAAGATATTTCCTGAATGTCACCCAATGATTTTTAAACAGAAGTGTTTGAATCTGGCCATTACTGCGAGGGTGGTGGGGGAGTTGGCACCACCTGCCCAGTTGCTCCGTATGGTTCCCCCTACAGCCCTAGGACCTGCTTCGATATGACATGAATGTTCTGAGCAGCGGCAGCAGCCCCTTCTCTGTTTCAGCAGCTCCCCCACTGGCCACCTGCTGAATTCCAGTTGAGGGAGAAGAGAGTAGTTCTTCAAGTAGCGTCCCTGCGGGCTCTCCACATCAGGGTGTGCACGTGCCTGTACCCTCTTAATCAGATATTTTCATCAGCAAGATTTGTGGGTGTGCGCCTGCTCCCTAGATACACTCAAGCTGATTCTGCCTGCCCTGCACCTAGATGAAAGTCTAGTACAGGATGGCTCCCCTCCCACACCCAGCTCCCAGGGCAGTGCAGGAGAGTGGAAGGAGAAGAAGGTGAGGAAACAATCAGGTCCTTGATTCTCTGCCCCAGCACTGGTGCAGGTTACAGCAGCCTGGGGGCTGCTCTAGCACGAGTTGGCTGGCATTGACCCCCATAGGACCATACACCAGCCACTGCCCCACCAGTCCCCATGTGAGCCCTGGGGCAGAGAGCTGCTGGAGACTCTTCCATGCCATGGCAATTACAGGTGGCATCTCCTTCCTTTGTGCTGACAGAAAGAGGGAACAGGCCTGAAGCATTGTGAGCACCTGAGTTTTTTGTCATATGTTTGACCCTTAGACATCACTGCTATGCAACTATAAGGGTATCCATGTCCAGTCACACTGCCTCCAGAGCTTCCTTATTCTTGGTCAGGGTCCTTCATAATGTGAAGGGAAACCAAACTGAGCATGGTTTACTGAGAATAAGTTATAAAATCATCACATAGGAGGCACTTTGTGTGATAACCAGAGTATCACCTAAGGCCTGTATTTTGTTCAGAGGTGCTGAGCTCCTGCAGATCCTGACTTTTTCAGGCTGGGCACACAGATAACAGAATTGTTGGCCACCAGTGGAAAATGTTGAAGTCAGTAAGACTATTCATGTGAATAAGTTTTGCAGGTTTATACTTGATGGCAATAGGGAAATTTGAACTGCAGTAAATAACCAGATTAGAAAAATAAATAAATTCAGGAAGGTCCCAGACTATGTGGCAATTTGTGTGTGTATGTTGGGGGGAGAATCATAGTAGTGTGAGAGTCCCAAAAACATACCTGAAAATTACATTTATTTTTAAATATAAAGAATTATAATTTTCTTGTGTAATTCTCTGGTCATTATAACTATTTTTTATTGTAAATGTTAATCATGTTTTTGAAAACAAAGGAGTATAAGAATTCACAAGGATGTTTAATCTAACATATTGTTGTTTTTATAAACCTCCAGTTCTGACTAGCTGTGCATGACTTTTACATATTTATTATTTCAGCTCTGAAGAGTTTGACAATGCAAGTGCTAAACAACATGGCTGCATTTATTGCCCTTCCCTCGATCTTGCAGAGAATTCTCCAGGTGAGCAGCAGGGGAAGAGAAAACGTAGTGAGCATACAAGTGTTTACTAAATTATTGTCTTTCATAAGGCCCTGGTTATACCACATTCAGAATGTAGAGCCAAATCCATCCCTGATGTAAAATTGTTGACTTCGGAGTAGTTACAGAAATTAATCTGGTTAATTATTCGTTAAGGCTACAAAGATGAAAAATGCTCAGGGGACTGGTGTGGTGGGACACTAACTGAAATGATAATGTTTAGCCTTGAGAGAAAATGTAGTAATGTAAAGATTGTATGTTGTAAACCAAACAGTTTTTTACCTATTAGATCTTAATTAACTTGGTCCAAAATGTAAATATTTTTAAAACCTAGGGCTGAGATTCCTAAGAAATGGGAGCCTAAGTTAGTCTACTAAATCCTTACTTAGGCCTTGTCTACACTACAAAGTTAGGTCAATGTAAGTCATCTTTGTGACGTTACCCAGGGTACAGTCTGGACTGATAGACAGCTGTGTCCCCTCAATTTCCCAACCTGGGGTGCCTTTTACATGCTTCTCTGTGAGAGCAACCCTCCTGGTCTGCTCTCACACAGCCTCCAGCATGTAAATCACTCCCAGCTATAGTGTGAGTACTATAGCCAGCCACTCATGAATTACACTGCGGGCAACACCAACAAACTCCCAACCTCAGACTTTCCCCCGGAAATGTGCATCTTGTACTGCCCAGCACCCTCCTGCACAACACAAGCTCATATGAAGTCTATCATTTATTAATAGAAAATGATATGCACCAATCTTGTTATCCCAAATGGAGTTTTCCAAACACTTCAGTACAAACACACTGGTTTAAATAAAACAACAAAACAAATTTACTAACTACAGAAAGATAGATTTTAAGTGACTACAAGTAACGAGCCATATAAATCAGAATTGGTTACAAGGAAATAAAAGGTAAAACACAACTAACACCTAACGTAACAATCTAAATGAATACAAAGCAAAGGTCTCTCTCACCACATGTTCCAGCAATCTTACTGGCTGAACCTCTTTTGGTCAGGTTTTTCCCCCAAGTCCAATGCCGCTCCCTTTATTCTTTAGGGATTGATGCTATGGGCAGAGAGCAAGGGAGAGATGATTTGGGGCATGTGGCCTCTCCTCTTATAATCCTTTCTCGTGTACAAGACTCATCTCCAGCTGATGTTCAGGAGACAAAGTCTGTGTGGCCAGGAACCTTAAGATGCTTCTTTGTCAAAATGTAGATTTTTTTTTTTTTTTTTTTGCCCACACCCTCTCTCCCACTGAAGAATGGCCACTTAATTAGGTGATGGTCCAATTGATCTCATTGACACCTGGCTGAGGCATTGGCTAGCCTTTTGTCTCTGGGGAACTTTTTGTGACTGCCCTTCAGAACATGTTGTTACATGTCTTAGTAATAGTATACAGTGGAATCTTATCTTTACATACAGTGTTGCCACACATTTTACCAGGACAGTAATGATGAGCAAATCATGAGTGTTCAAATGATACCTTATACAGTATGCTTTGTACAATATTTAACATAGTCTTATAAAAGGGATGAACATAGGGCTGTGGACTCTCAGTCTTGTGTCAACCAATTCGTGCATGTCTGCTTTCAAATTTGTCTGCCGCCATAAGCATCCTATTAGTGCGATGCAGAAAAACCACCTCCCAGAAGTTGTGGAAACATGGTCGATCTACTGACCTGTGAACTCTGGATACCCTAACAGTCCTCCGGCAGCTGTTCCACAATGCCCCTGGCAGAGCCATGGACCAGCTGAGAAATGTGGACATCTACAAATGGATTACGTGGGAGATACAGGCAAAAGGATATGACCGGAATCAGCAGCAGTGCCGTGTGAAAGTGAAGGAATTTTGCCAGGGCTATTACAAGGCTGAGGAGGCCAACAATTGATCTGGTGCTGAGCCACAAACCTGGCACTTTTGCAATAAGCTGTATGCCATATGTGGCGGAGACCTCACCAGCACCTCACAGACCGCCAGGGAGACCTCAGAGGAGCCTGAGACAGACACCTCTGCCATGAACAGCAAGAAGGGGGGGGCAAAGTGGGGGACACAGTGGGGGGCTCCAGCCATGCCGTTTGAGACTCCCCCACAGTCTAGCCAGTCCCACCAGGAGAGCACTGGATGAGCTTGATGAAGGAGAAAGGTACCTTGGGTAAGCTTGCGTACACTTTTCTTTACAATATTTAAATTTAAAGATTGTTGCCTGGCCCGCTCCCAAGTTAAACATCGATATTAACTCTTCGTTCTTTTACTTGTCTGAGAGCAAACAGAGGTAGAGTTGGCATCCGCTTGTCATCCCTTGGTTGGAGTAGGTGGGAGGACACTTTCAGTGAAATCCTGTGAACCAGTGCGACATCGGATCAGGAACAAGGAGCTTGGAGAGCCAATATGACCCTCTGCATGAATAAGGAAAAAGAAGACAGGAAAAAGGCCTAAGGAGAGGGAAATGCACCAGGACATAATGGGTCTTCTCAAGCAGCACCCCCAAATGCTGCAGACACTGGTTGACCAACAGATCCAAAAATCCCAGACTACATGGCATCAGAGACTGCATCCATACCCCTACTGCTCCATCCTGGGGAACAGCAAGAAAAATCACAGCTTCACAAACGCTGACCTGTGAGAATCATGGTTGGTGTATGCATAACCACAGCGGACTATGTTTGTGGACTGAAATGGATAAATGTTTGCAGCCTTTCCAATTTTAAAGTTCCACGCTGTTAATTTGTTAAAAAAATGTATTACATTGTTTTTGTATACTGTTTTCCCCACTTAATAAAGTTCTATTTTTAACTTTATCTTTGTTTTGATACAAAATATAAACACACAAGGAAACAAAACATATAAATAGATTCACAAGATGGAAAAAGTATATAAATAACAGAATTCAACATTCATTATTTGCAAAACATGGAAAAAACTAAACAATTATAAACCAAACAAAATAATCTCGCAAACCTCAACTCATAGAGGTCATGCAGGGCATCGATAATGAAAGTGACTAAATAGATAAATAAGAGTTATTCTGAGAAAATGGAAACCTGCAATTCCTTCGATTCACAGACTGGCTTAGTGAGCTCTACTACTGCATTAATTAAAAAAATGACTTTTTTCTAATAGAAACGCTTGAAAAAAAATATGAGGCTGTCTGGTCACTCATGAAACTATTGCATATTTTTGCAATAAAGTTCTATTTTTGGTGAATAAAATTAACTTTATAAGCTCACAGCACATTGCAGAATACATACTGATACTCAAAGCACACTGTATTTGTAAATCTACAGCAAGCTGTAGTAGCCAGGCAAGGTACTAACAAACTTCAACAGGACTTTATTTTTTAATGTGGAAACCTCTTTTCCAAGCTGCTGTTGCACCCTCACTAGCTCTCCCTCAGCCTCTTCAACTCCTCCCCCCTCCTTCCTGTTTCCAGTCCTTTCAGACTCCAAACAGCCAGTGCTCCCAATTCTAATAATTACAAGCAACATGAAATTGTTCTCTTGTAACTGCAGTAAGAGTGCTTGTAGTAAGCGCAACTACTACATCCTCATCCTCCGGTGGACCATCTGGTGAAGGCAATCAGCTACCACATTTTGGTTTCCAGGCTTATATTCCAGTTCATAATTGAAAGAGAGTAGTCTTGCAGACCATCTAGCAATACGATATCCTGCTCTTCCCAGTCCTTCCGTGGTGAGCAATGTCGTCAAAGGGCTATGGTCTGTGCGCAACTTGAACGTGTGGCCCCACAGGTAAGTTCTCCATTTTTCAGTAGCCCAGACACAAGCAAGTGCTGCTTTTTCAACTGTAGAATATTTTCTCTCAGCATTACTTAGTGTCCTTGAAGCAAATGCAACAGTCTTCTCTCTATTGTCCTCATGAAGTTGTTTGAGGACAGCCCCAAGTCCATAATCAGAAGCATCAGTAGTTACAATTGTGGGCAATGCAGGAGTGAATAGTGCAAGTACTGGACTATGTACAATCAAGTCTTTCACCGTTTCAAAACTAGCTTGTGCATCCGTTGTCCACACTAAGGTTGAACTTCCCCGTAGTAATTCTCGTAACGGTTCAATGACAGAAGCATAACTGGGAATGAATTTTGCATACCAGGAGGTAAGACCCAAGAAGGAACGTAAGGTTTGCAAATTTGTTGGAGGAGGAGCATTTGAAATTGCCAGGATATGAGCCGGATCAGGTTTTAGTCCAGCCTGTGAAATTGTATGCCCAGAAAGGAGAGTTCAGTTTGTCTGAGTTTGCATTTGGACCTATTGAGCTTGAGGCCTGCTTTCCTGATGCAGTTTAGTACAGCCTGCAGGTTATTGTCATGCTCCTCCGAAGTATTTCCAAACATGATAATTAATATCCAAATAGCACTGAACTCCATGTTGATTCTTCAAAATCAATGACATCATTTTTTGGAAGGCACTTGGGGTGATGCGAGACCTGTATGGAACACGTTTAAAACGGAATAGTCCCTCGTGTAATAAATGCTGTGAGGTCTCTGCTGTCTTCGTGCAACATAACCTGGTGGTATGCGCTCTGCAAATCAACAGTAGAAAACATCTTTGCTCTACGGAGTTCTGCAAATACTACTACTTTGTGAGGAAGAGGATGGCTGTCAATCACAATAGCTTTATTTGGCTCCCTTAAGATGAATGCCTACACCCTTCTTCTGTGTCACTATTATAGGTGAAACCCATTCCAAGGAGTTAATCTCTTCAATAATGTCCTCTTGAACAAGTTTTCTAAGTTCCTCTGAAACAGCTTCTCTGACTGAAAATGGTAATTACTGTCATACAGGCATCACATTATTCCGCATTTTAACTTTATGCAGAAACCCGTAAGCACAGCAGAGTTTCTCCTCAACCTGGTTTTGGATCCCAGCTGAAACTGGTGTGTGTACCGCAAGAGTGCTTTGCTGGGGAAGATCAATTTGTCCGTTAACTACCCTGAGATTTAAAGCAGCCAATAAATCTCTGCCAAGGATAGGAGTGCCTTTGTGGACAATGTAGAACTCTGCAGTTACACAGCAATCACCAAAAGTAACTATTGCTGGCAGGCAGTCACGTACTGGAACATGGTTTTTCAAATAGCACACCAGGTGAAGCTTGAGTTCAGTAAGAGGCACATCTTTAAAGTAATGCAAATAGATGGAATCAGGTAGTATAGATACTGCTGAGCCAGTGTCCAACATTAGCTGAATAGAGTGTGATTTGCCTGAGGGTATGGCGGAAATGTTTACTGTGCACTTTATTTGTTCTGGAATATGTGCAGTAATGATTTTGTCCACGCTCAGCACAGTAACATCTGGTATTGTAACGGCATGCACCTGCTGATTGAACTGGCTGCTGCGACATACTTTATCAAAATGCGCAATCTTTTTGCAGTGATTGCACTGAGCTACTTTTGCCGGACATCCTGTGTAGCTTGCCAGGTGTTGTGGGGATCCACAGCAAAAGCATGCTTTTACTGTATTTTGAATTTGCTGATTTGGTGGTTTTTCATTAGTTTTCCTCTTGTAATTGTTTGTCTGCAGCAATGGTGAACTTTTCTGCAAAGGAGTCACAGCCTGGACTGTGCTCATTATTTTGGCTTCAGCTGTAGCTGACTCAGTCTGGGTAGCAATGGTTATTGCTTTTTCTAGTGTAAGTTGTGGTTCTAGAAGTAAACGTTCTCTTACAAGAAGCATGGTTGTTTTCTCAATGAGCTGGTCTCTGATCATCTCATCTGCCATATTCCCAAAGTCACAAGTTACAGTCAGACCCCTCAGGGAAGCAATATACTGCATTATAGTCTCCCTTGGTTTCTGCTCACGCTGGCAAAATCTGTAGCGATTAGCTACTACATTCACTTTTGGTACAAAAAAGTTCTTTAATGCAGTGAGTGCAGTCTCATATTTATAGTCTGCAAGGGGAAAAGTGTAAAATATATGCTGCCCTTCTGCTCCAAGGCAGTGGATTAGCAGAGCACACTTTCTTACTTCAGAAATCTCTGTAGCACTGATTGCAAGCAGATAAGTCTCAGACACATGGGTCCAGGCAGTAAAAGCAATTGGAGGCTCACCTGGGCTTTCTAGAAAAGGTGCAGGTGGGTTCAGAGGCAGACGATCCATCTTCGTCGCCAAAATGCTGTAGTAGCCGGGTAAGGTATTAACAAACTTCAACAGGACTTTATTTTTTAAAGTGGAAACCTCTTTTCCAAGCTGCTGTTGCACCCTCAGTAGCTCTCCCTCAGCCTCTTCAACTCCTCCCACCTCCTTCCTGTTTCCTGTCCTTTCAGACTCTGAACAGCCAGTGCGCCCAAGTCTAATAATTACAAGCAACATCTAAACACCACACAAGCCCTGTGTAATTCATAGCATCAGTAAAACATAGTCATATTTATAAATGTACAGCAAGTGCTACATAATTCTTAGCAGCGTTCAAAGCTGTAGGCCCAAAGAACACTCCACCACAGAACACAGCTATGGCTCTTTCAAAGCACCCCTCAACCAAAGGGGGAAAAGCTGCCACCAGGGTGGAGGTGGAGCAGCTGTTTGCTGACTTTGAGCATCCAGACATTACAAGAGCTCAGTGTGGAGCTATTTGGGTGCTTTGAAAGAGCAATAGTAGCTTTATTGGACCAACCGCTGTTTGTGAGAGAGACCAGCTTTTGAGCTTACACAGAGCTCTTCTGCAAGTCTGGGACATGTACTCATGGGAACCTAGAGCCTGGGCTCCAGCCGGAGCCTAAACGTCTACACAGCCCCATAGCCAGAGTCTGCTGACACAGGCCAGCCACAGACGTTTAATTGCAATGTACATATAACCTATGAGTCTGAGTCTATGCTGTGGGTGAAGATCTGTGGACTGGAAGTAATACAGTTGCAAGGGATTTACTAATCTTTGTAAGGGGATACCAAATTCAGTAAACTGAGCTAGATATCTTCCTCTTCTGTTGAGAGAAAAGGGTTACAATATTCTAAGTTTAAGCAGTTAAATCTAAAGGGGGCGGGGAAACGGTCCACATAAATCTAACTTTATGGAAATGTTAATTTCTGTACTTCAGTGCTAAATGCTGTGGTAAGGGGCATCTTCTAAATTCCAGGAACAGATTCCACGGCTGTTGCTGCAAACACTCGATCCTGGGTTGTGATTTTACACTGTCTTTTACACTGGGTTGTGTCAAATAATGATTAACATTAGATTGTGCTTTTATCTATTCTTAACCTATGATTTTTGTAAAGTTAGTTATTAGAAAGGAAATCCTAAAAGAAGTGCATTAGGAGAGATCTTAGAGAAATCTCCTGGGGCATTAAGAGAAGTTTTATCTGAAGTGGGTGAACGCTGTCCGGAGAGATGTGGAAGGTTGAGGGTTAATTCTATTACAAATCCATAATGCTTCATTAATGTTCTGAAAGCAGATATATTCAGATTCCTGTTGAGATATGGGGAGCTGGAGAAACCAGAAATGTAAACTGCACAGATTTTTTTAAAAAAAGTTTTGTCAAAACAGGGGAGGGGGAAGGATAGAGCTGTGTTTGAGACCATCCCAATGCTGTGGTACTTCCTTCCACAGAACTCTGACGGACACAGTTCTGTCACGTTTTCAGGGTAGGTGGGGGGGTGACTAAGCAGAAAGGAAGCTGAGGTCCTTTCTACATTTGTCTGAATTTCCCCCATTCTCTGCTGAAGGACCTGGCAGCTCCAACAGCCTTGAGAGAACAGGGGTCACTTCATCGCTTATTAGGTGTTCCCGTTCATCGCCAAGGGGGTGGAACTTTGATCACAGGCAATTAATTCTGTGTGGCTCAGACAGAAGTTGGTCCAATAAAATATTACCTCACCCACCTTGTTTCTCTAATATCTTGGGAGCAACAGAGCTACAACAGCACTGCCTACTGCATTTGTAGAAAGCTTCTCACTATTTAGTTGCTGATGTGTAGTCTCAGCTTTAACTTTGCCTGAAAGTTTTGTCTCAGAATTTGTGTCATTTTAAAAACAGTCCTATCTTTGGACTGGGGAGCAACAGGGGCCTTTCCTCTTCTCTCCCCAAGGCCTGTGGAAGGGCTGAATCTTACTCATTCACTTCCTAAGAATTGCATTAGGGGAGTCCACCTAGGAGGCTCTTTGGGGCTTCCTTCAATCTCCTATGGATGTTAAGAAGCTCAAAGAATTTTAAACAACCTGTGAAGAGGCTCACAGTTCCACTCCCTGGGAGTCTTACAATGCCCTTCCTACCAAATGGAGTTGGCCCAAGGCCCAGTTGGGGGCAAACACCGGATTCCAGGTGCCAGAAGACTACACAGCAGGTGCTTGAAGCCCTGCTGCCACTGGAGGGCCCCAGGAGACTAGGTGCCTCATGTAACTGCTTTCAGCTGTGCTTGGTCACAGATGAGGAAACAATTGCATATTACATAAATGGAGAAAACCATCTGATATGAAAGAACTACTTCCTAAGCTTCTAAAGTTTTATAAGCAATTTACTGTAGGTTTAAAAAAAAGACAGAAAGGAATTAAACTTTGACTGTGTCCTCTTGCAGTATTGTATCTGTGACACACAAGAAAAAGTGTATAAAGGAGTAGACTGCAGGCTCAGGAATTGTGTTTTAAGTCATTTTATCTGAGTTTTCACCTGGTAATACAGATTTATTTCCTTTAATTGTGTAACTGATTTTGCCAAAAAAGGCAGAAGGAAATACTAGAGGGGTTAGAAACAATTTAGAGAGGAGAAAACAATGAGCACTTAGGGAAGGTACAACAGAAATTAGGGAAGTGGAGAGAGGAGGAAGAATGTAAAAACAGGGATGTGCTGGAGGGCACTCCCAGGAGCCAATGTTAATACATAGGCACCAGATTGGAGGGAGCTCTGGGATGACATCCTGCCTTTAGCGGTGTTGGCCCTGTCTCTGGAGCTGATTAACTAACCCTTGCCTGAAGTGACTTATCCCCCAGAACTAGGATAAATGATTTGCATGGAACATCTCTCTACGTACAGCTTTGTGGAAGACTGATTTACCATCTATAAAGTAGCTGTATTCATTCAGTCTGCTTTTTGGCTGTGTTTTGGCTTTCCTCAGCCACGTATTTAATAGAATGCTCCAGGAACGAGTGAGTGGCTTTCTGACAGATATAAAAATAACTTGCTGTATGTCATGGATCACGTACATGGTGTGCTGGAAGACCTGAGCTCCCCATTGCTCTCTATAATTTATATAGTATCTCAGTATGATGTACTTTCCATGCTGTTACTTTTAAATTATGCATGTTAAAATAAAATGTACTTATACAGTATGACCTAAAATGACACCGGTCACTTCGTGCAATTGTTACCTCTGGAAGCTGTCTATCACTTCAGTATATTCCAGGCATACAGCTGGTTTTTGACTAAGAATTGGATGAATTTCCAAATCTTGTTTGATTCAGATGTGAATATTGGCAGCCTGTTGGCATTAGTGCTTATTGAGTAGGAAGAACTCTATGCAGAGGCTGCTGCTCTAAGTGTTCTGGATCATTTTAGCCATTTTGTGGAGCAATTTCCCGAGTATCATGCAATCAAGTTTGCATTCCACTCCCACCATTTCCTGCTAATTTGCTTCCTCTAGCCACCTCTTCTCCCTTCCCACTACTTCTGGGCAAGCTGTCCCTTGGTGCCTTAACCCCACTACTACTCCCTCTTACAGATTGGTTTCCTCCTTCCTTTTCCCTTTCCTGGAGTCCATCTCTTAAGCTTCCTCTACTGACTGCCTCCTTCTCACCAATACAAATCTCCAGCCAATCAAATCTTGATAGCTTGTCTTTCTCTCCAACAGAAGTTGGTCCAGTAAGATATTATCTCACCCGCCGTGTCTCTCTAATATCCTGGGACCCACACGGCTACAACTACACTGCACACCGGCTTCTCACCACCTCATCCGTTAGGTATCCATCACCTTCCTAGTCTCTGCCACTTGCTAGCTTCCTCCCTTCACCCTTTCTCCAATGCCTGTGTGTCCAGCCTGTTGGCTACCACCAACACTATATCCTAGTGTCCTGGATAGCTTCCTACTCACTTTTTTTCCCCTCAGTCCCCCTCTCTGAGGCCATACCTGGCCCTCCAAGTAAAGTGATCGCCCGCTACATTTCAAGGATCTGGTCCAAAGCATAGAGGTTCTAGAGCTTCTCAGTAAAATAGCTGTAAGGACATTTCAACATGGGAAACACTTATTTTTCACTAACATGGTTTTCTGAAATGACTGAATAGTTTTTGCTGAAATTTTCAAAAAACAAATTCAACTCAGGGCGGACACTTGGCATGGGAAATGTCAGCCCAAGCAGTCTGACAAAGTTGTTTAAAAACACACACACACACACACAAAAACCCTGCAAACAAAAATTGCAAAAGAGGTTACAAAATAATTTTTGTGGGAGCTGCTGCCATTTCTGCCTAGAATATGGAGAAATATGTATACACTTAAGAATACGCAAATGGATACAATTCACATCATTTACAAGTGCATGCTTTGTATATACTGGTAAAGTTTTTAAAGTGTGTAGAAGTACATATCGGTAAAATGTGCCTGGATGTGTGGGATGCAAGTGGGGCCGGTCAGGAAAGACTGAAATAGGGAAAGTCACGTGTAGGGGGTGGGACTAGTCGAGGAGGCAAGAAGTTATCTGGAAAATAATGAGGTCCATTTCTGTCCATCTTGCAAGGCCCCACTGAAGTTCCTGTACAATCCACAGGAATTACCATCACTGAACAATGCATAAATATTTTTGTAACCCAAGGACATAAAACATTCAAAATAGGGCTGTCAAGTGATTTAAAAAAAGAATCTTGATTAATCGTGAGATTAACAAAAGTTAATCATGAGTAATGGCAGTATTAATGTCACTGTTAATAGAATACCTAAATATTTTTGGATGTTTTCTACATTTTCAAATATATTGATTTCATTTACAACACAGAATACAAAGTATACAGTGCTCACTTTATATTATTTTTATTACAAATATTTGCACTGTAAAAAAGAGAAGAAATGGTACTTTTCAATTCACCTAATACAAGTACTGTAGTGCAGGCTCTTAATTGTGAAAATGCAACTTGCAAATGAAGAATTATTTTTTTACGTAACTACACTCAAAAATAAAACAATGTAAAACTTTAGAGTCTACAAGTCCACTCTGTCCTACTACTTGGTCAGCCAATCAGATTCCGTCACTGGTAAGGGATGGTGGGGCGTGACTGGAAAAGTTTACACACGACTGTCTTACCAACTACTTTGCCCTACAGTATCATTGCAAAAGTTGATCAACTGGAAGTTGTGAATGTTTGTAAACCTCTTCATAAAACCTGGAACACTCCACTTTTACCAGCACTTCAACATCCATCTGTCCTGTGCTGGGGACTTAAATAGCCACCACACCTCATGGGGCTGCAGAGAATCTGACAAAAATGGACTGCATCACATAGACTGGACTTCTCTAAATGACCCATATCTCTCTTGCATGACCCTAAGCAGTCAGCCACCTTTTTCTCTGCACAGTGGAAGCAGGGCTGCTTTCCTGACCGCAGTTGGGTCGCCTCAGCAGGGCTGTTATCAGCCTCCCACGCAGCCAGTACCATCCTCTTCTTGCTCAGATAGAAATGACAATCCCCATAGTAACCACTATCCCTTGATTGCAGTGGATCTGTAGAAGAACAGAATGGAAAAAAATACTCGGAGCTGACCAGTGAGTATGTAGTGTGCTAACCATATAATGCCTCTGTAGAAAATGCTTACACTCGCTTCTCCAAAGCAATCTTTAAAGCAGCCATTAAATCCATTCCGCATGCCTACCAAGAGACTTATATACCCTACTTAAATGAAGAATAAGCAGAACTTCTGAAGCAGTGTGGGAAATCTGGTGACTCAGAGAAGCAAACCATCTTATTGACAGCCTTAAAATCTGTCACAAGGAACATTGTAAGAAGTTACGTGAAATATGTACACACGGTCTAGCAGGAAATATGGTTACTTAAAGGAATCTTGGTCCAGCACAGAAACCACCATCCACATGTCAGGAAAGGGTCTCCAAATAGCATCACCACATGCCTAACTAATCTAGCAAAAGCCAACAGAAACAAGCCCTTTGAGGAATCAGTAAAGAGGAAATGGAACTGATACTCAAGGGTGGAACCATTTTGTGAGGAAGACATTGTCTAGCCTTCCTCCACCAAAGAAGTGGAGAAAGCACTGAGCCTCAGGAAAGCAGGAAAAGCAGGTGGCCTTGACAAGACTGTACAAGAAATGCTGCTACATCTTGGTAAGAGGAGCACAAAATGGCTATGTTCTCCAAAAGAACAAGATGCCTAAGATATGGCAGAAAGAAACCAGGAAAGGACCATTCCTTTCCATCTAGCTGCTGTCCAGTATCACTTCTGAGATGTGCTTACAAACTTCTAGAGTGACTATCTTGGCAACGACTCATGCCCATGGTAGAACAGGCTCTGAGTGATGATCAGGCAGGCCACAGACCTAATAGGAGCACTTGTGACCAAGTTCATGCTCTTTACCACTTACATAGAAAATGGTTTCCAACAGAAGAAGAAGACAGGAGTGGTGTTTCATGACTTGATAGCAGCGTATGATACTATCTGGCACATTGGTCTGCTGGTCAAGATGTCAAAATCTCTGTGGGTTGTAATGGCTATGGAAATGATGCTTCAAAACAGACAATTCCAAGTGGTGCTAAGGCAATAAACTGAGCACATGGAGGACCCAGAAGAATGAACTCCCTCAGGGATCTGTTTTTGCCCCAACTTTTTTCAACATATTTACTAATGATCTGCCTCCAACAATCTCAAGGCCGTTGAAGTATGTAAATAACATCTGCCTAGCTTCAAGAGACTTCAGAAAGATTGAGGACAACCTGAACTAAGACATGGCAGCCATTGGTGCCTATTGCAATAAGTGGAGACTTAAGTCTAGAGTGTTATAGATATTGTCGTCATGCTTTCATCTCAATCACACTAATGCTGCCAGAACTCAACATCTTTTTGAATGGAGAACAACTGGTATGTGACCCAAAGCCAGTATATCTAGGAGTAACTGGAGCTCACACGCTGACCTACAAGGACCACTTCACAAAGGTAGCTCAGAAGATTAAGAGCAGAAATGGCTTTCTAAATAAGCTTGGAAGCTCAACATAGGGAACTAATGTGCAAGTACTACACTGCTTGGTACTAGTTCTCCACTACTCAGTGAGAGAATACTGTACACCTGTATTAAACTCTTCCTGAAAGCTAGTTGATGTACAACTGAATCAAACAATAACAGTAATAACAGGCTATGGGTATGTCTACTCTACAAAATTAGGTCGATTTTATAGAAGTCGATTTTTAGAAACTGATTTTATACAGTCCATTGTGTATGTCCACACTAAGCACATTAAGTCGGCGGAGTGCGTCCTCACTACCGTGCCTAGCATCAACTTACAGGGTGGTGCCTTGTGGGTAGCTATCCCTCAGTTCCCGCAGTCTCCACTGCCCTTTGGAATTCTGGGTTAAGCTCCCAATGTCTGATGGCGCAAACACATTGTCATGGGTGGTTTTAGGTACATGTCATCAGACCCCCCCTCCCTCCATGAAAGCAATGGCAGACAATCATTTTGTGCCTTTTTTCCTGGGTTACCTGTGCAGATGCCGTATCACGGCAAGCATGGAGCCCACTCAGCTCACCATTACAGTACGTCTCCTCGGTGCTGCTGGCAGACGCGGCACTGTATTGCTACACAGCAGCAGCTCCTTGCCTTTGCGGCAGACGGTGCAGTAGGACTAATAGCCATCGTACGTCTCCTGGGTGCTTCTGGCAGACCTTGGTGAGGTCGATCGGGGCGCCTGGACAGACATGGCTATTCTCCTCTTAGAGCACTGAATGGGAGCCAGAGACTCCAGGTCATTTTCTTCTTTAAGTTTTGTCTCATGGAGATTCAGTCCTGCCTGGAATATCATGCAAGCTGGAGGCTTCTGCCTCAGGCTGCTCTCCCAGCTGGCAGGACCGCCCGGTCACGCCTACCCCTTGCTCCCATGGCTCATGAAGCCTGGACAGTAGTAAGGAGCAGTTCTACTATAGGCTGAGCAAGTGCATAATGGTGGTAGAATGTGCCTTTGGACATTTAAAAGCTTGCTGGTACTGTTTGCTGACTAGATCAGACCTCAGCGCAACCAACATTCCCATTGTCATTGCTGCTTGCTGTGTGCTCTGTAATATCTGTGAGAGTAAGGGGGAGACGTTTATGTCAGGGTGGGAGGTTAAGGCAAATTGCCTGGCTTTCGATTTTGAGCAGCCAGACACCAGGGCGATTAGAAGAGCACAGCAAGGTGCGCTGCGCATCAGACAGGCTTTGAAAACCAGTTTCATGACTGGCCAGGCTTCAGTGTGACAGTTGTTTGTTTCTCCTTAATGCAAACCCGCCCCCTTTGTTGATTTTAATTCCCTGTAAGCCAGCCACCCTCTCCCCTTCGACATAAAGTAACTATTATTTTGAAACCATGCATTCTTTCTTTATTAATTAAAAAAGAGAGAGAGATATCCGACAAGGTAGCCAAGGTGGGGTGGGGGAGGAGGGAAGGACAAGGCCACATTGCTTATTGTAGCCACACTAAAAATCAAAGTGTTCGAATGACAGCTTTCTGTTGCTTGGGCCATCCTCTGGAGTGGAGTGACTGGGTGCCTGGAGCCTCCCCCTCCGCATTGTTGGGCGTCTGGATGAGGAAGCTATGGAACATGGGAAGGAGGGTAGGCGGTTATTCAGTGGATGCAGCTGGAGGGGGTCTGTGCTCTTGGCTTTCCTGCAGCCCCAACAGTTGCTTCATCATGTCCATTTGCTCCCCCATTAGCCTCAGCATCACGTCCTGCCTCCGATCTTCGCACTCACTTAATTCTTTCCTGGCCTCTGCCACTGAATGCCTCCATGCATTAAGTTGTGCCCTATCAGTGCGGGAGGACTGCATGAGCTCGGAAAACATGTCATCACAAGTGCGGTTTTTTCCGCCTTCTAATCTGCGATAACCTCAGGGACGGAGGTGATGGGGGAGCGTAGAAACATTCTACACTCTACTATTCTGGGGGGACTGAATGGTCCCTGTGCTGCTGAGCTTGCCAGGCTGACCAAACGGGGAATGAAATTCAAAAGTTCCCGGGGCTTTTCCTGTGTACCTGGCTAGTGCATCAGAGTTTGAAGTGCTGTCCAGAGCGGTCACAATGGAGCACTCTGGGATAGCTCCTGGAGGGCAATACTGTTGATTTGCATCCGCACTACCCCAAATTCGACCAAGCAAGGTCGATTTTAGCGCTACAACCCTCGTCAGGGAGGAGTACAGAAGTCGATTTGAAGAGCCCTTTAGGTCAACAGAATGGGGTTGGTTGTGTGGACGCAGTCATTTTTAAATTGACCTAACACTGCTAAATTCAACCTAACCCCGTAGTGTAGACCAGGCCTATGAGACTAACAAACACCGAATGGCTACCAGTCCTCTCTAATATCTCACCTCCTAACATCAGGTATTATATTGCTGCAAAGAACCACCTTCACAAAATCCAAGAGATACCACAATTGTCGCTTTTCATAGATATATGGGTGGGTGGTTGCCTGGCCACTGACTCTTCATCAGATGACCTCTGTGGACTCCTGGTTCATACTGAGAAAGTAGGGCAATCGGCTAGTTATCTTAGGTGCCTGTACATGAATGCAAGAAGCCTGGGAAACAAGCAGGAAGAATTGGAAGTCCTGGCACAGTCAAGGAATTATGTATGATGTGATTGGAATAACAGAGACTTAGTGGGATAATTTGCATGACTGGAGCACTGTCATGGATGGGTATAAACTGTTCAGGAAGGACAGGCGAGGGAGAAAAGATGGAGGAGTTACACTGTACATAAGAGAGAAGTATGATTGCTCAGAGCTCCAGTACGAAATATTAGTGCCCATCTGGAGAAAAGCCTGTTGAGTCTTTGGGTTAAGTTTAGAGGCGAGAACAGCAAGGGTGATGTCATGGTGGGCATCTGGTATAGACCGCCAGACCGGGAGGATGAGGTAAATGAGGCTTTCTTCGGACAACTAACAGAAGTTTTCAGATCACAGGCCCTGGTTCTCATGGGGGACTTCAGTCACCCTGACATCTGCTGGGAGAGCAATATAGTTGTGCACAGACAATCCAGGAAGTTTTTGGAGAGTCTTGGAGACAAGTGCTGGAGGAACCAACTAGGTGCTGTGCTTCTCTTGACCTGCTGCTCACAAACAGGGAAGAATTGGTAGGGAAAGTAGAAGTGGGTGGCAACCTGGGCAGCAGTGACCATGAGATGGTCAAGTTCAGGAACCTGACAAAAGGAAGAAAGGAGAGGAGCACAATATGGACTTCAGAAAAGCAGACTTTGACTCCTTCAGGGAACTGATGGGCAGGATCCCCTGGGAGGCTAATATGAGGGGGAAGGAAGTCCAGGAGAGCTGGCTGTATTTTAAAGAAGCCTTATTGAGGGCGCAGGAACAAACCTCCCGATGTGCAGAAAGGATAGTAAATATGGCAGGCGACCAGCTTGGCTTAACAGAGAAATCGTCGAGGGGCTTAAACGCAGAAAGGAAGCTTACAAGAAGTGGAAACTTGGACAGATGACTAGGGAGGAGTATAAAAGCTGGACATGCACAAGTCCATGGGTCCGGATCTAATGCATCCGAGGGTGCTGAGGGAGTCTGCTGGTGTGATTGCAGAGCCATTGGCCATTATCTTTGAAAACTCATGGAGATCGGGGGACATCCCGGACAATTGCAAAAAGGCTAATATAGTGCCCATGTTTAAAAAAGGGAAAAAGGAGAATCCAGGAACTACAGACTGGTCAGCCTCACCTCAGTCCCTGGAAAAAGTATGGAGCAGGTCCTCAAGGAATCCATTTTGAAGCACTTGGAGGAGAGGAAGATGATCAGGAACAGTCAACATGGATTCACCAAGGGCAAGTCATGCCTGACCAATTTGTTTGCCTTCTATGATGAGATAATTGGCTCTGTGGATATGGGGAAAGCGGTGGACGTGATATACCTTGACTTTAGCCAAGCTTTTGATACGGTTTCCCACAGTATTCTTGCCAGCAAGTTAAAGTATGGATTGGATGAGTAGACTATAAGGTGGACAGAAAGCTGACCAGATCATCCGGCTCAACGGGTAGTGATCAACGGCTTGATGTCTAGTTGGCAGCCAGTATCAAGTGGAGTGCCCCAGGGGTCAGTCCTGGGGCCAGTTTTGTTCAGTATCTTCATTTAATGATCTGGGTGATGGGATGGATTGCACCCTCAGCAAGTTCGCAGATGACTAAGCTGGGGGGAGAGGTAGATACCCTGGAGGATAGGGATAGGGTCCAGAGTGACCTAGACAAATTAAAGTATTGCGCCAAAAGAAATCTGATGAGGTTCAACAAGGACAAGTGCAGAGTCCTGTACTGAAGATGGAAGAATCCCATGCACTGCTACAGGCTGGGAGACCGACTAGCTAAGCAGCAGTTCCCCAGAAAAGGACCTGGGGATTACAGTGGACAAGAAGCTGGATATGAGTCAGCAGGTCTGCCCTTCTTGCTAAGACAGCTAACAGCATATTGGGCTCCATTAGTGGGAGCATTGCCAGCAGATCGAGGGAAGTGATTATTCCCCTCTATTCGGCACTGGTGAGGCCACATCTGGAGTACTGAGTCCAAATTTGGGCCCTCCACTACGGAAAGGATGTGGACAAATTGGAGAGAGTCCAGTGGAGGGCCACAAAAATGATCAGGGGGCTGGGGCACATGACTTATGAGGAGAGGCTGAGGGAACTGGGATTGTTAGTCTGCAGAAGAGAAGAGTGAGGGGGGATTTGATAGCCGCCTTCAACTACCTGAAGGGGGTTTCCAAAGAGGATGGAGCTCGGCTATTCTCAGTGGTGGCAAATGTCAGAACAAGAAGCAATGGTCTCAAGTTGCAGTGGAGGTCTAGGTTGGATATTAGGAAACACTATTTCACTAGGAGGGTGGTGCAGCACTGGAATGGGTTACCTAGGGAGGTGGTGGAATCTCCATCCTTAGAGGTTTTTAAGGCCTGACTTGACAAAGCCCTGGCTGGGATGATTTAGTTGGGGTTGTTCCTGCTTTGAGCAAGAGGTTGGACTAGATGACCTCCTGAGGTCTCTTCCAACCCTATTTTTCTATGATGCTATTATTCTATGACTGTTACAGACCATTTCTATGGTGGACACTGCCACATAGTGATGAGGAGAAAGGGAATGAGCCTCCTCACACAGCCTGATGGGAGGCTGTCTCTGATGCAAGCTCAACTATTTCAGATGAGGGATGGTGAGGTGTGCAGCCAGTGACCACACCTGGGGACTCGAGGACAGGCCTCTGTGTAGTTGGAGTGCAGTTGAGGATGCTGCACACATACTGAATAGTTGCTTGTCCTGTGCTGGCCTGTCAGGAGGACTTTCCAGCTGACCCCAAGGCTATTTGATGGCTAAAACCATGTGATATCTACCTATGGCCTTTTGACTTTTGGCTTGTTTTCTGCTTGTACATCTCTTATCTCCCTACTTTGTGTTTTGAACTTTTGACCATCTTTATTGTACCACTTATACATTTGCTTAAAAAGAGAGCACTGATATCGCAAATCCAGGGAGCAGATTCAGTATTAGCTACATGCTGTCTTCATTTCATGTGCATACCTGATGTCCTTTAGAGGGGAATGCAAACACGGTATCATAGAACTGGAAGGGACCTTGAGAGGTCTTCTAGTTCAGTCCCCTGCATTCAAGTCAGGACTAAGTATTCTGTAGACCAGTGGTTCTCAAACGTGTTTTTTTCCGCCGACCACTTGCAAATTGGTGAGGGTCTCGGTGGGCCACTTAATGATCTTTCCAAATGTTGTTTGTACCGTTAGCTAACTATTGTAAAGCGCTTTGGATAAAAGCGCTATATTAATTTAAAAAAACATTTTTTTTGTTCTACAAGTAGAAATACCCAACTCATATATTTTAATATCAGTAGTCTTACCTTTCTAATGCGATGTATGTGCCCTCTCTCCCCTGCCGCAGCAGCCCCCGAGCTGGGGCTGGGAAGGAGGGGGAGTCTGTCCCCTGCCACAGCAACCACAGAGTTGAGGCTGGGAAGGAGGGCCGTCTCTCCCTGGCAACCACAGCCCTGGAGCTGGAGAAAGTGGCCTCTTTCTCTGGTTGCTGCAGCCCTGCATGTCCAAAATTCCCCCCACTCCCTGTTCTCACCCCACTGCCCCCTACCCACTATTTCCCCCCAAGGCCACCACCTCACCTTACACGTGTGTCTTCTCCAGGGTCCAGGCACCTAATTAATGAAGTCACGCCTGCGCGGCTCCACTAATTAGGTGGGTGGCCCTTCATTCTCTCGTATGTGGCAACCCAGGCATGCAGCTTAGAGGGAACTATCCTCGGACCACCTGAATGGAGCTCGCAGACCACTGGTGGGCCACAGACCACAGTTTGAGAACCTCTGATGTAGACCATCCCATACAGGTGCTTGTCTAACCTGCTCTTAAAAACCTCCAATGATGGAGATTCCACAATCTCCCTAGGCAATTTGTTCCAGTGTACCAACTACCCTGACAGTTAGGAAGTTTTTCTATGGTCCAACCTAAACCTGCTTTGCTGCAATTTAACCTCTGAGGACAGGACAAGAACAGTTTTCTCCCTCCTCTCCTCTTTGTAACAACCTTTTATGTACTTAAAAGCTGTTATCATGTCCCCCTTCAGTCTTCTCTTCTCCAATTTTTTCATGGGGAAATACACAAAGCCCAAAAGAGCAACATATGTTCTGTTTCTGCAGCTACAATTGAACTGAAAGTGTTAAGTGCATGTAATTCTGTTCGTGGATTGGCATCCGCGTGTACTGATCTCAGGTAACTGGTGCTTCGTGACAACTTCTTGCATCTTGCATGTCTTGAAAGATTCATCTCAGTGCACATCACAGACAGTATCCGTAATCTGATAGAATGATGTATCTGGTGATACTAAAACTGTGAAGCTGTTAACTATAGTGCAAAGTGGTTTTGCATCAGAGATTTTGCTTATAGCAATCTGACCATTTTCTGACCATCAAAAGGCATGGCAAATCTGTCCTGGAGAACTGTGACTGACAATGATAGTCTAATGTTGATTTTATGCTAGTTTGGATGGTGCCATTCATTTAAAATGTGCATCAGTTCACATTAACTTCCAGAATGATGCTTGCTTTTGAGCCACTGGAGGCATCTTCCAAAAGACCTTTTTAGCCTGGAGTAATAACGGAAAAAGATTCTTACATGATCCTTAAAGGTCTAGCCCCAGTTATGGAAGCATCATCCTGAGACACATGCAGCTTGCTTGATATTTACAAAATTCTTCATCACAAGGAACTCGCTGAAAAAGCAGTGCCCCTCAGATGTTGCCTGAAACAGGAAAGTCCTTGGCCTATTGTTGAAGTCTAAATATGGTGAGTGGTTTTTTTTTTTCCTTACTCTGCATTAGCAGAAGGAAATCAGGGCTTGAAGTGCAGGAAAATAACCTCATAGAAATGCAGCAGAGGCATGAGGAAAGAGTTCCCAGGAGATCTAATCAACTGCAGTCACAGCAAATGCTCTCAGAACCAGAGAGAAATGAGTTTAAGCTGATTAGAGCCCTTCTGGCAAGCCTGCTACCTGATCCCATTAGTAAGAGACTGCCAGGAAACATCAGCAACTGATACCAGGGCCATAGTTATAGGAAAAATGCCTTAAACATTTATTTCCTTTCAAGGGAAAACTTACAGGCCCTGGAAATCCAAGTAGCCCGTTGAAGTGAAAGGCTTCTGCTCACTTGTCCAGTGGATCCTTGGGGGCAGTTGCATGCACAGCATGGGAGAGGGGGAGGTCATTTCAACCAAGGAGCACTTGGAGTTCACCCTGGGGAGAAGAGCCATATTTTTCCAGCATTTCTTTAGGAATTGTATATGGGTTAGCAGAGACCATGGAAGTGATTCTTCTCTATCCCCAGCCAATCTCCATTATGACCTTGAAAAAGTGGAGTACTGAAAGGAAATATTTGTCCTGCTCTTCAATTCATTAGGGGTAGAGAGGACCTTATCGGGGAGCCAGGGCCCTGAGTTTTCGCCTCTTCACCCTGATTCATTTTAAGGATAAGCTTATTGATATCCCTGTGTCAAAAGTTCTGCATTCTGAGTCAGTCCTCTGGAGAGGAGGAGGAGGAGGACACCTTAGCAAATCAGACCTTTATGAAGCTGGTAGCCTCTTGGGGGTGGGGGGGCATGGAATCCAATAGGGGCAGAGACAAATTTGAGGGGACCATGCTCTGAGGCTTGTCTCCAGGACTCACTGCACTGACTGCAGGAGGATGATCAAGAAGCAGAGCTAGGGCATCAGGATCTTGCTAAGCATAATCCCCATAATTATAAGGAGCAATCCAAGGACTGCAGCGTGACCATGCAAGCTCATTCAAGAACGTGAGAGTCTCTGGCTTTAGTCTGGCACAAGGAATCCTTGTCCCAAGGGTGCTTCCCTCCATACAGCTGCAAACAGTGCATTCCTTGGGTGATCCCTCAGGAGAGCGGTAAATCCCTATGGTTCAAGTGCAAGCTCTTGCCCACAGGGCAGGGGTCGGCATCCTTTCAGAAGTGGCGTGCCGAGTCTTCATTTCTTCACTCTAATTTAAGATTTTGCATGCCAGTAATACATTTTAACATTTTTAGAAGGTCTCTTTCTGTAAGTCTATAATATATAACTAAACTATTGTATGTAAAGTAAATAAGGTTTTTAAAATGTTTAAGAAGCTTCATGTAAAATTAAATTAAAATGCAGATCTTATCAATTTAGTGTGATCCTTGCACTTGCTTTTCCTTGCTGAGTTTTCCAATGTCTGGCACGTATTTGGATACTTTAAGCTGCACACAGGCTTCTGAGTGATCAGTTGTTAACCAGCTCTGAGAGAGACAGAGGACAGATTTCATGTGTGAAAATACCTGTTTGCATTTTCAAATGCTGAAAGCATTGCAAATGCAGTTTTCTTCAAACAGTTAAATTTCACTGGCAGGGATGTCCAGCAGGTCGGAACAGAGGCCCCATGATCTCTCTCGGTAGCTTCAAGTGCACTCCGCAGATCTCCAAACTTTGATGCCCACAATTCTGAGCTTTTTAACTGAATGAGCTGCATTTTGAAATCTTCAACACCCATCCACTGAAGTACAGACAAATTCAAGTCGCTTTTACTGAACTTTTCAGGTTTAATTAGAAAAGAAAGCATTGGGCCAAATCACTGGAAATCTTAAAATCTGTCAGAAAATTCTGATTCCAGTTCTTGCATGTACATTCTAATCTCAGCGTCACACGCAGCGCACTGTTCCACATGGTGTGATAGTGATGTAAGCAGCAAATCAGGACTTAAAATTATCCCAGTACAGTGGCGCTGGAACAATTTTTAAGGTGGGGGTGCTGAGTTGCACACCCTCTTGCCCCTGTCTGCACCCCTCACTGCCCCAGGCTGAGGCTAGTGGGCCACAGCTGGGGGCAGCTGCGGAGCCCCGGGCCAGCGGTCGGGACTCCAGGCTGGCAGCAGAGCCCCCTGGACCGGTTGCAGGGACCCGGGGCCGACAGCGGGCTGAACAGGGCCAGCGACCGGAACCCCGACTGGCAATGGAGCCCCCGGGACCAGTGGCCAGGCCCCAGGCAGTGTGAGTGCCACTGAAAATCAGTTTGCATGCTGCAGGTTCCCTGCCCCTGCCATAGAGAGTCACCAACAGCAGAGATGGCATGACTGAGGAGAAGAGGATAAGCCAGATGAAAGGAAACAGTCTGCCCCGAGGCTTTTTTGATATTAGCACAGTCCCTGAGGTTTTTTGGCTGATTTCTGACCTACTGAAGCAAGGAATCAGGCATCCTTAGACTCTCAGATTATAAATACTGAAGATTTATACGATCATCTAGTCAGACTTCTTGGTTAATACAAGCCATAGAACTTGCGTGAATTAAATCCTGTTTGAACTATAGCATAACTTCTAGTAAAACTTCCAATCTTGATTTCTATATTGCCAGTAATGGAGAATCCAATACAACCTTTGGTAAGTTTTTTCCAATGGTTAATTAGTCGCTGCCAAATATTTGTACCTTTTCTTTCGTCTGAAATTGTCTGTCCTCCACTTCCAGCCATCGGATATTGTTATATCTTCATAGGCTAGCTTGAATTGCTCATTATCAAATGTTTGTTCCCCAGGGAGGTATTTATAGAGTATAATCAGGTCACTCCTTAGCTTTGTTAAAGTAAATAGCTTGAGCTCCTTCAATAGCTCACTCTAAGGTATGTTTTCCATTCCTTCAGTCATTCTCGTGCCTCTTCTCTGAACCCTCTCTGGTTTTTTGAGGTGTTTCTTGAACTGTGGACACCAGAACTGAACACAGTATTCTAGTAGCAGTCACACCAGTGCCAAATACAGAGGTAAAATAACCTCTCTATTCCTTATCAATGTTCCCCTGCTTATGCATCCCAGGATAGCATTACATTAGTTCTTTTGGCCACACTGGAATCCTCGTGTTCACCATGACTCCCAAATCCTTTTCAGAGTCACTGCTTCCCAGATTAGTCCCCCATCCTGTAAGTATGGCCTACGTGCTTTGTTCCAAGATGTTTGATCTTACATTTGGCCATACTGAAACACACAGTGTTTGCGCCCAGCTTACCAAGTGATCCAGTTCGCTCTCTGTCAGTGATCTATCCCCTTCATTATTTACTATTCCCTCAATTTTTGTCATCTGCAAACTTTCAGTGATTGTTTTCTTCCAGATCATTGATAAAAATGTCAAATAGCATAGGGCCAAGAACCGATCTCTACAGGACACCTCTAGAAATACACCTGCTCAATTATTATGTTGGGATTTGTCAGTTAGCCACTTTTTAATCCATTTGATGTATGCCGTATTGATTTTATATTTTTCTAGTGTCTTAATCAAAGTGTTGTGCAGTACCAAGTCAAATGTCTTACAGAAGTTTTAACAGATTATATCAACTAGGGCTGTCAAGCGATTAAAAAAATAATCATGATTAATCGTGCAATTAAAAATATTAATAGTGTGATTAATCGCACTGTTAAACAATAATAATACCATTTATTTAAATTTTTTTGGATGTTTTCTACATTATCAAATATATTGATTTCAGTTACAATACAGAATACAAAGTATAGAGTGCTCACTTTATATTTATTTTTTATTACAAATCTTGGCATTGTAAAAAACACAAAAGAAATAGTATTTTTCAATTCCCCCATTAGAAATACTGTAATGCAATCTCTTTATTATGAAAGTTGAACTTACAAATGTAGAATTATGTACAAAAAACCTGCATTCAAAAACAAAACAATGTAAAACTTTAGAGCCTACAAATCAACTCAGTCCTACTTCTTCAGCTAATTGCTCAGACAAACAAGTTTGTTTACATTTAGGGGAGATAATGCTGCCAGCTTCTTGTTTACAATGTCACCTGAAAGTGAGAACAGGCATTCGCATGGCACCGATGTAGCCGGCCTCACAAGATATTTATGTGCCAAATGCACTAAAGATTCATATGTCCCTTCATGCTTCAACCTCCGTTTCAGAGGACATGCTTCCATGCTGAGGATGGATTCTGCTTGATAATGATTCAAAGCAATGTAGACCAACACATGTTAATTTTCATCATCTGAGTCAGATGCCACCAGCAGAAGGTTAATTTTCTTTTTTGGTGGTTCGGGTTCTGTAGTTTCCACATCAAACTGTTGCTCTTTTAAGACTTCTGAAAGCATGGTCTACACCTCATCCCTCTCAGATTTTGGACGGCACTTCAGATTCTTAAAACTTGGGTCAAATGCTGAAGCTATTTTTAGAAATCTCACATTGGTATCTTCTTTGCATTTTGTCAAATCTGCAGTGAAAGTATTCTTAAAATGAACATGTGCTGGGTCGTCATCCAAGACTGCTATAACATGAAATATATGGCAGACTGTGGGTAAAACAGAGCAGGAGACGTACAATTCTCCCCCAAGGAGTTCAGTCACAAATTTAATTGATGCATTTTTTTAACAAGCATCATCAGCATGGAAACATGGCCTCTGGAATGGTGACCAAAGCATGAAGGGGCATATGAATGTTTAGTATATCTGGCACGTAAATATCTTGCAATTCCGGCTACAAAAGTGCCATGTGAACGCCTGTTCTCACTTTCAGGTGATATTGTAAATAAGAAGTGGGCAGCGTTATCTCCCGTCAATGTAAACAAACTTGACTGTCTTAGCGATTGGCTGAACAAGAAGTAGAACTGAGTGGACTTGTAGGCTCTAAAGTTTTACACTGTTTTGTTTTTGAGTGGAGTTATGTAACAAAAAAAAGTCTACATTGTAAATTGCACTTTCATGATACAGATTGCACTACAATATTTGTATGAGGTAAATTGAAAAATACTATTTATCATTTTTACAGTGCAAATATTTGTAATAGAAAATAATATAAAGTGAGCACTGTACACTTTTTTCTGTTGTATCTGAAACCAATATATTTGAAAATGTAGAAAAACATTCAAAAAATTTAATACATTTCAATTGGTATTCTATTGTTAACAGTGCAATTAAAACTGCAATTAATCGAGATGAATTTTTTAATTGCAGTTAATTTTTTGAGTCAATCACATGAGTTAACTGTGATTAATCAAAAGCCCTAATATCAACACTATTATCTTTATCAACCAAGCTGTGATCTCATTTTTTTTTAAATCTAGTTTGTTTGACAGGATTTATTTTCATCAATCCATATTGATTGGCATTAATTATATTATCCTCCTTTCATTTTTTATTAATCTGTCTCAGATCAGCTGTTTCATTATTTTTCCTGTGATCGAGACCAGGCTGACAAGCCTAAAATTAGCCAGGTCATCCAGTTTATCCTTTTAAAATATTGGCATAACATTTGCTTTCTTCCAGTCCTCTGGAATGTCCCCTGTGTTCCAAGATTTATTGAAAATCAACTTTCACTGTTCAGTGAGCTACTCAATCAGCTCTTTGATAACTCTTGTATGTAAGTTATCCGAACTTGTTGATTTAAAAATGTCATACTGTAATAGCTACTGTTTAACATCCTCATGAGATACTATTGAAATGGAAAGTATTTCATCATAATATGATATGATTGTGATGCTGGCAGACCAGGTGCCAACTCTTGCCAAGGCTGTAGGCATCAGCTGAGCACTGACAAATTCATATCTGGAAACCAGACCAGCTCACCTGTATGTTAGTATTGTTCAAGGGAGGTGTTAGACTCTGTGGAATGCTTGTAAATTAATATATGCAGCAACTTAACTTGTAATATCTGTATCCCTTTGTGACAAAGTGAGAATGTTCTTAATGTTTTCTCTGAATCCTGTGTGGGTACCTCAGTTTCCCCTATGCATTTCTTAAGTATCTAGGTGATGGGATAAGGGTGTGTGATTGTTGCAGAGCCCTAGAGTGCAGGGGTGTGCAGGGTTCTGCTCAGAGAATGGCTGACACCCTGTCTCCTGGCAATTGATGGCCCGGGCCCCTCACCTGCAAGGTGCCAACTGAAGGTGTTGGAGAACAAAGAGATCAGGTGGCCTCCTTGTCCGGGAAAGCGACAAAGGCCAGAAGAGGGGCTGGAGGGAGTTTCAGTTTGGAGCTGGCTGGGGAAACGGAGGGAGGCCCAGAACCAGAGTCTGGGCTCCCTACCCCCAAGATGGACCTGCTCTTGATGTGTCCTGTTTTCTGTACCTACAAGCTCTGTTTTGGACTATGTCCTTTCTCAGTTGTGCCATTTGGGTCATCTAGTAAACTTTTCTTAAATAATTCCCAATTATCATTCACATTTTTTTATTAAAATCTCTGGGGGTGGGGAGTTTATAGGTTTGGTTTTTTTTTCATAATTTTTTTTTCGGCTTTCTGAAATTGGTCCTTTAAGTAGCAACTACTTTGGTTTGGACTTCATTCTGTTTGCACATTATAAATTTGTCTCTCAGCTGCCACTGATTTTTAGTTCTGTGATCAATTCCTCTTTATCTGTCAAGATGATGTCTAATACAGAATTTCCTTTAGCTGGCGGGAACACTTTGAATTAGGAAATTGTCATCTATAATATTTAGAAATTCTGAGGGTGTTGTTATAGTACTGGCTACATGAGACGTCCTGTATATGTTACTCATATTGAAGGCCCCCTATGATCTCTCAGCTTTTTTTCCTCCTGTGACGAAGTGGGTGTTTTTGACACCTCCACATTATAGATGTGTTTAAGGAGCTGGTCATCCTGTCCCATCCTTGTCCCATTGTAGAACCTTGCCCCCCTCTTTGCAGCTAAGAGCCTGTCTTCCTGATCAGGATGATTAAGGGTCAGTGTACGCCACTGCTTAAGTCGATCTAACTTACATTGCCCAGGGGTGGAAAAAGCCTCACACCCCCCACACCCCCACCGAGCAATGCAAGTTTTGCTCTGTCCACACTGGTACTATGTTGGTGGGAAACTTTCTCCCACCAACATAGCTTCCACTTCTCAGAAGGTGGAGTAATTATGCCAACAGGAGAGCGCTCTCCTGTCGGCATAGTGCATCTTCACCAGATGCACTACAACGATGCAGCTGTGCCGATGTAGCTCTGTAGTGTAGACTTGCCCTAAGCTACAGGGAGCTATGGCCACTCTACTTCTGAATGAGAGCATCCACCGGGCTTAATGTGCTTTAATTTATGTACATAGATTTCACCCCTTTAGCTGATTCACCTTAATTTTCCTGAGTGTTCCCATGTAGACATGGCCTTAGTGAAGAAATGAGAAATCCCTGGCCATGATTTGTCAGGAAATCAAAAGATATTTCATGAAAGTGTGAGTTGCAGTCTATATAATTTTATGAAAATATGCTAATGAGTGTGAATATAATGTAACTGGAATATGCTTCATGCAAAAGGTCTCTTGTAAGGTATCATTACAAAGCTTATAATCTACTGAGTGTGGTCATCCTATTTGTATAAATGTATCACTTGTATCTGAAACTAGAAATATGAAATATAACTGTGCGGTCCTATTGTAATTATGCAACGTGTGGGCCATTAATGGTGGTTTGGAATCTTGATGGCTCCCATCAACCAGGACAATTGACTGTGGATGGCTCTCTTTGCTTGCAGGCCTTCCTGTGAGTCATGAAGGCTTGGGGTCTCACAGGACATGTGACCATGTCACCTGGTACTGAAATCCATCCTAAACCTGGTGCTTTTCCATTTAAAAGCGGGGGGGAGGGACACCAAGAGAGACAAAAGATTCCTGCCTTGTGCCAAAGCTATATAAGGCAGTGGAACAGAACAAAGGAGGCTGCAATCATGAGAAATCCCCTAGCTACCACCTGAGCTGGAACAAGAGCTGTACTGGGGAAAGAATTGTGCCCAAACTAGGAAGGCGTCCAATCTGTGATAGAAGCTTATTGACACATCTCTGAAGGTGAGATTTTATCTGAATTCAGGTTACTTACTGTATTAGGCATAGACTTGTGTGTTTTGTTTTATTTTGTTTGGTAATTTGTTCTGCCTGTTACTACTTGGAACCACTTAAATCCTACTTTTTGTATTTAATAAAATCACTTTTTACTTATTAATTAACCCAGAGTGTGTATTAATACTTGGGGGAGGGGGGAAAACAGCTGCGCGTATCTCTCTATCAGTCTTATAGAGGACGAACAACTTGAGTTTACCCTGTATAAGCTTTATAAAACGGTAAAATGGATTTATTTGGGGTTTGGACCCCACTGGGAGTTGGGCATCTGAGTGTTGGAGACAGGAACACTTCTTAAGCTGTTTTCAGTTAAGCCTGTAGTTTGTGGGACGTGGTTCAGACTTGGGTCTGAGTTTGTAGCCGGCAAGTGTGTCTGGCACAACCAGGCAGGGTTCTGGAGCCCCAAACTGCCAGGGGAAACGGCTTAAAGGTAGTCTCAACACATCAGTTGGCAGTTCCCAAGGGGTTTTCTGTGATCCACCCCATCACAGCATCGATGAGCAGAGAGAAGAAAAAAAGTGTTTCCTATTCTCCCTAGACTCTGGTTACTTGTCTGCCTGCCCTTAAGTTATGAGCAGTTTGTCCCAGTTGTCTCTCTGGAAAGTGCTGAGTGCATTATGGGTACTGCATTATTATTAACTAAATGCCAGGAGAACAATCAATACTCACTACATCACGGTGTGTCTCCACTGTAACTCTTAACCTGTCCTGTCTCATCTCACCTGTATTTTATCTTATGTATTAATCACCGCCTCTTGTAACTCATTTTAGTATGTAATTTGTACGGTCAACAATTCTGCTTTAATAAAAAGTGAATAAACTCCCTGTGACAGCATTTTGGAACACACCAATATTTTATGCCTCGGGGAATTCTATGCCAAAAAATTAAAAATTCTGCACACAATATTTTAAAATTCTGCATATTTTGACAAAATAACACAATATAATCACTCCAGTTTCAGTTATTTTGGTAATTTATTGCAAAATACCTGTCAGCATTATAGACAACAGCAAAAAAGATTCCCCCAGGAGAAGAGAGTTAAAGAAATCCCTACAACAACCCTGCTCCAGTTTGGAGGGATGCTGGAGGGGGCCGTGTGGAGCCCCCAGAGCCCAGACTCCTGCACTCCCATCCCCCCAGAGCCTAGCTGCAGGGCACCCCCCACACCAGACACCAGCACCCCCAGGGCCTTTACTCCCCCCAGCTTCTTTACTGTCCTGCCAGGGTGTTACCTGGGGTTCTTTCAACTCAAAGCTCTTGGTAACTTTTACTCTGTGCGAGGTGGTATCAGGAAATAAATCGGGGGAGACACGGCCGCCCGACCTATAGATGGCTGGCACAAACAGGACAACACAAGAGTGCTTTCACTTAAAGCTAAACTTTACTTAGTTTCAAGCACTTATACACACGTCCGTAACAGGTTAGTAAAACGCCCCCAACCCTGGATAATTACCAAAGCTGAGTGTGGCTCTCGAGTGGCACAGCAGCAGCCAATCTGCTGCTGGGGAACACAAGATGCATCCAGAGGGAGAGTCCAGTCCTGAAGAGTCCCACCACCTCAAACTTCCCCCCTTTATTTATACATTAGTAATAGAATGACATGTCCCCTAAAAAAAAACTTGTCAAGCAAGCTGTTTCAATGGTCAAGCAAGAGGCTTTCTTCTGATTATTGATTAACCAGGTGTGGGTTTTTCCAGAGTTTGCAGCCTTGAGGCCCCAATAGACATTCCTGGGGCACATCCTGCTCTTCTAAGATGCATGTATCAGCATCTTCAACACAATTCTTATCAGGAAGGACATGGGGTCAAGCTGCCCTCTGTGTGGCACCCAAAGACCCCCCTCCCCTCCTGCCTTCATTAAACTGAGACTGCTGAATGGCCAATTTACAGCCTGCTGACTTGGCTGCTTTTAGCAATAAGCCATAGTGATTTCAGGCACTTTACTGGTTTGCCAAAGTCTTCCTGTACAAGGGGACATGTTGTGGTGTAGCCCTGCCCTTCCTCGCCTTTTGCCAGAGCTGGGTCTTCCAGGCCCTCTCCCATCCCTGAGAGAATGAGGATCAAGCAGAGCATGCAGCCTCCAGCCCAGCCAGGCTGGACATTCCACTCACTGTGAGCTGGGCTCTGCAGAGTCCTAGTGGCCCCTAGAGGCGGCCAGCAGCTTTGCAGCCCTAATTCTGCAGAGGACATAGGGAATTCTGCAAAATTCTGCATTGCGCAGTGGTGCAGAATTCCCCCAGGAGTAAATATTTGGACAGGCTGCCAAATTTATCTTACGTTGTTCCTGTAGTCTGTGTAATTGGGTGACTCTAGTATTGACTAACTAGTGCAAAATTAGCAGATCTACCATTATAAATCAATTATTTTGACTTCATCTAACAATCTTACTTCTGCTGTGCAACTAATGCACTCTTGAGTCCTTTTTCTAAAGTTTTTTTTTATTAGAAAAATTTTGGACTAGCCAGCAAATGTTTTGGAAGCTTGTCTAACTACTTCCTGTTAATCTGCTAGGCAAAGTATTTGGAACTTGCCTTTTATACAGACCATTACATGTGATGAGTTGTATCCTGAAATTACCAACAAATCATTTCAGTATTCTTCTTTGTATTTAACCTTTCAGCATGAATATTATGGGTTTTCTCTTATTACTTCTATTTTGATTTTATCTATGTAATGTGTTTATGATCTAATTTTATCACAAAATGTAAAGTGAGTTTTTTATCTTAAACATCCATCCTTAACACTCAGCTATACTTTTTCATTCTTTCAAAGAAAAACGGTAGCAACAGTCCTAACCTACCAGCATGCATAAGAGAGCTTCGATGCATTCTAGTGGGATGCAAAGGTGATTGTTTGGTATTTCTGTGCAGAGTTTATCTCCTCTCTCATGAGAACTTTTGTCCTAACTGTAACATTTTTTGCCATTGTCAGACAGCTGTGTGCACCATAGGCTGAACTTCTCCAACATTATATTAAGGCCAGTGGGCCCAATCCTGAGCTAGGCTTTGTTCTGGCTAGACTATCTTCAATAGGAGTTTGCTTGAATATTGGCCACGCTGGTTCTCGTCTTAAGCTTTATTTGGGAGACACTGTGATACAAGTTAGTGAGAAGACGAACTGAGTTTATGCTGTTGAGCAAATTTTTAATCTGTAGCTACTGACAAAGTGGTCCTGCAAAATGAAGGAGTGAAGATTATGTGAGCCAAAGGGTGGGGTTTGACCATAGCATGATGGTTGCCAGTAAGAAACCAGGCTTTGATTTTTTTTTTTTACCAGTTTTCCCAAATACATATGGTATTTCTGATTATCTTGTGTCGGAAATATTTCTAAACCCTGACTCCTTTGTCTTTCTTACAAAATGGGAGTAAACAGAGAGCAATAAAATGTAAAAATGTTATGATCTGTATTTTTGTTAATCACAGCTTTTAATTTTTTAACACAGGATCCAGTTTATGGTAGAGGGAAACTTGGAGAAATTCAGGGACTTGTACTGGGGATGCTGGACACATTTAACTATGAGCAAGTAAGTTGTGTGTGCCTCTTCATTCTGCCCATTGCTAAATAAAGGGCCTAACTAGTGTTGCCTAGAAGAGGAGTTATTCTTTCTTTTCAGTTCATTAATTGTCAGGAACTAACACAGTACTTTAAAAAAAAAATCAGGTAAATGGAAACCCAGCTTTTGTCACCCTCAAAAGATGTGTGCATTCCTATAGTTCTATGAGGCACTGAAAAACAAAGCACTACAGGGAAATCATTTTTTAAATAGATTGCCAACTACACAGTTAAACATCAAGGAGTCCTTTTGGCATCTTAGAGACTAACAAATTTATTTGGGCATAAGCTTTCGTGGGCTAAAACCCAGTTCATCAGATGCATGGAGTGGAAAATACAGTAGGCAGGTGTAAATACACAGCACATGAAAAGATGGGAGTTGCCTGACTTTTCATGTGCTGTGTATTTAGACCTGCCTACTGTATTTTCCACTCCATGCATCTGATGAAGTGGGTTTTAGCCCATGAAAGCTTATGCCCAAATAAATTTGTTAGTCTCTAAGATGCCACAAGGACTCCTTGTTGCTTTTGCTGATACAGACTAACACAGCTACCACTCTGAAACAGTTAAACATGTGTCAGAGCTGATTCCCCACTCTAGCACTTCAAGTGCGGAAGGTGGGGGCTTGCAAGGATTTTAAAAATTAATACTGGCCACTCCAGGCTGGTATTAAACTCCCAAAGTCACAGCTTTTCTCTGACCTTGAATGGGTAGATGCTGCCACCACCAAAGTGCAAACAAAAACACAACCCTTTGAGAACCCAGGAAGGAACACTTGGGAATTCTTTCCTGTGGGGTTACCCTCAAGCCCTTTCTCTCTCTCACACACACACACAATAGCTGAGAAAAAAACAAAGGAAATCAGCTGTTGCCACCAGCTAATTAAACATATGCAAAAACCTCTTAGGGACACAAAAATCCAATCCTGTTTTTAAAAAAGGTAAAATTTATTAAAAACAAAAAGAGAGGAAATACATTTGGAACTTAGGCTTTTTGCGAGATCTTGTAATTGTTTCTTTTAAAAATTAAGCATCAAGATAGCTCTCTTGAGGTTCAGGTTACAAGCAAAACAAAAGCATCTGGGGTTAGCACAGAGGAGTCCACAAGCCAAGAAATAAACCTAATCATGTCTTTTGAAACATTCCTAATCTACTTACACATTTGGGAGTTCCAAATAAGTAATTCTAGGTATGATCTGATTATTTTTGCTCATACCGGGCTTAAAGCTTCTTATAGCATAACTGCTCCTTGTTCCCCTCTTTCCCAGAGAACACAACAGAGAGACAAAGGGAAGTTTTTTCCCCATTTAAAAAAGTTCTAGCCCTCCCATTGGCTCTTTTGGTCAGGTGCCCACTCCCTTCCTTTTACCTGTGGGCTTGTTAACCCTTTACAGGTGAAGCAAGTAGAGGACAGCTACTAAGAGGAATTTTATAGCTAACTGGCTGGTTGGGTGCCCATAAAAGGGAGCTATCCACCTCCCCTTCATTTATCACAACATGTCTTAACCACACTTTAGCATATTATTGTGGAAGCAGCCATAGTTCAGATTGTGTTCTAAAATTTACTTAAAATGAGTGTTGAATTTCAGTGTTCATTTTTATGCCCTTTGAATTTCTATGTAGCTTTAGTATGATTTCTTTTAATACTTTTTAATACATGTTTTGAAATTGGCTCATGTTGAAATTTGTTCGTGGGAGTCTGACTCTTCTTTGTCAACTGATACCTTTACCTTTCTATTCCATACCTTCTGCCATCCAGACAAAAAAATCTCATCCTGTCTTTGATGACATCTTGTGGATATTCTAGCTGTCAACTGAAATTTAGCATACCCAAATGGAGCTTCAGATCTTCCCCCAAAGCCTGTCCTTCTCCCCCTTTCATTAGTATGTTGGCCTGTACCACCACTCTACAGATCTTTCAAGCCTCTAACCTTGGATTCATTTTAAGAAAATAGAGAAATTACTTTTTGTTTAAAGATGGTTAAAAAGTCTTGCTTCCATGAAAGCCATTGCTGCAGTTGCCTGCAGTGCATTCTCACACTCGGAGAATCCTGTAGTCTTTAGCCATATCCCCAAAGGCCACATGAATAGCTAATAGGGCAAAAAGTTTTGGTGTGTTCCAGTATCTTCCTGTATTGCCAAACCAAAGGGTTAAAAAATCGATTGAGTCAAGCCCCTAAAACTCATGAGATTGGCTTAATTTTAACAGAGGTAAATTGAGTTCTCTTTGCCTTTTGAATTCACTTGGGTCATATTTTCACAATCTGAAACTGAGGCCCAAAATCTTCCTTTTTACTTTCATTTACACACACACGCACCCAAAAAAATCTCACATAATCACTTGACTCTGGGAGCTGGGGTTTAAGAAGAACACCGAATATTGAAAGGCTGGCAGTAAATTCAATAGTTGGCAACCCCAGTCTTGCTACTTCTGTGCCACAGCAAACAGCTCTTCATAGCAGCTCTGCTTTGAGCTCAGAGATTTAGGCCCCAGACCCCTGGGGTTGGTTGGCAGTCTTGCTCCATTGCACTCCTCCCATCCACACCAGCTTTCTATACATGGACCCCAGGGTTAGTTGTGCAACTGGTACCCTGCAACTTGGTGGAAACAAGGTCCACTACCCCAAAATGGTGGCATACTGCCTCTTCCCCCACTCTTCATCAAAGGTCACTGCAGGTGCCTTGTTACCTGAGGTGCGTAATGAGTCAGATGTCTGCAGAGAATGGAATGGTGTGCAGCATGGATGTGATAAGGACTGTGGGGTATGTGGCCAGAGGAGATCCACCATGCACCTCTGAACAGCTGGTTCCTCAAACTCATCCCCCATACCAGTTACTCAGATTCACTACACTTATCTTAGTGCCAGTAACCCCCGCTCCAGAAACTGTCCCCTTTGGTGCTCATCTGCCTGGAGATACTCAGGTTCCTCACTGAGATGCTGATCTTATTACAGTCCACAGGCCTCTCCTGACTTTCTGCGAAGATTGTCTAGGAAGAGCCTTCACAGATGGCTCAAGTTCCCTTCTTGCTTCCTCCCTCCTGCTGTGATTCCACTGGCTCTGGGGAAAAGCAGTGGACTCAAGTGATACTTCTGCACTGATCATCTGGCCTCTCCTCCCAGAGGAAAAAAGGGCTTCCAAAAGAGCCAGGACTGCCTTGAAGGGCACTTCCTCCTCCGGGGAAGGAAAGCCCCAGTTCCCTTTTGTGCACCTCTGTAGGCAGTTCAGACAATGGAGCCAAGTGTGTTTGCTACAGACAGGCATAGCTAGTGATCAGTGACTTCATCAGGTGCTGATAATCAAGCAGGTTTACTGTTTTACAGGAATATTGAATACTGATAACTGGGGAGATTTACTGCACTATGCAGACCTGTCCAGGAAGGATCCTTTTTAAAAGAGAAGAATCTTCTCTTTCTTTCCCTTCCCTTTTCATGTTTCCTAGGAAACGGAGCTGATCCTCAGTGGCAGATGCCTTCTGACATCACTTAGCAACATCTGCCACAGGCCGTACAGTGTCTAAAACAGACTGTCCCCTTTGTTTCAGCAACTTCTGCTGCTTTTTATGAGCGGCCTGTGCCTCTCCCAGTGTATCCTTTCAGGAGCTAATGTCCTTGAATAATCCTGAAGGGGGAAATGAGGAATGATAAGATCGTGCAGAGGTGATATAAATTTGCACAAAGCACTCTCCTTTCTTAATAGGGTGCTTATCTTTCATACTTGTCAAGCTGTTGCCAGATGAAGGAAGAGTGACCAACTGATGGTCCAGTTCTATCATGCAGGTGCTATCAGTTTGGGAAGTAAATTCCTACATCCATTTTAGGCTTTTTTGCCCAGTTTCAGGGAGGGAGACTCCTATTTAGGTCTCCTTTCAAAATCAACTCTATGGCAAATGGAGGAAAGACCTCACTTGTAATGTTTAGTTTTGATAAGTCCAATTAGGGAAGATGACACATACATGTTACCTGGAATGCCTTCACCTTTTTACAACAGTTGAGTTCCTCTTTCAACTGCTCACACATCCTTTTCACTCTGCAAGATCTCCTCATGGTGTTTGGGCTGCTCTTGGATAGAGCACATTATAGAGTGAATGTGCTACGATGTCTCAGCCTTTTCCTGAGTCCATTCTGTTTTGACTTGGCAGAAATATGTTTGTCTTTGATCCCTTCTGGGTGTGTGACAAACGTTCCATGGCTCACAGGGCAGTCTGTGACAGCACAGATACTGGATGTTCCCTCCTCACTCACTGATGGGCAGGACAACCATCAGTCATAATCCAGGATTTTCCCTCGTTGATTCCTGGAAGTGACTTCTGCAGCTGTATCTGGCTGCCATTTTGTGTCTCAGTCAGAGATGTGAAAGCAAAAAAGACAAGTTCCTCAAATGTTCCTCTTCCTGTAATGCCTCCCCACTATCTCACTGGAGCAAGGCTGGGGCTGACAAAGGAGAGAATATCGCCTGACCTATTGGAGAGTCTAGCTAAGGCAGCAGCTGAGTCAGTCTCTGGGGCTGTGAAAGACAAGCAGACTACCTAGCTCCTCTAAGGGGGCAGAAGCTCACCTGTGGAGGGGAGAGGTTCTTCCCAGAGAAGATTTACAGGAAAGGATGCTTCTGGACAAACACTGAAAAGACATTGATGGGCCAGGTCTCAAACTTCAATCATTTTGATGTTGCCTCCTCAAACCTAGGTTTACGGTAACTTTTTTCAGTTCCTTTTAACTTAGGGATCAATAGCAATAATCAGCCACAGGAAATGACAGGAAAGACTATTTTCATAGTCTTTTTTTTTTCTTATTTGGAGGAACTGCCTCACTGAGGCAAGCAGCATGTGACCTGCCATGCATATGCTGGCCTTGGAAATGTTTCATTCCTGCAGCATACTCTCGGGCTAGGCTGAGCCTTTCCCTTTAAGGACAGTTCATTCTGTTTGCTCACCCATTGCATTTTGAATTATGCTAATCAGATATTTGGCAGACTGTATTACTGTGCAAGTCTTCCTTGTGCGTTGAAGTATGCATTTATCTATCCAGTATTTAGCTATCCAGTCCTTGAGCCATAACAGCATGTGCAAACATGACTGGCCTCAAGGGAGAATGGTCACAGCACTCCAAGAGTTGCATAGGTCTTGTTCCATTTTCAAAGTGTTCGGTGTATGTCACCATGCCTCACAGTGTGTCACAGTTGAGGATGCCAAATTCAGGACACACTGCTGAGAAATAGGGCAGACCCACCCAAACTGGTGGTTATTCTATCATTAGGTTATACCAAGACAGTAACCAAAGAAAACTTCTGTCTCATCACACTGGTTAACAAGAAGCCAAAAATGCAGTCTCCATAGGCAATCCAGCCCTTGTCTCACCACCCAGACACTGGACTCTATGATGAGTGGTTACTGAAAACCAATTAAATCAATTATAGGGTCTTTCTAATCCCAAGAGATCAGCCACTTAGCCACGTAAATATGTAGCTCAGATCTTACCTAATAATCACGCTGATGCCAATCCTTTAATAACTAAAAACTAAATGTTTAATAATGAAAAGAATAAGAGAGTTAATAGTGGTTAATAGATCATATACATACAAATAATTGCAAGGTCCTTATATCAGGTTTGTAGCAGCGATGGAATAGACTGCTGTCTTGTAAAGTGTCTCTGGTAACTTCCAAAAGATGGGAAGGTCTTCAGTCCATAGTTCAAAATGCTCCTTTTAATTGTAAATCCACCGCCCAGAGAATCAGGGCAGGAAAGAGACAAAATGGAGGTATCTCAGGGGCCTTTTTTATATCCTTTGCTATGTGCCTAGAAATTTACTGTCTCAAACAAAGCTCACAGCCTCCGTTTGTGCAGTGTTACCGGCCCAAGAGGGAATCCAGGGTCACATGAGCATATCACATGTCCTTATATGGCTTGATGGCTCTCAGGGGCAGTCCTTGCCCATATTCTTGCTGTGCATATTCTTGTGGTGTCCACAGGAAAGCTTACTGGGTGGGAGGAGTTTCCTCCATGGCCCATTGTTAGAGTTAAGTGTCCTTAATGGGCCATCAATACACAACTGTCTAGCCTTGATGTATGTCTTATCTGGTGGGTATTACTCAGGAATACAACACATGTATAAGATACAAGTCCATGGCCAATATTCATAACTTTAGATACAAAGATGATACATGGATTCAACCAGGATATTCATATTTAGCAAAACTTAACTTTTCCATTGACATCTTACATGACCTACTTGTACCAGATTTGTTGCAATTGTATAAGAGTGGTAATATCAATTATATAAATGGTTAGATTCAATCATGCGGGATTACAGTGTAATAATAAAACTCCCCTAGGGATAATGGACATGATAAAGCTCCTATGCCAGTGATGGGTGCTTTGAACTTGTATTAGAGAAAAATACTATTGATTTCCTCCTTACAATGCTGTGGATCTAAAAAACTACACAGAATGTTTGTAGGTGTTTAGGCCTTTAACAGTTTCATTTCTTTTTTAGTGGGCTTCTGTGTATATTCTATGAACACAAACAGGAGAGCAAAGTGTGCAACAGCCTAGGAAACAAATTCCTAACAGTGAAATGCCTCTGATTTTTAATTCCATTTTAAAAGTGTACAAATCAAAAAGACAGAATTGTCAGTATTATGGCAGACTGGAATTCTCTGCATTTTTTACTCTTAAAGTGTATAGCATATTTGAGTTTACTGCTCCCACTTCACCCTTATATTCCCTATAATTCTCATAAAATGGTGGATGTTAGGAATTCCCTCTGAAAAAATGTACTGCGTAAAGATGGAGAGCAAGAAAGGAAGCCTGGAGTATGCAAAATCACAGAATGTGTCAGTTCTGTTGGGACTTGAACAAAACCACTGAAAGACAGATTGTAAATGAATGACTTGAATAGATAAAAGCAAAAAGTTATGGTCTCTGTTAACATATGTGGGGAGATAAAGGGGTACTGTATTTTCTGGGTAGCAGGTACAGAGTGTATAAGGAGAGGCTACCGTTTTACTTTTAGTAATTTCATAAATTTCTTGCTATGATAAATTACTACATATAGAATTTCTGCAGAGTAGTGACAAAATGACAAAATTGTCTTCCTGCACAGACCCTTCTAGAGACAACTACTAACCTCCTGAACCACGATCTCCACTGGTCCTTGTGTAACTTGAGAGCCTCCATCACTAGAGGGCTTAACCCAAAGCAGGATTACTGCTGTATCTGTCTGCAGCAATACAAGAGAAGGCAAGAGATGGCTGATGAAATCATTGTCTTCAGGTAAAGCTAGAGATATGTGCATGTTCATATTTTATACATAGGGATGGAAACACTACCTTGGTGAAATAGGAACTGCCGTAAGCCTTTATCCAACTTTCAAACCAAATCTTTGTTTTAGAAGTTCAAAAGATTCAGGTAACTGTACAGATACCCTGAGTATTACTATTTGTTTGAGTGTTGAGGCTTGCTACAAAGGCACCCACGCTAGGTCTTCCTTCTTGCTGTAGTGGAGCTGTTGCCATCACTGTATCTTTGTGCCTTAAGTATGTAAGGAGATCATAGGGTGCTTTATTATTATTTGGCTAGCAACGTGCGTTTTGGCATTTTTTGTGGCACATCCCTGATTGATAAGCCTAGACCTTTCTATGAAAGGAATTGATAAAGGAAAAAAACCTAGTCATTTCCCATAACTGGAGTTCACATCTTTATTTTATTTAGATTTTACATTGCACCTGTCACCAATTCCTCTTGATGCATACAAAATCCCAAAATAAGTGAAACCTGTCTAAAGGGTCATTTAAGAAGTTTCCTGTGTGGGCCAGCAGACTGAGAGAGAGCTGGAGGTGCCAGAAAAGGGTCTCCACAGTGGGCTATGGAGAGAGGCTTAGCAGAACTGGGGAGCACTTACCCCAGGAGGGACCATAGGGAACAGCCAGGTTACTGTGACTGGGGACTAAGGGCTTGACTACACAAACATTTAGTTCACAGCAAGCTGGGCTGCAGTCTGCCCCATACTAGCCTGCTGTGGTCTAAGGTCTACACCACAGGCACTGTAACAGCGCCATAGTGCAGACACTTCTTACACTGACAGAAGGGGTTTTTCCATTGATGTAGATAATCCAGCTCCGCAAGCAGTAGTAGCTAGGTCAACAAAGAATTTTTCTGTTGACCTAGCCACATCTGGAACTGGTTGTTAGGTCAGCTTAATTGCAGTGATCAGGGGTCTGAATTTGTCACACCCTGGAGTGATCTAAATTTTAAGTGTAGAACAGGGCTAACCTCTCTGTTTGGACCCCACAGTCAGTTTGTTATCATCAGTGAGACCATAGAATAATACCTAGCTCTTATATATTGTGCTTTTCATCGGTAGATCTCAAAGTGCTTCACAAAGGAGGTCAGTATCATTATCCCCACTGTACAGATGGGTAAACTGAGGCACAGATGAAGTGACTCACCCAAGGTCCCCCGCAGGCCAGTGGCAAAGCTGGGAATTGAACCTAGGTCTCCTGAGTCCCAGTCCAGTGCCTGGCCACCAAGCCACACTGCCTCTGTGAGCAGTTCTGTCCACTAAGGGGTTCTTCCACCTTCCTCTGAAGCAGCTGGTTCTTTCTGCTGTCAGACAGGATACTTATGTTAGTGGACACTTGCTTCAGTATGGGATGTCTGTTCCTGTGGAATGTGTCCCAAGTGCATGAGGGAAGGAAAACCCACTTTAAGGACTATTGCAGAGTAATTGTCAAAGAAAAGAATTACGAGGTAAGTAAATCTGTCCAATTCTTCCCTGGATTGAGTCTCAGCCAGCTAGCCCTCTTCTACATCCCAGTCTTCACTGAGGAGTTGTTCTACTGCACCAGCAGGGTTGGAAGAGATGCAGATGTAGACCTGGATGTCTTCCTGCTGAGAACACTGTGAACTATAATGCCTCACTCCTGCTCCCAGCTGCAGATGAAACAAGATGGGTAACGACCTTAGAGGATAGCATTGGGCTGTTGCACGTTTCTGCCCCAAGAGCTCTCTCACAGAAAGGAACTGAGCTATTTGAGTGACGTTATCAGCCCCTGCTTGGTTCCTCCCTGAGGTCAACAGTGGCTCAGGATCAGGGTCTGAGGGTAGCTGAACTTCAACAGACACGAGGAGGCAATTGTTCAGCATTTGAAGGCTATTTACCTGTAACTGTTCTCATAATATATTGCCACCACAATTTCACACTCACTATCTCCCATCTTTGAAATTCTTGCTTCTGAACAGGACATCATGAAATGAAGGGGCCTGGTCTGTATGTGCAAAGCATTATGGATGTGATCTCTGTCAGAAGATGTGATTCTTTTGCTTTTAGTGACTCTGGATTTGTACAACCCTTGATCCAAGGGTGTGAAAATGTGGAGGCATTTATATACTGGGAACTATTGTTGTAGGTCAGCAGCTCTGTTTTTCTTAATTGAAAATCAACAGGAAAATCTCCCCTTTCAGTAGCATGACATTATTGTACTTAGCCTTAATAAGACTTTTTAGTTTTAGTATTATTTAGTATATTAATATTATCACATTTTAGAAGTTTATAGTGAAGTTTCTTCTCTTGTTTTTACAGTTGTGGCCATTTGTACCACTCACTCTGTCTGCTGAGTAAAGAGTGTGGCATAGAAACCAAGGGACAGATGAGATGGACTTGCTATAAATGCAACTCAAGTAACAAAGGGGGAAAACTAAGTGAGAATTTCTCAGAGCTCAAAAAAGGGAATGGTGCATCTCTGGTACAGGTAAGATTCATGGGAGGGTTCGTCTCTGAGTGCTAACATGTTGAACTTTCCTTGCTGTGTCTAGATTATTAGTGAATTTCATCTCATTTTTGTAGCCTATCTTCATTTACAGAGATGAGCCCTATAAGAAAGGAGGCTGAGCTCCTACAGAGTGACAGCCTGGTGGATGCATTTACCGTTTCATCTGCTATGTGGGGGCCTGGAACAGGCCTTTGGGGGCAGTTTTTTAGATTAATGTTAACAGTGTTTTGTATAGGCTCATTAGCAGACCTGCTGTAGGTCTGGTAGATATTGGAGAGTCTTTGATCCATCCTTCCCAGGAGACAGGATCTGCTGTCTACCTCCTGCACCCTACTCCAAACTGAGCCTGACCATTTCTCTGTGGTGGGAAATTTTAAGAAAGTCTAGATGATGGTAGTGGCACCAAACTCATAATAGTAGGAAATTACTGATGATTGGCTATAATACATCACCACTGTCATTTTGCATCGAGCCAATAAGAAAATCTACATCTGGTGCAAGTCTTTTTCAACCTAATGCAGCCAGAAATAAACTGTGAACATGCAAACTCCTACTTTCTCCTGGGGTTGATACCACAAATTGCAAGTAAAAATAAATAATGGATGGCTTGCCAAGATGTCTCCTCTGAATTATGCATCTCAGGGAGCAGAGTTCTGCCTTTGAATGTTACAGAGAAAGTGGAGATATGGACTTTTCCCTAAATACATGTAGATATTTTGTGCATTTGCTTTGAAAATAAAACATCCTACCACATACACAAACCATTAGTGCATTTTCTCTTCTGAAAGCAAAGTAAATCAGTGACTGAGTACATTGTGATGGTGTTTTGCTCAAATTCTTTTCTAGCAGATTACTTCACCGTCTGCCAAATCAATTCTGATCAAGGGATAGCTAACAGCATTAGTCATTTTCCATCAGCTTTTGTGGGGGGGGGGGGGAGGTTTCTTGCTAGAAGGCAAACTTTTAAGAGGGAATCTCTGAGGAATACATACAGCACAGTGCAGCTTCAGCGGTCATACTGTATTAGCCCTTTAAATGGGAACAGAAAATCTTCCCTAGCGTTGAGAGTAGATTAATTTTGTGGCCCAAACATCATCTTTACAAATTTTATCAAACGAAAAGTGTGCAGCTTCTATGTAGTATGTATTGTGGAAGAGCAGTAGAGAATCCATAATTAAGGCTGTCTCGGCTTCTATTGCAAGCCATATGTTATAGCTCTCTAATTTTTTATTGAAGCCAAGATATTAATTTGAAATTTTGAGTGGTTAAGAGAGGCTATATTACTATTTTCTGTTATTTTCAAAATTAGAAGATTAAAAATGTACTTAGATTAATTGCTATAACTCAAGTTACTGAGGTTACATTTTATATCAATATCTCATGAATTTTTGACTACCAATTTCTCAGAAAATGATTAGTTTAACAAAAAGCTCAGTGTCACCCATCTATACTGGTCTGTAGGCACTCAAGCAAAGGCTACTCTTTTGTGGGGTGTGTGTGGAGAAACTGCTATTTAATATCTTCATCGTTATGCAATGGGTCTGTTAGTGGAAAAAGAAACAAATCCCAAGAGAGCAGTTGGCTGAGAGATGGGACAGGGCTGAGCTGGGAAAAGGGGAAAAGCTCGGTGAGTCAGGTGGAGGGTGTGAAGAGCTGTTTGGCACTGCAGGAGCAGCAGGTAGGAAAGCGCTTCACATTTCCCTGCTTTCTTGAGCCCGTGGTCTTTGAGGAAGTGCCCTTTAGCTCTTCTCTCCTCCTACAAGAGCTAGCTCTGGCTTATCAGAGCCCCAAGAGCCCCTCTTGTTCTCACCCCCTGACTGCTCTTCATGTCCCCAGCCTCTTCACTCAAGTTTATAATGTTTATCATTTAAATGCATAACAAACGTTTAAGTTGTGGCACTTCAATATTTTAACCATGTACAATTTTAATATTTTTATTTACAAAATATATTAAAACTGCATTTACATCTAAACAATAAAATTGCCAATACAAATGCTCTAGGTGCCCTAAAGAAACTTAGAATCATAACAGTGACCACTCAGCAGCAGTAAATTATGTAACAAATTAACTCAGCTGGCCATCAGTCAAAGCAACAGAAAAGCCCCTTTCACCCACCTTTAAAACATTGGTAAACTTCAATGGGGCATGGGAGGGGTGGCTTGAAGAGTGTCCAGGGGATGGGAGAAGGGAGGTGTTTGCAGCACAGGTTACCTAGAACACAGAGCCTGCATTGCCAAAGGGGCACGGGGGGAGGAGGCCTGCTGTCCCTGCATGTGCTGGGTTGCAGCATACTGGAAACCTAGCAGCAGCTTCAGGTAAACTTTAAAAATATAGGTTCTTCTTCAAGTAGTGTCCCTATGGTTGCTGCACCCTAGATACGCTTGCGCCAGCTGCGTCTTCGATCGGAGATTTCTCATAGCAGTGTCTGTTCGGCCCGCACATGCGTGTTCCTCAGTCTCATGCCCCATGCCATTGCTATACACCACTGCATGGGCTAATGGTCCTCAGTTCCTTCTCAGCCACCCTGGCTTGAAATAGCTTTAGCTCGTTGTCCGAGTTGAGTTTTGCCTCAGCTGTTCTTTTTGTAGTTAGTGTATTATAGTAGTTAGTTGCATTAGGTTTTTTGTTTTTTTTTTCAATATATATATAAAAGCTAGCCCCCCAAACCCCCCCCCAGAGGTTTTGCCCTCTCTGTGGGTTTGCCCTGTTCTCCCAGATTCAAGTATTCCCTGTTGTGCCAGGAGACAATCCCAGTGAGCAATAGACACTCACGCTGCATCCATTGCCTTGGGGAATCTCATAAATCCCCAAAGTGCAACTTCTTTCTGACGTTAAAATCTAGAGCCAGAAAAAACAGTGAGATAAAACTTTGACTCCTTATGCTGGATAGCTCACTGCCAGGCCAGGCCCTCCCCCTGTATGCCAGAAGAGGCAGCTGATTTACTCAGAGACTGTCTCTGAGCCACATTCCTCGAGGGCATCTAGGAGGAAGACCCAAGATTCCTCTAATAAGTATTCCAAAGACCATGCCCCAAGTTCCCCAGGTAGGGAATCTACCTCAAAGAAGTCGAAGGCATCAGCTTCTCTGGTTCCCATCAGTCTTAAACATGATACCCACAAAGCTGCTGGTTCCTCAGGTATCAAGAGCTCGTCTAATCAAAGAGACCCTAAAATATCAGGCTCCAAAAGACCACTGGTACCAACAGGAGACCATGGCGGCAAGAGCTCTACTGCAGTACCAAAAAAGACCACTCAGGCTCTGTCCCAGTTCCCCCAGATCATTCAAAACTAGTGTAGCGTTGACTCCTTTGGCTACTGTTACTTCAGCTCAAGCCCTGGACGTGGTACCAAAAACGCTCTCTGTACCACAAGAATTCAGGTTTCCCCGAGACCATGCGATGTCTGAGACCCACGGATTCACCGTTGCTTGGCTCAGATCTCTCCTCAGTACCAAGGGCCTCCAGATCTCTGGACACCTGTTTGATACTGATGGCAGTACCTCAAGCTCCTTCTGCTGGCCCAGCATTACCGAGTGACTTAGAGGAGGAGGATTCTGATGAAGATTTTGCCTCAGCCTCCTAATTATCAGTGCAAGGCTCTCCACTTCGCCCCTTGAACGTTTGTTTCTGGAAATCCCTGAGGAGCCTGAGCTCACTAGTGACACATGTCTACAGGTTCCATCCTGCTGGGGTGCCACCCATGATATATGCGCCACCCCCCTGGCTGTACTGGGACCCCTGGATAGTATATTGCCATCGATTCTCTAGGGCTTCAAGCTCTCCCCTTCATAGAGGTAGTCAACCCTCCCCAGCCTCCCTTTCCAGGAGACCGGAGCCTCAGGAAGAGATGTTTGAGGAACAGGATGTTTGATGTTTGAGGGCTGACAAGGAGGTCTCTCCAACTGTGAACATCTCTTTCATCCCCGGATGAAGCTGTCATGCCACTTCCACCATCCCTGGCTGACAATTTTATGCAGTTTCAGGATCTCCTCAAGAAAGGTCATGGATTCTTTACAGATTTCTCTCGAGGAAATTGAAGAACCGCATGATAAGCTGCCCGACATTCTCCATACAGCCTCCTCTGTACATGTTGCCCTGCCAGTCAACAAGGAACTCCTGGATCCTGCAAATGTCATCCGGCATACTCCCGCCTCAGATCCTGCCACTATATGCCTTAAAGGAGTAAGAATTTTTATTTTCTCACCCATCTCCTAGCTCCTTGGTGGGCAAGTTGGTTAATGAATGTGGAAGGCAAAGGCAGACCCATGCTAAATCTACACCCTATGATAAAAATCATAAGCATCTCGACCTCCTTGATAGAAAATCTTATTCTTCAGCTTCTTTACAGTATAGAATCACCAACTACCAGGTCTTAATGCCGATGTACAACCACACAAATTACACCAAGCTGAACTCCTTTATTGAACATCTACTGACAGAACACAGAGAGCAGTTCCAAGCAATTATTGCAAAAGGCCAACTGCTCGCCAAGACATCTCTGCAGGCTTCTTCTCCCAATGCTGATGATGCTGCCGCTTGTTTGATTTTTACAGCAGTAGGTATTATAGCAGCAGGAGGGCCTCTTGGCTTTAACTCTCAGGATTCCCAAAGGGGATCCAGAATACAATAGAAGACCTCCATTTTGACTGCACTAAGTTGTTTGCTGGAAACACAGATGAATCTTTGCATATGTTAAAAGATTCCAAGGCCACTTTACAATCTCTGGGGTTGCAGCTCAGGCCCCTGCAGGCGTGGCTTGCGTCTGTGTATCACTCGGGCCGCGACAGTCTGGACATGGTGCTGACCGTTCTGGGACATACCCTCGATTCCCTACAATGGTGGCTGGACCCCCGGATGGAAAGCGCTGGGGTACCGTTCCACCCCTCCAGCCCACTCTGACTTTCGTAACGGATGCGTCGGCGCTCGGCTGGGGAGAGCATCTCGGGAGCATGACGACTCAGGGCCTATGGCAAGTAGAGGAACTGGCTCTGCATGTCAACATCAAATTGTCCAGGGCAATCCGTCTCGCTTGCCAGGCATTCCTGTCCCGCTTGCAGGGCCACTGTGTAGCGGTACTGACGGACAATACCGTGGCCATGTTTTACATAAACAAGCAAGGCAGAGCCTGGTCGTCTCCTTTCTGCCAGGAAGCTCTCCTCCTATGGGAATTTTGTTTAGCCCACTCCATCCTTCTCCAAGCCTCATACCTGCCGGGTGTTCAGAACGTACTGGCGGACAGCTTGAGCCAGCGGTTCCTCACACACGAATGGTCTATTCGGCCGGACATCATCCACTCCATCTTCCGCAGCTCGGGGTTTCCCCGAATCGACCTGTTCGCCACGTTGGCCAACAGGAAGTGCCCAACCTTTTGCTCTTTCTGGGCTCACAGCCCGGGCTCGATTGCGGATCCCATGGTCCGGTCAACTACTATATGCCTTTCCGCCATTTCCTCTCATCCACAAGGTGCTTCTCAAGGTCTGCAGGGACAAGGCAGACGTCATCCTGGTGGCCCTACCTTGGCCTTGCGAGTGCTGGTACCCCGCCCTCATGGACCTATTGATGTGGTCACCAATTCGTCTACCTCTCACTTCCGACCTCATCTTGCAGAATTATGGTCGCCTCTTCCACCCAGACCTTCAGTCACTTCACCTCATGGCCTGGAGGATCCGTGGTTGAACCAAGCAGAGCTCGCCTCTTTGGACCCGGTGAGGCAGGTGCTCCTGGAAAGCCGCAAGCCTTCTACCAGAACCACTTACAAAGCTAACTGGAAAAGGTTTTCTATATGGTGTGCCCAATGGCAGGTATTCCCACTCCAGGCTTCAATCCCGTGCATCCTGGACTATTTGGTACACCTGAAAGATCAGCTCCTGGCATTCGGTTCTCTTAAGGTTCACCTCGTGGCTATTTCAGCATTTCACCTGGGCGTTTCCGGGCGCTCAGTGTTTGCACACCATATCATGGGACATTTCCTAAAAGGACTAGAAAAGATCCATCCCCCAATGAAGCCCCCTGTCCCTGCCTGGGACCTCAGTTTAGTCCTATCTCGTCTCATGGGTCCTCCCTTTGAGCCACTAACTTCATGCTTGCTCCTCTACCTCTCCTGGAAGGTTACCTTCCTAGTGGCCATCACTTCAGCACGACGCGTTTCTGAACTACGAGCCCTCACATGTGAGCCCCCGTATGCCATCTTTCATATGGACAAGGTGCAGGTTAGGCCTCACCTGGCCTTCCTACCAAAAGTTGTCCCATTTCCATGTCAGCCAGGATATTTTCCTGCCGGTTTTCTATCCAAAGCCGCACACCAACCTCCGTGAGCAGCAGCTACATTTGCTGGACGTTAGAAGGGCGCTCGCCTTCTACATAGACCAAACGAAGCCGTTCCGCAAAAGAACCCAATTGTTTGTCACTCTAGCGGAGCAGATGAAAGGTTTGCCAGTCTCTTCCCAGCGGATTTCCTCCTGGATCACGGTTGTATTCGTACTTGTTATGACTTAGCGAAGGTCTCTCCACCTGTTGTCACGGCTCACTCCCCGAGGGCTCTGGCCTCGTCAGCAGCCTTCCTGGCACACGTACCCCTCCAGGAAATCTGCAGGGCTGCCACATGGGCTTCGGTGCACACCTTCATGTCTCACTACGCCATCGTCCACCAATCACATGACAATACGGCCTTCGGCAGGGCAATTCTCCAGTCTGCAATTCCTTGACTCCTACCCCACCTCCGAGGTAAGGCTTGGGAGTCACCTAACTGGAATTGATATGAGCAAGCATTCAATGAAGAAGAAACGGTTACTTACCTTTCTGTAACTGTTGTTCTTCGAGATGTGTTGCTTATATCTATTCTATCCCCCCCTCCCGCCCCCCACCGTCCCGTCTGTCGGAATAGCTGGCAAGAAGGAACTGAAGGGGGGTCGGGCCGGCAGGGTCATATATAGAGCACCATATCGGTGCCACTCCAAGGGGTTCCACAGCCAGCCCAATGGGTAGCTGCTAGGGAAAAGTTTCCGACATCCGTGCATGCGGCGCGCACGCACACACCTAACTGGAATAGAGATGAGCAACACCTCTCGAAGAACAACAGTTACAAAAACGTGAGTAACTGTTCCTTTTAAAATGTCTGACTTTGCAAGATGCTGTTTAACAGGCTCCTTAGCCGCTGTTGGAAGATAAAGTATTTCAGCATCAATACATAACATTGTTAAATGAGCCAGCTTGGTTCCAGATGCAGAACAGAAATATTTATTGAGTTAATGCCTTTTCTACTTCAATTTTGCCATCATCAGGTAATAATTTGATTTATACCTCTGCTATGATTCCTTTCATTCCTGATGCATTTAAAAATGTTATCTAATTGTCCTTGTTGAAATTTATTATTATTATTATTAACAAATATTTTATTTTGTTATTTATTACCTTATTAATACAGGGTAGCACCACACATTAATTTCACCATAAATTCTTTTTTTAAATCCAGTAGATCAATGGTATCTATACCATTGTTCTAAACATGTGCAAAAGCCTGCTGATAAGTAATTACTGCACCCAAACAGTAAGAAAACATTCATAAATATTTGATTAAGGTACTTAAAAAAGGGCTAAAATCAGGGGTGCTTCGACCTATGTTGGTCAGCTCCAGTTTGGTCAGGCAGGAGGTATTAGCAATGAACCTTTTAGGACAGGTTTCAAAGTAGCAGCCGTGTTTAGTCTGTATTCGCAAAAAGAAAAGGAGTACTTGTGGCACCTTAAATTGGTTAGTCTCTAAGGTGCAACTAGTACTCCTAACCTTTTAAGAGTTCACCCTTTTAGAGCCTTAACAAACAAATGATGTCATCACCTGTTGCTAACTTAGCTAAAAAATGGTTTTTGGCTGGTTTTGAGGTCACTATGAGTTCAGCACACACACTTCCTTATTATTAACAATCTCTGATAATTGGAGCACTATCCTTTATCTTTAACCCTTTATCTTAAACTGCAAAACACAGATTTTTCTACATTCCTACAGTCCTTACCCCTATTTGCTATGGATATTTTGTTTTAATGTTCAGTGCTTTACCACTACTATCTCATTAATCCTGCAGAGCCCAGACAGTCTTATCTTTTGACACAGCAAAAGATGTAAACTGGTATATCCTGACCGTATCTGAGAGAGCATTTGGCTGACTGCCAAAGACACCAGCTTTTTCTGGCTTTCTGATAATTGAAGCATTTTAGATGTTTAAGATGTAGTCATTTTTTCTCATGGCCTTCACAATTTCTGACAGTATCTGCAGTAACAATAGGTAGGTTTGAGATTACAGAGCAGAAATAACAAATCTTTGTCTCTGTTGTCTAAATGGCAGGTTTCTATGTGAAAAGTAGTGTGGCTAAAAATATGGTCACTTTCTCTGCCTCTGCCTTGGTGTCCTCTAAGACTTCTAAAAGGACAAAAGAAAAGAATGAAGGACACAATCAAGCGGAGCTCTGAGTTTTTAGTTGCAGGAAGTGGAGCAGTTCTACACAAAATGTTTTTCTGTCTTTGCAAATACCAAGGAAAGACCCTAACTTGTACAAGCCCAGATAAGTTTACTACTTCTCTGTTCACTTACAAACACCAACACTCTTCTACTCACTTTACCTTGCTGGGAAAAAAGAGCAGAGTCACAGTTTGTCATGGGATACAAGTTGTCAGCAGTAATATATTTAAAATAGGCTTGCTTCTGGGAGTCCCATGAGATCAAGAGGGTTACCTCATAGGTCTTCATTAGGCTGAGGATAAAGGTCTCGTCACTCCATATCTCACTGTGACCATAGGGCTTGTCATGTTGTGGTGTGCTTGAGGCATGCATATGTATTGTGACATCCTAACATCTTTTTGTTGTGTTGTGACACCTATAATTCAGTGCATATTACACATTCCCCCCTATTGGCTGATCCACAGAACTTTGAGTCTCCAGCTTAGTGCATCTTCTGAATTTCCAGCTAGAATCCTTAGCCTTTTGATCAAGTGGTGGTGGCTCATGCTTTTATCACTGAAAGCCCCAGATTAAAAACCCAAGTGGCAGCCCAAGTCGCATTGGCTACAGTCAGACCCAATATGTGAATGTGTCTCACTAAGCCTCCACACCCTGTCTTCTGTTGTTGCAGCTGGAGCATGTGTCTATCCCATGACAATCACACACAAATGGGGCACTTCTAAACATTAAGTTCTTGAGGTTTCATGGGCACATTAGCATCTGTTACTGAAAAGATGCTTTCCATGCCATCCTAGTGATCATGGGCAAACCAGTAGCCTACCCTGTCCAGCTTTGGGCTTTCAGTTTGTTCCTCATCTCCTGGGAGCACTATGGAAGCAGCATGCCCAGCTTCTGGAGGAGAGTTCATTGACTTAATTTTTATCACCAACATTCTCATCCCTTCCTTTAATCCTCTCCTTAACCTCTCATTCTTCTGGCTCTGCCCCTCATGATACAAGCATGCTTTAGACCAGCATTTCTCAAATGCGGCCACCAGGGCTTTTCTTGCAGCCACAGCCTCCTGAACAGTGATGGGGGAAGGGGGTAAAGCAGTGGCCCCTTCCCGAGGTTGCCAGCAGGGGTTGCGTCCTACCCCCTTCTGGAGAGAAACGTGCTGGAGGAGCAGGTTGCCAGTGAGTTCCCCACCTTCCTTTATGTTCCTTCCATCCCTCCCTCCCCCAGCCCTCACTGCCTCCCCTGCTCCTATATCCATTCTCCCCATTGCCTCTGACCCCCACTGCCTCCCTACCCACCTCTCCATCCAGGGCTTAATTTGTCCCTGGGCTTGTCAGGGCTGAATAAGTCTGCTGCTGTGAAAAGTGGTATTTTTATGTTTGTTAATACCACTTTTCACACCAGCAGACTTACTAGCTAGCAAGTCTTAAAAAAAGCAACCATAAACAACAATAAAAAAAAGACAAGCACCTTATTTATGTTTCTGTTCCGTTTAGGTCCAGTAAAGAATAGAGACAAGTATACATTATTTTTATTAAAAGCGGCAAAGAGTCCTGTGGCACCTTATAGACTAACAGACTTATTGGAGCATAAGCTTTTGTGGGTGAATACCCACTTCGTCGGATGCATGTAGCAGAAATTTGCAGAGGCAGGTATAAATATGCATGCAAGCAAGAATCAGGCTAGGGATAACAAGGTATTTTTATTGTTGCAAAAAATCCCAGCATAAATAAATTGGAATGATTTTGACATGTATATGTGCATATTTATTTCTTTGTCTTTCCTGAACTTAATTACAATTTTAACTAAAATTCCTAACAGCAGCCACCAGCAAGGGTTGGTGGCTGCACTCTGAGGTCACCAAAAAATTTGTCATGAGAATCCCTGCTTTAGACTCCCATCTCAAAAAAACAAACAAACCACCAACCCCCACCCTTGCCCCTATTTGCCTCTCCAACTATCGCCTCCCTCCCTTTTCCCTTTCATCTCTAGGCTCATTGAACATGCTGTTCACAATCACTGTCTGGAGTTCCTCTCTTCCAATTCCATCCTAGACTCTCTTTACTCCAACTTCTGCCTCTTGCAGTCCACTGAAATTGGTCTTGTCAATGTCTTGACCTCTTCTTAGCGAAAGCGCAGACTCAGTACTCCATCCTCATCGACCTGTCAGCTGCCTCTGATACCATTAATCATGCTTTTCTTGAAGTCTTGTCCTTCCTTGGCTTCACCCTCTGCCATCACCTAGTTATCCTCCTACCTCTCGAATTACCCCTTCAGCATGTCCTTCAGAGGCTCCTCCTTATCCACCGATCAGCTTTCTGTGGGGTTTGCAGAGGGCTCTGGCCTGGGTCCCCTCTCTTTTTCCTATGCACCTTATCTCTGGTTAATCTCATCCACAAACATACATTCAACTACCATCTCTTTGCTGATTATTCACAGATCTATCTCTCTACTCCACACCTGTTTCCTTCTCTCCAGACTAAACTAAAATCTCAGCCTCTCGTGTCTCTGATATCTGGTGAATGTCTTGCCATCAGTGCAAGGTCACTGGCTAAAACAGAGCTCCTAATCTCTTTCCCCAAGTCCTCAGTGCTACCTCCTTTTTCTATCACTGCGGACAACACCACCATCCTGCCTGTCACTCAAGCCTGTAACTTGGGTGTTATCTTTGACTCACACCGCTCTCTACATCCTCACATCCAGGCTGTCTAATCTTTTCTAATTTCTGCATAACGTGTCTAAGATACGGCCTTTTCTATCCATCCACACTGCTAAAACGCTCATCCAGCTCTCATCATCTCACATCTCTGTTACTGCAACATCCTTCTCTATGCCCTTGACAAATGCCATCTTGTCCTGCACATATCCTGAAGAAGAGGTCTATGTAGCTCGAAAGTTTGGTTGAGCAGAAGTTGTACCCATAAAAGATATTACCTCACCCACCTTGTCTCTCTAATATCCTGGGACCAACACGGCTACAGCAACACTGCAAACTGCTCAGATCCATGCAGAATGTTGCTGTAAAGATCATTTTCCTAAGTTGTCACTGTGATCATGTCACCGTTTTTGCATCCCTCCACTGGCGCTCCCCCTTCTCTCTACTGCATCAAATACTGCTTGTATTCACTTTCAAGGTCCTTCCTGTTCAACCCCACCCTAACTACCATTTCTTATTTACTATCAAGATATTGACACTTACCTCCAACTGGCCAATGAAGTCAGCCTCCACTGCCCGCTTGTTAATTTTCAAACAAGTACCTGTGTGCTTTCTCCCATGCTGCCCCTCACGCTTGGGAGAAGCTCCACGTAAACATCCACCAAGCTAGCTTGTTATCCTTCTTCAAATCTCTCCTCAGAACTCAAGTCCTTTACTGCAGAGCCCACAGAAAACTTGTCGATGGTTAAGCCACTGATGTGCAGAAACCAATGCCAATCATGCTGACTCCTTGTGCTCCTTATCTGTATTTCGCCCAGTAGGTCTCTTTTGTCTGCAGTTTCTAGGTTGAAGAGGCTGTAACAATGTGCTTGTAGTTGGAGTCACCAAGCCCCTCTAATAGTTTGAAGGGGATGGAAAGAGGCCAGATCTCTCCAGCTGGGGATTCCCTCACCACAGGTGGGCAGAGAGCGCTTCATCTCTGGCTCCATGCTGCCCACATTTTGCAGCCCCGGGCATAGAAGTGCACTGCACTCCAGCAACTCTTAGCTGGGGCATGGTCCCTTGGGGGCCATCATCAGCCAACTGCTGTAATCTATATCAAGGCTATTGCAGCCTCAGCTCCAGAATCAGGGATTCTCAACCAGCTCCATTACAGCCTCCTGCCTCCCACCCCAGCAGAGGCAGGATACAGACCTGAAAGTGTAAGGATTCCAGGCTAGGGTGTGGTGGGGTTGTAGACCAAGGACTTAATCAGTCCTCGCCTCACCTCCCGCTTCCGATTATCATACACTCTGCTGTTCCTGAATGGACGGACTGACTGCCTCTGCAAGTGGCACTTTGGGAATAGCATGATACCCTTTGAAACACTGGTTAGTTGATATGGTGACAATCTTTGTGGAAGGTACGGCTCCTGGAAGAAGTACTTCTGTAGGTTAATAATCATGCCACAAGATCCAAGTACCCATACTTATAACTACTGTATGTTGCTGCTCTACTCTGGCTCTAGCTGGTGATGGGTTGTGCAGCTGTGGAATCAAGGATAATTGCAGGTTTAGCATAGCGGTGCTATGACTACTAGAGAAAAAACATACAAAAAACATACTACAGAAAATATCCTCGCCTTGATGGTGACCTGGGCACCATGATCAGAGTAGGAAATGGGGAGCCTGGAATTGAAAATGTGGCACAGAGAATTTGTTTTTCCTCCTCTTTGCAAAATCAACCAGACCTTTTAAACCCACCACTGACTCAACTAGCACTCTGTTCTGGACTGTTTCTAGGCTGCAAAACCCTTTCTGAATAGGAAAGTTTATGTTGTTGAGTTCTCATGGAGTTGCAAAGCGGGCAGTAATTGGCTGCCCAGCCAGCCCGAGGCATTTGAGGCAGAAACTACATTTCAGTGTGAAACTAGATGTTTAACCTCTGTGCACCAACACAGGTGTCAGACTTGCTAAGAGAGACTCCCTATCACAATGAAAAACATTCCTTTAGGTATATGGTTAAAAAAGGAAAAGGACCCACATCGCTTGTTTCCAAGACAACAGGAAAAGTTGCTTGCAATATTTCAACTCCTCAATCCTGAGAACAATCTGATAGTTACATACAGACAAGTGGAGAAATGGCAAACTGGATGCAGTTATGTTACATTTTCTTGTCTTTGAATGACTGAGAAGAGTAAATGATCAGCTTTCCTTGTTATCCTTTCTTTTCCTCTACAAGTGGCATAGGTAATTAGTAGGCTTGGCAGAATTCAATTTTTTTATAATTTGAAGGATATTATTAGTTTTAAGCATTTTTTCAGTTCTTATCAAATAAAATTTTCACACTTGTGCAAAATTATGGGTTTTAAATATTTTTTCTACTTTTATTGATTTAAATTTTCACAGTCCTGGGAAATTATGGGGGAGTGGTCAGATAATGGGAGGAGGTCAGACAATAATTATTTATTGACAGTAGATGTTGAAATTCAAAAAGCTAAAGCTTTATAACTGCTGATCAGAAGTTATCAACATCCCATCAAAATATACAAAGTAAATATCCTTAAATCAAACTCTCCTAAATTCTCAAGCAGCATTTTTCTTTGTAAATTTCAGTTAAGGATGGAAATTGTGGTGAAATTGACATTTACTAATTAAAAATCTAATCCTTCCAAGCCTAGCCGTTACTGACCAGAAACACCACTACATAACAGGTCTATCTAGAATAGATGCGTAAACCCTACTTTTTTTAGGATCTCTTTATTTCTAAATTTACCTTTATCAAAAAATATTCTGTAATGTGTGCAGCAAATTAAATCTATTGATTCCTTGACCAACAGGTACTGACAGTAACATTTTACCATGTAAATAGTTACATTTCAAACATGAAGGAAAAAGGAAATGAGTCAGGAATATTATATCATCAATTTCAGTTTGTCACCAAATTATAAAACGGCACTTTGGCATGAGTGATCTATTATAGGTCTTAATCTGCAGTGTTAGAATTCATCAAGGAACTGAATCAACCTCTTGAAGGCAGGTTTGTTCAAAATTCAAACCTCTTCACTAGCTTAATGTGCTTCTTCAGACAGCAATACTATACATACAGGATTTCACGTCTCTTTCAACCAGCAATTGCATTGTGCCTCTAGGCGGCAATTCATCCCCAGCCGTTCATCACAGAGCAAGTTCAAATGAATAAACTGTCTGAGTGCCATAGTGACAGCTCTTATGTACATACAGACATCCTGCCCTGTCCACTGCTTTGCTCAGAGCAGGTGTGGAGCAAAGTAAATATAAAAGCACACAATAACAAAACATAGTGGGACACAGGAGAACAGATGAAAGAGAAAAGGAAAATAAATCTTACAAAGGGCTCAGGAAAACCAGTAAGAAGAGAAGATAGGAAAAGATTGTAAAAGAGACAAAAGGACACAGTGTAAAAGAAATGTAGACATTTATGATTATGACGGAGGCAGGTATTATGTAGTGTTCAGGATGCTGCCATGCTGGCACAAGTTATACAGTGGGTAATAGAATACTGTCAACAGAAGAGGGCATTAAACTAACATAATACAATATTGCATTTCATCTCCTTGAAATGCCACAGCAGCTAGAGGCATCAGTCTGCATTCCCTATTAGCATCAGGAATAGCTCTCCAGTGTTGGGTAGTGCTGTGTGCATGAGTGGGACCTGCCCTCCAGCTGCTCCTCAGTAGTTAGTGCCCCAGCCTCTGACCAAATGGAATTCTTTCTTCCCAAGGTAGTTTATGGGCCTTTTCCAGGCTTAATTGACTTTGCAAGAGGGTGCTGGGGCCTTCTCTCCTCCCTTCATTGGGTAGTAGTTCAAAACCAAGTTAGAGGCTGAGGAGACATGTCCTCAGGCAAAGTGGCAACTCTGTCCTGCAGCACACTTTCTCCAGCAGGCGCCTGGCCTTCATGCTCTTCGGCAGAAAGGGAAGGGTTGGCCTCTGAGAGGATGTTACAGGAGTAACTAGGTGTATCTGGGCAGGTGAGGTTCCTACCCTTTACGGTGATGAGAGTTCAGGGGTCTTCCCTCTATTGCTGCCCTTGGCAAGCCTAGACATCCAACAACTGCTAGCCTGAGCCAAGCCTAACCTGTTCTAATACAATAAAAACTAAAACGCTATTCATTAAAACCAGATTGTGTGCCCTAGTTGGTGTTCAGCTTTTCATGAATATTGGCTTTAATACAGTAAAAAGAAAAAGAGTACTTTTGGCACCTTAGAGACTAACAAATTTATTTGAGCATGAGCTTTCATGAGCTACAGCTCACTTCATCGGATGCATGCAGTGGAAAATACAGTGGGGAGATTTATATACACAGAGAACATGAAACAATGAGTGTTACCATACACACTGTAACGAGAGTGATCAGGTAAGGTGAGCTATTACCAGCAGGAGGGAAAAAACCTTTTGTACTGATGATCAAGATGGGCCATTTCCAGCAGTTGACAAGAATGTGTGAGGAACAGTGTGGGGGGGGGGGGGGGGAATAAACATAGGGAAATAGTTTTACTTTGTGTAATGACCCATCCACCCCAGTCTTTATTCAAGCCTAAATTAATTGTATCCAGTTTGCAAATTAATTCCAATTCAGCAGTCTCTCATTGGAGTCTGTTTTTGAAGTTTTTTTGTCGAAGAATTGCCACTTTTAGGTCTGTAATCGAGTGACCAAAGAGATTGAAGTGTTCTCCGACTGGTTTTTGAATGTTATAATTCTTGACATCTGATTTGTGTCCATTTATTCTTTTACGTAGAGACTGTCCGGTTTGGCCAATGTACATGGCAGAGGGGCATTGCTGGCACGTGATGGCATATATCACATTGGTAGATGTGCAAGTGAACGAGCCTCTGATTGGTAGATATCACATCAGCCACACTATCAGAGGCTCGTTCACCTGCGCAGCTACCAATGTGATATGTGCCAGCAATGCCCCTCTGCCATGTACATTGGCCAAACCGGACAGTCTCTATGTAAAAGAATAAATGGACACAAATCAGACTTCAAGAATTACAACATTCAAAAACCAGTCGGAGAACACTTCAATCTCTTTGGTCACTCAATTACAGACCTAAAAGTGGCAATTCTTCAACAAAAAGACTTCAAAAACAGACTCTGAGAGAATGCTGAATTGGAATTAATTTGCAAACTGGATACAATTAACTTAGGCTTGAATAGAGACTGGGAGTGGATGGGTCATTACACAAAGTAAAACTATTTCCCCCCCCTACTGTTCCTCACACGTTCTTGTCAACTGCTGGAAATGGCCCATCTTGATTATCCGTACAAAAAGTTTTTTCCCTCCTGCTGGTAATAGCTCACCTTACCTGATCACTCTTGTTACAGCGTGTATAGTAACACCCATTGTTTCATGTTCTCTCTTTATATAAATCTCCCCACTGTATTTTCCACTGCATGCATCCGATGAAGTGAGCTGTAGCTCATGAAAGCTTATGCTCAAATAAATTGGTTAGTCTCTAAGGTGCCACAAGTACTCCTTTTCTTTTTGCGGCTACAGACTAACACAGCTGCTACTCTGAAACCTTTAATACAGTAGTTACTGACTTGCTGCTTTAATGTAAGGAATTGCTTAAGTATTTTCATTTGGGAACGATTGTAGTCCTGCGGTTAGAACAGGAGACTGGGAGCCCCCAGGTTCTTTTCTGAGCACAGCCACTGAACTGCTGTATGACTCTGGGAAGGTTACAACCTCTATGCCCTGGGTTACATGCATGTGAAGTGTCAGTGTGTTCCATGCTTACTCTCAGCGGTGTTTTGAAACTTAAGGTTTGCAAAACATTTGAAGGTGCTGTTGAAGCACAAAATAACTTTGGTAATAAATACAAAATAAGTTAGGATGTTAAATGTACTTAAGTGATTAACATACTATGATGTTGAGTGCATAAGGCTCTGATTCAGGAAGATGCACTCACTACTTCTGCAATATACCTTTGTATAACCGTCACTAAAAATGCACAACCACAAAGAGTCAAGTGTCAGTGCTTGGTATTGTCAGGATAATACACTAGGGCTGAAATCCTGGCTCCATTGAAGTCAATGGCAAAACTCCCATCAACTTCATTCTTTCAGAGGTAGTATTAGTTCTCTTTTTGTAATTTGTCTTGAGCCACTACTGTGACTCCTGCTTCCCTCCCCAAAGAGATTCAAGGTAAGTTCGTATTAAGGTGACTCAATAAATAAACATTAGTTGTATTGTTATAATGACTCTGTATAAACAAAATCCGCATAAAAATATTTTTTGCACATTTGAGAACATAGTGAAAATATTTTAGCATGAATATTTTATATATTGTTTTGTAAAAGTAAATTTCAGAAACTAGGAGCTAACGGGAATCCTCATTAATGCTGATCTGGCATCATTAGCTCTCAATAGATCATATTGTTAATGTTATTGTTTTGGAATACAAAATAGAAACATTTTAATATTCTAACCAAGCAAGGGTACAATAATTCTGGACAGGCTACCCCCCCTGCCTCTTCCCAGATTATTAATTTAATTAATATCTGTAAAGCACTTTAGAAATAAGAATTAAGCACAGTGTAGTGCTAAGTACATATTACAATGGTTTATGATGTCACCATAACCCCTTAGTATATTTAGAGCTTTGTGTTGTGTGGTTCAGTCTTTATTACTCTTTTTGCATAGAAAAGTGACATAAAGCAAAACAAGCATGTTCCCTTTTTTAACAAGGTACCAAACTGTAGCCTAGGTGCTAGATCTCATGATAGTGAGCCAGTGTAAATACCTAGCTATATAGATTTAAATTTTGGTTATTTGATTTTTATGTCTCTAATTTTTTGTAACCTTGTAACTTTGTTTCTTAGACAAGTTCAGAGTCCCTGTTGGATTCCCAGCAAATCCAGGCTTTTGACCAACTCTGTCAACTCTATCGAGGAACCTCCAGGGTAAAGTGTCTTCATCTCTTCTTTTTAATTGGTGAATCAAATTGTACCCGACTCTGTGCCATCTGTTGGAGCCGGCAGTCTGGGTGCCAACTCTTCCCAAGAGCTTAGAATCATAGAATATCAGAGTTGGAAGGGACCTCAGGAGGTCATCTAGTCCAACCCCCTGCTCAAAGCAGGACCAATCCCCAATTAAATCATCCCAGCCAGGGCTTTGTCAAACCTGACCTTAAAAACTTCTAAGGAAGGAGATTCCACCACCTCCCTAGGTAACGCATTCCAGTGTTTCCCCACCCTCCTAGTGAAAAAGTTTTTCCTAATATCCAACCTAAATCTCCCCCACTGCAACTTGAGACCATTACTCCTTGTTCTGTCATGTGCTACCATTGAGAACAGTCTAGAGCCATCCTCTTTGGAACCCCCTTTCAGGTAGTTGAAAGCAGCTATCAAATCCCCCCTCATTCTTCTCTTCCGTAGACTAAACATCCCCAGTTCCCTCAGCCTCTCCTCATAACTCATGTGTTCTAGTCCCCTAATCATTTTTGTTGCCCTCTGCTGGACTCTTTCCAATTTTTCCACATCCTTCTTGTAGTGTGGGGCCCAAAACTGGACACAGTACTCCAGATGAGGCCTCACCAGTGTCGAATAGAGGAGAACGATCACATCCCTCGATCTGCTGGCAATGCCTCTACTTATACATCCCAAAATGCCATTGGCCTTCTTGGCAACAAGGGCACACTGTTGACTCATATCCAGCTTCTCATCCACTGTCACCCCTAGGTCCTTTTCTGCAGAACTGCTGCCGAGCCATTCGGTCCCTAGTCTGTAGCGGTGCATTGGATTCTTCCGTCCTAAGTGCAGGACTCTGCACTTGTCCTTGTTGAACCTCATCAGATTTCTTTTGGCCCAATCCTCTAATTTGTCTAGGTCTCTCTATATCCTATCCCTACCCTCCAGCGTATCTACCACTCCTCCCAGTTTAGTGTCATCTGCAAACTTGCTGAGGGTGCAATCCACACCATCCTCCAGATCATTTATGAAGATATTGAACAAAACTGGCCTCAGGACCAACCCTTGGGGTACTCCACTTGATACCGGCTGCCAACTAGACATGGAGCCATTGATCACTACCCGTTGAGACCGACAATCTAGCCAGCTTTCTATCCACCTTATAGTGCATTCATCCAGCTCATAATTCTTTAACTTGCTGGCAAGAATACTGTGGGAGACCAGTGTCAAAAGCTTTGCACAAGTCAAGGAACAACACGTCCACTGCTTTCCCTTCATCCACAGAACCAGTTATCTCATCATAGAAGGCAATTAGATTAGTCAGGCATGACTTGGCCTTGGTGAATCCATGCTGACTGTTCCTGATCACTTTCCTCTCCTCTAAGTGCTTCAGAATTGATTCCTTGAGGACCTGCTCCATGATTTTTCCAGGGACTGAGGTGAGGCTGACTGGCCTGTAGTTCGCAGGATCCTCCTTCTTCCTTTTTTTAAAGATGGGCACTACATTAGCCTTTTTCCAGTCGTTCGGGACTTCCCCTGATCGCCATGAGTTTTCAAAGATAATGGCCAATGGCTCTGCAATCACATCCGCCAACTCCTTTAGCACTCTTGTATGCAACGCATCCGGCCCCATGGACTTGTGCACGTCCAGCTTTTCTAAATAGTCCCGAACCACTTCTTTCTCCACAGAGGGCTGGTCACCTCCTCCCCATGCTGTGCTGTCCAGCTTCTTTCAATGCTGCTGCAACATGGAAAGATAAGGTTTATTAAATCAAATTCTGATCTTTTTGGAGCTTACGAAGGCAGGATTTTCCACTCTCAAGACACAGGCAAAATTTCGCACAGACTGCTATCACCTTCAACTCCATTCTGTATTTAAGTGCTCTCACCCTGTTTTCAAAGGACCATATCCCACTTACCAAAATTCAAATATACAGATTACCACGTTAAAAAATATTAACATCCAAACTCATTTCAAAACAGTGTTTTGCCATATAAAATCCTTCTGACAATTGCAATTATTCCATGGTCCTTGCACTAATATAGGCACAGCTCACCCCGATAGATTGCTTTCTGTCTTTCACATACTTCTTGGGGGGGAGGGGCTATTCATCTAAAATGCGGTACATTGCAGAGAGGGTGAAGGTGAGAACCCTCCTTGCTTGATCAGTGCTTAGGAACATAAGATTGCCATACAGAAATAGTCCTGTTCTGGATCCTGTTCTGGACAGTGGCCAATGTCACATGCCTCAGAGGAAAGGTATAAAAATCTTCAAAATAAGTGTCAGTAAGCAATACTACCCCACAAAAGACTCCTTTCTGCCTCCAGCTAGTGATCACCTCATACTGTGAATCAGAGGGTGAAAATCCCTTGTAACTTTGTCCTGCTTCATAGCTGTCATTGCTGTTCTCATTGTGGCATTGTGAGCACTTTCTCCGTGGTTAAGGGTTCAACCAGGGTTTCATACTAATCTGTTTGCCTCAGTAATATCCTGCTGCAATGAGTTTCACAGCTAACTATACAGTGGGTGCGAATGTATCCCCTTTGTCTTAATTGTATCATTGTTACTTGAATATCTTGTAAAAGGAAGGGGACAGGTGGAGGGATCCCATACTGTCCGTGCGCTCACACACCCTTTAAAATAAATGCTTCCCTAAAGATTGCTCAGGCCTTTGTGTATTTAGTGGTGTATTTCTTTTTGTCTTGCAGTTAGCTCTCCTGACAGAATTGTCTCGAACTCATGGTGGTGAAAAACATGGGCTCCTCAATGTCTCTCAGGGTGACCCTGCACTGAACAGTGTCTTCCAGAATGAGAATTTCCAGCTGCATCTCACTCCCCCTCCACTGACAGAAGAGTAGCCCTCCCCTTGCCAGATCATGGGTGCAGTCCTTCCATGGTTGCATAAGAACATTCTGAGAAGGCTCCTACCTTCTCCTCCTCCTCCTATCGATCCCGGAGCGTGAGTTTATTGGCTATGGGGCCTGCCCTACTAGGCTGGATTTGCTGCCCATTGCCATCATATCCTTCCCAAAATCCTTTGTGACATGTCACTTTGTGTCAGATGGCTTTACTGAGTTTGTAACCATGTGGAATCTGTAGTAGTTTCTCTGCTGGCTTATTTTCCTCTGTTTCTTCTAACAAAACAGAAGGAACATCACAGAGATCACTGTTAGAGTTCTTGTCCGGTGGGATGCACTGGAAGCTATAAACTGTGCTGTCAGTTCCATGTACTTCACTCGAGCCAAACACAGGAAGTTGAGGCATCTGTACTAACCCCAAGGTGACTGTGTCTGCAGCCAAAGCTTATCCAAATAATTGGAACCTATAATATGTTCATTTTTATTCCTTAGACAGATTGACCAAGGGAATACGGAACATGTCACATATCCAAACTCAGCATTTCTCAAAATGCCTCATCAACATTATAAGGGAAATAACTAATTTATTTGAGTTTAAATTTAGTATCAGTAGAAATAATCTTTTCAACAAATCACTAACCCCCTCAGGATCTCCTGGATTATAAGCAAAGTGGGTGGTATGACTGCATGAAACACACTCAGCCCTTGAAAGGAGCTGAAACTGCAAAAGAGCGTATATTTGTAAGTAAACGAACTTGTGTGCAATGCTTCTGTGAAACTACATTCTCTAATAAAAATGCCCTGCCTTTAAACCCTTCAGTCCTGTATATAAATGTCTGTATTTAAACTGTGCTCTAGGAGCTGGTGGAGGGGTTACTGTGATAGATGCAGCTCTGTGAGAGAGTTCCTCTTCTCCTAAGTGCCATTAATCAGGAATTCTAGGGGCAAGAGAAATGTAGCAATTTACCATTCAGCAAACTTGGCAGCCACAAACCACTAAGTCAAGCGTATGCGTATGAGCTAGTCGCTGTTCTAGTGGGTTCCACAAACATTTTTCTGTTTCCAATTGGGTGGAAGGAAATATAAAGTAAATGTATATGGCCATTGTGACGGAATTCCTGGGGTGCAGCCTGGGACTGTGGGACCCCTGTGCCCCCATAACTCTCCAGCCTGGTCTGTCTCTCACAATGATTTGCTAGTGAGAAGCATTAAGCCCCTCTAGGCACTGTTATCACTCAGCACTACAGCATGTGAAGCTCCTCACCCAGCTAGATTGCATGAATGCTCCCAGAGCTACTCATGAATCACACAGCAAAAGGCACCAGCCGAATCCCTCCAGCTCCCAGCCTTGTACCTCAGGAATATACTGCCCTGCACTGCTCAAGATGAACAGTGCAAATTATTAATTGGTTCAGCACTTCATCGATGGAAAGTGGATATATACCAGCCTTTGTAAACGTGAGCAAAACCCTTACCAAACGCTTCTGGCAAACTCACTGGTAAAGATAAACAGTTAAACAAATTTATTGACTACAAAAGATAGATTTTAAGTGATTATAAGTCATAGGCAAAAAGTCAGTGGTTACCAAAAGAAAATATAAGCATGCAGTCTAAACTCTCAACCCTATTAGACCGGGCAACATCTGGATTAAGCAGTTTTTCTCACCCCACTGGATATTGCAGTTCATAGAACACCGGTTTCACCCTTGAAACCTGGGCCAGTCTCCTCTGTTGGAGTCTTCAGTCTTCTGAGTGTCCTTGTTGCTTGCAGCGTAGGTGTGGGAAGGAGAAAGACCAAGCATGAGGGCACTGTGTTCTGTTTTATACCCTTAGTCCATGTGCTTGGAGAACACAAGTCCAGGAATGTCTGGTGGCATTGCTGAGTCCCCAGGCAAGGTTGAGCAATTCCCCTGGTGTGGCCTTATGCAGGTGAGTCATTGAATTGTAACTCCCTTGCTGGACAATGGTTGTTTGACACCCCACCTGGGCGTTGGTTACTTTCCTTGCTGTTGTCTCTGGGAGCTAATATCTGGCTGATTCCCTAATTTACAGTATGTGTTACTGACAAACATAAAACACAATCTCGTCACTTCATATGTACTAATGATATACATATTTAGACAGAACAAGTGACTTTCAGCAGATCATAACCTTTCCCCTGATACCTTACATGGCCTGCTTTATATGCAAGATCACAATTGTATATAAATGAGGAATATGGGGGTTACAGGGCGCTCCTCTGAGGTATAGAGTGTCACAGCCATTATGGTGGTTGCTCCTAAGGCAATGGTCTACATGTTTATTCCCCTCCCCCTTTTTACTCAGAGTGGTCTGGACATGAGTTAGTCCAAAAAAGGATGGAATTTGAGTTTTCAATATTTTCTTCCTTTCCCACATAAGGATCTAGAACAGCCCCTCCTCCCAAGTTCTCTGTGAAAGAGGGTTGTAGTGCAGATGGAGTTGATGACTTGACAGTGTTGAGGATTGACCTCCTACGTATCCACAAGAAAAGTAATTCTCAGGCAGTAACACTGCAGGCACCTGAGCATCACCCCTGTGGCACTGGATTCCTCTCCTGGAGGGTGTGCACTAGAAGCAAGTGGTCAGTTCATGCTCCAGGCAGATCTCTCTGCTAAGGCTGTCCATTTCTATGGCAAGAGTGGATTTCGTTTTTGTGAACCCCTGTCATAATTTGTAATGCCTCCCCTTGTTTTGTTAAACTTTACAGTATTTTTAGTATCCCAGCAAATGTTTGATTTGACATGGAACTCCCAGCCATTGAACAAACCCTCAGACAGTGTTCTACAGCATGGGCCCCAACCCTGCACTTGGAACAGGGTGGGTGGCGTGAATTATTGTGGAGGTCCCCAGATGAATGGCTGGAGTTTTTACGTGAATCAGACTGACTGGGCCAGCACTGAAAGATACTGCAGGATATAAAGCCCCAGCTCAGTGTACATAGGACATTAACCAGCCCAGGGGGCTGGACCTGAACTGGTAGTTTGGTAGAATTGTATTTATAAAGTGCTTCCCTTCCCCAGCTGAGGGACACAGGGTATTACACCGTGACCATATAAACGCTGCCACTTAGACAATACCAGCCTTAGTAAAATCCATGGACCACACACTGCCTCTGCCTCCATACTATTCCTGAAAGAGGCCTTTACCCAAACCATCACTTTGTGCTGGCTGCCTGTAGTTGTGCCAGGTGGGTGCACGGTGATCAGGCTACATTTAGTGCATATGCTGCTGGATTCTGCACATGTTGCATGTGGCGGTGAAGCCCTGTGGAAAGGGAGTTCTTCTTCGAGTGTCAAGTAGCAGAGGGGTAGCCGTGTTAGTCTGGATCTGTAAAAGCAGCAAAGAGTCCTGTGGCATCTTATAGACTAACAGACGTATTGGAGCATAAGCTTTCGTGGGTGAATACCCACTTCGTCAGATGCATGTCTTCGAGTGATTGGTCATATCGATTCCAAGTAGGTGTGCATGCGTTGCGTGCATGGCTGCTGGAAAGTTTTCCCCTAGCAGCACCCATCGGGTCTGTGTGGAGCCCCCTGGAGTGGCGTCTTTGTTCCATATATGACCCTGCCGACCCAGCACCTCCTCAGTTCCTTCTTACCATCTGTGACGGTCGTTGGAACTGTGGCGTCTTGCTTAGCGAGTTCTCCACGTTTCCCTAGCTTGTTTTGTAGTCGTTCTTAGAGTAGTTCTTATTTTTTCTTTAATTATTTTAGTTTATTTTTGTAAACAGTTAGTAGCAGTTGGGCTGGGGGTTTACCCTCCGTCCCAACCGCTTTTCCTTGAGAGGCTTTCATGCCCAAGTCTCCAGGATTCAAGCCCTGCAAAGTCCGGCTTCAAGCCCATGCCAATGGGCGACCCCCACAACTCTTGTCTGAAGTGTCTGGAAAAGGCTCACCAAGCCAATAGGTGGAAGATTTGCAAGGGGTTTTGTCCTAGGACCAAAAAGGAGCGTGACTTTTGCCTTAAAGCACCTCCTTATGGAGGCGGCACTTAAATCCCAGCCTCCTTTGGCGCAGCAGGACCCGGCACAGAGTTCTTCAATGCACAGTCCCCCCACTATGGCCAAGACCTGTGGCACCACTGCTCCCTTGCACCGAAACCGGCAGCATCGACCCAGCACTGCTCCCATTCCCCAGCGCCAAAGCAGCACCGGAAGCAAGAGAAGAGTGGCTCTCTGTCCCAGAGACCCACCCCCCTGGAGCCAGCCAATGTAGTGCGTCCCAGAAAGGAGCGCCCAGGGCCAGGCCTGTGGACGCAGCACCATCGATTTCAGCTCCACAAGGGGAGCCGTCAAGTCCGATGCCAGTGGACTCCCCGACCCACAGCATTGAGGAAGTTCAGCTGCCGTCCACCTCGGACACCTTTGCAGTCCCGGGGGACCTCATCACCATGACAGCACTGAGGTCTCCTCTGATCCATGCCAAGCCTCCGGTACCGTAGCATATGGCACTGTCTCATGGCAAGCCTGTGAAGATCCAGCAGACAGTACAGTCGGTCGAGTCCTGGCACCGCTCCCCGTCACTGCACCAGTCGTATTTGCAGCACTGGTCAAACTCGCGGCACCACTCCAGATTGCTCCTGTGCTCCCGATCGCAGCGCTGATCTGCATGCTGGTTGCCTTAAAGGAGAAGGTCCCAGACCCAGCACCGGTCCCGGCGCCACTCGACATCCTGGCATAGCTCCAGGTCATGTCACCACTCCCCAGCTATGCAGCACCGCTCTCCAGCTTCTCAGCACCGCTCCCTGGCTCAGCTGTGCTCGGCGCCGCCCTGGCCCTCGTGGTCCCGATCCCGTTCCTTGGGGTCAGAGACGGTGTCTAGGTACTCGGAGCGGGACCGGCACCAGTCAGGCCATGGCCGGTGCGCTGGCAGAGGCCAAGTCTGTGGCCATTCTGGATTCCATGGGCATACCACCTGACCCAGGGTGTGCAGTCTAAAGGTTCCCGGTCGGCCACCTCTGAACCGAGGGTGCTGGAGGCCTCCACAGTCGGCCCACCCCTAGGGATGCGGAGGAGGCACCGTGCCCCCACTTCCCCCTCGCCGCCCGCTCCCCCGGAACCGATTCCAACTCCAGTTCCTGAGACGGAAGTGGTCAGTCTCCCCCGCTTGCCCTCTTCATCTTCCTCTCCTGATGAGGCCATCGCAGGCACCTCCATATCTGGGCCACACCCCATAGACAACCGCGCCCACTAGGACCTTCTGCATAGGGTTGCGTGCAACATGGGCCTGTGGGCCGAGGATGTGGTGGAATCGGAGGACCCGGTGGTAGACATTTTGTCCCCAGAAGGTCAGTCGTGGGTTGCCCTGCTCCTCATCAAAACTATTCAGGCCAATGCCAAGACCATCTGGCAGACACCAGCCGCCATTCCCCCTACAGTCAAGGGTGTAGAGTGCAAGTACTTCCTGCCCTCTAAGGGGTACAAATATCTCTTCACGCATCCGCAGCCCTGCTCTCTGGTGGCTGCGGCCATGAATGAGAAAGAGAGGCAGGGGCAGCAGGCCCTTGCACCCAAATCAAAAGAGGCCAAGCGACTGGACTTGTTTGGCCTCAAGGTGTACTCCATGGGGGGGGCTCCAGCTCAGGATTGCCAATCAGCAGGCAATCCTGAGCCGATATAACTTCAAATCCTGGAACTTGATGCTCAAGTTCAAGGAGCTTGTGCCATGTGAGTCCAGGGAGGAGTTTGGGGCCATTGTAAAAGAGGGCAAGGCAGTGGCATGGACCTCTTTACAGGCCTCACTGGACACTGCAGTCTTGGCGGCATGTACCTTGTCCTCAGGAGTTGCCATGAGGCGCACCCCCCGGCTACAAACCTCGGGCCTACTGCCGGAGGTTTAACAGATTATGCAGGACCTGCTCTTTGATGGGGTGGGCTTGTTTGCAGAACAGACTGACTCTAGGCTGCATAGAGGACTCGATGGCAACCATGAAGTCCTTGGGTATGCACTCCCCGGCAACCCAGCGGAAGCACTTAAAGCCCCAGCAGCCACAACAGTGCTCCTACCCTCCTCGACCAAGGCAGGACTTTTACAGGTGGAGGGGACAGAGCAACAGAAGGAAGCCTTCCAACCCCCTGTCTGGACAAGGCCAGGGCCCTGGCCAAACCATCGTCAGGTTCCAAGCAGGCCTTTTGAAGGGACATTTGAGGACGGCGTACCAGACTTATCCCTGGATCCTTCCCCGCCCTTTTTGAATCGTTTATCTCACTTCCACCATGCATGGTCCCAAATAACCCTGGACGGCTGGGTCCTTCGCACAGTGGAAGCAGGATACTCTCTCCAATGCTGTTCGTAGCCACCCTCCCACCCCCTGTCCCCATCCCTCTCACGAGCAACTCCTCATCCAGGAGGTGGAGGAGGTTCCACAGGAGCTAAGGGGCAAGGGATTCTACTCCCGATACTTCCTAATCCCCAAGGCTAAAGGGGTCTCGACACTGTTCCCTCTAAGCTTTGCGCGTGTGCACGCGCACACAGATCCTAAGCCCCGCACACACAGCGAAACACCACGCTCACAAAAATTTGCACAGAAGCACAACAGTTTGCACAGAAGAAATTTTTTGCACACACGGCGTGTCAAAAATTTGCACAGAAGAAATTTTTTGCACACACGGCGTGTCAGAAATTAGAGGGAACATTCGTCTCAGACCCATCCTAGACCTGTGTGGGCTCAACAAGTTCATGGTAAAGTTGAAGTTCTGCATGGTCTCCCTAGACACTATTATCCCCTTCCTGGATCCGGGAGACTGGTACACCGCCCTCGACATGAAGGACGCGTACTTCCACATAGCGATTCATCTGGCACACAGGCATTTCCTGCGCTTCGTGGTCAACCATGAACATTACCAGTTCACGGCCCTTCCATTCGGCCTCTAAGCAGCCCCCCGAGTGTTCACCAAGTGCATGTCGGTCATGGCTGCCTTCCTCCGTCGACGGCAGGTGCAAGTATAGCCCACTTAGATGACTGGCTGCTCAGGAGCCACACCAGGGCGCAGGTGCAGTCCCAGCTCCACCTGGTCAGGTGTACGTTCAAATGGCTGGGTCTCCTCCTCAACATGGAGAAGTCAACCCTAGAACAGACCCAGAGGATAGAATTAATTGGGGCAGTACTAGACTCCATTCAGGCTTGGGCCCTCCTACTGGAGTTCCTTTTCCAAGCTATCACAGATATCATTTCAAGGACTTCAGCAACTCCCAACCTCAAGAGCAAGAGGGTGCTTGAGTCTCCTCAGCCTCATGGCATCCTGCACGTTCGTGACCTGGCATGCCAGACTCTAGGTCAGGCCATTGCAGGCATGGCTCACCTCAGTCTACCGCCTGCGGCGTGCCAACTTGAATTCGGTGGTCATATTGCCGGGACAGATCCTCGCCTCCCTTCACTGGTGGCTCAACCCCCGAGCGGAGTGCGGAGGAGTCCCCTTCCACAGCCCCCACAGCCTTCCTTGTCCCTGGTTATGGATGCGTCAGCTATGAGGTGGGGGGCACATCTGGGGAACCTTCAGACACTGGGCCTGTGCTCACAGAACGATGTCAGGGAGCTAATGGTGCGCCTTGCTTGCCAAGCCTTCCAGGCCCAACTGCAAGGTTGCTGCACAGCAGTTCTAACAGAGAACACCACAGCCATGTTTTACATCAACAAGCAAGGGGGAGCCCGTTCCTCCCCCCCATACCAGGAGACCCTCCAGCTATGGGAGTTCTGCGTAGCCCACTCCATTCACCTGGAAGTGTCCTTTCTCCCAGGAATTCAGAACGTGCTGGTGGACTGTCTCAGCAGGTCCTTCCACACGCATGAGTGGTCTCTCCGACCGGATGTCAAACACCCAATGTTCCAAAGGTGGGGGTTTCCCCAGGTCGACCTGTTCACCACCTGATGCAACAGGAAGTGCCCAATGTTCTGCTCCTTCCAGAGTTGCAGCCTGGGCTCCCTCACGGACGCATTCCTGGTACCCTGGAACGGTCGCCTGCTCTACACCTCTCCGTTCCCTCTCGTGCACAAAGTCCTGCTCAAAATCCACAGGGTGTGCTCTTCCCGACAACCCAGCGGTGATTCTGATAGCTCCAGCAAGGCCTTGCCAGCACTGGCACACCACGCTGCTGGCAGGGGTGAAAGTAAGTCTAGAGACTTACCAGTATGGGGCTGGGGCGGGGCCTTGGGTGGAAGGGGCGGGGCTGGGAGAGGTCAGAGCCAGCCCCGGCCCCCCCTATACCGGCAAGTGCCTCCTTCCCCCTCCCTGGGGTAACAGCGGCAGCCGGGGGCTCTGGCAGCGGTTTAAAGGGCCCTGGGCAATAGCGGCGGCCGAGCTCTGGGCCCTTTAAATCGTCCCTGGAGCCCCGCCGCCCCTTCCCCAGGGCTCCAGCCGCCACTACAACCCCGGGTCCTTTAAATTGTCCCCAGAGCCTGCCGGAGCCCTGGGGAAGCAGCGGCAGGGCTCCAAGAACGATTTAAAGGGCCCAGGACTTGGCCGCTGCTACTGCCCCAGGCCCTTTAAATCGCCGCTCCAGCCCCACCGCTGCTACCCCAGGGGTCCGGCAGTGGGGCTCTGGCAGCAATTTAAGGGGATGGGGGCCCCAGCCACTGCTGGGAGCCGCAGGCCCTTTAAATTGCGCCTGGGGAAGCCAATCCACCCCGGTACAGCGCACCAGCTCTTGCTTTCACCTCTGGCTGCTGGAGCTATCCGTGGATGTATCGGTCACGTTGTCTCTCCTCCCTGACCTACTTACTCAGGACCACGGTCGCCTCTGTCATTCCGACCTACAGTCCCTCCACCTCAAGGCTTGGAAGCGTCATGGCTGAACCCCACGGAGCTTCTGTGCTTGGACCAAGTCAGCCAGGTCCTGCTGGGCAGCTGGAAGCCCTCCACTAGAGCCACATATCTGGCGAAGTGGAAAAGATTTTCGTGTTGGTGTGACCAGCACTACACACACCCCCTCCAGGCACCAGTACTGGTCATCTTAGAGTACCTCCTGCACCTGAAACAGCAAGGTCTGGCCGCATCCTCCATATGGGTTCACCTTGCTGCCATCTCGGCCTTCCACCCAGGCGCGTCTGGCCGCTTGGTCTTCGCCAACCCTATGGTTGGTCACTTTCTCAAAGGCTTAGACTGTTTATATCCTCAGATCTGTCAGTCTGTCCCTGCATGGGATCTTAACCTGGTCCTTTCGAGGCTCATGGGGCCCCCGTTTGAACTGTTGGCCATGTGCTCCCTCTTGTATCTCTCCCATAGGCGGCAGCTCCGGGGCTGGAGCAGCAACGGGGGAAAATTGGTGAGTGCTCTGCACCCACCGGCAGCTCCCCGACCTGCCCCAGCTCACCTCCACCTCCTCCCCTGAACACGCCGCCGCATTCTGCTTCTCCCCCCTCCCTCCCAGCGCTTGTGCCGCGAAACAGCTGCTACGCACGGCAAGCGCTAGGGGGAAGGAGGAGGAACATGGTGCGCTGGGGGAAGAGGCGGGGCCGGGGCACGGATTTGGGGAGGGTTCCAATAGGGGCAGGGAGGGCGTGGAGTCGGGGTGGGGTGGGGGTGTGATCTCTCCTGGAAGACAGCTTTCCTGGTCACCATTACGTCAGTGAGATGCATCTCTGAGCTAAAGGCCCTCACCTCGGAACAGCTTTACGTGGTTTCCACAAGGATAAGGTCCAACTCAGACCGCACCTGGCCTTCCACACCAGCCAGGACATTTTCCTACCCACCTTTTACCCAAAACCTCGTGCTAGTCCCCGGGAGCAGCGGTTACATTCCCTCGATGTCCGAAGAGCACTAGCTTTCTATATCAAGCGCACTAAGCCATTCAGAAAATTGACCCAGCTATTCGTAGCAGTGGTGGACCGGATGAAAGGCCTCCTGATCTCCTCTCAAAGAACATCCTCCTGGAACACGTCCTGCATCCGCACTCGCTATGAGCTGGTGAGGGTGCCGACCCCAGCTCTTGCCGCACACTCCACTAGTGCCCAGGGCTCATCAGCAGCCTTCCTTGCCCAGGTACCAATCCAAGAAATCTGCAGGGCAGCGATTTGGTTCTCGGTACATACCTTCACCTCACACTACACCATTGTCCGGCACGCCAGGGACGACAAGGCTTTCGGCAGAGCAGTGCTACAATCAGCATTCCTTAACTCTGACCCCACTGCCTACTTGGAATCGATATGAGCAATCACTTGAAGAAGAAAAAACGGTTACTCATCTCTCATAACTGTTCTTCGAGATGTGTTGCTCATGTCCATGCCAAACCCGCCTGCCTTCCCCTCTGTCGGAGTATCCAGCAAGAAGGAACTGAGGGGGCGCTGGGTTGGCAGGCTCATATATTGAGCGCCATGAAGGTACCACTCCAGGAGGCTTCACAGCCGACTTCACAGATGCTGCTAGGGGAAAACTTTCCGGCAGCCGTGCACGCAACCTGCGCACACCTACTTGGAATCGACATGAGCAACACATCTCGAAGAATAACAGTTACAAGAGGTGAGTAACCATTTTTTCCAATCCTGCTGCCTGGTTATATAGGTATGTTACTGGCTTGAGGACAGCCCCTGTTCTGGGGAATATCCCCCTGCCCCACAGCCTAGTGTCTTGGGGCTTAGCAGCAGCGAGAGCCAGAAGCCCAGCCCTGGGGCATGGAAAGCAGCCCCTGTCGTAGCAGTGGCTGCTCCAAGAACTGCTGATGAGGAGCAGGAGCGGCGCAGAGGTCTAGGGCCAATCTGGCAGTAGCACACTGAGCCCTGCGCATTCCAGCTTTGGCCCCGTGAGCTGCCAGTCAGGCATCTGCCAGCCAGAGCCTATGAAATGTGCAGGGTCAGCTGTGGCCAGAGGTGTGAGAGTCCTGGGGTCCAGATCCAGCCTGACCACTGTGTGTTTGACACCCCATCCCTGGGCTAGAGAGTGAGAGATGTGGGAAATGGAGGGAGAGAGAGTGAGGAACAGTGCATTACAGACAAGGGAGCGATTGGAAACACAATCCCAAGAGCTACAGTGAACGGGAAAGAGAGACACACTGATGCCTTGATTATTTCACAACAAATCAAAAATGCTACTAACTGGTTTGTGAGTGATCTATAAGGGAGGTGGCCGTGACCCACCCTTAGTCCAGCTGTGGCTGTCTGTGTTTTCTACAGGCACTGACACCACCAGCTTCCATGTTTGTTGGCTACAATCTGATTGGTGAAGTCAGGGATCTCTTATGCCCTTAATTCCCTCAAAATGGGGCCCTCCTACCCACCAAGATTGTCTCATGGAAAAAATAAATAGCTTTGTTCTTTGTGAGCTCCCTAAGGGGGCCCTGGTCTCTGATAGAAATGTCTCTTTGCCTGTAATCAGCAGTTCCCAATGAGTGGTCAGATTTCAGCCAGCTGCCAAGGACACCTGAGTAGCTGGGAACCTGTGACTGAGGATGCACTTGCGGGGTTATGGGAGGAACATTTCCACTGTGGGATTCTTCCTCTATGCAAATGGACACGTGTGATTTCTAGCTGAATGGGAAGATGGACACAAACTCAGTCACCCTGTTCCAGGCATCTGAACTATAGGAAGGCTGTCTTCTCAACAGAAGACATTTGATGTGTATGTTGTATAGTGCTTTAGCACACACGTGTTAAGCGCTGTATCTGAGTGTAACTGCAGGTAGCCCGGTTCTGACATTGGGCTACTCTGTGCCCATCCAGTGCCCAAAAGTGTCATCCAAAGGAAAGTATTGCAAGCCATGTGGAAAAGGCTCTGAGTTCACAAGACTGCCCCAGCAGCAATTAGAAAAAAGCAAAACCACTCCCCAACCTGGTACTTCTCAGAGCTGTGCGTACTGATGGGAGAAGAGCCACCGCTGGGGGGGATTGTCTTGGGCCAGTGCTGCCAGCCCAAAGGGGAGATAAGAATGGTGACCTTTCCCTCTGCTCAAAGGCTGACATTTGATACAAAGAAACAATAAGTGGAAAATGACTTGTGGTTTTTTTCAGCTGCAATAAATTACAGAGGAAAGGGGGAAGGCAGCTCTGATAAAATTTTAATGAAGGCTGTATTTTTCCCCTGCATTAAGCTGAATAATAAGTCTCCTGCTAATTGTCAGGCAGGGTGGGGAAAGCGCCCAGCCCTTTCATGTTCAGGGAGCAGAGTGTTGTATGCTAATGTGCTGCAGAGATGCCCGGAAATCAAAGAGCAGAAAAAAGAGTTCCCGCTACTTCTAGATTAAAGGACTTGCAGGCTGCCCTTTTAGGCCCCATGTCCCTGTGTTAAAGGGCCAGCTCGTCCAATCACATAGATTTCAGTGGAGGCATTTCAAAGATGTTTCTATTCAAATCCTTTAAATGTCTCCAGACCATAATGCTTTTGTCATTGTGCGGCTGCTCCCTGTGGGGGGAGGGGCCTTTGGTAACATGCATTCCTTCTCTTCTAGCTTCCCCGACACCCACCGTGAACTCTTTTCTGACTAATGAGTGCTGGAGGCCTCCTGGCAGACAATGACCTTTTGTTGATGGCAGTTTCCTCAGGAAGGCTGACACACCTAGGATCAACCACAGGTTTGGGGGGCAGGAGAGCTGGGTTCTGTTCCCAGCTCTGTCACTGACCTGTTAAGTGCCAAGTCACGTCCCTTCCTCCTGTCTCACTTTCCCCTTTGTCTTGTCTGTTCAAACTCTGAGCTTCTTGGGCCAGAGACTCTCACTCTGTCTCTGTGCAGCCTCGAGCAGGGCTACCATGATACCAGTTTGGTGAGGTTTGCCAAAGGGCCGTTCTAGGAGGACATCTGACCTAGCATACGTCTACTCTCTGCCCCCTGCCAGGCGGCTGGGCCAGGCCTGACATGCCCCAGTAGGAAGTCAGAGCAGTGGCAGAGGTTAATGAATGGGAATTCTCAGCACCTCACGCCAGAGTAGTGCCAAACTCATCTTACCCCTCCTCCTGCTGGAAAGAGCAGGGGTCACTCATTTATTTAACAGCGGTGCAGTGCTGACTGCCCGACATTTCAAGGAGAAAGGACCCATAGCATAAACCTTCTACATCAAAGTGCTGTCAAGCTGGTGCTGCAATGGTTCCAGTCCAGCCTAGAGGGAAACCACGTCCTGATTCAGACAGACAACACTGACTGACATGGTTGTATTTGTGAATAACCGAGGGGAAACAAGGCGCAGAAGCAAATGAAGTCATACGATGAGTGGAACGCTTTCTCTTATACCTCAGAGTGATTCTCATAAAAGGAGACATGAACTAAAAGGCAGACTGGCTCAGCAGGCCCGAGGTCAACTCCTTCAAGTGGGTCCTGAATCAGGAGGTCTTCGCGTGAATTGTCCAAACATTCAGCCTTCTTTCAGAGTGATGGTCACAGGATCTGCTGTTTCCTTGGCAGAGAACCACCATGTAGCCAGAGTCTTAGATCAGTCTAATTAGCCATGCTGGCAGTCAGGCTGCTTGTTCCACAATGGGCCTTACTGCTCAGGTTGAGAGCCCTGACAAACCATCTATTCGATCCCTTCATGTGTCAGCATTCTTTGTCCATCAACGCTTGCTTTGTGATAGCCCCCTCTGTGACCTTCTATGGGGCTCCCCTTTAGGGCTCAGGCCTCCAGCCATCACCGCTCTGTGCGCCAGAACCCGTTGTCCTCTCCCTCCGTACTGCAAGTTTAGGGGTGGAGGCCCCCTGCAATTCACTGTGACTATCCCAGCAGGTCTGACCTTAGTCCTGCACCTGTAGGTCACTCTCAGGGACAGTGACAGGGTCAGCAGTAACAAGCTGGCTTTCACAGAGCCAGGGCATTTATTTTAGAACAAAAGCATTTCAGAAATAAACATAACATGGCATCTGTGTAGACTAGATAACAGGTGTCACCCAGTGTCCAGGTGGAGCGCTGACGGGTTCTAGGTCTCCACACCCTTCCAACAGGGTTAAACCCTCTTGGATACAGTCTCATGTCAGTTTTGGATCTCTGACTCAGTTCAGGCTTCCCCCTTTGTACACACTCTTGCTTTGGCTCTTGGGTTTCTTGAACCTGGTCTGAATTAGCATATACAATTCACTCAGGGCCTCTGGCATTGGTTTCCTGGCCTGGGATCTGCAGTAATTCCCCACCATGCTTTTAGTTGCTTGGGGAAGCTCAGTACCCCTCCCCTGTGGAACTATAATCCAATATCTTGCTCACAAAGACACGTAACATTGAAAGTTACCAAAGTTTATGACAGGTTTCAAAGTAACAGCCGTGTTAGTCTGTATTTGGAAAAAGAAAAGGAGTACTTGTACTCCTTACAATGTGTATGATAATCAAGGTGGGCCATTTCCAACACAAATCCAGGTTTTCTCACCACCACCCCCCACACACACACACGCACAAACTCACTCTCCTGCTGGTAAATTTTCTCACACCCCCCCCCACACACAAACTCACTCTCCTGCTGGTAATAGCTATTACCAGCAGGAGAGTGAGCTTGTGGGGGGGGAGGGGGAGGTGAGAAAACCTGGACTTGTGTTGGAAATGTGATTATCATACACATTGTAAGGAGAGTGATCATTTTAGATAAGCTATTACCAGCAGGAGAGTGGGGTGGGAGGAGGTATTTTTTCATGCTTTGTGTGTATATAATAAGATCTTCTACGCTTTCCACAGTATGCATCCGATGAAGTGAGCTGTAGCTCACGAAAGCTTATGCTCAAATAAATTGGTTAGTCTCTAAGGTGCCACAAGTACTCCTTTTCTTTTTGCAAAGTTTATGACTAAACCTGGTCCCTAAAGTGTCTGGCATAGTCACGTTTTGGAAGTTTCCACACTTCCAGAGTCTCACCGCTGTCAATGTCCCGCCCCCTCTCCCCCAAGAAGTGGCCATAGCAATGGTACCTGACTAGCAGCTTAGGGGAGCCCACTGAGTCAGATGGTGCCTCTGCCCTTCTCTTGTAATTTCCAGCTCTTATAACCCTGACACCTAACAAGCTGGCATACGCTAGTCATATGCTAGTCCAGCTCTTCTTGGCTGGATCAGTAGCAGGCACTGTCAGGCTCCTGGTTACCCTATTAGCCTAAACCTAATATCTGGTGCTCCCACTCCCACCTCTTGCTCACGGTGTCAGATTACCCTGGTGGTGGTTGCAGGTTTCTGCCACTTCGGGTTTTGCATAAGCCTCACTTTAGACAGAATGGGCCAGCATGGAGGGCTGGCTCTCCAGGAAGGGGCTGTCAGTACACAATGCTGCCAAGGGAGAAACTTCAGTCTTTCGCCCGGGGCCAGGCACCTCTCACTAGAACTGTCTTCTGAGGTTTCCATGCTTCCAAGGGCTCACCTCTGTCACCATGCCTGTGATGCTCAGTTACAGGGAAACTTGTGTTTCCCCTACAGCTACTAGTGGGACAAGGGAGCTTGAGGCAGTTTGGAAAACACCAAGGAGCACAGGGCTGTGATTTTTTTCCTTCATAGGCTCGCCCTCAGCGCCTTTCCCAAGCCCAAGGTGGAAGGGGCACATATTCTAGTGTGTGGACCAGTTTTTTCCTATCCCTTTTAGTCAGCTGGGGGCACAGGACTACTGTGCGTGGCCATGGTGCGGCTGGCTGACAAGTTGCAGGGCCCGCTGCCCTTGGAGCATGTTTAAGGGAAGGTTTTCTTCCTAGCCCAATGGCACCCAGGGCCGTGTCAGTTACGTATACACCATAAACCCAAACTATGACTTCCTGGCTGTGCCCACAGGACCATGCCATCTGGCACCAGAACACATATGGAGGATGCTGTTGTTGTAGGCACCTGGTCTACAAAAAAAATGGCATCTTTTTCACAGCATGACCTTGCATGCAACACAGGCACAAGGCCATGCTTTGTATGCAAGCGTAGCACTGTGTCTCTGTTCAGGTGGCTTTTTTAACCTGGCCCTACAGTTTGCTGCTGCCCTCTGGGAGGCCCATTTTGGGAAGCTTGCTAACAGATAACACCATGCTGTGATACTGCAGTTCCCCCTGACAAATGCAGCCTACTTATTTTAAAATGGGTTTGACCCAACTGCAGGTCTAATTGGTTTAATGCTAAAGTCGATCATGTCGCAAGAGTCTCTGAAGGGAATGACGACATGCTCATCGCATTCCAGTGCCCAAACTGCCTTGTGCAGTGCAATACTGATCCTAGTTATTTGCCCGGAGGAGGACAGACATGTAGGGCCTGTGATCTTGGCAGACCACGTGCCAGCTCATGCCACGGGCCCCCTAGCTTAATTGAACACTGATAACGCCAAAGCTGGAATCAGTTGGATCAACTGAGTGTTAGTATTGGTAAAAGAGGTATTAGCATTATAAGAATGGATTTAGACTGCAGGGAATACTTGTAAATTGCTGCATGCATTAATCTCACTTATGACTGCTGTAGCCCTTAATGTAAGTTAATATTTGAGCTATTGTACTGTGAATTTCTGTGACCAGACACCAGCGACCCATTAATAGATGTGAAATGCTGATCAACAGAAGCTGGTATGTCTGGCCCACCATGAATGGTCCATTGACCCACACAGGCACTATTGTGGGCCATGAATGAGGACAAAAGACATTGTTCAGCTTCCTCCCATCAGTTGACTACAGGGCAGGAGGGGGAATTAAAAATCACAAACAAAAGGAACACATCATCTCCATGCTGCTTGGAGGCCAAAGGTCAAGGTTTTTTTTTAGGCATAATCAAGAGATCCCCCAGTGGTTAACTAGATTAGGCCGAAAGGACTTGATTTAGAATATGTCTCTACTCCAATTAAACACCCAGAGCTGGCCCGTATAATCTGACTCAGGCTCGGGCTATACTAACCCTGCAGCTCTAGGTGCATGCGCATTACCTCCCATGGAATACAATGGGGACCATCCCTCTCCCTGATCAGGTAGCCTCAACCAAAAGGCACTGCTGAGTGGTGAATGGGAAAAGTGCTCATTGGGACAAAGTTCCAAGCCTAGAGTGGTGGGTCCCGCGCTTCTGAGCGGAGTCAGGGGCCTCAAAAACTCACTAAGGGCCCAATGTGACCTTCCTTTCACGGTGTAGTGGCAAGAGTCACAACCTATTGAGTTACTTTCATCACAGGCCAGTATGGGAGATACTCTCAAGGGGATCTCTGTAGAATATGGGGGAGGTGGGAACCTGGGCCCACCCTCTACTCTGGGTTCTGGCCCAGGGACCCTAATGTTAACAGCTGTTGGCAGCTTTCCCTTCACCACTGTTGCTGCTTTGATTCCCTAGGCCACTTCCCTGTAGTCCCCTTTTCCCAGCTTCACCCTTACCTCAGGATTTCAGCAATGCTGCTTCTCCTCCAGTTCCTTTCACCCGGGCTCTCTCGAGAGAACTGGAAAGGAGAGCTTTTAAGCAGAATGAGTGGGACCTTAATTGGTTCTAGCTGAAGAGCGAGGCGTGCTCTATTTGTGGAGCCACGGGTAACCTCCAAGAAACAGCACATCTCGTTCCTCTGCGCAGCGGGGATTGGGGTCGTGGACCCTGGAGCATCTCCCGATTGGACCCCCCCTGCCAGCCCCGTGGCCTATCGAGACGGGCAAGCATGGATCAGATCCCCTCTCCAGCACCTGTCCCACTGGCACCACACCACCCAACTCAGCACTAGAGACAATGGCCACGGGAGAACTGCAGCCCCCCTAATGGGCCAGAAGAGGGAAAAACAAAAACGGCCTCGCAGGGTCCGTCATAAAAAGAAAATGAAGCAAGCCCGGGGGGTGGCAGCAACAGGAGGAGGGAAGGAATAAAGGTTAAGGATAGGAGCAGGGGCTGGAACAGGGTCGGGGCAGGACACAAACCTAGGACATCGAGAAAAATAAATGTCCCCATCCCCTGCCCTGACCTGACCCTGTTCCCATCCTAGGTTATCTTTCACAGGCCCACTCCTCCAGCATTTGGCCGGACCCGTTCTCGGACCACCATTTTGTGGCCGTGACGGCCTCTCTTTCTTCGGAGAGGCCGGGGCTGGCCTATTGCCATTTCAATAAAGCCCACATCCTCCAGCAGGCTGTTGTGGCGTCCTTCCGGGAGTTCTGGCTGTCCTGGCAGAATCAGAGGCATGCCTTTCGCCTCAGCGCAGCGGTGGTGGGATGTGGGGAAGGTGCGCGCCTGGCTCTTCTGCTGTAGCCACACCCGGGGCGCCAGCCGGCAGAGGGATGTGGTGATAGAGCAGTTGGAGTGAGAGGTTTTAGAGCTAGAGAGGAATCTGGCCGCCAGCCCTGTGAATCCACCCCTCTGTGGCGCATACTGGGAGAAGTGGGAGGAACTCCGGGCCCTTGACTATCTTCGGGCCTGGGGTGCCTTTGTTCAATCCCACATCCATCTCCTGCGGGAGATGCATCGCGGCTCCCGCTTCTTCTATGCCCTGGAGAAGAAGATGGGAGCTAAAAAGCAGATCTGCGTCTTGGCAGCTGATGGTACACCCCTCATGGATCCGGTGGAGATGTGCGAGAGGGCTCGGGTCTTCTACGCTAACCTTTTCTCCCCAGATCCAACCGATGCCAATGCCTGCGGAGTGCTTTGGGACGCAGTCCCGACGGGTCAGCACGGGCTACTGGGACCGGCTGGAGCTGCCTGTCACTCTGGCCAAGTTCTCGGAAGCCCTCCGTCTCATGTCCACCAATAAATCTCTGGGCATGGACGGGCTGACCGTGGAGTTCTACCGCGTGCTCTGGGACATCCTCGGCCTGGACCTTGTCTTCGTCTGGGCTGAGTCCTTAGAGAGCAGGGTCCTCCCACTGTCATGCAGGCGAGCAGTGCTCCCCTTACTGCCAAAGGAGGACCTCAGCGATCTCCAAAATTGGCATCCCATCTCACTCCTCAGCACGGACTTCAAGGTCGTGGTGAAGGCCATCTCGCTGCAGCTGTGGTCTGTGCTGGTGGACGTGGTCTATCCTGACCAGACCTACACTGTCCCGGATCATACCATCTTTGATAATCTTTATCTGGTCCAGGATCTCTTGGAGCTTGGGTTTAGAAATGGTCTGTTATTTGCCCTCCTGTCATTGGATCAGGAGAAGGCGATGGACCACGAGTATCTCCTGGGCACTCTGCAGGCATTCAGCTTCGGGCCCCAGTTTGTGAGGTTTCGCCAGGTGCTGTACGCTTCCGCAGAGTGTCTGGTCAGGCTCAACTGGACACTGACCGCACCTGTCAGCTTTGGGCGAGGAGTGCATCAAGGTTGTCTGCTGTCAGGTCAGCTGTATACTCTGGCCATTGAGCCCTTCCTCCATCTCCTTCATAAGAGGCTGACAGGGTTAGTGCTGCATGAGGCAGAGGTGCGGCTGTTCCTGGCAGTGTATGCCAACGACGTGGTCCTGGACCCAGAAGACCTGGTGCGGGTGGAGGCTTGCCAAGCTATTTATTCAGCAGCCTCCTCCACCCAGGTCAACTGGGTCAAGAGCTCGGGCCGGGTGGCGCATGAGCTCCCTCCCACCCGCGCTTCAACCCATCTGGTGGAGCGCGGGTCCGCTGCTTTATCTTGGCGTTCACTTTTCTGCCACCCATCCGTCTCTGCTGGAGAACTGGCCTGGTTTAGAGAGCAGGGTGACTGGGCTGTTGCAGGGCTGGACAGGACTGCTCCGGTGCCTCTCCCTTCGGGGGAGAGCGCTGGTCCTTCACCAACTGGTCCTGTCCATGCTCTGGCACCGGCTCAACACCTTGTACCCACCCCCTATGTTCCTGGCCAATCTCCAGAGGTTGGTTCTGGAGGTTTTTTGGCCAGGACTGCACTGGGTCTCTGCAGGGGTTCTCCATCTCCCCCTGGAGGAGGGAGGACAGGGCCTGACGTGTATGCGCACAGGTCCACGTCTTCCACCTCCAGGCCCTGCAGAGACTCCTTTATAGTGCAGGTGGCTTGTCGTGGAGCATATTGGCGCATGCCTTCCTCCGCCGTCTGCAGGGCTCCGATATGACCGGCAGCTCTTTTTTCTCCATCTGAGTTTTCTTCTGTGAGACCTCTCCGAACTGCTGGTCTTCTACCACGACCTCCTCCGGGCCTGGAGGCAGCAACCAGGTCCTTTGTGGCCACCGAGGGGTTAGATCTCCTCGTGCAGCCCCTGCTACACAATCCTCATCTTTGTGTGCAGTTGGCGGAGTCCCCCTTGGTGTGCCGCAGGTTGGTTCTGGTAGGAGTCACCAAGATCAAAGACCTCCTGGACTACGACCTTGGGGGTTGGGTGGATCCCCTGCTGCTCTGTCGGCGCATGGGGCTCTCCACCCTTAAAACCCCCCGGTGCATTCTCCAGGAGGTGGAGGCAGCCCTATCCCCTGCGGCTCGGGATTTCCTTGAGTGGGTCCTGCAAGAGGGTGCACCCCGCCCGCCCCTCACTCCAGGCCCTCTGGATCTTTCCATTGGTCCCCTGCCCCATGAGCCTTCCCGGCCTCCCCCTCCTCATACCCTGAGCTGGCTGCGTCTCTTGCAGCTGGTCTGTTTTCGAACCACATCAAGAGACCATCTATACGTGCTCATGCTGCATACGCTTCATTTCCCCACCCTCATGTCCCACCCAGATATCAAGGTGCGGGACCTTTTACCAGCAGTAGAGGGTGAGGAACCCCAGTGAGCCAGTTTATATTCCATCTTAGTCCTGCGGCCTGCCAGGGATAGCAGCTGGCGGCTCCTCCATGAAGCTGTGAGCACGGGCATGTACTTGGCATGGTTCACTTCTGTCCCTGAAGCCTGTCCCTTTTGTGGCGTGAGGGAGACCCTGGTGCACGCGTATCTTCAGTGCACCAGGCTGCAGCCCCTCGAGTACCTCTTATTGAGGTTCTGGCTGCACTTCTCCCCACACTTCTTTATTTATGCACACCCGATTTGAGGCCCCATGAAGTCACAGGACCACCTTGTCAACCTCCTCCTGGCCATGGCCAACGTGGCCATTCATAACACCACGGAGAGGAGGGTGGGTGGGGGGGGAGGCTGTGACTGTGGGGCTGTTTTTCGTTCCTTTATCTGTTCACGAATCCGGGGAGAGTTCCCCTGGGCAGCATCTGCCGGTTCTCCCAATACCTTTGAGGAGCAGTGGCCGCTGTCCAGGGTTCTCTGGTCGGTGTCTCCTTCTGGTTCCCTAGTTTTGGCCCTCTGACCCCCACACCTGTTCCTGTTATTGCCTCTGCTGTCCCCTGAACTCAGTTGGGTTCTAGGTTTAGTAGCCCCTCCCTAGACTGGGGGAGGGGCTTTTAGCAGTGAGAGAGCTAGTACTCTCTTAGATCCTTCTGGACTGAGTCTGTCACATCACCCACTGCTTCTGCTGACATTTCATTCACAACAATGGGGGCAGGACGGGCCCCTCCCCCCGAGATCAACAATACTCACTGTGCTCCATTGCATCTGTCTTCAGGTATAGGTGGAGAGGGTCAGTAACAAGTCAGTTTTGAGAAGAGGGAGGCAAAAATCATGGGATAAGATTTAAAATGACCCTGATTAGTCAACATTATTCCCCACACTTTGCAGAAACACTTTTCTTTGTCCTCAGTCACCAGCCAAGAGGGGTGGATTTGCGGATGGGAGGCTCAGTCAGAAAACAGTTACACAGCAGCAGACAGTGCACAGCCGCACAAGGGGGTGGTGTGTTAAGACTTAAAATAGAAGTGGCTGAAATGTGGCAAAAATTAACTATTAACCCACTAGCTTGACCCAAACAGGGTACAGCTGAGTTGTTCCAGTCATGAGAGAAATCTTCACACCGTCTTAAAGCAGAGGTGACAGCAACCCCAAGGGCAGAGAGGAACAGTATGGGGCTAATAGAGCCCCAATGCCATGCTGGAGAGCAATGCCCCCCCCCACCCCCAATGCTGGGTGCACCTTACTCACCCCCAAGCAGAGCACAGAAACAGATGGTTCACAAATGAGTGAGAATGATTAGAAGCTAGGCACCAAGTCCATATGACAAGTGATGGGACGGCTCTGCCAGCTCAGGCCTGATTGCCGATGGCTGTGACCCCTTTGTATTGCCAGAGGGCCACAGGAAGCCACTGGGGCCAACCTCCAGCCCCAAACTCCAAGTTTCTGACTTTCAAACATGTTTTTTTAAAGATTATTTTAACTACAACTCTGGTCATGCAATATTTATGCTGAAGCTGCACTGCACATCTGTCCTCTGCTGTGTCTGCAAGTCTAGGTAAGAAGCACCCAAGAACATCATAACTAGGAGAGGAAATAATTTTTAGCAAGTCATTTGGTGTTATGTCATTATAAACGTTTCTTCTGGGCTAAAAGCAAGGTGGATGGAGTAATATTTACTCTTTGGTACTAATGTACCTTTTAAGCTTCATGCCTCTGAACCCCATTTCTAAAAGTAATCTGTTCCTTTTGATCGCCCTCACTGGCTGATGGCTGTACTTTGCATCTTTCCTGCCAGTCCCACATAGCTGACTGGCAAAACCAGTGGCTGAAACAGAAAGCAATCTGCAGGTCACAAATTCCTCGCCACTCATTTACTGCATTCAGAGTTTTTAAGGCCAGAAGGGGCCATATGAGAGTCTAGTCCAGGAGTTCTCACAAGACATGTTTGGGTGGCCTCAGCGTGCGGCCACCAACTCTTGCTGGTGGCTGCTCTGGCAATTTTTCGTAAAATGCTTAATTACCTTTAGGCCAAACAAATAAGTATGCACATAAATTACAATGATTTGGACATGTGTATTTATGTAGGGGTTTTTTGCAGACTCAGTAATAAAAAATAATGTACAGTTGTCTATTCTTTACTGGGCCTAAACAGAATAGAAACAACATAAGGTGCTTTGCACATTCTTGTGTTTTTGTTGGGTTTTTTTGGCTGCCTTTTAAAAAAAGAATTTGCTAGCTAGTAAGGCTGCTGCTGTGAAAATTATTATTTGTATGTATCACTTTTCACAGCAGACTTACTAGCTAGCTGGGAGACAGTGAAACGTGATAAACAAACATACAAATATCACTTTTCACAGCAGACTTATGCAGCCCTGGCAAGCCAGAATTAAGCCGTGGATGGAGAGGTGGGTAGGGAGGCAGTGGGGGCCGGGGTTATGGGGGGGGGGTGAGCCCAGGGCTGGAGCCCAAAGCCCCCCAGCTGGGGGATGTAGCCTGAAGCCCTGTGGCCAGGGGCTGGTGCCTGCCATCCCAGGGCTGAAGCCAGAAGCCCAAGCCCCACCACCCCTGGGAAGGTGGGGAACTCTCACCAGCTGCTTGTTCCTCTGGCATTGTGGCTTCAGAGGAGGGCTGGGTCCAACTCCTGCTGGCAGCCCTGGGTGAGGAGCCACTATCCAGGAGGCTGTGGCTGCAAAAAATGCCTCTGGGGGCTGCAGGTGGCCACATTTGAGAAACACTAGTCTAGTCTGACCACTTGCACAAAACAGGTCATAGAATGCCACCCAGTTATTCCTGCTTCAAGCCTATAATTTATTTGACTACTTGTGCATAATTTAAAGAGGCATCCAGTCTCAATTTAAAAACCATGATGGAGAATCCACCACATCACTACATAAATTGTTCCAATAGTTAATTACATCACTGCTAAGAAGGTGTACCTGCCTTTTGTCTGAGTCTGTCTCGCTTCAGCTTCTAAACATGGGACCTTGTTATGCCATGTTCTGCTAGATTAAAAAGATCTCTACTATTAGAAATCCCTTCCCCATGTAGGAACTTGTAGACCGTGACCAAGTTACTGCAACCTTCTCTTAGATAAACGAAATCAACTGAGCTTCTTTTCTCTCTCACTATATGGCCTGATTTCCAGACCTCAGATCATCTTGTAGCTCTTTTCTGAATCCTTTCCAATTTGTTAACATCCTTTTGGAAGCATGGACACCAGTATCCAGTAAGGGTCTCACTTATTTAAATTCAAGTCAGAACTTGTGTTGTTTAAACTTTCACACAATGTTTGTGATCAAGGCTCCAATGCTGCAAGAAACTGAAGCACGTGACTTCAACACAGCTACTTCTGCCCGGAAAGTTAGACGTCTTGCTGAATTGGGGCCAGAGTGATTGTTACTTTACCGAATAGAACTGTGAAACCCGTCACTCTAATACGTGGAATACAGAGTTACTTAAGACAAGCTGTGCTGCAGTGGTTTAGTATTTTATTAAAGAGGAAATACATACACCTGAAAGAGGACACTCCTCAGTCACTCAAATTAGAACGTGTAACTTTGATATCAGAAAGGTATTCTGTAAAAGAAATCTACCTAAGCCTGTGCTTGTGCAAAAGAAAACGAATCACATTTATTTAAGAAAGTAGTATTTTTCTGAAGTAGTACACACAGAGTGATCTGTTCAGAGTCTGGTTCAAGAACTGAACATAAATTTGAGAAATGCATTATAGAATTAGCTGTTAAAACATTTCCCCAAATCTTGCCCTTCCCTATCCCCAAGCACTCCACTAAAATCCATGGGGTGTAATACAAGTTAGGATTTAGCCCATTGTGCTTAAGACTTTTAAACAGATCATGGTAAAGAGACACACACAGTAATTACTAACAGTTTGGAAAGAAATGTATCCTGACACAATGATATGGAATCTGTGTCACCAGAGGAAATTAAGTTAATCTTAGTCACGACCACCCAACTATTTTTCACTAGACACTACTATATCCCTGCTGACAGCAGGCGTGCTCGCGTAAATTCAAAGGAAGAAGGGGAGGTCTCCCCCTTCAGATTACTGAGCGCTCAGGTTACCCTTTTCAATATTCTATTCCCTCACCAAAATATAATTTGTAATTATTTCCACTGTTCTCTCCAACAGGGCCCCTCTGACAATGTTAGATCCCTGAAAATACACTTAGACATCAACAGGAAGAACCCCTCCAGGGGGCTAAGTCAGCCAGGCAGGCCACAAGATGACAGATTTTCAGATTCTTCAGAGTCTCAAATTACATTTGAAGGATTATAATACAAATTCAATAGCATTAATTAAATTAATGCTTAAGACAGACCGCCACCAAGTAAAAACCCTGGTTACCCAAGAAAGACTAATCCCATATTAAAAAAAACAAACCCCATTTAAATAGCTTTTTCTACAATCTTCCTTTAAATGTCAACCAAACAGCATGTTTCTTTAAGTGCCTGGTAAGACTGTATTTGCTCATGCACAAGGGCCGAATTCCTCATCTGTTTAACAAGCATTGCACTGTTTATATACTTCATCAAAACTATAAAACCTATTATTTCTCCTCTCAAAGTGTTATTTTAGTCAAAAAGTACAATATTACTTTATATAACAATTCATGTTAAATTCCTACCACACACACTGTTGTCTAAATATTTTCTAAAGGTGTCGATTACAAAGTGTATAAAAATTAGCAATAAGTCAGGATACAGTGGTAAAGATTTTTCCATTCTACAACATAGAATAAGAGATTCTAGTACTGATAACTAAACCTGTATGTTTATATATCCTTATTCTCTCCAATAATTTTGAAAGGTAAATAGCAAACAAAAGAATTACAAGAAGGCTATGTTTACAGTCAGAAGCAGAACTGTTATTATGACTATACCTAACTGGTTCAGTCATACAGAACTTTTCAAAGAACAATATGTTTAGAGGTTGTCAAGGGACTGACGCATAAGGTCAGAAAAATGTTTATTTTCCCATCTTGCTTAAGTGTCATTTAGACTCCATCCATGTCTAACTGTTGAACTGGCTAGAGAGTACCTCTTTATGATTCTCCAGCTAAAATACACACATACAAACGAAGGTGTCACAGACGTGTATTTCTTAATAGCACGACTATTGGTAACTGTAACCCAGTCTTGTTTAACAACGCTACAACAGACACATGTACATTGGGACTTTAAAGCTTAGTTAAGGTAGATAATCCTTGTTTATCAAGATTTTCATCTAATCAGTGCCAGTAAATTAAAATTCGGAGGAAATGGCATAAATACATTTAAGAGGTCAAATTAGAAAGAAGGGCTTGAGGAAAAGTGTTAGACCAATTAGCCATTTTCTGTCCTGCAACTCTTCACCCCAATCTGTTGTCTTTAGAGCTTGCCTTAAAGACAGTCAGACACGTTCAGACCTGGTCTTAGCAATGGCAATAGTTTGGACCAATTAAACTAAACCCTAATCAAACCAAAGATAACGCAAATATTCAGACAAAGGGCAGAACTGAACTATTCGTTCATCTATCCCACCCCCCTTTCAATGCAGGATGGTTCTTCACAGAACATTCATGTTATTTTAGAACAATTTCTGATTGAGCTCTCTCCTTTAGCTGTCACTTCACAGCTAAATCCAGAGTAGCCTGTTTTACAACCGAAATCTTCACCTAAAATAAAAACAAAAACTAGCGCCGTTCTTTTTTGTTTAAGTCAGAAGAAAGAATGGCTGGCTCTGGCTAAAGGATATATTGGCAGCAAAACAATTCACTCATCAGTGGAGTTTAGCTCAATCCCTGGCTTTTGAGTTATCAGGAGTTCAGCTATTGTGGATGCATTACGCATAGCCTGGAAGAGGGTAGGAGGCACTTTGCACTGCTCTCTCACAAGCTGGAAGAGGAGGAACTGAGAGGGTTTGAAAGGAATCACATCTGGACTGGAGAAAGGGGTGTGCTATCGGGGGAGCCTTTGGGAGGAGGACAGAGGAAGTACTTCGGATCTCCAACTGGGCGTAGATGTATGCGTTTGTGTGACAGAAGGAGAGAATAAAGACTTCTCGGCCATCAGGCCAACTGCATAACCTTCCCCATGCTGCTTTGTAATACCCCCTGTGCTGTGAAAGTACATCATAAATGTCCCGATAGAGGAAAACAGCAGGAGGGTGCGAGTCCTGTTACAATTAACTGCAAAGGAAGTGACCCAGACTAAGATAAGGCCCACTTTGTCATAAAAGCCATATAATTTTTTAACATTGCTTAAATGTAGAAGTGGGAGATCCGATTAGTGAGGGAGTGCATTAAAATTAATTGGTAGAATTAGTTATTCAAATAACTAACTCATTGATGTGTAAGTCTTGGTACTGCTCTTCTGTGAGGAGGTTGAAAAGTCTCAAGTGCAATGGGAAAAAGGACTTGTCAGAAAGAAAGCAAATATAAATGCTATAAAAGCAGCACTGGTTAGTGTACGCAGGACTGATTCTAACATGGCATGTCACACTGTGGTTTCTATGGTCTCGATCACTTCCAGTTCACACTGTGAGGGCAACAGAAGGGGGCATTCATCTGGCTCCCAACTGCTGTCTGGATTATAATCTTCTTCAGAACTTAGCTCAGCCCCCTCCTCAGTGTCCTCATCACATGACTCCATAAAGGGAACCCCAACAGCATTGATCCCAGAGTCCTCGGAGCTGGAAGGGGAAGAGCAGGGATCTATTTTTGGTTTATTGCTCTCTCTTGAAATTAAGGCATTGCGAACAGCAAGCTCCTCAGGCTTCATTTTATGGGGCGCAGCGGGAGGCTGCCGCTGGACATAGCACATCTTCCCATTGATGCATTTCACGCGATAATTGTCGATAAAAAGGTCGGAAATTGTGCAGTATCGTGGGGAGTCGGGGGGTAATGGCAGTCGGAAGACAGGTGCAAACTTCAAGAAGTGTTCAGTGAGCGAGACCGAGATCTGAATGGTGTTTGTGGATTCCCTAGGTCGGATAGGTATTTCAGTGCTGGGAAGCTGTTCCACGGGAGTCATTGGCTGATAGACGTATTTACCTGCAGAGAACATAAAGAGAGTTAAAAACCATAATTGCTACAAACAGATTATATCATCTTATTATTATTAGTTCATCAATACAGAACAAAAATACATTGTGTTTCACCAAACTGGTTTAAAAAAAACAAAAGAAAGCAGTCAGAAAACTCCTGTGAAAAATATTTCACATTCATCTGGTCTTTTAAACAGGGATCAGTTCTGACAGATATTTCCTTTGGTGAACTGAATCATTTTAACATTAATTAGTCTGTTCTTTGTCAAAGTGAGTTTATTTTGTTCGTGTATTTGCATTTCCCTTTCTCTAGTCTCAAAAAGGCCTCTATGTAGTTAGCAGATGGAATTTTAAGGCAGAAAATAAGGGAACTCCAAAGCTCTTGGAGTGCCTATGGCATTTTGATTATCTGGCTACGTAATAAGAAAATAGGGTTCTGTTGGTTGTATAGCGGACTCCAACACTGTAAAGCTACGCTAAAGAAAGAAATAAGGAGAAAGAGCTGAAAACCAGTACTTTGTTATGAAAGACAGAAATCTGAGACTACTTCAAAGGACCATAAAATGCAGCAATTAGTTTACATAATTACCTTTTAAAAGGTTTAAGTCTTACTATGACTTTCACAAACTATAAAGCTCAATTACAGAACAGTTACAAGCGGGGGGGGGGTTATCTAAGAAGAAAAAATTAAGCTATAAATTATTAAAATTTCTAATGCCAGAGCTGTAAGTAGGTAAGCAGGAGGAAAGCAAACAAAGTAGCCATTATGTGCTTAACAGCAGCTCAGGCAGCGTAGACATCCACCATAGGTGGAGAAGGAACACTGTTTATCCTACATCTTTTTTTCCCTACAAATACCCTGGACTCTAAGCTACCACGGCTGAGCTGTACGGACAACCACATAACTTCTGTTCGGAAGGGGTGCACACCCTACCACGAGTAATGGACTGCCTGTGCTCAGCCAAGCCTGGGTGTGCAGTATGAAGTTACCATCTTTTGATCCAGAGGCAAAATACCATACAGGCACACATGGTCATATACCAGAGCGAATGTTTAAGTGTGTAAGCAAGAAACTGAATATCAAAGACATGGATTTTTGTTGCAATTCCCCTCATTAGCATCTTGGTCTTTTTGACTCTCTAGAAGTCTGCCATTCCCAGTCCTGCGGCTTAACCATCCATAGTCAAAAACACATTTCACGATGTATTTCATTTGAATCTCAAAAAAATCTCCTATTTACAGGGGGCACTGGAGCCTCTCTAACTGGATTGTTTCTAGCTGTATTTAGTTTGATTTCTATATTTGCTTTGGGAATTCTTTTAAACATGGGACCGTATGACCTTTCTTGCAGAACAATTTGTCTTTTTATGTAAGTACAGGGCCTACCATAAGCCATTCTTTAGCAGATTACGGGTGCTTGCCTTTTGAGGCTGCTAACCACAAGGGGCTTTTGAGCAAGGGAACTGTTTCAAGGTGAATGGAAGGCATTTCCTTTCATTCTTATTATGAAGATGTAGCTTAAAAGGAAATACAGTTATTAGACAGCTTTCTGATGACGAGGTGCAGCACTGCCTAACACGGTTCAAAACGCAGATTTTGTCTTTAAAGCACAGGATTCTTTATTATTTCAGTCAGTGCAAACATACAGCACACACGTTGTGCAGAGCAGAGACTCAGGACTCTGTGAGAACAGTGTCAGACCACAGCAACCCCAACCGGCCAGGGCAGGGCATGTCTAAATATTACAACCTCTAGGAGACACAGAGCTGGACCTAGTGACACATCCATGGTTTAGGAGTAGCAGCCGTGTTAGTCTGTATTCGCAAAAAGAAAAGGAGGACTTGTGGCACCTTAGAGACTAACCAATTTGTTAGTCTCTCAGGTGCCACAAGTCCTCCTTTTCTTTATCCATGGTTTAGTAGGTCTTACAAATAGTCTCTTACCTCTGTACAAGCTGGGAGTGATGAATATTTAGGTGCATTTTTAAACTCTCAACTTGGCCTACAACCTGATCATCCTTTTCAAAGACCATAATGTGTTACAAGGGTGTGAATTATCACTACAAACAGTGTCACACCAAACTCTCTTCACTTCGACCCTATCCTGGTTCAGCGCTAGGCCTGGTACCAGCAGCGGAATTGATGACTGGATCGTTTGTAGCCATCCCAGTACTGAGTGCTGTGGAGTGTAGTATCAGATTCCAAGGCCAGAAGGGACCATCATCTATGATCATCTAGTCTGATCTCCTGTGTAACACAGGCCCGAGAACTTCCCCAGAATCATTCCTTGAGCAGAACCTTTAGAAAAACAGCCAAACTTGTTTTTAAAATTGTCAGTGATGGAGAATCCACCAAAACCCTTGGTAAATTGTTCCAATGGTTAATTACTCTCACTGTTAAAAATGTAATGTTTTATTTTTAGTCTGAATTTGTCTAGCTTCAACTTCCAGCCATAAGATTGTGTTAGACCTTTCTCTGCTAGATTAAAGAGTCCATTATTAAATATTTGTCCCCCATGTAGATCAAATCACTCCTTAACCTTCTCTTTATTAAGCTAAATAGATTGAGCTTTTTGAATCTATCATTACAAGGCAGGTTTTCTAATCGTTTAATCATTCTCATGGCTCTTCTTTGAACCCTCTCCAATTTATTAACATCTTCTTGAATTCTGGGCACCAGAACTGGGACAGGACTCCAGAAGCAGTCAAACCAGTGAACTAACAGATGTTGGACATGGGCAGGGGCATAGAGACAAAAGAGACTGTGTGACAGCTCCCTCTAGCATCCCAGATTTGCTTCTCTTTGATCCTTCTCACAGGAAGGATATGTCCCACTCATAGATTTCACATACTTGTGTGGAGAGTTGTACCCTCAATGGAAATCCTCACATATGATCAGATATATGAGGCCCCTGAGCAGTGGTATGATATCCTGGATGAAACAAGGTTTTCCTGCTCACTGATTCTAGGGGCTTGTGGGCATTCCAGTGCAGCTACCCATTGCTCTCTTGCTGCTCCCTGCTGCTATTTTTGGAGAGGGGAAGAGGAGGACTTCCCTTTCTCTCTGCTCTCAAGAAAGATGGTTTCTTCCCACCTCACAAATCCTGAGTCCAGAGCACTCAACATTCCTGCCAGCAGTTTAGGATCAGCCAGACAGAAATTGTGGCAAAACAAGCACTTCTGCAATTGCCCCAGAGCCCACTACCATGGGTGACAAGTGAAAATGCAATGGGCTTTTCAGAAGAGATCATGAGAGCCAGCCTGAAAGTGAAAAACTAGTGTTGCAAAAAAAAATTCTACACTGTTTTTGTTTAGAAGAGGTCGTAACAGACCCAGTTGGGGGTTTCAAAAATGTTTACATAATTCTGCCCGATATTTGCCATTCAAAATGACCATCACACTTTAAGTTTACCTAAAACCAGATTTTTGGTGAACAAAAATTTTCAATTGTGTGTTTAATAGGGGGGTTTTTTTAATTGTGAAAGGCACAAGAATTTTCAAAAACATTGATTTTTTTGGTGAAAAAATTCATTAAAAAAAGGACTTTTTTTTGGTTAATTAAAGAAAAAGCGTTTAATTTGAAAAATTTTGGCTGGCTCTAGTTTACACACAGTAGGTTGTTGTTTGTTTTCTAAAACCAACCACACTAGAAAACCAGGAACAAAGGACACATTTTAAGGTTATTATACCAAAGAAAATCCAGATTAAAAAAAAATACACTTCTATCCAATAGTCTACCACCACTCACTGCAGAGTGTGTAATTCTGACAGACAAGTCCATTGTGCCATCAGTGTCTTCCAAAATAAAAACTTAGCGATGAAGTTTCTTAACACACATACAAACAAAATCGAACTGCTTTGTATTGGTTATTTTTAGTTTTTTTCCTCACAGAACAAGGACAGTGACTGCCCTTCGCTGAATTTTCACTGCACACTTGGCTGGACACTTTACCATTCAGCAGGTTGAACTGATGGAAATACTGACTTTACATGATGACCCCTGGAGAATTCGGAGTAGGGTCTCCCTATGCTCTAACCCTTCCGGCCACTGACCCTGACTTGGCCATGACTGTTAGACTAGCAGAAAGGCAATTTATGAGCCCAACATTTCAAGTGTATTATGTCCCCTTTTTTAACTGAGCCCACATTTCCCTACTCCTACCATACCAAGGTCCCTGAACTTTGTTGCCTTCAGAAAGAGTACCAACACATTCATTGTTTTCTGCTGAACATGGGGAAGAGCTGCTGACAAATGACCACGGTGGGTTGGCCATTCCTGACAACGCTGTTTAACAACCTGATCAATGACACTGTACACGACAGGACTCTCCATCTCCTGAGTCAGGAGCAGTATGGGGTCTGCCACTAAAAATGTGTTTCAACCCACCTGTCACAAGCAATGGGGGTGCCAGTAGCAGCTGCGAGGCTCAGGCTTTGATCTCTCTCAAGCAACCCCAGGAGCTCCCTTACTAGTACATTAGGAAGGGTCTCCTTCACCCATGTGCATGGCACTATGCACACCTGTGCACCAGTGTCCCATTATGCCGCTGCTTTAACCCCATTCAAAGGGCATCCAATAGGGTTGCCAACTTTCTACTCTCACAAAACTGAACACCCTTGCCCTGCCACTCCTCTGAGACCCCACCCCCCACTCACTCCATCCCCCCTTTCTTCTGTCGCTCGCTCTCCCCACCCTCACTCACTCGCTCATTTTCACCAGGCTGGCTCAGGGGGTTGGGCTACAGGAGAGGGTGAGGGCTCTGGGGTGGGACCAGAAATGAGGGGTTCAGGGTGCAGGAGGGGGCTCTGGGCTAGAGCTGAGAGGTTCAGAGTGTGGGTCTCTGGGCTGGGGAAGGGGGTTGAGGTTCGGGGGTGTGTGTGTGAGGGCTCCAGCTGGGGGTGCAGACTCTGGGGTGGGGCTGAGGGATAAGGGGTTTGGGGTGAAGGAGGGTGCTCTGGGTTGGGACCAAGGGGTTCAGCGGGCGGGAGGGAGATCAGGGCTGGGGCAGGGGATTCAGGTGCAGGAGGGGTGAAAGCTCTGGCTGGGGGTGCGGGCTCTGGGATGGAGCCGGGGATGATGGGTTTGGGGTGATCTTGACAAACTGGAGAAATAGTCTGAAATAAATAGGATGAAATTCACTAAGGAACAATCAATTGCACAAATACAAAATGGGAAATGATTGGCTAGGAAGGAGTAGTGAAGAAAAAGTATCTGGGGGTTATAGTGGATCAGAGGTTAAGCAGGACCTGAAAGGTTGTGAGCATGTTGTAAGCACGACCTGAGAGATAATTCTTCCACTCTGCTCAGCACTGATAAGGCCTCAATTAGAGCAGTGTGTCCGGTTCTGGGCACCACACTTCGTGAAAGATGTGGAAATTGGAGAAAGTTCAGCGGACAGCAACAAACAAGATTAAAGATCTAGAAAAAACAGAGGTGAAAGTATGCCAGTAGGGCTGGTACAGCATACCGGTAAGAAAGTGGCCGAAGCGTTCAGTACAAATGGGTAAAATAGGCTAGGTTTAACTGTACTAATCACAGCCGACAGTGCTTTAACATGACTGTGTAGTTGTGGCTCCGGATCTCCCCACACTGTAATAAAACCACCTCCAAAAGGGGAATAGCTACCAGCGCTGTAGCACTGTCTACACTGCCACTTTACAGCGCTGCAACTTCCATCGTTCAGGGGGTGGGGTGGGGTGTGTTTTTTCACACCCCCGAGGGAGGCAAGTTTCAGCGCTGTAAGTGGCAGTGTAGAAAACACTGGGAGCTACTCCCCTCACAGAGGTGGTTTTACTACAGTGTCTGGAGAGTTCTCTCCCGGCGCTGGAGCCACGACTACACAGCCACATTAAAGCGCCACCATGGCAGTGCTTTAACGTCGTCTGTGTAGACATACCCTTAAAGCTACTACCAATACTCTAGAATAAAACTAGTAGACAGCTACTGTATCAAAGTCATGCAAAGGGATCCATAAAGTTAAGTGTGTAGGAGTGGAGGTGAGAAGGGAGGTTGCGATATGACCATTCTGTTAAGAATTTTAAGTTACTTTCACCCCTGAGAAAACATGATCTACAACAAAAGACTGGAAAAACTGGGTTTGTTTAGTCTGGAGAAGAGAAGAGTGGGGAACAGGATAACAGTCTGCAAGTAAGTAGAAGGTTGTTATAAAGGAGGAGAAGAATAAATTGGTCTCCTTAATCACGGAGGACAGGACAAAAAGCAATGGGTTTAAATTGTACCAAGGGAAGCTTAGGGAAATCTTCTGAAATATCAGGGTAGTTAAGCACTGGAACAAATTACCTAGGGAGGTTGTGGAATCTCCGTCACTGGAGATTTTTAAGAACAGGATAGAAAACCACCTGTCAGGAATGCTCTAGATAATACGTAGTCCTGGCTCAGTGCAGGGGACTGAACTAGGTGATTTATAGAGGCCCCTTCCAGTCTGACATGTCTATGATTCTATGTCTAGTTCTACTAGTCCCACGGGTTTCTCAATTTCTTATTTATGGCGACTGTCTCTCTGTGGGATCTTTGGGGCTGGTTGGCCCCTCGAGGTTCCATTGGAGCAACTGGGTGTAGTTTCCCTTCCAGTCCATCCCAAGGGCTGTCATTATGATATCCAGACTAGTAGCGCTCTTCATTCCTACACCGCACACAGTGGTAGCATGTATTATTTTTGCCCTCCATCTAGCAGTTGGGATGGCCTCACCTCCAAAGAGCTCTATGTGGAGTGGATTGGAGTGGTCTCCTTCTGTCATGATGGGGTGCCTTCAGAACCAGCTTGATAACGGCGATCTCCATTTGTAGCTCTTACTTCTTCTAGGCTTCTCTTCAATTCTCCAATCCCATCCATTAAGTTGGTGACACATACGGTGTTTTGTTTTTTTTAATTGGCGCTGCTATCTCATCAGTCTCCGGCTCACCAACAACAAAGGCCTGTTGTACTACAGAGGGTCTGCAGCTTTTCCTCGTGCCCCTCTTGCTACTGTGTGTTTTTCTCTTTTCCTGCCAGTTATAGTATTTAGTTTCTCCAAAAGAGCTTTATCTGTGACAGCTATCTCGGAGATAGCTCAGTCACAGATGAAGAGATTGTAAAGTCTGAATGTTGTTATTCTGCAGCCCACTGGAGACTGAAAGAAGGAACATATTTTGCACAAGGAGTGGATTGTACTTCAGAGTGGAATCAGCTTCCTGTGACACAAGCAGTACTTTGTCACAAATCCAAGGCACATACCAGGAAATCCTGAGGTGTATCTTTAGGACCCTGGGCAGCACTGGAAAGATTCCGATACAGTTCAGTTGCATCCATCTCTTCACAGTAGGATCTTAAAATTCTCAGCTTTGGTAATGTCATGGTACTATTTCCTTCCATCTAACTCCAAGGACTTGTTCCGGGGTAATTGCTTTAACCACTGCTTCCATTACTTCAAGGTTCTGCATAGCCCCTTCACGGTCTTGTTCCTGTCTGCACTAGAAAAAACTCCATCCAACCTTCTGATTCAAACATCCAATCTGTCCTGTTACTCTGAAATCCATTTGTAGCAGGGGTGCACACTGCGGAGCTCGTACTGCTGTTTCTCTCTTGCTGGGATTAAATTCTCTCTTGTTTTCTTCCTTAGTGGCCAATTGGTTAGGTCCAGTGACAGAGACTTGATTAATACATCTAATTAGAGCTAACCAGGTCTTTCCTATAACTCTGCTTCAATTCTCTCCTGAAACGTTTAAGAAATCACAAATAATGAGATCTTCACTCTATAGCTGGCAAAACTGCCCCTCTAGCTGTTTGCGTATATTTTCCAGCTCAGCACTAGCCATCTTTGTTTCCTGTGCTCAGTATATCCCCTGCACTACGCCTACCCCTGCAGGTGCTAGATGTATATAGCTTTTTAGGTTCTGTTCTCTGGAGGGGTTGTTTTCCAGCTTCAGGGACCAGAAGCTCACAACTCCTCTTGGCTGGCTTGCCAAAGTGTAACATATTTCAAAATGCGGATCCTGTCCTTTGAAAAAACAGAATACTTTATTATTTTAGTCAATACAAACGTACAGCATGTGCCTGTAACAGGGCTCCAAAATCATGGTGTTTGTTCCCATGCCACAGCAAGGGGACAAGGAGTGTCTAAAAATTACCATCTCTGGGGACACATTCGGGGGGTTTTCCAAAAAGTTCCACCACTGTGCACTCCCTTTGGTGTGTGACTTACAATTCCAGGAGTAGGGAACGCAGGGTACTATTGGAATGTGCATACTACACACGGAGTGTGAACGTGGTTCCCCCTTGTGTCGGCCAACACACCTTTTGTGTTTTCTTTTGGTGTCCTTGAATGATGCCCACATCTAAGCTAACCCCTTTGTCAGGATCCTGCTCCATTCAGAGGACTTTCTGAACTATATGTGATTATTTTCATTTTGTTTGAGGAAAAGGATAGCATAGTCCTAAATAAGTATAGCCAAATAATGTCATATGATAAAAACCACGGAGGATGCAGTACAGCTTAATACGCTTAGAGCGGGGACTGGAACATCAGGAAACATACATTCTAATCCCGATTCAGTTTGACATTGGGCAAGTCAGTCAACATCTGAGAGCAAAAACCCACAGAGATAATACCCACCTTTATGTAAAGTATTTTGAGAGCATTACATCTCAAATATTATTGTTGGTGCCATTTTATTGTGAATTACTGTGGCTGATATGAATGAATGTGGTGAGCATGAATTTGGTATGACTTGGTACATCTGAATTTGCTAGAGGATTCTGGGAGCAGGATTCTCTTAGCATCAGACAGTTGGTGTGAAAATTTACTGAAAGTGCTGAAATTGCACTTGAGGCTCTATCTGTGTGTATGTTTCAACATCAATCTTTGGAATATATCAGCCGACAACCAGTTCACCAGGTAAAGGAAACATAAAAACATGCTATCAGTGAGCTTGGCACAGACTGACCTGGGTCAAAATGACCCATCTGAATGGCATCATGCTAAAGCCTCAAGTGAATGATTGATGAGAGGGTAAACATCATTTGATCTTTGGTCTGTCTCCATTTTGCAGCCCCCTTCTAAAATATGAATTAGAGGAAAACAAGTAATGAAACGCCCACAGGGCATACTTCTGGGACACGTGAATCCTTTGAGAACAAAAGGCATAAATGCTAAGCAGAGTAAATTAGTTAGTTCCCCAATTAACGTCTGAAGAGGTCCATGACGCTGTAAAACAGATGGCCTCGGGGTAATCAAGACCTGCTAGGAGGGACTTTTGTAGGACTTTTGAACCAGAAGGCCTCAGGGTAACCAAGACCCTGCTTTGGGGGCCATTTGACAGACCAAGTACCTGAGAGGGGAGAAGAAGAGAAATCTCCATCTAGGACTGGTAGCTATACCTGCTTTGTTTGCCAATCAGGATACTGTGTAAGGCCAGCATTGTTACTGAGATTTTATGCTTGGGGAATGAAGGCTTATTAGAGAGATGTGTATTCTATAACCTTCACTGCTTGTGTGATTCTTTCTCAAATAAATTACTCAAATACTCAAATAAATAAATTAAGCATACTGTTCCCAAATTTTCACTGGTACCAGTAACAATCCACCCAGCTGTGGGCCATTAAAGATCCATTTCAACAATTATTGTATATACAACATGTGATTACTATGAGGGTAGTTGCAGTATAATAATGAGTTGCCTGACTGATCTATGGTGCCGAAGATTCTGGGCAATCACCAAATATAAAGAGGTTTGGTTTGCACTGTCTGAGTTTCGTCTTCTAGCACTGTCATTTTCCAAACAGAAGGGCCCAATCCTAAAGGGAATTCTTGGTCAAAAATGTTAAGGCTCCATTTTTGTTTGTAGATAACCAAACAAGCTCCTTAGTCATCCATTTTTCGCTCATATTTTTTACTTTCAAAAAATTAAATTACAGTACAAATTCCCACCCTTCCATTATAATCTCCCCATTTCTAAGCAGAGGCTTCACAGCAGGATATTGTAAGGCTGACGCATCTTAGTAAGATTTCTACAAAATACAGTGGTTATGATATGAAAACAACAAAGGAGGAATATTTTAGATGCCCCCATCTTTCTCTATACATGATTTAAAAGCCACCGCAGGCTTCTCAATGCATTAACAAAGTGACTTGTATTGTGATGAAGGGACATGCTAGCCATTACTGATTTATGCTGTGAAGTTGTAGCAATGACCAGGATATTAGAGACACAAAGTGGGTGAGGTAATATTGTTTATTGGACCAGCTTCTGTTGGTGAGAGAAACAAGCTTTCAAGCTTATTTCATACATGAAGAAGAGCTCTGTGTAAGTTTGTCTCTCTCACCAACAGAAGCTGGTCCAATAAAAGATATTACCTCACCCACCTTGTCTCTCTGATAGATTTATGTCAATCATGAAAAAAGAACTTCCAGGGCTTCTCTGTTGCCAAATGAGTTTTTCTGGGATCCGGAGGCAAGAGATTAATATAAAAGGTTGGAAAATGCCTTAAATTATGCAACAATTGGAATAAAAGTTGCTCTATGTTTCAACAGAAGGCTCTGTCTTCAGTCACATTCCTTCACTTACTTTGGTTTCGAAAACTAATTTTTCAACTCTGTTATTCTAATTTTCCTTTTTCTTGAAATTGGACTTGGTTTACAGACTTTATAAAGCTTGTGTATCCCTCCAGTTTAGGGAGGCTGAGAATATGGGAAAATATTGATCAATGCCTTGGCCAAGTAACCTGGGGTGCGGATGAATGGATAGACCCTTCTCCTTTCTAGTGTCAGAGCATATGGTGGGCATTTATACATGGACACCAACAAGCCAGGGGCCAATGCAAAAGCTGGAACTCTCAAGCTGAGTCCAAGGAAAACACTGAGGAATCCCAGAACTGGAAGCAGTGGGCTAGCTTGACAACAGGCTGATGCTCCTTCTCAGCGGAGGGGACAGCCCCATCTTTTGTATCTGACTTTGGCTAGTAGGCTTCATTCTCTGTTTATTAGATGTTTGTTAGATTTTCCCAGCCTTAGCTATGGGTGTTGGGGTGGGCAGGAAAAAGAGGGAGAAACTGATGGAATAAGCAACAAAAAATGTGTGTATGCAGGGAAATATATAATGCAGGGAAAGGGAGAGAACAAGAGAAGACTTACAGCATGCTGGAATGTTTAGTTTGTAGGGGAAATTACTGCCACTTGAACTAATAAGTTCACTTTAGATGGAAAATAATGTCCTCAGCTTCAGGAGTTCTCTCTGACCATTGCTAACAAAGTAGTAAACATCCACGGATTAGTGTTTTCTATTGTGAACCTGAAGCAGTTTGATACATACATGGTCAGCTGATCAAAACTGCTGAAGTCACATGTGAGTGTTTACATTTGGAGTCTTTTCTTTGCACTCAAATATAAAAAAAAATACACTCTATGGTACAAGATATACATAGAAAAAGCCTTGAATTTCCATCTATATGTTCAAAGTAATAAAGTTTATAACTTTGTCAGAGTAAATGGTGGATTCTCTGTTACTTGGAAGTCATTAAATCATGATTTGAGGACTTCAGTAACTCAGCCAGAGGTTGTGGGTCTATTGCAGTAGTGGGTGAGTGAGGTTCTGTGCCCTAGAATGTACAGGAGGTCAGTCTAGAGGATCTGGCCTTAAAGTCTGAGTCAACAGCCTTGTTTTCCCATATATGGGGGTGGGGAGGAGGGAGGCAGCAGTCTAAATTACTCTTCTGAAAGAAAAGCTGACAAATCAAAAGGAGGGTGGGGAACAGATCAGGTATGATCTGAGATGTTTGCTGTTTGTTAATGCATGCTGCTAGCAATGGCATAATTCACAATATGTCTCTGAAATCTGCCACGCTGGCACTAATTTCAGGGTAGAGGGAAACAGTGGCTATTCTATAAACAGAGGATTACCAGCTAAGTTGTTTGACCTTGTAGTAGCTGAAAATATGTCAAACATATCCTAAGGACAAGCCATGAAAAGCAGCATAATGGAGAGTTGGAATCGCCTTAGGCAAAAAACTCTACAGACCTGTATACAAACACACACCCAGATGAGCTCTGCACATTATGAAAAATAAATCTTCTACATAAACTGATTTCTGCTGCTGTTACTGGCACCTGGAGCATATCTTTAAAAAGCACTGAACATATTTTATTTTTTAAAAGACAGCTAGTTTTAAGCCCAAATTGATTTTTTTTAAACATACAGACAAATGAAATGTTTGTTTTATGTGATCAGTTCTCTCTGAGGAAGCCATGGCCACCAAGCTCTGCAGCTTGGAAGGGTCAGTCAGGAGATGATGAGAAGGAATACTCCCTGAAGGAATCACATAAAAAATCTGTGGCAAAGTAATTTTAGCCTCCTTACTCTAACGTAATGACTGTAAATGTAACCAAGTAACAGTGCTATATGCCTATTGAAAAAAACTATGGGAATTTCAAAGAGAATAACCTTCAACTTATTAAAAATATCACCCCACACAAAGCTGGAATGGTTGGATTGGAGGGCATCTCCTTTCTATGGAAAAGAAATCAACCAAAGCCTAATTTACCTCTTTCTATCTTAAAGGCCAGGACCATCAGTTCTTACACCAAGGACAGAGGGCCTAACCCAACTCCCACTGAAACATATAGAATCTTTCCACTGATGTTAATAAGAGTTGGATCAAACCATTAGCGAAACGTTTTCCCCCGCCCATCTTTAACAATTTATACATGTTTTAATCTGCCATTTAATGTATATTTTTAACTCAGAATTACACAATGAGCTGAAGGATTCTGCTAAGAAGACCACTTCCACTGATGAATGCTTTCTGTAACTTACAGTGCTTTGTCAAGGTACAGGTATTGAACCAGGTAAATGCACAGGAAATAGTTTGTTGGAACACTTGCCATTTCTGCTTATGTGGAAGATATAGCTCTCCTAAAAAAACCTGGGACACATCTAAGATGTGCTGTTTTCTCCTTTGGCTTCTGGTCCAAAAGATGGAAAATAATACTTTCCTGTATTCAATGAAAAGCAGAGTTCACTGTGTATATAAGCTCCAGGAAGAAATGCAGTACTGCTGTATCTTTGTTATAGTAGAGACTGGTAGTGGCTACATAGTTCATGTTGTGTTTATAAAAGGGTTTATAATTGGATAAAAATCTTGGGTGTCTCTCATAAATGTTTAAACAAGAAGTGTCTGAAACTGAGCTCTGCCTGATATTTGTCCATGACACTTTTTACTTTGTCAGCAGATGTCTTCACAAAATTTAGTGGAGCGGTGAACGCTGAATAGATGTGGTGCAACGGGTCGTGTTTTTAAAATATGGATTTAGGATCATTTTTAGCCATTGTTTGTCATAAGGAAACATTAATCACCCTGTGCAGTAACTGTACTTCTTTTAGATGTGTCCCCTTATGGATGTTTCACTTCAGATGTTCATGTGCTATAAGGTCTGAGGCCTTTTTTTCCCCTGCAGCCATATTAGGAGAGCAGCAGCCATGAGCCAAGATGCAGGAAGTCACATCCTCACATTCCTTCTAAATTATATCAAAACAATGTAATATTGGGCTGTTAAGAAGGTACCCCTCCTAATAGTACCCACCATCACCAGATAAGCGAGGAATCTCTTAAAAGGTTTAAAGAAAATTTTGCTTGATGGCATTTTGTCTGACAAGGAGTCACTTAACAGCTGTGATTGTAAAATCTATACTTCTATTGTTTTGCCTTTATGGTCCCTACTTCTTTGTTATTTATCTGTATGGTTTTTTGATGGTTTCTGTCTGTTGCATAACTAATTTTGTAAGATTTAAATCAACTAAGGTGGTGAGGTATGATTGGTTAAAGAATTATTTCACAATAGGTTAGGATTGGTCAAAGAATTATGTTGTAATATTTTAGTAAAATGATTGGTTAAGATATAGCTAAGGAGGACTCAAATTTCACTATATAAACTGGGGTCCACGAAGGAGACCAGCTGAAGAAAAAGAAGAAGAACTACTCACCTCTAAGACACAGCCTAAGATCAGAGCTGCTAAGAATCCTCCGCACAACCGTGACATACAACAAAGTTATAGACAAGACTGACCTTGCCTGGTCAACAGGGAAAGTCCACCTGCATGACCAGGATTGGTGAGCATCCATAAGGGGACACATCTAAAATACAGCTTAGCATGTGTATTCTGCTTGGTAACTGTTAATAAATATAAGATAATGATATTACTGTATAAGCCTCTTTCACTGCTCTAGGATCCTGCAAACCGCAGAAGTTACTGCACAGGGTTACAACATTTCCTTCTTCTTTGAGTAGTGCCCCTCTGAGTGCTCCACTTCAGGTGACTTCCAAGCAGTATCCCTAGGAGAAGGGAGCTTTGGAACAGGATCCAGAACTGAACATAGTACTGCAGAACCATGTGCCGCATCTGATCTAAAAACACACTTGGGGCCAAGATAGGCCGAAAGGAAGCACTTGGTACTGAAAATGATCTTGGCCTATGGAGAACTGTAGGTACTTCCTGTGCAATGGGTATATAGGTATATGGAAGGAGACATCTCATAGATAGAGGGATGAAAATGAATCCACTCCTCTAGAGAAGGACTTATATTTGCTAAAGTCAACATCATGAACTTTTGAGGCTTCACAAACTCGTTTAGTTGTCTTAAGATCAGCCTTCAGCCTCTGTACTTCTTTGGTACTAGGAAATATTTTGAGTAGACCCCCAGTCTCTGTAAGGGGAAGGGACCAGTTCTATTGCTACTAGCTGAAGAGGAGAGTCCACTTTCTGCCTTATTAGAAGCTCATGCAAGGGTTAGTGAAGTGGGATGGAATAGGGGAGTGACAAAAACTGGATGGTGTAGCACAATGTTATGACATCCAAGAATCATTGGTCCATGCTGATCCGCTCTCTAGTCTGATGGAAATGGACAAGTCAGTCCGTAAAGGGCAGGACATGGGCTAAAGGACACAACTGTAAAAATCAGAGGAGTGGGAGAATTCGAATCCTTGACCAACCCATCAAAACTGCTGTTTAGATGATGCCTGGGTGGTTGTGGAGGGCGGTTGGGCAGCCTCTTCTTCTGAAACCTCTCTCTCTTTCTGTGGGGGTTCCATGGGACTTTGGTACTGAGCACAGCGTGAAAGTCAGTGACCTACTGAAACGTTTCTTGCTCATGCGTGTGTAATCTGGGTTAATATATCTGATGAAAAAGGGAGCAAGCTTGTTGGTGGATAAATGAGAGATGAGGAAAACAGCATGTGCTCACCTCACCAATTGTGTTGAGCCTTGTGACTGGACAAACCCTGGGGGATGGAAGGCTGACTAAGCCAACTGGAGGGGGGATGAGAGGAGGACTGCTCTACCTGAAGGGAGCACAGTGATCCCCTGCTTGGTGTGTTGCCTATTTTGTCTTGAAAAAGGTTTGCCAAACTACTCTGGGAGAGAGCAACTGGTCTTGGAATCACTGACGGGGCCCCCTACACCGTGGGGATTTTTCCCACATGAATAACTCCTATTGCTGCCACAGAGAGGTTGGTCCCCTGGGCAAATCATCACCCTCATCACCTCACCACATTCAAGCAGTTTCAGGCCTGCAATGCTTCATCAAGGTATGTGGGTTCCTCTATGTTACAGAGCCCACTAGTATAGAATAAACAATCTGTGAATCCAAAAAAATCAACCCCGGAAGTTGTTACTTGTGAGCGTATGCTGTTACTGATGTACCCTCTCCAAATTCATCTTACCCTTCCTTTATATGCCTTCTCTAGATTTTACCCTTGTAAACAAAGTGTGCATTGATTGTTGGTTCATCCATTACGGAGGTATCAGAAGAATATATTTATGAGATATCAGGCTAGGCATAATGGTAAGTACCAGGTCACGGATAATTGAAACCAGAGAGGCAGCTTGTGGGTGGAAGGATAGAGGATGTACAATGGCACGTGGCTTAACTTTTCATTTCCTTGCTTTTGCAATGTTACATTGTGACTGTAGCAACCTTAACTACTTCACAACAACTTTTTTTTGATTAATGAAAATATAGGGAATGTCTGCTCTATTGACAATATTCCTAACTCTGATGCTATGCTAGCTGAGTTAATTGCAACTAGAACTATTCCTTTGAAAGGAAAGTAAAATTTTACCTTGGGGCCTGAATGGAGGTTGTGCTTACAAGCGTACAGTACTGAACTGAGTTTCCATGTGGGACACATGACAGAGGAAAAGATCAAATTATGGCTCTTAAAAGCCTTGACATGAGTGAGCGAAATGTTAATCAGCGGCTTCCTTGAGAAGTCTCTGTGACTTGGTGCTGTTAAAGTGCTCCGTGTGGTTGTTCTCCTGAACACATTTGGATTCTGAGTACTCATTTTGTAAATTGTGTTGGCAACTTAACCAGCCTGTTATGAAATTGTAGTTTTCAAAAATGAAACAACAGTTTACCCATTGGAACAAGGAAACTGCCTCTCAGTGTAGCTGGGCCCACCCTGCATAAGTTTTCAACCATTGCTTTGCTTTCAGGCACCATGAGAAAGTATCGTACTACCATTTAATTCCTTTTTTTGATATCCATGAAAAGGGAATGCTTTCCAACCAATTCTATTAAATGAATTTTTTTTTTAATTAAACTAACGTTTAAAATCTAACTAAAACAACAAGGAGTCCAGTGGCACCTTAAAGACTAACAGATAATAGAATCATGGAATATCAGGGTTGGAAGGGACCTCAGGAGGTCATCTAGTCCAACCCCCTGCTCAAAGCAGGACCAATCTCCAATTTTTGCCCCAGATCCCTAAATGGCCCTGTCAAGGATTGAACTCACAACCTTGGGTTTAGCAGGCCAATGCTCAAACCACTGAGCTGTCCCTGCCCCCTGATCTGTTAGTCTTTAAGGTGCCACTGGACTCTCTGTTGTTTTTGTGGATACAGACTAACATGGCAACCCCAATACTTAAAATTTAACTGTGGATCCTGGATTTTATTTCCATATTTTTTTTTTGGGGTAAAACCACTATTAAAATTACTGTACTTTTAGCTCTTATCCTTCATTCCTATTGTAGTGCTGAATTCTCTCCTACGATTGCTTCCCATTTTCCTTCTTATTCCTTATTTCCTTTTTCTCCCAGTGTATTGTGCACCCTTTCAATAATTTCATATTACCCCTCAATTTTGTTTCTTCTCTGCCTTCAGTTCTTCCTTCACTTGCTGTGTGTCTCACTCCTCCTCCTTTCACATAAATTCCTTCTATCCCTTATGTCTGGATCAAACACACTTGCAGAAAATCTCATGCTTTTTCTTTGTGGTTTATATGCTACTGCACCTTTGTCATTTTTATCCTCCTTTTTATCTTCTTTTCAAGGCAAATCACATTATAGATCTTGGTTTAGAGATTCACATCCTTATTGCTATGGGCTGCCATTAGAGCATAAGATGCTACCTGTCCCCCTAAGTTATCCCTCCAGGTCAGTAAGTAAGTAAATTCACAGCACTGGGATGAAACCACAGCTGTCCCCTTCTGCATCTGTCAGGCCTGTGCACTTATACAATCTTCTCTTCCTGTCCATGCTAGCCAGAGATGTACAGTAAACCAGGCTGCCAGGTATTGTAGAATATGGCAATGTTTCACGAACTGTGGATCCTAACTCACCAGTGGGTCATGGGTAGGTTCTACATGGGTAAATCCAGCCCTGGACATGGTGACCAAACACTGGACCTAGACAAACATACACTGCTCCTGGCCCAGTGCAGAAGGGAGGCCTCCAGAGTGGTGGGGGTGATTTGGAGAGCGAGCCCGCACTGAACTGCATTCATGGTGCCTGGCTCCCCATTGCAGCTGTTGTGACTTGGTGCACCACTCAGACACTGCAATCCCATGTGCCTGACTGCAATGCCTGAAGCTGGTCCCAGCCCTGTGGGACAGGACCTGCCACTGCAGGGATGAGTGCAGTGCAGGCTTGCTCTCCAACCCACCTCCCACCTGGCTTTCCCTCTGTATTGGGATGGGATTAGGGTTGTGGGACACCAACAACAAAAAAAGAGACAAAATGCAGTTGCTGGGTCGCCTTAGTAAAAAATTTGGGAAGCAGTGATTGTGTGCGCGCACATGTGCGGGGCAGGAGGGGCACATGTTGTAGCAACATGTACAATTCTTTGTTGTAGCAAAGAATACTTTGCATTTCTAAATTACAAATATCCCTGTCCAGAAATCTGAGGCTTCACCAGTGCTGAAACATACATTTCCAATTGAAAAGCACCATACCACACTATTGGAGTTAACTACAACAGCTACTTGTACATGATGGACTATGACTTGGGCCCATCACACCCCTGAAGGTGCTGTAAGGAAGGCACCAGCCCTGAGGTAAGGATTGATGGACACGGCTTTCACAGAAGAATTTTACAACATTTGAAGAAATATTATCCTGACTGTCCATATTTAAATGAACACAGTTTATTTAATCATGCTGCGAACTAAGACTGCATTAGTGCATATAAAACAGAATTTGAACATGACCATTGTGTGTTCATTGGCCCAATTAAGGAAAAGTAACCACGCAGCATAAATGTTGAAAAGATTTGTTCCTTTTTTTTGGAAATTTCACTGTTAATAATTGAAGATGTTTAGCAGAAGTCATTTAAAAAAATGTGCTAGCATTTTCCAAACCCCTCTTACAGGTTACCCAAATTATTCTAGCACCAACAGTCCTTTATGCCCAATGAACAAACAATACAAGTGCCTGTAACAACAAAACAGCAAGACTATTTATGGCATGGTGTATAATAAAAGTGTATATAACAACCAAATAGTAAGATTATTGGTTGCACGGTTGAAAAAAAACAAAAACAAAAAAAAAAACCACATCTAGTTTATAAGGTCTTTTATATTGACAGAGTACTTTTCAAACATTAAAGAAACAGTCTTGAAAATTATGTAGTGATGTTATTAAGCAACATGAACTACAAGAGTGACAGACATATCCAAGACAAAAGACCTGGTAGTAATGGGGGGACTTTAACTACCCAGATATCTGTTGGAAATGTTCTTAGAATGGATTGGGGACAACTTTTTGTTTCAGAAAGTGGAGAAAGCAATCAAGAGGGCAGCCATTTTAGACTTGATTCTGACCAACAGGGAGGAACTGGTTGCGAATCTGAAGGTGGAAGACAATTTGGGTGAAAGTGATCATGAAAATACAGACGCATGGTAACCGTACCTGAAAAGGAATCCTGTAAGAAGTGGAAACATGGATGAATTGCTAAGGAGAACAAGAGAATAGCACAAGCACATGGGGACAAAACCAGAAAGGCTAAGGCACAAAATGAGTTACACCTAGCAAGGGACAGAGAAGGTAATAAGAAGAGGTTATTTAAATACCTTAGGACTGGGGTAGTTAATAGGCGGACTGCAGGACAAATCCAGACTGCCAGACAGTTTTGAATGGACCCCAAAATCTTTTTATTTACTTATCATCATCATTATTGGGTTTTTAGTGTTATTTTCTCTGGAGATCGAACCTTGACTATACCTTGACCAAGAAATTTGGATCTTGACAAAAATAATTGACTACCCCTGCTTTAGGAGCAAGAGAAAGACAAAGAAAAGTGTCAGTCTTTTACTGAGTGGGGAAGGAGAGCTAACAACATCAAGAAGGCCAAGGTGTTTAATGCCTATTTTGCTTCAGTCCTTGCTAAAAAGGTTAATGGCGATCAGATATTCAACACAATTAATATTAACAAGAAGGTGGAAGGAATGAAAGCCAAAACAGGAAAAGAACAGAATATTTAGATAAGTCCAATGTATTCAAGTTGGCAGGGCCTGATGAAATTCAACCTAGGATACTTAAGGAATTAGCTGAAGCAATCTTAACCATTAGCTATTATCTTTCAGATTCATGGAGGAAGGGAGAGGTCCCAGAAGACTGGAAAAGGGCAAACATAGCACCTATCTTTAAAAAGGAGAACAAAGAGAACCTGGGGAATTATAGACCGGTCAGCCTAACTTCGATATCTAAAAAGATACTAGAACAAATTATTTAACAACCAATTTGTAAGCAACTAGAGGATAACAGGGGAAATTACTAGTTAAACTGGAGAAGATGGGATTAAAATGAGGATTGAAAGGTGGATAAGGAACTAGTTAAAGGGGCGACTACAACAGGTCATACTGAAAGGTGACCTGTCAGGCTAGGGGGAGGTTACTAGTGGAGTTCCTTAGGGATCAGTCTTGAGACCAATCTTATTTAACATTTTTATTAATGACCTTGGCACAAAAAGTGGGAGTGTGCTAATAAAATTTGCAGATGACACAAATTTGAGAGGTATTGCCAATATGGAGGAGGACCGGAATATCATACAAAAAGATCTGTAGCACTTTCCTCTGCAGCGTGGGGCATGAGTCACTTGAAGGTTTAAACCAGTGTATATGGCAGATTCTCTGTAACTTGAAATCTTTAAAACATAATTTGAAGACTTCAGTAACTCAAGCAGAGGTTATGAGTCTATTACAGGAATGGATGGGTAAGGTTCTGTGAACTAGATGATCATAATGGTCCCTTCTGACCTTAAAGTCTATGAGAGAAGCTAAAATACTCTATCAAAGACTATCGGGTCTTTATACCACACATACTATCCCATGCCAGGTCTTTAAGTATACATGTAGCAAAGATATACTGGCACCTGAAGTCCCATTCTGTTAAGATTTTAAAACTACAACTCTTTGGCTCCAGACTCTTCCTTTCTTAATATTTGTTTTTGCCTCTCAAACCCTTTCCAATAAGAGACTTTTATATAGTGTCCTTCAAATTGAGTAGTCTAGGTTAATCCTATTAGCATATCCTAGCATAATCCTATCAGATAAAAAGGTGTCAATTTAAATGGAATTCAATGAGGCAAGTCAAGCTCAGTATAAAGGACAGTGTCAATAACATACACAAGTCCATTTAAATAGCATATAGCTTTTAGGCATGAATACAAAAATAGTGTAAACAAAACAAAACCATTCCTCAAACTTTAAATCATAGAGCAACAGATATTCAAAGTCTTTGTTAAATGTGAATCTGAAAAGAGTTCACAGAAACACCGCCAGGATCAGAGTTCTTATTCAGCCAGTATCAGAAAAGCCAAGAAAGGCTACAAACAGCATCAGCTCGTTATACAAGTTAAAACAAAACAAACAAACAAAAAAACAGTGATCGACCTACTTCTTTATGGATTGCTCAGTTCCAAGAGCCTCTATTTACTCTACAGAGTTTGAAACAGATTGATTAAAACTTCATTCCTAGTAACAGCAGGGACTTTTCCAATGCCTTTAAGAGACAAAAACCTCAGAGACCCAATTTCCTAACAATTGTACTCAACTTGTAATTCTGGAGTACTTCCAGCTGGTCTGCAGAGCTACTTCCATCACAGTGGGGAAGCATGCATTACTGAAGCAATCCTACCTTCTTAGAAAGTTTTGATTGCACATGTAACCTCTTGCAAGCAGGCTCCCTTATATACCTGAGCCTGTTTGTATTGCTGAACAAGAACTGAAGCCTACACAAGCGTCAGTGTGCGTGGCTGGTGTATGCAAATTCAACTATGACCAAGTATGTTGACAAATAAATCAGAGTGGTAGCACACACAAAGGAGGACAGTACAAACGTTTAAAGAAAATTCGGGACTAAAGCTCTGAGAACCACTGAGGACTTTCTGGCAGAGTCTGCAGAGTAAGGTCGTAATGGGCAAGGGAGTGACATTGCCAAGATGATAAAGTGGAATTTCAATACTGAGCCTTTAGAAATTATCATGGCTTCACTTTAGCCTTGAAAAAAAAAATTAGTCTAGTGGGGGTGGGGGTCTGCTTTATATCTATCACTGCATCAGGGCAAGGTTTTTATTCCTTCGAAGACTTAAAGAAGAGCTATATCTAGACCAGGGGGCACATTTTCAAAAGAGCTCAGCACCCAAAACCTCCCATTCTGACTCTTATGGCCAGATTTTCAGAAGAGCTCAGCACAGTGGACACAGAGCTCTTTTGAAAATCTGGCTACTTATATTTTGGTGCCTGAATGGGAGGTGAGTCCTTTGAAATCCACACACCTCCCTTGCATATTGGAATAACAGATGAAAAACTATACTACCCAAGGACCAAGGAGCTATATTCTCCAACTATTTTTTCAAAGATTGTTTGGTTAGCTCAATCTGCCAAGAACTACACCTGCTCCACATTACACTGGAGATTAGTCAGTGATCAGATAAAGCAACAGCCTCTTTGCTGAGGCTAGAACATTAGGAGGAAGATTTTGTGTTGATTTGTGTGGATGGTGACGGGAGGGTGTGTGCGCTGTGGTAAGGGGCTATGTACATCTGGCATTACTGGGTGGGTGTTTTTGAAGAACCGTTGCAGTTTGGTCAAGTAATCCACCATCCGTCTAGTCTCCCTCATACAATGAATGAAACTGTTGCATGCAAATTAACTGTACAGTAAGGGTGGTGATTGGTTTAGTTACCTCTGATCTCTCAATGGTCAAGGCATTGGCATAGATACATGGCACAAACACATGCTTTTCTGTAGCTGTACAGTGTACACCAGACAGATATAATTCATAAAGTCAAAATGGCTGAGAACTTAAAAACGGGATGGTAACAGACAGCCAATCCCAGTGATGATTGAACCTGAATATGCTGAACGGAAAGAGCTGTCAGCCATGCTTGTAGCTGTTTCCATCGCTTCACAATGAATCAGACATTTTAGGTTTCAGAGTGACAGATGACACTCTGGAATCTTATATAAATCACGCATACATAACACCTTCTAAACTGCCTCAAATAAATAACAGATACACTAAAAACAAACTCTAGCCGCCACGCTCAAACAGGCTTTTTTTTTTTGGGGGGGGGGGGGGGGGGGAATGTACTTAATATGTGAGTACACTAAAACTGGAATATTGGCAAAACTTCATGAAGGGACATCTGGTACATAGTCCAAATTTACTTAGTTATCAGTTATATAACGCTCATTGTTTCACATTATTATTAGCTAGATGAAAAATTTAAATTAATTTGGTGAGAAAACTAATTCTGTAACCCATGGATAAAAGATTTCATGAAGCCAACACCAATGGAAGAAAAAAAAAACATAAAAAAGGTTTAAAATGCATAAATACTACAACATGGCGGGGGGGATATTGTGTAGACTACCTGAAATCAGATACATTAGCAGCAATTTTCTAGATTTATATAAATCTACAATATGTAGTAGAAACAACTATGGGGCCTGAAATCCACACCTTCAGAATTACACAGTTGAAGTTTGTTTTATTTTTTATCTCCAAGAAAAAACAAAATACTGGTCCATCTTACCAAGTCATTTGTATACTTCTGCTAAATCATAAGATTGTACTGATACAAAGGCCTGCAAGTCAGCATATGTAAATTAGTTGGAAATGAAATATAAATGTTTTAAGAAATTGTCCCTCATGGACAAACCCAACTCTGTTTGGTGGTGGCTTGGGGCGAACAATGACAGAATGAGTTCTGGGATCAGCTACTGCCATGGGTGTTCAGGTTCTGTGGGGAGCTCCTGAAAGCTGTCCCCAGTGCGTCCAGTAAGTTTAACACAGTGCCAGCTTTGCAAGCCATGAGGGCAAAAGCCTTCAGGATGCTAGCCTCAAAACTCCCATCTGAGCCTGTCAGTGCAGATCACTCTGGCACAGGCCTACCATTATATGTCCTAGAGGTGCAGTTTAACAGCCTCAAAACATCCAGCTGAGCTTCAGGATCAATGTTCCCTCTAATTTTTTACATCCATGTGCAGGATGAATTTTGTTATGTGCACCAACATGGAGGTGATGTGTGGCGGGGGTGGGGCCGAAGGGCTTGGAGTGTCGGAGGGGGCTCAGGGCTGGGGCAGAGTTTTGGGGTGCAGGTGGGTGAGGGCTCTGGCTGGGGGTGTGGGCTCTGGGGTGGGGCCAGGAATGAGGGGTTTGGGGTGCAAGCTGGGCCAGGGCCCAGGGAGAGGCTCCTCTCCCAGGCCGCGCCAGCTCCGGGGCTGGGGGAGAGGCGCCACTCCCCATCTGCACAGCCCTTGATTGCTTGCTGCGCAGCTTAGAGGGAACTTCGTTCAGGATGCACTGAAATCACACACTCTTGGGTTTATACTCCCCAAGTGAGCCTGATGGGGGAACCCTCGAATAGCTCGAAGGTACCAAATCTGTATGTTCCAGAAGGGGGAGTCTTGCACCCCATCTGTACTGCAAGCACAACAATGCCCAGCGCCGCCTATCACTCATTCCCCTACAAGAGTGGTGGCACAATGTCACCTGCTGGAATCAAGGGTTAGAATTTTGAGCTCTGACTAGAAGCATGGACTCAAGAGTGAGTATCTTCTTCAATTAATACTCCTAGAATTCCCTGGAGAATTAAAGTTTGTTCCAGAATATGGAAAACTGATATCCACTGAGGGGAACAATCTTAGTGTATTTTTCCTTTGGCAGTGCAAGTTCCCACCTGAAATATCCATAGCTCCATATATTGTCCAACAAGAAACCTATGTCAAGTCTTGATCTGGACCCACAAAAACAGTCATTTAGCCCTTTGATCACAGTTATATGTGAGATGAATAATTTTTCCAGGACTCAAAGACTATCAGGCCTCTAACTTTAGGGCAAAGGGACACTCTCTGTGAGCCTGAGCTCCTCAAAGGCAGGAGAGAGCAGGTGATGCAGTTTCACCTTCATGTAGAGTAACTAATTGTTTTCATCTGGTGGGAAATTTTTTGGTGTATAAGTCACCCTTTCTTAGGAACTTTGGAAAAAAGTGAGTAACAATTTCTATTCAATACTGTAGCTGACAGAAGAATTAACCCTGCAAAAGGTATTTGACTTTGCAGTGGGTAACTTGAATTTAAAGCCTGCTTTTTACCTATTCCTACAAAGCAATATTAGCATTTTTGTAAACATATTTACAATTTTCTGAACATTACCCAAATTCAAAGTTAAGATATCAAAATTCAACGCAGACAGTTCTTTTAAACCTATCAATGTTTCTCCACAATCTGATAAATTCTGCATATTTGGGTCATCTTGCAGCTATACAGATTTAATATTTTGTTCATATTATGATTTTGAGACTAAACTTTCAAAGCAACTAACAGATGTAGACTAGATCTAAAATGGTATACCAATATCAAAAGTAGTACAGAAGAAACAGTAGACATTTAGTAGTAGCCCTTAGAGTTACATACGAGAATAGAAATAAGATGTCATTCTATTTCGTTTTTATTCCCTTTCGTAAAATTAAGTTACAATACTATAATTATTCAAAATGAGATGAAAGGCCATTAATATGGGGAGAGAAGCAACCTTTATGCTACTCTAGACATCAAGTTGTCTTTATGGACATTTCTATGATATTAACTGGTAAAACGCCTCTCTTCTATCTCTTACAGGCTTTATATAGCACTCATCACCCTAGCATCTAAGTGTTTCTGCACCATTACTTCCAGATACACCATCTTAAACTGGATTTGAAAATTAATCCAGTTTATCATGTGAATTCTTCTTTGCACAAAGTACATGATCATGGTGAATAAGTATCTGTATGGAAAGATTTCTGATAGTAGAGGACTCTTTAATGTGGCAGACAAAGACCTAACCCAGTGGTTCTCAAACTTTTGTACTGGTGACCCCTTTCACATAGCAAGCCTCTGAGTGCAACCCCCCTAAATAAATTAAATACACTTTATATATTTAACACCATTATAAACGCTGGAGGCAAAGTGGGGTTTTGGATGGAGGCTGACAGCTAACGACCCCCTATGTAATAACATTGCAACACCTTGAGGGGTCCCAACCCCCTGTTTGAGAACCCCTGACCTAACCAAATCCAATGGCTTTAAACTGAATCTAGACAAATTCAGACTAGAAATAAAATAAAATGGCCAGAAGAGCTCTATGTAAGCGTTTCTCTTTCACCAACAGAAGTTGGTCCCATAAAAGATATTACCTCACCCACCTTGTGCATGTCAGAAATAAAATGTACAATTTTAACAGGGAGGGTAATTAGCTACTGAAACAATTCATCTACGGATGTGGTGGATTCTCCCACCATTTGAAGTCTAAAAGAGATGCTCTAGTTCAACTACACATTATTAGCTTTATGCAAGAATTCACCGGATAAAATTCTACAGTCTGCATTATGCAGGTGGTCAGACTAGAAGAAGCAGCAAAAATGTCTGGTTATTGCATAAATATTAGATTATAAATTATGTAAAAAATGTTTGATTACTCTCAAGATCTTTATCCAGTGCAACTAAAGGGGGAACAAAGTGGAAAATGTCTCCCTTGCAGCTGACACACGTTTGGCAACAAGTTCAAGTTACAGTTATCTAACACTTGCCATTATATATCCCTGCTTTCAGTTGTTTATAACTTTTCCAAACTTTACCATACTAGGTTGCCTCTGGTTTATTTATTTATTTTACATTTCAGCAAAAATGGTTCAGCTGTTTCTGAGAACAATGTAAGAGGGCAATGTTTTCCCCATATTAAAAAACTCTTACAACTGTTTCATGGAGAAATTCTAACACTTTCATGCTTTGAAGCTGTGCCTTTTGCCATCTGTGTGAAAATCCATCTGAATTTTGCCAATTATAAACCTCAAAAAAAACCCACAACCAAAACTAGTTTGCACATGCTCAGTAGAGGTTTGTTAAAGACTGACAGCTAAATTCCCAGAAGATTCCATCTGCACTGAGCATGTTCCATCCCCACACAGCTCCTGTGTGCTGACTGGACTGAACACATATGATCCTCACAGAGTGACTGCATGCACCATTCCAGAGCTGAAGCGGCTGAGCAGAACATTTCCTGCAACTGCTCCTCCTGGCTGTCAGGGACCACTGTGGCACTGGATAGAAACAGAGCAGGGAGAACATCTCTCCTGTGCTTTCAATGCCCACTCTGCTGGTACCCAGGCATGCTAAGGGATGGAGATGGGTTTGGGGGAAGGTATGGATCGGAGCAAGGAAGACAGGACAGGATCAGGACCCAGGGGGGAGGGGCAGTGTTGCAGGAGAGCGGGGCAGAGGCAAAAAGGCTACAACCACTAGAGCACACTTTCTTCCAGAATCTAGAATTTAACCCACTATCCCCAAGTCTCACTATTCCTCTGCTGTCAGCATATAGCTGTGAAACCCTGTGGCAAAAATGTACCTTCATCCTCTAATGGGTGGGCCACCTAGAGGATAACAGATTACTACTGCTATCAGTTAACCCATTAACTAAAGTGGTAGAGATGTGTGCTATAGCTCTAAAGGTCGCAATCCTGCTGATGACCCATATAGGAACCAATATGGTTCCACATGATGGAATTTGTAAGTTCCTAACATTTTACAAATGGAAACTGAAAAGACAAGACAAAAATTACTATGTTAAGGTTGGTTTCAGAGTAGCAGCCGTGTTAGTCTGTATTCGCAAAAAGAAAAGGAGTACTTATGGCACCTTACAGACTAACCAATTTATTTGAGCATAAGCTTTCGTGAGCTATATGCATCTGATGAAGTGAGCTATAGCTCACGAAAGCTCATGCTCAAATAAACTGGTTAGTCTCTAAGGTGCCACAAGTACTCCTTTTCTTTTTATGTTAAGGTTGCAAAGTCAAGCTCTCAAAGTGAGGAAATACCAGAATTAAGGTTGCCTGTGCAACCTCAATTTGCCCGCCGTGTGCGTACGCATTGTGATACACTATGTAATTGGACGATTACATACTACTATGCTCCAGCCAATAGCTTGGCCAACTGAAATAAGACATCCTGAAATAAACAAAAACTTCTTAGGGGGTGCAAGAGTTTGCCCTCCCTTGTCTCTAAAACAGGCTCTGGATCAGAGAGAGTTTAAAATGGGATTCACTCCTGCAGAGCAAAGCCAGGTAATAATGCTTTGTAAAGAGAGAACCATGTTATTGCCAAGCTGCGACATGACTGGCTACACCTAAGTCCCTTTACAACAACAGAGAATGGATCACTTGATGATTACCTGCATAGGCGCCAACATCCCCGCTTTCCCCTGGGTGCTCAACGCCCCCACTCCGTCTCTGCCCCCACTCCACCCCTTCCATGCGGCCCACCCCACGCCCCGCCTTTTCCCACCCCACCCCCTTTCCAACACCTTCCCCAAAGTCCCCACCCCCTCCCTGCCCCTATTCCAACTCCTTCCCCAAACCTCCGCCCCGGCCCCGCCTCTTCCCCGCCTCCTCACCTGAGCACGCCACATTCCCGCTCCTCTCCCTCCCTCCCAGCATGCCTCCAAACAGGTGTCTGGCGGCAGCCTGGGGAAGCGCTGGGAGGTAGGTGGAGGAGCCGGGACGCGGCGTGCTTGGGGGGAGGGAGGGGAGAGGAGGTAGGGGAAGGGGAGCTTAGCTGCCACTGGGTGCAGAGTACCACTAATTTTTCCCTGTGGGTGCTCCAGCCCTGGAACACCAATGGAGTCGGCGCCTATGATTACCTGTTCTGTTCATTCCCTCTGGGGCACCCGGCATTGGCCACTTCAGAAGACAGGATACTGGGCTAGATGGACCTTTGGTCTGACCCAGTATGGCTGTTCTTATATTCCCAACCCAAAAGTGCTCAACACTCTATTTTCACATATCAGTGTTAAAATACCACTAAATATAAAAAGTATTCCTACTCCAGAGGAAAAAAAGAAAGCTAATGAGCAGAATTACAGACAGGAAAAGGTGAAGCATTCAAAGCAAGTGAAAATATGAACTAGATTGGAAAAGACTTGAAGAAATCATGAAGGGGGAAGGTAGGCTAGAAGAGGATGATAATTACAGCTGCACAAATAATTAATGTTTTGGTTTGATGGCCAAACACCCTCACACCCCCCAAAAAAACCCAAGACTTGGTTTGTTTAGAACCAAAACTCATTTTCTTCTGTTTTTCTTACCAAAATGAAAAATCAAAAAAATTTTGTTAAGGTTTTCAAAACAAAATGTTGAAATGGTTTGTTTTGAAGATGTACAATCTTCTTTTGACATTTTTGAAAAAAAAAATCCTCGTTTTCTCTTTGGCTGAAACGCTTTACCAAATCTGCAAATAAGCTTTGGTCACCCTGAAACTGCATTTTCCGGCAAATTTACTATTCACCAAAAAAAATTCACCCAGCTCTACTGAGGAACACTTGACACATTTAGCAAAAGGTCAATTCCACTAGCCAAGATCTGTAATAGGAATATTGTGACAGCAAACACACCTGCACAAACTAGTCAAAAAATAATTCCTTGGGGCTATAGTCAAGGGGACCTATACACAGACTTCTTGCAGCATCATGTTTGGTTATACTTAATATGAAGGATGATACTGAGTTTCCAAAATCAAGAGCAGGTCAGAAGGGAGACTGAAAAAACTCAAAACCTTGGCTCAGTCCCTCACCCAATGTCAATACCATTGATACAATATAAAACGGGATAGGCCCACTTGAGACCAGAAGGAAGAGATTAACTGTATAGTAATCATTGAACATGTATAACTATACAGTCAGAAAAAAAAAAAAGTATTGTTTGTCAAAAGTGATACATCTGGATTTCCAAAACCAAGTTTTAAATTTAAATTTTGTTTATAGAAAGACTTCCACTTTCTTGAGCCATCATATATACTTTTCAGGATTGTCACTTTTTGCTCCTCCCTTTACACAAAACCTGCCGTTTGAACAGTGCGAGAGATAAAATGCTAAGTGTTTTATGCAGCAATTTATCAACCCTCACGGGCACAACCACTGTAAGAAAAAACAATCTTTCACGCTGACAGCCTGAAGCCCAGCTATGTTTTTCTGATAAGACAGAGTCTCATAAAGAGAAACAGTTTTACTGTGATCAATAGACTGATCCCATTAGTATTTTAGGAGGAAGGAGGAGCTTTAAAAATGCATTTGCACAAAAATACAAAGAAAAAAAAAGTTGTAAGATAAAGGAAAACAACTACGGTGAATCTTCCCGTAGAACACAAAAGTTTCCTTTAATAGCATAAGCTGGGATATGAACATATTGTATTCCCTGTAGATGGAAAACAATCTATTTGCAAGGCTGGTTGAGAGTATAAAAAAACAGAACTGGGAAAGCAACTTTTCTGGCTCAAGATAAACAAATGGTAACCAGGACTGTCAAGGTTCCTCCCCCACTCTGAACTCTAGGGTACAGATGTGGGGACCTGCATGAAAAACCTCCTAAGCTTATCTTTACCAGCTTAGGTCAAAACTTCCCCAAGGTACAAAATATTCCACCCTTTTGTCCTTGGATTGGCCGCTACCACCACCAAACAAATACTGGTTACTGGGGAAGAGCTGTTTGGACACGTCTTTCCCCCCAAAATACTTCCCAAAACCTTGCACCCCACTTCCTGGACAAGGTTTGGTAAAAAGCCTCACCAATTTGCCTAGGTGACTACAGACCCAGACCCTTGGATCTTAAGAACGATGAACAATCCTCCCAACACTTGCACCCCCCCTTTCCAGGGAAATGTTGGATAAAAAGCCTCACCAATTTGCATAGGTGACCACAGACCCAAACCCTTGGATCTGAGAACAATGAAAAAGCATTCAGTTTTCTTACAAAAAGACTTTTAATAGAAATAGAAGTAAATAGAAATAATAAAAAAAAATCCCCCCTGTAAAGTCAGGATGGTAGATACCTTACAGGGTAATTAGATTCAAAACATAGAGAACCCCTCTAGGCAAAAACCTTAAGTTACAAAAAAGATACACAGACAGAAATAGTTATTCTATTCAGCACAATTCTTTTCTCAGCCATTTAAAGAAATCATAATCTAATACGTACCTAGCTAGATTACTTACTAAAAGTTCTAAGGCTTCATTCCTGGTCTATCCCCGGCAAAGACAAAATATAGACAGACACACATAACCTTTGTTTCTCTCCCTCCTCCCAGCTTTTGAAAATATCTTGTCTCCTCATTGGTCATTTTGGTCAGGTGCCAGCGAGGTTACCTTTAGCTTCTTAACCCTTTACAGGTGAGAGGAGATTTCCTCTGGCCAGGAGGGATTTTAAAGGGGTTTACCCTTCCCTTTATATTTATGACAAGGACCATCTGGAGTGGGGCAAAAGGGGCAGTTTGCTCCTGCCCCCCAAAATGCCAAAGCGGTCTCTAGGCCAAATTTGAGCCAGAGGCATTGTGACTTGACACTCACGTTTAGCCCAGCAACCACTGGCTGCCTTGGGACCTGGTGCAATGAAATCTGCCAGGCCAAGAGCCCGGATACAGAAGTAGAGTTGGGGATACCGCTCCCACCAGCAGTGGGGCTGGAGCTCAGGGAAAAGCAGGACCAAGAGCAGCCCCTGGCCACACACAAGGCAGAGACCCACAATCCCAGCAGGGTGGGCAGCATCCCCACAGGCTTGGGTCCCCTCTGACCCCCCCCACCCTCCCTGGCCCCCCATCCCAGCAGGGAGGGAAGAGACTCCACAGGCCTGGGCCTACTCTGTGCCCCTCAGTCTCCTCCCCTCTTCTTAAACTCTTTCATCTACATGCTAATTTTTTTTTTTAAAGGGTGAGGGGCCCTCAGTTTCAGATTTTGTCCCAGGTTCTCAAAACCTCTGTGTGGCCCTGATGGTGACTCCAGTTAAGATCCATCATATTTTTGCTTCTAGCGAGATGCTTGATTGGAGGTTGGGGGGAAATGTGCTTGCATATGTGACGGTTATGTCCAGGAATTAAATGTTTTGAGGAGGAAAACCTGAATTTATTAGAGAGATTCATCATATGACAAAATGCCTATTTCCTAGAGATCCCCTGACCTGCTTACTTAATGAGCCAATAAAAAAATCTGCATTTTAAAGATAAGATTTTATTAATTGCATAATGACAGGTTTCAGAGTAGCAGCCGTGTTAGTCTGTATTCGCAAAAAGAAAAGGAGTACTGGTGGCACCTTAGAGACTAACCAATTTATTTGAGCATAAGCTTTCGTGAGCTACAGTACTCCTTTTCATTAATTATTATTACCACCAGCTAAACTCTATTGCACATTACTGAACATGTGTGACCCGCCCCTCCTCCTAACATACTGTGGTACAGTAAAATATGGACTGTCCTTGTAATAGAAAAGTTTTCACACCACTTATGTACACAAGAGATGCACCAAAGAGAGCACAGGTATTGACAAATTTGGTCTCCCTTTCTATCGTACTCAGAGGAGGAGGGCTCCCCAGTCAGCAAGCCAAAATCATTAGCCTGGTTCTTGGAACATTAACCTGAGACTTCATAAGTAATGTTAACTTTTTATTGTAACTTTGCCCTAATAAAAAGTTAAAAAAATAAACAAATGGTCATAGCATACTGATGAAATTTACTTTTTGACCAGCCTCAGATAGATGCAAATTTTACTGAAAAACTCACTAACTATACCAGTCAAAATGTGAGGGCAGTGAAAAAAAGTAATATGACACAAATGTTATCCACTTTCTTCTATACAGTCAGTGTTACTGACAGAATGTCTCCCCATTACCATACCTAAAAATGCAATTCCCCCCAAAATGTATCCTTGGAATACCAAAAACTTTACAATTAAAAGGAAGCATGAATAAGCTCAAACCAAGATGTTCATTTTTTGGAAACCTAACTATGGAAAGCATTTATCTGGTCTTAATTCCCATTTTATATCAAGTTTAAGGTGGAGATCCTTAAATAGCACAAAGACTCAATAGTGATATACATAAACTCTAAGCCTCACTGATCGATGCTTTCACTGTATAAGTATTTGTACATTTAATGAATTTTAACACCAGAAGTCCAACCTCCACTAGCCACAGAATTTTACCCCACAATTCCTGCATCGATTCTAGACCAACAACCCACTTTTGAACTACAGCATGTCTTTTAGAAAGACATCCAGCCTTGATTTAAGAACTCCAAATAATGGAGAATTTACACGCCTATAAGAAATCTGTTCTACTCGTTAATTACACTCACCATTTAAAAAAATCTTATTTCCAGTTTCAACTGCTGAATTCAAACAGTGAATTGAGAAAGGCAGTTGTTGAAGCAGATTGAAGCAGGCGGAGAGCATGATACAAAGAAGAGGGACAGCTATAGGGGTATGCTGCTTGCTCCCCAAGCTTTTAGCAGAGGGGGGCTACCCCAATTCCACACAGACACGCACCCCACACTAACTAACTCGCACAGCTCAGTCCCAGTCTGCACCAGGCTCCGTTTTAAAATCTAGGGTTGATTCTCTGATCAGGGTCTTCAGTGGCTGGGCCAAAGTCCTTGTCCAGAACACGCAAGCACCACCCCTGGCATCACTTGCACAGCACCATGGTGTCGAGAAGACAAGGACCACAGAGCAGCAACCGCCTTTTCACTCATGGCCACCACCAGAGCCGAGCGGGCTTAGCCAGACCAGGGAAGGGCACAAAGCCCATGCTGCAGTAGGGCACAGCCAAAACCTACTTCCACAGCCTCCCCTGCCTGGATCAGCAGCAGGGTCAAGGCCAGCCCAAGCGCAGTGCCCCAGCCCGTGCCCTGCTCTGACCCTGCACTGGCCAACCCCCATCCCACGCCAGCCCGGACCCCCCTCCCGCAGCCAAACCCTACCCCGGCCCCACTCTGAGCCCAGCCCAGCCCAACCCAATCCCACCCCAGCCCTACTCCAGTCCCAGCCCCCTTCCCCAGTCAACCCTCTCCTCCGCCCCATGCCATCCCCGCTCTGGCCATGGCCCCCTCCCTGGCCAACCTTCGCATGACAGCCCTGCTCCAACCCAGACAGCCCCTTCCCACAAGCCAGCACCACTCTGGCTTCCTCCCTGGCCAACCCCCCACCCCGTAATAGCCCCCTCCCTGGACAGCCCCCTCACCGCCCCACGCCAGCCACGCTCCCACCCCGCCAGTGGCGCTGGAATAATGTGTACAGCAAGGGATGCTGAGAGCCATTGGACTAAACTGTAAACCCTGCATCTGACAGAAACCCTGCACCCCCCTGCCCTTAGTCCCAGCTTCGACCCGGCCCCGCGCCCGGCCAGCTCCGACCCCGCGCCCCCTCCCCTGCCAACGCCCCCAGCCCCGACCCCGGCCGCCCGCACTCACAGTGGCACCAGCCCAGGTGGCAGCACCAGTGCAGGCGGAAGCAGCGGCCGTGGCTGTGGGTGGCGCAGAGCGGGCGCCCGGCGCAGGGCTGGAAGTCGGGTCTCCCCGCGCAGCTGCGGGCCAGCGCCTGAGCCTCGTCCCGCTTCTCGCTCTTCCCGGCCGCCGCCCCGCTCATGGCGCCGCCGAGCCGGGCTGAGCCGAGCCGCCAGCGGGGAGCGTTCCCCGCGCCACAGGGCAGCGAGCGCCGCGGGCAGGGCCCGGCCAGCCCGCCCGGCTCCGCCCAGCGCCCGCCCCGCCGCGCGGGGGCCCGACCAGCAGGCGCCTCCCCCGGCCAGCCGGCCAGTGCGGGGCGGGGCTGCGGCGCTCCGGAGCCCGCCCAGGGGCCGCAGGCTGCAGGTCTCCGGCCCTAACCCGGGGGCTCCAGCGCCCCCCGACCCTGGTCAGGGCTGGGCAGCCTCTGATCCCGCGCCAAAACAACTCTGCCCCCACCCCCAACACAGCAGTTCCCCCACAGCTGGGTTGCCTGGTCAGCCCCCCCTCCCCACAGCTTGCCCAGACTCTGCCTCCGCCTCCCCCAGCATCCCTGTCGTCCCCCCCCACACACACAGCTGGGCAGATTCTGCCACTCCCCGCCACAGCGGCTTTGCCCCCCATATACACAGCTGGGAGCCACTGCCCCCCATCCCCTATCAAGTCACTAATGTGTGTTAAGCTGAGAGCCGGGCGGCCAGGATGTGCCCTGTGCGGGGCTGGGATGATCCGCATCCCTTTGTCCCTCTGGCAAGGATACTCCATTGCTGAGTCAGGGGCGGTTTGCTATGTAACCAGCTGCTGAGTGGCCTATCCCTGGCCCCACGCACCCCCTACCTCCCACACCTTCTTGTACAGCTGAACAGCATCCCTCCCTCCCCCCACGCACACACCTCTGTGCACCTCCCCACTGCAGAGACACTGCTCCTGCTCCCTAGCAGCCCCCTTTCCTCCAACAAATTCATAATCAGAATGATCTGCTGGGATGACAAGACAGCAGAGCTGGCAACGTGTACAAAAACCCAGGCAACTGAGGTCTCTGGCAGAGGTAATTCAGCATCTGCCCAGGGTAGGTCATCACAGCAATGTTTGGGGGTTTAGTCCCTTGTAGCCATTTGTCATTAATATGTCTGATTTGGTGGCAAATTATATGACACTATTTCTCCTCTCACCTTATTTTTCCCTAGTATGAGAGCTTTTTTCATTCACTTCAGAGCCAAGTCTTATTTATTATTTTTATGTATTTGTTTCTGGTAACTTGAGAAAATATCACTGGCACACTACTTCATCTTGTGGACACTGGAGTAGAAAATGTCTTTCCATTTCAGTTTCTTCTCTTATGGTGGTTACACAGTCATTCCTCTTTGGGTTTGCATTGTGCTTTGTTGTTCTCAGTTTGTGATCACTGATTCTGTATTTGGGAACAGTCCACCTTGTTTTCCTGATCTCGCTGCAGTGAGTTCCTTGAGAGTTGTATGTAGGGATCTATTAAAAGTCTGTCTTTTTTCTCATCTGTTCTCCCCTTCCACGATTTGTATAGAGGTTTTGGGTTTTGTCTGATGTTTTCAGTATTCAGTTTGGGGTGAGCTTGTTTCCCTAGACCCCACTTCTCAGTGCTGTAGTGATGCTGATGCCTAGAAACAGCATGTCTTCCCTTAGTTGTCATTTTTGGTTGTGAAGCACTTTATTTATTAAAACCCCACAACGGGCCCAAGTCAGCTGACTGGCTCATGGGGATCCTCCTTTTCCCACCCCCACCGTCCCAGAGCTCAGGCTCCAGTCCGAGGCCAAACATCTACACTGCAACTAAACAGGCCCTTAGCCCAGCAGTTCTCAACCAGGGGTCTGCAGCCCCCTAGGGGTCCATGAGCCCTTTCAAGGGGGCCATGGAGCTCCACAGCTGAAACCCAGTGCCCTGAGCCCCAGTGCTGTAGCTATGAGCAGCTCAGGGTAAAGCTGGCGGCCCTCCCACTCCAGCTGGAATTGGTGCAGGGCTGAAGCCAGCAGCCCTCCCCCCCCCCCCCAGTTGGGAGCAGCGTGGGGCTGAAGCTGGCAGGCCCCCCCACCAGCTGGGAGCGGCACAGGCTGAAGCTGGCAGTGCCCCCCAGCCAGGAGCAATGTGGGGTTGAAGCTGGCAAACCTCCCCCCCAAGCCAGGGGCAGCGGGGGGCTGAAGCTGGGAGCCCCAGCGTTCCCCCCGCTGAAGCTGGGAGCCCCCCCCCCCATACACAGCCCCTAAATACCTGCTTCCTGCACCCTGAGCTACTCCCCTGCCCACACACAACCCCTAGCTATCCCCTCCTTGCACCCTGAGTAGTTTTCAAACTTGAACTGAGTCCCTGCTTTGAGTTATATTTTTTGGTTGCATCCCCCCACAGCCTAGACAGGCTGAGTGGCCTCCTGAGTGAGTCAGAGGGTGGAGGTGGTGTTCTCTCCCTGGAACCTGTCTGCGGAGCTGGCTCAAGCCCCATCAGCCCTTGCGCCCCCACAAAGAGAAATAAATCTATGCCTATGCCCTAGGGTCCCCCACCTCTGGCCCGGAGCCCTGCGCTTCCCCCTCTCCCACCAGGCCCTGGCATTTTTATAGCATGTTGAGGGGGAGTCTCAGCAAGAAAAGGTTGAGAACCCCTGCCTTAGCCCAAGCCCCATGAGCCCGGGCCAGCTGAGGGTATATATTGCAGTGTAGATGTGTTATGGAAAGAGTATATTATGCTTTAGTTCATATAGTAGTGGAAATTTAATATGTGGTGGTGTTAATTAGTTCTAGTTCTGCTCTTACAGCCATTGCTGGGTGAATTCTGGTCTGTAAACACATTTGTTTGCAGAATGGTAGGGTTAGGGTCTCCCGTGCCATTTTCTTCTGATAAGTGCAATTAGCTGTTAAGATTTGGCCCTAGACTTTGCACCTGAGTGGCAGAATTATACTAGTAAATAGTTTTGTAGTAGAGTAATTGGATTTTATTTATCCAGATTTTATTTTCAAATAGTTTAAGACGTCCTTGCCTTTCCTCTTCTAATGTTTTCATAGCTAGCTTGAAATTTTTTGTGATATTTATTATCAGGGCTAGGTATATAACACTTCAGTATCTCTGCTTCCAAAATAACATTTTAATTTGGGCTGGGGTTTTCTTGTTTTGTTTTTTTAATTATGGTTTCATTCTTTCGTAGGATGACCTCTAGAGCCTATGTCTTGTAGTGTGCTTCTGGTGGGAATAAACTCCTTTATGGACAGTTTTGCATTGGCAAGAGTATAATCAAGTCATCAGCATATTTTTGAGTTGTTAGTCAGAATCCTGGGTCTGAGGACTGCTCCAGTAAAATGGACTATCGATAGAGCTGATCAAACAGTTTATTTGGTCAATTTAGCCTTTTATTCTGTTCATGAATTGTCTGCAAACATAATTTTTATTAGATGTTCAAAATCATTTGATGAATAGCTTTCACTAATATATTTGAGTTTATAGATTGTTCAAATTGTCCCCAGCAAATATTCAGTTGATTATTAAACACCCAGACAAAAACTATTTTAACTCTGTCTTAAGGCAAGACTATATATCAATAACTTAAGGGCAAAAATGTTATTGGGATACAGCAGTTATCGCAAAATGAAGCATTATAAACCCAGGAAACATAGAATTATGGTTACACTTAAAAGAAATGCAAACATGTTAAGGTCTGGAAATTGCACAGTTTTGTGGCTCTTTCCTGCACCCTCTTCAATTTTTCAACATACTTTTTAACATATGGACCCCAGAACTGGATGCAGTATTCCCATATCAGTCTCACCAATGCCGTACACAGAGGTGAAATCACCTCCCTAGTCCTACTCACTACTATTCTCTTTCTACATCCATGGACTGCATTAGCACTTTTTGTCACAGCATGGCACTAGAAACTCAAATTGTTTGACCACTGTAACCCATAGATCCTTTTTGAAGTCTCTGCTTTCCAGGGTGCAGTCCCCCATTCTGTAGGCATGGCCAGAATTCCGTGTTCCTATGCGTATAACTCTGTATTGGGCAATTAACATGCATTTTGTTTGAATGGGCCCAGGTTACCAAGCGATCCAGATCGCTCTGTAAGACTTCCCTGTCCTTTTTGTTATTTACCAGTATATCTGTATCAATCTAGATATTATATAAATTTTGTATTTTCTTTTCTCTCTAGAATATATGTTTAATATTTCTGCCAATACCCATGTACAGCTCTATTTATTTAGCAGGATGTTTTTCCCTTTGGAGAGACACCCTTGAAACAGTGATATATACACTGTAGTGTCTTGCAAGCAGTGGCTCAGAAAAATAAGGGACAGAATTGTATTAACTGCATATTTTTATTTCTTGTTTAACTCTGTTTTATGCAGAAACGCTATTTTCTCATATGTATTTTTCATGTGATACATCCGTAGACTGTCAAAACAAGTTAAAATATGACTTCCTCAGAGTATTGCTTGTAGTTCTAAGCTCTTTAAGTTTGCAAAGGAATTTGTGTACAGAATATTTGCTTGTTCATTAATGACCTGAAAGTTCTTAATATTCCAACCACAAATTTTCTTTAAGGTGAAGTTAAAGTTTGCTTCTCCCTTGAAAAGTGATGGTAAAAATGGCATTGTCTGGTTCCATATTCATGTGTTGAACTGGTTTCCCTATTAAATTTGCTGAATTTGCAAGTACATTTTTTTTAAGGCTCCTCTGCTGAGCGGTGGCAGGCTGCAAGTTGGCTTGCCATTGGAGGAGAAATCACTGCCACAGTCTGTGTATTTTCTTAGTGTAACTTGTTTTTGCACTATATACCCCAGTCCTTGAACGGAGTTGGTCAAACAACACCCAGGCAAATCCCTCTTTCTGAAATCTCAGCCAAAACACCAATGCCCAGTTCCCAGGGAGCAACAATGCCCCAAAACTCTGTACAAATCAAAGAGATTAAGGCAAAGAGCAACCTAGCACACTACTTTCAACAGTTCCCCAAAAAGAAACTACCCCACAAAACTAACAACAATGCAGCCTGTCTTCAAAGACTGAACAGGCTCCCATTCTAAGAGAAAAACTTGTAACCATCTGGTGACTAAAACTCAGTGGTGGATGCAGCCTCCCATTTCAATGGGTGCATTCCTGCTCTGCGGGCACTACCTCTTGCTCATCGCCACTAAATGCCCGCAGCAGCACCTTCTGCCCCCACACTGCAACCCTAATCCTGACCTGGTGAGGATGGGAGGCCCTGTGGGGGAGGTTGGAGAGTGATCCTGCCCTGCACTCTCCCCGCAGCACTGGCTTCAACCCCTGCACCAGGTTGCATCACCCAGAGTGGGGAACTGGGCCCAACCCTGTGAGACAGGAGCCCCTGTTGCAGGGTTTCTGTGGATGAAGCTGCCCTTGCTCCCACCATAACATATTAACTGACATCCCCATAAACTCACCCTATCTGGTCAGATTTCTGTCAATATCTGGAAGAAAATATAAAATCATTGCAGATAAAGTTTTCAAGTGACACAAAGATTGGTAGCAAGTGATAAATAACAATCAAGACAGGTCAGAGTGATCTGGATTGCTTGGTAGTCTGCGCTCAACTAAACAGCTTGCATTTTAAAAGGCAGGTTAGAACGTTGTGCATACTTACAGGATGGGGAATTGTATCCTAGAAAGCAGAGACTTTGTGGAAGAGTCTTAGGGGTTATTGTGGATTACTAACCAAACAAACTACCAAGAGATGTGGTGGATTCTCCATGACTGGAGTATTTAAATCAAGATTGGATATTTCTCTAAAAGATACACTCAGCAAGTACAGGGCTCTATTTGGTGGGCTCAGTGTAAGAACTTTTCATGGCCTTGTTACGTAGAAGGTCAGACTAGAGGGTAAGAATGGTCCTTTTGGGTCTGCATTGTCTCGCATGCACATGTACACACACGCTGAAATTGAGGGTGTGTGCATGGGAAGAAGGGGAGGGAAAGTGCAGAACCAGTAATGTACGTGACACCTCTGCTCCTCAGGCACAATGGAGCTCTCCATAGCAAGGCTAGAAATTTTCGAGAGAGGATTGCAGGGTATCTCCATGGATGTTTCATTGAGATCTCTCAGGAGTCAAGGGACATCTCTGTTACATAACACACTGCTCCGCATGGCCCCCTCTGCATAACTCCAGAGGGGAATGAGGAGCAGATAGCAACTCTACCTCTCTTGGTTGTACCACTCTCCCTTCTAAATAAATGAAAAGTTGAAAGCTGTGTCCTGCTAATTTGGGGGTGCCATCCTTGTAATGGAAAATTTATTTAGAGACTTATCGGAGGATCCTTCCTCTGCACCAGGCTCACCCGTGCTTGACTACCAGCACCAACTGGACTATGCTGGAGTCAAAAACAGATCCTGGCTCACTGCGCAGCTGGATCCCCTGGTCACCTGTCCCCCATACTCCTCCTCCTCACTGTTCAGAGCAGGGGCCTGTGACTCGGGCTCCTTGGAGATATCCACAGCAGTGTGCGGGCTGCTGGTGGTGTCTCCTCCAAGTCTGGCATGCAGTCTTTGTAAAAGAGGCAGGTCTGCGGCTCTGCACCAGATTGACTATCGGTCTCCCTGGCCTTCTGGTACGCCTGCTACAATTTCTTGGCTTTCACACAGCACTGCTGCAGGTCCTTGGTGTAACCCTTCCACTGCATCCTCCAAGCAATCTGCTCATAGATGTTGATATTTCTACGGCTGGTTCAAAGCTGTTCCTGCACAGCCTCTTCTCCCCACCGGCTTAGGATATCCAATTTCTCCCGTCTACTCCAAGCAGGAGTGTGTCTGGAACATGTAGCCAGCACGGTCAGCTATGCACAACAATGGAGAGCAGATAGAGGTGTGCTCACCAAGCTGGACAACCAGGAAAAGGCCTTTCAAAAATCTGTGGAGGTTTTAAAGGTGGGGGGAGGTGGACTTTTGGTCTACATAACTTCTGGGCAGCAGAGCTCACAGTTGTGACCAGAGCAGTCAGTATCAGGTACTGAGGGACAGCTACTGGAGGACTGTTAGTGCAGAGATATGTAATGCAATGTCTACACTTGCGCTGCGTCAACCTCTGTACGTCAACCATGGCTCAATGCCACATGAGGAGGTGGTGTTACTATGGCCATGTAATGGGGCACTTACATCAATGGGAGATAAATTTAAGTGTAGACACATGCACAATTAGGTCAATACAAGGTAGCTTACGTTGACCTAATTTTGTAATATAGACCAATCCTAAGAAACTCCACAAACCTCAGCACCTTCCATTTCAGGTGCAGGACACTAATCTTCAGCCTGCCTTTTGCTAGTTCACAGGGCACACAAAATAAAATGTAATTAAATTTTAAAAATTCTTACAGTCTCTTCCATATGAGGACAGGAAGAAAGAACCACACAGATGGCAGATGCTAGTTATCTCTCTCAACGTATTGCTGGTAGTGTTCAGACCATGGTGATGGGTGTGGCACAGGAATCCAAATAAAATAAAATTGGAGCTGCGGAATGCTCAGGACTTTTGAAAATGTCCTAGGAGTCTATCTTTACATGCTGATTTTGAAAATCTTGGCTGTAGTTTCTTGACCAGGACCAATGTTTAGGCTCTTCAGAAAAGGTTTGTACATTCATACTATTGTGCTTGATTAGCCAGTACTAGAAGGTTGCACATTTGGTAGCTTGCGTAGGCTGGGTGCGTTGCACGCACCAGGCACTTATTGCATCTCTCTGTTCCCCCCCACAAACTCCCTGTGTGCCAGCCCCTGCTATTTCAGGAACTCCCTGCAGCCTACTCCCTCATGCCAGTGGCTCTGTCACCCATTCCCACCTCCACCATGTGCTAGAGGTGCTGTGTTTCCTTTCCCCCTCAGGACTTTCCAGTCTCCCTCTCCTGCCAGGAGCTCTGTATGTCCCCTATTTCTCCCTCAATTATTATTTCTTTTCTTTCTTTGTAGGAGATAAGTCATTCAGGATGTCAATGTTTTAAAACTCTCTCCCTTCCCTCCCAATAGCTGAAATGGGGTGCATTGTTATGCTGGGAAGGTGTTGATGGCTACCATCAACTGGTTCTTTTACCTAGACAATCACAGGTGGCTGAAGCTATTGGGTCTGCTAACCTGATGCCAGGGTCTCTGTGGGTCTCTACCACCAGGAAACTGACCTGCAAGATCTTGATATCTACTACCACTGGGAAAAAAAGTGACCAGTGTACATGTGGGAGAACAATGCAGCAAAACCTGATGATACAACGTAGGCTATGAGAGAAAATGAAAATCAGCTTTATTAAAAATTAATGAAACAAAGCAGAGTCTGTTTTCAGATATGGCTTTTCCTAAGAAGAGAATGTGTGTGTTCTGGAGCCACCATGATCACCCGCCAGTAACTGGGAGCTGTGCTCTTTGCACAAGAGCAAGAGGAGTCCTTACCCTGCAGGACCAAGTTCAGAAAAGCAAATATTTCTCTTCCTGTTCTTTTATCTGCTGGAGGCTTCTCTCCCTGCCTGTAGCACAACTCCTATCTGCAAAGCTCTTGAGCCCATTTACTTTCCATGGTACCCTTCGTACACCTGAAACACTGAAGTGCCACACAAGGCTTTTCTCCTGTCACTTGTAGCGCACAAAGCCCTCCATGCCTTCTACGCTGAGCAGCTGCCAGCAGGCAGGCTAGAAAAGCAGGTGAGGAGTTCTGGGAAAACACACACACACACTCCCTCTTGGAGAGGAGGCACTTTTGTCTGGAGGAAGAGGTTGGCGGGCAGGGGCAATGCTAAGGAAGGAGGGGGAAAGGGTGTGATCTTCCAGCCACTAGCTAATGAGCAGGTCATAGTCTTCTGTGATTGTGCTGTGTTTATGAGTGTTATTTTAGGGGCTGGAGGTAGGTGCTGAGTGCCATCCCTTGATACTAGCTCTGGATGCTCTCTTTACTGCATCACAATTTACTTCCAAAATGCACGGTTCCATTTTGCACCATTCTCCACTCCCTCCAGTCAATCCAAAACCCCACAAACCTGCACTCCGTGAAGAGACCATTATCTGGGGCAGTCTAATCTGTTCCCTTTGGGAGGGGAAGGTCCATCCTGTAAATGAATCCTTAGTAAACTGGATGGTTCGGGGGTGGCTCTCCCGTGAGGACTAGTTCCTACGGTTTGCATTTGGTCACTAGAGGGTGCTGTGGCAGGAACAAGAGGAGATCTGTAGCTGCTGGGAGACACAGCTAGGTGAGGATACCAGTCTGCAGTGAATCTTCACTGGCTTTGTCTCCCCCGAGCCAGGACTCCCGGCCTACCTGCCCACTTTCAACTGCCTCATGAGCTGCCAAGTGTTGCTCCCTCCCTCACCAGAGGAATGGCAAGAGGCGGGCAGTTAAGAACAGCAGCTGTTAGGATCCAGCGGTCGGGTGAGTGCAGCTTGTCAGGAAACAGCCAGCCAGAAGGGGTCTCCTATTGGCAGCTTGAGTGGTTGTGTGGTGCACTAACGAGGTGGGAGGGAGGGGTGTATTGTGAGTTGGGAAAGGGAAACGACAGCAACTACCATTTGAGGGAGTAGTTACTCCGCTCAGCTAAGCCAGACATTAATCTTCAACCTGCTGTGCTTTGGATTTGATTGGAACAGACATCACTGATTATGGCAGTGAGAGATACCTGTCACCACTAGACAAGTGGCTGAATGCGTAGAGCAGGCTGCAGGGACATCACAGCTTACTGCTCTGGTGTCCTGCATGGGACATCCACTCCTTCAGGGGAGGGTTTCCCATGGACACCAGTTTCTTCAGAAAAGCACTGGGTTGCATTCTGGGAATGTCAGGATGGGCCTCAGAATATTTTTGCAATTTAGCCAGAATGCGAGGTAGCCCAATGGTGGAAGCGTGAAACATGGGGCCACCTCTGTGCTTTGGCCATCCGTAGCCATGAATGTAGATTACATCAATATCTTCTGGGGCAGAAGCTATTCCATCATCTAAGATCTGGAAGCCCTCATTGATGAGGGTATACAGACAACGCTCCAGGATTTCCTCCTCGTCTATGAAGCGTGCCTTAATATGATGGGCACCTCTATACCCAATCAGGAAATTGTGAAGCCATGGATCTGGATTAGCTATTCTAGCCCCAGGTTTCTCATATTGGTACCAGCCCATGCCAGTCTTCTGGCCATACCTTCCATTCTCACACAGAAGATCAGGCAGCGGGCTGTATCTCCTCCTGCCACGCAGGCGAGCAGGAGTTCCTGGAGCCAGTTCGGGTCCAGTCAGGCCCTGCCCTTTCCGAGATCTCCAGCCCACATCAAGCCCAGCAAGATCTGACATTCGGAAGGGCCCCATATTGAAACCAAATCCCTCTAGAGCTTGATCTACTTCTTCTGGTTTACATCCTTCTTCTAGCAGGAAAACTGCCTGTTCAGCATAAGGAGCCATCATTCTGTTCCCAACAAATCCAAAGCAATTCCCTACGACAACCCCTATTTTGCCTATAGTTTTAGCTAAGCCCATGGCGGTGGCAATGGTGATGGGCGATGTGTGACGACCACGGATTATTTCTAACAGCTTCATTACATGGGCAGGTGAGAAGAAGTGAGTACCAATGACCTGGTGAGGGCGACTGGTGGCTGAAGCAATCTCATCAATATCCAGGGCGGAGGTGTTAGTGCACAAGAAGGACCCTGGCTTGCAGATTGCTGACAACTTATGGAAGATCTCCTTCTTCAGTGCCATGTCCTCAAACACAGCCTCAATAACTAGATCTACATCCTGTAACACACCAAAGTCCAGAGTGAACTGGAGAAGGGCGGGATCACAGGCATCCGGGCGTTGGCCACTCCACTGCATTTTTGAAGCCTCATGTTCTAGAAGGGATGTCACAGCTCTTCCTCCTACCTCCAGCTGCTTCTGATCCTGCTCTAGAGCTACTACGGACATCTTGGCCTTCACCAGAGAAGTCACAATGCCTCGGCCCATTGTTCCCAGCCCTAGTGATAAAAGCAAGAGAGAAAGAGAGACTGTAAGTACTAGGAATTGTTAAGTACACCTCTGCAAATGGGCTCCTTTGGTACTTCCAGCACGTAAAGCAGGACTCTGTGCAAATTAAACAGGGGCATGTAGATGGGAAAAAAGTAAATGGAAAATTGGGGGAAAGCAACATTTTAATTTGGTCTTTGAGTGCACTTAGAGGGCTAATTGGAGCATCTGTCTGAAAACTGAAGATGTAACGGCAAGCTAATGTCTGTTCAAGGATGTGGAACCATGCTGGGATAGTATGCAGAGCACATGTACCCCTGTGTAATTTAAGTCGGTTCTCCAATTCATATATTATCATATGGGAGGTAGCTGGAGTAGGGCAGTAGAAATCAGGAAACCTGGATTCTATTTGCAGCTCTGCTACTGACTTCCAGTGTGACCCTTTGCAAGGCGCTTTTGAGTACCTAAGTTCCCCAGCTGTAAATTAGGGCTGTTGAACCTTTATCTATTTTTGGAACATGCATGCAGAAAACTGTCATACGTAAGCAAGAGGAAACAAATAAGAGTTTAACTCTAGTGAAATACAGAACTTTATCTTCCAGACCCTGTACTACGCGGAACTTCAAACTCTGAAAATGGAATTTGGCATTTGATTTAAAATTAGAGTATCAGCCAGGCAAATCATTAATTGTTACTGATACTGTTTCTAGAGTTTATGATGTAACCAATATAATTGAAGAGGAAGATGTGGTACATGTAGAGGTTTTTAAAAATTGTTTCCTGTATCAGAAAGAGTATGGGAAGAAATTGTACAAGCAACTAGACAGAATGAGAATTTACAAAAGATTATTACAGCTATTGAAAAAGGATATAATAAAATGATATTGAAGCCATATAATCAACTTATTAAAGACTTTTCAGTAATTGAAGGAATTCTGTTTAAAGGCAATAGGGTAGTAATTCCTGTAGTGTTAACAGCAGAGATGTTGAAACACATACATGAGGAACATTTAGCCATAGAAAAATGTAAAGGTAGAGAAAGAGAGGTTCTGTATTGACCACAAATGAACCAAAACATAGAGGTTTACATAAAAGAAAGTGACATACGTCACAAATATAGAAATGCTCAGTCTAAACAACCTATGACATTTATTCAAGAAAACAAGACTTTGGTATAAAGTAGGTTTCAATCTATTTGAATATAAAGGACATGCATATGTTATAGTTCTTGATTATTTTTTGTATTTTCCTGAAATATCTATGTTAGAAAACACTTGTGCCAAACAATTCATTAATAAAATGAATGGGGGACTTAGGTACTCAAAAGTTTTTGCATGGCATACTCAATGCAGTAATGATTGATAATGGACTTCAATTTCACAGTCAAGAGTTTAAAGTTTTGCCATAGCATATGATTTCAAACATATTACATCAAGTCCAGGTTACCCACAATCTACTGGGCTAATTGAAACTGCTGTTAAAATAGTACAAATATTACAACAAATGTTAAATTTGGAGAATGAGAAGGATCCTCCAAAGGACAAGCTGAAGGAGCAACTGGACGGGTAGGAGGAGAACCAGGTGAAGACAGAGTCCTGAGAGCTAAGGAAGGACAACATTTCAAGAAGAGCATGGTCAGTTATGCTGAAGGAGTCTGACAGGTCAAGGAGAAGGATGGGGTACTGTTTCTGAGCTTTGGCGAGGAAGAAGTCATTACAGACTTTGGTGAGAGCAGTTTCAATGGAGTGCAAGGGGTGGAAGCCAGATTGGAGAGGTTCTAGGACACAACTCCAGGAGAGGAAGTCCAGACAGTGACTGTGAACAGCACATTCCATGAGCCTAGAAATGAAAAGGAGACAAGGGGAAATAGGAGGGAAAAAACAAACAGTGCCACAAACATGCTTTAGTCTCTCCTGTCTTAAAAATCCTACCCTAGACCCCACTTGCCTCTCCAACTACTGCCCCATTCCTCAACTCCTTCAGCTTGTCCTTTGGAGGATCCACCTCATCCCCGCTCCAACTTTCTGTGGGGGTTCCACAGAGCTCTGTCTGGGGACCTCTCTTCTTCTCCCTCTGTACATTATCTCATCCACAAACATAAATTCAACTGTGCAGATGATTGGCAGGTCTACCTCTCCACTCCTGTCCAAACTAAAATTTTGGCCTGTCTCTCTGACATCTCATTATGGATGTCTAGCCATCAGCTCAAACTCTACACAGCTAAAACAGAGTTCTTAGTCTCCCACCCAACCCTCTTTCTCAACCACTGTGGACAATACCACCATCCTGCCTGTCCCTCAGGCCTGTAATCTGGCTGTCATCTTCAACTCACGCTGTTCTCTACATCCTCACACTCAGGCTATATTTAAATCTTGCAGACTCTTTCTACATAACATTGTTCAGATACGACCTTTCCTATCCATCCTCACTGCTAAAACTTGGGTTCAGGCTCTCATCTTGCACCTTGATAACTGCAACATCCTTTTCCCTGTTCTTGACAAATGCCATCTTGGCCCTACTCACATCCATTCAGAACACTGCTGGAAAGATCATTTCCCTAGCTCATTTCTTTGACCATGTAGCCTCTCTTTTTGCATCCCTCCACTGGCTCCTCCTTCTCTAGCATATCAGACATACTCTACATGTCTTCATTTTCGAGGCTGTTTATGGCCTATCCCCACCCTACCATTCTCGTTTGCTATTGAAACGTTAATTCCTGCCTCCGACTGGTCCATGATGCCAGACTCCATTGCTCATTTGTCAAATTTTCAAACAAACACCTTTGTGCTTTTTCCCACACTGCCCCTCATGCTTGAGAGGAGCTCCCTGTAAACATCTACAAAACTAACTCAATATCCTCCTTCAAATACTCCCTTAAAACTATTCTTTGCTGCGATGCCTGCAAAAAACTTGACAATGGTTGGGCTGCTGGCCCATTGCCTATCACTCTCCTGCTGGTAATAGCTCACCTTACCTGATCACTCTTGTTACAGTCTGTATGGTAACACCCATTGTTTCATGTTCTCTGTGTATATAAAATCTCCCCACTGTATTTTCCACTGCATGCATCCGATGAAGTGAGCTGTAGCTCACGAAAGCTTATGCTCAAATAAATTTGTTAGTCTCTAAGGTGCCACAAGTCCTCCTTTTCTTTTTGCGGATACAGACTAATGCGGCTGCTACTCTGAAACCTGTCATATTGTCTCATTGTACTCCCCTGTCTTTCTCCAGGTGTTGTCTCTTATACTTAGATTGTAAGCTCCCTGGGGAAGAGACAGTCTTGTTCTGCGTTTGTGCAGCACCTAGCACAATGACTAGGGCTCCTGCCTGCTACAGTAATATAAGTAAATAAAAAATAGTCTGAGAACCACATAAAAAGTAAAATGCCAGTGGAGTTCAAAAGTTTTTTCATGTGCCAAGCACTCCGATAAAGCAAAGAGGCACTCTGAATGTGAGCACTGTTAACATCCAGAATAAAGCCACAACTTCACAAGGTCTGCAGTAATTCTATCAAAATGATTTTTTAAAATCCAAAATCCAGCTGACCAGGTTTTCGAATGAAAGTTTATCAGCCAAACAAAGAAACACAAACCAAGGGGATTAAAAAATTAATCTAAAGCTGCTTTATGAAGAATGGCTGAAATTATGTCATCAGTAAAACAAGCTCAAGTCTCCATAAAGCAGGTCAAAAAAGGTGGAGTATTTTTTCCACAAGCAGCCTGTCATCACTGATGTAGCTCTGACCACGTGTTATACACACAAACACATGCTATGCAAAACATTTCCTATCTTGACAACAAGAACAAAGATTTTGAAAATGTGTTTTCAAAGACAGCTATTTTACTTCTGATGGGATATATCACCAGAACTCTTATTTATGCCTGTCTTGGGTCCAATGATGGAAAAATAAGATCTGTTACATCATAATCAAAGTTAACATACCACTAAAATTTCATTTATGTAACCAACAAAGGTAAAGTAATTTTAAAATGATTGTACATGTCCTTCTGTCCATTCCCATATATTGAATGCAGACAAAATACAGATGTTAAGACTAAAAACACGCTGCCAGGCTGCTGCCCCTCCTCCCACCTCTGCCAGATCTTTCATCAGCAACTGGGGGTTTGATGGTGGATTCGGCACCAGGACCTCAGATCTTCCACTGGTGAGCCACGAAGACTATTTTTTGTCTTAGGCAGTCCGACATCCTTGTGGTACTTCATTCTCTGGAACACAGACCTGAGCCCATGGACAAGACCTGAGCTTGCCAAGTTCAATTCTGGCCCAGGATAGCTGGTTACCAAGTTACCACCTGACTCTTCAATGGCCTGTATGTAAGGAGGTTTTCAGTAGCATGGTGGTAAGAGCAGTGGAAGCATCTGGAGCCTTGTTACACTAGAACACCCAGCAGGGATAACACTTGTGGGTTTTTTTCTAAAATTGGGTGGTCGAGACAAGGGGAGACTTGAACATTCAGCAGGTTAAGAGGCACGTCTGCCGATGACCTCATTAGATCCTCTTTGCTTGTAAGGCTGGTGATCTTGAGGAAGAGTGTATATGTGATGGGGTGTACTCCCCACACTTGCCCTGAGAGGGTAAATTAGACCAATTAATCTATAGGCAGCACCTGGACGAAAGCCAGGGAGTGCTAATTGGTTGATGAAGTCCAGCTCAGGGAGGAGCTGGGCTGGGTTTATAAAACCAGGAAGCTGGCAACAGACAGGGCTACAGGGAAGTAGGCTGCAGTCACTCCTTGGGAGAAGGTAAGTGTGTTAGCGGCTAGAGAGTTGTCCATAGTTACTCCCTGGGAGAATGGAATTGGAAGGCTGGTGAACCCAGAGAAGGTGGACATGGCACATGCCAGGTAGAGGACAGTGGACTGCCTGGGACAGTTTGTCCTGGAAAGACTTGGTTACATACACACACACAGGGAAGGGGAAACCACGTAATGACAGCCCTCCAGAGGAGGAGGCTGCAATTCCTGGAGCAAGAGGGGTCTGCAGGGTGAGAGGATGACAGCAGAGACACCATCAGAGGAGGGTGCAATGTCTGGCTGGAGCTAATCCCCAGAACGACCAGCAGGAAGTGCCACCAGCAGCGAATGCACCCCTCCCCCTCCCATGACAGTATAACAGAACAGAAAAATGGTAGAGAATCGTCAGGACTCTCTGTGATGTGGAGGGACCTGGGGGAAAGAAGAAAAAGTAACTTCTGCTCAGATGGTCCAAAATGACTGAATCCCACCTCAAACTATGCAGTCTCCAGCATCAGAAACCCAGGGATGTGACCAGGAAACACTCCACAGGTTGTATGGATTGGGGTGCTTCCTCAGAATTGTTGTGCTCAGGGATTCAGGGCTGTCTTCTCTCATTTCCTCTTAGCCATCTCAATAATAATAAACCAAGCTCTCATCAGAACTGTCTTAGCATATTTCACACCTATTGCAATGCCAACAGCAGCAGGCTCATGGCTTCCTCACAGATAGAACCACCACATCAGATCTTCCCCCTTTCAGTTCTTTGCCATACAGCTAAAAACTACTCTTCTACTCATTTCATTATACAATACATATGTATGTTACAAATCCACTTGTTGGGCAGATTGAGCAAATCATGGTTTTCAGTTATTGATCAGTCATATAAGATACAACTAATATATAGTGACTCCATATATTACAGAAATATGTACTAAATTCAAAATATATTAAATTGTAATCTGACTTTAAATGTACAATTACATTAAAATGCTACGTCAGGGAAATGCTATGTGGCATGTTCAGAATATACAAGTATTGTTCCAGCATTATGTTTAAAATCATGCAGAACAAATGCTGGCAGACTGATGTAAATTGAGGCTGCTCTATTTCAATGATTATTTGGGGTTAATATTTCTGGTTGAAATTATTAATGTGACAGCAGGTGAACAGGAGGGGCAAACAGGGGACTTCTGTATGGAGTTCACAGGAAGGCGCATGAGAGGTTCTCTTTTCTAGGTACAGTTCTATGCTCAAGAGTGTGATGGCCAGCAACAGATCAGTGATTGCAACCTGCAACGGATGGGGAATGTTTTTTTCCTGCCTGAAGCCAGAAGGGACTTCCTATGTACCAAGTGCGAGTTGGTGATTGTGCTGGAAGGAAAGATTTGTGGTTTGGAATTACAAGGACTGACACTGCAGAGCATCAGAGAGGATGTAGAGTACTGGAACAACCAGATTCAGGAAGCATCTCCATCCCAGAGTCAAGGAAGAAATGAACTGGTGGCCAAAGAATGAGAGAATGTGGAAATCAGAGAGTTTGTAACCACCAGAGGCATGAGGTCAAGTTGGCATTCTATTCTGTTGGAGGCAGATGAGGATAGGCAGGCTGTAACTACCAGAGAGGACCGGGAAGAATTCCACACAGCTAGAAGTATCCAATCAGCTTCTCAGCACGGAAACTGCAGAAAGTGTCTCTGAAGAGCCAGCTAGTTGAATGGAACAGGTGCATTGGACATTCCTGAGAATGGCTGCTCAGCCCAAGCTGCAAGACTATCAAGCGAACCTGTGAAGAGATTGCCAGCCATCCACAGAAGACAGATAATACCTAGATGAGGATGCTATGCAAAGGAGAATGGAAAGAACATTCTGCAAAGGACAGGCAGATAGCAGGATGGTGTGCTGCCTTACTGGAGCCAAAACATAAGACATCACTCTAAGATTGGCTAGGCTTCTGAACTCAGCAGGCAACGATCCATTGGCCTCAGTGACACTGCTTCACAGGATACCTTGCAGATTATAGACAACTTCACAGAACTCAGCATGGGGCTGAAGGAGAATATTCAAGTGATCTCTGAGATCCTTCCTGTCTCATGAGCAAAGGAAGACAGAAGTCAGACATTCCAGAGGTGAACTGCTGCCAGGGCAGTAGTGTAAGATAGAGAGTTTTGGTTTTGTGGAACATTGGTCTACCTTCTATGAGGAGAGAGAGCTGCATAGTCACCTCAGTTAAAGGGGAACCAATCTCCTCAGGGACAGGCTGGCTAGAGTAATCAGAAGGGCATTAAACTAACATAGAAGGTGAAAAGGGGCACTCATTTAGTACAAAATCAAGATATCAAAGCACCAAGGGACATGAAAAGAATAAATTGTTTAGCTGCCTATACACCAAAGCTAGGAACCCGAGTAATGAACAAGAAGAATTGGAATTGTTCATTTATTAGCATAAATTTGATGTAGAAAGTATTATTGAACCAGGTGGGAAGATCTGCATGATTGGAATTTTAAAATCCGTGGTTACAAGTGGTTTAGGAAGGGTCTAGTGGGCAAAAGGGGAGAGGCAGAGTCACTCTGTCAAAAATGGCATTGCCTGTTTCCAAGTCTCTGACATCTAGGAAGTAAATTATCTTGAATGCTTGTTAGAATATGGATCTATAGATAAAGCACAAGAGGGGTGTCTGCTACAGACACCAAATCACACTTGGGAACAGTATAATCAAATAATAAGATCGATTGCCTACTGGGTCAGACCAATGGTCCATCTAGCTCAGTGACTTATCTTCCGACAGTGGCCAGTGCCAGATGCTTCAGAGGGAATGAACAGAACAGGGCAATTTATCAAGTGACAATACTTGAGCACTAATCTATAATGTGCAGGGGGAAAAAACTGGGTTGTAATGGGGGTCTTCAATCTAATTGACACATGCTGGAGGTTTCTTGCTGCCAATACTAAAAATGTCACTGGAATTTCTATAAATTACAGATGACAATTTTCTAACTCAAACAGTATTGCATGCAGTCCAGGGGGATTCTATCTTAGACTTCTCCTTGACAGATCATGAGGAATTGATCACAGAACTAAAAATTAGTGGTTGCTTACATGCAAGTAATCAATGTACTTGGTGGTTTAGAAAGGCCACTTTCACAAAGCTGGAAACAATTATGAGCCGAATCAGCTGGGAGAAAGAAGAGATATATATAAAATGGAAAAAGGAGAAATTGTTAGCAATGAATATAAACTAGAAGCTAGAAACTGTAGAAAATGGATAAGGGATGCAAAAAGACACTGTAACAGGGTGCACTCACCACTGTGGTGCCTCCTTGTGAGTAGCAATCAGCTCTCGTCAGGCCTACCACACCCTTCCATTAGTCACTCAGTTGCTTGCCCGCCCCAGCTGGGCTTCATCATCAATTAGCCTTATCAATCAAGCCTAACTCTCCCGCTGGTGTTAAGGTTAACCGGCCCTTTCTGAGCCACCTTAACCCCTTCAGGGTTGGTGTAAGGTGCATACCCCATCACAATCAAAAAGAGAACTCCTACAGCCAAAAGAGTTAAGGACAATAAGAAGAGTATTTTTTAAAAAGTTTATCAGGAACAAAAGGAACCCTAACAATGTTATTGAAGATGGAAATGGTAGAACTGTCAATAACAACAATACAGAAAAGGCAGAAGTGTTCAATAAATATTTCTGTTCTGTATTTGGGAAAAAGCCAGATGATGTATTCATATCATATGACGATGATGACTGTCTTTCCATCCCACTAATATTTCAGGAGGATGTTAAGCAGCAGCTACTAAAGTCAGACATTTTTAAATCAGCAGGTCCAGAAAACTTACATGCAAGAGTTTTAAGAGCGCTAGCCATGGAGCTCTTGGGACCATTAACATTAGTTTTAATAAGTCTTGGAACACCAGGGAACTTCTAAATGGACTGGAAGTAAGCTAATGTTATGCCAATATTTAAAAAGGTAAAAGGGATGACCTGAGTAATTATAGGTCTGTCAGTATGACATCGAACCTGGGCAAAATTATGCAATGATATGATGATGATACAGAACTCAGTTAATAATGAATTAAAAAACAGTAATAGAATGAATGACAATGAACAGAGACTTATGGAAAACAGATCTCGTCAGACCACCTTGATATCATTATTTGATGCGATAACAAGTTTGTTGATAAAGGTAACAGTGTTCATGTTGTCACAGTTCAGGATGACTGCACCTGTATTCCCCCTTTGTGATGCCTTGAGGGCATCCACTTTTCGGCTCCCGACTCCCCAGCCATGATCTCTCTTGAGCAGAGACCTATGCTTCACTCCCTCCCTGACCAGGCATTTTCCAGGCTGTACGGTTCCCTCCCTGCATTGTAATATTCCCAGCAAGCCGGAGTGCCTAAACATGTCAATGTCTGTGCTTTGCTTTCTATCCGAAAGGTATGAAAAGTTGTAATTGCCAGTAGTTACAATTTACCACACAACTCTTTCTAAGCACACACATTTATTCCTAAAACATTACAGTGAAAACAGAGGTCACCTCAACTCCAACCTTAAGCTCTGGTAGGTGTCAGTTCTTCCAATCCTTCCACAGGGATTGTCCCCTCCCCTTTGAACAGAAGATCCTGTCCATTTGCTAGATCAGAAATAAGGACCTGAGTCAGTTTAAACTCAGGCTATTTATCCAAAATTCCTTTCTTTGCTGGTCTCTGGAGAATCCAGTTTGAACTAGTATATGCGAGCCTCTCCAGGTGGTGGTACTTCTCTGGAGATGTTGCAATCTGAATGAATTTGCCTAATGACCCCCATTTGTTCTTAGTTCCTGGAGGAGCTGTGGTTACTCTTCCTCATGGAATTACATATAATCCCTCCTCCACAAAGATACATAAACTGAATTCAGTAAGATCTCCCAAAGATATTGTAGGAAATTGCCATTTCTGTCACAGTTGTAATATATTTAGACTCCTGTAAGGCATTTGATTTGGTACCTTACACATTTAGATTAAGAAACTAGAATGATAGAAAATCAACATGGCACATTTCAAATGGATTAGACTGGCTAACTGGCAGGTCTCCAAGTGTAATTGTAAATGGGGAAAGATCATCGAGCAGGTGAGTTTCTAGTGAGGTCCTGCAGGTATCTGGTTTTGGCCCTATACTGTGTAACATTTTTATCAATGACCTTGAAGAAAACATAAAATCATCACTGATAAAGTTTGAAGATGAAGCATAGATTTGGGGAGTGATAAATAATGAAGAGGACAAATCACTGATTCAGATTGATCGGGATTGCTTGGTAAACTGGGCGCAAGCAAACAGTATGTATTTCAATACAGCCAAATGTGAGGACAAACATCTAGGACAGTGGTTCTCAAACTGTGGATCGGGACCCCAAAGTGGGTCCTGATTCCATTTTAATGGGGTTGCCAGGGCTGCCATTAGACTTGCTGGGGCCCAGGGCTGAAGAAGCTGAAGCCCCAGCCCCACCACCTATGGCCAAACCCCAAGCCCAGGGCTGAAGCCTGGGCTTCAGGCCTGGGTGGCGGGACTCAGGCTACAGCCCCCCCCCGACCTGGGGCTGAAACCCTTGGGCTCCCCCCTCCCCCCGGTGCAGTGGGACTCAGGCTTTGGCCCCCAGCTCGGGGCAGTGAGACTTGGATGGGCTCAGGCTTCAGTCCTCCCTCCTGGGGTTGTGTAGTAATTTTTGTTGTCAGAAGGGGGTCACGATGCAATGAAGTTTGAGAACCCCTGATCTAAGAATTAAGAATGTAGGCCATCCTTCAGGATGGAAGACTCTGTCTTGGGAAGCAGTGACTCCAAAAAAGATTTTGGGATCATTGTGGATAAACACCTGAGCATGAGCTCCCAGCGTGACACTGTGGCCAAAAGGCCTAATATGATCCTTGGATGCATAAACCAGAATCTCGAGCAGGAGTACAGAGGTTATTTTACCTCTGAATTTGGCACTGGGGTGACTGCTGCTGGAATCGTGCATCCAGTGCTGGTGTCCACAATTTAAGAAGGATGTTGATAAATTAGAGAGGGATCATGAGAATGATTAAAGAATTAGAAAACATGGCTTATAGTGAGACTCAAGGAGCCCAATCTGTTTAATTTAACAAAGACAAAGTTAAGCAGTAACCTGATCACAGTCTGTAAGTACCTACATGAGGAACAGAAATTTGATAATGGGCTCTTCAATCTAGCAGAAAAAGATCTAACATGATCCAGTGATAGCAACTTGAAGCTCAACAAGTTCTGACTAGAACTAAGGTGCAATTTTTTAAGTGAGGATAATTAGCCATTGAACAGTTTACCAAGGGCTGTAGCAGATTCTCTATCACTGGAACTTTTAAATAGAAATTGGATGATTTTCTAGTAGATATGCTCTAGGTCAACCACAGCAGTTAGACTTGAAGCAGGAGTCACAGTTCAGGGCAACTGCACCAATATTTCCCCTCAGGATTCCAGCACAGGCACCCAATCTCAGGCTTCCAGCTCCTCAGCTGCCTTTCCTGGGTGGAGACAGGTGTCCCACTCCCTTCTGACTGGGGTATTCCCAGGATGTACAGTTGCCTGCCTTCACTGTATTATCCCCAGCACAGTCTGCCCAAACAGACCTGCTTGGTTTCTCTTCAGAGACGGTTAATAGGTGTAGTTGCTACAGTTGTAAGGTACCACATGCCACTTCCCACTCAAGCCTGCTATATTCGTAAGGTAACAAGCCTTACAGAGAAAATATATTAAAAAACAATAAAAAGAACATACATGCATGCTAAAAAGCTTATCAGAGTTAACCTCACTCCTAAAATGCGCTCTGGCAAGAGCAGTCCTTCAATACCCAACCCAAGGGGGATTGCTTGTGGTTACAAGTTAATCACAGCTTCAGCTCACAACAAGCATCCAGCCCTTCCAACCCTACCCTAAGGATTGGGGCTCTGCATGGTCCTGAAGTCCTGTCCATTTGCTGGAGCAGGGAGAAGGCCCTGAGCCACTTAAAAACCAGACTATGTATCCAACCCTTTCTTTCTCAATTGGTCTCTGGAGAAACCAGTTTGAACTAGTATATGTATATCTCTACAGAGGGTAGCTTCAAATGGTTGCTAATGGAGGAAGTACATTAGCATCCCCCTTCCCTACTGGAGAAGGTACATACAATGGCACAATAACACATACACTATTATATTTTTGATACTATGTACCCCAAAGGTGTTAACCCTCATTCAATAAGGTTTAATTTAACTCAGTAAATTTATCTTAATTCCTGAAGGTTTGTTCAGGATATTTCAGGATACTGTCAGTCTGTCACAGCAGGAATTAACTCAGAGAAGTCCAATGGCCTGTGCTATGCAGGAGGTCAGACTCCATAGATCACAGTGACCCCTTCTGGCCTTAAAAATCTATGAACCCATGAATTTCCATGAAGGAGTGTGGTTTTTCAAATGACTCATTTATCTAAGTGGGATTTATCCCCCAAACAGCAGAGAATCTCAAGTCTAAGCTCTGCTTCCTGTCACCTATTCCTTCTTACAAAAATGCAAAATGGAGCCCTCCCATGTGTGATAGGACAGATAATATTTACATGAATTCAATCATTTTGCTCAGCAATGAATCACAAGACAGACCCAATAGTGCTCCATGCTGCTTGCATAAATGCCATCTCACCAGGGAAGGACCTCATGACAATTTAATATGAGCCTGTTGGGAGATTAATGTTTGCCAGATTTAAGTACAGTACTTAAAGTCCAAAGATTCATAAATGACCATTCAATATATGACATTAATTAACTCGGCAAAACAAATGAGAAAAAGGGACAGTTCAAGAAACACCATCTGTGGCTTCTTCTGGCAGAGATGAGCTTGAAGAGGGCTCTGAGTTCATTGCAGGAAATGAAGATCCTGTATATGATAACCAGACAGCGAAAAGCAGTGGCAACCTGACTGGATATCTCTAAAATTGAAATGGACACTTTCCCAGTTCTCTATTCTTGTCGAGCCATTTTACACAAAGTGTAGCGATCAACATGCAGAGCAGGAAGGTTGGGTTTTTTTTTGTTTTTTTTTTAGTTTTTAGATCTGTGCAGTGCATCAAAGGCTTTTATTTAAATTGCACTTATAAAAATTTAATGAAAGCATTATGTTCCAGGGGGTGCAAAACGGCAAGGGTGGATCATGATGAGATGAAAGCTTCTTAAAATGCAGCTGTCAACAAAACATTTTTGTATTTATATATCCCTGACACACACGCACTCACTCTCACTCTCTACACACACAGTCACAGATGACAAAAATGGACTAGAAGAAAAATTTCATACAGAACTCTGTTTATAATATGGAATTACCTAAGCTCTCAGGACAACACTATTTTAAAATGAAATTACCTATATATGGATATTAGGAAAAACTTTTTCACTAGGAGGGTGGTGAAACACTGGAATGCGTTACCTAGGGAGGTGGTGGAATCTCCTTCCTTAGAAGTTTTTAAGGTCAGGCTTGACAAAGCCCTGGCTGGGATGATTTAATTGGGGATCAGTCCTGCTTTGAGCAGGGGGGTTGGACTAGATGACCTCTTGAGGTCCCTTCCAACCCTGATATTCTATGATTCTATGAACTGAGGATGAAGCTTCAGTTGAAGTGATATCAGGGTAGCTGGAGGTAGGAGCATACAGAAATGATCTGACACTATGGGATTAAGCCATTTAACCTCATCTCAGTCCTCACTAGCAGAGATTTACTGTTACAACCAGTTAGTACTAAAAGGTTTCCTTCCTAGAATATACCAATCTTGTGTATTCTGTTTTAACTTGGGAGGCTGGAGAAGCTCTGCCTTCATGAGAGCGTGTACCCCTGGAGGGTACATGCAGAGGCACTGATGCCTCCAGAGGACTCTTCCTCAGCCCTTCCATAAAAGGTAAAGTCTTACTGCAATGAGGCTTTTGGAAGGAGTGGGGAGTAAACTAAAGGGGAAGTTGTGCAGCTTCAGGACTCCAAAGCAGCTCCCAGAGCCCCGTTGTAGGAAGTCATTCAAGACTTTCTGGTTTCCTGGGGCTGCCGTGGTCCCACAAGGTACCCAACATTATTCTATTGTTTCCTTTCCCAGCACTCTTGGGAAAAGCCATACCACTCCAGTTCATTTAGCCTGGCATTTGCCATGCTGGCAAGCATAATGGATCTCACCAACTTACCTATCACAGCTACTTTCTGGATGGGCTGAGCTGAAGCAGTCTTCCAGGAAGCTCCAGAGGGTGTTGTCCACTTCTGTGCTGCTCTCTGTGCGAAGAATGCATACTGCAGTGCTTTGTCCTGGCCTGAGGTCAGCAGGAGGTTAAACAGCTCTCTCTCCTTCAAAATTCCCTCTGTGAAGGGTAGCTCCACAGAGGCCTTGACTGCTTGAACACACATCTCTGGAGACAGACACCCCCGGGCCTGCTTTTTCACTTTCACAAGAACGTCACTGAGAATGGCATCCATGTTGGGCAGACTCTGAACTTGCTTCAGACTGAGTCTGCGAGGATTTAATGGCTGACCTGTGTGGGAGAGTTGAGAAATACAGTTACTGAACTGCCAACCCTACCATTTTCCTGGTAGACTACAGATTTTTGCCCCTTTCTACATGGAAAGTCAATGCCTCCTGCTGGTTCGGTTGCTGCTTGGTATGTAAAGATTTCACATGACACCGGAGAGTGATTTGTAAAACGTTTAAAACTCTTCTTCCATTTCCCTGGCTTCTCTCACAATTGCGATTCTCCAAATGCACACTCCCCAGACGTTCCAGCAAGGCAAAATTCCAAGCAAGCGCTTCTCCTCAATTGCTGATGCTTGCCTATTCAGGAGCATAAACCACCAAGCATGCTGTATTCTCTGTCTCCGCCTCTCCGTTTCTCATATCCCTTTGCTATCATCCATTTCCAGTGCTGTATTAGTAATTGGTTTACAATTTACTTTGCTACTCAGACACATCCCAGTCAGTGGTCTGGGTCCACAGGGTGTTCATATGAAAGATTTGGGAGTGCCATTTGTTTCTGAATTAATTCTGACCTAACAGCATGAATTTCCCATGGCACTTTTGGGAACATCCAACAGGATTACACCCTATCAGAGGTCAGTAAATGAATAGCCAAGGACAGTTTGTATCTACACACCAGCAAGGGGCTAATCAAAGAGTCCCACCAGTGCATGAGTTATTACAAGACACACTGGTTGCTATAGTGATGGCACAAAGGGATTTTACTTGACCAAAATAAGTTACATTTCAGGCACCCCCTCCAAAAATACAAACCCTGGAGTCACTGTTCAGGTCTTTATTCCATTTTCACTCACACAAACTCCTTGTGTTCTCAGGGGAAGTTTGCCTGATTAAGGACGGAGAGAAAAATAGAATAAGAACCTCAGGATCCATCCCATTCATGCTACTAAGGATTTACATGGTGCTTTACAGCATCACAGCACTGTACAGAACATTAAGTAATTAGCCCTTCCAGCACCCTGAGGGGTAATGCTGGACATTGCCACACTGAACACAACAGAGCAGTTCACGGTGGGCTACCACTCATGATATCAGCTCAAAGACAGGAGCAGTTATAGACCCACACCTGGCAGTGATCTCCTTGCCTGGTGCCTTGAGAAGCATATTAGTTCTGTGGTCTTCCACTGGAGTTTCTTGGCCCCTGCAGCATCAGCCCAACCACAGGAGAGCATTTGCTTCAGCGATTACTAGAATCTGCCCACCCAGCTCTTCCACTCTCATAGCATCATCTTAGCTATGACAGAGCTTGTGCAGCTGCCTTTCTGGCCTGTCAGCCTGAAGAGAAGGAAAAGCAGCAGAGTAGTGCCCACTCCATATTAGCTGCTGAAATGCAGAAACGCTAGTGGAGCCATAATGGTAGCTCCCTAACTAGCCCATCCCAGCTCCAGTTCTTCTTTCAAGCCAATAGAGCATTTGAGAGAAATACTAAGCACATGATAGATTAATTTCCTGGGTATGAGGTAAGTTAGACAGCCAGGAAACAAAGAGCTTTTTTTTTTGAAGTTCAAATTTGTTTATTGAAAACTTGTGAAGAATCCAAAAAGAGAAGGAAAAATACCTCCTGTGCAAGCTGCTCAGCTTTTCTTCAGAGTATATCTGGAGAAAGATTTCTGACTGAGATTGAACAGATTTTGGTTCAACCTTCCAAAACTGGATGGTTTCATTCTTCTCCAGCTTTACTCTTATTTATTCTCCTTTCCTGAATCTACAATTTTTACCTTCAAATCTGCAGTCCTCAATATCAGGTCATATACACAGTGGGTTTTCATCTGCTGATCAAAACTGTACTTTGGGATTTGTGGGTGGATCTGATAACTGAAAACAACTGGCACTGATGAACCATACTAAGAGATTTTACATAAAATTTCTGTTGATTTGAGAAGGCCCCTGGAAAGAGATGCTACCATATGCTATGGGAGACATTCAGCATAGCCCTCAGGTAGTGTCTATCACTTGTAGTTAGGAATATTGAGACTAAAGACCAGACGAATAAAGTTCCTTGCACTGGTGACAAAACATGAGTATTTAACACCCTGACAGGGGTGCTGGAACAATTTGTATAGTGGGGGTGCTGAAAGCCATTGAACCAAACTGCAAACCCTGTATATAATGGAAACCGCTTCAAGCCGGGGTGCAGCAGCATCCCCAGCACCTTAGTTCCAGCACGTATGCACCCTGATCAGATTATTATAACTCCCTACTTAGATTGTGAAATCTTTGGTATAGGGACCATTTTTTGTTCCATGTCTGTACAGAACCTAGCCTTGACTAGTCCTTGAGTGGGGCTCCTAGTTACTATCACAATAAAAATAATTGAAAACAATCAGCACCAGATTACTAACACAATGAGAAATAACCCAAATCCAAACCTGTGACAGAGAGACCAGCCCAGACCACCTCTGGCCTGGTAAGGAAAATAAGGGAAATGGGGACAAGGACAGCATTGTCACCCACAGCTACCCAGAGGGCACAAGAACCCTCAGTCAAAGGAAGCTAAGAAAGATACACGTTACCAGGAGCTATATTCTAGGTGGCACCAATTAGAAGCCAAGGACGTAAAATGTTCCAATCTGTAGAATATGCAACAATAATAACTATCATGCCATTGAAGTAAGAGAAATATGTGCAGCCTAATTAGGTGCCTAAATTCTTGAAAAATTATTGGGCTCCATGTGCGAGACCCAACCCCGCAATCTGGTTCCAGCACAATGAACTTCCAGACAAGGAACTGAAGACCAGCTGCTAAGATTCGTCCCTACTCCCCAGGCCAGCAGAGACAGGAAGCACATAAAAGGAAGGCAGTGCACCTAATCCATCAGAAGGACAAATGCCACCCCTTGCTCTCAATTGCCCACCTCTGATCAAGCCAGGAGCAACACTGGTTGGCTCAAGAGCGCAGTATGTCCATCCCTCTTTGTCTAGAGCAGTAGGCAGCCACAATAGTGAGCCTGAGAGTGGGATTGAAAAGAGGCAAGGCTATTGGGAACGTCCCCCAAGGATGGTTGAGAGATACAGTTGGTTGGTGCCTGCCTCCAGTGGTCACCATTGAAGAGTCAGGATCTGCCCAGTTACCCAGCAATCGTATCAGTGATGCCCATCGGCAACCTGCTACTCAGACAGGAGACACACATCACCACACTGGCAAATCGGCACTCAGGCTTTCCTCATCCTCTTTCCCACCTACAGCCTGATGCCAGGAGGTGCTGCTTTGACCCAAATCTGCCTCAGGTTCTGCTTGGCTCCCAGTGCGGTTGGTCTTTGAAGAATATGTGCTTTCATGCACTGAGAGCAAGTGAATAGCCAAGTGACAGTTGAATGACTGAGATTGACAGAGCCAGAAGAGTATCCAGAAGTCACCTACTACAGGACAGGCCCAACAAAGAAAATAACAGAACGCCACTAGCCATCACCTTCAGCCCCCAACTAAAACCTCTCTAACGCATCATCAAGGATCTACAACCTATCCTGAAGGACGACCCATCACCCTCACAGACCTTGGGAGACAGGCCAGTCCTTGCTTACAGACAGCCCCCCAATCTGAAGCAAATACTCACCAACAACCACACACCACACAACAGAACCACTAACCCAGGAACCTATCCTTGCAACAAAGCCCGTTGCCAACTGTGTCCACATATCTATTCAGGGGACACCATCATAGGGCCTAATCACATCAGCCACAATATCAGAGGCTCGTTCACCTGCACATCTACCAATATGATATATGCCATCATGTGCCAGCAATGCCCCCCTGCCACGTACATTGGTCAAACTGGACAGTCTCTACATAAAAGAATAAATGGACACAAATCAGACGTCAAGAATTATAACATTCAAAAACCAGTTGGAGAACACTTCAATCTCTCTGGTCACTCGATTACAGATCTAAAAGTGGCAATACTTCAACAAAAAAACTGCAAAAACAGACTCCGAGAGACTGCTGAATTGGAATTAATTTGCAAACTGGATACAATTAACTTAGGCTTGAATAGAGACTGGGAGTGGATGGGTCATTACACAAAGTAAAACTATTTCCCCATGTTTATCCCCCACCCCACCCCCCACTGTTCCTCAGACGTTCTTGTCAACTGCTGGAAATGGCCCACCTTGATTATCACTACAAAAGGTCGTCCTCCCCCCCGACCCTCTCCTGCTGGTAATAGCTCACCTTAAGTGATCACTCTGGTTACAGTCTGTATGGTAACACCCATTGTTTCATGTTCTCTGTGTATATAAAATCTCCCCACTGTATTTTCCACTGCATGCATCCGATGAAGTGAGCTGTAGCTCACGAAAGCTTATGCTCACATAAATTGGTTAGTCTCTAAGGTGCCACAAGTCCTCCTTTTCTTTTTGCGAATACAGACTAACACGGCTGCTACTCTGAAACCAGTTGAATGTTAATTTGCTGGTGCCATCCAGTGGACACATTGTGCAATGCTGCTCTAAATTGGCAGCCGGGACCTTTGTTTAAAAAAAAGAAAAAAAAAACCAACCTCATGAAAGAACATTCCTCTTATAAATTACAGCTTGCAGCTCTTCAAGAAATTAATCTCTGTCTGTAGTTTTCAGTGTAGTCTCTGTTCCTTTCTTATCAGGGATATTTTCAGAAGTGAGGACATTTATTTTGGCTGCAAAAGCTAAGGCTTGAAGACTATGTTAATTTACCCGACCTGCCGCACATCAGTCTTGATTTTCACTGAATAAGTAAACGTGGAGCATCACTTCTGTAGATGGTGTCTGTGTATTCTTATCCTTAAATACACAAAACTGTACCTGAGTGTCCTTCGCTAGGAACATTCCATAACCATTTGTGGATGAAGGATGTTCTTCTAACAGGTGGAGACTGTATAGACAATTCTGTTAAGCACATATTATATTAAACCAAGGAAGCCTTGCACAGTACCAGCCTATCACTATGAAATATGAAAGACTGAGCTTTAGCCACAAAATCTACAGCACTAGCAGACAGCAAAGCTCTGAAAGAAAATAATCTCCAAGTTGACTTTTTGAAACTGATCTTCCATTTACTTGGCTAACTATCTGACCAAGTGTAGAAATTCTAGCAGTGCCACCACAAGTTATTTTACATAAGCAATTATCCAGCTTACATATGAAAAAAGGTTCTTCACCAGTCCTATCAGAAAGCGAGCCTAGTGCTATATGCAAGGATAATGGACTCAAATCTTGGTATTTCCCATGCATCTTGGTTGTTGGTTCCCATAAAATACACGAGCAAATTTGGAAGCACTCACTGAAATTTGAGCTCATGAGTGCAGCCCAAGTAGCTGAGACAGCTGCATCTTTTTTTAAGGTGTTTGACACTGATGCTGCTGTTTTACCATAGAATGACGGAGAAGTAAACAAAGATCAATGTCATAAATCTATCCTATGCTTTCTCTGTCAGCTCATTCTTTCATCTTGATCAGGGATCATGCCGTTAAGTAGTGAACTGACACGTTTTCAGATTTCAGTGTTCTTCAACAAGGCTTGGTGGCAAATCCTCAGAGTAGGTGGGAAATCAGGGCTAACTTTGAAAATGCTGTCTGGGAAAAATGGACAGCTGAAACAGGTATCATGAAAGCTGTAAGGAAAGAGTACATAGCAGTTTAAAAAGCCCTGAGCTTCTTGCTATGATTCTTGTTTGTTACAGTACTCATGCAGTTAATTCTGTTAGTCACTGAGGATGAAATTAAAGTACAGAAATGATCTGGTAATGACAGTAGATATGTAAATCCCAAAAGCAAATGGCATCAAGGAACAGAATGTTGGATGATTCATCCAGTCCTGAGGTTCTCCTCTGAGGTCACGCTGGCTTTCATCATTCTCAGTCACTGCACGATGCATAACTAACTTGTCACAGAGAAGAAAATAAGCATTCAAATGTCTCGGGGTTTTATCTGATTTCAAATAATATTAAGCTGAAAACCAGAGCATTTGCCAACTCTAGTAATGTATCTACCGAAGTTACATATCTCTGCTATAAATACTGGTATGGACCCTACACAGGGTCATCAACCTGGAGCATACTTCAGAGTGAATCCATTGCTTCTTGGAAAGACATTGCTGAGAAGGGTGATAACTTCTCCAAAAGATAGAGGAGGGACAAACATGGAACTTTCATCTAAAACAGGCAGGTGAGGTTGATGAGCAGAAGTTTCTTTGCCTTGCTTAGAACCAACAGCAAAGTATATTAACACATATCTCTAAGAGCTTTATATTTCCATAGAACTTGGTTGTCTGAACAAAAAAAGAGAGAGGAAGAAGGACTGCTTATGGAAATGATTGATTGTTGCTAAAGACAGAAATAAAAAATCTTAAAAATAACCTGAACACAGTGAGAGGGGAAAGTATCTATTGCAGGAGACCACTTCTGCCAGAGAGCTCTTGGACAAAATGTAGGTGAGAATGCTGCAACATATTGATCTTGAGCAAGAACGCATAAATTAAATAGTGTTAAAAATGGTACATACAGGCATCTAGAATTCTAGATTCACCCTTTGGACTATGCCAGCTTTTGTTGGCATAGCTCTTGGCACAAGGCCCGAAGGTCCACTAGGAAAGAGGCTGCAGCAGGGAAAACTGCCTGCAACCTTTTCTGTGCTGGGAAGAGGTGGAAGTGGACAAACAACATTCCAGAAGAAGGTGGGGTGTTGGCAGAAAAAGGCATGTGGCCAGGACAGCCAAGGAGTGTGTGGACTCAGTGCTTCCCAGCTTGGCTCTCATGTGCAGAGCTCTGGCAGAGTTCACAGAATCATAGGACTGGAAGGGACCGCGAGAGGTCACCTAGTCCAGTCCCCTGCACTCATGGCAGGACTAAGTATTATCTAAAACCATTCCTGACAGGTGTTTGTCTAACGTGCTCTTAAAAATCTCCAATGATGGCGATTCCACAACATCCCTAGGCAATTTATTCCAGTGCTTAACAACCCTGACAGTTAGGAAGTTTTTCCTAATGTCCAACCTAAACCACCCTTGCTGCAATTTAAGCCCATTGCTTCTTGTCCTTTCCTGAGAGGTTAAGAAAAACCATTTTCTCCCTCCTCCTTGTAACAACCTTTTACATACTTGAAAACTGTTATCATGTCCCCTCTCAGTCTTCTCTTTTCCAAACTAAACAAACCCAATTTTTTCAATCTTCCCTCACAGGTCATGTTTTCTAGACCTTTAATCATTTTTGTCGCTCTTCTTTGGACTTTCTCCAATTTGTCCACATCCTTCCTGAAATGTGGTGCCCAGAACTGGACAATACTCCAGTTGAGGCCTAATCAGCGTGGAGTAGAGCGGAAGAATTACTTCTCTTGTCTTGCTTAGAAAGCTCCTGCTAATACATCCCAGAATGATATTCGCTTTTTTTTGCAACAGCGTTACACTGTTGACTCATATTTAGCTTGTGGTCCACTATGACCCCCAGATCCCTTTCTGCAGTACTTCTTCCTAGGCAGTCATTTCCCACTTTGTATGTGTGCAACTGATCGTTCCTTCCTAAATGGAGTACTTTGCATTTGTCCTTATTGAATTTCATCCTATTTACTTCAGACCATTTCTCCAGTTTGTCCAGATCATTTTGAATTTTAATCCTATCCTCCAAAGCACTTGCAACCCCTCCCAGCTTGGTGTCATCCACAGATTTTATAAGTGTACTTTCTATGCCATTATCTAAATCATTGATGAAGATATTGAACAGAACCAGACCCCGAACCGATCCCTGTGAGACCCCATTCGTTATGGCCTTCCAGCATGACTGTGAACCACTGTTAACTACTCTCTGGGAATGGTTTTCCAACCAGTTTTGCATCCACCTTATAGTAGCTCCATCTAGGTTGCATTTCCCTAGTTTGTTTATGAGAAGGTCATGCAAGACAGTATCAAAAGCTTTACTAAAGTCAAGATATACCACGTCTATTGCTTCCTCTCTATCCACAAGGCTTGTTACCCTGTTAAAGAAAGCTATCAGATTGGTTTGACACAATTTGTTCTTGACAAATCCATGCTGTTACTTAACACCTTATAATCTTCTAGATGTTTGCAAATTGATTGCTTAATTATTTGCTCCATTATCTTCCTGGGTACAGAAGTTAAGCTGATTCGTCTGTAATTCCCTAGGTTGTCCTTATTTCCCTTTCTATAGATTGGCACTATATTTTTCCTTTTCCAATCTTCTGGAATCTCTCCCATCTTCCATGATTTTTCAAAGATAATCGCTAATGGCTCAGATATCTCCTCAGTCAGCTCCTTAAGGATGCATTTCATCAGGCCCTGGTGACTTGAAGACATCTAATTTGTCTAAGTAATTTTTAATTTGTTCTTTCCCCATTTTAGCCTCTTCTGATCCTATCTCATTTTCACTTGGATGCTCTCCCCAGAAGATGCACCAAAGCAGGACAGTGGTGAAAACATTTCCTGTGTCAGTAAATTTGGCCTAGTGACCTTTAAGTTCTAAATGACCTCTTCATAGGATTGCCATTTCCGGTGTATCTCCCCTCTTCACAACTCAGCCTCTTCTTAGACAATGGCAAAGTAAGAACAGCTGATGGCTAAAGAAATGGAAAAATGGGCATTTAGAGACAGATGTACTGGATCATTATGCCTGGCTGAGGATTTGCCATTACCAAGAGTTCTTTTAGTGCAGCCAGTATTGATTGTGCAGCCGAGCTGTGCACAGCACCAACAAGCCTGGCTGTCCAAGAATGTACTGTATTTGGAAAGTGTGCTTAGTCCTCTTATAAACCCAGAAAACCACCTGGGGTGGAAGCAGTGCTGTTCCTTGGGGGTGTGGAAGGGTGTATGTTTAGCATGCATGAGCCATAGGGAATTTTTGTTGCTTTAACTGTATTTGTCCCCATCTCTCTGCCTCATCTGAATTTGTTGAGAGCCTTGAGGCTCACCAGTATTTTTGAGTTTTTCAGCCATACTTCAGAAAAATAATTGCTCTCTAGTTAAAGCTTGTTTTCTGTGGAATTCAAAACCCAGCAAAGAGGCAGGAGATCGAAATGTTGTTTGGAAAAGAGCAAGGGTGCTCTTTTCACAGCAGGCCTTCTGGTTAGCCCCAACTGTTCTCCTTCTGGCCCACTAACCTGACTAGGCTGAGCTGCTCCTCACCAATGGGCTCCTTGTCATTATTACACTTCCTCCCTTACCTGACACTTTGTTTGCCAAGTGGATTGCTGCATTAATTGTGTTTTCTTCCACAATTTCATCAATGATGCCCAGCTTCAGCGCTTCAGCAGCCAGCACATGTTTCCCTATAATGAAGAAATAAGGTGGCTTCAGCTTCCTGCTGTCAGAGATTTCATTACATTCCATTTGATAAAACTTCTGTATTTGGCTGGCCTGAGATATGTTCCCAGTTGGGATGCATTAGTCACAACAGACAGGAACATGCACTGCTAACTAAATCATTAATTGGCTTTGCTCTGGAATGGCAAAAGCAGGTGTGCTGAGATAACACAGAATGGGAAAAAACAAAGGGAAGCTAGCAGTAAAAACTGAAGGCCAGGTACATCCTGTTCTGTCAGTTTTCTCCTGTTCTAATTAACTTTGAAGTGTGGTTATACACCTTGTATTTCCCCAGTTGTGCTCTCTCAGCACAGCAGGGTACTGAGGAGCAAAACCCCTTTTCATTTAAAATGTCCCACTGTTTTACTACCTAAAGGTTTCAGTAATCTAATGTGTACAGACAAAATGGCAACTCCATCTTACAAGAAAGAAAATGGTAATAAATATCTAGATAGAGATTACAAAGCCATTCCTTTTGTCCCCCAGTTAGACCACAGCTAATTCCATTCTGCAAGAGATGCATAGGTATGAATGCATGCACACATGAATGTACCATCTAGGGTATGTCTACACTACAAAATTAGGTCGATATTATAGAAGTCGATTTTTAGAAATCAATTTTATACAGTCGATTGCGTATGTCCACACTAAGCGTATTAAGTCGGCGGAGTGCGTCCTCATTACCGCGGCTAGCATTGACTTACGGAGCGGTGCACTGCGGGTAGCTATCCCACAGTTCCCACAGTCTCCGCCGCCCATTGGAATTCTGGGTTAAGCTCCCAATGCCTGATGGGGCAAAAACATTGTCATGGGTGGTTTTGGGTATCTGTCGTCAATCGCCCCTCCCTTCGTGAAAGCAACAGCAGACAACAGTTTCGCACCTTTTTTCCGTGCGGACGCCATATTGTTTTCAGCAGATGGTGCAGTAGGACTGCTAACCATCGTCATCCACTGCTTCCGCTGCAACTCTGCTCTGCTGCTATTGGAAAAATTCGCTACTGAGACATGTTGTCTGTCATGGGCTCCCGGGTACATGTGCTCTTCCTCGGGAAATGTGCGCGGTGCTAACAGTCGTTATCCACCGCTTCCGCTGCAACTCTGCTCTCCTGCTCTCATGAATCCACCTCGCAGGTCCTCTCATCGCTCTCTATAAATATCTATTCTCATGGCATCTGTCGTCAGCCACCGCTTCCGCTGCAACTCTGCTCTCTTGCAGACACCATATCACAGCAAGGCTGGAGCCCGCTCAGATCACCGCAGCAGTTATGAGCATTGTAAACACCTCATGCATTATCCTGCAGTATGTTCAGAACCAGAACCTGCAAAGGCAAGCGATGGAAGTGCGGTGACGAGAGTGATGGGGACATGGACACAGATTTCTCTCAAAAGTACAGGCCCCGGCAATTTGGACATCCTGGTGGCAATGGGGCAGCCTCATGCCGTGGAATGCCGATTCTGGGTCTGGGAAACAAACACAGTCTGATGGGACTGCATAGTGTTGCAGGTCTGGGATGATTCCCAGTGGCTGCGAAACTCTCGCATGCATAAGGGCACTTTCATGGAACTTTGTGACTTGCTTTCCCCTGCCCTGAAGTGCAAGAATACCAAGATGAGAGCAGCCCTCACAGTTCACAAGCGAGTGGCGATAACCCTCTGGAAGTTTGCAATGCCAGACAGCTACTGGTCAGTTGGGAATCAATTTGGACTGGGCAAATCTACTGTGGGGGCTGCTGAAATCCAAGTAGTCAATGCAATCACTGAGCTGCTGCTGTCAAGGGTAGTGACTCTGGGAAATGTGCAGGTCATAGTGGATGGCTTTGCTGCAATAGGATTCCCTAACTGTGGTGGGGCGACAGACGGAACGCATATCCCTATCTTGGGACCGGACCACCTTGGCAGCCAGTACGTAAAACGCAAGGGGTACTTTTCAATGGTGCTGCAAGTACTGGTGGATCACAAGGGACGTTTCACCGACATCAACGTGGGACGGCTGGGAAAGGTACATGATGCTTGCATCTTCAGGAACTCTGGTCTACCTGAACAGCTGCAGCAAGGGACTTACTTTCCAGACCAGAAAATAACTATTGGGGATGTTGAAATGCCTATATGTATCCTTGGGGACCCAGCCTACCCCTTAATGCCATGGCTCATGAAGCCATACACAGGCACCCTGGACAGTAGTCAGGGGCTGTTCAACTATAGGCTGAGCAAGTGCAGAATGGTGGTAGACTGTGCATTTTGACGTTTAAAAGCACGCTGGTGCAGTTTACTGACTCGGTTAGACCTCAGCGAAACCAGTATTCCCATTGTTATTGCTGCTTGCTGTGTGCTCCACGATCTCTGTGAGAGTAAGGGGGAGACGTTTATGGTGGGGTGGGAGGTTGAGGCAAGTCGCCTGGCTGCTGATTACGCGCAGCCAGACACCAGGGCGATTAGCACAGCAGGGCGCGCTGCGCATCAGAGAAGCTTTGAAAACCAGTTTCATGACTGGCCAGGCTATGGTGTGACAGTTCTGTTTGTTTCTCCTTGATGAAAACCCGCCCCCTTGGTTCACTCTACTTCCCTGTAAGCCAACCGCCCTCCCCCCTCGATCACCACTTGCAGAGGCAAGAAAATCATTGTTGTTTCAAAATCATGCATTCTTTATTAATTCATCACACAAATAGGGGGATAACTGCCAAGGTAGCCTGGGATGGGTGCGGGAGGAGGGAAGCACCAGGTGGAGTGGTGGATGAGGGGAGGAGGGAAGGACAAGGCCACACTGCACTTCAAAACTTATTGAATGCCAGCCTTCTGTTGCTTGGGCAGTCCTCTGGGGTGGAGTGGTTGGGTGCCCGGAGCTCCTCCCCCCCGCGTTCTTGGGCATCTGGGTGAGGAAGCTATGGAACTTGGGGTGGAGGGCAGGCAGTTACACAGGGGCTGCAGTGGCGGTCTGTGCTCCTGCTGCCTTTCCTGCTGTTCCATCAGATGCCGGAGCATATCAGTTTGATCCCCCAGTAGCCTCAGCATTGCATCCTGCCTCCTCTCATCATGCTGCCACCACCTCTTCTCTTGCTCACGCAACTTCTCATCTTGCTCATCCCTCCTGTCCTCACGTTCATTTTCTGCTTTCCTGGACTCTGCCATTGTTTGCCTCCATGCATTCTGATGAGCTCTTTCAGTGCGGGAGGACTGCATGAGCTCAGAGAACATTTCATCACGAGTGCATTTTTTTCACCTTCTTATTTGCACTAGCTTCTGAGACGAAGATGATAGGTGGAGCCTTGAAACATTTGCTGCTGCGGGACGAAAAAAAAGGGAGAGTAGTATTTAAAGAGACACGTTTTAGAGAACAATGCGTAGACTCTTTCACGGTGAACCAAGCTGTTAACATTACATACTACATGTGCTTTCGGTACAAGGTCGCATTTTACCTCTTATATTGGGGGCCTGCCGGTTTGGTGTGAGAGATCACACACGCAGGGCCGGGCAACAGAATTCGGCTTGCAGGCAGCCACGGTAAGCCACAGTCTTTCAGCTTCTTCAACCTTCATAACATATGGGAATGGTTTCAAACAGCAGCGCCCTCCTTTCCCGTACCAAGCACCCGTTGGGTTGGCCGTTTAAAAGGAAGGGCTGCAGTTTTTGGGTTAACGTGCAGCACAAACCCAAATCCCCCCCGCTCCTCCCACTACCCAATTCTCTGGGATGATCGCTTCACCCCTTCTCCCACCATATGACTAGTATCAGGGAAGATCCCTGCCAGCCAAATGCGAACAGCTCAGCATGAACGGGCCCCCCGTGCCACCGCGTGGCTAAAAGCGGGGATGATTTCTTTTCAGCCACTGGCAAACAGCCCAGCAAGAACAGCCACCTCTGAATGTCCCCTTAATAATGTCCTTGGAGGATTTCCGCTCCATCCCCAGAGAGGTTAACAGACTTTTCCAGTAGCTGTACTGGCCAAGAATGCATCCCAAGTCTTCAGGGCAAATTAATCATTAAACACGCTTGCTTTTAAACCATGTATTATATTTACAAAGGTACACTCACCAGAGGTGCCTTCTCCGGCTTCATGGTCCGGGAGCCCGCCTTGGGAGGGTTGGGAGGGTATTGGCTCCAGGGTGATAAACAGTTCCTGGCTGTCAGGGAGAACGGTTTCTCCGCTTGCCTGTTGTGCGCTATCCTCCTCCTCCTCGTCCCCAAAATCCTCATGACTGTTGCGTGAGACTCCCCCCTTGCAGGTGTCCACGGACAGGTGTGGGGTAGTGGTAGGGGCACCCCTTAGAATTGCATGCAGCTCATCATAGAAGCGGCATGTCTGGGGCTGTGACCCAGAACGGCAGTTTGCCTCTTTGGTTTTTTGGTAGGTTTGCCTGAGCTCCTTAATTTTCACGCGGCACTGCTGCACATCCCTGTTGTAGCCTCTGTCCATCATGCCCTTGGAGATTTTTTCAAATATTTTGGCATTTCGTCTTTTGGAACGGAGTTCTGATAGCATGGATTCGTCTCCCCATACAGCGATCAGATCCAGTACCTCCCGTTCTGTCCATGCTGGAGCTCTTTTGCGATTCTGGGACTGCATGGTCACCTCTGCTGATGAGCTTGCCACGCTGACCAAACAGGAAATGAAATTCAAAAGTTCCCGGTGCTTTTCCTGTGTACCTGGCTAGTGCATCTGAGTTGAAAGTGCTGTCCAGAGTGGTCACAATGAAGTACTCTGGGATAGCCCCTGGAGGCCAATACTGTTGAATTGCGTCCACACTACCCCAAATTTGACCCGGCGATGTCAATTTCAGCTCTAATCTCATCGGGGAGAAGTACAGAAATCGATTTTAAGAGCCCTTTAACTCGATAAAAATGGCTTCGTCGTGTGGACGGGTGCAGGGTTAAATCGATCTAACGCCGCTAAATTCAACCTAAACTCATAGTGTAGACCAGGGCCTAGTGTCACACATAAATATGCCTTGGGAGTGTCTGCACACGTCGTGTCTGTGCATTCACACATATATACAGAGTTTATTCTAACATTCTGGCTTTGTCTAAACCAGGATTTAAAGGTTAATCTGTGTTAGCTAGCTCAGTCTAACATCTTCAAAAACTCAAGTTAAGACAAGGCACGTTGTTTTGACTCAACCAGATTATCATGTGTTAAAATACAATTTGCATTGTCTGACTAGAGTTTTTGAAGATGTTCAGTAGATTGAGCGAGCTAAAATGATCCCGTGTCACATCTTTCCATCCTATTCTAAACAAAGCCACAGAAATTTACCTGTGGTGATTAGGTCAAGTGCAGCTGGGACTCCAATCAGTCTGGGGAGTCTCTGGGTTCCTCCAGCACCTGGAAGTATCCCAAGGGTGACCTCTGGAAGACCTACCCAGGCCTAGAGCCGAGTGAAGGTAAACAGAAGGTCTAATTAAAGAAAGCAATAATTATATACTACATACAGAAGATGCAAGTACAGCAGAATCACAGTCACACCCCATTCCTTCTAACAAACTGCTCTGCGGAGTCCCAGAAAGGTGCAAATTGTGTTTTTCAGCAATTTATAACTGTGCTAGATCTGGATACATTTTAATGGAAAAAGCAAAAGATACCCCCCTGACACCACAAACATCACCTGCTAAGTTTCAGGTTTCTACTTCAAAAGTAGGGATACACTAGAGCTCTTTCAAAGAAATCATTGAAGAAAAGTTCAACATTGGGAAAACTGCCTATATCCCCCCAACCTAATTCTTGAGAACAGTTTGTTGAAACTTAAAAGAAATCAAACCACTGTTCACATGGTTAAAGTTTAGCAAATTATAAGCAACTGAAACTAGGTGATTATAATGGACAGTATTTGGCAATATTAACTAGAGATGTGGCCACCTACTCTGCCTATATTTGTAAACTTTCAAAACAACTCTAATGCCACAACAGAGTGGTAGAAACTTGAAATTTGGTCAGGATATAAACTTAGGTCACAAATCTGCCTTCAGTAACTTGGTGAACACCTGTGATGGTTTGATGACTTATGCAGGTTTAAAAGTGCTGTTTTTTGCTGGGCGCTATTGGCACTCATACATTCATCAGCTGAATGGAAATTCAGGCTTTCAATATTCCATTGGTTTTCTACATGTGTGCATGAAAAATCTGAGTGGCCTTTTGTTTTTAATGTGTAGGTACATGTAGAATATGATCTGTGAGATTGTGTATGGGATGAAGCATGGCTCCATCACAGTGTGCCACATGCCATCCTCCAATGCAGTGCCTTTTGGGAACTTTTTGCAATGTGTTGTGGGATAGAAATGACTCACCTAGGGATCCCTGGGAACTAGGAGTCAAGTTCCCAGCATGCACCTTTCTCCATCCCATAATGCCATCCATATGCTAAAATGATTGTGCTTTTTTTATTTCCATAAACCCACGTGGCTCTTTTCGCTGTCCATCATCTCTGACAGAAGCCTGGAGCCTGCAGACCTCTGTGCTATTCTCACGAACGCTGGAAATACAGGACACACGATTCTCGTGTATTTGCAAATCCACAGGAAATACTGCAACAATGGGGGACATGACAATTTCTTGGAGGACAGTTTGCTGAGGGACATAGTGAAAAACAATTCAAGGCTTTTGGTGGGGTTCACAGAGCAGCTGCAGGTGGTGGAGTGCTGCTTCTCGGCCTGAGAAACAAGCACTGGCTGGTGAGATTGCATCATAATGCAGGTTTGGGATGATAAGCAGTGGCTGCAGAACTATTGATTGTGAAAGGCCAAGTTTCTGGATTCGTGTGCTGAGCTCACCGCAGCCCTCCAGTGCATGGACACCACAATGTGAGCTGCATTGACAGTTGAGAAACAAGTGGCAATCACACTATGGAAGCTTACAATGCTGGATTACTACTGGTCAGTGGGAAATCATTTTAGAGTTGGAAAATCCACAGCGGGGGCCATTGTCATGCAAGTGTGTAGGGTCATTAACCATCTCCTGATATGCAGAACTGTGATTCTGGGCAACGTGCGCAGGACATCATGGATGGATTTGCAGGTTTGGGATTCCTGAACTGAGATGGTATGATAGATCGCTATTGGCACCAGCCCACCTTAATACAGAATATATCAACAGAAAGGGCTACTTTTCTATAGTTATGTAAGCATTTATGGATCACTGGGGATGCTTCACTGATATCAATGTGGGCTGGTCAGAGAAGATGCATGATACTCACATCGTTAAGCACACAGGATGGTTTGGAAAGCTGCAAGCAGGGACATTCTTTCCTGACCAGCGAATTACTATCAGTGATGTTGAAATACCAACAGTGGTTCTCGGAGACCCAGCCTACTCCTTGCTTCTCTAGCTCTTGAAGCCAGACACCTGCTACCTCGACAGCACCAAGGAAAGATTCAACTACCAGCTCAGCAGGTGCAGAACAACAGTTGCATGTGCTTTTGGTAGACTGAAGGGATGCTGACAGTGTTGATTCACATAGTGGCCTCTGGTGTCCTGCGTAATATCTGTGAGCCAAAAGGGGAAAAGCTGCTGCCAGGGTGGAGGTGGAGCAGCTGTGAGCAGACTTTGAACAGTCAGACACAACGACCATTACAAGAGTTCAGGGTGGAGCTATATGGTTGAGGAAGGCTTTGAAAGAGCACTTTAATGGTCACTCACAGTAGTGTTCTGTGCTGGAGTGATCTCTGGGCCTGGAGCTTTGGATGCTACTAAGAAATGTCTAGTGCTTGCTGTACATTTATAACTATTACTGTGTGTTTTACTGAAATCAGGAGTTCTGTGGTGCTGTACATTTACAAGTACTGTATGCTTTGAGTACCATTTCACATTCTGCAATATGTGTTGTGAACAGATAAAGATAGTTTTGTTTAAAAAAATATAGAAATTTATTGAGTGGAAAAAACAGTGCAGAAAGACAATGAGCAAAACACAACAGGCAATGCAATACAAACTTTTAACACAGACTAACAGCATGGAACTTTAAAATTGGAAAAGCAGCAAACATACCTGTCCATTTCAGTGCACAAATGTAGTCCCTTGTGGCTACACATATACCAACTGTGGTTCTCACAGGCCAGTGGATGTGAAGCTGTGGTTTTCCTTGCTGTCCCTAGACAAGAAATGGTAGGGGCAGGGATGCAGTCTGTGATGCCACATGGTATGTTGGGGGGTATAGGGAGCTGCTAGCATCGAGTTCTCTAAGGACTGCAAAGGGTGGGGAGTCCGTGACTTTTGGATCTGTAGGTCAACTAGGGTCTGCAGCATTTGGGACCGGTAACATGTCCTGCCTAGTCCTCTTCCTTCTCCCCCTCATCAAAGTCAGGCGTTCTCAGGGTGTGGAGGGGGCAAAGGTTGCAAAGGCAGAAGCTGCTGATAAAAACAAGACAGATGTGTCATTGGATTTATGGTCACAACAGAAAGTGGAAGATAAGGACGGGGGGCCTGGGGGGGTTGAAACTAATTCCCATAAAAACTTTTAAAAAGACATGCTTATTGACATGTCAGCTTTGGGGCACCTGTGCACAGTACCGCTCTCCAGCCCCAGCCATAGTGGGTATGGCCCACCAGTGGTGAGGGGAGAGGGGTGGAAGGAATTTTGGTTTCATGAAACAATAAAATGTCGGTGCCTATTTCAATGGGTACAAGCACAGGGCAATGATACTGAGTATTAGGAGAATTTTTTTACCGGTCGTGATGGTTTTAGCTGATATCTCTCTCCTGAGGGTCACAAAGGCACAGAGAGCACAGCTGCTACTTGTGTCTCACAGCTGCCCAGGTCTGTATGCCACTAGCCTGTTTACTGCAGTGGTGCCAGCCAAACTCATCACAGAGTGGCATGGGAAAGTGTCCCACCATTGAGGAAGAAATAGGGCAGCCATCCCTAGAAACCTTCGGGAGAGGATCACAGAGTATCTCCATGAAAGTTTCATCAAGATTTCCTAGGAGGATGCAGTGTACATAAACAAAGTGCTTCGCATGATGCCTCCCGCCTAATCCAACAGGAGAATGAAAGCAAATACCAACTCAACCTCTGTTTGTTGTACCTCTACCTCTTCTTGTACACGTAAAATTGAAAAGTTGATACTTGTGTCTTGTGAACTTGGGTATGGGTTGGGTGCCATCTTTAGATTTAAACGCTGTAAGAAATAATGCATGCACACACTTACCAGAGGTTCCTTCCCCTTCATTGGGCTTGTCCATGCTCAGCTGGTGGGACTGGCTAGACTGTGGCGGAGTCCTGAACAGGTCCTGGCTTATGGCATGGTTGGATCCTTCCACTGTATCGCCACCCGCCCCACCTCAACTCCTCTTCCTCCACCAGCTCCTCATTGTTCGGGCTCCTCCAAGGTATCCATGGCGGTCTGCGGAGTGCTGATGGGATCTCTATGAAGTATGGCATGCAGCCAGTTGTCAGAGTGGCAGGTTTGCAGCACAGCACGAGATCGATAGTTGGTCTCCTTGGCTCTGAGGTACGTCTGGTGCAATTCCTTCGCTTTGGCACTGCTGCTGATCCCTGTTGTACCCCTTTGCCTGATTCCCCATTGCAAATATTTTTGCAGATGTTCACATTTCTACAGCTGCTCCATAGCTGTGCTTGCACAGCCTCTTCTCCCCACAGTCCCAGGAGATCCAATATCTCCCGTCTGCTCCAGACAGGAGCAGGTCTAGCGTGTGCAGCCAGCATGGTTGGTTGGGCAGTTGCACACAACAATAGAGAGAGTTATTAGGTGTGCTCATGAGGTGGGCAATCAGGAAAAGGCATTTCAGATATACGTGGGTAGCTTTATAAGGGCTGGGGTGGCTTCTGATCCCTGTGACCCCTGGGCAGTGGAGTTTGCAACTGTGACCAGAGCAGACACTGTTGCAAGGAATGGGGCATAATGGGACAGCTGCTGGAGGATTGTTAGGATGGACATGTCATGCAGTGCATCCACCTCAGTAGGTTGACTGTGGCTCTATGCCATTCAGGGAGGTGGTTTTACTGTGTCAGCGTAAAAGGGTACTTATGTTGGCTGGAGACAAATTTGCGTGTAATCAGATACACAAATCGGTTGACACAAGGTGACTTAAGTTGACTTAACTTTGTAGTGCAGAGCAGGCCTAAGTTTCACTCTTCCTGTGCACCTTCTTCCCTATTGCCAAGGGCAGTGTAGAGAATGGGAGGAGCTGGGGGTGAAGCTGTTAAGTGGGATCCTCAGCATGCAAATGAGGCATTTGGTTATGAGCTCTTTCCTCTAGCCTTTCTTCTGCTCCCAGGAAAGCCATGCAACAGCACTCTTATTAATTCAGCCTCAGGTTCCCCTGGGCTCCCTGTCCAGATCCTTCCATTTCCCCTTGCATTTAGAGCAGTTCTAAGCACTTTACGCTGTGTAGGACCTTATGTAGGAGGACATACCCTTCTAATACATTTGTTGCCCTTTGTTGGACTCTCGATAGTTAACAGCATGTTACCTGTGCATGTGCAATCCTATAGTGACAGCCCAATGCCACCTCCAGTCCTCCACCCAATGCGACGCCTTCAATGGCAGCCACCACAGGCTTTTCACTTCTCTCTATTAGATCAATTACTGATGTCAGACTGGGCCTGTCTCCTGCCTGAACGGAGGAAAACCCTCGAATGTCAGCACCTGAGGAAACACAGAGGAGCTTAACAAGACCATGAAACATCTGCAGGGCAGGAAGTGCTTGTCACTGCTTAGCATGCCTTTCCTTCCAGACAATTAAGCATTAATGCTGACAGACTATGGACTCCTATTCAATCCTGAACTTGAAGGAAAGCAGCCACAATGCACAGATGTGTGAAATAGCTTGGAGGTGGTGAAGAAAGCAGTAAAGATAATAAAACCCACTCATGAGCACAGAGGACGCCTTGGGGACAACCCTGATCTCAATCCTCTCTCTGGGCCTCGTCATAAAACCTTAGGGATAGATAAGGCACAACTAACTCCACCATCATTGTGGAGTTAGCACTGAAATTCCCAAAAATGTTTAATTAAAGAGGAGGTCAGGCTGACAGTATGCAGTCCAGCTCACAGCTGAAGAGCAATATTATCCTCTCTACGAACATCCCACAGGTTACACCCTCTGGAAGTGAACATGTAAGGGAGCCAGCCACCTAGTTCCCCACTGGGTTCTCGCTCCCCACAGGCCCCCAGTGTGTGGGGTCTGCTCCTTCCCCACCTCCTGGGGAGACTCAGTGGTGGCTCATCTGGGGAGAGACCCCTACTGCAGCAGCTGCCACCACTAGACACTTCTACTACAGCCTGAGAGTTTCGGGGATAGCTTCAGGTCTGTACACAGACATAAAGCCACATGGCATAAAATAACATGGCAGCCGTGCATCAGGGAGAAGGTGGGGCTGTCCTGCCACACCCCACCTTCAGCATACAGCAGCTCTCAGTTCTGACCCTGGATCTGTCCTCAGCCCAACTCCTGGAACCATCAGGGGCTCTCAATGCCAATCAATGTCAGAACTTGAACAGTCTCGATTTGCAGCTCTGTAAAACAGCCCTTTCCATTTCAGGGCAGGTGGCAACACTACGATATGATGAGTTAATAGTTTCTCTTTGCAGGTCATCTTGATGGGGCTACACCTAATTAGCCCTCTGCAGGGAGTGCTTCCCTGAGTTGATCTCAAATCATGATGAGAGTTACCCCCGCAATAACAGGCCACTATCTGCCTAATTTGGTCTATCTATGAAAAACACTATATTAAAGACACATCTGGTCATTGTTGACTGTTACTGCTAGAACAGTAGTTCTCAAACTTTTGTACTGGTGACCCCTTTCACATAGCAAGCCTCTGAGTGCGACCCCCCTTATAAATTAAAACCATTATAAATGCTGGATGCAAAGCGGGGTTTAGGGTGGAGGCTGACAGCTCGCAACCCCCCCCCCCCCCGTGTAATAACCTCGCGACCCCCTGAGGGATCCCGACCCTCAGTTTGAGAACCCCTGTGCTAGAATAACACAAGCATAGTGAGACTACAGATCATGCTGCTACTCTGAAGGACCACAGAATTGTTCACCATGATCCTTGTAACTACTGTGGAAAAATTCTCATAGGAGGTTGGAATAATTATTGACTCAATATGTGTGTGTATACTAAATAAAGAGAGAATCTTACCTGCACTGAATGTCCCATTTGTCCCACAAATCACAACAGCTTTCACAGCAGGATCTGCATCTGCTTTCTTCACTCCTTGCTCTAAAGCCCGAACAACTGCAGAGCTAAAATAAATCAACAACAATGCTGCCATTGAGCCTGTCAATCAGGACTGCAACCTGGGGGCCCTCTGGAGGCACATGCGATATCTCTCCCTGCAACCACCTGGGCTTGGGTAAAGAAACCGAAGGGAGAAAAAAAGAAAAGGAGTACTAGTGGCACCTTAAAGACTAACCAATTTATTTGAGCATAAGCTTTCGTGAGCTACAGCTCACTTCATCGTAGCATCACTTCACTGTAGCTCACGAAAGCGTATGCTCAAATAAATTGGTTAGTCTCTAAGGTGCCACAAGTACTCCTTTTCTTTTTGCGAATACAGACTAATGCGGCAGCTACTCCGAAGGGAGAAGACAGCCAGAGACTGAAGCCAGCAAGACCAGCTTAAGCAGGGGCCTGTGGATGCTGGTAATGACATCAATATTTTGGACAGTTTTGATGGGGCTTTCTCTCTGTCCTGCTTGGCTGTTTGCTGCAAACCCTCCTTCACAGTCTCCTCATCTCAACCCCACTGCACACATGCCCCCTGTCCTTCAATGTCTCCTCCCCTTCCTTGGTCTTTCCATTTAGACAATCTCTTCCCATCAAAACCCCACTCCCAAAAAATAAAAAAATTGTGTAACTCTCATGACATCTGTAGCTATCACATTGTACATTCTGCCTTGAGTGTCTCTTTGGGGTGTCAGTGCTCTGGGGCAGGAAGTGTCTGCTACTATCTGTACAGTGCCTAGCATAAGTGGGCCCTGTTCTCAGTGTGTCCCTATGCAATACTGTGATAAACAAGATTAATAATAATCTCAACTCCACCCCGTCTCTCGCCCACGTAGCCAGGCTCCAAACTGAAGGGACATATAACTGGGAAGTAGCCCAGGGCAGCGGATTTAGACTTGCTGCTGGGAAAACCCTGCTGGTGTTAAGTATTAGAAGGGTAGCCGTATTAGTCTGTATCCACAAAAACAACAAGGAGTCCGGTGGCACCTTAAAGACTAACAGATTTATTTGGCCATAAGCTTTCGTGGGTAAAAAACTCCACTTCTTCAGGTGCATGGAGTGAAAATTACAGATACAGGCATAAATATACTGGCACATGAAGAGAAGGGAGTTACCTTGGAGAACCAGTGCTGACAAGGCCAATTCAGTCAGGGTGGATGTGGTCCACCCCCAATAACTGATGTTGGTATTGCTTCCCACAGGGACATGGAGTGGGAAGGCCTGGATCCTCCTACCATATCCCCTTAAGGGACAAGGCCCAAGTTGAGGTGGAGAACTGAAAATTCCTGGTTTAGTGTCAGGAACAGCCACCTCTACTACCCTGACAGAGAACAAGGGGCTGGAAGTCAGGTGTTCTCCACCACCTGGCCCTCCAAGCATCCATCTCACCATCTATGGTACCGTACTTGTAGCAGGGTGGTCACCCCGCTCCTGCACTGAAGGGGTTAAAATAGCCCTGGGAGAGGGCTTCCCTGGGGAGCCAATAGTAAAAGCAGCCCTGGAGAGGGCTGTGGCTGGGAAAAGCTAGGGTGACTGGGGGAAGCAGCCACAGCTGGCCCTATAAGAGAGCTGAGGGCCAGGAACTGTAGGAATCTCACTCTAGTCCTGGAGTGGGAAGGGCTAGCTGCCTGGGAGCAAGGTACCTGAGGTGGAGCAGTGCTGGGGAAGGGCAGAGGGAGCTGGGGAGCTCCAGCCTTGTAAAACCACAGGCTGCAGGCCTTGTTTAAGGCCAAAAGGTACTGGGGCTGCAGAGGGGCAGCCCACAGATAGGCAAAGGCAGCAGGTCCTAACCCCTTGTCAATGATGAGTGGCCATTACACTGCAGTCTGCCCCAGTGAGCGGAGGCTAGATGATGACTGGCAGTAGTCACTGAAGCAAGGTGGGTTTAGAGGGTTGGGGGTTCCCCTAGGAGGGGAGACCCAGAGTAGGGGTACTGCAGAGGGCAGAACCCCAGGATAAGGGGCACCGGGGTTTGGGAGGAACATGGGGCCAATGGCACGCGAGACACCGGCCTGCAGAGGGCGTGCCAAAGGCTGGAAAGAGCTAATTCCCAAGACGACCAGCAGGAGGCGCTGCACCAGTGAGTCTTGACATCGCTACAGTACTATATGTATGACCATCAGTAATTAACAAAGGGCTACATTGCTAATGGCTCTGAATGCTGAAATCAGATAAGATAATAAAACCAATTTTGCCATGATGCAGGGAAACAGACTAGATGACTCACTAAAGGTTCTTTTCAAAGCATATAATTATACGTATCTGGATATCAAACCTTTCTAATTCAGCCATTTCATCTTCTATGGGATGAATACACATTAAAAAGTTTTTTGCATATGATCAGCAGTTATAACATGCTGAGTATGCTCAGAAGTGTGGTAAACCAGGAGTTAATTTGCACTGGGGAGAGATTTGTGGGGTTTTATGGAAAAAAGTGTGTGCCACAGGTTACTCCTTCTGTCAAGCCTAAGGAAATCAGTCACTTGAGGCTGATACCAAGGGGCAATTCTACCCTCCATTTCCTGTCTTTCCTATCACAGCCTAACACAGAACTGATTTTTCCCAGGGAATAACTGACACTCTGCTAGTACATAAAATTTCCTTTCCCCTCACTCAGCTTGTAGCTTTCATAAATGGGATCATGTTTTTTTGTTTTTTAAGAATTCTAACAAGAAAAACAATTTTTACTGAAAGCAGGACAAAGGCCAAGAGGAACACCTAACTCTGCACTAGCCTCTCACTCTTGTCAGGTCCAGATAATACACTTGCTCCCATGACAGATGCTGCAGGCCCAATGTATACAAAGTTAGTAACATGCATCCTTATTAGAATGTGCTTCCAAAAAACATAACTTCCCATGAAGATTCCTATAATAAGTAATTATAATAATACACAAGAACATCAGAGTTGAAAAATGAGCATAAAAGGAATAGAAGTGGCCAGTTATATTTACACATGTATTTCATTACGATGACAGTATATCCATTCAGTTAACAATGGTGTGAAAATTCACTGTACACACTCCTACAACTTTAACCCTTTCAAGATATGCCTAGCTAAGATATGCATGTATTTGTGCAAAGTTTATATAATGAGAAAGACATTCAGAGAGTTCATAAGGGTGCATGCGGTTGACTTACTGTAGATATATTGGAATGTATATGGTGAATTTTCACTTCACTACTGTTAACTAAATGTATGCCCTGTAAGGTAAGAAAATACTTATGAAGATGACCTTAACATGCGATTCCTATTCCTTTTATGCATAGGGTTTTCTTAATTGTAATGATCTTGTCCTGTATTTTATATTATTTCGAGTAGCAATTTCAACTAAGTTAGTTAAGCTTTTTGAATGGGAACTTCGTTCAATTTTTTAAAAAGAACATAAGAAGCCCTGAAGGTTAACTAGGCTTCCTCTTAAAAAAAACAAACAAAAAAAGTGCCAAGAACAAAATTTTTCTCTGTCAAACAGGACCGGCTCTAGGCACCAGCAAAGCAAGCACATGCTTGGGGAGGCACAATGCCAGGAGCGGCGTTCCGGCCACCCTTTTATTTATTTATTTTTTTTGCTTGGGCAGTTGCACTCTCGGAGCTTGGGGCAGCAAATTTTTTGCTTGAGGCGGCAAAAAACCTAGAGCCGGCTCCGCTGTCAAACACAGCGTTCACAAGATAGGCACTCCTCTGCTCAGACTTTAGGAGGTTCATAGCAGAAGGGTTTCCCTTCTGCAAACTACTTAACATACACAGAAAGGGAAGAATGGAAGGTGTGCAAAAGTTTAGCTGTCCTCCAGTGAATCTACTAAGATGTGCAACAACTTTGCTGCATATCTTGCACGACTGTGTATCTAAGGAGGTGCACTGGTGGATTCACAGATGCATAATTTAAGACCACAAAGGACTATTAGATAACATAAGCTCCTATGCACTATGGTAATACAAATAAGAATAATCTAGCCTAGCTCCTGTATATCACATTTCATGCTGGTATCCAACCAAGCCCAATGACTTGTGCTTTGCTCATGCATATCTTCCCCAAAGACAACCAGTCTTGATTTGAAGATATCAAGAGGTGGAGAATCCACCACTTCCTGGGGTAGTTTGTTCCAGTGGTTAATCATCCTCACTATTAAAAAAGGGTGCCTTATTTCCAGTTTGAATTTGTCAAGCTTCAGCTTCCAGCCAGTGGTTCTTGTTCTGTCTTTCTCTACGAGATTAAAGAGCCCTTTAGTACCTGGTATTTTCTCCCTGAGAAGGTATCTATGACGTTGCACTCTATATGTTTTAGGGAAATATGCTTATGAGTATAAATATGATGTAACTGGAACATGCTTTATCCAAAAAGTCTCTTGTAAGGTATCATTACAAGGGTTATAACCTACTGAATATATTCCTCCTATTTGTATGCATGTAACATTCTTGTATCTGAAGCTAGAAATATAAAGTATAACTCTGAGATCCTATTGTAATTATGCAAAGTGTGGGCCATTAATGGTGGTTTAGAATCATGATGGCTCCCATTGACTAGGACAGGGGTGGGCAAACTAGGCCCATCAGGGCTTTGGATTCAGCCAGTGGGACTGCCACCCCCGTGGCGTTGCGGGCCCTGCAGCGCTCCAGGAAGCAGCTGGCACCACGTCCCTGCGGCCCCTGAAGGGGGGGGGGGGGGAGAGGGCTCCATGCGATGCCCTCGCCTGCAGGCACTGCCCCTGCCCCCACCCCGCAGCTCCCATTGGCCAGGAACTGCAGCCAATGGGAGCTGCGGGGGAGGGGCGGCAGTACCTGCAGCCGAGGGCAGCGTGTGGAACCCTCTGCACCCGCACCCCCACCCCAGGGGCCGCAGGGATGTGGTGCCGGCCGCTTCTGGGAGCGGCGTGGGGCCAGGGCAGGCAGGGAGCCCACCTTAGCCCTGCTGCGTGCTGCTGCCACCCTGGAGCCGCTCCAGGTAAGTGGTGCCAGGCCAGAGCCCGCACTGTGAACCCCTCCTGCACCCTGCACCCCAAACCCCTGAGTCCCCTGAAGCACCCAGCACACTTCTGTGCCCCAATCCCCTGCCCGAGCCCCCTCCCACACCATTCCTGCACCCCAACCCCCTTCCTGCACCCTGCACCTCTCCTGCACCCCAACCCCCTGCCCTGAGCCCCTTCCTGCACACTGCACTCCTTCCGGCACCCCAACCCCTGCCCCAGCCCTACATTCATGGCCCTGCATGCAATTTCTCCACCCAGATGTGGCCCTTGGGCCAAAAAGTTTGCCCACCCCGGACTAGGACAATTGATTGTAGATGGTTTATTTACCTGCAAACCTTCTTGGGTACGTGAAGGCCAGCCCTAAAAGAATGGTGGCTGGGGTCTCACAGGACATGTGAACAGGTCACCTGATACTGGAATCCATCTTAAACCTGGTGCTTTTCCATTTAGAAGGAGGGGTGGAGACCCAGAGACACACAAGATTCCCACCTTGGGCCAAAGCTATAAAAAGGGAAGGAGCATGACAGAGGAGGCTGCCAGTCATGAGAAGACCTTTAGTTTCCACCTACGATGTCTGCTGGAACTAACAAGAACTGTACCAGGGGAAAGGATTGGTCCCAGACTAGGAAGAAGTCTAGTCTGTGAAAAAAGCTTACTGGAACATCTCTGAGGGTGAAATATTACCTGTAATCAGTATTTTATGTATTAGGCTTAGACTTGCGTGTTTTTGCTTTATTTTGCTTGGTGACTTACTTTGTTCTGTCTGTTATTACTTAAATCCTACTTTTTATACTTAATAAAATCACTTTTATTTATTAATGAACCCAGAGTAAGTGATTAATACCTTATGGAGCAAACAGCTGTGCATATCTCTCTATCAGTGTTATAGAGGGTAGACAATTTATGAGTTTACCCTGTATAAGCTTTATACAGAGTAAAACTGATTTATTTGGGGTTTGGATCCCATTGGGAACTGAGTGTCTGGGTGTTGGAGACAGGTGACCTGCTAAGCAGTTTTTGGTTAAAGTCTGCAGCTTTGGGGGTGTGGACCAGACCTGAGTCTGTGTTGCAGCAGGCTAGCGTGTCTGGTTCAACAAGGCAGGGTTCTGGAGTCCTAAGCTGGCAGGAAACAGGCTCAGAGGTAATTCCAGCATGTCAGGTGACAGTCCCAAGGGGGTCTCTGTAACTGAACCCATCACAGTACTTATACACGGCTATCAAGTCACTGCTCAATCTTCTTTCTGATAAACCAAACAGATTGAGCTCTTTCAGTGTCACTGTAAGGCATTTTCTCCAGTGCTCAGATCATTTCTGTAGCTCTTTTCTGCACTGTCTCCATTTTATCAACATCCCTTTTCAAATGTGAACACTGTCTACGGTATCCCAGTATCAGCTGGAGAGCTATTCTCTTGTGGATAAGAAGAGTTGGCTCCAATTTTTGCCAGGATGATTTTCTGACAAAGAAATACCCTTTTTTGCAAAATGGAAATTTTCCATTTTACTGAAATTTTTTTCCATGGGGGTCAATTAAAATGACAGCTCCCTGCTGCAGGCAGAAAATGAAATTGAAAGACAGCTGCCGAGGCTCTGGGGCCAAAAAGGCACAGAGCCAGGACACTCAGCCTCCTTGCCTAGCTCTACGGAGTTGGACAGGCACAGAGCTGGGGTGCTCAGGGTTGGAAGGAAGGCGAGAGGCTGAGCATGCCAGCTCTCTGGCTCTCAGGCAGCCAGGCAGGAAGGCTCTTGTCAATTAAGTAAAATGGACAAGAGCCTGCCAGGCGGGCAGCTGGGAAAATCCATTTTGGTTCTCCCAAAACGAAATTTTCCATTAATTTGTTTCCAGCAAAATAATTTGCTTTTTTGGTGTCTCATCCTAATTCAGGACAAATCCCACCCCCCAAAAAAAACAACCTGTAAAGTATTTTGCAGGAATTTCTTTTTTCTGACCAGCTCTTCTCTTAAAGCTCAGCAAAGAGAAAAAGTCCCCTTTGCTGAAAAGTTCCTGAGCTGCACAGACAAGGGGAGTCTAGGATTCCTGAGCTGAAAGAGAAAGTTGCACTCAGACCTCTGATATTTAAAAGACACTGTGGAAAAGTCATCTGTCCGTCTCCGTTCTGCTGCAGGGTGGAGTCTCTGTTCTCCTGCAAAGTTCCTGAGCTCTGCATAAGAGAAGAGCCTCTGATATTTTGGAAGAAAACAGTTACAGAGCCTCCTCTCTCCAGCAAAGCCCAGGTGCCTCTCCCACAATGCCTTTTACATTTTAAGAGGCTACGAACACTTCCCCTGAACTCATAGGAAAGCAGCAGCAGCTACAGAACCAGGCCAGTGAGGGGAAGTGCTGCATCTGAGCAACTTCTACTGACTTCTGTGGGAGTTTGTTGGTATGCGGGAGCTGCAAAATTGGGCCTTGGGGAGCCCTGCTTCTGCCGAATGCACTGCCTTCCAAGCCTCTGACTAGTTACATTTCTTTCTCGTACTCACCTCTAAAACTGATTTATTTATTTGAGAGAGAATGTTTCCTCTGTAGACTTCTCTGACAATCCTGGAATCTTATTATATGTATATTCCAAATATTTATCTGTCACTCTGAAGCCTAGAAAACCTGAGTCAATATGAGGCAAAGGAAACAGCTACAAGCATGGTTAAGGGTTCTTCTTGTTTAGAATATCATCTGGTTGAATCATCATAAGGATTCACAGTCTGTTACCATCCAATTAAGTTCTCATCCATTTTCAGTTTTACAAATTGTACCCTTACGACAACCTGCACTTTTACCCAGTACAGAAAAGCTCTAGGCCCCTTTGACATAAAATATAAAGATCAATAATTCCCTTCATTTTTTACTAAATTGCACCAATTCCATCCCATATAATCGCCCCAACCAACAAACCCACAGTCAAAAGCTGAAACAATCATCCTTTTCCAATCATTTAACACTGATGACTCAACAACCTTTACAGGCACTCAGGGAAAGACATGGGCTTTACAGTGTGCCCCACAGGCCATCAAGTTTGGGCTGTTTTGAACCAAGGAAGGGGAACAAGTTCCAAAGCCACAGGCATCGCAAAGAGTGCCCTCCCAACAGCACTCATTAATATGGTAATCACAGTAATAATTTTATTTTAAACTAATATATGCACAAGATCAGTTTAGATCTACATCAACCAACAGATTTGTGCTTCAACAAGTATTCAACAAAAAAATATTTGCAGATTAAGGGAATCAAAAAAAAAAAGTTGGATATCAAAACTAGAATCTGAAAAAGTAGACCTTTTTAAATTCCTTCAAAGTCCTAAACATGTTTAATTTCCAGAATATTATCCATTTTAAAAGTGGGTGGTGGTATTGTGGATATGAAACACATTTATTTTCATCCCTAACAAAGAAAACTGAAACTTCACTTTAAAAATCTCAGAGAAAAACTTAGTTGATGGTGATACTCAAGTTCTTGTGCTTCTTTAAGCCAGGTTGGGCTTCCTCCTGCTTTACAGAGACTCCAAAAAGTATGTGTGCCATGGGTGCTGGAACTAGGGGTTCTGCAGCACCTCCTGACTTGAAGTGGTTTCCATCATATACAGGGTTTACAGATTGTTTCAATGGCTCTCAGCACCCCCACTATAAAAATTTGTTCCGGCACCCCTGATGTGTGCTCCTGTTTCTTTGTATCAAAATGGGGAAGGACTGTACACATTTGAGTTAATTTCATGGAGGATTACAGTACCTGTGGTTAGGTATTTGGCGGTGTGTGTGTTCTCCCTGCATGCTGCCCCAGCTCTGTGCAGACAGACAGCATGGCAGACCTCGAGCGAACTGCCCAATGATCACAAGATCCATGAAGGTACGAAGGCACCAGGCCTGGTTTATTGTCAACAAAGCACGGTAATAGCACCTGACAGACTCTATGAGGATACTAAGATATCAAGGGAGGCAGGTATCATAGGCTGGAGGAGGCTGAGCCTACCCAAACTGCCACGTGTGGCCTCGCCCCCACTTCCCCTCCTGCTTCCTGTTCTGCAGGCAACTCTTCCTGTGTGCCATGGCCGCAGATGGGGCTGGCACCGGGGCTGCACTGCCCGGCCTCCCAGCGCTGGGAGGGCTGGGGCTGAGCTGCCTGGCCTCCTGGCACTCCGGGGCTGGGGCTATGCTGCCCGGCCTCTCGGCACTGTGGCAGGGGTGCAGCCAGCAGCCACAGTGGTGGGGGGACCTCTGGGCTCTGTTGACGGGCACAGAAGGAGTGGTGGCTTGGGCAGAAGGAGCAGGGAGGGGTCTAGCCTCCCCGAGCCAGCGGTTCACCCGCCGCCCACATAAGACATATATGCCCATGACAATGGATGCAGCTCAGTGAATGGCGAGACTTTCCATTCCCCCCCCAGACAAAGATATTCCCTCCAAGATACATCTTTATAACCTGATACAAACAAGTTACGTACTGCCTCTGACATAGTTACTGCCCCCGACATGGCTAGTTATCACCCATCACCTTGTACATGTTGGTTCAACTAAAACATCTTTATTGCGTACAGTACTGTTATCCTGACCTTTTCTTTTAAGAGAGCTCAGTGTGTTCCTCTTATCCTTGGGGAATGTTTTTGTACCATCCTTGATATGGGGATGTGTTTGTGTGAGTACTCTATGCTTAGTACTTCTTAGGAATGTGTATTTCTGTAACATCAGCAGTGTTTTGCCAGATTCTGTGAGCAGGGCCTGCCTAATACCAGGCCTCTGATACACGGGCTTATGTCTCAGGCTCTCTTCCCCCTACAGTACCCACACAAGGAACTTTTGTTTTTTTAAGTAAATGCAGTAAAAGTCAATTGATTATAAAGTAAGCAGGTTAATGTTTAGAGACAAACCACCAGCTAATTCTGCAACATTGCCAAATTCCCTTCCAGTGCCAGGGTTCTGTTAAGCCAGGGCCAGAGTACAAGGTCAGGGTATCTCTGCAGGCCCATGAACGCACCGGCTGTGCGTGTCCGAAAGGGGCACACCCCGCACACAGCGCTACTGGGGCTCGGCCGCCGAACCCCGGCCTGTCCCTGCTGCGGCCGGAGCTGTGCGGAGGGAGGTGCTGGAGCCCAGCCCAGCCCCAGGCGAGGTGCACGGGCGTACGGAGATACCGGCTCTGCCCACCACCGCACAGGCTCAGCACGAAACAAGGGGTGCCCCGCTGCCCTTCCCGGCGCTGCAGCGCGCCCCTCACCCCGGGAGCTGCTGCCAGGCTCCCCCAGTGTGGCGGGGGGGGGGGGAGCCCCGGTCGTTACCTCAGCGCGTTGAGCGGGGGGTTGTTCAGGCGGATCATCGCCACGGCTGCCGCCCCACGCGCGTACCGCTGCGCCATCCTCGCCGCCAGCGGCCTGGACTGTGCCCGGGGCGGGGCCCGCCGGCGGCGGGGCGGTCCCGTGTTCCCGAGCGGCTGCGGCAAAGCCCTGGGGAGCGCTCGTGAGCTGGCGGAGCGCCCCGCCCCCCGCCGCAAGGCCCAGCCCCGCCCGCACACAGCGGTACAGGGTAGGCCTCCCACCCCAGCTCACGCTGCCGCTGCCGCTGCCACTGCCACAACGGCCCGGCATTGAGACACAGTCACCCCTCCCAGAGCACACCTCCATTGCATGCCGCCCCCGCCCTCAAGAGCTGCCCATTGGGTACAATGCTCCTGCAGAGCACATCATTGCCCCATCCCAAGGCATACCAGACCACTCGCAGACGGGACAAACCACCCTCCCCAGCCCACCGCCATGGGCTACATCCGCCTCGCGCGTCCGGAGCACATTGCCATCAGGTACAACCCCTCTCCCACCCAGGAGAGACATGCACCACTCCATCACACCGTGTATTCCTTGTGTCCCTGTACCGGGGGAGTAGGTGGCCAGCTCCTGCGGGGCAAAGGATTTTCTGTGTAGAGTTTCAAAAGTGATACATGAAACACCAGCTGAATCTTCAGAGAGCAGGGTAGCTGTAGTTCAAAGGTGACTGCATTAACCTGCTGCAGGATCTTGAAAGGACCAAGGCATCGAAAGTCCAGCTTGCAAGCAGGTCTGCCGGTGCAGAGATGCTCTGTAGAGAACCATACCTTTTGTCCCACTGAGTAGGTGGGGCCTTGTTGTCGGGTGCTGGTCTGCATTCCATTTATAGTCTGCTCTTGCTTTTTCCAGGTATCCCATCACTTCTTCCCAGTCCCAGTGCATCTGCTGGATCAGGTGCGAGGAGGCCAGGTTGGGAGAGGAAGCGAGTAATTGGGTGTGGTATACATAGTAAAATAGGGGCTTTGACCCACAGTCATATGTGCTGAGTTGTTGTAAGCAAATTTTGCATAATGGAGAAGCAAAGACCAATCATACTGGTGGTGACTGATAGAGTAGCACAGCTGCTGCTCAAGAATTATGTTGGCCCTTTCTGTTTGGCCTTTAGACTGTGGATGGGGCTGGGGCTATGCTGCCCGGCCTCTCGGCACTGTGGCGGGGGTGCAGCCAGCAGCCACAGTGGTGGGGGGATCTCTGGGCTCTGTTGACGGGCACAGGAGTGGTGGCTTGGGCAGAAGGAGCAGGGAGGGGTCTAGCCTCCCCGAGCCAGCAGTTCACCCGCCGCCCACATAAGACATATATGCCCATGACAATGGAGGCAGCTCAGTGAATGGCGAGACTTTCCATTCCCCCCCCCCAGACAAAGATATTCCCTCCAAGAATATTCCCTCCAGCACAGCTGCTGCTCAAGAATTATGTTGGCCCTTTCTGTTTGGCCTTTAGACTGTGGATGGTATGCAGAGGAAAGACAAGTGCAGACTCCCAGCAGGCACAGGGCCTTGCACCAGAACCATGTCATGAATTGTGATCTCCACTCGGACTTGATGTGTTCCAGAAGGCCAGAGGCAGAATACATGGCTAATCCATAGCTGGGCTGTCTCTTCAGCAGAGGGGAGGCCTGCACATCCACCAATGTGATATATTCCATCATGTGCCAGCAATGCCCCTCTGCCATGTACATTGGCCAAACAGGACGATCTCTACGCAAAAGAATAAATGGACACAAATCAGACATCAAGAATTATAACATTCAGAAACCAGTTGGAGAACACTTCAACCTCCCTGGTCACTCAATTTCAGACCTAAAAGTCGCAATTCTCCAACAAAAAAAAATTCAAAAACAGACTCCAACGAGAAACTGCAGAATTGGAATTAATTTGCAAACTGGACACCATTAAATTAGGCTTGAATAAAGGCTGGGAGTGGATTGGTCATTACGCAAAGTAAAAACTATTTCCCCATGCTAATTTTTCCCCTACTGTTACTCACACCTTCTTGTCAACTGTTTGAAATGGGCCATCCTGATTATCACTGCAAAAGTTTTTTTTTCTCCTGCTGATAATAGCCCACCTTAATTGAGTAGTCTCTTTACAGTTGGTCTGGCAACACCCATTTTTTCATGTTCTCTGTGTGTATATATATACACACTATATTTTCCACTGCATGCATCCAATGAAGTGGGCTGTAGCCCACAAAAGCTTATGCCCAAATAAATTTAAGATTCACTAGTGATTGTCAGTTGTGTACACTTTCCTTTAAACATGCAAACTGACAACGTGTGATTTTGTATGCAGTGTAGTTGTAGCCATGTCGGTTCCAGGATATTAAAGAGACAAGGTGGGTGAGGAAATGTCTTTTATTAGACCAACTTCTGTTGGTGAGAGAGACAAGCTTTTGAGCCACACACAGCTCTTCTTCAGGTTTGGGAAAGGTACCCACAGCTAAAGGCAAGGTGTTTAACAGTGGTGTTAACAGACCACTCTACTTTGAATGGTCCCTTAGAACATGTGCTAACTACTTATACTAAACAATCTGTTCCACCTTGAATCAAACTGTACCATAGAATCTCTATGGCTAGAAATTCTATGACTGAATAAAAAGAGTACGGTAGTAGGAATATACTACCAGCCACCTGATCAGAATGGTGACTGAACTGTCCTGGGAGAGTAGAGAGGCTATAAAAATAGAAAACAATAATAGAGGATTCCAATTATCCCCATATTGACTGGTTACATGTCACCTTAGGACAGGATGCAGAGATAAAACTTCTAGACATCATGAATGACTGCTTCTTGGAGCAGCTAGTCCTGGAACCCACAGGGGGAAAGGCAATTCTTGATTTAATCCTAAGTGAAGAATAGGATCTGGTCCAAGAGATGAATGTAGCTGAACCTTAGTAATAGCAATCTTAATGTAATTAACTTTAAAATTCTTGTGGGGTGGAAATACCAAAGAAGCCCACCACAGTAGCATTTAACTTCAAGAAGGGGAACGATACAAAAATGAGGAAGCTATTTAAGTGAAAATTAAAGTAATGAGAGTAAAATGCCTGCAAGCTGCATGGAAAATTTAAAAAACCACCATATTAGAGACTCAAATTAAATGTATTCCCCAAATTAAAAAAAAAAAAGCCACCGTGACTAAACAACAAAGAGGCAGTTAGAGGCAGAAAGGAATCCTTTAAAAATTGGAAGTCAAATCCTAGTGAGGAAATCAGAAAGTCGCATAAACGCTGACAAGTCAAGTGTAAACATAAATAAGGCAAGCCAAAAAAGAATTTGAAGAGCTATTACCAAAAGACACAAAACTAAGAGCAAAAAGTACATCAGAAGCAGGAAACGTGCCAAACAATCAGTGGGACCACTGGACAATTGAGCTACTAAAGGAGCACTCAATGAAGACAAGGCCATTGTAGACAAGGTAAATTAATTCTTCGCATCAGTCTTCACTGAAGAGGATGTGAGGGAGATTCCCACCTGAGCCATTCTTTTTAAGTGACAAATCTGAGGAACTGTCCCAGATTGAGGTGTCAGTAGGAGGTTTTGGAACAAACTGATAAATTAAACAGTAATAAGTCACCAGGACCAGATGGTATTCACCCCAAAGTTCGGAAGGAACAGAAATATGAAATTACAGAACTACTAACTGTTGTGTGTAACCTATCACTTAAATCAGCTTCTTTACCAAATGACTGGAGGATAGTTAATGTGATGCCAATTTTTTTTAAAAGACTCCAGAGGCTATCCTTGCGATTACAGGATAGTAAGCCTAAATTCAGTATTAGGCAAATTGGTTGAAACTATAGTGAAGACTAAAAATATCAGACACACAGATGAACATGATTTGCTGGGGAAGAATTAATATGACTTTTGTAAAGGGAAATTATGCCTCACCCATCTATTAAAATTCTTGGAGGAGTGTGATGCCGCGAGACCAGGTGACAGCTTAGGCCAAGGTTCCTAGGCCTCAACTGAACACTATCAAATGCATAGTTGGAAAACAATCCGACTCACCTGTGTGTTAGTACTGCTAAAATAGGTATTAGACTAGACTTGTAACAATGTGTTTAGACTTTGTCATGCTTGTAAATTGCTGCATACATTAATCTCACTTGTAATATCTGTAACCCATGCTGTAAGATAATACTTAAGTGTTTGTTCTGTAACTGTAAAAATGTTTGCTCTCAAACTGCAAAGCCAGTGAGGAATCACCACCAAGTGTGAAATACTAGTTTGCACCTATGATCTATTACTCACAAGTGGTAAGATCATCAGGATGATCCCATCACATTTGTCTCCAGCACTGGACAACACAGCTTCAATCTCCCTTTGTTATATAAACTTATTTATAACTTTTTCTTACACATATGTATTAGTCTCTCATTTCCATGTTAAATCTCCTCACTGTCAGTTCAAACCTTCTAGCTTTTTAATTACTTTGTCTTTTCTTTTTCTCACAAACATGATTACTCTGCAATCTTATACATGCACAACACTAAACATGATTACTGTGCAGTTTCTTACACATATGCAGTTCTGCTTATCCTTACGCTGTTAAATGTTATCAGAATATAAGAACAGCCATACTGGGTCAGACCAATGATCCATTTAGTCTAGTAGAATGTCTTCTGACAGTGGCCAGTGCCTGATGCTTCAGAGGCAATGAACAGAACAGCAATTATCACATGATCCGTCCCGTCATCCAGTCCCAGCATCTGGCAGTCAGAGGCTTAGGGACACCAAGAGCGTACGGTTGCGTCCCTGACCATCTTGGCCAATAGCCATTGATGGACCTATCCTCCATTAACTTAATTTTTTTGGAACCCAATTGTACTTTATGCCTTCACAACATCCCCTGGCAATGAGTTCCACAGGTTGACTCTGCATTATGTGAAGAAGTACTTCCTTTTGTGTGTTTTAAACCTAATGCCTATTAATTTAATTGGGTGACCCCTGGTTCTTGTGTTATGTGAAGGGGGAAATAACATGTCCCTCTTCACTTTCTCCACACCATTCATGATTTTATAAACCTGTCTCATATCCCCCTTTAGCTGTCTCTTTGCAAAGCTGCATAGTCCCAGTTTCTTTAATCTCTCCTCATATGGAAGCTGTTGCACCCCCCGCCCAATCATTTTTGTTGCCCTTCTCTGTACCTTTTCCATTTCTAATATATCTTTTTTGAGAGACAGTGACCAGAACTGCATGCAGTATTCAATGTGTGGGTGTACCAGGCATTTGTATGGAGGCATTATGATATTTACTATCTTATCTATCACTTTCCTAATGGTTCTTATCATTCTGTTAGCTTATTTGATTGCCATCACTGCATATTGAGCAGATGTTTTCAGAAAATTATCCACAATGACCCGAAGTTCTCTTTCTTGAGTGCTAATAGCTACTTTAAACCCCATCATTTGTATGTATAGCTGGGATTATGTTTTCTAATGTGCATTACTTTGCATTTATCAACATTGAATTTCATCTTCCCTTTTCTTGCCCAGTCACCCAGTTTTGTGAGATCCCTCAGTTAAATCCTTACCAGACTGAAGAATTACAATCTTGAGCAATTTTGTATCATCTGCTAACTTTGCCACTTCACTGTTTATCCCTTCTTCCAGATTATTTATGGGTATGTTGAACAGCACTGGTCCAAGTACAGATGCCTAAAGGACCCCACTATTTAACTCTCTCTGACCATTTGCACCTACCTTTTGCTTCCTGTGTTGTAACCAGTTACTGATCCATGAGAGGACCTTCCTTTTTATCCCATGACTGCTTATTTTGCTGAAGAGCCTTTGGTGAGGGACCTTGTCAAAAGCTTTCTGAAAGTCCAAGTACACTATATCCACTCACCCTTGTCCACGTTTGTTGACCCCCTTGTCACACTGTTTGGCGTGGCTCATAAGCAAGAATCCTAACCTCAGGCAGACTGTTAAGAAGCAGGGCACAAACCCCAAACTGGTTGTGAGTTCTACACTTAGATCTCAGCAACCACGTAACAAGTGTAAACTCAGGCACCATAAAGCCTTAATATGGAGTCACAGACGGTCTCCTTGGGCATTCTAATGTCTCTTGCCTCCCCAGGCAAGCTTGACTCTGTCGCTGATGGTAATTTTACACCTAATATCACAAAATATTCAGGTTACTCCCAGTCCCAAAGGATCAGTCACTTACACGAGGTCAGTTTGCACTTTAGATCTCACACCAAACAGTTGTAGCCAATCCTGTAGTAAACTAAGGATTAACTAAGAAGTAGTAACCGTTATTTACAAGGTTAAAACAGGTAAACAGACACACACAAATGAGTTGCAGTCTTACGTTTCAGATAGTGATAGAGCTGCTGAAATATGCCAGCTCTATAAGTCTTTTAGGGCTAAGCCAAGTTAATCCTGGGGATCTCTTGCTTATGTTTAGGAATTTTTGTCCCTTAGAGTCCAAACAGCATAAAAAGACCCCAATTTCTTCTTGTCAAGGATTTTTATCCACATCTCCCTAGAGTTCAAGCTGATGGGACAAGTGCTTCTGCACCCCACTCTTCAAAGGTGTGCCGGGAGCAATCAACAAAGTCCTTGTTCTTTGATGGCTTACAGTCGTCCATTTGGATTTAATAGGCCTTCCTGATGGGCTGGAAATAACCATTCTTCACCACTTGCTAAGTGTTTTGCCTTAATAAAGATTTGTTAGACCCAGCTGCTAAGTAAATTATTTTCAAACCAAAATTCTGAGGAGCCAGGCAGTTTGCTGATTGGGCTAACACCTAATATCCCAGAGACTGTGACCTAAGGATATTGAGGGGTTTAAGGCATTTTTAAGGGACAATGGAGTCACTGGGGAGATAAGTATCCCCATGGTGAGGGTCCCCTTAAGGAGATGAACATCTTCACAAGACCAAATCAGCTTGAAGCAGTGGTTAAACATCTGGAAGGCAACTTTTTTAGCAAAAAAGATTGCTATAAGAAAAGGGTAAAAACTGCAGTTGTTTGGGATTTGATAGTGACAGCCAGAGCTTTTATGAAACAATATGGAAACTGGAATGTTGAAAATATAAAACTGAAGTTAAATGCAGGCAGGTGAGATTCAAGAATTGACACACAAGGTCACTGAACTATGGGCACACTATGTTACAAGGTCTGAGGCTTTGACTGAGAAAGCTCAAGAATGTGAGTCTCATAAGGAGCAGAAGGTGCTCTGCAAGCAGTGCAATTGGAGAATACAGAACTGACAGTGAAACTTTTGGAAGGAGAAAGCATTGATGTGGACAGTATAGTCTGAGGAGGCTCCACCTCCTTATAATCCACTTTTTCCTTCCTTGAGCAATCTGGACTCTAAAGCTGCCCCTAAAATGCCTGTCCCTTTGAAGCCTGTAATCACATCCACAGTCCAAAATAATCAGGGTGCAGGTACACGTACAGAGGTGAAGGTTAAACACCTTTCACTAGTGGAGGTATCAGCCATAATGAAAGAAATAGGTCCTTGTCCCAGAAGCAGGGGCACAGAAGAAGTGGATTAGGAAAACTAGGGAGCAGGTTGAATTTTGTGACCTGACTAGAGGAGATTGGGGGAGAATTTTGCAGAAGGGAGTCAGTTCTGAGGTTTGGTTGCATATTCCACAGGGTGTTAGAGGTCTGGGACAGTGCCAGTTCCCGTGTTCAGAAATTATCTGAGTTTTATTTGATTCTGCTGCAGCAATCACCACTGCCAGTGTTTGTTAAGCCAAAACCTGACAAGCCCCCTGCAAAATAGGAGTGATTTATGTGTGCTTATTCTCTGGTTATGAATAATCCAGCTCATGATAATCCAGGCTACCCACAACTTGTTATCGATTGGCTACTTCCAGATGTTAAAGTAGTAGTTAAAATGGTGTTTGATAGGGAGCTGTACGAACGTTCAGACTTTGGTTGAAAAAGCAGAATGTGCTTTTCGCTACGTGATGTAGGGTAAGAATAAGGACCCAGTGGATGAGGCTAAAGCACAGAGGGTTGAAAGTGGCCAGGAATCCAAGCTAAGGGTAGTACAGGATATTGTAGAAGGTGTGGCCAAGAGAAAGAAAGCAGCCATGCATGCCCATGGATTCCCTCTTACGAGGTACAGAGGTGTAATGAGGTACTGGAGGAGGTGCAGAAGCTTCAGGAGTGGACCTCAGGGATGGGGAGCGGTCTACCAGCTAGAACCACTTCCTCAGTTCCCCGATAGGGATACCAAGCCTCCTCCCACTCATCCAAGAGTCTTACCTGCATTACCTTGTAGGAGCGGGGATGCCGCCAGGTGCTAACAGTTATAGGAGGCATTTGTAACAAGCTTTGCTTGATCCTGGGGTGTCTGTCTCTTTGACATCTTGAATTCAGGTGGGGGATGTCACACAACCGTGCATTACCATGCCCGGAGTGACAGGACAAGGAGCCACTCGCTGGCTTATGTGACAAAGCTCTGTCCTTGCCTCCTTGGGTCCCGCGTTTCCTGGCAGATTTTGCTAGCATCAGAGGCTCACTGTGACCCTCCACGTAACCCTTCTCTCTCTAGAGACAAGAGTCACAGCCTACTGAGCCATTTTCAGCATAAGCCAGAGAGGGAGGTGAGGAGAAGTTATCCTTCCTTGCACAGTCTCTGTTGTCTCCCAGTCTCAGTGATTAATCAGGGGGCAAAGGGGGAGAGGGGGAAGAGCCCGGGCCCACCCTCTACTCCAGGCTCCAGCCCAGGGACCCTAATAGTATCAGCTATGGTAGCTGACCTTTTAGAAACATGACATGTACAATTCTCTGGGCTACTTCCCCCACAGCAACCCTCACTTCCTCAAGCTCCACTTCACCCTTACCTCAGGACCTCCTTCCTTGTGCCTGATATGGTGTGTACTATTCAGTCTCTCCAACAGCGCAACTTCCTCCCACAGCTCCTGACATGCACACCCACCTGACTAACTGGGAGGCTTTTAACTAGTTTCAGCCAGCCGCTGATTGGCTTCAGGTGTCCCAATCAACCTAGCATTCTCCCTGCCTTCTGGGAAGTTCTTAATTGGCACCAGGTGTCTTAATGGACCTGGCACAGCTGCCATTTCACTTATTCTGGTACCAGGGATTTGTTTAGCCTGGAGCCAATATATCTATCTCCCACTACTTTTCTATAGCCATCTGGCCTTGCCCTGTCACACTTACTAAACCCTTAGATGTCACTGTAGGCAAGTTTTCTGTTACTCATGTTTGTGTGGTCCGTGACTCTCAGGAGACTGCAGACCCAGCTGCAAAATGCAATAAGCTTAAAAAGATCAACTTTAAGATGCTAAATACATTGACTGAAAACTGTCACTCTGGCCAAAAAGGTAAAAAGTTTACAATCTCAGAATTTTGTAGCTAGTGAAGCCTTTGGAAATGTCCTATTTCACAAACTGAAACTGAATGATTTAAGGGAAATAAATGTTAAGTTAAAAGGAGTTTTGCACAGACTCTAAGGACACTGCAGAGCTCGAAAGGGACTAGACAGTCAAGGGTACTACAAAGGTTTAAAGAGCATAAGTGTTAAAGAGAACAATTTAAAAAAAGGGAGGGGGGAATACCTACGAAGCTGAAGAGGAAAAAATGAGTAACAGCAGCTAACACTGCCTTTCAGAAGAACAGTTTAAGTGTAGCAGCAGAAACAAATAAAGAAAGCAAAGCATCAGTCAAACAGAACTTTGCTAAAACACAGCAGATAACAGACCGCAGGCCAAAATAAATAAAATAAAATAAAAGCTCTTGCATGTGAACACTGTATTCAAAACTGAAATATGAAAATAAAATGTGAGCTGCTTAATTTAAGGGAAGCCCAGTGAAAAATGAAAAGATTTTTTAGGGCTGTCGATTAATCGCAGTTAACTCACGTGATTAACTCAAATTAATTGTGATTAAAAAAATTAATAGCGATTAATCGCAGTTTTAATCGCATTACTAAGCAATAGAATAGCAATTGAAATGTATTAAATATTTTGGAAGTTTTTCTACATTTTCATATATATTGCCTTCTGTGTTGTAACTGAAATCAAAGTGTATATTTTTTATTACAAATATTTGCACTGTAAAAATTATAAACAAAAGAAATAGTATTTTTCAATTCACCTCATACAAGTACTGTAGTGCAAACTCTTTGTTGTGAAAGTGCAGTTTACAAATGTAGAATTTTTTTTTACATAACTGCACTCAAAAACAAAACAATGTAAAACTTCAGAGCCTACAAGTCCACTCAGTCCTACATCTTGTCCAGCCAATCACTAAGACAAACAAGTTTGTTTACATTTACAAGAGCTAATGCTGCCCTCTTCTTATTTACAGTGTCACCAGAAAGCGAGAACAGGCATTTGCTTGGCACTTTTGTAGCTGGCATTGCAAGTTACTTACGTGACAGATATGCTAAACATTCGTATGCCCCTTCATGCTTCGACCACCATTCCAGAGGACATGCTTCCATGCTGATGATGCTTGTTAAAAAAAGAATGTGTTAACTAAATTTGTGACTGATTCTCCTTGGGTGAGAACTGTATGTCTCCTGCTCTGTTTTACACGCATTCTACTATATATTTCATTTTATAGCAGTCTTGGATGATGACCCAGCACATGTTCATTTTAAAAACACTTTCACTGCAAATTTCAGAAAACGCAAAGAAGGTACAAATTTGAGATTTCTAAAGATAGCTACAGAACTTAACCCAAGGTTTAAGAATCTGAAGTGCCTTCCAAAATCTGAGAGGGATGAGGTGTGGCGCATGCTTTCAGAAGTCTTAGAAAAGCAACATTCTGATACAGAAACTATAGAACCTGAACCACCAAAAAAGAAAATCAACCTTCTGCTGGTGGCATCTGACTCACGATAATGAAAATGAACATGTGTCGATCCACACTGCTTTGGATTGTTATCAAGTAGAACCTGTCATCTGCATGGATGCACGTTCCCTGGAATGGTGGTCGAAGCATGAAGGGACATATGAATGTTTAGCATATCCGGCACATAAATAACTTGCAATGCCAGCTACAACAGTGCCATGAGAATGCCTGTTCTTACTTTCAGGTGATATTATAAACAAGAAGCAGGCAGTATTATCTCCTGCAAACATAAACAGACTTGTTTGTCTGAGCGATTGGTTGAACAAGAAGTAGGATTGAGTGGACTTGCAGGCTCTAAAATTTTACGTTGTTTTTTTTTGAATGCAGTTTTTTGGGTACATAATTCTACATTTGTAAGTTCAACTTTCATGATAAAGAGATTGCACTACAGTACTTGTGTATTAGGTGAATTGAAAAATACAATTTCTTTTGTTTTTTTACAGTGCAAATACTTGTAATCAAAAATACAAAGTGTGCACTGTATACTTTGTATTTTGTGTTATAATTGAAATCAATATTTGAAAATGTAGAAAATGTCCAAAATATTTAAATAAATGGTATTATATTATAAACGGTGTGATTAATCATAATTAATTTTTAATCACGTGATTAATTTTTTTAATAGCTTGACAGCCCTAGTACCAACTAATACCTGTAGTATTGAATTTAAGCAATTTTAAATTACCAAAGCAGCTTCCTGCTACAGGTAGGACTAAAGGAAATTCAAGGAAAATTCAGTCATACCACCATTGCATTCAGGGCTGGCCCTAGACCAAATGGCACCCCAGGTAAGGAGCGTCTTCAGTACCCCCACCTCCCATTTGTTAAACTTTTGAATACCTTATTTTTTTATTGCATTTGTCATCCATTTCACACTTGGATGCACAATTTGCATTCATGATTTATCCCTCTCATATAAGATGATAAATTTGCAAGCCATGGTCTGTACATCTGTATTTATTCAAGCCATATATAAGCAAATAAAAAAATTACTGTGTCTAAGCTTACAGAAAGTTTTTAATTTTAAGAATAACTGAAACATACCAACACCAAGAAGTTGAAGTGTGCATCAAGATTGGGTGGACTAGTATTAAATAGTGTTACAGTAGGTGACAGCTATAGAATGTTAACCCTTGTCCTTTAGTTCAAAAGGTTGCTTTTCTTGCTTTTGCCCTCATGAACTGAAGCACAGCATCACAGAGATCCAAAAATTGGCCAATGGCATTTGAAGGGATAAAATAGCAAGCAATGTCAGTCTCATCAGCCATCGTTGATCAAAAATGTGTTTTAATAAGCCTGAGCTTCAAAAAGCTGCTCTTACCACTTGCTATTGTGACCGTCAGTGTGAGCAGAATCCTCAAAGCTATCCACACTTTAGGAAAAAAAAGCATCCTTTAGCTCTGCATCATGAATGAATTGGAGAACTTGGGAGTGGAAAGTGCTTCCTGTGTTCCAAAATGTGATGCATGTTGTCCAATTTGACATAGGTCTTTATCATTGACTTCTGAACATTCCCCATATGTCAGCGTCTGGTGAAGGTCCGTACAATTGTTCAAGAGTGTTTTCCTGTCTGCTGGTCATACAAAAACCAGGTCTTTTTGTGGTGCTTCATTTGTCCAAACCTTTCTTTGATGGTGTAGTGAGGTGGACTGGCCCACCCCAGACACAGAGGAATAGGGTGGCTCCACCCCCTCGTGGGTGGAGCCCTACTCCTAGCTCTGCCCCCGGGAGCCAAGGGGTGGGGCTGGACGTATAAAGGCAGGACCCAGAAGCTGACTAGGGCCCTGGCCACTAGAAGGGACAGATGCATCCCCTGAGCACTCGCCCTGGGAGGTGGCAGCAGGCCTGCAGAGTGCAGACGACTGGACTGGACCACGTGGACCCTGGACTGACCTGACCTAGGGGGAAGCAGACAACTGGCCTGGACCACCCGTACTCCTGGATGACCCGGCCCCCACAGGGAGCAGACGACTGGCCTGGACCACCCAATCCTGCAGGAGGCAGATGACTATCCTGGACTGCCGGCTGGCCCAACCCTGGCAGAGCTTCTGCTGGCAACTGAGGTCCCCGCTGACCACCTTACCTCACAGTACCAGCAGGTACCCTTGCAGAGGGCGTGTGGAAGTGGCCCAGGGGTAGTAGACCCCTGTCTAGCTGCAATGCTGGCAGAGGGTGAATTAGCATGTTGCGGCTTGGATCCCTGCTGATGCGGTGGCAGACCCCTCCACCACCCTTAGAGCCCGGGACTGGGATGCAGTGGAGTGGGAGGGCCTGCGTCCCCCCCGCCACCCAAGCGGTGGGTGGCAGTCTCCCCCTCCCTCAGGCTAGCTGAAGGAAAGCCTGAGTTAACTGACTTTGTTTCATAGGCGCCGACTCCATGGGTGCTGCAGGGCTGGAGCACCCATGGGGAAAAATTAGTGGGTGCTCCCCCCCCCCAACCTCCTCCTCTTCCCCCGAGCTCGTTGCGTCCCTGCTCCTCCCCTTCCCTCTCAGCACTTCCTGCCCGCCGCCTAACAGCTGTTTGGCAGCAATTAAGACTTTCTAGAAGGGAGAGGAAGGAGTGGGGACACAGCACGCTCAGGGGAGAAGGCGGAGAAGAGACAGGGCAGGGGTGGGGACTTGGGGGAAGAGGGTTGAATGTGGGTGGCGCGAGGGCGGTGCGGCAGGTGAGCACCCACTGCGTAGAGAGGAAGCCAGCACTTATGCTTTGTCTGCAGCCCCACCTGAGTGCAGGTTGGAGCTGAGTGACTTTGTTTATTGCCCCGCTCTGAACCAGAGCCTAGGCAGCAAACAGTCAGAGTACAGGCCTGAGCATGAGACTCTTTGCTGCCTTGCCCCGACCCGGGGCTGGGGCTTTGTAATTGTGTTTATTGTTCGGCACTGACCACAGGCCCGAGCTCATGTCTCCCATTGCCCCGCGGATTCCCCATGTCAGGTGACTCCCGGAGACGTAGTGGGGTGGATTGGCCACCCACAGACCCAGAGGAGGAGCAGCCACCTCTGGAGAGAAATGGACTACAGATGGACACTTGAGTAGCGTCAACGAGTGAGCAAAAACCCTCCCTCTTGAATTTTTCTTCTGAGCTTTCCTATCACCTCATTTCTGTCTTCATAATCAAACTGTCTTCTTCCACTGAGCCTGTCTTCCAGGAAACTCGTATTCAACTCCTAAATTTTCCACCATTTCTTTGGCAGCAATGATGGCATATTCAAATCTGTTCTCTCTGTAGACCACAATGAAATCAAGGCAGCTTCTCATCAAAGTTGTGGCGGCCACGATGTCCATCAACTGATTTTGTAATGCCTTCCTTACGTTACTTGGAACAGAATATTGTGCCAAACCACAATTGAGACCAGAAATTTGAAGTCCATGATCTGGTTTACCAGACTCTGCGTCTTGTGTCGGATTCGGCTTCAGCTTTACTCGACTGTGCCAGTTCCAAGAAGGCATCATAAACCTTAGTCATTTGGTACCCCCGTGGCCTTACGGCTGTCAATGCAGCTCTACCAGTGAGTTTCACTTAGCGGCTTCATAGTCAGATTTGTAACATTGTCAGTGAAGATCTTCCATGCGATAGTTGATGCTGAAAACAGGACATATACCCTTTGCAGTACTCCAAAACGAGATACTGAATCTAAGGGCTGGTCTACACTACACAGTTAGGTCAACCTAAGGCAGCTTACATCAACCTAATTAGGTCAGTGTCTACACTTCAGCCTTGCTCCTGCTAATGTAAGTGCCCTACTACACCGACATAACTCCATGAGAAGTACAAGCCTCATGTCGGTGTAATTAGGGTGAGACGAGTGTCTGTATAGACACTGCGTTTTTACATGGGCTTGTGACGGGTTGGATCACAGAAACCCCTCTGGGGCTGCCAACTGATGTGCCAAGACTACTTCTGCCCCTGCTTTCCCTATCAGCTTGGGACTCCAGAACCCTGCCAGGTGGTGCCAGACATGCTTACCGGCCACAAACACAGACCCAGATCTAAACAACATCCCACAAACTGCGAGCTTAACTGAAAGCAGCTTAAGAAGTGTTCTGTCACTCAGATGCTCAACTCCCAATAGGGTCCAAACCCCAAATAAATCCGCTTCACCCGCTTTATAAGTGTAAAGCTTATACAGGGTAAACTCATAAATTGTTCACCCTCTATAACACTGATAGAGAGAGATGCACAGCTGTTTGCCCACCCCCACCAGGTATTAATACATACTCTGGGTTAAATAATAAGTAAAAAGTGATTTTATTAAATACAGAACATAGGATTTAAGTAGTTCCAAGTAGTAACAGACAGAACAAAGTCAATTACCAAGCAAAATAAAATAAAACATGGAAGTCTATGCCTAATACAGTAAGAAAATTGAATACAGATAAAACCTCACCCTCAGAGGTGTTCCAGTAAGCTTCCTTTTACAAACTAGTCTCCTTCTAGTCTGGGTCCAGCAATCACTCACACCCCCTGTAGTTACTGTCCTTTGTTCCAGTTTCTCTCAGGTATCCTTGGTGGCGGAGAGGCTCTCTCTTGAGCCAGCTAAAGACAAAATGGAGGGGTCTCCCAAGTTTCTCCTTGTGGGTCTAAACCCCTTCCTCCACCTGTGCAGAATTACAGGTACAAAATGGAGTTTGAGTCATGCATGGACATGTGACTCCAAAACTGTACAGGCCAAGCCACATAGCCAGGAAAGCTCAGATGTGGATTGGTGTCTATTAAGGTCTATTGTCAGCTTAAGTGTTTCTTGACTGGGCACTTAACTTGCACATTCCTTTCTAAAGAAGCTGACCAAATGCCTTACGAAGGCTATTTAAAAATCAAACAAGTACACAGCCAATATTCATAACTTTGAATACAAAAATGATACATTCATACAGATAGGATGAATATATTCAGTAGATCATAACCTTTATAGAGATGTGTTACATGGCAAATGTAGCATAAAATATATTCCAGTTATGTCATATATACATTCATGAGCATATTCCCATAAAGCATTACGGGGTGCAACATCACAGGGCTGTTAGCTGTTTTGTCAATTTCATGGCAGGAGCCATGAAATTGATAAGAAAGCTGGCTAACTAGAGCCCAGCTATCCCCTGCTTCCTGCCAAAGTGAGAAGCCCCAGGCGGCTCTCCCCCGCATATACACTCACCCCAGCTCCCGATGGGGAACGGGGAGAGCAGCTTGCTGGGAGCCTGTGGGGTAGTTGGGCTTCCACCACGGAGTTGCCAGCGGAGCGGAGAGATCGGGCTCTCCGCTCCTCCCACTGCCCCTCTTAGGATGGTGGAAGCGCACTTGGTGAGGAAGGATGTGCACCACCGATCCAAGGAGGGTAGTGTGGACATTCAGCCACCACAGTAATTACTCTGATGGTGCAAGTCAACCTAATGTAGGTTGAGTTATGTTTCTAGTGTAGATATACTCTAAAGATGATGACGCTGCATCTGACTCAACCAGGTTGAGGAAATGGCAGCCACAAAGCAAGCTCTTGGATTCAGCATAAAGATCCTTGCCTGGATGCCACTGTTTCTTCCTTTCATGTTCACGCAGTTGTCAGAGCCTTAGCTGCAGCAGTCCTGAAGCTTTATTTTATTCTCATTCAAAATGTTCATAAACAGTTCTGTTAGGCCTTTTCCAGTAGAGTTGTCCACAAACCAGAAACAGATAAAGTGTTCCTTTACGGGGATACAGCCATCCTCGTCATCAACAAATCTTACTGTGAATGTCATCTTTTCACTGTGACTAATGTTGGGAGTGCAATCCATTATTATGGCATAGTACTTCACTTTGGTGAAGCCGCATCAATAGGTTATCAAGCACCTTCCTTGTCATAAGGTCAATAAATTTGTTTTGAATTATTTCACTGCAGTTATGGTCCACAGCTTCTTTACAAACTACTCAACATAGGTGCTCATGCATGACATCAACGTATTTCCCAAGGAGCTCTACCAAACAGAGGAAATTACCACTATGTTCAGTGAACAAGTTATCTGACGAGCCTCAGAAAGGCAAATTATTCTTTGCAAAGAAGAGGGTAATTGAGATCAGATGCTTGAGCACATTCCTCCAATGCTGAGTTTCTACATGAATGCTGCACTGGTTTTCTGCATCTATACATTTATTCAGCTTGAGCCTGGACTTGACCTCCATCCATTTGTAGTAGGCCATAAAAGGTTCTACAAAGGTCCAGAACATTCTAGAAGGTTAGTGAAAAATGAATCCACATAGGAAATACCCTGAGACATTTTACTTTAAACAATCTATTTTCCCTTTTGTTGCTAACAACAAAAACAGCACTGAGAACCTAGTGTGCCGTCCCCCCACCAGCAAGCCAAGCACCCCAGGCTGTTGCCTGCTCTTAAGTGTGGCCCTGGGCAGAGCAGGAGGCAGGGTGGAGCCATGGCTGGGCTAGGAGCAGAGTGGGGCTGGGGCCAAAGATGGGCTCAGTGAAGCTCCCTCTCCACCTCCCCAAACATTCCTCCACACCCCCTGGGAGGAATGCCCCACAGTTTGGGGAAAACAGATGTAGACAAATTGCAGAGTCCAGAGGAGAGCAACAAACATGATAAAAGGTTTAGAAAACCTGACCTGTAGGGAAAGGCGGAAAGAAGTGGGCATGTTTAGACAGCTGAGTGGGACACACCAAATCTTCAAGTCCATTAAGGGCTGTTAGGAAGAGGATGGTGATTGACTGTTCTCCTAGAGTTGCGAGCTTTCTAATCTCACAAAACTGAACACCCTTGCCCAGTCTCAGCTGACTCCATCCCCGACCCTCACTCGCTTTCACCAGGCTGGGGCAAACGGTTGGGGTGTGGGCGGAAGTGAGGGCTCTGGCTAGGGGAGCAGACTCTGGGGTGGGGCTGGGAATGAGGGGTTTGGGGTTCAGAAGGGGGCTCGGGGTTCAGAAGGGGGCTCCAGGCTGGGGATGAGAGGTTGGAGCACAGCAGAGGGCTTTGGGCTAGGGGTGTGGTGCGGGAGGGGGTGTGGGCTCTGGGGTGGGGCTGGGGATGAGGGGTTTGGGGTGCAGGAGGTGGGTCAGGGTTGTGGCAGGGGGTTGGGGTGTGGGCTCCAGGAGGGAGTTTGGTTGCAGGAAGGGGTTCTGACCTGGGGCAGGAGGGTAGGGTGTGGGATGGGGTTCAGGCTCTGCCTTGGCAGCGCTTACCTCAGGTGGCTCCCAGTTGGCAGTGCAGTGGGGCTAAGGAAGGCTCCCTGTCTGTCCTGGCTTCACACAGCTCCTGGAAGCAGCCAGCATGTCCAGCTCCTAGGCGGAGGATCCGGGCGCCTCTGCATGCTGCCTACAGGCACCGCCACTGCAACGCCTATTGGCCACCGTTCCCGGCCAAAGGGAGCTGCAGAGCCATGGGAGGGAGCTGGGGTACGGGTCAGTGAATGGAACCCCTGCGGCCACCCCGTGCCTAGGACCTGGATATGCCAGCTCCTTCCGGGAGCCACGTGGAGCCAGGCTGCCCCCCAGGCCGAGGTGCCCCCTCTAGCAGGGGCAGCGCTCCCCCCCAACGTTATAAGTAGCCGACCCGCCGGCCTGGCCCTTTGGGGGAGCGTGGCGCGCGCCAGGAGCAGGGCCATGGCCAGGGCAGAGCTGGGATTGGAGGGGGAGCTGCGCACGAGACGGAAACGAGCGGGAGAGCAACAGAGCGTTACAGCTCCTACCCCGCCCGCAGCGCTCGCCTCCTGATTCCCGAACCCCTAGTGCGCACGCGTGTGGCTCAGCAGCTTCCCCAGGTATCTTGGAGCCGGCAGTGACGTCACCAGCATCGGATAGCTTTGGCTGGGGGTAGTGCCTTGTTTTGCATAGAGGAAATGACGCGTTTGTTGACGCAGCAGGTAACGTAGCAGGTGGTAGCGGCGGGGCTGCAGTGGCAGTCTGAGGCGGTGGCTGGGCGCTCCCGGTGAGTGCGCGTAGCCCTCGGCTAGGTAATGTGGGGCGTCTCTTCTAACGCCGGGAGCGGGAGAGGGGCGGAGCCGAGCGGGCGTGATGGGGGGCGTAGCGGCGCGGGCATGGGGGGGGCGCAGGGAGAGGAGGCGGAGCCAAGCGGGTGGGCATGTGCGGGCGAGGAGAAGCCGGGCAGGCAGGCAGGCAGGCTGTTGGGGGGCCGTGTGGACTCGGGGTGCCAGGGCAGCGAGTGGGAGAATGGGTTGGTGAGGGGTGTGTACGGGTGTCATCGGGACCAGTGGGGGCAATGCCAGGAGAGAGAGAGGTGGGAGACTGGGAGGGGCAGTGGAAAGGAGGCTGTAGCCGCTGTGAAGTGAGCTGTAGCTCAGGAAAGCTTATGCTCAAATAAATTGGTTAGTCTCTAAGGTGCCACAAGTACTCCTTTTCTTTTTGAGATTGTTACAGTGGCTGCATTGTTCCTAGCACTTCAGAGCCATATGCTCCAACGCTGCCTTTTATTTCTAGCCCCACCTGTTTTTCCAGCCACCCATCAATCCTTCACCCACCTACACCCTCTGCATTTCTCCCCAAATGCCACGGAGGGACCCTGTGCTGAGAAAAAGGAAGCTGATAGGCAGTTGGAAGAAACACTGAGTAGCTTTCTAATTCAGTGTCGTGCTGAAGTTTGTCAGTAGTTCTGGAAGGGACAATCGTAGGCTACTAAGGGCACGGCTTCACTAGCAACATTAAAGCGCTTTAATGTAGCTGTGTAGTCATGGCACCAAAAAAACCACCTCCATGGGAATAGCTACCATTGGGTGCACTGTCTACACTGCTACTTTACAGAGCTAAAACTTGCAGCACTCGGGGTGTGTTTTTTCACACCCCTGAGCGAGAAAGTTGCAGCGCTGTAAAGTGGCAGTGTAGACAAGGCCTTAGTTACATCCTATATTAGTTACTGTATATAATAGACATAAGTTTTGAATTTCATATGTTGTCAAAGAGAATGTATTCTCCTGGGGACTCAATAGGCCTTTATCCAGAGTGTCTCAGTTCAGAAATTAAGCCAAATAATTCAAAGTCCTGAAACTTCAAAGCTCTTGGTAATATGAGGATATATACAAATATTTTAAAAAGGAGATTATAGGCCCCCTTTTCTCCTATCCTAATTAACGCAGGTTAGTGTTTGTGGTCCCAGATTAGATTAAACTGATTTTTAGAGACACTTGATTTATTTCATTTTTCCCCCTCTCATTGCATTACTACAGTGGAATTTTAAAGTTTTTGGGTGCCTTAAATGTTCATTTCTTACAGTAACATGTTTGGGTTTCTTTTATGTCTAATCTTAACTTGTTTTAGGATAATTACAGCATCCCTGTAATGTTCTTTAATTTAAGTTACTGATATGTACTGTCAACCTTAACTACATCTTCATGTAGTTGTTTTTGGCTGGGAATTTCCTTCATTATTTTAAATTATGAAAATTTCATACATGACTCCTAAACAAAAAACCAAAGAGAATGCTGTCATGCAATGTTTCTAATGATTTGGAGATATAAAATACCAGTCTTAAATTATTGAACTTTTAACGGGAAAGCCACTGGTGGCACAAAACAGGGAGAGTGCACTGGCTAATGTAGCTGGCTTACAGCTGCTTTAAATTACTGGAGCAGGGCAAAGCAACCAAAGTGAGTCTGGTCCTTACTTTTCAATTGGTTTAGTGATCTATGTTAGTGAGACTGGTGCTGTGTGAAGTTGGGGCAGGGAGAGCCCCGTCTCTGAGTCACAGTGTGTCTCTGGTTTAAGGTATCCCCTTGTGCCCCAGAATCAATTCTCCCAGCAGTGCTGCTTTAATATGCCGTGGAACTGAGGCAGCAGTACCATGATGATAGTATTGATGCCTAAACTAGCATGCAGCCATGGAATCTTTAATGAGACATCACAGTTGTGCCAGTTCATCTACCAGTGGAAACTCTTGACATCTGTATTCAGTCTCGATCATACTACTGCTCATTACGACCAATAGAACTGTCATTAATAACTTAGTATAATTGAAACTTACCTGTGAGATTTCAGCTAGTTCTAATTATATGGAAACTTTGAAGTGTCTCTGTTTTAATATATTTGGGACAAAGAAAATCCTGATGCAGGATGCTAAATTTGTCAAGGAGCCCATCTTTTAATTAATAATTCATAAACTAAGATTTCCTTGTCAACTCTTGGAACATTTATTTGTACTAGGTCTGTTGATTAATGGTAGTTAATTCACACAATTAACTCAAAAAAATTAATTGCGCTGTTAAACATTAGAATACCAACTGAAATTTATTAAATATTTTGGATGTTTTTCTATATTTTCAAATATATCTATTTAAATTACAACACAGAATACAAAATGTACAGTGCTCACTTTATATTATTTTTATTACAAATATTTGCACGGTAAAAATGATAAATATAAGAAATAGTTTGTTACATAACTGCAGTCAAAAACAAAACAATGTAAAACTTTAGAGCCTACAAGTCCACTCAGTCCTACTTCTTGTTCAGCCAATAACTAAGAGAAATAAGTTTGTTTATATTTACGGGAGATAATGCTGCCCACTTCTTAATTACAATGTCACCTGAAAGTGAGAACAGGCATTTGCATGGCACTGTTGTAGCTGGCGTCACAAGATATTTATGTGCCAGATCCGCTAAAGATTCATATGCCTCTTCATGCTTCAGCCATCATTCCAGAGGATATGCTTCCGTGCGGATGATGCTGGTTTAAAAAAATGATGAGTTAATTAAATTTGTGACTGAACTCCTTGGGGGAGAACTGTATATCTCCTGCTCTGTTTTACCCGCATTCTGCCATATATTTCATAGAATCTCGGGGTTGGAAGGGACCTCAGGAGGTCATCTAGTCCAACCCCCTGCTCAAAGCAGGACCAATCCCCAACTAAACCATCCCAGCCAGGGCTTTGTCAAGCCTGACCTTAAAAACCTCTAAGGGTATGTCTACACTACGGAATAAGGTCGAATTTATAGAAGTCGGTTTTTTAGAAATCGGTTTTATATATTCGAGTGTGTGTGTCCCCACAGAAGTGCATTAAGTGCATTAACTCGGCGGAGTGCTTCCACAGTACCGAGGCTAGAGTCGACTTCTGGAGCGTTGCACTGTGGTTAGCTATCCCACAGTTCCCGCAGTCTCCGCTGCCCATTGGAATTCTGGGTTGAGATCCCAATGCCTGATGGGGCTGAAACATTGTCGCGGGTGGTTCTGGGTACATATCGTCAGTCCCCCCCTTCCCTCCCTCCCTCCGTGAAAGCAAGGGCAGACAATTGTTTCGCGCCTTTTTTCCTGAGTTACCTGTGTGGACGCCATACCACCGCAAGCATGGAGCCCGCTCAGGTAACCGTCACCGTATGTCTCCTGGGTGCTGGCAGACGCGGCACGGCATTGCTACACAGTAGCAGCAACCCATTGCCTTGTGGCAGCAGACGGTACAATACGACTGGTAGCCGTCCTCGTCATGTCCGAGGTGCTCCTGGTCGCCTGTGTGATCAGGAGTGCCTGGGCAGACATGGGCGCAGGGACTAAATTTTTAGTGACTTGACCAGGTCATTTTTTTTAGTCCGGCAGTCAGTCCTATTGAACCGTCTTATGGTGAGCAGGCAGGCAATATGGATTGCTAGCAGTCCTATTGCACCGTCTTCTGCCGAGCAGCCATGAGATGTGGATGGCATGCAGTCCTTCTGCACCGTCTGCTGCTAGCCAAAGATGTAAAAGATAGATGGAGTGGATCAAAACAAGAAATAGACCAGATTTGTTTTGTACTCATTTGCCTTCTCCCCTGTCTAGGGGACTCATTCCTCTAGGTCACACTGCAGTCACGCACAGAGAAGGTGCAGCGAGGTAGATCTAGCCATGTATCAATCAGAGGCCAGGCTAACCTCCTTGTTCCAATAAGAACAATAACTTAGGTGCACCATTTCTTATTGGAACCCTCCGTGAACTCTGCCCTTGTAAGCCGTGTCCTCAGTCGCCCCTCCCTGCGTCAGAGCAACGGCAAACAATCGTGCATCTGAGTTGAGAGTGCTGTCCAGAGCAGCCCAATGGAGCACTCTGATTGGGCTAAAACATTGTCGCGGGTGGTTCTGGGTACATATTGTCCGGCCCCCGTTCCCTCCCTCCCTCCGTGAAGGCAAGGGCAGACAATTGTTTCGCGCCTTTTTTCCTGAGTTACCTGTGCGGACGCCATACCACCGCAAGCATGGAGCCCGCTCAGGTAACCGTCACCGTATGTCTCCTGGGTGCTGGCAGACGCGGTACGGCATTGCTACAGAGTAGCAGCAACCCATTGCCTTCTGGCAGCAGACGGTGCAGTATGACTGGTACCCGTCCTCGTCATGTCCGAGGTGCTCCTGGCCACGTCGGCTGGGAGCGCCTGGGCAGACATGGGCGCAGGGACTAAATTTTTGGTGACTTGACCAGGTCATTCTCTTTAGTCCTGCAGTCAGTCATATTGAACCGTCTAATGGTGAGCAGGCAGGCAATACGGATTGCTAGCAGTCGTATTGTACCATCTTCTGCCGGGCAGGCAAGAGATGACGATGGCTAGCAATCGTACTGTGCCATCTTCTGCCAGGCAGGCAAGAGATGAGGATGGCTAGCAGTCGTACTGTACCATCTTCTGCCAAGCAGCCATGAGATGTGGATGGCTTGCAGTCCTTCTGCACCGTCTGCTGCCAGCCAAAGATGTAAAAGATAGATGGAGTGGATCAAAACAAGAAATAGACCAGATTTGTTTTGTACTCATTTGCCTCCTGCCCTGTCTAGGGGACTCATTCCTCTAGGTCACACTGCAGTCACTCACAGAGAAGGTGCTGCGAGGTAGATCTAGCCATGTATCAATCAGAGGCCAGGCTAACCTCCTTGTTCCAATAAGAACAATAACTTAGGTGCACCATTTCTTATTGGAACCCTCCGTGAAGTCCTGCCTGAACTACTCCTTGATGTAAAGCCACCCCCTTTGTGGATTTTAGCCTCCTGAAGCCAACCCTGTAAGCCGTGTCGTCAGTCGCCCCTCCCTCCGTCAGAGCAACGGCAGACAATCATTCCGTGCCTTTTTTCTGTGCGGACGCCATATCAAGGCAAGCATGGAGTCCGCTCAGCTCACTTTGGCAATTAGGAGCACATTAAACACCACACGCATTATCCAGCAGTATATGCAGCACCAGAACCTGGCAAAGCGCTACCGGGCGAGGAGGCGACGTCGGCGCGGTCACGTGAGTGATCAGGACATGGACACAGATTTCTCTGAAAGCATGGGCCCTGCCAATGCATGCATAATGGTGCTAATGGGGCAGGTTCATGCTGTGGAACGCCGATTCTGGGCTCGGGAAACAAGCACAGACTGGTGGGACCGCATAGTGTTGCAGGTCTGGGACGATTCCCAGTGGCTGCGAAACTTTCGCATGCGTAAGGGCACTTTCATGGAACTTTGTGACTTGCTTTCCCCTGCCCTGAAGCGCATGAATACCAAGATGAGAGCAGCCCTCACAGTTGAGAAACGAGTGGCGATAGCCCTGTGGAAGCTTGCAACGCCAGACAGCTACCGGTCAGTTGGGAATCAATTTGGAGTGGGCAAATCTACTGTGGGGGCTGCTGTGATGCAAGTAGCCCACGCAATCAAAGATCTGCTGATATCAAGGGTAGTGACCTTGGGAAATGTGCAGGTCATAGTGGATGGCTTTGCTGCAATGGGATTCCCTAACTGTGGTGGGGCCATAGACGGAACCCATATCCCTATCTTGGCACCGGAGCACCAAGCCGGCGAGTACATAAACCGCAAGGGGTACTTTTCAATAGTGCTGCAAGCTCTGGTGGATCACAAGGGACGTTTCACCAACATCAACGTGGGATGGCCGGAAAAGGTACATGACGCTCGCATCTTCAGGAACTCTGGTCTGTTTCAAAAGCTTCAAGAAGGGACTTTATTCCCAGACCAGAAAATAACTGTTGGTGATGTTGAAATGCCTATATGTATCCTTGGGGACCCAGCCTACCCCTTAATGCCATGGCTCATGAAGCCGTACACAGGCAGCCTGGACAGCAGTCAGGAGCTGTTCAACTACAGGCTGAGCAAGTGCAGAATGGTGGTAGAATGTGCATTTGGACGTTTAAAGGCGCGCTGGCGCAGTTTACTGACTCGGTTAGACCTCAGCGAAACCAATATTCCCACTGTTATTACTGCTTGCTGTGTGCTCCACAATATCTGTGAGAGTAAGGGGGAGACGTTTATGGCGGGGTGGGAGGTTGAGGCAAATCGCCTGGCTGCTGGTTATGCACAGCCAGACACCAGGGCGGTTAGAAGAGCACAGGAGGGTGCGGTACGCATCAGAGAGGCTTTGAAAACCAGTTTCATGACTGGCCAGGCTACGGTGTGAAAGTTCTGTTTGTTTCTCCTTGATGAAACCCCCCACCCCTTGGTTCACTCTACTTCCTTGTAAGCTAACCACCCTCCCCTCCTCCCTTCGATCACCGCTTGCAGAGGCAATAAAGTCATTGTTGCTTCACATTCATGCATTCTTTATTCATTCATCACACAAATAGGGGGATGACTACCAAGGTAGCCCAGGAGGGGTGGTGGAGGAGGGAAGGAAAATGCCACACAGCACTTTAAAAGTTTACAACTTTAAAATTTATTGAATGACAGCCTTCTTTTTTTTGGGCAATCCTCTGTGGTGGAGTGGCTGGTTGGCCGGTGGCCACCCCACCGCGTTCTTGGGCGTCTGGGTGTGGAGGCTATGGAACTTGGGGAGGAGGGCGGTTGGTTACACAGGGGCTGTAGTGGCAGTCTGTGCTCCAGCTGCCTTTGCTGCAGCTCAACCATACACTGGAGCATACTGGTTTGGTCCTCCAGCAGCCTCAGCATTGAATCCTGCCTCCTCTCATCACGCTGTCGCCACATTCGAGCTTCAGCCCTCTCTTCAGCCCGCCACTTACTCTCTTCAGCCCGCCACCTCTCCTCCTGGTCATTTTGTGCTTTCCTGCAGTCTGACATTATTTGCCTCCACGCATTCGTCTGTACTCTGTCAGTGTGGGAGGACAGCATGAGCTCGGAGAACATTTCATCTCGAGTGCTTTTTTTTTTTCTTTCTAATCTTCACTAGCCTCTGGGAAGGAGAAGATCCTGTGATCATTGAAACACATGCAGCTGGTGGAGAAAAGAAAAGGGACAGCGGTATTTAAAAAGACACATTTTATAAAACACTGGCTACACTCTTTCCGGGTAAACCTTGCTGTTAACATTACATACATAGCACATGTGCTTTCGTTACAAGGTCGCATTTTGCCTCCCCCCACCGCGTGGCTACCCCCTCAACCCTCCCCCCTCCCTGTGGCTAACAGCGGGGAACATTTCTGTTCAGCCGCAGGCAAACAGCCCAGCAGGAATGGGCTCCTCTGAGTGTCCCCTGAAGAAAAGCACCCTATTTCAACCAGGTGACCATGGATTATATCTCACTCTCCTGAGGATAACACATGAACGGATGTTGCTTGAACGCCAGCAAACATACACTGCAATGCTTTGTTGTACAATGATTCCCGAGTACGTGTTACTGGCCTGGAGTGGTATAGTGTCCTACCATGAAGGACGCAATAAGTCTGCCCTCCCCAGAAACCTTTTGCAAAGGCTTTGGGAGTATATCCAGGAGAGCCGCGAATGCCAGGGCAGAGTAATCCTTTCACATGCTTGCTTTTAAACCATGTATAGTATTTTAAAAGGTATACTCACCGGAGGTCCCTTCTCCGCCTGCCGGGTCCAGGAGGCAGCCTTGGGTGGGTTCAGGGGGTACTGGCTCCAGGTCCAGGGTGAGAAACAGTTCCTGGCTGTCGGGAAAACCGGTTTCTCCGCTTGCTTGCTGTGAGCTATCTACAACCTCCTCCTCATCATCATCTTCTTCGTCCCCAAAACCTGCTTCCGTATTGCCTCCATCTCCATTGAAGGAGTCAAACAACACGGCTGGGGTAGTGGTGGCTGAACCCCCTAAAATGGCATGCAGCTCATCATAGAAGCGGCATGTTTGGGGCTCTGACCCGGAGCGGCCGTTCGCCTCTCTGGTTTTCTGGTAGGCTTGCCTCAGCTCCTTCAGTTTCACGCGGCACTGCTTCGGGTCCCTGTTATGGCCTCTGTCCTTCATGCCCTGGGAGATCTTGACAAAGGTTTTGGCATTTCGAAAACTGGAACGGAGTTCTGATAGCACGGATTCCTCTCCCCATACAGCGATCAGATCCCGTACCTCCCGTTCGGTCCATGCTGGAGCTCTTTTGCGATTCTGAGACTCCATCATGGTCACCTCTGCTGATGAGCTCTGCATGGTCACCTGCAGCTTGCCACGCTGGCCAAACAGGAAATGAGATTCAAAAGTTCGCGGTTCTTTTCCTGTCTACCTGGCCAGTGCATCTGAGTTGAGAGTGCTGTCCAGAGCGGTCAAAATGGAGCACTCTGGGATAGCTCCCGGAGGCCAATACCGTCGAATTGTGTCCACAGTACCCCAAATTCGACCCGGCAAGGCCGATTTAAGCGCTAATCCGCTTGTCAGGGGTGGAGTAAGGAAATCGATTTTAAGAGCTCTTTAAGTCGAAATAAAGGGCTTCATCGTGTGGACGGGTGCAGGTTTACATCGATTTAATGCTGCTAAATTCGACCTAAAGTCCTAGTGTAGACCAGGGCTAAGGAAGGAGATTCCACCACCTCCCTAGGTAACCCATTCCAGTACTTCACCACCCTCCTAGTGAAAAAGTTTTTCCTAATATCCAACCTAAACCTCCCCCACTGCAACTTGAGATCATTACTCCTCATTCTGTCATCTGCTCCCACTGAGAACAGTCTAGATCTGTCCTCTTTGGAACCCCTTTTCAGGTAGTTGAAAGCAGCGCTCAAATCCCCCCTCATTCTTCTCTTCTGCAGACTAAATAATCCCAGTTCCCTCAACCTCTCCTCATAAATCATGTGCTCCAGCCCCCAATCCTTTTTTTTTTTTTTTTTTTTTGGCCCCCGCTGGACTCTTTCCAATTTTTCCACATCCTTCTTGTAGTGTGGTGCCCAAAACTGGACACAGTACGCCAGATGAGGCCTCACCAATGCCGAATAGAGCGGAATGATGACGTGCCTCGATCTGCTGACAGTGCTCCTACTTATACAGCCCAAAATGCCGTTAGCCTTCTTGGCAACAAGGGCACACTGTTGAGTCTCATCCAGCTTCTTGTCCACTGTAACCCCTAGGTACTTTTCTGCAGAACTGCTGCCTAGCCGCTCGGTCCCTATTCTGTAGCAGTGCATGGGATTCTTCCATCCCACAGTGAGTTTCATGTTATAGCCATCTCGGATGATGACGACCCACCACATGTTGTTCATTTTAAGAACACTTTCACTGCAAATTTGACAAAATGCAAAGAAGGTGCCAGTGTGAAATTTCTAAAGAAAGCTGCAGTACTCAACCCAAGATTTAAGAATCTGAAGTGCCTTCCAAAAGCTGAGAGGGATGAGGTATGGAGCATGCTTTCAGAAGTCTTAAAAGAGCAACACTCTGATGTGGAAACTATGAAACCCAAACCACCAAAAAAGAAAATCAACCTTCTGCTGGTGGCATCTGAATCATGATGATGAAAATGAACATGTCGGTCTACACTGTTTTAGATGGTTATCAAGCAGAACCCATCATCAGCATGGACACATGTCCCCTGGAATGATAGCTGAAGCATGAAGGGACATATGAATCTGGCATGTAAATATCTTGTGACCCTAGCTACAACAGTGCCATGCAAACGCCTGTTCTCACTTTTGGGTGACGTAAACAAGAAGCAGGCAGCATTATCTTCTGCAAATGTAAACAAACTTATTTGTCTGAGCGATTGGCTGAACAAGATATAGGACTGGTTGGACTTGTCGGCGCTAAAGTTTTATATTTTATTTTTGAATGCAGGATTTTTTGGACATAATTCTACGTTTGTAAGTTCAACTTTCATGATAGAGATTGCACTTCAATACTTGTATTAGGTGAATTGAAAAATACTATTTCTTTTGTTTTTTACAGTGAAAATATTTGTAATCAAAAATAAAGTGAGCACTGAACACTTTGTGTTCTGTGTTGTAATTTAAATGAATATATTTGAAAATGTAGAAAGTGTCCAAAAATATTTTAAAAAATTGATCACAATTAATCGTGCTGTTACAGAATAATAGAATACCATTTATTTAATTGCTTGACAGCCCTAATTTAAATATTTTTTTGATGTTTTCTACATTTTCAAATATATTCATTTCAATTACAACACAGAATATGAAGTGTACTGTGCTCACTTTATATTTATTTATGCTGACAAAAAGGTGGACATCCTGATTAAGGTCCAGTGGCAGTACCCTAGTGTCTAGTTTGGAGGAACTGAGAGAAACGATATTTTATGACAAATTACATTGATATTTATTTTGTGTCCTTTACATCTGGGCAAAAAGAAAATTAGTCAAGCTCTGGCTCACTCAGAAGCGTTTTACAGCTGGGTTTCCTCTTTTGAGTCTCATGTATTTATAATTAGAAGGTGGTTCTGAGTACAATGGGTCACCCTCATCTGTTACAAATTGATGCGTCCAGTTTATGGCAGATGCGTGGTCTTGTTTTAAGCATAAGACTGTGCGTTGTGAGGTCTGGATTTTATTCAGTCACTTCCACGAACTTCCTGGGATCTTGAAACCATTTTAATCTCTATTTCTCAGTTTTTTCCATCTGTAAAATGGAGATAAATGACCTAAAGAGGCTTAATTCATTAATGTTTAGAAAATGCTTTGTTGCTGTGTAGAAGGGCTGTGTGGTGGTGGTGGGTTACGTTTTTTCTTTTCCAGTCCACTTCACCACCCTTCCCATTTATTAGCAGTCTGATTTATGAGCTCAGTACCGTAATGTGGTGCTCATTTCCATATATCTTTATGGCAGAATTCTGCTCTCAGATATGCAGGCAGAGCTCCAGTTGAAATTTGTGAGTTTTGTTTGGGTGTCTGAGGTCTGGATTTAGCACTTGGATTGAGACTTCTTCTTAGAGTTCAGGGGCTTAATCTGAGAGTTTTTCTTGGCTTCTTTGTGTAATGCTGATGGCCATTGTTGAAGGCCCATTTAAACTATAAAGCTACCAAGCTTAAAAGTAACCTGCAAAAACATGTGAGAACTGAGGTGTGCACTTTCTCAGCCCTTAATTGAATAAGTACAGGGACTGAAACCGTCACAGAGAATTTCCTGAACTGTTGGTCAGGGATTTGAATTAAAAACATATAAATACCTGTATTTAAAGACCATTTTCCAATTATCTAGTCCTGTGGTTCTCAAAGTATTTGTATTGGCGACACCTTTCATATAGCAAGCTTCTGAATGCGGCCCCCCTTAAAATTAAAACCCCCTGTTTTTAGTTTATATTTAATTTAACAGGGACTCAGGTGCCAGCCCCACTCCTGGCAGGATTGACACTTTGTGACTCCCAGGTAATAACCTTGTGACCCCCTGGGGGGTTGCAATCCCCAGTTTGGGAACCCGAGCTAGACTGATCACCTCCATATCACAGAATAAAAACAGTTTTAAACGGTCTGGCTAAAAATCCCTTCCCTTCTCAGTCACACTTATAAGGTTATATGCACTTTTGGTACTTGTGATGTGATAATGCTAGTTTTTCTGTTACCTTTAGAGTCTTCCAGGAAAGTCAGGGTAGCATGAGCTGAATTTCTAGTGTAAAAATACAAACAAAAGGGAGGAAAAATGGTCTGTGGTAGTGTGGAGGAAGGGTGTGGAAATAGCCTCTTGGTCTCCTTTATGCATAATAAACAAGGAAACACAATTGCTTCCTTTGTAGATCACCTTTAATCAGTGCCCTGTGTATTCCATGATTCTGCCATTGCTGCAGAATTATGCTCTAGAATTTCCACTTTAAATATTTCAGAAATATTCTTTACAACAGGTGTCAACTGCCCTTTTCATTTAATGGGTTGTTAACTCTGAAACCTAAAAATGACAGCTGCATGTTGAAAACTGAAATTGTGGGGACAGTATAAAATGAATGTAATATCCAACTATATATCACAGAGGTAGCTGCACTGACTAGATTAATTTTTTTTTATATTTAATGCATTAAGATTCTCCGTTAAATATGTATCTGAATCTTCCTCAGAACTCCCAGCAGCAGCAACTGCAGAATGTAGGGACCTTACTTTAGAATGTAGATCCGTTTACTGTGAAGTGAATGAGATCTTGCATTGAGTAGCTGTGACTGGCCAGGCTATAGCATGGTTTGGTTCAGTTTGTGCAGATAGGGACAAATGTTATTACCATATTAAAACATATTTTTTTAAGGTCAGGCTTGACAAAGCCCTGGCTGGGATGATTTAGTTGGGGATTGGTCCTGCTTTGAGCAGGGGGTTGAACTAGATGACCTCCTGAGGTCCCTTCCAACCCTGATATTCTATGATTCTATGAATGCATTAGCCCTGGTGAAGACCTAGTCTGAATCATGGTGTATAGCTTTTTAAACAATTGTCTGTTACACAGTTTGGCCGCCTCCACACACATGCCATGCTATAACTTGGTTTGGGCACAGCCAAATTAAATTACTGTCAAACTAGGTTATTCTGCCTGAAAAATGAGCCTACAGTGACATTCAGTACTCTTAGTGTGAGTGGAGGTTGTTTTGCTATTGAGAGCCTTGTCATAGTTTCTTAGTGCTATGTATGCTATAACTTTGTTGTCCTATTCATGCTACAAACAAAAGGCAACCACCTTGTAGCATGGATGGAATTAGCATGGTCTAGGTTTACGTGCTGGCATGGTTAGAATAGTCTCCGAGACCCTGGGAAAATCAAATACCACAGAACTACACTACATTTTTTCAGCCACATATGAAACCGCAGTGTCCAAAATTAAAAACCGAAAGCCATGTAAATGTAAATGAATAAAGTGTGAACAGCATAGGCTAGGAGTCTTGAGACTAATGTTCTGTTCATGGCTTTGCCACTGAACTGCTGTGTGACCCTGGGGAAGTGCCTTCACCTGTCTTTTACTAATAGTTCGTACAGCACCTAATGCAATGGGTCCCTGAGCTCGGTTGATGTTACAATGTCATGATGTTAACAGACAACCTCTCCTTGCCCAAGCAGAACTGTGGTTCTGAGCAGAATAATTGTCCACTTTGATTGGATTTGAGATGAACTTTTATGGAGCCATCAGAAAACAGGAAAAGTGCAGTATGAATGTAACAGTGTGCACTTTATTGGAGATATATACATTAAATTGGCATTCTTTTCAGATCTCCAGAATACCAATTTCTGTGAAGAGCACCATACGGATCAAATTACCAGAAACACATGGATCACTAAGTCTTTCAAAAATGAGCAAATTCATACTTTTCTACTGGAACCCACAGTGTCTTGAAAAAGGTAAGGGGTTATTTTTGGTTGCTCTCTATGGCAGGTGAGCTCTTCAACATCTTAGGGTCCTGATTATGCAGAGTGATTAGGGTAGGTAGACCTTTACATCAGTTCAGAATGCCTTTGGCTTTCTGAAGAAGTGCAGGCTGAAGACAAATATGGATTTAGGATCCCATATTTTGAAAATCTTAGCCAGCATTCTTCACTTCCTGTCCTAAACTCTTCTAAATGTTTGCATGCTATTTAAACAGTGGCAACATCTTGCCTAACAAATAGCTGTGTGTTAGTGATGATTCGGCATTGGAGAGACCCCATCTGAAGTACTGTGTCCAGTTTTGGGCCCCACACTACAAGAAAGATGTGGAAAAATTGGAAAGAGTCCAGCGGAGGGCAACAAAAATTATTAGGGGGCTGGAGCACATGATTTATGAGGAGAGGCTGAGGGAACTGGGATTATTTAGTCTGCAGAAGAGAAGAATTAGGTGTGATTTGAGCGCTGCTTTCAACTACCTGAAAGGGGCTTTCAAAGGGGATGGATCTAGGCTGTTCTCAGTGGTACCAGATGACAGAACAAGGAGTAGTGGTCTCAAGTTGCAGTGGGGGAGGTTTAGGTTGGATATTAGGAAAAACTTTTTCACTAGGAGGGTGGTAAAGCACTGGAATGGGTTACCTGGGAGGTGATGGAATCTCCTTCCTTAGAGGTTTTTAAGGTCAGGCTTGATAAAGCCGTGGCTGGGATGATTTAGTTGGGGATTGGTCCTGCTTTGAGCAGGGGGTTGGACTAGATGACCTCCTGAGGTCCCTTCCAACCCTGATATTTTATGATTCTATGATAAAGACTTACAGCTCACTGGGATATGTGGCAGGTCACTGCTGGGGGAGCCTCAATCAGCTCCCACCACTCCAGCCCCAATCAGGGGAAATGGATTGCTAGGTTTGGATAATCACTGACTGCACCTGCCAGCCTCTTAAGGCAGAAGATATAAGGCTGGGAGGAAGTGAGGCTCAGGGAGAGGTAGGAGCCTGCTACTCTGTTGCTGACCAGGCCTGGGTTAGGCCAAGCCATTGTAAATAGTCTGTATATAGTAGGAAACTGGTGGTGGGAAATGGACACAAATAAAGAGCATGGATGTTGCACGAGCTTGGAGCCTCTCTGAGTTTGGGAGGAGCAGGGTCAAGGGGCTGAATACTCAGGGGCGCAACGGGCTCCCCATTACAGGATCTTTCAGACTGAATGCTGTAATAAATGTAGTATTATTATTATTATATATTGCTATTATATTGTTATAGACATGGCATAGAACAATTTTCTAATATTAGGGTTTTTTTAAGTAGTTTTCACCCAAAAGGAAATTAGGCAATTGTAGCAGCAAAACTAGTAATTCATGGACTTCTGAAGTAAATGTGGATGGTTGCTAAAACATAAATTTGAAAGCGTTGTTAAATGTTTGTCTGGGGATTCAGTATGATCTCTCAGCACCCTGGATAGTTAATACAGAGCAGGTTAGCAGCTAGGACAGGAAGATCTCAGAATAATTTTCTTTGTCCCAGTTAAGTCAAGAACTATTATAACAGTAGTAATAAGATCACAAGAAGATAGACAAAAGGATAAGGGAAGTGTCAGTCTGATGAGAGGGAAAGGAGGGGCAGTCTGCATGAGTGCACCAGTAAGGCAGAGTTTGGCATTGGAGAAGTAAATTGTGAGAGGCTTCAAATACCAGTGGGGATACAAAAATACTATAAAAGCATCTAGAGAGATCAGAAATGTGAACAGCATAACTCTCCCACCCCCCCAAAATGAGATTCAACTTGGAAAAATCCTTCTGGGGAAACAGTAAATAATGATAAATACTGAAGTTAAATGAGAAGGAAAAATCTTTAAAATGGTAATGTTGAAAGAGATGTAGGGGGGCTAATGGAGAGCAAATTATATATGAGTTTGCAGCAATCTATGGTAGTCAAAAGGCAGATTCAATTTTTGGGCTGCCATGCATGAGGGCATCACATCACAGAGCAAGACAAATTAGTCCTTCTTCCTGGCTCCAGTGCGAACACATCGGTAATACTGCTTTGTACACTGCAAGAAATAGACTTATAAACTAGAGAGAGTTTTCAAACAGCAACAGAAGTGATCAGGGGGCTGAAGAGATGATTACAGGTGGGTTGAAGAGTACATATATGTTTGAAAGGTGTGAACAAAAGAGAAGGAAATAGTACAAGGGTTGTCAAACTGGTCAGCGAGGCTCAGGCTTCGGCTTCAGCCCTAGGTGGTGGGGCTCAGGCTACAGACTCCCTGTCCAGGGCTGAAGCCCTTGGGCTTTGGCCCCGGGACAGCTGGGCTTCGGTCCCCCATCCTGTAGTCGTGTAGTATTATGAAGGGCTTTAAGCTCTACTGATGAAAAATACTATATAAGTGCTAAGCATGTCCATATATTATTTAATTCTTGTCTCTGTTGAGGCTATTTTCATTGTCTGAGGATGGGACCAGGAACAGTGCTAGCCTCTTTGCTTCCTTGCCCCTGATGTACTTGTCCTTTCAGGTCACATTGAGCCATGGCCACATCCTCATTCTCCCCCTTGCTAGTGTTAGAGAAAGCAAGGCTAGGAACATCACTCCCCATTCTGGGAGTCATAGGAGTTGGACCTTCATTGCCACATAAATCAGAGGGAGTTGATTGGGGCTTGCTGCTTCTCTCTCTGCCCTACCTTCTGCAGAGGCCGGGGTGGTGGTGTTTTTCCCCCGCAGAGTCCTTCTGGGTGATGGATGTTTCAAATGTCACTGGGTCTCAGTTGTGGGGGGAGGGAGCCATCTCACTAGTGCCCTGTAGCTCTGTCTGGTCTGAGAGGCCTTTGGATGTATTTAGACGCAATGCTAAGTTCACAGCTCAGCATTTCCTGGCCTGATAGAGCGAGCTGAGTGCCAGTGCTCCATTCCATTGCCCAGCCTGGAATTCCTGATCTTTTTTCACCTCATGGTATTGAAGTTCCTCAAGGGGTTTTACACACTTGCCCACCAGTCAGAGAACCTGCTCCTGCTGGGGACTTGGTCCTCCTGAAGCTCTTGGAGCCTCTGTTTGAGGCTCTTTCAGATGTTCCTTTCCCCATCTCACTCTGAAGTTGGTCTTCCTGGTGGCTGACACTTCAGCCACAAGAGTGAATGAACTTCCGGTGCTTATGGCCCAATCCTCCATATGACAGGACAAGGTCACTACTAAGGTGGTCTTGGAATTTCATTTGAGCCAGTCAGTCCATCTGTCTTGTTACTGAAACCACACTAGATGCTGGGGGAAGAGAAGCTATAGCTCTTGGTGTTACCAGGACTTTGCTTTATTATATTGAGAGGACCAAACCAGTTAGAACGTTGTCCCTTCTGTTTATTGCCACAGCTAGATGTTCTAAAGGTCCATCCATCTCTCCATAGAGAACGTGGAAATGGGTAACGCAGCATATCTCGCTATGTGCCTGGCATGCTGCTTCCACTGAACATCGCTCCACCAGAGCTCAAGCAACATCCTCTTCCTGCTTCAGGAATGTGCCAATATCAGAAATCTGTAATGTGGAGAAACCCACTGACCTTTGTCAAACACCATGCCTTAGACTTAGCTACTAGCTCAGATGCCACGTTCATGAGAGCCGTACTTCAGTTACTGTTTGATGCAACTGGAACTCTTCGTTTCCTACCATCCTGAGAGGATGCTACCTGCCAGTCACTTACAGTGGGATCCACAGTGACTCATGCTGAAAGAGGAAAAAAATGTTGACTTACCCTCTGCAATAACTGTGGTTCTTAAAGATATTGTAGTCAGCGTAGATCCTATATCCCAGCTCAATCCCTATTGAGTCCTCAGCTACCATAGGCTTTAAATTGCGAGGGAAGTGAGGGAGAGTCACAGGTGCCCTGCCGTTACATGCACCTGTAGTGGGAACCACACTGATGACAGCATCTCAAAGAAGCACAGTTTTACTGTAATATAAGTAGGGCTCTGTGTCTGTCATGGAGGTCATGGATTCCGTGACTTCTGCAGCGGCCAGTGTGGCTGAACCCAAGGCTGCTCAAGCGGCTCTGCAGCCAGCCACACAGGCTGCTGCTCTGGTGGCCCTGGGCAGCTGGCCACAGGGACCACCCAAGCAGCTGCCAATGGGGTTGGCCCCAGGATAACCCCCCTTCCCCGCATGGAGGTGGCCCCCACCCCCGGGGCACTCTCCTCCACGCGGCGGTGATTGGAGCGCTGGCGGCCCACCACGGGGCTCCCCCTTTGGCAGGGCCGGAGCAGCAATGGGCCCCCATGGGGTCCCTTCCCCGCAGCGGGGCCCCGGCTTTCCCCCTGCAGCATGCCTCCACAGCGTAGAAGTCATGGACAGGTCATGGGGCCCTGATTTTTTTTTTTTTTTTTTTTTTTGGTTTTTGCCTGTGACCTATCCATGACTTTTTACTAAAAATACTCATGATTAAATTGTAGCCTTAAGTATAAGTAACCTTTTTGGTCCCCTCCACTCCCCCCCCCCCCTCCACTGGTATGTTGTATTACCATAGAAACAGAAGCAAAGCAATATATACTTAAGTGCAGTATTGTTACCCTTGAGCTTTGCCTCTGCTGGAATTCTCCTGTTATTTCAGAAATATCTATTTGTGGAGTTTCGATAGAACCTGGTTTCATGTGACATAATCATTGAGGCATATCAGCCACTAGGTATCTGTGTACCTTGACCTTTGGGTTTGTGCCAGGGGGATGCACAAATACAGTAACTCACAGCATGAAAAAAGCAAGTATTTAAAAAATGAGATTGAATCATGTTTACAGAAAAGTCTTCGTATGGATATATTTTTGTAGGGAGAGCTTGTGGTGAAGAACTGGAAATAAAACTGTATCTATTGCTGACTGTAGTGTTTTTGAGTTCTCTGAATGAAAAAATGGCCAACTACTTCTTGTATTGTCTCCACTCCTGTAAAGAGTGTGTTCAGATAAATAAGAGGTTTTTTAGTTCTCAGAGTTGTGGGGAAACAAAACATAAAATGTATTGTTCCCAACACAACAATGCCAGTAGTTAAAGTTGCATAAGTGTTCCCATTTTAAAAGTGTCTTTCATTTGTGTGTAACTTTCAAAAGTTTTACCATTTGTGTTTAAAATTGGCCATGTTTGCTCTCAGCCTGTGTGGACCACCACTGCCTACCTGATGGGTTTGGACTAGCCACTGCCTCAGTTTCCCCTTCTTGGACTCCTGATAACTTCAGCATTGGCTTTAATGTGTTGAGTGACACCCTTTTGTGGGGGCTGGGTTTATTAACAAAGTTCAAAAGAAAACACAAGAACTCCCCCCAGCCTTCCTAGCTGGCTCACAACCCTTGGTGCAAGGTTCTTAGTCCTGTCCCTGCTGAGGCTTTCCACTAAGCAGACTCACTCTCTATCAAGTAGCAGTTCCTAACAGGGAAACAACAAGCACAGCATGTGATCTTATTAGCCCTTCAGCACTTGGCAAAACTTTTACCAGTATCAGGCTGCTTAAGGCATTATTCAGAGCTTTCTTTTTCATTACAGCAGTGTTACAAGGATGGGTTTATCTTAAGACCGACTTTTACTAGATAGAAAGCAAAAAAGAAACAGAAGTAGTACAATAGGGAAGTAAAAATCACCGTAGGGAAGGGGTGGCAGCAGGTTCCCATGCCAGATGGTGGTCAGGATTCATTCAAACCTAACAGATGGGGGTGATTATCATCTGGCTCCTTCTCCTCCTCTATTCAGGACGTCTTTCAGGATGACGCCCAGTGGTGTGATGGTACATTCCTTGGTCACAGCAGTCAGTGTTGATAGCTGTGATGATGAAGTTCACTTCCTCTCCTTCAGTTTAGCTCCTTTAAACTATCCAGTCCACAATCAAGTTGCTAAGTAATGCTCCTTCTCCCCCCCCCCCCAAATTCAGGAAAAGCCATGTCTAGAAAGGGGTGGCAACATCAGCTATCAAAATTAATATTTATTATTTGTATTGTCATAGTCCCCAGGAGCCCTAGACATGGACCAAGACCCCATTGTGCAAACACAGAACAAAAAGAATTTGCCAAAGAATGCAAACGAATTTACGTTCTAAGTATAAGGCAAGAGACAACAGATGGATACAGACAGACGGGAGTAGAAAACAGTGACAAGACAATATTTGTTAGCATGACGGGCTGTCTCTCAGCACATCAGCGACCTAACCATTCTCAAGTTTTTTGGAAGCAACTGAAGAAAAATACTGAGGTGGATTTGGAGATGTTTACGGGGAGCTTCTTTCAAGCCTGCATGATGATAAGAAGCTGGCATCGTTGGCTGATTCGATGGGGAAGTCAACATCTTGATAGTGAGTGATCAGTAAGGTGTGGTTTGGCCATGAAAAGCCTTGCTAGTGAGGACAAATAGCTTGTGTTTTATGCAGTAGAAAAGAGGGAGCCAGTGCAAGGATGCAAGGACGGGGTGACATGGCCAAAGTGATGGGCTAGGAAAATGATCCTTGCACAAACATTCTGAATGGATATGAGCAGGCAAGATTGCATTTGTCAAGGCCAGAGAGAATATTGCTGTACTAACTGAGCTGTGAGATGATGAGAGCCTGGACGAGAGTTTTAGCTGTGTGGCGGGATAAGAAAGCCTGTATCTTAGAGATGTTATTCAGAAAGAATCTGCAAACATTAGATTTACCCTGGATGTGAGGACCTAGAGAGACTTCCAAGTGAAAGATGATGCCCAGGTTATATGGGCCTGCATGACAGGCAGGAGAGTGGTGTTGTCCACAGTAATCAAGAAAGGAGGTAGCAGGGAGGGCTTAGGGGGAAGATTGATCTTGATCCGATGGCTAATTATCCATGAGGAGATGTCAGAGAAACAGGCTGAGATTTTAGTTTTTTATGGGAGACAAGTCAGGAGTAGAGAGGTAGATCTGATGGTAGCTGAATCTGTGTTTTGTGAATGACATTATCCAGAGATAAGGTATAGAGGGAGAAGAGAAGGTGACCAAGGACAGAACCCTGTGGAACCCCCTCAGAAAGTGAGAAGGCAAGAGGAGGATCCTCCAAAGAACATGCTGAAGCAGCAATTAAAGAGGTATGAGGAGAACAAGGAGAGGACAGGTTAATGGAAGCCAAGTGGAAGACAAAATTTCAAGAGGAGGAGCATAGTCAGTGGTATTGAAGGTGGCTGTCAGGTCACAGAAGATGAGAATGGAGTACTGGGTCTGAGCTTTGTCTATGAAGAGGTAATTAGAGATTTTGGCAAGAGCAGTTTCAGTGGAGTGCAAGGGATGTGTGACGGATTGTACAAGCAGAACTCCAAACAGCGATGTAGACAACGTATTCAATGAGCGTAGAGATGGAAGGGAGATACGGTGGTAGCTGGAGAGGCAAATGGGGTCCAGGGTGGTTATTTTTTAAGATAGGAGACACTAAAGCATGCTTGCATTATGAGGGGAAAGAGCAAGAGGAGAGTGAGCAGTTAAGGAGAGGAGTAAGTGAGGGTATGAGACTGGGTGTAAGGGAAATTAGAAGATGGGATGGGGTCACTGCCACAAATAGAGGAATTAGAAGAAGACAGCAGATGAGAAATTTCTGCATGTATGACAAGGAAGTAAGACGAGAAGGGGGAATGGTAGGTGTGCCAAGGGAGAAAGTTCATGTGATATTTAGTCACTTTTCTCTTGGAAGAAATTGGTTAGAGCCTATGCACAGAAAAATGTGGAGGCAGGAGAGAAGGAGGATTTGAGGAGTGAATCAAAGATGGCCAAAAGGTGGCTGGGATTGAAGACATGGGATTCAATTAAGGTGGAGAAGAAGAGTTTTTAGCTAGGAAGATGGCAGAGGTGAAGGAGGAGTGAACAAAATTATAATGGAGTAAGTCAGCCTGGACATGGGATTTCCGCCAGAGATGCTCCAACAGTGCACCACCTTCTCCTGTCATTTTACTGCCATTTTGATTTGTTGCCATAAGCAATTTTGTGACCTGCAAACCCCTAATCTGTTCTTTTAGTTTAAACATGTTTTGTTTGTACTAGTTTCTTTGGCTCCATCTTTCACTTATTTTATCAATGGTTTTATATAACAGGTCAACTGAACTTTCATCTGTTTTTAACAACTCAGTGTGATGGGCTGGACTCCTTGAGAAGCCACCTGATGTGCTGAGATACCACTGAGTCTACCTGTTCTGCCAGCATGGGCCCCCTTTAAGCTGTCTTGCTGAGCCAAGCTCTTAAAACCTCCTCTAACACATACAGGCAGGACCACACCCAGCTGCAGATCAGCTCTGGGAAGACTCAGTTGAAGGAACTTGCTCCAGCCCTCAGATGTCCACCTCCCTTGGAGTGCAGACTCAGATATATTATGAAATTCACCCCCTCCCTCAATGTGGATAGAAGTGTGCATGCTTCTTGCCCCCACAGTTAGAAATGACAGAAACTGGGTTTGTAATAAACAAAACAAGTTTTATTAACTATGAAAGTCAGATTTTATGTGGTAAAAGGGGTAACAAACAGAACAAAGCAGATTACTAAACAAATGAAATCAAGCACGCAAACTAACCTAGTTTCACTAAAGAAATTGGTTACAAATAGTATTTCTCACCCTAGATATTGCAGGCAGGTTGCAAAGTTTCTGTGGTTCAGAGTTACAGTTATATTGCTTTTCAGACTAGACCCCTGTTTCAGTCTGGATTCCCCGCTTGCCTTTCCTTCAGGTGGCTTTTGCAATCTTTCTTCTTGGGCAGACAGCCATGGAGAGGAGGATTCCTGCTTGCCTTCCTCTTCGCCCTTAAATAGGATTTACATAAGGTGGGACTCCTTTGTTTCCCAAGCTTGACCCCCTTATAGTGGAAAGTTACAAGAAGTCCCAAGTAATGGTTTAGTGTCAGGTGACAAGACTACGTGACTCTGTAGTATCACATCATCCATGAGTCAGTGGCAGTATGGAGCGTCCACAGGAAGGCCAAGTCCATTTCATAGTCTATTGTGCTTGATGATGGGCCATCCGATGTGTCTGGGTTTTCCATTGTTCTACCAGAAGTGTTGGCAGTGGACGTCACCCAAAGTAGTGTAGTTGAAATACAGATACATTGTCAATATTCCTAACTTTAGATACAGAAATGATACAGGCATGCAAATTGGATAATCACATTCAGTAAATTATCACCTTTCCAATGATATCTCACATGAGCCATCTTGCATAAAGCACATCTCAGTTATGTCATATTCATGTCATAAGCATATTTTCATAAAGAATATGGAATGACACATCGCACTCAGGTCACAGGCCCTTGCACACCAGCAGCCTTTGAATGCTGTTTTATTTCCCGTCTCATTTCTATATACATTCTTCTCCTATGGTTCTCCATGGGCATTGCCCTTCCTTGTATGTGCCTGCCATGCTGCTCTTGATCAGCAAGTGGCTTGCAGCACTCACTCTTCTCCTTACTCATCCTCCAGTTCCTCCACTTGCCTCCTCTTTTCTTTCTAGTCCTAGGATGATCTTATTCTTCAGTGTTTTTCTAAGCTGGTTGAGCCTATATTTGAGGCACCATTTTTTGAACTCTGTTTGCGGGTATACAGCCTTCATCCTACTATGTTGTCTAGTGTGCTATAGCAGCCTCTTAAAAGGAAATGAACAGTTAACAGGTATATTAAAAGTTAATATACTTTCTTCTTGTGTTTTAAATCTGTCATTTAAGATGATAAGGATGCCTTATGCAGCAGTGTGTTTTCCTAAGTTCTTTTAGTTTTGCCCGTGTTCTTTCACATCATTTCATCCCATTAGCTGAAGAGCTTCAAGGCGGGAACACACAGTGTAATGATAAATATATTTATCCTGCTATGGATCTTCTGTGTTGAACAATTTTAACTATGGGGACAGACCTTCCTTATTGGGTATATTTGAAACAGTAGCTTCTTTTCCAGTCTTTCTGCCTCCTCAGAATAGAGCAGATGTTTCCTCCTCTGTACTTTGACAGAACTCCTGCAAGGAATCCTTTCTTAGTGAAATGAATTTCCCCTTGATTTTTTTTTTATGGCAATTTTACTCTCTCTCCTGGAGTGATTATGGAGAAACTGAACTGAGTGGCCTGGTGAGGGGCTTTTATGATCCTTATCTGCAAGTAATGTTTTCTATCAGGTAGGAAACTATGTCCCATCCTCGTGGATGATTACCTGATCTCAGATATTCATGCCTTTGTCACCTTTGACTACAGCAGTGTGATATACCCAAGCATGAAGACTTCAGCATTTAGGAAACTCCAACTAGTACAGAATGCTGCAACACATCTCCTCAGCTACATGGGTTATTCTGACCACATCAAATCCATCCCTCCCTCTGTGTACTGGCTCCCCATAGAATATAGAGTCAAGTTTAAGGCCTTGGTCCTTATTTTCAAGACACTCAGGATATTTAAAAGGGGAGCCAGGATATTTAAAAGGGCCTAAAGCTCTGGGATAAAGACTGTGGTTGATATTTCTGCTCCTCAGGCGCAATGGCACGTTGTGCTCCTCTGTGCAGCAGAAAGCTTTTTAAGGGTCTGGTTCCAGACTGTGGGACAAATTCTTTCAGAAAGTAAGAACCATCTCAAACCTCCCCACTTTTCACTCCAAGTGCAAGGTGCACTTCCTTGACCTGCCTTCCATAATATAAACACAGAGAAGTGTTGACCTTTAAAAACCCCCCAATAAACAAAGAAGTGTGTGTGTGTGTGTGTGTGTGTGTGTGTGCGGGGGGGGGGGAGGAAACCATGGCAGACTGTGGATTGGGAAGAACATTTGTGCCCTTGAATGAAGTTATATCTGCCCTTCTAAAAACTGCTAACATACAAACCTAGAAAATTCTTCCTCTATGCCCCCAGCCTGCAAATCAGCTCTTGTCAGTACCTGTTAAAAAAACAAAACACCCCCACCCCTAGCGTACCTGGTGGAGAGAGTCCCTCCTCCTCCTCCTGAGGAACCAGCATGAGCACCATCTGTGCTGCCACATCTTGGTATTAGGGCTCCATAAACAGATCCTGAGGTTCCAGCAAGGCCTTGTGAATCTCTACACAAAACAATGACACTAGCTAAGTGATAGGTCTCAAAATATAATTGTAAATGGGGAAACATCATTGAGCGAGTGTGTTTCTAGTGGGGTCCTGCAGGAATCTGTCCTTGGTCTAATGCTAATTAAAATTTTATTAATGAACTGGAAGAAAACATAAAAATCATCACTGATAAAGTTTGCAGATGACAGACAAATTGGGGGAGAGGTAAATAAAGAAAAGGATAGGTCACTGATACAGAGCAATTGGATTGCTTGGTAAACTGGGTGCAAGCGAACAATATATGTTTCAATATGGCTAACTGTAAACATATACATCTAGAAACAAAAGAATGTAGGCCATTCTTCCAGGATGGGTAACTCTATCCTGGGAATCAATGACTCTGAAAAAGATTTAGGGTCACGGTGAACAGGAGCTCCTCATTCAGTGCTGTGGCCAAAAGTACTAATGCAATCCTGGGATGCATAAATAAAGAAATCTTGAGTAGGAGTAGAGCGGTTAATTTGCCTCTGTATTTGGCTCTGGGGTGACTGTTGCTGGAATCCTGTGTCCAGTTCTGGTGTCCACAAGTCAAGAAGGATATTGATAAATTGTAGAGGGTTTAGAGAAGAATCACAAGAATGAAGAAAGGATTAGAAAACATTCCTGAGAGTGAACCAGGGATCACCCAATGAAATTAATGGGCAGCAGGTTTAAAACAAACAAAAGGAAGTACTTTTTCACACACTGCAGAGTCAACCTATGGGACTTGTTGCCAGGGGATGTTGTGAAGAACAAAAGTATACCTGGGTTTAAAAAAGAATTAGGTAAGTTCATGGAGGATATGGCTATCAGCTAAGATGGTCAGGGATGCAACTGCTTGCTCTGGGTGTCCCAAAGCCTCTGACTGCGAGATGCTGGAACTGGACGGCAGTGGATGGATCTCTTGGTAATTGCCCTGTTTGTTCATTCCCTCTGAAGTATTTTGTCTTGGCCACTGTCAGAAGACAGGATAGTGGGCTAGATGGACCATTGGTCTGGCCAGTCGTATATTCTTATGTTCTTAAAATTGGAAATGACGGACTAGGAAGAAGTACTGCAGAAAAGGATCTGGGGGTTATAGTGGATCACAAACTAAATATGAGTCCATGATATAGTACTGTTGCAAAAAAATGAACATCATTTTGTGGAGTCTGAGCCATACACGAGACATAACTCTTCCACTCTACTCATCACTGATAAGGCCTCAACTGGAGTACTGTGTCCCATTCTGGGCACCACACTTCAAGAAAGATGTGGTCAAATTGGGGAAATCCAGAGGACAGCAACAAAAATGATTTAAAGGTCTAGAAAACATTAATTATGAGGAAAGATTTAAAAAATTGGGTTTGTTTAGTCTGGAGAAGAGAAGACTGAGGGGGGATGTAACAGTCTTCAAGACATAAAACGTTGTTGTAAAGAGGAGGTTAATAAATTGTTCTTCTTATCCATTGAGTACAGGACAAGAAGTAGTGGGATTTAATTACAGGAAGGGAGATTTAGGTTAGACCTTAGGAAAAGCTTCCTAACTGTAAGGGTAGTAAAGCACTGGAACAAATTATCTAGGGAGGTTGTGGAAACTCCATCATTTTAGATTTTAAAGAACAGGTTAGACAAACACCTGTCAGGGATAAGCTAGAAAATACTTGGTCCTATCCCAGTGCAGGGGACTGGATTAGATGACCTATCCAAGTTGATTGCTGATAAAACATTGTGCAAAGGAGCTCCAATGTATGCAATGATGTTTGTACAGGTAACTGGCTTCCAGCAAACATGACCCCTGGTCAGTGGAGTAGAGAAGGTAGACCAGATAGGCCATGTAAGCTGTAACAGGTGAGGTGGTAATGGGGGAAATACTTGCACTGTTGGGGCTTTTATGCCCGTGATCCTCATCTACACTAGTACTGTGCTGCACCAGTGGAAATTGGCACAGTGCAGGTCCACGTAACAGTTAGCCTTGAGCCAGTCTAATCAAAAAGATACTGTGGTTGTTTGTGCACTATTGGGAGCATTGTTGTACGTTGCAGGCATGATGCTGGAGGGGGAATGTGTTGGCACATTAGATTTCCTTAGTGTAAGTAAAGCCTTTGAGGAGGAGGGATGGAAGGTATTGTTTTCCTTGTGGTGATGTGGCTTGTGCTGTAATTTATTCTCTAAAACAGGACTAATCTATTGTCAGCAGAGGCAAAATAAGCAACGTTTATCTTTGACTTCTACAGAATAAAATAAATTATTTTCTTCCATTGGATGTTTTTCAGGCTTCATATACAAAGTGTTCCCTCTATCCAAGAGGGCTGCAGTCATGGAAGTTTGCGCACACACATGCGTTCTCATTCTCTTCACAGTCATACCTAGACCTATAATTAAGTCACTGCCTTGTCGGCCTGTGAATTACAGTGGGTTGTCAGACCTCTGTCCTTGGGCTTCAGCTTTCTCCAGACATGTAATAAGTTTTGTTTTTCTGTGTCAGGCTAGCAAAGCTTATTCTGTGCTCCTGAGTCCTTTGACAACTCAGGGCTTAAACTAAACTTTCTTAATTCATGTTGATAGTTAAATGGTGCCAGAACATTTTGGAAATGTGACAGTAGATAGGGCTGTAGGTACTAAATACCATTAAGTGACAATAATGTCTAACATTTGTCAGTTGAGAGACCCAGCAGTTGCTGGTGAGCAGCTGCACCCAGGATGAATTAGTAATAAGTCTGTAGTTCTCTCTCTGGTTTAAAGTTGCCACCAGCCTTTTGAAGCTCAGCAGTTACCTGGGATTAAGACTGCAGATATTTTCCAAGCCATGTGGGATGATGAAATGCTGCTTCCTACCTGTGACAGGTAGAAAGACATGATGGTTTGATTAAGGTTGGCTTGCTAGATGTGTTATGAATCCCAAGGAGTGGGTAAATGAACCTATTTTTTATTTATTTAAATTATAAACAGACCTTTGTAGTTTTTTTTTTACTTTTAAAAATAAAGTACAAGAATGTCAATTTAAACCAGGTTTGTTGCAATATTTTTCTAATGATAGTCCTTTAATAAAATTAAAATAATTTGAAAAATCCTTTTGTTCTTGTAAGAGTGACATGAATAGATCCAGCAAACCTAATTAAAGTCCACCTGAGAGAGGCAAGATGTAGCCACCAATTAGGACAAATAAGAGATCTTTGGAGATTACTTATGAAAGGGATTCATATGTGTACAGCATTATTTTGTGATGCAGACAAGTTGCAAAACAAACTTTTGATGACCATGAACTGATTATCAGTTTGTTGATAACTTATAAAAAAAATTTTTGGTGTGAAGCTTGTGGTGCAAAAATATTCATCTGCAACAAAACCGGCTTTGAAGCACCACTCCACAGTTCATATAGGTGTCCCAAGCAGGAATTGATTCATTAGGAAATGAATTCTCATGAGTTTAGCCTGTTTTCTGACAGATACACCAGCATGAAATGAATTCTGATGGTGTCAGTCCATTTCGGGTGGGTATCTTGTGTAGTAATGCGTTCATCTGTTAATATGCTGAAAATCATCCAAGGCTGCTTTGATATGGGGTCTTGAGCAGGACTCAAACCCAGCTACTAAGAATTAGATCACAAGAACTGGAGGTGGAGGAGGAGGAGGGCAAAGGCGGTTATCTGTGGCCTTTTTTTTTTCCCCTCCTCTTGGCTTGTTTAATCGTTTGTGCACCCATTGCTGTGGCATCTGGGCATACAATGAAAATTAAATTCAACTGGATGTGACATCTATTACAGTTTAATATTAAAAGCAATTTAAATACCTCTCTATAGTTTTCAACCAGCTGATGGTCTAAAATCAACAGAATGCTTCACCAAGAGGATGTGTCTTGGTCCACATCCTAAAGGCCAACAAAGTCAAAGTTGGGTGGACTGCTGGAGACAGTAGGTTCTGCAGATGCTATCCCTGAGAACCCAAGTGTCCCTATCCAGGCATTTTCAGCAGAACCTTTCTATTCATCAGTTTTATATGGCTAAAAAATACCTTTACATCAGTTAGGCACCCTAAAATGTAGTGGATAATGAACTCTGCTTAAGGACCTAGTCCAGCATGCACTGAAATCAGTGGAAGGACTCCCATGAATTTCAGTGAGAGCTGTATTAGGCATTAAATGCATACTTTAAAAAAAAAACCAAAAAAACGGGGCTGGCATGGAACTCTGGTTGTAAGACTGGTGGCGGTGACACAGTTACATTGCCATGCTGAGTCAGCGTTCAGGATTTCATTTTAGTACCTGGATTGGCAGAAGCTGGGAATGCAGCAAACACAACAAGCTCCTCCCTTGGAAGGAAGCATTTCATGTTGCTTCCTCCTAATGGCAGCTAAAGCCATCTTCAAGGGTGGGGCTCATTGCCTTTGAAGAGAGCTGCATATTGCCTTTCTCAGAAGGACTGTGACTGCAGAATAGGTTCTTGGAGTGTGGGGAAAAGCGGGGGATCCTGGAGACTCATAAGGACCCACCCTAAGGGGAAGAGAGAATTCTGGGATTCACAGGCTTACTCGGTATTTTCTTTGCATCTCTCGCTCTTCAAATGTGTTGAACTCGACCTTTGAGAAGTTACTGATAAGCTGTTATCAGCCACGAGTTAAAATAACAAACCCTCCCACCTTACTCAGTTAGATAGAAACTCCCCAGGCCAAATTAATGTGTACAAATGTTATACCAATCCAGGCACGACAGCCTGGCTGAGGACAAAGTTTACTGTGTGAAGAAATCAACCGCAACTGGTAGTTTCACTGTTTATGCAGCCTGTCCCTGTATTGTAAGTATTTCTTTTTACATAGAATATTTTGTTTGGAACTGGGTGTGGTATTGTGAATATGAGATTATGTTCGTAGTCTTGTTAGAAAGATAGAATTATTAAGGGATCTAAAACTGGACATGGGAGAAATCATGCCCTGGTAGAAGTCATTGGCAGCAGTAGGGCCAGAATTTCACCAAAGATTATTTGTCTCTGTGACTCTCTTGATTTCCCATTCCTTTAAGTCATGTTTTCAGGGGACAGTATTTTAACCCAGACAGTAATAACAGTTCTGAAGATATTTTATTAGGGCAAGAAATGCTAGACTGAAAGAATTTCTCTTAATTCCAAAAGGGAATTAAAAAAATGCAGTCAGTCAGCAAGCATTTTGCATTGGCCTCTATAGAATGTGTTTTGGTTTTTTTTGGTTCCAGTCTGTAGAGCTTGGAATTAACCCAAATGTTAGTTCATAACATTGGTTACTATATATGCACATTGTAAACAATTTTGTTTATTAAATATCTTAATAAAGTGTATGCATTTGTGCTTAACTGAATCCTGTGAGTTGTTGAGTGCCCTTAATTCCCACTAGCTTGAATGGGCATTGGAGATTCTCAGCACCTTGCTGGAATGAGGTCTAAAAGAGGCATGTATAAAGTAAAGGGTAAACCATAAAACAGAAGCATTGGTAGACTAGGGTGCAGGTTTAACTGACATACCAGTACAAGTGATGAAGACCCTGATATCTTCTCTGTTGTAGGGTGCCTGTGGTCCTTAACTAAGAGTCAGACCAGTTCTGGACTGACTGTTTAAAATCTGTTCTAGAAAAGCATTGGTGTTTATGTAAAAAAATTCTAATGGCATGTTGCCACTTTCCAGCATTTATATCCTCCAGTGTTTTTAAGAATCTCTTTACAGTCTACTGCTCTTAATTTTCTATGTGCCTGGGCCATCTTTTAACTGTATTTAGAACTATATTGAAACTATCCATCATATGTTCCTTATTATTATGCTTTTATTTAATTTAACATTAATCTTGTTTTTGTATTTTTGTTTCATCTCTGAGGGTTTACGTTTTGTGGAACAGGAAAATAAAGCTTGATCTTTATACTCCATTTTCCCTCTTGAGACACTTAAGGGTGTGGTGTACTGTAATCACCTGTTCTTTCCCTTGATTAACAACTTTTCTTTGGGCGATTCAGATTCTTGACATTTTTAGATAAAAACCTACATTGATATTTATATTTAAAATAATTTGTTACAGACCTTTCTAAAGTTCCATCTAATCCAAATGAGCCCATTAAAATATAGTAGTATACATTCTGAGTATTTTATTCTGATTCTAATTTCATCTTCAAGAAACTCCATTTGCCATCTCGTTGCAGTTAATGCAGTAACCCAAATTATAGTGATACCATCTCATAACTTTTTATAATTCTTAAGTAAAATTCCTTCCAGCTAGAGTAGGTACACTACTGTAGGAAGTATAATCAGGTTTATCTCAGGCCCTGTCTACACTGGCAAGTTTGTGCACAGTAAAGTAGCTTTGAGCACTGTAACTCCCAAGGTGTACACGCTGCCAAGCCACTTAGTGCGCAGAAACTGCGCAGAGCAGCGCTCTTCTTAAAAAACAAAACAAAACACTCCGAGAGGCTTAGAGCTTTCTGCACCGGGGCTACAGCGCTGCGGTGCCAGTGTAGACACCGTGGTGATTACAGCGCTGCGATTGGCCTCCGGGAGGTGTCCCACAATGCCTGTTCTCACCTCTCTGGCCATTGGTTTGAGCTCTACTGCCCTGCACTCAGGTTGACCAACCGTCTGCCTCACCCCATACATTCCTTTGCAAATTTGAAAGTCCCCTTCCTGTTTGCTCTGTGATGCATACAGTGGTCTCAGCACATCTTTCTAAGTGGCCATGCCTGCTCCATGCACCAGGCGATTCCCAGCTTGGAGCAATGCTGAGTGCTGGACCTCATCGGTATTTGGGGAGAGGAGGCTGCACAGTCCCAGCTGCGCTTCAGCCGTCGGAATTATGATACCTATGGACAGATTTCTAGATGTATGACAGAAAGGGGCCATGACCAGGACACATTGCAGTGCAGGGTCAAAGTGAAGGAGCTGCGGAACACCTACCACAAGGCGCGGGAGGCAAACCGCCGCTCCAGTGCTGTGCCCATGAGCTGCTGGCTCTACAAAGAGCTGGATGCGGTACTCGGTGGCGACCCCACCTCCACTGTGAAGGACCCTGTGGATACTTCATTGGCTTGCGTGCCAGTCGAGAGTGGACCAAGCCAGGAGGGGGCAATCTTGGACAAAGAGGGGGAGGGGGACCCAGAGGCAGAGGATGACTCGGAGGCCAGAGATACATGCAGTCAGGTTTTCTTTTCTACCCTGGAGGATCCTAGGAGTCACAGCAGTCAGAGCTTGGTGAAGTGCAAAGAGGAGAGAAGGGCCCTGGTAAGTGGATCTGATTTTGGGAATTGCTGAAGCGAGTTGTTGAGGGCAGGAGGGTTGCAGAAAGCAGGCTTGTCTCCCACCTCATGCCTAGCCTGAGTGGTGGAACAGGCTGTTGATACACTCCCTCACTTCATGGGAATCTCCTTCAGAGATCTCCAGGAAACTCTCGTGGAGATACTGGGCAATCCGCTGCCGCAGGTTCCTCAGCAGAGCTGCTTTGTTTCATGCCCCATTAACGGTAACTTTCCCACGCCACTTTGCCTTGACAGGTGGGGGGATCATTGCTTCACACAGGCGAGCCGCATAGGCGCTAGGGTGGAAGCCACAGGCTTGGAGAAGACCCTCCCTTGATTCCCTGCTCACCCTCAGCAGCGAGATATTGTTCATTATGATCCCCTCCTGTGGAAAGTGTGGTGACAAGAATAATTATCAGGCCCACCCTACAGTGCTGACTCTCTCCAGGTTCCCAAGAGCCCAGTGTACAGCAGGGTCTGGGAACAGTGATTTACCCTGCCCCTGCAGTTACTCACCATTTTGGGGGTCTTGTGGCTCATGTGTGCTTGCCTGGGGTCAGCCAGTTAATGACAGGTGTGCGAGTACTGGCTGCATTTTAAAGCACTGAAACAGTGTTGTGTGTGTTGGAAACAATACTGCTTCTGTAAAATGTTGCATTTAAACTTCACAGAGATGACCTTGGGAGCACAGCCTCTCTCTTTATTGGCGGCAGAACAGCTGCGCAGAATTAGAAAGCATCCAAGAAGAACTAAAGAGGACTTTCTGCGTGAGGTTATGATGCACTCCGCCGCCAAGAAAAAAGAACTGAAGGAGTGGCGGGACAGCGAGAAGAGGGGACCTAAAGGAGAATGCAGCACACCAGAAAGAAGCCACGGAGCGGCTCTTAACAGTTATGGAGTGCCAAGCAGACACACTCCAGGTGATACTAGCTCTTCAAACCGAGCAGCTCCGCGCCCGCCCTCCCCTGCAGCCTCTGTTGCAAAACTCTTTCCCATGTGCCCCCCCCCCCCCATCGCCAACACACTGTTATCAACCTCCTGGCTCCACTCTCTACCCGCAGCATTCCACTGCTCCCTCCTCACAGTCCAGCACTGTGGACTCCCACTACCCACTGCACTCAACACCCATCCCTCTGCAGTTTGGCCCTGCTGAAGTACAGCACCCGCTGCATCGTACTCCAAAGGAGAAGGTTGGGTATGATCCCTGGACATACACAAATCTGTAGCCATCCCGGGACCCCTCCTCCTCTTGAGACCTCCCTTCCTCCATCCCACTCCCTGCTGCTGATTTTTTTTGTTTGACACTCTCTGGTTGTTGTCTTTCAATAAAAGAACTGCGTTGGTTTGAAAGCAATCTTTGTTCTATTAAGTGAAAACAAAAAGAGCACTGCAAAGCAACATACAATTATGTTAAGGTCCCTTCTTGCATCATGTACACCAATCACCTTCAAGCATTACAAGCACTGCAATCCCGAGCATAGCAACAAATATTAGTGGCTTTCAGCTTCAAATTGCTGCCTCAAAGCATCCCTGAACCTTATGGCCTCACGCTGTGCCCCTCTAATAGCCCTGGTCTCTGGCTGTTCAAACTCAGCCTCCAGGCACTGAGCCTCTGCGGTCCAGCCCTGAATGAAGCTTTCACCCCTCCCTTCACAAATATTATGGAGTGTACAGCAGGCGGCTATAAGCATAGGAATATATTGTCATCGGCCATGTCCAGCTTCCCATACAGGCATCGCTAGCGGGCTTTTAAATGGCCAAATGCACACTCCATAGTCATTCTGCACTTGCTCAGCCTGTTGTTGAACTGCTCCTTGCTGCTGTCAAGTTGTGCTGTGTATGGCTTCACAAGCCACGACATTAAGGGATAGGCGGGGTCTCCCAAGGTCACAATGGGCATTTTGACGTCCCCTGTGGTGATCTTCTGGTCAGGGAAGAAAGTCCCTGCTTGCAGCTTCTTGAACAGGCTTGTGCTCCAAAAGATGAGTGCATCATGCACCTTTCCGGACCAGCCTGCGTTAATGTCTGTGAAACGCCCACGGTGATGCACAAGCGCCTGGAGAACCATTGAGAAATAGCCCTTGCGATTAATGTACTCTGTGGCTAGGTGGTCTGGTGCCAGAATTGGAATGTGCATGCCGTCGGTTGCTCCTCTGCAGTTCGAGAAGCCCATTTGTGCAAAGCCAGCCACAATTCACGCACATTGCCCAGAGTCACTGTCTTTTGGAGCAGGATGCAATTAATGGCCCTGCACGTTTCCATCAACACGACTCCAACGGTCGACTTTCCCACTCCAAACTGGTTAGTGACCGATTGGTAGCAGTCCTGAGTAGCCAGCTTCCACAGTGCAATCGCCATGTGCATCTCCAACGGCAGGACAGCTTTCATTCTCATGTCCTTGCACTCCAGGTCTGGGTGAGCTCGTCACATGGTCCCATGAATGTGGCTTTCCTCATGCGAAAGTTCTGCAGCCACTCCTCGTCATCCCAGACATGCATCACGATGTGATCCCACCACTCAGTGCTTGTTTCCCAAGCCTAAAAGCAGCATTCCACTGTGGTCAGCACCTCTGTGAATGCCACAAGCAATCTCATGTCGTAGCTAGTATGCGTGGTGAGATCGATGTTGCACTCCTCTTGCCTTTGTAGTTTAAGGAGTAATTCCACTGCCACTAGTGACGTGTTGGTCAGTGCGAGCAGCATACTGGTCAACAGGTCGGGATCCATTCCTGCAGCCCGAAAGGGGCAGGGTGCGCAGTACAGAAACCATTGAAAGATGGCGCCAAATGCAGACGGAATCACAGGGATTGCTGGGATCTGAAGCAATGCATCACGGGGCATTGGGACAGGACCCAGGATGCCCCATGACCCCTTCCGCCTTCCCACAAGTCTTAACGGCAAAAGAGAAAGAGGTGCTCTGTGGGATAGCTGCCCAGAGTGCACTGCTCCGAATAGTGCCACAAGTGTGAACATGCTATTGCACAGACAGCTGTCAGTGTGAACACACAACAGCAGTTTTCCTTTGGCGCTCTCTGAGTGGTGCTGTAACTGCTGGCGCTGTAACTTTGCAAGCGTAGACGTGCCCTCAGTAATGCTTCTTCTGTCTTTCTACGAGTATTTTTTTTTTTTTTTTTTACCAATAGTATGAGACAAAGATCATAATGACCTCTATGGTTGATAATCTCCTTTGAGTGGCAAATTGTCCACATTTTCAAGGAGCTCACATACTATTGTCTCGTTAACTTGTGCTTCCCTCATCTGCTTGTTTTACCCACTCTTTGTCACTCATTTTATACTTGTGTGAATTAAAACGGATATAGTTATTTTGGTGCAAGTCTGTGTGTGATCACTCAATTTAAGTCCAGTTTATTGCTGACTGCAGCCAATTTTATTCCAAAATAGGAGTATCCATACACAGACTTGCACCAAAATAATTACATTTTAATCGTACCTTTTGTTATGCCAGGCCACGTGTGGGACCATGAATCTTGAGAGGTGTGTTGTGAAGGTGTGGCTCATCGCAGCAGTGGAATTATGCCTAGAGGTTTTGCATCTGTTCTGGCAGGGTCTGGTGCCACTTTGAATTGGTGTACCCTTGTCTGTGGTGAGTTTGCTTCTGATAATGAGGTTGGAGTGGGGGTTGTTTGAAAGCCAGAAGAGGAGATTCAGGAAAGATTTCTTTCAGGATGTGGTCCCCATCGAATATGGGTGTAATTGTTGCATGATACCCCGTATGGGGTCCAGCGTGAGGTGGTAGGTGACAAGTAGAGGTGTGTGGTTGGAGGGGGTTTATTTCTGTGTTGAATCAAGTTCTCTTGTGGTATTTCGGTGGCTTATTCCATGATGCGATGTACTTCTCTGGTTGAGAGTAGCAGCCGTGTTAGTCTGTATCCGCAAAAAGAAAAGGAGTACTTGTGGCACCTTAGAGACTAACAAATTTCTTATGCTCAAATAAATTTGTTAGTCTCTAAGGTACCACAGGTACTCCTTTTCTTTCTCTGGTTGAGTGTCCTTATTTAATTAAGGTGGCTTTAAGTTTATTAAGGTATTTATCCTGGACTTTCTCCTTGGCTTATGTTCTGTAGTATCTGAGTACCTGGCTGTAGTGAACAGATTTCTTGGTGTGTTAGGGGTGGATATCGGACCCATGAGGGTAGGTCTGGTGATCGTTGGATTTCTTGTATATAGTTGTCTGTAGGGTTCCATTGTTGAAGCTGATCATGGTGTCCAGGAAGTTAATGCTAGTGTGGGAGTGTTCTAAAAAGGGTTTAGTGGATGGCTGGGGTTGTTGAAGTTCTGGTGGAAATCTGTGAGGGAGTTTAAATCCTGTGTCCAGAGGATGAAAATATCATTGATATATCTAAGGGATATCCCTGATTTGTGGTGCATTTGTCCAGAAATTCTTCAAGGTGGCCCATGAAGAAGTTGGCATATTGGGGAGCCATCCTTGTACCCATGGCTGTTCCCATGGTTTGGACAAAGTGTTCGTCACTGAATGTAAAATGATAAAGGATGCAATGGATGAGTTTGACTATGTTTGGGTTGGATTCCTGAGTGTTGTCCATTATCTTGTAAATACTGTATTTGAGACTCCACTGCTATGATGATCAACACACCTTTCAAGATCTATGGGTCCTTGTAGCAGGGGCAGTCACCCTGCTCCGGTTTGGAAGAGGTTAAAAACAGCCCTGGGAAAGGGCTGCCCCAGGGAGCCAATCACGAGTGGGCTTAGGGCAGCCAATCAGGGCCCAGCAGGGCCAGTATAAGAAGGGCTCCTGGGGAAAAGGAAGTGAGTCTTGCTCCAGCAGTGGAGCAAGAAGGGCCTAGCTGCCTGGCAGAGACAGGGGTCTCTTGGACAGAGCAGTACTGGGAAAGGGCAGGCTGAGTTGGGGAGCTCTGGCCTGGCGACCTCCCAGGCTGAGGCCTTGCAGTAAAGGCCTGAGGAGGTCCTAGGGCTGCAGGGAGGCAGCCAGGCCAAGAAAAGGCAGCAGGTCAAACCCCCTCGCCAGTGATGAGTGGCCATTTCAGACTGCAGTTTGCCCTTGAGAGAAGGGGCTAGATGACAACTGGCAGTAGCCACTGAGGCAAGGTGGTTATAGGGGGGTTGGGGTTCCCCTGGGAGGGGAGACCCAGAGTGTGGGGGCACTGCTGTGGGGCAGCACTCCAAGGTAAGGGGCACCAGGGTCGGGGAGGGACACGGGGCCAGAGATGGTGGAGACAACAGGGCATGTAAGCGAGGGCGAGAAATTGGCCAGAGGAGGGCGCTCCTGAGCTGGATGAGCTAATTCTCGGACTGACCAGCAGGAGGCGCCACGCCAGTGAGTCGGCACTCTGCTACAGTTCTACATATCCCTATCACAACAAGTGGTATACCTCATCCAGTGCATTGAATGACCCAATAACAAATATGTGTGGGTGAAACTAGACAATCACTATGCTCTTGAATGAACTCACACAGAAAAATGATAAACAACAAAAACACCTCATCACCTGTGGTTGAATGCTTTTCACAAAGCGATCATGCTAAATCTGACCTCTGTCCTTAAGCTGAAAGGAAACCTGCACCAAATATTAAAAAGACAAGCCTGGAAGCTTAAATTCATAACATTGCTAGATACTAAAAATCATGGACTGAACAGAGACTCTGTATTTGTGGTTTATTACAACAATCTATAAGCCACTTAACTTCACCCCACCATGCCTGGAGAGGTGTTAACGGACCACTTCACCTTGAATGGTCCCTTGAAATATGTGCTAACTACTTATGCTAAATAAGCTGTTCCACCTTTGTTTAGCTGTGACACTCTGAATACATTTCCCAGACCTAAAGAAGAAGCTCTTTGTAGCTCAAAAGCTTCTCTCTTTCACCAACAGAAGTTGGTCCATTAAAAGATATTACTCACATGCCTTGTGTCTCTAATATCCTGGGGACCAACATGGCTACAACTACGCTTTATACAATAGATGTAGAGAGACATTTTGTGCTGTTCTGTCATGAATGCAATGAAGGTAGAATCAGTCAGTTCTTGGATGAGTGTGTTGAGGGTAGTATTGTTTGGGGAGGAAACCCTGACAAATATTTTTCACTCTGAACTCTGGGGTACAGATGTGGGGACCCGCATGAAAGCCCCCTAAGCTTATTTCTACTAGCTTAGGTTAAAAACTTCTCTAAATCCTTTGTCCTTGGACAAATCCTTTGTCCTTGGACAGTATGCTGCCACCACCAAGTGATTTAGACAAAGAATCAGGGAAAGGACCACTTGGAATTCCTATTCCCCCAAAATATCCCCCCAAGACCTACACCCCCTTCCTGGGAAGGCTTGAGAATAATATACCAACCAAATAGGTAAACCAGATTCTTAAACAGAACTTTATTAGAAAGAAAAAAAAAAGTAAAAGAAGCACCTCTGTAAAATCAGGATGGAAGGTAACTTTACAGGGTAATCAGATTCAAAACACAGAGGATTCCCCTCTAGGCAAAACTTTAAAGTTACAAAAAACAGTGATAAACCTCCCTCTTAGCACAGGGAAAATTCACAAGCTAAAACAAAACCTAATCTAACACGCCTTGCCTTATTTACTTACACTTTTTGCAATATTGAGACTCATTTTAGGATGGTTTATAGGAGAAGGAGTTTTCTGACCTGATGCTTCTCTGCTTCCCAAGAGAACACACAACCCCAACCCCGGATTTGAAAGTATCTTCTTTCCCCATTGTTCCTTTTGGTCAGGTGCCAACCAGGTTATTTGAGCTTCTTAACCCCTTACAGGTAAGGAGGAATTCTAGGCTACCCTTAGCTGTATGGTTATGACAGTATTAGAGAAAGTATTATTGTACATTAGTGCAATCCTGGCACAGGACTTGAAAATTGAGTGCCAGTTGAGGTCTTGAGGTGATGTAAATTTGGGGGCATTAGGTCAAGCTGTTCCTGAGATAAAGTACTCTCCAAAGTGACCTGGTTTTGTTTTGTTTTGTTTTTTTAAATCGCTTTCTTATGTTGCTTTTTTCTGTGTCAGTTATGAAGTTTCTCTTTAATTTGTTTCCTTGCTTCTTACTGTTTGCTGTGTCCTGAGGGGAGAGATTTAAACAACTTTAAGTTGACAAGGGAATTAAGAAATTGCTTTTCTTATTATATATTTTTAATTTTCCATTTTCATAATTAGTGAAGATCAAAAAATTGTAATGAATAAATTTATTTCAATTGTCTGCAAGTGAATGGAGACATTCATAGTTCACAATTATATGGTGAACTATTTCTTCAAATAAAACTTGATCTGTAGCTTGTTTATGAACAGTTCATTGTGAGTATTCAGTATTTATAATTTGAACTGGTTTCAGAGTGATAGCCATGTTAGTCTGTATCAGAAAAAAAACGAGTACTTGTGGCACCTTAGAGACTAACAAATTTATTTGGGCATAAGCTTTCGTGGGCTAAAACCCACTTCATCGGATGCATGCAGTGGAAAATACAGTAGGAAGATAGATATACATATACATATATATATATATATATATATATATATATATATATATATATATATATATATACACACACACATAGAGAACATGGAAAAAATGGGTGTTGCCATACCAACTCTAACGAGACCAATTAATTAAGGTGGGCTATTATCAGCAGGAGAAGAAAAACTTTTTGTAGTGATAATCAGGATGGCCCATTTGAAACAGTTGACAAGAAGGTGTGAGTAACAGTAGGGGGAAAATTAGCATGGGGAAATACATTTTACTTTGTGTAAAGACTCTTCCAAATTCTGCAGTTTCTCGTTGGAGTCTGTTTTTTGAAGTTTTTTATGTTGGAGAATTGCGACTCGTTACAGTTGGTATGGCAACACCCATTTTTTCATGTTTGTGTGTGTGTGTATCTTCCTACTGTATTTTCCACTGCGTGCATCCGATGAAGTGGGTTTTAGCCCACGAAAGCTTATGCCCAAATAAATTTGTTAGTCTCTAAGATGCCACAAGTACTCCTCGTTTATTTGTTTTTTTTATAATTTGAACAGTTTTACATAAACACAGCTCATATTGTGTTTCTGTTCTCAGTCTTAGCGGAATGTAACACTTAGAACCAGGATTCTAGTGTGAATGTTCACAATTACAAATTCACAGTTCACATTCTGTGAATATTTTGCAATATTCATTTTAAAGCTGCCTGTTTCAGAAAACATTCCTGTCAGTGTATTAACTTTGTAGAATAGTCACAGAAAGCTAACACACGAAGGGGTGCGGGAATGGAAATTGCTCTGCAAGTAAAGTTTTTGCTTCTGAGTGAACAGATTTCAGTCTCTCCCAAGTCATAAGTAAAGGTGTTTGTTCCGGTTTTATATTTTCTCTTAAAATAATAATGTTGTTACAAACCTCCAAATACCTTATGATTTGTTATATAAAGTCTGTTTATGTTAGAAAGATTTAAAGTCCTATAAAGTCAATTTCAGTGTAAATCGAAGTATTCAGACTTGAAGTAGGTTTAGTACGATATAATATTTTCAGTTTCAAAATATGTAAACATACCTGTGATCTGATTCTCCAATGAATGACTTGACATACTGTGGGAGTAGTTTGACTTCAAAGGGGCTGTGCACAATGCATAAAGTTAAGCAGATCCCCATGTCTTTGCAGGATAAGGGCCATAGGCACTTGTCTTTTAGAAATAAAGTCTGTGACCATAGCAACAAAATTGTGCTAGAGTCACTGAGTCCCATCTTCTATATCTATACCCAGTGCAGAGATTTTGGTAATTAAAGCTGTTCTGAAAGAAGGCTTTTTTTCCTTTTATAACATAGTTTTATTTTTACACAAACAAAAAAATCATTTCCCCACACATCTGAGTGTGTGTGTGGGGGGGCAACTAAGGGTTGGAGGACCTTAATTATTAGTACTGGGTCTACTGTGAAGAGGTCTTCATCTGATGTGTGTTTGTAGCAGTAAGAACAGTCCATTTTAAGATGATTGTATCCAAAATTTATTATGTTCTGAAACTGTCATGGCTTAACTGCATCAGCCAGATGAGCCATTGGCTTGGAGAAACTTTGACTTTTTTCTGGGAACTAGTGCTATCTGTAGATAATGGGAACATGATAGTTTTCTACAAGTGTTTGAAAGGTGTAAACACGAAGGAAGGAGACTAATAGTTTAGGGTTGTACACTGGGATATAACCAGGTGCGATAGAATATAATTAAGAAAGAGAAAATTTAGTAATGAATGAATGGAAAAAATGTAATTTCTAAAATCCATTTGATGTGGCATATTCTTTCAAGGAAAGTGCTGTAAGCTCCATTACCTAGGACATGTATTCATATATTCCAAGGCCAGAAGGGATCATTGTGAGTCTGAGCTCTGGTATAACCCAGGCCATAGGATTCCCCCCAACCCCCCCCCCCCCCAAAAAAAATTCCTAGAGCATATCTTTTGGAAAAACATCCAATCTTGATTTAAAAATTGTTAGTGATGGAGAATCTACCATGACCATTGGTAAATTTGTGCCAGTGGTTAATTACTTTTACCATCAACAATTGATCTTATTTCCAGCCTGAACTTGTCTAGCTTCAATTTCCAGCCATTAGATCATGTTGTTCCTTTGTCTGCTAGACTGAAGAGCCCATTAGTAAATATTTGTTCCCTGTGTAGGTACTTACAGACTATAATCAAGTCACTCCTAAACCTTTGCTTTGTTAAGCTATTAGTGCCATTGTACAAGGCACCGGTAAGACCTTGTTTGGTAACTAGAATTGTATATAGTATTCCAATGTTCTAGAAAGATTAATTTAAACTGGAACAGGTGCAGAGAAGAGCGAGTAGGATGATGAGGGGAACGAAAGGCTCATTTTATGGGAAGAGGCTGGACGAGCTTGTTTAATCTAGCCAAAAGAAGGCTGAGAAAAGATATAATTGCTCTCTGTAAATATATCAGGGAGTAAATACCAGGGATGGTGAGGAGCTATTTAAGCTAAAAGACAATGTTGGCACAAGAAAAAATGGATATAAACTGGCAATGAATAAATTCAGACTGGAAACCAGAAAAAGGTGTCTAACCATCAAATTTGTTCGGTTCTGGGTCAGCCTCCCAATAGGAGTTATGTGGGCAAACAACTTAATTAGTTTTCAGAGAGCTAGACAAATTTGAGTGGGATTGTATGATGGGATTGCTTGTGATGGCAGCGGGCAGGGCTCAGAAGCAGTGTTCCCTTTAATTTTTCTCACACGTGTGAAATGAATTTTATGTGCACCAATATAAAGGTTATGTGTGCCACATCACCTCCATATTGATGCACATAACAAAATTCATGTAAAGGGATGGGGCCAAGGGGTTCGGAGTGTGGGAGGGGGCTCAGCGCTGGGGCAGAGGGTTGTGGTACTTGGGGTGAGGGCTCTGGCTGGTGGTGAGGCCAGGAATGAGGGGTTTGTGGTACAGGCTGCCCTGGGGCTATGGTGGGGGGAAAGGACTCCCCCAGCTCTCTCTCCCTGCAGCAGCACCTGGGCTGGGGGGGATAGGCGCCTCTCCCCCTGCTGCGGCAGTTCCAGAGCGGTGGCTGGGTTGGGGCTGGGGAAGGAGCGCCCCCCCCCCCCTCCCGTGCCACGGCAGGTCTAGGCTGGGGCTGGGGCTGGGTTGGGGCCAGGGGAGGGGCGCCTCTACCCCGGCTGCGGCGAGCCTCTCCCCCAGCCGCAGCAGGTCCAGGTTGGGTTCGGGCTGGCGGAGGGACACCTATTCTCTGCCCACAGCAGCTCCGGGGCTGGGCTGGGGCCAGCGGGGAGAGGCACCTCTCCCCCGGCTGCAGCAGGTCTGGGGGTGAGGGAGACGCGCCTTTCCCCCCTGCATCCTGAGTGCCTGTGCCGTGCTTAATAGGCTACTGCGCACACGGCCACGCAGCTTAGGGGGAACTGAGCTCCGCAGCCCTGTGGTTCACTTCCTGTTTGTCTTATGTTCCTAAAAGCTCATACTTCAGGGTTTTAGCTGGCTTCCTGCAGGGGTCAGGAAGGAATTCCCCCTTCCCCCGCCCCATTCTGTTTTTTTTTTTTTTTTTTTTTTTTAAATCTCCTTCCTCAGAAGCATCACGGATGGCCACGGCTGGATATGGGACATTGCATGGAGTAGGACAGACTGCTGAGGTGGTACAGAGAATTCTCTCTCAGGTCCTTGCCTGGCTGGTTCTTGCTCACATGCTCAGGGTCTAACTCGGGGGGTGGGGGGAGCGGCAAACTTTTTGGCCTGAGGGCCACATCAGGGTTCCAAAACTGTATGGAGGGCCGGGTAGGGAAGGCTGTACCTCCCCAAACAGCCTGGCCCCCGCCCCCATCTTCCCCCTCCCACTTCCCACCCCCTGACTGCCCCCCTCAGAACACCTGACCCATCTGTGGCTAGTAATACTTGGCTCTAATTTAAGTTGTTGGGCTTAATGTGTGGGTGCTAGTGGCCTGTGTTATACAGAGTAGATGATCTAGTGGTCCCTTCTGGCCTTAAACTTATTGACTGTAAGCTAGATATAATGAGCTCCTTGAGTCTATCATTATAAGGATCAGAAAACATCTTTAATCATTCTTGTTGATGTTCTCTGAACCCTCTCCAATTTATCAGTACCCTTACTGAATTTTGGGTACCAGAACTGGATGCAGTATTCTAGCACAGAAGTTTTCAAACTTTTTTTCTGGCCACCTAGTTGAAGAAAATTATTGATGCCTGCGACGCAATGGAGCTGGGGATGAGGGGTTTGGGGTGTGGAAGGGGCTATGGGCTGGGGCAGAGGATTTGAGGTACAGGGGTGAGGGCTGCGGCCAGGAATGAGAGGTTCAGGGTTTGGGGGGGGCTCTGGGTTGGGGCAGGGGGTTGGGGTGTGGGAGGGGGTCAGGGCTCTAGGCTGGGGGTGCAGGCTCTGGGGTGGTGCCGGGGATGAGGGGTTTGGGGTGCAGGAAGGGGCTCCAGGTTTGGGGGGGGCTGCAGGGGATTGGGGCACTGGTTTACCTCCAACGGCTCCCAGTCAGCGGTGCAGTGGGGCCGCCAAGGAAGCAGAAGCAGCCAGCAGCAGGTCTGGCTCCTAAGCGGAGGCGTGCAAGAGGCTCTGCGCGGCTCTCGCCTGCAGGCACCACCCACCCCCAGCTCCCATTGGCTGGTTCCTGGCCAATGGGAGTGCAGAGCCAGTGGTCAGGGTGGGGGCAGCACAAAGAGCACCATGGCTCTCCCGCCTAGGAGCCAGACCTGCTGCTGGCCGCTTCCAGGGCGCAGCGCGGTTTCAGAACTGGTAGGGACTAGCCTGCCTTCGATGGGCAGCATTGGCGACAGGACTTTTAACGGCCCGGTTGGCGGTGCTGACCAGAGCTGCCGCGACCCAGTGCCTTACATTCCATGACCCAGTACTGGGTCACGACCCGCAGTTTGAAAACCACTGTTCTAGCAGCAGTCACAACAGTTCTGAATACAAAGGTATAAACTCTCTTCTCAACTTGAGGTTTCCCTGTTTATGCATTCTGGGATAGCATTAGCCCTTTTGGCAACAACATTGCACTGGGACTTCCTGTGCAGCTAATCATTCACCATGACCCCCAAATCTTTTTCAGAGTCACTGCTTCACAGGATAGAGTGCCCCATCATGTAATTCTGGCCTACATTCTTTCTTGCTAAATATAAATGTATACATTTAGGCATTTTGAAACACAGATTGTTTGCTTGAGCCCAGTTCACCAATCACTCTGTATTAGTGACCTGTCCTCTTCATTATTTACCACCTCCCCAATTTTTGTGTCCTGTGCAACCTTACCAGTGATTATTTATATTGGACTGGAAAATGTAGAACAAAATATATTGTGGAAAACAACTCTGTGCTATCAGGTATCGGACTAGATGATCTAATAGATCTTTTCTACCTTGGACTTGTATGCTTCTACTTAAGAGTGAAAGAAGAATAGCTAATATTGGATATGCTCGTCTGTATGTAGGTGTGACTCATAATTGTAGAGGCCATGTCTTCATCCTACAAGAATGAAGTTTTCCTCTTGGCATTACTGATACACTGTTTTATTTTGGACAGCTCTTAGAGACAGTTTATTCAGGTCCATCCTTGTTTAAACACAACACTGAGTTTTCTTTTATTTCTATTGGTTTTAGAGAGAAGAATCCAATATTGGACCGTCTTAGACACGCTCAGTGCAGCTTCAGAGAGGAGTTTGGTTTATCTAACCTGAAGAGGAAGCATATGGACAACAAGCCAAGAGGACATGGGCTTGCAGTGCACTTGGAAAAATGATCAGGCATCAGAACTGGTTTGTATCTATCTTGTGGTAAGAGTGTGAATAACTTCAACAGATATAAATTCAAAGAGCGCAATTTTCTGCAAGTGCAGTCTTTAATTACCAGGTATATCATCTTCTCCTTCTTAAATTATGGCCACCTCCCATTCCTCCTGTACATAGACATGTCTAATATGTAAATTGCATACTTGTGTTACTATGAGCGAGAGTGCACCTGGCAAGGGCTCAGTTCTGATAGGACTCATTTGGCATGGATAGGGAGGGACAAGAATTTAAAGGGTGCCCAAAGCCTATGGGTACACTTTCAACTGAAGGTTTTTGTCTGGTCTTTTCAAATACAACTTGAACTTTCTGGGCCATTTTGATCCATCACTAATCATTGATTCTCATGGGACAGCTTTGGGATGTCGTTCATTTTTCGCTTTTACTTTTCCTGGAAGCTGACTACTTTTCTCTAACCATTCTTTGTCACAGTAAGGGTATGTCTACACTACGGAATTAGGTCGAATTTATAGAAGTCGATTTTTTTAGGAAGCAATTTTATACAGTCGATTGTGTGTGTCCCCACTAAGCACATTAAGTTGGCGGAGTGCATCCATAGTACTGTGGCTAGCGTCGACTTTCGGAGTGTTGCACTGTAGGTAGCTATCCTACAGTTCCCACAGTCTCCGCCACCCATTGGAATTCTGGGTTAAGCTCCCAATGCCTGATGGGACAAAAACTTTGTTGTGGGTGGTTTTGGGTACACGTCGTCAGTCGCCCCTCCCTCCGTGAAAGCAACGGCACACAATCATTTCGTGCCTTTTTTCCATGCGGACGCCATACTGATTTCAGCAGACGGTGCAGTAGGACTGCTAACTGTCATCATCGAACCACCGCATCTGCTGCAACTCTGCTCTCCTGGTCCCATGAATCCACCTCGCAGGTCCTCTATATGACCGTCGTCATCCACCGCTTCTGCTGCAACTCTGCTCTCCTGCTCTTGTCTTGATAGCAAATTTCTCCATGTTGGATGTCATGGGCTCCCGCTTCTGCTGCAACTCTGCTCTCCTGCTCTCAAGAATCCACCTCGCAGGTCCTCTCGTCATTCTCTATAAATATCTACTCTCATGGCATCCGTCGTCAGCCACTACTTCCGCTGCAACTCTCCTCTCCTGCAGACACCATCTCATGGCAAGCATGGAACCTGCTCAGATTACCGTGGCAATTATGAGCATTGTAAACACCTCGTGCATTATCCTGCAGTATGTTCAGAACCAGAACCTGCAAAGGCAGATGAGGAGGCGACGGCAGCGCGGTGATGAGAGCGATGAGGACATGGACACAGACTTCTCTCAAAGTACGGGCCCTGGCAATTTGGACATCCTGGTGGCAATGGGGCAGGCTCATGCTGTGGAATGCCGATTCTGGGCCCGGGAAACAAGCACAGACTGGTGGGACCACATAGTGTTGCAGGTCTGGGTTGATTCCCAGTGGCTGCAAAACTTTCGCATGCATAAGGGCACTTTCATGGAACTTTGTGACTTGCTTTCCCCTGCCCTGAAGCGCAAGAATACCAAGATGAAAGCAGCCCTCACAGTTCACAAGCGAGTGGCGATAGCCCTCTGGAAGCTTGCAACATCAGACAGCTACTGGTCAGTCGGGAATCAATTTGGAGTGGGCAAATCTACTGTGGGGGCTGCTGAGATCCAAGTAGCCAGCGGAATCACTGAGCTGCGGCTATCAAGGGTAGTAACTCTGGGAAATGTGCAGGTCATAGTGGATGGTTTTAATCATAGAATCATAGAATATCAGGGTTGGAAGGGACCCCAGAAGGTCATCTAGTCCAACCCCCTGCTCGAAGCAGGACCAATTCCCAGTTAAATCATCCCAGCCAGGGCTTTGTCAAGCCTGACCTTAAAAACCTCTAAGGAAGGAGATTCTACCACCTCCCTAGGTAACGCATTCCAGTGTTTCACCACCCTCTTAGTGAAAAAGTTTTTCCTAATATCCAACCTAAACCGCCCCCACTGCAACTTGAGACCATTACTCCTTGTTCTGTCATCTGCTACCATTGAGAACAGTCTAGAGCCATCCTCTTTGGAACCCCCATTCAGGTAGTTGAAAGCAGCTATCAAATCCCCCCTCATTCTTCTCTTCTGCAGACTAAACAATCCCAGCTCCCTCAGCCTCTCCTCATAAGTCATGTGCTCTAGACCCCTAATCATTTTTGTTGCCCTTCGCTGGACTCTCTCCAATTTATCCACATCCTTCTTGTAGTGTGGGGCCCAAAACTGGACACAGTACTCCAGGTGAGGCCTCACCAGTGTCGAATAGAGGGGAATGATCACTGCAATCGATTTTGCTGCAATGGGATTCCCTAACTGTGGTAGGGCGATAGAATGCATATCCCTATCTTGGGACCGGACCACCTTGGCAGCCAGAACGTAAACCGCAAGGGGTACTTTTCAATGGTGCTGCAAGCACTGGTGGATCACAAGGGACGTTTCACCAACATCAATGTGGGATGGCCAGGAAAGGTACATGATGCGTGCATCTTCAGGAACTCTGGTCTATCTGAACAGCTGCAGCAAGGGACTGACTTTCCAGACCAGAAAATAACCATTGGGGATGTTGAAATGCCTATAGTTATCCTTGGGGACCCAGCCTACCCCTTAATGCCATGGCTCATGAAGCCATATACAGGCACCCTGGAGAGTAGTCAGAAGCTGTTCAACTATAGGCTGAGCAAGTGCAGAATGGTGGTAGAATGTGCATTTGGATGTTTAAAAGCGCACTGGTGCAGTTTACTGACTCGGTTAGACCTCAGCGAAACCAATATTCCCATTGTTATTGCTGCTTGCTGTGTGCTCCACAATATCCGTGAGAGTAAGGGGGAGACATTTATGGTGGGGTGGGAGGTTGAGGCAAGTCGCCTGCCGCTGATTACGCGCAGCCAGACACCACGGTGATTAGAAGAGCACAGCAGGGCGCGCTGCGCATCAGAGAAGCTTTGAAAACCAGTTTCATGACTGGCCAGGCTATGGTGTGACAGTTCTGTTTGTTTCTCCTTGATGAAAACCCGCCCCCTTGGTTTATTCTACTTCCTTGTAAGCCAACCGCCCTCCCCCCTCGATCACTGCTTGCAGAGGCAAGAAAATCATTGTTGTTTCAAATTCATGCATTCTCTATTAATTCATCACACAAATAGGGGGATAACTGCCAAGGTAGCCTGGGAGGGGTGGGGGAGGAGGGAAGCACCGGGTGGGGTAGTGGAGGATGGAAGGAGGGAAGGACAAGGCCACACTGCATTTCAAAACTTACTGAATGCCAGCCTTCTGTTGCTTGGGCAGTCTTCTGGGGTGGAGTGGTTGGGTGCCCAGAGGGCCCCCGCCATGTTCTTGGGCATCTGGGTGAGGAGGTTATGGAACTTGGGGAGGAGGGCGGGCGGTTACACCGGGGCTGCAGTGTCAGTCTGTGCTCCTGCTGCCTTTTCTGCAGCTCAACCATATGCCAGAGCATATCAGTTTGATTCTCCAGTGGCCAAACAGGAAATGAAATTCTAAAGTCCCCGGGGCTTTCCTGTCTACCTGGCTAGAGCATCTGAGTTGAGAGTGCTGTCCAGAGTGGTCCCAATGAAGCACTCTGGGATAGCTCCCAGAGGCCAATACCGTCGAATTGCGTTCACACTACCCCAAATTCGACCTGGCGATGTCGATTTCAGCGCTAATCCCCTCATCAGGGAGGAGTACAGAAATCTATTTTAAGAGCCCTTTAAGTCAACAAAAATGGCTTCATCGTGTGGACGGGTGCAGGGTTAAATTGATCTAACGCTGCTAAATTCAACCTAAGCTCGTAGCGTAGACCAGGGCTAAGTCATAAGAACAAAAAGTCATGCCTTTTTAACATCAGAAATATGGTTACTGATGAAGAGGACTCTGAATCTTCAGCTAGTGTAGAATATAGTGGCTCATTTCTTGAGATGAGCAAATAACACCAGTGCTCTGTGATTTACATTGGCTATTTGTTTCTGGAGCAGCTCAAGGTGTTTGTTTATAATCTGTAAAGTCCTAAATGGCCTCATATGCAATTACTGGAGAGAGCTGTTCTGCCACAGGTATTGAGATCTTCTGGGTCATTCTGGCTGTCTGCTTCAGAGTTGAAGCATGCCACAGCCAGTGGAAATGCATTGTCCTAGTCACATGGAAAGAGAAAATGCAACGGATGTGGATTTATTAGGCTGCAGCTTTATTTCTTAACTCATCTGGAAACTAAATGGCAATAGTTTGTACAGTGATTCCTTCCTTAATCATTTCTACCTGGTGGAGAGCTGCCGTCAGCCCCCCACTCCTCCACAGCTAGTCCTAGCCTGGTGCTGGGACCCCAGCACCTTCCTCTCATATAAGGGTTAAGGGGCTGAGAAAATGGGGTTATCTCCTCACTGTGCCAGACATTAGGAACCCCAATCCCGTTCCCCAGCTTCTTTAGGAGATGCATTCCTCCTAAGTCCCTTTCCAATTCATCAAGGAACTGGACTATCTACGGAACGTGAACTTCCACTGGATGCCTGTCACCTGGTAAATTGCAACAACTTGAACCTTACATCTTGACCTACCCCACCGAGACCCTGAGCTGCTGTGGGGAAGGCGAAACCAAAAATAAACAAACCCACCCTGTGCTGGCCAGACTGGTGGTGAGGGAAAAATTTCTTCCCAGTCCCCAAAGAGGCGATTAATGCAGTAGCTCAGCGGTTCTCCAACTGTGGGTCAGGACCCCAAAGTGGGTCATAACCTGTTTTAATGGGGTTGCTGAGGTGGCATTAGACTTGCTGGGGTGGAAGTCGAAGCTTGAGCCCCAGGGCCAAAGCCAAAGGGCTTTAGCCCTGGGTGGTGGGGCACAGGTTACAGACCCTCTGCCTGGGGCTGAAGCCCTTGGGCTTTGGATTTGTTCCCCCATATCTGAGGTGGTGGGGCTCTGGCTTTGGCGGGACTCAGACGGGCTCAGGCTTCGGTCCCTCATCCTGGGGTTGTGTAGTAATTTTTGTTTTCAGAAGGGGGTGGTGTGCAATTAGGTTTGAGATCTCCTGCAATCCTTGCAACATACCAGAAAACCTGGTCCTATGCTAATCCCAGGAACAGGACGGCGGGAGACACTAATGGGGTGTGAGAGCAGGCTCAGTCTGGAGGGACAGAGTTTTTATATATCCTTCCATATATGTGCAGGGCCAATGGGTTACTTGATTCCCACTGGCCTGTCCATTAGCTCAGGTGATGCCTTCCCTTCCCTTCCTCCCCCCAGCCACTCTCTTCATCATCTGAGAGAAAAGAGACCCTTAAAGGAATCACTACCCTTTTTTCCCTACCCGTCCAGACAAAGCTCCCCACCTTGAGTTTCTGCAGATTGAATGGTCTGTGGAGGGCCTGTGTATCTGGAACTTCCTGCCTCCAGCATTCCTGTTTGGTAAACTTCAGGTGTGATGTAAGGCCTATTTGTTTGGCTAGGCTAGTGGCTCATTTCTTTATGGGTGGGGGTATTTATTAGCAAGCAGATTTACAATTGTTTTTCTGGATGTAAGAGGCCACAATGATGTGGTCGTGGGCATCAATGAGTGCCTGAATATGCTATTTCTGAACATTCGTTTGAATGCTCTTGTACTATTGGTTGACTGCAAATTAAATTTGCAAGGTGATGGCTAAACGTGGGAATCCCTTTTGCACGCAACAACAAATGGATCAAGTATTACTTAGTCTGTAAAACTTTTTCACAGTGACAATATTGTGATCATTTCATGTCTGAACCACTGGAACAGATTACCAAGTGATGGGATAAATACTCCATCACTTATAACTTTTAAATCAAGACTGACTGTCTTTTATAAAGATGTCACATAGTGCAATCACAAATTGTGCTCAATGCAGGAATCACTGGGTGAAATTCTCTGGCCTGTGGTTAGCAGGAGGTCAGACTAGATGATGTTAATGGCTTCTTCTGACCTTAAAATCTGTTAATTGGCTTTTGTCTTGTTGGTCTGCAGATTGAATCTGTGTAGTCTGCTTTTGGTTTTGGCATTTGGAATAAGTAGTTTTGCTCTCTGTCTCTTTTCCCAAAGGAAAGAAGAATTCTATAGTCTAAAATTTTTCAGATGTGCCTGCATGTGCCTCTGGTATTTCGGAATACATATGTAGTCTTCAGCATCTCTGCAGTACTATATGTAGATTAGGTAGTGATATTGTATAAGTGTATGCTAGCTGTTGCTAGATCATAGCAGTAGTCTTCACTGTTTAGCTTTGTCTATTTTATATTCTGAAAACTAAATAAAATGATAATTGTTTAAAATAAATAAAAATTGGGAACTGACAATAGAATCAGATGTCACCAGATAAAGATATATTGCTACACAAATGCTTAGGTAAAGTTGCTATTTATTTTCAAAGTAGGAGATACTTGATATATATAGCAATAGAATAACACCGGTTTGATTATTATACAAAATATTTGAGTTTTAATTGCTTTAGGTAACAGACTTGTTTTATTCAACCAAATGGAGAACAGGTTAACTTCAAAAGTACAGATTTTTGAAAGAGTACTTCATGATTACCCAATTTCTGTCTGCTTGAAGCTCCGTTATAAATCATTCAATTTTATTAAAGGGAGGTTAGCCATCTAGCAATTTGAATTGCAGGCACAGGTTCCTTGCAGATGTTGTAGAAAGGAAATGATGTGTATACTTTGGGAATTAAGAACAGGGGAATGCTTTCATGAGAGCCAGGCATCACTATTTTCTGTACATATGTTCATTGAAATGTCTCCTGTCCTTGTCTTTTAATTGTGAGTTATTATCTAAACAGTTTTACTGTTTTGGTTAGTGCTCAGGAATCAGCATAATATGGAAAACTTCCATTTCTTCTGGGAATGGGCCTGCAAAATGGTTTTACTAATAAATATTCTCATTTAAATTTCAACATGAAATTTTGAGGAAATGTTACTTCATGAAGAGAATACTATTCCTTTCATTTAGCATTCTGTAATTAATTAAGGTTTGTGGTTAAGGTGGAATCTTTTCACAGGGGAATTAGAATTGCTTTTTGAGTTGAAACTGACTTTATCCTGGTGAAAGCAATCAGGTATTCAAACGAGAGGCCCAGACCTATACAAAACTGGTCTTCGTTTGTTCATCTGTCCAATGTTACTTTAATTCATCCATGATGGTTTCATGTCTTAATATTTTCAGTTAGTAGAGCATGTGCTTCTTGAGTACCTAGAGGAAGAAACTGAACTGGATCCACCAGTGCTGATGGTTCCAGTGGGCACATCCTCTTCCTCAGCTGATGAAGCAATTGCTCCATTATTTCCATCACTGCTTGACAACTACAGGCAATGCCAGGAGCATTTGCAGAGGGTGGTGACTGAACTCCAGATCCCTCTTGAAGAGGTACATGACATGCAAAATAGACTTCTGGACACCCAGTGAACGAGGCCATTTTGGAACTTGCCAGGACAGTGTGGCATACCCCTGTCTCCTGTGCCCCCACCCCAAAAGGGCTGAACAATGTTAGTTCATACTAACTAAATGGGCAGAGTTCCTTTTTATCCCTGTTGCATTTTGGGGTTCAACCCAGACCAGTGAGGGGTTGTGTCACTGCCTGCCTAGCAACTCTCGGTGCCTTAAATGCTATGTTGCTGTGTCTCACAGTCCAGACATCAACAGCCAGGCTACAAACATGCAGGTCACACTTGGCTTCCACCACCCAGTTACTGTTCACAGAGTGACACCAACACCCACCCCCCAGCCCAAAATTCCCCAATACCATCTCCCTGCAATGTCCAGCCCACTCCTGGAACACTCTCACAGAAGTTATTAAGTTTCCGGCTCCTTTAAAGAGACAGAAACAGCAGCTTGTTATCTTGACTGGAGTTAACAATCACTTCAGTTCAATCAAAGCACTTAGTTGGTTTAGATAAAAAGTAAAACAAGGTTATTTAAGCAAAAAGAGAGAGGCTTTAAGTGAGTTCAAGTATATGGGATAAAGATCAGAAGGTTTATAAACAACCCAAAGTAAAAATATTCTTTATAATGGCTAAGGCCTAACTTAACAAGCTGTTGGCTTTGTTCGAGGTAGCTTCCTCACCAGTCTTCCTTTTCCAGCAGTGGCTGACTAGCTCTTAGTCAGGGTCCTCACAGAGTCCAAGTCGCTGGTTTTCCTTGTCTCCTTGGGTGAAGGATAACTTTGGGGTTCTCTGCCCCCTCTTTATAGTCCAGTAAACCTTTGAAAAGTATCACTCCCAAAGTTCATTGACCCCTGCTTCAAGTGACAGGAAGTCTTCCTGGGGGTGCAGTGTCCATCCCTCATTGAGATTAAGTGATCACATTTTTTCCGCTTGTTCTCCTGATGACTTTGTTTGCCTGTCATGCAAATGTACTTTTCTTTGTCTTTGGTCACACCTTGCTCAATTTATATGGGAGACGCATTCAAACAGGCAGAACCTCATTCCTTTATCTAGAAAAAGCTTGTTTATAATTTTCCCTTGACATGCCTGGTTTAACACATTTTAGTCATAATTCCAGCATAACTGTATCATCCTTTGTGGGCTGACCATACATACATCATGCAAGAATATCAGTGATCAAGGACTTACCAGTTTTCCAGCAGCACATTACATGACACCTTTTAGATGCAGATTATAACAGTAGTGAGTTGGGGTACATTGATCTGGTTGGACTAGGTGGAACTCACTGCTAGATACCTTGGGAGAGCCCTTTGCCTTCTGGCATAGGGATGCTCTTAAGGTCATACCCACCCAGCATTCAACTCCTTAGTAGTGCAGGGACCCATGGAGAGATCCAGACTACAACACTCTGAATCAGCTTCAGCTGACAAAGACACTAAATGCCTTGACCTTTTGGGAAGAAGGTATTTTCATCAACCAGCCTCCTATTCAAAATTGTTAACTACCAAGCCCTGTAAGCAAAATACTATTTCACAAATTTATTCTAAATAGGTAGAATTCAAAGACAAATTTCCCCAGGCAGACAGGGCTCAATTTCAAGCCCTCATCAATGAGAGCAGACTGGTGGCTAAAAATTAGCTCCAAGCAGCTGTGGATGCAGCTGCGCACTGCATCTAGAATTATTGCCAGAGTTGTCATCATGAGGTGAGAATCCTGACTTCACTCTTTGGCGTTCTCTAGGGAGGTCCAAAATATCATCTATGACTTGCCCTTTGGTCTAATTGCTTGATTGAGACGACTGATCACTCACTACTCTCGCTTAAAGACTCCAGGACAACCCTCCACACCCTGGGCATCTACAGCCTGGCCCCGAAGAGACAACCTCACAAACAAGCTTATAAATCCAGACCCTCTCCCTCAACCATTTTACCATCGGCACCCTTACAAACCACCACACAAATATCAAAGGGTGCAAAGACCCAGATATGTGGCTTCCTCACTTCAGCTGTCACCACTCAACAGGGCACTCAAGAACTGCATACCTGAATTAGATGCCATTCTATACTGTCCCCCTAACTTTTGATGGCTGCCTCACCTACTTTGCCCACAAGTGAAGGGCAGTAACAGACATGTGGGTGCTAGAGATCATCCACTCTGGCTAGCTGATTGAGTTTTGCACATCCCCGTCGCAAGCCCCCTTCCCCACCTCTCTTCAGGGATCACTCTCATATGGAGATTCTCTATCAAGAAGTGGGCTCTTGTCTTCAGGAAGGGGCTATAGAAGTGCCACCTCAACATCAAGGAGAAGAGTTCTACTCTCCATAGCTTTTAGTACCACAGAAGGATGGAGACTTATTCTTGATCTACAGCAGCTGAATGTCTTTATTTGAAAATCAAAATTCTGCATGGCCACATTGGCATTGATAATCCCCTCCCTGGGGGAAGGCAAATGGTTCATGGAACTCAACATTAAAGATGCTTGCTTTCATGTGGACATTCACCCATCTCCCAGAAAGCTCCTCAGATTCCTGAGAGGAGCACTACCAGTTCAGAGTGCTCCCTCTTGGAGTGACAAGAGCACCCAGTGGTGGCGGCCCAGATGAAATGAAATGGCTACACCATTTTACTGTATCTGGATGACTGATTCCTGATGGGCGGATCTAGCAAGGAGGTCCAGTCGTTGACGTGATTCTTGCTTTGTCTTCTGGCATCCTTAAGTGTCTGTGTAAACAATGAAATGTCCACTTTGGCTCCTGTGAAAACCATAAACTTTATTGGAGCGACCCTGGACTCAACCTCAGTGAAGGCCCACCATCCTATGAACAGATTTCAGACCACGAACAGACTGATAAGACCGTTCACTATCAGACCCTGCACCACAGTCAGGGACTGTCTTTATCTACTAGGCCACAAGGCTGGATGTACCTATGTAACACTATTTGCTGGGCTTCACCGCTGTTACTTGCAGCCCTGGCTCTAATCTGTTTACTCACCGGACAGAGACAGCATGAATACAAAGTGACAGTCCCTCTCAAGGTCACAGCTTCCCTTGTATGACTGACGAACTCGGGAGATGTGCGTGCAGGAGTGCCTTTCCTTCCACCTACACCTGATGCGACCATAATCATGGATGCATTCCTGAAAAGATGGGGAGCCCACATGGACCGTCACACTGCGCAAGGCACATGGCCTCCTTGGGAGGCCAGAATGCATATCAGTCTCCTGAAGCTGAGCGTAGTCTGCCTAGTATGCATTGCATTCCTTCCACTGTTTTGTCATATTCAGATAATGTGATGAAAGTATTTTACATAAACAAGGCGGCGCAAAATCTCTTCCTGTCTGTACAGAGTCACGGAGTTTATGGAACTGGTGCATAAGCAACCACATCGTGCGCTCAGCAACATACCTGTCAGGTGCACAGAATTCTCTGGCCAATAATCTCAGCAGGCATTTCTCCACAGACCCCGAATTGGAGGTACATAGCTCTCTTCTGAACGATATCTTCACCCAGTGGGGAATGGTGTCTTGGGATCTGTTCGCCTCACAGATGAAAAAGAAATGTTCTCTATGCTGCTCTAGAGCAGGACTTCCGGGGTGATGCCCTTCTGTTATGCTGTACAGACCATCTGATATATAGTTTTTCTCCCCCCCCCATTTCCCCCCCCTGCTTCCTCAGGTTCTTGAAAAATTCTTCATAACAGAGCCCAGGTCATTTTGATTGCACCCAGGTGGCCCAGACTATTCTGGTTTCTGGACCTCCTCCAGACATCAGCCCATCCTCCTATCAGTATCTGACCCTTTCTAGATCTGTTAACTCAGGAGAACCGCAGGATCGGACATCCCAATCCAGACCCTCCTCATCTCACAGTATTTGGATGGGTGTCAGATCTAGAGCTTTCATGTGCAGAACCCATTTGAACTGTTCTCAATCACAACAGAAAACACTCCACCATATAATGCTATCTAGCTACATGGAGGTGTCATAAATATAGAGATAAGGATAATATAAAATCCCTCCTGGGAAGCTGTTCTAAATCACTTTACCTGTAAGGGGTTAAGAAGCTCAAATAACCTAGTTGGCACCTGACCAGACGGGCCAATGAGGAAAGAAGATACTTTCAAATTGGGGCAGGGGGGAGGGTTTTTGAGTGCTCTCTTTGTTGTTCCCTCTCTGGACAGAGAGAGAGACCAGGCAGGTAAAACATCTCCTGAAAACACAACTGAAATGATCCATCTAAGGTTACAAAAATTGTAAGTAAGGGCAAGGAAATGCGTTAGATTATCTTTTTGGTCTAGCTTGTGACTTTTCCCTATGCTAAGAAGTAGTTTCATTCCTGTTTTGTAACTGGGAAGCAGAGTCAGAGGGGAATCCTCTGTGTTTTAAATCCTTTTTATTTACCCTGTAAAGTTACCTTCCATCCTGATTTTGCAGGTGTGATTCTCTTCCTTAATTTTATAAATAAAATTCTTCTTTTAAGAACCTGGTTGATTTTCAGTGTCTTAAAAACCAAAGGGTTTGGTCTGTGTTCACATTGTAACCAATTGGTTAGTGTATTATTCTCAAGACTCCCCAGGAAAGGGGGTGAAGGGGCTTGGGGGGATATTTTGGGGGTAATAGGGACTCCAAGTGAATCTTTCCTGAATTTTTGTGTGAATCACTTGGTGGTGGCAGCAATACCATCCAAGGACAAGGAAAGGAATTTGTGCCTTGGGGAAGTTTTTAACCTAAGCTGGTAAAATATAAGTTTAAGGGGTGTGACGTTATTGACTTGAACTGGGACCATATAGATCATTGTTGCAACCAAGGTCCTGTAGTGGCACCAAATCTTATATAAAGGGGGTCAAATGAAGTGTCTAAGACAAGGTTATGGTTTGCTGGTTATGATTATGCTATCTGTATATGTGTATCATTTTTATAGTTGAAGTTATGAATATTGGCTCTATACTGTCTGTATTTCAAACTTATGCTATGCTTCTGGGTGACACCCCAGACAAGTCGGTGTCAGCTGTGCCTAGCCTGCTTGATGGTCCATTAAGGACCATCAGCCATACAGTTGACCCATGAGAGAAGGCAGACACGCCTTGGGACTCAACAAGGTATGCAGGAACATGCCTATGGACAGAACTCTGAGGTTTTTCCAGGCCATGTGATGGACAGCTTGTCTTTGGAACAAAGAAAGACAGACCACATGGCAAGAGAATATAAAGAGCTGCTGCAGCTCCTCCATCTTGTCTTCAATCCTGCTTCATACTTCTGGAGGAACTTTGCTACACTGAAGCTTTGAACCAAGGACTGAAAGACCCATCCCAGCTATGGATGTTCTCCAGAGACTTGATTTGAACCTGCAGTTTATTCTATCACTGCTGCAAGCCTGAACCAAGAACTTTGCCATTACTGTATGTCATTGATTCCATTTCACCAATTCTAACTCTCATCTATATTTCTTTCCTTTTATTAATAAACCTTTAGATTTTAGATTCTAAAGGATTGGCAACAGCGTGATTTGTGGGTAAGATCTGATTTGTATATTGACCTGGGTCTGGGGCTTGGTCCTTTGGGATCGAGAGAACCTTTTTTCTTTTACCGGGGTATTGGTTTTCATAACCATTTGTCCCCATAACGAGTGGCACTAGTGGTGATACTGGGAAACTGGAGTGTCTAAGGAAATTGCTTGTGGTACTTGTGGTTAGCCAGTGGGGTAAAACCAAAGTCTTCTCTGTTTGGCTGGTTTGGTTTGCCTTGGTGTGCATAGAAACCCCAGCCTTGGGATGTAACTGTCCTGCTTGAAGCAATTTGTCCTGAATTGGCACTCAGTTGGGTCCCCCCAGAACCAGCCTGGTTACAGGGGGTCTTTTATGCGGGTCCCCACATCTCTACCCCAGAGTTCAGAGTGGGGAGGGAACCCTGACAAGGTGATTCTGTAGAGCCAGTTATCCTTAGAATCAACAGGCATCCCTGCTATTTTAGACCATCTCCCATCCCTCAAAATGTCAGGACTTTCCATCAACTTGCTGCAGGTCCACCTAGCAGAAATCAGTGCCTTCCTTCTCCAATAGAAGGCCACTCTCTCTTTATTCACCCTACCATAGTTCAGTTCCTGAAAGGTCTTGTTAGGACCTTTCCACCAGTGGTGAAACCCACACCACAATGGGACCTCAACCTGGAACTCTCAGTACTTACTGGAATATGTTTCAACTGATAGGACATGGAACATGTAACCATCTATTCATGAAGGTCCACTTTCTAGTCACCTTCACATTGGGCAGTGGGTGAGTGAACTGGGAGCACTCATGGTTGACCTGCTATGCAGTATATTTCATAAGGAGAAGGTTCCCTTTGTCTTCTCCCAAAATTCACCCCCAAGGTAATTTGAGTTTCATGTGAACCAACCTATTCAGTTACCAGTATTCTTTCCAAAACTTCATGCTACCAATGAGGAGAGGAGACTGCACTCTCTCTCAACATCAGAATGCCAAATCAGATCTGTCTGCAAAGAATGAAACCCATTAGGAAAACAGCAAGATTATTTGTTGCTATGCCAGAGCAATCAAGAGGACAAGCACTTTTTGCTCAGAGATTCTTTAACTGGCTGCATCATCCTCTGTTATCAACAGGCAAGTACTCTTCCCGCAGACAGGGTGAGGGCACAAGCAACTTCAACAGCATCTGTTCGAGAAGTATCTGTACTGGACTTTTGTAAGGTAGCTACCTGGAGTTCCATCCACGCCTTTATGAAGTGTTATGCCTCTTCTGCAGATACAACTGTTGGGACAGCATTATTACAGGCATCTATATACCATCTGCATCCTCACACCCTTTTCCTGTTTGAATATTGCTTACCAATCACCCACATGTGAAATACACATAGGGACCAGCATTGAAAGAAGAAATGGAGGTTATTTCAAGATATATGGTCCCTATCTTTATTCCACTGTCCTTATATCCTCCTTCCCCTGTGCTTTGGCTTTAGTCTGATTTCACGTTAAGAGGAACTGAAGAGGTGTTGGTCCGCATTGCCCCTTATGTTCTTGGCTCAGAGCATAGGGAAGCAACTTCACAGGTGTGGATCGACGACCACTCCTTGCTACAAATCTCTGGTCTCAGGCACCTGGAATGCATGCGTAACCATGTGTGGAATACAGATAAGATCACACATCTTGACGAACCTCCAGCTACAGGACAGTAACCTCTACTTGAATATAACACCATGTTAGTTAATATTTTCTAACACAACTCATTTTTCCAAAACCCCAGGTGTGATATAAAACTGGTGCTCCCTGGAGGTAGTCAGACCTAGCAGTCCCCTAGTAGTAGCCAGCTGCTCTCTATCCCTGCAGTGAATGCCTGGTAGTATCTGGCAGTAGACATTAGAGTGAGCCTGCATGACTTCTTCAAAAAGTAGGCATTTAAAATGCCATGCAGCATTCTCTGAGGCATTCTGCCTGTGCATGCCTTGCACAGAATGCTTCAGAGTGCTTCTGCTTGGTTTCCATGCTGTCGCAGACCCCTAATGCATTTGGTACAGAGTTGGATGTTTTGAATCCAAAAAGCATTTGAACAAATGTTGCACCGCTTTAAACAACAACAAAAAAAATTAAACATTCACTTGAATAATTCTGAGGTGGCAATAGCTTGGTATATTTTTTAAACAGCATGATCCATTGAGTAGGAAATTGGACTGAAATCAGGAGCGCTGGGTTCTGTTCCCAGCTCTGCCATTGCCCTGCTGTTATCTTAGGCAAGTCATTTAATTTCTTTGTGCCTCTGTTTCCCTATCAATAAAATGGGGATAGTTTCATTTACCTTCATGTGTAAAGCAAGTAGAAGCATTGACCAGTAAAGATAAAACAATTGATACCTGGATGATAGGTATCTACGTCTACCCTAAACATTGTTGAAAGGTTGCCTTGTTGCTTAGACTGAAGATTTAACCCAGCTGGACATCAAACTTCAGAAGATCAAATTCACTGTTTGTTGCCTCCCTGCCTTGCTGTTAAGTCTGAAAAGTTTCAGATGCCTCATTTATGTATTGGCAGATCAGGGCCATTATTGGAGAAGTATGCAAAAGCCCTTCCCTTTCTGAGGTCATTAACACTCTTTCAGGATACATAACCTCATTCTCTGCTAGAAAGGCACAGGTACCCACAGAAGAAATGGTGTGCTGCTAGATGGCTGAACATTTACAGCTTTACCAGGTGTGGTGAATTTGAGACCATTCCTCCCTTAGGAACAGCATTAGGCAGTTGAGTCCCATGTGCTGTGGTGGGGGCTTCTGTGCTAGGAGTTTTGGTTTAAAGATTTGGAGTTTACAATTTAACTTTTGCCCATCCCTTCATATTGTACTCACTCTGCCTATTCCCTTCTAGCAGTGGTTGATGGGCAGGCTTCTTACCTGAGAAAGGGAAAGAGGATGTGTGTATCTGCTAATTTCCCATCACAGGAAGCACAGCCAACAGTACAAATATCCTCTTGTGTTTAAAACAGTGAGAAGGCTTCTCTGTTCTTTCTGCTGAATCTTTAATGTAGAACCTTTTCTCCTCCACCCTCACCCCCCAGCTGTTAAAATTTAGTATTAATTACAGTTGTGGAAGACGATATTCTGGAGAGATCCCTTGGGGTTGGGATTTATAGCTATATTTCCTCTGACAAATAGCTCTGCTTCTGCTTCTGGACCCACAAGGGCAGAGAGAACCCTCCTATGGAGAATTGCTGGAGGGGATTTCTATGAAGAGAAACTAGTGAATTAAGAGACTTTTCTTTTCTCTCCCCCTGCCATCCTCCAAACAACTTTTGTGTTTTCTGCTCTGACTAGAGGGATTTCTTCAGTTCCCTCACGCAGACTTTCTCTGTGCTTTGTTCATACTGTAGGTTCCCTCCTTCCCTTTGTTTATGGACTCAACTTTCTCCAGATCTGTCTTTAAAACAAAGCTCAAACTTTTTTCTCCCCTTCCCTTCCTTCCAGTTCATTTTTCTCACTGTGCTGCCACTTGGTTGTTTATCTCTCCTGCACTTGTTCTAACTGGGAGCTTTCCCTCTGCTTGTGTAGCACAGCAGGCAGGACAAAACTGAGTCATGGAAACTAGATTGGCTCCCATCTACCTGAAGAAAATCCTCCATTCTCTTTGCCTCTCAGGAAGCCTCTCAACTTGCTGTGCTACCTGCCCTGCAGAGCCCAGGAAAATTCTCTGAAATTGGGGAAGAACTGTTTTTTCCTTGGCATTGACCTTCCTCTTCCTTTGGGTTAAATGTTGGGAAAGACCGTGTGTCTGCAGGGACTTTCTGCTCCATGGGTCTCCTTGGTAGTTCCCCTCAATGTGCTATACCAGCTGGCCAAGAAGATTATGAAATCCAGGAAGTGCCTCTGTTCAACTCCTGCTGATGCTGGTTTGAGGGGCTCCTCTGCATCTCCTGTCAACAGGAGAGACCTCCCCTTCTTTTCTTCAGATCACTGTCTTACGAGGAATAAGTGCAGTAACAGCAGTGAAAGACTCGGCTCAAACCCGCTACCCCAATATCTGTTTCAGTAATGTTGGCATCCTCTTTTCAGCAATGAGGGGACAAAAGCACAGGTCCCCATGGAACCGATACTCTTAGCAGGAATCTAAAGACTCCTCTTGAGAAAACACTAGTGATTCAGACCATATCAGACTGCTCTTCCAGCTAGGTTCTAGTATTGACCCTTAGGCAAAATATGGCCTCATAGAAATAAATCCCTTTCTGGACAATGTTCTCTTTTGGGGTCGCTCAGAACAAGCCCTTCAGAACACCAGTATAGCAGGTGCTCTTACCTAGAGATTGGAATGTCTTGGCGTATTTTTAGTGCTTTCCCTTATGGTAGAGGAGTTTGGCTTCCACCCAAACAATAAAATCCTCCCTTTCCAGGGCATACAAAAGTAGCTGAGTAGGCTTTCACTTTTCCCTCAGACTCACTGATGCAGTGTTCTTTATATCTGTAGTAGTTGCCCTTCCACCAGGACTAAGCATGTTAATGCAGTACTTGAAGGATGGAGCTTCCTCTGACCTTCACTGGAAAACCTAGGGGTCCCTAAATAAGCACAAGTGCAAACTCAAGGCATCAAACCCAAGAAGCTCTCTTCCTTCTACTTACTCCTTCGTCTGCCTCTTCCTACTCCCTGCAGTTCTTTTCTGTTCTGAGCCTCAAACAGGTCTTTGTGTAGTCCTTCTGTTCTTTCCAACATGCCTTACAGCAGACTACAAATGTCAGGGTCCCGATGGTGACTACATCTCCCAGAATTCCTTTGCTTCAGAGGCCAAGTCCCAGCAACAAGTGAGCTGATGACCCCTGTTGTTAAAGTGACCCAGGGACACTTGCTTCTTCAGTGTCACCATTTTTTAGTAAATTTCCAGATGAGCCAGCTAAATCTTTCTCAGGAGATTCAACATCTTTAAATTTTATAATCAACAAGGAAATAATCCACTGTCAAAGAATACTCCAGGGATTTGGAACACTTTCTATACCTGGTGCAAGACTGAAAAGCTGAATCCAAAATTTCAGATTCTAGAACTTCAGCAGAATGGTTTATTTATGTGGCTTGTAGTGACCAACCTTTCTGTAAGACAAAATCAGAGATATATGTTCGATCCTAGGAACAAGTAAACTGTGGGAGAAAGCTCTATTTACTCACCCTTATATTAGGTTTCAGAGTAGCAGCCGTGTTAGTCTGTATTCGCACAAAGAAAAGGAGTACTTGTGGCACCTTAGAGACTAACCAATTTATTTGAGCATAAGCTGTAGCTCACGAAAGCTTATGCTCAAATAAATGTTAGTCTCTAAGGTGCCACAAGTACTCCTTATATTAGATTATTTCTCAAAGCTGCATCCCTTCTGAATTTCCAAGAAATACATAAAATGGTTTCATGGAAACTACTGGTAGTTTCAGATGCTGTTATGAAATCACCCTTCAAGGTACTTCCATCTGTATCTCTCTCTTCTTTGTCTCCATTAAATGTACTTCATGATCTCTAACATGCCTGCAGGTTGGATTTCAGAGCTGGAAGCTTTGTCCGTGAGGTATTTTTCCCCACAGGTAAAGTTGTAGGCTAGTTAGAGCTAGCTTTTATTGCTGAAGTCCAGTTTAAATTCTGTGTGTTACAACTCCCAAGAAATTTTTCTTTTTTTTTTTTTTAAAATCCAAAATCCAAGAATTTAAAAGGAAGGATTGGCACCTGCTTAATGTCTGATGAGCTATCAAAATATGTGGTAAGGACAGAATCATTCAGAAAACCAAAAACATATATTTGTCCCCTACCGTCCTACAATTACAGGATAGAAAGCATCTAAAACCTCAGTTGCTGAAACTTTGTGCAAGAGCAACGTACCAGGTTAAAGGTATGAATCCTTTGGGATTCATTAGAGCTATCCGATGAGAGGCATTTTCATTTTTTGTGGACAGAAAAGTCCTTTGAATCTGATAAAAATTGCAAGGCTGCTACATGGTAATCTAGGCATATTTTCTCCTGGCATTACAAACTCCCTATAAAAGCAGCGGTGGATGCAGCCTTTGGCAGAATGCCGCAAGCAGTTAACTCCCTCACAAATCACTTATTATATAATGTTGAGTGCAGCTATTCTGAAGCTCTTTCTCAGGGTTTAATTGTTGTTGAAAATCCTATTGTTGGAATGGTGAGCTGAAGTACATGGGGGAGAGAGGAATTTTCCTTCATCTGAGATTTTTTTTTTCTCCTAGAAGCCAGGTTTGTCATCTCCCTCCAATATGGGGGGGGGGGGGGGCGCGCACAGGCTTTAATTTACTATAGCCTTCTACAGACTTTCCTTTTGCTAGGTAGAAAGTTTATGGTGGGAACTGTTGGAGTTATTATACCAGAATTCATTTGTAGATTCTGATTTCAGCTTATGAAATCCATCTCACTAAGGCAGGCGTTCTCAACCTGAGGGTTGGGAACAGATATCAGGGGATCAAGACCACCCTGTTTTGCTAAAAAGAAGGGAGGCCCTGGCTACATCCCAGTTACCTGGGAAGGAGATTCCACTGTGTTAGGGGCTTCCCTCAAGTAGATAGAGCCAAGCCAGTTCTAGTAATTGACAGCTCTGTCACAAATTCCTACAGTTTAAGGGAAGGGACCATTAGATCATCTAGTCTGACCTCTGTAATACAAGCCTCACATTTTACCCAGTTACTTCACTTTTGAGCCCAATAAATTGTGTTTGGCTAAAGCATCTTCCAGAAACTCTAGGCTTGATTTGAAGACATCAAGAAAATCCTCCACTTCCCCTAGTAGTTGTTTGAATGGTTAATCATTGTCAAAAATGTGTGCAGTATTAACATTTCTAGTTTGAATTGGTCCGGCTTTAGTTTCAAGCCTTTGGTTCTTGTTCTGCTTTTCTCTAAAGAGCCCTTTAGTTCTCAGTATTTTCTCCATGTCAAGGTACCTATACACTGTAATAGTCACCTCTTGATCTTCTATTTGATAAGGTAAACAGACTGCAAGACATTTTCTGTAGCCCTCACGTCATTTTTGGTGCTCTTTTCTGCACCTTCTCCAATTTTTCAACTTCTTTTTAAATTTTGGCACCAGACTGGATGCAGTATTCAGTGTACTGAGGAAAAATCACCTCCCTGCTCCTGATCACCACTCTCTTCTTTCTACATCCATGGACTGCATGTAGCCTTTCTTGTCACAGCTTAGCACTGGAAGCTCATGTTGATTTTTTTTTTTTTTTTTTTTTTTTTTGGTCCATGTGACGAAGTGGGACTGTTCTTAATGTTTCCTCTGAATACTGTAGGGGTACAGTTTCCCCTATGCATTTCTAGGTGGTGAGATAAGGGGGTGTAATTGTTGCAGAGCAAAGGGCCAGTGTACATAAATGGTTGACACTCTGTCTCCTGGCAACTGATGGCCTGGGCCCTTCCCCATTGCAAGGTGATAGCTAAAGGGGCTAGAGAACAAAGGAATCCTGGCCCGGGAAAGAGAGACAGCCCAGAGGAGGAGGGGGTGGAGAGTGAGTCAGTTTGGGCTGGCTGGGGACCTGGAGTGAAGTGCAGACGTGGTTGTCTGGCTCACTCCCCCCATAATGGACCCGGCTGAGGGGTCCTGTTCTCTGTACCTATAAGCTCTGTTTCAGACCGTGTTCCTGTCATCTAATAAACCTCTGTTTTACTGGCCAGCTAAGAGTCACGTCTGACTGCGAAGTTGGGGTGCAGGACCCTCTGGCTTTCCCAGGACCCTGCCTGGGCGGACTCGCTGTGGGAAGCGCACGGAGGGGCAGAGGATGCTGAATGCTCCGAGGTCAGACCCAGGAAGGTGGAAGCTGTGTGAACTTTTTGCCCTGAAGACAGTCTGCTCACAGAGTCCTGACTGGCATCACAGGGAGCAGTTCCAGAGCATTGCCCGGGGACTCTGACAGTCCATTACGACCTATGATCCTTTTTGGAGTCACTGCTTTTAAGGATACAGTTCCCCATTCTTTTGTCATGGCCAGCATTTCTTGTTCCTAGATGTATAACTCTGCATTTGGTATGTTAATGTGCATTTTGTTTGAATTGGTACAGGTTTCCAAACAATGCAGATGGCTCTGTATGACTGCCTGCCTCATTATTCTTTACCACTCCACCAGTCTTTGTCATCCACAAATTTTCTCGGCAGTGATTTTATATTTAGTTCTAGATCGTTGATGGCAATGTTGAATAGCATCAGGCCCAGTGTTCCCTCTAATTTTTCCCACCCATGTGCAGAATGAATTTTGTTATCTGCACCAATATGGAGGTGATGTATGACACGTCACCTTCATATCTGTGCACATAACAAAATTCATGTGGTGGGGGTGGGGCCAACGGGTTTGGAGTATGGGAGAAGGCTCAGGGCTGGGGCAGAGGGTTGGGGTGCCAGGGGTGTGAGGGCTCCGGCTGGGGTGATGTGGGCTCTGGGGTCGGGACAGGGATGAGGGGTTTGGGGTGTAGGAGGGTGCTCAGATGCTACGGCGTGGAGAGAGGAATCCTGCCCCCCCCCCCAGCTCTCTCTTCCCGCAGCAGCACCTGTGCTGTGGGGGAGAGGCGTCTCTCCCCACTGTGGCAGCTCTGGAGTTGGGGCTGCAGGATAGGTGCCCCAGCAGGTCTGTGCCTGGGGCCGCGCCAGGCTGGGCCGCAGCAGAGTTGGAGCCGGGGGAAGGGTGTCCCTCCCCCGGCTGTGGCAGGTCCCGGGCAGATTCCTTGAGTGCCTGTGTGGTGCTAAATAGGCTGCTCTGCAGCTGCACAGCTTACAGCGGACTTAGATCAGGCCTGTCTATCCATCCCTGTGGAATTCTGTTGGACACCCCACCGTGATTCCTGATTGACAACTACTTTTTGAGGTCGGTTAACTAGCAAGTTCTTAATCCATTTCTGTGCTTTATTGATATTGTATAATGTTAAATTTGTAATTAGAATGTCATGTTGTAATAAGTCAAAAATGCCTTAAAATCCTAAATCTATCCGTGCAGTTACCTTTATCAACCAAACATGTAATCTCATCCAGGAATGAAATCAGGTTTGTTTGACCAGACCCATTTTCCATAAAGCCATGTTTACTGGCATTAATTGTATTCCTGTCTTTTAATTCTTTTTATCAATTGAATTTCATATCAGCTTTTCTGTTGTTTTTGCCTGGGATTGATGTAAGGCTAAGCAGCCTATATTTACCTCATCCTGCTTGCCCTTTTTTAGCATGACATTAGTACTCTTCTGGAATTTCCATGGTATTCTAAGATTTATTAACATAAGTGAGTCGGACATCTCCTCAGCCAACTCTTTTAGGACTGTTGGGTGCAAGTTCTCCTGGTCTGCTGATTTTAAAATGTTTATGCCTAATGGATGATGATTAACATCCTCATTGGTTAGTAAATGACTGGAAAGTATTTAATGTACCTGTATCGCACGAGGGATGATGATCCTGCTCCTTTCCAAATACAGAAAAGTAGTATTCATTGTACCCTGTGTTTACTGAGTCATCACTAACAATTTTATCATATTCATCTAGTAATGGAGTATACTATTGCTAGGATTCCATTTGTTTCTAATATACTTAAAAAAACCCTCCTCCTTATTGTGCTAACCCTGCCAGCCATGAATTGTTCCCTGATGTCTTTAGCTTCCCTTATCAATTTTCCATACTTCGTAACTTATTTATATTAATTGCTATCTCTTTCCTCTTTTTTCCTTGTGTTTTATATTGCATTTTAAATTTCTAGTTGTTGCCTTCACTTTGCCACTGAACCAGGATTCTTTTAACCATAGTTATCCTCTTTCTTCACTGTGGAATTGTGGCTTTTGGGCCATCTCATAAAATCTGCTTAAAGAACTCTAAACTTTTGTTCACGTTTTCTATCTAAAAATTTCTTCACATTTCTAGCTTACTCTTCACACCTTGTGCTATATTGCGTGTCTGCCTGCCTGTATGCCTTAACTCCAGATCAGGGTGGTTTTTGTTTGGTATTTTTTACCAATAGTGTAAATTCAAGATGGAAATTATTCTCTCTGTAAAATTAATGTAAACAGCAACTGCTGTGGCTATCTAATTGGGAGTCCAGGATGGGGAGGGGATTTGCCCTGGTGTTCAGAAATGGGTGTGCCTTTGGCACCGGTGCTTGGCTCATTTGTTGTGATGTGTAGATGGAGTGTCCATTGTGCCTGGAGTTCAGGATGTGGCTGCAAATTTAGAATCCTGCTCACTTAGATTTTCAGTCTCTGAATTTCCTGATATTACAGATTTCAGTCAATCCTTTTGTATTGCTCTAATATAGATTTGTGGGGGTGGTTTTCTTTTTGTTGTATTAGTGCTTTTGCATTATTGATCTGACACAAAACCCCACTGTATTCTGCTTGCAGCTGCCTTCCAATATATGCTTATATTTTGATTATTATTAACTTATAATACCCAGGAACTGTAATTCTAAAAGAAAATGCACAGATAGTAAGTCCTTTTTCTGCTTACCAAATACATTTTGTTCATGTAACAGATGGGGGTTATTTGGATATGCTTTTATCATACAGGGCATATGGCTGGACAGAAACTCATAAGAGAAGTCACTAAATGGAATTATAGCTTCTGTTCCTTTCAGCAGAATGGCAGCAATGATGTATTTTATCAAATTCCTCTGTGCACCTCAGTCATTAACAATGACATTTTCTCTCACTCACACACACACACACACACACCGTGCACCTCAGTCATTAACAATGACATTTTCTCACACACACACACACACACACACACACGCGCACACACACACACACACCCCATCCCTCCCTCCCAGCTGGTAGGCTCTGTGTCATAATCCTGAGAGGCTCTGTTACAGAGGTCTGATTGGTGGGTTCTGTTTATTCTGTGACCAGATTCTTCTAAAAGAAGGCAGGCCATAGCTGTCTGATGCTGATTGGCTGTCCCCCTCTGACTTCTCCCATTTCCCTTTCAGAGCACACACCACAGAAAGCTCTGTGCTGAATCCTAACACAGCCCAATTTACATCCATTCATGAATCCGTGACGTCAGCAGGCTTCTGTGCTCCTTTTGCAGCGGGCTGCAGGATTGTGTGGGTGGAATTTCCTTTTATTTTTCTAAGCTTTTTTTTTTTAACCTTCTATCTTTTTAAACCAAGAAAATGGACAATCATGTGTAGGAATTCTCTGTCCTTGTGAGTATTTCACCAAATGCTTGTAGAGGGGTGTGTGTAATGCAAGTGTTACTGTCTCATCATTTATTTGAGAGGGGCAGATGGATGGTGCATTTGTGATGTGGAGAGACTGAAAAAATGATGCTGTGGGAGGGGCAGAGAGAGAAATCTGAAACCATAATTTAGCAAAGAGTGTGTCTGAAGTCGACAGCTGGTTTTCCTTTTGCTTGTCTGCATGGTAGATACGGACATTTTTCATTTACAATCTTGTACGTTATCCCTTAGTGCTTCCTGTGCCTGCCTTTTAAAGGGGGAGGGAATGAATGTCAGCGTGGGGTGGCCGTATGAAAAGACAGATATCAGGGTATTCAAGGAACAACAACAGAAGAATTACTGGAGGCAGAATAGGAAAAGCAAAGCTGGCTTTTTACCTGCTGGGCAAGTGTAATCTTTCCTCTCAGCTGGCTATTCAGCAGTTTTGCTTTCTTGTTGTTGTTATAGAAATGGATCATTTAAGGTACTTTTTCAGAGGATGAGGTAAACTGTATAACATGGTGAATATTTTGTCTATAATTTTGTCCTTTTAAATAGAAGCTTTTAACTGTTTTTCTTGTTCTGGACATACTTATGGCCAGATTCTTTCATTCTTAAATTGCATAGAACCTCATTTGGGAGTAGTCCCATTGCAGTCAGTGGTGGGAATCACTGAGGGCTAGACTGTGATACTCTTGCTCACGTTGAATAGTGCTTCGTATTATGAATAATCCCACTGAAGTCAATGGGACTTCATTTGTGGTAAGGAACTACTCACTGTGAGTAAGGAAATCAACAGTCTGGCTTGTAATTTTTAAATCAGTGGGTAAGGTGAATACCTGAATTTTTAATTTGAAGAAGGCAGTGTCAGAGCCATACCTTTTGGACAAGCTAACATTAGCTGTGATTGGTCCTTATGGTGTCAGGGGAAAGCTGAAGGAAAGTGTTTTATTATTTTCCTGAAATGACAGATCAAAATGAGAACATCTGACTTTGTGGTGAACATAAAATGAGTAAAATAGGTAAGAGCATTGTCAGCTACGTTTTGCAAACACATTCTGTCCATACTCACTACAGTCACTCCGCCTGGGATGTCCTACACTGTTGACAGTCAGGTTACAGTTGTTGAAAAGTTAGGGAATTAAGCTAATCTTTGTTTTGATGGTAGCTTTGTTGATAATCTAGGAAACTTTCAAAGACAGCCAGGAAATCCTCTTGGATCTGTATGCATCTGTCTTTTCAAAATATCAGTGGACAATACATCCCAGTTTGAGAGTTGGTAGGCTTTTTTAGTTCTTGACTGTTTGGACTTAATTGGGGGAGGGGGGGGTTGTTCATCTCACTTCTGATGGTTCATTTTATATTCCATGTTGGACTTCATAGGTTAGATCAGATAAGAGGCCTGATCTGGGATAATCTTTGGTTTAGATTTCCCTTTGTCTCATACTGGCCTAGTATACTTCAACTTTTCACTGTTCTGATTAATTTTCAATTTAATGACTAGAATTATTAAATTATTATTTATAGCATCAAATGGGTGTGAGACACTCTTAAAATTTAGGCAACCACACCTACAGCTGAAAATTGTTTTCAGAATTTGCGTTTTTCTGTCTTTTCTCTCAAATTCATGTGTCTTACTTTTCTATTTTTGCTCTCTATTTAAATGAGTTGGCAAGTCCTATGATCCTATGTTTGTCTCCATGGCCTGGAAAATTTAGGAATTATTTATTTGTAACTATATAGCTAAAGTATATTTCATTGGTTAAACCATACAGTTTAAAGTGTGGTTCTATTCTAGAGAGTAACAATGTGAAAATGGATTGTAGCATTCCATGTTTGCATCTCAGTGATTTCCATAGCAAATGTGCTAAATTTACAGTGATCAGAGCTCAAGGGTTTGTTCGGTTTGGTGAGAGTTCTGGGGGTTCTCACAAGTTCTGGGCGTATTCTCTTCGTAGGCATATGGAACGCTTTGAAATGGTAGACTCTTACAATGTAAAAGAAACTCTTGAAGTACAAACACTGTATAAGTGAAAAGATGGTTTATTGTCAGCCATACAAACTCCTCTTGGGAGTGTAAAGTCAAGCTGGGTTCTTTCCATTTCTCACATCATTTCCGGTAATAAAGCTCTTGTAGAACATGTTAAATGCTTGTGTCTACACTGCAGCTGGGAGCATGCATCCCAGTGTAGGCAGACAAACACATGCTAGCTCTGCTCAGGCTACTGTGCTAAAAATAGTAGTGTGGCCTAAGCAGCGGCTCAGGCTAGCTATCCGAATACAAACTTGCCCAAACCCTGGGGCATGCACCTCCAGTGGCTAGCTCAACCTGCTGCCTGTACAGCTGAGGCCACACCGCTATTTTTAGCATGCTAGCGTAAGCAGAGCGAGCGCGTCTGTCTACCCAGGCTGAGAGGCACACACCCAGGCACTGTAGACAAAGCCTTAGTGACATTCATGCTCTTTGTTGCTGTCAGTGGGTTTTCACAGTTGTAGCTAACTGGAACTTTGTAAAGAATTCTCTACATGGCTATGCAGAGCGGAACAGGAGTAGATATTTTTTTGTCATTATAATAAGGAGATGTGACACACAGAGCAGGTCTGCTGTGGAAAAAGGTGCCACTTCTATCCTCTTCAGAGTGGAATTTCACTTTAAATCAAAATACCAAATTTTGGGAGCGGCTATTTGTAAAAATGTAGTGGCTTAAAAGTGAGCTCTTTAATTTGAATGGTCAAGACATGTCTCTACTATGTCTTGATATCACCATCTCCAGTAAAACTGTAATTTGTTTTAATTGTCGAATCTGATCCTTCTACTCTCTTGTCAATAGCTGCCAGCTTGGTGTTGGAAGGTAAGCATAAGGTGAGCTTAGATGGGGGAGGGGGAAGGAGCAGGAGCTTGTGTAGCCGATTGGAGTGAGAATTCTTTCCTTATGTATGGAACGTGGTGCAACCACAGTAATAATGCTTAGCTCTCACATAGCCCTTTTCATCACAGCATGGGTTGGCAGCAACAGCCAAAATGTAAATGTTAGGGATGGGCCAAGGAGGAACTAATATTCTTAGAGGTTCTCGTCCAAGATGTTGTATGGTCTGGGTAATGCAGGAGATCAGGCTGGATGATTAGAAGGTCTCATTTCTGGCCTTACAATCTCTGGAAACTCTCTCTTTCTCTGCTTTGCGTTTACTTGCACCCTATATGGTGACGGCATGTCCTAGTGGATTAAGCATAGGACTGAAAACCAGCATGTCCCAAATTTTAATCCCATGTTTGATACTGTCTCGGTATAGGGTACTAAACAAGTCACCGTGTCCATGTTCACATCAGGAAATTATTCTTTCCTTCCTTGCAGGTCTGTTGTGGTGATTAAAATGTAAAATGCTAGTAAGCACTGAGTATTATTATGGTAAATTACATCCAGATGGAGTCCTTAAGTGTTCCCTTCTATTGGATGCTGCTGTTTTCTCTGTGTACCCATATACCCTCTCCTGTAACCAGATCCCATGGGACTACACACAATCCAGTAATAGCCATTTGCATTTGTATAGCTGTTTAATAGTTGTAATACTTAGCACTTATATAGCTTTTAAATGCCCAGTGCATCATTACTTAATGTCTGCCCCGGAACTGAGGTTAGGCATGTGAATGAATTCATCTGAGAATAGTCCCAGTTCAAAGGCTAGCAAGAGCCACTGAGATGATGACCTTTACCCCATCCCACCTTGTGCTGAAGCCCAAGCCCTTCATTTACAGAATTCCAGCATAGGCTGTCGAGCACATTACGCCACTGACATGCAGAGATCTGCTGGATAGCAGGCTAATTAGGAGAAACACAGGGTATAGACTGGATAGTGAATGAGCAATAATTTGGCGCACAGCTCGTCTTCCCCATTAATGCCAGTATCTGCACATCACTTACTCTTTGGTCACTCCAGCTGATTCTACAGTTCATTTTCTGTGGTGTGGCAGAGGGTGATTTTTGTTGCATTAGGCCATGTCTACACTACCACTTATGTCAGCAAAACATATTTCTCTTAAGGGTGTGAAAAAAGCACACCCCTGAGTGACATAAGTTTTGCTGGCATAAGTGGTAGTGTGTATGGCGCTATGTCGACAGGAGAGCTTCTCCTGCCGACATAGCTACCGCTGCTCTTTGGGGGTGGTTTAATTATGTCAACAGGAGAGCTCTTTCCCATTGGCATAGAGCAGCTACATGAGAGATCTTACAGCGGTGCAGCTGCATTGGTACATTAGTGCCACTGTAAGGTCTGTAGTGTAGACATAGCCTAAGTTATGAGAGGAAGACATTGCGTTAATGTGAGACACCATCACCCAAGCTCCAAGAGGCTCTTCTGTTTCTGTTCCAGAACATAGCTTTACTACTGTCTCAAAGTGAGGGCTATCACAAGGGAATACAAATTCTTAAAAAATAAAAGTTTCAACTGGCACTGCCTGAGTTCATACTGGAGTGGGCGAAGCGGGATATAAATAGATATTATACAATGGCATGTATAAAAGCTGCATATGTAAATGGGGTCTGAATGAGCTCTCCGCTGACATCCAGTGATGTGGGTAGGGGGGAAGACTTCAGCAGCAGACCACGTTTGCGTAGGCATGCCTACTCTGCCTAGGTGCGCAGCAGGTGGAGTTGCATTGCCGAAATGATCAATTTTGGCTGGTTTTAGGTTACAAATCACCAATAATTGAATGCAGGGGTAATGAAATGTTGTTATCCTTACTGTACGAGTAAAGGGCAGCCGACATAGCTCCCCTCTCCCTCTACTGCACCCTACTCGCAGTTGGCTGTCCTTGGTTAGCGAAGACCCAGAGTTCAGAGGTGCATTCACAGTGTTTAGCTTCCAACCGGGGGTGGAAAGAAATGCCTCTGCTGCCACCTCTGCAACTGGCTCACAGCCACTGCGGCCCCTCCCCCGATGTCAAGTTCTGAGATTCCGCCATGTAACGCAGCTCTTCGTGATATCGGCTCTGAGTGATTTCAGCAGGTCATGGGGAACCTCACTGACAGGGCAGTTTCTGTGTTGGCTTTCACAGCAACACTGTCTGTACACAAGGTGTAAGCTTAGCCCCTAGACCTGCTCAGCAGTGATGTCAGCTCCAGGAATTACCAAACAGAAACAAGGGCTCTCAAATGAGTCTAATCAGCTCTCTCTTTAAATGCTGGAGAGGGGCAGGTCAAGTTGTGTTTGGGACTCTTTAAGGAGAGTCCACATCATCACATAGGTATATCTGTCACCAAGCAGTCTCATCTTCACTGGCATTTGGCATCCCTACCTCCTGCTTAGCAAATGAGGTCCAGCTTCGGGTGACCCTCTCAGTCAGAGCATGCTAAGCACAGTTCTGCTGCCCTTTACTCGTAAAATGGGATAACAATGTTTCGTTACCCCTTTGCGTTCAATGCTAATGATTTGTAACCCCAAACCAGCCAAACTTGATCATTTGGGCGAAGCAGCTCCATCTGCTGTGCACCTAACCAGAGTGGGCGTGTTTGTGCAAACAGTCTTCTCCTGAAGTCTTCTCGTCTCCCCTCTCCTCCCCCCGGCTCATCACTAGATGTCAGAGGAGAGCGCGTTTGGACCCTGCTTACACATAGATTTGACTTAATATTCCACAAGAGAAAATATATACTTAATGCATGAGCTATGAGAAAGTAGAGATGAGTTTCTGGCCCTTTGTGGTTCTCTGGATGTTTGTTTATAATAAATGCACCTCTTATAGTGCTCTTTATTGACAGATCTCAAAGCAAGTTACATATGAGAGAAGTGTATTTATCCTCATTTCGTTGCCATAGAGAAATTGTAGTGAAATGACTTGATCAAGGTCTCACAGCAGTTCAGTGGCTGAACCAGTAGTTTTAAAAACCAGGTCTCCTGATTCCCAGTGCAGGCCTCTGACAGGAACCTGAAAAAGATGTTTTGTTTTAAGTCCCTGCTGTCATTAACTTATGCCTCTTAATGAATCAATGATGGATTACTGCAAGATCAGTAAAACACCCTGGCCAGATTTTCAAGAGAGACTCTACATTGGGGTCTACAGTTTTGAGTGTCACTAGTTTGCACCTCTAAAAACCCACATTTGCGTACACCCAAAAAGCAGACATGTAACTACTCAAATTTTCATGCGCAGCTGCCATGTATACCTGTGGCCTGATCTTCCTGGAGATTCACCTGTGCAGCTCCCACTAAACTCAGTGAATGTTACGTGCACACCAGGACGATTGGGTCCCTGTGAACTGGGGGTTTTCCCCTGAACTAATAGTTGGAGGCCTCTTTAAAAGTTTGGTTCGTATTAGACAGCATTTCAATTAAATGTCTCATCTCTCTTTTTCCCCAGTGAAACTATAGAGTAAATATATACTCCCAAAGAGTAGCTCTTGTATCATGTATGTATTAAAGTTCAAAAGCAAGAAAGGGTGTGTTGGGGAGGAGGGAATCCATGCACCATTCTGTCTTTCAAAGCATGTAGAAAATAACTGTGCACCCAAAGGGACGTGGCAGGCTTGTGACTGCCTAGACTTCTCTTCCATGGAAATTAAAATATAAAATTATATCAAATGGGTCAAGAGAGATCAAACTGAATTCAGATTCCTTGATTCATTCATTGGGGTTCCTGAAAATAATAGCATTTTATAGTGCTGTCCATCTTCAAAGCCCTGACAGACATGAATTAATCCTTACAATACCCCCGTGAGGAAGATGTAGTGTTCATCACAGTTATTACAGGCAGGGAAACTGCTAAAAAGTATATCCCATTGGCTAGTGCTGGAGTCTCATTACATGGTCACACGTCTTAATGCAACAGCACCACCACGGGACAGTTAATGTTGATGTAGTAGTGTCTGTGAATGTTTTCTGGCTTTCGTGGTTGTAAACTATTTCCATTTAAACAATGCAATAACTTTTTTTGCATTCAGTACTCTTGGTCTTAAATCAGTCTTTGAGGGGAAAAGGGCAAATTTCTGTAGGGTGGGAGAGAAGGGGGGAAAGTAGTAGAGCCAGCAGCATATCCAAGTCCATGCTAGGAAATTAAAGGGTTTTTCATAATACGGAGACAGCTGAGAAAAGATGAGTAGAAAAGGGAGAGAAAGAGACTAATGGTCAGTCCTAAATTTTGGTCCAACCCAGCTTCCAAAAGCAGGAAGTGGTATGAAACAGGAACAAATATTCTTCTGTCATCAGAGATGACCCCTTCCCCCAAAGAGATTTTAGAAGATGATATTTCTGTTGGTTGTATTTTAGGACCATAGTAAGTGTAAAAATCATTATGCAACATCATTTGTTTTCTATAGCATTGAGTTATGCAGTTGTAGGACAATGGGAATGCAAAGTCCTGGCGGGGGAAAAAAGAAGTACAATTTTAACGTATTCAAAAATACCCAGAAAGTGACAGGGGAGGCATATATATGTGTAGTGTAGTGCGGTGTGGTTCTACTTTGTATTTCACAAACTTCTCCCTGTAAAAGATGCTTGCATTAGTAGGTGATTTAGGACCCAATCTAACTCCCATTAAAGTGAATGGAAAGAGTCCCATTAAGTACAGTGGGAGCTGTATCGGGCCCACTCAGTTCCCAGGAACTGGAAGCAAACCTTCTGGTTCAAATACCACTGCTTGGCATTTAACCCTTCACTTCCACTTGGACTGCTCAACTGGAAACACAGTTGGCTCACACACATAAGGGTTAAGGTCATCCCAGCACTAACAAGAAGTCCTCGATCAAGTGTGCTGCTAGCTAGTCAGAGGAACAGCCGGATTCTGGTTAACCTCTGGTTTGAGGCAAGCAAGAGGTTCAACTTTAGCAAGAGCACAAGAAATGATTATGTCTGCAAAGCTACATTTGAGTGGCTCATGGCTTTGGGAATCGATTCGACCAGCTATCAATGGAGAGAGCGAATCAATCAGCTCAAGACCGACTGCCACAAAGTCAAGGATGCTAACAGCACCTCTGGAAACTCCCCATCTTCCTGCCATTTTTACAAGGAATTCAACTGCCTCCTGGGACCTTCTGCAAGCATAGGGCCCACTGTGTGCACAACAATCTGCTGAGCAGGGATGTGACTCTTATAACCCCCCAGTCACAGGCACTGAGGGATGATGGGCAAGAAGTGGCCCAGGTGCTGAGGTGAGTGCAGCGCACCCTGGGTCTGTATTCAGAGGAGCAGAGTGGTCCTAGGGGACAGCCTGCAGTGGAACCAGCAGAAGAGGCAGGTAAGTTTCTGATGCCATTTTTGTTGTTAACATATGGATGGGAGGGATTTCTGGCTTATAGCCATATTGAGTTATTAGTACAAGCCGGGTTTATAGTGTGCTTCTGTTCAGGGTGGAACCCGCATCATTTCTGTAGTGCCCTCCTCCCTCCCCAACTACCACATGGGATTCAGAATGGACACTGGGAGCTGAGAAAACACAGTTAAGGTGTTATGATATTTTTACTAGTTATTCACTGATTGATAGAAATATGGCTTGGGGCACTACAATGAGGAGCCTCACATACATCTGCCTGCTAATACTGCGGCACCTTATAAATCGGCTGTACCTGCACTCTTTCAGATCGCCGGTTAACTGAGTAAAAAAAAAAGTTGGCTGTAATGAGACCAAATGAAACCGGAGTCTGTGTTTGGTCCATAGCTAGCTAAATCCAAATTACAGTGCAGGGTGGGTGCATGTCTGTGTTAGGAGTCCCCCTGGCTGGCAGTCAGTCAGGTCTGTCCATGAATGCAGGGTGCTTACAAGGAGGCTGTACTACACCTTTATGCTACATCAGCATCTTGTCGATTTTAGCATGGATTTTCACCCATTGCTGCCTGTTGAAGAAAGCAAATCTCTCATGGAGTTAGGAACTCTGGACCGTTGCTTACCTTCTGGAGCAGGGCATACTTATTAGGGCCACCTCAGTAGTTCATAAGTCCCCTCCATTTGGATGCCTGCTAGTCAATCACCAGATGCTTTAAAATCTCCTTAGCCCACGAATGGCTTGTCCTCCACTGGCCTGGAACAGAAGTTCATACTTCCACCCAGGGACCTCTAGAATATCAATGTCCTCCAGAGCTTGCCCTGCCTGAAAGGATTGTAAAATCCATAGCTAGTGACAACCTACTCTTCCCCTAGGAAAAGTAGTGAGGATTTATAAATCATTGTAACTGAATTTTGTATGTGTATCTTACCCTTATGTGTGATGGCTTTTGGTGCTGCTCCATCTGGAGTAGCCGCTATTTTGTGTGAATAAAATAAAGCCCATTGATTAAAATGTGTAGTCTTTTGACCTTGGGAAGTAAAGCAGCTCCCTTGAAAGAGTAGAAATGTAATTTTTTTTATTATGGTCAGATGATAATGTGTTCTTCCATTTTCCTTTCAAGGCCATTTCACCTCTGTAGGGCAAGTGCACGGCCCCAGGAGCTTGGGGGAGTAGATGCCTCCAACTACATGCAGGAAGAAAGAGTTCAAGATGTGTTGATGGGAGAGATTCTCGATAAAACCGATCAGCAGACTTTAACAGAAAGACCAGATTGAGTACCAGAAAGATAAGGATGGAAGAAAGGTGGAAAGAGAGAGAGGATGCATAGCACGAGGAGCGATTGGTGGCACAGTTCTTGGAGCATTACCTGAGGTTGAGGAAGGAAGGGAGACTGCAGCAGAAGGAGCTGTTTGAGCATTTGCTTATGCTTGTGGCCACCAGAGTGTAGGTTGCAGCATCCGCTCCACTCCCACATTCACTTCCTGCTCCATCCCTATGTCCTGAGTCCCCTCCACGTTATCATGTCTTGCAGACTATACAGACTTTGGACAGTTAAGGGGTTGGCTGGACCATCTCACAGCCAATGAATACTATTAAAGGGAATGTTTAAATGTACCCTGTGCTTTCCTCCGCTCCAGTCCAGTTGCAGCCTGCATGTGCAAAATACACTGGAAAGGTCAAGGAGAACAGAGGAACAGGAGACATCCAGAAACAGCTGTCAGTCTTATTTGGAAACATGCACTGTTCACTGTTTTTTGCACCCTTTGGATATTGTGTTGTATGTTTGGATGGCAGCTGGTCTGCATGTCTGGGTTTTACACTTTTCTTTCATGTTTAAAATAAATATTAAATTTGCACACATGGCTTCTTTAGCAAATTTTATTATATGTAATGAAGTAGAACTTCATCACAGTACCCCATAAGTTGTGGGTTCAAGTACATGGCTGGCCTCACTTAAGATTTTTTTTTAAAATGCAATGTCATAGTAATCCATAAGCATAAAACATTTCCATACATTTCAGCACAGTGAGCAATACACTGTGTGTAGTGGTACATTAAAGTGTTTACAAACCAAATTAAAATTCTTCCAAAGCTGCTCCACACCCAAAAACAGAATAATTACAAATAGCATTTCAGGCCCCCCGCCTCTCCCAGTGCATAGGACCATGTAAACCTATCATGTGGGTGCGTGAAGCATCCCTGATTTCCACTGTGCATGTGAATCCAGCCCTGGTAACAGATGCACTTTCTGGCTGTGTGTGAGTCCACTCTTGGTAAAAAGATTTTTCCTTGTCCCCACAGACACTGCACAGCACAACAGGCCACAACGTTGCAGACTGGCATCCAAAAGGTTCTGAAGGCAGCGCCAATGATATTTCAGTCTTCCAAATGCATATTCAACCACCATTGTACAGCTGCTGAGTGTATAGTATGAACCTTCTTTTACCAGGGCTTCTGTGAACAGGATAGGGTTTCAAAAGTCATGGAAAAATGGGGCATGCAAGGTCCCCTAGAACAACAGTGGGGAGAGGGATTCTATTTATAACTGTTATTTGGTGGGAATAGTGTCCCAGCTTGTCCACAAAGGTAAAGCCCTGATCTCTGGAAAACCCTGGCATCATGCCCCTTGCCAGTGATCCCACATTAGTGTCTATGCATCTGCCGTGGTGGTTGACAAGGGCCTGCATAACAATGGAGTAGTACCATTTGTGGTTTATATTCTCATGTGCTCCTTGTGGAGAGCAAACTATAGGCATATGAGTCCCATCAGTGGCCACTGAGCAGTCTGGAAAGCCCATTCTCTCAAAGTCAGCAGTAATTTCAGGAACACGTATGCCTACTACCTTTGGCTTTATCAGGAGACAGGGAGTTGCGGGGGGGGGTGGATGGGGGTGGGAGATTGGGGGGGGGCAGTCAGGGATGGGGGTCCCAGGAGGGGGCAGTCAGGAGACAAGGAGTGGGGCGGGGATTGGATGGGGCAGGGGGGCCTGTTGGGGGCAGGGGTGTGGATAGGGGTCGGGACAGGGAGCAGGCGGGGTTGGAAGTTAGAGACAGGGGGTCCCGGGAGGGGGCGGTCAGGGACAAGGAGCAGGGAGGGTTGGATGGGTTGGGGGTTCTGAGGGGCACAGTCGGGGCAGGAAGTGGGAGGGGGCGGATAGTGGGTGGGGGGCCAGGCTGTTTGCGGAGTCACAGCCTTCCCTACCCAGCCCTTCATACCATTTTGCAACCCGGATGTGGCCCTTGGGCCAAAATGTTTGCCCACTCCTGAGTTAGACCCTGAGCATGTAAGCAAGAACCAGTCAGCCAAGCACCTGAGAGAGAGAGTGTGTTCCATGCCAACTTTGCAATCTGGCCTACCCTATCCAATGTCCTATCTCCAGCCAGGGCCATTCCTGATGGTTCAGAGGAAGAAGACCCCCCCCCAAAAACAAAACAAAACCCCAAAACACTGTGTCGGAAGAATCCCTTCCTACCTCTTGCAGGTGGCTAGCTGAAACCCTGAAACCTGAGCTTTTAGGAACATAAGACATTAACAGGGAGAGCATCCCAAGCAACACTGTCATACTGTCCCACTCATAAATTTGTCCAGCTCTTTCTGAAAATTAAGTTGTTTGCCCCTACAACTCCTATAGAGAGGCTGTTACTCCTTTGGTGGTTGGAAACCTTCTGATTTCCAGCCAGAATTTGTTCATAGCCAGTTTATATCCATTTGTTCTTGTGCCAACATTGTCCTTTAGCTTAAATGGCTCTTCACCCTCCCTGATATTCCCTATCCCTCTCCTTCTTCCCACCATTTATAGAAAACAATCATATCCCTTCTCTGCCTTCTTTTTGCAAGACTAAACAAGCCAAGCTCTTCTAGTCTCTTCTCATAAGATAAGCCCTCCATTCCCCTTATCCTAATAGCTCTTCTCTGCACCTCTTCCAGTTTGAATGATTCTTTCTTGAACATGGGTGACCAGGACACATTATTTCAAATGAGTATTACCAGTGCCTTGTACAAAGGCGTTAATACTTCCCTTTCTCTCCTGGAAATGCCTTGCCTGATACATCCTAGGATCGCATTTACCTTTTTCACAGTCACATCACATTGGTGGCTCACAGTCACCCCATGATTGATCCCCACAACCAGGTCTCTCTCCTCCTCTGTTGCTTGCAACTGATGACCCTTAGCTTATAGCAGAAATTCTTATTTTTAGACCCGAAGTTGTTACAAGATCCTGTTGGTATCATTTTTATTAGCGTAAGAGGGACAAGGCAAATTGCCACGTTTATTGTAAATACAACAAAATATTCCTATATGCAATTTCTATATAGATCCATTCACACACACAGACATTCACACACAGGTTCTACATAAAGGTTGTTATAGTTACCAGCCTAGATGTTGCTCGTGCCAAGTCGCTGGCCAGGTGGCCTGGACACGAGAGTGGAGCCGAGTTGTTGTCAGATGCTCATCCGATGCTCCTGGAGGGTGGTCGTAGAACCAGACTCAAAGAACACAGTCCCTGGACCCTATTTTTATAGGTCTCTGGTTCAATACAAGTCTATGGAAGTTGCTTCATCATGCTGAATTTACAACTGAGATGACCATCAGTCAGCTTAATCAGCAGGTGGTACATCCATGACGGCTCCATGATGGCTAGGTGTTATCTTCTTGTTCTTCGTTTTGGGTGGATTCCAGTTCACCCCTCAGGGGTCATCCAGTTATCTCTACTTTGCATATTCTTCGGCCCATCGATATCAAGGTTGAAATTCTTAGGATTAGGCTGGCACCATTTACTAACCAATTATTTCCCTGATTTAGGCTCTCACTTCCATGCACTCATCATTCATTCTTTTACTTAACAACACAATCTATGACTCTTGATTCATTTAACAAGTTTTATCCCACTATCTATTTTTCCCTCTTTGGATACCAAGATTTACATAGGCATGACAAGGGGCCCCCACGGGGGAAGAGCATCATGGTGTTGTTTTAAAGAACAGCATTGTTTCCTCAAAGTTCTTATCACTTTCCAACACAGACTCTTTGTCCTGTACCAGCCTGAAATAATTAGCACTTTGGTCTTGCATTTGTTACAGAGTGAAATTCAACAGCATGGAACTGATGTTCATACCTTTTTACAATACCTATATACTCTTTTGTCTATCTTTATTTCTACTACTACATAATTATAATTCTATCATACTTATATAACTGAGGGCGACCCAACAAAGTGCATGACCTTGCAAGTTGTACTATTTTATCCCATTTCTATCACTCCAGTCTTATAGCTCTTCCTGTATAACATTCAGATCCTCCTCTGTATTGATGAAGATTAGTCCCAAGACCCCGACCTTTGAGGAGCTCCACTAGTAACCTCTCTCCAGTCTGACAGTTCAGCTTTCAGCACAACCTGTTGCCTTCTCCCCTTTAGCCAGTTTGTTATCCACTTTCCAATTTGTGTACTGATCCCCATCTTCTCTAACTGATAATTTCCCATGTGGTTCTGTGCCAAATGCTTTACTGAAGTCCAAGAATATTAGAGCTACTACACTTCACTTATCTAAAAGATCAGTTATTTTCCCTAAGAAAGAAATCAGGTTAGTCTGGCATGATCTACTTTTGGTAAATCCATGTTGCATTCCAGCTCCTTTAGCTCTGTGACTTCAGTAGTATGCAAGGTTTTGGAACAAAAATAACTAAAGTCAGACTAACCGGTCTGTAATTGCCCAGATCACTTTTCCCCCCCTCTTATATATAGGTAGGACATTAGCTGTTCTCCAGTTACATGTTACTAACCCCAAATAGATAGATGTATTAAAAATCCTTGCTACTAACTAGACTAGCAATCTCATGTGCCAGTTCTTTCAGTATTCTGTAATGGAAGTTTAGTCCTCCCAGTGAGTACGCATTAAGCTCTATGTGTTCCTTATTATTATCCTTATTGAAAATTGAGGCAAAGTATCATTTAGTTTTTGGGCCTTTCATCTCCTTCCTATCCATACAGCATAGCAGCCAAATTTCATCCATCCTTATTCTCTTTTTATCTATATAACTAAAAATTCTTCTTATTTATTTTAATGTCTTTGGCAAGTGCTGATTCAGCTTGACTTTTAGCAGTTCTCACTTTATTCCTGCATTTTCTAACCTCCATGATGTAGCTTTCTTTGCTGATCAACCACTTTTTCCATTCTGAATAGGCTCTCTGCTTACTCCTAATAAGCTTTTTGAGGTGGTTGTTCATCCATCTGGGTCTGGAGCATTTCTCCACAAGTTTTTTCTCTTTTGCTTGGTATTCCTGTTTTGGATAGTTGATTTGAAGGAATTCCAAACCTTTTCCCCATTTAAATCCTTGAGCTTTTCAGTCCAATTGACTTTAACTAATTCCCTTTATTTCCCAAAGTCTGCCCTTTTGAACTCAAAACCCATAGTTGATTACCCGGTTTTCATTATCCTTCCCTTTAATTTAAACTGAATCAACTTGTGATCGCTCAATCCAAAGTTATTCCTACAACCAACCCTTCTGTGATGGCCTTACCAAAGCCAAGTCTAAAATTGCATCAACTGAAAAATCTCTGCCAAAAGGTTTGCCAGTGTCTCACAGATGCTCTGCCTGATTCCTAAAATAGGACTGACCCAGTGAGCTGGAGAAGTTCTTCCACTAGGTCGGAATCCATGTTGATGACTCTTGCTGCTGGGAGCATGCATATCTGAAAATGGCTCAGCTGGATGTATCAGTGGGCTCATGGAGTATGGACACACAAGGTGTCCTACAGTCCACTATGAACCAAGCCCTAGAGTAGCAATAGCTGGTGTGGGTTCTAGGAAGGAACCATGGAATAAGCTGGGGTATGCCACCAGAAACAGAAGGTCTGACTTGAGTCTGCATCATGCAGTATGGAGATGTCAGCAGTGTTGGGTGGCCCATGCTTACAGTGCAATGTGGATGCTTAAGTACGGGCTTGAAAACACCAAATCTGGAAGCCTGGGTCCCACAGACACAAGCTTACTATGCAGTGTAGCCATCGCCACAAAGGCGGAGCATTCGTTACGGTCACAGACGGCATTTACCTGATTGAGTTGTCCATTCAGAACAGATCATTACTTTTGAGTGCTGTTGTCATGCCAAACCCTCAGATGTTTGGCTTCAGTAGGCTGTGTGCGTGTGTGTGGCTGCTGTTAATGTGTCTCTCTGTATATGTGTGAGAAGCTCATTTATGAGATGGAAGCCACCAAGAGCAGAGATGGAATTTGGCTATTTAGCTAGGGGGAATTTCCTCTGAATTTCCTGGGTTTTTCCCAAATGTGAGTTATGAGACTGATTCAGCTGCTCTTTTATTCCCTTCTGGATGAACTGCCTTTTCTAATGCTTTTAAACTGCAGCTAAAGGCTGTCTAATGTGCTGAGTTTTCAGGGATGTCAGATCTGGCTTTTCCATAAACAAAGATGCACTTCCTGTTTCCTTCATTCAGGGAGCTAAATTGTAATGGTGTGGATGGAAGACTGTTTTCCATGCGACTGAGAATAATTTACAGCAGCTTGTGATCATACAAAATTATACTGTGCTTCAGAAGTTCCATTGTAGATTTAAAATACCTTTTTTCTTAGCTGCAAGAATAAGCATGAGCTGATCAAAACAGCTTAGCTCAAATCCGAGGTTTTGCCTTGCAACATGCTGCTGCAGTAGCATTCAGTGAAGTCTGCATAGCTTAAATACATGCATAATCCTTTGCACATACACATACATCTAAGAACTCTTAACTTGAAGACTGTTTCTGCAGAGGCATTATTAAGCTTGAAAAACAGAACACCCCCTGAGCAGGTTGCCTATTAGAATTGTTCAGAATACCTTAACCAATGATGGTATGATTGGCTGTAAAATCAGGTTCTAAGTGTTTGCAGAGACCGTTATATTGTTTTTAGCAGTGTAGCCCAGTATGTTGTACATTTTCTTTACCCTCCTCTACCTAAACACATAAGTCTTCAGATCTAAGCCTGGCTAAATCAAAGTAGTATTTTTTCTACTTTATATCTTAATGTCAGTGACTCTAAAGATGTGAATGTGGTTCCTTTCTAAAGAAGTCCTTTAACAGAATGCCATCTTTTTTAATCATGCTGGGCCAAATCCTCTGTTTCTCCTCCTGACACACAGATTATTACTGGATTGCTCAACAGCATTAGTATACTTCTGGTGTAGGAATAAGGTATACATTTAATACCTTTAATTTACCTATTATGAAAGCGCCATTGCAGTTTCACAGTTAAGATTGAGTTGAATTTTAGTCATACAGCAGGGATTCAGCTACTTTGTTACATAGGAAGAATACAGCGTATTCTCCCCAAAATTATAGCACTTGCTCTTTAAGGACAGGTTTGATTTTCTGGGCATTTACAATAAATCCATTAAGATCTTTAATATTTAAAATTAAAAATAGGTCTACAATGAAGCAGAGAAACTGCCAGCTAGCCCTGCTCCATTATATCTGCAGCCAATTCCAGGCCTGTAGAGTGGAGAAAAGGAGAGAGCCTGGCTCATTTTGGGGCTGACTGGTGGAGCTATGGCAGGAGCTAGCCGCCTCTCTATGTGAGGGGAAGGATCACTAACCTGCCCGCCAAGGCAGCCACCTGGAAGGAAGCACTGTCGCCCCAGCCATGGGAGACTGTGGAGGAGACCTAGAAGCCTTCAGCTGTGGAGGCTACTGAATGGGCAAAGCCCAGGGATGTTGTAGGGCTCAGCCTGACCAACTTGCAGCTGCCCAGTCCAAAGGAGACTGAGTCTGTGATAAGGTGCTGCTCACGACCCGTGAGAGGACCCTATGGGAAGCAGGCCACCCAACTAATTGGACTAGAGTTGCCACGCCCCAAAATGAACAGACACTGGTAGGAAGTAGCCCAGGGCAGCAAATTTGGACTCCCTACAACAGAGGTGGGCAAACTACGGCCCACAGGCCACATCCAGCCCATGGGACTGTCCTGCCTGGTCCTTGAGCTCCCGGCCTGGGAGGCTAGCCCCCAGCCCTTCCCCTGTTGACAAGTCCTGATTCAAACCAAGTTTTTGGATTCAAGGGTAAAGTGTTCTCCCAGAACTGGATGAGGTGTTCTGGATAAGCAGAGTGGAAAAGGTCTTGGAGGGAATCCCAACAACTGATAGGTCTCAAAATGTAATTGTAATCTGGGAATCATCATAGAATTGGTGTGTTTCTAGTAGGGGCACACAGAGACTGGTTCTTGGCCCTGCACTATTTAACCTATTTATTAACGACCTGGAAGAAAGCATAAATTCATCATTGATAAAATTTTGGAGATGGCACAAAAATTGGGGGAGTAATAAACAATGAAGAGGACAGGCCACTGATTCAAAGCAAACTGGATTGTTTGGTAAACTGGGTGCAAGAAAACAATATGTGTTTTTCTATGGGGGGAGGGATAGCTCAGTTGTTTGAGCATGGGCCTGTTAAACTCAGGGTTGTGAGTTCAATCCTTGAGGGGGCCATTTAGGGATCTGGGGCAAAAATTTGGGATTGATCCTGCTTTGAGCAGGGAGTTGGACTAGATGACCTCCTGAGGTCCCTTCCAACCCTGATATTCTATGATTCTATGAAATATAAATATATACACATCTAGGAACAAAGAACACAGGCTATACTTACAGGATGAGGGATTCTATTCTGGGAAGCAGTGACTGAAAAAGATTTGGGGGTCATGGTGGATAATCAGCTGAATGTGAGCTCCCAAGGTTATGCTGTGGCCAAAATGGCTAATACAATCCTTGGATGCATAAACAGGGGAATCTCAAATAGGAGTAGAGAGGTTATTTTACCTCTGTATTTGCCATGCTGGAATTCTGCAATCAGTTCTGATGGCCACAATTCAAGAAGGACGTTGATAAATTGGAGAGGATTGAGAGAAGAGAGTGATAGACTCAAGGAGCTCAATCTGTTTAGTTTAACAAAGCAGAGGTTAAGGGGAGACTTGATTAGAGCCTGTAAATGTCTACATGGGGAACAAATATTTAATAATGGGCTCTTCAACCTAGCAGACAAAGGTATACCAAGATCCAATGGCTAGAAGTGGAAACTGGACAAATTCAGATTGGAAATAAGTGTAAATTTTTAATGGTGAGGATAATTAACCATTGGAACAATTTACCAAGGGTTGTGGTAGATTCTCCATCACTGACGACTTTTAAATTAAGATTGGATGTTTTTCTAAAAATATCTACTCTAGGAATGATTTTGGGGAAGTTCTATGTCCTGTGTTATAGAGGACAGACTAGATGATCACAGTGGTCCCTTCTGGCTTTGGAATCTATGAACTTATGTGTATGGGGGAGTACAGTCTGGCACACTGCTTTCCCAGAACTGCTCTCATTCGCCAGCCTTCTATCCTTCTCAGTACATTTGATTTAAAGCCAAAAGTCAGTGTAACACTACTGAGTTTTAATGACCATTTTTATTAACCAGTTTATTACTCGAATTATGTAGCAATAATATAATTTTGGCATCATGTATGTCTCATTTCATCTTTTATGCAATCTCCTTTAGCTGTTTGAGTAAACTTTTGAGCCACTTTTGTTGAGAGCCTGCTTTTCCTTAATCCCTTGTCTGATCTTTTAGATCAGGCCTCATTATTGGGGAAGCAACCCCTAAGTTGAGGTTATTTTTCAGTATAAAAGATTCTGGAGATTTGTATTTTATTTTTAGAAGCTCTAATATCTCCGTTGTTTGCAGCAAGCTTTTGGAATTTGGTAAGGAGAAAGCCTTGGGGCCAAAGGAATTGCCCTCAGTTTGTCTCATAAAATTCTGTTCAGGCGTGAATGAAAGATGAACAATTGAAAATTTTAATTTCCTTTCTCTTGCTTGCATTGTCAATAAAATGTTGGGAGTCTGCCAAAATTCTAATTAAATATGAGCTCATCTAAGGTCATGACCATGCTCCTGCAACCATCGCACAGCGCACTGTGCTGGAAAGCTTGGGAGCAGCCCCTCTGGGAGGGAGAGAAAATGAGATGGAGTCTTCCTGTCCATCTCCCCAACCCCCAAACAAGCCCCAATGGCCAATCCCCCCGCCCCAGGATGTTAACCTGCTGTGAGCGAATGTAGTTAGTCCTATAGCGCAGGCTGTGCTGTTCAGAGTTCAAACCCTGCTGATGATGCATGATGGGGTTGTTAGAGGTGCAACAAATATAATTTACTTACTTTTTTCCTTTAAAAGACCCTAGGAAATGACATACACTTTTTAAAAGAATGTTATTTAGGTTGCAAAGTCAAGCACTCAAAAGTTAGGAAATCCCAGAATTCAGGTGGCCTGTGCTCATGCACTGATAGTCTTTAGTTACATGATTACATACTATTTTTGTTACTTTCAAGTACTTGACTTTATAACCTTAATAGCATCATTTTAGTGTGTGCTTTATATATAAAACTGTATGTGTATTCAGAGAAAGATGAATGATACCAAAAAAACCTCAGGCTTTTGGACTTTCCCCAGTGGTGGTCTTATTATTTTATCTATGCAATGTACTGCTCCCTCAAAGAGGGGTAGAACACAAGCTCAAGGGTGATGATTTTCAAACATCCTCCTGATGTTAGCTGTCTAATACCATATTTAGTCACCTGAATTAAGTAGTCTAATTTTCAAAAGTACGGAACACCCAGCACCTTCCATTGAGGTTCTCCAACCTCCTCCATTTCTTCCTTTTGGTGGCTGTTTTCAGACTTCAGGACCTTTGTTCTTTGCCTAGGGAAACTTTTCTGGCTTTTTAATCAAAAATCTCCTGTTGACATATTGAAGTCAAGGGGAGTCTTTCCATTAACTTCAGTGAGATTTGGCTTGTGCCCTCAGAGCAGAGGGAGTGGAATAAGCATTTTGTCCCTGACTAGTGTGTGATGGTGGGATATGTCTGTATAAAAGGGGGAACTCCATTTTGTATTATGTGCTGAACTCATGTCTAGCCCAGCCCAGCCAAGGTTAATGAATTGCATTCCCAGTAACTTCCCTCTTCAGGAAAGATACTTGACACCAGCACTGAGAAGCCATCACAGAGCAATGGGGGCCTATAATTCTGGAATGGCTCTTTATTACTTCCCCACCTCCATGGAACAATCAGTGTTTGCTCCCCTTCCTACTGACCCCTAGGCTGGAGCACTCCAGGAGAGCACATGGCAAGGAGAGGGAGACTCTTTTAAAGAGGGTGTGCTGCTCTGAGCAGGGGGCTGACTGTCACCACATTAGCAGGAGAGAGAACACAGAAGGGACTGTACCCAGCCTGAAATGCTGACAAACCTTGGACTCACAGAAGGGACATAGATCAGACTAAGGGCGGCTGTGTCTCTGGACTTTTGTTGTGTTTGAAGAGATCTTTAACTCTTGATGCTGTCAAGAGTAAAGTGACTGTGGTCAAGAAATTTGTTTGCTACCCCTGTGTTCTTTGATGTCCTGTCCCATTGTCCCTGAAGGGGCCAAACTAGAAGCCAGAGTGACCACATCAAGGTGGAACTCTGAAGGAATGTATGTAAGCAACTGGGGGGCTAAGGAGGTCTGAGACACTGGTTTTGAGGTCTGGGGTGGCTGGATCATCCCAAGGGAAGGGCTCAGACAAAGGGTCTGTCCTGCGTAGCCAGAATCTTTACCCAGACAGAGTTGACGTGGAAACACGTGAGACCTTGCAGTTGGGTCCACTTAGAACAGACTGGTGTCTGTGCAGAGGGGTATTGGCCCTGGTGGTAACATAGTGCACACAGGCCTTTCCTGTAAGAAGACTCTCACGGGTCAGCCGTTGCCAGTTATCTGAGTTTTCCAAAAAAGAGTCATGGTGGGTAACCCAGAGGAGAAATAACAAGGACCATCCCATTGATGATGTGCACTGAGTTAAATGTCAAAGGGAACAAATGTTGTCATTTGTAAATTTCAGTAATCATTTACCAAATATCATTGGGCCTCCAGTTTTCTAGTAAAACTCATTATCAGATCTTCTCCAGAAAAGAGCACAAAACAGAAATACCATATAGTAGTGATTAAGAAAAGAAAAAAATATTTCTTATCCCATTTTCTCTCATTCCAGGTGCTGGGGCCATTTGTTGCATCTGAATTGTGTATCATTAGTTCTCTAAGCACCGTATCGGACTACCTACTTCATGCACATGCACGGCACCATGGCCAGTCCTCAGGAGCACCTGAGCTGGCCTTCCTCTACAAACTTGATCACCAATACTTTCAGTGAAGACAAAGACTTCAGTGGGATACATGGTGATCATGCACCCACTGGAAACCATCCTTCACCTGAGATCATAGAGGATGTGCGAGAGAAGGGCTTACTTCAGGCAGATCTAATAGAAAATGTGGGCAGTCCAGTCACCACAGCGGTGTTGACCAGCGTCAGCGAGGACTCTAGGGACCAATTTGAGAACAGTGTGCTGCAGTTGAGAGAACAGGATGAAGCAGAAACAGCTGTGCCTCAGGGCAACAGTAACACGATGGATGGAGAGAACAGTGGGACAGATGACATTAAAATCCAGTTCAGCAGATCCGGGAGTGGGAGTAGTGGGTTTCTTGAGGGACTTTTTGGCTGTTTGAGGCCTGTATGGAACATCATAGGGAAAGCATACTCCACTGACTACAAACTGCAGCAACAAGGTAAGCCTGTGCCACAGAAATGCTCCCAGTGCATTTCTTCTTCCCTTCATTTCTTTTAAAGTGAAGTGTGTGAGGATGCTAAAAGTAATGAAATCCCTTTCCCAGCTTTCCACATGACCATTTGTCTGACACTCTCTCATACCTAACATACAGAGTTGCACAGAAAACAGTCACTCCGTAGTGAACCGCAAGCGCAGAATTGTATAAGCTAGAACTGGAAAAGACCACTTACATGATCTACTCCATCCCCTGAACTGGGAAGTGGCAGACTTCGAAGTTGAGACAATTATTTAAATTAGTCGGGATGTGGTGGGGCAGTGCCCCGCCCCCAGGCCAGACTGGGCTACAGCAGGCCAGAGCGGCTGTGTGGACAGCCAGCCAATCAGAGAGGGCCTGCAGGGAGCCAATCAGGGCCAGGCTAGGCTCTATATAAAGGCTGCCCAGGCGAGAGGCGGGGAGTTCTCCCAGACCTTCAAGGGAGAAGGTCTGTCTCCTGAGCGAAGGAGACCAGCACCCAGGACAGCGCAGTGCTGGGCAGGCTTGCGGGAGCTGAGGAAAGCTCCAGCCCCATACCTGGCAGGCTGCAGGCCCTAATAGAAGGGCCCACAAGGTGCAAGGGGGCCGAAGGGGAAGCAGCCCAGGGAGGAGAGGCGGACAAGGGGAGTGAAGGAGGGCAGGGAGGCTGCCGCCAGAGGGTCACTGGGCTGGGACCCAGAGTAGAGGGCAGGCCTGGGTCCCCCCTTCCCCCTTGTACTACACCCGGCTGTTAGAAGTGGCCATAATGGACTGCACGCTACCCCTGATAGAAGGGGTCAGACTTTGGGGATTGGTTGGCCACTGCGGCTGGGGTGAAGCGAAAAGACTGCTGTTAAACCTCCCCCCTTCCCTGGAAGGGGGTGAGCATGGACTAGGGGGCAGTGTCCTGAAGAGAATGCTGCGAGAAGGGAGCAACATGGGTCCAGATACCAACGGAGGGTGAGAGACGGACGGGACACCACCAGTGGAGGGCGCTCCACATGGACTGAGCTAATTCCCAGAGGTACCAACAGGAGGCGCTGCGGTGGTGAGACCCAACCCCGTCACAGAGGACTAGAGAAATCTATGGGGAACCTAAGGAACATAATCAAGTTAGGTGATTGGGCAGGACATGGCTGATTAAAAATAATGTTGACAAATGCAAGGTAAGGTACAGTGGAGGAATAGTTGGAACTGCTCACACACCTTCCACCATACAATCTTAATGCAGGATTTTCCCATGCTGAATGTATTAGCTAGTGTTGTGTCCAGTCTGGTACTAAATATCTGAAACATTGGGGCTTCCATCACTTCCCTGTGAGAATATTCCACTGCCTCATACATCTTGTTGTCAGGAAGACTTTCAACATTTAACATTTCGCTCCCTTTTACCTCCCCTCCCTACCATGCTGAACAATTTTTCTCTGATCTTGGTGTTTACACTTTTCATATATTTGTGGACAGTTGTCATGCCCTGCATCCTTTAATTCTGATATAAAAGAGCAGGACAGAAAGAGGTGGTGTGAGAACAAATGGATTGCCAAAAATTATGGATATTAACGAAAATTGTTAATGTGTTAATGAGGTTATGAGCATAAGGCCTACATATATTATATCTTTAAAAGTATAACCTGTCCCCAGCTTTGGGAAAGGAAAAAGGCAGATTAGAACAAGTTCTCATTTGAAATAGGGAGGTGTGACGGGGTGAAGACACCTCGCACTGGACTGGGAAAGGTTAACTCCTCACTGTGGGCAGAGGAAGCCACGCACCCACATCCCTACTGGGCATGCTCTAGGTGTAGCACCAGTATAAGAGGGAGCAGCCCAGCTCAGTCTGGGCTGACCGCTGGAGAGGAAGGATGCTCCTTGCTGGCTCCTGACCAGGAGCCACTGACGCCCTGGCCCGCGGAAGCCAGAGGCGCCAAGACCCAAGCAGATGCCCAGCTACCTGTGGATGCCCCAGGGAGGTCTGAGCTACAGGGAGTTGCACTGGCCAAGGAACCCGGAGACCCCAAAGACGCGCAGACTGCCACCAGGAGTAACATGGTAGGTAGGAAGTAGCCCACAGGAGGACTAGCCATTGTCCTGATGATGGTCAACGTGTTGCAGACGGATCCCCGCTGACCCAGTGGCAGACACTCACCACTGACGGCGCCCTGATCTGGAATCCGGTGGAGCAGGGAGGACCCAGTCCCCCTACCTATCCACCACCCCTGGGTGGTGGCCCACACACCCCAATGGACCGCAAGGCCATACAGCCTCGCCTGGAGGGCAATTCTATTGTAAGGAATGTGGGTGAAGCCAAGCAGGAACAATTAAGATTTTTGTACACCAATGCAATGAGCCTGGATAACAAAATGGAGGAACTCTAACTACTGGTGCAGGAAGTGAAACCAGATATTATACGGATAACAGAAATATGGTGGAATAGTAGTCATGACTGGAGTACAGGTATTGAAGGATGTGTGCTGTGCAGGAAAGACGGAAATAAAGGCAAAGGTGGTGGCGTAGCATTGTATATTAATGATGAGGTAGACTGTAAAGAAATTAGAAATGATTGAATGGGTAAGACAGAGCCTGTTTGGGCCAAAATCACTTTGGGAAAGAAAGCTACTAGAGGTTCCGTAGGGATAGTATTTGACGTATTCTGCAGACCCCCAGGATCTGATTTGGATATGGATAGAGACCTCATTAATGTTTTTAATGAAATAAATACTACTGAGAATTGTGTGATTATGGGAGATTTTAACTTCCCAGATATAGCTTGGAGGACAAGTGCTGCTAATAATAGTAGGGCCCCGATTTTACTGGATGTGATAGCTGACAGATTTCTTCACCAAATAGTCACTGACTCAACAAGGGTCAAGCATGCCCTTTTAGATTTGGTATTGGTGAGTAGTGAGGACCTCATGGAAGAAATGGTTGTAGGGGACAACTTTGGTTCAAGTGATCATGAGCTAATTCACTTTGAACTAAATGGAAGGCTAAACAAAAATAGATCTACAACTAGGGTCCTTGATTTCAAAAGGGTTAACTTAAAAAAATTAAGGGAATTGGTTAGGGAAGTGGACTGGACCGAAGAACTCAAGGATCTGAATGTGGAGGAGTCTTGGAATTATTTTATCAAAGTTGCAGAAACTACCTGAAGCCTGCATCCCAAGCAAGGGGGAAAAATTCATAGGGAAGTGTTGCAAACCCATCTGGATGAGCAAACATCTCAAACAGGTGATTAAGAGAGAGCCTACAAGGAATGGAAGATGGGATGGATGAGCAAGGAAAGACCTCTTGGAGGTCAGAAAGTGTAGGGATAAAGTGAGGATAGCCAAAAGCCAAGCGGAGTGGGACTTTGCAAAAGGGAATCAAAACCAATAGTAAAAGGTTCTACAGCTATATAAATAAAAAGAAAACAAGGAAAGAAGAAGTGGGACCGCTAAGCACTGAGCATGGGGTGGAGATTAAAGATAATCTAGGCATGACCCAACACCTAAACAAATACTGTGCCTCAGTTTTTAATAAGGCTAATGAAGAGCTTAGGGTAGTGGCAGGGTGGCTAATGGGAACTAGGATTTTGAGGTAGAAATTAGTACATCTGAGGTGGAAGTCAAACTCAAACAGCCTAATGGGACGAAATCGGGGGCGGGGGGGGAGGGTTTGGATCATTTTCATCCAAGAATATTAAAGGAAATATTAAATGAAATTGCAAGCCCAATAGCAAGGATTTTTAATGAATCTGTAAACTCTGGGATCGAATCCTGTGAATGGAGAATTGCTAATATAGTTCCTATTTTTAAGAAGGGGAAAAAAGGTGATCTGAGAAACTACAGACCCCTTAGTTTGACCTCAGTTGGTATGCAAGGCCTTGGAACAAATTTTGAAAGAGAAAGTAGTTAAGGTGAACGGTAATTGGGATAAAATACAATGTGGTTTTACAAAAGGTAGACTGTGCCAGACCAACCTGATCTCCTTCTTTGAGATGATAACTGGTTTTTTAGACAAAGGAAATGCAGTAGATCTAATCTACCTGGATTTCAGTAAGGTATTTGGTACAGTTTCACGTGGGAAATGATTAGTTAAATAGGAGAAGATGGGGATTAATATGAGAATTGAAAGGCGGATAAGAAACTGGCTGAAAGGGAGACTACAATAGGTCATACTGAAAGGTGAACTGTCAGGCTGGAGGGAGGTTACTAATGAAGTTCCTCAGGGATCAGTCTTGGGATCAATCTTCTTTAACATTGTTATTAAAGACCTCAACACAAAAAGTGGAATTGTGCTAATAAAATTTGTGGATGACACAAAGTTGGGACGTATTACTAATACGGAGGAGGACCAGAATATCATACAAGAAGATCTGGATGACCTTGTAAACTGGAGTAATAGAAATGGGATGCAATTTAATAGTGTAAAGTCCAAGGTCATGCATTTAGGGACTAATAACAAGAATTTTTGCTATAGGCTGAGGACATATCAGTTGGAAGTGATGAGGAGGAGAAAGACCTGGGTGTATTGGTTGATCACAGGACGACTATGAGCCACCAATGTGATGTGGCCATGAAGAAGGCTAATGCAGTCTTAGGGTGAATCAGGTGAGATATTTCCAGTAGATACAGGGCAGCGTTAGTACCATTATACAGGGCACTGATGAGATCTCATCTGGAATTCTGTGCACAATTCTGGTCTCCCATGTTTAAAAAAGATTAATTCAAACTGGAACAGATCCGAGGAAAGAAAAACCTATTTTATGAGAGGAGACTCAAAGAGCTTGGCTTGTTTAGCCTAAGCTAAAGAAGTCTGAGGGGAGATATGATTGTTCTCTATAAATACATCAAAGGGATAAATACCAGGGAGAGAGAGAGAAGTTATTTAAGTTAAGTGCCAATGTGGACACCAGAACAAATGGACATAAACTGGCCCTCAAAAGTTTAGGCTTGAAATTAGACAAAGGCTTCTAATGATCAGAGGAGTGAAGCTCTGGAACAGCCTTTCGAGGGGAATAGTGGGGACAAAAAATCCTAACTAATTTAAAGACTGAGTTTGATAAGTTTATGGAGGGGATGGGTATAATGAGACTCCCTACAATGACATGTAGCCGATCTGTGACTGCTAGCAGAAATTATCTCCGATGCTTGGTGATGGGACACTAGATGGGGAGGACTCTGAGTTACTACAGAGAATTCTTTCGCAGATGTCTGGCTGGTGGGTCTTGCCCACGTGTTCTAGGGTCTAACTAATTGCTGTATTTGGGGTCAGGAAGAAACTTTATCCCTGGTCTGATTGGCAGAGACCCTGAAGGTTTTTCACCTTCCTCTGCAGCATGGGGCACTGGTCACTTGCAGGTTTAAACTAGTATAAATGGCAGTCTCTCTGTAACTTGAAGTCTTTAAATCATGATTTGAGGACTTCAGGAACTCAGCCAGAGGTTAGGGGTCTATTACAGGAGTGGGTGGGTGAGGTTCTGTCACCTGCATTGGGCCGGAAACCAGCTAGATCAGGGGTTCTCAAACTTTTTTTTGCTGAGCCCCTCTTTGAAAATATTTCACGCTGTGATGACACACACACTCCAAAAGTGAGAGCAAATTACTGTGCATACTCATAGGAGCACCAAGTTAAGTATGTAATCATTATCCCTGCAGTCAAAGGCACTGAAGCCTTTCAACAAATGTAAAGTAGGCTTACCATATTTCAAGTTTCCAAGTAGAGGACACTGCCGGGGGGAAAGGGAAGCTGGGGGTGGGTGGGTACAGCAATACTGTACCAGGCCACCCTTACTTCTGCACTGCTGCTGGCAGCGGTGCTGCCTTCAGAGCAGCCCCCCAGCTCTGAAGGAGCGCTGCCGCCAGCAACATTACAGAAATAGGAGTGGCAATACCATACCATCTCACAATGCCCTATAATAGCCTTGTGACCCTCTTCTGTGTCGAGACTGCCAGTTTGAAAAGCGCTGGACTAAATGATCACGATGGTCCCATTTGTCCTTAAAGTCTATGAGTCTGTGTGTGTGAATAAATATGATGGCTACAAATGTTCCTTGGAAATTTTTAACTGTTTGTTGAATAATAGAAAACCAAATTTTTAGAGGAAACTGTCCAGACTGCATCTTCCATAAAGTGCCATAGTCCCCCTGTCTTGATGATGCATCCTTGGACATAGTGTGTCATGGAAAATGTAGTCTGGCTAGGGAACCTGGCCCATACAGGAGACTCTGGTCAGAAGACCCTGTTGCAGTGCTGTGGAAGAATATCTGAATCAAACTTTTTGGTTTTTCGATGTTTGGGTTTTGGCAAAAAACTTTCCACCGAAATCAGACACAGCCCATTCTATGATGCAATCTGCTTCTCTGGTGGAGCATCCTTGTTTGGTGAAGGCAGTTTTAAAACACCAGAGAAGTAGATTTCATCATGTAACAGGCCATCCAGATACCCAGGAGAACCTGCTTCAATACAGGGGGAAAAAAATCCCACTAGTCACACTCTGCTAGTTGTCACTTGTCACCCCACACTAGACCCCATATGGGGTATCAAACAGTTACAACTCATATTTGATGGGGACCACTTCTTGATAGAAATCTTTCTGAAACCCCGTCTTCTGGCTTTCAAACAACCCCCCCATCCCTAACCTCATGAAGCTTATCAGAAACAAGCTCCCCATAGACCAGGACTCACCAATTCAAAGTGGTACCAGATTCTGCCAGAACAGATGCAAAACTTGTAGACATCTTTCCACTGCTACAATGATCAATACCCTTTCAAGATCCATGGGTCTTGATACCCTTTCAAGATACATGCCTATTACAGCATGTACCTCATCAAATGCCCAAACAACAACAACTATGTGGGTGAAATGAGACAATCACTATGCTTTCGAATGAACTCATACAGAAAAATGATAAAAGACAAAAACACCTGTGACAAAGCTCTGTGGTTCCCACGTTTCCTGGCAGATTTCGCTAGCCTCAGAGGCTCACTGTGACCCTCCACGTAACCCTTCTCTCTCTAGAGACAAGGGTCACAGTCTACTGAGCCATGTTCATCATAAGCCAGTGAGGGAGGTGAGGAGAAGTTATCCTTCCTTGCACAGTCTCTGTTGTCTCCCAGTCTCAGTGATTAATCAGACGGGAAAGGGGGAGGGGAGCCCAGGCCCACCCTCTACTCCAGGCTCCAGCCCAGGGACCTTAATAGTATCAGCTATTGTAGCTGACCTTCTAGAAACATGACATGTATAATTCCCTGGGCTACTTCCCCCACAGCAGCCCTCACTTCCTCAAGCTCCACTTCACCCTTACCTCAGGGCCTCCTTCCTTGTGCCTGATATGGTGTGTACTACTCAGTCTCTCCAACAGCACAGCTTCCTCCCACAGCTCCTGACATACCCACCCACCTGACTAACTGGGAGGCTTTTAACTAGTTTCAGCCAGCCCCTGATTGGCTTCAGGTGTCCAAATCAACCTAGCATTCTCCCTGCCTTCTGGAAAGTTCTTAATTGGCACCAGGTGTCTTAATTGACCTGGAGCAGCTGCCATTTCATTTATCCTGGTACCAGGGATATGTTTAGCCTGGAGCTAATATATCTATCTCCCACTACTTTTCTATAGCCATCTGGCCTTGCCCCGTCACACACCATACCTTTCATGGGCAAATACTTTTCATGAAGCAATCACTTGATATCTGACCTCTCAGTCCTCATCCTTAAAAGAAATTTGCACAGCACCTTCAAAAGAGCCTGGGAACTTAAATTCATAACTCTGCTGGACACCAAAAACCATAGACTTAACAGAGACACTGGTTTTGGGGCCACTTACAGCAACTTGTAACATACGCTGCTTCCTACTAACCCACCATTCTCCTACTTGACTCCAGAGGTGTTAATTGCGCTTTTCATTTTAAGTGGTCTCTTAGAACATGTGAACCATTTACGCTTAACAATCTGTCCCACTTATGTTTATCTTCGACACTGTAGTTTCCTTCTCTAGACCTGAAGAAGAGTTCTGTGAAGCTTGAAAACTTGTCCTTTCCATCAACAGAAGTTGGTCCAATAAAAGATATTGTCTCGTCCGCTTTGTCTGTCATATCCTGGGACCAACATGACTACAACACTTCAAACAAATACATTAACTGACATTTTCCGTTTAACTTCATGCCTTTAAAAATTAGAGATTCATAGATTCCAAGGCCAGAAGGGACCATTGTGATCATCTAGTCTGAACTCCTGCATTACACAGGCCAGAGAACTTCACCAAAGTAATTCCTAGAGCAACACGTCTTTTAGAAAAAACATCCAATCTTGATTTAAAAATGGTCAGTGACAGAGAATCCACAACACTTGGTAAATTGTTCCAATGCTTGCTTACTTTCACTGTTAAAAATGTATACCTTATATTGAAATCAAGATGATAAAATTAGTAGATATCAAAGTGCAATCTGTGGGGCAGAGTTCAAGTTGTGATGTGAGGAAACATGCATTTCTTTGTAGTTCTGAAGAAAAATGTGTGTATTTTATTATGTGGCCAGTGTAACTCTTATGATGTACTTAACATATCTTGCTTTAAGTGCTTGGGTTTTCTAAATGATGTGTTAGGTAACTTAGTTGTTGTCACTGAGCAACCTTAGCTGGCTTTTTAAACAGTTTTTAGTTTTTATACCAGTGGTGGGCAACCTGCAGCCTATGGGCCGCATGTGCCCATTAGGGTAATCTGATTGCGGGCCGCAAGACATTTTGCTGACATTGACCGTCCTCAGACACAGCCCTCTGCAGCTCCCAGTGGCCGCAGTTCACTGTTCCCAACCAATGGGAGCTATGGGAAGCGGCAGACTGCACATCGCTGTGGCCCACCGCTTCCCGCAGCTCCCATTGGCTGGGAACGGCGAACTGAGGCCACTGGGAGCTGCAGCGGGCCGTGCCTGCGGACAGTCAATGGTCAGCAAAATATCTTGCAGCCCACAATCAGATTACCGTGATGGGCTGCAGGTTGACCACCACTGTTTTATACTCGGCCTATTGTTGGCTCCATATTTATTGCCTTCCCTTCTGTGCCCTGTTTTACCCCATTTAAACAAAAATGATTAAAGGTCTAGAAAACATGATGTATGAGGAAAGATTGAAAAAATTGGGTTTGTTTAGTCCGGAGAAGAGAAAACTGGGGAAGGCAGGAGGGAACATGTCAAGAGTTTTCAAGTACATTAAAGGTTGTTACAAGGAGGAGTGTGAAAAATTGTTGTACTTAACCTCTGAGGGTAGGACAAGAACCAATAGCTTAAATTGCAGCAAGGGAGGTTTAGGTTGGACATCAGGAAAAACTTCCTAACTGTCAGAGTGGTTAAACACTGGAACAAATTGCTTAGGGAGGTTATAGAATCTCAGTCATTAGAGGTTTTTAAGAACAGCTTAGACAAACACCTGTCAGGAATGGTCTAGTTATTGCTTAGCCCTGCCTTGAGTGGAGGAGACTGGACTAGAGGACTAGTGAGGTCCGTTCCGGTCCTACACTTCTATGATTCTGTGATTTTCCTGTAGAAAAACCCTTCAATTTGTTTTGGCCATTGTGGATTTTAAACGTTTCTTTTTATCGGAATGTTTGGATTGTCTATAGTTATATGTTTAATGTTGTACAGCCCCCCCTCCCCTTGAACTTCACCGAAGAAGGGACGCTCTCCAAATTCTCATATGTGAAAGTCTCTAGTATATTAACTTATTGTATCACATCAGCAGCTCACAAAGATTTTGAATGTGTTACTGAGCTACTTGGTGAAAAGGTCATAAGAGATGACAAAGGAGTTGACAGTCACTGTCTCTGGTATGACCTTGCAACAGAGCACAGCATGAACTTGGAGATCTTCTAAGCTATGTGCCTTGCTTGTGTATTACCAGATACATGGGAAGTTCCTTTTGAGGAGATCTCAGAGCTGCAGTGGTTGGGCAGTGGAGCGCAAGGCGCTGTCTTCTTAGGCAAATTCCGAGCGGAGGAGGTGGCAATCAAGAAAGTGAGAGAACAGAATGAAACCGACATCAAGCACTTGCGGAAGCTGAAGCATCCTAACATCATCGCCTTCAAGTAGGTCATGACTTCTGTTATCTAGATAATTACTGGAAAAGTAATAACCTGTTTTTTTCCACGAGAAGGCATTGTTAGCCATCATGTCCTGGCCAACTGGTGAGCTCCGAGTACACGACTTGCCTTCTGGTTTATCCAATCTTCCATAGTTAAAACTGGAAACGTATTCTGCCCCTCCTCTCACGCACAGGTATGTAGTGTTGTGGGCACTGTTATGGTATGCAACATTCCAACCCAGAGGGGTCATATAGACACTCATACACACAAAAACACAGTCCTGTGAACTTTGCACATCTACAGGTAAAGGAAAGACCAAGGAAACTATTGCCAGAGAGATTTCCCCCTGCACAAAGCCCATGGGAAACTTTTCCTGTCCTGTCCATCGGGGAGAGCCTCACTACTGGGGAGAAGGAGAACAATGCTTAGAGCTGTAGTCAGGCAGAGTGAACAGAGCTGATCAGAAGAGCAACTCCTCTCCCCCTTGAGTGAGAATGAGTTGCTCCTTAGACTGTGCTCTGCGGGCTCCGGCTATGCTTAGTGAAGCTGTTTAAAGATGATGGTGAGACCCAAGAACATTCAGACAGGAGAACAGGAACAGCTTCAGGTTTATGGTGGGCAGCCTGTATAAAATGCTCCCTTTCCAACTGGCAGCAATCCGTGGCTGATCACTGAGTAACTGGCTGGGGTGGTGCCTAATCCATGTCACTGGGGCATGCAGGTCTAGCCTTATCTAGATGACTGGCACAAGAGCACAGTCTTGCAATTGGTGTAGTTCACACCCTGTGGAAGGTGTATTCTCTCGTCATAACTGTCTGAGAGTGAACAAAGAAAGATCTACTGTAGTCCTTATTCAGGTTTTAAAATTCCCAGGGACTACCAAGTCCTCTTGGCCTGTAGCTTGCCTGCATCAGGACAGGTTCAGGGTGTCATCCTAGGAGCAGATCCAGGCAGGACAAATTTTCAAGGCTCTGTGAAATGTGATTTGAGAGGGCTACATGATGGTGTGCTCCTCAGGTTGAGGACTCTCTGAGATGGTCTATACACCAGAGAATGTCTTAAAGGACATGGCCTTTTTTCCAACCTGCTCATTAGTTAAATCCCGACTCTTCAAGGTACTTAAGCACAAACCTAACCCTGTGTTATGTGAGTATCCCATGAAAGTCTGAACACCCAGGGCAACTTGCGTTCTATGTTGCACAGGTGTGTTTAAATCAGAAGAGCTTTGAGGGTGCTGCTTCTTCTTTCTCACAGCAAGTGAGGAGGATTTCCTCATCAGTGTCTATTGAGTGCTAGGTCAGGGCATGGCTGATGGACTGACAGGGTGTGTGCTGTACTGGTGTGGGCCCATCCACCTGTACGTATTGTAGTCAGTAGCATACGTGGGGATTGGAAATGCTGCTTTTTAGGGGACAGAATGAGTTATTCTGCCCACTGCATTCAGCCTGGGCTGGCAGGATGGCATATGGACCCTTCCTAAAGCCAGCATCTTATTGCTTCCCTCCAACAATGTTCTTGCTGCAAGGGCAGAATTTTGCCATTAACCCAATCTGAATTCATGTTATTGCAAAACATAAAAAGGCAAGAGCTCCCGCAGAGCTATCAGTCTCTACAGCCCTCATCCTCTTAAAGGACTGAACTGAATTGTACTTGAACTTGCAAGAGATCTTCTCGGAGCAGACATAACACTAGAGTGTGCATAAAGCAAAATCAGATCTTACAGCTCTGTGGTGTAAGTAGGTAATTTATTACTGGAGTTACTTACTGGGCATGGTTGATATGCTCAGTGCTGTACAAAACATGGACACAGTCCATGCCCTAAGGAGACAAACCATATAGTACAGACAAATAATCTAAGTCGATTTTACTCCTAACCCCATTTGTTATCCAAGTGATGCCTGCAGATGCTTCCCAACCTAATTTAACTTTTGCTGCAAGAGGATTTTTGAATAGTACTAAAATATATGGTGGGCAGAAATGATTTCCTTACTGTAAGGAGTGTTAACAAGAATTTAGCTCCAAATGGAGTGGAGATGAACCCTTATTCTGTTAACCTGGCTGAATACTAATACAAGGTCCAGGTTAGAGCTACTTTAATGTGGAATTTCTGCTAATTCAGTGGGAGCTCTTCACGTGACGCAGCTGTAAAACTGAGCCCAGAGTGGCTTAGTAGAAGGCAAGCCAATCAAACGAATTATGTGACAAGTTAGAAGGTGACTGCAGTGGTTCAATGAACACAAGCCGTGTTTCTCCAAAGCATGTCTGACAAGATATGGAATAAATATAAACCCTGCTATTTTGACCTAACTTTGACGTAGGAACACCACACAAACAAATACAAACAAACCCGAAGTAAAAAATAAAGTCTAAGTCCTGCTGACTGGAGATGGATCTGTTTTCTGTAATCTTAGTGGGAAGGGAGGAGGAGAAAATGTAGAAGAAATAGTAATAGAAATATTACTTTTAATCTAATAGTGTCACATTATTAGCTGGTTAATCAAAATGCTGGGGGACTAATGGGGTCTCACAGAATGGAAGTTTTCCGATGGAAGGTTAGCTCTCTTCAGGCATTTTGGCATTGAACTACACTAAAGTTTGTATTTGCTATGTGTCTGGTGTTCCAGAGCTCTTCCTGATTGAGCATTTACTAAGGCATGGTTTTTGTTTTCCTGTGAAGCATCGAAAGCCCCTGTCATTGCTTGACCTGGGGGCTCTGTAGTCTGATCTGGACCTGTATGGCAATGTCTGTGTTCCTGTGCCTGTATCCCTGGAGAATGAAGGTCAATACTAGAAAGTAAAAGCCAAAGACATAAACCTACAGAGCAGCTTCTGCTTCTATAGACAAACTTAATTTCTCCACATATGAGTCAGGTGCACAGTTGACACATTCCAGATAAAGAACAACCGTCTAATTTTCAAAAATGCTGAGCCCCTACAGCTCCCTGCCAGGAAAGTCAATGAGCTCTGGGCATTCAGATCACAATGGTATATTTTTGAGTTCAGAGAATCACTTTGATACTGAGTGTTGGGTTTGATTTGCAGTAATGTGTATGGTGTTTGTGTGTTCTCTGACAGGGGCGTTTGCACTCAAGCCCCATGTTACTGTATTATCATGGAGTACTGCGCACATGGACAGCTCTATGAAGTGCTACGAGCGGGTCGGAAAGTCACGCCTCGGCTGCTTGTGGACTGGTCCACAGGGATTGCAAGTGGAATGAATTACTTACACCTTCATAAAATCATCCACCGAGACCTCAAGTCACCAAAGTAAGTCCTTGGGTGCTTAAAACTCTGAAAAAGTAGATTTTTGAGTGAATTCCTCCAGCAAATGGATATCGAGCTAGATATGGGGCCCTTAAACTTTCTCATGGTCTGGCCCATAACTTGAGAGAGATTTGTCTTGTGTCTCCTCTGACCTGTTTGTAACTGCATGGACCATCTCTGCTCCCATTTATACTAGCATAACATCTCTGTTATGCACCAGTTGCTTATGTGGGAAAGTAATAGTAGGGAAACGTGTCTGCTAATGAGATGTCTGTTTTGCCCTTTTGAAAAAGTGAATCACTCTGTCTCCTTCTTCTCTATTTTGTCTGTCTTTCTTGTCTGTTTTGTTCTGGTCTCATCCCCTGCTCTCCTGAATGTGTATCTTCCTCTTCTCCTGCACCTGTTCCCCTGCTGATACTGCCCAGCTGTCTTATCTCGTTCACCCTGGACATTGCTTCAGCCTCACCCTTCCTTCACTGTTTACAGCACGCGGTGTGACTGTGGTTCTGTTATTGTATCTGTATTTGGCTGTAAATGTTTTAAATGGTATGTTACATTGTTTGGGCAGTGAGGTTATTATTGTTACATCACTTATTATTTATATTATTGCTAGTTTGAATAGCAAGATAAATTTTCCAACAAATAGTTCTACATTTTTCTGTAATTGTTACCTCTAATTATACTGTATACAGTATATACCTGTATATGGCTAATTACATCTTCCATCTTAGTAGTCATTTTGTGTTAAAACATGTATTTAAAAGAAGTTTGAAAGTCCCCCAAATATAGTCAACCTTGATGTTCCCCGTTATGACTCTGTTACAGTCGGTTTACACCAGGATGGACTTTGGCCTCTATAATTTAGAATCAGAGTTTGGAAAAAAATCAAAAGAATTTTGTGGTAATTCATCTGTGAAGCTGCAGTATTATTAACCCTGTACTCTGACCCTGTCAAACAGCCTCACCAATGCTTCATACTGATTTGAAACAGAGCCATTTGCTAACAATAGCTACTGCACTAAGATCTTGAGTGACTGTGGTTAAAATTGAGGCTTTAGATAGGACGTGTTTGAGCTAGATTCCAAGAGGGAGGAGCTTTGTTTCCAGAACAGTGTAGTTTATGGGGCTGTGGATTTGAGCAATGATAGAAACCAGGAGCCCTTGATCAGTAGGGCTGGAGACAAACAAGCAAAAATGTTATTGTAGATTGCTCTACTGATTTTATTTCAGCAGTACCTTATTAATGATGCAAAGCAAGGAAGAGGTCATTATGACTCCCTCCCATGTTGGCGGAACAACTGGATCTGGTGGAGTTACATAAGAAAAAATTGTTCTGAACAGAGGGAGAGAATTTACCGAAACTAGCAAATTAATTCCATTTACTGATCAAATTGTTTTAAAGCTTTAGTTCCTGGCTGCTAGGTCCAGATAAACCACTAATTCTTACATCCTCACTTTGCCCATTGATAAAATAGTTATAGTTTATACCTGACAGTGTTAGTGGGTGACAAAAAACTTTAAGATCCACTTCTGAAAGTTGCTAGGGAAGTGCAAAGCGTTTTCTCATTGCTGATACCTTGTGTTTTTCCCTCTCTCTCCAGTGTATTAGTCACTCATACAGATGCAGTAAAAATTTCAGATTTTGGTACTTCTAAAGAACTCAGTGATAAAAGTACAAAAATGTCCTTTGCGGGCACTGTGGCTTGGATGGCCCCAGAGGTGATACGGAATGAGCCCGTCTCTGAAAAAGTGGATATCTGGTGAGCAGTACTGTCATGTTAATTACACATCTTCACCTTCCTTTCAGCCAGTCAGATCTTCCCATTATATAGCATTTCCAGCACTCTATACTCACCAGAAGGTCTGTCTCATTGCTCTCTACTGGACTTTCCATTCTCAGAGATGCTGCTAAGTATTATATGTAGGGCCCTACCAAATTCATGGTCCATTTTGGTCAATTTCATGGTCATAGGATTTTAAAAATAATAAATTTCATGATTTCAGATATTTAAATCTGAAATTTCATTGTAACTGTAGGGGTCCTGACCCAAAAAGGGTGGGGAGGGGCACAAGGTTATTGTAGGGGGGGGGTCACAGTATTGACACCCTTAGTTCTCTGTTGCTGGCAGCGGCGCTGCCTTCAGAGCTGGGCGGCCAGAGAGTAGTGGCTGCTAGCCAGGAGCTCAGGTTTGAAGGCAGTGCCATGGCCAGCAGTAGTGCAGAAAAAAGGATGGCATGAGATGGTATTGCCGCCCTTACTTCTGCACTGCCTTCAGAGTCGGTTGCCTGGCCAGCAGCTGCTGCTCTTCAGCCACCCGGCTTTGAAGGCAGCGCAGAAGTAAGGGTGGCAATACCACAACCCCCACCAGTAATCTTGCAACCTTTTGGATCTGGACCCCCAGTTTGAAAAACGCTGGTCTCCCTTATGAAGTCTGTACATTATAGGGTAAAGGTACACAAAAGACCAGATTTCATGGGGGAGGTCAGATTTCATGGTCCGTGACACATATTTCCTGGCCGTGAATTTGATAGGGTCCTAATTATATGCTCCACAATGAGGAGTGGGGCTATGAAAGCAATAAAAATTCAGTGTATTTAGATGTTTGATGATGATGAGAGATGAAGGTCCTCAGCACCTCACAAAAGTGGGCCCCAAAAACCTGCCGCTTTAAGAATTAAAACAGTGAACAAACACAGAATCATGTTCTTCTGTTCCATGCGATGTTGTTATAGCCAGGTTGGTCCCAGGACACGAGAAAGACAAGGTGGGTGAGATAATATATTTTATTGGACCAGCTTCTGTTGGTGAAAGAGAGAAGTTTTTGAGCTTACACAGAGCTTTTCTTCAGGTCTGGGAAATGTAGTCAGCGTGCAAGGATATATAGAGAAAGAGAGAGAAAGATGCTGTTCCTTCTGGGATATAGTAAATTTGGACTTTGAAACTCACTAAATAGTCTTTACCACATCTCTGCATCTCAGGCTAATTTTAGCTTCTGGAACAGTTATTCAGTGAGTGCTTTTCTTTGGCTTTTGATCACCTCTCTTTTGCCTTTGTACTAACCATTTTGGCATCAGTTTACTATTTTATGATGCCCTCTATGTGGTTGGTGATGGCAGTCATTCCTTGCTACCTTTTGTGAATTATGACTTCTCTCTGGAGCCTTGGATTCATTACAGGAGAAAGGCAGATTTAGTTTTCTTACCTGTAATTTTCATTTCTTGTAGTTTGGGTTGCCTGCTCTCGACAGACCCTCCTTATACTATTCTAGCCATGATTGGTTTTAACACAATTCTCATTCATTTTTCTTCAAGTTAGGACAAGAGGGAATCTCCAATGGAGTCTGAAATGTCCAAATAGTGGCACCTACACAGTGGCTGTGTTTGTTTCCTCACTTCCACATTGTAATCATTGCTGTTGTTTTGTGTTTCATTAGCTTTGGAAGCATTTTTCTGTAGAGGGCATGGATAGTGCAGTAAACATGCCAGCAGGGGGAGTGTTTGTTTTTTTTTGTTTTTGTTTTTTTTTTAAAGCAATTGAAGTCTGTTAGCTGGTTTATCATGAATACACACAAATTCTCACTTTGTCCCAAAGCAAAGGAGCTATGATCAGCAATGATTACAGCTTGGAAAAAATAACTTCGCATTTTAGTTTACTGGAATTGGCAAGACCATGACCTTCCATTGTAGATTTTACCCATATTCCATTGTATTTTGCTCATAACTTCATATCTTTTTGAGATTAAAAACCCAAAAAGGAGGAGGATTTGATTTAGCTTTTCAGTATAAAGTGAAAGTTAAAACCGATGCAACTGTGGATAAAAGGCTAGGGTCTAGAACAGTGGCACAGACTGCACAAAGTGTAACATAACCCTGGATAACACCCTTATCTAGTTAAATATATGAACATTACCATTCTTGAATCCATTTTCAAAATCCAAAATCAAATGTAACCTGCTGCCCATTTTGATAACTGAACAGAAAGTCTCTTAGTCTGTTACAGAATTTTTTCACAACCCGTGTAACTCACTGTGGAGGTTTGTCCTTATGTTTCTGCAACAGGTCATTTGGGGTAGTTTTGTGGGAGCTGCTTACAGGAGAGATTCCATACAAGGATGTAGACTCCTCAGCTATCATCTGGGGAGTGGGCAGTAACAGCCTGCACCTTCCTGTCCCTTCCACCTGTCCAGATGGGTTCAAAATCCTCATGAAGCAAACATGGTAAGAGCCACATCCCTTGCACAGACTTGGGGCTTGATCCTGCAGTCCTGGCTCTGCCAAACTGCCAGTGGGGTCAGTGGAAATGGCGCCTGAGTAAGGACTGGAGGGTGGGGTCCAGAGCAAAGTTCTCTTTTTAAAAAAACCATTGCCGCTGAGAGAGAGACTATGTGCTGGTGGCATACTATGCTGGGTGTGACATTCCATGTCCCGCTGCCATGAAGCAAAATGACTTGTCACCAGCAAGACATTGGAGTTCCTACAGACAGCATGCAGTTACTTATGCCATTGATGTTGATGTTGAAAGACACCAGGGTGGTCAGAGAAGGGAACTCAGTGATGGAGAAATTAGACACGGCAGGGCTTGGGGACAACCAGGGCAAGTGAGAGAGACGCGGGAGAGCTGCAGATCGAGGTGAGGACGATGAGGCAGGTGGCCAAAGGCTCATCCTGACCATGGCTGAATATGGGAGAACCAGGAGTCACTCAGAGAGGACTGTGGATCTGGAGCTAGGTGGGTGGTACGTAACAACTGCTCGGAGGGTGGGAAGAGAGGAGAGCTGAGTGGAGTGCTGTTCAGAAGAGGAGGAGGAAGAGGGAAGAATTGGAAGCAACAGGAGCAGGGACCCAGTTCCCAGCCTTGGCATGGGTCTAGGTGGCGAAAGAAGGGGAGGCTGTGATCTGCAGCAGAGGCAGTGTCAGCCAGAGGGATCCGGTCTCTGTTTCCGCAGGGAGCTGGAGAGGTGCCACCCTCTCTGTGCTGTAGCTAATTCTCTATGTCAATTTGAGGATGCTGCTGCCTCTTGGCTCCCTGATCCATATTATTCCCAGACTCAGGACACCTTCTCAAGCCCCTCCCTGCAAATTCTGCTGTCTGAGGGTGAAAATATCCAAATTAGCAAGAATGTTTAAGAGCTCAGAAGCCCCATCAATCTTGTTTGACTCTGTCCCATCTGTGTTAGCAGTCATGTCTGCCTTCCTTCTGGGCCTTTATATAGGGAATCATCATTGAGTAGATGTGTTTCCAGTGGGGTCGCACAAGGCTCAGTTCTTGGACCTACACTGTTTAACATTTTTATTAATGACCCAGAAGAAAAACAAAATAATCACTGATAAAGTTTCCAGACACAAAAATTGGGGGAGTGATAAATGATACGCAGATACAGAGTGATCTAGATCACTTGGTAAACTGGGCACAAGCGAACAATGTGCGTGTTGAGATGGCTAAATATAAATGTATATATCTAGGAACAAAGAATGTAGGCCATGCTTGCAGGATGTGGGACTCTATCCTGGAAAGCTGTGACTCTGAAAAAGGTTTGGGTCATGGAATAATCAGGTGAATAGGAGCTCCCAGTGCAATGCTGTGGCACAAAGGGCTAATGCGATCCTGGGATGCAGAAACGGGAATCTCAAGTAGGAGTTGAGAGGTTATAATACCTCTGTATTTGTCACTGCTGCTGGAATCCTGCATCCAGTTCTTGTGCCCACAATTCAAGAAGGATGCTGGTAAATTGGAGAGGGTTCAGAGAAGATCCATGAGAATGATTAAAGGATTAGAAAACCTGTCTTATGGTGATAGATTCAAGGAGCTCAATCTATTTAGCTTAACAAAAACAGGTTAAGAGTGACTTGATCAGGGTGTATAAGGACCTAAATGGGAAACAAATATTTGATAATGGGCTCTTCAATCTAGCAGACAAAGGTATAAAATGATCCAATAGCTGGAAGTTGAAGCTAGCCAAATTCAGACTGGAAATAAACTGTACATTTTTAACAGTGAGAATAATTAACCATTGGAACAATTTATCAAGGATTGTCGTGGATTCTCTATCACCAGCAATTTTAAAATCAAGATTGGATGTTTTTCTAAAAGAAATGCTTTAGGAATTATTTTGGGGAAGGTCTATGTCCTGTGTTATACAGGAGGTCAGACTAGATGATCACAATGGTCCCTGGAATCTGTGAATCCATTAATACAATCCTGGAAAATTATTTTTAATCTGTTGGCTCTATAGCTCTTGGACCAGTACAGTCTGAGTTCGTTAGTTAAGAATTGCATACCTCCTCATATGCACAGAAACCTCTCTATATGAGATGCAGACAAATCCACCTATTTTTCAACCTGCGTCTCATACCTGCAAGTTTAACATCAAATTTTCCCAAGGAAATATGTTTCTATTGGGGGCCTAGATGCTTCTGTCAAAACGGCTGGTCATGAGCTAGTTATAGAGGAAATCCAGCTGTGTGCTGGTCTGGGGACTTTACCCATGTGGTTGTGGGTAATGTTCTCCATACATTCCTCTTGCCAGGTTACAGAGCTCAAGGTCTTGTTCTTAGGAAGGGCATTAATGCTGAGTCTTCATACTTCAGGCTCACTAATGGCAGGGAATCCCTAAGGGGAATGGAATATTAAAGAATACCTTGATTCTCCTACATTAGCCAAGATGGGCCACCATTCGTTCTGGCTAATATACTAGGAGAATGAGGAAGAAACAATGCTGTGATGCTGACTATTCTTCACTGACCTGTAATTCTTAGGAGGGTGCTCTAAATATGTCAGTCACAGATTCAGAAACTCAAGGGACACCAGGCTGAAATCTAGTCAGTTTCACCAAATGAGTTAGAGTAGATTCAGTATGTACCTGTCTTGAGGCCTCTGCTGACTTTTGTGATTTCACAGTTACAGTTTCCTGTTTTACAAATGTTCTCTCTGCCCTGGTGTTGTAGAAGGGAAAACTGACCACAGCGCAACAGTGAAAGGGCTTACACACAGCAAGCTGCCAAGTGCACCAAGGAAATACACTGGGTGGGAAAGAGAATTCTTGTGTTCTGCTCTTTTCCAGCTACAGCAATCAGAGGTTGATTGTACCAGTAGTGGGTAAAACACTTTGTCTGATTTTAACTCTATAGCATGTCCCCTTAACTTGACTTTGTTGTTCTGTTCAGGCAGAGCAAGCCCCGGAACCGTCCCTCTTTCCGACAGACGCTGATGCACCTAGACATTGCATCTGCTGACGTTCTTGCCACCCCTCAGGAGACTTATTTCAAATCCCAGGTAAATACAGACTGGTCATAGCTGCTAGGAGGGCTACGGGGTCTCACAACTATTGCTGACTCATGCTGGAAGCCAGACCAAGTGGGACTCCAGCCCAGGATGTAATGGATTGGTTTGTGTCTGAGCGGGAAAGAGAGGACTAGGGCAAGGACAGGAGGGTCTTGCAAGGGAAAATGCAATAATAAGCCAACCTCAGAAAAATCTTAGGCTGAGGCTTATGCTTTACTATTTATGTTAACAATAAAGGCTTGTGCTAGGAAGGGATTATGCTTTGGACACAAACCGTGTGTGTATGCACCTGCTGTGTTCAGAAAACAGGGTGGGGACGTTTGTACCAGAAGTGGTGTTTCCAGACACCCTTTACCCAAAAGACAGAAGTGGAAGAAGAAATGGATAGCACAACAACAGCTGCAGCAGCTACAAGTTCAGCCTGCAGCCCAATAGGCCCTGATGCAATTTATAAACGGCCAGCAAGCCTGGTCTGCAGTCCGGCATTTATAGCAGTTTACAGCATTTGCAGACCAGACAGACCCAACAGTATCAGCAAGCTCAGGCTGCAGCCAAGCCACAACTGTCTTAGAGAAGCTTCTTTGGAGACACATGTACCTGTGTGCACCATCCAGGCCTCCAATAAATTCCAGCCCTCTTCTGTGCAAGCCCAGTCGAAGATAACCTAGAGGGTCAGCTGGTCACTTCCGAGCAGTAGCTACCCCAGCGTAGTGGGAGGAGCCCTGGGAACTGTTTGGCCCCTTTCTCTTTTTGAGAGAGGAGACACAAGCAATGTACTAAGCCCAGGACAGGGATGGCTCGGCAAAGAGGCAGGTACAGATGAAAAGGAAGTGAGGGCTGCTAGTCTAGACTTGTCTGGAGCCTGGAAACTTGTCTCAGCAGGAGGTAGAGTTGAGCCCTGCATCCACACACATTTTCCCGTTCCTTCACATGCTGGGGGGTCTCACTGGCTCCAGGCTAAGCCCCAGACAGCAGGAGACAAATGGACCTGCTGCCGATGGAGCAGTACTTGGAGTCTGGCTGCAGGGTGCAAACAGAGGGCCGCCTGGAGGCTGAGCTGCCAGAGGAACCACCACAGCTATGGTGGAGCAGGGAAGGGCAGCGAGCTGGACAGATGAAAGAGCCATCCCAGAACAGTGAAGGGACCTAGGACTGCAAGGGAGTAATCAAAAGGGACAAAGACAGCTGTGCAGGATCCCCAGGGTCCCAGCTCCCTGGCCCTATCAGCTGCTCCCAGGGTGAAAGATGGGGATGATCCCCTCTGTCCTGTATGGTGAGTGAGCACATGAGGTGTGATTCTACACATTAGGGCCACAAGGGCTAGGGACTTCTTTAGAGGGTTAATACTGTGCCAGTAGACACACTACCAGGCCTCATAGGCTTGGAAAGTGACCAAACACTCATTAAGATAAACTCTGCTGCCCATTGTAGTTCTATGTCCATGGGGTTCCTGGGACTCTTGGCAGCAGCTTGAGACTTGGGCCCTGGGTGGGCTGCACAGCACGAAGTGAATGCAGGCATGCCCTGGCTTTGATTTGTGGGGTACTGGTGTGACAGGATGGGAGGGCTTAGTGAGAAACAGGACTATTCTGCTGATCTTATGCAGCTTCTGCTGGAAGCAGACCAGGTAGGGTTCATTACACAACCCGCTTGACTGTATGTGAGGGAGCAGGGGCAGAATACAGGAGTGCTGTGGGAACCACTTTCAGTCCCTGATATCATAGTTCCTGAGAGAACTGCATGACTTCTTCATGACCTCCTTGAGGGCAGGCACCATGCGTAGGTCTCTAGCTATCGTCTTTCTTGGGGTGAGGTTCTGTGACTTTCTCCCAGTAGAGCAGGGAGTTAGGCTGCAATTCACTATGATCATTTTAGTAACCCTGGTTTAAGTTCAGCACCTGACATCCTGTTCTTTCGGGAGCAATAACGGGGTTAACCAGTGACCAGCCAGCCTTCGTAGGCTTCATAAGTATTATTTATTCAGAACAAAGGCATTACAGAGAAAACATATTTTAAGATTACTAAACAGCTCATATGTAAGTCTTAGCTTACCAGGCAGTCACCCGGTGTTGATGGCCCTAGTGCCTGCAATAGCCACTTAGAGCTGGGATCTCACAGTACGCACTCACTGAGCGACAGTGAATGTTGCGGTTTTAATCGCACAATTCAGATCTAACTCAGGGGCCATGTGAAATGACTTTGAGAAGCCTAATGCCAGGTGGACATTTACTTCCATATGATGTGCTTTGTAGTCTCTGTGGGGGAGCTGGAATCTGGAGGGCACTTCCATACTTGCAGGGTAGGTTACGTTTAAGAGCCCCGATAGATTGAGCAGGGATAACAGGGAATTTTGCAGGTCAGGACTGAGTGTGTTGCAGAGCTGTGTGTGTAAACTTGCATGATGCCTGCTTGCACTATACCTGAGTCTAGGCGGTACTACTAGTCATTGGTGAGGGCAGCCCAAATGCTGGAATAGCAACAGGGAGCTGCAGGCCAGGACTGGGATGGATGGGCTGTAGGGTGGCTCCGTACTGCAGGGCTGTGACAGATCAGGACAGAGGCTCTTTGGTGGACAGGTGATGACACGCATAAATGGTAGCCTGAATATGGGAATGATCCAGTAATAGAAGAATGAACTCCTCTGCTGCAGAGTTGCCTTTGCCATGAATCATGAGGCTGTGTAACCATGAATATAAAATGCCATCCCATAGGCTGAATGGAGAGAAGAAGTAAAGAAGCACTTTGAGAAAATTAAGAGTGAAGGAACTTGCATACACCGACTAGATGAAGAGCTGATTCGTCGCCGAAGAGAAGAGCTCAGGTCTGTTGAGGATCTCACCCCTCTCCTCTGCTACTCCACCCCCTTGGGGCTACTGACCACAGTGAGATGTAATGACCCCGCTGCCTCTCTGAGTTAATCAGATCCCTTTGTTTTTGAACATTAACCTCTAACTTGTCTCCTGATTTGCACATGCACACTCCCTTCTGAAGGCTTCTGCAGAAAATGCACTTCAAGAGCAACCCCACGAGGAAAACAGATGTGTTTTTAACCACATTAGCTAAAGTGGTAGTTTTCACATGTGTTGGCCTGTTAAGGTAAACCCTAGTGATGACTAGGCCATAGAACGTTGCTGGTTTACCCCTCCCCCATTCTCAAATAAGAAGTGTTTGTTCTGCCCTTCTTGGGTCAGGATCCCCGGGTTGTCCAGTTGAGCCTTGGTTTTCCTTTCTTGTTAACAGGCACGCATTAGATATCCGTGAACATTATGAGAGGAAGCTAGAGCGAGCCAATAACTTGTACATGGAGCTTAGCGCCATCATGCTGCAGCTGGAGGTCCGCGAGAAGGAGCTCATTAAGTATGTATATCTGGGAAGAGGGGAGCATACATACGCACACGCTCATATACAGGAGATGGTTCTGAACTGGGAATAAATAGGTCTCCTTTCTAAACTATGCTGCATGCCTTCAGATTGAGCCTCTAGCAGCAGGCTTCCAGACCTGGATAGAGGACCAGGTGGCTGAGTCTCTGCTCGATCTCTCTAAGTCATTGTCCAGATTGAAGGGTATTCTTTTTAAGGATGGTGAATGACAGACTCCTTATTGTAAACATCCTCCTCTTTATCCTGCAGCTGATGACTGAGAGAGAAGAGAGCTTTCATACTTTGCTACCAGCTGTGTTAAATGGCCCCTGCCATCAGCCCCTCTGTAAAGAGAGGAGACAGCGTTCCCTAAACTATGTACCAGGGCCACAGATAAGACACCTGCTCCCTGCAAAGAGAGTAGAAAATAACTAGGCTCTTTCTAAGTGCAAAACATACCACATACCTTGTCAGTCCATGAAACAAGCACACAGTGTGCATCACCACTTAGGTCACAGCTGCTTTTCCATCCAGCTAGAGGTGGATTACAATTTTGTGGAGTCCTGGGCCAGAGCAATTTCCCACCCCCCTCACCCTAGCGCTCCTTCCGAGAAGCAGGGTCAGGGTGCAGGAGCTTGCCCCGCTTCGTCAGCCTGCCCTGGTTTCCTGCCGAGGAGTGGGGTCGGGGCATGGGGGGTTGCCCTGCTTCCTCCACCTGGCGCTCCTGCTGGAGAGTAGGATTGGGGTGCGGAGGCTTGTCCTGCTCCGCCCGTCCAGTGCTCCTACTGGGGAGTGGGGTTGGGGTGCTGGGGCTTGCCCTGCTCTGCCACCAGAGGGGCGAGCAGAGCAGGGCAAGCCCCCACGTCTCAGCCCAATTGGCCAGGGCCCCTGGGCACGGGCTCCGTTGGGCCAGTGGTTAATCCGCCACTGCATCCAACAGTCAGAGAGGAGACTAGGGATTTATTCTTTGTTCCGTATTCCAGACGGGAACAAGCGGTGGAAAAGAAATATCCTGGGACTTACAAGCGTCATCCAGTCAGACCGATAATCCACCCCATTGCGGTAGAGAAGCTGATGAAAAGGAAAGGGGTCGCTCATAAGCCAGGGAGCCAGACCAAACGGTAAGAAACCTCTGCACAAAACAAAATCCTAGCTAGGGAAGCAAGTCCTACACAAGAGTGACAAGTGTGGTTTGTCTTGCAAATGTGACTGGATGAAACTGGCTGCTTCTTGCACAACAGATCTGCTTCCTCTGCGTGTTCTGTAATATGCCTGCTTTCTTCAGTGCCAAGCAGGGTTCCGTCCTTTGAGTCCTGCTAGCAAAGCAGAACCAGCGCAGCTAGGATTGAGTACACTGGACTCTAGTCTGACTGCAACACCATCAACACAGTTGTTAATTAAGTTCATGTTGTAGGGACAAATTCTGCCCTCAGTTACACGTGGGCAACCCTGGTGAAACGTTGGGTCCACAGAATATTTTTATTGGTGGTGGTACAGGAGCCAGAAAGAACCCAGCATGACACTCAGAACCCCATGGAATTTGCAAGGCTGGCAGGGAGAAACAAATATCTCCTAGTCTGAGCAAATGTAGTGCCTGCTCATCGGTGGCCCTGATGCTAATGCAGTAGGGAATGTGGAGAGTGGCCAGAAACAGGATCCAAGTCATCTGGAAGGATGGCCTTGTTGCTGAGGCACCTAGCTCAGCCCCACAGTCCCTGTGTAACCTGAGGCAAGTTTCATGCAGACAGATTTTCAGCCGTTTTCCCTAGGTTGTTGGGATTCTACTCACTGATTAACAGTCAATGAATGATGTTTATTCCTGTGTAGCTGAAATGAACTGGCCACTGTTATTGTTTGTCTTGTGCCACCTGGAGACCTCATTGTGCTGGGCCCTGCTCAGACATATAAAAGATACAGTCCCTGCCCCGAGGCTTACAAGCTAAATAGAAAAGACAAAGTGTGTGGGAAGGGGATAAAACATACAAGCAGATGTGTTAGTGTCATGATTTATTGGTGGGAAGTTAGTGGGTTTTTAATTTAGGAGGGGATTAACTAAATGGAAAGACAAAGGGCTGTGGAGGGGACAAAGAGGGATGGGGAGGAGAGAAAGGTAGGAGGGGAATGTCACCGTTTCTGGGTAACTGCTCCTGTGCTCCCTCAAGGGCACCTGCTTAAGGTTTCCAGCTCCTAGCTGTCACCTCTCTTGGGTGTAGACCTGAGTCTCTCTTCCTCCTGACTGAGCATTTTACGGCAGCACAGCTCCTGGCCTTACACAGTGATATCACCAGCAAGCCAATCTGCCTGAAGTCCAGTGCCTGTGCATTGCTTTCTCTCCAAGAGCCAGTGTATTGCCAGCAATTACAAATTACCGCACAACTCTTCCTAAGCAAGCACATTTATTCTTAAGGGAAAGGTATTACAGAGAAAACATTAAAACAATAAACGTTCCAGTAGCTAAACATACCAGGAATCCCCCAACAATCATAGGAGGCACTAGTAGGCCAAAATATTTCCAATCCTTCTACAAGGATTGGGGACCTTGGACATAAGGTCCTGCTGGATCAGAAAGAGGGTCTTGAGTCAGTTTAAACACAGGTTTTTTTTAATGCCCAAAGCCCTTTTTTGGTCTGTAGAACTCTGGAAAACACAGCTTGGACCAGTATATGGAAGCCTCCCAATGGGTGGTACCTCTCTGCAGATGTTTACAGTCGTGAGTGATTCCCCTTAATCACCCCACGCTGTTTCAAGTTCCTGGAGGTGCTGTGGTAACGCTCCTGCATCAGTAGAACACAATCATACGAACCATATGTTCTGCCAAAGATACAGCCCATGGTTGCAATATCGGTCACAGGGACCAGGGAGGGTCATAGGAGAGAAGCAGATGTGAAGAACCATGAGTGGGGATAGAGGGAAGGGAGTTGGACCCAACAGCCAATCAACAGAAGGGAAAGAATGTCCATAGACCGTAGTAAGCAGGGTCTGGTGCAGCTGCTTGTGCTTACTCCTGCTGGCTGAGTCACTGGTCCCAGACTGATGCCATGGGTTAGTTCTACCTTCAAAGTTAAATCCTGTTTTCACCTGTCTCCCAGGCCAGACCTGCTGAAGTCAGAGGGCATATCCAGTGCAGAGGTGGCACCCAGTGGCTCACCAGTCTCAGGAAGTCCCAAAATGTCAACACTCAGTAACAAAGGCCGATACCGTTGCAAACCACGTCACCGACGAGGGAACAGCAAAGGCAGCTATAATGAATTTGCAGGGATCTTGAAAAACCAACCAGCACAGGACAACTCACCCCAACCACCTCATCATCATCATCCTCATTCTCATCATTCCAGCCTACAGCAGCACCAGCAGCATAGCCACCCCCATTACCATGGCCATCACCCCAGGCTAAACATCCAGGGGCAAGACATCGCGAACTGTGCGAACAACCTGAGGTACTTTGGCCCTGCAGCAGCCCTGCGGAGCCCCCTCAGTAACCATGCCCAAAGGCGCGTGTCCGGCTCCAGCCCCGATCTCATCTCTACTGCTATGGAAGCAGATTGTCGGAGGAATTTGGAGAATGAGGAACATAAGGTTGATCATTGGCAGTGTTGTAAAGCAGACCCACACAACCCCTGCTCTCAGTGCAGGCAGGCAAACAGTGGTCAGAAACAGATGCCATCCATTGAACCAGGGATGAACCACCCTGAATCGACAACGTGTGGTCCCGTGTATGAAAAGGCCCAGCTTCCTGAAAAGATGGAGGAGGAAGACTTCAACAGCTGCAAGTCAGTGTCATTGCTAGGCACCCCTCAACACCAGGCTACCCCAGTGTTACCTTGCAAACCCAGACCTATTCAAAAGGTAAAGACAGGAAAGTAATCTTTAAAATAACAATCGTCTAATGTTTAAAATTGTCCGGAAAAAAATTGTACAATGTGGTATAGTATTGTTTGAGAGATAGTATCTATGTAAAAAAACTTTGTATAGCAATCCATACACAAAGGGGCAGAGTTAAAGTTGTGCGTGCAACTTTAATTTTAATTTGTGTGCTTTGTTTTGCAACCTTGACATCCTTTTAAAAGTAGTTTTTATTGGGAAGGTTATAGGTGGAGGTAGTAGCACTACATATGGTTAAGGTGGCCTAACACTTCCCATTATAAGACTTTTTTAAGTTACCTATAACTTTGCCAAACATTAACTGTTTGGACTGAAACTTACCAGGCCAAGTGTCTGTCTCTGACTAAAGGTTTTTTTGTTTGTTTTTTTAAACTAAAAAAAATGGTCCAGCCATTTCTCAGAACAGAGTCAGGGAAAATTATATTGTTTTGCCCATGTTAGAAAAAATTCTTACAACCATTTCTTTGAGAAGTTTTAGTTCCTCTATGCTTTGGAGCAAGAGCTCCAAATTTGCCACAGGTGTTGCCCTAGTGTTAGCAAAATGCCTTTTGGAATTCCTGTGAGATTGTCTAAATTTACCCAAGTTATAAGATTCCAAAAGTTGCAATTTGTTCATGCTCAGCAGAGGCTTTGGCAGCTAAATACCCCAAAGATTCTGTCTGCACTGAGCATGCTCCAACCAGGAACTGAAGGACTTTCCCTGCAATTGCTCTTCTTTGCAGCCTGGGAGTGCTTTGGTGCCAGGAACAGGACCTGAGAGAAGGGATATAGTCTTTTGTGCTCTCAATACTTCCCCTGTTGGCACTCAACAAGGAGATGTGGGAACCAGCCTGACTGGAATGCAGAGAACAGAGGAGCTGGCCAGAGGAGAGCCTGGGACTGGGGACTGGAACAAAGGGGGTTGAAATGGGACTGGGTTGTGAAGGTGAGGTGAGATGGGGTGAAGACTGGAACTGGGACAAGCACAGGTTGGTGGGGCCAGGCACAGAATATGTCAGACTTTGGGGGAATAGGACCTGAAGGGTCTCAACACTGAAGTGCATTCCTTTCATAACCTGGAATAGAATGGAGGATTCCCGAGTCACAACATTTCCTGTACTGGCAACAAATAGCTATGAAACCCACTGACAAAATGTATGCCTCATTTCCCTCTTGTGGCTGGGCCACACAGAGGATGACAATCTACTACTGCTATCAGTTACTCTGTTAGCTAAAGTGGAAGAGGTTATTGCAGTGGATCTAAAGCTGCCAACCTTACTGATGGCCCATGTGGTTGGCGGTATGGTTCCACACGATGGATTTTTTTTTCCAGTTTGCTTTTTAAAAAAGCCCTAGAAAATTACACACACAAAACTACATTAAAATAACATTATTAAGGTTGCAAAGTCAAGCATTCCAGTTTGGAAATGCCAAAATTCAGATTGCCTGTGCAACCTTAAATCAACCCTCCTGTGTGTATGCGTTATGAGACAGTCTTTAATTACATGATCACATGCTATTTTTTTCCACAGGACCCCTGCCTCCATCAGTACACAGGATGGAGCTGCTCTGGGGATGAATCATTGTTGCTTTTTTCTATAGGGCCCTGTCTCATTTGTTGTGGAACTTGGAAGGTGTTTAGTGAACAAGGCAGGGGATTGCAGGAAGAGAAAGGATGGTGTCAGGGTTAAGGGAGTTACATAATTAAAGAATGTATCATAATTCATATACACAAGGGAGACAAATTAACGTTATGCAGGCAGCCTGGCATTTCCTAATTTTTCAGTGCTTGACTTTGCAACCTTAATAATGTTCTTTTAATGTAGTCTTTTGTGTATAAGTTAATAAACAAAATAATCAATTTTTCAAGAGATAGAAAAGAAGATATAAGAAGGGAGGGTGACCACGGAAAAAGACAAGCTACTTTGGAGGAGAAATACAAAGGATCTGCCAGAAGTCTGCCAGGAGGACATTAGATTTTGAGAAAAATACCAGAGAAAGCAGTTAAATTTCATTTGTAGTCAAATCTTAATACAAAAGCCACGCATGATCATTTCTTGGCTGGATTATTGAGCTCAGCATACTGTCAAAGCTAGCTTGCTCCCAGCTTCCAGTGATGCTGTCATGACTACAGGGCTAGCTGCACCTCTGTGCCATCTCTGGTTTCTCTTCGTGCAGCCCAGGTCTCAGGCCTTGTGCCTTACACAAGGCCCTGGGTTGCCATGCCCTCTGGATCAACACCACTTACCCCAACAGATCTGACTGGTTTTGATGCCTGTGATTCTTCCCTTTAGGAGTCTGTGATTGGTGGTGTATATAGTGACCAGCCAGCCTTCTTATATCAGGGTGGTGTTTGTTTCAACAGTAGGGACAAAGCATTTAGGATATGTCTACATAGCAATAAACCGTGGCCGTGATTCTCAAAGCTTGGGAGTGCAGGCTCAGGCTTGTGGGTCTCGTGCTATGGCACTGAAAATAGCCATGTAGACATTCGGGCTTGGGCTCTGAAGCCTGGGGAGAGGGGTGATGGTAACCTAGGCAGGCCCAGCTTCTTCCAACACCTCCAACGGGTACCTGCCTCTTTGGCCATGTTTACACTAGTGAGCTTACAGTAGCACGGCTGAGGTCGACAGGAGAGAGGTCTCCCGTCGACAAAATAAAACCACCTCAAGTGGCAGTGACTATGTCAGTGGGAGAAGCTCTCCCACCAACATAGCGCTGAGCACACCGGCGCTTCTGTAGGTGCAACTTATGTCACTCAGGGGGGTGTTTTCTTCACACCCATGTGACGTAAGTTTTGCCGACATAAGCGGTAATGTCGTCATGGCCTTAGTTTCGTTCCCCTGAACAACTCCTTGTGAGAGAGTGTTCTTTTTTAAACTTCTATAGTCCTTTTGATCTTCCAGTTCTCAGGCTTTTTCCTCTCCGGGTAGTGTCTCTTAACCCTCAAATGTTTGCAGAGGAGTGGCTATTCTTTTCCTTCCTGCTTGTTTTCCCAATAGCCCCGCATTAAACTAAAACTATACAGTAAACCTCCCCATAACCAGGTCAACATCCAGTATCCATGATGATTAATGAACAGTTCCAATTCTGTCACAGTTGCCTTTTTGCTTCCTTCAGACTCTGGTGTACTCTCACTTTTAATTTTCTCAGATATCTCCCCTGCTTTTATGTATTATTGACTAGAGACAGCTAGCTTGTTCGGAGAGTTATGGGGACTGTGTGACTGTATCCTTATTACTCTAATTCTACTTGTTTTAGTTCTTCTGGTTATACTCTACTGCTTCTAATATCATGATAAACCTTTGGGATGTCCCCAGAATCCAGTGCTGTTTCATATTCTACCTCTATTCTATTCTATTTCATATTCAGTTTTCTTTCAGTATTTTTGTCATGTTATATTATCACTCCAAAGTACTGTACATCTCTCCCTAATGATATAATTTTGGAAACAGAGAATTGTAATAATTTTCTTTCAGGTGTGACCTTGTGGCTGTCAAAGAATATTTCAAAACTAAGTACTAATAATTCCACAATAAAGCACATTATTTAGTCCCTGCTGAATTCTGTATCTTTGGTCATCTTGTCACTTAAAGGACTGTAAAACTGTGCCAGTCTCTGGCTTGCCTATGCAGGGAAATTGGCAAAACTCTGGTGGCAGAATTCTACTGCTGTAGCTAGGTTGGTATAATTCCCCATGTGGACACTATTCTGGAAAAAAAAGTGACTTTATTCCAGAAAAATTACCCCACTGCAAAACACAAAACAGAGTAATTATGCAAGGACCAAGTCACTTTTCTTCTGGAATAGAGTATCTATGTGGGAGTAATACCAACATAGCTATAGCTGTACAATTATACTGCCAGTCAGTGTCCCTGTGAAGACAAGATCTAAACTCTATGTTAAATGTCCCCATTTCAGGAATATTGCTGGGATATTCCAGTATCTCAGAAGTTGCCCTGGGTATTTTAACTCAGACCTTCGTAATTTTCAGGCATGATGACTCTAAGACCCGATTGGTTGTATTTCCTGTTAAATTGATCAGCAGTCAAATGTCTGTGTCCGTCCAGTGTGAAACATTTGCCACATCTCAGAGTTTCCTGCACCATTCCACTTTTCATAGCTTTTAGCTTGCAGAAGTTTTTGACTCCTTATTTGTTTGGAGTGCTGTAGTCACTCCCTTCCTTCATGGGCCATGGAGAGTACAGATTCTCTGAACTGCCCTCAGCATGCTCAGAACACTTGCAGGTCTGCATTATGACAATGAATATAATTTAATCTCAGGCCTCATGGCTTCAGCTGTCCTCCCTGAGCATTAAAGGTGAACTTTTTCCCCTGATGTATAATTAGCTGGATGTATTTTGAAGGTTAGGGTTTTTTTGCCTTCCTTTGAAGCAGTAGGGATTGGCTCTGGCTGGAGATGGGACACCAGATGGGGTGGACAAAATGATCTGATGTGGTACAGAAAATCCTGTATTTTAGCTGCCTGGATGGTGTTGCTCTGTTCATGTGCTCTGGATCTAAGTGATCACCAGATTAGAGGTCAGGATGGAATTTTTCCCCAGGTTAGATTGGCTGGGACCTTTGGAGGTTTTCACCTTCCTCTGCAGCATGGGGGATTGGTTCATCTGCTGGGATCATCTTAGCATATGTCATCTATCTGTTCCCTGCCACTGCTGGGGCCTCAGGCATTGGTGGTACCTCGGTCCCCCTGTTCTCTGCCTGTGGCACACAGCAGCTTAGTCTCTTGAGGACTGAAATGTTTTAGTTTACCCAAGATACTGGGCTCCATATGGTGGTAACTGGGTGTGAACTAATGGTCTGCGATATTCAGGAGATCAAAGCAGATGATCTAAGGGTACCTTCTGGCTTTAAACACTATGAAACCTTTTGGTGCAGTGGCTTTGTACCAGAGAACCAAGTGGCAGCTAGATAGCTGTATGATTGTTTTAAATCAGTCCAATAACATGGTTCTCTTTCCCCCTGCCAGAGTGGTGATGACTCTTCAGAACAGGAAGAAGGAGAAGTGGACAGTGAAGTGGAGTTCCCACGGAGACAGAGGTAAATAGCTAAACTCCTCCAATCCTTCCTTGAGTGGTAGGCAGAAATCTATTTTTTTTTTTAACCTGGTTCACTTAACATCATGGCATTGTGCTGGGAATTGTGAGCCTTCTGCCTCAGCATGATAGGTCCCTGCGGAATCTTTGCCCAAGTTCCAGCATGAAGTGTATCCAACCCTGTAGTGATACTGTCAAGGGCCTGGCCAGTCCTGTGGTGACCATCAGCACTGTAAACTATGGCAAGAGCTCCAGTCCAACTAGCTACAAGATCAATCACATGAGTGTCCCCTCTATGATGTCTCATGCTGTGCTGAGCTGTTTTCAACCCCCTGCAAGTTGCAGGCATCTTCAGCATAGCTCCTCTCCATTATGGGCTTGTTTGGGCAGGAACCTCACTATGTGTGACCAGTGCAAGAGGCTACTGCTACCCAGTCTGGTATCTCCAATATCTGTACCATTAAGCTTGAAACTGCCAGGGTCTGGCACCCTTGAAAGCATCTTTCAAAAGTTCTTTATCAGATTTGTTGCTGCAGAGGGCAAGGGAATGACTCCAGCATCTGGGCTAGAATAGTGCAGCCTTGATTACACGGACGTCACTTGATCAAAAGCCTGGTTTTCTGAAACAGGGTCACGTCCTCCCCATAAGGCAGGGATCATGACCCCCTTTGAAAAAGTGGGGCTTGGGTAATTGAAGGCAGGGATCCTGGAGAGAAGCCCAGGGACTGAGGAGGGAAGTCGAGTGAAACATTTGAAAGAGCATTAGCTACATCCAACTACAGCCCTTTAGTTTGGGTCTCAGCTACAGTAATTTGGTTCTCATAATTTATACTGAATTTCTCTACTCAGCCTCTTGATTCCTCCCCAGGACCCGTCACCCAGATTCCACTCCACCTCCAAGATCTCCATTCTGCTCCCCACTTCCCCCTATTGGAGGAATTGGTCTGTTGGCTTTGGCTGCTCTAGGCAGGGGCTCCTTCATTCTCCAAACATTTTAGTCAAAGATTATGGGTGTTCCCCATGACTTTCATTGTGTTAGAAATTGCTGAATCTTGTCTTGAAAGGATGTTCACATGCGTAAAAGTGGAAAAGGAACGTGTCAATACAAAAAGCACCCTCCTCTGCCTGTGTGTCAGCTGTGCTATGGGTGTCCTGTGATTGCTGCAGAGATTCGTGTGTGAATTAGAGCGTGCTCCCCACAACGCATCTTCTCCATAAGGAAAAGAGAGCTAGGAATGAATGTTCCAGAGTGGGGTAACAAAGGTGCACCTATGTCTACCAAAGTATTGCGACGATTAGGATGGAAAGGGGATTTGAAGGATTCACATTTGTGGACAGTGTAGTAAAATCTGGATCGAGTGGCTCAGAGAGTATAGAATCTGGGCCTATATCACCTTCTGAAGCTGTTAGCCACTGCCAGGTGTGAAGTATTAAAAGCTCTTCTCCTGGGACAGACCCCATATTCCTTCTGATTAATCCTGCAATAAAAGGTGTGGGCAAGTTTTATAAAACCACCATCAATTGTCATGGGAAATTCAGCATCATTTCTTCCCAGCTGTCTGGAGCACATGGAGAATGGGAACCTTTGTGTAAATGAGGTGACTCAAATGGTTAGTGGCAGTTCTCAGCATGTGGAATGAAAACTGCTGTGCAGTGCATTCACTCAGCCCCAGGGGACATCGCCTGCTTTCCTAATTAATCATGAACCATTGCCACCTGGACAGTACCCTTTTCTAGTGTGGAGGGGCATCAGGGAGGACATTTATATGGGGTTAGTGCCCACTCATTGCCCAGGGAGTTTTCAGAAGTGCTGTACACTTGACTCAGCATGCAGGGGCATCAGCCAGGTAGTGCTGCTTAGACTGCCTGGAGGAGCACCTGCTGGGCTAGTGCAGCGATTCAGTCCCAGTGCGGGAGGTAAGCTGAGTGGTGCACTGTGCTGCCCCTGAGCATGCTGTGTTGAGGAGAGGGGCAGTGGAACATATGATTGAAGAGGGGATCTGCAAGAGCGAGTAGCTGTGATATCCACAGCGCAGGAGCGCGCTGAAAACTACACATTGTTAGTGCAGAAGCAGGGAGGTGGGAAAGGGGCAAGGACATGTTCAGTCATTGTGCTGTAGTGCTTGAGCAGTTGTACAGTTTCAAAAGGGATCTATGGAAAGCATTCCAGTGCTTTGGGTTTATTATAATATTTATTGTAGTACAGTATCTGCTCACTTAAAGTCATCCCGGTTAACATTGTTTCGTTGTTACGTTGCTGATCAATTAGGGAACATGCTCGTTTAAAGTTGCGCAATGCTCCCTTATAACATTGTTTGGCAGCTGCCTGCTTTGTCCACTGCTTGCAGGAAGAGCAACCCATTGGAGCTAGCTGGTGGGGGCTTGGAACCAGGGTGGACCGGCAGCCACCGCCCCCATCAGCTCCCCGCTCCCCTAAGTTCCCTGTGCAGCAGCCGCCCAGCAAGCTACCAATTGCCAGCAGTTCAGCTGTCCCTCCCCCACACTGCCATGTGCTGCTCCTGCCCTCTGCCTTGGAGCTGCTCCCAGGAACCTCCTACTTGCTGTGCAGGGGTGGGGGGGGAGAAGGGGGTTAATGTCAGGGTGTCCCCCTCCCCCCCACTCCTGCCCCCCGTTTACCCCTTCTCCATATAGAGCAGGGTGGGGACACGACAGGGCTCAGGACAGAGGGAGCTTGCTGGCAACAGCTGCTATCTCAACTTGCTGATCTACTTAAAAAGGCAATGTACTTAGAGTGGTGTCAGCGTACTTAAAGGGGCAATGCGCATCTCTCTCACACAGTGTGTGTGTCTCTGTGTCTGTCTGCCATGCTGTCTCCCCTCCCTCCATTCGTGCTGCCTTGTAGAGTGTGAGGCTACATTAACAATGTGTTAACCCTTGAGGACTCAGCCGAATGCTAGTTCATCATTTAGCAGTATGGCATTCCCTGGGAAATATCTCACCCTCTGACTTCACCACCTCAACTAAGCTTCACAATCATCATTGCTGTGTACAGTATTAAATTGTCTGTTTAAAACTTATCCTGTGTGTGTGTGTGTGTGTGTATATATATATATATATATAGTTTTTTGTCTAGTGAAAACATTTCTCTGGAACCTAACCCCCCCCCTTATTTACATTAATTCTTATGGGGAAATTGGATTCACATAACATCGTTTCGCTTAAAGTTGCATTTTTCAGGAACATAACTACAACGTTAAGCGAAGAGTTACTGTAGTACCTAGGAGCCCCATTCAAGGATCAGGGCCCCACTGTGCCATAATTAAAGTTAAAGGTAGCTTCATTTTATAAACCTCTCATGGGATACAATCACTGCTAGGGTGCCTCCTTCTGGCTGCTTTGGGCATTAGCTCCTTCCAGGTCCAACATCCCCTTCTGTTGTTCATGTGCCAGGCATCCTCCCTCTCTCTGACTCAAGGTGCTCTCTCTTTGTGGCTTGGTCCTCTGGCCAGGTCACTATAGTCCTTCCTTTCCAGGGTAGCAAAATCCCACTGGACAACTGCCCCAGGCATTCTTCTGCTCCACTGCCCAGTCTAGGCCACTTCCCCAGTGGCTCATAGGGGAACTTGGGCCCACCCTGTACTCTGGGTTCCAGTCAAGGGACCCTGTGTTTAGCACCTGTGGTCTGCTTGCTCACAGACCCTGCTGCTGTTTCCCTGGACTCCTTCCTGCATCTTCTCGCACCCTTCCCCCCACCCACTTTTACCAACCCAAACTCCCTTCTTCCAGAGAGTGACTGCAGACTACTTCCCCTGCAGCCCTCTTCTGCTGCCAACTTCCTGGCTTTATACCAGCCCTGCTTGTTCCTTCTCAGATGGGCTCCATCGTCAATCAGCCTTTCAAGCCCTGGCTCTCCCTCAGGTGCAGCCAATCAGGTTAATTAACCTAATCTTAACTTGCTCTGCCTTGAGCGGGGTAAACACCCCATCACAGAGCCCTTCATGCCCCCTCCCTCTCCAAAAGACACCTTTTCCTTCTCAAGTTCTCTGTAAAGAGACCACTCCCTGTGAAATTTAGCATGTCACTTCTCAGTCCCAGCAAGAGCTCTTCTGGGAATTTTGTAAACATCAGAAAACAAACCTCAAGTTCAGGTTTTGAAAATTCAGATCATGTCATTCACTTTTAAACATTTTCCTAATACTTTTTGTCTCAAAGCATGGCTCTGTGCCTGCAATCTTAGCAACTTGTTTTGCTTTGTTTTGAATAATAATAACAATACTTGGGGCCAGCAACATATGGTTAGCCTGTTACCGATGCATAGAGCAAATTGAAAAAAGTGGGGAGCTCTATCATTTTGTACAGAAATGAAGGTGACATCACATCTGGCAGCCCCTCCACTCCCCATCAATTCTGCCTCCTCCAGATCCCCATCTGTTCTCCCCCAACCTTACCTCTGCTTTTTCTGCAGCTTCTGGGGTTCCTCACCCCCTCCAAGGCCTGGGGCAGGGCTGCGGCAGGATCCCCACTGTCACTTCCAGGTTGGGTGCTGTGGAGAGGAGGTAGAGAGGAGCTGTCCCATTGTTCCCAGGGAGTAGGGGGCCATCCTCGGCTCTTTCTGCTCCCTCTTCCCCTCCCCTTTTGTGAGAATGATTTCAGCTTCTGAGGGGTGGGGAGAGCAACTCTGATTGGCTGCTTACACCTCTGGAGGTGGGGAAAGGAGCCAGTCAGAAGGGTTTTTCCCCAGGCAGGGCTGACATATGTACCATCAGTGACATGGCTCCAGCTGGAGAAGTGTTCTTTGCTGGCCCCCTTGCCCTGCCTAGTGAACTTTACAAAAGTGGAGGATGGGACTGGAACTACCAAAAAGGTGGCAACTGAGGGGGCAATTGGAGACCATCCTAACACAGCCTCCCACAGAGTGTTCGGTGGATGTGGGTTAGCTTGTGAGGGCCAATCTCCTTTGGGTGTGAAGTGGAGCAGCCCGGCCAGTAATGTGGAGTGGGGGAAGTGATTTACCAGTATAAACAGAAACACTGCAATGCAGGGATTGAGCAAAGTGAAGCTAAGCTGTTCTCCTGGGCTTGCAGGCCTCACCGCTGCATTAGTAGCTGCCAGTCCTACTCAACCTTCAGCTCTGAGAACTTCTCTGTGTCCGATGGAGAGGAGGGAAACACCAGCGACCACTCAAACAGCCCAGATGAGCTGGCCAACAGGCTGGAAGACCAGCTGACTGAGAAGCTGGAGGACATGCTGTCCCAGACTCCGGAAATCCCCATCGAGATCTCCACTCAGTCTGATGGTCTTTCGGACAAAGAGTGCGCCGTGCGCAGGGTAAAGACACAGATGTCGTTGGGCAAGCTCTGTGCAGATGAACACAGCTGTGAGGTGAGTGGGGCCTTCAGTACTCCCCTTCCTCTTCTGTCGGGTGGTGAAAATAACTAGAAGCCAGACAATAAATCCATATGACTAGAGAGGCAAAAGCCTGGGACTGCACAGAAAGGGGCCATGAGAGGGGTACTGCAGAGAGAGGGTAGACTGGGCACTTCTCTTCACCCTGGAACGTTCCAAGAAATTGAAAGGCAGAAAATGTATAACTGATAAAAGTTACACAAGACACAATTAGCCTGTGGAACTCATTGCCACTAGATATTGTTGAGGCCAGGAGCTTAACAGGCTTCAGAAGAAGAGAGACCATTTATATGACTAATGAGGCATCCACAGTTACATTAGATAGGATGAAAAATTGGAGTTTAAATAATAAAATGGAAGGGATATAAACTAGGGCTGTCAAGCAATTAAAAAAGTTAATCGAACGATTAATTGCACAATTAATCTCACTGTTAAACAATAATATAATACCATTTATTTAAACATTTTTGGATGTTTTCTACATTTTCAAATATATTGGTTTCAATTACAACACAGAATACAAAGTGTACAGTGCTCACTTTATATTTATTTTTGATTACAAGTATTTGCACTGTAAAAAAACAAAAATAGTATTTTTCAATTCACCTAATACAAGTACTGTTGTTCTATCTCTTTATCGTGAAAGTGCAACTTACAAATGTAGAATTATGTACAAAAAAAACTGCATTCAAAAATAAAACAAGGTAAAATTTTAGAACCTGCAAGTCCACTCAGTCCTACTTCTTGTTCAGCCAATTGCTCAGAGAAACAAGTTTGTTTATATTTGCAGGAGATAATGTTGCCCGCCTCTTGTTTACAATGTAACCTGAAAGTGAGAACAGGCATTCTCGTGGCACTGTTGTATCCAGCGTCACACGATGTTTATATGCCAGATGCGCTAAAGATCCATATGTCCTTTCATGCTTCGGTTACCATTCCAGGGGACATGTGTCCATGCTGATGACGGGTTCTGCTTGATAACAATCCAAAGCAGTGCGGATTGATGCCTGTTCATTTTCATTATTTGAGTCAGATGCCACCAGCAGAAGGTTGATTTTCTTTTTTGGTGGTTCGGGTTCTGTTGTTTCCACATCGGAGTGTTGCTCTTTTAAGACTTCTGAAAGGGTGCTCCACATCTCATCCCTCTCAGATTTTTGAAGGCACTTCAGACTCTTAAACCTTTGTTTGAGTGCTCTAGCTATCTTTAGAAATCTCATATTAGTACCAGATTTGCAGTGAAAGTGTTCTTAAAATGAACAGCATGTGCTAGGTCATCACCCGAGACTGCTATAACATGAAATATATGGCAGACTGTGGGTAAAACAGAGCAGGAAACATACAGTTCTCCCCCAAGGAGTTCAGTCACAAATTTAATTAATGCATTATTTTTTTAATAAGCGTCATCAGCATGGAAGCATGTCCCCTGGAATGGTGGCCAAAGCATGAAGGGGCATACGAATGTTTAGCACATCTGGCACGTAAATACCTTGCAGTGCCGGCTACAAAAGTGCCATGCAAATGCCTGTTCTCACTTTCTGGTGACATTGTAAATAAAAAGAGGGCAGCATTATCTCCCGTAAATGTAAACAAACTTGTTTTTCTTAGCGATTGGCTGAACAAGAAGTAGGACTGAGTGGACTTGTAGGCTCTGAAGTTTTACATTGTTTTGTTTTTGAGTGCAGTTATGTAAAAAAAAAAATCTACATTTGTAAATTTCACTTTGACGACAAAGAGATTGTACTACAGTACTTGTATGAGGTGGACTGAAAAATACTATTTCTTTTGTTTATAATTTTTACAGTGCAAATATTTGTAATAAAAAATATACACTTTGATTTCAATTACAACACAGAATACAATATATATGAAAATGTAGAAAAACATCCAAAATATTTAATACATTTCAATTGGTATTCTATTGTTTAACAGTGTGATTAAAACTGCAATTAATCATGATTAATTTTTTTAATCGTGATTAATTTTTTTGAGTTAATCACATGAGTTAACTGCGATTAATCAACAGCCCTAATATAAACCCTCCTATTTTGGTCATACACCAGCCTAAGGGGTTAGAATAATTTCCTCTAGGGCAAGTTATTCCTCATTCTCCACAACGGAGTTTCTTGTACCTTCCTGTAAAGCAACTGGTTGTGTTCACTGTTGGAGACAGGAGATTGGTCTGACTAGATATGGCATTCCCTGTGTGCCTGTGTTCTCTCATCTTTCTTGCTCTGCCTTCCCTCTTCCCCTAACTTCTGTGGTTTTAGGAATTTTGCATTAGATTGGCCTATGTGCTGTTCTCCTTCCAGTTTTATGTAAGTAGGACAGTGGGCATGTGTGTGGGGGAAGGTCCTTGCTTTCCCTTTCCCTGTTCCACCAGTTACACTCTCTAGCCAGCAGGTCTCTGTGGCTATGTGTTGGGGATCAGAAGTGACGTTCCATGGATCCGCAATGCCCCCTGCTGGCTGCCAAAAGACAAGAAGTGATAAGCTCACTGATTGGGACCTTTCCCTGTCTCCTGCTCCTCTACCAATCAGCTGCTGATCCTGCCAGTGCAGTCACTCTGCAGTGCAGGGAAATGACTAAAAGAGTTTCCCTGTCCTTTTGCCTTACAGAACCAGGCACAGTTTGGAGAATCGGATTGTGACTCTTCTGAGGGGGAGTGTTCTGATGCAACCGTCCGGACCAATAAGCCCTGCAGTTCTGCTACGTGGTAATGACAAATTCCCCACCAAAGCCCTTCTTATACTGGCATTTGGATTCCCCAAGACTCCCTTCATTTCCCCCACCCCCTCATACTTTGACAGGAAGAGAAGCTGATTCTCCTTCCCATCCCAGAAATGATCTGCAATAACTTGAATCTCTGGAAAAATGTCCAAATGAAATTAATTCTCACTGAGCATTTCAATCAAGAATGGCAGGGATGTACTTTATTGAATAATCTAGCTACTGTAACATTGATATTTATTTTATTTTTTTTATATTTTAACACTTTTTACTGTAAAGAGTGGACTATATATTGAGAGAGACATTAATTTGTTGCAAAAAAAGTTAAGAAAGGAAGCAAATGAAAGAGACTCATCCTTGTGAGTCTTACATAAATAGCATGATGGACACATCAGGATCTACTGCTGCTCTCCCAGGGGACCAGGCCTCAGGGCCCTAAAGGTTGGAGAATAGATAAAGAGAAACAAACCAATCAGTCTTATCAAATGAAGAAGCATAAGAGAAACCTTGCTAAAGGTAACCTATGAACAAATGGCATTCAGTATAACCACTGGGTCACTTTTAATCAGAAAGTGGACATGTTCCTGGAGAAATTTGGTACCAAGGTGCTTACATCCAGGGTCTTCTGAATCAATACATTCCCCCAGGAATGTGATAATGGGGGTTAATTGATGGGGTTTTGGTTTATTTTTAAATCAGCATTTTGTTGTGAGATCCTGCAGATGTATTCTAACCTCATTCTCTCTCAAGACTTGGTATAACAGCACTTTTTACCATCACCAATCAGCTTCACTATGGCAGACAAAACCGTGTGAATTTCCAGCTGAGCAGAGAAAGATCTTTCAGCTGCAGAGTGCCATTTTCCCACAGTTTACTTCCTCTCCTCACTTCCCATTCTCCCATTTGTTTTCTTCAATTAAAAAAAAATCAATCAAATCAGTGCTGGAAACACAAGAAGCATGGAAAGCACATTCTGCGAAGCCTGAGAACTAGACTGGGGAGGAAACCAGAGACACCTGTACTGAACCTTCAGAGGCAACCTATCACATCACCATACAACTGGCCAGCGCCAAGGGAGAGAGCTGTGTATTGGGAGCAAACCAGGGAATACGTTGGCCTGGACAACAGTATCAACCCTCCCTTTGTTCTGTTTATTAATGATTTGGTTTTGGAAGCATTAACAGCTGCCTGCCCTTCATGTTAGGCTTGGTGTAAAACAGAAAGCAAAATTTGGACTCAGTTACATAAGGGGGGGGGGGGGAGTGGGAGAGGAGAGAGCGCTTGATTTTGGTTGTGGGTGTATTTTATGTGGGGGACCTCAAAGAGCGTATCCCACTCCTGTAAATTCCAACCTGGAGGAGAAACTGACGCATTGTGGGGGTATCTGAAAGGCAGAGGCACTGACATTTGAGTGACCAGCCTAGCATTCCCAGGGGCCTCACTGGGCCTTCCGTTCAGAAACAAATGGCTCCTTTTAACTGACACACAGAACAAAGATTTTAGTCCGTTTCTCAGTTATTTTCCCTCTGGAACAATTTCAGCTCTGCCTCAAGAGCCCTGGGAAAGGCAGCTGCTCTTCCTCATGGTCTGGCTAGCATGGCTAGAGCAGTGTGTCCTGGGGAAATCAGCCATCTTGTTGAAACCATGCATGAGCCTCAGATGACCGGCAGGAATGGACAGTAGGCAGGTTCTTCTGTTGCTTTGTTTGTTTACATTTTATGTTAAAATGTTGATTTGAAGGTAGCCTTGGTAATTTATAGCTTATTGGCAAGAATGAAGGAAAATGTTTTGCTTATACAAAGAGCAGTATTGTATGAGTTAAATTATTCCATATTTTTAAATTTTTGTAGCTGGACTACATGTAGATCTTAAGTTATTATTTTATTTATTAACTTTTCTGTAGATCAGAAGGTTGGCTTTACTGCTAGCACAATTGTTCTCTCTTCATGTGATGTTATTTCCTCCTTGTGCATCACAGAAGGATGGGAACAGAGCTGGTTTCAGGGGCTGTCAGGATTTGCTCCCCTGCTGGTGTCATGCAGAGTACAGTCATTCTGGAGGCTGTGTCAGCGCGGGCTGGCCTGCAAGGCGAAGGAGGAGGTACTCAGTTTCATGGGCTTTAGGGATCTTCCACACGGGTGAAACTGTACAGTTTGGGTTTGCTCCTGATTAACAAAGGGGCAACAGGGTGTGAGTGTTGGGGGGAGGGGGAGGGCAGATGGAGTGAGGGGAAAGGGTTGGACAGGAGGGAGTACTTTATAGTGAGAAATAAGCAGAAAGTTTTGACCAAGCCTCTCTGGAGAGGCTTTCTCGGCTGCTAGTACAGAGCAGGGCATCAATTCTAGCGGTGGTGCTACGCAGGAGGTCCCAAATGCTCGCATAAAACAGCTAGGTAAAGGAGGAGAGAGGACCAGCAACCACCCCCTAGAAATTGAAGGCAGGGGCCAGACTGACCACCACAAATGCAAGGGGGACCAAATTCAGTGTGCCAGTGATGGGGAGGTTCACCCCAGAATGGAGTGCCGATGCCTGGCCCTGCCGAGAGCTTTAAGCTCCAGCAGAAGCTGTGCTGCTAAGGGTGATCTGGTTACTGGACTGTGATGTGCAGAGAGGGCACCCATGTGCCAAGCCAGCCCTGCTCACCTGAGATGTCAAGTGTTTTCTTAAGAGCGCGCTCATTTCCCAAGGCAGCCATAGATCATAGGCAAGAGGGGACCATCCGACCTCATGCTGTAGACTGCCAGAGCCCTGAGTCAGGTACTTGGACTCCATATCAATCAGACCCTGCTTGAGAAGGCACAAAGGATTCCCTGGTGCCCACAGGAGTTGTTTTGCCAGCACGCAGAGATAGTGGTAGCCCCTGGTGAGTTACATGAGGGAGTTCTCTGAAAGTTCTTAGACTTATAGTAGCACCTGCTAACCTATACTGAGAAGCATGTGAGTTTGTGGCCCTACCTGCTTTCTGTACTGTACACCTCTTTAGGCTTCTTCATGGCCTTGCCTTCAACCACATTGCTCATCTCCACTGTCTGTCACAATCATGCCTCACTCTCATGGAGAGGCAGTACAAAATCATCCCCTTTGGTGTGGGCACTTTCCACCCTAGCATTGGTCTGCTGCCCCTCTTCATACTGAGAGGCACTTCCCCCATTACCTGCTGGCAGCTATCCGAAATCCTGCCAACAGCTAGTGCCTCCTTCAGGAGTCCTGCTAGCGTTATTGCTCCTTATGCACTGGTAGCATGTGGACAGCAGCTCTGCTGTATGAGGTGCTGGGCTCTCTTGGGTCATGAATGGACCTTGGTGTGCACTGTGCAATAGCTCAGGCAGCCCGAGTGCACCTGTGTTTATCTCCATCCCAGAAGGTTCAACATGGTCTAGTTTTGCATGTGCACTTTTCCTAGTGTAGAGTATGCCATGCATGTGAGGATGTCCTGGCACTGAAGCCCCTGGCCTACGTTCCACACACACTCCTGGCAGCTTTCTTCTAATGTTCTAAACCTCTACACACCCTGAAACAACAGGTAGTTAAAAAGGAAAAACCTACCAGAGCCAATCACCCCCAATTTTACTGGGCCAAGGATCAAAGCAGGCAGCGGTCAGGTGTAGGTCAGAAGCAATTTTAAGGTCCAAGATCTTGTCATCAGGGCTAAAAGCAGAAGCCATGAAGCCCTGGGATCTGGATATTTCAGTTCTCGCTTCTATCCCAAGATATCAGGTCTCAGACATGCCACATTATAGCGCATAGAACTACTATTACTTGTGGAAGTTTCCAACCTATTATTTAGTCCCCATCAGACTAGATGACCTTATGGCCCTATCTGCCTTGAACTATGATCGTTTCTGGGTTCCCCTGGCTCAGGGTGCTGCACACTCAGATTTACATCACTCGGGCAGGCTGCCTTTCCAGGCCAAGGGATGGTGCAACAGCCTGAGCTGTTTTAAAAAACTCCTTGAAACATCAGTGAAATAGTTTGCTCCGTAAACCATGTCTTATCCAGCATAGGACGCTGCAGGGCATTCAGGGGTTTGTTTTGGGGTCCTGGCTTTGCCACTCACAAAAACTACTGCTATAACTGGTAGTACATGCCATCGCCACTCTCCCTCCATAGGGGCAGAGCCTCACACGTCGCTGTATGTCTGATTCCACAGCACCAGGAGCTTTTGTAAATAGCATGCAGAGGGTGAAAACCAAACCAAGGTATAGGAGTAGGATAAAAGTCCTAGGGCTGCAGGTGCTGGCGCTCCTGAGGAGTGCTAGGTACCATATTTCTGAACAAGGAGGTTGAGTTTATGAAGGTACTTGAGGAACACTGTAGTAAGGATCATAATCTGACCCATGACATGAATAAAATCCATGCAGCTGTGCCAGTGTTGGTGCAGTCTGATGTGCCAAGGTGGGAAGGAGCAGGCCAAGTTTTGTATTTCCAGGCAATAGCTCTGTAACGTCTGCAAAGGAATGTGTCCATTTGTACTGCAAAGTCTAGACTTCATTCGCTGGTTAGGCTGTAGCTCTTAGGAAGGTGAGAACTAGAGGCCAAGGTCTGCTCTCAGCTACATTCCTGTAAGCCCAATGTAACCTCACCAAAGCATGTTGACATACTGTGGATTTATATGGTGGAGCTGAGTGCAGAAGGTGCTGCTGTCTGGCTTGAGTGCAGAGTTTGCACTAGGGGATTACAAAGGGTGAGCTGCAGGCGGAAGTGCCAGTAACAATGCTGTTCAGCCTGGGCAAGGGCAGGCTCAAAATGCCCAGAGAAAGCCCCATGGGTAGACAGGCTACTTCATTTTCTTTTCTTCCCTATAAACTCGCCTTCCCAGGAGAAGGGTGAGTTGTGGGCTCCCTGCCCACTCCCCACCCAGCATGGCTTCTGACAGCTCCTCAACACCAGCCTGGCTTCTGGCGTTTATGTTTAATGTAGTTTTTCCTGCTGTGTGTTGAAAGTGACCATTTCATTTCAGCCCTTCCCAGTTTCTCTCATCTCCCTTTCTCTCCTCCCTGCGCTGTGGCTTCCTGATACAAACTTGATTTCTGTACTGAACTGTGTACAGTGATGGGAACAAGAATGAGTGTCAAAGCAAACAAATGCATGGAATAAAAAGCCAGTGTACTTCAGTACGTCCCAGGCTTGGCATGGTGTCTGGGTGGTGTGTCGTGTCTGAAGAATTTGTACTGGAAGTTGTTGAACTGACAGAAAATCGCTGATCAGTTAAAGTGTCTTTGAAGTTAGCTGTGTTTCTGACTCCAGCTGTGCTGGTTCTGACCAGAGTCCCTGACTCTCCAGCCTGGACTGGAGGGGCTTGTCTGCGTGTACACTCCCAGGCGTGGGAGCATGGCCCTGAGCACTGTATTTTTATAGAAGTGCTGGTTTTCATCAGCTGAGACAGATCCAGGCTCCATCACCACATGCACCTCAAGCACCATTCCTCCCCACACAAGTAGTCTTGGCTCTGCCTCCCCATGAGCCCTCCCGCTGGGCTTACCCACTGCCCTCTCTCCAGTCAAGTCAGGGGTGGGGGGCACCCTCTTTCTGGCCAGAGCAGGGTTCCCCCCACCAAAACCCTCCCCTGCCAACTGTTCTGCTTTGTACTTTGAAAAATCTTCCCCTCCCCCAGTTGCCATTCAGAAAGCAGAACCTGTCCAGTCATGAAAGCAAACAGCCATGCAATCAGAAAGGAGAACTGGACTCCAGCCCCTTAGGGTCCCATGCATCCTTTTGTCAGAGGGCTCAGCCGTTACCCCCATGTATTACGTTCGCAAGCCATGGATGATGACCTAGCAAACATGTCAGGGCCCATTTATGGCACAGTCCACACCATGGCAGCCAGAGAGCACAGACAGACATGCACACCACAGGGTCAAACCCTGCTTGGTAGGTGGGAGTCCTGGCTCCTAGATGAGTGATGGAACAAGAGTCCTGTGCTCAGGTGGCTGCAGGAGCAAATACTCGGCTTTGCACCCATTATTTATGCTGCAGGGACAAACAACCCTGGGGCAAAGGAGGCCACGAGTCAGCCCTTCTGGAAATCTACCCACACTACGTGGGTAAGCAGCCCCTCCAGGCCAGCTGTGCATCAGTTCCGCCGGTGCTGACACAGGCCATTACGCTGGGTTCATGCAGATGTAACTGAGCAGAATTGGGCTCAAGGACTTGAACAAATGAAGGCTGCTCCCTGTGAGGTGGGTACGTCTCCGCCTTGTGGGGTGGTGGGCAGAGCTTTCTGGCAGAGAGGTAACTTAACTGAAGCCCTACAGCGACTCAGTGTAACAAGAAGAGCTTGGGCCCTTCTCCCTACTCATCCCTTTCTTAGCTGCTGCTCTCCAAGCAGGAAGCCCCCGTTCCCAAATGCAAGCCCTGGATCCCTGCTAACACTGTCTGATTAGCCTAATGTAACCAAGCTGCCTTCCAAACACCCTCCGGCTCAGTTTCCCTTCCCTGCGGGTGGCACTGGCAGCTCACTGCAATTGTAGGCAGGGGAGACAGTGCACTGAAGCCACAGGGATGCTCCCTGCCCCCAGGAACCTCCCAGGGAGAGCAGCAGAGCACCCATTTCTTACAGTGCTCTCCCCTTGCAAGGTGCTAGCAGACCAAGCTCCAAGGCTTTCATTACCCTCCTCTTGGGATGAGCTCAGTGCTGCGGTGAAACAAATTCAAGCTGCACCCTCTTCCCTTGTCTCAGGTTAGTCTTGCTACATCCTAACAGCTCATGTACCAAGAGAAAGCACAATTGCCTCTGTGAAGACTGCTTGACATCACATGACAGGAAACTAAAATAACTAGATAAGCTACCAAATACAGATTTGGAAAGGATACTGTGTGAGAGCTCAGAACCTAGGAGCAAGGGTGCGTGTCTGAAAGCAGCCACAGCCTGGTGCCACACATGCATTTTAAAGCAAGTGTGGCTTGGTGCTGCATGTGTGCTAGACAGCCGCCGTGGTGTGGGGCAGGGTGCCTGACCAGCTCCCCCACCTCCCATGAGGAAAGGAGAAATCAGAAAGAACTGCATTTGTAAAAGGAGACAGACAAGGCCAGGCCCAAGGCTCACCCTCCTGCCTTATTAGCCAGTGTCTTATCTAACCCTAGCTGGGATGGTCCAGTGCTAAAGGAGCTATTCATTAGAGCCAGGGTTCAGGAAATGCTTCGGAGTCTGTCCACCCTTCCCAAGCAAGAGGCCTCGTCATCATCTGGCGAACAAGCACATAAGATCCATCCGATGAAGTGAGCTGTAGCTCACGAAAGCTTATGCTCAAATAAATTTGTTAGTGTCTAAGGTGCCACAAGTCCTCCTTTTCTTTTTGTGAATACAGACTAACACGGCTGCTACTCTGAAACATAAGATACAGGAGAACTCTGTAGTTTAATCTGTTTCCTATAAAGAGGTGCCTGGCCCTAGGGTACATGGGCATCCTGGCATTACATTATTAACTCACCTTAATGCACCTGATGATATGCTGTCATAACTGCTGTCTACAGGGGCTATTTATGGGATCACTGACATCATGTAGGGTGCCCAATGGCAGGACGCTGTGACTGTTGCCAGGTTCCTTAAGTTGACAGGGCCTCAAGGAGTTTCACGTACAGTGCCTTCACCCTCTCACAGGCCTGTAGTAACAGTTCCCCTAGCATCTGTGAGACACCAGCTCCACTTCTATATAACTTGGAAGGGGGTCTGATAAGGCCTGAGGTGGGAGCTTTACATCACATTACCTTAAGCCTGGTTTCTGGTAATGTTCTAGAGGGACTTAAAATGGTGGCGCATGAGGCAGCATGAAGTGTGGGGCTGTAGGACCATTTCCCCCAGCACTTTCCAACAACACTAAATTCACTCAAGCAAGAGGAAAGGCTGGTGTGATGGCGTATTTACCCCACACCAGCCTCTGAAGGGGTTATGGTGGCTAGGTGAGCCAATTAAGCACTGTGGCTGCACCTGGAGGAGCCAGGGAACAATGAGGACTAATTAAATGATGAAGCTCACTTGGACAGGGACCTGAGGGCAGAAAGGGGCTGCAGGGAGGAGATCTGCAGTCACTGTCTGAGGCTATGGAGGGCAGGGCATGCCCAGAGAAAGGTGGAGAAGGAGCCTGCTAGAGGCAATGTAGGAGACAGTCCAGGACAAGAGTAGCAAGGCGTGGGACAGCGCAGACCTTATCCACTGGTTGTAAAGTCCCTGGGCTGGAACCAGGAGTAAAAGGTGGGCTCAGGTTCCCCTATCAGCCACTGAGGAAGTGGCACTATTGATGGGCAGTGAATTGGAAGATGGCCTGGTACAGACCTTGGTACACAAACCCCCCCTGGAAGGGGAAAACTACAGTGACTTGTCCAGAGGGCCAAGCCACGAAGAGGGAACTAGAGGGTCCCAAGAGAGACAGAGTGAGCACCTGCAGGAAGGGCATCAGACTGGCAGCGCTAATCCCCAGCCATCACCACACGGAGGTGTGCCAGTGGGACATAGAGAACACAGTGTGCTAGATCCACAAAGGGGACTTAGTTTCAGCATTGCAACGCCTAACCTGCAGGGGCCCTGCTGCCTTGTGGAATCTGCAGCCCCGAGTTAGGTGCCCAGGCTCCTTGTACAAGGCATGGAGAGAAACAGGTGCCTAAGAATGGGACTCTCAGAAGGCAGCACACTGAGCTACCCATGAGGTAATGCCAAGGTGAAGCGTGTGGTCTAAGCCCTGCCCTCAAAGGGGACTGGGCTTTGCCAGGGGGAGGTGCCTATCTCCACTCCGGATTCTCAGCCATGAACACTCCTGGAGTCAGGGACCTGAGCCGGGGCCAGTCCTTCCTTGCCAAAAAAAAAAAAAAGTGCTAGTGTCCCCATTGCCTCTTCTACCACCAGCGGTGGGGGTCTAGCACTCACCCAGGACACGGGAGACCGAGATTCCCATTCCCCCTTGACCTGAGAGCAGATGGCATTTGAACCCATCTCCCACGTCACCGGTGTGCGTTTGGTGGCGGGGCTCAGGCTCTCCTGTTGCAGCTGTTCCCCTCTGTACACATAGTCAGCGGAACACGGCCTTGAACTCGCTCTCCCACATCCCAGGTGATGCCCTGACCACTAGCTTTAGTGATTTTCTCTCGCTCAGGCCCAGTGAATCGTTCAGCCTGTTATGCAAAATGGAACTGCTTCAAGAGGTGAGAGAGAGACGTGCCCCAGAACACCCCAGAGCCCAATGGTTAGCGCACTCAGCTGGGTTCACGTCCCTGCTCCTCTCAGGGAGAGGAGGGAACTGAACGTGGATCTGCCCCAGCCCAGGCATGTGACCTACAACCTTCTGAGTACGCACTGTGTGTGCTGGGGGGAGGGGTGCACTGGCACCACCAGTGGCTCTTTTCTGCAGGGCCCAATTGGGTAGGCATGCTCTAAGGCAGTGTTTCCCAAACTTTTTTGGCCACGGAACACTTTTTAGCCTATTACGGAACACTTATATTATTCTGTAGTCGTTGGGTTTTCAAATAAACAATTGCGTTATTTATGCGCAAATATATTTTATTTTCTAAAACAAAGCAAAAATACAAATTTAAAATAACTTGAACAATTTCTAACTGGAAAGCGCATATAACGTAGTACAAAAATCAAGTGCAAGAGTCAAAATTAAATTCTAGATTCTTTCGCGGAACACCTATTCACCTCGGGCGGAACAGCAGTGTTCCGCGGAACATGGTTTGGGAACCGCTGCTCTAAGGTAACCTCTGAGCCTGCTTCCTGTATGACTGCTCCAGGGAGCAGATAGTCCTGGAACCCACCAGGGCTGAGGCAATGCTTGATTTAGTTCTAAGTGGAGCACAGGATCTGGTTCAAGAGGTGAATGAATATAGCTGAACTGCTTGGTAATAGCAACCAGAATGTAACTACATTTAATCTTCTTGTAGGGGGAAATACCGAAGTATCCCACCATAGCAGCATTTAACTTCAAAAAGGGGAGCTACACAAAAAGACTCTAGGCCAGGTCTACACTACAAAATCATGTCCACTGATGTTACATGAGCCACCACAGTTATTGCATCGCTTGTGTGTGAGCACACTACTCGCCATGTGTCGGCGAGGGCTCTGTCCTCACTGGGCGTGCTTGTAGTGATACAGAGTGCAGTGCACCATGGGTAGGTGTCCTGTGCAACTCGCCACCACCCAGTGCAGAGTGTTTTGAGAAGTATTTGCCAAGCCTCATGGAGCCAAAATGAGATGCACAGGGGTGACATGGAGCATGGGTTCAACTGCCTGTAATGCAATGTTCTCCAGCCCATAATTGTTCACACTTCTTCAAAATCCCCACATCCCTCCTTGCTGGCTCTCCCCTCTGACAGAAGCATGGAACCTGCACAGCTCAGCACTATTGTCATGAGCATAGGGAGGACACCTAATCCTGCAGTATTTGCAGAGATGCAAGAGAACCTATGGGGAACATGATTCCTCGGAGGCTAGACTGCTGTGGGATATAAAAAGAAACAATTCAAGGTTGTTGGTGTTCTCAGAGCAGCTGGAGATGGTGGAGCACTAGTTCTGGGCCCAAGAAACAAGCACTGACTGGTGGGATCGCCTTGTAATGCAGGTTTGGGACACTGAGCAGTGGCCACAGAACTTTCAGCTGTGCAAGGCCGCATTCCTGGATCTCTGTGCTGAACTTGCCCCAGCCATCCAATGCAGGGACATCAAAAGGAGATCTGCATTGACAGCTAAGAAGCAAGTGGTGACTGCACTGTAGAAACTTCCTATGCTAGATTGCTACTGGTCAGTTGGGAATCAATTTGGAGTCAGAAATCTACCACAGGGGCAGTGCTCATGTAAGTGTGCAGGGCTATTAATCACCTCCTGCTATGCAGGACTGTGACTCTGGGTAATAAGAACAGCCAGATAAAAGGGCTAGAAGAAGAGCTCAAAGTGGAGCTGTACAGCTCAGGGAGGCTGTTAAAGACCATTTTAATAGTGAGCCAGAGTAGTGTGGGTTGCTGGAGTATGCTCTACCTGGACTTTCTCTTTTCCAGCCCAGAATGAATCTTGTAGTAATTGCTGTGTGTGTGTGTAGGAAATAGAGCATTGTCAATGCACCTATTAATGTTGTCTGTGAACGTTGTTATAGGTTCTGTGACAAAATGAAGTAACAGGAAATTGGTGGATGTCAGACCTGCTCAGCACCAGCCAGCATATGTTGTGAACTAATAAAAATGAATTATGTTCCAAAAAGTGAAATTTTATTCTGTGACAGAACCAGGCAAATAATAAAACATTTAGAACTTAATAAATTAAGGAAACTGAACGTATGAAGGGGAAACAACAGTCATTTCCATTTCAGATGCACATACACCAACCGTGCCTTTCACAAGTCAGTGCATGGGCAGCTCTGATTGTCTTCATGTCCCCTGGGGTGGAGTGGTAGTACAGCAATTGCTCATGGCACATGGAATGTGGAAGGGGTGGGGGCAGGGGCTGCAGAGGGAGGTGAGCATTGGATTCTTGGACCTGCAGGTCTACCAGAGTCTGCAGCATCTCTGTTTGCGGCCTGAGAAGCCCCACTATGTCCTTGTGCATCCCCCTCTCCTTCTCCATGCTGGCTGCACGGGTGATCCTCCAGGCCCTAGTCTCATTCTCTGTTGCAGCACAGGCTTGCAGGATCTCCTGGAACATGTCATCCTGAGCCCGCTTCTTTCTCCCACTCATCTCATCTGGCTAAGACTTTTGGCGGGTGTGGAGGGGGAGACCCTCAAGGCCACAATAGCAGCAACTGCAGGTATAACACACACAGGAAGCGTTGTCAATGTGTTCACAACAAAAATCAAAACTTAGGCTACTGAACTCACTCCCCTTGATCCGCAGAAGTTGTAAGCACTGCCTTCTCACTTCTCCTTGGGATTGATACAGCATGGCATCAGTCAGAGCACCACCCCTGGTGAGTATGGCTCTTGGGGTGGGGCCAGAATGAAGGGGATACACCCCAGGCATGAATATATTTATATAGGGCAATGAAACTCAATACTGGCACCAATTCCCACAGGCAGAAGTGACTGTAGCCACTCTGCCTCTGTCACCCTCAGGAGTGAGAGAGCACAGCTACTGCTGGCATCCTGATGCCACCTAGACCCATATGCTGTTAGCCCATGTGCTGCAATGATGCCTGCTGAATTAACTGCTAAGTGGCATGGAAAGTGTCCTACCGTGGCAGAAGTAGTAAGGCAGGCCTCCCCAGAAACCTTTGGCAGAGGATTGCAGAGTACCTGCATAAAAGTGTCAGCGAGATCTCTATAGAGGATTCACAGGACGTCCCGGTGCATGTAAAAACTGCTCCGCCTGGCCCCTTCTGCATAACTCCAGAGAGGAATGAGGAGCAGACAGCAACTCTACTTCTCTTGGTTCTACCACTGCCTTGTCTAGCAGAAGTGATAGAGAGTAATTCAACAGATGTGTCCTGCTACTTTGGGGGCTCTACCCTTGTAACTTCAAAGCAAACTGCACATTTACCAGAGGTTCCTTCCCCTGCATCAGGCTAACCTGTTGGGACTGGCTGGACTGCACTGGAGTCAAACACAGGTCCTGGCTCACTGCACAGCTGGATCCTCCAGTACCCTGTCCACCAGCCTCCTCCGCCTCTTCCTTGTCCACCCTTCCCTCTCGCTGATCATGGTGAGGGCTCATGGTCCTCCAAAGTTATCCATACGGCTCTTGGGGGCGGTGGTGGGGTCTTCTCCAAGGTTGACATGCAGCTCTTTGTAAAAGAGGCAGGTCTGCAGCTCAGCACCAGATGGACTGTTGGCCTCCTTAGCCTTCTGGTATCCCCGCTGCAGCTCCTTGGCTTTCACACAGCACTGCTGCTGGTCCCTCTTGTAGCCCTTCTCCTGCATGCCCTGAGCCACCCGCTCACAGAGGTCAACAGCTCTGTGGCTGGATTGGAAGTGTGCCTGCACAGCCTCGTCTCCCCACAGCCCCAGGAGATCCAACACCACCTATGTACTCCAGGCAGGAGCGTATCTGGAGCACGTAGCTGGCATAGTCAGCTGGGCAGTAGCACACAAGAGTGGAGAGCTGCTCCACTAGGTGTGCTCACCAAGCCAGGCAACCAGGAAAAGGAATTTAAAGAAGTTGTGAGGCTTTAAAGGGGAGGGGCAGCTTCCTGTCCACTTGGCCCCTGGGCAGCAGAGTACACACTGGTGACCAGAGCTGTCAATGTGGGGCATTGTGGGACATCACCTGGAGGCCAGTAACAGTCAAAGTAAGTAACAGTGTCAACGCTGACCCTCTGTCGACCTAACTACATCGACCTTGATTCTATGCCACTCAGGGAAATGGTGTTATTAAATCGGTGCAGTGGAGCAGTTTTGCCAGCAAGAGCGAAATTTAAGCATAGACACTTCCACAGCCAGGTTGACGCAAGATGCCTTGCATCGACCTAACCGTGTAGTGTAGACCAGACTCAAGTTAAACAGAAATTAAAAGGAACACAGTCACATGGGTGAAATGCTGCAAGCTGTATGGATACTTTTAAAAACCATGATAACAGAGGCTCAAACTAAATGTATTCCCCAAATAAAAACAGTGAGGGGACCAAAAAAAGTCACCACAGTTAAACAGAGTAAAACAGATGGTCAGAGACAAAAAGATGTCTTTTAAAAATTGGAAGTCAAATTCTACTGAGGAAAATAAAAAGGAGCGTAAACTCTGGAAAGTCAAGTGTAAACATAAATAAGGCAGGCCAAAAAAGAATTTGAAGATCAACTAGCAAAAGACACAAAAACCAACAGCAAAAAAAATTGTAAGTACATTAGAAATAGGAAGCCTGCTAAACAACCAGTGGGGCCACTGGATGGTCAAGGTGTTAAAGGAGCACTCATGGAAGATCAGGCCATTGTGGAGAAGCTAAATGAATTCTTTGAAGTCTTCACTGCAGAGAATGTGAGGGAGATTCCCACACCTGAGCCATTCTTTTCAGGTGACAAAGTTGAGGAACTGTCCCAGATTGAAGCGTCAGTAGAGGAGGTTTTGGAAGAAAGTGATAAACAGTAATAACTCACTAGGACCAGATGGAATTCACCCCAAGGGTCTGTGGGAACTTGTATGAAACTGTGGAACTGTTGTATGTAATCTATTGCTTAACTCAGGTTCTGTACCAGATGCCTGGCAGATAACTAATGTAACTCCTATGTTTTTAAAAAGGCTCCAGAGGCAATCCTGGAACTTACAGGTCGGTAGGCCTAACTTCAATACTACGCAAATTGGTTGAAACTACAGTAAAGAACAGAATTATCGGACACATAGATGAATGCTATATGTTGAGAAAGAGTCAACATGGCTTTTGTAAAAGGAAATCATGCCTCACCGATCTATTAGAATTCTTTGAGGGTATCAACATGCACATGGACAAGGGTGTTCCAGTAGACACAGTGTACTTGGACTTTCAGAAAGACTTGGACAAGGTCCCTCACCAAAACCTTTTAAGCAAAGTAAATAGTCATTGGATAAGAGGGAAGGTCCTCTCATGGATCAGTAAGTGGTTAAAAGATAGGAAACAAAAGATAGGAATAAATAGTCCGTTTTCACAGGGATCTTTTAGACCAGTGCTGTTCAGCATTCGTAAATGATCTGGGAAAAGGGGTAAACAGTGAGGTGGTAAAGTTTCCAGATGATACAAAAATTATTCAATATAGGTATGTCCAAAAAAGCAGACTGCAAAGAGATACCATGAGATCTCAAACTGGATGACTTGGCATCAAAATATATGAAAATCAATGTTGATAAATGCAAAGAAATGCACACTGGAAAATACAATTCCAACTATTATACACACATATACATATATATACACATATATATATATACACACACACACACACAAAATGATGGGGTCTAAATTACCTGTTATCACTCAAGAAATATCTTGGAGTCATTGAGGATAGTTCTCTGAAAACTGCTTCTCAATATGCAGTTGCGGCAGTAAAAAAAGCTCACAATGTTAGTAACCGTTCGTAAATGGATAGAAAGAAAGACAGTAAACATCATGCCATTATATAAATCCATGGTACGTCAACACCTTGAATACTGTGTGCAGTTCTGGTCACCCCATCTCAAAAAAAAGATAGAATTCGAAAAGGTACCGAGAAGGGCAACAAAAATGACTGGGAGTATGGAACAGCTTCCATGCAAGGAGAGATTAAAAAGGACTGGGATCGTTCAGCTTAGAAAAAAGATGACTATGGGGAGAAATATGATAGAGGTCTATAAAAAAAAAAATCAATCACAAATGGTGTGAAGAAAGTTATTTACCCCTTCATATAACACAAGAACCTGAGGTCATCTGATGAAATTAATAGCAGGTTTAAAAACGAACATAAGGAAGTACTTCTTCACACAGTGCTGTGGAACTCATTGCCAGGGGATGTTGTGAAGGCCAAAAGCATAACTGGGTTCAAAAAAAGCATTAGATAAGTTCACGGAGGACAGGCCCATCAATGGGTATTAGCCAAGAGGGTCAGGGATGCAACTCTATGCTCTGCGTGTTGCTAGCTTCTTACTGCGATATTGGGACTGGGTGACGGGATGGATCACTCAATAACTGCCCTATTCTGTTAATTTCCTCTGGGGCACCTGGCGCTGGTCACTACCGGAAGACAGGATGCTGGGCTAGGTGGACTGTTGGTCTGACCCAGTCTGGCCGTTCTTATGAGAAAAGCGGGAGAACGCTTCATTTAAGAATCCAGCTGGGGTTAGGTGTGTGTTAGCTCCCAGACTTTGAGAAACCAGCCCCATGGCAGTGAACTCAGAATCCAACAGGCCCTAGCCTCAAGGGAATTTCAGCATGCTTAGCTCTTCCAGAAAACATTTTAAACTGGGAAAGACACTGCAAGGTAGGATGGCAGCACATCCCGCGTCAGGGGATACCGACACGCCACTGCAGGGCATCTGAGTGCAGCAGGAATGCTAAGCAAAGGCCACAAACAAGTGAACTTTATGCTCTAGATGTTTCCTTGACCATACGGATCTCCTCTCATTGCCAGTTGCCATTACCAGCAAGTTTCCAGCCAATGGCAGTGAAGACTGGTTAGCAGCAACTTCCGGCTCACTGGGCAAAGTGAACTTGTTCTCAGGCCAGTGCCTTACAGACAGCCACTTTGCTAAACCTCTTGCCTGAGGCTTCCTGGAATGGGCTTGGACACTGAGCTACCCTCCCCAGGTGTGAGAGGGATCCCTTAGCTCTGAGGGGAAGTATAGGGGCTGCTTGCTGCCAGCCTCCTTTGCAAGCACGACATTCACTTCATTTAACAAACTCGCTCGGTAAAGTTTCACCACCATTTATTTGAGACGCAGTAATTTACATGTAAACACAGACACCTGGGTGGTAAGGCACTTGGTGAGACCAGGCAAGGAGACAAATCACCACTCAGACGGGCTTCAGCAGCCAGGGATTTCTGGGCTGCGTTTCCTTCAGTCTTCTTGTCTAAGGAGCAGCTGATTCACAATGCACCCCAGATGGTATCTGCCACAGGCACAGACACAACCTCGCTGCAGAGAAGTCCATTCCTCAGTATGAAACCTTGTCAGCAGGACACAGCTCCTAAACAGCTAAATACAGACAGAAAGATTTGCTATTTCCCCAAACACTTGGATGGCACAAGTGATACTGAGACCGATTCCCTGGAGATACTGCTCCTGGGGTTTCCTCTGTTCAGAAATAGGCATGTAAAAAGCTCAGGGCTTGGCTGTGAAGTAACCAGGTTTAGTGCTGGTTTCCTGCATTAAGAAACTATACTCCAATAAACCCAGGAACACTGACTCTGGACCAGACAGGCTGGATAACCAAGCGAAGCTACTTCTGGAGCTGTGTATCCATTTTCTCAAGCAGGCAGTCTCTTTCTATGCACAGAATTGCACACATGGCCAGGGGCATTATGGAAGCAGCAGGAGATTTTGTATCTTCTGCTGAAATACTGGGGATTTATTGGCCACTGCTGGAGGCAGGCTACAAGGGATGAGGATGCAATGGGCTTCCCTGGGACAGGAAGTACAGCTATTCTGATTCCTTCGGAAGCATTAAAAGAATGACATTGAAGAATACAGCAACCGGTGGGGTGGGGGGATTCTACGGTGGGAAACATGCAGCCACTGAAGTGAGCTGTAGAGCAACAAGCAATCACAGGAAAGGATCTGGGTGGGGTGGGGCTGAGGTGTGCCGAGAAGTACTCTGTGCCAGAAGGAAAGGAGCAGGCCAGCTGTGGATGCAGCAAGGGCACTTGTGGTCTCCTGAATCCAAAACAACAGGAACCATGATCCTTGTGAACCAAGCAAGGGGAAGTCTGGTCTGGGCTCCAGCATGGTAAGTAACCCAGGCACAAGCTCCCCAGTACCCCCAGGCACAATCACCCTGGCAGGGGGCCTGTTAACCCTCGAGCCTGTAGCATTAGCTCAGCTCCAGTGAAAGCCCCACTGCACAGCACACGGAGACTGGGGAGGAGGGAGGCAGTGACACATTGCAGCCTTGCAGGAGGCCTCGTCTGAACAGACCTGAACTCCGTGTGCCAGGGCAAGCAGAGCTGCTTTTGCTGTGCAGGTGGGCACACAAGTGGCTCGTTTATCACAGCCAGCCCAGTCCTCACTAAGCTCTACCTCCACCACAGCCATCTTAAACCAACCACCATGAGAATGCCAGTCACCGGCACTTCAGAGAGCCCAAGGGCACCGGACACACTTGGCAAACCTCTGTGGAGGCCAGGAGCTCCAGTATGGCACTAAATGTGGCAGCACTTCACCAGGGTCAGAAAATGGCCCCGTAGATTTTTCCAAAGCCCACTGGCAGCTCCCCAGCAACACAGACATTCACATTTAAACAAGCACCATTTAAAACGAGACCATCACGTCTCCTCCTAGATTTAAAAAGATTTAAGAACTGAAGTTGTCCTCTGCCTTGGCCTGTGCAGAGAAGAGGCAGTGCAGGCAGCAAGTTAAAACACCATCTGGTTGCTGAGGATTGCACCATCCCCATAAATGCACAATCCGGTATTCTGAGCAGCTGCTGCGCCCGGTCCATCATGAGCTCTTTCTGCCGTTGAGCAGGGAAACGCTCTGGTCTTTTTCATTCAATTTCAGGTGTGTCCAGCTGAATTTCTTAATCAGGGTGCCTGGTATCAACGCCACCATGGCTATGGCCAGTAGCTTAAACAACGTGCCCCAGGAGAAAATGGCATCCAGGGAGGTGATCTGTGAGAGGATGGCACCCGTCTGCACACAGATGAAGTTATAGGGGATCAGACCTGGAAGAGAAGAGGGAGAAGCCTGTTACTAGACAACCATCCCTAGTGCCCTGGTGTGTCTTCAGGATGGCTCCGGCTAGACACCATAGATCTGTACTGCTCGGAGATGGCATGCAGGGTCCAGTGTAAGACACTGGTCAAAGATCACATCTTCTCTGCATCCAGGTGTGCTGACAAAGTGAGAGCTGCACATGGGGGAGTATAGCTCGGTGCCCCTGGAAGGGTCACTTTCCTTCGCTAGCACTAAGGGGGACTAACCATTGTGAAGCAGGAGACGGACAAGCAATGCCCCCTCTCTGCCCCTCCATCCTGGGGAAGGATTTCTGGACAGGCTGTGCCCAGCCTCATCTAACACAGCTGGGGTCCTGTCACTGGGAATGCTCCGCTCCCAGCCCCTGACATAGCCAAGTGGCCAACCTGGCTGCAGCAGCGCACTGGGCAATCTGCATCAAATATGCTGTACAGCACCTGGAGAGAGGGCAGCACACATGGGGCTGGGGCCAGGGGTGAGCTTCTGCAGGGCCATTGTGTGGGTTTGTGCGAACAGGGGACATTAGAAATCACTCGTGTTGGACAGTGGAGCTGCAATGCCATTTCCCAGCACTCATTAAAAACCAGTGGGCATCGGGACACCCGACGACAGCTAAGTTCTCTAAAGGAACAGCCATTTCACCCTGGGAAGAGGTGACAGTGTAAGGGCACAGACAGCAGCGAATCAGGAAACTAACACAGCCACGTGACTGTTGCTGTGGGACCCTTAACGATGGAATTCCTCAAGTGTAGCATGGTACGTTCTCAAGCTTGCTGGGTTCTAATAACAGCATAGAGTAGGTTGGGTTTGATCCCCTCCTGAACACAGAGCCTGCGCGCCCCCAGCCCCAGCCCCTTACCGATAAGGACGGAGAAGAAGAACTGAGAAACCGGGATGTTCAGGATCGGAGACGCCAGGTTCAGAAACCAGTTTGGGGTCATGGGGAAAAGTCTCAGAAACAACAAGAAGAAAAATAAGCAGCTCCTGTTCTCCTCCACCTGCCATTGGACAAGAGAAACCAGGTCAGTGCTGCCACTGCCTGTTACTGGCCAACTACTGCAGAGCCGAGACACCCAGTCTGACACGAGCAGAAGGTCAGGACTTCATTTCAATAAGCCACAATGTAACATCAGCCCAGAATAAAAGCAAGCCAGAGTAGCTTAGTACCACCGTACCCACATGCACCAGGATCAGCTTCGTCTGTGCAGCAGCTGCACCCAGTGAACATACGCGCAAACCTGGGGCATGAAAGACCAGTGGAAAAGGGGGCAATCACTGACGGACAGACATGATCGAAAAAAACACTTACACAAAGGGCAGTTGCATTCCCTGCAACTTACCCTGCTTTCTGGCAGCGCCATTCTGCTAGTGAAAATTGGTTCCCAAGGTCACTGTAATGGGTAGTCCTTAAAATTAAAAAGGCAGCCGAGTGACAGTGTGGAAGGGAAGGGTGAACATGCAACCTTAGCCCTGTCCCTTGAGCATCTCCTTAACAGCGTAAGTGCACCTTTTGCTGTGTCCAGGCAGCAGCACTGGGAGAAAGCATTAGGATGTGATCAGCCAGACGTTCTCCACACCCGCAGGGCTTGCTCCTGCCAACGCTTACCTGACTGACTCCACTCCCGCTAGGAAACGCTCCGCCTGACAGCAGTGTTTTCAGGCTCGGGCCCCCAGTAACACGGCTGTTGGGAGTGTTCCCAGTGCTGTACATGGGCACCGATCAATTCTAACAGCACAATACTGCCTAAGGGAGGCTTTGCACTTAGTGGCCAGACTTTGGAGGGGTTAAAAAGGACAAAGAAGGACACAGCAAGCCCCTCCCTCCTGTCCCATGGAGCCCATCAACTTCCTTAGCACAATAGACACCTGTCAGCTTGGCCAGCCACTACCCCATGCTCCGCTGACTCTTGGGGCTGCGGGCTAAGGAGGCACTGCCATTCCTGTGCAGACCCCTCGGGGCACAGTTCAAGGCAGCATCAGTCTCTCACCCCCTACCCCGGCCAGCACTCAGCCTCCAAGCTGCATTCTCCACAATATTATTCTGCAGTTAAAACCACTCTAAAGCTCTTGTGCAGCAAACGTCTTCAGCCAACCTACATCCTTTGCTCTGTTTAACAGACACAAGACTAAGAGGGCTGGCTTAAAGCAGCTTCCAGCCCTTGTAATGCCTTAGATCATTTTAAGGATTTGTACCAATTTACATTGCAAGACAAGAGCAGCCTCCCCATATGCTCCCGGACAGTCCTAGCAGGGGATGGCAGGTGGACTGGACAGCAGGCACGAACAGGCGGGGCACCAAGTCAGGCGGTCTCTGTGCCAGAGCTGATTTTTAAATGTGAATACAGGAACTGAATCTACGCCAAGTTTCTGTTTGCAGAATTCAGCCATTATTGCTTGAGAGCTCAGAGTATCCCACCCTTCCTAAGTGTCCACTGCATTTTATTCTTGTCAGCTGTACTGGTCAAGCAGGGTTATGGCAGAACGAGCTAGTATCTTCCTGGGCATCAAAGTTACTTACCAAGTTCCAGCTAGTTACACCTGCCTTCAAAGAGGTTGCTAAGGCATCTTTGAAGGCCCAATTTGGCCTGCTGGCGACAATGCATGAGAAAGCAGAGCCCAGCTCAACTCTCAGAATCCAGGGTGCATTTACCTTTGAGAGGAGCAGAGAGAGACTGACACACAAACACGGAACCCCCTGGAGCCACTCATCCAATTCCTTTTCAAAGCAAACTGGTCTGATGCTAGAGGGCACTACCATGCCCCTGCTCTCAGAGCAGGAGTACCTACTCCATTATCCAAGGGATAGCTAATATGGTTAGTTCTCCCTCTGAAAAGCTCATGTTGCTTACATTTTGGGTCCACTGGACTGATTCCAAAGCCAGAAGGACAATAACTGCCATGGTGGTAGGACACAGGGGACTAAGGAACCACAAATGCAAGCCCTGAGCTAAGACGGGGCTGTAGAATCACAACTCAGCTCTGCTCCAGTCAGCCCATCACCGGGGGTTTGTCCCCATGCCCTGAGCAGAGGGACTAGCAGCAAGGATCTCTTTACCTTTCTTTGCAGCATGGCCACTTTATCAGGAAACCAGTAGACTACAAACTGTTTTCCAAAGGCCCCGGAGAGCAGGTAACAGCAGGTGGCACCCACGGAAGTCAAAGCAGAGCACAGCAAGAGCCCCATCCATGGTCCAAACAGAGCCCCAGCAAGGATGTTCTGGTAGAACAAAAGCAGGGAGTGAGACTTTATGAATAAGAGACTGGACAAAAGCATTCAGCAATGCGTACACAATCACAGCCAGCCCAACCCTCCTCTGGCCACATGGGTAGCTTGATGGGGACCCGGCCATCCCCTTTGCTCCCACAGGGGCACAGCTTCACTGCCTGTTGTGGACTTTCTGTACTAAAGCTCCAGAGAGAGGATCCCCCATCCAGAGAAGGCAGAGAGTTTGGGGACAGCATCAACCGTTCCAAAGAGAGGAGCTCTGTCACCTTCGCATAAGATGCCAGCCACATCTGGGGCAGGGAAGCACCTAGCTCAGTTGTGGCCTCCGAGTGCCACCATAACACAAATGGTTAAAACTCATGGCTCATTCTAGAAACTTCACCAGTGCAGGAGAGCAGTGTCTGAACTGACCACTGCAGTCTCAGTGCTTGAGTCAGGCAGCTCAGCTGCCTTATGGAGAAGACTCACTCGGTTCTTCCCTCAGTCCCTTAGTTTCAGGGCTTGAAAGGTACCTGGTTCAGGTGACCTAAAGCATTTCCACAGTGCAGCCAGCATCTTAGCAGAGGTTGTCTCATGGGCGCCTCCCCCTTCCCATTTGTGATCAGACAATAGGCCCAGGCCAACTACAACCTCTGCTGACATGGAATGGTAATAGCAGAGGAATATTTAGAACTTATTTAAAGCTATTCAAGGTGGCAGAAACCAGGGTGAACCAGAAACATGGACATGAGTAAAGTGCTTGAGCACCGCACAACAGTCTGATTGAAAACCAGCTCTATCCAAACTCAACCAGGTGCACAATAAGTGGATTACTAACAGATCACCACATGTAATCATTGGGTGGAATCCTGCAGAGATTGGACCTCAGCCCAAGGCTGTTCAATATTAATATTTTTATCAACAATTTAGAGATAAACATAGAGTCACTGTAGATATTGTATATGGAAAAACTGGCTGTTTCCTAAATAACGAGGAAGGCGGGGGTGGGGTGTCATACAGAGACAACAGGATCACTTGGTAAACTGGGCACGATCCAAAACTACACATTTTAATATGGCCAAACATAAGGTCACATCTATAAACAGAGAATGTCAGTCACATGGCATGTGGAACCGTAGCCTGAAAGCAGTGACTCTGAATAGGACTTAAAAGTCATTAAACTGAGCATGAGCTTCCAGTGCGAGGCTTTGACCCTTGGAGGTATAACCGGGGGAATATAAAGGAACAGGGATGAGCTTCACCCCATAGCGTTGTCGCTAAACCTTGATGGTGCAGCCCCCATAGTGTTTTTTATCTGCCTCTGGCTAGTAGGTCTAGTCCCCAGGCAAGGGGTGTGCAATGCATTTCTCAAACTCCCAGAGAGGAGTCCTGTTCACGCGGAAGCAAGATGACAGGCCAGGACAGTGGGGGTTAAATGGTGACCCCAATAAACGAGAGAGCCCAGTGAGTGGGCTAAGACCCTACGGCAAATCCCAGCTTTGGAAAGTCTGGTGAGGGAAAAGGAACAGAGTGCTAGAGAGCTGAGCAGGTGCGTACCAGAAAGCTGGAGCCGGGGATGGCAAAGGATTGCTTGTAGAGGTAGGCAGCACAGAACAGCAGCAGCACATAGCTCTGGTGCTCTTGCTTATAATACTGTAGAAACTCTGCAAGCTCTCGCAGCTCCTCCAGGTCTGATGGGAACTTGAGTGACCTGAGAAGGAAGAGGGAGATCCAGCTAAAAATGATAAACCCTTGACACTCCAAGCATCTCTCAGACATTCTGCACACATTAACAAATGGACAGCCAAGGTCAAATATCTTCACCTGATTTTACAAATGGGGAAAACTGAGGCAGGTTAAGTTACTTTGGGTCAGAGGAAGTCTGTGGCAAACTGTCTAGTGACTTAAGTTCCCTCTAAGCTGCGTGGCCATGCAGCAGGCTATAAAGATCCATGTAGGCACGCAGCCTGGAGAGGTGAGAGGTAGGGGAGCAAGTTGGGGCACGCAGGGCTGCCGGCAGGGAGAGGCGCCTCTCGCCCTGGCCCCAGCCCCAGGGCTGTTGTGGAGAGAGGGCTGGAGGAGTCCTCTCTCCCCGGGGCAGCCTGCACCCCAAACCCCTCATCCCTGGCCCCACCCCAGAGCCCACACCCCCATCCAGAGCCCTCACCCCTGTACCTCAATTCTCTGCCCCCGCCCTGAGGCCCCTCCCACACCCAGAAGCCCTCTTCCCCAGCTCCAACCCAGAGCCCTCACCCCTGCACCCACCATCTGCCCCAGCCCTGAGCCCCCTCCTGCATCCCAAACCCCACATTGCCAGCCCCACCCTAGAGCCTGCATTCCCAGCCAGAGCCCTCACCCCCCTGGTACCCCATGCCCAACCCTCTGCCCCAGCCGAACCCTCACCCAAACCCTTCATCTCTGTCCCCACCCCAGAGCCCACACCCCAACCCTCTGCCCTAGCCATGAGCCCTCTCCCACTCTCTGAACCCTTTGGTCCCACCCCCACCACACATCACCTCGATATTCGGTTCACATAACAAAATTAATTCTGCACATGGATATAAAAAATTAGAGGGAACATTGCTAGTGACTCAAGGACATTCTCATTTGAAGAATAGAGTTCCTAGGAAATCCACCAGCAGGCTTTACACCAACCTAGGTCTTTTCTAAGTGTGAACAGCAATGCTATATTGCAGAGCAAGCTCCTGCTTTATCTACGCAGTGCACCCATTCAGTTGACAAACATTCCCATGACCGACCTTTGCTCAGCGGACCCATCCAGCCTGCACAGAACAAGCTGAAACTGCCAGAAAAAAAAGAGAGAGAGAGTTTTCCCTACCTGGTCTTCAGCAAACTGAAAATTAACAGTACTGTTTGCATCCAGCCTGGAGCATTCATCTCCTACCCTGAAGCAGGACTGAAAACAGCATCCAGGACATCACTAGATGGGACTGGAGCCAGTGCACAGATCACCATGCTGCGTGCAAGCAGCCGACATTCCTCACAGAGGACGTGTTGGAGACACCAGTGCCAGGATCTCTTGGCCACCATGGCACTGACTATCCCAGGTTGCTGCTGGCCCGTCTCATACCACTGGCTGCCCTCTGGATCTGGTGTTTGGGCTGAGTATGGAGGTGTGACAACTGGAGATTTTACCCATGGCAGGGACTGACTGTTGCCTCCTGCAATTTGAGGTTGGGGCTAGGCACTTTGATGGCCCTTCCTCAGAGATTAATTGGACCTGGTCATTTCTTGAAGAAGAATATTGTTCATACCCTTCTGCTGGTTGAATAGGACTGTATGAAGATCTTTTACCTTTCACTACTGGTTAAGTGCTGTGCATCTTCCTTATTGGTTTCCACCTCACAGGTCATCATGGGTTACATCTCTCCTCTGGCAACTGATGGAGAAAGCTCAAGTGGCAGAAATCTCACACTGAATTGGACAAATTGCTTCATAACATATCTTGAAATCTCATGCTGTGGGTGTGCAAAAGTTTCTTTGCTTCCACCACTGTATCCACTAAGTCTCACTCAGATGATTTATGCTGATGAATGAACGAATAGGAAACAGCTGTTACTCTGTAAGCAACAAAACTCCAACACACCAAGCAGATTCCGACAGAACCACCTGCTTCTGTGGCTGCAGAGTGATTTCTGGAGAGTTCAAACACTGAATTGTCTCTGGTTGGACAAGGGCTGCTGGTATCACTGTGTTCCACAATCTACTCTTTGGACTAGCATCCGACCTGACTGGGGAAGACCAGCAGGGGACACTTGTCCATTGTTGTCTGAAACACCCATAAAATGCAACGCAGTTAAAGAGAGAGTGCATCTACTATCACCATCAAAGTGCGTATCGTAAACAATTGTCAACCATACAAAATCTGCACAGCTATCAGGATTTGTTCAAGCTTGGGGAAACTGTTACAGAGAAAGATAAAATGAGCTTAACAGACAGATACCCATTCTTAGATATCATGGCCTGAATCCCCTCGCAGAGTCAATGAGTTAATTCACTCAGAGAGAGAAAAATCAAGGGGACCCATTCAAGTCTCCTGCCTTTTGTCCTACCTCTAAGCATCTGTTAGCCCTCTTCTCTCTGAAAAAGTAAAAGAACGCCCAGCCCTCTGCTGGCCTATACAGTTCATTTAAAGAACACCACATCCTTTCTACAGAGCCAGATAGCAGTCTGGAATATGTCAGTCTGTGCGAGGGGCCACACACTGGCATTCCAGTTCGATAGGGGAGTCCACATCTCTACACATATCTCATCATTAAAGGAGTTTTCACTGTGTGCACGCATGTGTTTTTCACTTGCCATGCTCCACAACAGCGTTCTACCCTTGACCGTCAGAGACCTTTTTGCACCTTATTGGCAAAATAACATTAAGCTAGAAAGAGTTACTGGTCAGTACAAGTCACCTGGTTTCACCCCAAGCAGTAAGGCATGAACAGGTCTTCAGCAGGGTCAGATCCTCAGCTGATATTAATTGTCCTTGCGCCATTGACCTCAGTGGAGCTATGACAATTTGCACCAGCTGAGGTTCTGCCCCAAAGAGCACAGGGGCCTAGAGAACAAACTCAGGTAACACATAGCAAACGGTATATTAGAATCCACAGTTAAGTGATGCAATGAGAGCTAGTACCTGTGGGTAGGGTGGGCTATTGCTTGCTCTGACTTGTTTTCTGGGTGGTAATTCCTGGTTTTGGGGCAACAAAGGGCTCAAAGCTGGCCAAACCTTTTTTAGGCAGAGCTAAAAATCGAAAGGAATCCCAACTAGAGATAGACCGCATGTGTCTAGGCTTTTATGTGCTTGCTGTTAAAAAAAAAAAAAAAAAAAAAAAAGTAGTTTAACTAAGAGTTACCTGGCCTTGCACCTGCCTACTTGAGCAGTCACTCTCCCAGGACCATAGTGTCACAGTGCAGAGAAGCAGAAGGCCCTTTGGTTCTGAGGAGCCAGAAGCGGGGTATTCTCTATGAGGGTCCTCCACATCAGAATTCACTCTTCCTAGGTGTCATATGGCCCAAATGTGTTGCCGTTCAGAGCACATTACACAGCCTCTCCTTTTACAGGGGCTTTTGGGATGGGGGACACAACCTCAGGGCTGCTATTTCAGAAGCAGGGTATTTTCTTTATACAGTGCTGCTGTAAGGGCTAGGCCTGGTCCACATTTAAAAGGTCGACATAGCTAAGTGGACAACAGGTGTGAAAAAAAAATCAAACCCTTGAATGCCATACTTATACCACCCTAGCCCCCAGTGCAAACACATCTATGTTAATGTAAGAATACTATCATCATCAGGGATGTGGCACTCTTACACTGACAGAAAAACCTCTTCTGCAGGTGTAGGTTGCATCTGTGCTATGGGGTTATGCCGACATTGTCGGCATAACCCCATAGCATAGACATACCATCAGTCAGCTATTGCTGGTGCATAATGGAATTTGCTGGAGCACTTGCCTTTTTGCTATTTGTTGTTTTAAAGAAGTATTAAGGACACCTACAGCTTTGGAGAGGGACCTTTCTTGCTACAATATAAATCAAAGGAATAAAACACAAAACATCTGCCAAATCCTAGCAGTCAGGATAGATGAAGGATCCTAGGAGGGTATGTCAAGCCGAAGATGACAGGCACTAACATTGTTAGTTTCAAAGCTTCTCAAAGATCTGATTTCACACTGACTTGCTATGGCTAAACATAGCTCAGAACATGCAACACCATATTTCTATGGATTTCACACCCTGCAAAGATCATCACATGGTGGGGATATATTTTTAGGCTGCCACCCTATATTAACAGGCCAACAAAAATCCAATATTTCACCCGTTCATCCTGAACATTACCCTCAGTCAAAATCAGATAGAGAAAACCCTCCTAACTCTTGAATCATTTAAAATCTTTTCACATGGGGAAATAGTGCATGCACCTGAAAGTTGCCATTTTCCATTGCAAAATGTGCACATGCATTAGATCACAACAGTCATTCTCCTCTGGGCTTTCCTCCAGGACACCCAAGGCATCACAGCAGTCCCTCAGCAAAGCACATTTCCCACAGCGCCGCCACCCTGCAAATTCTGTCGGCGGGGTGACAGACGGACGAAGCGAGGGTCGAAGGGTTTTCTCGAAAGCGGCTCCGGGATGCTGGGACGGTGGGCTGCAGGTGTACTAAAGCCCTAGATGGCCCAGCCTGTTGGTCCCACCCTGGCCCACATGCTCCCGGACCCCAGCACCCCGCCTGCAGGCCCGGCCCTGTGCCCCACACCACGGGCACCGGGCGCTGGCGGCAGCACCACGAGCCTGGGGAGCCCACGGGCGCTCGCGCCCAGCTCTGGTGACCCAGGGGTCCCGGGCCCACAGCGAGAGCGGCGCCGCCAGGCACGGGGGCGAGATGTGGGCGGCTCCCGCAGCAGGGAGGAGCCGCTTCCCCGGGCCAGAGAGGGCAGGACTGAAGCCGAGGTGGGAGGGAGGGGGCTGGGCCCGGCCGTCACCCACCTGTCGGCCCCGAGCGGGCCCCCCGGGCGCAGCCGCGCCGACAGCAGGTAGAGGCCGCAGGAAGCGGCCCCAAGCAGCGCCAGGAAACCGCAGAGCGGCCGCATCCCGGCGCGGGAGCTGTAGCGCCAAGAGCGCCGGGTGCCGGCGGTTCGCGGCGGCCGATCACGTGACCCACCGGCGGCTCGCCCCACGGAGCCACGTGACACGGGCCGGCGGCTCCTGCAACCCGCCTTGTTGCGGCCTCGCCCGCCCGCGTGAGAGCGATCGGCTCCCATGCGGCCTGAGGCCCCGCCCCGGGCGTCAGCGGGGTGGGCCCCGGGCCTCTGGTGCTCTCGCTCGCCACGGGTAGAGCTGGGGCTGCGGCTGCCTCCGGCCTTGGCTTATCGGGAGTTTGTGCCCTGGCGCCCCCGAGCCTGCTCGGCAGCAGCCCCCCGGGGTGGTTTGCGCGGGATTCTTCCCTCTGCGCGTCCCGACCTGCCCTGGCCCGCCCTGGCCCTCCGCCTTGCCACATTCACACAGAGCCTGCTCGGGTTGGCGCGGTGACCGGGGTCCGGGCCTGCCCTCCGCAGTGCTCGCCGCTCGCCTCTGTCGCGTGTTTTCACCTCCATTACCCGGTACTAATGGCCGTGTTGGATAGCACCCGCCCAAGGCTGAGCCTGTGGGGCCGCGGGAGATGTGGCCTCCCGGTTTGACAACGGACTGCTGGTTACTACTCTGTGGGCACAGCCTTTCCCATCGTGCTCCCACCCACCGTTTAGCAAATTCATCTCAACCCCATTGCCCCGGTTTGTTTAAGAGAACGTCAGGTGGGGCTGTGTCAAAAGCGTTATTAAAATCAAGATATCTCACGTCTGCTGCTTCCCTGCAATCCCCTAGTCCAGGAACTCTGTCAAAGGAGGAAATGAGGTTGGTTTCTTTGTGATGAATCCATGCTGGTTATTCCCTATAACCAGTGATGAGCTGCCAAAATCTTAACAATGGGTTCCCTCCTCACCCCGCGAGGGGGTCATTGCCCACCCCTGCCTCCCGGGACTCCTGCCCCATCCAGCCCCCCCTGCGTTCCTTGACGCCCTCCCCCCCCCAGGACCCCTGTCCCATCCACCCCTGTCCCCTGACTGCCCCCAGAACCGGGCAGGAGGGTCTCGTGGGCCAACGTAGTGGGTGCCCACCCCAGCCCTAAGAGCCAGAGGCACCTGCCAGGGGGCGAGGTGGGAAGTCCTGGCTGTGCTTACCTAGGGCAGCTCTCAGGAAGCATCCGGCAGGTCCCTCTGGCTCCTAGGGGCAGGGGAGCGTAGCTGAGGGGGAGCAGCCGCTCACCCCACTGAGCACATCAAAAGTGACGCCTTAGGCACCAACTCCCTGGGTACTCCGGGGCTGGAGCACCCACAGGGAAAATTGGTGGGTGCAGAGCACCCCCCGGCAGCTCCCCACCCCGTGTCCAGCCCCAGCTCACCTCCGCTCCGCCTCTGCCCCCTCCCCTGAACGCACTGCCCCGCTCTGCCTCTCGGCCCCCCCCCCCCCGGCTTCCCGCGAATCAGCTGTTCGGCGGGAAGCCTGGGAGGACTGAGAAGCAGGCCGTGGCTTCCTGCTCAGGCCAAGGGTGGCGGAGGTGAGCTGGGGGGGGGGGAGCGGTTCTCCTGCGCACCCCCGCCCCAGGTTACCTGCTGCGGCGCGGGCAGCCCTCGCAACCCCCCCGCCCGAGCTCACCTCCGCTCTGCCTCCCTGGGCCTGAGCCGGAAGCCGCCGCTTGCTTCTCAGCCCACCCCGGCTTCCCACGCGAACAGCTGATTCGCGGGAAGCCGGGGGTGGGGGGCGGAGAAGCAGAGCGGGGCAGCATGTTCAGGGGAGGAGGCGGAGCGGAGGTGAGCTGGGGGTGGGGCGGGGAGGTGCTGGTGGGTGCTCTGCACCCACCAAATTTTCCCCTTGGGTGCTCCAGGGCTGGAGCACCCATGGAGTCGGCGCCTAAGGCGCCACTTTTGGCCGGTTAAATTTAGATGCCCTTTTAGAACCGGTTGTCCCTCGCGGAACAACCGGTTCTAAAAGGGCTTCTCAATTTAACAACTGGTTCTAGCGAACCGGTGTGAACCGGCTCCAGCTCACCACTGCCTATAACCCTATTATTCTCCAGGTGCTGACAAATTGTTTAATAATTAGTTCCAGTATCTTTCAAGGTATCAAAGTTAGGCTAATTGACCTATAATTCCCTGGACCCTCTTTGTTCCCCTGTTTTAAAGACAGGTACTATGTTTACCCTTCTCCAGTCTTCTGGGCCCTCACCCATCCTCCTGGAGTTCTCAAAGGTAATTGCTAATGGTTCCAAGATTACTTCAGCTAGTGTTTTAAGTACCATAGGATTAATTTAATCAGGCCTGCCAACTTGAATACATCTAATTTATCTAAATAGTCTTTAACCTGTTCTTTCCCTATTTTGGCTTTCATTCCTTCCCCCTTGTTAATTGTGTTGAGTGCAGGGACTGTCTCCTACTCTGTGTCTGTGCTAGGGCCTGATTTCAGTTGGACGTTTCTAGGGTCCACCATAACACAAATAATAGTATAAAAAAGTACTGAGCACCCACAACTGAAATTGAAGTCAGTAGCAAAGATGAGTTCTCAGTACTTTTTGTATTATTATTTGTATTATGGTAGACCCTTGAGAGCGCCAGCTGAGATGAGGCCCCAGCAGAGACAGAGTAAGAGACAGTCACTGCACCAGAGAGTGTTGAACCTAAATAGGCCAGACAGACAAAGGGTGAGAGAAAGGAAATATTCTTATTCTCATTTTATGTTGGCCATAATAATTTGTTGTAAGCATGTGCCCGTGCTGCCATTGTACCCCCCAACACTGCTACCCCATGAAGCTGCCAGAGAAACATTTCCTTTTCCCCCCTGACATATGTAGAATTTTTGCCCTGGGGATAAACAATATTCAGTCCTGTACTTACTATAGATTTAAGGCTGAACAACTTTTTGGGGCTAGTAGAGAGAGCTTTAGTCCCAGTTTCCCAGTGGTGCACACACTTGCATCACTCCCTAAAAGATCCTGGAATAGTGGCCATTAAAATTACATTTCTGTACATGGAAAAGCTATTTTATGTCATTTTAGATGTCTACAACTGTATCAGTTATGATTTTTCTCTCCCGTGGAAGCCTTTAGAATTAGATTCACACTGCTAAGGAAGCCTGGCTTTACAGGCAGCAATATATAAAAAATAATTCTCAGAAAGTATTTAAAATAGTTTTATTGTACAGTAGGTGTCTTGCACAAAGTACATGGTGATGTGGTGCTGTATGAAGGTTTTCTTGGCATGAGTCATGCAGCGTTCCCACCCAAATGCCAATAAAACCAGTATATAAAGGATAGATAGATATGTGTGTGTGGCACTATATTATAGGAGACATTGGCGGTGACCTCTATATCAAGGTTGTCTAGCACTTTCCATTATAACGCCCTATTATCAATTGCTTATATTTATTAAACAGAGGCTGAAATTTTCCATGATGGGGTGTTCATCCCACACTAGCCCTGGCAGGGTTAACAAGGCAAGAGAGGCTAATTAGCCATTCGATGCACCTGGAGGGAAAAAATGATCCAATGGGTATGTCTACACAGGAAAGAAAACCCTGTGGCTGGGCTGTGGGTTCTGTTTCATTGCTGTGTAGACTTTGGGGCTTCTACTGCACAGGATCCTAGAGCCCCAGCTTCAGCCTGAGCCTAGAGGTCTACACAGCAATGAAATAGCCCCGCAGTCTGATCCTCGCAAGCTTGAGTCTGCTGGCGCAGCTGTGGGTTTTCTTTCCTATGTAGACATACCCAGTGAGGCTTAGCTGGGAATGAAGCTCACCTGGGCAGAAACAAGTGGGGCTTCTATAAAGCCAGAGAGCTGGCAACAGAAGGAGAAGGGCCTGCAGTGAGAGAGTCTGCAGTCACAGTCCCTGATACAAGGGGGAAGAGTAGGAGCCTGTGATAGGCAGTGTAGGAAGCCATTTAGGGAAGGAGCAATAAGGGTTGGGAGACTAAAGACCTGAGCTGCTGGGTTGAGGGTCCCTTGACTGGAACCCAGTGTAGATGGTGGGCCTGAGTTCCCCCACAAGTCACTGCAGGAAGGGCATGCTAGGGGCAACCTATCTGGAGACTGCCAGGGACAGTTTGGAAGGAGACTTTGATAATACTGTGGAAGAGGGGGAATTTCAGTGTGACTTAGCCAGAGAGCTAAGCCTCTAAGAGGAAAGTGCTGCAACTCTGGGAGCAAATGAATAGGATGAGCAATTGCAGGAAGGAGTGTCAGACCATGTGGCAAGCTAATCTCCAGATGGGCCAGTAGGAGGCGCCAGAGCCCTAAAAGCATTCCTCACTACAGCTGGGTATTGGCCTCAGGCTGAATTTTTATGCAAAGCTTTAGTAAAAATTAAATTTATTAAAGTTTTCTGAGAACGAGGCATGTGAAAAACAGGTAGATTTGCTAATATAAAATTTCCCATCTGTTTTTTTGAAGAGTCTCTCAGGGTTCGAGCTAGGGTTTGAAATTTGACAGGGTCTTGTGGTCAGAGATTTGACTAAGTTATGAGCCACAGAATTTGGTTCTGGCCTCTCTCTAAACATTGCTCACCATATGTGTTTATAGTAAGGTTGTCCTTCTGCATGAGGGTGTTTCAACTTGTGATTCTAAGGTTTCTTGCCTGATATCACTGTTTTAAAGAAACTTTTTCTTTACACAAACTGGTTTAAAGTCCTAACTACCAAAACCACAAGCTTGAAAACTTGCTTTATGTAAAAAGGAATGTTTCACTTCTAAGTTATTGCTATCAGAATGAAAGTGTCGATTACTACATATAACACCAGTTATTTAGCTTTAACTTTTATTAGGTATGCGTATGCACATGTAGCAAATCATTGCTTTCAGTGGAAAGAAAAGTCCTATTCTGATGGTAGTTTCATCATAAAATAACCATACCTATTGTAAGAAGTTAATAAGCCAAAAGTACTGTCTGAAAATGATACCTCCACTACACTGAATTGGCTTGTGGCAAAGCTTTATTTACCATCAAAAGACATCTTTTAAAAAAATAAATAATTTCTAATAATTGTTTTATAACCAATCATTTCCTAATCAAAATGAAGATGGCTAGTTTATAAGCCGAGAACGGTAGTCTCCTGCAATATCCTTGCTGTTCCTCAGTAGCTTATGTTTGGGAAGCACTCTGAGCTCCTTGGATGGAAGGCATTGTGAGTCTAAAACATTTTTTTTTTAATACCACCACCATAAATGATTTGAGAGTCACTGCATGGGCAGCAGGACACCTGGAGAGCAAGAGGAATTGCACTATAGTTTGACATCCACAGATGACAAGACGTGAAGACACTTGAAAATTAGTCCTTTTTTCCCCCTGCCATTTCCCCACAGTATGTGAAATGTGTGCTGTTGTCAGTATAACATGGCATACAGCTGAGTCTTTCTTGGCTCAAGTTTGCATGTTTTCACATGGAATAGGTTTGAAGATTATTTCAGTGTTTTCCAGCAGTACAAGGTCATATCTGCACAGATGTGGCCTGCATAAAGAGAATAAATAAACAAAAGAAGCCATTGATATAAAAACAAGCTACCCTCTTTTCTTTGTTCTCATGTCCTCTTATAGCACTTTAGGGATTTGTATAGAATGAGTTGTCTGTAGTATGCTTAGGCGGAAAAGAGGGGCTGGTAGGTGAGGTGGGATTGCTTCCTCCCCATGCTGTGGATCACAGGAATATTTAAACCAGATTTTTTGTGACATTCTGCACTGGAAAAGTCTCTTGCCTCTCTTAATGATAAAAGAAAGTGATAGCAGCAGACTGACCCCCGTCTGCATTGATTTCATCCTCTGGAAAAGTCTTTTCTAAGGAGAAAGTGGCTATCTCCTAAGTGACAGCTGGGGTGAGAGGCTCATGAAAACCAGGTATATCAAAGGACTGGATATGGACCTGGGACTTGAAAAGCAGGGAGTGAGGAGATCTGAGACACAGAAATGAAGAGGTGTCGCAGGCTGTCTCTGGCAAGAGAGGGTTGGAGAGAAGAGACCTGGCTTACTAGGAACAGAATAAATTTTCCTTTTATTATTCTGTAGCGAAGCCCAAAGTGCCTGATCTAGCAGAATTTATGAGAAATCTAAATATGCAGTTCATTCCTTTTATTTTGCTACCATTTTCTCTCTATTGTTAATAAACCTTATTTTTAACACAAGTAGATGATCCATGGCCTGTTGCTCAAGAAATTTCACACAGACTGTCCCAAAGACAAGAAAACTCGTCAGCCTCTATATGCTGAACGTTTGTATTTACTTGCATCACATTTATTTTCAGTATAGTATTGAGCCTTCGGCAACATCCTTGTAACTGCATAAAGGGCCTGTACTTCTTTCCAAGGCCCTTATTTAAATCTCCTTTTAATCAATGCAAATTTTGCCTGAATAAAACTGTACATTGAGATCCCAGATTACACATTTTAGAGATAATAAACCAAATTCTGTCTTCAAGCATAGATACAAAATTCTCAGTGACTACAATGGGAATTGTATGTGTAAATTTGAGGGCAGAATTTGACCCCAAAATATATGTACGGTAATTAGACTATGTGGTCTAAATGTAATTCTTCTGGCCTCAATCAGCCCGGTAATCCACATGAAACATTTAAAACCATCTAATTTGCAAGTATGGAGATTGTAAGTAATCATCCACTTACCTTTCTGGATTTGTAATTGACCTTAACCTCATTTGAAGAATCCTGAGTTTGTGCTTTGGGCCTATTACAGACCCTGTGGAAAATGCCAAGGAAATTCTTGCAATTTTTTCAAAATCCTGGTCAAATCCAGCTAGCACACTAGTTTGGTTGTATTGTTGAAAAGTTGCAACTTCACTAAACAGAAAGCAGACAATTTAGAATATACTCACTAAAAAGCAAATCACATTTTGACTAGATTTCGTGTAATATTCACAATGGAGGTTATGGAGAAGTGCCAGGCTCTTGAATTCCTGCTGATTTTTCTGAGAGTGGGCTATCAATTCAGATTCCCAGATCCAAATCTGTTCTTAGGATTTTGATACCCAGTCCCCACCAAACCCCCAAGGCATCTACTTTTCTGGTCTTGTTCAGAGGTGGGCAAAAATCTCATGAGAAGGGTATGATTTTTATCATTCAAGAGGGTGGATATCTTGGGAAATCATTTGATTTCCGACACCATAGACTGAAATCTAGTTAGAACAGCTCACAAGATTTTGGTGTCGTTGAATCTGACCCCAAAATGGAATCTGAGCTCTGACTGTGCCTTCAACCTGAACTCAAAGTCATAGATTAAATCCAGTCATGGTTCAAACACTGCCTTTTATATGGACCTATATGTTCATTTAGGCAGCCATGTATACTGTATAACATATGCTAAATACAAAATTCTATGTTAAAAGTAAAGGAGTACTTGTGGCATCTTAGAGACTAACAAATTTATTTGAGGATAAGCTTTCGTGAGCTATAGCTCACTTCATCAGATGCATTCAGAGGAAAATACAGTGGGGAGATTTATATACACAGAGAACATGAAACAATGAGTGTTACCATACACACTGTAACCAGAGTGATCACTTGAGGTGAGCTATTACCAGCAGGGGACAGGGGGGAAACCTTTTGTAGTGATAATCAAGGTGGGCCATTTCCAGCAGTTGACAAGAATGTCTGAGGAACAGCGGGGGGTGGGGGAGGATTAAACATGGGGAAATAGTTTCACTTTGTGTAATGACCCATCCACTCCCAGTCTCTATTCAAGCCTAAGTTAATTGTATCCAGTTTGCAAATTAATTCCAATTCAGCAGTCTCTCGTTGGAGTCTGTTTTTGAAGTTTTTTTTGTTGAAGAATTGCCACTTTTAGGTCTGTAATCGAGTGACCAAAGAGATTGAAGTGTTCTCCAACTGGTTTTTGAATGTTATAATTCTTGACGTCTGATTTGTGTCCATTTAGTCTTTTATTTAGAGACTGTCCAGTTTGACCAGTGGACATGGCAGAGAGGCATTGCTGGCACATGATGGCATATATCACATTGGTAGATGTGCAGGTGAACAAGCCTCTGATAGTGTGGCTGATGTGATTAAGCCCTATGATGGTGTCCCCTGAATAGATATGTGGACACAGTTGGCAACGGGCTTTGTTGCAAGGCTAGATTCCAGGGTTAGTGGTTCTGTTGTGTGGTGTGTGGTTGCTGGTGAGTATTTGCTTCAGGTTGGGGGGCTGTCTGTAAGCAAGGACTGGCCTGTCTCCCAAGATCTGTGAGAGTGATGGGTCGTCCTTCAGGATAGGTTGTAGATCCTTGATGATGCGTTGAAGAGGTTTTAGTTGGGGGCTGAAGGTGATGGCTAGTGGCATTCTGTTATTTTCTTTGTTGGGCCTGTCCTGTAGTAGGTGACTTCTGGGTACTCTTCTGGCTCTGTCAGTCCGTTTCTTCACTTCAGCAGGTGGGTATTGTAGTTGTAAGAATGCTTGATAGAGATCTTGTAGGTGTTTGTCTCTGTCTGAGGGGTTGGAGCAAATGTGGTTGTATCGTAGAGCTTGGCTGTAGAAGTCACCTACTACAGGACAGGCCCAACAAAGAAAATAACAGAACGCCACTAGTCATCACCTTCAGCCCCCAACTAAAACCTCTCCAATGCATCATCAAGGATCTACAACCTATCCTGAAGGACGACCCATCACTCTCACAGATCTTGAGAGACAGGCCAGTCCTTGCTTACAGATAGCCCCCCAACCTGAAGCAAATACTCACCAGCAACCTTTCAGTGCAACAGTAATAAACATGCACATGTGACCGTACTTCATGAAGGTCTCTCTATATATGGATGGATATTTAAAGATACGGATCCTGAATAAGTAATGTATAATGTAGTATTTTAACTAACTTCGCCCTAATCAAAAGTCTTTTAAAAATTTAGATGCTGCTTTGTTATTCCACCACTAGTGGATTATGGTGGCAAATTCCATTACAAATGTAAACATGGAGATGTAATTGGAAATGTGCAACATTTTCAGAGTCTAGCATTCAATTTGATGTGCTTTATTAGCATATTTAGGAGCTATGAGAAGGTCAGCAAGATGAAACCCAGTGTTTATGTGAAAAGTATTTACAATTTCACCTGAATATGTCTTTGTTCCTTCATGCATGGTGACTGGCGGGTTATTAAATGCTTAGAAATGCATGGAGTACATACCATGAAACACTAGAGAGTTTTAGATATGCAAGTAAATCCAGCATAAGCCGCATATGACTCAGAGCTGAAGGAATATGCAGCTAGAACTTCCTTGACAAGTCATTGAAGAGTCACTGAAAAACTGGTCATGCAGGAAATGTCTGGCTGTAGCAAGATTAGATTAGTCTCACAAATTTGCATAATCACATGAATCACTATTTCACCCTTGAGAATAATGCAGTGTTTCTGGAGATTATACTCTCAAGACCAGATGCTCAACTGGTGTAAACAGGCAAAGTTCCACTGGAGTCACATAGTTTGATTAATTTACACCTGCTTACATGGGATTTATTCCATGAGGTGCAAGCAACCCCCAACTCCTGTGTGCTTGCCTCCTGCCAGCACCAGGGGTTGATTGGCCTAAATTAATTGCCAAGAGTTTTGGATCTTGAACCCAGTAGGACTTACTGATTGATTGTGGATTCTGCTGTGTTCCCAGCTTGATCTGTTAGTTTAATTATGAGGGAGCCTCTTCTAACAGTTTTGTTCCAGATAATAATATCCACCAAGTAATGATGAACTGCAAGGCAGAGGAGAGCACAGTTAGATTTAACTTCTTTCCTTTCCTGACAAAGTGCTTTGGGCTGGAAGCTGAGCTGCAGATGGAACACATTTTCCTCTCATTTATCTGACATTTATGTCTTGCTTATTGTTGCTTCTTTTCACTCTCAATTTTCAGTCTCCCTCTTGCTTGTCATCTCCTAGCCCCTTCTCATTTGCTTCATTTCTTTGCCCCTTCACATGCTCACTCTTCTCCTCCATTTCTCACTGTGCATTTCCTTGCAGTGGACCTTTTCCTTTCTGCTGCCACTCTACTCTGTTTACTGTCTCCTAGCAGGCTCTCACTTGACCCTTCCACATGGCTCTTTTCATATGGGATTCTTTCCCCTCTGCATGATGTAGATTTCCTTAGTTCTCCAGAACTTCCTTTACTGCTCTTGAACTACCCACCTTGTCTACTTGGACTTTCTCAACTAGCCACTTTCTTCCTTCTAGCACATCTCCTCTGCTGTTGCTCTGCCTAGCCAAGCATGCTGTCTCTAGCTGCTCTACACTTTGCTCTAGGAATCATTTTGAGGCAGTTCTGTCTATGGCCTGTGCTATACAGGAGGTCAGACTAAATGAGCACACTGGTCCCTTTCAGGATTGGAATTTATGAAATTTTCCACCGATCTGTTGTCTGCTCTCATATCTTTTTCTCTCCCTTTTCTTTTTGATTCACTTCAGGATTTTTCCCCACCTTCTAGGGTGGGTACATTCATAGCGCAAGAGTATGTATACTGAATCCAACTACTTGGGACAACCTGGTCAATTGTCCTTGAAGCCAAAATGGCCAAGAGTTTCTCTGCTGCTGAGACAAAAAAGACCAATGAAACCTTGCAAAAGGGCCATCTTGGCATTCTGTGTGTTGATGGCAAATGTAAAACTGGAGCATGGAACATCTGAACATTGTTTGAAACAGCTAACATCCTCCTTTTCATCCAGCAGTTAAAAACCCTGAATTGAGATCTGTGCTTTATGTGAAGTGCCCTGGCCAGGAAGCTGTGAAAAGAAAGCTGAGAACTTGATGGGTTGCGCCAGCAAAGTGTGGCTGTTGTACTTTTACCTAATGCCTGACAGGCATTGTAGGATTGGCAGGAGATTAATTAAGCGATTTATCAGCATGTGATTCCATACCAACTGTGGGCATCTTCCCATCAACATAGTGTATGGTTCCACCAACACCAATGATGTGGCTGCAGATTTTTTTTACAAGCAACCGCAGATAGTCTTAAATGAAACCCCAGGAAGAGATGATCCTGGGCACCTTTAATGTCCTGGTAGAAGAGGATAATGACTCCTGGGCAAATTCACTTGGGAAGTTGGGTATTCAGTATTTGTACAGCACCAAGCACAATGACATCCTTGTCCATGATTGGGGATCCTAAATGCTATAGTAATCCAAATAATAAATAATAACAGGAATGAGCAGCAATGGCTGGAATTTGCAGCTGCCAGTGACATGATCACTGACTCATTTTTCCATCACCACAAGATTCACAAGCAGACATGGTACAGCCCAGATGGTTTCTCTAGGACTCTTATTGATTTTGACTTTGTTAACAACCATTGGCAGTCATGGATGTAGGAGTTTGCAGAGGCATCGGACTTGACACTGGATCATCAGCTTTAGCTGGCAAAAGTGCACCTCTGACTTTGATGTCAGCCAGTTAATGGGCCAAAATTAGTCCAATTCAATTAAAACCTCTTATTACAACCAAGCTATCAAAAAAGAACTAGATAAATTCTTGGAGGATAGGTCCATCAGTGGCTATTAACCAGGATGGGCAGGGATGGTGTACCTAGCCTCTGTTTGCCAGAAGCTGGGAATGGACAACAGGATGGATCACTTGATGATTACCTGTTCTGTTCATTCCCTCTAAAACACCTGGCACTGGCCACTGTCAGAAGACAGGATATTGGGCTAGATGGACCTTTGGTCTGATCCGGTATGGCTGTTCTTATGTTCTGTCATCCATTCTGAACTGCATAAGGCCATTGAAGCATTAGAGACTTAAGTCTCACTTCCTGTCACCTGATGAGGAATGGTATTGTTTCAAGTTGTCAGTGCAAACTGCTGCCAGCTCAGTGCTGGGGCTCGTCGCTTCAGATGTCATCCAAGGATCAGTGAGGACATGCTCACTCACTTCAGTCGCAACTAAGAAAAAAGCGAGACTACAATTTGAGTCTTTAAAGATGTTTGTCAAGAGCGAAAGCAAAAGCTGAATGGGTTCAGCTTTGGAACATCATCAAGTCACTTTGTAAGAACAATAAGGAATCATGGTGATCGACTCAGGCAGTGAGTGTAGAACAGGCTGCCATCAGGCATGATCTCCACACCGTCTTTTCACCTTTGCAGTGTTTGTGGGGGAAGGTGGCACCAGCTTGTCCAGTAAAGAATCAAGACGGCAGCATTAGCCACTATGCAAGATCTGTTGCATCGATGGGGAGATCATTTCAATATGTTCCTCAGTTGACTGCTGCCTGCAGTCCCTTTTCCATTTGAAGAGGGCCAGGAAGATCCAGTTAAGAACTTTTCTTCAACCAAGATGAGATCTGAATCACAGTCATAAGAACGGCCATACTGGGTCAGTACAATGGTCCATCTAGCCCAGTATCCTATCTTCCGACAGTGGCCAATGCCAGATGCGTCAGAGGGAAAGACCAGAATAGGCAATCATCAAGTGATCCATCCCCTGTCATTCACTCCCATCTTATGGCAATTAGAGGCTTAGAGACACCCAGAGCATGGGATTGCATCCCTGACCATCTTGGCTAACAGGAATTGATGGACCTGTCATCAATGAACTTATCTCATTCTTTTTTGAATCCCGTTACAGTTTTGGCCCTCATAGCATCCCCTGGCAACAAGTCCCACAGGTTGACTGTCTGTTGTCCAAAAGCTGTAGTCTGGAAAGGCACCAAGGGTTTGTAACATCACCCATGAGGTGTTGAAGACAGGTCGGAGTATTGTTGTACCATGCTGCATAGACTCCTCCAGACCCTCTGGCACGCTAATATCATCCCTGATGATTTGAAGAAGGTGGTTATTCTGCCTCTGTTCAAAAAGGGCAATAAGGCAGAATGTAGCAACTACAGAGGTATTATGCTGTCCCCCAGAGGGAGTCTTCAATTCCATGTTAATGTCTTGAATCACTAATGCACTTCGTGGCAAAGGCTGGGATACTCATTGTTGCTCTAGACCTGGTCATTCCACTGTCAACCAGATCTTTACCTTAAGGCAGCTTTTGGAGGAGATGGCTGAATTTAATAAGCTGTGTGCAGCAGTTTTTATAGACTTCCGTCAGGCCTCTGATTCAGTGCATCAGGTAAGCTTATGGGATCTGATGACGTGACTCAGCATCCCTGGGAAGATAGTCATTGAAAGAAGAACTCTATAATGGAATGGAAAGCTGCGTTCAAGTCCATGGCAGATACATGGTATGGTTCCTATCTCCATGGGAGTTCAACAAAGCTGCATCCTGTCACCATTGTTGTTCAGTATTAGTACTGATTGATGGATAAACGTGAGGATGTACCTTTTGGTGTTGCGCTGAACACCATTCTGCTTTGAGATCTCGAATATGCCAATGACATTGCTGGCTCAGTGTGGTGAATCACTGCAGCTGATGGCTGATCTGGTTGGGCAAGAAGCAGCGAGCATTGGTCTGGCTATTAATCTGGATTAAACCAACTCCCTGACCATCATGCAGCGTCCAGCTCCAGATTACACCCAGCTCTATATTAACCTGCTCGGATGGGACTTCAAGCAGGTGGTGACTGTCAAATACTTGGGAAGCATCACAAACTCTGCGAGAGAGCCATGTTTCGGGCCGTTCAACAGCCTCAGTGAAGACATTGGGACATCAGTCTTGCTAGGAAGCTGCAGATCTATAGGACCATGGTTATACCCACTCTATTGTATGGCAGTGAAACATGGGCGCTGAGGAAGGCTGACAAATGGTGGTTACATTTTCATTTATTGTCATCTTTGTCAGCTGCTCCATATTAAATGGGAGGAATAGATCAGCAGTGAGGATATTCATAGCTGAACCCAGCAAATGCTTCTATCAGTGCTGTTTTGGTTTATTGCTTCCTTGGTATGGACATATTATTAGGATGGAAGACCAATGAATTACGAAGCATGTTTACCAATGAATGCTGCTTACATGGCTGGGGATCATGTGGTCACCAAAAATTTCAGTGGCGCAGTGAGATCGGCTGGATGTTCAGTCTATGTCTATTGCTGTCAGAATGCCTTCAGGACCTCGTCAGAGAGTGATCCAGTTGATGCTCAGTCTGCAAGGAGGCTACATCCTTTTGGGATTTGCCATGAGGATGATGACAGATCTTTCACCTTCCTGCTTAAATTATTCCCTTCCTTTTCTTTCCTACCATTTCCAGGTTTTTCACCCTTCTGCTCAGTCCTTTTCTCTCTGCTCCTTGATTTCTTCTCAGCCCCTCATTCTTTCTTTGTTTCCCAGAACACCCTTTCCTCAGTCCTATCACTCCTGCCCAGTGAAGCCTCTCTCCTTTGTGCCAGCTTCTTCTCAACTAATTTATCCTTGCTCCTGCTTGCTCCAGTCTCTCTCCTCCCGCTATCCCTTCTGTCCAGCCCTGTGCACGTGCTTCCTCCTGCCCAGGTCAGTCCCCTTTGTATCTCTACATGGTGTCTTTTCCCAGTTCCTGCCTGTGTACCCCACAGTTTCTCTCTCTTGTTTTTGAGGTTGCCAGGTTTTTTTCCTTGTTCTTTATGGAAACAAACTTGAATTTTTTTTATCTGTTTAAAGCCTGATTCTGCTCTGAAATGTGTCTCCCTATAAAGGCACCTTTTCACTCTGCAGACTTGCCCTTGTGCATGTTTGCTGTCCGACTGGCTTGTTTTAGGGGCTAAAATAGGTTTTTGCTACTTTTTAATCCCATTAAAACTAAGAGTCCCCCTAGCTCTAGGACAGTGAGCATGATTCTCTTCCAGCTCACAGATCACATCTGTTAGCTAAGCAGCGGCTTCGGGACCACCTCCTGCCCCCAGTCACAGCAGAGCAACTCTGAAGACAATGAGAATTGTGCTGATTTAGCTGAGCTCAGAGTCTGGCTGGCAGAGCCTTTCCCAGTGATGAGGCAGGAGAATGAAAGACTCTCCAATCCCTGGCAGGACTGGCAGTTGGACAAAACATCTTGGTATTCTTACACTGAGCATATTTGCTCCAGAAGTCACTGAGGGTTCTATTGACCCTTTAAGAGCTGCACTGCCTCAGGGGAACACACCCTGCCTCTTTGAGCTTCTTCGCAGAGTGAGGGAGGGTGCCTACTACATCCTTATGGGATGGAGCCTGCTCCTCTGCAGCCCACTTCCTTCCCATGGTTTGAGGCAGGAGCAGGGGAGAGAACACCAATTGCACTTGGCCTTTGTTTGGGTTGTGTCAGCTCTGGGTGGAAGCTCTTTTTGTCCTCTTCCCACATGCTGCACACCCACATAATTTGACTTGCCAATAAACATGGGGCACCACTGTGTCATTGTACAGAGTCACTGTCAGAGCAAAACTGCGTTTTACAGAGAGCCTTCAAGGGTGACCTGCAAAGGAGTTTTGGAAAGTTGGGCTTGTGCTCATTTGTATTTGTGTATGATGGATTAAGAAGACCTGAAAGGGATTTACCTTAGAAATGTCTAGTCTGGTCTCCCTGGCTTTGCTGGAGATCTCCCCGATGTTTATTGTGAACTCTAGCACTCTGAAGAGCTGGGAGTGCTGAATGCTCTGTTAGCCACAGTGGCAATCAACAATTGAGTTACACGAGTGTTAAAGCAAACAGAGTTTGAAATGGTTTAATTAAAAACCCCTTCCTTTCTCCAGTTTGCTCCAGTTCTACTTCCTGGATTCTTGTGATGTCACCATTTCCCTACTCTCCAGTCACCATAGAACCTTCCAGCCTACACAGAACCTGAATTTCTCATGGGGAAAAAAACCCAAGCAGATAAAGTTAAAAAAAACAGAAAACCCAAACATTTGTCACTGCTTCATCATCCATCATAAAGCTTATAAATACCTATTGTTTTTTCTTTGCAGGTCACCTTTAAGGGTTAACAGTTCAATCTCACACACAGTTAAACTCACTGGGAGGTATGCCATTGACTTCAATGGTAGTAAGATTGGACCCCAAGACAGTTACTGTTTTTTCCTAGGCTTTATTCACATATCACCAAATTTACTAGTTCTAAAAGGGAAACTGGTCTGTTCCTGCGTGTCTCTACTTAGCTGATAGGGAAAGATTGTTTTGTCACTGTGCCAAGTGTATCTGCCCTTTTGGAGCAGAGTGCTATTATTGCAAATGGAAATGCATTTTATCGATCAGCTACAAGCTGTGAAATGCAATGACAGCTAACTGACTGTTCTGAATTCGATGTAAGTGCTGTTGCTGACAGAGAGAGTCCTCAATGCAAAGTTGAAGGAATGTTAATCACTCACGGCAGAATGGTTCTTCATCCGATGTATCAAAAAACACTTTAGTCACGGGAGGATTCTTTAGTATTAAATAGCTTTTCCACTTGTCAGCGTAATAACCTGTAGACCACAGTGTGAAAATTCAGCATTAGGTGACTGTACAAGACCAAATGACTGAAAAGAAATCAAGTTAGTGCTTGATTTATACCAAATTGCTTTTGAGCCACAAGGTGAATATTGCAATTAGTTACTGATAAAACACAGCATAGACAATATCCCTAATACTCTGTATACTCATGTGAGTAAGCTAAGCCCATGTGTTAGTGCTCACAGGAATGAGGCCTAAATATGGCTGTTTTCTGTCCATCCCATATTTTAAGAGCCATCCTTTTTTAATATCTGCTGTCTCTTGTCAAGACAAGTGTTGCTCAATAGAACAATAATCTCCCTTACTTTGGAAGTTTATTTCCAGGAACTCAAGTATATTTTCTAGAGCCAAGGTTTCCAAACATGAGAGCCTAAAGTTACACTCCTAAATGTATATTTGGACAAGTAAAACAAGTGATCTGATTTTCAAAAGTGGAGAGCGTTCAGCAGCTCCTGTTGAAGTCAGTAAGGGTTTAAGATGCTGAACACCTCTTGGAAGCACTCAGCACTTAGCAGGAGCATGTGCTTATCCCCCATTCAGCTCCCCAAAGGTATGTGAATTCTGCTCTGCCCCCCAGAAAAATCTACAAGTTCTTGATTTGGCTGTTCGGTCTCCTGTGAGTGCTGATCTGTGCAGTAACTGTGATGTGAATGTACAAAGGCTAAATGAAGCAACCAAATCCATTTTCACTTGTAACGTAAGCTAGGATTTATACCTACCTTTCCAGATGCGAAATGGTGTCATCTCACCCACCCACCCGCAGAAGGAAGCAAAGACTGTATGTGTTAAGGGACTCTGCAAACAGCTCTGTCCCATGAGTCCTTTGGCAACATGTACCAGAATGTTTGTTACAGGTTACATGGCATAACATAGGGTACAGTGTGACAGGCAGCAGTATGAGTCCCTTGGATTGTTAAAAACCATCTCCAATACACAGCTTTTATTCACATTGGACACTGCATCATCCTTACCCAGGACGGGGCATGGCATGGGCTGGAAAGCCTCACAGCTGGCACACTTGCTGTTCCTGTAATCTCTGTATGTATTACAGGGGTATGCAGTGATGTTGCAGCTCTCTTTCAAGGATGACAGGAACAGGAAAACAGACCTCTGATGGTCACATTTAAAATACTGTGATCCTTGTTGACACAAAGAAAAGGGATATTTCATTAGAAATCCGTGTACGGCAGGCAAAATGTTAGTGCAACAGCAAAACAGCAAGCACCCTGTTGTTGTGACAGTATCACGGTCCATTCTTAACACAAGAGATGTTCACAGGGTCACGTTAAATCATGTCCAGCAACTTGATGTAGAGCTGCACATCCTGTAAAGCAAGAAACTCTGAGCCAGCACAGCTTGTGCAACTCGCACTATAAATCAGATGGAAGGATACCCTAAGCGCTCCACACTGCTTCTGGGCTGGACACAGCTTATCCCCCACTGCTTCTGAGCCAGAGACACTGATTGTCCCCCACTGCTTCTGGGCTGTCAACCGGGACATACCTGTTCCTACCAATGAACAGGGGCTTAGAATCTAAACAGTGCCTCAAGTAATCTAACCGCAATGGACTTTCATGAGACCAGGCCCAAAAGTATGGGTATGTTTAAAAACACTGTAAAATGGCACCTTCATACTCACCATACACTGTCTGCTTCATATGTACCTTCAAGTCATACCTGTCTCCAGACTAAAAGAAGACTAGCCTATGGTTAGCACTGCAGAGCCACTGCTGGTATGCACAACTATGGATTCTACTCCGCCTCATGAATTAGCCACCCGGTTCTTAGCTGGGGTTGTCACTTAGGTGGTGCATTCCTTTTGCATAAGCTCTTGTCATTCCTGATAAAAGCTCTTATAGAAGCAACTGATTCCATGGACTGTGCTGAAACGCACAGCAGTGTACTAAAACCTGCCTCAAAATGCCCACCTCTCCAATTTGGCATGCTGGTGACCTCACAGGAACTGTAAGGAAGTTCTGTTAAAGACCTACAAACAGCAGCAGAGGGACTCAGGATGTGTGAGAATAGCCAGGGTAAAGCTAAATTCCTGTGTGTGCTACCCTTAAAAAATGCCATAGAGCATTACAGAAAAGGGCAATGATGGCTACACTAAGCAACATAAGAGATCTGCACCTCTGAAGCAAAACAACCTTCATCCCACCATAAAAGTCCTTTGAAAAAGGTTTCCATGGACCATGACTCCTTAGTAAGGTTGTTGCCCGATGTATAATAGTGCAGGGCTTGGCATCTTTCCCCAGCACACATGCTGCATTTTTTCCCTCTCTTCAATGGGTGACTCTAGATGTCCTCACTGCCAGGTGCTAAAGCCTGAAATTGCTGTCTCACAGTTTGGACACATGGTTATATGGACGTGATATCAATGCCTAACCAGGGCAAGTGGAAATTTACACTGCAAAAACATTGCTAGTGGTCTCAAATGTAGGGGTTTGCTGCAAATTTCAGTGTTTTCTGTAGAATTTAAATTTTTGTTTAAAATACACAAGTTTTATATTTTTTTAGTGCCTGACTAAACACAGCAAGAGCCAGTACCTCTCTGAAGAGCTTATACAATAGAAGAGACTAGACAAAGGGCGGGAAGGGAACCAGAGGCACACAAAGGGGAAGTGACTTGCTCACGGTCACATACTAGCTCAGTGGCAGGAACAGAACACAGGTCTCCTGAGTGCCAAACTGTCTGTCATTGCCAAGACATGCATCATTGCCTCAGTGTTGTCTTCTCCATTTACACTGTTCTCTGCACTGGTTCTGGGGACTCATTACTGGTAACACTTGTGCTTTCACACTGAATTTGCTTTTTTTTTTTTTTAAATAAAAAATCCCACATCTTCTAAACGTTTCTACAAGTTCTGGGGGGTAAACTTGCTCACTGAATTTATGCATGCAAATTTGCTCCACAGCAAAATTTGATCTCATTCGCTCACTTGGAAGAGAGCAGAAAATCCAGGATGAAACAGCAAAAGGTTATGGGTCAGATCCTCCTCTGGTGCAAATCAACGTGGCTCCCTGGACTTCAGTGTAGCGACCCCCCAATATACAGCAGCTGGGGATCTGACTTTTGGGTTGTTTTTCAAAAAGTTGGTTGTGGATTTTTTTTACTGTCAGTGAGTGTTTCCCCCACACTTCTTTGGGTGATTTGTTGAAAATATTTGTCCTAGTTTTCCCAATGCAAAGTGTATTTCATTACCAGAAAATATTGTTTGTGGACAGCCGGGCTGATCGGTTCCTCCATTGGCATAGAAGTCTATATGTCCTAAAGCTTCTCTGTAGCCTAGTCCTAATCAAAGAAAATATCATTTTTAGAAAGAATCTTAAAGTACCGGGAAAAGGAATTTCAGATGAAGAATTAGGAACAAATAACCTGGATTCTTTTAGCATTGGCAGTCTCAGCTGTGCAAGAGATTTAGCTTCCTTAATCTATTTATGCATCATTGAACTAAAAGACAATGACCCCATTGCCATATTTTAGATAATGACATTAAATGCCCACAATAAGACAATGTGTGTGACATGTGCATGATGTGTATCTGGGCACATCACCTGCAGAGAAACCATGGGAGGGAAAAAAGGTAAATTAAATCTCTGTGGTTTTGTGGCCTTCTTAGGGAAGGAGTGTGCCAGGCCTTCAAGAAGGCAAATTGATGGTCCAGACAGTGGTGACCCTGGTCTGTCGTCTTGCCTTATCCAAGGGTAGATCTTGGACTCACAGAGCACCTTCTAGAAACTGCTGACATCCCTCCTCCATGCAGGAGGAGAAGATCCATGAGTGGATGGTCCCCTTCATGCACAGATATGGGCCAGGGCTTGATCTCATGCAAGGAGGTGGATTCCGAACAGGATCCTGAAATGAGTACGGAGCTAGTGGAGCTGTGCGAGAACAGTGTGATGCTGCTTTGCTAAGGGGAGACACAGCCATTAGCATATGCTGCTGGAGTCTGGCAGGTGGGTCTTGAGTGCCATGGAGGAGAGCGATACAGTAGTCTAGGTCAGAGAAGTCAAACGTGTCGGTGTGGGTTTCAGCAGAGGAGGAACTGCGGGGGGCAATTACCAAATGGTGATGGGGTGATTGGGAAACAGTGTGGGAAGAAAGGTTCAGAATCCAGGATGATGCCAAGGATACAGACTCACCTGATGAAAGTATTCTTGGCCCAAGGAGAATAATAAAGGCAGGCAGCATTATGCAAAGCTGTGTAATGCCTCCCAGCTGAGGACCACAGGGCAGGTTATAAGCAGCCATGGAGTTTTATGTTATTAACACTATGTCCAGGGGAATGAAATGGTTCAGCTTTTCAAGTTGGTGTGATTAGCTTTTGCTATTTTAATTCCTGGCTCCAGTTCCTAAGTGATCTGTGACCACTGCGAGCAGCAGCGCTCCCACAGCCAGGCAGAGCTGGCTCCGAGGTGCTACTGCACATGAGGGTGCTGTCCCTTTGCCAGCTCACAGCTGAAATCCTTGCACTTATTGGAACACACGGACCACTCTGCCCTCTCTCTTCAGGGGCCATAACGCCTCTCCCCCGGCCAGCAAAGCAAGCTGTATCCCATGCAGGTCTATAGCAGCACATGTGCACCTTGTGCAGACCTAGGAACTGCCAGTGTTCCCTCGGGGGCTGTGCAGCTTGGCACCACCCACGTCACTGAGTCCTCTGGGTTTGGCTGTTGAGATACGTCCTGTTAAACCAGTAACGCAGCAGAAATAGCTCTGGGGTGAATAGTGACCCATTTTCTGACCTGTGCAGAATGGGAGCCACCCTGCCACCCCCACACAGCCTGGGCATAACCCTGTGATCTGAGTTAGATCACTGCCCCCTGCAGGCACAGTGTTCCAGCCAATGAGAGAGGAGCCCAGGCATTGCCTCACAGTAGCCTTCTCACTCCTGCAGCCAGTTTAGTTCCTGGGTTTCCATCTAATGAAACACAGAGAAGGAAGAAATGAAATATTACCATCAATATCAGAATGAATGACATCAACAAATTGGGCATCTGTAGGATCTAACCTTTCCTGAGGGGGTTTCCCATTAAATAAGGGGCCTGCTGGGTCAAGACCTGAAATGCAAAATGATTATTATGGCATGACTGTAATGTGGTGCTACTTAAATGATTCTCTATATCCCTGTGAATGGGCAGTCCCCACTCCACCCCGGATACAGCACACTCACACACTGGGTTCGCATCTGAAAACACACACACTGTTACAGGGTTTTCCCACCCTCCTAGTGAAGTACAAAATATAAGCCTCAGTCTGAGCCTCTTCCTTAGCATAGGTTCCTAGGGCTCCCCCTCAAGACCGTGCTGTCCTTACTCGGAGTTCCTTCTTCCTCAGAGAGGCTGCAAGGCAGTTTATGTTCCTGGCATGTGGCTGACAGGGCTCACCATGTCTGTTCTGAGGGCTAGTTAGCAGAAATAACTACATCTCCATGTAGGGTTTTTGCACCTGACACTGTTGCATAAGGCCTATCAGTGATGTAGTGCTCCATGTGTTCAGAACACAGGACTGGCACTCACTAACTAACTATTCTATGCAGCACTCCTGGAGCTCAGGACAGAAAGTATTATTCAGTGTTTGGGTAAATGGAGGCAGAGAGCTGAAGTGATTTGCCCAAGGCAGGAGTAGGGATTGAGAAAGAGGCTTACCTGTTATTCTCCCAAGTTTGCCATTATACAGCTGTCCCACAAACCCAGAGATATGTGCTCCAAGACTAATTCCTATCATATAAACAGAGTCAAGTGATGCTCCGTCGGCCTGTGATTTAAAAATGTCCATGATCATAGGTTACAGAAATGTTAAGCACATAAGAAACATCAAGAGCAGGAAAAGGCCATCCAGCTGGTTCCAGGGATAACGTAAATAGCCCGTCCTAATTTTACCTGCCAGTTCTTCTCTTTTCCCCAAATGGAGGTGTCTTTTGAGACATAATGCCCAATGCAAATTCCACTGAAATGAGCCTCCTTTTGTCCACTGAGGTTGTTGTACTGGTGAGGTATCTCATGCTCAACACCCTTTGGTGATGTGAATCTGATAGCTAAACATTTCCGGGCCATGACTGTGTTTTCCTGGGACAGCAATTATGCACGGAACAGTGTCTAGTGTGTGTGGCTGCTGTGGCAATACCAATAATTAATAATAAACCCCAAATTGCCAGCATGTGTTTTCAGAAATGTATTTGCTAATTCAAATATCCTAATGCAAGTTGCTGTAGCCCATGGCCTCCCTGAAGCTGTTAACTAATCTGTGCAATATGTCACAAGTGCTCACGTTAGTCTGGTCCTCCATAAAAATGTCCTGCCCTGTACACTTTTGACACATGTTCTTCAATCAAACCAGTGTTCCCAGTCACCAGTTAACAGCCAAGTGAAATCAATAAGACTGAAACAATCGTATAATATTTGGTCAAAATAAGAATGTAAAATAACATTTAACACCTTAAACAAAATAAAAACATATTTTCATTCACTTTTTTTCACTTTATCTGTTGGAACCCTGATGTTTCATCAGAAAAAGATTGCTCCGAGGTCAGAAGGTGATAATCATTATGTGGGTAATGAGAGGACAGGGAGCCTGTTGGGTGTGCGTAAGCTTGAATGAGTCATCAGTGTCATCGTTACCTGTATGAGGCTATCTCCTATTTGCAGGGGGAGTGTAGCTCAGTGGAACACCTTTACATCCTGATCTGCACAGACCATTCAGCACCCCTCTTTACATGGAGAGACCACTTAAGTGCATGTAATTCAGTGTTATACGGTCCTTACAATAATCTCATTCATATTTCCTCTGCCATTCAAGTTGGTAGCTTCACATTTAAAACCATTAATCCCTGGATGTGAATTGAACTCAAGTATAGTCTCAGTGACACATTTTTGAAGTGGCTGCGACCAAATCTGTACTTTTAATTGTCCAACTTTAGGCACCTAACTTTTGGGAATTCGAGTTTAGAGAACAGTGTGGAGGTGCCCCCAAACTCCAACTGGTGCATGCCAGTCTCCTGTTAGACATCCAGCTGCCTAGTTTGTGTGTTCAAATGTGCACCTGCAAATCTGATTTCTGGGGCACTTGAAATGTATGTACCTCAGATTAGAGGCTTTTAAAAAAACTTGGTACTCCAAGTTTAAACTGAACAAAGCTGTAAAATGCTAACATGCAAAGCCAAAGTAAAGATTTTGGCACTGCGTATATTTGAGTTTACAGTAATTAATGCATCTCGTTAAAGAACAATTTGCTATCCCTAAGATCCTGCTGTATTACAATACTTCCTTTACTCCGTTAACATCATCACAATTATTATGAACATCTAACTTACCAACATTTGGTCTATAAGTGTCTTCAAGAATTCAGCAACTTTCTTAGTGTTGCTAGAAGCCCTGTGATAGAGCAGAGTCGTAGCCCCGCGGTTCCAATCTACAATGATTATGTTCATGTCTTCCACAGAGAGCAAGAGGTGTACTGCTTGTTGTATCCAGATTGGGGGAGAACCTGTGGGTCTGTACCCATGCACAATGAGGGTAGTTTTCTTGGTCACATTCAGATACCTGGAGCCAGCTGAACTGAGTGTTTCAGCACAGTTCTGGTTTTGTCTTGTGTACAGCATTAGTTTCACTTTCAAGTTTGTGCCAGTCAAAGCACTGCTTATACTGAGACCTGTAAATGCAGGACATTGTTCTTCTGTACCTGAAAACAGGGGATGGCAGGTCGTTATTAATCAGATTGGAGACAGTAAACTTCTCTGCCTTTTTCCCCATCAGCAAGACCCCATCGCCAGTTCCATCCAGTTCCAACCCTTCAGGTCACTTATTTCCCTCCTTTTCCCCTCATCATCTGTACTGCTGGGGCCATCATGGGAACTCAGCTTTAGTTGCAGCACCAGGATGAGAGCCTCGGCCTGGAGCCAACATCACAGTACTCTCAAACTTCTGGCCATCATCTTTCCACTTCCTCTAGCTCTATGTATATAGCTGTTCTGTTCATACCCTCTGAAGCCCCTGGCATTGGCCACTGTCAGAAGACAGGATACTGGGCCATATGGACCATTGGTCAGACCCTTTATGGCCATTCTTATGTTCTTATATATTCTGTACATTGTGCCCATCACCATTGTGGCACCTGAGCGCCTCCCCATCTAGGATGGACATATCAGAGCCCCCATAAATCATGCTCTCTATATATCAGTACAAGGTCATGCCACCCAGTGAGCACACTTCAGCACTTCTGTCTGACAGCAATATTAATTGCTTCCTTTGTCATGCCTGGATCTGCTGATGAAGAGATTGTGAGCCAAATTCAAGTGAGGTGCGAGTGGGCACAACCCTAGTTACTGAATGATGACCCTGAGGCATTTGTGACAACCTTTGGGAGGGTAGCCCAAGCCACTCAGTGGTCCCTTGAGCACTGGACTTTGATGTTGGTGTCATGTTTGAGGGGGCAGGCACAGTCAGCCTATTGGACCAAGAGCAGACCAAGGACAACAAGCAAGTGAGAGTTGTTATTCTAGACTATTTACTATTAATGAAGAGATGCATCACCAGCGATGTAGGTCAGAAATGTATCCCAAAGCACTAGACCTTGTGTAGTAGCCCAATGCCTGAAGGAACATTGTGGACAGTGGGTTCGCTCTGAACATTGGTCTAGGGCCCAGGTTGCCAAGTTTATTCTAACTCAACAATTTATATGGCTACTACCAGCGAAAAGTCGAGAATGGATGATGCAGCCTTGGGTCTCTGTCAGACACTGTGTGACTGATGGAAAATTTCTTAGTGGTCAAAGGATCCCTAGATGCAGAATTTCCCAGACCCTGAACGGCCCATAGGACTGACCAAAGGGAGGCACGGGACACAGACACTAAGCCTCTAACTGCAGCTCACAAGAGGCCACATTTAGGTCCAGGAAGGCCGGGCCACCTTCTCATCATGGAGAGGCCCAGGAGCACAATGAGGTGGGGTTAGGGTGGGGCCTCACCTGAATGTGTGTCTTATACCCCAGTTGACTGAAACAGGATCCTAAGATAGAGGCTCTCTCGCCATCCCAGAACCAAATCCACCTCTGACAAAGAAAGATGCCTCCGAAGCCAGCCCAGTGACCTGCGACTTATGTGGGCAGGAGGGACATCTAAGGGAAGAATGCCCCCTGTGGAGTGTGAATGCGCCCAGGGCTGGACCGTGGAGATGCGCACCCATAAGAAAACTCCCCACAGATTGATAATGCTGGTCTAGGTTTAAGGGAAGAGAGTGTAAGGACTCCTAAGCTTTGGGTGCAGCCAGACAGTAGTTCCTGCGTCCCTGGCTGGGGAAGATGGCACCCCAAGAGAGGCAATCTGCACACAGTCCATGCATGGTGATGGAAAAGCCTACCTCAGCCACCGGTTACAACTGACTGTGGGCACTCACTCAGAAACCATACCTGCGGCTCTGGCTGGAGAAGAGGCCTACTCAATAATAGTGGGATGAGACTGACCTTTTTTTCAGCAAGTCATGAATGAGCTCACCAGCCAGAGGATTATGGACTGGGACCGATCCCATTGCATGTAAGATGCAGGACTTTAGGGCCCAGCAGACCTGGGAGAGGGTACCTCGAGAGCAACCCAACCAAGGCCAGAGGTGGAGAAGGGGAAGATATCCACCCTGGACCTAGGGCCCCTACTGCAGGCAGGAAACTTTGTTCAGGCACAGAGGGACGGCCCCACATAGAGCTGCTCCCACAAGCAACTGACCTCTGTAAATGGAGAAGTGACGGAATCTCAGTGCCTGGAGCACTACCCCCATTCTGTGCTCAAGAAGGAGTACCTATATGGCATTGAGCAAGACCAACAGTCTGGGGAGATGAGGACACGACTACCAGTGCCACACAAATAGTGCCAACCAGTGATGCAGCTCGCACATGACATCCCTTGTGCTGGGCATTAGGGGTGGCAGAAGACACTGTCGTGGGTAATGGCCAACTTCTATCCTGGCCTCCATCAGGAAGTGAGGAAATACTGCTCCTCCTGCCAGCCTGCCAACTGTCCATTGGCAGCAGTACCCCAAAGGCTCCCCTAGTTCTTTTGCCACTGATGGAGACACCCTTTGAGAGAATAGGGATGGACATAGTCAGGTTCCTAGAGAAGAGTGCCTCCAGGTACCAGTACATCTTGGTAGTTGTTGACTATGTGACCTGGTATCTGGAGGCTCTTCCCCTTCACACAGCAAAGGCAACCGCGATTGCACCAGAATTTATGAAACTTTTTTCATCTGTGGAGTGCCCTCATGAGATATTAACCAACCCAGGGACCAGCTATACTTCGCAGGCTATGCAAGAGCTGTGCTCTCGTTTGAAGAGCAAATCTTTGAGAACTTCTCCGTGCCATTCACAGACAGGTGGTCTCACAGAGAGATTTAACAAAAGTCTAAAAGAAATGCTAAAGCGGTTAATCAAATCTGGCTCAAGCACTGGGACCAATTGCTTCCACTACTCTTAGTCCTGTAAGGGAGGTCCCACAGGCCTCTATGGGATTCTCCCCCTTTGAACTATTGTATGGCCATGCACCTCAAGGAATCTTAGATTTTCTACATGAAGGCTGGGAGGAACAGGACGCAATGCCGTCAATGTGACTCAGTATATTATTCGCCTAAGGGAATATCTTAAGCAGCTGGGTTTATTTGCTAGTGAAAATCTACAGAAGGCACAACAGAGAGAAGAACAAGGTTATAACTGAGGGGCATGGCTGAGTACTTCCCAGCTGGGAGACTGAGTCCTATTATTGTTACTGTCAGCTAAGTCTAAATTAATGGCCTGTTGGCAGGATCCTTTTGAGGTAGCTAGACAAGCAAGACTGGTCAATTATGAAATCCGGTTACCAGGTAGAAGAAAAGAGATCAGAATCTACCACGTGAGTCTTATCAAGCCCTGGAAAACTTGGGAAGCTTTGCTGATGACTCCTTTCCCTGTGAGACCTGAATTAGGCCCTCAGGTTCATATCTGCCAGGGGTTGATACCTGTGGTAGAAGGTGTGGGACTCCCTCCTGGTCAGAGAGCACAACTCTCCCAAGAAACTGAGAACTTCACTCATGTGTTCTCCTCAATATCTGGAAAAACCCAGCTAGTGAAACGCTACCTGGAAACAATATCTGGAGAACAAGCTAGGGAGAACCCTAACCTGCTGCAGAAAATGTGGGACATAGTCTGGGAAGAAGTACAGGCAATCTTAAAAATGGGGACATGATGCTGGCATCTGACTCATGCCAAAGCTGCAGGCATTAGCTAAGAACAGACAACCTTGTGGCTGGAGACCAGACCAGGTCACCTGTATGTTAGTTTTGCTTAAAATAAGTATTAGTCTTATAAGAATATAGTTTGTGTTTAGACTCTATGAAATGCTTGTAAATTGCTGCATGCATTAATCTCACTTGTAATACCTACATCCCTTGTTATAAAATAATATTTAAGTGTTTGCTCTGTTACTGTAAACTGCCAGTCAGGAGAGAAGCATTCCCAAGTGTGAAATACTAGTTTGCCAAAGGTCCTGCCCAGCAAAAGAAGAGCCATAGACACCAGACAAACCACTGTGGCACATCAGAGTGCAAAAGACTTTGTTGATTCTGCCGCCCCCCCATTAAACTCTGGGGGAAGGGAATAAAAATCCCTGACAAGAAGAAACTGTGTCTTTTGGGCTATTTAAACTACAAAGGGCCAGAAATGCTAAACTGAAGCCAGAGATTCCCCAGGGGCTGCCTCCTGAGTCTGCCCTGAAAGACACTTTGAATTGACGGGTCACTACAGCTCTGTCACTCCTAGGATTTAGATGTCAAGTATCAGGGGTAGCCATGTTAGTCTGTATCCACAAAAACAACAAGGAGTCCGGTGGCACCTTAAAGACTAACAGATTTATTTGGGCATAAGCTTTCGTGGGTAAAAAAACACTTCTTTAGATGCATGGCAAAAGTGTTTTTTTACCCATGAAAGCTTATGCCCAAATAGATCTGTTAGTCTTTAAGGTGCAACCAGACTCCTTAGGATTTAGATGGTAACTCATTGGTGTGTGTGTTTGTTTGCTTTAACCTGTAAATAACTCACTTACTTCTTTTTCCTAGTTAATAAACCTTTAGATAGCTTATTACTGGATTAGCTACGGGTATTCTCTTTGGTGTAGGATTGTACCAACTGATTTGGAATAAGTGACTGGTCTCATGAATGGTCTCAACCTGAATGTGGTGATTTTTGGTGTAAGTGACCATTTATCACTAAGTCCAGTTTGTCTGGGTCACAAGATAGCCTGGACAGGCTAAGGCGACTGCCTGTGACTCAATGGAGAGATTGTTACAGTGATCCAGGAGTTCACATTTGTTACAGGCTTGGTGAAATCTAATGATACAACACACCACCAGTTTGTTGTTTTTTTTGTTTTTTGTTTAGTTTTTTTGCCAGTCTGCCCTGTGGTCGTCACTCACAGTCATGAGCCACCTTAGACAGTGTGACGGGGGTAGTTGAATAGTCCAAAAGTGAGTGGAGGAGCCCCATAATTCTGGTCCCCCAACCTGACAGTTTGATTAGTTTTTGCATTGTTTCCTGTAAAGTTAACTGCATTTTGAAATTCCACGCTTATCCAATGTCATGAGAGATAAGCCACTGGAGTAGTTGGGACCTGTGGGATAACTTAGTACAATCAAGCTCATGAAGGGATATTGACAAATTCCTTTATCCCCCTTATCGCCTTTTCAACCCCCTCTGGACACTGTAATTTCAAGACCATGCCATTTGAACTGCATCGGCCTGTGGCAAACGTTCAGCAGCTTATGAATAAAGTTCTCAGCCCACTAGCAATATGCCACAGCCTACATGGATTATATCATTTTCTATAGCTCCATGGGGGAAGAGCCCCTACTACATATGAAGGCAGTATTAGGATTGTTGGGTTAGGCTGTGAGACCAGCTTCCTATAGTGAAGTATACTAACAATCATGGAGGGGACCTTTCTAGGATACGACATAGGGGACGGACTCATGAAGCCAGTAATCGATAAAAACATGCCCAGTCCCCAAAACAAAAAGGCACTTGAGGCACTTCCTGGGCCTTGCCAGATATTAGCAGAAATTTACCCTTAACTTCACTCTTATTGTGGCTCCCCTAACAGACCTTATAGAGGGAGCTAACCCCCGGATGATCTGATGGGATACAGACTGCGAGAAGGTTTTTAATACCTTGAAGACATGCCTTTGTCAGGCACCCACCTTTTTAAACCCAACTTTTCCTGAGAATTTATATTCCATGTGGAGGCTCGGATGGAGCTTGGATGCTGTGCTTTCAAGGACTTTGCAGGCAAGGAGCACCCAGTTCTGGATTTAAGTAGAAAATTGTTCCCCAGGAAGAGGACCTATTTGGTTATTGAGAAAGAGGCACTGGCAATTAAGTGAGCCATAGAGTCTTTCAGGTACTACCAGCTGGGGAGTTCCTTCTCATTGGTCACTGATCATGCCCCTTTAAGTTGGTTGAATACCAGAAGGACTGGAACCCTCGTATAATGCAGTGGTAGCTCACACCCCAGCCGTACAGGATCAGAGTGCAACAGCATGCAGGGAAAGACCACACCAATGGTGATTTTTTTTTAGAGGGAACCTGGAGAGGTGGACATTCTGAACCAGCAGCCCTTTTCCGTCTTGAGGGGTGGGGTGTGTGATGGAGCATGCCTCCATCCCAATCAGGAGAAGGCTAACGAACTCCTCTGGGCTCAACCAGTACCAAACGGGCACACCTGTAAAGCCTGGGGAGGAGGCTTCAAAAGAGAGCTTGTCACAGGAAGGGGTGGCAACCAGGAAGAAAGCTGCTGCGCCTCAGAAGCAGCTGACTCTTGCAGAGTGGCTAAGAAGAAACAGCTGACAAGCCTCCCCCACCCACAAGGACTTTTCAGACCCAAGACAAGCTGATCACTGCAGCCTAGGGTGCCAGACCATCATGTATAAACCAGACTTTTATAAAGAAATTCAGTGACTGAACATCCCCTTCAGTGGGAGACCCCCACAGCTGTGAACTCAGAAAGGCTGGAGTAAAGTTCCGAAGCAGGGAGAGGACTTTGAAAATGAAAGAGACTCTGAAACAGCCTGGGTGTGACCCCAGAGAAAAGCTCAGTCTATCACAGGCCCTGGTCTAACACCTATTGAAGTCATTGCCCTCAGTGGGCTTTGGATCAGGCTGCTAAGGAGAATGCTGCAATGCCGCTACCAAGTTGTGTCTGCCTATAGTTGGAGTACGGCCTAGAGGGGAATTCATAGCTAAGTGCCTCATTACCAGGATGAGTATTGGCCTTAACCCATCTCCTCTCCATCTTCTCTTTTTTACCCAGTTTAATTAAATAATAATAATTAATTAATAGCTTTTCTAAGGTGCCTTTCTTCTATAGATCTCAGAATAGTCTACCAAGGAAGATACGCATTACGTACTCAGATGCTGAGTGTACAAAGACTTGCGCCTGTGTTAAAGGAAGTATGTGTGTGCAACTTTGCAGGTCTGGTGCCTTAGGGTATGTCTGCCCAGCCGCAGCATCGAGCCTCCCAGCCCAGGTTGGCAGACTTGGGTTGCAGGGGATCACGCTAGCGCTCGAAAAATGCTGTGTAGAGAGTGGTTTGAAGGTGTAGCTCAGGCGGTGGGTCAGGCTTTGAAGGCCACCCCTTCCCTAGGCCTCAGAGCCCGAGCTCCAGCCCAAGGTGTAACTTCAGAGCGCTGTCTACACCGCCATTGTTAGAGCACTAGCGTGAACCCTGCTAGCCCAAGGCTGTCGACACGGGCTGTCATGGGAAATGCAGACTGTAAGCTCTTTGGGGGAAAGGCATACTTTTCAGTGCAGTGCCTAACACAAGAGGGTGCCAGTCGTGCCTGGGGTATCTAGCTGCTACCCCAATACAAATACATACAATTGTATTTCTTCTTATAAACATCATCATCACAGTTGTATGGGAGCAGGCAGGAACTGGGCCTGAGAGTTCCTATCATTCAGTGCAGAGCACTACCACTTATTGCTTAACTTTATTCGTGCCTATGTGACCTGTAGCTCAGACTTGCTCAGGCAAGCACTTTGCTGTGTGCCACCACAGTCACCAGACCTAGATCTAAGACTCATCAGATTCCGTGGCAGAGGATATCTGTTTAAGATCAGATCCATGTTTGCTAATAAGTAGCACCGAAAATATTTGAAAAGCCTTGTAATAGCTACACTGAGACTACTAGAATTGTGCAAACACGATTAATACAGTCAGATTAATGCTACAGGCTGGTGAGACTCTCAGGACCTTCTTTGGTAGGTTGCTATACACCTGAGACTTCACTATGTGAGGAATGTCTACATGTGAGAGCTAGTCAGTGTCAATTATTTTGCTCTAAATGCTGACAAGCACAGTGAACCCTTAACCTACTTGCTTTGGACATGGCTCTGAAACGTCAACACCATTTCTCCAATGTAGTTCATAGTGCATCAGGATTTAATTTTATTAAATACAATGAGAAAAAACAAAGATAAGGCGTGCTCTCACCTGCATACTGAACATGCCCACACCCACATTTTTGAGGAAGGGTAATTAAGTTTTTTAAACCTCCCCAGGTGTCTCTTTTCACGTGTACAGCCAAGAGGTGCAATAGTTTTGTTTTAATACTGCTGGCGCACAAAGAAATGTCTGCATTTCTAAAGGGAATTTCTGATGTGCCTTTATCTTTCCTTAAGGGCTTATGTGCACAAACATTTAGTTCACGGCAAGCTGGTGTGTGTATCTACCCCATACTAGCCTGCCACGGACTTACTGTCCCCATGGATGGTACCTTCCAACACCCATTAACAGTTTGTTATTGTACATTGATCTAGCTTTCTTTGAAATGGAAGTAGATCAAAGCACGTTAACAAATGGTTAATGCCTGTCAGCAGGGTCCACATGGACAGTTAGTCTGCAGCAGGCTAGTGGTGGGCAGATTCACACCCCAGCTTGCCGTAAACAAATTAATTGTGTAGACAAACCCTAAAGTCATAATATCGTGTTAGTGTCGGTATTTTTATATTATACAGTACTGGGCTAGTGAGAGGCAGTTTAGCCTAGTGGGTTGGGCACTAGACTAGGACTCAGGAGACCTAGGTTCAATTACCAGCTCTTCTGCTGATCTTGAACAGCTCATTGCCCTCCCTGCACCTCAGTTTCCCCTTCTGTAAAAACAGGGATAAAGTAAAGTTCTTTGAGAGATCTAGTGATGAAAGGTGCTGTATAAGTATGTATTTATCAAACCCAACATGTGAAAGACATCAAGATCTCTGGGAAACCTTGAGATTGCTGAGATATCCATTGATGTTAATAAGAATATTTAGATTTTTTTGAAAACACAAAATGCAGGTGTTTTTCCTCCCAGAGCTTAGAGGTGCAATATTACAGACCAATAACAACCCTCGGCTGTTTGTTTACAAGAGACCCTGGGAGCAGTTGGCTTATGATTATAAAGGCTTGTTCTTGAGCTGGATGAGAGGACTGTCAAATGAAATTGACTGGTTTGTAATAGTAAATGCCAAATCATACACTTATAAAATTCATAGATTTTGAAAACCTTCTTATTTATCATATGAGTTATTGCTGCAAAAAGATAATCACAATTAACAATTGTAATTGCTAATGTATAGTCCTTACACAAGAAGTTTATACAAAGTGGCACTAAGATACAATTACTCATTTTGTTTTTACATGTTGAACTCTATACTCACTTGAAAATAATCTTGTGCATCTAACCAGTATATTTTACTCCCAAACCAAAACAGTTAAATATCAGCGTTTCTAATCTAAAGGCTAAATATGTTCATCCTACTATGATGTCTGAAAAGTATGTTTTATTTGCTGAGAAAATCAAAACAAAGGTTAAATTTCTTACCTGCCCTCACCCTGCACATCAAATAGATGAAGAAGAAATACAGCTTCGGCATGTGGAATAGGTAAGTCATTTACCATGTAACATCCTCATTCAAACAGAGAGACGAGTCCAGCAATTCAGGGCTTCCACAATTTCTTTACCATCTGTTTGCTTGCTTTCATATAACCATTAAACTGCCTACTCAGGTGGTGTCAGTAGGTGTGGTGACAAGCAGGAAGTTAATATACAAGGAATAGTCTTTAAACTCTCAAATCCAGGCCTGTACTTTAAAGGGTGAGGCAGTTTCTAATCTTACAGGGTTATTTCTTTTCATTTATTCTGATCTGGGGAATGACTAAGCCAAGCCATGGGCGGTTGTGTAATGTGTATTGAATAGCAGTTTGCTTCGCCTTTGCCCTGGTTCCCCATTCCCAGCCAATGGGAGCTTCAGGGGAGGTACCTGCAGGCGAGGGCAGAGCGCGGAGCCCTCTGCTCCCCCTCTCCCAGAGGCTGCAGAGACGTGGTGCCGGCCACTTCCAGGAGCGGCGCGGGGCCAGGGCAGGCAGCAAGCCTGCCTTAGCCCCACTGCGCCATGGCGCTGGCAATCCTGTGGGCCAGAATCATAGAATATTAGGGTTGGAAGAGACCTCAGAAGATCATCTAGTCCAATCCCCTGCTCAAAGCAGGACCAACATCAACACCAACTAATGACAGGTTTCAGAGTAGCAGCCGTGTTAGTCTGTATTCGCAAAAAGAAAAGGAGTACTAGTGGCACTTTAGAGACTAACCAATTTATTTGAGCATAAGCTTTCGTGAGCTACAGCTCACTTCATCGGATGCATTCAGTGGAAAATACAAAATCTCCTCACTGTATTTTCCACTGAATGCATCCGATGAAGTGAGCTGTAGCTCACGAAAGCTTATGCGCAAATAAATTGGTTAGTCTCTAAGGTGCCACTAGTACTCCTTTTCTTTTTGCGAACACCAACTAAGTCATCCCAGCCAGGACTTTGTCAAGCTGGGCCTTAAAAACCTTTAAGGATGGAGATTCCACCACCTCCCTAGGTAACCCATTCCAGTGCTTCACCACCCTCCTAGTGAAAGAGTGTTTCCTAATATCCAACCTAGACCTCCCCCACTGCAACTCAAGACCACTGCTTCTTGTTCTGTCATCTACCACCACTGAGAACAGCCGAGCTCCATCCTCTTTGGAACCCCCCTTCAGGTAGTTGAAGGCTGCTATCAAATCCCCCCTCACTCTTTTCTTCCGCAGACTAAATAACCCCAGTTCCTCATAAGTCATGTGCCCCAGCCCCCTAATCATTTTTGTTGCCCTCAACTGGACTCTCTCCAATTTGTCCACATCCATTCTGTAGTGGGGGGACCAAAACTGGACACAATACTCCAGGTGTGGCCTCACCAGTGCGGAACATAGGGGAATAGTCATTTCCCTCGATCTGCTGGCAATGCTCCTACTAATACAGCCCAATATGCCGTTGGCCTTTTGGTAGCAAGGGCACGCTGCTGACTCATATCCAGCTTCTCATCCACTGTAATCCCCAGGTCCTTTTTCTGCAGAACTGCTGCTTAGCCAGTCGGTCCCCAGCCTGTAGCGGTGCATGGGATTCTTCCTTCCTAAGTGCAGAATTCTGCACTTGTCCTTGTTGATTTCAGATTTCTTTTGGCCCAATCCTCCAATTTGTCTAGGTCACTCTGGACCTTATCCCTACCCTCCAGTGTATCTACCTCTCCCCCCAGCTTAGTGTCATCTGTGAACTTGCTGAAGGTGCAATTCATCCCATTATCCAGATCATTAATAAAGACGTTGAACAAAACCGGCCCCAGGACCGAACCCTGGGGCACTCCGCTTGATACTGGCTGCCAACTAGACATTGAGCCATTGATCACTACCCGTTGAGCCCAACAATCTAGCCAGATTTCTATCCACCTTATAGTCCATTCATCCAAGCCATACTTCTTTAACTTAATGGCAAGAATACTGTGGGAGACCATATCAAAAGCTTTGCTAAAGTCAAGATATATCACGTCCACTGCTTTCCCCATATCCACAGAGCCAGTTATTTCATCATAGAAGGCAATCGTGTTGGTCAGGCATGACATGCCTTTGGTGATTCCATGTTGACTGTTCTTGATCACCTTCCTCTCCTCCAAGTGCTTCAAAATGGATTCCTTGAGGACCTGCTCCATGATTTTGCTAGGGACTGAAGTGAGGCTGACTGGTCTGTAGTTCCCCAGGTTCCCTTTCTTCTCTTTTTAAAATATGGGCACTATATTTGCCTTATTCCAATCGTCTGGGACCTCCCCTGATTGCCACAAATGTTCAAAGATAATGGCCAATGGCTCTGCAATCACATCAGATAACTCCCTCAGCATCCTTGCATGCAAAAGATCTGGACCCATGGACTTGTGCATGTCCAGCTTTTCTAAATAGTCCTTAACCTGTTCTTTCACCACTGAGGGCTGCTCACCTCCTCCCCATACTGTGTTGCCCAGTTGCCCAAAGCCCTGACAGGCCAGATCCATCCTGCGGGCTGTAGTTTGCCCACCCCTGCCCTATAGCATGCTTATCCCCACCTATCTCTTAGCAGCCTGAGACCAGCCTCCCCTGCTGTGAGGCTGTGTCCCTTCTAGTGGGCTGACCCTCCTGTGCACACACTTTGGAGCCAGGAGAGAGACCCAAAGCACAGAATTCTGAGCAAGGGAGGACACTTACAGAATTCAGTCTGTGCTGCAGCCTGCAGCAGGCAACACTCATGGATCTGGCAGCCCTGTCTGCAGGGGTCAGTCTTGGGTCTGGTACTAGTCAATATTTTCATTAATGACTTTGATAATGGAGTGGAAAACATGCTTATAACATTTGCAGAGGATACCAAGCTGGGAGGGGCTGCCAGCACTTTGGAGGATAGAATTTGAATTCAAAACAATGACAAATGGAATAGTGGCTCTGAATTCAGCATAGATGGTCCCTTCCAGCTCTACAGTCCTATGATTCCTGCAGCCCAGCTCTGATAAATGAAAGAGAGGGTAGCTCCCTTTTATGGACACCGAGCCAGCCAGTCAGTTATAAAATCCCTGTTAGTAGCTGTTCTCTACTTCCTTTAGCTGTAAAGGGTTAAAAAAGCCCATAGGTAAAAGGAAGGGAGTGGGCACCTGACCAAAAGAGCCAATGGGAGGGCTAGAACTTTTTAAAATTGGGAAAAAACTTTCCCTTTTTCTGTTGTTGATCTCTGGAGAGAGGGGACAGAGCAGAGACAGGGCTGGGACTGTGCTGTAAGAGCTTTGAGCCAGGTATGGAAAACTATCAGATCATACCTAGAACTACTCATTTGAACCCCAGATATGTAAGTAGATCAGGAAATGTCTAGGAAGATATGATTAGGTTTATCTCTTTTATTTCTTTATGGTTTGTGGAGTCCTCTGTGCTAACCCCAGGTGCTTTTGTTTTGCTTGTAACCTTTAAGCTGGACCTCAAGAAAATCATTCTTGATGCTTAATTATTATATTTGCTGTTTTTAAATCTAACACTAGCCTAAGTTCCAGATGTATTTTCTTTCTTTTTGTTTTTAATAAAATTTACCTTTTTTAAGAACAGGATTGGGTTTTTGGATCCTAAGAGGTTAGTGCATATGCTGTTTAATTAGCTGGTGGCAACAGCTGATTTCCTTTGTTTTCTTTCTCAGCTCTTCCCCGGAGAGGGGGTGAAAGGACTTGAGGGTACCTCACAGGAAGGAATTCCCAAGTGCTCCTTCCTGGTTTCTCAAAAGGGAGGGGGGATTGCACTTGGGTGGTGGCAGCTGTGACGGATTCGGTCACAGAGACCACCTTGGGACTGTCACCTGAGAGCGCTGAGACTACCTCTGAGCCCATTTTCCCTGCCAGCTTGGGACTTCAGAACCCTGCTTTGTTGAGCCAGACACACTAGCCTGCTGCAAACACAGAGCCAGGTCTGAACCAAATCCCCAAAGCTGCAGACTTAACTGAAAACAGCTTAAGAACAGCTGTCTCCAGCACCCAGATACCCAGTTCCCAGTGGTATCCAAACCCCAAATAAATCTGTTTTACTCTGTATAAAGCTTATACAGGGTAAACTCATAAATTGTCCACCCTCTATAACACTGATAGAGAGGTATGCACAGCTGTTTGCTTCCCCAGGTATTAATTACTTACTCTGGATTAATTAATAAGCAAGAGTGATTTTATTAAGTATAAAAGGTCAGATTTAAGTGGTTTCAAGTAATAACAGACAGAACAAAGTAAGTTACCAAGCAAAATAAAACAGAACACGCAAGTCTATGCCTAATACATTAAGAAACTGATTACAGATGAAATCTCACCCTCAGAGATGTTCCAATAAGTTTCTTTCACAGACTAGACTCCTTCCTAGTCTGGCCCAATCCTTTCCCCTGGTACAGTCCTTGTTCCAGCTCAGGTGATAGCTAGGGGATTTCTCATAACTGGAATCCCCTTTGTTCTGTTCCACCCCTTTTATAGCTTTGGCACAAGGTGGGAATCTTTTGTCTCTCTGAGTCGCTACCCCACCTTCTAAATGGAAAAGCACCAGGTTTAAGATGGATTTCAGTACCAGGTGACATGGTCACATGTCCTGTGAGACCCCAAGTCTTCATTCTTCCTGGCCTAACTCACAGGAAGGCTTGCAAGTTAACAGAGCCATCTACAGTCAATTGTCCTGGTTAATGGGGGCCATTAAGGTTCCAAACCACCATTAATGGCCCACACTTTGCATAATTACAATTATGAGTTATAGTTCATATTTCTAGTTTCAGATACAAGAATGATACATTTATTCAAATAGGATGAACACACTCAGTAGATTATAAGATTTGTAATGATACCTTACAAGAGACCTTCTGCATGAAGCATATTCCAGTTACATTATATTCACAATCATTAGCATATTTTCATAAAATCATATGGAGTGCAACATCACAGCAGCATCTACCCATCCAAGGTCAGAGAAAAGCTGTAACCTTGGGAGTTTAGTACCAGCCTGGAGTGGCCAGTATTAATTTCTAGAATCCTTGCGGGCCCCCACCTTTTGCACTCGAAGTGCCAGCGTGGGGAATGAGCCTTGACATCGTGGCAGTGTGGTGGGATCATTTTGAACCAGAAGCACGGACCTCAGGATTTTAAAAGGACACATTTTTCCTTTTGGCAGCCTGCAAAGGCAGGAAGGGTTTCTTTTCTTTTCTTTCTTTCTTTCGTGTCTGCCTGCCTGCCTGATGGAAAACAGGCATGCAAATGGTTCAAACTGCCAAGCCAGGAAGTCCAACAAGCAGTTTATTTTTTTTCTAGCTTTGTGGCAACAAAATAGCTAGGCTAGAGTAGGGCAGCCCTGTGCATGAGGTTGTGGCCGGGCACCGAAACCCTCGAGAAATCAGTCTTCCCAAAGCAGCACACCACAGAGAAGACAGGTTTCAGAGTAGCAGGCATGTTAGTCTGTATCCGCAAAAAGAACAGGAGTACTTGTGGCACCTTAGAGACTAACAAATTTATTTGAGCATAAGCTTTTGTGAGCTACAGCTCACTTCATCGGATGCATTCAGTGGAAAATACAGTGGGGAGATTTTATATACACAGAGAACATGAAACAATGGGTGTTACCATACACACTGTAACAAGAGTGATCAGGTAAGGTGAGCTATTACCAGCAGGAGAGTGGGGGGGACGACACCTTTTGTAGTGATAATCAAGGTGGGCCATTTCCAGCAGTTTACAAGAACAGTAGGAGAAAACAGACACAGATCAAGCCCAGACATCCAGCTCCATGACAGAAATGCAGGGAGGGGATGGGGGAATGGGGACTTCCCAGGAGGGAAGGGTCATCCCTCCTCCAACTGAGATCCCGGTGCCAGGATGGAGGGATGTCCTTAACCCAGGACGAGTTCTCAGTGCGGGAGAAAGGAATTTTTTCCTCGAGATGAAGCGCTTGGAGGCAGAAGCGCAGGAGAAGCGCTTGGACATGAAGCACTTGGAACTGGAGCTGAAGCGCTTAGAGCTGGAAAAGGCTACGCTGGATCAATCAGGTAGCCCTAACAGTCCTTCTCTAGGTACCGCTCTCCATTCAAAAACATTCCCCACCTACAAGGTTGGCGATGATACAGAGGTCTTCTTAGAAAATTTTGAAAGGGCCTGCCTTGGGTACAACATCCCTAGAGACCAGGATATGGTGGAGCTGAAGCCACAACTCAGTGGACCCTTAGCAGAGGTGGCAGCTGAAGTGCCTAAAGAACACATGAACGAGTACGAACTTTTTAAACACAAGGCCAGAATTAGGATGGGGCTAACATCCGAGCATGCCTGTCGGCGGTTCAGAGCCCTAAGGTGGAAACCAGACGTGGCATTTTCCTGACATGCCTACCACACTGTAAAAAATTGAGATGCCTGGATATCAGGAGCAAAGGTTAAGTCTCTGGAAGATGTGTCTCTCCTCATACAAATGGAGCAGTTCTTAGTGGGTGTTCCTGAGGAAATAGAAAGGTATATCCTAGATGGGAAGCCCAAAAGTGTAATCGAGGTGAGGGAGATTGGAGTCAAATGGGTGGAGGTGGTGGGGAAGAAGAAAGCTAGTAGCAGTTGGGTGGGGATACCAGAAGGGGCAATCTGAGATGACACCCCACCATCGGAGTCAGCCCAAGGCCCCACCTCGCAAGGAGGAGCCCTCCACAGAGCCAGGGAACCCCAGATGCCCTCTCGTCCCACCACCCAACTCTCCAACCACCAACCTTGCTCCAACCCACAGTCAGCTGGGCAATGCTTCAAGTGTAATAAGCTGAGGCATGTGAAGGCCAACTGCCCCAAGAGCACCAGCTGACTGCAGCTCATCACCCCGAAGTCCCACCGAGAACCTTCAGGCCCAGGTGCCTCTCAAATACCCCCAAAGCAAAAGGAAACTGTGAGTGTGGGCGGAAGGAAGATTCCTGCGTGGAGAGACACTGAAGCACAGGTGTCAGCTATCCACCAATCCCTGGTGGACCCCAAATTCATCGACCCAGAGACCTAATTGACGGTGAAACCCTTTAACGCCAACTCTTTTAACTTGCCTACAGCCAAGTTGCCTGTCCAGTACAAAGGCTGGTCAGGAATATGGACTTTTGCAGTCTATGACGATTATCCCATTCCCATGCTGCTGGGAGAAGACTTAGCCAACCATGTAAGGCTAACAGAAAGGGTGGGGATGGTCACCTGCAGCCAGGCTAAACAGGCCTCCACACCTAACCCCATTCCTGAGCCTCCTACAGGGACCCAGCCAGAGGTGGTGAAACCAAACCCCAGACCAAAGTCTATGGCAGCAGTTGTAGATCCAGTTCCTGGGACCTAGCCAGAATCTGCCCAAGGACTGGAACTGGTGGAGCAGTCAGCACCAGAGCCCATGCTTGCAACCCCACTAGAGTCAGGGGAGTCAGCACCAAAGGGCGCCACTGACCCTGCATCTGCAGCAGCAGCTAAACTGGCGCAAGAAGCTCATCCGGAACCTGAAATACCCCCCAGTGCACCAGCGGAGAGCAGTTCACAATCAGCTGAGACAACTCCATCACCTGCATCGCTTCCAGTGGGACCAAGACCAAGTCCACAACCCAGCGAGGAACTAACGTCTCCAGCATCAAGGGAGCAGTTCCAGGCTGAGCAGGAAGTGGACAAAAGCCTCAAAGGAGCTTGGACGGCGGCATGGAGCGACCTACCGCCTCTCAACTCTTCCAATAGATCCAGGTTTGTTGTAGAAGGAGGACTTTTATACAAGAAAGCCCTTTCTGGTGGGCACAAAGAGGACTGGCATCCTCAGAGATGGTTGCTAGTTCCAACTAAGTATAGGAAAAAGCTCTTGAGCTTAGCCCGCAATCACCCTAGTTGCCATGCTGGGGTGAACAGGAACAAAGGCCGTTTGGGGAAGTCATTTCACTGGGAGGGAATGGGTAAGGACATTTCTACCTATGTCTGGTCTTGTAAGGTGTGCCAGCGGGTGGGAAAGCCCCAAGACCAGGTCAAGGCCCCTCTCCAGCCAATCCCCATAATTGAGGTTCCATTTCAGTGTGTAGCTGTGGATATTCTGGGTCCTTTCCCTAAGAAACCCAGAGAAAAGCTGTACAGACTGACTTTCATGGATTTTGCCACCCAGTGGCCAAAATCAGTAGCTCTAAGCAACACCAGGGCTAAAAGTGTGAGCCAGGCATTGGCAGACATCAGGGTAGGTCGGCCCTCCAACATCCTTAGGGATTCGGGAACTAACTTCCTGGTAGGGACCATAAAACATCTTTGGGAAGCTCATGGGATAAACCACTCGGTTGCTACTCCTTACCACCATCAAACAAATGGCCTAGTAGAGAAGTTTAATGGGACTTTGGGGGCCATAATACGTAAATTCGTGGTAGAGTGCTACCCTGGAGCTGCTCCAGGTAAGCAGCGCCAGGCTGGAGCCCGCACTCCAAATCCCTCCTGCACCCCGCACCCCAACCGCCGATGCACCCCTCCTGCACCCCGTACCCTCTGCCCTGAGCCCCCTGCCTTACCCCGGACCCCTCCTGCACCCCAACCCCCTGCCCTGAGGCCCCTCCCACACTCCTCCCTGCACCCCTTTTGCACCTCTTTTACATGAATGCGGTCAACGCTTCGGAAGGGGCATCCCTTTCCATGTGCCTATGCCAGGGCAGCAGCACTCCAGATGAAGAAAGCAATCCAATCTCATTGCAAGAATTCCAGTTAGCCAATACAGCCTGTCATGACAGTGACACAAAGTGAGCTGTGCTGCCACAGGAACAGTACTGTCATGGATAAGGGATTTTCTGCTTTGCAGAAGCACATGACAACCTACAGAAGTGTCGCTCTTTAGTCACATAATGGGCAATAGTCATTCTAATACACAAGCTATGAAATGTTTGCATTTTTCTGTGCCAAATCCAGTATTTAGGAAGAAGCAGAAAGCCATTACCTCTTTTCCTATATTCTCAAATTTTGGAACAACTTGTCTCACAAAATTCTCCTACTATAAGAATACTTATTCTTTATAACAAAAGCTATGCTACATGGATTTGTGGACATCATCACCGTATAATGAATATGAATATGGTCAGCCTAAACTCCCATCTTTCAACAAACCTACATCCTAATCCCATAAAGGCATTGTGACAGTCTGTACCCCTACATTTAACCTTTGCACAATGTTGTAATAATCTTTGTACAAGGTTTTCCTTGGGAGGTATCATTTGAAAACTCATAATTTGATGATGATTATTGTCCTGGTAAAATATGTTTGGCACCGTTGTATGTAAAGTTATGAGATTCCACTGCATGGTGTTACTAAAACATGTTCCAAGTCCTGGGGGTGGCCAAACCACTTCCTCAGAGACAAGGGCAAGCTGACAACTCAGACAGGTTAAACAAGTTCAAATGGGCCATCACCTGCTAAGTGGCTATTCATTGGCAGGAAAAGGGACATATTAGAAAAATCTACATATTAGCAAGGAAACAGCATGGAGTTCCCATCTACACAGTCTGCCTGTCACCATGGTCCCAGCTGGAGATGCTTCTCAAAGGAGGGATTTAGAGTAGCAGCCATGTTAGTCTGTATCCGCAAAAAGAAAAGGAGGACTTGTGGCACCTTAGAGACTAACAAATTTATTTGAGCATAAGCTTTTGTGAGCTACAGCTCACTTAATCGGATGCATTCAGTGGAAAATACAGTGGGGAGATTTTATATACACAAAGAACATGAAACAATGGGTGTTACCATACACACTGTAACAAGACTGATCACTTAAGGTGAGCTATTACCAGCAGGAGAGCGGGGGACACCTTTTGTAGTGATAATCAAGGTGGGCCATTTCCAGCAGTTGACAAGAATGTCTGAGGAACAGCGGGGTGGGAATAAACATGGGGAAATAGTTTTACTTTGTGTAATGACCCATCTACTCCCAGTCTTTATTCAAGCTTAAGTTAATTGTATCCAGTTTGCAAATTAATTCCAATTCAGCAGTCTCTCGTTGGAGTCTGTTTTTGAAGTTTTTTTGTTGAAGCATTGCCACCTTTAGGTCTGTAATCAAGTGACCAAAGAGATTGAAGTGTTCTTGGATTGGTTTTTGAATGTTATAATTCTTGATGTCTGATTTGTGTCCATTTATTCTTTTACGTAGAGACTGTCCAGTTTGGCCAATGTACATGGCAGAGAGGCATTGCTGGCACATGATGGCATATATCAAATTGGTAGATATGCAGGTGAACGAGCCTCTGATAGTGTGGCTGATGTGATTAGGCCCTATGATGGTGTCCCCTGAATAGGTATGTGGACTATAAAAAGGAGGGAGCTGACTATAAAAAGGAGAGGTAGATCCCAAAAAGATCCTATCCCACCTCTGTCCTGATTTTTCACACTTGCTATCTGGTCATCCTAGATGAAGAACATGGAGCTGCAGCAGGTGCAGATGTGGGCTGGGGGGGCAGGACTCAGAATTAATGAGTTAGAATGTTGGGGTTTGGGGAGAAGCTGGAAGCGCTGCCCCATGGAGCAGCAGTGAGAGCCTCTGCAGGGGGCAGAGTCCCCAACTCTGTGTGCTGGGGAGAGCAGGCATCATGGTAACTATCACACACTCTCTCTCTCTCTGGGGGAGGACAGGGGGGGTTCAAAAATGAAAAGACAGACCCAAGACCATACTTCCATCTTTTTAAATCCATCTCCTGCTTTGGGGGCCAATCTTGTGGTTAGTGGGGGATCTGACTCCTGGCGTTTGAACTTCTGGGGCTGGCTGTGGAGAGGATAGGAACGAAGCGGAGAAATTCCAGAGCGGAGTCCTGCGTGAGGGAAAGAATCTTTGTGCCCAGAGATGCTGAGCAATGTCTGTTCCTGAGTTTTTACCTTGTGTTCATTACAGTTGTCTGTATTTTTTCTGGATGATTTTGGCCTCTTATTTCAGTCCTTCAGTTGCTGAATTTTCAGTTGGCTTGGTCAGAGTCAAAGGTCAATGCACACTTCTCAAGGGCTTAACCTGACCAAGGCAACTGAAAAGGCAATAAAGACACTGAGAAAATGAGATCAAAAGCCTGTCTGAGTTTGTCAGTGTTGCTTGACACCGCCCTCTTCCCCATGAGCAGGGGCTAGTTGGAAGCTGCCTAAGAAGGGGTTAATTGAATTAAAGCTGCCTTGCTGCTGGATCATTAACGCAGCTGACTTAAAGGAAGTGAAGGCTGCTCTTTCCTGGGAGGGAGAGAGGGGAGGCTTTATAATAGGTTCAGCTGTTTAGGAGGAGCCTTGGCTGCAGGCATCCTGTAGATGTGAGTTGGAGGCATGTACTGTGAGTAACTGCAGAGGTGGGAAATAATGTGGTTGAGGCAGAGCAGAATCAAGGTGTGGTGACTCAGTGGCCAAACTTTGAGCCTTTCCTGAGGTGTGATGCTCCATGAAAATTATTTAATGAACTGATTTGTTTGTGTATAAGCAAAAACTTCTCATTTAAAAAGTGTGGTGCTAGTGGTGATGAAAGGACATGTTGCCTTGACAGGCTTGGTAGATGAAGTCCTCTGTCTGTAGGGCAAGCTTCCAACACCTGTGACCCCTGCCAGTGTGCCTTATCCCGCTACCCCTGGGTAGGGTATAGGAGAGGACTTACCCTGTGGGTAACTGGAGTCCTGTCGTCTTCATGGCTCATGAAGTTCTTGGCCTCTCTGCTAATGGGAGAGTGGTGGTGAGTCTATGCGACAGGAACTTGCCTGGCCCTAGCACACTCGCTTCATCTAAGGCCACTGAACAGTCAGTTGAGGAGAACACTTTGTAATTACTCCTGAACTGGGCTAGATTCAAACTGGTGTTCTACAGGTGAAAAGTGCTACAGATCATTAGCAGGATTAGATAAGCATTTCCTAACTTGAGTGATTGACTTTACAACCTTAATGTTCTTTTAATGCAGCTTTTCAATTTAACTTCTTGGCTTTTCTTACAGTGAAAAGGTTAAAAAAAATAAATTCCACTATGTGCAACACTAACTCCCTCCACACCCATCATGCTGGTTTGGAGCTTCACCTGTCAGTACAGATGTCTGTCCTTTGGACTACCAGGGTAACTATGCTGGCTGGGAGAAGGAGGCTGTTCTTATGTGAAACCATCCACTAGAGGAGGATGCATAAATTTACTGTTTCAGTGTGTTATGTAAGCATGAGTAGCCCGTTTTACTGACTGTGTAGCTAAGAAGAAAGACATGGGCTGTCCTTTCTGAGAGGCACTGTAGCTCACTGGGGAGAAATTTGGGTTTGCTGTATTCAAAGACCTGGGTTCTGTTCCCTGCTTGGTTAATGCTCAGTGGTATATGAGCTGTAACATTTGGAAAGGATACTTGCTTACCACCAATCAGTACAAATAAGATTACTGCTCCTGCCTCTGTGTGCTGCATGTTCCCCAAGGTTGTTTAAAAGCTATTTTAATGAGGAAGCAGCAGGATCATCGGCCCTTTTGTCTGTGTCCCATCTGGAATGTGAGCTGTGTGGCATACGTACCGAATGACCGACAATGTTGAGGGGTTTTAGTATTGTGGCAGAAAACTGTTGTGTGTCAACTGTGGATGGGAAGTTATGATCTTCAACAGCGTAGAAGTGTTCCAAATCTAAATGGATGTTCATGAGGACCGAAAAATGCATCTCTCCCTGTCAGACCTCTCAGTGCTGCTGCAAAACAGTTCTTGTCCACTTTCATACAAAGTGTCAGGCACCCTTAAGACAGGGGTTGCTACTGCTCCCCCATAATCACTTTTTCCCATGGGGGCACTAGCAGGGGTTGAACTTATGCTTTCCAGCTCTGATGCATAGACTTTCTTCCACTTCAGCTACAACATTGGTGTAAACAGTTTGTTTGCAGTGTGAACCAGCCTGTAGCGGGGACGCACTTTACCAGTGGGATTCTCAATTCTCTTAGATAGCACTGGAATGTTGCGCACCAGGAGTACTGGGTTCTTTTCCTGCAAAGGGGGTGTGCTGTAGTGTCTGGAGAAGCACCACCAAACAGTTTGGTACAACTGCACTGAAAGGGAGTGTGGCAGAATGTTGGAGAACTGCAACGGTCACTGTGGAATATGTATTTCTGTTCCTGAACTGACCTTGTGCAAGTTCTTACACTATTTACTATTTAATGAGTGGAGGATAGCTGTTTCACTTAAGGTAGAGGGAGCAAGACCTTGCTTAAGAAGTCCTGGAGTGCACAAATGCTAAGAGCAGTCAGTAAAAGAACTAGAACTCATAGCTCTCCGACTTCTACAGGATGTGTGTGTTGGAAAGTAACCCTCTAAGATGCAGGGCCGTCCCTAGCCATTTGGGTATCCTACGGGGGGGGGCGGCTGTGTGGGTCCCCAGGGGTCCTACGGGGGGAGCGGCTGTGTGGGGCCCCAGGCTTCCCCCTCCCCCCCACAGGGTCTGGGAGGCAGGAGCTGGGGGGGGGCACTTTTGCGGGCCCCCCAGGCCCAGAGTGGCCCGGGTGATTAGTGGGGGGCCGGGACAGCCGCTCCGCTTCCCTGGCCCCAGCCGTGTCCTTAGGGGGAGAGGGCTTGGGGGGGAGGGATTTCTTCCCCCCCCCGACCCCGCACTCACCGGCAGTAGCGGAAAGCGGAGCAGCCCGGCCCCAGCCCTCTCTACTCCGCCAGCCCCGGCACTCCGCTTCCCGCCGCCAGTGAGAGCCGGGGGCGCTCCTTTCCCCGACCGGGGCAAGGGAAGCGGAGCGGGCTGGGGCCGCCTCTCTCCGCTTCCCGCCGCCGGTGAGTGCAGGGGGCGATTCTTTCACCGGCGGCGGGAAGCGGAGCACCGCGGCTGGGAGCCGGCGGAGTGGAGCAGGCTTGGGCAGGTTGCTGCGCTTGCGGTGAGTGCGGGGTCGCTGGGGGAAGAGGTGAAATGGGGGCGGAGCAGGGGGGAAGGGTAAGAGGTGGGGCGGAGGGAGTTGTCCGCCCCCCAGGGATGGCCCTGCCCCTTGCAGTGGGGGCAGCCCGTGGGGCGGCGCGGCTGGTGCTGTCGCGTATGCAGCACGCAGCTGCCTAGGGCACCACGACATTTGGGGCAGTTTGGTGCCCCAAATATCATGGTGCCCTACGCAGCTGCGTATGCCTAAGGACGGCCCTGCTAAGATGTAACACCATTCCCCTGAGATCGGGGCAGGAGTGCCGGAGCTGTCAAATACATGACACTGAGCAGCTCTAGGTGACTGTTTGAGACCATGGTGTTTGAAACTAAGGGGTGATAGTGGTTAAGATTTCAAGTGCCTGCAGCCTTGTGTGGGGTGGGCTGCAGGAAATGATGCCTACTCAAAGACAAAACATCCCAAGAAAAATGAATGTCCTGGCTATGAAAACAAGAGAATATACTGCTCAGTGTGTGTGTGTGTGTGTAGAGTGGCAAACCTGTATTACTACTACTGATGCGACTTTAAATAAATATGAAACTCAAACATTAAGGTTCCCACAGCAATGCTAATTTTGCCACATTCCACATTCTATATGTATATTTAAATACCATTGTGTGCAATGGCTGTGGGAAGTTTAACTGTGCATGTGCAGCCAGTACTCTATTTTATTTTTGTTATGTACAATGTTAACAACTTACTTACCTGGCAGGGGAGATACTATGATCATGAAGGTGGTTTTCCCAGGGTGAGGCTCATCCATTGCACTGCAGGTGTGCTGACCCCTGTGATTTCCCCAAATGCGGGAAACTCAACTGCATAATTTGTGGTAGTGGGGGACTGCGTTCGCGCTCTCCCCTGTTTTTAAAAAAACAAACAAACTCTGGAGTCATTGTGGCCAGTTTGAGGGAAGTCGGCTATAAAAAGAGTATGAATTAAGAAAGGGCTAATACCGGAAGTATGACACCCTTTATTATATAAGAGTGTTATGACCTCATCTGAAATATTACAATAAGTTCTGGCCAGCTCTTAGCAAGAATGTAGCAGAATAGAGAAGGTCAGTTCAAATGATTAGAGGCTGTACAGGCCACCTCTCTGTAATGCACCCAACACAGGTTGCCAGTGGGGGACCTTGATCACCAAAAGTCACAAGCACTTATGAGATTAAGCTGAAGGATCACCTCTTTTAGTTTAGTATGTTCCATGGCTCAACCATGAGCAGGAGACATGACTGTACACATCACTGGTATGCGCTACTCAGTAGTGGAGTACCGCTAGATTAGAGGCATTACATTTTGCAAAGTAGACATATGATGCACATGGGCTCCACAGAACCTCTTGCTGCAGCTCTTGTTCATCATGCCAGTTGTGCAATAGAAAAGCCCCATTACTTGAGCACCTCTCTAAGTTACAGGGGAAAAAATGACAAAAGCAACAGCTGCTCCAAAGGTAAGATTGCAACCAGATGTTCAGAAAAGGCTATTTTATGTTTACCTTTGACCCTCCCCACAGAAGTATAATGAAAAGAACTCGTGCTTTGAGATTTATAGGGTTATTCCTAACTGAATAGTAGAAATTTATCTGAAAATTGTCAAATTTTAAGTAGCTTTTGAGATTGACTTTAAAAGGCTCATTTTCGAAGCGATGAGGTGGGTGAGGTAACATCTTTTATTGGACCAATGTCTGTTGGGGTGAGAGACCTGCTTAAGAGCTTACACAGAGCTCTTCTGCAGGTCATTTTTGAAGTATATAACTCTTTCACCCTTCTTAAGACCCCATTAAATCAGTCACAAAATTGAAGACTTTACTGACTCCCCTTTGGTATGCTGCTCGTTTAATGCTCAGGTGTGGAACCACCGTGATGAGAGCTTTGTAAATAACAATAGATACACTAGAAGGACTCTTGAAACTAACCCAAGCAACAGGCAATGTTCAAGGACCAAAAAGTAAAATGTTTAAGCTGACCAGTATCTGAAACTAGGTATGAATCTTTGCCATTAAAATTGATGGAGCAAAGAGAGCTGGTGGAGAAGACAGGTGTGTGCATGGTGGGGGGAGGGTGTGCATGTGGGGGAAGTGAGGGTGGGGTGTTGGCGGGAGGTACTGTGGGGGGAAGGGTGTGGGGGTGCTGTTCGGGGGGGAATAGTGGGGAGGCAGGGGTGTGTTTGTGGTGAGATGGTGGGATGTGGGGGTGCTGTGTTATACCAATAAAATAAAAACCAGCAGGATCTTATTAAAGGAGAAAAGGCAAAATGCCACATTTATTGTGAATACAGAAAGACTCATAGTAAGCAGTTATAGCTATAACATTCCATTCAATTTCATATTTATATATACACACACACACACGCATACACGTACGTTCTGCAAGGTTGTTATCATACTTACCAGCCTTAGAGTTGTTCATGCCAAGCCACTGGCCAGGTGGCCTGGACATGAGGAGGGAGCAGGGACTTGTCAGATGCTCATCTGATGCTCCTGGAAGTTGGTTTGCAGAATCAGACCCCAAAGTTCTCACTTTCTAGAGTCCATTTTTATAAGAATTTTTTCCTATCCCAGTCTATGGGAATTGCTTCATCATGCTGTTGCTGAATCAATCAGCAGATGGCACATTCCTGACGGCTCCGTGCTGCCAGATGTTATCTTGTTCTTTGGTTCTCCCGTTCTTGAGGCTGTTGGGTGGATTCCAGTCTGCCCTCCGGGGGTCCTCTGGTTATTTCCACTGTACGCCTTCTTTGGCCACTGGACACTGGATTCTTAGGCTGGCACCACCCTGATCATTCAGTTATTATCCACACCAAGCATCCATCCACATAGATCCTCTATCTCTATTTTAATCACAATTGTTAACAAAGCAAGATGAATACAACAAAAGGGCAGGGTGTCTCTGGGTGCTGTTTCTGTTGTTACAGAGTATTGCTTTGAGTCTCTCTCTGTGTGAGGAGTAGTTGTTACAAAGAATTGTTTTGAGAACAGACTCTGTCTTAGAATGTACTAACACAATTAGCAGCTTGCAAGTTTCACACACAGAGGGAGCGAAACAGTACGGAAAACCAAGAGACCTCTTAATTAGTAATACCCTGGAATTTAAACTATGGGGAATCAAACTCATGTGTGATTTTAATACAGAACTTCTTTAATCTGATCCAACAGCTGTTCACTGGGGGGGAGGGGGCTGTGCAGAGGAAGGAGTGTGTTTGTGGTGGACGGAGGGTGGCAGGGCTGAGAGCGGCGGCAAGAGCGAGAGGTGATCTGACTGGGCCAGTGGCTGGACGCCGGGGTCGGTGACGTACTGAGCGCTGAGCACGGCTCGCCAGGGCCCCTGGCCTTGGCCTGAGGCGCGCGCTCCCACAGCAGAGGTGACGCAGAGGCTGGCGACGCTCTGTCCCCGCCTCTCCCTTGTCTCCCCCAATCACAGCCGACCAGGCCAATGTGGAGTGCGTTGTTGGGCGGGTCTCCACGCGCCCGGGACGGGGCGACCTCGCGCTGGTAGAGGAGATTCAGACAGCTGGCTAGGAGCGCGCGCCTGCTGGGGGCCGGGCTCCGTCCGTGACGTCACGCAGTCGCGTGGATTATACGCAATTCCGCCTCCATTGGCTGAGGCCTATGTACAAATGGCTGGTGGAAGCGCTGCGATCCCTGGGCTTCCCCAGCGCCCCCCGCCGGGACACGCCACCCCCCAGCCCGCGGAAGAGACGGTACCACAGGTCAGTGAGTCCCGCTGCTTGGCGGGCGGTTCTGCAGCCTCCCCTCCCCGTCCGCCCAACGGCCGGGGCCCCGCGCGCCCGGCGCCGTGTACTGGACCCTGGCGGGGGAGGGGTCGGGGGCTTGGTCCGGCTGGGGCCTGTTCCGTGCTCGAGCCCTAGCCTGAGCCGTCGGCATGGGAACGGACGCGGAGGCTGCTGTTGTATCGAGAGTCGGACGCCAGCCTCTTCTGCTGCAGCACCCTGGAGCTGCCGCCTGCGCCCGGCCGGGTCTGCTCCCCATCGCCACGGGACAGTGCTGGAGCGGGTTTGTTGCGCCCTGGCGCGCCGCGCTGCAGCCTCGCACCCCCGCGTCTGGAGCCTATGCGCCTTCGGCCTCAAACCCAGACCCTGCTGATCGAAATAGCAAAGCCACTTGCTTCTGCCGGGCTCGGGATGCACTTACTCCAGCTTCTCTAGGGCTGTAACATAAGGGTGGCCCTGTCCAGACATCCCACAGCCGCTTCCCATCGACTTCACCAAAACCAGCAAACCGCCCAACTTTTTGTGGTTGCATGTAATTTGCTTCCCACGAGCACTGATTCATGGAATGTATTTGAAAATGTTGTCTAACAGGCATTTGAACTGCCTCATGTTGAGCTAATATAGGTGACCTAATGATGACGTAAATAAGGTCCTGAATAGTTGATTTTATGGAGTGTCATTGGTATGGGGAGAACTGTCCGACCGTCTTTCATGAAGGCAACCATCCATGGCTTTTGAATTTTGGGGCAGTAGGTATATGCCGAGCATATTGAGTATGTCAGATTGTCTAATTGCTCTGTAGGTGAAAGCTATTATTTTGTGAATTCCCAGAGTTGGAGAATACATTGTAAAGAGTATGTTTTAAGAGATCAAAGCCACCAGAGATTTACTGAAATTTTGTTCTGACTTCTGCTCACTTCAAGCATCAGAATCTTTGATTTAGCTAGGTCAGCTAATTTTGGGTGCTATTTCCTGTAGAAAACTAGCCTAATGGACCGATAGATGACTCCTGAGTAGAAGTGGTAGACCAGATATGCTCTGTAAGGTTTGATTCATGTTTGTTTCAAAAACTTTATGGCACAAGGTTATTTTGGAATGTTTAGCAATTAAATCAATTAACTGGATATTCAACTTGAAATCTAAATAGTCTTAAACTGAGTACAGTGTTCCTACATTTAAGAACTTGAACAGGAGTTCCCTGTTGCTCTTTTATGGTTTTATTCTTTCTTATTTTGAAAAATGTTTTCAATCCTTTATTGCTGTGTGTGAGACCCAACAAATAAAAGTAGGAACTGACTGTATAGAGGAAACAATGATACTGACTGGACACACTGTTATACCAATAAAATAAAAGCCAGCAGGATCTTATTAAAGGAGAAAAGGCAAAATGCCACATTTATTGTGAATACAGAAAGACTCATAGTAAGCAGTTATAGCTATAACATTCCATTCAATTTCATATCTCTCTCTCTCTCTCTCTCACACTCACACACACTTGTTATCATACTTACCAGCCTTAGAGTTGTTCATGCCAAGCCACTGGCCAGGTGGCCTGGACATGAGGAGGGAGCAGGGACTTGTCAGATGCTCATCTGATGCTCCTGGAAGTTGGTTTGCAGAATCAGACCCCAAAGTTCTCACTTTCTAGAGTCCATTTTTATAGGAATTTTTTCCTATGCCAGTCTATGGGAATTGCTTCATCATGCTGTTGCTGAATCAATCAGCAGATGGCAACATCTGGCAGCACGGAGCCGTCAGGAATGTATCTTGTTCTTTGGTTCTCCCGTTCTTGAGGCTGTTGGGTGGATTCCAGTCTGCCCTCCGGGGGTCCTCTGGTTATTTCCACTGTACGCCGCCTTCGGCCACTGGACACTGGATTCTTAGGCTGGCACCACCCTGATCATTCAGTTATTATCCACACCAAGCATCCATCCACATAGATCCTCTATCTCTATTTTAATCACAATTGTTAACAAAGCAAGATGAATACAACAAAAGGGCAGGGTGTCTCTGGGTGCTGTTTCTGTTGTTACAGAGTATTGCTTTGAGTCTCTCTCTGTGTGAGGAGTAGTTGTTGCAAAGAATTGTTTTGAGAACAGACTCTGTCTTAGAATGTACTAACACAATTAGCAGCTTGCAAGTTTCAGACACAGAGGGAGCGAAACAGTACCGAAAACCAAGATTAATTAGTAATACCCTGGAATTTAAACTATGGGGAATCAAACTCATGTGTGATTTTAATACAGAACTTCTTTAATATGATCCAACAACATTACTGTCAAAAACACAAGTGATACAACTGTGAAAGAGTTTTTTGGGTTTTTTTTTGTACTTCAGTTATAGTAATCTTGGATGTTAGGTGGTAAATCATCTGAAAGTTGTGACTTTGAAATTGATGGTGTCCCTTTAACTAGAAGTGTTAGACTGCTATCTTCAAAGTGTTTACTGAGAACTACATAATTTTTTTTTTCTCCCCTGCAGAGAATTTTTGGTTGTCCTCTTTTATCTTGTGTATATTTGCTCCTTGATCATCTTTACCTGTCAAAATCATAGTTGTTTAAACTAACAGTCTTGTTCGCTCTACTCCCACTCCTGCAGCGAACCATGAAGAAAGCCTTATGTGCATAGTGTCTAGGTTCCTGCACAGGATAACTCTGTAAAGGGTGACTGATGGGCAATATGAGAAATTGAACCATTGAAGCAAAAAACTGTGGTCCGTAGGATACTATCTAGTGCTTTATTCTGTGTTTTTTTTAAATATCTCCAAAGGGTCGGTGGGGGGTTTGAAATATCACTGTCACAAAGTTTTTTTTTCCTGATATTCAGCCTGAACTTGATTTTTAATTTCATCCTATTAATTGCAGTTCTGTCCCCTTGTACTGCTCATTCTCCTCCCTTTGTGTTAAGTTTCCCGGTGTCTGAAAGGTTTGATCATATCTGTCTACTTGGGAGTCCTTTGCAACATTACTTCTTTAGGAGGAAAGATTAAAATGTTTTTCTCTCCATGCGTGCCCCCCTCTACCCCTGATAACTCTTACTGCTTTTCTCAGAATTTCCTTCAGTTTGTCCTTTTGGCATTTACCTCAGTATCAGAATGCAGTATTCTGTCACTTTCAGTTTTACTCTGGGGAAGTAACAAGACTGGTGTGTGTGATAGGAGAAGAAAATCCTGCATATCCACAACCCAGTGCTGGATTTTAAACTTCTGACTTTTGAGTTCACAAGGCTGTCCAGGCTCAAGGTTACAGCACCTCCAACTTTGAACTAAGCTTTTATACTTCACCTATCACTGGGGGTTCTGAGTCACGTTCCTTCTTTCAAAAGTAGTAGTAGTATGGAAGAAGCATCTGATTTCTGTTAGAAACAGTAGCTATGGAGAAGGTTCTTAAGAAAAGTAACTCCAAGAACCTAACTTTCCTATTTACTTTGAAATAAGTGATATTAACACTGTACTTGACTTCAGAGAACCAACTGGTGCATGAACAGGAACTGGAATACTGGTTTCAGTGTTCACTGTTTATAGTCACTCAGGAACTTGGCTTTCATAGGCTCTGCAGATGCCTGTTTCACTGCCTGATTAGGAAGACTCAAGTTTTCTCAGATTGTACTATGGTAATTCGTATTCAGGTCCATTGTGAGTAGGGCATTTCCCAGAATATTCAGACATTTGGTAGTGCTAGTTGTAGCTCTGATTAGTATGCTGGTTAAGAAAAAGGATCCACATGCATTCTTGAGTCCAGCATTTTCTAGTGTCCTCAGCAGCTTATCAAGTAAGCAACAGGACTTGTGCAGAGACGTGGCTTTTGACGACAAGTTCAGAATTTGAACTCTTACGCTCTACAGGCTTAACACATTTGGAAGTACTGCTTGATATGGTCAAAGGATACTGTTTTCAAAAAGTATTAAAGCCTGAAGATGTGATTGTTAGAGCCCAGCAAATTTGTAGATATCTGCTTTATATCCGTGGATGTGGATATCCACGGACCATTTTTGTGGATTGGATGTGGATACAAATTTTGTATCCACACAGGGTTCCAGTGATATATATTGACTGACATATCCTTGATAACCTAGCAATCTGATGGTTATCAATGGTGGTCATGGCGTCAAGATGAAAATAACCTGAGGCCTCTTCCAAAGTTTGTCCCATGATTGGTCATATTAGAAAACATGCTTTCAGTATTAGTAGTTGAGATGCCCTTTATCTCCGGCAGGATGTGCAAAGCACCTTAAAGAGCTCACCATTTTATGTCTGTCTGTTCCAGAGTGTGTTTAACAAGAAAAGAGCCTAGCCAGCTGTGGCATGAGCTTATCAGACATCAATATAGGGCTGATGGTTAGAATTGTTTTGCTTATCAGCTGTCAAAAGGGCAAGCACCTGGTAGTGCTTCCAGACTTCACTAGTTTCTAGTATTCAATGCAGCAGCAGAATAGATTGGCCATGAAGGTATTACAGGGATCAGTGGCTTTTCTGTCGGGATGCGGTGTTATCCTGACCTAGACTGAGCAGAGAATCCTCTTGCTGGAGAGGGCATTGCATATCAAAGGAAAATCAGTGTGGAGATTGTACATCAGGGAGAGGGAGCTTGAACAGACAGCTGAACACCTATACAGTGAGGCCTAGTCTATGGGAGAAAATTGCACTGGTTTAACGTAATGTAAACTTAAACCAGTGCAAAAGGCTGAGGGGGCAATCCATTATTCAAACCAATCTTATTTTGATATATCTTAGGTTGTGTAGGAATTGGTTTAGGTTAAATTGAAATAAAGCCACTTTAAACCAAATGAAGCATGCCCATACAGAGGTCTGCACTAATCTAACCAAATCAGCTTAAAGATCACAGTTTAAATTGTAGCTTTTTCGTGTAGTTAAGGCCCTGAAGGTTTTGGAGTAAGCTTCAACTTTTCCTCCTTACATGAGGGAAGAACCTCCATCCCTGTGGGTAATGAAGAGCAGGTGCATGCACTCCCATAGAGATGGCCTAAGCAGCTGCTGTATATTTTTCCAGTTTGCTCCACCAGAAGATTCTACAAAAGTTGAGGAAGTTAGTGGATGAAGTCCTGATCCCAAATGTAGAAATGTGACAAATTCCAAAGTTTTATTAAATTGCCAGTAAGAAGGCAGTTTGCTTGCTGTTTTGAGAAGCATTTATAATACCTTGACTATTAATCTCACTGCATGGTTACTGAGAGGCAAAAAATAAAGTCCTTCGTGACAAATTTAGAATGTCATTGCTCTATTGGCATCCAAAAACAGAATAATTGCTAAAGCATGTCGTAGAGCAGGGAATTCACTTCTAGTGCCAGAGGCTGAAAACAGAAATATTCTCATCAAAATACCGTTTGGCTTAGGGGACCAATTGCACTGAAACTTAAACTTGCTCCCCCCACTAAAACGTATTAAGAGTTACAAAGGCTTCATATGTGGAGCAAGCATGGCCTCACAGGTTACGCGCTCTGGGAATATAATCCAGAACTCTGCTGTGGAAGATCCAACTCTAGGCTACTTAGCCCCTCTGTCAAAGTCATTGAGTTCAAGGCTAGAAGGGACCATCAGATCATCTAGTTTGACCTCCTGTATATCAGACCACCAGCACCTATTCACCAAATGCAACAACCAGAATTAGACCAAAGTATTACAGTTCTCGGGAGACTAAGCTGTTGTGTTCCAGGGAGAGAGTAGGATGGACTGATGCACACCAACACCTGAGGCACTTGGAATGGCAGGGAAATGATTGAGAGAGAGAAACCGATAATCCTGGCAAATGACCTGCATCCATACACTGCAGAGGAAGACTAAAAATCGCCATGGTCACTGCCAATCTAGCCTGGGGGAAAATTCCTTCCCAACACCAGATATGGAGATCAGTTGGACCCTGAGCATGGGAGCACGAAAGAGCCATCCAAGCACCTCAGATAACATGGTCAGTGCCCCATCCAATGTCTCATGTTTAGTTGTGGCTATCCCTGATCCTTCCTTCAGCGGAAGGAGGCCAAACACTCTGCGTTGTGGGGAGGAGGAGGTGGTGTCGGGGGGAATCCTTCTGGACGCCCACAGTGGCTGGCTGAAGCCCTGAATCATGAGCTTTTAGGAACATGTAACCAGAAGTGAGCACCAGGGCTGCTGAGCTCTGCCCCCTACTATTAGAAGCAACTCTGTTATACAATCACACTCCTAAATTTGTCCAGTTCTCTTAAAACTAAGTAAGTTGGTTTGCCCCTACAACTTGTACAGGGAGGCTGTTCCAGAGCCTCACTCTTCTGTTGGTTAGAAACGTTCTAATTTCCAGGCTGAATTAGTTCATGGCCAGTTTCTGCTGATTTTTCTTCTTGTGCCATAGTCCTTGCCCTCTTGGGTGTTTACCCCTCTGTATTTTTTGAGCAATCCGATCCATTCAGCCTTCTTGTTAGGTTAAACAAGCCAGGATCTTCAAGTCTCCTCTCATAAGGTGAGCCCTTTGCAGAAGCTCTTCTCTGCATCTTCTTCAGTTTGAATTCATTGTTCCTGAATGTGGGTGACTGGAATTGTACACTGTATTCCAGATGAGGTCTTAGCCACTGCCTCATACAATTGCATTAATACTTCTCTATCTCTACTGGAAATGCCTTACCTGATGCATCCTAGGATTGCATTTGCCTTTTTCACAGCCACATGATACTTGGTGGCTCATAGTCATCCTGTGATAGACCTAGGTGTGTGGGTTGTTCTCCTCTGTTTCCAACTGATGAGCCCCCAGCTTGTAGTAGAAATTTTTTATTAGATCCTAAGTGCATGATCTTGCACTGTGGACTATTGAATTTCATCCCATTTCTGTCACTTTAGTCTTCAAGGTCATCCAAATCTTCCTATACAGTATTTCAATCCTCCTCTGTTTTGACGATGCCTCCTGACTTTGTTTCATCAGCAAACTTAATTTGCACACTACTTTGGTAAACCCATGTTGTATTTCAACCCCTTTACTGTTTACTGCCATGAATTGAATTCTTTTTTCTTTCACAATTAGTCTCACCTCAGTAGAAAGCAAGGAACAAACAGGTCTAATTGCTTGGGTAATTTCCTCCCCTTTCTTAAACATAGGTAGGACGTTAGTACCATATAACTGAATAGTTATCCCCGAATAGATTTAAGGGGTAAAGAAAAAATCTTTGCTACTGGACTAGCAATCTCATGTGTCGGTTCTTTCAGAGTTCTAGGATGGAAATAGTCTGTTTCTCCTCCCCTCTCTTCTCTCCCCCCCCCCCCCCCCCCCGTTTGAGTGCATTAAGCTCTTTAAGTTTTTCTTCCACCTCATAGAATCATAGAATATCAGGGTTGGAAGGGACCCCAGAAGGTCATCTAGTCCAACCCCCTGCTCGAAGCAGGACCAATTCCCAGTTAAATCATCCCAGCCAGGGCTTTGTCAAGCCTGACCTTAAAAACCTCTAAGGAAGGAGATTCTACCACCTCCCTAGGTAACGCATTCCAGTGTTTCACCACCCTCTTAGTGAAAAAGTTTTTCCTAATATCCAATCTAAACCTCCCCCATTGCAACTTGAGACCATTACTCCTCGTTCTGTCATCTGCTACCATTGAGAACAGTCTAGAGCCATCCTCTTTGGAACCCCCTTTCAGGTAGTTGAAAGCAGCTATCAAATCCCCCCTCATTCTTCTCTTCTGCAGACTAAACAATCCCAGCTCCCTCAGCCTCTCTTCATAAGTCATGTGCTCTAGACCCCTAATCATTTTTGTTGCCCTTCGCTGGACTCTCTCCAATTTATCCACATCCTTCTTGTAGTGTGGGGCCCAAAACTGGACACAGTACTCCAGATGAGGCCTCACCAGTGTCGAATAGAGGAGAACGATCACGTCCCTCGATCTGCTCGCTATGCCCCTACTTATACATCCCAAAATGCCATTGGCCTTCTTGGCAACCAGGGCACACTGCTGACTCATATCCAGCTTCTCGTCCACTGTCACCCCTAGGTCCTTTTCCGCAGAACTGCTGCCTAGCCATTCGGTCCCTAGTCTGTAGCGGTGCATTGGATTCTTCCATCCTAAGTGTAGGACCCTGCACTTATCCTTATTGAACCTCATCAGATTTCTTTTGGCCCAATCCTCCAATTTGTCTAGGTCCTTCTGTATCCTATCCCTCCCCTCCAGCGTATCTACCACTCCTCCCAGTTTAGTATCATCCGCAAATTTGCTGAGAGTGCAATCCACACCATCCTCCAGATCATTTATGAAGATATTGAACAAAACCGGCCCCAGGACCAACCCCTGGGGCACTCCACTTGACACCGGCTGCCAACTAGACATGGAGCCATTGATCACTACCCGTTGAGCCCGACAATCTAGCCAGCTTTCTACCCACCTTATAGTGCATTCATCCAGCCCATGCTTCCTTAACTTGCTGACAAGAATACTGTGGGAGACCGTGTCAAAAGCTTTGCTAAAGTCAAGAAACAATACATCCACTGCTTTCCCTTCGTCCACAGAACCAGTAATCTCATCGTAAAAGGCGATTAGATTAGTCAGGCATGACCTTCCCTTGGTGAATCCATGCTGACTGTTCCTGATCACTTTCCTCTCATGTAAGTGCTTCAGGATTGATTCTTTGAGGACCTGCTCCATGATTTTTCCGGGGACTGAGGTGAGGCTGACTGGCCTGTAGTTCCCAGGATCCTCCTTCTTCCCTTTTTTTAAAGATTGGCACTACATTAGCCTTTTTCCAGTCATCTGGATGTGGTCATTTCCATTTTTGCGCATTCACTTCCATCAGCTGTCCTGCCTTGAGCCCATGTTCCAGATTATCCTTATGGAAAACAGAGGCAAAATATTCATTTAATTTTTGGGCCATGGCTAGATCCTATTTAATCTCCTTGCCATCTACACTGTATAACAGTCTAACTTAATCCATCCTCCTTCTCTTTATTTATGCAATTAAAAAATCTTATTTTAATTTCCTTGCCAAGAGCTAATTCACCTTGACTTTTAGCAATTCTCACTTTATTCCTACCTTTTCTAATCTCCAGATTGTAGCTTCCTTTGCAACCCTTTTTTTTTCCATTCCAAGTAGGCTCTCTTCTGAGAATGGAGTCCCCAGTCACACACAGCTGTCTCTTCCTGGTGTTAGTATGAATCTGTCCTATGTTTTCTCCCAGTCCAGTGTACATCATCCTCATTTGCCCTTAAGAGGGATCAGCGCGTCTCTCCATCATTTTTGTTCTCTCCTGCAGGGACTAGCTTCCCTTTTTCTTCCTTGCCACTCTGTCGTTCCCCAGTGCAACAAAGGTGTTACCCAACTCAATTTCACTACCACTAGCTGGTTTCTTCCTCTGCCTTGTCCTAGTGGTCATGGTCTTCCATGGATCACCATCCTCTTCTGGCAGCTTGCCCTCCAGGTCTCTTTGTTCAGCAGGTGTCTGCAGCTCTTGAGTTGTTTTGTGCCACTTCCTCTCTCCTCTCCTGCATTATGCCTTGAAATCTGTCTGAATTCAATCGTCATCTCGCTGCATTTCTAATCCTTGGATCTTCTCTCCCATGAGCTGTATCAGGTGATGTTTCATACATAAGTAGCTTCTATCAGATAACTACTCAAGGATGATGTACATACTTCAGCTTCTACATCTGGCCACCTTTTTAGTCTCCTCTCCTCCTTGGGTCACTTCTAATGCTGCCTCAGTAGCCATTGTTGTTTTCTAGTCCTAGACTGTGTTTCTAGAACAGTGGTTCCCAAACTGGGGTTCGCAAAAGGTTACAGGGGGTTCTCAGGAAAAAATTCCCTAATGGCGGAAAGAGCTGTCCCTAGGGATAGCATGGGGCCAGCAGCCCGGAGCCCCTGGACTTCATGAGCTAAGCAGATCAAAGCAAGCATATCTATCACACTGAGGAGATTTAAACTTCAAGACTCCTTGTAAGAAATGGAAAGGGAGGTGAATATTTTTTGCTGTTTTTAAAATTAAATAGGCAGCTAGTATTTTAAAAATTATGAAGAACAAGTTTAAGCGTTGTTGTAATGTGCGTTGTTTGCCTGGACTGCTCAAGACCTGAATACTTGTGTAGGAGGAACTCTTTGAGTTGGCTTCTTAAATACCTTCATGCTGTTTCACATCTGATAGTCCTTGATGAAACATAGGAGCCTTGTCTTCTAACAGGCTAATTCAAAGTGATACAAGCTATGAAAGTGAGATCTTGGAAGAGTGTTGCTGTTTTCATAATGTAATAAAAATACTGTAATGATGATTAATAAATAGTATGTAATAAGCATGTCATAAAAACAAAAATTTTATATTTCCAAGATCAATGCTTTTATAACTTATACTCAGGTAAAGGAGAAAATCCCTGGAAATATTCATTTTTTAGGAGGGGGTTCACAAGACTTGACATTTTAGTGAAAGGGGTTCACAGGTTGTTAGTTTGGGAGCCACTGTTTTTCTTATCCTCCCACAAACTCCACTGTAAGCTGCTAGCTGTCTGTGTGACAAATATTTGTTGTGCGCTATATTTGTAAGATAGTTCTAGTTGTGCATATGTAATGCTGAAACAAGGACTGCTCATGCATATGTAATGTCAAAGGACTTGGATATGTGTCCTTGTCTAGTGGGGCAGTCCACAGAAAAGTGTTTTTTTTTTTTTGTTTTTTTTGTTTTTTTTCCTTCTGCTGTCAGCTAATGTAGTTAGTTCTCTGGCTTAAGTGGCAGAAATCTGTGCTGATGGGTTTAAACTCCGAGGTTTGAAAGAGGAAGTAAGGAAGGGATTAGCTGCACATAATTTTGTTTTTCTATGTTGCTTTTTTAAAAAGTCTCTCTCTTTTGGTAAACTGTGACAAGAAATCTGTTTAGGTTGCAAAGTCAAGCATTCAAAAATCAGGAAATGTCAGATTGCTGGAGTGGAGGGTGCTTTACCAAAAGTCTCTCTTTTTCTTTTCCTCTGGAGAGAAACCCTGCATGGAGCCCCTTAGTTCTATAGTTCTATAGCTGGTTTTTGTTCTTGATCAGTGCTTCACTTCCTGTTTTACCTGTTACATGTGCACATCAGGAGCAGACTGTAGTGTTCATAGCATAGGCAGTGCTGCTACAATGGAAGAAGGGTGAAAAACTATGGATTAGGGTTGGGCAAGGGTGATTAAATGAGGGAGGGAGAAACACTTCACCATTATTGTACTGTACATCTGGAGTGCAGTATTAATCTCTTTGCAATTAACAAATGAAAATTTGACTTTTTTTACAGCCTTAAGTTGTATGTCCCAACCAACTGCCCTCCACACTGATTTGGAAAAAAGGGTATGAAAAGGACAGGGCCTGATCTTACGTACGTATATGTAAGGGTTGTTCCATGAATATAAAGCCTGGCTCTTTTGTGGAGTTATTAAAGAAAGTAAAATACATGTTACGGTGATGAACATTGATGGGCACTATCCTGTCAAAGCAGGAGGGACACTAACATTGGCTTACTGGGAGTGCTGGCTCCTACATCTGGTTCATCTAAGTTTAAAATCCTGATCCAGTTTTTTAGCTTGCGTTTCAAAGGCTACCTGACATGTGGCCCTTACTCTTCCCTCCACCAAGCCAGTGATTAAAGGTTAGGTGATATCTAGGTATCTTTTTTGGGGGGTACGGAGGGGGAAGTAAACTCAGGGTTCCTGCTGGTCTTTGCTCACTGGCTACTGTTACTCCTCTGATGGTTAGAGGAGTGAAGTTCTGAAACAGCCTTCCAAGCGGAGGCAGTGGGGACACAAAACCTAACTGGTTTCGAAACTGGAGGGAATGGTATGATTGCCATATATGGGGTCAGGAAGGACTTTTTGCCCAGCTCTGATTGATAATCAGACCCTGAGCATATAGGTGAGACCTACCAGCCAGACACCTGGAAAAGAATTCTCTATAGTAACTCAGAGACCTACCCATCTAATATCCTATCTCTGGCTGTTGAAGTTATTTGCCAAGAGCAGGCAGAGATGGCTGGGCCATCTGTCATTTTAGGCAGAGACCCCGGGTTTCTTTAACCTTCCTCTGCAGCATGGGGCACAAGTCACTTGCTGGCTTGAACTAGAGCAGGGGTTCTCAAACTTCATTGCACTGCGACCCCCTTCTGACAACACAAATTACTACATGACCCCAGGAGGGAGGACCGAAGCCTGAGCCTACCCGAGCCCCCACTGCCCCAGGCAGGAGGGCCAAAGCCCAAGCCCCACCGCCCTGGGTTTGGGAAGCCAAAGCCAAAACCCAAGGGCTTCTGTAACCTGAGCCCCACCACCCAGGGCTGAAACCCTTGGGCTTCGACCTTGGGTGGTGTGGGGCTCGAGCTTTGGCTTCGGTTCTGGCCTCGGGCTTCACTTTGGGGTCCCAACCCACAGTTTGAGAACCGCTGAACTTGAGTAAATGGTGGATTCTATAACTTAAACTCTTTAAATCAAGATTTGAGGACTTCGGTAATAGACCCATAATTCTGGCTGAGTTACTAGAGTGGGTGGGTGAGGTTCTGCAGCCTATGATGTGCAGGAAGTCAGACTAGACTCATGATGATCTCTTCTGGCCTTAAAGTCGGAGTCTATTCTTGAGAATTTCTGACTTTCTTCAGGCCTGGTCTGTGCTACAAAGTTAGGTTGACTTAACTACATTGGTTGAGGCTGTGAAAAATGTGGTTAAGCCCAGGTACTTGGAAGGAAATTTGTTACTGTGTTTTTAAAGGCATAGGGCTTGGGAGCCTTGCAGAGAGGACAAGTCAAGGCTCCCTTCTCAACCAGTCAGTTGGGGATGAGCTGGGAGAAGAGGACTAGGAATAAATGCCTCTTCCTTCATAGCAGGGCAGACACCAGCAGGAGAAGATTGGCCCACAGAACCCTCTGAGCCTGAGGACTAATTGGGGAGGTGGAAGGGTTCAGCTGAAGGAGAAGCTGGCTAAGGCCCTACAGCTGGCTAACTTCCACCCCAGCTCAGAGGAGGAGAGCTGGGGCTCCTGGCTTAATGAGAAGAGATAGAAACTGCCTGAACTACTCCGCTCCAGGAGGAGGGCTGGGGCTCCTTTTTAAGGAAACAGAGGTGAAAGGTAACCCAGAAGGTATGAGGAAGAGGGACCGGAAGGCAGGTTTCAGAGAAACCCTGAATGCCAGAACCCCCTTCTGTTTGGGGCTTTTTGTCAGGATTTGTTAGCCCAAAAAGATAACAAGGATAAAAAGGATTGAACTCAGTGAACCACTTGGAGGCTGAGCCACTTGAACCCTGGGAGAGCCAGAAAACACTGGGGAGGTGCCACATTCGGACAGCAGGGCATGCTACAGAGCCGTCATATCCGGTCACAGGTCCTTAGAAGTAACTAGGAAAAATAGGTAGTGGAGGTGCATTAGTGTCCCTAGTGGGAGCTTGGGAGACGTGAAGAGGGGACAGCAGTGTATTAAGTGTTTTTGTTTGTTTTTTTTTTTTTTCCCCCCCCAGTTGATTCCTTTGCCTACTTCTGATTTGATCCCCTTACTTGACAGGTTAATTTCAGAAGTTTAGGTCAAGTATGATGGCAGCATTTATGATAAAGGATAAAAAATTATAAGGACAAACAACCTGACCAAGTTCAAAGTATGGCTTCAGCTTATCTTCCCCTTTTTTCTTGTGGCTTTGGAACTCTAACGTACATACTTCAAGCGGGGGAGGTGTCTGATTTTCAGAAAGCGCTGAGTGCCCACCCTCTGAGAATCGGACTCTTTCAGAGTGTCTCAAGTAGGGTGTCAAAAAATTGCAGCACCCAGGATTACTAATCACTCTTGAAAATCTTGGCCGTTGTATTCTGAAGTTTTCACTTTAAAATGCTGAGGCTAATTCTAAGAGTTTACGCAAACAGTGACTTAAAACTTCAGTTGAAAGCTAAAGAAACTAGTTCACACTGGAATGTAAAGACACCATCAAATCCTTCCCCAAGCAACTCCAAGAAAAACTCTACATCATTCTCTGCAAACCCACTCCCCAGAACCTTCTACATGCCTCCCCAGGGAACCCTGGCAGACCCATCGTATTTGGCCACGGCACTCCTACTGAAGGAATATCAGGATTTACAGAAACCACTCACCACCTCAGATCGCTTACCTCAGCTTCCTCCAAAACAGTACCATCTCCTTCCAGAAACTTTGCAAAATTAGCAGCTTCCCACAGATTACTATTTGTCACCTCCCTGTACACCACCATCCTTCCCCATGATGGCATTGCTATCTGTCTCTCTTATACCTACAGGATAATGTACAACACTTGGAAATCTATCCTAAACTCCTCACTAGACTCATCCATTTCATTCTCTCACAACAACTTCGCATTTAATAATGAATACTTAGTACCCATGGCTTTTCCTAAGGTTTGGACTAAGATGGTTCCGCCAATATCCCAGCCTCTTCATGGGCCACCTCAAAGAATTTCTGGAAGAATGCACCATGAAACCAATGATATACGTTGAGATACATCAATGATATTTTCATTCTCTGAACAGATGATCTAAACTCACTCATAGATTTCATCTATAACTTCAACCACCACCCATCCATCAAACTCTCCAGAACAGTCCCACACCAGCATCAACTTCCTGGACACTATGGTGAGCTTCAACAATGGAACTCTACAAAGACTAGTTACAAGAAACCCATGGATCACCACCATTACCTTCACAGATCCAGCAACCCCCTCACACCAACAAATCTGTTATCTACAGCCAGGGACTACAGAATTCTTCTCTGAAGAGAGGTGTATATCCCAGACATCCTTAAAACTACTTTCACTGAACGAGGATGCTCCAACAGAGAAGTAGATCGCATCATGGAAAAGGGACACCCAAATGCCCTGAGAACATGCTTTAATACAGAAAAAGAAACCCACTGACCGCACACCCTCGTCACCAATCACCCCACACTTGAAACCTGTACAAGGTATCAGACAATTGCAATCCATACCTCATCCAGGCATCAAATGCCCCAACAACAATGTGGGTGAAACCAGACAATTCCTGTGCTCTCGAATGAACACTCTCGGAAAAATAATAAAAGGCAAAAAACACTATATCACCTAGGGGTGAGCACTTTTCAGAAACTGACTCCTCTATATCTGACATCTCAGTCCTCATAGTCAAAGGAAACCTGTACAACACCTTCAAAAGACAAGTCTGGGAACTTAAATTCGTATATGTTAGACACTAAAAACCATGGAATTAACAGAGAAACTGGTTTTATGGCTCATTACAAGAAGTTGTTGTAACACACTTTGCTGCATGTTAACCCTTATTGCCCACTTTAAGTGGTCTTCTACAGCATGTATGAACCCTATATGCTTAATAATCTGTCCCAACTTGTATTGGGTTTAGACACCCTGGTTTACCTTCTCCAGACCTGAAAAGCAAGTCCTTGAAGCTCAAAGGCTTGTCCCTTCCACCAACAGAAGTTGGTCCAATAAGATATTACCTCACCTATCTGGTCTCATATCCTGGGACCAACATGGCTACAACACTGCAAAGAAACCAAATGCAAATATTATGTTTGCAAATGTTGAGTTGTCATAAATTATAAAGGGAAGGGTAAACACCTTTTAAAATCCCTCCTGGCCAGAGGAAAAACCCTTTCACCTGTAAAGGGTTAAGAAACTAGGATAACCTCACTGGCAGCTGACCAAAATGACCAATGAGGAGACGAGATACTTTCAAAGCTGGAGGGGGGGAGAAACAAAGGGTCGGTCTGTCTGTCTGTGTGATGCTTTTGCCGGGAACAGAAAAGGAATGGAGTTTTAGAACTTAGTAAGTAATCTAGCTAGATATGCGTTAGATTCTGTTTTGTTTAAATGGTTGAGAAAATAAGCTGTCCTGAATGGAATGTAGATTCCTGTTTTTGTGTCTTTTTGTAACTTAAGGTTTTGCCTAGAGGGATTCTCTGTTTTGAATCTGATTACCCTGTAAGGTATTTACCATCCTGATTTTACAGAGGTGATTCTTTTACTTTTTCTGCTATTAAAATTCTTCTTTTAAGAACCGGATTGCTTTTTCATTGTTCTTAAGATCCAAGGGTTTGGGTCTGTGTTCACCTATGCAAATTGGTGAGGATTTTTATCAAGCCTTCCCCAGGAAAAGGGGTGTAGGGTTTTGGAGGATTTTGGGGGGAAGGACGTTTCCAAGCGGGCTCTTTCCCTGTTATATATTTGTTAGACGCTTGGTGGTGGCAGCAATAAAGTCCAAGGGCAAAAGGTAAAATAGATTGTACCTTGGAGAAGTTTTAACCTAAGCTGGTAAAAATAAGCTTAGGGGGTTTTCATGCAGGTCCCCACATCTCTACCCTAGAGTTCAGAGTGGGGAAGGAACCTTGACATGAGTCTTTCAACCCTGTGTTGGTATTTGCATCAGTAGCCCTATTGAAGATTAAAACAGGAGGAACAGTAGAACAATGAGAATTAAAAAGTGAAAAAAGTAAGCATTATTAAAGATATTATCAAACTTTCTAAATAAGGGCTTGGAAATAGTTTATTAAACTCTCTCCCAAACAATGGATTGATTAAAGATGGCAATTGAATGATGTGGTTTAATCATCGCTTCTTGTTGCATCCTTGACTGCGTGTTTATTGACTGTTAACTCCTGGCTCACTGTATTATCTTTGAACTTATCTGTAAAGCACATAGCAAATTAGCACTGCATAAGAAAGGAATAGGAAACAGACCAGAGATGTTTTACCCAGAATGGAACTAATGAGACAAGAAGTGATATCAGGACCTCACACTACGACTGAGATAAGCTAGATCAGCAATAGTACAGCTTTGCACAAGACTTTTGCAACCATAGCTATGTTGGTCACAAATCACACCTTATCACATCTGTGACAGACACAGCCAGCTGGCAAAAGATTGTAGTATAGACCAGTGGTTCTCAACCAGGGGTCTGGGGCCCCCTGCAGGGCCACAAGCAGGTTTCAGGGGGTCCGCCAAGCAGGACCAGTGTTAGACTCACTGGGGCCCAGAGGAGAAAGCCTAAGCCCTGCCACGCAGGGCTGAAGATTGGGGCCCTGAGCCCCGCTGCCTGGGGCTGAAGCAGAAGCCTGAGCACTTAGCTTCACTGGGGGCCGCAGGGAAATTGCCTGCTTGTTACCCCTTAATGCCGGTTTTAAATGCAGAAAACAGTTGTTGTGGCACAGGTGGGCCATGGAGGTTTTTATAGCATGTTGGGGGGGCTTCAAAGAAAAAGGCTGAGAACGCCTGGTATAGACTTGACCTGAGGCGGACTAAAACCATTTGAAATAAATCGCTCACTTCCCAGAAAAGGGGAAATATGAAGTCCAGCTTCCCTAAAACCAGGTAGGGAGCTATTGGACAAACTTTAAGATCTAACTTTGCGTTCTTGAAGTCTTGCAAAAGGTTACACTCTTAATGAACCAGTTTTGTCATTTTGAAACCGAGCATCTTATGTATCTGAGACTGACTTTAGGAAACTGGTGCAAGGGAACAGTCACTTCACTGGCATAGCAACAAGTGACTGTTTATGAATTCGAGTATAGTGGCTTTTTCCTATCTCTCTTCTTGTATTCCAGTCAAGATTCTATTTGTAACTCATTTTAATATAGATTATGTAATGATTTTTAGGGTCTTAATCCTGTGTATAGTCATCTCTATTGAACCCTAATTGTATTAAGGCTGACACAACTATTTCCTTTTTTTGAGGGAGGAGACAAACTTTACCCACATGTGCATTGTGCTCTGCAGCTAGTAACAAACTTAAATGAACTCTATACAATTACATTACCTAAATGTGAGCATCTGCCTGCTTTTGCCTTTGTGTTACTGGATGCATATGGGGCACGTGACTTAAGGTGCCTAGATGAAGTCATGTCTGTGAGTTCATGGGGCACTCCTTGGGACCCTTCCTAGTATGTGCACAGATTATGTGTTGGTCAGTTCTGCAGTGGCTACAGCCTTATGGGACTTTAATAGATTCCTGTATGGAAATCTATACAGTCTTGAGGGCTGGCTGTAAAGAGATGCCCTGGGGGCATGTAAACTAATTTGGGTTGTATTTGGAGACTCTAAGGGAGGGAACTTATTTAGAACACTTGTCTGTTGCTACAAAATAACTCTTTTTGGTCTGTTCTTTCCTCAGCATTCAGTCATCTGTGGAGGACCCTAACCAGAGGCAAGCAAAAAGACAAAGATTAGGTATTGCATTAGCGCTTCTCACTACTTGTGTAATGTGCGGTGGTTGGTTGGTGTTTTTTTTTAAGACACTAGATCTTTCTCATGTACCCAAGAGACCAGAGCTTTTGTTTATATATTTATGAACATGGAAATAACCTGCGTGGTTCTCCAAACCCCCCTCCTTCTCATCTGCTTCTTCTAGAAAGGCATTCTAGTTGTATAGTTATCCCCATTAGTTCCTGATGATCCCCTCTTGTGGCCAAGTCCCACCCATGTTACATATGGAAGTGGCTGATTTACTGCAGGGTGCTGTACTGCACGCTGCCACTGTGGAGGGGAGAGAAGTCTGTGGTGCTGCAGTACACAAAGTGCCACTGGACTTATGGCCTGAGCACACAAACTTCAGGAAGCGCAGGGAGGAGGCTAGAGCAGGGCATAACACTTCTTTGGAGCATTTCAGATCCCAATCATATGCTCCTTGCTGCCTCTGTTGTTCACTTCCTGACTCTGAAACAAATAGCATTTGTTTTTAACTGGGTGGAAAAGAATTCTGAGCTGCATGTGGTGAGGGGTGTCTGAGCCTAAGCGGGATTTGGGAAGGGATTCTGAGCTTTTGAGAGCCTAAGCAAGGAGAAGCAGGGTTTTCTTTCTAGGGGATAGTTGCTTGGGTGTTCTGGAGCTGGTTGCAAGGAGCTGATGGGGTTGGGAAGGTTCTGAGTTGGGAGCTGGAAAGGCTAGGTTGAGTTCCCGGGGAAAACGTTATACATTATACATCAGTTGGAGAGGAGGAGGAGAAGGTAGAGTAGAGCTAGATTACAAGGGGAGAGATTGGGACTAGGAGGGTGTAGCAAAGCTGTCATGGATGGATACACTCTGTCCTTGACAATGAAGTGTTCCATTTCTTCCTGAAAAGGGGAAGGAATAGGGAGAGAGAGGAGGGCACTCCTATTTTTGCCTTGCACTTTCCCATTAACCTCCATTAGCTCTCACCAAAATACTTCCCTGTGGTGCCCTTAATACTGACCCATTTTTCACTTAGTCTGCACCCCCAGCCCCCATGCAATCTGCAGCTCCACCACTTTTTAGGCACCAGCTGCCGCTAGATAGTTAAAACAGAGCAGATACTGTTGCTATCTGAAATGACTTGAGATTGGTGACTAGTTTGGTCCATCTCTTGACTGAAAAGATGGAGATGTGGACACTGAAGTCCTTTCTGCTTACGGTCTACTTCACAGCACAAGTACTGAAGGAAAAGTAAGATCTGTCTTTAGTTATTTTGCCTGACAAAGGACATTGCTGTTCTCCCTGAGAATACTGGCTGTCACTTAGTGGTGGTATCATAATTTAATGCATTTTTGAGGGTTAGAGAAAGCTCTGGGGGAAACCAAAATTATAAAAAAAGAGGTGTGTTTTGTTCCACCACTACTACCCCTCACTTTGAACAGTGTACAAGTCTCCATAAACAGAGCAAATTGGTATCTAACAATTTTAACTAATATTTTTGAACAATACATCGGATGAAACTTTTACGCTTAAATATCATACTCCTATTTTCAGAAAAATGCTGACCTCCAGAGTATAACTTAATTTCTGACTTCAAAAAAAACACCCTGTTCCACTAGAGGATGCAGAGCCAAAAATAACTGCTAACCTTGAGGACTACCATCAGGCTGGCTTTTGTTGCTTTTGTATTTTCAATATTAAAAATAGTCTTTGAAAAGCTTGTCTTCTATAGTTTAAGGGATTACTGTTTTCCCAACCAGTCAAGGATACCTGTAAATAAAGCCTGAAAAGGTTGATAATGTTGTGAATAACCTGAAGTGTGAACTATTGCATGCAATGATACTCTAGCTGAGAGTGCTTACATTTAAACAGGGAAAAAATCCTTATGTAGACCAAATGTTTTATGGTCTTTCTGTTTTGTTTATTGTGTTTTTTTTTTTTTAAGATTATGTTATCTCTAAATTGACGAAGACTGTACAAGGAGTTGCCAATCTAATTAAATTGCCATCCCAGCTGACAAGTAGGTACCTGAAGACATCTGTTTGTAATGGAGCTCAAACTGCAGAATCTATGGATGAGGTTAGTGGAGATTCTGGGCATAAGATTGTTTGTAACCGTAATGTTTGAATACATGCAACACAAAATAAATGAATGGGACCAGTCTCCTTGGTGACTGCTTAGTTGGGTTTGGTCAAAGGTCATAAGGGGTGGTGGTGTGTTACTTTTAAGATCATAGTTATTGCCTGGTTCAAGTTTGAATCCTCCATTAGAGCACTTGTTGTTTTACTCCTGGACATCTTTACAGTATTTTAAATGTACATATTATACTATCTGGTACATTCTCCTACAAATTGTGTTGTGATTTTGCTCTCAAGCTTGTTGTATTTGAAGAGCCCACATGCCTCCTGTCCTGGTAACTAATATGAATAAGTATTTCCTGAATAAATGGCTCTACTAGATACATTTGCATGCCTGTATCTAGTGTACGCAACTGGTATTTAGGTGCAAAGTGTACAAAAGCTCCCCTCTACTTAGCTTGCATGTCTGTGAGCCAGACTCTTCAATTTGCTAGGTTGGATAATCTGGTGTATTGTCTTCTGCCTTATCAGAGCCAGTAGGGCAATCCAAAGAGATTTGGGATGTTCTGGTCTGGATTCTAAATTATACAAACAGTTTTGTTTTCAAGGAACAAGCTGCTGGTTTTAGGAAGACATTGTCTTGGAGATGATTGAGAGGAATTCAAGGATAGAACTCAGTTCTTTAATTTATGTGGAGTCTGCTCTAAAGATTGTTCACCTGCTGTAATTCTAAAAAAGTCTTTCTAGGATCAGAAAACCTTATTCAAGATTATTTATTATGTGGTTGTGACGGGTTGGATTACAGAAACCCCCTTGGGAACTGCCAACTGATGTGCCAAGACTACTTCTGCCTGTGCTTTCCCTGCCCTCCCAGCCAGCCTGCCTGGTTTGAGCCAGGCCTGCTGCAAATCCAGACCCAGGTCTGAACCTGAACAGCTGTAGGTTTAAACTGAAAGCAGCTTAAGAAGTGTTCCTGTCTTTAACGCTCAGATGCCCAACTCCCAATGGGGTCCAAACCCCAAATAAATCCATTTTACCCTGTATAAAGCTTATAAATTGTTCGCCCTCTCTAACACTAATAGAGAGATGCACAGCTGTTTGCCCCCCCAGGTATTAATACATACTCTGGGTTAATTAATAAGTAAAAAGTGATTTTATTAAATACAGAAAATAGGATTTAAGTGGTAACAGAACAAAGTGAATTACCAAGCAAAATAAAATAGAACATGCAAGTCTGTCTAAAAAAACTGAATACAGATAACAACACCTCACCCTCGGAGGAATTCCAGTAAGCTTCCTTTTACAGACTAGTCTCCTTCTAGTCTGGGTCCAGCAATCACTCACCGCCCCCCGTACCCCCGTAGTTACTGTCCTTTGTTCCAGTTTCTTTCAGGTATCCTTGGGGTGGAGAGGCTCTCTTGAGCCAGCTGAAGACAAAATGGAGGGGTCTCCCACGGGCTTAAATAAACTTTCTGTTGTGGACACCCCTCCCTCCCCCTGTGTAGAATCTAGCTACAAAATGGAGTTTTGGAGTCACACGGGCAAGTCACATGTCCATGCATGACTGTTTTTACAGGCAGCAGCCATCGCCCACATGCTATCTTGAATGTCTCCAGGAAGACTTATGTGGATTGGAGCCTTCCAAGATCCATTGTGCGTTAAGTGCTTCTTGATTAGGCACTTAGCTTGCAAATTCCTTTCTAAAGAAGCTGACCAAATGCCTTACTAAGGTTATTTAAAATCAAACAAGTATACAGCCAGTATTCATAACTTTGAATACAACAATGACACGTATACAAATAGGATGAATAAATTCAGTAGATCATAACCTTTACAGAGAGATGTTACATGGCATATGTAGCATAAAATATATTCCATTAACGTCATATATACATTCATAAGCATATTTCCATAAAGCACCGTCAGTGGTAGCTCCTCAGAGGATGAGTGTAAAGTCAATGCGGTTTGTGCTCAGAATTCATTTAAGTGGGGTTTTTAAAAGGTGCACATGTGGACTTTCTAGGATCTAAAGTGTTTTTAGTTTTCTTAAATAACAAAAAGACACCTTGTAGAAACTGCAGAGACCTACGTTCTGCCAAGATCCAAACCAGTCAGTCTGGGTCACTGGATGAATAGCATGGTTTAACTCTCTAATTTAAGTGAGTAGGGTGTGAGGTTGCTTTGATCCACATCCAAATTACATTTAAATGGTTCCTTGTTCTTTTTAAGACTTTTTCAAATTCTTCTGATTCTTCGACTGACAGACTGACAGACTCTGCACCTGGAATAGAAATGCTACAACTGGGTAAGACTGACATGAAGCCACCACTTTTTCTTCCTTCCTCTTTTCCCCTATATACTCAAATGCCCAGCAGGTGGTATACAGCAGCATTAATACTTTCCACTTGTATAATGCCTCTTGTGTAAGATTTTTAAAGTTCTTTATAATTCTGAATTTGGTAAGAGGAATACCTCTATAAAATCTAGAACGCCACAAGATGAACTCTTGCTTTCGTTCCTGCTTCCTTCCATTGCCACTGCCAGATATTTTTGTTGCAGCCATTTCAGAATTAAGTGTTACAGCCTTCTCTTATGATGTGCATCATTCCTGATGGCTGTGCCATTAGTGTAAAGTGTTCCTGGAAAACTTCCTAAACAGTATTATGTAATATATGATGGACTTGAAATAGAAAAGCAATAGTCTAATGGAGCAGTTTCTATTCAGACAAGTCAATTCCTTTGTTGAAGTGGCAGCTGAAAAAGACAAACAGTGCTCTAGTGTAATACCTGAAATCTTTTAAGTAAATTTACATGTTGGCTTAACGTATCTAAACTAAAATGCATTCATTTTTTTTGAGGGTTTTATAAATATGAACTTCTGAGACTCACTCCCCTCTCGTAACTACTAATGGCTGGTACTTTTTTCATAGATAAGAAAATATCTTGTGGCGCTAGAGTTGGTCCCAGTAAAGAGACTGTACCTACTACTTGCAGGACTGTGCCTTGCCTGAGGTAAAATTCTTGTGGTTGTCTTATATCCTCCCCTCCCAAACACCGCACCCCCCCCCCCCCCCCCCAAATCAGCATCCTCTACACTCCTCCAGAATGTAGGTGTCTGCCCACATTTGTTGCCTAATACCTTCTTTTTTTAAAATATCCATTTATATATAGTAGTGCTTGGCTCTTTCCAAATGCAAAGTATTACCAGGCACTCCGCTGAACTGCAGTACTGTTTCTCATCAGTGTATTAAACTCTTAAATTTGTACAGCTCAACGCTAAGTAGTAACGAAACTAGTCCAAAAGGAAAGATTTGGGTAATAAGTATGTAAAGAAATCTGTGAAGCTGGCTTGCCAGCAGTGAGTTCATCTTTAGGAGGAAAAATGCGCATCAAAAACTTCGGGTGGGAGGGAAATTGCACACACAAAATAGACCTAGGGAGGGTGAGACAGAGCCTGGGGAAGAGCTGGGGAGGCAGAGCAAAGATGTATGGGGGAACCTTGCGAAGGCCAGAGGATGTGTTTGGGGTGATTGGGTGGAGAAGTGGGATCTGGAAGTGTGAAGAGAGGGGGAAAGTTATGATTTGTGTCTGTTCTTGAGCTTGTGGGGACAAAGGAATGGGGAACTTTGAAGGGGCAAATAAAAGGGGGATGTCTGGGGACAAAAGATTGGAGGCTTTCAAGGAACAAAAATGTAGGAGTTTTGGGAGAAGAGTATGGAATTTGCAGGGATAGCGATAGGAAGAATTTGCAGGGGTGTGGAATAGTATCTTGTTTGAGAGGTTTTAATTACAAAAAACTTGTTTCAGAGTAGCAGCTGTGTTAGTCTGTATCCGCAAAAAGAGAAGGAGTACTTGTGGCACCTTAGAGACTAACAAATTTATTTGAGCATAAGCTTTCGTGAGCTACAGCTCACTTCTTTGATATAAATTATCCAAGATATAATAAAGGATGGGGGTCCCCTGGTTTTGCATGAGGTGTTCTGTTTAGATGACACTACTGGAACAGTCTTGATGCAGTTTTCTCCAAGGTGTTAGAGATGGCAATAATTGGAAGGAAATGGGCCAGGATACTGTGTAATACTGCTGTTTGCCTCCCACCCCAAAACCAGATTGAATAGTGTCCTCGCTGTACTCCTATATAAGATGATGCTCGTTCTATGGTATTGATCCCCCTGTTACACTATAGTGTCCCTGTGAGTTGTTCTTACTGTGGGAGTAGGCCCCAAGCCAGTACCGAAGCCGATGATATCTATGCTCAAATGGATTGAGAGTTTTCTGAATTGGCTTAGGATTTTGATTACGATGGGCTTCTCTCAGCTAGTGGTGCTCAACTCTTTCAGCTGCATGACCTGCATCCTGGTCATGGTATTTAGTGCTAAAAAGGAAATTGTGCTGCTTTTAAGATGGTTTACAATAAGAAGTTTAAACTGTGAGCTGGCTTAGCGCTCCTAGCTTTTAAACCGAAATGTTCCTCAGAAAGCAGAGGGGAGCAGAATATCAGTGTTGCAAGGTGATCACCGGCATGGCACCTTCTGCTGGTTGTCTGGGAATTAGCTCTCCAGAGTATGGAGCGCCTCCTCCTGGCCAGTGTCTCGCCTGCCGCTGGCCCCCGTGTCCCTCCTGGACCCCGGTGCCCCTTTACCTTGGGGTCCTGCCCCCTGGCAGTGCCCCCACACTCTAGGTCTCCTCTCCAAGGGGAACCCCCAAACCTCTATCCCCACCTTGTCTCAGTGGCTACTGCTAGTCATCTAGCCCCCACTCACTGGGCAGACTGCAGTCTGTCATGGCCACTCATCATTGGGAAGGGGTTAGAACCTGCTGCCTTTGCCTATCCTCAGGCTGCCCCTCTCCAGTCCCAGTTCCTTTTCATAGGCCTTCCTCAAGGCCTGCAGCCTTGGTGTTTGCCAGGCTGGAGTCCCCAGCGCTATTCCCCAGCACTGCTCTGCTCTAGGTCCCTTGTTTCCAGGCAGCTAGCCCTTCCCACTCCAGGGCTAGAGTGAGACTCCTACAGCTCCTGGCCCTCAGCCCTCTTATCAGGCCAGCTGTGGCCTGCTTGGGGCGTGGCCACAGCTGTGGCTGCTTCCCCCAATCAGCCTAGCTTTTCCCAGCCTCAGCCCTCTGCAGGGCTGCTTTTACTATTGGCTCCTCCAGGCAGCCCTCTCCCAGGACTGTTTTAACCCCTTCAGGGCTGGACCGGGGTGACCACCCCGCTACAATCAGCATGAAAACCTTTAATGGTAAAGAGGAAAATTCCTAAGGCGGCTATTGTGAATGTGGGGTGCAGGTGGAGACTCCACCAATTATGTGAAAAGAGCTCTCTTCTGTGAGGTGTCAGCTGTATGGCATACTTGTAACTATATCCCCCAAAATACCTCAGTGGCATATTGGAACATGGCTTTGGGTAATTGATGTTCAGCTACACTAGAATAGGGTTTAATGAAAGAAGCATATGAGAAAATTAAAGGTACAGGGCTATCTGAAGAAATAGGAAACACTATTTTGGGAGGGGAGGGGAGAGGCATGGCAAAGGAGAAAACATGATCTGGCGCAGCTCACAGTTCCTGGAGCATCTGGTTTAGCCTGCAGCATGTGCATGTAATTGTTTACAACATATCATTTTAAGCTCAGTCTGTTTAGTCAGTGTGCACGTCTTAGTCATCGTAAGAGAGATTTCTTGGATCTCTCTATCAAGTAGTGGTTTGACCTGATTTTTCCACCTGACTGAAAGGCATTCAGAACATCCATATATCCATATGAAGCTTAAGTCTCTGCCCTCAACAGTGCATGTATTTTCAAAAACGTTCTGAGATGTAATTTGACTCAAGAAGGTTTAGGTTTTAGTGGTTAATAGTGTAATAGCTCCTTTTAACAGAAACCTCTGCAACACAAGGATGAGTAGCAAACACCATACCAAATCCATTCCAGAAGGCTCTTTGCCACGGGGATTGCCTGGTCAGGAGAACATGTCAGGAGCCACCACTTCAGATGCTGGCAAGCTGGTGAGGAGGCCTCACTGTACTGTGGAAGAGGTGAGTCCAGATACAGTCAGCTTTTGAAATAGGGTCCACTCATTTTTGTTGTCACTTCTGAGTTTATATAATGGGGAGACCTCTGAGTATTGAGGTGGCAAGATGTGAAATTGGATACAGTGAACATTGTTTTTTTGAAGCAGCATGATAGTCTTGAGCTGAGAAAGTGCCTTGCAGTGAGACTTAAAGCTCAATCTATTTGGATGATCAAAAAACATGATAGAGAGGTGATTTCAGAGTAGAAGTATCTTTATGGGGGAAAACGCTAACTACTAAAAGGTTCTTCAGTGGAGAAAAGCATAACAGGAACCAATGGCTGGAAAACGAAGCCAAAGTCAAATCAGAACTAATTCAGAAATATTTTAAGTCAGGGTGATTAACTATGGGAACAAACTACCATGGAAAGTTGAGGATTCTCTATCTCTTAATGTCTTCAGATCCAGTCTGGATGCCTTTTTGGAAGATGCTTTTGCCAAACAAGTTATTGGGCTTAATGCAGGGGTAACTGGGTAAAACTTAATGGGCTGTGATGTATGGGAGATCAGACTAGATCTGATGGTCCCTTCTGGCATTAAACACTGTGAAAAGTGTCGAGGGACGTGATCGTTCCCCTCTATTCAACATTGGTGAGGCCTCATCTAGAGTACTATGTCCAGTTTTGGGCCCCACACTACAAGAAGGATGTGGAAAAATTGGAGAGAGTCCAGCGAAGGGGATTAGGGGTCTGGAACACATGACTTATGAGGAGAGGCTGAGGGAACTGGGATTGTTTAGTCTGCAGAAGAGAAGAATGAGGGGGGATTTGATAGCTGCTTTCAACTACCTGAGAGGTGGTTCCAAAGAGGATGGTTCTAGACTATTCTCAGTGGTAGAAGATGACAGGACAAGGAGTAATGGTCTCAAGTTGCAGTGGGGGAGGTTTAGGTTGGATATTAGGAAAAACTTTTTCACTAGGAGGGTGGTGAAACACTGGAATGCGTTACCTAGGGAGGTGGTAGAATCTCCTTCCTTAAAAGTTTTTAAGGTCAGGCTTGACAAAGCCCTGGCTGGGATGATTTAATTGGGGATTGGTCCTGCTTTGAGCAGGGGGTTGGACTAGATGACTTCCTGATGTCCCTTCCAACCCTGATATTCTATGAAAAGTGGTGTTTTTGGTGGGGTGGGAGCTCACCAAAAGTGGATTCCACTTTCTCTCAACTCTAGTGAACGTGGCAGTTCCACAACTGGAAATGGTAATAAGGGTGTAGATATTTGTTTATCATTGACTTACCTTCATCTGAATGTGATAGACAGTAGAAAGCTGCTGAAAACTGGGATAAGGATGAAAATTATACTCCATGCTATAATGAGCATGAGCCCATTTTCAGCTTAGCAGCTTTGGTCATGTGATTCCTGCTTAAATAGGACTAAAGATAAACTTCACACACTGTAACAACTGTGTAGTATGCATTAAATTTAATTACAAACTTCACTTTTTCTTGATTTTTCCCTCTTAGGGTGTACAAAGAGAAGAGAGAGAAAAGTACAAACTACTATTGGAACTAGTAAAGGAAAAATATCCTAGAAACTGCTCCACTCCCAAAGCTGTAAACAATTGCAAGTAATTTCACGTTATATTCCAGCCTTTTTACTAGTAACAGTGACTTCTCTTGAGAGGCAAGAAGGGACATCAAGTCACTCTTTTAATGGGCACTCTGGTGGTGGTTGTTGGCAACATTGGATCAATTTGTTGCAATCCACAGAACTCTGTTGATATGATCCAGGACAGATGCTTTGGAACAGACCTTTAAACCTTTTGAAATGCATCCAGTTGTGTATACTAAAGTTATCTGTGGCCTTTTATTTAAAAAAAAAAACAAAAACACAACTCCCCCGCCCCCCCCAAATATTTAGCAGAAGTGTACAAAAGATGAAGAATCACAAGTTGCTGTGGGTGTCTGTCTTCTCCTCCTACCTCTTTTCTGCTTCCTATGTTGTATCTGCACTAGGAAACTTCCTGCCCCTTTCTGAGCACAAGTGCCTCCAGTGATGTAATTTCTACAATGAAATCCTATATTAAGTGCTATATGACAATGTAGTTGGATTTGGGGACTTATTTTCCCTTCCACTGAATGCTTTTTATGACTCTTATGCTGCTGATGTGGAATAGACATATGCTGTGAAGGAGCTAATGTTTTGTCTTAACACAGCCTGTTCTGAGGCCTAACTATAGTTTAATGAATACGTGATCTCTTCCAACTTCATAAGAAATTGTCATTTTATAATTTTACAATTTTTCAATCTGTGGTAAGGCCAAAAGACCATGGCAATCGTGCATGCATGCATACATACAGAGCTGAAATTCTTGAAGGTGACCTGCAAAGGAAGGGAAAACTTTTTGTGCCTCTGTGTTGTATGAAGACCTTGAGAGGTTTATAAAGAGAGGTTCCTTTTCTGAACAGAAACTCAGGTTTTGTCTGCCTGCTTTTATGGAATGCTGAGGCTGTCTGGGAGCTAAGGGTTTGTCTAAACACAAGCTGTACCACTTAACTATACTAGTATAGTTAAGTGGTACAGCTTAAGTGGCACATCTCCTAGTGTGGACATGTTTTTATAAAGGTATAAATGAGCTTAGACAAGTATAGCTGCTTTCCCTTATGAGAGGGGAAATAAGCTATACCAGTCTAAGTACACTTTATACCCTCAAACTGCATCCACCCTAGGGCATGGTACAATTTTAACTGGATTAGTAAAAAATCAAGGAGTACCTTAATGCTCTAGAACTCAGACTACTCTAAGATCACAACAACAAGTCCAAACTTCCTTCTTTCGCTGCCGGAAGAAATGAATATGTATATTGTACAGACAGCTGCAGATTAAAAGAAAATAATTGTTTGATTACTTCTGATGTATTTAAATGATACAGAAAACAGTAATTCAAATGATATAGTGGAGTACTTAATTCTTGTTCTCTGGACCTTTTTTAACTTCATCAAATGAGCAGGCCATTGAAGATGGTCAGAAGTCGTCGTCTTTTTTTTTTTTTTTTTTTTCCCAAATGAGACCATTAGCTTAGGGTATGTCTACACTTAAACCACTGCAACGGCACATCTGCAGTGCTTGCAGCACAGACACTATCTACACTGCTGGGAGAAGTCCTCCCATCAGTGTAGGCAAGTCACCTCCCTGTTGACCTACCACTGTCTACACTGGGGTTAGGTCAGCATAGCAATCTCTCTCGGGGTGGGGGTGGATTTTTTTTCACACCCCGAGAGATGTATTTGTGCTGATTTAAGTTCCCAATGTCGATCAGCCCTTAGAAAGAAGAGTTAAAGACCCAGTCAAGGTTTATGCAGGGCATAACGAAAACATCTTGTCATACAAAATGAAACAGAATGGCTACTCAATAAAATTAATACTAAGCCTGTTTAAAAGAGATACTATTTCATATACTATGTAAATAGCCTGTAGAATTTGCTGTCTAACAAAATCAAATTCTGTGCGCGCACGTGCCCCGCCCCCCCCGGAAAAAAAAAAGTAGACATTCATTTTGGCATAGTGAAAGGTAATTATGCATCGGGATGTAAACGTTGTACAATTGACTAGTTGCTTTTCTACTGTGTGTGTGTGTGTGTGTGTAAGCATTGCTGGAGCAGGAATATTTCCATTAATGCATCAGTAGGCCAATTCTGGTTTACCAAATTCTGTTGCTTTAACAGTGATCACTTCTAGCATTCGGTACCACATGGTTGTGTAGGAGCTAAATCCGTTACTTTAGTGGATTTGCATACGATGGTGATAGATAGGATATGTATGAGCTCCTTTGAAAGAAATTCTGACACTTTTCTACTTTTTTCTAAATCTTGCTGTACCAAAGTTCTCAAGGTTGCCTCAAGGAGCCAATGAAGACTGGTGGCCACGTGGAAGAAAGATATGGAGTGAGAGTGCCTCCATTTGTGACACCAAGGAATGGTAAGTGCGGATAGACATCATCAAGTTGGGCGTATTCTACTCAGTGAGTCTTTTAAATGAATGAGAGTTAAGTTTGCAATAGTGAAGTTGCAAAGGTTGAGACTGATACCTTAATTGTGCCTTTCTGCATGTATTAAGTCTAATTACACCAGACTTGTATATATGCAATACATTAGCCTTTAATAGTCCCATCATGTTATATATAAATGCATGTAAAAATATGGAAGCATCCATGTCAGAAAGTTGTTACAATTCTGTTTGCTATTACTATAAAAGCTGTTACTTCTGTTTATCTGTCTTTCTGTACAGAACAGCTTGTCTAACAAGTTGAAAGACATAATACTTAACTTTAAGGCCCTTGTACTATGCGGGGGTTGGCCAATTAAAATTGTCGCCTTAGGAGGGGTCGGTGGGATGTTGCCCAGGCTGTACTCAGTAAGGGTGGTGAAACGCTGACCTCCAGTGAGGAGATCGTCGAGAGATGGAAGGAGCACTTTGAGAAACTCCTCAACCTGATGGAACAAGATTAATACTGGCAGTTGGGTCCTGAAGATTATCCATCAGGGATACTCCATACAGTTTCTTTCCTCCTTTTCTCTCAAACCCTGTTTCCAGTCGTCGTCCTGGGACCACTCACTAATTGATTCTTCATCAGGAGGTGACAGAGTGCATCCCACCTCAGTACTAAGAGCGGGGTTCTACTCCCCATATTTCCTAATTCTCCAAAAAGATGGAAGGTGGAGACCCATCCTGGACTTTCAATAACTCAACATCTTTATCAGAAAGCTGAAATTCAGGATGATTATTTCGCAAGGGATGTGGTTCGCGGCTTCTCATCATGAAGGACATATATTTACATGTGGATGTTCACCCATCCCACAAGAAGTTCCTGTGTTTCATGGTGGGAGAGGAACACTACCAGTTTTGGATCCTCCCCATTGGACTCACTACAGCACCCAGAGTATTCAGAAAAGTTTTTTCTTTGAGGTGGCAGCCCAGGTGAGGCACCAGGGCTACATGGTGTTCCCATACCTGGTAGGCTGATCTTGTCAGGAAGTCATGTCAGTGGCTGGATCTCTTCAGTAACTTCTTGCTATCTTAGGCATTTTGTATAAATGAAGAACAGTCCATTTTGTCACCCACAAGGACAATGAGATTTATAGGAGTACAGCTGAACTTAGTCTCTGCAAGAGCATTTCTCCCTGCAGATGGATTTCGTATGATGAGCAACCTGATTTCCCACATCATCCATGAAGTATGGGGCACCAATGTGTCTCACTGTTAGGTCACGTGGGGGCATGTACCTATGTGATGCCATTCACCAAACTCTGCTTGTGTCTGCAAACTTGTCTCCACTAGATTAGCAGCCAAACTGGGACTGCATCGACTCCAAATGACTGTTCCTGCCAGAGTTCTCACCTCCCTCTCCTGGTGAGGACTTTTTCAGCCCTCCCATATCAAGATTGTTTCTGAGTTCCACATAAATCAGACAATATGCTTACTGGTATTTTTCCTGAAACCCCTCGCTTATTCTGAAGACAAGAGACTTCACTCCCTTGATATCAGGTGTGCTCTGGCATTCTACCTGCAAAGAACCAAACCCATTAGAAAATCTGACTCTTTATTGCCATAGCAGAGAGATCGTGTGGGTAAGCCATATCCTCCCAGAGGATTTCTAAAGTGGGTTTTGAGATGCATCTTAGAATGCTACAAAATATGGGGGGGAAAAAAAAATTCCTGTTCGGGGGGGCATTACAGCTCCCTCCACACGAGCACAAGCTGCCTCCACAGCATCCCTATCGGATGTTCCGCTGCAGGTCCCTTGCAGGGCACCAACTTAGAGTTCTCTCCACATGTTCATGACACGCTACTCTCTAGTCCAAGCAGTAACTGCAGATGCAGCTGTAGGAATGGCAGTTCTACAGGCATCTCTGCTGCCACCTTCCTTGCATCCTTTTCTAGTCTGAACACTGTTTACCAGTCACCCATGTGTGGAATATACATAGGGACCAGCACTCTAAGAAATGGAGGTTACTTACTGTAACTGGAGGCTCTTTAAGATGTGTGGTCTCTATCCGTATTCTACCACCTACCCTCCATCCTCTCAGCTATGGATCTGGTTCGATTTCGGTAAGAAGAGAAACTGGAGAGGTGTTGACCCACACTGCCTTTTATGCCCTCGGTCGGGAGCACGAGAGGAGCTACAGACACCAGTTTGAAGAATTTCTGGACTCTGGTGCGTGCATACCCACATGTGGTCCCTATCTGCATTCCACATCTCAAAAAACCTTCAGTTACAGTGAGTAACCTCCATTTCTCTGGGTATGATCTTCAACAAGCTTATCTGTTAGCTCTGCAACTTTATGTTGGTGATTGGCTAATCAGAAAGTCATTTACAGTATAACTGGCAAATCCTAGTTTTGAACCTAATTAGTTGATTTTTGTTTTCAATTCATACTTTCTCTTCCTCCTTCCATGCAGGTATCAGAGGTGCTGAAACTTGGGGCCCGCTCTGGTCTCGGAGAAGTGATGTGAGCAGGTACAAAATCTCTCCTAATTACATTCATCCATGTTCAGCTTCCTGTGTTGTTTGGCTTCCAACTTCCTGGTATTTTTATGTTAATATCTGTGTGTGGGGGGGATAAAAGTTCATGTGCATCACCTGCAGATACTGAGGAGAAACCTCTTTGGAGGGACTTAGTAAATTATGGAACATAGCCATGTAATGGGCATCTTGTGCAGGATGGGCCACACTATATCATACTGACGACACACAACTGCATCATAGTCTTGGAGGGAGGGGAATTTAAAGCGGGACATTTGGATAGCAGGGTAAGGGACAGTTGTAGCTCTAGAAGGTGAGGAAAGCAGTGCCCAGCTAGCAGTCAAGGCTTTTAGTACTAGGGAAGGAATGTCTTTCCTCTCTTTTTTTTTTTTTTTTTTTTTTTTCCCTTGTATGAGTAGGGTTAGAGACATATGTAAATAGCTGCTTGGGAGGAGGAAGCGTAAACTCTCACTGGTTCCCACTCTGATCTACAGAAATCCTATTGCATGGTATTAGAAAGACAAGGTGGGTGAGGTAATATCTTTTATTGGACCAACTTCTGCTAGTGAGAGACACAAGCATTCGAGACACACGGGAGTTCTGGGAAAGGTGGTACTTGCATTACAGCTAAATGCAAGATGGAACAGATTGCTTAGCATAAGGTAGAGTGGCCTGTTAACACCTCTGCAGTCATTGGACAAAGGGTCGGGGCTAGCAGGTTACAGGTTGTTGTCGTAATAAGCCATAAATCCAGTGTTCGGGCCATGATTTTTAGTGTCTAGCAGAACTATGAATTTAAGCTCCCAGGCTCGTTTTTTGAAAGTGTTGTGCGCGGGCTTCCTTTGAGGATGAGGACTGCTAGGTCAGATATAGAGTGATCACTTTATGAAAAGTGTTCACCCACAGGTGATCGGTTATTTTTGTCTTTTTTTATAATTTTCATGTGTGACTTCCGCCACAACTTCAACATCCACCACCTGCTCTTTAAACTCTTTATGGAGTGATTCCACACTAATAGCAACTTCTTGGACACCACAATAAGCTTCAACAATGGAACCTTGCAGACCACGATATGCAAGAAATACATGGATCGCCACCTCTACCTTCGTAGATCCAGTAACCACCCCAAACACAGCCAGAAATCTGTTACCTACAGCCAGGCACTCAGGTACCACAGAATATGCTCTGAGGAGAAAGTCTGGAATATACACCTTAACTCAGTCAAAACCGCCTTCACCAAACAAGGACACTCCAGCAGAGAAGTAGATTGCATCATGGAACTGGACACCAGTTTATTCTGAGAGAACCTGCTTCAACACAGATATAAAACCTCCTCTGACCGCAGATCCCTAGTTGTCACCTACTGTCCCCCATTGGAATGAGTATGCGATATCCTCAAAATACAACCCAGACTCAATGGGAACCACATCCTGAAAGATCTTTTCTGAATCCCCACTTCTGGCCTTCAAACAACCCCCAAGCTTCTCCAAGCTCATAATCTGAAGCAAGCTCCCCACAGACCAACACACCCCGACCCACCAGGGCAACACCAGACCTTGACAGAAACAGATGCAAAACCTGCGGACATCTCCACCGCTACAATGATGAACACCTCCCACAGCACACCTTGGATCCTACACAGGCCTATCATAATGTGGTATACCTAATCTAATGCATTAAATGCCCCAATAACAATGTGGATGAAAGCAGACAAATCACTATGCTCTTGAATGAACTCACGCAGGAAATTTTATAAAAGATAAAAACATCCTATCACCTGTGGCTGAAGATAACTGCCATACTGGATCAAACCAGTGGTCCATCTAGCCCAGTATCCTGTCTTCTGAAGCATGTGGCATTGGCCACTGTCAGAAGGAATGAATAGAACAGGCAATCATTTGAGTGATCCATACTCTGTCGCATCCACTCCCAGCTCCTGGCAGAGAAAGTCTGGGAACATTCAGAGCATGGTGTTGCATCCCTGACAATCCTGGCTAATAGTTGTTGATGGACCTATCCTCCAGGAACTTATCTAGTTCTTTTTTAACCCTGTTACAGTTTTGGCCTTCGCAACATCCCCTGGCAACAGGTTCCACAGGTTGACTGTGCGTTGTGTAAAGAAGTACTTCAGTTTGTTTTAAACCTGCTGCCTATTAATTTCACTGGGTGACCCCCTAGTTCTTGTTATGTAAAGGGGTAAATAACATTTCCTTATTCACTTTCTTCATACCAGTTGAGATTTTATAGACCTCCATCATATTCCCTCTTAGTGATCACCTTTCCAAGTTTAAAAAACTGGGACTTTTCATCTCTCCTCATATGGAAGGTGTTCCATATCCCTAATCATTTTTGCAGCCCTTTTTGGAATCTTTTCCAGTTCTAATATAGATCTTTTGTTTTCCTCTCTCTCTGAGATGGGGCAGCCAGATCTGCACACAGTATTCAAGATGTGGGCGTACCGTGGATTTTTATAAAGGCATTATGATATTTTCTGTTTTATCTATCTTTTTTTCTAATGGTTCCTAACATTGTTAGCTTTTTTGACTGCTACTGCACATTGAACAGATGTTTTTAGAGAACTATCCACAATGACTCCAAGAGCCTTTTTGAGTGGTAGCAGCTAATTTAGACCATTTTGTACATATAGTTGGGATTTTCCATTGTGTATTGGCATTTATTGACATTTGAATGTCACCTGCCATTTTGTTTCCAACTCACCCAGTTTTGTGCAATCCTTTTGTAATACTTCGCAGTCTGCTTTTGAGTAATATTGTATAAAGTCCAGATAGTTGTCTATAATTTTTGCCACTTTGCTGTTTACCCCCTTTTCGAGATCACTTATAAATATGTTGAACAGCACTGGTCCCAGTACAGATCACTGGGGGGCACCACTATTCACTTTCCATTCTGAAAATTGACCATTTATTCCTGCCCTTTTCTTCTGTCTTTTATCCAGTTAACAATCTAAGGGTATGTCTACACTATGAAATTAGGTCGAATTTATAGAAGTAGGTTTTTTAGAAATCGGTTTTATATATTCGAGTGTGTGTCCCCCCACAGAAAATGCTCTAAGTGCATTAAGTGAATTAACTCGGCGGAGCGCTTCCACAGTACCGAGGCTAAAGTTGACTTCCGGAGTGTTGCACTGTGGGTAGCTATCCCACAGTTCCCGCAGTCTTTGCTGCCCATTGGAATTCTGGGTTGAGATCCCAATGCCTGATGGGGCTAAAACATTGCCACGGGTGGTTCTGGATACATATAGTCAGGCCCCCGTTCCCTCCCTCCCTCCGTGAAAGCAAGGGCAGACAATCGTTTCGCGCCTTTTTTCCTGAGTTACCTGTGCAGACGCCGTACCACGGCAAGCATGGAGCCCGCTCAGGTAACCGTCACCGTACGTCTCCTGGGTGCTGGCAGACGCGGTACTGCATTGCTACACAGTAGCAGCAACCCATTGCCTTGTGGCAGCAGACGGTGCAATAGGACTGGTAGCCGTCATCGTCATGTCCGAGGTGCTCCTGGCCGCGTCGGCCGGGAGCGCCTGGACAGACATGGGCGCAGGGACTAAATTTGGAGTGACTTGATCAAGTCATTCTCTTTAGTCCTGCAGTCAGTCCTATTGAACCATCTTATGGTGAGCAGGCAGGCGATACGGATTGCTAGCAGTCCTATTACATCATCTTCTGCCAGGCAGCCATGAGATGTGGATGGCATGCAGTCCTTCTGCACCGTCTGCTGCCAGCCAAAGATGTAAAAGATAGATGAAGTGTATCAAAGCAAGAAATAGACCAGATTTGTTTTGTACTCATTTAATTCCCCCCCTCCCCTGTCTAGGGGACTCATTCCTCTGGGTCACACTGCAGTCACTCACAGGGAAGGTGCAGCGAGGTAAATCTAGCCACGTATCAATCAGAGGCCAGACTAACCTCCTTGTTCCAATAAGAACAATAACTTAGGTGCACCATTTCTTATTGGAACCCTCCGTGAAGTCCTGCCTGAAATACTCCTTGATGTAAAGCCACCCCCTTTAATTTTAGTTCCCTGAAGCCAACCCTATAAGCCGTGTCGTCAGTCGCCCCTCCCTCCGTCAGAGCAACGGCAGACAATCATTCCGCGCCTTTTTTCTGAGCGGACGCCATACCAAGGCAAGCATGGAGGCCGCTCAGCTCACTTTGGCAATTAGGAGCACATTAAACACCACACGCATTATCCAGCAGTATATGCAGCACCAGAACCTGGCAGAGCAATACCGGGCGAGTAGGCGACGTCAGCGCGGTCGCGTGAGTGATCAGGACATGGACACAGATTTCTCTGAAAGCATGGGCCCTGCCAATGCATACATCATGGTGCTAATGGGGCAGGTTCATGCTGTGGAACGCTGATTCTGGGCTCGGGAAACAAGCACAGACTGGTGGGACCGCATAGTGTTGCAGGTCTGGGACGATTCCCAGTGGCTGCGAAACTTTTGCATGCGTAAGGGCACTTTCATGAAACTTTGACTTGCTTTCCCCTGCCCTGAAGCGCATGAATACCAAGATGAGAGCAGCCCTCACAGTTGAGAAGCGAGTGGCGATAGTCCTGTGGAAGCTTGCAACGCCAGACAGCCACCGGTCAGTTGGGAATCAATTTGGAGTGGGCAAATCTACTGTGGGGGCTGCTGTGATGCAAATAGCCCACGCAATCAAAGATCTGCTGATATCAAGGGTAGTGACCCTGGGAAATGTGCAGGTCATAGTGGATGGCTTTGCTGCAATGGGATTCCCTAACTGAGGGATATGGGTTCCGTCTATGGCCCCACCAATCTTGGCACCGGAGCACCAAGCCGGCAAGTACATAAACTGCAAGGGGTACTTTTCAATAGTGCTGCAAGCTCTGGTGGATCACAAGGAACGTTTCACCACCATCAACGTGGGATGGCCGGGAAAGGTACATGACGCTCGCGTCTTCAGGAACTCTGGTCTGTTTCAAAAGCTGCAGGAAGGGACTTTATTCCCAGACCAGAAAATAACTGTTGGGGATGTTGAAATGCCTATAGTTATCCTTGGGGACCCAGCCTACCCCTTAATGCCATGGCTCATGAAGCCATACACAGGCAGCCTGGACAGTAGTCAGGAGCTGTTCAACTACAGGCTGAGCAAGTGCAGAATGGTGGTAGAATGTGCATTTGGACGTTTAAAGGCGCGCTGGCGCAGTTTACTGACTCGCTTAGACCTCAGCGAAACCAATATTCCCACTGTTATTACTGCTTGCTGTGTGCTCCACAATATCTGTGAGAGTAAGGGGGAGACGTTTATGGCGGGGTGGGAGGTTGAGGCAAATCGCCTGGCTGCTGGTTAGCGCAACCAGACACCAGGGCGGTTAGAAGAGCACAAGAGGGCGCGGTACGCATCAGAGAAGCTTTGAAAACCAGTTTCATGACTGGCCAGGCTACGGTGTGAAAGTTCTTTGTTTCTCCTTGATGAAACCCCCCGCCCGTTGGTTCACTCTACTTCCCTGTAAGCTAACCACCCTCCCCTCCTCCCTTCGATCACCGCTTGCAGAGGCAATAAAGTCGTTGTTGCTTCACATTCATGTATTCTTTATTCATTCATCACACAAATAGGGGGATGACTACCAAGGTAGCCCAGGAGGGGTGGTGGAGGAGGGAAGGAAAATGCCACACAGCACTTTAAAAGTTTACAACTTTAAAATTTATTGAATGCCAGCCTTCTTTTTTTGGGCAATCCTCTGTGGCGGAGTGGCTGTTTGGCCGGAGGCCCCCCCACCGCGTTCTTGGGTGTCTGGGTGTGGAGGCTATGGAACTTGGGGAGGAGGGCGGTTGGTTACAGAGGAGCTGTAGTGGCAGTCTGTGCTCCAGCTGCCTTTGCTGCAGCTCAGCCATACACTGGAGCATACTGGTTTGATCCTCCAGCAGCCTCAGCATTGAATCCTGCCTCCTCTCATCACGCTGCCGCCACATTTGAGCTTCAGCCCTGTCTTCAGCCCGCCACCTCTCCTCCCGGTCATTTTGTGCTTTCCTGCACTCTGACATTATTTGCCTCCACGCATTCGTCTGTGCTCTGTCAGTGTGGGAGGACAGCATGAGCTCAGAGAACATTTCATCATGAGTGCGTTTTTTTTTTTTCTTTCTAATCTTCACTAGCCTCTGGGAAGGAGAAGATCCTGTGATCATTGAAACACATGCAGCTGGTGGAGGAAAAAAAAAGGGACAGCGGTATTTAAAAACACACATTTTATAAAACAGTGGCTACACTCTTTTTCAGGGTAAACCTTGCTGTTTACATACATAGCACATGTGCTTTTGTTACAAGGTCGTGTTTTGCCTCCCCCCCAGCGCGTGGCTACCCCCTCAACCCTCCTCCCTCCCCGTGGCTAACAGCGGGGAACATTTCTGTTCAGCCGCAGGCAAACAGCCCAGCAGGAACGGGCTCCTCTGAGTGTCCCCTGAAGAAAAGCACCCTATTTCAACCAGGTGACCATGAATGATCTCTCACTCTCCTGAGGATAACACAGAGAGATAAAGAACGGATGTTGTTTGAACGCCAGCAAACATACACTGCAATGCTTTGTTGTACAATGATTCCCGAGTATGTGTTACTGGCCTGGAGTGGTAAAGTGTCCTACCATGAAGGATGCAATAAGGCTGCCCTCCCCAGAAACCTTTTGCAAAGGCTTTGGGAGTACATCCAGGTGAGCCGCGAATGCCAGGGCAAATTAATCCTTTCACATGCTTGCTTTTAAACCATGTATAGTATTTTAAAAGGTACACTCACCGGAGGTCCCTTCTCCGCCTGCCGGGTCCAGGAGGCAGCCTTGGGTGGGTTCGGGGGGGTACTGGCTCCAGGTCCAGGGTGAGAAACAGTTCCTGGCTGTCGGGAAAACCGGTTTCTCCGCTTGCTTGCTGTGAGCTATCTACAACCTCATCATCATCATCTTCGTCCCCAAAACCTGCTTCCATGTTGCCTCCATCTCCATTGAAGGAGTCAAACAACACGGCTGGGGTAGTGGTGGCTGAACCCCCTAAAATGGCATGCAGCTCATCATAGAAGCGGCATGTTTGGGGCTCTGACCCGGAGCGGCCGTTCGCCCCTCTGGTTTTCTGGTAGGCTTGCCTCAGCTCCTTAAGTTTCACGTGGCACTGCTTCGGATCCCTGTTATGGCCTCTGTCCTTCATGCCATGGGAGATTTTGACAAAGGTTTTGGCATTTCGAAAACTGGAACGGAGTTCTGATAGCACGGATTCCTCTCCCCACACAGCGATCAGATCCCGTACCTCCCTTCAGTCCATGCTGGAGCTCTTTTGCGATTCTGGGACTCCATCATGGTCATCTCTGCTGATGAGCTCTGCATGGTCACCTGCAGCTTGCCACGCTGGCCAAACAGGAAATGAGATTCAAAAGTTCGCAGTTCTTTTCCTGTCTACCTGGCCAGTGCATCTGAGTTGAGAGTGCTGTCCAGAGCGGTCACAATGGAGCACTCTGGGATAGCTCCCGGAGGCCAATACCGTCAAATTGTGTCCACAGTACCCCAAATTTGACCCGGCACGGCCGATTTAAACGCTAATCCACTTGTCAGGGGTGGAGTACGGAAATCCATTTAAAGAGCCCTTTAAGTCGAAATAAAGGGCTTCATCGTGTGGACGGGTGCAGGTTTACATCGATTTAACGCTGCTAAATTCGACCTAAAGTCCTAGTGTAGACCAGGGCTATGAGAGGATCTTCCCCCTTTTCCTATGACTGCTTACTTTGCTTAAGAGCTTTGGTGAGGGACCTTGTCAAAGGCCTTCTGAAAGTCCAATTCACTGTATACACTGGATCACTCTTTTCCATATGTTTGACCCCCTCAAAGAATTCTAGTAGATTGGTGAGGCATGATTTCCCTTTACAAAGCCATATTGACTCTTCCCCAACGCATTGTGTTCATCTACGTGTCTGATAATTCTGTTTTACTATAGTTTCAACGAATTTGCCTGGTACAGAAGTTAGGCTTACCAGCTGGTAATTGCCAGGGATCGCCTCTGGAGCTGTTTAAAAAAAATTGGCATCATAATAGCTAGACTCCAGTCATTTGGTGCAGAATGAGATTTAAGTGACTGATTACGTATCACAGTTAGTAGTTCTGCAATTTCACAAGGTAAGGTATTTCCAGCAGAGAGAGAGGGAAGTATTGTTACCATTATACAAGACACTGGTGAGACCTCATCTGGAATACCATGTGCAACTTTGGTCTCCCTTGTTTAAAAAAAGATTAATTCAAACTGGAACAGGTGCAGAGAAGGGCTACGAGGATCAGAAGAATGCAGAACTTACCTTATTAGAGGAGACATAAGGAGCTTGGCTTGTTTAATCTAATCAAAAGAAAACTGAGTGGAGATATGATTGCTCTCTAAAAATACATCAGAGGGATAAATACCAGGGAAGGGGAGGAGTTATTTAAGTTAAGGGCCAATGTCGGTACAAGAACAAATGGATATAAACTGGCTATTCAAAAAAGGTTATGCTTGAAATGAGACCAGTTTCTGACCATCAGAGGAGTGAAGTTCTGGAACAGCCTTCAAAGGAGAGCAGTGAGGTGGGGGGGGGTGGGGGAGAATCCCAACTGGTTTCAAGACTGAGCTTGATAAGCTTATGCAGGGAGTGGTATGATGGGACTGCCTACAATGGCATGTGGACCATCTGTGACTGCTAGTAGTACATATCTTCAGTGGCCAGGGATGAGAAACTAGATGGGAATGGCTCTGAATTACTACAGAGAATTCTTGCCCAGCTGTCTGACTGGTGGGTCTCACCCACATGCTTGGGGTCTAACTGATTGCCGTATCTGAGGTCAGAAAGGAATTTTTCCCCAGGTCAGATTGGCAGAAACCTTGGGGAGGGGGGAGGTGCCTTCTTCTAGAGTGAGGGTTGACCTGCTGGTTTGAACTTGAGTAAATGGTGGATTCTCTGTAACTTGCAGTCTTTAAATCATGATTTGAGGACTTCGGTAATTCAGCAAGAGGCTATGAGCATATTTCAGGAGTAGATGGGTGAGGTTCTGTGGCCTGCAATATGCAGGAGGTCAGACTAGATCAAGATGGTCCCTTCTGTCCTTAGTCTATGAATCTGAGTGGCTATTTAAATAGAAGTCTTCTGTTTGTACACCTTGTGCTATAAAAGTACAAAGCTGTACTTTCTATAAAACATCTGGGGGTACCTAACCTGGATATTGACTGTCTTATCACACTAGATTGAATTTGTCTTCTAATGTACAGTGGGTTTAGGATCCAATACAAGTCTTATTATCTATGGTTCCCTTTTTAAAAAAAAAAAAGAGAGAGAGACTTGGATCAAAAAGAAACACGAGAACTTTTTCATTTTGGAGCATTTATATTGATAGAAGTAAAACCTGTCCGTCTATAATTCCTTGCACAGTAACATGCTGCACTTCGGATGCTGTATGGTTTTCAAGGGTAAGCGTCTTCTGGTAAGGATAGCAGCTCCCCTTGCAATCTTATAAGAGTCTCAAGTAAACTTATTCTATCCACCCACTTTAAGGCCATGTCTGCACTACAGTGGCACAAGTCTGATGCTGTGGCTGTGCTGCTTTAGCACTGTGCTGCTTTAGCACTGTACTGTTAGATGCTTCCTACTTGGACAGAAAAACCTCTTCTGTCAATGTAGGTAATCCACCTCTTCAAGAGACAGTGCTAGGTCAACAGAAGCATTCTTCCATCAACCCAGTTGGATCTACAGTGAGGTTAAGATTTGACCCAACTCTCATACAGGGAGTGAAATTTTTTTCAGACTTGTAACTAGGTTGGCCTAACTATCTGGATGCATACCCTTCAGGTAAACTAGTGCTTTCTTTTCATGGGGAATTTTTCATTTATATTGTAAAAGACTTTTCAATTCGTGATTGTCGTGCATTATACCTTAACTTTAAGCTGCATCTTGTATCCTTATTTTAGCCATGCTTTGGTACTAGCCTCAGTCCCCTACTTTTGATGGGTATTTCCAGATTTCCTTCCCTTCGTCTTTCCCTTCTTCCTCAGCTGCATCCCCTCAAAGTATTGATGCTAGAGAATGGGTCAAGTTAAACTCTTGTTCTTTTTGCACGTTAGCCAGATTCCAACCCCACAGAGAGCATTTCCCAACCCTCCCCACACAGCCCTGACTCCTTACCCCAAAGGTAACTTACTAAGTAAATATAAGTTGTGAAACTCTGCCTGTTTTTGTCTCTAAGATCTCAGATTTCAGCGGAAAACTCACAAGAGCCTAAAATGACGCTTGGGCAGAAAAATGAAAGGGTAAGTTTGGAAGCTCCAGCTTTTTTCCTCTTTTGAAAAATGTGATATCCTATAACTAAACTGTGCATTCAACCCTAACTGTGCACTTCCATACTTGAGCATATCACTGAACAATGTGCTTAATCCAGTGGCATATGGCTTTTGTGGTAGTGTGGTCTTTCTGAGACTTACAGAAGATAGTGATGGTGGAAGACCCCTTGTGATTCTTGGCTGTGGTCAGTATGCTGCATCTGCTCAATTTCTCTTCTGTCCATCTTGGAAGCTGATGGGCAAACCCTCAAACATGCAGCATTTATTGGAGTTTATCCACATCACTATAGGGTACACTATTGCATCATCAGTCCTTTCTAAATAGATTTTGCTTTGCTTGCGTGGGTTCTCTTCTCCCCTCCCCCCCCCCCCCCCCCCCGACTCTTGTCTCTGAGATTTGGCTTGGTGCCACAGTTAAATATCCAGTTTGTAAACCAGGTAAACTTTTTTCTAACTACTAAGATTCTTTCAGGGTTGCTGCATTTTTAACTAATTTTAATTTTAATTTTCATTTTTCTAAACTAGAAATACAACACCCACTCTGCTTTATATACAGTTGGTTGTGTTCACCTGTATTTCGCTTGCTGCATGGGTGGGAAGATGGGTGTGTCTAAAATCTATTTAAAAAATAGGCTAAGATGGGATATCAGAAAAACTTACATTGTCTAAAACTTAGAGAAGTACCAAGCTTGGATACAAAACTGTCTTTATTGTCCAATATCCAGCCTATGTGGGATACTCAGACTTTGTTTTTTTTAAACAAAAAAAACCACACAAAAACTAAATCACCTTTGTAGCCCTTTACAGTGGCAAAGAACCTCCCAAACATAAACTGATGCTATAGATCTCCACCCTAGTAGACTTTTGATAGTCTCATAAACAAACTAGAGAAATATAGCCTAGATGAATCTTCTAAAGGTGGGTGCGCAACTGGTTGGAAAACTGTACTCAGAGTAGTTACCAGTGGCTCACAGTCAAGCTGGAAGGACATATTGATTGGGGTCTTGCAGGGATGTATCCTGCTTCCAGTTCTGTTCAATATCTTCATAAATGATCTGGATAATGGCAGAGAGAGTACACTTCTATACAATTTGCAGACAATACCAAGTTGGGAGGGGTTGGAAGTGCTTTGAAGGACAGGATTAGAATTCAGAATGATCTTGGCAAACTAGAGAAATGGTCTGAAATAGGATGAAATTGAATTAGGACAAATGCACAGTACTGTGCTTAGGAAGGAATAATCAATTGCACAAATACAAAATGGAAAATGACTTCCTAGGAGGAAGTATTGCAGAAAAGGCTTTGAGGGTTATGGGGGATCACAAACTAAGAGTCCACTACAATACTTTACTTTTGCAGAAAAAAAACTACTAGTATATCTCAGAATAACTGGGTGGAGTGTTGTAAGGAACACATAAGTAATTCTGCTGTACTCAGCACTGATAAGGCCTCAGTTGGAGTACTGTGTCCAGTTCTGGCACCACACTTTGAGAAATGTGGAAACTCCAGAGGAGAGCAACAAAAATGATTAAAGGTCTAGAAAACATGACCTACAAGGAAAGATTGGAAAATTTGGATATGTTTAGTCTGCAGAAAAGCAGACATAACAGGGACATATTCTTCAAGTATGTAGAAGGTTGTTACAAAGAGGAGGGTGATAAATGATCCTCCGTATCCACTGAGGACAGGACAAGAAGTAATGGTCTTAAATTGCAGCAAGAGAGATTTGTTAGACATTAGGAAAAACTTCCAAAATTTAAGGTAATGGTAGTTAAGCACCAGAACAAATGTACCTATGGAGGATATGTAATATCCATAATTGGAGGTTTTAAAGAACAGGTTAGACAAACACCTGTCAGATGGATACTTAATCCTGCCTCAGAGGAGGGGACTGGACTAGAATGACCTATTGAGGTCCCTTCCACTCATACATTTCTGTGATTGTCTTCCTGAGTCTGAAAATGTCCTGAAACACTTTCCTCTCACCCACTTAACTGCAGTGGGCTATTAGCGCTAAATCCTAACAACTTCAGTCGAAAGCAGCAGTTCTCAAACTGTGCATCAGGACCCCAAAGTGGGTTGCAATCCTGTTTTAATGTGGTAGCCGGGGCTGGCTTAGACTTGCTGGTGCCTGGGGCCAAAGCCCGAGCCCCACGGTCTGGGGCTTCAGCCTTGGGCAGTGGGGCTGAGATTGCAGGCCCCCTGTCTGGGGTTGAAGCCCTTGGGCTTCGGCTTCTCCCCCTGCCCCAGGGTGGCAGGGATCAAGCAGGCTCAAGCGTCAGTCTCCAGTCCTCCCCCTCCTGGGGTTGTATAGTACTTTTTCTTGTCAGAAGGAGATCGTGGTGCAATGAAGTTTGAGAACCCCTGGTCTAAAGCATTTGAAAATTGGCACATTTAATGGAAGTGTGCTCAGTCCTAGCAATACCTCACCTGACTCCTAATGAGAGCTAGACTGAGTGTTTAATTCGATCAGTGTGGAATCTGATGGTCGTGAGTATTTGCTGAGTGCTTTCACTTGATATTTGAACAAGACTGTCACATTATGCACTGCAACAAATCATAACTTCCTGGTTACATGCTATTGAGCTTCCTTTTGTGCACAGAGATGGCTGGAGGCTGACCTGTCAAAGGAGGTGTCAGTTCGGTTATGCCTGGGCAGTAGGAGCTCTGCTGTAGCCAGAAGGCCAACTGCAGTTGAGAGAGAACAGAATTGCCCAGGCCCAGAGAAAAGCACAGAGCGTCTTCCTGAGCTCACAGAGGTACCATGCCTTTTTTGGCTTTCTGGTTTGGAGAGGTGAACTAATGGAGGGAATCATTTGGGCACAAAAAACCTACAAAAAAGCCAATCTGACATTAGCTAATGTACTAACCATGTTCAAAAGGGATCAGGGATTCTAGGTGCCCCTTCTTAAGTGAATTTTGTCTGCTAGTTGTACCTTCTAATCACTTGGAATCAGGCCATTCTTTCCAATCCACTAACATCTGATTTGCAGGGAGCTAGCAAAACAAATGGCTGCTTTTGCTCATTCCTTTATAAACTACCTGATTACTTACTTTCTGTGCATACCTTGGTAGATGCTACAATAGAGGAGACAAGGGCATTTTCCTTACTTGTTAGCTCAGCTCAATCAAAAATAGAATTTATTTATTTTTGGTCCACAGATCAAAATCCCTTTTCTACCAGCAGTGAAACTAAACATTACTTAGACTTCTCTCTGCATCAATGACCGTTCTAATAGTGTGTAAGATCAGATACAGACTTCCTAACTGTCAACATGGCCTCCAATACAGCCACTATAACGTTCCCTTTCATTCCCACTCGGATATGTCTGGGGGAATTAGGTTAGTCTTGTGTTTGGGCTCCAAAGGTCACCAAATCTAGACTCTTGTAAACTAAAGGTGAGAAATGAGTTTGAGCTGAGAATGCCCTGCTATCAGCCCCAATCCAATTAAACCAAGTGGTGGTTGGCTGACTTCTAGTGATCACAAGGGCTACAATATTGCATGGGGGACAGGTGGTTTTCTCTTTGAAACTATCTTTTTATTGTCCTTTCTTCCGCTGTGCTCTGTTGTCTGCTGATGTGCATGTTTTGCGTTTTTCTATTTCTGCGTGCTACCTATTTCTTATTCTGACTTAACTGCATTGATTGACTGTGAAACACTTGCAGTACTGGTTTTAGTGTTTATTGAATTATCGCAAGCCTCTTAAACTCCCATTATCCCTTTTAATCCTTAAGAAAATGACTGAACTTCCAAACAAGAGCCAGTGTAAACATATCCATGGTTCTGAGCTGGGGTAATCTGATAAATCAAAATGACTTAAGCTATTTTAAATGGCGCTTCAAAATGTAACCATCCAAGTAAATATCATGAAGTGCAGGCATCTGTGTGTTGTACCTTAATGTACAAACTTAACAGAAAAAGCTACCAAAGCTAACAATCCTCTGCTCTAAAACTAACAGTGGTATTCTTGGCCCCCCGGTGGCACTGTATGGTCAAGCTCTTCCTCCTTTAGCAGGCTTAATCCTCTACTGGATTTCACTTTAAATACTTTTTTCAACTTAGTATGATGCACCAGTTGGCCTGCTCAGCATACACTCTAATTCAGGACTTTCTCGCTAGTCACATTGTGAATTGCTCATTTCAGGACATGGAAAGAGAAATCACTAATGCATTAGGCCATGGCCAGGAGGATGAGATCTTGAGCAGCGCCTTTAAATTAAAGGTCACCCGTGGGGATATCCAGACGCTGAGGAACCATCACTGGCTCAACGATGAGGTAAAATTAATCCAGTAGGAATGTTTGTTTGTTTTTTGTGTTCTGCATGCATATGTATTAAAATGTGCCCCCCAACTTTCTGACATTTAACTGCTGACAGGCCTAATTTTCTGATCCACACCTTAGTTCCTACAGGAATATCCATAGGGTTCTGAAAGCTGGGCCTTTAAGAGGGAACAATACTCCTGAAAATCTCTATCCCTATACTATGCTGCTTTCAAGAGTTAGCAGTAACTTAAGATCAGATTTGACTTTGGGGAGTGGGTGAAATAACAAGTGTTTTTTAACACAGGACTCGAAGGAAGGAAGTTAGTACAGGAGTCTTAGAACTTGAGTTGAAGTCAGTGTGGTCTTTTAGACTGAAAATTCTGAAGAGTCCAGCAGATAAAGCTTTAACTTTAACAGACAAATATGAGTGTGTCTCCTTCATTCTCTGAACTCTACTCTCTCTATTATATAGGTAATTAATTTCTACATGAATCTTCTGGTGGAGAGAAATAAGCAGCAGGGATTTCCAGTGCTTCATGCTTTCAGTACTTTCTTCTACCCCAAACTAATTTCTGGGAGTTACCAGGCAGTAAAAAGATGGACCAAAGGTGTGGATCTCTTCAAGCAAGACCTCATCTTTGTGCCCATTCATCTGAGGGTACACTGGGGATTAGTGGTGAGTCAAATTGGCCCATCTTTGGAGTTGGAAGGGAAAGGAAAAACCTAGAAAAGGCTTGCTCGGTAGGCAGCAGGGAGTCTTTGGCTATGGCTGTTGCACCAATGCCTGTCTTTCAATAACAGGTAATAGATGTCAGAAGAAAGACCATCAAATACTTTGACTCGATGGGACAAAGAGGCCACAGTATCTGTGAGATTTTGCTGTAAGTAGATGCTTAGTGAATATATTACTGCATTTCACACACACTGGAAGGATTTTCCACAATCACTCACTGGAAAATGTGATTTACATAGCAAAGACTTACCCCGTAATGGACAAGAATCTCTTCCCAAACTAGTCACTGCCAGTAATGTGCAAATTGTAACATCATCCAGCTGTTAATTATATTCTGTCCTTCCAGAGACATTTGAGTACGTCTTATGAATGAACCATCATTGAGTGACCCGTTAAAGCTCTCATGCCAATAGAAAGACAAAGTCCATTCCTCTTTAAGAACATTAACCTCAACACACTTCATAGGACCTGAACGCCTTCCTAGGGGATATTGACATCCTCTATTACCAGTGAGAGATCCCTCTACTTTCTAGCTCTTCTACTGTTTTTTTGCAGCTCTTAAGTAACCCACCAAATTACATTGCACACACAATCCTCTTGTATTCTCTACTGAAGACATTTGAGTTAATTTTTATGTAAATAATAATCCTCCTTTCAGTATGTTGAGTGAATGCTGTAGTTCGTTTGGCACTGACTCTTCTATTACACCAATACTCAAGTTTCATGTTACATAAAATCACCCTGTACTTCCCCTTCTTCCCTTCCCCACCTCTGTTGGAGATTGACTTCTGAGGTAAGGGTCTGTGTGACTGTGTGAATCACTACCAGTCTCTTATGGGCCTCACTTTTTCTGGCAGTGCCATGGCTGCAGCATTACCTGTGAAGTCTCTAACTTCTGATCTAAAATCTCTTAAGTAATGTGAATAGTTCTTAAACAAATGTGGGTTTACCTTCAGCATGGTATGATTATATCCTATAATCCTCCTTCCTGGTACTTCGGGTCATTGGTGCATAATTAGTGAAGACCTTGTCGGGCAACTTTACAGACTATTGGCCTAAAATATGAAGACATTTGATTAGAAAAGTCTGATACCTCTTTTTTGTTTTGTTTTTTGTTGAACAGCCAATATCTTCAGGAAGAAAGCAAAACCAAGAGGAACCTAGATATTGATCCTTCAGAGTGGACACTTTACAGCATGAAATCACATGTATGTGAACAGAGTGTTTTGAGTCTGATCCATGTACTGTAGCCCCAAACCATAAAAGCCTTCAAGAGAAACAATTCTAAGTTTTGAATGGCTGTTTGTGGGCTTTCTCTAATGCCCATAATACAGCAGCCCAAACTGGATACCGAAACAATGTTGTGATGGACTCTTTAGCAGTGTCGTCTTTACTTGACTGGCCTTGTCTCTGCTTCTTTCCTGACTCTGTTTAGATGTGAAAAAAATGCTAGCAATCTGGAGTGGACTGGAGTCCTTGGAACATCCATCCAGCTTTCTTCCTTTGGTCCAACAAGCTGGTGCTGTGTCCAAGAAAAATATCTAATGTGTCTCTCAAACTCCATTATTCCTTACTAGGACAAAGGCCATGTTGAGACTAGCACTTATGTCAGCAAAACTTTTATTGCTCAATGGTGTGTGGGTTGCTGGGGGGAGAACCCTTCCTAGAGTGACATTAGTTTTGCTGGCATAAGTACTGGTGTGCACAGCGCTGTCAGTGGAAGATGCTCTCCTGCTGACATAGCTCCTGCCTCTCGTTGAGCTGGTTTTATGTCGTCACTGGGAGAGCTCTCTTCCCTCAGCATTAAGCAGCTACACGAGCACTCTGACTGCAGCACAGCTGTATCAGTAGAGCGGTGCCACTGTAAGCTTGTAAGTGTAGACATGGCCTTTACCTTCATTCTTTTAAGGCGCATGCTGATGCGTGAAAGATGTCAACGATTCCTGTACAGGAACTATGTACAGTAGTTGATCCTTTTGTACATGCACTAACTGTATTTCTTGGACTGCAGCTGTGAATCTGGCTTTGAACTTTTGGTGATTATTAGTATTAGGATAGTAGTGCAAATTAAAAAAAAAAAAATTATGGTAGGTAGCTTTTTATGTGCTGTTTGAGAGACTCCTCTTTCCTCCTACAAAGATTGTTTCAAATTACTGCTCTTGTCCACGCTCAACCTAGAGTCTTCTCAAAGTCTGTTCTGTCATGGTCTCCAAATAGCTTTGTCTGTAGAGTTCCTTCACCCCTCACTGTGTCACCATCTAGATTGGGTTCGGAAGAAGAAGAAACAAAAAATTGAAGGTGCTGAGGGGGGAGGGGGCCACAGCCTCACATAGAACATGCCCTGCCTGTTGTGAGCGGGAATTGCTCTTCCCCAGTTCTCAGAGCTTTGCAGTGGCTTTGTCACATTCAGTTAAGAGGAACTCTTCGGATGTCTGTGGAGCTGTGAATTCCAGCTGCAGGTGAATAGCTCCTGTTGCTTTGTGCTCAGGCAGTAGTAATTCATGTAATAGATCCCACGCATTAGTCCTTCCCTGGATAGTTGGAGTTGTCTTGCCCTGGGTCACTGGAGAACAAGCTGACATTGACAGTTCTGATTTGTAGCCAGTACCTTGTGGCGAGGGAATTAAAGGTCAGAGCTAAATTCTCTTGCATGCAACTTCCACTAAGATCAATGAGAGCTGTTCATGTATCATCAAAGGCAAAACTTGTCCTTTTAGTAGCTCTCATTGTACAGAATGGGAATTCCCTCCTCCTCTCCATCACTTGCAGGAAGCACTAACTCAGGAGTGAGGGAATCTATATTCTTTCTAGTAAGCAGTGTTAAAAGCCCCACTGGGGTCTGGGGCCCATTGTACGCACGTAGGTAAAGACATCCTGGGCCTGGAAAGTGTGCATTCTAAAGATTTGACAGGTGAAGGACAGGGATGTTCTCTACCAGCAAATGGAACATGGTGCAGCTGTAGTTGTGTGGTTTGGGAGGAGGTGTTAAAGCTTATTTCCTGGAGTGGAGGACACAAGTGGCTCATTAAAATGCTGATACACAGTACTGAAGATAATGCATTGCATATCTCATAAAAAGAAAGGCATCTTTAAAGCAAGGTGAAGGGACTAACATGCAACCTTCTCCCACTGCTCACTTGTAGGAAATTCCACAGCAGCTGAATGGAAGTGACTGCGGGATGTTTACCTGTAAATATGCAGACTATATCTCCAGAGACAAACCAATCGCTTTCACTCAGGTGAGCAAAGCTCTCAAAACTGACCTGTGGTGCATCCAGTCTTTGTGCATGTTTTCCCTGTAACCTGACTCCTCTAGTTAAATTGTAAGCTCATCCCTCACTAGTTACACAACACCTACCCCCATGGGCCCTGATCTTGGCTAGTGCCTCCAAGTGCTACTGTCGTACTGACAAGTGAGCCCTCCCAGCCCTGTGAGCTGCGTTCCCTGCCTTTGCTTATGTCCATTTGCCAAGCATCATGTCTCAGTCCTCCAGTGCAGGGGGCTGGAGCTGTTTGTAATAGTAGGCTTGACCTTAGTGATGGCGTCTTCAAGGCTCCTTTCCAAATAGCTTTTTCACAGGTTAAAATATTGGCTGTTTTCAGCTGCCTTGGGCTTGTCTTAAAGGACGTGCAAATTCTGTCATGACATTCACATTTTTCCTTAAAGTCAGCATTTGCCAGAGCATTGCATTTTCTGTGCCTTCATGTAGGGCAAAGTTGTGGTATCAAATAACCATTCCATGGGAACTGTGGCAAATGTTGAACACTGACTGTTCTGGTCAGTGCCTACAGAATGTGGGCAAATATGCTTATTCTGACACCCTTTACTCTGGTTTAGTGTTTAATAGAGGGTTGTTTTTTCTTTTAGCACCACATGCCTCATTTCCGCAAAAAGATGGTATGGGAGATACTTCATCAACAGCTGCTGTGACCCCAGACTGAGAGATACTCAGTGATACTATGATCTACCACGTAGTAACAATTAGTTCTTAGCTTAACTAATTTGTTTGAATACCTTATTTCAAAAGGTACCTGGGCTAACAGCTTCCTCTCATAGGAGTAGGCTGTAAAGCTGTGGTTTTGTCCACTCCAGAGAATTACATTTGTTTGGAATATGCTAACGCATCCTAACCGCAAAGCAAAGAGATCTCTGCAGCCTCTGAGCTGTGACTCCTAAGGGACTGGAGTGGAGGGTTAAGAGCAGATCCCAAACAAACTGCATCAGTTCATGTTGCTGAAGACTGGCAACTTCTAGTGCTTCACTGCAGCCATTGGAACTGTGGCGCAAACTCTGGCTGGCGCACGGAGGTATCCTGTGCAACTGAAGAACAGTCACTGTCTGAAATCACCTTCACAGGGACGACGTGTTTAGCTACTGGTTCCAGGAGAGGTTTGCTCTGCTTCTGGACTATAGAAGACTCCACTTGATTCCTAAAACTGGATTTGTAAAGACCCTAGGAGCAAGGCATTTACGTTTTGATTTGTAACAAATCCATAGTGAAGCCCCTGTAGTGGGGTTCAGTATTTGTTTCAGGAGATTGTCCCATGTGAAAATGAATATTTATTTTTCTTTATTAAAATGAAAGTGTGCTGTAACTTATGGAAGGGTTCTTTTCTGAACTAAAACCTGCAGGAAGAGAACCAGAGTAAATTTTCAGTTTCTTTTTAAAAATATTTTCGCATAGGAAAGAAAGTGAGCTGGAAACTAAAACATGAATGTGATGTTCCGTTAGGAGGTCTGGAAGAGTTTAAGATGAAGAATATAAGAATTGAGGCGGCTGAATACCCTGTGTCAGCAGTGGTCTTTAAATTATTCAGCAGGGGTTGAATGTTATAAGCAGGGAGGAAGAGATGAGGGATGGGAGGAAGAATGGCCCAGTGGTTAGGGTATTAACCTGAGACTTGGGAGGCTGGGTTCAGTTCCTCACTTGCCACAGCCTCCTTCAAACAGGACTACATCAGTGTGCAATAAAGAACATTTGAGTGCATGCCAGCAGGGCCCACCTGGAGAAGTCAGAGCACAACACACTGGTGCGTTCCACACATCACACCCCACATAGTCCAGATGGGGCAGTGTAGACAAGCCCTTAATTGCTTTATTCAACTTCATGATTTCTGTGACCTCTGATAAAATCCTGTCCCCAGCTGAGCCCTGGGTGCAAGTTTGGGGTCATGTGGTCCAGTGATTCCTCAGATAAAGCTCCCCTCAGTGTTAATATTCAAAGGGCTCTAAAACCCATAGGTGCTGTGAGATTTTCTTGAAAATTGCTATTCCCCACCAGAGATGGGCTAGAGTTGACTTACTTACATGTGGCACTTTACAGCTCCAACTCTTGTGTGGACACTCCTGGCTCAGAGAGTGGGATAAGCTACATTGGACAAAAGAATTCTGGCCCAGGGGATGTTCTAGCTGTGTAACTGTACCAGTAAATTTCTCCCTGTACCCATGAGCTTTGAGAAGAACAGCCAGTGAGATGAATAGGTCGGTTCCCACCTCTGCGCTATTGTATGGCTGTATTCATCTCCAGCCTGCAGCTATTTGTGTGGGGACGCCGCAGTGAGTTGATGCCTCTCAGAGCCTTATGCTGCAGAGGTCTGTGAAAAGCCTGTTCCTACTTGCTGTCTCTAGCTTGTAATTGTTCTCCGAGACCTCTCCCCCCCCATGAATCTTAGATGCTGCCATTTCCTTCCCTCTCTGAATAATATAATCCTAATCCTTTTAATCAGCCCAGACACTGGTGTCGCCACAGCCTCATGCACATGGTGAAGACTGACAGAAGGAAGCTATGATGTTATCTCATTCAATGTCCGGAAAACTGCTCAGTGCTGTTGCCACCTGAAATGTCAGCCGTGATTCAAACCAGGCCAGGAAAGGCCAAGGATCTCCAGAGACAGAGGTGGCTGATATGTGGGAGCAGGAGAGCGCCCTGCTGCTGTTGGAAGAGTTTGACTTTGCCATGAGTTGTTCTTCTCTATGTTGGAGACTGGGCTGCTGGTTTATTTTTGTCTCATCGGTGTTCTTTTCTGAGCCCCCTTTCTGCTCAGCTACAGAAAAAATGAAGGGAAGAGCAGTATATTATCTGCACTTCCAGGTGTCAAGGGCAAAGAGTGATGGGAAAGAGGTGAACCAGTTCCCATTTATAACACGAGTCACAGGGAGGACACCTGTATATGTATTGCCGCTCAGTGGTTCAGCAAGGGCACCCACTCAGGTTTCTGGCTCTCAACTCTCCTGGGTGGAGATACACCTCTCTTCCCCCTTCTGACTGGGGTACTTCCAGGCTGTACAGTTCCCTGGTCAGCAGCTGCCAGGCCTCGGCCTGTTCATAGCAGGTATTTTTAGTAATTCATGACTGGGGCATGGGCTTCTGTGGCGTTTTGTTTGTTGCCCATGACGTGTGCGTGACTTTTAGTAAAAGTACCCATGACAGAAATCTTACTCTTACTGCTTGTCGTTATCATGTGGGCTCGAGGGCAGGTCACAGCTCAAGCTGCTTGGGCACCACCTCCCCACTGACTGCTGGGGGCTAGCACAGGTGCAGAGAATGCAGGTTGGTGGCAGACACAGCTGTCCAGGAGTTGCTTATGTCTTGAAGCCACCAGGCTGTGTGAGTGAGTCTCGGCTACCCTGGTTTTGGTCAGAGACACACCTCAATGCTCTGGCTGGCTCAACCACTGTATGTTTTGAATGCTGCAGCAGCTCACTTCCAAACAGGCTGGGAATGGGTGCAGCTTCAGAGACCAGAACACCAGCAGGTGCCTGAAAGAAGAGAATGGGCTTGGAGGGGGAGGGGGCAAGAGGGGGTTGAGACAAACAAAGCGGGGGAGGGGAGATGGAACCCTGGTATGGGGGGGCAAGGGAGAGGGACAGAGGGGCACACAGAGCCCACTTGCACAGTGGGGAGAGAGTTTAGACTGAGATGGGCGTGGGTGGAGAATGGGGGACCCTGGTATGGGGGAAATGGAACTGGGGTACATGGAACTAAGCCTTGTCAGAGACCGATGTCTACAGGCTAGTGATTGCCACCTGTCCCTCAAGCAGTACTGGGCCCGCAGAGATCGGTGCTGTGATGGTGGGTGGTCCTGTATCGTTGGGCACCGGTGCCGAAGAGATCGCCTGGGTGATAGGGATCTGTGCTAAGGTGATCTTAAGTGGGAGGCTGGCTGGTAGCGGGAGTGTGGGGTCCGATGCCTTGATTCCAGCAATCCATGCCTGGCGGAAGGAGAGTGCAGTGCCAGGGACCTGGGCCTTCTAGCCAGTGACTAAGGTTGCAGAACCGGTGTCCTAGGCTGTGGGGAGGGGGAAGAACGCATGTTATCCGGAGACCAAGGGTATTCCCCTGCCCTTTGGGGAGGTCCTCTGACTGACTTGCCCTTGGACCTTGTGGTGCTGGCAGGCCTACCAGGTTTTTGGTCACGTGGACTGGCTTGGGCGATGGAGGTCCCCATAGGAGCCGGAATCCTCCACCACCCCCAGGAGTCAGAGGAAGATCCCTGGCTGGAGTAGGGGGTCTATTTGTAGCGGTATTCCCCTCCTATCTCTGGGGCAGGTGGGTGGCCTGAACTAGGTCCTTTGCTTAGCACCCCCTTCTCCTCCTTGGATGGTGCCAGGAAACCCTTTTCTTCAGTTGATTCTTGGGCACTGGTGAGGGCACTCTGCACTGATGCCGAGGCACTAGGAGCAGAGGGCTTCGATACTGGGCACAGCGCAGCCTCCATCAGGAGGGCTCTCAGGCACATGTCCCTCTCCTTTTGGGTTCTGGGATGAAAGTTTTTGCAAATCTGCACTTGTCCTTTATATGGGATTGTCTCAAGCTCTTCAAACAGCTGCTGTGGGGGGTCACTGATAGGCAATGGCCTGTTGCATAAGGAACACAGCTTGAAGCCCTGCTCCAGGGCAAAGCCCCAGCCAGGACTCTAACCACTAAACTAACACTTAGCCCTGGTCTATGCTACAGGGTTAGGTCGATATAAAAATGACTATGTCCATACAACCACCCCTGTTCTGTTGACCTAAAGGACTCTTAAAATCTATTCTGTACTCTTCCCTGACGAGAGGAGTAGCGCTAAAATCGACCTTGCTGGGTCGAATTGGGGGTAGTGGGGATGTAAATCAACGCTATTGGCCTCCGGGAGCTATCCTAGAGTGCCATTGTGACCACTCTGGACAGCACTTTGGACTCTGATGCACTAGCCAGGTACACAGGAGAAGCCCTGGGAATTTTTGAATTTCATTCTCTGTTTAGTCAGCCTGGCGAACTCAGCAGCACAGGTGACCATGCAGTCACCCCAGAATCGTAGAGCGTAGAATGTTTCTACGCTCCCCCATCACCTCCGTCCCTGAGGTTGTCGCAGATTAGAAGGTGAAAAAAACGCACTTGTGATATGTTTTCTGAGCTCATGTAGTCCTTGTGCACTGATAGGGCACAGCTTAATGCATGGAGGCATTCAGTGGCAGAGGCCAGGAAAGAATTAAGTAAGCTTGAAGAGCGGAGGCAGGACGCAATGCTGAGGCTAATGGGGGAGCAAACGGACATGAACAGTCTGCTGGAGCTGCAGGAAATCCAACAAGAGCACAGACCCCCGCAGCATCCATTGTATAACCCATGCCCTCCTCGCCATGTTCCAGATCCTCCTCACCCAGATGCCCAAGAACGTGGGGTGCGGGGGGAAGGCTCTGGGCACGCAGCCACTCCACTGCAGAGGATGCAACCAAGCAACAGAAGGCTGTCATTCAAACAGTTTGCTTATTGTAGCCACACTAAAAATCAATGTGGCCTTGTCCTTCCCTCCTCCTGCACCCCACAAGGGCTACCTTGTCCATTATCTCTCTCTCTCTCTCTCTCTCTTTTTTTTTTAAATTAATAGAGAAAGAATTCATGGTTTCAAAACAATAGTTACCTTATTTCAAAGGCGGAGGGTGGCTGGCTTACAGGGAATTAAAATCAACAAAGGGGGCGGTTTTGCATCAAGGAGAAAAACACACAGTTGTCACACTGAAGCCTGGCCAGTCATGAAACTGGTTTTCAAAGCCTCTCTGATGTGCAACGTACCTTACTGTGCTCTTCTAATCGCCCTGGTGTCTGGCTGCTCAAAATCAGACACCAGGTGATTTGCCTCGACCTCCCACCCTGCCATAAATATCTCCCCCTTACTCTCACAGATATTATGGAGCACACAGCAAGCAGCAATAACAATGGGAATGTTGGTTGCGCTGAGGCCTGACCTAGTCAGCAAACAGCACCAGTGAGCTTTTAAACGTCCAAAGGCACATTCTGCACTTGCTCAGCCTATAGTTGAACTGCTCCTTACTACTGTCCAGGCTTCATGAGCCATGGGAGCAAGGGGTAGGCTGGGGTAGGTGCGATCGTGTGGTGCTGCGAGCTAGGAGAGCAGCCTGAGGCAGAAGCCTCCAGTTCATGTGATAGTCCAGGAAGGACTGAATCTCCATGAGATGAAACTGAAAGAAGAGAATGACCTGGAGTCACTCCCATTCGGTGCTCTAAGAGGAGAATAGCCATGTCTGTCCAGGCGCCCCCATTGATCTCACCGAGGTCTACCAGGAAACGTACAACGGCTATCAGTCCTACTGCACCGTCTGTCGCAAAGCCAAGGAGATGCTGCTGTGTAGCACTGCAGTACCGTGTTTGCCAGCAGCACCCAGGAGACGTACGGTGACAGTGAGCTGAGCGGGTTCCATGCTTGCTGTAGTATGGCGTCTGCACAGGTAACCCAGGAAAAAAGGTGTCAAACGATTGTCTGCCGTTGCTTTCACGGAGGGAGGGGGGCCTGACGACATGTACCCAAAACCACCCCAACAATGTTTTTGCCCCATCAGGCATTGGGAGCTTAAACCGAGAATTCCAATGGGCAGCAGAGGTTGTGGGAACTGAGGGATAGCTACCCACAGTGCACCGCTTTGTAAGTCGATGCTAGCCATGGTAGTGAGGATGCACTCCACCGACTTAATGCGCTTAATGGGGACACACAGAATCGACTGTATAAAATTGATTTCTAAAAATCGACTTCTATAAAATTAACCTAATTTCATAGTGTAGACATGCCCTTAATTAAATTGGCTCACTAAGTACCTAAGAACTATATACAAATGGAATAATGATGGACTGTTAAGAGCTGCTAACACTTTTGGGATGCAAGACAAGGTGCTCTGACCAACTGTCATGGTGGTAAGAAGGAAGCGAGAGGGTGTAGGACCAGCAGCGCCTAATGGACCACTGCATGAGCGCATCACTTCAGAGGGCACCACAGCTGAGTCTGCTAGGCAAAAATCTCTGAGTGGACGGGGGCATGCACACACCTAGAATGGAAGTGACATGAGCAATCACTTGAAGAAAAATGAGGGGTTCAGGGTGCAGAGGGGGCTCTGGGCTGGGCAGGGAGTTGGGGTGGGGCCAGGGATGAGAGGTTTGAGGTGCAGGAGGGAGCTCAGGGCAGGAGCAGAGGGGTTTGGAGTACAGGAGGGGACTCAGAATGCAGGAGGGGATTAAGAACTGGAGCAGGGGGTTGAGGCTTGGGCTCTGGGGCCAGGGATGCAGGAGGCAGCTCAGGGCTGGAGCCAAGCAGTTTGGCATGTGGGAGGGGGCTCAGGGCTGGGGTGCGGGAGGGAGGGGATGGGGGTGCAGGCTCTGGTGTGGGGATGAGGGTTTTGGGGTGTATGAGGGGGGCTCAGGGCTGGGATGGGGGGGGTTCAGAGTGCAGGGTGTGGGAGGGAGTTTGGGTGCCAGAGGGGGCTGGGGCAGGGCGTTGGGTAGCAGGCGAGGGTGCGGGCTCCAGCTGGGCAGCACTTACTGTCGGCAGCTCCCGGAAGCGGCCAGCATGTCTGGCTCCTAGGTGGAGGGAGCAGGGGGCTCTGTGTGCTGCCCATGCTCGTAGGCACTGCCCCCTGCAGCTCCCATTGGCTGTGATTCCTGGCCAGTGGGAGCAGCACGTGGAACCCCTGCACCTAGGAGCCAGACGTGCGAGCTGCTTCTGGGAGCCACACAGCGCCAGGGCAGGCAGGCAGCCTGCCTTGCTGCCGCTGCACCAACGGGTGGGCTTTTAGTAGCCCGGGCAGCAGGGCTGACCGTAGCCACCAGTGTCCCTTTTTGACTGGGTGGTCTGGTCGAAAAACTGGATGCCTGGCAACCCTATCTGCACCCCAGTTGGCTTTGGTGTAATTGAACTGGGCAGGCCCCTGCATAGTCATGCTTAGCTCTTGTTAAGCGAGGCTTAATTAAACCTGTTCCTAAGCGACATTCACCAAGTCTCAATTGAAACCGTGCCTTACATTAGCACAGCACAGCTCAGTGTGTCATCCCTCCACCCCAGGGTCTGACCTGCCCGACTGCGGACTAGCCTGTGGGTTGGGCTGGCCTTAGGAGGTGGGCCACATGGATGACTGCCCGGGGGTGGGAGTGGTGCCATGTGGCAGTGCAGAGGTGCGTGCTGCTGGTGTAGTGTTAGAAACTGCTCCCGGCTGGCAGGGAAGCATCTTGGGGGCAGATTTCTCCCTGCTTCCTCCTGGCAGAGGAATGGAGGGGGCAAGCAGCACCGTACAGGTACTGCTGTTCCCCCCATGCCCTCATAGGAGCTGCAAGGAGCACCATCAAGTGCCCTGTGCCTCCAGAATACTTTCCCCACTTGGGATGTGCTGCAGCGCTCTGCCCTCCCCTTATGGGCCCAGGGAAAGTGACCTTGATGCAGGGAACCCTGACGTTGCTCCTCGTTCACCCCTCCCCACACCTTAGGGGGTGCGCAGAGCAGTGGTAGGGAGGGGGGGATTGAGCAGCAATGCCAGCTGCTCCCTGCATCCAGGTCAGTTTCCCCACATGGGTGGCGGGGAGAGGCTGAGGGGTTAGGGGATGTGGGGCGGGGGCAGGGCTTAGGACACAGGAGAGGTGTGCAGGGGTACAATGCAAGGGTTGGGGGAAAAGGGGGTAGGGACCCCACAGGGGCCAGGGGCAATGTGGAGAGTGCACCCACAGGGACCAGGGGGCATCAAAATACAAGTTCACCCGGGGTGCTATTTTCCCTAAGGCCAGCCCTCCCTGTCACGCCCACCCTATGGTCTGCCCAGCATGACCTGCCCCAGTGCTGACTAGCAGCACGGAAGCACCAGGGTAGGGGCACAAATGTGATGGCTAAAGAGTGATGCTAGCGCTTGGCCTTGGGCAGCCAATGCTCACAGCTGCACCATGACACAGGGCAACACCTCACCTGTTTGTCTTGCTCTTATACGCACACTGAACACGGCTTTGTCCCAGCAGCATTTCACTCGTCACTAGCGCTGGTAACTGTAAACCCAGCAAAACCGTGAGTGAAGTGTCTTAAAAAGCCATTGAACTAAGCTCATTGGCTTTAGAAATCAGTATTTGGTTACACCTACTTGATGTTTTTTGGTGCTAGCCTGTTCCTTGGGCAGCCATTGGGGAGGCGTAGTCGAGTAGGAAACCTGCTTTCTATTCCCACGTCAGTCACTCCATCTCTGCAACAGTGTCCCCAGCCACAAAATGGGGCTGCTTCTTACCAGCCAGTGTAAAGTACTTTGTACTCGCTGTGTCTATGCCACCTATTGCTCTGGCCGCATGCGTCTTTCCATAGACTGTGGCTGCACTGGAGCTGGGGATGTATGGAGCTAGCTCAGGTAGACATACCCACACCAGCAGTGTCGCAGCTGTGGCATAGGCAGGGCTAGCCACGCCCTACGCAGGGTTCTGCATGGCGAGGGGGCGTACTTGAGTTGTGGTGGCTAACCCGGCCTGCTGCTCATGCGGCTGTGGTTACACTGCTATTCTAGGTGCCCTCCCTCGAACAGAGTATGGGTGCCCAAGCTGGACTTTACACCCCAGCTCCACCATAGCCATCCCAAGGAGAGCCACAGCCGAGAGGTTTGGGGCCCTAGATCTTGGGCCCTGCATTGGTTGGGCCTGAAAGCAGCATGCTCAGCCCGTCAGGAGGAGAAACTGCCTCACATCACTAAACAGCATCTCACCTAGCCACCTCAGGGGCCCCAATAGCCTCCAAAGAGTCTGAGCCAGCTGTCAGCCCCAGTGTGGTGGCTGCAGCACAGGGCCTCCACAGTGTGGGGATGGAGAGGGTAGAGAGGATGCCCCTGGGATCCAGCTGCAGAGCGGAAAGTAGGGAGGTGGCTTAGGGTCCATGCTACCCCTGGGAAATGGACCATTATCTCCTGGTCCCATGGATAGCAGCAAAGGCACGGGAATGACCCTGAGACATCCGATCTGTAGCGAGGTATGTGCCGGGGCATTGCTCCATTGCCTATTCTGGCAGGATTTAAATAGAGCTGGGACTGGGACAGAAGGTGGAGCGAGAAATGGCACAGCACAGCCTTGGAGAGGTGCCCATAACCAGCCTGGCCGCAGCAGCGTAGCAAGGAAACGGCTGGTCTAGTGCAAGTGGCCTGGTGTTTGCACCTGCCTGCTGAAGGACACGTTCATGTCCATGCCGCTGGCCTGAATCACACATGCATGATCCCCCAAGGATTGGCCCGATGGCCTTTACTGCTTGTTGCTAGTTTTGCTCTTGATTTGAAGCCTCCCCGATGATCAAATTGCTTTGGGACAGCTGCCAATTTCTCCCACTCTTATATGTCCTCCGAGTAATGTTGCCATGTCCCCTCTTTTAGGGCTATTCACTGCTTTACACAGCTCCCAGTGGACCCAATGGTGGTCTGGCTGTGGCTCTAGGGCGCGACTAGGGCCTTTTATAGCCCACCCACTGCCCACCCTTCAGCCAGGCTGCAGCCAAGGCTTCTCAGCCCTTACAGCCCTAGTCAATTCTGTGACACTAAATGAAAATAAATACCAAGGTGAGGCTCTTGTTAGCTGGATATATTTCTTTTTTTCACAGAACACTGTTTGCAGTAGAGGAAACTGGCATTGCAGTCTGTTGGTACAATGGTATGTTCACGTAAACCAGTACATGGTCATCCTTTAGCGTAGAAAACTCTAATAGCGTGTGCCCTATCAAAACTCAGTTCTTCTTCTTCAATCCTTTCTCTCTCGGGTTGTCTTTTTGTCAAGTTTGTTTCTAAGAACATTTTCAAGGTTTCTCCAAAGGAAAGGCCATCGGCTCTCAGCTAGCAGAAAGATAATACAGAGCTGTCGTTGCACACGCGGGCCGGCACCTTCTCCAGCTGGGCAGCTGACTTGGTCTAGATTTTTTTCCAACTCATTTTTATTAAAAAAATAAAAAAATGCTCCAACTATCAGTTTTACAAGGCATACAAAATCTCTAAAAGGGAAACACGAGGGCAAGGTGCTGAGGTACGAAAACACCTGAGGTAGTTTTTTTTTTTTTTTCTCTTCTTTAAAAAGAAAAAAAAATTGCAATTTCCATGCCCTGGGCCAACAACATCTTGTAAGTTATTTTTGCTTCCCCTCCCCCCATTTAAAAAATAAGAAAGAAAGAAAGAAGCCCTTCCTCCAATCCTGATGCAGTATCCTCCCCCCACAGGGGCTGAAGCTTCTGCGAGGCTGGGGGCGCTGAAGTTTCTTGTTTTTCTTTCTTTCTTTTTTTGCAAAAATGCTCGTATAAGTACCATGGTGGTTGGGTTGGGTGATAACCAAAGTGGAAGTTGTGGCTGGGTGTTTCTTGTGTTTGTTTTCGGTGGTGTGTTACTTAGAGCACGGCTGATGTGGTGGTGGAGAGAGAGAGAGAGAGAGAGAAAGTGAGAGGGAGGGAATAGGACAGGATGCAAAAACCAGTGTGGAATCTGTGAAGCAAAAGAGAAACTGGTATGTGAGCTGGACAGAGATATATAGAGAGATTCCTCTTCTAAGAGACGGTATCCCTTGTGTTGGCACAGACAGAGAATCCAAACGCTGCTCTTCCTAAAGCCTTTACGGAAATTGCCACTTTTTACCCTCTTTTAATTTTGCTGCTGGCAGTATCTTCAGTCTATTGTATATTAGATATCCAAGTGGACTCGTTTCTTTCTTTAGATGTCTTAAAAAGCCTGCTTTTTCGTAAAACAAAAAGCCTCAAAAAACAAGTAAAAAATAAAAAAATTACCTTTTTAAAAAAAAAAAGAAAAGAAATCGGTTAGTTTAGTTACTGATATATTAATTCTAAAATATATTAATGCTGCGAGTACCACCTCATGCACTGCAGCCCATGCACTGTAAAAATCTTCTCATCTAGTGTGTGCACACATGCACAAAGAGTGGGTCCTAAAGAGCTGTCAGTGGGATGTTTGCCCCATCTCCGCCTATGTTAGTCCAACTAAAGGGATAGCGTCGCGCTAGTAAATAGAGGAACATGGAGGCTGTGGCCTGGAAGAGTCTGCAGAGCCCCTGCTGTGTGGCATCGTCAGTGTGAGTGGGTTGGAACCCTCCCCCTCCCCACTGTGAGTCCTCTGCACAGCCCAGCCGTGGGCAGACGTTTATGCCTCAGGAGGGTCTTTGGTTGGCTCCCCGATCTGGTGCTCTGGCAGGTGTTGGAAGGGCTACATTCAATCGGTTGTTGTTGGCTGGCGTGTCGGAGCCTCACTTGCTGCGCTGTAGGGAAGGGGCTCCCTGAACATGTTTCTGCTCCTGCTGCTTCACCTGCTGTACGATTTCCCTGATCTTGCGCTGTGCAGTCTGCGGGCAAAGCGAGAGAGAGAAAAACAGCTGCAGAGATGGGCCAGGCAGGGTGGGACCCAGTGGCCCAGTGCAGCGCCCCCACCTGGTGCAGAGAGGCCTGTGTCTCTTGGGGCAGGAGAGAGTCAGGCCTGGGGTTGTGTTGGGGTATGCACCGCGAGTTTGCAAACCACCTTGGCCTGCAATGCTGCCCAGGGCATGGGGTTTTCAAATGCGCTCAGTGCTGGGCTGGCTGGGGCTGAATTTCCCTCCCTCGGTGCCCTGGCTCAGCTGTACGAAGCAAACCCTTGTGTGCCGGCCGTGCCGTCACTTCCGCGCTGTGACTGTGCTGCCTGCCCCTCATGCGGCCTACCCATGCCCTGTATGTCACGGCTCTTGCAGTGATAAAGCCTGGCACGGCAGCGCCTACAGCCGAGCAGGGTTCTACTGGGCCTAGCATGTCTGCCACCAAATGGCTGCTAAATCCTGACTCCCTGTGACCCCATAATTTGAAATTCCAGTCTGTAACCCCAGAACTTGACAGTACTGCAGTCAGCCACCTTGTGTGTCCAGCCACCACTAGCTGAAAACCAAATGCCCCAGAGCTAGGAATAATCTTAGGGCCTGAAGGGCAAGGCTGTGCAGCTGCATGTTTGTGGCTTTCTAATCAGAATAGGAGGAAGGGGCAGAGAGTCAATGCACCATGAGAACGGGAGGCATGTTTAGAGAATCGACCTTGGTTCAGTGCCCCTGACACGTACGTTTTATTGTTATGACTGGAAATACTAGAAATGTTTTGATGATGAGAAATAATGAATAGTTTGCTGAAATTAGGGGTTACTATGGTGACCCACCAGGAGTCACTATGAGTAATGTGCTTTGTTTAAGTTAGCTATAAAAGATTAGGCAAAAGGATACACTTTGGAGCAGCCCGAGGAAGCTTTCCTTTGGGCAAGGAGATGGCACCTAAATTCCCCAGCAGCTGGGCGGAAGGAGGGCACCCGAAAGGCTGGTAGCCGATTCCTCAAAACCAGTCCACACTTTGGGTAAATACAGATGTTTGGGATGCGCTAACCCTGCTGCTACACTACAGCATGTGTGTGTGTGTGTGCGCGTGTGTGCGCTTAAGAGCTAATAAAAAGTAGTTTTAGGTAAAAGTTCTTTTGTTTGTACCAATCATTTTTCAGACAGAGGAGCTGTGTCCCCCCTGATGAATTCCTGACACCACCTAGAGAGAAGCAGTTAAGTCAGCACTGCACTGAGTTCTGAAACCCTGGGTAATAAATACCCCCACTCTTCTATCGCAGGGTGTGCTGTGATGTATGGCCAGGTGAGCAGGACTCAGGGGATGCTCTTTCTATTTAGCCTTTAGGGAAGACTCTAGTGGCTGCCATTAGCATAGAGACAGTCAGTAGAGGCTGGATGCTGCCCGTTGCGATGACCGGGTAGATTCTCTCCCCCTTTGCTCTTGCAGCATGAATAGTCCACAAACTGGGCATCGGCAGGCGCTTGTGGGTGCTCATGAGGCCCCTTATGTTTGAAAATCTCGGTTTTAGTCCCTAGTTTATAACCAACAAAATCATACACTAGCACGTTCCACCCTTATCAGCTCGGGCGCGCTCACTGTGGTGCTACGGGACAGTTCCTCGCCAGCCACGGGGCTGGAACATTCTAGAAGGATCAGGGAAATAGCCACCCGTAGCCCTGAGCTTTCCAGGGAGACAGATACAGACACAGGTCTGTATCAACCTAACACCGACAGAATGGCTCCAGTCAGCGGTTGGACCTGCAAGACCCCAGCTATCACCTGGGGATGGTGTGAGGGGTAGACTTTTGGGGGGGGCAGGGGGAGGGGAATTAAATGCAAAATCCTACCCCGATGCAATGTGACTGAGGCAAATTTAAACAAACTAATGGTCGGCAACGGAAAGGTTCAGGTGATTACAACTCTGACCTCTTTGCTCACGGGTTAGATTGTGAAATGTGTGTACCCTGATATCCACAGTGGGACTGATCCAGTTTGCCTTGACATCAATGCCCAAGTCCCTACTGACTCCAGTGTGAACAGGATGAGAGCCGATGTGTGCAATGTGGGAAAGTTAACAATATTAGAATGGTAACAATCATTTACAAATGAACTGCTTCCATATCACATTAATAGACCTGCTTACACGTACAGGAAATGAACTGTCTCTGATGTGTGGTATATACACTTTAAATCTAGGGACAACACACCCGAATGCACGTACTGAAATGGTTTTGTATTTATGGGACATCAGGCCTCACCCCCTTGCATCGGAACCAAGGCGGCAGGATTTGTATAGATAATACAGATTTTGTCCCTGATGTGAAGGGGCGGACGGATTTCCCTTCTGCCACAAAAGACTTTGGAAATGAAAAATATTCATGCCCTGTACCTGACTGGCAAAAAAATGCCCGATGATTTTAACGACAACTTCCTCATTCTCATCAGGAGTTTGGTCACGGGGGACAATGACTTCTGCACTGGTTAAGTTCTGCAGTTCGTTCACCTGCAGGGAGAGAAGTTTTAACAACAGTCTGTGTGCATTGTTAACTGCTCCAGCTACTGTACCTACCCCCAAGCTGTTACTGGGTCTTCTCAAAGCCCAGACAGCAGCAGGACAGCCAGCAGGGGTGTTCTGCTCCTCCTGTGTGTCTGCTCCAGCAGGCTGCTCGGGGTGTGGAAAAGATGGTCTAGGGCTGTGGTCAGTGGATCCAGGACTCTATGGATCCTGGACGGGCTGCACGAGGACAAACTGGGAGCTCTCTTAGTGTCTCCCTCCTTAGCACCTCCAGGCAAAGCATGTTTACTGGGGCTTTGCTCACTGGAGACGACTCTAGACTGTCACCCATAGGCAGAGTCCAACCAGCCGACTGGAGGGATTTCTCTCCTCTTCCCACATGCCTTTGTACCTTCCTGGGCTTCTCAGATCTGCAGTGGTATGAGCTGAGCTCTGCTTATCCAGCTGTGCCAGTGCCCAGCAATTCCAATAGCCTCCCCTTAAGGAGTCAGGCCATCCCCCAAAGTGGCTGAAGGATGGGTAACTAATGGTTCTGCAGTGCCTCCAGCTGGCCAATAAGTATAGGGAAGGACTCAGTGAGACACAGTTTTGGCTCAGGCATCAGCAGGACTGGTGCCAGAGTGGGTGATGCCAGTTGAACCCAGCAGAGACTTTCCTGCCAGGCTGTTGGTGCAGTTCACTGGGAAAGACTCAACAGCACAGGACCGTGGGCCGTGTCTGCTGCAGGATCAGAGCTGTTTGTATAGCTGAACTTCAATAGCTCAGATATAGGGTAGAGGTTTGTTACAGGAGTGGGTGGATGAGAGTCTGTGGCCTGCATTGTGCAGGAGGTCAGACTAGACGATCATAATGGTCCCTTCTGACCTTAAAGTCTATGATTCTATTACTGAAGGCCCTGAAGTGACCCCAGCTACTTTGCTAGGTGTGTGCGCAGGGGGGTCCTGTCCCATGTGGTTTTCTCTCCATGCTGGGTGGCTATAAGAGCTACAGAACCATCGGCAAACAAAGCCAAAGGAATTTCAGCTCCGCAGCTCCCCGCTCCCCACTCCCCTGGGTCTGGCTGCGGCAGACTGCCGTGCTGCTGGCTGACGTACCGTTTTGCCACCTTTGCCTATCACGCGTCCAGCTGCAGAGGAAGGCACCTTAATGTGGGCTTCAAGCTTCACTTCTTCTTTGGGGTTAAAGAAGTTTTCTTCCTTTAGTTTGCCAAATATCCGGCCCTGGGCCTGGGGAGGAAGAAGATCCCATGTTGAATTCCAGGCTCAAGCTCTGTATTTCTGTGCACATGGGGCAGGGAAGGGAGAACTGGACTGGGCCGCAGCAAGGGAGAAGAGTGGTCTATGGGCTAAACCACTGGACTGGGAGGCAAGGTGACTTCTCTGCTCCATCAGACCCCTTAGGGGCCAAGGCCAGGGTTCAGAGATGCCTTGCACGCAGCAGCTCCCAGTTAGGCACCTTGCTGAAGTGGCCAGATTTTCAAATGCTCTTAGCATACAGTGACTCTGGATCAGGCCCCTATCCTGGGTACTGAGCACGCTGGGATATCTGGCCTTTCACCTCTCAGCTCCTTGCCTGCACAGTGGGAATAACACCACTCCCTGGGGCTGCCTTGTCTGTGTGGCACCTTGTGCGCCGGGGCCCCGACCGTGAGTCCCGGCGGCACTTCGCGCACCAGGGCCCTACGCTCCTGAAATTCTACGTGGCCATTTCTGTACCATGGGCCCAGAGGGCATCGTGAGGGCCAGAGGAGGACTCTGGGATCCCGAGGCAGGACTGTGGGCAGTCTCCTTCCGGTAAGTGCAGAGTGGAAGCGGAGTGATCGAGGCTGTGCTGCCCCCGGCTCACAGCCCCACTGCCTTCTGCCAGAATGCAAATGTTACTAGCCACGTAGCTCCATAGCCCTTGTGAGTGCAGAGGACACGGCTCTGAGGTGTGCTCTGCCCCTGTTCCTTTCAAGGAGGTGTTGACACGGAAGCATAATGATGACACGACACCCATGAACACTGTTAACTATCTGAGGGCTGATTGCTTTTGCAGTGACGCCCAGCTGCTCTGGAATTGCAGGGGGAGCCCGAGACTGCAGGCTGAACGGGAGCTGAGCTCTGCCAATCTGTCCTTATCATGCTGAGCTTTGGCTGCCTGCTGGGCAGCAGCGCCCTTTCCTGGCTATAAAAGGGTCGTGCAGCCCCACCTTCTGGGTGGCCATCTGCAGGCAGGGGGCCTTCACCCCAGGCTGGGAGCACAGCTGGGCAGTTAGCTCTCTTCACGCATGGAGCCTGCATGGATGGGACAGAGCAGGCTACCTCATTAGCAAAGCCAGGCAAGGCATTGTGCCTGTGGCTCCCTGCCAGCCCTCCCCACACTCCTCTGGGGCACAGACATCCCCTCGGATAGGCCTGAGGGCGCGCAGCAGCAGGGCCCCCAAGCAGCACGGCCCTCCTGCTGGCAGGGGGGGAAAGAGATGCTTCTGCTGAGCCTCAGCTCCCTTCGCACAGGATCGGGCCCATCAGACCGCTCTCTCCCCTCCCCCCCAACCCAGAGTTCTCACAGCTACCCTTTAAAGCATGTGTTTGCTCTGGCTTCTCCAGGGCCGAGCACTGGGGTGTTCGAATCTGTACGGTGTCACAGAGCCCCTGCTTTGCTCCACCCTGCCCACTCCCCACTCACCTTAAACTGGGCTTCCGGGGGCCCGGTGATGATGACCATCCTTTCGCTGGCATCTGGACCCTCTGCTGGTGCGATCTACGAGCCACAGAGAGGCAAGTGATTAGCAGCAACATGAGCCTGGAGCTCTCTCCCCAGGCCCCCGCATCGGAGCACTCGAACTCAGTGTGTTGTGTGGGGCTCAGCCAGATCTCTTGCAGGTGTCAGCGTGTTTAGGGTATTTCATGTTCTTTAATGGATACAGAGTGGAATTTGCTCTGTCTACAAAGAGCCTGATTTCACACTAGAGTAGTTCAGAACTGGAGCTGGTTGGGATACAAGGATTTTCCCCAGGAAAAGTTTAGACAAAAATGAATTCCCTCTCCTTTTCATCGGCATTTCCCTTTGAATTTCTGAGGGTTTTCAGCAAAAGGGGATGTTGCTTGCAAACATTTCTATTGTGCTGAAAGGCCCAGGTGGCCTGACAAACTCTGCCGAGACCTGAGCATTTGGATGCCGTGCAGAAGGGCTTGCAGACTTGCACAGCTCGCTAGATCTCTGCCTGCATGTTGCTGAAAAAATAACGCAGCTCTGAACATGCAATTGGCTGCACTGGACTGGGCCCAGCCTGTGCCAAGTCCAGCACAAACAGGGAAGTGTGCGGTCACAGTGCCCATGGTGGCAGAGGCACCTGGAGGCTTGAGGGGGTCAGTTACAAGGTGTGATAGCAGATGCTAGCGGGCAGCATGCCTTTATTTAGCCCCCACCGACTTCAGGGGAGTGGCACTGGGGGGGTCTGCTCTGTGGAAATGGGATCAGACAGGCCCTCTGTCTCGAGACAAGCTCAACACAAGAGTCCAGCAGCATTTGCCATGACACTCACACTGCCTCCACATGGGAAGAGTTAACCACTGATTCATGCCTGGAGATGGGCGTTAAGTTCACCCTGACTCAGGAATGACACGCTGGATGACCCATGCTGCGGTGGCCTGGAACCCAGCCCTGAAGTGGTTGTGTGTCTGTCTGCATCACTGAGTCACTGCCCATGAGTATCAGCTGCTCCCTATGGCAAGCTGCCTTCCCGGGACCCAGCCACATTCCCCTGAGGGGTTGGGCTGTGTGGGGAGGGGGCACTGTTGTGGGGAGGTATTCGGTCTTTGCATGTCAAAAGCCATGTGAGCAGACATGGCTCAGCAGCTGGGGGCTCAGCCTGCCCCTCGCTATGGGCTCCCCCGGACTCAAGGGGAGGAGCTGTGTCCCTGGTTACAGTGGAATGGGAGCTGCTGACGGTGTCTGTATTCAGTATACTCTGGCTCAGCCCACAAGAGGGAGAGTTCATTTCTCCTAGGGCAATGAACGAAGAGTGGCAGGTCATGGCTGTCTTCACTGCACAGGTCAGCCTGGTGATTGGCACCTGGGTCTGAGCACCTGGGTAAGCCCAGCCCGGGTGTGGGCAGCCCCACGGCAAAGCCCTGCCCCCAGCACTCTGTCTCCCTCCTCCTGTATTCCCCGCAGCAGCCAGGAGTGATGCTGGAGGCAGGTAAGCTGAACAAATGGAACTGTATTAAATCCTATGCACTGCTCTGTCCACGTGGCTGCATTGCGTCCAGCCCAGCTCCCTGCACTGCCTGGCCTGCTAGTGTCCCCTCAGTGACAGTCCCTCCAGGGAGCATGGGCCCAATGACTCCAGTCCCACTGGCCATGGTCCATCTTCCCAGTTTTACAGACATTGTGATACAGCCTGACACTCAGTTCCCACCCCAGGACCCTCGGCCAGAGCAGAGCTGGGCTTGTCTTTACCCAGACTCAACTGGTCACAGGCTCTGGGACACACTTTGGTCTCCTCAGCAGGCGACTGCACCAGGAGTGACCTAGCTCCATCTTCCCATCACCTCCCTCCAAGCCCAGCAAACTGTCTCTGGAGTCTCCTCCGTCCCTGAAAGGTTGGCCTCTACATGGTTCTGTCCCTCCGGGCTCTCTCTAGATTCTGTGTCTGCTGGCTCCCAACTGTCTCCTCGTCCTTCTGGTCATTTGTCCCTCCTGTGCAGTCACCTTGTGTGATCTGTGCGCCACTGCACCCCACACCTATTCTTTCTAGTACCTCCTTTCTCTGCTTCTTGGCCATCTCCTTCACAGCATCTCCATTCTTCTGGCTGCAACAGATCTCCCCTTACTGGTAGAAGGTTTTGGTCCTTCACCCCACTATTTCCTTGGTATGGACTGTTTGGCTCCCCTGTGTGCCAAAAACACTAACAAAGAAGAAGAGGAGGAGGAGGAGGAAAAGGAAACAGCCTTGTGTAACAGTCTCTTAGCTGTTTTCATGGCTGATTCCATCTTTCTATTATCTGGGGGTATGCTGGGGAAGAAACGGGCTGGTCAAACTCCCGGTAGCATGCAAACTCCTGGAATTCTTCTGAGGCAAGCTGGGGTTTGTTGTTGCTGAACACAGTGCCTGCAAGGACATAACTTGCAGAGTGGGCCTTCAGCTTGCCCATAACTGACTTGCTTCTTGTATCAGGCAGGGAATCAATCTCCCAAAATATGAATAGCACTGCTTTTCCTTGAAGGTAAATATGTCTGCTCACACCTTTTCCCACGGGTGGGCGGGCAGCTCATGTGGTAAGAGTGTCTCCTTCTGCTGGCGGCTATCACATGACAGGCAAGTGTCATAGAATCACAGGGTTGGAAGGGACCTCAGGAAGTCATCTAGTCCAACCCCCTGCTCAAAGCAGGACCAATCCCCCATTTTTGCCCCAGATCCCTAAATGGCCCCCTCAAGGATTGAACTCACAACCCTGGGTTTAGCAGGCCAATGCTCAAACCACTGAGTTATCCCTCCCTTCTATCCATGGGCAGAGTTGTGTATCCATTCACAGCTAGTAAATACACTCTCAAGCTAGGCTCAGACAGCTGTCAATTGCCTGACATCCTTTCTTACTGTGGCAAGGACGACAGTTCTCTGTCCTCAAAATAGGTCTCCGACCTACACTCTCAGTTCATCTTTCATTTGAAAATATGGTTCTGCTCCTACCAGAAGTTGGTTTTTGTCTTCTGGCCTCCGTGGTTGGATGTCTTTTTCTGCAGCCTCTTTGGGAGACAGCTCTCCTGCCTGGTAGTACTTCAGGGTGGGGGCATCCATTATAATTTGTTTCAGTGCGTCCAATGCTTGCTGTTGGGAACTTGCCCAGCCTCACTCAATATCCAGCCTCAGGAGCTGTTGTATGGGTTCCGCTACTGCAGCCAGGTGTGGACAGACCTTGGACAGAACATTTTGCCATTCCTACAAACCGCTGTACCCCTTTCACACCCACTGGAGCTTGTCTTGAGCTTGTTGGGATCTGCTTTCAGTCCCCTTGCTGTGAGCTGGTGTCCAGTGTACAGCACCTCATGCTGTTTGAGTTGCTTTTTTCCCCCCCGAGTTGAGTTTTATGTTTTTGCCCCAGCATCATTGTAGAAAAGTCTGTTGTTTTCTGTCATTGTCTTGTTCAGCTTCTGTATCGTTGCTCTCTTCACCTACAATGAGGATATCTGCAATTATTTTCACCCCAGGCAGTCCTTCCAGCACTTGGGTGAATCTTCTTTGGAACACATCTGGTGCTGGGCTTATGTCCATCAGCATGCACAGCCTAGAGTGACCACACAGCGAGTGTGAAAAAATCGGGATAGAGGGTGGTGGTGGTGGTAATAGGAGCCTATATGAGAAAAAGCCCCAAATATTGGGACTGTCCCTATAAAATCAGGACATCTGGTCACCCTAGCACAGCCACCTGTAGTGACCAAATGATGTTGCAAAGGTTGTCAGCCAGCTTATTTGCCAAAACCGATTCCTTACATCAGACACCATAAAGATTCACCTTTGGAGAGTTCTTGCAAGATGGCATCAATGGTGGTCAGTGGATAGGGTCATCTTTTCAGCCTCTGGTTCAGTGCCTTTGGGTCTATGCAGATGTGTAACTGGCTTCTATACACCTCCACGCCACTTACTGAGGCTATACTGGCCTCTGAGTGTGCTATGATACCCCCACTCTGCAGACTATTGAGTTCCTTGTGCCCTGGATTACACAGTGCTACCAGAGCTGTCCTTTGTGGTAAGTGCACAGGTTTCATTGTGGGGTCTATTTCCAGGCACAGCTTTCCTGCTAGGACCCTGTTGCCTTGGAAAACATCCCCATATGCTTTTGCCATTGCCTCCATCGACCATGGGACGCCTCAGGGATCAGTTTTGGCACCAATCTTATTTAATCTTTTTATTACTGACCTCGGCACAAAAAGTGGGAGTGTGCTAACAAAGTTTGCGGATGATACAAAGCTGGGAGGTATTGCCAATTTAGAGAAGGACCAGGATATCATACAAGAGGATCTGGATGACCGTGTAAACTGGAGTAATAGTAATAGTGAAGTGTACGGTTATGCATTTACAGATTAATAACAAGAATTTTAGTTATAAGCTGGGGACGCATCAATTAGAAGTAACAGAGGAGGAGAAGGACCTTGGAGTATTGGTTGATCATAGGAGGACTATGAGCTGCCAATGCGATATGGCTGTGAAAAAAGCTAATGCGGCCTTGGGATGCATCAGGAGAGGTATTTCCAGTAGGGATAAGGAGGTTTTAGTACAAGGCACTGGTGAGACCTCACCTGGAATACTGTGTGCAGTTCTGGTCTCCCATGTTTAAGAAGGATGAATTCAAACTGGAACAGGTACAGAGAAAGACTACTAGGATGATCCGAGGAATGGAAAACTTGTCTTATGAAAGGAGACTCAAGGAGCTTGGCTTGTTTAGCCTAACTAAAAGAAGGTTGAGGGGAGATATGATTGCTCTCTATAAATATATCAGAGGAATAAATACCAGAGAGGGAGAGGAATTAATTAAGCTCAGTACCAATGTGGACACAAGAACAAATGGATATAAACTGGCCACGAGGAAGTTTAGACTTGAAATTAGATGAAGGTTTCTAACCATCAGAAGAGTGAAGTTTTGGAATAGCCTTCCAAGGGAAGCAGTGGGGGCAAAAGATCTATCTGGCTTTAAGATTAAACTCGATAAGTTTATGGAGGAGATGGTATGATGGGATAACATGATTTTGGTAATTAAATATTCATGGTAAATAGGCCTAATGGCCTGTGATGGGATGTTAGATGCGGTGGGATCTGAGTTACCCAGGAAAGAATTTTCTGTAGTATTTGGCAGGTGAATCTTGCCCATATGCTCAGGGTTTAGCTGATCGCCATATTTGGGGTCGGGAAGGAATTTTCCTCCAGGGCAGATTGGAAGAGGCCCTGGAGGTTTTTTGTCTTCCTCTGTAGTATAGGGCACGGGTCACTTGCTGGAGGATTCTCTGCTCCTTGAAGTCTTTAAACCACGATTTGAGGACTTCAGTAGCTCAGACATAGGTGAGAGGTTTTTCGCAGGAGTGGGTGGGTGAAATTCTGTGGCCTGCGTTGTGCAGGAGGTCAGACTAGATGATCATAATGGTCCCTTCTGACTTTAGTATCTATGAATCTTCTTGCTCTGCAGCTGTGAAATTCTGATGCTGCCCTCGGTCACATCCAGGGCTTGTACGGCTGTATGCCCCAAGATGGGTCTGTGGTGCTTACCATCGGCCAACACAAACTTCAGCTGGCACCGGCTGTTTTTTTCCAGGCTAGTTTCTATGAGGTGACATTTTTTTCTATGGGCTGCATTGTGCTCTCATTATTATTACGTTATTAGATTGCACCTGCTCTTTGTAACGGGTGTGAGAGTCCAATTCACCCCGAGGAATCACATTTGAGGAGACCCCGCTCTCCAGCTTAAATTGCACCGGGTGTTTCCTTGTTAACATTGCTGCATGAACGAAGGTTGGTACTGTCTCCTCCTGCTTTCCTGTCCCAACAGCCTGAGCCCGATATGCCCATCTTGCACAAGTCTGACAATCTCTGGGTATCTTTGTCTGCTTTGCCCACACTGGTTCAGCTGGTCTTGTTCCTTGCAATGCTATCCTACCTAGCACAGGGCCCATCTCTACCTACTCTTGCTGTCTCCCTAGGTAAATTCATCTCATGGAGCCCTGGCCACCTTCTCGCCGTTACTGTTTTCTCAGTGCACGTACTTCTGGGGCTGTTGCGCCTCCTAGGGCTGTCACCCTTTCTCTTGAAACTTTCGCTGCATGTCCCATATCTAAGCATCTGTCTAGTCTGAGATCACCTTCCCAGAGTAGCTGCTCCTGCAGGCAGGATCCCAAGTGCTGCAGAGTGTCCTGTCCTGAATCAGGGAGTCTGACAAGTCCCCAGAATCGCATGTGAAAGCCAGGGTGCGTAAGGCAGTAGCACAGGGGTCCATCCCCTTCCCTTAGGATGGGTCTCTAGTCACTCTGCACTTTTGTTCTGCTTTGGGAAGCAATAGGTCACTGCTGTGAGGCTTGAGGCCATGGTGAGCTTCAGAGTGGTGCCGACTGCTCTGCTCTGTTCCTTAGTATGGTAAAGTAGCAATTTCACTTTCCTGTTGTCGTCCTCCTACATGGCCAGGTCTCTACAAAGCTCAGCTCCTCCTCCTCCTCCTCCTCCCCCCGGGTCCATCGCTGGGCTAGGTTTGCGCCTGCACAATCCAGGGCTGGGGTGTGTCAGACCGAGTGCCACGGCTCACGCCGCCAGCTGCTGTCCTGCAGAGAACTCACCGCCTCGGTGCTGCCAACGCGTTTCATTTGCAAAGAGTGAGGCTGGAGGCAGGTAAGCTGAACAAGTGGAACTTTATTAAACCCTGCGCACGGCTCTGTCCATGCGGCCGCCTTGCGTCCAGCCCAGCTGCCCGCACTGCCTGTTCTGCTGGTGTCCCGTCACTAACAGTCCCTCCAGGGAGCAGGGGCGCTCTGACTCCAGTGTGTCTGGAGGCACACCCCATGGGTCTCTGTGCCGAGACCCTCGGATTCATTCTCAGGCAGTTGAGTTGAATGCAGACAAACTTTTCTGTTCCTTTTTTTTGGGGGGGGGGGGGGAGGGGGGAGAGGAGTAGAGAGGTGGGATTGTGGGAAGGGATTGGAGGCCTATCAGCACTTGAGTGATTTAGCCTGTCCTCACTTCAAAGGGAAGGTTCCAGCCTGAGCTCAAGTGGAGATTGGGCTCTACCTACCCCCTGGGTCAGATAGTCACGGCTTAAAGCACCTCCAGACCCAGGTCAGAGATTATTCTGTGTGGTAGGGAGGTTTGGGCTAAAACCTGAATCACACCTGGATTAACTGTGCAGTGAAGACAGACCCTCAGGTAGTAAACTGGTGCTCAGCACCTTCTAGATAGCTGCCATGTGTATTCCATGCCACCCCAAGCAGCACTGCATAGTGGGCAGAGAACACTGCTCTGAGAGCACGGATGGGGGCGCTCCACAGGTCACTCCCCCAACATCGGGTTCAGTGGGAGCATGGGAAGTGGATGAGAAGTAACTAAGAACATAAGAATGGCCATACTGGGTCAGACCAAAGGTCCATCTAGCCCAGTATCCTGTCTTCTGACAGTGGCCTATGCCCGGTGCCCCAGAGGGAATGAACAGAACAGGTAATCATGAAGTGATCCATCCCCTGTCGCCCATTCCCAGCTTCTGGCAAACAGAGGCTAGGGACACCATCCCTGCCCATCCTGGCTAATAGCCACTGATGGACCTATCCTCATGAACTTACCTAGTTCTTTTTTTAACTCTGTCATCCTCTTGGCCTTCACAACATCCTCTGGCAAGGAGTTCCACAGGCTGACTGTGCTTTGTGTGAAGAAATACTTCTTGTTTTAAACCTGCTGCCTATTAATTTTGTTTGGTGACCTCTAGTTTGTGTGTTATGAGAAGGAGTAAATAACGCTTCCTTATTTACTTTCTCCACATCAGTCATGATTTTTGACCTCTATCATATCCCCCCTTAGTTGTCTCTTTTCTAAGCTGGAAAAGTCCCATTCTTATTAATCGCTCCTCATACGGAAGCCATTCCATACCCCTAATAATTTTTGTTGCCCTTTTTTCTACCTTTTTCAATTCCAATATATCTTTTCTGAGATAAGAAAAACTAAGAAAAAAAAGAGATGGAGAGATGTCCTCCAAATGTAGGGAGTAAGGGTGCTGTGCTGCCCCCCATTTTATTTGTGGGAGTGTCCTGCCAGCTCTTCCACAGGTGCACTTTCACCATGAAAAATGTACTGGGTTGTACCCTATCCTTCTGCTGCTGCCTTGTGATGGGCAAAAATAAACTGTTCCTGGTGAGAGAGTGGAGTGAGTCCTTCATACCAGGAAAGGGGACTCCCTGTCTCTTGTTACAGTGATTCAACCACAGCAAACTATTTTATCTACCAAGTGACCATACTTTTTCTAAAGGATCTTAGGGGGACTTGACCTGTGAGAGGTCTTGGTCTGTGTCCAGCATTAAATATCCCCGTCCAATCAGCTTCCCTGATGGTTTGATAATTGTGCACTAGAAAGCACATGGGGGCTATTCCATTAAAGAAGTATTTGTGTTTGCAGCCTTCTTGTTCAACCAGAAACACACCCTGCACACAGGACGCAGCTCTGAGGGTTTCACACTGGCATGCTTTTCTCCAAAGCTCCTTAGCACCCCGACACTGGTCAGATTGAACTCGGATTTCTCCCCAAGTGGCTCCAGTAAAACAAGAACTGGGTCGATGGGGAAGGAAGCCGCACCGAAGAGACAGGCATCACTGGTAGCAGGTGTGTGTCACCTCTGGTGTGGGTTAGTAGTCTAGTGGTTAGAGTAGGACTGGGAGGTAGGAGATTCTAGCCCCGCCACCACCGCCTTACTCAAATCACTTCAAACTTATGGCCAACAATTTCAAACAGGGGGGAATCAAATTAGGCGGGTAGGTCCATATTGAGGCACCTGCCTGTCAGAGCGGCTCAGCACCTGCCGCTCCCGTCACTTTCAGTGCGGACCGGCTGAAAATGGAGCCATTCCGACAAATGTCTCATTTTGAAGCGGTCAGGTTTGAATACTGCATTTCTGCCCCTCCATTTCCCTAGCGGTGTGGTGGGGACCATCCCATTCACCCACCTGGAGGCCAGCAGCACTGGTACAATGCCTCCCTCTGAGGAGTCAGCTAATCACCATTGCTGCGGTATTCCCCATATCAGAAGAGCTGTACAGGTTTCAGCAGCACCCGCTTTAACTCACGGAAGCTGAGAGATTTGGGGATGGCAGACGCTCTGGAGTGACATCCCCTCGCTGGCTCACGAGAGGATGTCGCCATCAACAGACATGATGCGTGAGGGGAGAGATCAGAGCCCACAGGGGGACAGAGATGAAGAAAAGAAGCATTTGGCACCAGAGCCTGGTTAGGTGCAGCTGGGGTTCTGAGCCCTGGTGTCTCAAGGTACCGATTCTTTTCTCCAGGTCGGCTGGGCAGTTGGCTGACAGACACCCGAGAGGAGGACAACGGTGGGGATGAAGGCAGCCAGCAAGGCTCTTTGCTTACCTTGATAGAGGCGCCAGCGAATCTCGCCAGCTGTTTAATGTGTTGGCCTTTCTTCCCAATGATGGCACCCACTGCCTGCGTCGGGATGAATAAATTCACAACCTCCTGTGCCGGCAACTGAGAGGAGAGAGAGACAAATATAGAGATCTCAGATGGAACCCGGCCTGCCTGCTGCTTTCCCAGCTGCTCGGCAGGCAGGGCAGGGCATCATTTTGTGGCTCTCAGACACATGCAATCGGGGTACAGCTGATTTGCCCTCTGCGGGAGAAATGAAATCTGCAAAGCTGAGCATTTCTAAAATGCCCATGAAATCATGCTCTTCTCCTACGACGGGGGTGGGCAGGTTTCTCTTATTACTATGCATTTCACTGCTTATGAAGACCTAGATATTTGAAATGTCACACCCCAGGAAGGCATCTAAATATCTGAATGGGCATTTGAGTTTTCAGATGATGCGTAAACAAGCGGGCACACAGGGTAGCATGCAAGGGATGCGATCTGCATGTGGCACAGTGCAGCGAGAGACAGGGAAGGAGAGAGAAGCGCGGAGGCAACTGCGACGCAAACGAAATCTTCACGCACACGTATGTGGACAGCTTCTGTGTGCTCTGACCCCCACAGCCCAGGAAAATGAGATTCCTGGCCTGGAAGGGCCCAGCGTGAGGGCCTACACAGAACAGACCGGAGACTTCAACTGAAGATCCTTATCCGTCTTGCAGGTGAGTGAAGCTTGCTCAGTGATCGTTGGCAAAGGGCTCCGAGCCCTTTCCAAGGCGACAGGGGCTGTAACGCTAACACGACAGGTCCACCGCTTGCCACGTAGGCGCACACAGCACAGTCTCCAAAGAGCGGGTCTCCACACAGGCTCTCAGGCTGACACACAGTCAGCGAGGCGAGATCTGGGGGAGACAGAGGGCCCAGCCCACTCCTCTTCCAACTCCCCGAGAACTGCAACTGGAGCAGGCCCAGGTCATAACCACAGTGGCAGACAGAAGTCACCCAGATAATGTGGCTCAGACACAAAATGATACACAGGTCAAGAGCCTGCATAAAAAGAATCTTCCCTTACCACCGTCAGGCCTGCTCTTGCAGCTTGTACCCAGGCAATCGCACCAGTCACAATGGGTCTACTCAGCCCAGCTGCTGGCTCGGGCCCCATGGGAGAATGTGACAGGAAGTGCTGGTGGTAGGTCTAGGAGAGCAATTTCCCTAAGAAATCATCTGAAGTTCTGCTGAGCCTGACGGCAGAACTAGCTGATGGCAGCCAAGCATATTCTGAGCATCGCTTAAACGAACCCCCTTCCTTACTTTTCAGATAGGCTGACCGAAGCAGGGCCTGTTTGGGAGGCTGAGGCTGACTGCCCTGAGCACACCTCCGAGCAATGCGAATGGCTCCAGAACGCAGTGCGATGGCTAGAAACCTAGGCCGACTCCCGGACACGGTCGTGCAGGAAATGCTGCGGTGCTGCTACGACTGGTCATGGAAACGTGCGTCTCCGGACGCGCGGCCCTTCCCCCTTCTGAAAGCTCCGTGAGACACCTGCCTTCTCAGACTAGCTGACCCAAGCGACATGAATACAGAGACCGTGGGGACTTCCCCCGCCCCCAACTCCATGTCACACCACACTCATTCCCAAGGCAGCCGGGGGCCGCACTCACACACAGCAGGTGAGCACGGATGCACACTCCACAGACCTGCTCTCCTGCTGCTCGCCTGCCGGGTCTGGAGGGGGACACACCACCTTGCTCAGCAGGCTTTACCAGCGCCCCCTCTGCCATTCTGGCTTAGAAGACCCTCAAAGATGCAGGGTCCTCAAGTAGATGTGCACCCCGGCACTCAGAGAAGGACAGGCTGGAGGAAGGGCTGAGGAAAGGCAGTGTTACCGACTCCTGTGATTTTGGCATGGTGGTGAGGGAAATCTTAGCCTACCACAACCACAGCAACCCCTGCCCGGGTGATGAAGGGCGTTGATCTCCAGAGCTGGCAATTTCTATGTTTCAAAAAGCAAAAGTCACTTCTCTGAAGCAGAAGCCACACCCACAGCTTTGGCTGTGGTTCCTATGCACACATAGCAATGTGGCCTCCACCTCTGACTGCAGCTCCTACCAGCCAATGGTTTTATGACCTTATTCGGGTGCCACTCCACATCCACCAAGGCCAGGCAACTGGCCCCTTTTCGGAAGTCCCTAGTTAGTGCTGACACACCATGTTCAGCACAGAATCTGGAGCACACCTAACAGAGCTGCCAGTTCTTAATCCAAACTTCCCTAGGATCCTCGAGATCCATCTAGTACTACGTGGCCACCCCGGGCCTGTGAACATTCTCTCCTGGTGGCTTCTTGGCTTTTACCACCTGCATTTCTCATCTCGGCTGCTTCGTGCAATGTTTTGATTTGGTAAAACCAACAATCCAATTGTGCCACGTTTAAAAGGTTCAACAATCCAACCCACCGCTGAGCGTTTCTCAAAGCCTCCTCCCCTGAGCGCTAGAAAGAAGAGCATATGCCACTGTGTGTGCCTCTGACTGGCTAAAAGACCATAATTCTCACTAAACACTGCCAGTGTGGTGAAAGGGAGAGGGAAAAGAAGGCCCCCAGGTAGGGCTTACAGAAGATTTAAAGGCCATTTCTGGGAGCTCAGAGGCTCCTGGTAAAAGCAAGTACTATTTGAGGTTGCTCTACACCCAGTTTTGATTCTGATTTAGCTATTTTGGGTAGGGCTGCGAGTTTATACCAGTCTAGTGAAAGCGCCAGGACACCTAATACAGACGCAGTTGTACTGGCACAGAATCGGCATGCAGAGCAGCCATTGGTGGGTGCTACAGGAAGGCACTGAGTAGGTGCCAGTCCCGGTCTCCTCATCCAAGGGGCTGCACCCACCATTCATTCCAAGGCCCACTCCAAACCCAGCAGCAATGGACACTGGCCCTTTGTCAGAGGGCCGAGTGGGGCTGTAGGAGTGAAGCGTCAGGCTCCACTCTGGGGAAATGCTGGCTCTTGCTCTTTTACCGCCTCTGCCAGGGCTCAGCACAGGACCCCAGGTCACACTCCTTTCCTCCCAGGATCTGCACGTGGCTCTGCCCCCAATGGGCACAAACACCCACAACTTCTCCCTCAGGTGAACAGCCTAGCCCAGAGGGGTGTGTCCATTATCTAACACCTCACCTGGGGCAGCTCCCAGCCTGGGGTTCTGCCCCCCGAAAAGGGCACAGGCACAAAGATGGCAGCAGCAACAAGCTGCCCAGGAAAGCTGCCGTAGCAGCTCCCATGTGCAGCGGAGGAATGGAGAAACAATCTGTGGCCACAGCCATGTGCAAATGCCTGCTCGGAGCCATGTGCAAATGAGACAGCTTTACAACCTCCCCAGGCATCAGCTGGCTCAGGAGACGGAGGTACCTAGCCTGCTCTCTCAGGGCCATGCCTGATTCCAGCCCAGGCTGGTAGCATTAGGGGCCTACATAAACGGAGTGGGTGGGATTCTGTCCGCCTCTCACTGTGGGGCGTGTGGCTCAGTGTCCCAGCCTGGAGCCAAGCAGCGAAAGGGCCAGTGCTAGCAGGTGGAGTTGAGGTGTTCAGGGCGCTGTGTGGAGAGGCTGGCACTGTGCCAGGGCAGTAGATGAAGGGGCAGTGGCATCTCTAGGCTGACAGTCCAACCAGGGTAAATCGTGAGGCAATGGCAGGTGTGGTGGCAGCAGGGCATTTTCGGGGAGTCACTCATCTCTGGCTCTTGTCTGTAAAGGCTGCAAGGCCTTCATGGAGCATGGAGCCCTAGGCCAGTGGTTCCCATGAGAAGAACACACGCTGCCTTAGCCTATGGCTGAGGCTCTTCCCGGGGATCTCTCGGCTTGAGGCAGATGGTGCTTCCTCCTGAGGCTTTGTCCTGCAGCCTGATAAGCAGGCAGAGGTGGTTTCAGCCCCCAGTCTGAGTTAGAGCCCTGGCCAACCAGATCTCTAAACTGCTAGCTCCGTACTCATCCCGGGACCGGGCTAGCACTGGGGGAAGGGGCTCAGGGTCAGAGAGAGTCTGGCGATGAACCACTCTCAGGGACAAAGCCCAGGAGCGTAAGCACAAAGCCATGCTCCCCGCTGGGGCCGACTCTCGAGGAGGCCAGCACTACAGACCCTGCTCTGGAGGGGACCCCAGGGCTGCACAGTGGGGTGGTGGGGAGGGGCCGCCAGGCTCCCCACCCATGAGCCTCCTGTGGAGGAGCTGGGCTGGAATTGCCTTGCTGCCCACACATGCAGAGCAGCAACACAAGGGACCCACTGCTCTTCTTGTGGCTCTCTGCATGCTCATCAGGAGCACCTGGCGCCGCACTGCATCGGCCATCCCTCCCTCACAGCAGCCGTACCGGTGTGCCCCTTGCAGGGGAAAGGCCCCCACCACTCTGCACCCCGGTACAAGGAAGGTGCTGCCAAGTGTCCTAGACCTGCCCTTTAAAAGGCTCAGTTCATCACCCCCCTTCCTCACTGAGCACACATGGGGAGACAGGTAAATGCACCATGGGCCACCTGGTGGAAGTGGGACAGAGGGGAATTCTCGGGGGCTAAAGGAAAACCACAGTCCCTGCTGCTTCCTCCTGACGGTTGGGTTTAAATCCTGGGGGCTCGGCTTTGTCACGTCATGTGCAGTGAGAGTGCGCTGCCAAGCCTCTGGGTGCTGGGGACTGGAACAGCTCTGGCACCAAGGCCTGCGGAGACACAGGAGAGTTGCCCAGGCCATGCCGTGCTGTGGGGGGAGCCCTGCACGGGCGCCGATGTGCTGGCTTTTGCAGAGGAAAGTGGGAACGGACTCGGAAAAGGACTCAACGTTTCCCTGCAGGCGTCTGGATTCCACAGCCTCATTTCCAGCGACCGCATCACTGCCGCCGGCTGCCAGGAGGGCACTGACCTGGCACGCTCACTGCAATGGCAGAGCAGCACCGGACAGAATCACAGCCAAGAGAGGAACGCGGGGGCCAAGCAGGGCGAGCGGTGCCAGCACGGGCAGAGCGGGCACTTACAGAGTGCTGCTGTGGGAAGGCGCCAATGGGGGAGGCTCCATACAGACCCGAGAGGTATGCCGAGGGGCTCTATGGCAGGAAAGAAAACACAGTCAGTGCGGGTTCCCAGACAGCACGGTCCGTACACACCACGCCTGTGCTACGTCTGGGGGCTGGCTGCTGGGGATCTACCCCCAGCACCTCAGTGTGCACATACACCGGCTTCCCTGCGTCCCCTGCCATTGCGCCTGCCGTACTTTCTAATAAGGGGGTCCCAAGAAGACCGAGAACCAGGCCTGAGGAACAACCAAAAACCCTGCTGAGGCCCCAGGAGAAATGTTGGCCCCCTCCTGCAGGCAAATCACAACTCCAGCGCTGATGTAAATGAGCCCAGCTCCACTGAAACTGATGGAGGAGCATGCAGGCCATGCAAATCTGGAGCGTATCCTGACAACCTCCTGGACGACCCCCATTCAGAGCACGGCTGTGTCTGGTTTCTGCAGCTTTTTAGCCTCAGTGGCTCACCCAGTGGTACGCTGGGGAGGGTTTTCCCCAGTGACGCTCGAATCTCTGGACATTGCTCTACAGGGAGCTCTCTCGCTTTCCTGCTAGCACAATATTTCCACGGAAATACACTAGTCACCCACACCTGGCATATGACAGCGTCCCCCTGGGGAGAGCCAGGCACCACAGGAGGGGTCCCAAGGCTGGAGCCTTGTGGCGAAGTGGAGAACGAGACAAGAGACAAGGAGAGAGAACAGCCAGGGTTGTGCAGGGGCTGGCACCCAGAGTCTGCAAGGTGCTGCCCCATGAACACACCATGACAGCACTCTCTGAACGAGGGATGTACGTGGGGGTAACTGACAAGGGCCTGACCCTGCTCCCACTCAGCTCAGTGGCATGGGACAGCTCAAGCTCAGACCTTGCAGCTGACCTGGAGTGCACAGCTGAGCCATGAGGTGGAGTTATGGCCTGGCTGCTGATGGGATCAGGACTGTAATAAAACGTGTCACCAACTGGTCCAAAGGAGGCAGCAAAAGGCAGGAGGAACCTTAGACTTCGACAAATGGCCCTGAGGAGGGAGCAGGCTGCACTAGCCACCCGGTGCTGCAGAGAGGAGGAAGTTGGGCATGACTGCAACTAGGACAGGGTGAAAACAGCGTGATCTCCAGCACCTGCAGCAATCCCTCCCAGGAGGAAGAGAGTCATGCAGGTAGGTCTAACCCTAGGCACAGTTACACCTTGGGTGACATGAGGAAAGGCCGTGGAACCAGAGAAGGGACCAGGGTTACGGTGTGTGAGAAACTAAGGCCTGCGCTACACTACAGCTGCCTTACATCAACCCAGTCAGTGTCTACACCACAGCCTTGCTCCCGCCCAAGTAAGTGCCCTACCACACCGACATGATAACTCCACCTCCACGAGGGGCGCAGGGTTTATGTGGTGTAGTTAGGGCGGCACAGTGTCTCTGTAGATGTTGCCTTACTTACATCAGCTGTTGTTTGTCAATGTCACAGGTCCACAAGGAAGCTGTGAAACTGACAAGAAAGGCTGGTAGGTTCCCTGTTGCAAACCCCGTGCTGGGCTCACAGCTGGGGCTGTCGCCCCAGGGTGCGTGGGGGCTCCAGCTGTGAACCTGCTACCACCCGGGCTCTCAGCTCCCCGCAGAGCTAACCAGCTGGAACCTGGCCCGGGCTCCTAGTTACCCGCTAGCCACCCATGCTCTGGGCGCAGAGCTCCCCACTGGGAGCCCAGCTGACCCCTGGGGCTCCTGGCTCCCCACTCCCTGCTGGGAGCCAGGCAGACACCTGGGCTCCAGGCACGGAGCTCTGCGCTTGGATCCTGGGCAGCTGCTGGACTCCTGGCGGGGAGCTGAGAGCCGCGGGTGGGGGGAAGCTGGGTCTCGGCAAGGAGCTCCGTGTGGAGCTGTGAGCTCAGGCTCTGAGCCCCCATGCTACCCCTCTTAAGTTGGTGGAAGCCTGCCCGGTCAGGACACGCACCACTGACAGCAGGGTAGCATGGATATGAAAAACAGCAGTAATCACTGTGCGGGCTGTAAATTGAACTAACATAGGTCGACTTAATTTTGTAGTGTAGACAAGTTCTGAGTGTGAATCTCCAATTGATGCAGCAGAGCTGGGGCGTAGCAGGATGGCTGGGATTACAGAGCTTTGTGTGTGAAGGCAGCAAGGCAACCATGCTGTGCTCAGCACTGGCTCCTATCCTCTCTGTTCCTGTCACACTCAGCTCCCCTGGGCCTCAGGCCCAGCCCTCAGCTCCGCGTGGGCCTCCTGTGCGGGCTGGGTGTTGGGTGTGCACTCATGGGGGGTCAGTCTGGTCCCTCGGCTAGTACGTTTCACCCCTGCCCCTACCCGGTCTGGTCTGTGTAGACTGCAGCCTTTTCTGGAGAGGGACTGTCCATCCAGTGCCAGGTACAAAGGGCCTGGGACCATGAGGCACTACTGCAAGCCACAGAACATGCTCTACAGAGGGGAAACTGAGGTACAGAGGTGAAGCGACTTGCCTACGGTCACCAAGCAGGTGAGTGGCAGAGCCAGGACCAGAACCAGGTCTCCTGATTTCCAAGCCACTGTCCTACCCACCAGGCCACATGGCCGGCCGCCACACCATCCTCCGCACTCACACCTGTAAACACACACACAGAACAAAAATAGCAGAGGGGCCTGCTGTCCACCAAGGGTCTGTCTCCAAACATTCAACAGACAAACAGTATCCGAACAAAGCCCGTAGCCATTCTCAGTGCATTCACCTTCCCGGGGGAAGCCGTTAGAGCTTGAATAGTTTGGAGGCACAAGAAACTGACGACTTGATGTGTGCACGTATTGATGAATACAAGACGTGTATCCCCACCGAACAGTGCTTTTGTGGGAGACCCGCACAGCTCTGCTAAGACATCCTCGCGTTATGTATTTCATTAAGTCCATTTTTGCAATACCCTCAACAGAAACATTGCACAGCTCGGTGGGGCTTTTGCTGATCTGCAGCAGCCTCAGATAGCATCACCTGATATTACTGTGTGCGACTGACACAGGTGTCTGCGCTGCCTGCCGTACCAATGGCTAGTGCAAGAAGTCTCTGCTGGAACACCAGGAGTGCCTGGGCCTCCAGGAGCAAAGACTGCAAACAAAAATGGCTTCTCCATGTCCTGGCTTATTAGAAGGGATTTAAAGCCACCAAGTGAAACATCTAAACCTTGATTCCATGAGCATTAATTCCCTTCAACTTTTCAGTCACCCAAGCATCTCCAAGCAGGCATATTTGATATCAAAGTGCACATGGATGTATTATTTGGCCTTAATTTGCAATAGGATTTCCACAGAGGACCGTCTCCCTTTCGGTTGACTGAACTTTATACAACAGATGTTTGCAAATCACCTTACAAAGGTTTTGATAAAAAAAAAACCAAACAGAGCCCAGTTCGTTGGGCAGCAGGGTGAATTTTGCATGTTTTAGCCCTTTTTCTAAAACAGCGTGCATCAGATCTTCGGGGGGCTGATCACGAGCAGCTGTCACCTCGCTCATCGCAGGAGATCTGCGGGATACAGCCAGGCGTTTGTAGCTCTTTCACGTCTGCTATGACTGTACAGAGCGACACAAGTGACAGACTCAAAATGCACAGCGACTAACGACGCTAGCTGCTTGTAGGGCAATGGGCCCATTTCTCTGGGCGGATGGAGGCAGAACTGTACCCCTCAGATGGGAATGCACATGTATAGCACTAACATACAAGTCTGCATCTCCCCATCCCCCCCGCACACACCACCCATGCACACACATGCACCCTCTGCTTCCCAGGAGAGCTCTCCTGAGTGGTACATTCTTTCAATACTATGCCCTGTCTCTAATTTCACTCCATTCCCCACCTGTTGTGCATATACATCTATAGGTCGTGTAACCTATAGGTATCAGAATGGGAACAGGGCTATCTACCCTTCCTCCCCCCTTTGCCCAAGAAACAGAAGGGAAGGAAGTAGCTTAGTGTGAGACCTCTCCACTCGTGGTTAGGCTGACAAGGAGAGGGCAGGGAGCCAACACTTGGCCTGGAGCACTTTTTATATTTGGCATAATAAATTATTTAATTTTTCCTCTAAAAATAAACTGCCAAGTAGCCTTGCTGGGGCTTTGGGGGGTCACAGGAGTTTGCTGGGAATGTACGCTCCTCCCTTATATAATGTGCACGTTCCCGAAGTAATGCACCAGACCTAAGAACATGTGAACATCGACATGCAGTGTTCATGAGGAAAACACACACTCACAAATACACCACGCAGAAAAGCATGGACAGATATACACACGCTGTTTTTGCAGTTAACATTTTGTGTCTTTTCTGCACCATCACCTAAATATTTCAACTCTGAATGGTGTAAAACTCACCATCCCTCTCCGATCACTCGGCTACTACAGTTTTTAGAAAAACTAAAGAAGTAAATAGACTTGTTCTCAGCTCCAAATAGTTACAGCAGCTGAACTGAAATGGTGACATGGAGTGTTAGATATGCTGTCAATCAGGGGTTTATCTGCAGGAGTTAAAAGCCAGCTCTGTGATTTCCTGTGGTGCTATCCAAAAATCAAGAAGGTATGAAATAATCACTCCATATCAGCAAATCAAGCTGATCGTACAATCCTCTCAACATGTTCTATCTATGCATCTCTGTCCACCTACTGTGCAGGCAGACTAGGAAGAACACAGCTCAGAACACACAGTCACATAACATATACGGCTCTGAGCTCTCTATCCACTTTCACAAATGGACGCCAAGGTAGTTGTCCCAACTCTGGACACACAGGCGCAGAGAGTGAAGTGTCCACTCCAAGGCGTGGCTGGCACCTGTCTGCCTGGGCCCAGGCAGTCCCAGCAGTGGCACAGCCAGGGGCTGGTTTTGAAAACTGGTCCGATTGGGTTGGTTTTGCCTCGCGCCTCCAGAGAGTGCAGCGGTGGTGCGTGCCGTCACAATCCCACCTCTGAAAGGCACTGCTGCACCGTTAATGGGGCAACGCCAGCATGGCTGGTTAAAAAATGATCCCACTCGTTTTGAAACGATCAAGTAATAAATACGGTTCCCATGAACTGACATCAAAGTTGTCTGACACCCGACAAACGCACAGCCCTCCTCCAGGATGAAACTATTACTCAGCATTACTCACACTAGCTATGTCTGTTTTATGACATTTCATCCACTTCCAAGCCAAGGGCTGCTCTGCATGCCTGCAGGAGCCTTTCCCAGGTCTCTCTCGCTGCCCCCTCAAAGAGCCTCGCCCTGCTTTCTGAGAATCACCCTGCATGGGCTCTATTGGGGTACTCAGATCCCTGCTTAGCCAGAGCTAGGATGGGCACGGCCAGGCGGGCTGTGTCTGAGGTAACCCACCCCAAGTAATTCAGGCTTTTACAGAGGACAGCGCACTTGGAGTTGCACCAGAAATGGGTTGGGAGGCAGTGCAGAGTGAACAGCGCAGAAGTCCTGTGTCTGTCAGCCCAGCCCACTTGAGAGCTGGCCGCAGCACATGAAGCTTCTGACTGACCTTCAGCTGTAGAGTGTGTTACACCAGGAGAGCATGGAAGAGCCAAAGTCACAGCTGAAGCCTGCCCCTAACAGGCCATCCCAGATAAAGGACCCCACCCCCAACCCCTGGGGTAGCGTGCCCAGTGGGAGTTCCGGAGCAGCGATGGACACACACCGACAAAGACTGTGAACACCCCTCACAAAGAGGAGGAAAGATTCACAATCTTCTTCATAGAACCACCGAAATGCAGGGCTGGAAGGGACCTCGAGAGGTCATTAATTCCAGCCCCCTGCGCTGAGACGGGACCAAGTAAACCTAGATCATCCCTGACAGATGTTTGTGCAACCGGTTCTTAAACACCTCCAGTGATGGGGATTCCACAACCTCCCTTGGAAGCCTGTTCCGGAGCTCAACTACCCTTATAGGTAGAAAGTTTTTCTTCATATCTAACCTAAATCTCCATTGCTGCAGATGAACTTCTTGTCCTACCTTCAGTGGACACGGAGATCAACTGATCGCTTTATAACAGCCCTTAACGTATTTGAAGACTATCAGGTCCCCCCTCAGTCTTCTTTTCTCAAGACTAAATATGCCCAGTGTTTTTAACCTTTCCTCATAGGTCAGGTTTTCTAAATCTTTGATCATTTTTGTTGCTCCCCTCTGGACTTTCTCCAATTTGTCCATGTCTTTCCTGAAGCGTAGCGTCCAGAATTGGATACGCTACTGCAGCTGGGGCCTCACCAGTGCCAAGAAGAGCAGTACTATCTCGTCCTATGTCTTACACAGGAGATGCCTGTCAATACACCTCAGATTGATAGTAGCTTCTTTCGCAGCTGCATCACACTGTTGACTAGAACCCCAGATCCTTTTCAGCAGCACTGACATCTAGCCAGTTAGTCCCCATTTTGTACTTGTGCGTTTGATTTTTCCCTCCTAAGTGTCATACTCTGTACTTGTCTTTATTGAATTCCATCTGTTTGAATTCAGACCAATTCTCCAATTTGGCAAAGTCGTTTTGAATTCTAATCCTGTCCTCCAAAGTGCTGGCAGCCCCTGCCTCCGTGGTGTCACCCCCAAATTTTATAAGCACTCTCTCCACTTCATTATCCAAGTCATTAATGAAAATATTGAATAGCACTAGACCCAGGACTGAGCCGTACGTGTCTCACTAAATACGCCCTCCCAGTCTGACAGCACACCATTAATAACTACTCTTTGAGTAGGTCTTTCAACCAGCTGTGCACCCACCTTTATAGGAATTCCATCTAGACCCCATTTCCCTAGTTGGCTTATAGGAACGTTATGTGGGACTGTGTCAAAGCCTTACTAAAAATCAAGCTCTCTCATGGCTACTGCTCCTGCCTATGCACTCAGCCAGTAAACCTGCTCTGCTCCTACCCAGCTGCACCATCTCTGTCTGGGATGAGCTTTCACCCAGGAACCTTGCTCACTCAGGCACTAGGAAAGCAAGCTGGCCCCAGAACCTGGCTTCACACGGAGCTGAGAATCACCAGCTGGCCAGGTCTCAGTCTACAGTGAGATGGGTAGAGATGAGGGAATCCAGAGGGTGCTGGATTTGGCTCATCACTACCTCCTTTAACTGTTCCATAGCCCAAATCCTGGCCTTGTTACGGTTTTTAATTCCCACTGACTTCTGCCTAAGCAGCTGCTGAGTATGGACACCAGGTCTGGGCATTATGTAAAAGTGTCTGATGTGAACGCAAAGTGTGCTTATTCCAGGGTTTGCAGGGGTGTGTGCGGAGCCTGGGACCACCCACCAACAATACATGCTGTTCTACAAGCTTGTCACCCGCACACATGCAGGTGTGCAGACCCCAGCCCCGCCCCATTCCATGGGCCAGCTGGGCAGGGGAGCATGCTCTGCACCCCTGAAGTGGGGAAGCACAAGGTGCATTGCTCCTGCTGGCGCAGTGCAGAGATTTAAAACCACAGCAAGCCCTTAAAGGAAAAAAATACTTACAAAAGTACTGACCTAGGCCTAACTGGGAGTGATTATACACAAGTCTATACAGTGCTGGGGCGCTGCTTCTCCTTTCTGCATACCCAGCCCCAAAAATAGCACGTGAGGCCCCATCCTGATGGGAGCACCAAATCTCCACAGGCTGAGGAAAGGTGCAGGCGCCTGAAGAGCTCAAACTCCAGCAAGACGCAGGATCTCCCTGGTGCTGGGGTATAAACAAATCCCCCCAAAACCATCAAGAAAAAGCAGTGCTCTTATACAAGAGTGTATACGGGACACCTCCTGCCAAAGCCACGTCTGTCCTCAATAGAGGGTTAGCATGAGAGTGTTTCCTCCTAACCCCACTGAGCTGGGGGCCACACCCAGCACGTGCGCGCACACACATGCACACACACACAGAGGCTTGGCCTGCCAGGTACTCACCGCAAAGGGGTTGTAGGAGGCAGCTGCAGCTCCGCGGGCCCCTGCTGCAGAGGGCAGCATGGACAGCCCAGTGGAGAAGATCCCCAGTGCGCTGAGGTTCAGCCCTGGGATCAAGTTGGCTTGTTGCTAGAAATGCAAAACACAGAGAGGTGGGAAACATGGAACAAACGCGGGGGGGGGGGGGGGACGGACGGGGGGACGACCACATGTGCCCAAGTGCCCAATGACTCCTACACGTCCGCCCAGAGAGCTCGATCCAGTGGGTCCCATTCCACATCAGCCCCCATGACGGGCAGAACGACCTGCAAACACCCCAGAGCCAACTTCGCCTGCTCCCACTGGGCTAACTCTGGCTCTGGCCCTGACACTTTGAGGTCTCTACTGGGAGAGTGGGAGCAGCAGGAAGGGGGCGCTTACGTTGACAGCGACAATGTCATTCTCATAGGCCTCTCGCAACTTCTTCATGATCTCCACTTCGGCATTGGAGCAGGCCTCGATGTTGCCCTTCACCGTGATGGTCCGTTCAGGGTTATAAATGGTTAAATCCTGTAAACTAAGCAGTTACGGACAGGTGAACTTGCTGTCATCAAGGCAACAGAAAAGCAAGCCGCCATCACCCTCCAGCTGAGAGCAGGGAACCTTCTCCTTGGAGCAGCCAGGAAAACCCAGGGCTGCAGATTATCCCCCACCAGCCAGCCACTTCCACTGGCCATTGTGCAGGGGAGCATAGCCTGAATGTCCTGTTTCCATTCCAGACCTTCCGAACACGGCTCGCTTTACTGGCACCCATGCCTTCACCAGTGCCGGGCTGGGTGGAGCACCCCTGCCTGTGTCTGTGCACCTTTGGAGGAGTCCTACGCTGGCTCCACATGGTCACGTTCACAGCACGTACCCTGAGGGCTGGCCTCAGCAGCTCCCCTGACGCTCACCTCCCACAGCCAGAGAGCAAGGAGCCCGGGTTTGGGCCATGCAGTAGCTCTCCGGGCTGGAGGTGGGTCGTCCTCCTCTGCCAGGATATCACAACTTACGGAGAGATGGTGATCTTGGTCCCTGTGTCTTGCTCAATTTTCTTCAGGTTTCGTCCTTCTTTGCCAATCAGTCTCCCAACTAGACTGTTGTGTGCTAAGATTTTCAAGGGAACTTCTTCGGCGCTAAAAGAAACAAAAGGCGTTTTGGTGGTTTTTCTAAGTTCCTTTTTCCTGTTCTCCTATCACCAGTATGCTCCAAACCGTGGAGTTCTCCTGGCCAGGAACACACACAAAAAGAAAAGAAAAGTAGGACAAAAACATCACATAGACTTTTTTTCATTGCAAAACCCATAGGTTTGTAGAGTCCTTGTCATGTAAAGAATCTGAAATGAGTCCTCTCTGCACTTACAGAAAATCCAGACAAATAGCTCCTCCTGCAGCTAACCGTTTGGGGCAGGAGGGGAATCAAAATAACCCTGCTCAAGAAAAACTGATTGCAACTGGGGCTGGTCGAAAATGGGTTGGTATTTTCCCATGAAAAAATTCAAACTAAACAAAAACAATTTTTCATTTGGTTCAAACTTTAGGCGACTTTTAAATTTTTTCAATGAAACAAGCTGAATTGCTAATATTTGTTTCAAATTGCTGTTTGGAAAAAAGGAAATATCGACTCAAATCTCCAGAACACAGGAAATGGACTCCCATTCCAGCAGGGAGAAGGGGGGAGAAAAAGCAAAGCATTGAAAGCATGGGTCCTAAGGCATTACTTAAAGCCTGAGGCTTTACAGGTGGGCTGGTTTCCTTTACTGTCAGACCAGGCGTGTTCTACTAACCAAAACTGTACCTCAATTAGTTGTGCTGACTAAGCCTTTTAAACACACGAACATATTAAACCAAATCCCCATTCTTTTACATGGGCAACTACCACATTTTCTCTGGACCTCTGGGGATTTATTCTTCAAATCAGCTCGTTACTCTCCATCACTGTCTCCCCCTGCCTGGTGCGTATGGCTGCAGGAATCCTCCTCCTGCGGAGTGCTCTGCGCGGAACACTTACGATTTAGTCTCATCAGCTTCTTTCTGCATGATATCGAGGATCATGCGGCACGCTTCGGAGCACCCTTCGGGGCTGGCGTGGATGGTGATTGGCTTCTCAGCAGCACCGGCATTCTCCTTCCGATGGATGTCTACCCTGCACCAAGAGAATCAGCACAGAGAAACCCCTGAGATCAGACTGACGTCATAACAAGGCACTTCAGTGAAGCATCAAAGAAAGTGCATCTACACTGCTGTCTACAGACAGTACCTCTGAACCAGGAGTCACGCTCACGCTGCTGAAACCAGCTCTGAACCAACTGTCCTGAAGGGACCAAAATTCAGCAAGTGGCTGCAGAACCGTGGAAAACTCACTAGATACACTCACCATTCAGGACAGGTTTGTTTCAAGGTCTGTTAAACTTTTTGCAGGAATCCAGGCCTAAGTTTTGAATGACTGACGGCCCAGATTTGCGTGAACCCAGACTGACTTCTACTAAACATGGGGTTTCAAACAATGTTGGCACTAAACCAGGTTCAACTCAGATTTTGACTTTGTTTGGTTGTACGATTTGGGGTTCATTTGCAAGTGAAAATCAAGGAGAATGAGTGGGTGGGGGGAGCTGAGCCAACACAGATCAGAAAAAAGCCGGTCCCTCAGACGCAGGGCAGAGTTTCCCCGGTTCCAGGAGCTGCCAGTACTGCTACACATTCTTCTCCTCAGCTTCTTCGGGATCCACCAGAACATGGCAGGGCAATGGAGCTCTGCTGCGGCACTATGGGCCTGAGGGCAGGGAGAGACGTCACAGCCGCTGCACAGCACAAGTGGCATGTTAAAAACCAGAAGAGTAAAAGTGAGTGCGTTTCTCTGCACGTGTGCGCGTGTGTCCATCCCAGCTGGAGAGGATGACCCTGCTCTGTGTGCATGGTGGTCTCTTTGTTAGGAAAGGTCTTGTATATTACAGAGGAACAGTCACACTTCGGCAGCATCACACAAGAAAACAATTACATGAAGAGAGGGATTTGGCCTGCACTTTCCAATCAGTTTTGGTACTCTTGAAGATAGCTGTATCTTAATTAGGGCTTTCACCTTCCCACAGCTGATTGTGACATGACAGGAACAGACCGGGGTCCATTTAGCCCAGCTATCCTTCCCCAACAGCAGCTTGTACTGGATGCTTTCGAAGGAGACCAGATATCCCCCTAATGCACCTGGCCATATGTGCAACTCTTGTTCTCTTGGACCCTGGCTGGAGATCAGCTCACACCAGCAGACTGGACTGGGGCTTCACTCCACAGCCTGCATTTTGGGGCTCTAGGAGTGGACCAGGGAGGGCTGTGCTGCAGGGGGAGCCTGGGAAGCATCTGGGCTGCTAGCCAGGGTGCAGCATGCATTGCCCCCACTCCCCACCCCCATGTTGGCTCTGCTCTGCAGGCCAGTGCATGGCTATAGACTGGTCCTCATGCTGTCCTCTCTGGTGTGGATGCTGCTGTTGAGAACACTAGCCTGGAGCAGCTCTTGCGCTGCACTCGGGGGGGGGCAGGAGAGCTGCAGCTGAGTCCTGCTCAGGGGGCGGGATGGGGAAAGTGCCACGCACCCTCTCCACCCACACAGGGCTGATCACAATTTATGACAGACGCTACAAGACGTTCAGTTACTCTGTATAACCCAGGACATTAGTCTCCCTCAAAACACGTCTAATCCTGTTCTGGCTCTTGAGAAGACCAATAATGTAATGATACCCATCATCAGTGAGTCCCAAAGGTTAACCAGATAATTGTATTTCACATTTATGCTGAGTATCGTGATGGATCTGGTCGCAGCATCTTCTCTTATGACTGCCAGGATGAAGCTACAAAGGTTAGCAATCCTCAATGTGTTTCAGAGTGAGCTGAATACCAGCTGGGGTCAAGACATTGGTTTGCCCAAGTAGGTGTATTGTCAGGATTTGCACATTTTCCTCTGATGCTGCTGTCAGAAGTAGGACACCTAGAGGAACTAAATGGATTGTGGATCAGTTCTGGGATGATAATTCCTGTGTCCTGCTATGTCTTCGTGTACAGGGACAGGCGGCAGATGCTGACTGATGAACTTTGTGTTAAACACAAATAGCTTGGGGCAATAACAAACTGGAGAGGGAAAACTGTGAAGAAAATCAGAATGTTACATACATGTTCAGCGTTAGGGAGGCAGATCTGAAAACCCTCACCAGCAGCAGACTCCTTCTTTAAACAACACAAGATTAGAGCAGGGGGAAGGGTTAAAGTCGGATGCACAACATGGGTGCAGCAATCTACTAGCAATTCTCCTATTTCCAGGTAACGTACCCCTGACACAGAGCTCTCCTCTGAAGCCTCTACTTCTCACATCAGGGATTTTATAAAGCACCCTAAAGGCACTGCTCATGAGGGCCTTGCTCACGAGTCCTGGGATCAGCCTCATGCCACTCGGATTTTCTTCCTGATTTGTGTGTTCCTTGCTAGAGCACTGGGCTGAGATGACCTGACTCTTGGCCTGTCTATGCCTGTGGGCCCTGCTCTTGTGCTGTGATGTGTGCCAGCATCGCACTGCAGCAGCAGGGCGTGGTCTTTGAATGCGCACAGCCTGGGAAGAGCCGGCTTCTGGTTCCGGCTGCCGGCAGCGCTCAGGTGTCTGGCCGTTACTATCTTTTCAGATACAACACACGCTCTGATCAGAAGTAGGAGGCCCTGTTACTGACCTCATCCGACAAGAGACTCCCCCTCTCATGGCCCAGTGTGAATGGTTTGGGAACTGTGACCCCAGGCAGGAGACGATCTTGTGACCAGACGCCAATTTAGTTCAAACTAGGGTGTTTAGCCACTGGCTAGCACTGCCTGCGGTACCGAGCTGGCCTGCCCCAGAGGGAGCATGGGAATGGACAGCGTAGCAGAGAGGCACGGCCCCTCCCCTAGCAGCAGGGTGAATGCATGAGGCACCAGCTCCGAGAACTGGGCCACTTATTCCGGTGCCTAATTTCAGGCTCCTGGGTTGGACCGTTCTGGCCAACATACTATAATGGCGTGATGGCCAGTACTGCCGTGCTGTGAGCGCCCTGCTGCCCTGATTGCTACCATCTACTAACCCCTCCTAGACAAGAGACTGAGGCAAGACAGCATTGCATTAATGGCACGGGCAATGACACATTCCTGGCATACAGGCGAGAGCGCTCTAGTGCGCCTAATCTGATCTGGGCAGCTACAGGCCACCCACGGAGTCCTGGGGAAGGAAACACGACCGTTCGCGGTACTTACTTGGACTGGGTTTGCTTAGTGAGGTTCTTTATGGTCAAGCCCTCCTTTCCTATGATCGCACCAACAAACTGCGTGGGGACCAGGATCCGCAGTGGGAAATCGAGCTGTTTGGGCTGTGAGGAGCCCCCCGGGGAGGGGCCCCGCTCCCTGGAGGCACGGCCCCCCCGGCGGGACCGCTGAGGGGGCGGAGGGGAGCTCACCTCTTCATCCGGGATGTAGGAAATCTTGAAGGAATAGTTCTCAAACTGGTGGCCGCTGAGCTTCTCAATTGCTCTGAAAGGCAGAGAAAAGAAGCCGCTGGTTAGGCCTTGCACCAGCTGTGGGTGCCAGGCCTGAGGCACCTTTGCCAGGAGGCGAGCCACCGACCCGACCGGGTGCAGGAGACTGTCCCTGTCCCTGTCCCTATGGACTGGGTAAGTGTCCACGCTGTCTGGACATGGTCCAAGGTCCCTCCTAGAAGCATGGGCATCCCTAGAGCAGAGATCTCATGGCTCCCCAAGCCTGGGTCTTCGCCCCTGTCAGAGACATCCAAATGCCTAACACAATCACAATGTGTCCAAAGGGGTGTGTGTAACCCACTGCCACTTGGCAGGGCTCTGTGCCCCTCGAGGTCATGTCCTCTGCACAGCGCTCTATCCGCCCACCCCTGCTCTGTGCACCTTGAGGGCACGTCCCCCGCCCCTGCGGCGCTCTGAGCCCCCGGAACACTGCGGGGGGGATGAGCCTACTGCACCGTTGGCTAACTGATGGCTGGTGTGATCCCAGCACAGCTGATGGAGCTGCACCGCAGAGGCATTAGTGTGACATTGACTCAGTAGCTCTCTCCCAGTCCCTGCCAGGGCTGCCTGAGTCCCACCCCAGAGTAGAGACGCAGCCTCCCCTTCTCCACTCCTCAGCAAGGGCCCACTCCAGCTCCATCCCAGCCTGGCAGGAGACAGGCAGGCCAGATGGAACTCACACAAGTAGGAATCCTGGCCCAATTCTCCCTCTCCGCGGCTACAGGCGCGCCCTCCACTCCAGCTCTGTAACCCCCAAACACCTCTGGAGACTCCCTAGGCAACAGCCACCTGGCAACTGCGCTTTCCTAAGCCCACCATCTAGCTAGCTGTGCTCTGCCAGCATGCACCTTCCCTGTGGAGCCCTGCCGGACTGCGGAGACGGGACACTGGGAGCCTAGCAGCAAATCAAGTGTCGCCAGTGGCTGGAGCCACCCTGAGCACAACAGCCCTCAGCATACATGGAGGGCACTGGGTTTAATCTTCCTTTTACATACTAAAGCCAGCCCGGCCAGAGGAGCTGATCGGCTCTGCATTCCTGGCCCTCTGCACAGAGGGGGCATAGCCTGTGGGACAGCGTCCAGGACAGGGGCTGCTCTCCCTAACCAGCACAGGCAGGGCCCAGAGCCATGGGGCTGGAAAGGTGCCCAAGCTCCACTTCGCACGTACGCCATAAGGCACTGTATAGAACAGTCCACATCCCAAACCAGACCCCGGTTCAAGGGACAGGTGGGATTTTATGGGGTGCTCCACTCAGACCGCTCTCTGGGGCCAGCCCCCACCCCGCTGACTGCAGTGAGGCAGAGCGAGACCAATGCTGAGCCCCTCTGAAAATCCAGTCCCCACCCAGCTCTTTGTGGGCTGCCTGCAGTTCCTGCTCCTGGAGCTGCGGCAGGTTCTGTGACCAGCGGCACAGAAGTAGGAGAGTGCCGGGGGTGAGGGTGTCTCAGACTAGCTGATGGGGACATGGATCTCTGGGCCAAAGAACTCTCTATCCCACTCTGACCCACTGACAATAACGCTGGCAATTCCCCCAGGCCCAGGGCAAATGGATGGGGGGTTTCCCAGTCGGTTACTGAACTCTGACCCAGAAACAGCTCACTCTTTCGTGCCAGAGAAAACCCGGGGGGGGGGGGGGGAGGAGGGGTTTCCGGTCCTCTTACAATAGCAAGGCTGAAGCAACTGCTCAGGTGCAATGCCAATGCCGGGAAGCACTGGGGGATGCTTGTTGAAAGCAGACAAGCAAACAGAACCGCATTGCATTTGCAGAGCAATAGGAGGTGCTGGGGGCTTGTCCACAGCGATGCCAATAGGAATGGAGTTGGGAGCTATTTATTGCCCCCACTGTGCACCGAGAGCTTGCTACCAGGGAGGAGCTGAATGATTCGCTCCGGGAACGCTAGGTAACAGACCAGCGTGAGCTGCAACAGAGCAGCCTGCTCAGGGGGAGTGCAAGCCGGATGGGAGATGTCTGACCCTTCCAGAAAGTCCTTGTTCTTCAGGACACAATGAGTTTCTGGGATCTCCAGCATGTGATGGCTTCGGAGTCTCAGCTCATTAAGGGTCCGGCCCTGCTCCCTTTCCCACAATGAGCAGATCACAATGCCACAGATCATCCTGTGGGTTTCATGGAGTGGTGGGAAGGGGGCTGAATCAGGCCCTGGCCTGCAGTGACCACTTGTGTGTGACTGAACTTATAAGCCAATGTGATCTCACCAGCAGGGTGGCTCCCGGATGGGGCCAGCTGAACCATTCGCCCAGGGCAAGTGAAAAACAATGCCAGTGCCGAGGGACTGGCCACCAAGCAACCAGGCACGCAGCCACTGGGTGGGCACAGTGCCCCATGCAGCATAGCACAGGAGGGAACCAGTTAGGGCCAGATTCTGCATGCTGAGCAGTACTTTCCTGGGGGGGGAGGGAGCCCATTGATTTCAGTGACCCCCAGAGCTCCTAGATACGGAGGGACATTTCGAAACACTGCCAGCACCTCCTGCCGGGCTCCCTTCCAAACTGAGCCAATCAGGTGGCTTAGTTTGCTGTATATTTGGCCAAAGTTCTGGCCCTACAGAAGCCAAAGGGAGTTTTGTCATGTTTTGTCAGTTTTGGCGGGGCCAGGATTTCACCCCTGGATGACCCCAACCTTGCAACTGACAACCCCCTTGCTGAGCAAGGGGCAGTGCTAGCTGTTCTGCACCAGGAGCCCTGGGATGGACTCAGGGCTTGTCCACACAGAGACTTCGTGTGTGGCCAGCCAGGGCGTGAATGAACAGCATGCCAGCCTGCTGCACATTAACTGATCATGTGTATCCTGCTAGCGTGCGCGAAAAGATCTGCACACTGCCATACGGCTGATTTATAAAGCATCTGATACGGGGCCCAACAAAAATCACCCTCTCCGATTCATTCAAATCACCTTGGACTGTCAGCAGGAATGAAAACTAGTGAAAGCGTCCTAAAGAAAACTGGGTTTTAGCCGACAGCTTCATTAATGATCTAGAGGAAGGAGCAAACTCAGTTTATATGAAATTATGAGAATAGAAAAATAAAATCAGGAGGCCTAACGAGACAGGACGAATTGACAGAGCGGGAACAGCATGAACAGAATCTGGAAAAATGCAAATCTGAACATCTAGGAGAAATAATTTGGGAAAAATGAGGCTGAATTTCAAGGAAAATCTTCCTGAGAGCAAGATCAGTAACCACTACGGGATCAGCGACACCCTCCTCACGGGGCACATCCCAAACAGGACCTTCAAGACCTAAGTCTTGCCCCTCCCCCGAGGTGAGGGGCAGCTCACCGCTGGCATGTCAGAACACTAGGTCAGTCGCAGGCAAACCCACTATTCGTTACAGGGAAATAAATGAGCCCCGCCGCAGTGAGATGGAGCAACGAAAGGTGCATGCAAGGAAAGGCAGCTGACTCACTGCCTGGAGGGATGAAGAAAGAGAGAGGGTGAAAGGAAGGATGAAAGAGAGCAAGAGTCACTTACACTTTTGCTTCTTCTTTTGTTGCATACGTTACGTTGACAACGGCCGTTTCTGTGTCTGTGTTGACTAAGGGAAAAGCAACACACGCTGGCGTTAGCTTGTGGACGGAGAAGGTCCTCATCACCTTTTCCTGGGTGACAGTTGCTAAGCCTGTCACCTGTTCCTGGCCAGGGGTGGGCTTGATTGCTCTTTACAGTGAGAGGCTGGGAGGGATGCTATTCCCCTGGGCTGGATGCCTGTGATGGTGGGCTTGGCTAATCTTTGCTCATGGCTGACCTGTGGATACTAAGTTCAGGAGTAGCTGGGTGTGGGCCTGGCCTGCGTACCAGCCAGGTCACACTGGGGTGCGTGTCGCTCTGTCTGGCTGTGGGCAGAGGTGAATGAGTGCCCACTGTTAACTGTGATGAGAGCTCCAAACTCATTTTCTTTGTGACCTGGTCAGCAGTTTTTAACCATCATCTCTAGGTGCCACACCAATGATTTAATGTCCTCAGCCCGTTACGCTGGTAAATACTTCTGCTCTTTGATGGGGCTGAAGAACACCTGCGTCCAGGGGAGGATGAGCATCCATGCATGGTTAATGCAGGGCTCTGCCTACTGCTGCAGGCTAACAGAAGGGACTGCCTCTCTCCAGGAGTTCTTGGAGACATCTCTCTAGCCCAGCTTCGCCCCATGGCCAGGACGTTTTGTATAGACACTAAATTGCTAAAGGGACCTTTTTTATTTCCTACCATGGGTGAGCCAGGCAGTCCAGCCCTTTGATCACTGCTATCCAGGCCGGCAGGTGCTGGCTCTGTGCTGCGTGACACAGCTGAGAAGAGCTGAGCATAGCTAAGTGAAGTGGCCCAGAGAACAACAGAAAAACAAGATGCCCCTGGTTGGTGTCCGGTGGCATTACCAGGAGCCCAAGTGCCCCCCATGCTGGCTCTGAGCAACTAGCGAATGGCTGCTTAAGGCTCTCTCTCATGCGCCCAGGGGAAGATTCACATTCTTGGTAGTGCGGGGGCTCAGCCTGGGATTCCTAGTGGACTGCAGTAATGCTAGAGGGCCATCTCTACCCTTTGGGAGAGAAGCGAAGCTCTTATCTGAATCAACAGCAGTTGCTGGGAGCTAGGAAGGGCCTCTCCTGGGCGCTGCCTGGCATGGACCTGCTGGGGTGCTGGGGAGGGTGCTTGGCCAAGCTTCTCTGCTGTGTGGCTGCCTGTGCCCCTTCCCTTCATGTCCTGTGCTGTCTGGGGACCTGACCCTCTGCCCCCACACCTCAAGAAACATCCCAGGGCTTTCCCCAGCCCTCTCCCCTGTCCGGGCGGGATCAATCAGGAAGGTCAGTCTGTGCTAGCCTAGTCACTGCCATCACCCTTTACCCTATGCTTTACCCTACGGTTTCACAGCCTCGTGGGAGCAGCACCCTGCAACGGCTGGAGAGATGGGAGTCTTGGGTTCTAATCCAGCCTAGGCCACTGATTTGCTGTGGGATCTTAGGCAAGTCACTTAGATGATCCATGCCTGGGTTTCTCCGCCTGAGCATCAGACTTCCCTAATTCGCAGAACTATTGCAATGGCTAACAGAGGCTCAATGTATCTCAGAGAAAAGGCAGTAGACAAAGGCCAAGCACTGTTACTGTTACACAGTTACAGCACCCCCTGGTGGCAGGGGTGGGCAAACTTTTTGTCTCGAGGGCCACATCTGGGAATAGAAATTGTTTGGCTGGCCATGAATGCTCACAAAATTGGGGTTGCGGCGCGGGCTCGGGTTGGGGGCGCGGGCTCTGGGGTGTGGCCAGAAATGAGGACTTCGGGGTGCGGGAGGGGGTTCTGGGTTGCGGCAGGGGTGCAGGCTCTGGGGTGGGGCTGGAGATGAGAGGTTTGGGGGGCAGGAGGCTGGGATCGAGCGGTTTGAAGAGTGGGAGGGGGAATCAGGGCTGGGGCAGAGGGTTGGGTTGTGGGGAAAGGCTCAGGGGTGCAGGTTCCAAGCAGCGCTTACCTCAAGTGGCTGCTGGAAGCAGCGGCATGTCCCCGCTCTGGCTCCTATGCGGAGATGCGGCTCTGCATGCTGCCCCATCCGCAAGCACCGCCTGTGCAGCTCCCATTGGAGTGCCCAAGGGGGCCGTTGGGAATGTGTAGGGGCCGGAGCAGGGCCACGTTGCGGCTTCCGGCAGCCACGTGGTGCGGCCCCCGACCCTGTGCCCCGCCTGGAGCGGGGCCACGTTGCAGCTTCCGGGAGCTGTGTGGTGCGGCCCCTGACCTTACACCCTGGCTGGAGCATGGAAGCAGGGCAAGCACAAGACCCTGCTCCCCAGCGGGAGCTCGCGGGCCGGCTTAAAAAGGCTCGCGGGCCCTAATTTGCCCATCCCTGCTTTAAAGGGTGGTTTATACTCAGAGGCTGATTCCCAAAGCTGCCCAGGGGACCTAGATGCCCTTGAGTGGTTTGAGATACTCAGCCAGAGTGCCCAGTCCTGAAATCCTCTCTCAGGCAAAAATCCCACTGACTTAATTGGGCCATTTATCCTGTGGCATGAATCTGATCCTGTTCTAGGCTCATCTCAACAGGGAGCCTGGGGGATTTCTCCTGCACAGATCTCTCAGGCGCTGCCAAGAGCTCACACCCGATGCATCACTGATGACACAGAGAGGGGCTCCAGGAAAGCTCTGGTAAACACCTTGTACTCTGAGTACAGAGTACAGAAAAGTCTCATTAAAAATCAGCCATAAAAATACTGCTCCTGTCCACCGTGTGCAACTGCCCCAGGAACGGCCTAGGAGAAAGCTAAGGCACCCTTTTAGTATGCTAACGGGGCTTTTGGGACATGCTCTGGGTAGCTGCTAAGCCCTGCATCCCTGTGGTGCAGTCTTGCAAGATCATGTATGCTTGTGCGCACACGCGTGCGTACTGCCTTGGAGAACGCTTTGCAAATCTCCATCACTTGCTTGAGCACAATGGGGCGCAGCTCTGATGAGTGCAGGACTTTGTTGTGCCCCCAGGACCAGATTCTGGCAGCCTCATGCAGGGGGGAGTAGGACTTTATTCCGCAAACAGACCCAGCAGGACTGCCAGAGAAATGAGGCACTCCTACTCAACAGCAGCTAGTGCTGATGGCAGGATCAGGCCCCAAGCAACCAGTGGACATGGCTTTATCAGATGAGCCCAAGCGTTATCAGCAAAAGCCGAACCACTGCCTGGTCTCAGGCGGGCCTGGGGCCTGCCCTGTGTTGGCAGCCCCGTGCCTGGCAATGTGGATGCACGGAAAGAGGGGCTGGCCGGGTGAGGATAGGTTTGGGGGATCCCTTGGCACTCCAGGTGCTGTCTAGATGGCTTCTGGATTCCAATGGCCTCTTTACTGTGACCTGCACTGCTCCCGAGTCAAAGGGCTGCTGGCCAGTCAGCTCTGGTCTGCATGACAGCCAGAATCCCAGATAACGGGCCTGCAAGGCGGTGTGCCACCATCCCAGCCCCACCCTGCGTGTCCTCCTAAGCGTGTGTGTGTGTGTGTGTGTGTGTGTGTGTGTGTGTGTGTGTGTGTGTGTGTGTGTGTGTGTGTGTGTGTGTGTGTGTGTGTGTGTGTGTGTGTGTGTAACGGACGATGCCACCTACCCATTTCTTACCTTGTTCCACATTCTCTACAGTCCCATACTGAGCTAAAAGTCCATCTAGCACCTGAAAGAGAAAGCATCAAGCAATGCAGGGTGAGTCAGTCTGGAAGGGCTCCCAGGGTTAAAGACTTAGCGATAGGGACCTTCCCCTGTGCATCTGGCTGACCTGGGGAGCAGAGCAGAGCTCCAGCTCTACTGACACAAGACAAGTATCAGAGGGGTAGCCATGTTAGTCTGTATCCATGCATCTGAAGAAGTGGGTTTTTTACCCACAAAAGCTTATGCCCAAATAAATCTGTTAGTCTTTAAGTTGCCACTGGACTCCTCATTGTTTTTACACAAGACAAGTGACTGGCTGCGGACTGTGTCTCCTCAGCCCTTGTCGCCTGAGGTTCAGCACGCCCGGCTGCTGGGCTGGATGGATCAAACCACTTTCTTGGAGGAAGTGCTGACAATGGCTGGGCCTGGCCTTCTGAGTGGGAAAAGACGTCCTTTTCCTAGTGTCAATATACACTGAAGCCCAAATGAACCTGCAGTTGAGTCTCTCGAGCACACTGCCCCTATGGCAGCTATTGCTGGCATCAGAATTTGACTCGGCCACCTCCAGACCTTCTGGGTCACCCTAGCGACCATCGCCACGGCAGGAACAGAGGGGAAACACCACCTCCAAAGAAACCCCGGAAGATGCTGGAGGTGCTTCCCCAAAGCCCATCATGTCAGCTCCATGTGGGGTCTGGCTTTGGCAAGGTGATGGCAAGGAACCCAGGGTGCTCCCCAACATGAGGCACTCCCCAGCCTGGCACCTGGTACCAGGCAGAAGCAGCAGGTGGATTATTTCCACAGGGCAGCTCCTCTCCCGGGACTGCAATGCTGTCACCACCTTGAGGAGATGGGCCATCTTGAGCTATAGCCAAGCCACACCCACACCGTGCACCTCGGGCTAGGAAACACAGTGTCACCGGAATAGCCTTCTGCAAAGGCTGCTTTCTGCTTCCCTCCTCAAGACCCTGGGAAGATGCCACAGGACAAAGGTCAGACTATGCTTGCAGCTCCTGCCCAGCCTCCAACGTTTGTTCAGATGCAACGACAGGGGGACTTTGTAGGAAGAGGGAACCTACTTACCTCCCACTGTAGGTGAGGGGGGATGTTCCGGATCTGAATCTTCCTGCTCCTGTAAAGAAACCAGCACAGATTAGCCCAGACACCACTCCAGCTCCTGGGCTGCCCAGCCAAGTAGCTATGGGGTGCGCGGTACCTCGTGCCTGGGGGGAGACTTTTAGGAAACGCTGCTGAAGCGTTCGGGGGAAAAGAATCACTCCACACCCACTCTGGCCCTGCTCACTGCCCTCTGGCCACAGCGGCTGGGCCCCAACCTGCCTCTCAGAGGAGTCACTTCCTTTGCTGCTGCTGCACAGGGCTTCCCAGACAGCTCTACAGATGAGCCAGAATACCCAGTAGAGCAAACTGCCTCCAGCCAATGGGAGCGCAGAACCGGTGCTCGGGGCGGGGGCAGCGCGCTGAGTCCCAGAGACCCCCCTGCCTAGGAGCTGGATCTGCAGGCTGCTTCCGGGGTGCAGCGCGGAGCCAGGACAGGTAGGGAGCCTGCCTTAGCTTCACAGCACCGCCAAGGTCCCTTTTTGACCAGGAGTTCCGGTCGAAAACTGGACACCTGGTCACCCAGCACGGGTCCAGTGGCAGATACATCCACTCATTCTCACCAGAGGCCCCAGACACAGCTGGAAGAGGCACGGCCCTGGTGTGACCACAAGGGAATATTCCATGATGCTCTGATACAGTCCTAACCTCCATCCCCAGCAGGCCCAGGCAACTGCAGCCGTACCCCCCCAGCCCTGCAGCCGTTCCTCCCCACCACCCCAGCCCCTGCAGCCGGACTCCCTGCCCCGCCAGGCAGTCCCAGGCCCTGCAGTGATGAGAATCGTTTCACTCACACATCCTGTTTTCCCATCTTGCATGCGGCTAGGACAATTTGAAGGGACAGTCCAGTAATTTAGGCGTCTGATATGACCTGCTTTGAAATGGGGTATTTGCACCCATTCCTATTCTGAAGGCTCAGCTCCTGCTAGGTCGGGTCGGGTCGGGTCGGCGCATGATACTGCTTTTCACATCAATATGTATTTCTAGCAAGTTCCCATCCTGGAGAATCTTTGGCTGCAGCCACATGAACCACGGCTCTGGGGCCTACCCTTAACGTGGCTAAGAAAAACAACCCCAGACTTCCAACCACACCTTGAGCGAAGGGCTGAGCCTTGCCCTGCGGTATGAGGTCTAAGAGCCATGGGGACCAGCAAAGGGAGCCCCTGAGAACCCTGGGGTACGGAGGTACAAGGCCACACAGGGCGTGGCAGCTCAAAGCCAAGTGTCTCCACAGTATTCTTGCCAGCAAGTTAAAAAAGTATCGATTGGATGAATGGACTATAAGGTGGATAGAAAGCTGGCTAGATCTTCAGGCTCAACGGGTAGAGATCAATGGCTTGATGTCTAGTTGGCAGCCGGTAATAAGCAGAGCGCCCCAGGGGTCGGTCTTGGGGCTGGTTTTGTTCAACATCTTCATTAATAATCTGGATGATGGGATGGATTGCACCCTCAGCAAGTTCGCGGATGACACTAAGCTGGGGAGAGAGGTAGATAGGCTGGAGGGTAGGGATAGGGTCCAGAGTGATCTAGACAAATTGGAGGATTGGGCCAAAAGAAATCTGATGAGGTTCAACAAGGACAAGAGCAGAGTCCTGCACTTCGGACAGAAGAATCCCATGCAGGCTGGGGACCAACTGGCTAAGTGGAAGTTCTGCAGAAAAGGACCTGGGGATTACAGTGAATGAGAAACTGGATATGAGTCAGCAGTGTGCCCTTGTTGCCAAGAAGGCTAACGGCATATTGAACTGCATTAGTAGGAGCGTTGCCAGCAGATCGAGGGAAGTGATTATTCCCCTCTATTCGGTACTGGTGAGGCTACATCTGGAGTATTACATCCAGTTTTGGGCCCCCCCACTACAGAAAGGATGTGGACAAATTGGAAAGAGTCCAGCGGAGGGCAACGAAAATGATCAGGGGGCTGGGGCACATGTCTTATGAGGAGAGGCTGAGGGAACTGGGCTTATTTAGTCTACAGAAGAGAAGAGTGAGGGGGGATTTGATAGCAGCCTTCAACTACCTGAAGGGGGATTCCAAAGAGGATGGAGCTCGGCTGTTCTCAATGGTGGCAGATGACAGAACAAGAAGCAATGGTTTCAAGTTGCAGTGGGAGAGGTCTAGGTTGGATATTAGGAAACACCCTTTCACTAGGAGGGTGGTGAAGCACTGGAATGGGTTACCTAGGGAGGTGGTGGAATCTCCATCCTTAGAGGTTTTTAAGACCCAGCTTGACAAAGCCCTGGCTGGGATGATTTAGTTGGGATTGGTCCTGCTTTGAGCAGGGGGTTGGACTAGATGACCTCCTGAAGTCTCTTCCAACCCTAACCTTCTATGATTCTATGAAGCGTGGGAGGAGAGGGGGAGGCAGGACAGGCCGCGGAGCACAGGGTGCTGAGCTAGCCAAGCGAGCTGTTGCTTTCTGAACTGCTGGCTATGTGGTCCCAAGCATGGCAGCAGTGCAGCCTGGAGGTATCACAGTCACTGAGCGTGCCAGGGACTCTCTCGGGGGAAAGTGCACAACCTCCATCAACCTCCACACGCAGAATCCTCTGACCCGAGTTTAGTGGTGCTCGGCCATCGCTGCTTTCTGGGAATGCAGAGCCTGCAGTGGACCCAGCCCCCAAATTGGGAATCTCTTAGACACCTGCTCCTGGGTAGGCAGCCCAGGTCAACTCCTCCAGACGCTCCCAGCTCCGCCTTGTTTGGACAGAACTGCCTACAGCTACGGAACGGCCTACTCACCCACGCCCCCCACTGGTGAGGCACAGGCACAGCAGAGAGAGAAGCCAAGGTGACTGTCGCCTGCGCACTGCCAGCATGGCAACCTCATGGCATGGAGCCCTGGGGGATCCCCCAGAGAGACCCTGTGGGGTGCTGGACCACTGAGCCCAAGGCCAGGGAGAAATAGAGCCACCAAACAGCAGCCCTGTCAGCCCTGGCTGCTCCCTGCTGCTCAGTGCTACTGCAGGCAGCTGGGAGATCTCAGAGCGCAAAGCACTGATTGCTTCCTACTGCCAGACGGAAACCATCGACTGTCTCAGACCCAGACGGACAGGGGACAAGGAAATCAGTGGTGCTACCTGAGCCATTTCACCACACCCTCCCGGGTCTCATTCCCCGGCACGAGGGCTTGCAAGAGGGCAGTCTAAGGAGGAGGGTAGAGATCTCCATCGATAGCAGACACGGCTCCCGTTGCTGGCTTTCGCCAGCCAGGATGGGTAGGTCCACACTGCAGATTGTTGCCTGCAGCTCCCCCAAGGCTCCTTCCTGCAGTCTCCTTTCGTGTGCGGATGGGATCTGGGGTTCCCATGCTCTGGGAACCACCACCGAGGGTGGGCCTCTTTGTCCCATGAAGGGTGTGTCTAGATGAGACTTGGGGGCCCTGTGTCCAGACTAGCATCTAGAGTCATGCTGGTCATCAACTGGCTCAAGTTCAAACAGGACCAGCCCGGCCCTTCCTCTCTGCTCTCTGTAGCCCCAGCGGCCGAGTACAACAACCCTGGGCCTTTGCAGGCCAGGCTGAGCACCCTGCTAGCCTGGGAACTCCGGCATGTCTGTCCCTCAGCCCCTGTGTCGATGTCTCCCTGCAGAGTCAGCTGGCTTTTACCCAGATGTTGCTCCTAACCCCACTCCCATCCACACGCAGAACCCTCTGACCCGAGTTTAGTGGTGCTAGCTGCCCCGGCTGGGATATTGGCTAGAACCTGGGTGCTGGGTTCACTCAGGCTGGTAACCAACCCGCTTTGCTGTCAAACGCAGGCTAAATCACCAGCATGCTGCCAGTCCAACAGCACCTTCCCACAATCCCTGCTGCATGCCCAGAAGGGCAGACACGTTCTCCCACAATGCACTGGGAAAGACTCAGAGTGACTCAACTTAATGGAACACAAAGAACTGTGGGATATGCCCCCTGAAACTCTAGCAACACACCTGGGGGAAACGCAGCACAAGTGAGGACAGTAATGGGCTTACAACCAGGTGCTCAGAGCCGGAGGCCAATTCCCCTCACTAACTCTCCAGTCAGGATGTACCCTGTGAAATGCACCACCCCCATGATTCCCCTCACCTACTCACTTGTCTCACAATTAACACGGAGGAAAAAATCCCAACCCTGCCCCTCCCCCAGCTGCACAGCAGTAACCCCCGTGTGCTAAGGGGACAGGTATGATTCCATTTTACAGAGCACAAAGCAAACCCAGTGGCAGGGTAAAACGCTGCCTGGGTGTTGTGAAGGAGTAAAAAGAGAGCTCCAGTGCTCCCAGACAGTTGTCTGAGAGCAGGAGCCTTGTCTGTTTCAATCTCCTGCGTTCTCCCGAAACCCAGGAAAGCCGATGGAAGGCTGGCAAGGAAACACAGGCATGTATCTGCATTTACACACGCACCTGTGCTCTGGGGTTTGGTGAGGAGGTTGCTCCCTGGAGGAGTCAAAATTTTACCAACAATTTTCCCCTTCCTTTGGAGCCAGGTGAGAGTCTTTTGCATTGGAACCAACAATGTGGGGCACAGCAAAGGGGAGGACACCCAGGAGGCAGTAAGAACGCTGGGCCAGGAAAACCATGGCAGCATTTCCTTAGACACAACTGCAGTGAGAGCAAATCCGGCCGAGACAAAGCCCACGGTGCTGCGGCTGCACCCAGGCCAAGGAGGCAGAGGCCTCTACCTCCTGGAGCCACTGGCAGGCGTGATTTGGGAACAACACATTGTTAGAGGAGACAGGCTGCAGTTGAAGGAAAGGGGACTGGCTAATTTAATGCCAGCCAGCGCAGGGCAGTCATCAGGCACTTAGCAGAGGGTGTGTCTACACTGGACCTGGAGGTATAATTTGCAGCTCAGACAGACATACCCATGTTAGCGCTGATCCAGCAGTGTGGACGGCAGGAGGGGCTGGCTGCCCCACATACACAGGGATTCACACAGGATCATGCTCTCGGGGCGACCAAGCCATGCCGCTGTTTTTAGCACACTGTGGTGGGCACATCTGCCTGACCTGGGAATTACGTCGCCAGCTCCCGTGCAGCTGTACCCAGAGAGACCGGGGGGGGGGGGGCAGCAAACATTGTCCAGACTGCCATGGGCATTAGCAAGCCCACTGCGAGACCCCGGCAGAGACCAGACATGGGAGTGTTTACCGCGATGTGGCTAGGCGAGGTCATATCCTGGTGGGCAGGGGGTATAATGTTGACCTCTTGGTAAAACCTACCAGTGCCTTGCCACCACGGTGGGACTGCTCATGCACATTGGTTATCCTGCTGTAAACCCCACCTCCACCGACGATGTAGCTGGAGACAACGCCACGGCAGTGCCTCGGGTGCAGCTCTCACACGACAGAGATAAGGCATTCTCCACTGAGGGGACCCGACCTCTGCACGGCCCGTTGGAGGAACCGTGACTGGATCGGAGCTGAACCAGTTTCAAAAAACGCTGCAGGGTTCACCTCTGTGCAACAACCAAACCAGGGAAGGATGACCCCTCCAGACCTTCCCAGGCAGGACAAGCTGCTGCATTGCAACAGGCACAGAGCAGTGTTCACTGAAGTCCACTGTAGACAACACTGCAAATCTGACTTCCCAGACACACTATTCATATACCATGGCGATGGAAGAGGGCAGCTAGGAAACCCCAAGATGTCAGAGCCAGCCATGAATTCCAGGGTGTCTCCACCAGCACCTCTCCCTGGGCTTTCTGTCCTGGGCGAGAGCCCCACTGTCATCGAAGTTCAGATTCCAGCCATGAAAGGCCAGTGCTGATGGCAGACATGCAGTGACACCATCATTACTAATCAGCCCTCCGGAACAAGCTCATTGGGTGCATCATGACATTAGGACAACACACTGCCTGGAAACGTCGTCGTGGGAGAGAAGCCGGGATGACACAGGTGCCTGGGATCACTCAGGGGCATTGCAGGATGGAATGAAAAGCAGATGATCTCAGTCGGTGGCAGTAGGAAGCCTGGTGGTGTTTGCATTTTATAAAGTGTATCTGCCGTGCCCTGGATGCTTAGTAGGTGTTTGCTACGGCCTGACTGCGCCCAGCCCTGCACGGGTGTGCCGGGGTAAGCAGAGCCCTCCTCTCCGCTGCGCATCAGTGCAGAGGCCGAGCAAGATGGTAGCGCGCCAGGTGAGCGCCTCCAGCAATGCCAGCTGTCCCAGAGGGCACGCAGCCATGGCCCATCCCCACTACTCCATTGGCCAGCACAGCTACACCCAGACGGGGGCAGAGGACACTTCCCCCTCTCGGTTCCTGCAATCCTATGGAGTCTGGGGGGCCCTAAGCCACCTGTGCTAGGTGCAACGGGCCAGATTTAAGAAGGGATTTCGGTGCCTAATGGGATTTACATAAGCACCTAAGCAGGTTAGGTGCCTAACTCCCTCTGTCAATCTGGCGCAGTGCCCCAGAAGTGCCTGCTTTAGGCATAGGGCCACCACACCACTGGCCACCTGGAAGCCTTCTCCAGGTACTCATCTCCCCTGCTCTGAAAGGGGAACTAGCATCACCGCAGCTTCTGAAAGCACCTCCGGTCTCTGCAGCAAGGCTGCTGGTTCCTGCTGCTAGCTGAGAGAACCAGCATCGCCTACACCTCCTCCAGGAGCAGGGCACTTAGGGCAACTCCTCTGTCCTCCTCCAGCAGTGGGGGGCAGCAACTGTTCAGTCAGAGCATGGAGATCGCAGCACACTAAGGAAACATGGCCTGGCTTTGCCAGTGCCCCGCCATCCCAGGGCACACAACAGGGAGCTGGAAAACTGCCTTGGAAGTGATTCAAACGCCCCTGCCAGCCAAGCCAATGGAAATGCACACCTCCTGCCGGTTAGTGGGCTGTGGGGGAAGGGAGAAGCATTTTCTGTTCTCCCCTCAACTATTTTCCCAACCCCCAAAGCGTTGCTCAGAGGTGGGAAATCAGTTGTGCTGCAAGGAAAACTGGCTGCTTTGCACACCTCCCCTGGCTGGGGGACTCACGCCTGGGGCTTGGAGAGCGGCATTTATCCCTCACTCCCCTTCCCAAGGCACAAGGACGACCAAGAGATCCACCGCTAAGCAGAGGTGCCACATGTGATCAGACCCGCTCTACTGCAGAACAGATACCAGGCACGGAAAAGACTCGGCCTTGGGAGGTGCTATAATAGTTTTACCAGCAGCAGTTTGGGAGAGGCACGGTACTCCTGAGCAGCAGCACCACACAGACCTCACATCTGAGAGACACAATTGGCATTGACTGCCCCACATCTGCTCCTGGGGGGTATCCCAGTTCAGGGACCTGCACTTCCCCTCAGAGGTCCACTAAGGGCCCCCAATCTCAGGCTTCCAGCTCCTGAGCTATTGCCTTTCCTGGGTGGAGTCCAGTGCCTCTCTCCCTTCTGACTGGGGTATTCCCAGGCTGCAAAGTTGCCTACCTTCAAAGTGTTATCCCCAGCACAGACAGCCATGCTTGCTTTCTCCTCAGAGACTTGTAACCATGATTTCTCCAGGTATGTTACCACCCAGCTCTTTCTAAGCCAGCCCACTCTATTCTTCAGGTAAAACACCTTACAGAGAAGAGGTATCCAAAACAATACAAAAACCTGCACCCCTGCTAACAGCTCACCAGGCACCAGCTCCTCCCATCCCCCGGGGACATCTTTGTGGTCACTAGTTCATCAGAGCTTCAGCTCAGAACAAGGAGCCAGTTCATTACGAGTTCATTCACGAGTTCATTAGCATCCCCCTCCCTACTTCAGAAGGTATGTCAGATCCAGTCTGGCAAGTTGTATGTTCACATCCCCTGCCCTTAAAACCAAGGTCCCAGGGTCCCTTCCATCTGCTCCCAGGTGCTTTCAGGATTTCTTCTCCCATCTCGAGCCCTAGAACAGTTCCGCTCACTCCTGCAGCCAGCGCAGTCAGAGGGGAGCAGCTAGCGGTTCCAACCTGCCAAGGATTCCCCATAAGCACATTTCCCTGAGGCCAGAGGCTAGCGGTGCTTCTGGACTGGCCCTGGTACTGCTGGTCAACGTCTCCTGGACCACACTGGCAATGCAGAGAAGAGCAGAGAACAGGCTGATTTGTCTAGAAATCCTTGGTTCCGGGGAATCCGTTCGTTCACGCTGACAGAACTGTCCAGCAAAGTGGCTGGAGCACAGTGCTCCACAGACTGAACTTCATTTGCCCTTTTGCCTTCACAGGCACAATTCCTGGGCTCGTCGGGGCTCCACCCACTTTGACTTACTAGCGTCCTGACATGCTCTCACAATGTGAGATGAGCCGCATTAGCATCCAAAGGCTGCAGTGCCCCCAGGAGCCTGAGGTGGGTGAGATGCGCAGGCAGAGGAATAACTGCAGCTATTCTGCGCTGGAAGAGTTTAGTGTCAACTCTGGGGAGCCAGGTTTGACACCGTTGCAAAGGAGCTGAATGCCTACCCACTCAGACCTGCTCATACCACTACCCAGCCTGCACTGGTTAGCTCAGACCTCCACTAGAGTGTCAATGCTGCTTTGCATATACGCTCAACGTTCTAATTAATATCACTCCATTCACTGAGCATTAAGCTGTGTGATTATCCACCACACACCACTCTCCAAGTCAAGAAAAATTACCTTCGGACTCCTGAGGTGAGGCAGCAGTACCTGCCTAGCACCCTCTACCCATGGTGTGGCATTAAAGGGGGGCCAGACCTTTCCCACAGGTTATTGTCAGTAAGGAGCACAAGGAAAGGAGTGAGAGGGATAAGGGACCAACGGGTTACAAGATCAGGCTTACAAAAGGATGGGAAAGGCCAGTTTAGAACCATGGGCCCAAGAGTGCAAGAAGAAACCTAGCAGCTCCAGCACGCATAGTAATTATTCGTAAGCCCTGAAACATCCCATCTGGGCTGTTTAAATGAAACCCTAATTTCAGCTTTCCAGGCAGCATCCCGCCTTAGATGCCATCCAGTGGGGCTCTATTTGTAATGTACAACCCCGGACGGTCATTCCTCGCTCATCCATGAGCTGGAACTGTCGGGACCTCTCTATGCATTAAGCTACCAGGCAAATTAAGTACATGCTTAGCCTAAAATGAATCCACATGCAGTCAGTTGGATTGCACTCCACAGTGCAACATCAGCTGTCAGTTCTCTGCATGCTACAGGCACTGGCTGAAACCCGGCAGCTGGTACCAGTCTGCTTAGGAACGGTTCAGTCGTAGAAATGAGAGCAGTTGGGCTGGTATCTGAGGAGCTGGGAATCCCAAGGCTGCACTCTTCCTGCATTCCCACGGAGTTTCCTGGACAGCAGGATTTCCCCTCTCCATTGAGTTTGTACCTGCATTGAGTAAAACCAGCCTGGCACCAGAAGAATCCAAACACTGGTTATTAAAGAGGGCCAGATCCTGCAGTCCGTACTCCAAGGCATTCCACTGATGTAGGCTTTGAGGATCTGGGCCAGCGTCCCTTTCTCTGGATTCCAGCCAGAGAGCGCAGGGGTAGGAGAATGGGGGCAGCCATTCTGCACATCAGACCCCTGTCTCTGGGTGCTGTGCATGGGGCATAGTACAGGTCGTCTACCCAGGGAACTGACCAGGAGTGACTTGTGAAGTGACCCCACCCTGAGATGCGCACCAGCTTTGTGCCCCTCCTCTCCCACAGCACGGATGCCAATGTGCATGACGCACAGCGCAGCAAAGGGGGGCTGAGAGACAGGCAGGGCCAGGAGCAGGGAAGTTCCCTGATGTCTCCTAGCCAGAGGCAGATGGGAAGGCTCCCTGGTCAGTGCCCTGGCAGAAATCCCAGGGTCTCCTAGTGCCCAGCAGCTAGTGATATGGGGGTTGGGCTGAGCCTCTTACTGGGGCATTGTCTCTGGCCCTCGCTGGTGGGACTTTCCACCCCATCTCTCTCTGGCTAGCTAGTCATGGGTGAAGCCAATGAGTTACTGGGGGGCAGGTCGCTGTTCCCGGGGGCACAGGCAGCCCCTTTCCTGCATTCCAGACTGGCATGAGCCTTCTGCCTATTCCACTAACTCTGCCAGGCGAGTCTTTTCCTTGTTACTGATCCGACCCACACTGGACTCACAGGCTCCCTCCTCTTCATCTGCCCTTCTGGCAACCTTCATCTAGGTCCCTTCGTCCCACCCCTCCCTCCCTCAATGGCGGCATCACAAAAACCAGCGTGGGGAACGTTAGGAGACAGCTAGAGGAACAGAGAACGTGCCAGGCACTTGAGCGGCGAGACGGGAGCGTGTTCCCGAGAGCAGTGGAGTCTCTGGAATTGAGTTACCAAGGTGACAAGTTTCTACCTAACCTTGACCATGAGAATCCTGAGAGCGTTACAGATGGAGCAGCAGGTCTGGTCTCTGGTTCCCCCAGCCCCCTCCCAGCACCAGAGCCCTTGGCAGGCCACGTTGTTCAGAGCCAGTATTTTATTTTACTAAGAATTACCCCAAGCCAGCTAGGCCACTCCCCATGGGAGCAATAGCCGACTAGATCTGCCCAGATCACTCATGAGCGTCTCCATCTCTGCCTTCACACACACAGGGGCAAGGGGAGCAGGCCACCCCACATGAAGCCATCTCTCCTGCCCCACACTCTTCTCAGCGCTGCTGCCAAAAGAGGGCAGGGGCTGCAGTCCCAGCGTGTACACAGATGTGGCCTGGTGGGGTGCTGAGTTCTGGCGCTGGCCTGCCAGCATCACTCTACAGGCTCCAAAGGACATGGCCTGAGACGAGCCTGGAGATGCTGGTTATAACAAATCAGAACTGGGCTCTTAATCTGCTGAAATCCCTCAGAGGAACCAGCCACGTGGCCTCAGGCAGCAACACAAGGAGGGGAAGGGCAAGGAAAAGAAACCAGAGCGGAAAGAGCTTATAGTGGCAGCTTGAGCGATGCTTTGGCGTGGAGGGATGGCACAGCTCGAGGTCAGGCCTTCCCACCCCTTGGGAACAGGGTAAATTCTTCCCCCTACCTAATTCTTGGAAAAGCCCCTTGAACCTCTCAACTTTTGCACGTGAACTGCGAGCTGAGGAGAATGTCAGATGGCCTTTGGGGGGAATCAGAGGTGGCTCCGGAGAGATGAGGCTTAGAAAACAAAGCTGCTCACTCTGGAGAGGTGACCAAAAGAGTTGGGCAACTTTCATCGCTGGGAAGAACCCTGGCCTACAAACTTCCCATCAGTTTCCTTCAGGAGCCTTTTGCTAGATTGAACATACAGGGCTAGTTCTGAAAGCCAGGGCCCTTATTCTGAGAGCTGTTCACTTCCAAAACCAGCCCACATGAATTCTCTGTCAGCCTTTGGTGAACTTTAGACCATTTGCCCAAGGTCCGACAGGCTTTCCCCATGTAGATATGTCCCCCATAAAGATATGTCCCCCTTTGCATGCTCTGCAAAGCTGGAAGGCCCACAAGGACTCCTGCAGAGATTATAACGCCTGCAAAACTGTGGCCACAGAGATTACAGGCTGTGTCTGAACTCCTGCTCTTCATGAAGAGCTAAACTCTGCCACCTTTACTCACGGCCAGCCGAATCTTAATCTGCATGTGGCCCAGTCTACTCACAATGTAAGGTACTGCTCAGAGTGAGTGGCAAAGGGTAGCTCATAGCTACAGTTGTCTCCAAGTTTCCTCCCAAGCCCAACCTGAAAACGCACAGCTGGAAGATACAGGAATTCTCCATCAATTTCCAGCAAACCGGTGGCAGAGGTCCGAGTTCACACAGACTGCCCCTGTTACGCACACCCGGTAGTGTTTTACACTCTTCGGTAGGACCACTCACCGAGTAACGTGCTACTCATTATGCAGCTTCCGACTGACATATACAAGTTTGCCGTTGGGATGGCGAACCCATCGAAATGTCACAAAATGACAGACTTGAATAGGTCAGAAAAGTTGTCCCAGTGCAAGTTCAGGACTTGTCTATGCCTGCAAGCATGCATGTGCGGGAGAGAGAATGAACTTGCAAGCTCTGCCCAATTCACCAACCTAGCTCAATTTTTTTCCTCGTCATACTCAGGAAGGTTTATTTTTCTCAAGGAAATTCTATTAGACCTCTCCATACAGGCTAAGCAACGAATGCGTAGCACAGCAGATGCCGTTCGGATTCGGCAACAGAGGAGAGCTGTATTGAAGCCCTGTTGAAGTTTGCGTCCATTAAATTTCTATCAAAAATTCTCTCAGCACAACTGAGGATTCATTCCTATAACTCCTTTAAAGAACAACAGTCTCTGATCTAAAACCTCCTGCAAGTAAAACATGCTAAGTCTGAACAAAAACACTTCCGCCATAGAAAGTTGTGACTAGTATAAAAACAGACACCATAGAAAATGGTTAGTCAGAGCAGCCCTCTCCAGTTCGTATAGCACTATAGTCAAGCAACTGGAAATTAAACCTGTCTGCTTCTGCCACTCTGAGGCCTGGTCTACGCTTAAAAGTTAGGCTGATGTAGCTATCTCACTCAGGGCTGTGAAAAATTTCACGCCCTGAGAACCGTAGTTAGGTCAACCTAACCTCTAGCGTAGATGCAGTCAGGAGAGATGGATTAACTACAATGAACAGAAAAACCCCTTCCATCATCCTAGGAAGTGTCAACATAGTAGCTTGGCCACTGTGGCGGTGGCAGCGTAGCTGCGCTGAGCTAAAAGACAGGCAGAGTCTTGGCAAATTCAAACTGTGGTATCAGTCAGGAAAGAGGCTGGGGACTGTGCATAGGTGACGCGTAAGGGGGGCACGCAGGGCCAAGTGTGCCCCCTCCCCCTGGATTTCTGCTTGGCCTGCCGTGGGAGGAGGGAGAGGGGCTCTTTCCTTCTCCTGCTGCACCTGCCCCCCTGCACGCTTGGCCCCTGTCCCTGGCAGCTGGGCCCAGGCGGGAAGCAGAAGGGGCAGGACCAGCCACTTTTCATGCCAGGCGCCCCGGGTCACTGCTCTGTGCAGTGCGATGGCTGCCTGAGAGAGCCTAGTTGGGGTGGCGGCGGTGGCAGCAGGTTGCCCCCCACCCACCCAGTCTCAGGGACCAGGGTCGAGTGAGTCGGAGTCCCCTCACCCCCCTGGCACGTTTCCGGCTCACTTGGCCCCTGTCCCCAGCAACTGGCCCGTGTCGGGGGTGACCTGCTGCCGTTGCCTCCCCAGCCGGGCTCTCTCAGGCAGCTGCTGGCTGCACAGAGCAGCCACCCTGAGTGGCCAGTCCTGGGAGAAGTGGCTCCCTCCAGCTCCCTGTCCAGGCGCCAGGGAGAGCAGACGAACATGCTGGGGTGGAGGTGCAATGGGAGAAGGACAGAGCCCCCCCCTGCAGGTAACGTGGGGCAGGGAGAGCACGGCGGCCCCAGGCTGGATGCAGGCGTCACCGGGCAGAGGAGACACATGGGGTGGTCACGTGTCTTCCCCTTTGATGGTACCCCTCCAGTATCGGGAGACATGAGCCGCCTGCGTGACATGCACGCAACTGGGAAAGGACAGCAATGTGCTAGAGAAACGGAAAGCATTGGAGAGAAAAACGCAGGGGCTTCCCTGGAGCAGAAATCCACAATCACCTGATGGGGGACAAACCAAGAGTAACAAAAATAGAGAAACAGACTGAAGGACAAATGCCACAGCTAACTCCAGAGACAGAGGGGTACACCTGGGGCCAAGGTCTGCTCTTGCCCACTGATCTCAATGGGAGGCAGAGGCAGGTAAAGTGAGAGCAGAACCTGCCTCTGAAAGTCAACACAAAAGAGGAATGGAAGCCAGACAAGAACGAGGAAGGACTGCTGAAATAACAGGGGTGGCGGGGAAGAGAAGGCAACGGGGGGAACCAACATGGAACATACAGAAGAGAGGAACAAGTGAGGGGGGTGGAGAGCAAAAAGTTGGGGCTGGTTCTGTCCCGCTGGGGTCAATGGGAGCTGTACTGCCAACTGGATTGGGAGCAAGACAAGGGAAAGGAGACCGGAGAATGGGAGAAAGCCCAAAGCAACCCGGCCCAGGCAGTCAGTGCAGTGTGAGAAAGGCCTATTTACACACAGTGAATGATCTGTTATAAGTGCCAGCAATATTACCTCTTTCTAGGGAAGGTTTCTAGAGACAAGAGGAACCCAGGTGTGTGAGCTCCAGCAGTTTGCGTCTCCATCACCAGCATCCTGACATCTCTCCATTTGGCCACAAGAGGGCACATGCTCCACAACATCAGCGCAGGAGAGTGTGGACCTGTGGGCAAACCTCTATGGTGCATGTGTATTTTCCCTGGAGCAGTGTGTGTGTGAGTGCTGGATGCACACACTTCTTGGGTGGCTGCAGACACTTTGGTCCCAGGTGAACACACTGGGGACACTTGGGAATCTGGTACAAGCACCAACTTGTCATGTATCACCCCTGGCACATCAATACCACTTTCCAAGGAGGATCTCAGAGCTGCTTCTTTGATTCCAGCAGGAGATGCAGGCTGGGAAATCAGCGAGGCCAGCACTGGTCTCATTTTAAATCAACTGCAATTCGCACATTTTAGCAGCTGAGTATTGAACTCCCCATCCACAACCACAGGGTGTATTCACGGCCCCTCGCTACAGGGGGGCTGCCTTCCCACGCCCTCCTGAAACATTCTCCGGCATCATCCAGCACTCTATGCAACCAGCTGCGGTGCAAGCCAGAAGCGTGGTGTCTGCCCAGTGCAGCTGCCTCCAGAGGCTGGGCGGGACAGGTACGAGCTCTAACACTTAGGGCAAGTCTACACCTGAAATGCTGCACTGGCTGTAGTGCTTTAATGGAGATGCTTTAAGCTGACCAGAGAGAGCTCTCCCATCAGCGTGGTTAATCCACCTCTGCGAGAGGCAGTAGCTGTGTCAACAGGGGCAGCTCTCCTGTTGACATAGCGCTGTCTATGCGGGGGGTAAGGTCAGTGTAACTGTCTCTAACGGTGTGGATTTTTCACATCCTAGCGTGACACAGTTACACTGATCTAGGCCAGACCTCGTTCAGCTCCTGGCAGGAATCCACAGGCTAAACACCACCCTTCTCTTTACTAATCACAAGTGTATTTTACCTGCAAAAGATCGGCCAGAATCAGCACAAGAAAGCGTGTAACAGGCCCTGCCTTGTCCCAGCACCAGGATCGTGCAACATGCCAGAGCCATTTGGCCAGACATTCCTAAATTGCAAACCAGGCCTGATATAAAGAAATTCCACCAAAAACAGAAGTTGAAGATGTTAAGCAATGGCTTTTGGATTTATGCTCATGCCCACTGGGAACCACCACCTTGCTAATCTCAGCTCAAAAGTCATGGCCATGGCCGGCAGCACCCAGTACGGCAAGAGACGCTTCTGCATGGACATGCTGGTGAAAAAAGGCTGATGGAAAGCACAGGTGAGCTCCTGGCTGGAAACAACGCTCCTGAATGGACCCGCTTCTCCTAGTCCTAGTCCACCACTGGTCTGCACTGCCTGGGATGTCAACCTCAGCTGGGGCTGAAAGCGGAAACTGGGGGTTGGGCAATTTAAAAACAATCCAGCCGTTTTTATATTGAGAGGAAGCAAGAGAGAAAAACGAACAGCTACGGAGTTTGGACTTGGATTTTTTAAGACTAATTTTTCAGATGTTCACCTGAAATTTCTCAGCCCACGGTGTTTCAAAGACAAGAAATAAACAGCAGCTTAGATCTTCAGGGGTGTTTCATATTTCAGTTTATTTATAGAATTGTATCACTCAAATGCACTCTGCCGATTAACCCTTGCTCGCAGGGATTAGGATTCCCGCAGCTCAGCAGCTACGCCTGATAGGAAATGTGCCAAACCCACCACATGGTAACACGTTTTTAACAGGGAGGGTAATTAACCACTGGAAGATTTCACCCAGGGTCTTGGGGGCTCCTCCATCATCGACAATGTTTAAATCAGGATCGGATGTTTTGCTAAAAGCTCGGCTGAAGTTCTAACAGGCTTTAATTCAGGGCAGTCCTAGGGCCTGTGTTGTGCAAGGGGTCAGATTAGATGTTCATGGTCTGGGAATCTATGACTCTGTGAGAAGCCAGGAAGGTCCCATGACTTCAGGGAACACACGGGTGCCTATTCACTCAGAGCCCCTCAAAGTACCCAGGAAGCCAATTCAACCTTAGCCCCATTTGGAGGAGCTGATGTTCCCCAGAGCATCTGAGCCTAGCAACAGGATTGAGCTCACATCAGCCAGCCTGACACTGCTAATGGAAAAACTCCCTCCTGGTGAAGCCATGCAGACCGGCTCTGCGCCCCAGGTTGGGATGCAGTGGGAGCGCACAGAGCCAGGACAGTTCTGGAGGCAACCTCATCTCCAGGGTCCTGATCGAGTGGGAACAAAAGAGCCACTGGCCACTCACGGTTCAGTGAGGAAGAGACTTCAACGCTGGGTGGCTGGCAACACCAGGCCTGGCTCAGCACCCAGAGCAGCACCGGGCCTGGCTCAGCACCACAGCAGACAGGAGCCATCATTCCCAGGGAAACTGCTTCCCAACTCCTGCTGGTGGCAGGAAGGTAACCCTGGGGTCACCGCAAGGAGGTGTCAGCCTGGGGGTGCCAACGGGGCAGGTTCTCTCCACAAGTCCCAGTAGCCCAGCACCCAGCTGGCTGGGGAATCCCATCTCCGCAAGGACACTCACTGCCTGGGGCTGGCCGAGAAGACGGGGACACAGGCTAGGACCCGAGCGCACTGTGCCAGCCACGCTGGGTGGGAGCACAGCAACTCAGGGGAACTATGCCAGGACTAGGACCCTGTCCCCAGCCACTAACAGGTTTGGTTCTGGCCACCTGACTGAAGGCCCATTGTAAAGGAGCTGGGGGTTCCTCCTTCCCCAGCAGGATGGAGCAGAAGGGGAGCAGGGAAATGGGACTCACTGCAAACAAATAGAATGACTTTCCACAGCCTGGGGCTGGCCCCTCCAGGGCCGAGGGGTAGAGGGTCCACTTGGACTGGCTGGCGGCCGTTCCTGGGGCAGCACAGCAGGGCTTAAGCTGTGACTGCCCAGCTGACCTGGCCTGTGAAGAAAAGCCCCCTCATCTCCCTGTGGACTTGATGGAAAGGCTGCTGCAAAACAGAAGCTCTGCCTGGGAGCTCGACAGCATAGAGCAAGGGGTGACCTCCGCTCCAGGCCTAGCGGGTGGGAAGCACAGCCAAGCTGAGATGCAACCACCAGTCAGCAGCAATGTCGAGGACAGTGCAGGAAATGAGTCAACCAACCTTCATTCCCTCCCCTAGGGCAGGAAACCATCAGCCAGAAACGCTCACAAACAAAACCAGGTCACCAAGGGGAGAGGCCAGCAGAGCCTGAGCAAATCGGCCAGGGGTGGGGCACAGGGCCACACAAGCCAGTGTCCTTCACAGCCTGCCTCTGACTGCCCCCAGCCTGTGCTGTCTGCTGGTGGTTTGCTCCCGTGACATGGGTGTGTGCCCCACGCCAGCCAAGATGTGTCTTCTCCCAGCTTCCCCCCTCACTGGCAGTTAAGGACAGCCATCAGCAGGGCGTACACAGTCAGTCTGCCTTGCTCCAGATGTCCCAATCCCTGCCTGCTGGAACATGGGAGCAGGGCTCCGGGTGGGTCAGTGCTGAGGGGAGATGAGCTGCTTCTACATTTCATGTCCTGCTAGGATCGCTAGGGCAGCAGCCAGGTTGTGCGCAGAGGAGGGGAGGTGTCTGCGGGGGAGCAAGGCTCCGGTGGTCACTCTGTCCCTGTACTGAACATCCCAGCGTGGACTGGCTCTGCATGTCAGCTAGGAGCTTCTGATGTGGGACCCTTGGCCAGGCACAGCGTGAGAAAAGTGGCTGGGAGCTGGCAGCGCCTCACAGGTAGCAGCAGAAGCGGCCTCCCCCTGCCATGGAGCAGTAGCTAGGGTGACCAGATCGCAAGTGTGAAAAATCAGGACGGGGGGCAATAGGTGCCTATATAACACAAAGCCCCGAATATCGGGACTGTCTCCATAAAATCAGGACATATGGTCACCCTAGAAGTAGCATAGCCATGACAGTGCTTGTGTCCCATGCAGGGGGTGGCCGGTGCATCCAGAGTGGCGGGGATGTGCAGGGTAGGGTGACCACCCGTCCTAAACTGGGCAGGACAGTCCTGAAATGCAGAGTTCAAGTCCTGGTCTGGATGACTCCGGGACAGCATTTGTCCCAAATTCCCTGGGGTGTGATTTTCTACCAAACAGTTCAACCCCCCATGTGGCTGCACTTATCCCAGTATAGCTTATTCCCCTGTCCTGTCCAGGAGCAACTATCCTGATACAAAGCACCTTTACACTGGTAACTGGATCTCCACGGCTTGAACTAGGCCAGGGTAGCGAAAGGCGTGCACACAGATGATGAAACATTCTCCTAAACAATTAACCCTGCGCTACACTGGTCAAATACATAAGTCAAGTCAATTCTGGGCTGCGTGTGGCTGTGAGCTCCCCACTGCTCTGTTTGCAGACCAGCCTCTATCTAATACTTGCTGGCAAAGTCACGGCTACAACGGCTCACGCAGCGCTCCGAATGTCGGAACCGTACTGGCTTCGGAAGCGTTTTCGTCTCTTCCATTCCCTTTGAGCTCCGTTCTGAAAGCACCACGACAACTGGCTTCACACCCCATTAAAGGGACAGGGCGGGAAGCCGCTCGCAGTGAATGCAGATGCACTGAAACCTGGCGTGGCGAGATGAACCCGCAAGCCCCTGTTCAGCAAAATGGCTGCCGATGCCATCAGGGGCTTGCCTGCTTATACACCGAGCAGGGCCTTGGAGCCTGGTCATGGGAGTGGCTCCGGATTTGCACCCATGCAACAGAACAGAAGCTGACTGCAGGACTGTAGGAAGAAGTTTTGTGCCAACGTCCACTGAGGGGCTTCTTCACCCCCACCCCAGCTTACGGCAGGAAACCAAAAGAGGAGGCTGATATTGCTCCCCAATCCCGGGGGAAATGCCGAGAGGTGGCTGGTGCAGCTCCCTCATCCCTGGGCAGTGACGAGAGGCAGCACTTACTATGGAGTGTGAACATGCTGGAGCACCAGCATCGGCCTGGGCACCCTAGAGCAAGCTGTGTTATACATACCTTGCCCCACTCAGCTGGCCAGGACACTGCTGCTGATCAAATGCAGCTCAAGGGACAGCGATAACTGATAATGGACACAAAAACCAGCTTGTGATAAACAGACAGCTTGGTAGAGAGACTGCCACCACGTTTTGGCTTAACTCCAGTGAAAGCAATCACTCTAAACCAACAAACCGTCCCACCCCTGTGTCTAAAACCCCAATCACTGCAGCACTGAGCACCTGAGAGCGAAACCAACTCCAAGAGAAAGTGACTTCCTGCTGGGAGAAAGGCAAGCACCTTTGCAGGGAAAACACGCAAGCTGGATGTTAAAAGCTCTTCCACTTCTCACGCTCTACAGCGTTATTAGTAAGATAGGTATCAAAACGTGCCATGTTTAGGATGTGCCTTGATCAGCAGTGAAATAGTTAACAGTGTTGACATTTAAGTCATCATCATTAGGCTTCTGAGTTAACACATCAACAAGATAAATGGGACATTTTGTAACTCTCTGGGCTTTTCTTTCTAGCTGTCTGCAGACTCGGGCGTCAGTGACACTCTGGTTCACATTTTGAAGATTTATTCATAACCATGAAGGTGAGAGGCTAATTTAAAAAAAAAAAAAAAAAAACAACAACAACAAAAAAACCCCAAAACCCCAAACACAGATTCTGGAGCCATAGAGAGCTGCCTCCAGGAGAAAGCATGGGCTCACCAAGCCACTGTGACATGGGCCTGATAAAACCAGGGGGCAAACTCAGACCTAAGAAGGTGGAGATTTTTATGCCCCTTTCTAAATACTGATAGAATGTCGTCGCTGGAAACTAATCATGCAGTGTCATTTCTCGCATCTCCCCATGGTCAGGAGAGGTTTTTAACGTGCAAGCACAACATTGCAAGCCCCTATGTACCCACAAAATTACCTCTCTAGACAGAAAACTGCCTGATTTGTGACTGCAGTCCAGAAGCGAGGCTCAGTTATAGCTGCAACTGCAGAGGCAGATAGCCACCCACATTTCACACCTGCATTTCATTTCAGGCAGAAAACAGTCTGCAATATCAGAGGCTATACATTACCCTAAATACCCATGCTTGCTGTTTTAAAACCCATCACCTTGTCACCAGAAAAATCAAATCAATGTTGTGTACGTAGGACCTACAACGTGTCTCATGGAGGACTTAAAATACTGCTGCAAAGCCCCCAAAGGGCATCCCTCCAGAGCTGTACTGCTGCCATCCTTGATGATGCTCAGACAAGAAGGGAGCAGCGTTTACTCCACCTGGATGACTCTGGTTCTGACCCCTAGACCTGCGCATGAATGAGTTCAGCAATACTGATCACTGAGTAGAAACAAGACTCTCAACAGAGTCTGATTACTCTGAAGATGATCAAATGGTATCTAAGATTCATTAAAAAAAACTCCACACCCCCAAATAAAAACACCCATCTGTACACACTCTTTCACTGGAGTTTTGCTACTCCCTGCTTTGCAAGTGTGGTTACATTTAGGGTGACCCCCTCAATTAGGCCATATTAAGTGCAATTCTGCTGCCCTTTATACATACAATAAAGATAACAATGTTTTATTACCTGTGCATTCCAAGACTAAAGTGAATTTTAACCCAAACAGCCAAAATTGAATGCTTTGGCAAGGCAGATCTGTCAGCTGATCAACTAGGCACAGTAGGTGTGTCTATGCAAATACAGTCTGCTCCTGAAGCCTTTCCCCCCAGTTTCTCACTAGAGGGCAGGGGAGAACTTATTCAGACACTGGCCTAAAGGGACAAACACCTGCCAGGACCTAGGCTGACACCACCTAATGCATCTCCCTTTGTGACCTTTGTTTCCCCTAAGAGATGTCCCTAGAGGTAGCCCCTGTTTCACTTCCAGGAAGGTTAGCAATTACAACGACAGAGGGAAGCTTCTTCTCCGCTGCTGTACAGGTTTTTTGTGCCCCATTGTGATCATCTCCACCATGTCGATATGTTGTTGTTATTGCTCTGATCCGATTGCATCTTACAATCCGGTTCTCAGCCCAGCTACCACAGCAATGGGGGGAATGCTACCAATAGTTTTAGCTCAGCACCTCACGCAACAACCATGCCAGAGCAGAGGCAAATCATCACCCACAGCCACGTTTGGGGCACAGAGAGCCTGTTTGCCACTCTCGCAGAGCGTTGGATGGAGGGTGTTCCTGGAGCTGGGACGCTTCAGTACCCTGGCTCCAAATACCGACAGAAATGAGGACGAGGGATATAAACCTGTGTGCATTAGGGCACCCTCTATCACGCTGTCAGGGAGCCACCCCCCAGCAGGTCATTCCATCCTCAGCCACTGGGGGGCTCCTTGGGCCTTCCTCTGCAGCAGTGGGGCAGCAGGCTGGGCGAGATGGAGCAGAGCTGGATTTGGTCTGGCAATGTCCTGGCTTGGGGGCTGTCTTCTCCTCTCCCTGTTGGCATAGAAAGCTCACGGGCTCACCTGTGGCACCTGAATACTCAGCAGGGCTGAAATTCATCCTGACAGCATGGCACCTGGCACAGGGCCCTCCCCACCAATCAGGCCAACCTGGGGGGGGGGGGGGGCTGGTCCATGGTGTGCCGGGCCTGGAGACTCCCCTCTGCACTAAGAGCAATTTCCAACTGGTGGATTTTTAAATTCCACCTGGGCACTGTGGGCGGGATGCAACGGCAGGCAGCACAGAGCTGCCTAGGGCATCTCCTCTGGCAGAATCTAAGAACATACACCCCTACCTTCGCCTGACCTCTGTAATGGGCAGTTTTGTCATCCCATTTCCTGGAAATGCAGACGATGGCACTTGAGTGAGTGGCACTGGTAGAGGGCAGAGTGAGGCCAGGTTAGGCAGGGAGATCTCTATTCTTGGATGCTCTCCAAGTTGGCTTAATTACCTTAAATACACATTCCCTACTCAAGGCAAGAGGGCATGAGCAACTTTTTAGCACAAGCCACCAGGGGTTTGTTTGGGGAGCTCAAGGTTATGAGTTTTTTCCCCAAGCGGGTGGTTTCATTGACAACAGAGGTGGCTATCTGGATTATATTTAGAGAGAGTAAAATGCTTTCCAAAAGCAACATGACACGGTAAAACTCTACAAGCCAACTTCCCAGAAGGAGCATACTGACATTGTGTATCTACACACTTCACTCACTATTATTGTGCCTTCAGTAGCACCCAGGCAGATGTCTAACTGCCTTCCTTGCAGTTGCTTTTCACCAGGGTTAAAAATTGGGGAAAAAACACCTATCTATGAAAAGCACGGAGCTAGGCTGAGGTTATGGAGTGAGGATCACGCTTCACCCCCACTCTGGGGACCAGGCATTCTTTATCCACCCCGCCCCTCTCCTGCTCTCCCACCACATCAAACATCACGAGTCAGATCCCCAAAAATCACAAGATTAAAAACAAACAAAACATCATGATTTTGGGGCCAAAGATTTAATGTTTTTTTGGGGACTTTGACAAACGCGTGCGCGCGTGTGTGTGCGCCCCCACCCATGGCGCGCAGCAGCCAGCTTCTCCCCAAACCCTGACATTCTAACTCATTAATTCTGTGTCCCGCCCCCCAGACCACATCTGCCCCCCAGCCCAATAACTAACTATACACCCCCTGCCCTCACATCAGTGCTGACCCTGCCCATCTGCCCTTTCGCCCAGCTCCGCAGCTGTTCTTCTCCCAGCCCCACAATTCACTCTGAGCTCCACATCTGTCCCTTGCCCCATCAGCACAAGGTTGAAATTGGCAAGAGGGCTGGAGCTTCTCAATCACTGTGAGACTGGCTCCAGCCTGGCTGAGTCACACTCCTAGAGAGGACATCGTGAGAGCTGGCCACACTGCAACCCCGGTACCTCAGGCAAAGGGCCCCTGCTCTGTGGGGCCACTGACACATGAGCATCTTATACAGTATGCAGGTCAGAGCCTACAAACCTTATTACTGGGGTAATTTATCAGCATGCACAGTGCAGGGGCTCTAGAAAACTATAGGGATAGTTACAATCTAGGACACAGAAACCGCATGATCGCAGGCTCTGTGGGAGAGGGACTGTCACCTTGTCCTGGGTCTGCACAGCACCTAGCGCGATAGGGGCCTGGTCTTTACACTAACACCAGTAATAAATACAACAACAATTGCACACACACATACACACACACTGCAGTAGTGCCTAGACCCGTCAGGATCTGGATCCATCATGCTGGGTGCGGCATATACATGTAAGAAGCCAGTCCCTGTGGTCATCAGACATGCTTGTTTCAAGGCTTCACATTCGTGTACTCACCAGGTCAAATGCTGTTGAGCTTAGAGGGGCTGACAAAAATCCCAGCTGCACATTGTGAGCTATAGATCGCAGACAGATACAAACCCTAGAACGGCAGAACTTCGAGACTGTCCTCCAGCGAAGAAGTGACATGGGGTAAACATGCTTCAGCTCTGAAAATCTGAGCAGATCAAAGGGTCCGATCCTCACCTGGTGTGAGCAGTTACAGGGCCAGTAATGCCAGCAACAATCCACATCAGCTGAGGGTCTGCCCTACGCCTTTGATCTGGTTTGATGTATGCAGCTGCTGTTGGAAATATATGTTATGATTAGGGCCCCAACAAATTAATGGCCATGAAAAACACGTCAGAGACCATGAAATCAGACCTCTGCCGGGAAATCTAGCTATTGGAGAGGAGAGTCAGGACTGGGGGCACCCCAGCCCGGGACTCCTACCGTGCCCACGGCTTCAGCTGCTAGTCCCCTCCAGGCTGGGGCGGGACAGGGCTTGCTCTTCCCCTGCACAGCCGCTCTCAGAGGGAGATCAGACCCACCTCCGGGTACCCCTCCTGGCTGCAGGAAGATTCTGGGATGGGCAGCCGCAAGAGGCTGCCAGAGGTGGAGGTGGGTTTGATCTCCCCCTGAAAGTGGCTGGGCGGGGGAAGAGCAAGTCCTGTCCCTCCCCAGGCCTGTCAGGACTAGCAACTAAGAGCCCCAGGCTGGGGCGCTCCCAGCAGCATGGGGGAGATCAGACCCACCACTACCTGGGAGATGGGACCCACAGCAGCCCCGAAGTAAGGGTGGAAATCCCGTGACCCCCCCTACAACAGGGTTGCTATCCCCCCCACAACCCCGTTTTGGGTCGGGATCTCCACCATTACAACACCCTGAAATTTCAGATGTAAACATCTGAAAACGTGAAACTGACTAATTTTCAAATCCGATGGCTAAAAAAAATTTGACCAGAATGGACCATGCATCTGGTAGGGCCCTAGTTATGACGACACCTTCCATTTCCTTGCCCCAAGACGCACTCACTTATCTGCGCTCTAGGAGGTGCTGCTGAACAGCGCTCACCCTAGGTAAGTCTAATATTGATACAATATTGCTGCATGATACCTTCATAATTCTGCAGGCTGGCTAGTTAAAATTATCCTCTTCCTTCGGAGGTGAAAACCCACTAACAGAGCGTGCCTGGATTACAACAGAGCTGATACTTTCAAATGTGCGCACTGAAAGTTTGCCCTCTAAATCCCTACTACTTGGGCACTGAAATAGGTGTCCTGGTTTTCAGAGCTCGCACTGAAATCAAAGCGGAGTCAGTGTTTTAAACTGACCTGTCCCTGGCGAGCAGCTGCAAACGCAGCACAAGAGGTCACTCAAAGATCCTGCCGTTTGTGTTCAAATTAAGAGACTGGCAAAGCTCCAAATGTTCTGCCTGGAACAGCATCTCAGAGCTGGATCCTTATTCGCATAGATATGCTCTGGAATCTCCCAAGCATTGGCTGCTAGCATCTAATACTTCCTGCTGTCCCCCGGACAGACACACCAATGAGCAGTGTCTCGTTACATCTCTTTCAGAGCCCAGACGAAACACGCATTTGTTCAGGGTTCTGAGCTGCAGAATCCAGATTTGGGCTGTAGCGCACCTCATCTGTGTGAACAGGGCTCACCAGCGTCCTCCCTCCTGGGCTGGGAGCACAGGCCCCAAGTGGCTCTACCGACTCTTGCTCCTTCTACATAGGCCCACTTGCATTCCGGCTGGAGGCCAATGGGAGGCAAGATGTAATAAGGCACTCGTGGGATGAATTCTTCCTTTTTGAGTTGCGCCGTCAGGATGTGTCCTGGGGTAACAGCTGAGCCAAAGGGCCCTGCTTTGAGCTGGCGAACCCCCACACAGAAAGCACAGCAGCAGGGAGGGCTGATGGCAGAGTACACCTGACGGCACAGAAGTGAAGCCCCAGCTGGCTACAATCAGAGCCTCCCAACCAACCAAATCCAATAGCTCAGCTGAGCCCTGCCTCAGGCACTGTAAAATATCCCATTGTTTTCTACAGGCAGAGACAACCAAGAGAGGCCCCTGGTCCTGCTGCTGGAGGAGATGCCGAAAGAGGGAACACGAAAGAACATTCCAATCAGATGACAGAAACAGCGCCAGGGCTGGAAGTCTGATCATTACTGGTACAAAACCAGATTTTGCTTGGGGGCAAAGAGGCTCACAAGTCAGTGGACCCAGCTAGCCTGGTTCCCATCAGCCCGGAAGGACAGGTGAATGGGATCCCAGCAGGCACATAATCATGTGGGCCCATTTCCCATCAGACACCACGTCCCTTGCTTTCCCGGTCCTCCAGATGAGTCTCCCGTCTCCCAGGGATGGGTGGGTCTGTGCCATGGAACAGTGGGACAGACTGCTGCAGGAAAATGGCATATTTCACAGGGTAACATGAACATCTCCCAAACCCATTTGAAGGGCCAGAAGCAACCACGGTAATGCTTTGGGACGTGCTCAAACACCTGCAGAGACAGACACAGAACTCCTATTCATTTGTTAGCTTGTTGGGGCTTTTCTCTGAAAAACAACCAGAACCAGCCAGTCAGTAACGGGTGGGTGATTAGTTCAAAAACGTAATGAAGGTCAACAAGATCAACATGCTGGACCTTCTACTGCAAGAAGGCTTGTATGTGAGTGGTGAGCACGCTAAACCACAAGCAAAATCCAAGACAGTGTGTGCCTAGATTTATCAGTTAGCAGTGCAATACAAAGGGGAAATGCTCTTTCATCACTTGCACTATGGACAACTCACTGCAGCATCTGTCCCAGCTCAGGGATCTTGTTCTGCTTGTTCCCTCCATCTAGGCTGGTTTCTTGGATTTCCCCCAAATTGGCAGCTTCAGACATCTCAGCTTAAGAGATTTGGATACCTGGTTCCCAGGACACTTAAGGGAATTGTGTCTCCAAACCCCTTAGGCAGCATTGGAAACCTCAGCCACAGATCCTGACTAGTTCTTTGCTAGGTGTACGGTCCTCCTCAGAAGCTGGTGTGCTGGAACACAGCTGATTGATCACCTGTGCCAGCCAGGGCAGCAGCCTTGAAGGGTGAAAACTCAACCTGCCTTAAAGAACCGTTCAGCTAGCTGACCACCGCCCCCACCCCCATCCTGATCCCATTCTGTACCTCTCTCTCACATACCCTGCAGTTGTGCTCTGGGGAGTTGTCACACCGGGTCTGGGTTCAAGCAGCCCTGATGTGCTTTGCAGCTCTGCATTCGGCCATTCCCTGGTGACTGTAGGAAAACGTCAGAACTAGGAAAGCAGCAGGCAAAGGACAGAAGCTAGAAAGCAGCAAATAGCCACCCTCTCCTAAGAGGGCACAGCGCTCCCTCCTGCTGCTCACAGGCCTGGCTGGCAGCTTGGCCCCAGACCCCAAGAGCAAGGCAGCTGGCTCCAGGCAAGGCCCCAGCTGCCAGTTCTCTCATGCCTACGTCAGTGGATTGCAGGATCACTCACACCGCTCCCACGATGAACAGGGCATAGTCTGGAGCTCAGCCTTTGCTAAGGACGGCTAAAGTTTTCATGGGAAAGATTCAGTTTCACACGTTTTGGACTATCTGATCCCCCTAACTCGCGACACTGGATGGCTGGTGTCTGGGTGCTAGCCCAGCTCCGGCAGGGGGGTGCCCTGCCCAAGGCAGTTCCTCCAGGCATCAGCTCAGGTGGATGATACGGAGCTTGAAGTAGGCACTAAGAGTGCCTGGAGTGGAAATGTGCTTGGGGGCAGGTGAGCAGAGAGATATCTGAAAACTGCCCTCCACAGAGCTTCAGCAGCTGGTGTGGACAGTGCTCAGACCATGGCATCAGACCCTCCTCAGCACAATAGACTTGACTCAACCCCAGCTGTCCTACCATGGAGAGTGGACTTGTAGATCAGGTGCTGGGCTCAATCCCTGCTCTCCCAGCCTCCCTCGGTGACCTGTGGGGCTTTCAAAGCTGCTTTGGCCACTTGGGAATTCATGGAAATTGGGCACTTGGTACAATGGGGTTACAGCCCCCCCCCAACCTTGCAGGGGGAGTGAGGCTGAATTTACCCAGCCCATCCAATGCTCTGGCCTTGCTGAAGAAAGCTGCATTAGACAGAGAATTGCAAAGGCTTATGTGGTCCCTGAACTAGCAGCCACGTGGCTATTTTCAGGCCGCCAGGAGCTGATTGCTCTGCAGTTACCGTCATGACAACTTCATTGCAAGGAAATCATTGTCCTTCCTGACCTTTAGGGAGTATAAATACAACCCATCTCACTCCATCTTCAGAAAAGGGTCCCCTGCTTTCTTTGTGCCAAGCGTCATCTCTGACAGTGCCGCTCAACAGTGGGTCAGCTTCTGACACAGAGCCCAGTTCCTCCCGCGGCTCTCCACAAAGCTCAAGAGGGAAAACCCAAAAGACAAGCAAGGTCATGGGCACAAGACAGCTAAATAGCTTGAGTCAGTGAGATCGAAACACCAGTAACTTGTTTTTTCAACAGAGTTGATCACCTCCAGCTCCTATGGACGTTAGCGGGAGATGGAAGTGCTCAGCCAGTTTGAAAATCTGGCCATCAAAGCATATGTCAGCAGTGGAAACAATTCATCCAGTACCTACAGAGCCTGCAAAAACAAACTACCCACGCCCCCAACACACACGCACATGCACACAGGCATGTAGAGAGGCACAGGTTGTACCATCCTTGTTAATTTCATGCAGCAGATGTCACTGGTAAATATCTCTTTGCAATGGACACTTTCTTTTTCTCTGCAGCTGCTGCACTGAACCTAAAGAAAGAACAAGGAGAGGATGAAAAGAGTAGAAAGATTAACACAGAAAGAGGAGATAAAAGGGAGCAGAGATATTAACCTGGCACGTGGTGAACTGCAGTGATGCTCAGGGGAACAGCTGACACCCACAAACCTGTAATAGCTCTGCACAGGGCATTTTACCGGGGGCGGGGGTTCATTGTAGCTCTTCGGCAGTGTGCAGGTGGAAGACGAAACTTGGACCTGCTCTCCCTTCACTGGCGTATAACAGGAGTAACGCCACGGAAGGAAACAGTTTCTATTCCAACCCGGGCTTGTCCAGGGTGTCGCATCGTTGCCATACAATCGTTATCATCTTAACTTATCCTGGGGTTGGTTGCGTACTAGGCTCACTTGGCCCACCAATCCCCGGCTCAGTCCAGACTAGTGACCTCTGTCTATTATTAAATTCACAAGCGATTGGTAACTGAAATCCCCAGTGTAATTTACAATATTTGGACAGAAAGGGTGTGGAAGCTGGAGGAAGACAACAGATTTGAGTTTACCAGGTCTGATCCTGACTCCTCTGACTTGAAGTCACCAGGAATTTTGCCATTGCCAAGGAGAGCTGGATCGGACCCAAAGAGGAAGTACTTAAAGTGCTAAGACGGCAGGTCGAAGCAGTCAGCGTGGGTGGGAAGGGGTTGAATCCACTGTCTTTCCCCTTTGCAACCCCTCACTCACAATGAAAGATCAAAGAACGGGTTTTAGTGAATTTTGCCCTGTCCTTGTTGTCAGTCTGCAGACTATGTGAAACAGCAGCTTGGGGCTGTGGTGCTGGAAAGATTAATGGCTGCCATCAAGCATGCGTTCGATAGGTAGTCACAGATCCTGTTAAAGCTGATGAGCATATGCTGGCCACCCTTCCTTCCAGCCAAACAGAAGCAGCAATTGAGCTCCTTGATGTAGTCAGATCACTGGGGACAGTGGAAGTCAACGCCCAAGGCACTAGGCTGCAAGTGGCCCGAGCTGCTCTTCCCGACCCTGGGGTACATAGGATAGGGATGCAGCTGCCCATCACCTTTCTTGGTATAACGCCACCACTTCCAGTTCTTCCTGCTCTCTCAGCAGGCCTTGAGATGGGGTATTCAGGGTCTGAATGCCGATGTCAGAAGGCACTACACGGAAGGGAAATGATGAACCCATGGCCATCTGCAGTGGGTCAGCACCAGAGCTGGCTGGGTTCTGTTGCAAAATGCAATTTCAGCGAAGTAACATTTTTGTGTGATGGGCTGTGGATATTGACGAAACTTCCTATGGAACTAAACATTGGAAGAAACATTTTTTTCATTTTGGAAAAAATTTAAACGTTTCATCTCCATATGATATTTTATTCAAAAGTGATTTTATGTTTTCATTTTAAAAAAACTGTATTTGGTTTAATTAATTTGAATAATCATTTAATTGCCTATTATTTTATTTAATTTTAGTAGAGTGAAGTATCTTATTTTCTAGAATATCCTTGGAAAATGCTTCCAGACTAACACAAAGATATTGAAAACAGCTGCTTCTCTAATTAGTACATGGTCTTCTTTTTTGTGTGTGTTCAAAACATCAAAGTGCCAAACTGTTTCATTACCATGCAAACAGGAGACAGTTTGATCTAGAAAATAAGATGTCTTCATTGGTATTAAGTAGCACTGCCCTTAATGATTTAAAAAAAACAAAACAAAACAGAATACTTTTACTGTATGATGTTGTAGGAGAACATGTCACGTCATATTATGCACTATTAGTACTGACAGCATAAAATAATGCAAACATGATAAAATCATATAAAAGTGGGGAAAATAATTTTCTAAATAAACATTTTGCAATTTTTTCAGAATGCAATTTGCTAAACAAAATTGTGGGGGGTGGGGGGGGGGAGGGGAGTTCTGCTTTGAGGCACATGGCAGCAACAGGGATTTCATTCCAGTTCCAAATGAAAAGAAATTTTTAAATGTAAAAATTTCCGGCCAAATAGAAATGGTGAGTTTTGACCATCCCTGATCAGCACCCCAGGCTCTCCCTGGTGACTCTTGGGGCGGTCACAACAGCCTCCCCTTGCCTGGGAAGCGGGGCTTGGCTGTCTGCTGAGACCCTGTGACCAGGGTGGCCTGTGGCCCTCCTGCATTGCAAGGTAACTTATTATACTAAACTTCCTGCCCTAAGAGACACAAGAGGAGGCTCCCAGTGTGCAGCCTTGCTCTCAGTTCTGCAGCTGCCAAGAAAAAGGGCCAGAGCTACCCACAGCCACAGCCAAATCCATTCATTACAGCTGCTTCTCAGCACAGGGGTGTGATTGGGGAGTAGGAATGGCGGAGTATTTCCAGGGTGTACTGCGCTCTCGATAGCCCTCAATAAGAACATGGTGATTTTCTTCCATTCCCAGCAATGACTTTCCAAGTCTCCAGCTGTGGGCACAGAGTAATCAAACCGCCAGGGTTACTGCAGTAAATGATCAGTCAATAATCAATAAAGGAATGAGGAGTGATGGGCCAGGATTAGTTTGCAAGCGGATGTCACAGAGTCTCAGAGGGGAGAGAGAGAGAGAGAGAGAGCGCGCGCCCAAAGCTGATGAAGAAGGGAAAACGTCAGTCAATGGCTGAACAGAAACAAGTGACGCTGCCTCTTTCCAATTCGCTCCAACCTTTCCCTGCCCCCACACCTTGGTTGGAGCAGAGTTTCGGGTGAAGCCCTGATCCCGTGCCTGGCATGCAGCTGGCACACACACTGCCTCTACTGGCACAGCGGCAACAGCTGGCAGCTCCCACCGCTGCCTGGGCCTCGGGATTCCTGCGTCACTCAGAAGGGAAGGAACGAGGTGGGAATGAGCATTACCGGTCTGCTACTGTCACTGGAACAGGCTGCGTGCCAGGGGAGCGGTCAGTGTGAGTGACAACCTGGCAGCAATAACGGAAAGGGCAGCATCCACCTACCCAATGAAATAACCTGGCTAAGACCCACCCAGGCCCCAGAGCTGTGTACCCGGAGCTGCACATCATCGGGCCACGCACTCGCTCTGACGACATGAACGGCGCGGAGGCCCGTGCTTGTGCTGGAAGCTGTGCACAGGGGCTGGGACACAGAAGCCCATTGCGGGTGGCAGGAAGAGGGAAAAGACAATCTCGTCGGCCTGGATCCTGCACTCAGCACTTCGGGCTCGCTCTCTCTCTCTCTCAGTGCAAGCTCCCTCCTCGAGCCCAGGGGCGTGGGGGTGCGAGGAACTGGGGCAGCACGCGAGCCACCGCAGCACAGTCCTCAGGTTTATTTAAGGTGCCACCAGACTCTCGTTGTTTTTGATGGAGAAACCCAATAGTTGAACATTTATGGTGCCTCCTGCCTGGTCATGGGCAGCAGCATCCTGGCTCGCGTTCCGTCAACATTGGTACCCACAAGCAGATCAGATCTTGTGGTCCCTTCTGGCCTCAAAGTGTATGACTAACTTAGGGGTGGGCAAACTACGGCCTACGGGCCAGATCCAACCCATCAGGGATTTGGATCCAGCCCCGGGATTGCCACCCCCGTGGTGTCGCAGACCCCACACCGCTCCGGGAAGCGGCCAGCACCAGGTCCCTGCGGCCCCTGGAGGAGGGGGGGAGAGGGCTCTGCGCACTGCCCTCGCCTGCAGGCACCACCCGCTGCAGCTCCCGTTGGCCACGGTTCTCCATTCCTGGCCAATGGGAGCTTCGGGGGAGGCACCCGCAGGCGAGGGCAGCGCATGGAGCCCTCTGTCCCTCCCTCCCCCAGAGGCCGCAGAGACATGGTGCCAGCTGCTTCCAGGAGCAGCGCAGGACGAGGGCAGGCAGGGAGCCCGCCTTAGCCCCGCTGCGTGCTGCTGCCACCCCGGAGCCGCTCCAGGTAAGCGGTGCCAGGGTGGAGCTCACAACCCGAACCCCTCCAGCACTCCAAACCCCTGTCACACCCCAAATCCCTCCTGCACCTCAAACCCCAACCCCCTGCTCCACCCCTCCTGCACCCCAACCCTCTGCCCTGAGCCCCTTCTTGCACACTGCACACCCTCACACATCCCACACTCCCTCCCACACCCCAACCCCCTGCCCCAGCCCTACATTCATGGCCCTGCATGCAATTTCCCCACCCAGATGTGGCCCTTGGGCCAAAAAGTTTGCCCACCCCTCCTCTAACTCCAGGTTAGGTAGTGTCGCACACACTCAGTCCCAACTGTCTGCACCTGGCCGCTTCCCCATCCCAGCCCCCAATGCTGCCCTACCCATGCATCTACCTGCACTCCAGGGGTCACAGCAGGGCTGGCCCAGTGCACCTGTGTGTGAAAGAGGAAGGCCACAGCCCGCCCTACACGGGGAGCCCTAACCTGGGGGGAACCCACAGTGGAGACTGAGTCCCTGTGAACAGAGCTGCGCTGACGGGAGCGTTGTGTGCACCCTTCCGAGAGCACAGCACGTCCCCTGGCCCAGTGCGCCCCCCAGTGCAGGGGGCAGCACTCCATGCAGAGGCATGAATGCTAGCAGGGGGCTTAGACTGGAAGATCTCTGGGGCAGGGACCATCTCTTTGTTCTGCCTTTGTCCATGGTCCTGATCTGTGACTAGGACTTGTTGGCGCTCCAGTAACACAAATCACAAATACCGGTGCCCATCCTCCCCACCCCCAAGCACAAAGGGCTCTTCCTCTGCTCTGAGCAGAGGAGGCAAGTCCAAAAGCTGTTGGTACCCAGTGCCAGCCGTCAGGGCCGAGGGGTACACGCAGCAAGGGGAAACACAGCTAGTGCTGCAGTGTCACTCCACAGGCAGGTTGGATCACACCCTGGCCCAGGGTGCTTGTGGAGGGCTACCGTGACTGAAAAAACAAGCCAGCTCCAGAAGGATCAGTTCCTAGGAAGAGACTAAGAAAACCCAGCAGAATGCAAGTCCCCTCACCCCCCGATCCCAGCGGTTCGTTGGTGTCTGAAGGATGGCGCTAGGCCACTGAAACCAGAACCTGTCTGGGAAGGAGCATTGGGATGCATGTTATGATTTCCACTCCCCCAAATCCCCATGATGTTGTTTGCAGGCATGTGCCACAGGCTAGCCGAGAACAACAGGCTGCTCGTCGACAAACACTGCATTTCAGCTAGACATGGTTCCACTTTCCTCCACTAAAATATGCTGGGTTTCATCCCAGCCTTTAAAAGTCCTTCCTCGAAATCTACACAATGCCTGCAAGCTTCCATGCTTGTTCCATGAAGCCATGGATTCCCCAGGCCAGAAGGGACCATTGGATCATCTTGCCTGACACCTCCTGCATAGCCCAGGCCAGAAAACCTCACCCAGGAACTTCTGTATCACGCCCAGGACTTGCGAGTGAACCAGCGCAGTTCTTCTAGAAAGACCCGAAGCCTTTACATCAAGACCGGGTGTGACAGTGAATCCACCACATCCCTCGGTCAGTTGTTCCAATGGTTAATTCCCCTCAGTGTTAAAAATTTGCACCGTATTTCTGGTCTGAATGTGTCTAGCTTCAGCTTCCAGCCATGGGATCTTTCTCTGCTAGAGTGAGGAGCTCTCTGCTAACAGAAATCACTCCCCCATGTAGGTCCTGAGAGCAAGTAAGTGAACTTGGGTAAAATGTTCAAAAATGCTTCAGTGTACGTCTACCTGGTGTGCAGAGCACATATACGTCACACCCTCTTGTACTGGTACAGACAGCAGTGTGGACAGCGAGGCCTGAATCCTGTGGGTAGGTACCCAGGTGCACCCTACAGGGCCCAAGCAGTGCTATTCTTGGCAACGGAACGTCACAGGGAAAGGCTTCAGCAGTACAGAAAGCTCTGGCAGAGGCCAGACAGCAGGGAAAGGCCCAGCTCCCCCCTGCCAGAGCCTTGCACTGACTCGTGTAGCTACACACCGCAGTGTGGACTCAGCCTGCTTTTCACTGTGGCATGTAGGGACACACTTTAAACATGCTGCCGCAAGAGGTGTGCACTGTAGATGTTGGCTATGTCCACGCTTCAGATGCTGCAACTTCAGCGGAGACACCTACGCCAGCGATAGGCATTCTCCTGGTGCTGTAGTCAGCCCATCCATCTCCCCGAGAGGCAGTAGCTAAGTTGATGGAAAGACTCTTCCGTCGCCCCGTGCTGTCTACCACGCAGATGTATATTTCCAGTGCAGACCAGCCTGTAGCTTAAGTCCCATTTTCAGAAGGGAGACAGCCCTGAGCAGCCCATGTCCCACTGAAAGGCAACTGGACTCGGGCTTTAACAGGCCAGAGTTACAAGGACATCGCATAGGATTGACAACAGCACCGAAGCAGGTCAGGTGCCCAACGCCCAGTGGGGAGATCCACCCCACTCTGTTCCCGATGGGAGTTTGACAAAAGCACCGAAGCAGGTTAGGTGCCTAACTCCCATCGGGAACAGAGTGGGGTGGATCTCCCCACTGGGAGTTGGGCACCTGACCTGCTTCGGTGCTGTTGTCAATCCTCCAAGGCACCCATCTGCATCCTTAAGAGCCTAAATCCCTACATCACTTCTGAAAATGGGGTTTGGGCTCCTGGGTCCCTTAAGGCTGTTGACAGAGTTACCCCCCTTAACCTTTGCTTGGACAAACTCGGTGTGCAGGGGTCAAGCAAGTCTATCCTAATGCCCTTCCTGGCCCCCAAACTATGACTGTCTAATGTCCAGGGCCCTGGCTATGCAGATCTCATCTCTCTGAGCAGCATGAAGGCCCTGCAGTGATACAACGGGCTCTGCAGAAACCCTCAGAGGGATCATTTGCCTTTAAGTGTTGGACATAAGATGTCCATTGTGGGCCAGATGCCTCTCTTGCTGGGGACCCCGTCAGCAGCTGGACGCAGGCGATACGTGCTCCTGGCGATCAGCCGAATGCTGGTGGGGTTAAAAGTTAAGGGCAAAGTCTGAGGCCAGCTCCTCAAAATGTAGAATTCCTGTGATTTCCAGAGTGCGACAGTGAGGACTGTGGAGCAGAAAAGGAACTTATATTCCTCGTCTCTTCTTCTCCTCTTTCCCTCTCCGCCCAGTCTTTCTCCAAGCCATGCCAACAGCGAACGTTACATAGAGCCCCCAGCTAGGAGTGCATCAGCTGTCTAATTTTAGTATTCAGAGAAAGCCAAACGCAAAATCAAAGAATAACCATAATGATAAACCAACAGTCGCATTACATCTGACCTGTTTTGTAGCAGAATAAAACCAGTAACTACAGGCATACAGCAGGAGGCTACAGTTTACGGAAAAATACTTAAATATACGTTGCAATTAGCACGGCAATAGTTAGCCAACCTCAGTGTAGGAACACAAACAGTGTAGGAACAGAAATTGTGGGGTTCAACATTTTTCCATTTATTCTATCCATTCACTTTCTCTCCTTCCATCCCCAAGTTTCTTCCTTACTTTTATTTCCAACCTCTTTTTATTTCGCTGCCTTCCCTTATCCCTCTTTGCTTCTGCCCCATCGCACCCTGCCTCCATTCCAGAATCACAGGATATTGTGGTTCTCCCCTGCTGCCCCAGCCCCAGGGTGATCTCACAGAGCATCTTTGGCTCCATGTCCTGCAGACTGCCAGTTGTGAGTTTCTGAAATAGCCCCCAGGAGCCCCTGCAGTGCACAGCTACTGTGGAGTCACCTGAATTTCTTGGACCCTCCATCTGTACACCCTACATTGGATCTCTGGGAAAGGGCAATTGGCAATTGTGAAAGGGCAAATTGTTTTCCCCCTTTCTACGCACCTTTTAACCCCTTCTGAGCCGGGGCAGAGTGACTGACCCGCTATAGTGCCTTGGAGTTTCCTGTCCGCTAATCAGGTAGGGCCCCTGCCATTTTTCTGGATCTGCCTTTAGCTCCTGATACACTTTTAACAGATTATTGGCTTTTTCAGCTCCCAGCCTATTATGAAACTTTGAGCCAACTAATGCAAATTTCCTAACAACATTCTAGGAAATTAGGTTTACCTCCCGTCAAGTATGTATCAGCCTCTTTTTACTGTTCTAGGCTTAGTCTGTGGCCTCTGTATTAGAGTTCCACCATGCTGGCTTCAGCATGGAAAGATTTCATACCTTCTCTGAATTCTTTTCTGATTTGGTCTTTGTGTGGTTCGGTTCTTTGTTGTTAATTAGATCAAACGAGACATCTGCTGAAACCGTGACACTGTACACCTGCAGCCATTCAGAGGATGGTCCAGATACACGACCTGTACACCCACCCCTACTCAGGGCACCGCCCAGACTCCCACCCCCATTCACAGAATGACAGCAACATATTTCCTAGGCAGTGCCCAGGGAGATCACTTGGACTACAAATAACACATTGCACAGTCACCTGCTAATCCAAACAGGTGACACCATGGAACAGAGAGCAAGATCTTCATCTCCACAAATGTAGGCCAGGACTACGAGCAAAGGAGATCACTGGGCAGCTCATGGAGGCTGAGGGCCTATGCCAAGAGGCAGGTGGCAGGTCTGTCCAGCAGAGGACAGTGCAGAGAAGCACATGGCAGCTGATCTTATTCCAAGCAGCCAAACACGGCAGTTTACCAACATGAGGCCGGCATGGTAGCTTCGAGTTAGGTGATCCCCGCTCAGGGCCCCAGGGGACACTCTGGGGGACATGCGAAGCTACAGGACCAGGCCGAAGCTCTGGGGTTCTATCAGGAACAGACTAAAGCCAATGCCAGTGGCCCCATTGGGGAAGAGGAGATGCAGACTCTTCCCTAATGGAAACACAGGAGGAATGCTGCCTCACCGACAGGCCCTTGGCAGGGGTTAATCCTCAGCCCTACCCCGTGGGGGCTCCAGAGAGGATCTGAGCAGGGTGGGGCTCTTGCGGGCAGTATGAGCCTCTGCCCCTTGTGTATGCAGGGCCCACAGCTGACCGCAGCCCCAGGAGTACCCACAGCAGATCAGATGCTGTACCCAGGCACTCAGGGGCTTAGGCAGGAGCCCCCGTTTGCTCTCCATGCATCTGGCAGCCCTGCTCTTGGGCGAGGTCCTGCTGACACAGAGGCCGGGCAGAAGAGGGGTTAAGCTCAGACCAGTGAATCTACAACTCCTCTGAGGCTCTGCTTACACTGGCAATGCTACCCTGCAAGGTGGGAGGGTCCCAGAGCAGGGGCTCTGGCCTGAGCCTGAACTTCCACACTGCAATTAAGCAGCTCCTTAGCCCAAGCCCGAGTCAGCTGACATGGGCCAGCCACAGGTGTCTAATTGCAGGGCAGACATACTCACTCAGTGCTTTTACTTCCGTCCCCTGGAACAGGGTGTGGGGCAGGCCTAGGGGATGACACTTGCCCTTACTTATTCTGCAATGCAATATCTTGCCCTGTTGCAACCTAGTGCATGTCATGTACTGACAGCTCAAGGTTATTACTTGGGATTGAAAGATCCTAGGGTGTTTTGTGTTAAACTGCACTCTGGGGCATTTTCCTTCCCCAGACCTGCTCAGCGACCCTCCTGGCCTCTTCTCTCCATTAGCCTCCCTTGCTCAATCCCTGCTGCTCCCTCACTTTTCTGTGCGATCAACAGGACAATTCTGCTTCAGGGGGGAGAGAGAGGCTGTGCCAGACTGTCTCAGGCCCAGTCTACATATCAAAGGTTTGCTGGCAACATTTTGTGACTGTTTGCTGACCTGGCTGTGCCGGCACAAGCCCTAGTGTAGACACAGCTATGCCAGCAACACACTCCTGTGCTGGTATAGCTGATATGCTCAGGGAATTGGAATAACTCACACCAGACAAAGCATTTATTGCTAGTAGATCATCATCTGTGCTGGGAGGGTTTGCTGGTAGAAGTACACCTTTGAAGTAAAGACAAGGCCTAACGTTTTGAGCAATCAAATCAACAATGGAGCTGAAATAGTTGAAGCAATGAAAGCCGCATTCTCTTACTGCTGTGCTCCCAGGGCTAATTTAGCTGAGATCAGATAAATTTTCTGTCATCTTAAAACTGTGCGTGCGCACACACACACACTCTCTCTCTCTCTCTCTCTCTCTCAGAGAATTGCTGCAAAGTCAAGGCTTGGTCTTCTTTTTCAGTGGTAGAATGCTGAACCCAATGGACCCTTTCACATTGTATTTGACCGTAAAAGGAATCTGGCCACCAGTACAGAACAGTAGGTGGCACCTTTCATGGAAAATCTGTGATTTAAAAAAAAAAAAAAAAAAAAGATAGATACATACATTTTCCACAACAGAGCAGAACTGGATGGCAAAACAACTCTGGCAGCAGGTAGAGGAATTTTGTGTGTAAAGTCTTAATCTTCATTAGAGGGAAGGGAGCGATCTTTGGTTATTGGGCAAACAAAAATATAAAACAAGCAGAGATAATCTCCATGCACCTGACATATGATAACTGGCTAGACCTGCAGACAATAAAAACAAATGAAGTAACCACAAGCTGGCCAGTGCAAAGGCAGTTCGATGTACTCTGGAACAGAAACAAGCCACTTCTCTGTGGAAAAACCACAAATGCTATCAGAACATCCAGGGACCGCAAACAGGTACAAACAATAGAGTCACCTAAATGTCTGTACTCACCAACCATCTTATTGATTTCATCTAACATGTGAGGTTGGTTTTTTTTTTAAAGATTTGTATGGATTTTTAAAACAGTATGAAAATAAGGTTATTTACATACAGAATTTATTAAAATTAGGACTAGATGCTATCATGGCATCTCTCCTGCTACACCTTCCTTTCATTCAAGTGCAACTATCAGGAAGAATTTTGTAACATTTCTTTCATAAACCTTTATTTAGAGGTATTAATTTGACTGTAAAAATTAGGCTGAAATATAGCAGTGGAAGTGTCAAACTGAGCTACGGATAAATACAATGCACATACACAGATGTGCTCGGTACTGATTCCCTTCACACTCTAGACGCCCACTGATGTTTGCAATCAAGGAATTTGAAGAGCAGCCAGGAAGGGCAGATTGGACCCAGATAGACCCCGATACACATTTATCAGAAAAGCTGTTTTTCTATCAGATAAATTTAACAAAGAAACATCACAGTAAGAACGGTGGTTATGTGCCTCACAGAAAGCGTCTGTCAATTCTACTAGTCTTATTCCTACGGCTCCATAATCCAGAAAGGAAGGAGTACATTGCACAGCACTCTTCAGGTACAGCCCTGATGTAAGAAATAGATTCATAGATATTTAGGTCAGAAGGGACCATTATGATCATCTAGTCTGACCTCCTGCACAATGCAGGCCACAGAATTTCACCCACCATTCCTACAAAAAAAACCCTCACACCTATATCTGTGCTATTGAAGTCCTCAAATCGTAGTTTAAAGACTTCAAGGAGCAGAGAATCCTCCGGCAAGTGACCCGTGCCCCATGCTACAGAGGAAGGTGAAAAACCTCCAGGGCCTCTTCCAATCTGCCCTGGAGGAAAATTCCTTCCTGACCCCAAATATGGCGATCAGCTAAACCCTGAGCATATGGGCAAGATTCATCAGCCAGATACTACAGAAAATTCTTTCCTGGGTAACTCGGATCTCACCCCATCTAATAGCCCATCACGGGCCATTGGGCCTATTTACCATGAATATTTAATTACCAAAACCATGTTATCCCATCATACCATCTCCTCCATAAACTTATCGAGTTTAATCTTAAAGCCAGATAGATCTTTTGCCCCCACTGCTTCCCTTGGAAGGCTATTCCAAAACTTCACTCCTCTGAGGGTTAAAAACCTTTGTCTAATTTCTAGTCTAAATATCCTAGTGGCCAGTTTATATCCATTTGTTCTTGTGTCCACATTGGTACTGAGCTTAAATAATTCTTCTCCCTCTCTGGTATTTATCCCTCTGATATATTTATAGAGAGCAATCATATCTCCCCTCAACCTTCTTTTAGTTAGGCTAAACAAGCCAAGCTCCCTGAGTCTCCTTTCATAAGACAAGTTTTCCATTCCTCGGATCATCTTAGTAGCCCTTCTCTGTACCTGTTCCAGTTTGAATTCATCCTTCTTAAACATGGGAGACCAGAACTGCACACAGTATTCCAGGTGAGGTCTCACCAGTGCCTTGTATAACGGTACTAAAACCTCCTTATCCCTACTGGAAATACCTCTCCTGATGCATCCCAAGGCCGCCTTAGCTTTTTTCACAGCCATATCACATTGGCGGCTCATAGTCATCCTATGATCAACCAATACTCCAAGGTCCTTTTCCTCCTCCATTACTTCTAATTGATGCGTCCCTAGCTTATAACTAAAATTCTTGTTATTAATCCCTAAATGCATGACCTTACACTTCTCACTATTAAATTTCATCCTATTACTAATACTCCAGTTTACAAGGTTATCCAGATCCTCCTGTAGGGTATCCCTGTCCTTCTCTAAATTGCCAATACCGCCCAGCTTTGTATCATCCACAAACTTTATTAGCGCACACCCACTTTTTGTGCCAAGGTCAGTAATAAAAAGATTAAATAAGATTGGTCCCACAACCGATCCTTGAGGAATTCCACTGGTAACCTCCCTCCAGCCTGACAGTTCACCTTTCAGTAGGACCCGTTGTAGTCTCCCCTTTAACCAATTCCTTATCCACCTTTCAATTTTCCTATTGATCCCCATCTTATCCAATTTAACTAATAATTCCCCATGTGGCACGGTATCAAATGCCTTACTAAAATCTAGGTAAATTAGATCCACTGCGTTTCCTTTGTCTAAAAAATCTGTTACTTTCTCAAAGAAGGAGATCAGATTGGTTTGGCACGATCAACCTTTTGTAAAACCATGTTGTATTTTGTCCCATTTACCACTGACTTCAATGTCCTTAACTACCTTCTCCTTCAAAATTTTTTCCAAGACCTTGCATACTACAGATGTCAAACTAACAGGCCTATAACTACCCGGATCACTTTTTTCCCCTTTCTTAAAAATAGGAACTATGTTAGCAATTCTCCAATCATACGGTACAACCCCTGAGTTTACAGATTCATTAAAAATTCTTGCTAATGGGCTTGCAATTTCTTGTGCCAATTCCTTTAATATTCTTGGATGAAGATTATCTGGGCCCCCTGATTTAGTCCCATTAAGCTGTTTGAGTTTCGCTTCTACCTCAGATGTGGTAATATCTACCTCCATATCCTCATTCCCATTTGTCATGCTACCATTATCCCTAAGATCCTCTTTAGTCTTATTAAAGACTGAGGCAAAGTATTTGTTTAGATATTGGGCCATGCCTAGATTATCCTTGACCTCCACTCCATCCTCAGTGTTTAGCGGTCCCACTTCTTTCTTTGTTTTCTTCTTATTTATATGACTATAGAACCTTTTATTATTGGTTTTAATTCCCTTTGCAAGGTCCAACTCTACTTGACTTTTAGCCTGTCTCACTTTATCTCTATATGTTCTGACCTCAATAAGGTAGCTTTCCTTGCTGATCCCTCCCATCTTCCACTCCCTGTATGCTTTCTGCTTTTTCTTAATCACCTCTCTGAGATGCTTGCTCATCCAGCTTGGTCTACAACTCCTGCCTATGAATTTTTTCCCCTTACTTGGGATGCAGGCTTCCGATAGCTTCTGCAGCTTTGATTTAAAATAATCCCAGGCCTCCTCTACCTTTACATCCATAAATTCTTCAGTCCAATCCACTTCCCTAACTAATTTCCTTAATTTTTGAAAGTCAGCCCTTTTGAAATCAAAAACGCTAGCTGCAGATTTATTTTTATTAATCCTTCCGTTCAGTTTGAACTGAATTAGCTCATGATCACTTGAGCCAAGATTATCCCCTAAAACCATTTCTTCTATGAGGTCCTCACTACTCACCAAAACCAAATCTAAAATGGCATCCCCTCTAGTCGGTTCAGCAACTACTTGATGAAAGAATCCATCAGCTATCGCATCTAGGAAAATCTGAGCCCTATTATTATTACTAGCACTCGTCCTCCAGTCTATATCTGGGAAGTTAAAGTCTCCCATGATCACGCAGTTTCCATTAGTATTTACTTTATTAAAAACATTAAAAAGGGCTCTATCCATATCCAAATTAGATCCCGGCAGTCTATAGCACACCCCAAGCACTATCCCAGGAGAGGCTCTAATAGTTTTCTTCCCCAATTTAATTTTTGCCCAGACGGACTCAGTCATATCCATTTCATTGCTTCTTATTTCTTTACGTTCTATCTCATCATTGATATACAGTGCTACTCCACCACCTTTACCTTTATTTCGGTCTTTCCTAAACAGCACATATGCTTCAATACCTGTAGTCCAGTCATGACTACTATTCCACCATGTTTCTGTTATCCCTATAATATCTGGTTTCACTTCCTGCACCAGTAGCTCTAGTTCCTCCATTTTGTTACCTAGGCTCCTCGCATTAGTGTACAAACATCTTAATTTTTGCTGTTTGGCCCCACTCACATTCTGTACCCGATTAGGCACGGTCATTTTACTACCAGTATAACCTATTAGACTTGTATCTACACTGCCCTTCCTCCTACTCACGGCTGTATCCACTCTTACTCCATTTTCTTTCCTCTCAATGCTAAATTCTGGCATGGAGATTACCTGGACATCTCCCAACCATCTCCCCCTAATTCCTAGTTTAAAGCTCTCTTAATCAGTTGTGCCAGCCTCCATCCTAGAAGTCTATTTCCTTCCCTACTCAGATGAAGTCCATCCCGAGAGAACTGTTGTCTATCAATGAATGCCTCCCAGTGGCCATACATCCCAAAGCCCTCCTTATAGCACCACTGCCTAAGCCATCTGTTGATAGTCATAATCTTGTCACACCTTTGTTGCCCTTCTTTAGGAACAGGCAGAATCCCACTAAAGATCACTTGAGCCTCAATTTCCTTAAGCGTCCTCCCCAGCCTAGCATAGTCTCCCTTAATACTTTCCAGCGAGAATCTAGCCGTATCATTTGTTCCCACATGAAGGATAATTAGGGGATTCTTTCCCGCTCCCTTTAGAATCCTTTTCAACCTCAGGTCTACATCCCTTATCTTAGCACCTGGAAGACAGCACACCCTTCTATTCTCTGGATCAGCTCTGGTTACAGGCCTATCTGTTCTTCTCAGTAAAGAGTCCCCAATCACATAGACCTATCTTTTCCTAGTGACGGTGCTATTCTCCAGTCTATCCCCTGTTCCCTCTGGCTGCACGTTCTTTCCATTCCTATTCTCCCTTGTAATCCTCTTTAACCCATCCTGTATCCTCCTGGGGCTCATATTTGGTGTAATCTCCATTAACTCTTCCCCTTTTCCTATAGGACTAGCCGCTCTTCTCTTCTTCCTTGCCCTTCCACCTTCAGTGACTACCTGCTGAGCCCCTTCTTCTTTTTCCAACTCTGCATACCTATTCTTAAGCTCTATTTCTCCTTCACTAGCCCGTCTTTTCCTCTGCCTGGTTCTTTTAGTCACAGGCTTCCACTGACCACTTTCCTCACCCAGTCTCCCCTCAGAATTCCCCAGTCCTGCTTCCATCTGCAAGTCTGAGCTTTTCCCTTCAGATACCTCATATCTTTGCTCCATAATCTGCTCAAACCCCTTCCTAAACTCTACCAGATTTTCCACCTGCATCTCCAAACCTCGGATCTTTTCCTCCATCAGCTCTATCAAACGGCACTTCATACAGACAAAACTCTTACCAGGTGCCTCCTCCAGGATCATGTACATACCACAGCTTCCACATCCAGTCATCTTCATTGTGCCTTCCGCTACATGGGTCACTCCCACTGCTATCTCTGTATCTGTCATTGCCTTCCCACCTAAATCCTGTTAATCTGGGAAACACAAACCACACCAAAACACCACCACCCACAGCAAAAAACAAACACCACAAGACAAACTCCCCTAGACTCCAAGGCCAGAAGGGACCACTGTGATCATCTAGTCTGCTCTCCTGTGTAACACAGGCTAGAGAACTTCCCCAGAATCATTCCTAGACCAGAGCTTTTAGAAAAAACAGCCAGCCACTCTTCATTTCAAAGTTGTCAGTGATGGAGAATCCACCACGACCTTTGGTAAATTGTTCCAATGGTTAATTACTCGCACTCTTAAAAATTTGCATCTTATTTCCAGTCTGAATTTGTCTCGCTTCAACTTCCAGCCACTGGATTGTGTTAGACCTTTCTCTGCTAGACTGAAGAGCCCATTAGTAAATATTTGTTCCACAGATAGGTACTTGTTGACTGTGATCAAGTCAACCCTTAACATTCTCTTTGTTAAACTAAATAGACTAAGCTCCTTGAGTCTATCACTATACGATATCTTCTAATCCTTTAATCATCTTCTAATCCTTTAATCGTGCTCGTGGCTCTTCTCTGACCCTCTCCAATTTATCAAAATCCTTCTTGAATTGTAGACACCAGAACTGGACATAGGATTCCTGCAGTGGTCGCACCAGTGCCAAATACAGAGATAAAATAACCTCTCTACTCCTACTTGAGATTCCCCTGTTTATGCATCCCAGGATCGCATTAGCCCTTTTGGCCACAGCATCGCACTGGGAGCTCATGTTCAGCTGAATATCTACCACAACCCCAAATCTTTTTCAGAGTCACTGCTTCCCAGGATAGAGTCCCCCATCCTGTAAGTATGGCCTACATGCTTTGTTCCTAGATGTATACATTTACATTTAGCCCTATTAAAATGCACATTGTTTGCCTGTGCCCAGTTTGCCAAGCAATTCAGATTGCTCTGTACCAGTGACCTGCCCTCTTCATTATTTACCACTCCCCCAATTGGTGTGTTGTCCGCAAACTTTATCAGTGATGATTTTATGTTTTCTTACCGGTTTTTAATAAAAATGCAAAAAGAGCATAGGACCAAGAACTGATCCTTGCAGGACCCCACTGGAAACATACCTGTTCAATCCAATTCCCCGTTTACAGTTACATTTTTGAGAGTCATCAGCCTGCTTTTAATCCATTTAATGTGGGCCATGCGAATTTGATATCTTTCTAGTTTTTTTAATCAAATGTAATGCAATACTAGTCAAACACATTACAGAAGTCTATTCATCAACACGATTACCTTTATCAACAAACTTGTAATTTCATCAAAAAAGATATCAAGTTAGTTTGACTGGATCTATTGCCATAAACTCACACTGACAGTTATATTATCCTCCTTTAATGCTTTATTAATCACATCCTTTATCTTGCCCGGGATTAATGCCAAACTAATAGGCCTATAATTTCATGGGTGATCATATTAACCCTTTTAAAATAGTGACACAACATAAGCTTTCTTCCAGTCTTCTGGAAGTTCCAAGACTTATTGAAAATCAACATTAATGATCCAGCAAGCTCCTCAGGCAGCTCTTTTAAAACTCTTGGATGCAAGTGTTTTTGGACCTGCTTATTTAAAAATGTCTAATTTTAGTAGCTGATGTTTAACATCCTCCAAAGAGACTAGTGGAATAGAAAGTGTTATCACTATCATATGATGAGATTCCATCATCTGTTTTTTCTCCAGATACAGAACAGATATTTATCGAACACTTCTGCCTTTTCTGCATTATTATTGATAATTCTATCATTTCCATCTAATAACAGACCAGTACCATCGTCAGGATTCTTTTTGTTCTGAATATACTTTAAAATCTCCTTATTGTTCTTAACACTGTTGGCCATGGCTTTCTCCTTGTCTCCCTTTGGTTCCCTTATCAAATTTCTACAATTCCTAGCTTCTGATTTATACTTATTACTGTCAACTTCCCCTTTCTTCCATTTGTATATGTGCACACATACACATACACACAGAGTTTTGTACAGCTGCCTTCACTTCCCCTCTAAACCAGGTCATTTTTAAACCAATATGACCTTCTTCCTTGCTTGTGGCTTTTGGGGCATCTAATAAGTGTTCTTAAACAATTCCCACCTATCATACACATTTTTCTGATTAAATTCTTCCTCCCAGCTGATTTGGATCATAATTGTATTCAGCTTTGTGAAACTGGTACTTTTAAAGCACCACGTGTGTGCGCATATAGATATATAAAAACTGATTTGGACTTTGTAACTGACTTGTGACAACTCCCATTGTTACAAAATTTTGAGATTGCTGCACATGTGAATAATGGTGTTTCTGATTTACTCTTTAACAGTTCATTAATGGTGAATATATACTAAAGTATATACTCTGTTTTCACTTAGGCATCTTCCCTGTATCTTACACCAGATTTAAGATTTTCAGTGGTATCAGAAAACACTACATGCTGCAACACCAATTATGTGCTGTACTTTGAGCTGCTTGGATGTAAAAGCACTGTAGTGGTCAGTCCCACGGACACTGAAGAGTCCAGAGACAGAAGCAGGACTCCTTCAGTAATCTGCTACATGTCAATACACAGAGAAGTCTGCACTTTCAGGAAGCACGTGGTTAGAGTCCCTCTTTGTACATTCCACTTGGAAAACAGGGAATGTATCTTCTAGTGTCATCAGGAATTCAATATTCTCTGCTCACGTGAGATTCCTGCCAAAATTTTGTGTCAAGTATTTCAGTGTAAGAATAGCTCTGGAGTAACCCGGACGTCCTTGTCATTCACTTGGGATTCAGGATGCCAATTTCCCTTCTCAAACTGTTTTCTCTTTTCTTTCTTTTTTTGGGGGGTGGGGCAAGAGGTTAATTTGGTAATATGTATTTTCTTGATCATATCCACATCAAACCATCCAGCTGAGTTTGTTCTTTGCCTGACTTTCACAGGCCTTGCTAATGTCAAGCCTTTGAGGAAACAGAATTTTTGAACTCCGCTGTTTGCATAACAATGCCAGCTCCTCTCTGCCCCCCCAACACACATTCATTCAGTAGCTTACAATGGCACAAAGGCCACATGGCACTATTTCATTCTCAAGATAAGTCCATTCATAAAATTACACTCATAGAATGTACAGCTGGGAATTCAGGATTCCATAATTAAGGGCTGACGAATAGATATTAATCGACAAGTACCTTGCAGGATTCCTCATGTTACACAATAAAGGGCCACTGCTCTGGAGACTATAGACACAGGCTCACAAACAAGATTTAGTTCCTGCCCCAGGGAGCTTGCAATCTAGGAGCCGGCTTGTGCCATTAAGGCATAGCCCTGAGTAGGCAGTGATACAGGAGGCCGTGTTTCGCCTGGAATTCCTAGGGGGCAGTGATTTATGGCATCATGCACTGCATGATCTCCCCCACTCCCAGCTGTGCTAACGGGTGCAAAGCCACCTCAACCCTCCCTGACCCTTTCAGGTGGCTGAGCTACAGCGGTGCCCACAGTCTGGGGTGGCCTCTCTGCTTGCTGACCCCTGGCACCAACATCTTGGGGGGAAACGTGCTTCCTCCACTCCCTGTCCTCCCTCACCCCCACACACCCATCTGGGGGCCAGCCAAAGAGAACCAGGAAAAACCACGTGGAGACACCATGCCCAGGAAGGCCGGCAGGCGAGGGCTCTATCCCTCAAAGGAGCCAGTCTCAGACGACGAGGGGCATGGCAGTGCCTTACCGTGGTAGGCAATTACTGGCGTCAGAGGAGTGAGTTAAGGGGGATTCTGAATGCAGGGGGCTCACCTGGTGCCACGGAGATGGGAGGGAGCTGCAGGCACAAGGGGCCCCAGTCTCTGCTCCACTATAGCCCGTTAGAGTGGCTCTGCCGGCACACAGGGGACAGGAACCCTGCGCTTCTGGCCAGCTGGGAACTGCTCCTGTATAGGGGGAAACCCCAGGTGGCACAGAGCTAGCATGATGGCTCCCCCAAGCAGGGCACGTGGCCAGAACCTGACTCACCCACTGGCAAGTCATTTGGGAAGGGTAACAGGGCAGAGAGGCCCAAAAGGAAATGAGAGGGGAGAAGGTCAAGGCTGGGGCTGTAGATGGCCCATTTGGGGACAACAGGGGAGGAGGGAAATGGGATGATGTTTGGAGAGGGAGGTGGAAACAAGCGTCAGTGTTTTTTAAGGCACAGGAGCACATCCAGGAATGTGGAAGGAAGGTAGTTGGAAGAGAAGGGGGAAGCAGTGAACGGGGGAGCAAGAAGAGCCTGCAGGTGGAGGAGATAGGGTCCGGGGGTCAGAGAGAAACCTCAATGTCAGGAAGCAGAATGAAGGAGGAGAGGGTGGAGAAGGGCGGCAGGAAGTGACTGGATCTGGTGCGAGCTACTTCTCTCCACAGATGCTGGTGAGGTTATGAACAAAGCAGAGGGGCAGGGAGAACAAAAGGGGTTGGGGCTGGGCATGCAGGACTTGCTGGGGGTGACAGAGCTGGCTCAAGGGGGGTGGTTGTTCTAAAAAAGGGGAACAAGCTGACAGAAGAGGACGTGAGCGAGGACCCTATGTTTTCTCCAGCATGCTCGAGTGGGGGTACAGGAGGCAGCCATGCCAGGACTGGAGGGCAGTGGGAGCAGGGCAGTTAGGGAGGAGTTCCCAGTGGCGACTGGAGGAAGGAGGAGAGGGCTGGTGCTCACAGGGGCTGAGCACACAGACTATCCCTGCCATGGCAGTCCCGGGAGAAGGGGGAAAGAGCAGAGCAAAGAGAAGAAAGATGAGGCCAGGAAGAGGGAACTCAGAGCAGCAGCTGGTAAAGCCAGGTCTAAAGAGCAAGCAGGGCAATGAGTGGCTGAAGCCAGGCCTCGGAGGCCAATAAGAAAGCCAGGGAGAGGCAGGAAGAACCAGCTAAATCTGGAGGGTGGGAGCTGACCTTGCCCAGGTTAAGGGCAGATTACTGGGATGGAGGCAGAGAGATTTGAGGCTGGGGGTGGGAGGGGGAAGAAGACAGACAGGAGCGAAAGGCTTGTGCAGACAGAGAGGCTGGAAGGCGTGTGAGCAGCCTGGCCATAGAAGGCACAGGAGAGGCCCCCAGGGGCCAGTGTGGGAGCGAGGAGGCAGCAGGAGAATGGGATCCTGACACTGTGAGTGGGGGTTAATTTGCTGGAGCCAGAGCAGGCATCCCGAGGCAGGAGAGGCGAAGGAAGGAGGAGAGGAGGACAGGTGCCAAGTGTGCTGTGGATCTGGAGAAGAGGCATTGCAAGGGCACAAGTCATTCCAGGCTAAACAGCTTCTACTCTAATCAGAGCAGGAGCTCATCAAGCAAGGATTCCCATAACAGTACTCCTCTGACCAGGGCAGTGAGCAGCCTCCGCAACCCACCCTACAGGCACAGCCGGCAGCAGAGAGCCCGGCTGCGTGCCACCTTGTAAAAACCATAGCAGAGGTTCCTCTAGCAGCCTGCTAGCTACCTGCTGGTCACCCTGCCACCGTCTCCACACCGTAACCCGGACCTAGAGAATCGGACAGCAGTGACAAGCATCTCTGTGGGAGACCAGCTGTGTCCTCAATCCTGGCCATCCACTTCAGCATTAAACTGCTGCTGTCATTGCCTCGCTGGCCCCTGAGAATTTGGGTGGGGAAACGGGTATGCCAGCTGCATGCAACAGTTCCCTCAATGTGGAATTAAAATATTTGCGTCGTACTTGGGCATTTCTCATCTGAGCAAACCTTGCATGTCTGCAGACTTCACTGCAGCAAGCGGCACGTCTCCCCAAAAGGATGTCGCTGGCTGTACCCCTCTCCAGCAATACACCCCCCAAACATCAGGCTTACAGCCACTGGGACTAGGTATTCCGATTGTCTGACAGTAGTGCCAAGCACTGTGCTTGGTGCTGTACACATACAAAATAAGAGAGAGTCCCTCCCTAAACAGCTCTCAGGCTGAACAAACAGGACAGATTGGGGAGGGGGAGAGAGAGAGAAAATAATATTGTTATCCCTATTGTACAGCTGCGGAAGTATATGAAATAGAGATCAATCTATATCAAATGAATTGCATCAGTGACATAGCTATAACATATCAGAGAGATTCCTTCAAGGAAGGAATCAAGTTCCTCCAAATTACAGATGCCACCTTTTGCTGGCTTGGGCAAAGGTTCTCTGTAATGTTAGTTTTTAACCATTACTAAATATAGGTGCTTTACCCCTCCTCCCCCCCACCTATGGAAAAGCTTGCCATGTCAGAGCGATAGTACCACAGAATCACTGCATGCGACCAACCAAAGCAGGTCACTTTGTACACTGACAGCTGGTTTGGGATCATTTAAACTAGATATCGGAGATAGGAACTAAGGTGGCCTGGGTGGATGTTTCCTTGTAGCTCTCTAATCTGTATTTTGCATCCAGAGTAGATCAATATGATGTATGAAATTTCTAGCAACCCTGTGCTTAAGTGACTTAATGAACTTCATCCAGCTGCTCTTCTTAATTTAGGATTGGCATTAACCACAGCTTCTTGAACAAACTATTCACTACTGACTTTATAAAAATAAGTGATCTTCTTCTTATGCTATCTGAAGGCAAAGGGATGAGGAGATGGATGTGAGTACAATATAAATGGCTTGTTCTCTCAATTTTACTTCCAATTCTCACACCTCAACAGCAACACAAAGAGGAAAATGGGGGAAAAAAAACAGGCTAATGGAGAAGTGACATGTGAAAACATGTCACCACTATCAGTATCTTTCACTGACCTGAAGAAGAGCTCTGGGTAAGCTGGTCTCTTTCCCCAACAGAAGCTGGTCCAATAAAATACATGTTCTCACCCACCTTGTCTTTCTGTTGCCACCACAGACAATTTACTTTGCTGAAATCTCCCCCGTCACACTTCACAGACCCTTCAGCCCCAGACACCCCCAAGCAAGGCATTTGGAAAAAAACATGTGTTGCGCTTTAGGAATTGTACTACTCTACTCCTATTCCCAGTAGACACCTTTCCTGATCATGACAGGATAATACAGCCATTCGCACAAATCAGAGCCCTATCAAGACATAACCTTCCACATGCTAGTGACAGGAAGACAGGAGGAACACATATACACAACAGATGAGCTACAATATTTGTAAAGATTTATTTCTGAGAGATTCTTCAAGAGTTTACTTTTTGCTTTAAACAAGCAGCGAGAGAACTCTAAACTACAGATTCAGGTGGTGTATTTACAATATTCTGTCTGTGCAAATAGGTGTTCATGGGTTTTCCAGCAAGCTGATAAATATAAAGATTGGTATGGTTTACACAGAGGTCTAATCTCCTCTCCATAAACGTGTACCTGACACTCAGAGAAGTTACACACACACACAGAGTAGAAGGAGAATAGCTGCCTATACACAGTGACATGGAGGCTTGTAACTTAATTCCATTCTAGACATTTAGCCTTCTTCAGCAGCATGTGGAATGCTTATAAAAAAAGAGAACATCTTGTCATCAAGAAACAAACCCCAGCACATTAGAGTATGACACTGATAAGCATCATGTAAAGCACAATTTGAAATGAAGAAAATCTCTTGAAAAAGTACATTTCACTAGTTTAAAATGGACTATTCTGCCTGATGAAATGGCATTTACTACAAGCCAGGTCTGAAGCAAGATAATGGAGCAAACACTCAAGCTTTTTTCCTCCAGTTGGGAATCCCATGTAATAGGCTCTGCAGTTCTCTCCCACAGCATTGTACACAAAAATTGCAACTATTCCCTCTCACTGGTACAATATGTGGAAAACCAGAATGAAGTTCACGATCAGAAGAGGAAAAACAAAACCTTAAAAATAATGCTGAAAGAACATTGCAATTTGGCTGCCCAAAATAGAACACATACATGCCACCAAATGCAAATTATAAGTTTGCAAAAGCAACCAGTGGAATTATAAAGTAAAAGAGCTTTTAAAAAGTGTTTTAATGACAGTGAGCTTGGGGGGGCAATGAATATTTTCAGTGCTGGGTTCCGCTAAGTGTCATTCTGTTTTGCTAAACTAAGAATACTCGGCACATGTAGCAATTCACATATTCAAAACACAGTTCAAATGCCAACTAATTACAATTCCCTACACTGCTATAGGGGAGGTAAGTATTATTTTTAAAATGCATTCAATGTCATCATTCTTCAATAAACCAGTTAACTCAGGTCTACCTGTGACTAAATCATGGCTGTTTAAGAAGATATAAATGATACTCCATACACAGTTAGCTGTGCTCTGGAGACAGACCGCACATTGGTTTGAGACTCAGTTCACACAGCAGCCAGAAGATCCTCTCAGCGTCTATGAGAATCCTTTGATTCCATTTTGTAAAATTCGCGGGTACATTTTTTAAACACTAAATGACTCAGAACCATCTTGCCCCTTTCTAGAAATCCAGAAGGGCAGCTGACATTTAAATCTTTTAGTAATATTTGAAAAATGTGACATGAATAGGCTTTGGAAAAAGTCAAACATTCCCGGATCAGCAAAGTCATGTTTCTTTCATTGCATCCCACATAGAATTACTTGTGTGTGTATACGTGCAAGGAGGCGGCAAGCAGGAGAAACTAAAGATGTAAAAGTGTCAGACTTCTCTTGATCAAGGGTGAGGTTCCTTAGCTAAAGCACTAAACAGGATCATTTTACATGTAAATAATTTCTGTCACAATTACGCAGGTCAGGGACAAACAAAACAACCACCGGATGGTCATGATATTAGCCCTCTGGCAGTCCACACTTTGTGCCATGTGAACCTCCCCCTTGATATGGAAGTACAGCGGACCGTCACTAGAGCGTGCATCGCTAGAGCGCAGATTCGCATATAGTGCGGTTGCGGCGATGGATCCCAAATTTAAATATTTAAATTGGGATCCATGGTAACGTGGCCCGTGATACTGTGAATGGATCCTGAACCCCGCGTTCTAGCGAGGGTCCGGTGTACTAAAACATTTAGCAACCACTGCCATCCCAACACTCTGCCCTTCTCTGTTGGTTTTTTTTTTTTTTGGTAAAAAAAATATATATTGCTTTATTTCAAACAACTACCACCAAAATGAATCATGAAAATTACATATAAAGCTCAGACCAGAGTCTCTAACCACTTGGGACAGTTGTGAACATTCAGTTTCAGACTGGAATGGTGATTCACACTTAAACATCAAATAGTTTGGTTTCAAAAATAAAATCTACCCCTAAAATGAACATTTTTCTTTGTAAAAACCTCTGTGTTTTGATAAATTATTTCAACAACTAAAGCAAATACCTAGATATATTTAAACCATTTGCACAGTTTTCCATTTCAGAATTCATCTGTACACCCTATTAATGCTGCTCCTCTTTTTAAGAGGAAAAGGAAACCGTTTAATGGGGGATTCCAGCACTACAGAGACACACTAGCTTTCAGCCTTGAATTTTCTAATTTGATATTTTAAAAGTAGCTAAGATCTAGGATTTCCTTTTGAAAACTGAGAAAGATCACTGTTCCCCTAGTCATTCTAAGATTAGATCCACAAGTGTAATTCTGGCAGATGTTCCTTGCCCCTATCTCTTGAACAACTGCTCCATATTCACAGAAAACACTAAAAGAGGATCAGGACATGCCATGGGCAAAGAAGGATTTTAAATGAAGAAAAGTTTCATAAAAGTGCAGCAGGTTTCCAGATTATTAGAAACAGGGTCTTTTTTTTTTTTTTTTTTTAAATTGCATTGCTTTGATTCAATTACAAACATCTAGGTCTGCATATATTAGACATTTGTATTTGTTAAAGTAAATCAGAAAAGTAATATACTACTGAAGTTTTGCCATTAAGTAGAATAGTAAAATATTCTTTAAATGTTCTACTAAATTAGATTTGAAGACTTCTCTAATTAGCTCACCCAGTGCATTGTTCTAGATTATATTAATGTTATACATTTAGATTTTTAAAAATAGCATTGAAAACACAAAAGACGATTTTTCAAATAAAGGAATTGGAAATTTAAAACATTGCAAACATTCAATTGACTTATTAAAACTAATCTGTTTTATTTCTGCCAAATACACATTACATGAAAGTTAACATGAACAGATTTTTGTTTTGTCCGTATTTCACAATTTACAGTTTTCTAATGTTTATTATTATTAACTATGTATTCAGGATCTGCAGTTAAGAATCAAAGTTTTCAATGTATTGCATGTTTGCATAAAAAGCATAATTACAGGACTTTTTTTTTTTTAAACACTAAGCTTCTCATTCAGCAAATTCTTGAAACAATATGATTTTAAGCAAATGAAGCATTCTCTGTTACCAGAGAATTTAAAGTTTACAGGACAAAAAGCGGGTTTTTTTTAAATTAGTTTGTCTATACACAATGTAGTACATACAAACAAAAAACAATTGGGATACTGTTTTCTTTAACATTCTTATAGGAGACAAAAATCATTTGCATTAGAGAGAACACAATTATGGATTTTTAACTCATGAAAGACAAATTCACTACTTCATGCTATTTTTCACTACCTCCAGCCCTTCTACATTACCATGAGGAGGTGTATAGAAAGTGGAGTTTGCAGTGCTACTTCTGACTATTTTACACTATTTCTTAGCTACATAAAGACATACAGATGAGAATGGGGGTTATTTTTGTTTGTGTTTTTGAAATCTAATTCCTGAAAAGGTTCAAGGAAATTTTAACTAAACTCAGCAGCAAGAACAGAACTTACTATTTACACATCAAGAGAGATTTCAGATACATTTCAATAACAGGCATAACAGAGGTTTTCCCTCTTCATTAAATACAAACACTACAATGCTACACTTTCAGTCCAAACATATCACAACACAAAAAGTACCAAACAAAACCATAAAACACAAAACAAACTTGGATCAAAAGATTTAAAAATAATATATATAATTAACCTGGGACAAAGCTAGCGTTTAGGGGAAGTTCTCTGCAGTTTTATTCCATAGTTTTTACATTCACACAGCATCAGAACTGTAGGACAGTAACAGCTTGTGTGTAACATGGAAAGTTTTCAGATCCTACACAGCTAACTCAGACAAAACTCCCTACAAAGTCATTGGCAATTTTGCCAGAGCAAGGGGTGTTGGGCAGTGTCCTGTGTGTGCAGGTTAAGGGTCCCCAAATATTGGTGCCATTGACTTCAATGGAAGTTTTGCCTCACTGCACAAATTCTAATTCTTACAAGCATTAGAATAGTTTGTGGGTTTTCTACAAAGAAAAACTAAATGTAAGCCCGTGTAAGCCTTTATTCCATGATAAAACCATGTTATAAAAAAACAGGATTAAATGTCCAAGCTAACTAATATTAGGCCAAAGACACCTTTATATTAACTGTATGTCTAAAACAAAGCCACAGCTTTTTCAGAGATCAAAAAATGACATGATCAAATCCAAACATTGGAGCTCAGCAATCTGAGGAAACCAAGTAATCAAACTGAAATAGAACCCTCAGGGACAGCTGTACAGATAGCAGAAAAGGGCAAAAGAAATATTAGATACTCTCGACGGCTCAATTTTTTTTCCCCAGAGATCCCCAAGCTTTTACTGCAGGTAAAGAGGAATTCACTGTTCACATCTTTTTGCTTTATGTAACAGACCTGGAAGCTAATACGTCCCCAGAGAACTGCCCTTCTAACTAACTGGGTTCTAGCTCGATCATTCTTAAAGAAGTCCTAAGAGTGCAAGAACACTAAGAAAAAGTTACTGCAAAGATTTAACTGCTTTGAAATATTAGAGAGTTATTCTTTTTTATTTCCAGGTAAAACTCTGCATGCTCATTGCATAGGAAACCAGAACACTGTCACATCTTTCACATACGTGCATTAGCAACAACCAACAATATCATACCCCGTGCCAGACATTAGCCATTTCTCACCAAACTTCACCAAGCTGCCTCAGTTAATTTTCCATGTACTGTGTTTTAAAAATAATACTTGACAATCCATCACACCCAGCATGAAGCTAAAGAAGCAGCATCAGCAAATTAACACATTCAAGAAGAGCCTTTGCATACAATTTGTATAGTGAGCCTGCGGTTCCACTGAGTTCCACTTCAGACATTTCACAGGAGTACATGTTCAAAGAACACTCTGACTGCTGAGCTATAGAATAAATTCTAAACTTTTTTTTTTTTTTAAATTACACATTTTACACACCTGGTTAAAAGATTTCAAAGACACTTCAAATCAACAACACAAATAGATTTCGTGTTTATTATTCTAAAAGAGAACAAGGAAGGAGAAACTTCAGCTTGCAGAAACAAAAGCCTGAATTATTTTTCTTTTGCTAAGACCTCTTTACAAAGCTGGCATTTAATGCAAGCCGCATTTTGCAGCCTACTGTGTTCTCCGTTAGGCAACCAAACCATTTTCAACGTGAAATTTGCTTTAAAGCTTTCCCTTTACCCACAGCTGGGGGAGGGGACTCAGAGCAGGAACAGAACCAACAAGCTGCACATTAAAAGATGCCCTGCCCCACGCTCTCTGAGCATTGTGAAGTTCATATCTTGTGGAACTTTTAAAAATAAAATACACCAGATAATATTGCAAATCCTCCACTGCTCAAAAGGTTTTGCATTTTGAATATCAACACGAGAAGCAGCACTGTATATAACGAACTCTCTAAAACACCTTTTCCCCTTATAATAACAGTTCAACTGTACCATCCCTGCAACAGCTAAAGGAAGAAGGCAGGCCTCTCAGAAAAATCACTACTGCCTTTCTATACCACTGCAGATTTGTGTCAGTGCTTGCAATTATATTTCTCAAGGTAAAAAAAAAAATGCCCGCCACTATGTTAGAAATTTAGAAAGAGACTGCAGCAGACTTGTACATTTATGAAAGTTTGTGTTAAACAGCTGCCCTAGTAAAATACTACAAGTTGTTTACCTGGCATTATAACAAATTAGACAGTACATCGGATTTATCTGGATCAAGGGCTTCACACTTATAACCGAAATGACCACAAAGATTTTTTTGAATATGCTGCGTCCTGGGGGAACAACAGTGACCAAGCGAAGAAGTGTCATGCGGCGCAATCAGAATAAAAACTAATTCAAGGAAAATGCAAATAGTAAGTCAGTAACAGAAGAGACCCCATCTGCCCACGCACAAACAGACCACTCTGCAGCATCTAAATGACATGCATCAGATTCTATGCCATCCCCAGAAAGTTCTGTTTACACACGTCCCACACTAGTGCGTTTTGGTTACAAACATTTCAGAACTTTGGCTCATAAGCAGCTGCCACGCCAAAAAGGGTTTTTAACTTCTTTAACTCTCAAAACAAATCAAGATGTTGCTCCAAAGCCTTGCGAGATATTGACTAACTTATCCAAAGGACATTTTGTTACCCTCAGCAGAAAGCACTTTAGAGGCAAGAAACGCAAAAACTAACGAATTGTAATTTTAGCTAGGGAATTTCAGCTGACACAGTAAATATTTACTACTTACTTGCCACAGGAAGTCTTCCACAAAGCCTTTGTTACCATTGTGATCTTTTAAAGGGGGGGGGGGGGACTTTTTGCATTTGGTAAACAAGTTACTGCACTGGGAAGAAATGCTTTCCATCCCAACCCGCATGGAGAGAGGAAAGCCCATCAGACTTCAAAAAGTAAATCAATGACTAGGGCACGCAGCTAGCCATAATGAAAGTAAAAATGCAACTATCGCAACTACTTTCAGCACCCTTGCAAACAACCCCGCTGCCAAGGAGCCAGAGCCGTCCTGGGACTCGCCACCCCTCACACGGACTCGAGACAGAGAACACACGGACAGGGATTTACCTTAGCTTTTTAGGGACCGAGTAATCGACCTCCATGACTTTGCCATGCAGCTCCACTTTACCTTTAAAACACAACAACAACAGAGACTCAGCATCGTCCGAAGCACGGTCTGGGAGCTAGGGCAGGAAATCTACCCAAAAGTCGGCGACTGCCCTGCAGCCCGAACTGCGTGGAGAACCCTGGGGCAGGGGGCCAGCCTGCTGGGGGGGGGGGCAGGGGGTGCTGCCCGGGGGCGGGAGGGCGCCCGGGGTCCCCGCCCGGGACAACAGCACAGTCATTTTCCCAAGCAGCACCAAATGGAGAGGCTGGAGTCCGTAGCCCTCAAAATGAAGGACTGGGGCAGCCATGCTTCCACTCCCAGGGCTCCTGCCGCCCACTCCGCTAACCAGAGCTAGCAGGACTTCGCGGGGCTGCGCTCGCTTGCTCGCCGAACACCATGGCAATCTCCCGGCAGCCCAGCCCCACGGGCCTCCTCTCCTGCTCTCCTCCTGCCTCTCCTTTTCCCCTACCCGGCACTGGGCGCCAGCTCGGCCGGAGGGGCCCGCCGGGGCTGCCAGAGGGTCCCCTGTGTTTGGGGCTGCGTTGGCCTGGCGCTGCCGTGTGGCTCCTACTCCCTGGCTGGGCTGCAGTTCGCTCGGGGCCCCCCAGCTGCCTCTCGGCCGCTCTTTGCTCCGCGCCCCCGGCGAGTTGGGGCAGGGCACCTCGTAAAAAGGTGCCCGAGGCCGGGAGGGTGGTGAGGGGGCGGCCGGGCGGTGGACCCCGGGCCCCGGCTCCTCTCAATAAAATCGGAGAAAAAAATCAGGGAAAAATAGCCCGGCTGGAGGGAAGCGAGGGAGCGGGGCGGGAGCGGCTCGTCCCGCAGGGCCGGGGCGAGGGGGGGAACCCGGGTGCCGCGGGCGGGGCGAGGGAGAGGACCCCCGAGGGGCTGGGGGCCAGCAGGGCGGGGGGCACCGAGTGGATTCCTGCGGCGGACCCCCGGGGGTCGCGGAGGGGGGCCAGAGAGGGATCCCGGGAGGGGCGGGGAGGGTCCCTGGGGAGGGGGCGCTGGAGCCGGGGGGCGAGCGGGAGAGGGGCGCGCCGGGGCTCCCCGGGGAGAGGGGGTGCCCCGGGGCAGGGCTGGGAGGGTCCGGGCAGGGCTCGGGGGCGCTCCCCAGCGAGGCGCGGGGGAGCGGGGCGCCGCGGGTCCCCTGGCCTCGGTGCGCCCGGGCGCTTACCCGAGAGGGTCTCGATGGCCCGGATGGCCCAGTTCTGGTCCGGGTAATCCACGAAAGCGTAGCCGGACTTGAGCAGGACCTGGCCGGCCAGGGGCAGCTTCCTGTCCCCGAAGAGCTGCCGGAGCTCGTCGGCGGTGGCGGCGGGGCTCAGGTTCCCGATGTAGAGCTTGTTCATCATCCGCCTCTTCGCGGGGAGCCCGCGGCCCCTCCTGCCCGCCGCCGGCACAGACCCGGGCACCGCGCTGCGCCACCCGCCCGCCCGCCGGAGCCTGCAACAGCGCCCCGCAGCCGGGCAGCGGGCGGAGCCGAGCCGAGCCCAGCCCGCGTGTGCCGCCTCCCCCCGCCCTCCCCGGGGACTCCGCGCAGAGGGCAGCCGCGCCGGCTCCTCCCGCAGCCGCGAGCCCGCCGGGGGCGCAGCGGGGCTCTCCCCGACCGGCGCCGGGATCCAGCGCCCTCCCCGCCGCCTGGGCGGGCACCATGTGCGGGTCGGGCTGGGCTCGCGTGGTGCCCGGGAGCGCAGCGCCCGCTGGCCGAGCCCAGCTTCCGCAGGGTAGCAGCTGCTCCGCGCCCAGGAGCTGGGGAGAGGGGGAGCCCCGGGGCACCGTGCGGGACTAGCTCCGGGCCCCGCGGGCTGGGCCGTGGGGAGTCCCCTCGGGGCTAGCCACGGGCGGGGCGGGTTTCAGGAAAGCCCCTTCCCGCCCAGCTCTGGGCGCGGTGAGCGCTGGAGGCGCCGGGGGCCCAGGGCTGTGAGAGCGCAACGGCCGCCCTGCGCCCCTCGGAGGTGCTGGCGACTCCGGTGTGGGGCCGGGCCCCTGCGGAGCTGGGAGAGCACCTGGCTCACTGGCGGAGGGACCGGGGCAGGCAGCCGAGCTATTCGAGGTAGGGTTGGATCTCCTTCGTTGGACACAACAAGCTTCGTTTTCCGGATCTCTCCCCACAGCTGGCATTTAGATGCCATTTAAAACACCTGGGATGATCGCAGCAATTTCCCATCGCTTTCACAGTGCCCTTGCTTTGGTTGTAGTGTTCGGCAGTGGGTGCATAGATCTTCGCTCTCCCTCCTTGGAGAAGGTCTGGTCTGATGACTTGGCACAAATTATTCGTGCATCACTTGGTGCTCTTGATTTCTTCTTCTTCTACTGCCACTATTATAACATCGAGAGGCCCCTGTTGACATCAAGGCCCCATTGTGCTAGGCCTGTATAGACAACAGTAAGACAGTACCCATCCCAAAGAGTTTAAATCTAAATGTATAAAAGTTTGTAATGGGCAAAGGCTCTTTATTTTATCACTCCCTCCTCAATCTATTGAGGTTTACCAGTCCCCGCCTTTCTCACAGGGGGCTCTCAGCATGCTCTCTTCCAGCCACCAAAGTTCGCTGAGCCCAACTCTCATTTTAAATAGATGTAAAACCCTGTCCGGTCTAAGGTGTAAATTATTATTTTCCACTAAGGAGCCATTGGCATTGAGCAAGGAAGGAAAGTGGAGAAATTTTTGATTAATTTCTGAACAGTTCCAGTCATAATTTTAGCTAAACATTTGATAATAACCTGTCTGAAGAAATGTGATTTTTCTGTCTATTTCGATTTCAGTCTTTTTTTAGTTGCTGGCCTCCAGAGAAGAGACCCAGGCTGTCAGAGTAGACTAAGGAGAATGGGCAGCCACCGTACATACTTGTCAAATCCACAGCAGATGACCAAATAGGTTTCTTTGAAGAACCTGGAAAGGATTTTATTTCATGCCAATGATTTATTTTGCTAAGCATCTGTTGTGACACAGAGGCTCCTTGGCAAAGGGTCTTCTGTTTTTTGCAAATAGCTCTCACCTTGGACCTGATAAGCTCACGACACCACAAATGTCTTTCATAAGATTTATCCGTAAAGAGGAATGTGTTGGTGTCTACAGAAAGCTTGTAACTTGTCAAGACCCATAATCATTGTGAGATGTGTGTACGGGTAATGTTTATGGAATACTGTATTTATAATGTAAGTCTGCTGTATGGACTTGGAGTAGAAATTTGTCACAGGAGTAGTGTGTCTAGGTGATGACCCTTTCAAGCAAGAGGGAGTCATCACCACTCTGTAGTCAGCCAGTGAGGTGATGCACGGTTCTATTGTCTACCCTTGCCCCATCCCAGAACAGTCAATGGAAAAACCAAGTGCAAACAGTCTTAATCATTGGGAGGTGAACCAGACCATTACAGCAGAGTGCCCTGGCCAAGACTAAAGACAAAAGGCTTTTTCAATATAACAGAATGTAGGAAGAGGCACTCTGGATCCATTCACTGAGAAACCCCTTGAGGAGCAGGGGGTTTCATGAATGTTTTGATCCTGGTTCTTCTGAAACCAGGCAGCTCTGCAACAGACTGAACTTTGGGGGGTGGGAAGAAGCCTACGTTATTAGCTAGGAAAGGGAACTATTGAGACATGTAGATCCAGGGTCACATTTTTTCATTTTGTTTTATGTTGTAACCTTTTGTTTCCATCACTTTCTCTCACTTCTAGTTACATCTTTATTCCCACTTAAATAAACCTACCTTTGTTGTATTATAAGTGCTCACGAATGCTGTGTCTTGTACAGGAGTGGTGATTTAAGGTGAAACAGGTATATTGGGGTACGCTGCACCTTTGGGGGCAGAGGATGTGCTATTTCTGTGAGTAGCCACTGTTAGGGGCTGGATATCCCAGGGGAACAATTCAAAGGGACTCAGGTGATGCAACTATTGTTAATCTGCAATGTGAAGACAGGGCTGGTATAGCCCAAAGGAGAGTGCTTGAGTGGCTGGACCGCCAAGGAGCCTACATCTAGCCACCACCAGAGAGAGTCCCTCTTGCTGGAGGCAAGGGGTAACGAGGTGACTGACCCAGATCACCCCAAGAACCATCACCCCTTCCCATTTCAGTGTCTGCAAAACAGTAACACACGTTTGCTCGTTTTGACATTTCTGTAGGATTTGAACTATCAGATACATGGTGGTGAAGGCCAGAAGGTCCCATGATGATCATTTGAGTCTAACCTTCTGTATAACACAGGGCCGAGAACATACCCACATAGTTCCTGCATCAAGGCCAGGCCTTCTTGTTGAGCTACAAGATCTCTCGCAGAAGGAAGTTCCGTCCTGATTTAAATAAGTCAAGTGATGGGGAATCCACCCCCTTTCTAGGTAACTTGTTTCAATAGTTCAATACTGCACCTCATTTCCAGCCTGAATTTGACTTGCTTCAGCTTCCAAACACTGGATCTTGCTATGCATTTATCTGCCAGATTAATGAGCCCCCACCTAAAAGTTGGCAGTGATCTGACCTGGAACCCAGGGTAAAAAAATTAACTAATATGGAATCTGCGTCTTCTTAAAGGACAAAGGTTTGAGCAGGTCTGGATTTGTATTCATTTGGTGTATTTGCTCCTACTTTTGGGGCCTGATCCAGACTCCATTGGAGTCAATAGAAAGATTCCCATTGACTTCAGTGAGCTATGGGTCTGGTGCTATATTCTGAAAGAGATGTTGCTTTGAGCTGGACAGATGAAAGCACAGTCCCTCCCAGCGTTGCTGTACATGGTGTATTCAGTGACTGGCTCTCTCATGCAGACTATGGTCCATCGGGCAGGAGAGAGAAACCCATTCGGTTTGAATAGCTTGAATGAGGTTTTGAATTGAAGGATTTTTCCTTAGCTGGATTCAGGAAAGAGTCTCATGAGCTTTCATGGATTTACTACAATGGGTGCTGCTGGCCTTGTGGACTGTCCCCACTCTCATTGCCAGCCATTCACTGTTCGGGAAAATGGGCACAATCAAATTAAGCAACAGATGTGAGTGAGTTCATAATCCCCGGGCTTTGTTAGACTGCTGAAATTGTCTGCCACAAAGAAGTCACATGCAAGGCTTTGATCCAAACACAAGCCAGTCATGCCAGTTTCTACCTTGAAATGTTTTCGGCTGTGTGTGTTTGTGGGCAGTGTGCTGTGGGGAGGATAGCTATGTTCTGTGGAGCGTGCTGCTGCTAAAGTCTCTGCCTAAAAGTGAACTGAAAGAAAGCAAACAAAACAGCAAGTTTGGGCTGTTTATTCAGGAATTTAAGGATATCATCAAATCCTTCCCCTAACAACTCCAAGAGAAAGTCTACAACCGCATCCCCCACAAACCCACCCCAGGGACCTTCTACATGCTTCCCAAGATCTACAAACAAGGGAACTCAGGCAGACCCATCATATCTGGCCACGGCAGGTTTACTGAAGGAATGTCGGGACTCATAGAAACCATCTTCAAACCACTCACAACACAGAGAGCCAGCTTCCCCCAGGACACAACTGACTTCCTCCAGAAACTCTACAACTGAACAACCTGCCCTAGAATACCATCCTTGCCACCATGGAAGTCACCTCCCTGTACACCAACATCCCTCACCATGATGGCATCACTGCCTACCTCAATTATCTACAAGGCAGTACACAACACTTGGTTATCCACCCCAAGCATCTCCAGACTCATCCATTTCATCCTCACCTGTCACAACTTTATATTCAGTGACAGTTTGTCCAAACCATGGGAACTAGGATGGCTCCCCAAATACCAGCCTGTTCCTGAACCACCTTGAGGGAGAATTTCTGGACAAGTACACCATGGAACCAATGGTGAGATACATTGATGATATTTTCATCCTCTGGACAGATGACAAACTCCTCATAGATTTCCATTACATCTTCAACAACCAACACCTATCCATTAAACTCTCTCTAGAACACTTCCATACCAGTGTCATCTTCCTGGACAATATGATCAGCTTCAACAATGGAACCCTACCGACAACTATACACAAGGAACCCATGGATCACCACACTTAGCTTCACAGATCCAGCAACCACTCCAAACACACCAAGAAATCTGTTATCTACAGCCAGGTACTCAGAAACCACGGAATATGATCTGAGGAGAAAGTCTGGGATATACAACTTAACACACTTAAAACCACCTGCACCAAACAAGGACACTCCACCACAGAAGTAGATCACATTATGGAATGGGCCACCCAAATACCCCAAGAGAACCTGCTTCAATACAGGGGGAAAAAAACCCACCCTCTGGCGGTGCAGCTCTTAACTGTGACCTGCCACCACACACTGGAACCCATACGGGGTATCATCAAACAATTACAACCCATACTCGATGTGGATCCCATCCTGAAATAAATCTTTCCTGAATCTCCTCTCAGGCCTTCAAACAACCCCCAACCTCGTCATCAGATACAAGCTCCCCACAGACCAGGACACACCAACTCAAAGGTCCCAGATGCAAAATGTGCAGACATATCTCCACTGCTGCAATGATTAATACCCCACACAACACCCCTTTCAAGATCCATGGGTCCTATGCATGCCTATCACAACAAGTGGTGTACCCCATCCAGTGCACTAAATGCCCCAATAACAACTCTGTGTGTAACCAGACAATCACTTCGCTCTCAAATAAACTTGCACAGGAAAATGATAAAAGACAAAAACACCACATCATCTGTGGGCGATCATGTCTCACAAAGTGATCACTTCATATCTGACCTGCCAGTCCTCATCCTCAAAGGAAACCTGCACAACACTTCCAAAAGAGGAGCCTGAAAGCTTAAATGCATAACTTTGCTAGATATTAAAGATCAGGGACTCAATGAAGACACTGGATTTACAGCTCATTACAAGAATCTGTAACCCACTAACCCCCCTATTTTGTCCTATGACTGGAGAGGTGTTAACAGGCTACTTCTCCATGAATAGTCTCTTACAACTTGTGAACTCCTTATGCTAAACAATCTCTTCCAGCTTGTATTTAGCTATGACACTCTGAGTACCTTTCCCAGACCTGAAGAAGAGCTCTGTGTAACTTCAAGAGCTTGTCTCTCTCCCCACCAGAAGTTGGTCCAATAAAAGTTATTACCTCACCACCTTATCTTTCTATATCCTGGGACCAACACGGCTACAACACCACTGCAATGATCTCCTCCATGACATTTGTATGAGGCCCTGTACCTATGTGCTAAGGAAGAGATAGGTATTAGCAATGGCCAATTCGTTCATTAGAAACATAGGTAGCTGGGTTTGCGATGATCGGGAGAACCGCATGGTGACTTGCCTGCCTGGCGCGAAGGTTGCGGATCTCTCGAGACATCTAGATAGGCTTATGTGTAGTGCTGGGGAGGAGACGGTTGTTGTGGTACATGTAGGTACCAATGACATGGGGAAGGATAGGAGGGAGGACCTGGAGGCCAAATTTAGGCTGCTAGGTAAGAGATTGAAGTCTTGGACCTCCATGGTAGCATTCTCTGAAATGCTTCCAGTTCCACGTGCAGGGCCAGTTAGACAGGCAGAACTGCAGGGTCTCAATGCGTGATTGAGATGATGGGGTAGGGAGGAGGGGTTTAGATTTATTAGGAATTGGGGAAGCTTTTGGGAGAGGGGGAGCCTATACAGGAAGGATGAGCTCCACCTAAACCAAAACGGAACCAGATTGCTGGTGCTTAAAATTAAAAAGGTCGTAGAACAGTTTTTAAACTAAGGGCTGGGGGAAAGCCGACAGGTGCGGAGGAGCATGTAGTTCGGACATCCCTTAGGGGAGGATCTATAAATGGAGATTCCCTATGTCCTAATAAGGAGGAGAGGATGGAAAATGATATAATCCAGGGAGGATTTGATGAGAAAGAGTCAAATGAAAAAAGTCCCATTCAATTACGTCATGCAATAGGGGACAGCCAAAAAATGACAAGTTTTTAAAATGCTTATATACCAATGCTAGAAGCCTAAATAATAAGATGGGTGAACTAGAGTGCCTCGTATTAAATGAGGCTATTGATATAATAGGCATCACAGAAACCTGGTGGAATGAGCAATGGGACACAGTAATACCAGGGTACAAAATATATCAGAAGGACAGAACGGGTCATGCTAGTGGGGGAGTGGCACTATATGTGAAAGAAAGTGTTGAATCAAATGAAGTAAAAATCTTAAATGAACTAAATTGTACTATAGAATCTCTATGGATAGTAATTCCATGCTTGAAAAATAAGGCTATAGCAGTAGGGCTATATTACAGACCACCTGACCAGGATATTGTTAGTGACTCTGAACTGCTCAGGGAGATTAGAGAGGCTATTAAAATAAAAAACTTAATAATAATAATGGGGGATTTCAACTATCCCCATATTGACTGGGTACATTTCGCCTCAGGAAGGGATGCTGAGTTAAAGTTTCTTGACACCTTAAATGACTGCTTCTTGGAGCAGCTGGTCCTGGAACCCACAAGAGGAGAGGCAATTCTTGATTTAGTCCTAACTGGAGCACAGGATCAGATTCTAGTGGTGAATATAGCTGGACCACTTGGTAATAGTGACCATAATATAATTAAATTTAACATCCCTGTGGCGGGGAAAACTCCACAGCGGCCCAGCACTGTAGCATTTAATTTCAGAAAGAGGAATTACACAAAAATGAGGAGGTTAGTGAAACAGAAATTAAAAGGTACAGTACCAAAAGTAAAATCCCTGCAAGCTGCGTGGAAGCTTTTTAAAGACACCATAATAGAGGCTCAACTTAAATGTATACCCCAATTTAAAAAACATAGTAAGAGAACCAAAAAAGAGCCACCGTGGTTAAACAACAAAGTAAAACAAGCAATGAGAGGCAAAAAGGCATCCTTTAAAAAGCGGAAGATAAATCCTAATGAGGAAAATAGAAAAGAGCATAAACTCTGGCAAATGAAGTGTAAAAATATAATTAGAAAGGCCAAAAAAGAATTGGAAGAACGGCTAGTGTGACAGGGTCGGGCCAGATGGCTATAAGAGAGTAATTTTTTTTTTTTGAAGCAAAAAAGGTGGTTTTTTTTATTTGCATAACACACTTACAAAACAAAACAACAGCATATGCAATGTGTAACACAGCAACCAATCACAATTGTTTTCTCATTAGCTTCAGGGGAGGGAAGTGTTCAAGCTTGCCTGGGCCCAGAGCGGGGGGCTTCCTCGACTCTCGTCTGCCACCCCCTCGAGTTACCTGGCGCCACGCCCGAGTGTCACCGACAATTCCCTCCTCTGAAAGCACCCAACAAAAGGGGCAAGCTGTGGGGAGGACAACCTGGGGGGGGACACGTGCACCCACATGTGAAAGGACCCCTCTAAGGTGGTGGTGTCCGCAGCAGCAATGGCTGGGGCTGGGGTCCCTTACTCTTTCCCCCACTCAAAGGGTCAAAACAAAGGGAGCCGGCCGGGGACACCGAGCAGAGAGCCTCGGACAGCACCCACCGCTCCTCAAAAGCATCAAGGGAGTCGGTGGACGCCGCCCAGAGGAACTCCGCCCGGATACGTGAACGGACCAAGGATCGGAAAACGGCCCCACAGTCACAGGAAACTCCATTGGCCAACCTCCTCTCTGGTTTTATAGATGGCCGTTTTAGTCAGGGCCAGGATGAGGTTAACTAGGAGATCCTGCGACTTTGTGAAGCCACGGATGGGGAGTGCATAAATAAAAAGGTGAGGGGAAAAATGCAACCAAAAATGTAATAAAAGATTTGTGAGGAGCCGGAACAGGGGCTGCAGCCTGGCACACTCCAAATATACGTGCGCCAGGGTTTTCCTCACACCACAAAAGGGACAGGTATCTGGGATGGGGTTGAACCGTGCCAAGTACGTGCCCGTGCTCACAGCTCCATGAAGGAGCCACCAACTGATGTCCCCGACGGGGCTCAAAACCAAGGTGGAATATAGGCTGGCCCACCGGTGCTGCTCACCCTCCAAAGCTGGCAGAAGGTCTCACCACTTTGTGTCGGGGCGGGACACTAGGATGAGGGCGTGAAGGGTGTGGAGCACGAGCATGTATAGATGTTTCCTTGGCGCGGTTTGGAAGCATACCGGCTGCAGTTCATGCAGCCGGCTCACCGTAAAGGGGTGAGGGGGTCGATTGAGTCTACAGGGCAGGAGTCCAATTAAAAGGCCGGAGGGCCTGGGGTAGAGGATGGGCGGGGTGCATCCTCGCACAAGGCTCGGTTGACATAAGCCCGAGCAGCGGGGGTCAAGGCGGCCTTCACCTCCTGAAGTACGCGTCGGGGAGTACGAGGGCTGGAGAGCCCCATGTGCCGAGCGAGCGTCAGGGGATCCAGCCAGTCTCTCCGGTCATAGTCCAGGAGGTCTCCGACCCTCGTGACTTCCGCCAGGACCAACCTCTGGCGCACCGAGCGGGACTCCGCCACCTGCACACGGAGTTGGGGGTTGTGTAGCAGGGGCTCCGTGAGGAGATCTGCTCCCACGGTGGCTGCCATGGACCTGGTCGTTAGAAACAGTTTCCAGGTCCGGAGGAGGTCCTGGTAGAAGACCGGCAGCCCGGAGAGGTCTCGCGGAAAACCTCTCGGACAAAGATAAAAGAGCTGCCGGTCATATCGGAGCCCTTGGAAGCGGCGCAGGAAGGCGTGCGCCAATATGCTCCACGTCGAACTACCTGCACTGTAAAGGAGCCTCTGCAGGGCCTGGAGGCGGAAAACGCGGACCTGAGTGTACAGACACTTCAGGCCCTGCCCTCCTTCCTTCAGGGGTAAATGAAGAACTCCGACAGGGGCCCAGTGCATCCCTGACCAAAAGAACTCTAGAATCAATCTCCGGAAGTGGGTCAGGAAACCCAGGGCCGGGGCCAGGGTGTTGAGCCGGTACCAGAGCGTGGACAGGACTAGTTGGTTAAGCACCAGTGCTCTCCCTCAGAGGGAGAGACATCGGAGTAGTCCCGTCCATTTCCGGAGCTGCTCTATCACCCCACCCTCTAAATTTTCCCAGTTCTCCGGAGTAGAGGGATGCGTGGCAGAAAGATAAACGCTGAGGTAGAGCAGCGGACCTGTGCTCCACCGGATGGTCTGAAGCGTGGGTGGGAGGGAGCTCGCCTGCCGCCAGTCTCTCTTGACCCAGTTGATCCGGGCAGAGGAGGCTGCCGAATAGATGGCCTGGCAAGCCTCCACCCGCGCCAAGTCCCCCAAGTTCTGGACCACGAGGAGCACGTCATCAGCGTACGCCAACAGGACCAGCCACAGCTCCGGCTCCCGCAGCACCAACCCTGTCAACCTCCTGCAGAGGAGGCAGAGGAAGGGCTCGATTGCCAGAGCGTATAGCTGGCCCGAGAGGGGGCACCCCTGCCGTACTCCTCGCCCGAAGCTGACTGGTTCGGTCAGGGTCCAAATGAGCTTAAACAGACACTCTGCGGAGGTGTACAGCACCCGGAGAAACCCCACAAACTGGGGTCTGAAGCCAAACGCTTGCATAGTGTTCAGGAGGTACCCATGGTCCACCCTATCGAACGCCTTCTCCTAATCTAGGGACAGGAGGGTGAACGACAGACCGTCTCTACGCCCGCGTTCCAAAAGGTCCTGAACTAGAAATAGGTTATCAAAGATACTGCGGTCCGGGACGGTGTAGGTCTGGTCTGGGTGGATCACATCCGCCAGCACAGACCCTAGCCGCAGCGAGATTGCTTTCGCTACGATTTTGTAGTCCGTGCTGAGGAGCGAGACGGGACGCGAATTTCGTAAATCACAAAGGTCCCCCTTCTTTGGCAGTAAGGCAAGCATAGCTCGCCTGCACAAAAGAGGGAGGACCCCGCTCTGCAGAGACTCGGCCCAGACGGTGACTAGGTCTGGGCCGAGGACGTCCCAAAACACGCGGTAGAACTCCACGGTCAGCCGTCCATGCCTGGAGACTTATTAGTGGGCATATGACGGAGGGCTTCCGAGAACTCGGCCAGAGTGAAAGGCAACTCTAGCCGGTCTCGGTCACTCGCGCTGACCGTAGGGAGCTCCTCCCAGAGCACTCTGCAAGCGCCAGGGTCGGTCAGATCCGGGGAGAAAAGACTTGCGTAGAAGGCTCAGGCCCTCCCGCACATCTCCACCGGTTCCGTGGGGAGGGTGCCGTCTTCTGCCAGGAGGCAGGTGATGTGTTTCTTGGCCCCCCTTGTTTTCTCCCGGGCATAGAAGAAGTGGGAGCCGCGATCCATCTCCCGAAGGAGGTGGATGTGGGATCGAACAAAGGTACCCCGGGCCTGATGGTCCTTGAGGGCCCGGAGCTCCTCCTGCTTCTCCCGGCACGCTCCGCAGAGGAGCGGGTCCTCAGGGCTGGCGGCCAGATGCCTCTCCAACTCTAAGATCTCCCGTTCCAACTGCTCTATCGCCGCATTTCTCCGTCTGCGGGTGCCCTGGGTGTAGTCGCGGCAGAAAAGCCTGGCGCGCACCTTCCCCAGGTCCCACCATCGCCGCGCCGAGGGAAAGGCATGCCGCTGCCCTCGCCAGGCCAGCCAGAATTCCCGGAAGGATGTCACAAAGCCCTCATCCTCCAACAGGCTGTTGTTAAAATGCCAGTACGCCGGCCCCAGCCTCTCCGTACAGAGGGAGGCTGTCACGGTGGCTAGATGATGGTCAGAAAATGGGGCCAGCCGAATGAGGAGTGGGCTCATGAGAGATGGAAGCGTGATAAATAAATGCGATCCAACCGGGAATGGCGCGACCGATGGGCTTCCACCCGGACAAAGGTGAACGTGGAAGTGTCATCCGTGTGGTGGTCGCGCCAGATGTCCACTAGGGAGTGATGTTCGACTATCTCCTGGAGGGTGTCCGCGGCGGCCGGGTTCAGCTCGGCCCCCGAGCGGTCCTGTTCCTCGCGGGTGGTATTAAAGTCCCCTCCCAGGACCAGGCACTCGTGAGAATCTAAGGTGCCGAGGAAGGCGGATGCCCGCTGTTAGAATTGCAGCAGCTCTGGGCCTGATGTCGGGGCATAGACGTTAACGAGGTTAACCATGAGCCCCTCCATACGGACCCGGAGATGCAGCAGGTGACCTGGCATGGCCTTGGCGACCCTAGCACCTCGGGCAACAGGTCGGGGGAGAACAAGGTCACCACTCCAGCCTGCCGAACCATGGCATGGCTAAAGTAGACTCTGTCCCCCCACTCCAGCCGTCAACTGTCTTCGGCGGTCGAGTCCATATGAATCTCCTGCAGGAAAACCACAGAGTACCCTCCCTCCCGAAGGAAGGAGAGCACCTGGGACCTGCGGAGAGCCATCCTACAACCCCGGGTGTTCAACATTGCGATGGTGAGAGGTGTCATGGGGAGGGCCGGGGGGATCCTCACTGGCAGGGATGCTCGTATCTCCCAGCGGGCCACGCAGCAGTCATTGACCCATCCCGTAGGTGAGTAATTGTTCATGGAAGACGTGGATCCGCCAGTAGGCCGCGGCATCCCACTTCCCTTTCCTGGTCTTCCGGGGGGCCTCCGCCTTGGGTAGATGAGGCGGAGCTCGAGCCTTCTGCTTGCCTCGCTTCCCCTGGACTAGGGCCCAGCCCTCCGTGGCATCATCTGGGGGCTGGTTAGCAGGGGTCGTGTCAGGTGGTAGAGGCGATGGCTCAGGGACTTGCGGGGGGAACGGTGGGGCAACAAAAGGGAGGGAGGATTCTCCCTGGGGCAGGCTCTCTCCCATGCCTGGTGGTATCTCTGCCACACCCTCCTCCATAGGCCCTGCTAGATTATCAGCAGCGAGGGTGGGGCTCTCCCACTCATCTGTGGGTTATAGGGGAGGTGCCCCTTGGGCCTGAGCGGGAGTAGCGGTGGTCCGAAGGGGGGGGGGTGAGTTCGGGTACCGGGCAGCCAGGGGCGTCGGCAATGACGGGGCCGAAGTCCTGCTGGGTCTCGGGGATTCCAGGTGCCTCTCCTTGCTGGGCTAAGGGGCAGTCCCTCCGGACATGCCCCGACGCCCAGCAGAGGTAGCACCAGGCTTCCCCCATGGAAAAGTACACACGGTAACGGGCCCCCTGGTGGGGGACTAGGAAGGACCCTTCGAGCGCCACACCGTCACGTGCCACCGATGGCAGTAAAAGTTGCACTTGCCGGCGGAAGGAAAAATGTGACAGAGGGTGGGGTCCTTGCAGCCCAACGGGAGAGGGCTGATAACAGAAACAGGTTTCCCCAGGGTGGAAACGGCGGGTAGCAGGGCAGCATTGGGGAGAAAAGGAGGGACAGGACCAGGCGGACACCAAGGACCAGGACCAGGCAGTCGCCCAGGTCCTCTAGCGGCTCTAGGGGGACAAACACCCCCCCCCCACCGCGAGGCCCCTCTCCACCGCTTCCTGGGCGGCAGCCTCCGATGCTAAGAAGAAAATGACCTTCCCGTACATTTTGGAGGCCACCACAATGGCCGAGGGCCCCACCACCCTCGCCAACACCCACACGTAGGTCTCCACGTGGGGTGAGGCGGGCACGAGGAGGCATCGGACACCGTGCTTCCTTGTCATGGTGGGAAAGGGGCCCAGGCCGCTATTGATGGTGGCGGAGGTGGTGGGCGGGAGAGATGATGAGGCGGCAGGAGGGGGGGCTGCCGCCACTCGGGCATACGTCCTGGGGGCTGAGGGAGGGACATCCGCAGAGCTGGTGGAGGGGGCAGCGGGGGAGGATGCCGTGGTTGGTGGTGGGGCTGCAGCAGTGGGGGTGGCCCCTGCCATGGAGGGCCCGGTGGTCTTAGCGGGGCCCTTCCCCTTCTTCTTGCCCTGGCCTTTCCTGCTGGCTGGGGCGGCTTCCCTAGAGTCTGGGGAGGCGATGGGCATGGCAGCGGAGGAGGTCACCCCGGTGCCCTCCATTGCCGATGCCCCAGTGGGGGCAGTGGCAGGTGATTAACAGGAGTTGGGGTCAGGTAGAAAGGGACAAGATGTACGGTGGACAATTCGGGGGGGGGCACATGAACCACTGTACGCTTGTCCAAAGAGTCCTGTTTGGTTGGCTGGTGCTTCTGGCCCATGCGGTGGAATCAGGGCGAGCAGCTGAGTCCAGAGGCAGATGTTGGACAGCCAGGAAAGATAGTGGAGTCGGGGGGGTGAAGATCATAGTGTGGCGGTTGGGAGGACACAGATGGATCAGAGGGCAGCTCCGTGCCACACCCCCTGTGTCCCTACAAACACAGTTAAGACACAGTCAAGGCCTCCCCCCACACGAGAACACAGTTCGAAAGTTACTCAGTCTTAGGCCCCCTCCACGGCGATTTGTAGATTCCACGGGCGGTGTTCCTCCGGTGGACGGCTTTTTCTCTGTCTGTTCCGGGTTTTCTTTTTTGCATTCCAGAAATGCCGGAGCAAGTGATAAGAGTCCTCTCGACCGGAGATGGGTCCGCAGACAAACAGCAAGCGGCTGGGTCTGGGGGCTGGGTCCTTCCACTCCTCCCCTCTGGGGAAGCGGGCCGGCAGGCCCCCCCTCTTTCGGGGTGTGTGTGTTTTAGCTGGAGCGGCAGCAGCATCCGAGGGCAGGTGGGGGGAGGGCTAACAGCTGGCCGGCAGCCGGCCAGCACTCTAGCAACAGCAGAGAAAGAAAAAAAAAGCAACAAAAAGAAAAGAAAGGGGGGAAAGCGTCTGGCCTGGTTGGGGGGGAAGCCGAAAGCAGGGGCAAAAAGCAAGGAAAGCCCAGGCCAGAGGGCAGCAGCAGGAGATCAGGCTAAGTAGGTCCCTTTTCCCTGGGTAAGGTAACAGGGAAGGTTTTTTTTTTTCTTGTTCATAAGAATATTTAATCTTTTTTTGTGCCTTATGTGACAGGGTTGGGCCAGATGGCTACAGGAGAGTGATAGAAGGCAGATATATTAGCCCCAGGTTAAGTAGGTCCCTTTTCCCTGGGTAAGGTAACAGGGAAGGTTCCAGAACAATCAGGAACCTTCTGGAGACAATTAAGACAGGCTGATTAGAACACCTGCAGCCAATCAAGAAGCTGCTAAAATCAATTAAGGCAGGCTAATCAGGGCACCTGTGTTTTAAAAAGGAGCTCACTTCAGTTTGTGGTGTGCGTGTGAGGAGCTGAGAGCAAGAAGCACTAGGAGCTGAGAGTGAGACTGCGGACTGAGGAGTACAAGCATTATCAGACACCAGGAGGAAGGTCCTGTGGTGAGGATAAAGAAGGTGTTGGGAGGAGGCCATGGGGAAGTAGCCCAGGGAGTTGTAGCTGTCGCACAGCTGTTCCAGGAGGCACTCTAGACAGCTGCATTCCACCGGGCCCTGGACTGGAACCCGGAATAGAGGGCGGGCCTGGGTTCCCCCCAGATCCTCCCAACTCCTGGTCAGACACAGGAGGAGACGACCTGGACTGTGGGTTCAGAGAAACGGCCAAGCTGAGGGCTGCCGTGAAGCTCCGAGGCGAGCAAATCCGCCAATAAGCTCAAGATCCACCAAGATAGAGCAGGAACTTTGTCACACTAGCCAAAGACTCCAAAAGTAATAGCAACATTTTTTTTAAATACATCAGAAGCAGGAAGCCGCTAAACAGACAGTGGGGTCCCTGGACAATGGAGATGCTAAAGGAGCAGTGAAAGATGATAAGGCCATTGCGGAGAAACTAAATGAATTCTTTGCATCGGTTTTCACTGTTGAGGATGTGAGGGAGATTCCCAGACCTGAGCCATTCTTTCTGGGTGGCAGGTCTGAAGAACTGTCCCAAATTGAGGTGTCATTAGAGGAGGTTTTGGAACAAATTGATAAACTAAACAGCAATAAGTCTCCAGGACCTGATAGGATTCACCCAAGAGTTCTGAAGAAACTCAAATGTGAAACTGCAGGACTACTAACTGTCATCTGTAACCTATCGTTTAAATCAGCTTCTGTACCAAATGACTGGAGGATAGCTAATGTGACGCCAATTTTTAAAAAGGGCTCCAGAGGAGACCCTGGCAATTACAGGCCAGTAAGCCTCACTTTAGTACCGGGCAAATTGGTTGAAACTATTGTAAAGGACAAAATTGTCAGACACATAGATGAACATAATTTGTTGGGAAATAGTCAACATGGTTTTTGTAAAGGAAAATCATGCCTCACCAATCTCCTAGAATTCTTTGAGGGGGTCAACAAGCATGTGAACAAAGGAGATCCAGTGGATATAGTGTATTTAGATTTTCAGAAAGCCTTTGACAAAGTCCCTCACCAAAGGCTCTTAAGCAAAATAAGCAGTCATGGGCTAAGAGGGAAGGTTCTCTCATGGATTGGCAACTGGTTAAAAAATAGGAAACAAAGGGTAGGAATAAATGGTCAGTTTTCAGAATGGATAGAGGTAAATAGTGGTGTCCCCCAGGGATCTGTACTGGGCCCAGTCCTATTTAACATATTCATAAACAATCTGGAAAAAGGGGTAAACACTGAGGTGGCAAAATTTGCAGATGATACAAAACTACTCAAGATAGTTAAATCCCAGGCAGACTGCGAAGAACTACAAAAGGATCTCACAAAACTGGGTGACTGGGTAACGAAATGGCAGATGAAATTTAATGTTGATAAATGCAAAGTAATGCACATTGGAAAACATAATCCTAACTATACATATACAATTATGGGGTCTAAATTAGCTGTTACCACTCAAGAGAGAGATCTTGGAGTCATTGTGGATAGTGCTCTGAAATCATCCACTCTATGTGCAGCGGCAGTCAAAAAAGCAAACAGAATGTTGGGAATCATCAAGAAAGGGATAGATAATAAGACAGAAAATATCATATTGCCTCTATATAAATCCATGGTACACCCACACCTTGAATACTGTGTGCAGATGTGGTTGCTCCATCTCAAAAAAGATATATTGGAATTGGAAAAGGTTCAGAAAAGGGCAACAAAAATGATTAGGGGGTATAGAACAGCTTCTGTATGAGGAGAGATTAATAAGACTGGGACTTTTCAGGTTGGAAAAGAGATGACTAAGGGGGGATATGATAGAGGTCTATAAAATCATGAGTGGTATAGGGAAAGTAAATAAGGAAGTGTTATTTACTCCTTCTCATAATACAAGAACAAGGGGCCACCAAATGAAATTAATAGGTAGCAGGTTTAAAACAAACACAAGAAAGTATTTTTTCACGCAACACACTGTCAATCTCTGGAACTCTTTGCCAGAGGGTGTTGTGAAGGTCAATACTATAACGGGGTTCAAAAGGGAGCTAGATAGATTCATGGAAGATATTGGCCACGGTGGGCAGGGATGGTGTCCCTAGCCTCTGTTTGCCAGAAGCTGGGATTGGGTGACAGGGCATGGATCACTTGATGATGACCTGTCTGTTCATTCCCTTTGGGGGACCTGGCATTGGCCACTGTCAGAGGACAGGATACTGGGCTTGATGGACCTTTAGTCTGACTCAATATGGCCATTCTTATGTTCTTAATAGCAAGTCTCTGAACTTGCTGTTCACCACTTCTAGGTTCAGTCCTTTTCATTTGGAATTGCTGGTTGTTCAGCTTCTGTTATCCCCTCTTTTCTGTTACCTATCAGCTCTGTGTTCTTGGGAAACCAGGGTGCAGTACCCAACCTCTCTGACTCACGAAAGACCCCCACCCCCAGCCTCTCCTTGAACCAAAGCCAATCAGAAGAAAGACTTACAAAAAGCAATGAAAAGGCAGTGGAAGACACACCAAAACCCCTCTGGACAAGGGTGACAGTATTAAGGAAACTCCCCTAGCCTCATTTGTATCAAAGATGGGAAAGGGAGGCAATTAGTATACAGAATGGAGAGCAGAGATTCCAAGGCAAGAACCACACTGAACTCTGGGACCAGAAAAGCAGGGAAGAACTGCATGATGGGGAATCTCTGCTCCAGATGTTAATGAACCCATGCCTGCACACACTCAGCTCAGTAGTTATCAGACCAATTCTAGCAATAAATCCTTTATTGGTATTCAAAATACGGAAGCTGCCTAGTTACATTGTGAGCTCCCTGGAAGGAACACCGCCCATAGCCAGGAATGATCAGCTCCCATTGTCTAGCCTGAACAAAACAATTTTGGTATACTCCCTTGAGCCATCAGTTTACCCACAAACAAATCTAGTGTTCTCCCTTGGACCATTGTTCTTTCCCTACAAAAACCCCAACCTCAAGTAAGTGTTCTGATGTCTGGATCCAAAATCTGCAACAGTTCCTTTGGGACTTCAACTTCTCCTGACTGATCATGCTGATGGCTCTGCCTGTCTCCAGCGCTCGGACCCTCAACTACCACCACCACCTTGGAACCTCGATCAATTCAAGCTTCAAGGAGTGGTGAGAACCCAGCTCTCTCTTTTTCTCTCTCTATAGCCTTCTGACCCTGACTTGTGTGATCAGTTATAGTTTTCTAAACCAGACTTTTATAATCAAATTTAAGTTAGATTTAATTTTATCACTGTTTTGTTTGTTTGGCTCCTCTTGTATGGTTATTACCTAGCAATAAATAACTTTTATGGTTAAGCTGGTTGCCTCTCTCTCTCTCTCTCTCTCTCTCTCTCTCTCTCTCTCTCTCTCTCTCTCTCCTTCGTGGGTGATTTTTAGCTTCCCCATTCGCTCTGCAGCACCACTTCTCATACCTAAGCTAAAGATCCCTGCAGTGCCCAAAAATCCTGAGGGGTTTGCTCATCAAATGGGTTACTACCAGGACAATTGTAAAAAAGTGGGGATAGAGACATGCTGAACTTGGGACATATGAGGGTGACATATGTGCTGCTCGATCATGCCTACTGAGTGCAGGGACATATAAGGGGTCAGCTTGGCAGTGCCAATTAACACGGTCCTCTCAGACGGGCTCTGTTAATGTGTGTGTGGGTTCGCCTGATTCTGGGGCTGGAAGAACCAAGAACTGGGGAACCTAAGTCCTGCAGGATAGCTCCATTGGGATGGAACTTGCAGCAGGGAGAAGAAGAGCTCCGTATAAGAACACAAGTGACACAAGCAGTACATTGATAGAATTACAGAACCCCTCCCCCCCCCGAAGAGTAACCCTAATAAATGAAAGTACCCCAAAATAACGGACAAATCTGGTAACATTTCTTTCTTCTCCTATGCGCTATATAAAAATGGAGCATGAGATTGACTGATTTATTTTAATGGCTGGGCCTGCCTTTCCTCTTATGACAGGCTCTCTGGGAGGAGTGCTGGGCTGACATCACAGGAGGCTGAACTAACAGGCACAGCAATGCTGGAGAAGACATTTCTTCTTGGAATGGAATATCACATTCTAATGTGCTCGATGAGCCAAGATCTGCTACACGGGAGTCAGCTGATGATTCAGAGCCATCTCCCACTTCCCAGCTTGTAAACTGTGCTGCTGAGCGATTAAAAAAAAAATCTAATATTTCCCTGGTAATGTGGTGACTTCCCCCGTCTCAGGGTGAGTGCTTGGTGAAGGTGGTTATGCACTGAATGGTGTAGGAATAGCAGTGACTGTTGTGTGCTACCACGCACATAGCAGAAATAGATGGGGTTGAACCACGATGACGCAAAGCAGGAAGAATTCGTCTATCTTCAGTCTCTTGTTCTTTGCATTCAGTGCACTTTGGGCCATGCTACCATTCAGCAGTGGTGGTAGTAAGCTCGATCTTCCACAGTCCAAGCCAACTATTCTGCTTGGATGCTGCAGCAGCTGAAAGTGGCCCCCTGGATCCATGGCACTCATTAATAATGTTTCCCCTTTCACTGAGCACCTTTGGCACTGAATGAAGCATGACAGGTCTTGTCAGGGCTGTGGGGAACTGAGCTTCCAAACAGCTGATGGAAACTGTCTCCTCCAGGAATTCAAGCTCAGCCAGTGAACTTCCCACTTTTCCTTTAGAGATACCTCCCACAATAGCAGAATCACCTAGGTTTTCAGTGTGTAAGGTAACCAAAGTTACAACATGATCCTTCCTATATAACCCAGGACATGTTGTTTCTTGGCATGGCCTTAAACTGAGAGGCAATACTGCCTTGACTCACTAGTACACCCCACAGCAAGTTAGTTATACTTATTAGAATCCAAAGATATTTGCCAAATGTAGCCTTTTTTGCACACAAGAATATTCTGTCTGAATATAGCAGTGGCCCCAAACTGTGGGGTGCCCCCGCCCTTCGGGGACATGGAGGAACATTGCGGGAGGGGTGTGCAGCAGGACACCATAGGGGCAGGGAGGGAATGAGCGCCATCCAGCCCTGCTCTACCCCCAGCTCCACTTTAGCTCCCAGCCTTGGTCCCTGGCTCCTGGCCCTGCTCCCAGCCCCCAGGGGTGTGTGCAGACAGATTACATTATGGGTAAGGGGGGGGCATGGCATAAAAAGTTTGGGGACCACTAGAATATAGACTAAATCAGGGGTAGGCACCTATGGCATGCATGCCAAAGGCGGCATGCAAGCTGATTTTCAGTGCCACTCATGCTGCCCGGGTCCTGGCCACCTGTCCTGGGGGCTCTGTAGCTGGCCTGGGGTACTGGCTGCCAGCCCCTTGCCAGTCAGAGTTCCGTCCGCCGGTCCCGCTCAGCCTGCTGACGGCCCTGGGTCCTGGCCACCGGTCTGGGGGGCTCTGCTGCCGGCCTGCAGTCCCAGCCACCGGCCCGGGGCTCTGCAGCCGCCCCCAGCTGTGGCCCACTGGCCCCAGCCTGGGGCAGTGAGGGGTGCAAACAGGGGCAAGAGGGGCGCAACTCAGCACCCCCACCTTAAAAATTGTTCCAGCGCCACTGTACTGGGATATTTTTAAGTCCTGATTTGCTGCTTACATCACTATCATGCCATATGGAACAGCGCACTGTGTTTGATGTTGAGATTAGAATGTGCATGCAAGAACTGGAATCAGAATTTTCTGACAGATTTCAAGATTTCCAGTGATTTGGCCCAATGCTTTCTTTTCTAATTAAACCTGAAAAGTTCAATGAAAGTGACTTGGATTTGTCTGTATTCCAGTGGATGGGTGTTGGAGATTTCGAAATGCAGCTCATTCAGTTAAAAAGCTCAGAATTGTGGGCATCAAAGTTTGGAGATCTGTGGAGAGCACTTGAATCTACCAAGAGAGATCATGGGGCCTCTATTCTGACCTACTGACGTCTCTGCCAGTGAAATTTAACTGTTTGAAGAAAATTGTGTTTTCAATGCTTTCAGCATTTGGATCCACATACCTGTGTGAATAGGTATTTTCACACTTGAAATCTGTCCTCTGTCCCTCTCAGAGCCGGTTAACAACTGATCACTCAGAAGCCTGTGTGCAACTTAAAGTATCCAAATATGTGCCAGACATTGGAAAACTCAGCAAGGAAAAGCAAGGGCAAGGATCACACTAAACTGATAAGATCTGCATTTTAATTTAATTTTAAATGAAGCTTCTTAAACATTTTAAAAACCTTATTTACTTTACATACAGCAATAGTTTAGTTATATATTATAGACTTATAGAATTCAGTGACTCACCTGCATAAGGCCACACCAGGGGAATTGCTCAACCTTGCCTGGGGAACTCAGCAACGCCACCAGACATGCCTGGACCTGTGTTCTCCAAGCACATGGACTAAGAGTATAAAAGAGAACACAGTGGCCCCATGCTTCGCCTTTTCTCCTTCCCTGACCTACGCTGCAAGTAACAAGGACACTCAGAAGACTGAAGACTCCAACATAGGAGACTGGCCCAGGTTTCAAGGGTGAAACCTGTGTACTATGAACTGCAATATCCAGTGGGATGAGAAAAACTGTTTAATCTAGATGTTGCCCGGTCTAATAGGGTTGAGAGTTTAGACTGCTTGCTTATATTTTATTTTATTTTGGTAACTAACTCTGACTTTTTGCCTGTCACTTAATATCTATCTTTTGTAGTCAATACATTTGTTTAACTGTCTATATTTAACAGTGAGTTTGTCCGAAGTGTTTGGTAAATCTGCTCAGGTTTACAAAGGCTGGTGTATATCCACTTTCCATCGATGTGTGGTGAACCAATTAATAAATTTGCACTGCTTGAGCAGTGCAAGACAGTATGTTCCTGAGGTGCAAGGCTGGGAGCTGGGTGGATTTGGCTGGTGCCTTTCTCTGTGTGATTCATGAATGGCTCTGGGAGCATTCATGCAATCTAGCTAGATGTGGGGCTCCACATGCTGTTGTGCTCAGTGATCACAGAGCCTGGAGGGGCTTGCTGCTTGTCACTAGCAAAGCATTGTGAGAGACAGCCCAGGCTGGAGGCTTAAGGGGGCACAGCAGTCCCACAGTCCCAGGCTGCATCCAGGGATCCTGTCACACTGGGTATTTTTGAACAACGTCAGACCATGAAGTAGCTGAAATATAGAGTTTATTACAATAAGCAGCAAATAAATACACACTCAGGACCATCGCTCCACTCCAGGTAAGGTTGTGACAAGTTAACCTTTTATCCGTAAATACTCTAAAATCCACCACAAATTCAGCTTCCCTTTCCAATCGTTATGCCTCTTGGGCTCCAGGGTGGGGTTAGTGGGCCAAATCTGGGGTCACCTGAGCAAGAGATTCCTGTAATACAGTCTGAGCGACACTCCAAAGAGTGATTTGGGCCTGCATGGAAGGACGCTGCTCCAGGGTGGATACAAGCGCATAGAGGCACACCTGCCCTCAGAGTTACTAAGTAGCAACATGCTTCACCCATCAAATCTGAGCCATAGGAAGGTTTCTGAGACTATCTCCTGTGTGCAAGATGGTGATGGCTTTCTGCAGAGGGACTTGGTGGGCGTTCCCTGGAGAGGACCCCTTTCTCTTTGAGACCCACTATTTCAAAATGCTCTAAAATCCATGCACATCTGTAGATTGGTTGGCAAGTTGCTGTACCTCACCAGGGCCAGGGGGAGAGATAGTGGGGCAAGTCTGGGTCATCTGGTGAAGGGATTTCTCAGATACAGCCCTTCCCCCAGACCTAATTTTAATATTCAAATGGTTGTAAAATACACATGGCTAGGGAAATTGTAATGAAAATTGGTATCCACAAAATGGGCTGGGGGAGATGTTTAAAAAGCTTTTCTGGTATAAATCCATATGTTAGTAGTGTGATTACTGGAGAGTGTCTTTATGTCGATAAAGGCCTTGGGGTAGATGATGTTATCAGGTATGTGGAACATCCTCAGCAAAAAGGGGCTGCGAGTCGGGATGGTGGGTCACCCTCACAAGTAGGAGTGGGGTGCATTGTCAGGAGTGGAGGCAAAACAGAGCGCCGGGCCACTCCTGGGTGGAATGCAGAGATAGATGCCAGATGCACCTTGATGGAAGAAGCTGCCAGACCCTGCTGCTTAAGGTGTAACAGATACTCCAGGATGAGAGGAATGGGGGCCTGCAGTGGTGGAGTATGGCCCTGGGAGCACCAGATTGCAAACCGCTTCCACTTTGCCAGATAGGTGGCCCTAGTGGAGTGCTTCCTGCTACCAAGCAGGACTTCCCTAACCAACTCCAAGCACATGAGCTCTGTGAGGTTTAACCATGAAGCTTCCAGGCCGTGAGGTGGAGAGACTGCAGGTCTGGGTGACGAAGGCAACTGTGGTCCTGGATGATCAGGTCCGGAAGTAGCAGCAATGTGATCGGGGCATCCACCGAAAGTTCCAGGAGCGTGGTGTACCAATGCTGGGGGGGCCACACCAGTGCCACATTATGACCATCACCTTGTCCCTGCAGATTCTGAGCAGGACCTTGTGCACAAGCGGAAATGGCGGAAACGCGTACAGCAGATGATCCAAGCAGGGGAGGAGAAGTGCATCTGTGAGGGAGCCCCGGCTGTGGTTCCAAAAGGAGCAAAATCATGGGCACTTCCTGTTGTCCTGAGTGGCGAAGAGGTTGACGTGGGGAGTTCCCCACCTCTGGAAGATGGTGAGAATGATGTCTGGCTGGATGGTTGCAGAAGGAACTGTTGAGGTGTTCTGCCACCTAGTTCTGTGATTCTGGGAGGTACGTTGCCTCCAGGTGAATGGAGTGGGCTATACAGCTCCTTGATGTTGATGTGGAACGAGAGCTCGTCCTGGGACCAAATGCTGTGCGTCTGAACGTCCCCCAGGTGTGCACCCACCCCAGCGCTGATGCGTCTGTTACCAGGGACAGGGAGGGCTGGGGTCTGTGGAAGGGGACTCCCTTTCACACATCTTGCAGGTTGAGCCACCAGCCAATGGACTGGAGGATCTGCAACAGAAGGGTGACCACTAGGTTCAGGCTGTTGCGCCATGGGTGATAGGCTGATGTGAGCCAAGCCTGGAGAAGTCTGAAGCGCATCCTGGAGTGCTGAACCACATATGTGCAAGACGCCATATGACCGAGAAGCCTCAGGCAGTCCATGCTGTGGTGGTGGGGTCCTGTCTGAGGCCATATATGATGTCTGACATTACCTGGAAGTGGGCCTCCGGTAAGAATGCACTGGCTCAACCCGAGTCCAGCACTGACCCTGTCAAGGCTGATTCCCCACTCTGGCACTTTGAGTGCAGAAGGTGGGGGCCCACAAGGATTTTAAAAATTAATACTGACCACTCCAGGCTTGTATTAAACTCCCAAAGTTACAGCTTCTCTCTGACCTTGGATGGGTAGATGCTGCTACCACCCAAGTGCAAAAAAACCCGTTTGAGAACCCAGGAAGGCGCACTTTGGAATTCCTTCTTGTGGGGTACCCTCAAGCTCTTTCATCCCACCTCTGGGGAAGAGTTGAGAAAGAAAACAAAGGAAATCAGCTGTTGCCACCAGCTAATTAAACAACATGTGCACAAACCTCTTAGAACACAAAAATCCAATCCTGTTCTTAAAAATGGTAAATTTTATTAATAACAAAAGAAAGAAAATACACGTGGAACTTAGGCTTTTTTCTAGATTTGGAAAAAAACAATTACAGTAACTCCTCACTTAACGTAGTTATGTTCCAGAAAAATGCGACTTTAAGCAAAACGATGTTAAGCGAATCCAATTTCCCCATAAGAATTAATGTAAATAGAGGGGTTAGGTTCCAGGGAAATTTTTTTTTTGCCAGACAAAAGACTATATATATATATATATATATACACACACACACACACACAATAAGTTTGAAACAAACAATTTAATACTGTACACAGCGATGATGATTGTGAAGCTTGGTTGAGGTGGTGAAGTCAGAAGGTGGAGGAGGGTGGGATATTTCCCAGGGAATGCCTTACTGCTAAATGATGAACTAACAATTGGCTGAGCCCTCAAGGGTTAACTCATTGTTGTTAATGTAGCCTCACACTCTACAAGGCAGCAGGAGTGGAGGGAGGGGAGACAGCATGGCAGACAGAGACACACACTGTGTGTGTGTGTGTGTGTGAGAGAGAGAGAGGGAGAGAGAGAGAGAGAGATGCGCATTTCCCCTTTAAGTACGCTGACCCCACTCTTAAGTACACTGCCTTATTAAGGTAATCAGCAAGTTGAGACAGCAACTGCTGCCAGGAAGCTCCCTCCATCCTGAGCCCTGTCGTGTGTCCCCCTGCTCTGTGGAGATGAGGTAAACGGGGTGCAGGAGCAGGGGGGAGGGGGACACCCTGACATTAGTCCCCCTCTTCCTCCCCACCCCCAGCAAGCAGGAGGCTCGGGGAGCAGCTCCAAGGCAGAGGGCAGGAGCAGCACATGGCAGTGTGGGGAGGGACAGCTGAACTGCTGGCAATTGGTAGCCTCCTGGGCGGCTGCTGCACAGCAAACTTAGGGAAGCGGGGAGCGGATGGTGGGCTGCCAGTCCACCCTGGTTCCAAGCTCCCACCAGCTAGCGCCAATGGGCTGCTCTTCCTGCAAGCAGTGGACAAAGCAGGCGGCTGCCAAATGATGTTATAAGGGAGCATTGCACAACTTTAAATGCACATGTTCTCTAATTGATCAGCAACGTAACAACAAAACAACGTTAACCGGGACAATTTTAAATGAGGATTTACTGTAAAGAATTAATCATCATAGTAGCTCTCTTGAGGTCCAGCTTAAAGGTGACAAGCAAAACAAAAGCACCTGGGGTTAGCACAGAGGAGTCCACAAGCCATAAAGAAATAAAAGAGATAAACCTAATCGCGTCTTCCTAGACATTTCCTGATCTACTTACATAACTGGGGTTTCAAATGAGTAGTTTCTAGGTATGATTTGATGATTTTCTATACTGGAGGCAAGTTTTTACAGCATAGTTCCAGCCCTGTCTCTGCTCTCTGGGAGAACAACACAGACAGACAAAAGGGGAGTCTTGTTTCAATTTTAAAAAGTTCTAGCCGTCCCATTGGCTCTTTTGGCCAGGTGCCCACTCACTTCCTTTTATCTATGCATCGCAGTGATACTTTTTAACCCTATACAGGTAAAGCAAGTAGAGAACAGCTTCTGACAGGGATTTTATAGCTAACTGGCTGCCTGGGTCCATAAAAGGGAGCTACCCCTCCCCTTGATTTATCACATGCCCCCCAAATCACAGCTGGTACTGGCCAGCCTGGTTCAGGTCAGGTCCACACCAGCTAGGATTTCTTTCTGGAGGTTTAGGGAACAGAGTTAATAAGATACATGCACCTTTCATTTTACTACTAATTACATGAAGAACTAAACAGTATTTTTGACTTCAGTGCAGCATGGTCAGTCTGAGGGTGGAAGCCACTTGAGTGCAGCATGGTCAGTCTGCAGGTGGAAACACTGTCCCCAAATGTATGGGTGTAGCTTCTCCAGAGCATACACAATAGCGTAACATTCTTTTTTTGAGACTGACCAGTGGCTTTTCCACTCAGAAAGTTTTTTTCTGAGAAACACAACAGGATGGAATTGTTGATCTGGTCCTTCCTGCATTAAAACTGCTCCTACACCACGCTCAGATGCATTTGTGGTTATGACGAAAGGTTGGTCGAAGTCCAGGGCTCTTAGTATAGGGTCAGACGTAGGGGCTGCCTTAAACTGATTAAAGGCTTTTTGACACTTCTTAGTCCACTGAACTGTATTTGGCTGTTTTTTCCTGGTCAGGTCTGTCAGTGGGCTGGCAATTTGGCTGTAGTGCGGTACAAATCGTCGGTAATACCCGACCAAGCCCAAGAAGGATTGGACCTGCTTCTTTGACTTAGGGACAGGCCAATTTTGGATAGCATTTACTTTAGCCTGTAGGGGATTGATAGTTCCTTGACCCACCTGGTGTCCAAGGTATGTTATGCTGTTCAGGCCTATTTGACATTTTTTGGCATTAATGGTTAAACCTGCCTCCCTTATGCGCGGGAAGACAGCTTGGAGGTGTTCCAGGTGTTCTGCCCATGAATCTGAGAATATGACCACATTATCAAGGTAGGTGACTGTAAATTCCCCAAATCCAGCCAGAAGGTTATCTACCAGTCTCTGGAAGGTGGTGGGTGCATTTTGCAGGCTGAAAGGGAGCACATTGAATTCATACAGACCTACATGGGTGATGAAGACTGACCTTTCCTTGGCTGGGTCATCTAGTGGCACTTGCCAGTACCCCTTAGTTAAGTCTAAGGTGGAGATGAACTGGGCACGTCCCAGTTTTTCCAGTAGCTCATCTGTGCGTGGCATTGGATAGTTTTCTGGGAGAGTTAAAGCATTTAGCTTATGGTAGTCATGCAAAAGCGGATTTTCCCATTGGCTTTGGGAACCAGAACCACTGGAGAGACCCATGAACTTTCAGAGGGGCGGATTACACCCATCTGTAACATGTCCTTGATCTCCCTTTCTCTTGCGGTTTTGGCTTGAGGAGCCATTTGGTAGGTCTGGGCTCTAACTGGGCAAGCATCACCTGTGTTAATGGAGCGGTAGGCCCGTTCTGTCCATCGTGGGGTGGCTGAAAACATTGGCAGGAAGGTGGTGCAGAGCTCCTGGATTTGCTGTCGCTGCTTACCCCCAAGGGTTATGGAAAGGCTCACCTCTTCTATGCCACCATTGCTTCCTTTTTCCTTCATAGTATTTTCTTTAGGCCACTCAGCATTGTCTCTCTCCTGGGATGTAAACAGGAGAAACTTGATTTCTCAGAAATAAAAGGGCTTTAGAGAATTAACATGGCACACTTTAGGTTTTACAGTAGGCTCTGGGAACGCTATGAGGGAACGCTAACATCTCCCAGGCGCTCTCGGACCATAAATGGCCCCTCCCACAATGCTTCCATCTTATTTTCCTGGAGCCCCTTCAGGACCATGACTTGGTCACCTACTCTGAAGGAATGCTCTCTGGCATGTTTACCGTATCAGGCCTTTTGCTCTTGCTGAGCAACCTGTAGGTTTTCTCGAGCAAGGACTAGAGAGTCTTTGAGGGTGTTTTACAGGTTGGTTACAAAGTCCAAAATGTTAGTTCCTGGAGACGATGTAACCCCCCTACCATTGCTGCTTCACCAACTGTAATGGCCCCTTAACTTTGTGGCTATAAATGAGTTCAAAGGGTGAAAACCCCAAACTGGGATGTGGTACAGCCCTGTAGGCAAAGAGCAACTAGGTCCCAATCATTGGAGTGTTCATTCACAAAATTACGTATCATGGCCCCCAAAGTCTCATTAAACTTCTCCACTAGGCCATTCGTTTGATGGTGGTAAGGGGTGGCAAACCAAGTGATTCATCCCTTGAGCTTCCCAAAGACGTTCCATGGTCCCTGCCAGGAAGTTAATTCCATAATCTGTAAGGATGTGGGAGGGCCAACCTACCCTTGCAAAAATGTCTGCCAAGCCTGGCTCACGCTTTTAGCCCTGGTGTTGCTTAGAGCTACTGCTTTCAACCATTGTGTGGCAAAATCCATGAAGGTCAGTATGTACAGTTTTTCTCTGGGTTTCTTAGGGAAAGGACCCAGAATATCCACAGCCACATGCTGAAATGGAACCTCAATTACGGGGACTGGGGCCTTGATCTGGTCTTGGGGCTTTCCCACCCTCTGGCACACCTTACAAGACCGGACATAGATAGAAACATCCTTGCCCATTCCCTCTCAGTGGAATGACTTTCCCAAATGGTCTGTGGTCCAATTCACCCCAGGATGGCCACTAGAGTGATCACGGGCTAAGCTCAAGAGCTTTTTCCTATACTTAGTTGGAACTACCAACTGTCTCTGAGGATTGCCAGTCTTCCTTGTGCCCTTGTGATACTTTTTAACCCTTTACAGGTAAAGCAAGTAGAGAACAGGTACTGAGAGGGATTTTATAGCTAACTGGCTGGCTGGGTCCAAAAAAGGAAGCTACTCCCCGCTTTCATTTATCACAGCCCTGATGAACTGTATCCTTTGAGTTGGTACCAGGGTCAACTTGCTCTCATTGAGAAGAAGGCCCAGCCAGTCAAAGGTGGATCTCATGAAGTGGATCTGTGCATCCACCTGATCCTTGGAGTGCCCCTGAAGAAGCCAGTCGTCGAGATAGGGGTATACCTGCACTTGCCTTCGACAGAGGAAGGCCACGACAACCGATATAAACTTGGTGAATACCCAGAGGGCTGTCGACAGGCCGAAGGGGAGGACCGTGAATTGGTAATGGTTGTGGTTGACCACAAACCTGAGGAACTGCCTGTGAGCAGGACATATGGATATGTGGAAGTATGCATCCTTGAGGTTGAAGGCACTTAGCAGTCTCCCGGATCCAGAGAAGGGATAATAGAGCACAGGGAGATCATGTGGAACTTCAACTTTTTAATGAATCTGTTGAGGCCTTGCAGGTCTAGAATGGGTCTGAGACTCGCCCCCCGTCCCCTGGTTTTGGGGATTAGGAAATAACGGGAATAGAATCCCTTGCCCCTTAGCTCCCGAGGAACCTCCTCCACTGCCCTGTGGCGAGGTGTGTCCGCACCTCCTGGATAAGGAGTTGCTTCTGAGAAGGGTCCCTGAAGAGGAATGGGGAAAGGGGGTGGGAGGGAGGGGTAGAGCAGAATTGGAGGGAATATTCCACTTCTACTGTGTGGAGAACCCAGCAGTCCAATGTTATTTGGGATGAAGCATGGTAAAAGTGGGACAGATGGTTGAGAAAACAAGGGGAAGGATCCGGTGCTGTGGCTGGTGCACCGTCCTCGGGCGCACCTTTAAAAGGCCTGCTTTGAGCCAATGATGGCTTGGTTGGGCCCTGGCCCTGCCCAGGTGGTGGATGGGGTGGCTTGTGCCTGCCATTCCTGCCCTGTTTTATGTAAAAATCCTGCCTTGGCCGAGGAGGATAGGAGTGCTGTTGCGGCTGGGGCCTAAAATATTTCCATTGGGTTGCTGGAGTGTGCATGCCCAGTGACTTCATAGTAGCCTGGCAGTCTTTGAGCATGTGCAGCCTGGAGTCCATTTTCTCCACGAAAAGGCCTGCACTGTCAAAGGGCAGGTCCTGTAGTGTTTGCTGCACCTCCAGGGGAAGCACGGATGCCAGAAGCCATGAGCTTCTTCTCATAGCGATGCCTGAGGACAAGGTTTGCACTGCTGAGTCTGCAGCATACAGTGAGGCCTGTAAGGGGGTCCGTGCCACTGCCTTGCCCTCCTCAACTATAGCCCCAAACTCCTCCCTGGACTCTGAGGGTACCATCTCCCTGAATTTTAACATGGAGTTCCAGGAGTTGAAGCTGTACCTGCTCAGGATTGCTTGCTGGTTGGCAATCCTGAGTTGCAACCCCCGGTCAAGTAGACCTTGTGCCCAAAAAGGTCCAACCACTTGGACTCCTTTGACTTGGGGGTAGGACCCTGCTTCCTCTGCCATTCATTCACCGCAGCCACCACCAATAAGCAGGGCCGTGGGTGGGTGTAGAGGTATTCGTACCCCTTAGATAGGATGAAATACTTCCTCTCCACACTCTTCTCTGTGGGAGGTATGGAGACCGGGGTCTGCCATAGGGTCTTTGTGTTGGCCTGGATGGTTTTAATGAGGGTAGAGCCACCCTTGATGGGCCTTCTGGTGTCAAGATGTCAACCATAGGGTCCTCCAGCTCTACCACCTCCTCGGCCTGCAGACCTATGTTTCACACCACCCCGTGCAGCAGGTCCTGATGAATGTGGTTGTCTATGGGAGGTGGCCCTGAGTTGACAGTCCCTATGACCGCCTCATCCGTGGAGAATGATGAGGATGCCGATGGGGGTACAGGGTCCTGATGTCCCTCCTGGTCCCCTGGGATCTCCTGCCCCGCCTCCAGTTCTGGACCAACTACCCCTGTGTCCATTGCAGGGATGGGGGTTGGCTCTGGGGGAGGTATGGTGGCTGGTGTCACCTCAGCACCGCTAGGGACGGGGCAACTGGCCGATGTTGCCAGTGCCTGTGGCTCGGACACCACTGATTGGGAGCCCTTGGATGGGGGCCCTGGGCCTGTTTGTAAGCCCAAAGGGTCCAGAATGGCCACTGCACTGGTCCCTGCCACTGCACAGGTGAATGCCCTGCACTCACGTCTGGCCACCTGTGGCCTGACCTGTGCCAGCTTTGTCTGGAATATCGGGACTCTGCATCCAGGCCCTAAGATGAAGGCCAGGGCAGTGCCGAGCAGAGCTGGGCAGAGGAGCGGTGCTGCAAGGCTGGGGAGCGATGCCATGATCTGGAGTGGTGCCATGGAGTGGACTGGCATTGAGACATTGAGTGGTGCCGTGACAAGTGGTGCCAGGATCAGGTCCTCCGCTGTGTCGGGGACCGGTGCCTCAGCGGAGAGTGGTGCCCCAACGGGGAACGGTGCCGAGACCGGGACTGCTGCTGCGAATCAGTCCAGTGTCGTGATTCTGAGTGGTACCGGGACTCTGAGTGGGTCTTCTTGTCAGTGCCAGGGACCAGTGCTCTGGCGATGCAGATGGGCGCATCAACATTGCGGGCTTGCCTTAAGTCCGAAGTCCGTGCTGTGGCGCTGGAGGCTCCTCTCGAGCGTCTGGGGACTGTGGCGCTGTCATGGCTATTAGGTCCCTCTCGGCCTCAAAGGTGTCTGGGGTGAACGGCAACTCCACATCCTCCACCACCTGGCTCGGAGAGTCTAAGAGCACCGGGCTTGGTTCCCCCGCGGCCTGAAGTTGACAGTGCCAGCTCCCGAGTCTTCAGCACCAGGAGCTCCCCTGTGGCATTTCCCCCAGTGGGGGCTTCCAGGGCGATAGACCTTGGTGTAGGGGATTGGCCCTGTCCTGCTTCCAGTGCTGCTTCTGTGGCACAGGGGACTGGGACGGGTGCCATGCTGTCTCCGCCGGCTTTGGTGCCGGGGAGCACCAGTGCCGAGGGTCTCTGAGCTCAGAGTCCTTCCTCGGCACCACTTCTCTTATGGAGGCCAGAGTGCTCTGCACAGAGGAACTCAGCGCTGGATGCTGCCGTGATGAGGCTGGCTGGGGTATCAGAGCCACGTCCATAAGGAGCTGTTTTAAACAAAAGTCCTGCCCCCTTTTAGTTCTGGGGCAAAACCCTCTGCAAATCTTGCACTGGTTGGTCTGGTGCGCCTCCCCCCAACACTTGAGGCAAGAGTCTTGGGGGGTCACCTGTTGGCATGGGCTTGTGGCAGGATAGGCATGGTTTGAATCCTTGGGATCAAGGCAAAACCTGAGTCCCAAGGGGAAGTAGGAAAGTAGGCGTGGGGAACCCCCCCTCCCCCACGCCGCTCCTAATAACTAAGTAACTATAGCTAAACGATTCAGACTACGAGACTCTAAACTATATAGAATGAGTATGGAAGAACTAGGGGACCACTTGTGAAAGCCCTGGAAGCCACCGCAGTTCCAATGGGTGGTAAGAAGGAACTGAGGAGGTGCCGGGTCAGCAGTCATATATTGAGAGTCATGGAGGTGCCACTCCAGGGGGCTCCACAGCCAGCCCAACAGGTGCCACCATGGGAAAAACTCCGACACGGCACACACACACCTAATGGGAATCGATATGAGCAAACACTCGAAGAAGTAGAGGCTCTGTGAGTCACAATTCTGGTGCATCATCAGGCAGAGGGGGCAGAGGGTCAGAGTTGTGGGACATTAGTAGGAATAGGCAGGGCTGTGGGGTCAGGTCTGTAGTGTGTAGTCAGGGGTAGGGGGCCTCGAGTTGGGAGTGTGGTGCATCGTTCAGAGACGAGGGGGCTGAGGGGTGGGAGTGTGGTGCTTTGTGAGAAGTAGGGGCTCTGCAGGTCAGCATTGTGGTGCTTCATCAAGAGAAGGGGGCTGTGGGTTTGGATGCTGCTGCATCGTCAGGAGCAGGGAGGATGCAGGGCAAGACTGCGGTGCATCGTTAAGAATGGGGGCTGTGGGTTGGGAGTGTGGTGCATCATTCAGAGCTGAGGGGGCTGTGGGTTGGGATTGGGGGTGTATCATCAGGAGTAGGAGGCTGCGGTTCAGGATTGTGGTGCGTTGTCAGGTGTAGAGGACTGCGGGTCAGGGTTGTGTGTGGTAGTTAAGAATAGGCCAGGCTGTGGGTCAGGAATGTAATGTATAATCAGGAGTGTGGTGCTTTGTCAGAAGTAGGGGGCTACAGGCTGGGATTGTGCCTTAGAAGTTGCGGAGGCTGAAGGTTAGAACTGTGGGGGTGCAACCTCAGAGGTGGGGGGCTGAGGGTCGCAACTGGGAAGCATCCTCAGGAGCGGGGGTGTAACAGAACGCTACACTGTATTATACTCTTCAGCCACTAGATGGCAGTGTGTATCACTTCTAATTTAAGCGAACTTCAGCTGTCCCTGGCAGAGCATTACAGGTTCTTATACTGAACCCACGTCGGTGATGGAACTAGGTGTGCTGGGGGTGCACCAGCACCCCCTGGTTTGAAGAGGTTTCCATGATATACAGGGTTTACAGTTTGGCTCAATAGCTTTCAGCATCCCCACAACAAAAATTGTTCCAGCGAACCCATCTGGGCATAGGTGGAGTTTGACTTCTATATCTGGGGTAGGAGGACAGCTCCAGTCAGGCCAATGGGGCCGCGTGTGGGAGGGGCAAATTCCATGCCTGCCCGAGGCTTGCAGTGTGTGTGGGGGGGCACGTCCCCCCCATCTCCATCCCCTCCCACAACGCCCGTGTGTCTGAGACAGTTACTCTGTGGCCAGGCTGTGTCTGGTAACAAAGCCTGTCCTGCTGGTAGCAACCCAGCAACCCCCATGTACAAGGTGTGCATGGCAGAGGCTGGCAGGTTGGGTGCATCGCCAGGAGTATGGGCTAAGGGTGGCGATTGTGATACACCGCGAGGAGTAGGGGCTGAGGGTGACAGTTGTGGTTTGTCGCCAGGAGTAGGGGCTGAGTGTGGTGATTGTGGTGTGTCGTGAGAAGTAGGGGCTGAGGTTGGTGATTGTGTTGTATCACCAGGAGCAGAGGCTGAGGGTGGCAACTGTGGTGCGTCGCGAGGTGTAGGGGCTGAGGGTTTCAACTGTGGTGTATTGTGAGGAGTAGGGGCTGAGAATGGTGGCTGTGGTGTATTGTGAGGATTATGGGCTGAGGTTGGCAATTGTGGTGTGTCAGCAGGAATAAGGGCTGAGGGTGGTGATTGTTGTGTACTGCAAGGAGTATGGGGTGTGGGTGGCAATTGTAGTGCATTGTGAGGAGTAGGGGCTGAGGGTAGTGACTGTGGTGCATCACCAGGAGTAGGGGCTGAGGGTGGCGATTATGTTGCATCATGAGAAGCAGGGGCTCAGGGTGGCAATTTTTGTGACTCGCCAGGAGTAGGGGTTGAGGGTAGCGATTGTTGGGTACTGCAAGGAGTATGAGGTGCAGATGGCAATTGTAGTGCATTGTGAAGAGTAGGGGCTGAGGGTGGCGATTGTGGTGAATCGCCAGGAGCAGGGGCTGGCGGTGGCAATTGTGGTAAATCGCCAGGAGCAGGGACTGAGGGTGGCAATTGTGGTGTGTCATGAGAAGTAGGGGCTGAGGGTAGCAATTGTGGTGTGTCATTAGGGATAGTGGCTGAGGGTGGAGACTGTGGTGCATCGTGAGTAGTAGAGGCTGAGGGTGGTGATTGTGCTGTACCGCGAGGAGTAGGGGTGATGGTGGCGATTGTGCTGTTCCATGAGGAGTAAGGGCTCAGGGTTGTGATTGTGGTGTATCATGAGGAGTAGGGGCTCCGACATTGGGATTTTGGTGCATTGTCGAGATTAGGGCTGCAGGTGAGAATGTGATGATCAGTAGGAATTGCAGGCTGCTGGTCAGGATTTTGGGGCACGGTGAGGAGTAGCAGGCTGTGGGTCAGGACAGTTGTGCATTCTCAGGAGCAGGGGTCTGAACCTCAGGATTGCAGGTGCTGGGGGCTGCAGGTCAGGATTGTGCTTTATCATAGGGGGCAGCTTGTCTACACTATAAAATTAAGTTGACTTTATCTAATTCGTCCTTGAGCCTCCAAATTTATTACCTCGATTGTGCATGGCCTCACCATGCTCATTGTCTCAATGGAGTGCCTCCTAGAGCCTGCATCAATGCACAAAGCAGTGCACCATGGGTAGCTATACCAAAGTGCAACTTGCCGCAGTGTGTTTTGGGAAGTTTGTGCAATGCCTCATGAGACTAAAACATTGTCGCAGAGGAGAATGGGAACATTGTGTTGGCATCCCATGATGCACTGTGCTCAATGGCAAACAACCCAGTGGTTTTCGCACCTTAAAACTGCCACACGTATGCCATAACCCGAGAAGCATGGAGCCTGCTCAGTTGTGCACTCTTGCTGTGAGCATCTCAGACACCTCGCACCTTCCCCTGTAGTATTTCCAGATCCGAAGTAGGGTCCGCCACGTAGCGCATAGTGATGTCCTGCAAGCAGCCCTGCTGCAAGCCATTGAAAAAAACAATTCACAGTTGGTGCTGGCAGTCACAGAGCAGCTGCACTGAGTTGAGTGCCGTTTCTGGTCCCATGAAACAAGCCCTGACTGGTGGGACCGCAGCGTTTTGCAGGTGTGGGATGATGAGCAGTGGCTGCAGAGCTTTTGAATGTGGAAGGCCACCTTCCAGGGACTTTGCGCAGAGCTTTCCCCTGCCCTGCAGTTCAGCAACACAAAATAAGAGCTGCTCTGACAGTGGGGAAGCAAGTGGCGATCGTTATTTGGAAGCTTGCAACACCAGTCAGTTACCGGTCAGTAGGGAATCAATTTACAGTAGGTAAATCAACTGTGGGAGCTGCTGTGCTCCAAGTGCATAGGGCCATTAATTGACTTCTGCTATGAAGGGTAGTGAGTCTGGGAAATGTGCAGGACATAATGGATGGTTTTGCCATGAGGGGGTTTCCTAACTGCGGTGGAGTGATAGATGGCATGCATATCCCCATCTTGGCACCAGATCATCTTGTCAAAGAGTACATAAACCAAAAGGGGTACTTCTCAATGGTGTTGGAAGTGCTGGTGGATCACAGGGGGCATTTCACTTACACCAGCGTAGGATGGTTGGGAAAGGTTCATGATGCGCACATTTTTCAGGAACTCGGGTCTGTTCAAAAAGATGCAATCTGGCACTTTCTTTCCAGACCACAAAATGAACATTGATGACATTGAGATGCCTATGGTTATCCTGAGAAACCCAGCCTACCCCTTGCTCCCATGGCTCATGAAGCCATACACCGGCCGTCTGGACAGTAGTTAGGAACAGTTCAATTATAGGCTCAGCAAGTGCAGAACTGTGGTTGAATGTGCCTTTGGTCATTTAAAAGGGCGCTGGAGAAGTTTACTAACAAGTTAGTGAAGAGAACATCCCCATGGTTATAGCTGCCTGTTGTGTGCTCCAGAATATCTGTGAAAAAAGGGGGGAAATTTTTCTGCAGAGGTGGGCAGATGAGACAGATCAAAAATGGCTGCCATTTTTGAGCAGCCAGACACCAGGGCAATAAGAAGAGCACAGCAAGGGGCAGCTGCGTATCCGCGAGGCTTTGAAAAGCCGTTTCAGTAATGAGTCTCAGTAATGTGAGCTACTTGTCTGCAGTGTGCTTTCCTAAACCTTCACCAGCCTTGTATCACTGTCCCTGTAAAACCAGCCCCCACACCCAAGCCCACTGCTTCTACTCAATAAAGAACATTTATTTCTCTAATCCATTTACTTTATTTAACAAACATAAGTAAAGAGGGAGAACAGAAAAAAAAGGGAACCTGGGGGAAAAGGGGTTGTAAAGTTGGAACAGGAGAAACATTTTCAGCTGTGTAACATAGCACCGCATTCTAGTCAACATCAACGGTCTGTAAATGGGCACCTTCTGTTCCTTGTACCCGCCCGCTGAGTTAAGTGAAAGGGATAATGGACTTTTTGCTCATGCCTCATGGAACACTTTGGGGAGGGTGATTCTGCACCAGGAGATGCTGGCTGGCTGTCCACCAGGGTCTGCAGAGGGACTCTACCCTCCTGCTTCTGTTCCTACCGTTCAACCAGACACCTCAGCGTGTCTGCTTGGTCCCTCATAATCCGAAGCATCTCATCCTGTGCCACATGCTCTTGCTCACTGGAAGCTTTCCTACTCTCCATATCCATGTCTAACTTCTCAGACAGTGAAATCCACCACGCTCTCAGCTCTGTGTCAGCTGTCCCAGAGGCGTTCATTATCTCAGTGAACATGTCCTCTCGTGTTCTCTTTCTCCTCCTTCTAAGCAGCGAAAGTCTGCTTTCAGGTGGTGATGACATGCCAAAAGAGACATTTCCAGCTGTCAGTCATGGGAAAAAATAAAGGAGCCATTGTACATGAATAAAATGTTTCCATAGCAAGGCTGTTTTCATAAAAAAAAACCCTTATTACACTAGGTGCAAGCCATAACATAATCAGAATCCATAACTGTTCACTGTGCCATTTTGCTGCTCCAGCCATGGTGAGTAGGCCCCCCGGGTCATGGGTGACTGGACTTTTAATGAAGTTTATGGCAGGCTCATGTCGGGAGCAGAGGTAGCTAGTTGAACAATGGCCCTTCCCCATAATACCACGGGAAGCTGTTTATGAACAGGGCTGGGGGTGGGGGTGGGAACGTTTTCACTCCCAAATTGCGGAATCTCTCATGTGGGTCCCCAGTCCCCTATCAGCCACTTCAAACTACTTGCTGACCTATGCCGAGCACAGTAAAGGCACATTAACGGCTGTGTGATTTGTCGATCCGGAATGTGAGGGGTGGGTGGGTCTACCATGAGGTGAACTGAGGCAGCCGCCTCAGCAGCAAGACTGTGGGGGGGTGCCACTTGGACCCAGAGTGTAGAAGATTGTGTCTGCTGCTGGTGCATATGTATTCTCTCTGCTCTAGATGCACAGAGATGGTGGAGTGCTGTGCTGGAGGAAGGAGGGCACAAGAGACATAACAGGGAGGCAGGAGAAAAGGTGAGAGGGAATAACAGAAAGCAGCAGGAGCTGCAGGGAGAGAGAGGAGGAAGAGCCTCTTATGTACCGCTCTAGCACCCCCAGGAGCCTGGACTGATTAACACCAGCTTCCCAGGGAGCTTCCTGTTTCCTGCTGCTTCCCTGAACCCACTTGAGGAGAACAGGCAGTCAACTGAAGTAGTAGGAGCCAGTTAGGCCGTTAAAATGCTGATATCTTCCCTTACTCAGGCCCTGCTACCAGCCTGCTTATTTATCCCCTTCAACTGGGTGCTGAGAGCCACTATAGCTGGCACAGAACAGCAATCATCACTGAAAGAAGAAAACACCCCTCTGCAGCAGCCTTCAGAAAAAGAAAGAAAGCAAAGGAAGCTTTTCTATCTAAACAGGAAGGAGTCTCTGAGATACACAGACACAGATGTTCACAAATGTTCATATGTTCCGGCCCCAGTGAGGATGTGAGTAGTGACGAGATGCCTGATCTGCCAGTCAGAGTGCAGGTGACCTGGCAGCTACTGCAGCATCCATATCTCCATCTCAAATGGATGTAACCATGCACATTCCTGAAAAGTGTAGATCAGAGAAGAGTGTGGTGGAGGCGCAAGAAACAGCTGCTGCTGCTGAGTTTAGTTCCTTAAGTCTAGATGATACAGGACTGTGGACCCACTTCAGCAGTAGCCTGAGGGATTTCCTTGTACTGCATGGGCCACAGCAAGTGAAAAAACTTCATTTTCCCCAAAGACAATGAAAATAGAAATTTCCATCTAACACATTACTGGCATGAAATCCCCAATGGTGACAAAGTGGAGAGGCCATGGCTTATGTACTCAAAAACCCAGAATGCTGCATACTGTTTTTGTTGCAAACTCTTCCAGTCTAATGTTCCAGCCACATTGGGTTCTACAGGAACAAAGGACTGGAAAAATCTGGCTAGAAAACTGGCATGCCATGAGACGGCAGCAAATCACCAGAGAGCATTCCATAGGTGGAAAGAGCTTGAAATGAGACTAAGGTTAAAGGCCACCATAGATGATCAGCGTCAAGAGAAGATTGCATCAGAGTCGCTTTACTGGCAAAATGTTCTGAAAAGGCTCATTGCCATTGTGAAAATGCTTGCTTCCCAAAACCTAGCACTGCGTGGCACTTCAGATCAGCTGTATGTGCCAAACAATGGAAACTTCCTTAAAATTGTGGAGCTGATGGCTGAGTTTGATGCTGTACTCCAGGAGCATCTAAGAAGAGTCACCACCCAAGAAATGTACACACACCACTACCTTGGAAAAACAATTCAAAATGAGGTCACACAGTTACTGGCAACAAAAGTCAGACAGAAGATTGTGGCAGATCTGAAGTCAGCAAGATATTACTCTGTTATTCTGGATTGCACACCTGACATCAGCCATATGGAACATGGTGCGTTTTGTAACAACAACAGAACCTAGTGAAAATGTCCCTGCAATGGTGACTGTCAGAGAGCATTTTCTAGAATTTATTGACATAGATGATACTACAGGAGCTGGTTTGACAAATGTGCTTCTTAAAAAGCTGGAAGATACGGGAATTGCGATAGCTGACGTGAGAGGTCAGGGCTACAATAATGGTGCCAAAAGGAGAGAAAAGAACAGAGGAGTGCAGACACAGATCCGAGAGTTAAACCCTCTAGCTTTTTTTGTCCCATGCAGTTCTCATTCATTGAGCTTGGTGGTCAGTGATGCAGCATCAGCTTCTAGTGAGGCTGCTGAATTTTTTTATGTAATTCAAAGCATCTATGTATTTTTCTCTGCATCAGCTCATCAATGGGAAATTTTGAACAACATCTGGGAACATCCTCTCTGACACTGAAACCCCTGAGTGCCACACGATAGGAAAGTCGAGTGGAGGCGATAAAGCCTATCAAACACCAAATTGGGAAGATAGATGATGCCATAGTTGCCATTATGGAGGATAATGCTATGACAGGAACGGTTCGGGAGAACACTGGCAGAGGGAAATGGAATCACCAGAAACATTCATAACTTCAAATTTCTGTGTGGCTTAGTGTTGTGGCATGACACACTGTTTGAAATAAATGTTGTAAGCAAGAGACTCCAAGGTGTTGACCTTGATACATCTGGAGCAATGGAACAGCTGGACAAAGCAAAGTCATACCTACAGTCTTACCGGTCAGATGAGGGATTTCAAAACGCTCTGAAGAGTGCACAGAAGTTGGCAGAGGAACTTCACACTGAAGCTATTTTCCCACCCATTCAAGAATACAAGAGTCACCGAACAAGAAGACATTTTGATTACGAGGCACGGGATAATCCCATAAGAGACCCCAAACAACAATTCAAAGTTGAATTCTTTAATCAGGTGCTAGATTGTGCAATACAGTCAGTTGAACGTTTCATGCAGCTCAAGGAACACAGCAGTATATTGGGGATGTTGTAGGATATTCCAAAATTCCTCACTATACCTGAAGAAGACCTACACCAGCAATGCAGGGCACTGGAGACAGTGTTGACACATGATGACATGCGGGATATTGATGCGAGTGATTTAGGTGATGAACTGAAAGCCCTTTCAAGATACATTTCAGTGGTATCAACTCCAAAGGCTGTTCTGGAATATATGTGCATAAACAAGATGACCACCCTCTTTCCAACTGCTTTTGTTGCTCTGCACATACTTCTAACACTTCCTGTAACAGTTGCCAGTGGAGAACGCAGCTTCTCCAAGCTGAAGTTAATAAAAACACGACTCAGAAGAGGCTGATTGGCCTTGCAACCGTCTCAATAGAGCATGAGCTGGCCCAGACTGTGGACTTTCAGGAAGCAGTTCAAATCTTTGCAACCAAAAAGGCACGGAAAGCACCACTTTGATTATTCAAACTGATAAAAATGCCAGTGTTTACTATGCAGACAAGAAAAGTTACATTTGATGTTCAGGCATTTGAAAGTTGTGTTACTTAAAATTTTTGAACAAGGCATTTTAAGTTGTTAGTTCTCCTTTATTGGGGTAGGTAGCAGAGCAGTACCATGAGAGGAGTAGAACAGGAAGAAGGCAGAATTGAGACCTTTCAAAGTTTGGGCCCAAGCGAGGGGGCATGGGGGAATAATTTGAGGTGCCCGCCTCAGGTGCCAAAATGTTGTGGTCCGGCACTGTCTACATGCTCTTTTTTTTCTTGTAAGAGCACTTTTAATGAGAACTTCCCCCATTTCCTCTAGGCGACCCTATGTGATATCAGTCTCCTGAGGGCAACAGAGGCAGAAAGGAAGAAGATGGGTATAGACCTGGTCCTTATGCTGCTATGCTGTGTACCGCAATGATGCCAGCCGAATTAATTCAGGAATTGTGTGGGAAAGTGTCCTACCATTGTGGAAGAAATAAGACTGCCCTGCCCAGAAACTTGCAAAGGATTGCAGAGTACCTCCATGAAAGTTTCCTAGAAATCTCCATGCGGGATTCCCGGGCTATCCCAGTCCACCTAAACAGTCTTTTCCAGGAGCCACCCTCTCTGTAGTTGGAGCCGCCTCTTCTAAACAGAGAACCACAGCACCTCGCTTTTTCTTCATAGTAAACATGCAATACCACCGAATGTGTGTGCCCGCTAAAGTTCAACTGGACTTTGATTGTAACTGTATACTCACCAGAGGTGCCTTCCCCGGTATCATGGTCGGCCACTGTGTTGTCCTGCGACCCACAGGGCTCCAGAGTTAAAAATATTTCCTGGCTCTTGGGGAGAATGGATCCACCTACCTCTTCCTCATCCACCATATCATCCTCCTTCTTGTCCCTAGACTCACACACCTGTGAGGTGTCCATGTTGCTTGGGGGGGTGCTGGTATGATCACCCCTGAGAATCGCATGCAGCTCACTGTAGAACCGGCATGTGTGGGGTTCAGCATGAGAAGGACTGTTTGCCTCCCTTGCCTTCTGGTATGTTTGGCGAAGTTGTTTTATTTTCACACAGCACTGCTGAGTGTCCCTCGTGTAGCCCTTCTCCCCTATTCCATGAACGATCTTTGCATAGATGTCAGCATTTCTTCTGCTGGATCAGAGCTCTGCCTGCACACTCTTCTCCCCACACAGCGATGAGATCCACCACCTCCTGTGCAGACCAGGCTGGAGCGCGTGTGGGGCGTGTAGTCTCCATGATCAGCTGTGCTCAAGCTGGCATTACTCTGAAACCTGTGCTCAAGCTGGCATTCTCCCAATGCTGATCAAACAGGAAATGGGAAATCAAAAATTCCTGGGGCTTTAGCAGGCTGTGTAGCTGGTTGAAGTGCTGTGTAGCTGGCTGCAGTGCAACAGAGTTGAGAATGATCTCTAGAGCGGTCACAGATGAGCATTGTGGGACACCACCTGGAGGCCAATTAAGTCAAATTACACAGGGCTGCATCTGCACTACCTCGCAGTTGACCCATGAAAATCAAATTAAGTGCTATGCCCCTCGCAGAGGTGGACTACAGAAGTTGACATTAGAGGTGACTTAGATCAGCGTAAAGAACCCGATAGTGTAGACACATACATTAACAGGTTGACGTAAGGTGGCTTCCTTCAACCTAACTTTAGTGTAGACCAGGCCATAGTAGTCTCAGAAACATTAAGGTCAGAAGGGACCATCGTGATCACCTAGTCTAATCTCCTGCACGTCGCAGGCCATGGAACCACACCCACCCCACTCCTGTAATAGACCCTAACCTCTGGCTGAGTTACTGACGTCCTCAGCTCATGGTTTAAAGACTCCAAGTTACAGAGAATCCACCATTTACTCTAGTTTAAACCTGCAAGTGACCCGTGTCCCATGCTGCAGAGAAGGGCAAACACCCCCGCCCCCCATCCCCTGAGTCTCTGCTAATCTGACCCAGAGGAAAATTCCTTCCAGATCCTAAATATAGCGAGAAACCTGGGAAAGATCCTATCAGCCAGACACCTGGGAAAGAATTCTTTGTAGTAATTTAGAGCTCTCCCCATCTAGTGTCCCATCACCAGCTGTTGGAGATAGTTGCTAATAAAAGTACAGATGGGACATATGTCATTGTAGGCAGTCGCACCATACCATCCCCCATAAACTTATCAAGCTCAGTCTTGAAACAAAGTTTTTTGTCCCCACTGCTCCCTTTGGGAGGCTATTCCAGAACTTCACTCCTTTGATGGTCGAAAAATTTTGTGTAATTTCAAACCTAAACTTGTTGCTGGCCAGTTTATATCCATTTGTGCCAATGTTAGCCCTTACCTTAAACAATTCCTCTCCCTACTGGTGTTTGTCCCTCTGATGTATTTATACAGAGCAATCATATCTCCCCATAGCCTTTGTTTTGTTAGGCTAACAAGCCAAGCTCTTTGAGTCTCCTTTCGTAAGGTAGGTTTTCCATTCCTCGGATCATCCTAGCAGCCCTTCTCTGCACCTATTCCAATTTGAATTCATGTTTCTTAAGCATAGGAAGACCAGAACTGCACACAGTATTCCAGAAGAGGTCTCACCAGTGCCTTGTATAACAGCAATAACACTTCCCTGTCTCTACTGGAAACACCTCGCCTGATGCATCCTAGGACTGCATTAGTCTTTTTTCATAGCTGCATCAGAATGGTAGCTCATAGTCATCCTGTGATTGACCAATAGACCTAGGTCTTTCTCCTCCTCTGTTGCTTCCAACTGATATGGCCCCAGTTTATAGCAGCAACTCTTGTTGTTAATCCCTGAGTGCATGAACTTGCACTTTACACTATTAAATTTCATCCCATTTCTGGTACTCCAGTTTACAAGCTGATACAGCTCTTCTTGAATGATATTCTGGTCCTCCTCTGTATTGGCAATACCTCCCAACGTTTTTTTTTCCCCCACTGAATGCATCCGATGAAGTGAGCTGTAGCTCACGAAAGCTTATGCTCAAATAAATTTGTTAGTCTCTAAGGTGCCACAAGTCCTTCTTTTCTTTTTGCGAATACAGACTAATACAGCTGCTACTCTGAATCACAACTTTGTGTTATCTGCAAATTTTATTAGCACACTCCCACTTTTGTGCCAAGGTCAGTAATGAAAACGTTAAATAAGATTGGTCCCAAGACGGATCCTTGAGAAGCTTCACTAGTAACCTCCCTCCAGCCTGACAGTTCACTTTTCAGTATGGAGCATTGTAGTCTCCCTTTTAACCAGTTTCTTACCCACCTTTCAATTCTTGTATTAATTCCTCATCATCTCCAATTTAACTAATCATTTCCCATGTGGAACTGTATCAAATGCCTTACTGAAATCCAGGTAGATGAGATCTACCGCATTTCCTTTGTCTAGAAAACCAGTTCTCTTCTCAAAGAAGGAGATCAGGATGGTTTGGTCCAATCTATCTTTTGTAAAACCATGTTGTATTTTATCCCAGTTACTGTTCATCTCCAAGTCTTTAATTACTCTCTCTTTCAAAATTTGTTCTAAGACCTTACATACAATGAAGGTCAGACTAACGGGTTTGTAGTTTCCTGGATAACTTTTTTCTTTTCTTAAATATAGGTACTATATTTTATATATTCTATACTATATTCATACGTTACGACTCTTGAGTTTATGGATTCATTAAAAATCCTTCTTATTGGGCTTGCAATTTAATATTCCAGTATTCTTGGATGGAGATTATCCGGGCCCTCCAATTTGGTTCTATTAAGCTGTTCTACCAGTTAAGCTCCTCATTAAAAACTGAGGCAAAGTATTTGCTTATCTTTAATCTCCACCCCATCCTCAGTGGTTAGTGGTCCCACTTCTTCTTTCCTTTTTTTTTTTTTTTAATTTATATGGCTAAAGAACCTTTGGTTTTAATTTCCTTTGCAAGGTCCAGCTCTGCTTGGCTTTTGGCTGTTCTTACTTTATCCCACTTTCTTATCTCCAAGAGGTCACAGGTGCTGACTTTCCGAAGAGCTGGAGTGTGCTCGATCCCCGGCTCTGCCCTAGGCCCCTCCCCACTCCACCCCTTCCCTCAAGGCCCCACCCCTGCCCTGCCTCTTCCTGCTCCGTTCCGCCTCCTCCCCTGAGCTAGTCGTATCCTCACTCCTCCCCCCTGAGCCTCCTGAACGCCACGAAACAGCTGATCGCAGTGGGCGGGGAGGGAGGGGGAGGAGCTGATCTGTGGGGCCCGCCAGTGGGCAGGAGGCGCTGGGAGGAAGGGGGGAGCTGATGGGGGGCTGCCAGTGGGTGCTCAGCACCCACCATTTTTTCCCCGGAGCACCCACGAGTCAGCACCTATGTAAAAGGTAGCTTTCCTTGCTGATCCATCCCATCTTTCATTCCCTGTTGGCTTTCTGCTTTCTCTTAATCCCTGGAGATGTTTGCGAATCCAGCAACCCTTCTCTACGAATTTTTCCCCTTGCTTGGGATGCAGGCTTCAGATAGCTTCTGCAACTTTGACTTAAAGTAATTCCAAGCCTCCTCCATATTCACAACCTTGAGTTCTTCAATCCAGACCACTTCCCTAACTAATGTTCTTATTTTTTCAAAGCTTGCCCTTTTGAAATCAAGGACACTAACTTCCCATTTAGTTTAAACTAAATTAGCTCCTGATCACTCAAACCAAGGTTGCCCTCTACAACCACTTCTTCCATGAAGTCCTCACTACTCACCAATACCAAATTTAAAAGGGCATCACCCTTGTTGGGTCAGTGACAAGCTGATGAAGAAATCTGTCAGCTATCACATCCAGGAATATCTGGTCCTACTAGTATTAGCAGCCACTTGTCCTCCAATCTATATCTGGGAAGTTAAAGTCTCCCATAATCACACAATTTCTAATAATCTGTAATATTCTAAAGAAATAAATAAGTCTCTATGCATATCCAAATTGGATCTTGGAGGGCTGTAGCAGACCCCAAGCACTATTCCAGTGGAGCCTCTGTTACCTTTCTTCCCCAAAGTGATTTTGACCCCAAAAGACTCTGGGGTCTTTCATCACTTATTTCTTTGCAGTCTACCTCATCATTAACATACAATGCTACACCACCACCTTCACGTTTATTTCGGTCTTTCCTGAGTAGCACATACCCTGCAATACCTGTACTCCAGTCATGACTACTATTCCACCATATTTCTGTTATCCTTCTAATATCTGGTTTCATCTCCTGCACCCATCATTCTAGTTCCTCCATTTTGTTACCCAGGCTTCTTGCATTGGAGTACAAACATCGTAGTTGTTGCTGCTGGGCTTGGCCCACATTCCTCGCCTGATTGTGTACAGTCATTCTACTGCCAGTATCGCCTACCTGCCTGTTACTGTCAGTGGTGTTGGCACTATCTTTCCTCTATTTGTCCATTCTGCTACCCACTGCTGTTCCTTTCTCCATTGCTGTATCCTTTCTTACTCTATTTTCCTCCCATTCAATCTTAGACTCAGGGGGGAAATTATGTGCGCATCTCCCAACTATGTCCCCTGAGTTCCTAGTTTAAAGCTCTTTTAATCAGTTGTGCCCACCTCCATCCAAGAAGTCTATTTCCTTCCCTACTCAGGGGGAGTCCATCCCATGAGGACAGTCCTCTGCCCGTGACTGCCTCTTGGTGGTCAAACATCCCATAGCACCCACTACCTGAGCCATCTGTTCATCATCATAATCTTATCTCATCTTCATTCTTCTCCTTTAGTGACAGGTAGAATCCTGCTGAAGATCACACGAGCTTCCATTTCTTTAAGCTTTTTCCCCAGCGTGGCATATATTCCTTGATGCATCCCAATGAGAATCCAGCAATATCCTTTGTTCCCATGTGACAAGCAGTGGATTCTTTTTGTTCCCATTAGGATCCTCTTCAGCCTCATGTCCACATCCTGTAACTTAGCTCCCAGCAGACAGCACACCCTTCTGTTCTCTGGATCAGCTCTGGTAATAAGTTTGTCTGTTCTTCTGAGTGGGGAATCCCCAGCCACAGGGACCTGCCTCTTCCTGGCATTGGTGCGAGTCTCTGACTTCCCCCTTCTGTTCTTTCTGGCTGCAAGTCTTCTTGTCTTCTGTTCTCAGAAGAGTAGGGGGAGGCTGTGGGTCAGTATTGTGGTGCATCATCATGAGGAGGAGCTCCTTGGGTCAGGATTGAGGTTCCTTTTCAGAAGCAGAGGGGCTATGGCTCAGGATTGTCAGGCATCATCTGCATTGGGGGCTGAAAATCTGCATCTTGGGAGTAGGGGGACTGTGGTGTATTGTCAGGAGTAGCAGGATCTATGGGCTGGGACCATTGGGTGCATTTTGAGGAGCACAGGGGCAGGCGACTGGGATCCTGGTGCATCACCATCAGTAAGGGGCTTGGGGTCAGGATTGTGGTGCAACCTCAGGAGCAGGGGGCTGTGGGTCAGGTCTGTGCTGCATCGTCTACATTGGGGGTGCAGGTCTGGATTGTGGTACATTGCTGGGAGTTGGAGGTGCAGGTCTGGATGGTGGTGCATCATCAGGAGTAGGGGGGCTGCAGGTCTGGATCGTGGTGCATTGTCAGGAGCAGGGGAGCTGTGGGTCAGGATTGTGGAATTGTGATGTGGGCACTCACCTCTTGAGCACCTCTTGCTGCTGTGTGCAGTACTGCAGTCCTTTTCCTGCTCCCAGAGCCCCCTGTAGGTTGTCAACCTCACCTGGCAGGTCTTAAGTGCCTCAGCCTCTGGCTGGGTCACACAATCAAAATGAACCTTTCTGGGGTAGCAATCGTCCAGCAAAACTGTCTGTCTGCCCTCATCTGGGCCTTCAGCCTCGGCTCTGGGCCCTTTAAATTCAGCCCTTTGTTTGGGCTGCCAAATGAGCCTTGTCCCCATCTCAGGGTTGACACCACTTCGCCGGATGCAGGGTGGAGGGTGGAGAGGAGCATGGCCCACCGCTGCTCTGGGAGCCAGCAGCCACACACAGCTCCCTGCAATTCGTTGCTGCTGCTTCCCTGGGCCTCATCCCACCTGGCCCCTTTAGCGTCCCCGCTTAGCTCATGGTTGAAATTCTCAGGGCCTCTCTCTCCTAGCTTAAGCAAGTGCAGCCAGGATCAAACCCTGGCTGCCCCTCAAGCTCCTATGGCCACAGAGGAGCCCCCTGCCCCTCTGGTCCCAGCCAGGTACTGCCCTGCCCTGCCTTGCCCCATCCCTTTGGTTCCAGGCAGGTGCTGGGCTGCCTTGTCCCACCTTACCTCTCTGGTCCCAGCCAGGTGCTCCGCCCTACTATGTCCTGCTGGTTCCAGCCAGGGGCGGTGAGTTATATGGGCCCGTGGTTCCTGTACTCCAGGAATATTCAGGGTCCGGGACCCCAGCTCCACCAATAGTCAGGGCCGGATCATTCCCCCAGCCCCGCCTGCTGCCCCCGTGTGCCTCCCCCGGAGCGTCTCTCGGCCCTGCCTGCCGCCTCCATGTGATTTCAAAGGGCCCAGAGGTCCCCGACTGCCGCCACCACCGGCAGCGAAGCGGGGCTAAGGCAGCGTCCTTCCTGCGCTCGTTCCATGGAAGGTTCCATGGATATTCCTGAAGCGCCGGCATATCCCTGCGGCCCTGGGGGGGAGGGGGGAGTGTTTCCGTGCTGCCCCCGCCCCAAGCACCAACTACGCAGCTCCTGTTGGCTGGGAATTACAGCCAATGGGAGCTGTGGGATGGTGCCTGAGGGCAGCAGCATGCAGAGACCCCCTGCCTAGAAGCCGCTGCTAGAGGGGTGTGTGGGTCACTTTCGGGAGCCGCCTGACATAAGCACCGCACCCCTCACCCTCTCCCACATCCCAACCCTCTGCCCCAGCCCAGAGCCCACACCCCAGATCCCTCCCAGAGCGCAACCTCTTACCCCTCCCACACCCAAACCTCCTGCCCCAGACCAGAGCCCACACTCCAAACCCCTTCCCACACCCAAACTCCCACCCAGAGCCTGAACCCCCTGCTGCACCCAAACTCCCTCCCAGAGCATGCACCCCTCACCCTCTCCTGCACCCCAACCCCATGCCCCAGCCCAGAGCCTGCATCCCAAACCTCCTCCTGCACCCAAACTCCCTCCCAGAGTCCACACCCCTCCTGCACCCAAACTCCCTCCCAGAGCCTTAGGCGGGGGCGGGGGCGGGGGGGGGAAGGGATTTGGACCCATTCTGGGCACCACCAAAATTATACAAACCTGCCACCTCTGGTCCCAACCAGGAACTGACCTGTGGCTACCACCCTGCAGCTCCTTTAATCTGAGCCTGCTGGTCTCTGATTGGCTGCTTCTATGAGGCCTCTCTAGGCAGGCTTGGAGGACCCACCTTCATTGCTCCTGTTCTGGGGTGGGGTGTTGTAGGACCACAGGGCCTTCTCTAGGGAGCCGTACAGGCCAGATAAACCTGTCACAGGTGCCTATCGAGGAGAAGGGGCTGCAGGTCAGGATTATGGTGTATTGACTGGAGTAGGGGGCTGTGGGTTGGGACTGGGGTGCATCGTCAGGAGAAGGGGGTGGAAGTCAGGACTGTGGCATAAGAGTGAGCCTGCAGTTTGGGAATAAAGCGCATTTTCCAGAATCAGTGGCTGCGATGCAGGGCTGTTGAGCCCTGTAAGCAGTAGGGGCTACTGGTCAAGACTGCGATGCTTTGTAAAGTGAAGGTGTCTGCTTTCCAGAGCACAGTTTCCCCAGCAGAGAACTCTAAATTGAGGAATAAATTGTGTACTACCAGCCTCAGTCCCCACTAGTTCTGTCTGTGCTGCGCTGCTCTGGTGAGCCCGGTCAGCTGCACACCTGATTACGGTGTCAGGACTCTCTGCCTGCTCTGGGAACTGAGGACACTCACCTTAAAGGTTAAAATAAATGTATTATTTAAGATTGAGACTGGATACTTCCTGGTCTGCAGAGGTGCTGTGTGGCAGCATTGTCTTTGGGTTTCTTGTGGCTTTGTGGTTGAAATTTTAATATTGGTAAAATAACTAAGGAAATTCCCAGACCAAAATCTATGTGAAGGTGGAGTTAAGGTTGAGAGCACAGAACAGTAATGAAAGGGATAAAACGTTACAGCGATGTTTTAATTAGCTCAAAATCAAGCATTATAAACCCAGCAAGTTCAGAGTGAAGGTTCCTTTCTAAAAAATACAATCTGTTAAGGTAGGAAATGCACAGTTCAGGCCCCTGGAAAACCGCCTTGCTGCCCTATAGTGAATCCACAAGGGGAAAAATAGGAAAAAGTCAAATCTGTCTTTAAACCTCACTTTCATCAAATCTGAGACCACGAATGATAACATGCCTTAATCCTGATTGCCACGCACTGTCCAGCCATCGCTTCAGGGCAGAGGGAAGTTTGGGGGCCTGGCCCGTGCATGATACGGTTCTCATCACACCTCACAATCTTTGGTGTATTTCTTCTCCCAGCCGCCCTGCAAGGAGGGCAACGCTGCTATTCCCGGGGTACAGGTGGGGAACTGAGGCACACAGCAGCTATGTGACTCACCCAAGGTCACACAGGAAGTCTGTAAGGAAGCAGGGACTTGAACCCAGTCCCGGGCACTGGTTGCCCAATACGCTCATCTCAGCCTGGTTTTCAAGGTTTACATTTAGCTCCCCCTCAGTGCTCTGACAGCGCTAGGCAACCATATTGTTACCCTTCTGCCAGGTGGAGCTGGCAGCAACCAGGGCCGGGTTCAATATCTAGGGGTTTCTTTTCAACAATATAACACAGAACTGGCTCGAGCCCCCACCCAGAAAATTACATACCACCTCTGGTTGCCTCTGAGAGGCAATAGAGTCTGAGTGTAGAAAAGAAACTTTTAATGAATGGAGGGAAGTCACCCGACATGAATTAGGGAAAATGCCACAAGCAGGATTCATAGTCATAAAACCGTGAGCAGGACACCCACTCCAGAGAGTGTGGGGCAGTGCCTTCCACCTCATATTTTTGAGTTTTACAACCAAAAGTTCCTTTACTGTGCCCCTCTCTGCTCTGTTACCATACCCCACTCACTGTGTTTGTGTTTGTGTTTGTGTTTGTCCTTGGTCAGTGAGGGCTCAGGGTTCAGAGGTGCATCTGTGTGAGTTCACTGCCCATCTGAGGAAGAAGGCACTTTGCTTGCTCTGCCATCTCAGCACTTATGCTGCCTGGCTGCCCTGCCAGCTGTGGCTCCTCTCCGCTGGCCACCCCACCTGCGGCTTGTTTGCTGGCTGACCATCAGTCACCTTCTTCTGCCACCTGCCTCTCTGCTGTGACCTCTGCAGGTCAGTTCTGTAGTGATTTTCAGGTCTTCACAGGCTGGGCAGAAATGCTGTCCTACAAGTGATTTCAGCTCTCATTTGAGCACTTTAAAATAACAAAAGGCTCCTAATGAAGCCTATTTAGCTCTATCTTTGAACAGTGGGGAGGAACGAGTTAAACCAGACCAGGGACCCTTAGCGAGGGTTCACATCTCCTGGCTAGGACACCTGTCCCCACCCCTCTTACTTTCATAGGGGTCTGGCATTCGAGTCCCTGGCTTAATGAGGTCCTTTCAGCTGAAGGTGACTCCCTCACTTGGGACAGGCTCAGCACAGTTCTGCTCCCCTTTATTCATACAATAAAGACAACAAATTGATAACATTTCATTAGCCCTGCATTCAGTACTAAAGTGATTTTTAACCCAACACCAGCCAAAGTTGATCACTTTGAGCAACACTGCTCTATCTGCTGGATATCTTGGCAGAGTAGGTGTGTTCTTGTAAATACAGTTTGCTCCTGAAGTCTCTCCCTCTCCCAGCTACCTGACAGGGCAGAACTCATTCAGACCCTGCTTACATATGTCTCCACTAACCGCAGGTCTTGGCAGTGACTAGAGAGGTTAATGCAGCACCTCCCTTAGCATGGGTGTGATACAGCATGTCCAGAGGGCAGCAGGAGAGTGGTTTTTTTTTGAAGCAAAAAAGGTATTTTTATTTGCATAACACACTTACAAAAAAAAACAATAGCATATGCAATGTGTAACACATTAACCAATCACAATTGTTTTCTCATTAGCTTCAGGGGATGGAAGTGTTCAAGCTTGCCTGGGCCCATGGTGGGGGGCTTCCTCGACTCTCGTGGTCTTCCACCCTTCCGAGTTACCTGATGGCCCAGAGCAAGGGGGCTTCATTGACTCTCAAGGTCTGCCACCCCCTCGAGTTACCTGGTGCCACGCCCAGTGTCACCAACAATTCCCTCCTTTGAAAGCACCCAACAAGAGGGGCAGGCTGTGGGGTGGACAATATGGGGGGGGCACGTGTGAAAGGACCCCTCTAAGGTGGTGGTGTCCGCAGCAGCAATGGCTGGGGCTGGGGTCCCTTACTCTCTCCCCCAATCAAAGGGTCAAACAAAGGGAACTGGATGGGGACACCGAGCAGAGAACCTCGGACATCGCCCACCGCTCCTCAAAAGCATCAAGGGAGTCGGTGGACGCCGCCCAGAGGAACTCTGCCCAGATACGTGAACGGACCGTGTTTCTTGGCCCCCCTCATTTTCCCCCAGGCATAGAAGAATCGGGAGCCACGATCCATCTCCTGAAGGAGATGGATGCGGGATCGAACAAAGGCGCCCCGGGCCCGATGATCCTCGAGGGCCCGGAGCTCCTCCCGCTTCTCCCGGCATGCTCCGCAGAGGAATGGATCCTTGGGGCTGGCGGCCAGATGCCTCTCCAGCTCTAAGACCTCCCATTCCAACTGCTCTATCGCCGCATTTCTCCATCGGCTGGTGCCCTGGGTGTAGTCGCGGCAGAAAAGCCGGGCACACGCCTTCCCCAGGTCCCACCATCGCCGCGCTGAGGGAAAGGCATGCCGCTGCCCTCGCCAGGCCAGCCAGAATTCCTGGAAGGATGTCACAAAGCCCTCATCCTCCAAAAGGCTGTTGTTAAAATGCCAATAGGCCGGCCCCGGCCTCTCCACACAGAGGGAGGCTGTCACGGTGACTAGGTGATGGTCAGAAAATGGGGCCAGCCAAATGCTGGAGGAGTGGGCTCATGAGAGATGGAAGCATGATAAATAAATGCGGTCCAACCGGTAGTGGCGCGACCGATGGGCTTCCACCCGGACAAAGATGAACGTGGAAGTGTCATCCGGGTGGTGGTCATGCCAGATGTCCACTAGGGAGTGATGTTCGACTATCTCCCGGAGGGTGTCCATGGCGGCCGGGCTCTGCTCGGTCCCCGAGTGGTCCCGCTCCTCGAGGGTGGTATTAAAATTCCCTCCCAGGACCAGGCACTCATGAGAATCTAAGGTGCCGAGGAAGGCGGACGCCCGCTGACAGAATTGCAGCCATCCGGGCCCGATGTCGGGGCATAGACTTTAACGAGGTTAACCACGAGCCCCTCCATACGGACCCGGAGATGTAGCAGGTGACCCGGCATGGCCTTGGCGACCCCTAGCACCTCGGGCCGTAGGTTGGGGGAGAACAGGGTCGCCACTCCAGCCTGTCGAACTGTGGAATGGCTAAAGTAAACCCTGTACCCCCACTCCAGCCGCCAACTGTCTTCGGCGGTCGGATCCGTATGGGTCTCCTGCAGGAAAACCACAGAGTACCCTCCCTCCCGAAAGAAGGAGAGCACCTGGGACCTGCGGATAGCCATCCTACCACCCCGGGTGTTCAACGTTGCAATGGTGAGAGGTGTCATGGGGAGGGTCGGGGGGATCCTCACTGGCAGGGACGCTCGCATCCCCCAGCAGGCCACGGAACAGTCCTTGACCCATCCCGTAGGTGAGTAATTGTTCACGGAAGATTCGGACCCGCCAGTAGGCCACGGCATCCTGCTTCCCTGTCCCTTTACCTTCCCCCATGAGGGCCCTTGTGGCCCGGAGTATTTGAGAAAAGTCTCCTCATCCCTGGAGAGCAAGCTGTACCTTGTTGTGGGAGCCACGGGCATCTTCTAAAAACTTCCGCAGCGCTCCTTGCAGCTCATGGGAGGGTGGGGTTACGGTTTCCCGATTGTTCCCCAGCGGGGCCCTTGGTGCAGCCCCGTGGCCCACTAAAACAGGCAAGCAGGGTGCGGACCCCCGACGGGGTGCCTGATGGGCTGGAGCTTCTAGGGCCACCTCAAACCCTGGGGCAATAGGGGGCGGTGGAGGGAAAATAGCAGCCCCTAATGGATTGGGGCAGGAGAACACAAAGGCTGCTCCCTGGGGTTGGAAAAGGGAAGGAGACAGCCCCGGGGGTGGCGATAACATTGCAGGAGGTAAACTGGATAGGGATAGGGGCAGGGGCAGGGGCAGGGGCAGGGGCGAGCTTCTGGGTTTCGGGAGGCAAGCAGCTGGATGGTGGCACCTCCCGATCAGGCTCGAGGGTTAAGGGGGTGGGGAGGGAGCTCTCAGTGATACCGGGTGCGGACTCTATGGTGGATTTAGCGGCCACAGCATCAGGAGGTGGATTATCTTCTGTAGGGCCCCGCCCGGGAAGGAAGTCAATTGCTCTGCACCAACGGGGGGTGCCCCTGGCAACTCGTGCCCCAGCCGCGCGGCACAGGCTGTCACCTGAGCAGGCTCGGTGGTCGTCAGCAGGGTGCCATCAGCGGCCGGGTCGATGGAGGAGTCCAGGGTCTCCTCGGAGGTGGGAGCAGAAGCAGCAGTTAGGGGGAGGGAGCATGGGGAAAATAGGGGTGGAGTGAGGTGGACCAGATCGAGGTTTGCTGGCAAAAGGTCGTTCTCCCCCGGGCGACTGGGGTCAGATCTAGGGCCTTGATCTCCTCGAACATGGAGGAGAGGACACTTTCCACCACGCTGGGGTTCTCCCTGCTGGCACCCGCCACGACGGTTGCCTCGGAGTTCACGGGGTCTTCAGGTAGTGTCAGGACAGAAGGGGCTTCCTCGAGGGTCTCGGAGGGGAGGGTCTCCCGCGGAGGGGAGACACTACCTTCCGGTGCTGCCACGTCTTTCCCGGCTAACACCGGTGGATGGGATGCACTCGTGGGCAAAGCGGAAGGCTCGGCATCGGTGCTCCCCTTCCTGGTCTTCCGGGGGGCCTCCGCTTCAGGTGGATGAGGCAGAGCTCGAGCCTTCTGCTTGCCTCGCTTCCCCTGGACTAAGGCCCGGCCCTCCATGGCATCATCTGGGGGCTGGTTAGCAGGGGTCGTGTCAGGGGGTAGAGGTGATGGCTCAGGGACTGGGGGGGGGGAACGGTGGGGTAGCATAAGGGAGGGAGGATTCTCCCTGGGGCAGGCTCTCTCCCATACCTGGTGGTATCTCTGCCACACCCTCCTCCATAGGCCCCGCCAGATTGTCAGCAGCGAGGGCGGGGTTCTCCCACTCGTCTGGGCGTTGTAGGGGAGGTGCCCCTTGGGCCTGAGCGGGAGTAGTGGTGGTCCGAAGAGGAGGGGGGCCGGGTTCGGGTACTGGGTGGCCAGGTGCGTCGGCAATGATGGGGCCAATGTCCTGCTGGGTCTCAGGGATCCAAGGTGCCCCTCCTTGCCGGGCTAAGGGGCAGTCCCTCCGGACATGCCCCAACGCCTGGCAGAGGTAGCACCGGGCTTCCACCGTGGAGAAATACACCTGGTAACGGGCCACCTGGTGGGGGACTAGGAAGGACCCCTCGAGCGCCTCTCCATCACGCGCCGCCGACGGCAGTAGAAGCTGCACTTGCCGGCGGAAGGAAAAGATGTGATGGAGGGTGGGGTCCTTGCAGCCCAACGGGACAGGGCTGATAACAGAAACAGGTTTCCCCAGGGTGGAAAGGGCGGGTAGCAGGGCAGCACTGGGGAGAAAAGGAGGGACAGAGGTCAGGACCAGGCGGACACCCAGGTCCTCCAGTGGCTCTAGGGAGACAAACACCCCCCCCACCGCCAGGCCCCTCTCCACCGCTTCCTGGGCAACAGCCTCCGATGCTAAGAAGACAACGACCTTCCTGTACATTTTGGAGGCTGCCACAATGGCCAAGGGCCCCACCACCCTTGCCAACACCCGCATGTGGGTCTCCACGTGGGTCGAGGCGGGCACCAGGAGGCATCGGACACCATGCTTCCTTGTCATGGTGGGAAAGGGGTCCCGGCCACTATTGATGGTGGCAGAGGCGGTAGGTGGGACAGATGATGAGGCGGCAGGCGGGGGGGCTGCCACTGTCCGGGCATACGTCCTGGGGCCTGAGGGAGGGACACCCACAGAGCTGGTGGAGGGAGCAGCGCGGAAGGACGCTGTGGTCGGTGGCGGGGCCGCAGCAGTGGGGGTGGCCCCTGCCATGGAGGGCCTGGTGGTTTTAGCGGGGCCCTTCCCCTTCTTCTTGCCCTGGCCTTTCCCGCCGGCTGGGGGGGCTCCCCTAGAGTCTGGGGAGGCGGTGGGCATGGCAGGGGCAGAGGTCACCCCGGTGCCCTCCACTGCCGAGGCCCCAGCGGGGGCAGTGGCAGGTGGTTAACAGGAGTTGGGGTCAGGTAAAAAGGGACAAGCTGTGGGATGGACAGTTCGGGGGGGGGCACATGAACCAACGTACGCTCGTACAGAGAGTCCTGTTTGGTTGGCTGGTGCTTCTGGCCCACACGGTGGAATCAGGGCGAGCAGCTAAGTCCAGAGGCAGATGTTAAACAGCCAGCAAAGACGGTGGAGGAGGCAGTGGTGAAGATAGTAGTGTGGGGGTTGGGAGGACATAGATGGATCGGGGGGCAGCTCCGTGCCACACCCCCTGTGTCCTTACAAACATAGTCAAGACACAGTCAAAGCCTCCCCCCACATGAGAGCACAGTTCAAAAGTTACTCAGTCTTAAGGCCTCCTCCACGGCGATTTGCAGCTTCCCTGGGCAATGTCTCTGTCAGCTGTCTTCTCTCCCAGTCTTTGTGGAGCATTCCAAAAATGCCAAGCAAAAATAAGAAGACGATTAATTGCGGGTCCACAAATGAACAGCAAAACGGTTGGGTCTGGGGGCTTCCACTCCCCTCCTCCGGGGAGCGGGTCGGCAGTCCTCCCCCCCTCCTCCGGGGGTTGCAGCTGAAGCAATAGCAGCGTCCGAGGGCAGGTGTGGGGGGGCTGGCAGGCAAGCTGGCAGCTGACCAGCACTCGAACGGCAGCAAAAAAAAAAAAAACCAGCAAAAAACAAAACAAAACGAAGAAAAAGTGTCTGGCTCAGTCGCGGGGTGGGGGGAACTAAAGCAGGGGCAAAAAGCAAGGAAAGCCCAGGCCAGAGGGCAGCAGGAGAGGGCTTTTTTTTTTTTTGAAGCAGAAAAGAATTTTATTTGTGTAACTCTTACAAGGAATCACCAAAAAGGATAAAGCAAAACTATGCAACAAAACAAAAGCAAACACAAGGCATAACACAGCAGCCTTCAGGAGGGAGAAGTGTTCAGGCTAGCCTGGGCCCAGAGCAGGGTGGCTTCCTTGACACTCGTGGTCTTCCACCCTCCTGAGTTACCTGGTGGCCTAGAGCGGGGGGCTTCCTCGACACTCATGGTCTTCCACCCCCTCGAGTTACCTAGTGCCACGCCCAGTGTCACCGATTATTCCTCTCCTGAGAGTGCCCAACAAGATGGGCACGGCTGCGGGGTGGGCGGTTTGGGGGTGGGGGGGACGTACACCACGTGTGATAGGACCCCTGCTAGGTGACAGTGATGATGGTATCCACAGCGGCAACGGCTGGGGCTCGGGTCTCTCACTCTTCCCCTCAATCAAAGGGTCAGACGGAGGGAACCAGATGGGGTCACCGAGCAGAGAACCTCGGACAGCGCCCACCGCTCCTCGAAGGCGTCAAGGGAGTCGGTGGACGCCGCCCAGAGGAACTCCGCCCAGATACGTGAATGTACTGAGGATCGGAAAACGGCCCTACAATCGCAGGATGCTTCATTAGCCAACCTCCCCTCTCTGGTTTTATAAATGGCTGTTTTAGTTAGGGCTAGGAGGAGGTTAACCAGGAGATCTCGCGATTTTGTGGGCCCACGGATGGGGAGCGTGTAGATAAAAAGGTGAGGGGAAAAGTGTAGCCAAAAGCATAATAAAATATTCGTGAGGAGCCGGAAAAGGGGCTGCAGCCTGGCACACTCCAAATATATGTGCGCCAGGGTTTCTCTCATGTTGAAAAAAGGGCAAATATCCGGGATGGGGGTGAACCGTGTCAAAAACACGCCCGTGCTCACAGCTCCGTGAAGGAGCCGCCAACTAATGTCCCTGACAGGTCTTGGGACCAAGGCGGAATACAGGCTGGCCCACCGGGGTTGCTCACCCTCCGAAGGTGGCAGGAGGTCCCGCCACTTTGTATCGGGGTGGGACACCAGGGTGTGGGCATGAAGGGTGTGAAGCGTGAGTGTGTATAGATATTTCCGTGGTGCGATTTGGAAGCTGACCAGCTGCAGTTCATGCAGCCGGCTCGCAGTGAAAGGGTGAGGGGTTTGTTGGGATCTACGGGGTAGGGGCCCAATTGAAAGGTCCGTTGGGCCTGGGGTAGAGGGTGGGCGGGGTGCGCCCTCGCGCAGGGCTCAGTTGAGATAAGCCCGAGCAGCGGGCGTCAAGGCGGCCTTCACCTCCTGAAGTATGTGCTGGGGGGTACGAAGTCTGGAGAGCCCCATGCGTCGAGCGAGCATCACAGGATCCAGCCAGTCTCCCCGGTCGTAGTCCAGGAGGTCTCCGATTCTCGTGACTTCCGCCAGGACCAAACTCTGGCGCACCGAACGGGACTCCACCGCCTGCACACGGAGCTGGGGGTTGTGTAGCAGGGGCTCCGCGAGGAGATCTGCTCCCACGGTGGCCGCCATGGACCTGGTCGTTGAAAACAGTTTCCAGGTCCGGAAGAGGTCCTGGTAGAAGACCGGCAGCCCGGAGAGGTCTCGCGGAAAACCTCTCGGACAGAGATAAAAGAGCTGCCGGTTGTATCGGAGCCCTTGGAAGCGGCGCAGGAAGGCATGCGCCAATATGCTCCACGTCGAACTACCTGCACTATAAAGGAGCCTCTGCAGGGCCTGGAGGCGGAAGACACGGACCTGAGTGTGCAGACACTTCAGGCCCTGCCCTCCTTCCTTCAGGGGTAGATGAAGAACCCCTACAGGGGCCCAGTGCGTTCCTGACCAAAAGAACCCCAGAATTGATGTCCAGAGGTTGGTCAGGAAACCCGGGGCCGGGACCAGGGTGTTGAGCTGGTACCAGAGCGTGGACGCGACTAGTTGGTTAAGTACCAGTGCTCTCCCTCGGAGGGAGAGACATCGGAGTAGCCTCTTCCATTTCCGGAGCCGCTCTATCACCCCGCCTTCTAAATTTTGCCAGTTCTCTGGTGGAGAAGGGTGCGTGGCAGAAAGGTAAACGCCTAGGTAGAGCAGTGGACCTGCGCTCCACTGGATGGTCTGAAGCGCGGGTGGGAGGGAGCTCACCCGCTGCCAGTCCCCCACCGCCAAGCCAGAGCTCTTGACCCAGTTGACTCGGGCAGAGGAGGCTGCCAAATAGATGGCCTGGCAAGCCTTCACCCGCACCAAGTCCCCCATGTCCTGGACCATGAGGAGCACGTCATCGGCGTACGCCGACAGGACCAGCCGCAGCTGCAGCTCCCGCAGCACCAACCCCGGCAACCTCCTGCGGAGGAGACAGAGGAAGGGCTCGATCACCAGAGCGTACAGCTGGCCCGAAAGGGGGCACCCCTGCCGTACTCCTCGCCCGAAGCTGACCGGTTCGGTCAGGGTCCAGTTGAGCCTAACCAGACACTCCGTGGAAGCGTACAGCACCTGGAGAAAACTCACAAACTGAGGTCCAAATCCAAACACCTGCAGAGTGCCCAGGAGGTACCCATGGTCCACTCTATCGAACGCCTTCTCCTGATCAAGAGACAGGAGGGCGAATGACAGACCGTCTCTACGCCCGAGTTCCAAAAGATCTCGGACTAGAAATAGGTTGTCAAAAATGCTGCGACCTGGGACAGTATAGGTCTGGTCTGGGTGGATCACGTCCGCTATCACGGACCCTAGCCGCAGCGAGATTGCTTTCGCTACGATTTTGTAATCCGTGCTAAGGAGCGAGACGGGACACCAGTTTCGTAAATCACGGAGGTCCCCCTTCTTCGGCAACAAGGCAAGCACCGCTCGCCTGCACGAAAGAGGGAGGACCCCGCCCTGCAAAGACTCAGCCCAGAGAGTGACTAGGTCTGGGCCAAGGATGTCCCAGAAAGCGCGGTAAAACTCCACAGTCAGCCCATCCATGCCCGGAGATTTATTGGTGGACATGCGACGGAGGGCTTCCGAGAACTCGGCCAGGGTGAGAGGCAGCTCTAGTCGGTCTTGGTCGCCTACGCTGACCGTGGGGAGTTCCTCCCAGAGCACCCTGCAAGCGCCAGGATTGGTCGGATCCGGGGAGCAAAGGCTTGTGTAGAAGTCACGGGCCCTCCCACACATCTCCACCGGATCCGTGAGGGGGGTGCCGTCTTCTGCTAGAAGGCAGGTGGCGTGTTTCTTGGCCCCCCTCGTTTTCTCCAGGGCGTAGAAGAAACGGGAGCCGCAATCCATCTCCCGAAGGAGGCGGATGCGGGATTGAACAAAGGCACCTCGGGCCCGATGGTCCTCGAGGGCCCGGAGCTCCTCCCGGCATGCTCCGCAGAGGAACGGGTCCTCGGGGCTGGCGGCCAGACGCCTCTCCATCTCTAAGACCTCCCGTTCCAACTGCTCTATTGCTGCATTTCTCCGTCGGCTGGTGCCCTGGGTGTAGTCACGGCAGAAGAGCTTGGCGCGCACCTTCCCTAGATCCCAACATCGCCGTGCCGAGGGAAAGGCACGCGGCTGCTCTCACCAGGCCAGCCAAAACTCCCGGAAGGACGTCACGAAGCCCTCATCCTCCAACAGGCTGTTGTTAAAATGCCAATAGGCCGGCCCCGGCCTCTCTGCATGGAGGGAGGCCGTTATGGTGGCTAGATGATGGTCGGAAAATGGGGCTGGCTGAATGTTGGAGGAGTGGGCCTGTGAAAGATGGAAACGGGATAAATAAATACGGTCCAACCGAGAGTGGTGTGACCGATGGGCCTCCACCCGGACAAAGGTGAACGTGGAAGTGTCATCTGGGTGGTGGTCACGCCAGTCGTCTACTAGGGAGTGATGTTCAACTATTTCTCGGAGAATGCTCGCAGCGGCCGGGCTCAGCTCTGCCCCTGAGCTGTCCTGTTCCTCGAGGGTGGTGTTAAAGTCCTCTCCCAGGACTAAGCACTTGTGAGAATCTAGGGTGCTGAAGAAGTCGGACACCCGCTGATAGAATTGCGGCCGCTTTGGGCTCATTGCCGGGGCATAGATGTTGACGAGGTTGACCACGAGCCCCTCCATACAGACTCGGAGATGTAGCACGTGGCCCGGCCCGGCCTCAGTGACCCCTAGCACCTCGGGCCGTAGGTTGGGGGAGAACAGGGTCGCCACTCCAGCTTGTCGAATCGTGAAGTGGCTGAAGTAGACCCCCGTCCCCCCACTCCAGCCGCCAGCTGTCCTCGGCAGTCGGATTCGTATGGGTCTCCTGCAGAAAAACCACAGAGTACCCCCCTTCCCGAAGGTAAGAGAGCACCTGGGACCTGCGGAGAGCCATCCTACAGCCCCTGGTGTTCAAAGTTGCAATAATGAGGGGCGTCATGAGGAGGGCTGGGGGGGTGGGGGTTCCTTGTTGGTGGGGGTGTTTGCAGCCCCCAGCGGGTCGCGCAACAATCCGTGACCCATCTCGTAAGTGAGTAAATCATCACGGAAGCTGCAGGCCTGCCTGTAGGCCGCGGTGCCGTGCCTTCCTTTCCCTTTACCCTCCTTTATAAGGGCCCTTGTGGCCTGGAGGATGTGATCAAAGTCCCCCCATAGCTGGAGAGCTAGCTGTACCCTGTTGCGGGAGCCACGGATGTCTTCTAAAAACTGTCGCAACGCTTTTCGCAGCTCATGGGGGGGGTGGGGTTGCGATTTCCGGGTTATTCTCAGGTGGGGCTCTTGGTGCAGCCTCGTGGTCGGCTGAGGCGGGCAGGCAGGGTGCAGACCACCGACGGGGCGTCTGACAGGCTAAAGTTATTAGGTCAGTCTCAAGCCTTGGGATAGAAGAGGATGGCGGAGGGAAAATTGCAGCTCCTAATGGGTCGCGGCAGGAAAATGCAAAGGCTGCTCCTTGCGGGGGATCCGCAAAAAACGGGAAAGAAATAACCCCAGGGGCGACAATAGCATTGCAGGAGGAGGTGGATTGGGCAGGGACGGGGTGGGGGTGGGGGCGGGGGCAGAGGCGAGGCTCTGGGCTTCGGGAGGCAAGCAGCTAAGAGGTGGTGCCTCCCGAACAGATTCAAGGGTTAAGGGGGTGGGGAGGGGGCTCCCAGTGATGCTAGGCGCAGGCTCTGTGGTGGATTTGGCAGCCATGGCTTCAGGTGGTGGACCACCTTCTGCAGGGTGCTCGCCCGGGAAGGCGGTTAGGGGGAGGGAGCATGGGGAAAGGGGGACAGGGGTAAGGTTGCCCAGATTGAGGCCAGCCGGCAATAGGTCATTCTCTCCTTGGGTGACCGGGGTCAAACCTAGGGCCTCGATCTCCTCATACATGGAGGAAAGGTCGTCTTCTGCCACCCCGAGGGACTCCCCTCTGGCGCCCACTACAACAGTCGCTTCGGGGTTCGCGGGGGGTTTGGGTGATATTCGGGCAGAAGGGGCTTCCTCAGGGGTCTCGGAGGGGAGGGTCTCCCATGGAGGGGAGATTCTACCTTCCAGTGCTATTTTGTCTTCCCCTCCTGACACCGGCGGATGGATCTCACTCGTGGGCATAGCGGAAGGCTCAGTGTCAGTGCCTCCCTTCCTGGTCTTCCGGGGGGCCTCCGCATCGGATGGGTGCAGCGGAGCTCGAGCCTTCCGCTTGCCTCGCTTTCCCTGGACTAGGGTCCAGCCCTCCATAGCATCGTCTGGGGGCTGGTTAGCAGGGGTCGTGTCGGGGGGCAGAGGCGATGGTTCACGGGCTTGGGGGGGTAACGGTGAGACAACATGACGGGGGGCAGTTCTCCTTGGGGCAGGCCCTCTCCTATGCCCGCTAATATCTTTGCTGCACCCTCCTCCATAGGCTCTGCTGGATTGTTAACAGCAAGGGCGGGGCTCCCTCACTCGTCTGGGCGTTGTAGGGGAGGTGTCTCTTGGGCCCGGGCAGGAGCAGCGGTGGATCGAGCAGGAGGAGAGGTGGTTGAAGATCTCGGTCGGCCAGGGGCGTTGGCAACGATGGAGCCGATGTCCTGCCGGTCTCGGGGGTCTCGGGTGCCCCTCCCCGCCGGGCCAAGGGGCAGTCTCTTCAGACATGCCCCGCTGATCAGCAGAGGTCACACCGGGCCTCTCCTGAGGAATAGTAGACCCGATAGCGGGCTCCCTGGTAGGGGACTAGGAAGGACCCCTCGAGTGCCTCTCCATCACTCGCCGCCGGCGGTGGTAGAAGCACTTGCCGGTGGAACGAAAGGATGTGACGGAGGGTGGGGTCCTTGCAGCCCAACGGGAGAGGGCTGATGACAGAAACGGGTTTCCCCAGGGTGGAGAGAGCGGGTAACAGGGCGGCATTGGGTAGAAAAGGAGGGACGGAGGTCAGGACTAGGCGGACGCCCAGGTCTTCTAGCGGCTCCAGGGGGACAAACACCCCCCCCCACCACCAGGCCCTTCTCCACCGCCTCCTGGGCGGCAGCCTCCAATGCTAAGAAAAAGACGATCTTCCCATACATTTTGGAGGCTGCCACAATAGCCGTGGGTCCTACCACCCTCGCCAATGCCTGCACGTATGTCTCCACGTGGGGCAAGGCGGGCACCAGGAGGCAACGGACGCCATGCTTCCTGGTCATGGTGGGAAAGGGGCCCCGGCCGCTATTGATGGTAGTGGAGGCGGTGGGTGGGCGAGATGACGAGGCAGCAGGCGGGGGTGGGGCTGCCACCACCCGGGCATACGCCCTGGGGGCCGGGGGAGGGATGCTCGCAGAGCTGGTGGAGGGAACAGCGGGGAGGGACACCATGGTCGATGATGAGGCCACAGCGGTGGGGGCAGCCTCTGCCATGGAGGGCTTGGTGGTTGTGGTGGGGCCCTTCCCCTTCTTTGCACCCTGGCCTTTCCGGCTAACTGGAGGGGCTTTCCTAGAATCTGGGGGGGCAGTGGGCGTAGCAGCGGTAATAGTCGCCCCGGTGCCTCCGGCTGCCGATGCCCCAGCGGGGGCAGTGGCAGGTGTTTTGGTAGCAGTGGTGGGGATGGGGGCTTGGGGGTTGGGCAGGGGGGTAGGTGCGGGAGGGGCAACTGAGGTTGTTACAGGGGCCTCACCCCTCTCATTCCCCGCCATCGTGAGCAGGGAGAGACGGGGAGACACCAGAAGGAGGAGGGGGGAGGGGGAAACAGATTAACCACTTCTCCCTGTTGGGCTGCAGGCGGGCGGGGGGGCAAATGGGTCGGACTGGACAGGTGAAGGAAACAGGAGTTGGGGTCAGGTAGTGGGGCAAACTGTGGGGTGGGCAGTCCGGGGCGGGGGGGGGGAAACGCGGACCCACGCGAGTTTATCCAAAGAGTCTCGTTTGGTCGGCTGTTGGGTCTGGTCCGGATGATGGAATTCAAAGCAAGCAGTTGAGGGTAGAGGCAGACGGCAGGTTGCCAGCAGGGACGGACGGGGGGGGGCTGTGATGGTTGCAGTAGTGTTGGGGGGGCACTGATGGATCGGGGGCAGCTCTGTGCCACACCCCCTGTGCCCCTACAAATGCAGTTAAGATGCAGTCAAACTCCCCCCACATGAGAGTACAGTTCAAAAGTTACTCAGTCTTACGGCCCCCTCCACGATGATTTGTAGCTTCCCCGGGCGATGTCTCTGTCAGCTGTCTTCTCTCCCGGTCTTTGTGGAGCATTCCAAAAATGCCAAGCAAAGATAAGAAGACAATTAATTGCGGGTCCACAAACGAACAGCAAAACGGTTGGGTCTGGGGGCTTCCACTCCCCTCCTCCGGGGAGCGGGTTGGCAGTCCTCCCCCCTCGTCCGGGGGTTGCAGCTGAAGCAGTAGCAGAGTCCGAGGGCAGGTGTGGGGGGGGCTGGCAGATGAGCTGGCAGCTGACCAGCACTCGAACGGCAGCAAAAAAAAAACAGCAAAAAAAAAACAAACCGAAGAAAAAGCATCTGGCCCAGCTGCTGGGGGGGGGGGGGGGAACTAAAGCAGGGGCAAAAAGCAAGGAAAGCCCAGGCCAGAGGGCAGCAGGAGAGGGCTAGAAGGGAGCCTTTTTCCCTGTAGAGGGAAGAAAGTTTGCTATAAATTAGTTAAAGCACCTGAAGCCAATTAAAGCACCTGAAGCCAGTCACATGATAAACCCCCGCTGCTTCAATCAGACAAGAGGAAGAGTTGAAGCAGAGTGGATTGGCATTGGAGTAGAGAGCAGTTTGGAGGGAAGCAGAGGAGAGTTTAGAGAAGTGCTGCAGTGGGCTAAGAAGACTAAGACCCTAGGTAAAGGGACACCTGGTTTGTGCAGAGGGAGGGCAGGAAGCCTCACAAGCTGAAGGGCAGGAGAGGGAAGTAGCCCAGGGGAAGGAACCGCTAGTTCTAGTGGTTTACTGCTATCCCTAGGGCCCCTGGGCTGGGACCTGGAGTAGAGGGCGGGCCTGGGTCCCTCCCTCTCCACTCCCCTCCTCTAGGACACCAGTGGGACAGTTAATACCCCAGTTCAGGGGCAAGAAACGGTGCCCTGAACCCCCACCCAAGAAGAGAAAGCGGGTGAGACCCATCTTAGTAGTACTGGCAATTTGCCACAGTGGGTTTGATCTTTAATTGGAAATGTTCCACATTTGGCAGATGTTACACCCTCTCCTCTCTCCTGTGCCTGGGCAGATGCAAAAAATGCCTCTGAAGCCAAGCACCTTGAAGTAACATGAGCATGTCCAGGAACCAGCAGTGCCATCCCCCGGCCCAGCTACCGGAGCTGGGGAAGGGCAGGCCAGAGGCACTGACACACGCACACTGATAGCTGGTCAGAGCAGTTGCATTTCACTTACTTTATGCCAGCAGCTCTCAGTGATGAGTGCAAACAGCAAAATGCACATTCCTGCTCTGGGAAACCACAAGACTGTTCCACCTGTGAGCCCCGGATCTGCCCAGTGATCAGACTTGATGGGGAATCAATTACTTATGTAAACTTCGGGCTGAAATTTCTCTGCCCAAAAGTCAGTGTTTTTCAAAGTTTGAGCCAAAAAATGGTTCAGCTATTTCCAAGTCTGGAAAGATGATGCAGGTCCCCTCGGCAATGCTGAATCTGACAGCAGGGGGCACAGTCTCCTCACCAGCTCTATGGTGGTGGCCTGGTTCTGGATCTCCAGAATCAGTGAGGCCTGAAGTTCTGGCGGAGTCCAAGGCTGCAGACATGCAAGGGGTGATGCTTCTTCTCCACAATAGTATCTCCTGATGCAGCTACAAATCTCAGCCATGCTCCAGGGATCAATACCGGGCCCTGGAGAGCATGAGCAGGCTCAGCTGAACTGGCTCCCCTGCCATGGTCCCTAGCAGGTGTGCATGTGGGTGGCTCACCCAGGGCTGAGGTCTGGGGGCCAGTCTGTGCTGGGGGGGAAGCCTGCTTTCTCTGGCCCCTTTGCCCCTCAGGAGAGCAAAGACACTGCTCATACTGGTGCCAGGACTCACCCCCCCAGTCCAGCATGGGTACTAAAGCCCCTTCCACAACCATTCAGGACTATGCCTGTGTCTGCCTCCAGCCAGTAGCACCCAGCACCACCACTGCAGAGCAGGAGGGGATGCCCGGGTACATGGTTACTAACTCTAGAGGGCCAACGGCTGCACTGATGTCACGCTTTACCACAACACATTTGACGCAGCCAAAGCCTGGGCACCAGCAGCCTGAGGGAAATGGACATAGCATGTCCTCCCTGGGGATGGAGGAGGTACCTTCTACACATGCTCAGGTCCACTGTCCCAAGGGCTGGGCCCCATGCCCCAGCCCCGTGGCAGGGCAGGAGCTGCAGAATGACAGGGCAGGGAGGGCAGCATGCTGCCAGTGGCACAGCCCGGAGCCTGGCAGGGATCACACTCCAATGGGAAACGCAGCCCGTCACTGGGAGCTGGAGGGACTTGCCGCAGCCCCATGCTGGCTGAGGGGAGGGACGTTACTGACAAGAGCCAGGCTGCAGAACGTTGCTTGCAGTGCTTTATCCCCACAAATGCTAGCTAGGCCTTGATCCTGCCACATGGGGGAGCAAAGGGTCCCATCGGGTGCTGGGGGGCAGGAGCTGGGCCTCCACAGCCTCCAGAGCGTGGGCACAGGGCCGGTGGGGGAGCCTAGGCATGGCTGGGTTACAGGGCTGCTCCTCTGTGATGTTCTCCTCTGGTGTTATCCAAGCCGGTGATCTGCTAGGTCACTCCAATCCTTGACTCTGGGAGCCAGCCTTACTCTGCTATGCTGAGAGAACCCCCACTCCTGGGCTGTTCACGCACAGCCTCTGGCATGTAAGCTGCTCCTTGGATTGTGCAACTGAATGATACTAGCCAATGTCTCTGGTCCCAGACACAACCCTAGGAACCTCCATCTTGCAGTGTCCAGTTATGCCTGCTGGACGCTGCAAGCTTATATAAGTTCATCAATTTAACAAAGAAATTGATATGTACCAGGCTTGTTATCCCAAGGGTAGCCTCTGACATGCTTCAGACCAAACACACTGTTTCAGGTAGAATAAACACACACATTTAATAACTATGGAAGATAGATTTTAAGTAATTATAAGTCAAAGCATAACAAGTCAGATTTGGTCAAATGAAATAAAAGCAAAACGCATTCTAAGCTGATCTTAACATGTTCAATGTCCATACAAACTTAGATGCTTCTCACCACAGGCTGGCTGGTTGCTCTTCAGCCAGGCTCTCCCCTTTGATCAGTGCTTCAGTCGCTTGGTGTGGTGTAGATGGAGGTGGAAGAGAGAGCATGGCAAATGTCTCTCTCTTTATCATGTCCTTTCTTCCCTCTTGGCTTTGCCACCCCCTTCAGAGTCAGATGAGCATTACCTCATGACAGTTCCAAACTGACCAAAGGAAGGGGGGTGACTCCCTCCCTCTTTTGTTGCTGCCTAGGCCAGCATCCTTTGTTCCTGTGAGGTTGGGCTGGGTTTGTCCCATACCTGCCCTGATGCAGTGTGAACTGCCTCTCTGCTCTTGGAGATTTTTTTCCTGGGCTTATTTTAAGCCAGGAGGATACATTTTCAGCCTCATAACTGCATACTTGAAATTATAACATTACTGTAACAACAATGCTCAGTGCATCATGAACCTTCCGAAGACACCCAACATGACAAACTTTGCACTGGATACCACACAATCTTTTTACAAGAATGAACATGGGGCTTGCTGGGCATCCCCCCGAGGTACAGAACATAACATCCTCCTATTGCCTCCACCTCCTCCACCTGACCCTTATGCCCCCACCTGTCTGTCCCACACTGCCCTGCCCCCACAAGACCAGAACAGCCCCCTGAAACCACCAGGTCTGGGGTGGGGGCCTCAGCAACCCAGCTCCAGAGATGGCTCCCACTGGGTAAGGCAATACACCCCTGCCTTCTGTTGAGTCCCCCAGCCCATACCCACACCCTCCTCCTCCTCCTATGGACCCCTGACCCATACGCACCCCCCTCCTCCTCCTATCGACTCCCCCAGACAGTTCACACACACATCCTCCTCCTATCAACCCCCCCAGCCCATATGTAACCCCCTCCTATTGACTCCCCCAGACCATATGTGCCCCCTCCTCCTCCTATTGGCCCCTAGCCCATACATGCCCCCCATCTGCCCCCACCCCAGCCCATATACACAGTGCAGCTGTGCTGCTATAGCATTGTACGAGAAGACAAGCACGTAGCAGGAAACAGCATGGAATTCCCTTCCACACAGTCTGGCTGTCGCCTTTACTCCCAGCTGGAAATGCTTCTCACCGAGGGAACAGGATTATGAAAAGAATAGACACCCCAAGGACCTCTTCTCCTCCCTCTCTGTCCATCAATTCACTGCATGAGAAGGAACAAAGGAAGCAGTCATTACACAGAAGAAGGGATCCTGACCTAAGGAGTTTGGCCAGTAAGACTGGTGAGAGCACACGGTGTGAAAAACATAGCTTTCGATTTAACGTAATTTGTTAAGTCAGGCATTTGTTGTGTTTTATCTTTATTTTTCTTGTAAGCATTTCTGACTTTTCTGCCTCATTACTTGTACTCACTTAAAATCTCTCTCTTTGTAATTAATAAACTTGTTTTATTGTTTTATCTAGTCCAGTGTGTTTCAATTGAAGTGTTTGGGAAATTCCATTTGGGATATCAAAATATGTGCAGATTATTTCCATTGATGAAATAATGGACCTAGATAAATTTGTATTGTCCAGGAGAGGGTTGGGCAATACAGGTCATAGATTTCAGGGGGGGGGAATCTGCATCTGAGAGTGCGTTGGGGTCACCCTGCAGTAGAACCAAGCCTTGTGAGAGCCAAGAGGTGGTTGGCTGGCTGCACACTCACAGACACAGACATGGCTGGGAGTGACTTACATGCTGGAGGCTGTTTGTGACCAGTCTAGGCTGGAGGCTACAGCAGCAAGTCATTGTGAAGGCCACTGCAGGTTGGAGAGCAGGGGTGATACATCTACTTATTGGTCTGGATTGTACCTGGGTATATCACACCTGGGTCCCACCCTGCTGCAAACCTGCATCCTTTCTTTTGGAGGAACCATCTGGGAATGCTGCCTGCCCTCTGGCCAAAGGGTACCCATCACTCCTGAGTTTTTCACACTCAGCCCTCCTTATTGCATTTGCAGTCTCTGTCATGCATACCTTGTACTCATACTTGGCAGGTTGCAGGGCTGCTACTAGTAGGTCAGGCTCCTGTACCAGATACAAACTGGCTAGAGAGCTTTGTTCTGAGCGAGATACACACCTGCTGTGCTCCAGTGTTTTCCCCAGGAATTGAAATTAGTGGGGGGTGTTCAAATTTACAGTGGGCGGGAGATCAGGGCGGGTGAGGGGTGAGACCATGAGGGTGAAGGTGGGCTGTATGGCACCATAGTAAAAACTGAAAAATGTTTCATGACCATTTTATTAGATTTTAAAATCATCATACAAATTGAAGTTGGCTACTCAAGCCTTCTATGAAGCACTACATCTACATCCTTCTTGGTTTCTTGTTATAATTTTGCACAACTCTGTTAATGAACATCTTGAATACAATGAATCCATCTTTGGAGGTTTCTCGTGTGTCCGGTACTTCCATTCTTTCAATTGATATGCTGATTAGTTCATTCACATGATCAGGCAGAAGGCGACTTCTTTCAAAACACAAAATTCTATTCAATGATGAAAAAAACACTCAGCTGTAGCTGTTGTGACTGGGAGTAGCAAGAGATGAATTCCTACTTTTTTCAGCCCAGGAAACATAGCATAAAGATTGGGTTGAGCCACTACTGATGATAAAAAAAGAAGTTGAAGTCAAATCTTCATTCATTCGTCGTATGATATTCTACTCTGTGTTCAAATTCTCTATTCTGTCCTGAGCACATGGCAGCCCCATTGCTGGTAGTGCCTCACTCCAGTCAACTCTCAGTGTTTTATAAGACAGGGATCTGTAAAAGCTACGTAGAGGTTGAGTAGAATCTAGAAGTCGCTGTTGTAGATTTTTAAGAATCAAGTCTGTGTACTTTTTCAGTTGTCTTAACAAACACTTCTTGTCCTCTTCACTTAAGGATTCGATATAAATGCCTTCATTAGTCAACTTCTGGACTGAAGTCTTTGCTTCTTCCAGTACTTTTTCAATGGAAAGCTCTCTGATTGATCCAAATGTACCTTCTATTGCTGGACAAAGATCTACTACTGTTGTAGCAGATGCCAGGATGGCATTGTTTTATGACCCAAGTGGTTTCAACAGTAGACTTACAAGAGAGAGAATGGCAATAGTTTTCTCTGAACGTAGTAGCAAAAGTAATCCACCAGCCTCACTACTTAGATTCATCCCATCTTGGTAGGTACTTTCCAAAGCCAGTAATAATGACTGGAGTAATTTTAAGACAACAGCAAAGGATCGCTCATGAGAAAGCCAGAGGGTTTTCCCAGGTTGGACTAATTTGAACTTCAGTCCCAGTGTATCTTCTATATTTTCCAGGATATTCAGTCTTTTTGGACTCTTGCTGAAAAAAGAATATAATGAAGACATTAAATTTATAGCTTTTTAAATGTCTTTTGAAGAGTCTGCAGCTCGTACAAGCACTAGTTGCAGTAGATGGCCTCCACAGTGTGTATAGGAGAGACTAGGGTTACACTTTTCTCTGAGAAAAGCTTGTACTCCACCAAGTCTTCCAGAGAAACTTGCAGCTCCATCAAATGCACAAGCAGCCATCTGTTTGGGGTCCCACTGACAAGCATTTAACTCTTCTAAGATGTGGATTGTCACAGATGCAGCCAGTCTGTCTTCTATAACTTGAACATCTGGAAATGCATCTACTGGCCTACCACTGACATCAAGATAACGTACACAATGACTTAATACTTGGTGACCATTTGCATTGGTGCATTCATCAGCCATGTATGCAAATTTTTTGAATGTGGTGAGAGAGTTCTTCACTTTTTCAACTGTTGAGTCTTTCACTGTTGTACCACATGCATCTAGCCAGTGAGTTGAGTTTCTTGCAGAAAGATAGTGAGCATTTGCTGGTCTTGTTCAGAACCAGGGTTCAACTTCAGGATGAACAAGTGACAATGCACTTAACATTGGCCTCCAGTTTGTAGTGTGTGGTATTTCTTGCTTAAATAGAAAGTATGATGCCACAGCCATGTTTGTTCGCATGAACTGTGTTGTGTCTCCAGGATTCTTAACAGCCTCATTAACACTCACCGGTGTTGTCCTTGGTCAGTGGAGACTTAGAATTCAGAGGTGCTTTCACATGAGTTCATCTCCCAGGTGGGGGGCAAGAAGGCACCTTGCTCGTTCCTCCAGCTGCTCACTGTTCGCGCTGGCCACTGTTGTTTGTTGTGCCACCGTTCACTCCATCGCTCTGTTGCCAATGGCCCTGCGCCATCACCTTCTGCTGCCACCTGTCACTGTGGCTGCATAGAAATCTTCCCTGCTGTTAGCCATGCGGTGGTGGGAGGGGTGAAGCCATCATCCCAGAGAATTGTGTGTGTGTGTGTGTGTGGGGGGGGGGGGGTTAGTTGGGTTTCTGCTGCACGTGAACCCGGAAATTGCAGCCCCTCCTTTTAAATGGACAACCCATTTTTAATGGGCAACCCAACGGCTACTTCATATGGGAAATGAGGGTGCTGCTGTTTGAAACCATTCCCACATGTTATGAAGGTTTAAAGAAGCCAAAAGACTGTGGCTTACCATGGGTGCCTGCAAGCCAAATTCTGCTGCCCGGCCCTGCGTGAGTGATCTCTCACACCAAACCGGCATACCCTCAATAAGAGGCAAAATGCAACCTTGTAATGAAAGCACATGTGCTATGTAATGTTAACAGCAAGGTTTACCATGAAAGAGTGTACCCATTGTTCTATAAAATGTGTCTTTTTACTACCACTCTCCCTTTTTTTTTCCTCCACCAGCTGGATATGTTTCTCCTTCCCAGAGGCTAGTGAAGATTAGAAGGTGAAAAAAACGCACTCATGATGAAATGTTCTCTGACCTCATGCTGTCCTCCCACACTGACAGAGCACAGCAAAATAGGTGGAGGCAGACAATCTCAGAGTGCAGGAAAACACAATATGACTGCGAGGAGAGGTGGCGGGCTGAAGATGGTAGGTGGCGTCAGCTTGCTGAAAGAAGGCAGGAGTCAATGCTCAGGCTGCTGGAGGATCAAACTCATATGCTCCAGCGTATGGTTGAGCTGCGGGAAAGGCAGCAGGAGAACAGACCGCCGCTACAGCCCCTGTGTAACCAACTGCCCTCCTCCCCAAGTTCCCTAGCCTCCTCACCCAGACGCCCAAACATGCGGTGGGAGGGCCTCCGGCCACCCAGCCACTCCACCCCAGAGTGTAGGATTCAATCAAGGTTTATGCGGTTGGCAACATTCAGGGCACACCCAGAGTGTTGTGCTGGACTTGTGCACACACAGCTCCTTTCAAGGGCATCAACCTTGGAATCTCGCCAAGATGACATGAACCGTGGGAAGCCTCTCAGAACTGGGCTCAAGGCCCGAGAGCAAGGAATGCGGTAGATAGAAATTGGTAAATAAGAATGTTAAACAAAGCCAGTGTATTCCTTTTATCTGTTGGAGAATGTAATGCGCGGGGGGAGAAAGAGAATAAAGGGGAAGGTGGAAAGCTGACAGGGGGAAGCCCGTTAGCAGAGACCAGCCTGCTTGCTTGCTAAAAGCTGTGTTCTGTCTTGTCATTGAACCGCCACACCAGAGGATTGCCCAAGCAACAGAAGGCTGGCATTCAATAAGTTTTAAAGTGCTGTGTGGCCTTGTCCTTCCCTCCTCCACCACCCTACCTGGGGCTTCCCTCCTGCACCACCCCTCCCTGGCTACCTTGGCAGTTATCCCCCTATTTGTGTGATGAATAAATAAAGAATGCATGAATGTGAAGCAATGATGACTTTATTGCCTCCGCAAGCGGTGATCAAAGGGGGGAGGGGAGGGTGCTTAGCTTACAGGAAAGTAGAGTGAAACCGGGGAAGGGGGGTTCCATCAAGGAGAAAGAAACAGAACTTTCACACCATAGCCTGGCCAGTCATGAAACTGGTTTTCAAAGCTTCTCTAATGCGCACCACGCCCTCCTGTACTCTTCTAACCACCCTGGTGTCTGGCTGCACATAATCAGCAGCCAGGCGATTTGCCTCAACCTCCCACCCCGCCATAAACTTCTCCCCCTTACTCTCACAGATATTGTGGAGTGCACAGCAAGCAGTAATAACAATGGGAATATTGGTTTCACTGAGGTCTGAGTCAGTAAACTGCGCCAGCGTGCTTTTAAATGCCCAAATGCACATTCTACCACCATTCTGCACTTGCTCAGCTTATAGTTGAACAGCTCCTTACTACTATCCATGGTGCCTGTGTATGGCTTCATGAGCCATGGCATTAAGGGGTAGGCTAGGTCCCCAAGGATAATTATAGGCATTTCAATATCCCCAACAGTAATTTTCTGGTCTGGAAAGTAAGTCCCTTGCTGCAGCTTTTGAAACAGACCAGAGTTCCTGAAGATGTGAGCGTCATGTACCTTTCCCGGCCACCCCATGTTGATGTTGGTGAAACGTCCCTTGTGATCCACCAGTGCTTGCAGCACCATTGAAGAGTATCCCTTGTGGTTTATGTACTCGCTGCCTTGGTGCTCCGGTGCCAAGATAGGGATATGGGTTCCGTCTATTGCCCCACCACAGTTAGGGAATCCCATTGCAGCAAAGCCATCCACTATGACCTGCACATTTCCCAGAGTCACTACCCTTGATAGCAGAGCTCAGTGATAGCATTGGCTACTTGCATCACAGCAGCTTCCACAGTAGATTTGTCCACTCCAAATTGATTCCCGACTGACCAGTAGCTGTCTGGCGTTGCAAGCTTCCACAGGGCTGTCGCCACTTGCTTCTCAACTGTGAGGGCTGCTCTCATCCTGGTATTCTTGTGCTTCAGGGCAGGGGAAAGCAAGTCACAAAGTTCCATGGAAGTGCCCTTACGCATGCAAAAGTTTCGCAGCCACTGGGAATTGTCCCAGACCTACAACACTATGCGGACCCACCACTCTGTGCTTGTTTCCTGGGCCCAGAATCGGCGTTCCATGCCATGAACCTGCCCAATTGACACCATGATGTGCACATTGCAGGAGCCTGTACTTTGTGAAAAGTCTATGTCCATGTCCTCATCACTCTCGTCACCACGCTGCAGTAGCCTCCTCCTCACCTGGTTTTGCTTTTCTTGCAGGTTATAGTTCTGCATATCCTGCTGGATAATGCACGCAGTGTTTATAGTGCTCATAATTGCTGTGGTGATCTGAGCGGGCTCCATGTTCCCAGAACATGGCTATGGCGTCTGTGCTGAAAAAAGGCGCAAAACGATTGTCTGCCATTGCTGTGACGGAGGGAGGGGCGACTGACAACATGGCTTACAGGGTTGGGTTACAGGGAATTAAAATCAACAAAGGGGGTGGCTTTGCATAAAGGAGAAACAGAATGGCCCCCTCAAGGATAGAATTCAAAACCCTGGGTTTAGCAGGCCATGGATTTCACGGAGGGAGGGAGGAGAAAATGAATACAAAACAAATCTGGTCTATTTCTTGTTTTGATCCACTTCATCTATCTTTATACATCTTTCTGGCAGCAGACTGTGCAGTATGACTGCTGGCCATCGTCGTCTCCTGGCTGCTCATTAAAAGATGGTGCAGTAGGACTGCTGGCAGGACTGAATTGCCATGAGACGAAACTTAAAAGGGTAATGACCTTGCTGAGTTACTCCCATGTTTGCCCAGGCACCCCTGACCTCACCGAGGTCGGTTAAAAGAGCACCTGGAGTACGTCGACAATGGCTACCAGTCATACTGCACTGTCTGCTGCCAAAAGGCAATGAGCGGCTGCTGTGTAGCAATGCAGCACCACGTCTGCCAACACCCAGGAGACATATGGTGACGGTGAGCTGAGCGGGCTCCATGCTTGCCGTGGTATGGCGTCTGCTCGGGTAACCCAGGAAAAAAGGCGAGAAACAATTGTCTGCCATTGCTTTCACGGAGGGAGGGAGGGAAGGGGGGTCTGACGACATGTACCCAGAATCATCCGCAACAATGTTTTTGCCCCATTAGGCATTGGGAGCTTAACCCAGAATTCAAATGGGCGGCGGAGACTGTGGGAACTGTGAAATAGCTACCTACAGTGCAACGCTCCAGAAGTCAACGGTTGCCTCGGTACTGTAGACGCACTCTGCCGACTAAATGCCGGATAAATGCACTAAGACCATTTCTGTGGACACACACACAATCGACTGTATAAAAACGCTTTCTACAAAACCGACTTCTATAAATTCGACCTAATTTCATAGTGTAGACATACTCTAAGACTCAGGTGAATTCAGTGTAAGCTGCTGGAATTCTGAGTTACTTCTCACTGTGTCTGTGGGGACAAACCTTGTTTAGATTTAGTTTGTTTCTTTTGATTATATATAACTGTGAAGATAATGTGTGCGGATTACGAAATAGCTTTGTTGTGTAGTAGAAATTAAGCTATTGTTATGTTCTTTTATCATTATCAAATTTTACAAAGTTGGTACTTAAGATTTAAGTTCATTTCTTTTGTTCTTTTTGGACTGGATTGTGGGAGGTTGACTGTGTGTGATCCTTGCTGAAAATCTTTAATGACTAACATCTGGGTCTCCATGTGCTTTTCTACATGAGTTCTGTGGAAGCACTAGAAGAGGGGTGGTGAAGTGAACACTAGCCCACACAAAGGTTACACTAGGAGACTGGGTAATAAATAAGAGGAACTGGAATTGCTAACTTATTAGCATAAATTGGATCTGGTTGGTACTACTGAAAACTGGTGGGACGATTCACACAACTAGAATGTTAAAATCAATGGTTATAACCCATTTAGGAAGGACCAAGTGGGCAAAAAAGGAGGGGGAGTGGCACTCTATATAAAAAATGATGTTACCTGTTTCCGAATCGTCGATAACTTGGAAGAAAATGATCTTGAATGGGTATGCATCAATGTCCTAACAGATAAAGCACAAGAAGGGATGTTAGCTGGTGTCTGCTACAGACCACCAAATCACATTAGAGAACCTGATGACCACCTCCTTAAACACCTATCTGTAATGTGTAGGGGAAAAGTTCTGTGACCTTGGAGGACTTCAGTTTGAGTGGCAATGCTGGAGGGCTCATGCTGCCAGTACTAAACCATCCTGGAATTTCTAAACATAAAAGATGACAATTTCCTTTGGACACTGGAGGACAGGTTTAAAGTTCAAAATGACCTGGACAAATTGGAGAATTGATCTGAATTCAACAAGATGAATTCAATAAAAACAAGTGTGAAGTACTTCACTTAAGAAGGAAAAATCAAATGCACAACTAAAAAGTGGGGAATAGCTGTCTAGGTGGTAGTACAGCTGAAAAGGACCTGGGGGGCTTATAGTGGACCACAAACTGAATACGAGTCATCAGTGTGATGCAGCTGCAAAAAGGGCTCGTATCATTCTGCTCTGTATTAACAGGAGTGTTGGATGTAACACACAGGAGGTAATTGTTCTACTCTACTTGGCACTGGTAAGGCCCCAGCTTGATATTGTGTTCAATTCTGGGCATCATGCTTTAGGAAAGCTGTGTACAATTGGAGAGAGTTCAGAGGAGAACCACAAAAATGATAGTTTTGAGAAAAAAAAGACAGAGCAGGGACTTGATAACACTCTTCCAATATGTTAAGGGCTATTATAAAGGGAAAGGAGATCACTTGTTCTCCATGTCCACTGAGAGTAGAACAAGAAGTAATGGGTTTAATCTGCAGCAAGGGAGATTTAGGTTAGATAATAAGAAAAACCTTCTAACTTTAGGGGTCATTAAGCTCTAGAACAGGCTTACAAGGCAGGTCATGGAGTCCACAGCTTTGGAAACTTTTAAAAACAACTTGGACAGATGCCGTTAGGGAATGGTCTATCTAGGTTTACTTGGTTCTTCCACAGCAGAGGGAGCTGGACTGGATGACATCTCAAGGTCCCTTCCAGCCCTACATTTCTATGATTCCTCACTCAAAAACTGTTGCAGCCAACACAGGGGAATTCTATATATTAGTCATTGTCCTCAGAGATAAAAAGGAACTGATCACAGAACTGAAAATCAATGTGCAAGCAAGCAGAATAAAGTTGAGACCAGTAATACACATGTTTAATGTTTAAGAGGGTCAATTTCACAAAGCTGAAAACAGTTATGAGTAGGGCAGTCAAGCGATTAAAAAAATTAATCATGATTAATCGCACTGTTAAACAATAATAGAATACAATTTATTTAAATATTTTTGGATATTTTCTACATTTTCAAATATATTGATTTAAATTAAAACACAGATACGAAGTGTACAGTGCTTACTTTATTTTTGATTACAAGTATTCGCACTGTAAAAAAACAAAAGAAATAGTATTTTTCAATTCACCTGATACAAGTACTGTGGTGCAATCTTTTTATCATGAAAGTTGAACTTACAAATGTAGAATTATGTACAAAAAAAACCCTGAATCAAAAAATAAAACAAATGTAAAATTTTAGAGCCTGCAAGTCCACTCAGACCTATTTCTTCTTCAGCCAATCGCTCAGACAAACAAGTTTGTTTACATTTGCAGGAGATAATGTTGCCCGCCTCTTGTTTATAATGTTACCTGAAAGTGAGAACAGGTGTTCTGATGGCACTGTTGTAGCCAGCATCACAAGATATTTACATGCCAGATGCGCTAAAGATTCATATGTCCCTTCATGCTTCAACCACCATTCCAGTGGACATGCGTCCATGCTGATGATGGGTTCTCCTTGTTAACCATCCAAAGCAGTGCAGACTGACGCATGCTCATTTTCATTATCTGAGTCAGATGCCACCAGCAGAAGATTGATTTTCTTTTTTGGTGGTTCAGGTTTGGTAGTTTCTGCATTGGAGTGTTGCTCTTTTAAGACTTCTGAAAGCATGCTCCACATCTTGTCCCTCTCAGATTTTGGAAGGCACTTCAGATTCTTAAAAGTTGGGTCGAATGCTGTAGCTATCTTTAGAAATCTCATATTGGTACCTTTTTTGTGTTTTGTGAAATCTGCAGTGAAAGTGTCCTTAAAATGAACAACATGTGCTGGGTCATCATCCGAGACTGCTATAGCATGAAATATATGGCAGAATGTGGGTAAAACAGAGCAGGGGACATACAATTCTCCCCCAAGGAGTTCAGTCACAAATTTAATTAACACATTATTATTTTTAAAGAGCATCATCAGCATGGAAGCATGGCCTCTGGAATGGTGGCCGAAGCATGAAGGGGCATACGAATGTTTAGCATATCTGGCACATAAATACCTTGCAATGCCGGCTACAAAAGTGCCATGCAAATGCCTGTTCTCACTTTCTGGTGACATTATTAATAAGAGGGCAGCATTATCGCCTGTAAATGCAAACAGACTTGTTTGTCTTAGCACTTGGCTGAACAAGAAGTAGGACTGAGTGGACTTGTAGGCTCTGAAGTTTTACATTGTTTTGTTTTTGAGTGCAGTTATGTTAAATAAATCTACATTTGTAAATTGCACTTTCACAACAAAGAGATTGTACTACAGTACTTGTATGAGGTGAATTGAAAAATACTATTTCCTTTGTTTATCATTTTTACAGTGCAAATATTTGTAATAAAAATAATATACAATTTGATTTCAATTTCAACACAGAATACAATATATGTGAAAATGAAAAAAAACATCCAAAATATTTAATACATTTCAATTGGTATTCTATTGTTTAACAGTGCAATTAAAACTGTGATTAATCACAATTAATTTTTTTGAGTTAATCACATGAGTTAACTGCAATTAATTGACAGCCCTAGTTATAAGACAAATTAGCTAGGAGGACGATTTTAACCTGAAAAATGTAAGTGCTGGAAGAAGACTCTTCTGGTTAAAAACAACAACAACTTGGCTGAGATGGGAAGTGAAGACAGCTGTAAAAATTTTTTTTTTAAATGACAAATTGAAGAAAGGGTAAGTTTATACTAATGAATATAAATCAGCAGTTAGGAATTGTGGAAAATTGATAAGGGAAGCTAAGGGACACAAAGAGAAACATATGGCCAGTGAAGTTAAGGACAAATGAGGAGTTTTCAAAATATATTAGGAACAGAAAGAATCCTGACAATGGTATTGGTTCATTACTAGCTGGAAATGGTAGAATTATCAATAATAATGCAGAAACATTAGAAGTGTTCAATAAATATTTATGTTCTGCATTTGAGGAACAAACAGATTATATAGTCTCATCATATGGTGATAACACTCTTTCCATTCTACTAGTATCTCTGGAGGATGGTAAACAAAAGCTACTAAGGTTAGACATGTTAAAATCAGCAGGTCCAGATAACATGCATCCAGGAGTTTTTAAAACAGCTGGCCAAGGAGATCACTGGACTGTTAGCATTGATTTTTTTCAATGAGTCTTTTAACACTGGAGAAGTTCCAGAAGACTGGAATAAATAAAATATTGTGCCAGTTTTTAAAATGGGTAAAGGGAATGACCTGGGTAATTATAGGCCTGTCAGATCAACCTTGATCCTGAACAACATAATGAAATGGCTGTCATAAATATAAAGGGAAGGCTAACCACCTTTAAATCCCTCCTGGCCAGAGGAAAAACTCTTTCACCTGTAAAGGGTTAAGAAGCTAAGACAACTTCGCTGGCACCTGACCAAAATGACCAATGAGGAGACAAGATACTTTAAAAGCTGGAGGGGGGTGGGAAACAAAGGGTTCTCTCTGTCTGTGTTGCTTTTGCTGGGACCAGAGCAGGAATGCAGGTCAGAACTCCTGTAAAGGGCTAATAAGCAATCTAGTTAAATATGCTTTAGATTCTGTTTTGTTTAAATGGCTGATAAAATAAGCTGTGCTGAATGGAATGTAGGTTCCTGTGTTTGTGTCTTTTTGTAACTTAAGGTTTTGCCTAGAGGGATTCTCTATGTTTTGAATCTGATTACCCTGTAAGGTATTTACCATCCTGATTTTACAGAGGTGATTCTTTTACTTTTTCTTCAATTAAAATTCTTCTTTTAAGAACCTGATTGTTTTTTCATTGTTCTTAAGATCCAAGGGTTTGGGTCTGTGTTCACCTTTGCAAATTGGTGAGGATTTTTATCAAGCCTTCCCCAGGAAAGGGGGTATAGGGTTTGGGAGGATTTTGGGAGAAAGATGTTTCCAAGCGGGCTCTTTCCCTGTTATATATTTGTTAGATGCTTGGTGGTGGCAGCAATAAAGTCCAAGGGCAAAAGGTAAAATAGTTTGTACCTTGGGGAAGTTTTAACCTAAGCTGGTAAAAATAAGCTTAGGGTTTTTTTTTTCATGCAGGTCCCCACATCTGTACCCTAGAGTTCAGAGTGGGGAAGGAACCTTGACAGTGGCTCACATGGGATTTGATTTAGAAAGAACTAAAGGAGGGTAATTAATGCAAATCAACATGGGTTTATTGAAAACAGATTCTGTCAAACTAGCTTGATTTTTTTTAAATGAGATTACAATTTTGGTTGCTCAAGGTAACAGTGTTGACATAATGTAGTTAGACTTCTGTAAGGTGTTTGACTTAATACTACATGACATTTTGATTAAAAAAATTGGACAATATAAAATGAACTTGGCGCACATTAAATGGATTAAAAACTGTCTTGCTGAAAGATCTCAAAATGTAACTGTCAACAGGGCATTGTCATTGAATGGGTCTGTTCCATTCCAGTGGGGTCCTGCTGGGATTATTTCTTGACCCTACACTATTTAGCATTTTTATTAACTTGGAAAAAAACAACATAAAATCATGTGTGATAAAGTTTGCAGATGACCCAAAAATTGGGGGAGTGGTAAATAGTGAAGAGGGCAGGTCACTCGTACAGAGCAATCTGGATCACCTGGTAAACTGGGCTCAGGCAAAAATATGCATTTTAATATGACTAAATGTATACATCTAGGAACAAAGAAGGTAAGCCATACTTACAGGATAGGGACTCTATCCTGGGAAGCAGTGACTCTGAAAAAGATTTGGAGGTCATGGTGGATAATCAGCTGAACATGAGCTCCCAATGTGACATTGTGGCCAAAAGAGCTAATGCAATCCTGGGACGCATAAACAGGGGAATCTTAGGTAGGAGTAGAGAGGTTATTTTACCTCTGTTTTTCGCACTGGTGTAACCGCTGCTGGAATAGTGTGTCCAGTTCTGGTGTCCACAATTCAAGAAGGATGCTGACAAATTGGAGGGGGTTCAGAGAAGAGCCACAAGCATGATTAAAGGATTAGAAGACATCTTATAGTGATAGACTCAAGGAGCTCAGTCTACTTAGTTTAACAAAGAAAAGGTTAATGGGTGACTTGACTAGAGTCTAAGTCCTGTGACGGAGTCAGACCAGAAGGATATAAGAGAGTGGTGGAAGGCAGGTGTATCAGCCTCAGGATGAGCAGGTCCCTGTTCCCTGGATAGCCAAACAAAGGCTACTCCAGGCCAATCAAGACACCTGATGCCAATTAACCAATTAAGGTCATTAGGCTAATGGAGACAGGTGGACCCAATCAAGGTCTCACTCAGACTGCTTAAAAACTCTCCTTTCCAGTTCCCTTGAGAGAGCCCAGGTGAAAGGAGCTGGAGGAGGAAGCATTGCTGTATCCTGAGATAAGGGTGAAGCTAGGAAGGGGGGACCATGGGGGAAGTGGCCCAGGGAATCAAAGCAGCATTTAGCAGTGGAGGGAAAACCACCAACAGCTGCTATCCTTAGGGTCCCTGGGCTGGAACCCAGAGTAGAGGGTGGGCCTGGGTTCCCCCCCACCCATACTCTCAAGAGATCCCCTTGAGAAGGGAAGCAAGACTCAGTCCATTCAGGAGGGCGAACTGTGCCTACTGAGCTCTACGGAGCAGCAAAGACTGTTTCCATCTCCCATACTGGCCTGTGATGAAAGTGACTCAATAGGCTGTGACTCTGGCCACTACACTGTGAAAGGAAGGTCACATTGGGGCCTTAGTGAGTTTCTGAGGCCCCGGATCCACCAGGAAGCACGGGACCCACAATTACAGGCTTGGAACTTTGTCACAGTTCCTAGATGGGGAACAAATATTTACTAATGGCCTCTTCAGTCTAGCAGAAAAAGGTCTAACACGATCTAATGGCTGGAAGTTGAAACTTGATAAATTCAGACTCGAAAAAAGGCATACTTTTTAAAGGTGAGAGTAATTACCTGTCAGAACAATTTACCAAAGGTTGTGGTGGATTCTCCATCACTGACAATATTAAAATCAAGATTGGATGTTTTTCTAAAAGATCTGCTCTGGGAATTATTTGGGGGAAGTTCTCTGGCCTGTGTTATACAGGAGGTCAGACTAGATGATCACAATGGGCACTTCTGGCATTAGAATCCATGAATCTACATCTCCCCTTTTAAGTTCTGCACACTGACCTTTTATAAAATTTCCACTAACACCCTATCTTTGAAGTTCAGTACAGCTCAGTCTGTGAATTGTACTGGTTTTCTAATTACACACCCAAACTGCGTAACAGCTTGGTCATCTGGCCATCCATTAGTTGCAACGACTGGATGCGGGCAACGGGAAATAGGGTGGGGTGTAGCAATCTCTCCTCCTCATAAGCCCAGGCAGTTCTGAGTGCAAAGGAGTAAGAATTTGTACTCCCGTATGTGCTTTGCCGAGTCCATGATCTCCCACATGCAGTATGCTCCTAACCTACCCATGCACATCATGAGCTGCATCCTGGGTTCACTTACACCTCTGCAACCCTAGTGAACACGGATCCTCCAGGGCAGAATTCAGACCAATGTGATCACCAATACAGCAGGCGCAGTTTAATATGGACACCTACTAGTGGATTAATACATTGTCCGATGTAGGCAAAGCCCTGCTAGTGCACGACAAAAACAATGCCCTTTGGGCAAAATGTGGGTGAAGACATTCCTGTCAACTCTTCTCCAGAGTCTTTGCTATCATTTAAAAATAGGGTAAATCTCTAGCATTTTGGTTGTTAAAAAGCCAATGTCCCAAGTGTGACCAGTGCAGACTCTGCCTGAGGGCTTGTCAATACACAGAAGATTATTTAGTTGGGGATTGGTCCTGCTTTGAGCAGGGGGTTGGACTAGATGACCTCTATGGAGGTAGATATTACCATATCTGAGGTAGAAGCGAAACTCGAACAGCTTAATGGGACTAAATCAGGGGACCCAGATAATCTTCATCCAAGAATATTAAAGGAATTGGCACATGAAATTGCAAGCCCATTAGCAAGAATTTTTAATGAATCTGTAAACTCAGGGGTTGTACCGTATGATTGGAGAATTGCTAACATAGTTCCTATTTTTAAAAAAGGGGAAAAAAAAGTGATCCGGGTAACTACAGGCCTGTTAGTTTGACATCTGTAGTATGCAAGGTCTTGGAAAAAATTTTGAAGGAAAAAGTAGTTAAGGACATAAAGGTCAATGGTAAATGGGACAAAATACAACATGGTTTTACAAAAGGTAGATCGTGCCAAACCAACTTGATCTCCTTCTTTGAGAAAGTAACAGATTTTTTAGACAAAGGAAACCCAGTGGATCTAATTTACCTAGATTTCAGTAAGGCGTTTGATACTGTGCCACATGGGAAATTATTAGTTAAATTGGAAAAGATGGGGATCAATAGAAAAATTGAAAGGTGGATAAGGAATTGGTTAACAGAGAGACTACAGCAGGTCATACTGAAAGGTGAACTGTCAGGCTGGAGGGAGGTTACCAGTGGAGTTCCTCAGGGATTGGTTTTGGGACCAATCTTATTTAATCTTTTTATTACTTGACCTCGGCACAAAAAGTGGGAGTGTGCTAATAAAGTTTGCAGATGATACAAAGCTGGGAGGTATTGCCAATTTAGAGAGAGACCGGGATATCATACAGGAAGATCTGGATGACCTTGTAAACTGGAGTAATAGTAATAGGATGAAATTTAATAGTGAGAAGTGTAAGGTCATGCATTTAGGGATTAATAACAAGAATTTTAGTTATAAGCTGGGGACTCATCAATTAGAAGTAATGGAGGAGGAGAAGGACCTTGGAGTATTGGTTGATCACAGGATGACTATGAGCCGCCAATGTGATATGGCCGTGAAAAAAGCTAATGTGGTTTGGGATGCATCAGGTGAGGTATTTCCAGTAGGGATAAGGAGGTTTTGGTATCGTTATACAAGGCACTGGTGAGACCTCACCTGGAATACTGTGTGCAGTTCTGGTCTCCCATGTTTAAGAAGGATGAATTCAAACTGGAACAGGTACAGAGAAAGGCTACTAGGATGATCCGAGGAATGGAAAACCTGTCTTATGAAAGGAGACTCAAGGAGCTTGGCTTGTTTAGCCTAACCAAAAGAAGGTTGAGGGGAGATATGATTGCTCTCTATAAATATATTAGAGGGATAAATACCGGAGAGGTAGAGGAATTATTTAAGCTCAGTACCAATGTGGACACAAGAACTAACGGATATAAACTGGTCAACAGGAAGTTTAGACTTGAAATTAGACGAAGGTTTCTCACCATCAGAGGAGTGAAGTTTTGGAATAGTCTTCCAAGGGAAGCAGTGGGGGCAAAAGACCTATCTGGCTTTAAGATTAAACTTGATAAGTTTATGGAGGTGATGGGATAAAATGATTTGACAATTAATTGATCTTTAAATATTCATGGTAAATAGGCCCAATGGCCTGTGATGGGATGTTAGATGGGGTGGGATCTGAGTTACTACAGAGAATTCTTTCCTGGGTATCTGGCTGGTGAATCTTGCCCATATGCTCAGGGTTCAGCTGATTGCCATATTTGGGGTCGGGAAGGAATTTTCCTCCAGGGTAGATTGGAAGAGGCCCTGGAGGTTTTTCACCTTCCTCTGTAGCATGGGGCACGGGTCACTTGCTGGAGGATTCTCTGCTCCTTGAAGTCTTTAAACCATGATTTGAGGACTTCAATAGCTCAGACATAGGTGAGAGGTTTATCGCAGGAGTGGGTGGGTGAGATTCTGTGGCTTGCATTGTGCAGGAGGTCAGACTAGATGATCATAATGGTCCCTTCTGACCTTAATATCTATGAATATATGAAACCTCCTGAAGTCCCTTCCAACCCTGATATTCTATGCTTCTATTCTAAGTTGCAATGGCTTTACCTATCTCTGTTTGTTTAAAGATCTGATTTAATTTAAACCAGTAAAAACCCCTGTGTGGACACACCTACACCAGGGTAACACTGGTTCAGTAGGTTAGCTTGCACAGCTCAGACCTTGCCTACATAGAAAAGCTGCACTAGTGTAGATGAATTTAGAGATGTAAACTAAACTGTTCTAAGCTAAGTTTAAATCAATCTGACTGTGTTCACATATAGCATTGCATCAGTTTACTACATGGTTGTAAAATTATACCTTTAGTTAAACCAGTGCACGTCTGTGTGCAGGCCAGGCCTGAGTCTGCAGAGAGCCTGCCACAAGCTCTGGGAGGTGTGAACTGCCTCATTCAACTCAACAGGTGCTAACTCAGATGCCAGGAGGATACTTTAAATACCGTCATTATGTGCTATCTCGCTGCTCTAAGCATGTGAGAAAGGAGAGACATATCAGACTGTGCAGACATATCAGACTGCACAATCTACTCAAGGATGACTCATTTTGGCAGGCATTTCATAATAGAGGGCAGGGCGGAAAGGGGCATGTAGTGGTCTCTTCCCCTTGGGTCTGGAGGGAGGCCACTACACGTAACTATGCCTGTCACCAGTAGTCTGGGTCTGAGCCCCTCTGGCTGGGCTGAGCAACAAGCAGTCTATGGCCCAGACTGGGGCAGACAACAGTTAACAGTCTGTGAACTCTGGCCCTCTAGGTGGGGCAGAGCAAGGAGCAGTCTTTAGCCCTCAGTCTCCTGGCTGCTTTTGTTTTCCTGACTCAGCTTTCGAAAGTTGGACAAATGCTGCCCTAGAAAACACAAAATTGACCAGCATGGCACACAGAGTGTGATGTGTGCACGAGTGGGAGGCTGAGTCGTTCCTGCTCAAACAAAGACCATCCGCTGACTGCCAGAAACGGATCACTAAAAACTGCCCTGTTCTGTTCATTCCCTCTGAAGTATCTGGCCCTGGCCACTGTCGGAAGACAGGCTACTAGGCTAGATGGACCATTGGTTTGATCCAGTCTGACCATTCTTATGTTCTTATCAATGGAATCATCTGTCTCCAGGCACCCAGCTAAATGCATTGCCCACCTGTGCATCCACTGCATGATCTCCAGGCTTAGCTTTCTCCTTTCTTCATTTTTTCTTGGAAACAGAAAGTTCTGAGCAGGACATCTGGCCCCTCCTCCTCCCATCTTGTCTATTCTAGGTACTCTGTATCAAACCTTAATTCCTGCATTATTGGTTCCAACATGGAAATCCCCACCCTGCGGGTCAGAAATTCTTCATAGATTCCAAGGCCAGAAGGGCCTATTGTGATCATCTAGTCTGACCTCTGGTATAACACAGGCCAGAGAACTTCCCCAAAATAATTCATTTTGAACTAGAGCAGATCTTTTTAAAAAGAATCTAACCTTGATTTAAAAGTTGCCAGTGATGGAGAACCCACCACAATCCTTGGTAAAATGGTCCAGTGGTTAATTACTCTCACTGTTCAAAATTCACCTTATTTCTACTCTGAATTTGTCTAGCTTCAACTTCAGGCCATTGGATATAGTCAGTAATGCAGAGCCAATTATACTCTAAACTCTCCTGTGCAGGAGTCTGCAGACACCCCATAGTGTGACTCTGTAAAGGGCTCCAAGATGACCCCAAAGTCCTGACAAACTTGTTTTCAACTTTAGTGAAAGGGAACCTTAGCAGCTGCAGAGGTAACGATCTACCACAGGCTGCCAGCGGGGATACAACACAACCTGCAGTGCAAAAAATCCTTGCTCATTATTGCTGAGCTTAGAAAGCAGGCTGGGAGGAGGCTGGGACCCCTGTGGGGGTCAGCCACAACCACAGGTGCTTAGCCAGTGTGTTACATGGACCCTTGTTAGGGATGCTTGTCTAAAGCAAGTCCAGAGATCCAGTATCCATAAGGGTCCTTGCTTTGCAACACATTCATCCTTGACTGTGAGCAGGGACAGAACCCTATTTCTTCCACCCGCAAAAGCACAAGCTTTGAATCACTGGGGCTAAACCAGAGACTCCTCAAGCCATTCCATCAGTGGGGTTTGTTCTCAGCGGTATCCTAGCACATCTAGTGACAGTGTTGAGGGAGTTTCTGTGATCCAGCCTGTCACATCTTCCCCCAAGCAAGCCAAGCATCTTGCACAGGGAATGGACATTGGGAAGATCAAAGAGCAGGAAGCACAGTGCTTCAACCCTGTTTTTTCCATTCAAATCTGCTATTCTGGAACTGACAACAACATCCACTTATGAAACTAACTAATGTTACCAAGAATCAATAAATGATGCTTTCCACAGGAAATCTATTTTATTAAATCTATTTAATAATTAGAAGAGACCTCAGATAACCCAGCTTGGTTGAGTTTAAGACATTGTAGTCAGTACATAACAGAAAGGCATATCACTTTAGTAAATCTGGACAACCAAGCCTTGCAGTTGAAGACAGTCAGATTTTGACTTGGTTAGCTTCTGTTATTTACTGACAGCTTTGCATTCCTATACCCAAGTTGTTTATAGTTTCATTCTTATTATTTCCCATTTTTCACATAGATATATTTTATTTTTGGTATATTTCCTAACTTTCCATTACATTTCATAAATTTCCATCTGCATGATCAAACATCTGTTATTTGTAGTGGTTAATGCATCGCTAAAATATTTATTCCTTACTTAACAATTCTTAGCAAAATATTACATGTGTGTGTATAGATAAATTTTAGCAAGCTAGTGATTTTCCTCTTCAGAGATCTGCAGATCTGCAAAGAACATGTGAGTCTGACTTATAAGCAAAATATAAGGTGTGACCGGGGTCCCAGTGGGGGCCAACTGAGGTCACTCAATTTGGGTGAACTGCAAAGAACGGGGCAGACAATCCCCATAAAGCTGGTGGATATTCCAAAACTTAGATGTACCAAAACAGCTTCTTTATTACCTCACTGGTTGCCCAGAAGCCAACAACACAGTTCCCTTGAAGTAACCCAGCCTCAGGCCTCCATCCAGGTACCCAAGTCAAATATGCTGAAGATTTCTAAAAGTCTGATTTCATCATATAAAAGAAAAGGTTCTACCAATCCCAAAGGATCAGACACATTACCGCCCAGGCTACTGAATATTCCACATCTCACCCAAATACACGCTTACAGCCAATTCTTATTAACTAAACTAAAATTTATTAAAAAAAGGAGAGAGAGAGAGAGAGAATGGTTAAAAGATCAGTATACATACAGACATGAGTTCAGTTCTTGAGGTTCAGATTCATAGCAGAGATGGTGAGCTTTGTAGTTGCAAAGAGTTAGTTTAGAATTTAGATCATAGGCTATAGTCCAATGTCCAATATCACCTTCTGGGAGTATCAGCATAACTGGGATCTCAATCAGGTGACTCAAACTTTGCCCAATGAAACTTAAGCAAATCTGAGATAAAAAGTATCAGGAGCCAAGGATCTTTTATACAATTTCAGGTCTTCTTTGACAAGTTGGAGACCCTCAGGGAACAATAGGCCCTCATTTTCTAAGTATCGTAATTAATTATTCACACAGATTAACATACGGCAATTGCCTGTTTTTCCACCATTCACAGGTGATTTGCTATACACTTCAAAGAGATGAATACAGCGATTTTCTATGATTACAGTTCATTTAAATGCTAGAATGTTCTTTTGATCTCTGAATTATCAGAATACAGCATAGGCAGGAACTGTTGATTACATTGTTGACCACTACCCATATACAAAAACACAAACATTATCTCTCCATATGTCTTTAAGGGTTGAATTTGAGTCATTTATTCTGCAGGATGATTAACCCTTTCTGCCCATGTGTCACACAAGGCTTTACTGATTATTGGTAATACCAGTAACAATAATAACGTAACTACCTAAAACTATACTATGAAAAACCATGTAAAACTGTTTTAAAACATCTACACTATATAAGACATTGAAGAAATAAAGGATCTGGTCAAAGCCTGGAGCTGTTCCTGAATCTGTCTACTGGATGTGCTTGGAAGGAACAGCAGTGGCCAAGCATTGGGCCATGCCTTCTTATATAGCCTTGCTTTGGAGCAGTTGTGAATGCTGAGGGAGAAGAGGGGAAAGGGGTGTGTGAGTGCTCCAGTGGGCACTGCTAGCAAAGTTTCCACCATCTGAGCTGCACCCAGCTGGCACGTCTCTTGAGAGGGAATATGCAGAGGCCACTCAAAGAAGAAGGTATAGTTTCAGCCACATGTCCCTTGACTTGCAAGTCCTCAAAGAAAGCAATTTACCATTGCAGCATTTATAGAAAAGGCATCGCTGTGCCACTGAGCAGGGGAATGAGTCCATCCCAGGTCAGCCATGCTTAGCCCATGCAGGTTGAAAGTACCATATTGGGCAGTGCCAAGTGCCTCACAACTATACAGGAGGTGTGTCATAAATATAAAGGGAAGGGTAAACCCCTTTAAAATCCCTCCTGGCCAGAGGAAAAATCCTCTCACCTGAAAAGGGTTAAGAAACTAAAGGTACCCTCACTGGCACCTGACCAAAATGACCAATGAGGAGACAAGATACTTTCAAAAGCTGGGAGGAGGGAGAGAAACAAAGGGTCTGTGTCTGTCGGTACGCTGCTTTTGCCGGGGATAGAACAGGAATGGAGTCTTAGAACTTTTAGTAAGTAATCTAGCTAGGTATGCGTTAGATTATGATTTCTTTAAATGGCTGAGAAAAGAACTGTGCTGAATAGAATGACTATTTCTGTCTGTGTGTCTTTTTTGTAACTTAAGGTTTTGCCTAGAGGGATTCTCCATGTTTTGAATCTAATTACCCTGTAAGGTATCTACCATCCTGATTTTACAGAGGTGATTCCTTTACTTCTATTTACTTCTATTTCTATTAAAAGTCTTCTTGTAAGAAAACTGAATGCTTTTTCATTGTTCTCAGATCCAAGGGTTTGGGTCTGTGGTCACCTATGCAAACTGGTGAGGATTTTTACCAAACCTTTCCCAAGAAGTGGGGTGCAAGGGTTGGGAGGATTTTGGGGGGAAAGACGTGTCCAAACTATGTTTCCCAGTAAACCCAGTTAGAGTTTGGTGGTGGCAGTGGATATTCCAAGGACAAAGGATAAAATTAATTTGTACCTTGGGGAAGTTTTAACCTAAGCTGGTAAAAGTAAGCTTAGGAGGTTTTCATGCAGGTCCCCACATCTGTACCCCAGAGTTCAGAGTGGGGGAGGAAACTTGACAAGGTGTTTTTTCTTTTATTTCACTTTGTTTTAGGAAAGTTCAAATTAAAGAGTCAACAAAGATAAGGAGCAGGAAGGATTTCTTCTCAAAACTAGACTGGAGGAGGAGTTTGAAGCTCCAAGGAGAGTCACAGGTTGGACACTTGCCAGGTCTCATCTAGGTGCTGTTGATGGTAAGAGGGAACTGAGGGAGGGACATGCCTGCTCTGCTCTGTATGACCTCACAGGGTGCACTAGAAGGTACACAGCATGTGTGCAGCATGGACAGATGTAACTGTTCAAAAAATTCTAATCTCACAGAAACAAGGCACATGTGCACTACAGTGGGGTCTACAGACTTGTCCAGGCTTGTCCACACAGTGTATTAATGTACGCCAAAGGGGTGTAAATGTTAGCATGCACTAGGGTGACCAGAGGTCCCGATTTTATAGGGACAGTCTTGATTTTCAGGGCTTTGTCTTATATAGGTGTCAATTACTCCCCACCCCATCCTGATTTTTCACATTTGCTCTCTGGTCACCCTAGCATGCACTAGCATGTCACACACTAACTAGTCCATGTGGACCCTGCTGGTGTGCACTAAAAGTTCCTAGTACACATTAATGTAAGTCACCAAAGAGCAACTCGATTACCACCTCCTAACAAGAGATGAGGCTGAAGTGAGACGGCTGCCTGCTGAAGACAAAGGAGACTGACTGGAAATACGTCCCTACAGGCATTGACTCCCTTTTCCTTCTCCTCCCAAACTGATGGCCCCTGCCCATTCTAAAACTGATGAGCTGGTTCCCATGGGTAGGTGAAGACAATGCAAACACTGGCACCGCCTCCTCCACCCATCAGCCACAAACAGCAGAGCCATGCTCTCAGGGATCTTTTGGGTTTACTCTAATGTACCTTTTCTCTTTGCAGTTTGAAAAATGTGATTCATTATTCCCTTCCCAAGCTATTCTGTACTCACCTCTGTCTGCAAAGAAAACCAGGGAGAAACAACACTGGCACCCATGGTCTCTCGTCACCGGGTGACATTTCTGAACGCTCCTCTGGACGCTCATGAGCTAATCTAGCAGTGGGGCACAAGGAAACCAGCCTGTTGGGCTGTGGGACTATTCAGGGGTTTAATTGACAAGCTGAGATGCTTGGACAGTGTGGCAGGGCAGTCTGCCCCTTTAAGGCCCAGGGAGCAGTGGTCCCTGTTCTGGAAAGGGGCCCAGCAGGCAGGTGCTGAAATCATCTGACCCAAGCTTGACAGCACTTAGTGATTGAAGCTGATGATTCCCAGCCAGGGATATAAAGGAGGGCCCAGCTCCATGAGGCTAGGGCCAGGAAAGGGCTGGAGCCCATTTTCCTGGGGCTGCAGCAGAAAGCTGTGAGAGGGACAGCAGAAAGCCCTGAGGATCACCCAAGGCTGGGGAAGGTCCGACACATTAAGCTACCAGGGGCAGAAGGCCCCACAATGCCTGCTGAAGAATAGGACTGTTGCTTTGTTATTGTTCCACTCCCATTTTCATGAGTATTACAGAATAAACAGAGCCCCCAGGAAAAGGCTACAGACAAAACTGGGCATGGCCAGTTGTTTGTGCCAGGCTCAGTCCACCAGCCTACAGGCAGCTTGGGTACTGTGGGGGGATGTGCCAAGAAATGGAGGTTACTTACTGTGACTGGAGGGTCTTTGAGATGGGTGGTTCCTGTCTGCTTCCCACACGTAGGTACACATATGCCCGAGTCTGGAGTTTTTAACAAGCAGTGTCTGTAGGTCTTCTCATGCTCCTGAGCAAGGATATAACAGGCTGCGCGGGTTGACGTCACCACAGTTCCTCTTCTCACCACAAATCCAACCAGATCTGCAGCAGAGGGGAAGGAGGGCGGGTAGTGGAATACACATAGGGACCACACATCTCAAAGAACTTCCAGTTACAGTAAGTAACCTCCATTTCTTCTTTGAGTGTTGGTCCCTACATGTATTCCACACACAGGTGATTGACAAACAGTGTTCAGACTGGAAGTGGGTTCAAGGAAGCTGGTGGCAAAGATGCATGCTGCAGCAGAGACTTGGACTAATGCATATCTAGCAAATGTGTATAAAGCTTCAGATGGCTGCTCTGCATATGTACTGCATCAGGACCTCCTGCAGGAATGCTATTGTGGCAGCCTATTTTCTCATGGAGTGGGCCATTCTATCACCAGGAGGTGGGATGTGAGCTAGCCTGTAGCACTCGATAATGCAGCCAGAAATCCACTTAGAAATCCTTTGAGAGGCTATAGCTTAAACATGGGATTTCTTCGGTATTGCAATGAAGAGTTGTCAAGGTTCTTTTCCCACTCTGAACTCTAGGGTACAAATGTGGGGACCTGCATGAAAACCCTCTAAGCTTATTTTTTACCAGTTTAGGTTAAAACTTCCCCAAGGTACAAACTATTTTACCCTTTTGCCCTTGAACTTTATTGCTGCCGCCACCAAGCGTCTAACAAATATATAACAGGGAAAGAGCCCGCTTGGAAACGTCTTTCCCCCCCAAATCCTCCCCAAACCCTACACCCCCCTTCCTGGGGCAGGCTTGATAAAAATCCTCACCAATTTGCATAGGTGAACACAAACCCAAACCCTTGGATCTTAAGAACAATGAAAAAGCAATCAGGTTCTTAAAAGAAGAATTTTAATTGAAGAAAAAAAGTAAAAGAATCACCTCTGTAAAATCAGGATGGTAAACACATTACAGGGTAATCAGATTCAAAACATAGAGAATCCCTCTAGGCAAAACCTTAAGTTACAAAAAGACACAAAAACAGGAATCTACATTCCATTCAGCACAGCTTATTTTATCGGCCATTTAAACAAAACAGAATCTAACGCATATCTAGCTAGATTACTTACTAAATTCTAAGACTCTGTTCCTGGCAAAAGCCTCATACAGACCGAGAGAGCCTTTGTTTCTCCCCCCTCCAGCTTTGAAAGTATCTTGTCTCCTCATTGGTCATTTTGGTCAGGTGCAGCGAGGTTATCCTAGCTTCTTAACCCTTTACAGGTGAAAAGGTTTTTCCTCTGGCCAGGAGGGATTTTAAAAGTGTTTACCCTTTCCTTTATATTTATGACAAGAGTCCTGGAGATTTTCTGATGTGTTTGGTTCTTTGCAGGTAAAAAGCCAGTGCATGTCGATCATCGAGGGAGTGAAGCCTCTTTTCTTTGGGAAAAGTGTGAGTTTTTGGAAAACAGACAGGTAAGTGAATGCACTGGTTAAGGTGAAATTCAGAGACAATGTTGGGGAGAAATTTAAGGTGAAGGCAAAGGGATACCCTGTCTTTCTGAAATACCAGAACGGGAGGGTTTGCCATGAGGGCTCCCAGTTTGCTGACCCTCCTAGCTGAAGTGATGGCCACTAGAAACACCACTTTAATGGACAGGTGGGACATGGAACATGTCACTAAAGATTCAGACGGAGGTCTATTAAGTTTTGACAGCACGAGGTTAAGACCCCTTAGTCATGTTAGTTTAATACCTGGCAGGAAGGCCTTGATGAGGCCTTTCATGAATCGTGTCATAGTTGCGTGGGTAGAGAGAGCACCCGGATACTGGAGGAAGGAAGGTAGTAATGGCTACAACATAACAAGCAGATTGAGAGACCAGATTTATTTAAAGACAGGAAAGAAGTGGGATGCTTGAAGAGACTGGGTAAGACTGACTGTGCTGTACCTAGGTGGAGAAATGCTTTCATATAGCCAAATAGCAGGCCCATGTCAAATCTTTTCTACTCTGGGTAATTATAGACTAGATGGGGGATGTCTACTTCTGACACCCATTCAAACACCAGGCTGTGAGGTGTAGTGAGCCCAGCTTGGGGTGTTTGATTCTGCTCCTGTCCTGCATCAGGAGTTCTACAAAGGGGTGGATCTTGATTATAGGGTGAGCTGAGATTCACCCAACCAACTCTGTATGGGCTAGAATAGTGATAGAATGATGCTGACCTTGTCACCATGTACCTTTCTCAGGACCTGTGGAAGCAAGGGGATGGGAGGAAAGACATATCTGAAACCATTTGAGCATGATAATAGGAGAGGGTCACCTTGGGAGTCACAGCCTCTGGCTCCCCTAGAACAATATATGGGGAGGTTTTGGTTCATTTGTGATGCAAAAGGGTGCCATAGAGGTGTGCCCCACCATGTGAATATGTGTCTCAGAACGGAGTCCTGGATTTCCCACTCATGGTCTGCCAAGAAGTGCCCGCTGAGGTTGTGTGCTAAGGAGTTGTGAATATGCAGGTGGTATGCCACCTGAATAGTGATGTTGTGCCTGATGCATCAGTTCCAAAGCCTGACTGCCTACAAAGTGGGAGAGACCTCGCTCCTCCCTGTTTATGTAGACCATGGTGGTGATAATGTCTGACATTACTTGGATGTGCAGGGAGTGAATGAGTGGGAGGAAGATGTTGCCTGCAAGGCAGTCTGCCCCCAGCTTCAGTATGCTGATGTGTAATCTGGTCTCCCTGGGGTCCGTGTACCCTGTGCACTATGACTGTTCAGGTGGGCACCACATTCCAGAAGGGACACATCTGTTACAATGGTGACACTTGGCGTGGGAGTAGAGAAGGAGACTCCTAATCGTACCTTGTTTGAGTCTGACCATGAAGTGAAGGAGGTTATCATCCTGGTGGGAACGGTCACCTTGGAGTTGGTGTGGTTTTTGTTGGGTGAGGAGATTGAATTAAGCCAGGCCGGCAGGCAATGGAGATAAAGCCTGGCAAAGGATGTCCCATGAATACACGCTGTCATATGACCTAAGAGCAATACGCACATTCATACTGCAGTTTTTGGCCTGTGGCAAATCAAAGAAATCCAGCTGCACATCATTTGAAACATTTCTGAGGGGACAAAGCTCTTGCGGAAACAGAGTCCAACATAGCTCTGATAAAGTTTTTTGTCCTTGTGGGGAATACAACAGACTTTTCGCTGTTCACACAAACCCCCAGGGCTGCAAAGCTCTGGATGAGGAATTGAATAGTCAACCTGAGTGTTGAAAGTGTCCTACCAGGAGTCAGTTGTCCAGATATGGAAATATTGTGTGGCCACCACAGAGAAAACATTCATAAACACTCTGAGTGCTGTCGCTAGACCAAAGGGAAGCACTAGAAGTGCTCCTGGTCCACCAAGAATCATAGGAATTTCCTGTGGGGGAGGTGTGAATGGCTATATGAAAATGTGTCCATTGTGACACTCTGTACCTTAGGGGAACACGCTGCACACCCATGTTCATCCTTATAATATGATTGTGTGGTATCCAATGCAAAGGTTGTCATGTCGGGTGTCTTCGGAAGCACTGAGCATTTTTTTTATAGTAATGTTACAGGTTGTAATTTCATGTATATAGTGATGAGGCTGAAAATATGTCCTCATGGCTTAAAACAAGTCCAGACAAAACTCTCCAGGAGCAGAGGGCAGTTCACCCCTCATCAGGACATGTATGGGACAAACCCAGCCCAGCCTCACAGGAACAAAGGACACTGGCTGAGGCAGAAACAAAGAATCTGTTGGACTCTCCATTGAGTTACCCTCCTCCCCTTGGTCAGTTTCAGACTACGATGAGGTATGCTCACCTGAGACTGAAACGGGGCAGGGGCGCAAAGCCAAGAGGGAAGAAATAACATGATAAAAGGGAGAGATGTTTGCCATGCACTTTCTCTTCCACCTCCATCTACAGACACCACCACCAAGCAACTGAAGCACTGATCAAAGGGGAGAGCCTGGCAGAAGAGCAACCAGCCAGCCTGTGGTAAGAAGCATCTAAGTTTGTAAGGACATTGAACGTGTTAAGATCAGCTTAGAATGCATTTTGCTTTTATTTCATTTGACCAAATCTGACTTGTTATGCTTTGACTTATAATCACTTAAAACCTATCTTTTGTAGTTAATAAATTTGCTTGTTTATTCTACCTGAAGAAGTGCATTTGGTTTGAAGCATGTCAGAGACTCCCCTTGGGATAACAAGCCTGGTACATATAAATTTATTTGTTAAATTGATGAACTCATATAAGCTTGCAGCGTCCAGCGGGCATAACTGGACACTGCAAGATGGAGGTTCCTAGGGTTGTTTGGTTGCACAATCCAAGCAGCAGGTGGCCAAAAGTGCTCACTCACGTAGCTGGGAGCAGCTTACATGCTAGAGGCTGTGCATGAACAGCCCAGGAGTGGGGGTTCTCACATCAAAACGGGCTAACACTGGCTCCCAGAGTCAAGGATTGGAGTGACCTAGCTTATCATCAGTCCAAATACCACCAGGGGAATGTCAGAGTGGCGCAGCAAGCAGGGTGTATGTACCGCTTTTTACTCCAAGTGGAGTTCACACTTTAAGCACTGATATTTGTGATTTTAAGTGAGTCTTAAGTGCAGTGGCTAAGAACAGTCAGGAGGATGTCACAGTTTTGTTATTTTCTGTTTGTTTATTTTGGGTGAAGGAAATAAGCACTAGAAAGCAGAAAAATGACTACCAGTGAGGCAGCTACAAAACTAGAGCTGGCCAGATTGGAAACGGCAGAGAAGGCAAAGGATCGTGAGTTTCAAATGTTGCAGGCAGAAGTAAGGCTCAAAGAAGCAGCTGTGGACAGGGAAACTATGGAGGCAGAGGCAGCCAGAGAGGAGGTTGCACACAAGAAGGGCTATGGAAGAAAAAGAGAGAAGGAAGAGAAAGAGAGAAAATACCAGCTGGACCTGCTACAGAAGCAGAACCAGAGGCCCCTGATCCCAACAATTCCCATCACTCCAAAAATGCACAAATGGGAACATTTATGTCCTGAATACAGTGAGGAGGACGATATTGCTGAATATCTGACTACCTTTGAAAGGCTGTGTGTAATACATGAAATCCCTGATAAGAGAGTTCCTACCCTGATTGCAAAATTAACTGGTAAATCTTAAAATGTATTCAATGGAATGCCTATTGAAGATGCTTTAGACTATTGTAAATTTAAAGATACTGTTTTGTGAAGTTTTCAGATTACCCCAGAAACATATAGAATTAAATTTAGGAATCTTAAAAGGGATATTGGGATGAGTAATGGAGAATATGTAAACATCCATATCAAAAGCCACAAACCACATCCCCTCTTGAAGAGAGGGGGTTATTGATACCAATGTAACTATCCTGAATCTTGACTTCTGAATGAAGATGTTGAGTTGCCCAAGATCCAGAATGGGTCTCCACTCTCTGGTCTTTCTGGGGACTAGGAAATACAGAGAATAGAATCCTCTTCCTTGATATTGAGGTGGGACGTGTTCTATTGCCGCTCAGTGTAATAGGGATTCCACTTCCTGTTGAAGAATTACCTTGTGAGAGTGGTCCCCAGGAAATGGGCTTGGGAGGAGGGAAGGAGAGGTACTCTGTGGAGTATCCCTCATGGATAATCTCCAAGACCCAGCCATCTATCGTGATTAGCTCCCAGTCCTTGTCAAAGAGTAAGATGGTCCCCAAAGGTGACAGAAGAAGGGGCAGGTGACTTCACAGATGGTAAGTGGGTTTTGACTAAGACATCAAAAGTGGATCCTAGTAGTTGGCTGGGAATGGGTCATGGCCATGGTGGTAGAAGGGGCTGAAAAATGGGGGTCTTTGAGTCTTCTGTCACTTGCATGGAGGCTCTGCAGGATGCTGGTAGTAGAAAGCATGAGGAGGTGGCCTTGGTTTATAGGACTGCCTCTGGTGCTTCCTCCTTGGGACAGGTGTGTAGATCCCAGGGTGCAGAAGGTAGACCTTGAGCTCTTCAATAAATGAAAGAGTCATCAGTTTTCTCATTAAAGAGGTTTGACTCATCAAAGTGAAGGTCTTGGATAGTTTTCTGCACTTCCCAGGGAAGCCCGAGGATTGCAACCAAGAATTCCTCCTTATAACAATACCAGTGGCCAACGTTCTGGATGCCCTATCTGTTGCACCAACTTACCCTCCTTAAGAAGGAAGAGGAACTGTGCTGTCCTCAGGGGAAAAGTTTGTCCTGAAAAGCCACCAGCCTAGAATAGTTCTTGAAGTCATACTTGGCTAGCAAAGTCTGGTAACTGGCAATGTGGAATTGCAAGCCCACAGAGGAGAACACCTTTTTCCCCAGGAGGTCCAGTCTCTTGGAGTCCTGGTCTCACAGGATGGTCCTTGTGACCTATTTTGTTCCATATCAGCCTGTACCAGCGAGTTAGAAGCAGGATGAGAAAACAGAAATTCAGCTCCCTTTGCCGGGATGAAATAATGCCTCTCAGCTTTCTCAGCCCCTGAAGCTGCAGAATGTCCAACAGTTCATGGTGAGGGTCTTGGACTTCCTCCAGGGATATTGAGATCATTAGCCACCTTTCATAGTAAGTCCTGGTACTGCCTGTTAGAATATAGATATTCAGGCGGGCCTGTAAAGGCCTATACCTTAAGAACTTAGTTGTATTTTTATCACTTAACTAGTTACAGAGGTATAAAAAAAAGAATCAAAATCACAGCCTGCCTGTGTATAGGCCTTCTCTCACTAGGATAGTCTGAGGTGTTGTTCTTAGGCTAAGGCCTTTGGCTAAGCAGCAGGGGCAGCCATAAGCTGGGAAGCATATGGTCACATCCTCACATTCCAAACAAGTCATAGAATCATAGAATATCAGGGTTGGAAGGGACCCCAGAAGGTCATCTAGTCCAACCCCCTGCTCGAAGCAGGACCAATTCCCAGTTAAATCATCCCAGCCAGGGCTTTGTCAAGCCTGGCCTTAAAAACCTCTAAGGAAGGAGATTCTACCACCTCCCTAGGTAACGCATTCCAGTGTTTCACCACCCTCTTAGTGAAAAAGTTTTTCCTAATATCCAATCTAAACCTCCCCCATTGCAACTTGAGACCATTACTCCTCGTTCTGTCATCTGCTACCATTGAGAACAGTCTAGAGCCATCCTCTTTGGAACCCCCTTTCAGGTCGTTGAAAGCAGCTATCAAATCCCCCCTCATTCTTCTCTTCTGCAGACTAAACAATCCCAGCTCCCTCAGCCTCTCTTCATAAGTCATGTGCTCTAGACCCCTAATTATTTTTGTTGCCCTTCGCTGGACTCTCCCCAATTTATCCACATCCTTCTTGTAGTGTGGGGCCCAAAACTGGACACAGTACTCCAGATGAGGCCTCACCAGTGTCGAATAGAGGGGAACGATCACATCCCTCGATCTGCTCGCTATGCCCCTACTTATACATCCCAAAATGCCATTGGCCTTCTTGGCAACAAGGGCACACTGTTGACTCATATCCAGCTTCTCGTCCACTGTCACCCCTAGGTCCTTTTCCGCAGAACTGCTGCCTAGCCATTCGGTCCCTAGTCTGTAGCGGTGCATTGGATTCTTCCATCCTAAGTGCAGGACCCTGCACTTATCCTTATTGAACCTCATCAGATTTCTTTTGGCCCAATCCTCCAATTTGTCTAGGTCCTTCTGTATCCTATCCCTCCCCTCCAGCGTATCTACCACTCCTCCCAGTTTAGTATCATCTGCAAATTTGCTGAGAGTGCAATCCACACCATCCTCCAGATCATTTATGAAGATATTGAACAAAACCGGCCCCAGGACCGACCCCTGGGGCACTCCACTTGACACCGGCTGCCAACTAGACATGGAGCCATTGATCACTACCCGTTGAGCCCGACAATCTAGCCAGCTTTCTACCCACCTTATAGTGCATTCATCTAGCCCATACTTCCTTAACTTGCTGACAAGAATATTGTGGGAGACCGTGTCAAAAGCTTTGCTAAAGTCAAGAAACAATACAGCCACTGCTTTCCCTTCATCCACAGAACCAGTAATCTCATCATAAAAGGCGATTAGATTAGTCAGACATGACCTTCCCTTGGTGAATCCATGCTGACTGTTCCTGATCACTTTCCTCTCATGTAAGTGCTTCAGGATTGATTCTTTGAGGACCTGCTCCATAATTTTTCCAGGGACTGAGGTGAGGCTGACTGGCCTGTAGTTCCCAGGATCCTCCTTCTTCCCTTTTTTAAAGATTGGCACTACATTAGCCTTTTTCCAGTCATCCGGGACTTCCCCCGTTCGCCACGAGTTTTCAAAGATAATGGCCAAGGGCTCTGCAATCACAGCTGCCAATTCCTTCAGCACTCTCGGATGTAACTCGTCCGGCCCCATGGACTTGTGCACGTCCAGCTTTTCTAAATAGTCCCTAACCACCTCTATCTCCACAGAGGGCTGGCCATCTCTTCCCCATTCTGTGATGCCCAGCGCAGCAGTCTGGGAGCTGACCTGGTTAGTGAAAACAGAGGCAAAAAAAGCATTGAGTACATTAGCTTTTTCCACATCCTCTGTCACTAGGTTGCCTCCCTCATTCAGTAAGGGGCCCACACTTTCCTTGGCTTTCTTCTTGTTGCCAACATACCTGAAGAAACCCTTCTTGTTACTCTTGACATCTCTTGCTAGCTGCAGCTCCAGGTGCGATTTGGCCCTCCTTATATCTTTCCTACATGCCCGAGCAATATTTTTATACTCTTCCCTGGTCATATGTCCAACCTTCCACTTCTTGTAAGCTTCTTTTTTATGTTTAAGATCCGCTAGGATTTCACCATTAAGCCAAGCTGGTCGCTTGCCATGTTTACTATTCTTTCGACTCATCGGGATGGTTTGTCCCTGTAACCTCAACAGGGATCCCTTGAAATACAGTCAGCTCTCCTGGACTCCCTTCCCCTTCATGTTAGTCCCCCAGGGGATCCTGGCCATCTGTTCCCTGAGGGAGTCAAAGTCTGCTTTCCTGAAGTCACATTGAAATAAGGTGGTATTGGGCTGTTAGGAAGGCGATCCTGTCCTGATAGTGCCCATCACCACCAGATAAAGAAACAGAGCTTAAGATGGTTAAAGAAAACTTAGTTTGATAGCATCATGTCTGGCAAGAAATCACTTATCAATGTTTGTAGATGCGAAACCCTCATTTCTGTATGTTTTATCTTTATGGCTCCCTCTGTTCTATTGTTAAACTGTCTGGTTCTCTAATTGTTTCTGTCTGCTGTATAATTAATTTTGCTACGTGTAAGTTAATTAGTGTAGTGGGATATAATTGGTTAGAGAATTATGTTACAATATGTTAGGATTGGTTAGTTAAATTTCAGTAAAAAAGACAGTTACCTTTTCCGTAACTGGTGTTCTTCGAGATGTGTTGCTCACGTCTATTCCACAATAGGTGTGCGTGCTAGCTATTTGCACCGGTGCTGGAAGTTTTTCCCCTACCAGTACCTGTACGGGGGGAGCGCCCCCCATAACCCCTGGAGTGGCGCCTGCCTGGCGTGGTATAAGGAGAACTGCGCGCTCCCCCCACCCTCAGTTCCTTCTTGCCAGACAACTCCGACAGAGGGGAAGGAGGGTGGGATGTGGAATAGACATGAGCAACACATCTTGAAGAACACCAGTTACGGAAAAGGTAACTGTCTTTACTTCTTCGAGTGATTGCTCGTGTATTCCACAATAGGTGATTCTGTATCTGTTGGAGGTGGGTAGGAGTTCACAAGTTCCCAGGATGGAGGACAGCCCTGCCAAACCCGGGGTCATCCCTGGTTTGGGGGACAATCGCATAGTGCGAGGTGAACATGTGAACCGAAGATCATGTGGCGGCCCTACAAATGTCCTGGATGGGGATGTGGGCCACGAAGGCAGCCAACTAGGCCTACGCCCAAGTCAAGCGTGCCCTCACAATGGGTGCCGGGGGACACCCGTGTCAAAGTCAGATTCAGGACTCACATAATTTGTCAGACCACTCTGTTTATTAGCAAAGCGCTTTGCCAGTGCACCCAGATATGTGAGCCCCTCTCTGAGGTTCATGCTAACTTATTTATACAATTAGGCCAAAGCCAATTTAACATAAGAGACAAAAGGAAACAGAAACTGACAAACATACATACATATCTTATTTGCATACTAACGTTTACCAATCTCCTAGCTCAGTAGGAGCTCTAAGTTAATTAGTTTGAGGACCCATTGTCTCACACTCCTTAATGTTTCTCTTCCTGACAACTATATTTCAACAAACCCTTCAAGTAGCATTTCTTTAATGAATTATAATTTCAATATAATTCATTCTACTTTCACACCCGCCAACTCATAACAGGAGTGGACACATGAAGTGATCCAATTGGCCGCTGAGTGGAAATCGGCTGGCCCCTCACGCACTCAGCTGAGGTGACGAACAGTTGCGAAGACCTTCTGAATGGCTTGCTCTGCTCGAGGTAGAAAGCCAGAGCCCACCGCACATCGAGCGTGTGGAGACGGTGCTCCTCACTGGATGTGTGAGGCTTGGGGCAGAGAAATGGTAGAAAAATGTCCTGACCCATGTGGTAGGCGGAGACCACCTTCAGGAGGAGCGCGAGGTGTGGGCGGAGCTGGACCTTGTCCTTATGAAAGACCATGTATGGCAGCTCAGAGATCAGGACCCTGAGCTCCGAGACTCGCCTGGACAACGTGATTACAACCAGGAAGGCCACCTTCCACGAGAGGTGAGACCAGAAGCATGTGGCCAGTGGTTCAAACGGAAGCCCCGTGAGACAAGCCAACACCAGGTTTAGGTCCCACTGAGGGACTGGGGGGGTCTAAAATACGGAAAAAGATGGTCCAAACCCTCAAGGAACTGACCAGTCATAGCATGGGAAAATACCGTGTGCCCTTGCACCGGTGGATGGAAGGCTGATGTGACTGCCAGGTGCACCTCGACTGACGAGGGCGCCAGGCCCTGGGCCCTCAGGTGGAGGAGGTAATCAGCTTATCAAGGATAAGCTGGATCGGGGCGGTAACCAGGGAGATACTCTGGTCTGCTGCCCACCTAGAAAACCAGGACCACTTCATCAAATAAGTGCGGTGAGTGGAGGGCCATCTACTTTCAAGGAGGACGCGCTGAACCTGTTCTTAGCACCTCCTTTCCTCTCCGCCTAACCACTGAGCAGCCATGCTGTGAGGTGAAGCGCCACTAGGCTGGGATGGAGGCGGTGTCCCTGGTCCTGAGAGAGCAGGTCCGGGCAGAGCAGCAAAGGCCACGGCGGAGCTACCGCCAGGCCTGTGAGGGTCCCGTACCAATGCTGCCTGGGCCATGCTGGGGCAATCAGGAGGACCTGGGCCTTGTCCGTCTTTGTCTTCTCCAGGACCCTGCTGATTAGAGGGAACAGGGGAAAGGCATAGAGAAGCCAGCCTGACCAGGACAAGGAGAAAGGCATCGGAGATAGTGCCCCTCCCCAGGACCCCCCTGGAGCAGAACTGGGGGCATTGCCGGTTCTGCTGAGTTGTGAATAGGTCCACCTGGGGAGTTCCCCACCTTCGGAAGAGCTGGTGAGCCACTTCTGGGTGGAAGGACCACTCATGTTGTGAGGAAAAGTCCCTGCTCAAGCGATCGGCCCTCTCATTCCGGGTGCCTGGTAGGTGGAAGGCCTTCAGGTGGATGTCGTGGGCTATACAGAAGTCCCACAGCCTGAGGGCTTCATGGCAGAGGATTGGGCCCCGCCTTGCCTGTTGATATAGAACATCGAGGCCATGTTGTCCATGAGGACCCTGACTACCTTGCCCTCACAGGTCCAGGATGGGCCTGAGCCCCCCTTTGGCCTTGGATAAGGAAATAACGGGAGTAATACCCCTTGCCCGTGAACTCCTCGGGTACCGCCTCTATTGCTTCTAGTCCTAGGAGCCGCCCCACCTCCTGCTCAAGCAGAGCTTTGTGCGAGGGGTCCCCCAAGAGCGATGGGGGTGGTTAGGCAGGGAGGAAGTAAACTGGAGAGTTTAACCCCGGGAGTTGGTGTTGAGGACCCATCTGTCCGAGGTTAGCTGCAACCATTCCGGGAGGAAAGCACACAACCGGTTGGAGAAGGGTAGCTTTATTGGGGGTGGATCACTGGTGAGGACTGACAGGGTGCCCCTGAGTGTCCCGCTAAAAACACCTTTTCCCAGCCTGCTTGCCCTTGCAGGACCCAGGCTCGGGGGTGGGGAGCAGGCCGAGACTGCCTCTGAGGGCATCTCTTATAGTCCTGCTTCTTCTTATGAGTGGCCTCATACTTTGGGAGGGTGGCCTGGGTGGGAGTCTGCTGCGGCTTGAACTTAGGTTTTGCCAGAGCTGGGACATAGAGGCCCAGAGTCTGGAGGGCTGTGCGGGAGTCGTTCATGCCATGCAGCCTTGTGTCTGTCTCTTCTGCAATCAGAGCTTTCCCGGGAGATGCTGCATAGAAGACTGCACCTTGCTCGACAGCCCATGACGCCTGTCTCATGGACACCACGGAGGCCACTGATCGTGCGGCCGTGTCCGCAGCATCCGAGGCTGCCTGCAGGGACACCCTAGTGGCCGCTGCCCCTTCCTCCACTAGCGCCTTGAACTCCTTCCTATTGCACTCCTGGTGGGAGTCCTCAAACTTGGGCAGGGAGCCCCACAGATTGAATTCGTACCGGCCCAGAAGAGCCTGATGGTTTGCCACTCGTAACTGGAAGCTCGAAGACTAATAAATATTCCTTCCAAAAGAGTCCAGTCTCTGAGTCTTTTTTTCTTTGGGGTTGGGGCTGGCTGACCCTGCTGTTCCCTGTGGTTGACCGACTCGACCACCAGGGAGTTGGGCACCGGGTGGGTATACAAGTACTCATGCCCTTCAGTGGGTAAAAAGTACTTGCGTTCTGCCCTTTTAGAGATGGGGGCCAAGGAGGCCGGTGTTTGCCACAGGGCATTTGAAATCTTAGCCACCCCTTCTTGGAGAGGCATGGCCACCCTACCTGGTGCCGATGAGGACAACACATTAAACAGGGAGTCTGAGGGCTCCTCCATCTTCTCTGCCTGGAGGCTTGCTGCCACCCTCTTTAAGAGTTCTTGGTGTGCCCTGAAATCCTCCTGCAGGGCAGAGGAGGGCAGGGCCGCAATCACCTCCTCCAGGCAGGGCGAGGAGGCTGGTGTGGTGCTCTGAGCATCGGTCGGGACTGGCGGGTCCACCACCTAGTTGGACTCCGGGCACGGTGCCGAGGACGTATGTCCCACCGACTCCTTTTTCGGGGGTCTGGAGAGGGAGGCCGACGGTGCTTCCGAAGCTCCGGCCACCAAGCGAGCTCCCACTGGGGGCTGCACCAGAGGTCACGGTGCCCACTGGTACCACTGGGCCGGCCATGACGCTCGGTGCCACTGCACCTGCTGTGGCACTGGCAGGGCCGGCTGTCCGGGTTGGCTGGCCTGGCCCATCGAAGGATGGCTACGAATGGAGACCAGGCTGGCATAAGATCTACTGATCTTTGGACCGGGAGGAGCAGCGGTGCTGGGATCTATGACGGCCACGGGACCGCGATCTTGACGTGGAGGACCGGTACCGACAGTAACAGCTGCTCCACGAATGGCCTCGACAGGCGGACCCGCAACGGTGAGACGCTGGCAAGCTATGTCTACGGCTGTGATGTCTTGGCGGAGACTTGGAGCGGGAGTCCGAGCGGGAATGGCATCGACGACTGTGCTGTGACTGACTGCGGTACCCTCTCCGAGACAAGGACTGTTGGCAACACCCGCCACTGTCCCATCGATATCCGCTCCTTGAGGACGAGCGGTGCCGAGAGTCCCAGTCGGACGGAACCCAGCCAGACAGTCTGGTTGGCGTCGAGGGCGATCCACCTGGACTCTGCCCCGAGCAATCACTGGGTGGTGATCGGCATTGGGAACATTCCCTCGACCAAGACCGGTGCCAGGCCATAGGCGACTGCAAAGATCCCAGCGGCAGCTTGCCTCTGGAGCATGGGGCCAACATCAGCGGTGCTCCAGGCACCGGTATGGACATAACAGCCCCGGCCACCTGGAGGGCTTCAGGTGTGGATGACACCCAAACATCCGGAGAGGCCTGTTCCGAAGGGGCCGGGCTACTCTGCTCAACATGAGTTGGAGGCCTGGGGCCCGGTGGGGATCGAGGACTGCCCAACATGGGCCTAGCCTCTGTCCAGACTTCCCTCAGTGCCCCTTTGAAGAGGGAGTCTTCCTGGCCCTCTTGGCGTGCCCCGTGGACGGGGAGCAGTGCCAACTGGTCGATGACACTGGAGGGTTGCCATGTACCAACACTGCTGTGCCGGGTACCAGTTTGGAGCAGCTTGCCAGAGTAGGGGTCAGCGCTGACTCCATCAGGATGGCCTGGAGCCTAATGTCCCTTTCTCTTTTGGTCCAAGGCTTAAACGACTTGCAAATCTTGCACCTTTCGCTGATATGGGTTTCTCTCAAACAGCCTGCGGGCGGATCTCTTCTTGACATAGAACACCTACAAGAACCGCACGACTTAAACCCTGGGGTGCGGGGCATTCCCTGGCCCGGTCTCACTGACTGACTAAACAACTAACTACAGGTACTAACAGCGAATGCACAAACAGTTCTGGGTATGAGCTACAGCAAAGCTGGAGCAGAGCAGCTCCGACGCACCTTCACTGGCAGCAAGAAGGAACTGAAGAGTGGAGGGAGAGAGCAGCTCCCCTTATATCATGCCCAGGCAGGCACCACTCTAGGGGTCACGGGGGGCACTCCCACCCCACAGCTACCGCTAGGGGAAAAACTTCCAGCAGCGGTGCATGTGGTGAGCATGCACACCTATTGTAGAACACACATGAACAATCACTCGAAGAAGGATTGGTTAAGGTATAGCTGAGTATTACTATATAAACTGGGGTCCAACAGAAAGGGGGGGGGAGAAAGGGAAATTGGAATCATGCTTGCTAAATGGATGGAACGAGAACAGGGACACAGGCAAGGCTCTGTGATGTCAGAGCTGGGAAAGGGGGACATGGGGTAAATGCTCTGTGGCATCAGAGCTAGGAACAGAACACTGAGGAACTATTGGCATATAGAGATAAGCCCAACTGGTGTGAAGGCCTTTGGATTCTTGCTTGGAAACTAACCCCAATAAACATCATATTGTCTGCACTTCTGGTTTCTGTCTACTAAGAACCAGGGGAGAGGGTGAAAGGAAAGCCCTCTAACACTGCCTACGGTCATCAGGTGGGGATGGTGAAGAGGAAGAAATGCCAACTGTAACCTGCAGTTCTGTATGACATCCTCCACCGATGGAACCAGTGCACGGAGGGGATCCCACATATCTGCTATATGGATCCCACAGCCCCCAATAGGGCCAGAAAGAGGGGCCAACCATTTGAGGGGGCCCCCATGGCATGGAGAATCATTGGTCCCTAGGGAGGTTGTGTCCATAAGGGTAGTGACTAAGTGCGTAGATCTCCTGTCCAGTCTTGGCTCTCTCCAGGGGGAAGGAGGAGGGATGAGCTTTTAAGATTCATCTAAATCTGAAAATTGCTCCTGTTGGAATGGCAAAGCCATTGGTACCAGGGCAATCATGCCTAACAGCTGAGTGAGATGGTTCCTGGTGTGGTAACATGCCTCAGGAGGGCTGGGCCAGAGAAGACAGGAGATGGCAGGCAGGGGAGGATGATATGGTGTTGTGTAGGTCTCTGTGCACGCTGGTTTGTGTGTGTGTGTGGGGGGGGGGGACGACAGACATCTGATGATTGATTGGTACTGCCAGTACCAGTGCATCCCCACTTGTGATGAAGTCTTTGGGCAGATGAGTCAGTACTGCAGAGTCCACACCCACACTCATGGACAGGATTAGCAGATGAGTTTTTATGCTTCAGTATCTGACTCACTGACTGAACTAGTTGATCCTTCTTATGCTCTTTACCCTCTAGCCTGGGGGATTTCCTGCAGAGCAAATTCCTTTGGGTCTGCATATGAGGACTTACCCCACCTCAGTAGGCTTGGAGAAGGAATGCATCTCTTATGGACAGCCCTCAATAGGGATCTGTCCTCATGCCTGTAAGAGTGCCCCTTGCTCTCACAGGATGCCCTGGAGCAGCGTTTCCCAAACTTTTTTGGCCACAGAACACTTTTTAGCCTCTTATGGAACACTTATATTATTTTGTAGTAGTTTGATTTTCAAATAAAAAATTGTGTTATTTATGCTCAAATATATTTTATTAAACAAAGCAAAAATACAAATTTAAAATAACGAACAATTTCTAACTGGAAAGCACATATAAAGTAGTACAAAAATCAAGTGCAAGAGTCAAAATTAAATTCTAGATTCTTTCACAGCACCTACTCACCTCGTGTGGAACACCAGTGTTCCACGGAACACAGTTTGGGAAACGCTGCCCTGGAGGAAGAGTCTGGGCTTAGGAAGTTGAAGGCTCCACTCCAAACGGCATGCTCAGAGGATTGCTGCTCATTTGGTGAGGGCAATGTACAGAGGGGTCTTCCTAGCCTAAATCAGAGATGTCTTCTCCATTAAATGTTTCCTAAGGCAAAGCTCACTGACTTAATCAGTTCTCAGTGGAAATGAGTGACATACCACACTTCACTGAAAATATGTCTCATGCAGACAGCAGAGGCAGCATTGGTGTGTGTTGCTGATGAAGATTTAGGGCAAGCAACAGTTTTTGAAGCCTAGGACTCTGGTCGTAGTCCCAAACTGAAAAGAGGGAATCCCGGTCTGGAGAAAGCCACTACTTTAAATATAATAAAACTAACTGTACTAAGCTAAAAGAATAACTACTTACAGTTTTACATACATGTCTGAAAAGATGGAGAGAGGACACAGGATTCCAACTCAGGCCATGCGGCGACAAGAACTGAAGGGGCATCAACCCACACTGCCTCTTACAGCCTTGCCAGGGAACATAAGGAGATCTACTGCACAGGTGCATGTGCATCCACATGTGGAATACACCCAGAAGGATGAGCACTCAAAGAAGAAATGAACACTTGCTGGGAATCTGGTGCTGCCAGTAAAATTGTTTGTACAGCGCCTGACACAATGGGGTCCTCCTCTGTAACTGGGGTTCCTACTTGCTACTGTAATACAAATATAAAGTGATCTCTGGTGTGTAAACTAGAGCAGTGGCAGTCAAAATTCTCCATGTAAGCTTCCAAATGACTGAGGCGGAGATCTGAAAAAGGGCTGCCTATCAGCCTCTTTACTCCACAAAGGCTTTTGAGCAGGAAGGGGCAATTGTAGTGCAACCCTGGCTCCATTACCAAAGCAGCTATCCAGATGCAATGCAGGATACACAACCAAAACAAACTATAAACTTTAGTTGAGTTGCTAGGTAACTTTTCTTGGGGTTTTAGCTGCACATTTCAAGTGTTCTACTGATTGTGGCAGTTATAGGGGAATAGGGTTGATAAAAGGCACATCACTCAACCTCTACCCTTTCCAGATGTTGCTTTGTTACACAGATGGGAAACTGAAGTTCACTGTTTGAATTCAATGAGCCTTGGTCAACGGTTTGGAGTTCGTGTTATCACAACTGGATTGGATAGTAGGCGAATATGTTCTCTCAGCAGGTCATGTCAGACGAGTTAGTAGCAGTGAACTTCCATCCTTACATGAAGACGACTATCAGAACAAAAAGAAAGGCGTACTTGTGGCACCTTAGAGACTAACCAATTTATTTGAGCATAAGCTTTCGTGAGCTACAGCTCACTCACGAAAGCTTATGCTCAAATAAACTGGTTAGTCTCTAAGGTGCCACAAATACTCCTCTTTTTGCGAATACAGACTAACACGGCTGCTACTCTGAAACTTATCAGAACAAAACCAGCACTGATTCCCGAACCCTGCCACAAACTGCACTTTCAGGGACATATTAAGGATGTACAACGTACAGGGGCGATTCCCCTGCTTGCACACACATACTTGCTCAAGTACAAAGTGTAGCTGCAGTAGCAGAGCCACAGCTTAGCCATGCCGAGTATGCTCCCACATGGTTCAGGTAGGTTTATACTCAGCCTGGCTAAGCTCTGCCTCTGCTGCTGCTACCTGTGCCACACTGCTACTTACACGCATGAGCACTAGCACAAGTGTGCATGCGAGCAGGAGGAATCAAGCCGCTGGCTTGTAGCACAGGCACAGCTTAAGAGAACTCCCAAAACAGGGAGGGCCTTGTTCTTTAGCCAGGCCACTTCTTGACCATCATTCCTTGACTTCTACACTAACGCCTCTGGTTTGGGTTTCCCAACTATCTGGATCTGTGGTTGGGCTAGTCATGAAAACTTACCTGAGCTCTGTGCAAAGCAGGGACAAGTTAGCCAACAGCTGTTCAAATCATTCAAGCCATTCTGCACCTTCATACACTTATTTTCTCCTGGCAGTGCATGGCAGCCTACAGGAGCCCATTCTCTGCAAGGCCATCAGTTTTCATGTCCTGCTAATATTTTTAATGCATTTGTCCCAATTCGGAATGGGGAAAATGTCCAAAACCAGACCTTTTAAAGTTTTTCCAACAGAAAACATGAGACAGATCCCACCTTCAGTATAACCAACAGTTTGGTGGCTAGGGGACTAAGCTGGGATGGGAAAAATCTATGTTCACATCCCAGGTAGAGGAGAGAGAGAGAGAGAGAGAGAGAGAGAGAGTCTGGAGAAATTCAATCACAGACCTGAGAAACCTTCTAATGAAAGTTTTGAACACAGTACTTTCCCAATTTCCATTTTGACAAACAGCAATCTTCCAATGGCAAAAAAGTCCGTTCCCCCCCCCCCCCCCCCCCGAATTCCTACTAGCTTTAATCATCCGATCGCATCCATTTCCTCACATTTCAGACATGCTTATTTCTAAATAGGCCCTCTGTCACTGCCAGGTACCCTCCCAATTTTTGCTTTAAACGGGCTAGTTGTGTGCGCCTAGACAGGACCAAACCAGACCAAGTACCTGGCCTTTACAAAGCTGTACCAGGATTTAACCTTTTGGGGCTAGATGCAAGGCAAAGGCCTTCTTGTTTTAAGCATGGTGATTGGAACACCCTTTCAAGTACAAATGCAGGATAGGACACAGCATTAGGAGGCCTGCATTCTATTGCCAGCTCTGCCACTGACTTGTAGCAGGGTCTGGTGCATCTACCAATGTACAGTGTAAGTTAGCATGGGACAGCAGCATACCATAATACCATATGTATTAATGTTTCTTGAGTATCCAAATCTCTGAAGTCCCCTTTAAGAGATCCATGGCTGCCTCTCCCTCTCACCTTATTATTCTGTTCAATTTAGCTTCTTACATACGAACATCTCTGGTATCTGTACACACTACAGAATAAAAATACCATACGGCCTGCATCAATACATTGTTTCTTCTCCATTTCCCCCTACTTTGAGGAAAAAGTGCAATACTTAAGTTTTTTTGCTCTATGCAAATGGTGATGTTATTAGTTGCTTTGTAGGAAAACAGATCAAATGACATTTGTAAATGGAAGATCTCCCAATAGAGGTGTTTCTAGCGGAGTCCGAGAGGGATCTGTTCTTAGCTCAGTGGTATTCAGTATCTTTAAAAATGATGATCTCAAAAGACAAAATCATTACCTTCCTGGTTAAAAACAAACCAACCAACTTTCAACAATGGTGGAATGGTAAATTATAACGGGGAAGGTCAGTTCTATACAACCCCCTGGATTACTTGGTAAGCTGGGTTCACTTGAACATGTATGTGTGACCAATTGCAAGATCACATCTAGGAACAAAATGTACACTTACAGAACAGGGAACTGAAACCTGGAAGCAGTGACTCCAAAAAGGAGGTAAATCATGGTTAACCAGCTGATCTTAAGCTCCTAATGTGGTGGCTTAGAGTATTAATGTGACTTTTGGAGGTATAAACAGGGAAACATTTGAATAGGAGTAAGGTTGTGGCATTACCTTTGTAGATGGCATTAGTAAGAATGCAGTTTCCAGTTCTGGTATCCACACATAGTGCAGATCAAGTGGTGATTTGATCATGGTCTCTAAGTACCTATATAGTGAGATCTCTGAAAGTAGAGGGCTCTTTATGCTATCAAAGACATAGCGAAATTCAAGTGAGGGCAATGAATCACTGGAACACTGTTGGATTCTCCATCACTTGACGTCTTTAAATCAAGATTGGGTGTCTGTTTCTAAAAACACTGCCCTAACTCAATCACAAGATAAGGGTCTGATGCAGGAATTACTGGGTGAAATTCTTTAGCCTATGTTAAGCAGGAGATCCCTTCCGGCCTTAAAAATCTACAAAAGCAAGTTTGGAATAAAACTTTGCAATTTAACCCAAAAGGAGTGAGATTGTGGTCATACTTTGTGCTGATTACTCCTACAGGAACTTTCTCAGGATAAAGCTAAGAAAGCCACTTAGTATAGTTGCCACCTCCTCTTCATTTTCATTCTTGTTTTACCTCCCTATCCCCACATTTTTCTTTTCCTTCCTGGTATTGTTGATCCTTTAAGTTCCCCACCTCCTATATAGGCCATATGCTGCTCTTTCTACTTGTGAATGGGTGAGAAATCCACTGATGGCAAGCAGTGTTGCAAAAAAACAAACAAAAACTTTAGTAAACAGAAGAGTCGTAGGAAAGCTACTTTGTAGTATGAGAAAGTAGGGAGCTAGTAGGCTAGTTCTGTACATTCATGGTCTCCAATACTCCAGAGATTTAAAAGCTTACTTCAGGGATTTGCGTATTACAAAAGCTACATTCTCAAGGAATAATTCCATTTTAAAGAATCAAAACAGTTTAGTTGGTTACCTTCGGTAAGTGAAAACCTTACAGGTGAGAGCCTCGGACTTTCTATGTTCATTAGTTGTGTAAGTGTTGTCTACTCCAGTGAAATCCATTCCCTGCCCAGTCCTAATAAAGCATATGCTCTCATTCACAAGCCTTCAGACAGAATGTTAGGAGGTGTAGAATGCATTATGTCACCCCATGACAGCCAACTGAAAGCTCAAATATTATCATATAACAGTAATTTATAAAAAAAGCCTTCTCCAAGTATATAATACTATTCAACTTACCCATCCCTCCTGCTACTGTACAAGTTACACATTAAAGGTCTAACTAATCAGACCTTTAGATGAGCATCTATTTACAAGCCACAAAGCAGCGATTTTGTAGAGTAACTTTTGTCCAGATAAAAACAGTATAATCTTGACATTTTATTAATGGGCTTCATACTATGCATATTCTGGAGGGCTGTGGAGAAGAGTGATGACTGTCTTTTCTCTTAGTTAATTAGCTACTGAATCTGAGAGTTGGAGGAACAGATTACTTTGGCTATGCATAAGATTTGGGAAGTAAAAATCAAACTGTTTATTATTTACCATTTGAAAGCATTTTACACAGGTTTTGATCTTCAGAATACCCTGGAATCAGTAGAAAAAACTTTAAATGAACAGTTTTGTATAATAGAAACCTTTCAGCAGTCAAAATTCTGACTAAAAAAATACATGCAAAACATACTCCTCTCAAAAACACAACTTTGAACAAAGCACCGAACTACACAGATATGCAGAATGAAACAGCATTTTAACTTCACCAAAAAGTAGTCTTCATAAAAGGTGTAAAAGTCACCTATTCACTAGGCACTGCTCACTTTTTAAACAGAATAGACAATAAAAATATTGTCCACATATCTGCGATCCCAGCTCAAGGGCTGTAGTTAGAAATTCATCTAAACTTCATGTTTTAATAGCGACCTGTAAGAGAAAGTATACAAAACGAATTAATGTATGTTATTACTAATAGGCTAAATCTTTAACAATATCAGTCAAAACCTTTCAACATCTGTGATCACCTTGTTCAAGTAGGTAACAGAAATTCAAGAGCTAAGGGCTTGTCTGCATAGGGAAATTTACCAGCATTAACTATAGCACTGAACTTCCCTGTGTAAACAAGCCCTCAGATACTTGACATATGGAGGACTGGTGTTTCAAGATACTGAGAAAGGACAGGTACAATGCAGATTACTATGTACGGCAGAAGGATGTTTCCATGTTTATTAGCAAAGAATGTGGGAACATTACTAACGTATCCCTTAAGAACAAGTAAAAATAATGCAATGGCATTCTATTTTAAACAGAACCTTCCCATATGAATACCTCAACAGAATGTGCACTGATAGTGAGATACTCCAGACAGAAGCCCTTATTTTAGCAACTTTTTGATATTAAATATACTAATACAAAAGCCATTACTTGGACTTTAATCTCAGATTAATTTAAAAAGTGTTCTCTGTCCTATAGAAGGTACCATGTTGGGAAACTCAGTTACAACATGTTAGCCTCTGCCAGGATTGATCATTTGATCTTGGGCATAACCAAAACGTTAACCATGACATGGCAATATGGCATAACTGGGTCTCCCATGAATTTTTAAAAGGAAAGTTATGCCTGGCAAGGAGACAGTAATGCAAGAAGGCAAGAGTAAAATTGACATCTGCCTTGTCCTTAAAAAGGTGGTCACTTGCATGGAGAACTCAGTTTTTTCCCCCCGCAAGGGGCATTTGGGCAGGAGGAGGGAAGGATAGCTCAATGGTTTGACCACTGGCCTGCTAAACCCACGGTTGTGAGTTCAATCCTTGAGGGGGCCATTTAGGGATCTGGGGCAAAAATTGGGGATTGGTCCTGCTTTGAGCAGGGGGTTGGATTAGATGACCTCCTGAGGTCCCTTCCAACCCTGATATTCTACGATTAATACTCTCACCATCTAGTTTAAAGTTCCAGTAGTCGCACTCAAATTTTTTATCTACATGAAAGTCATCATCCAATCAATGTCTCAGCCAATTCTAAAACAAGACTTACGAGGTGAATAGGATCGAGATCTGGATCGAGATCTGTAACCTCCTCGGCTGTAGTATGGGGATGGTGATCTTCTCCTGTGGAAAGGATTAACATGATAATTAAGCCAATTTAGGTTTCACAGTAATTAACACTGATCTACACAAATTCAAATGATACCAAGAAATACCATATTATAATTCTCCTTCGACACCCCTGTTGCTCGTGATTAGTGTACATGCCATGAAAACTGGTCACCAGAAATTTAAGGTTAATCCTGTCACACATGCACTCTAGCTGCCTGTGCGACATTCTTAACTAGCAGTTGATTCACTGAAAACCATGCACTGCTAAGCTGACACAGGAGCATCTGTATACTGTATTGATAGATGCTACCTAAAAGTCAGTAAAGGTACTAGAACATAATGGCCATATGGGGTCACACCAATGGTCCATCTAGCCAAGTACCCAGTCTTCCAACAGTGCCAGATGCTTTAGAGGGAAACAAACAAATCAGGGCAACTGAGTGATCCACTCAGTGTTGTCCAGTCCCAGGATCTGGGAGCACACGAACAGCATGGGGTTTGTCCCTGACCATCTTGGCTAATAGGATGAATCTATCCTCCTGGAACTTATCCAATTATTTTTTGAACCTAGTTATACTTTTGGCCTTCACAACATCCCCTAGAAATGAGTTCCACAGGTTCACTGTGTGCTTGGTGACTACATGCCTATAAAAGCTAGTAGTGTATGAAGAAAGCAAGCTTGAGGTACTTAATATTTCCAGAGAAAAGGTTTCATTTTATATTTTAAAAAACAACCACGAGTCATGCCAATGTTAATTTTTGGACTATTAAACATTCAGAGACTGAGAAACATTTTATCTGTAATCAAACAGCATACCATAAGATATGTAACAAACCAATACTACTTATCTTAGCTATTCATCACCAAATATTTAAATTGGAAAAAAATCTAACATCAACAGCTGCAATCTCTGGGCTGGTAAAAAATTAGCACCGCCGCACTCCCCCCCCCCCCCCGCCATCAAGGCTCTCTACATTTGTCCCGCCCCCCCCCCCCCCCACTTATTCTTGTCCCCCAGCGACTAAGTGCACAGAACAGTTTAAGAGTAACTGAAAAAATTCATTACACATGGAAAATTCACAATCTGTGCCAGAGTGTCAAGCTCCATCACCAGCCTATGTCCTCACCAACCTATATAATTTTAAATTAGGTGAACTTTTGTTTTATTCGTTCACCAGTCACCACTACACTTTTTTTTAATGCTTCTGGATGTACATTAGGCCTCAGCTGTTTGAATTTTTTAGGCAGGCTGTTTCATGAACATTTCTACTGTTCTTTGGATATTAAATTCTGTCCAAGCATACCTGTAAATCTGATCCCTGTCTTGGGCAGCTCTCCATCCTCCTCCTCCTCCACCACCACCTCCTCCTCTGTGAAGACAGAAGCAAAATAACCTTTTTTGCACTTCATTATTTTCAAAAGATATAAAAACAAGGAAAACAGTGCTATATCTAATATAAAACTACAGCTGGATCACACAGGAAAGACAAGAAAATACCTAAATAAAATGTGCTGCACTGTGTAAGTGAAAGCTACCTGTTTCATCACAGTTCATGTGTGTACTATGCCCAGCATGGTTTGGCAAAAATCACAAAGTGTCTGGGAAAGTTGAAGAAGTCTCATGGTCCAGTTTGCCAATATTATATGTTACAATTTCCTATCCTCCAGGTAGCAGCAGTTTGAGAAAGGAAGAAGCTCCATCATTCAGAAGTTAAAGCCATGAGGTGCAACAGACTGGTCTCAGACACCCCCAGAGGACCCAGCCCAAAGAATACTCTAGAGTGGTAAGGAAACTGAGCATGGAGTTTATTTTTGTATAGATCTGTGCATTTCTTATGCTACTAAAGGACAGACAGTGGTGTTTTAGAATCCTGTGCAGAGTCTGCATATGTTGCATGTTACACCTATTACATGACCTTGAAGAATTAACTTGTGGGCCCAGACAACCTACAAAGCTGGAGTTGTGGGAGCCACAGGGAGCCTGAGGGGCAAGGCAGCAGCAGAGGCAAGGCAGGAGCGGGGAAGGAGAAGAGGTGTTGGATGGGTCTGGGGTTCTGAGGGGGCAGTCAGGGGACGGGGTCCAGGCTGTTTGGGGAGGCGCAGCCTTCCCTACCTGGCCCTCCATAAAGTTTCACAAACCCAACGTGGCCCTCGGGCCAAAAAAAGTTTGCCCACACCTGTCCTAGAAGGCGTGACAGGAAAAAGGACTAAGGGAAACAGTTGCTCAGAAGGGATATTTTGAGCCAGCTAAGGAATAAAAAGACAGCCTTAGATTTAAAATCTTATTGTAACTGCACAAAATCTGCCTCAGGCCTGATGATAGGAAGTCATTAAAAAACATATAAAGAAAATGAACTACTAGATATTAGCTTAACATTTAAATTTTGTCTTGACTGTTGCATGGTCCAACTTTGTTCATGCAACCAATATGAAGATTCAGATGTAACATGACATTTTTCACCTCCACCACCACCCGGCTATATTCACGTGTTTTAAATAAATTTCAAACAGTTCTACAATTTATTTATGGCAACATATGTTAACTATGAGCTTTCAGTCACCTTAAGTACAACCATGCTAGGTTTGTCAGACTTAAATCCTCTGCAAAATAAAACAGCTATTAAGCCTCATTAGCACTGCCACTTAAAAGGCTAGAGGGCAACTGTTAATCTATACCATAGAATTCAAAGTTCCTAGACTACCCCTGCATTCTACGGCGTTCTCTACAATTCAACCCTGCATGTGTCTAAGGTTTCACTTTCTCCCTTAATTTGGGTTTATCTTCTCATTTCCTAGAGTTAGTCGCTGTGTTGGTGGATCCTGAAGCAACTGTTGTCCATAACAGGCTTTACAACAGGAAAATCCAGCTATGGGTGCCAAGGAGTTAGCGCATAGATATGAAGCCGTGAAATATGATTGCCCTCTGTTTTGTAGAAAGGCTATGTGACATTTTCGTAGTACATCTGTCCAGTACAAGGACAGGTTTAATTTATGACCTTGTCTACACTTTAACTTTCAAAATAATCTTCCACTGTTGTACTCCAAGCAGCAATAACTTTTGAGCACTGGTAGTCACTGCTATTTTTACCGCTGTGTTGACTAAGTTTCTCCAGAGCATGGCTAGACTACCAGATGGGGAAATGCAAGTGGTAGATGTCTATACTAGTACTTTCACCACTGTCGTCTCTTGGAGATTGCCCCCCGCTTTTTGGGCCAGCGTACAGAAGAGGCGTGTATGTCCGCTTGCTCTTAAAGCTGAAGTATTCACAGCAGACACACTATTAAGCTATTAAACTACTTATACAGATATATGTAAGTATAGCATTATGGACTATTTATGTTGAAATTAGAGATCTCATTCAAATTGAAATTCTGTCTGCCTGTCACATTGCCATCTGTTATTTTTGATGTACAGCCAAACAATTATTTGCAGTAAAGACCAAAGATTTCAAAACCAGAGCTTGGATGTAAAACAGTGACTTCAAATGAATTTCAAAAGGTACAGTTATAACATTTAGTAAGTTAAAGAAATGCAAATAATTTACTTCCAAAAGCAGGAGTTTCAAGAGAAACTAGCCCATGGTGATCTGCACATATTTTGTTATTTGTTAATAGTGGCTCACCTATAAGATCTGCTGTAATATTCACGATCATCATACCCTCTGTCATACCCTCTGTCATAGTAATCTCTTCGTCGGGAGCTGCCACTGCATGGATAGTGAAACAAAGTTACAAAAATACAAAATACTGCATACAGGCAAGCCTAGCTGAGTCCTACAGTACCGTAGGAATCTTCAAATAAGGTGGTCAGGAAATATAACTGTAATCTTAACCTGGATTTAATTTTTTGACATGAACACTAAGTTTAAAGATTGCAGGAGGAATTCTTTTCTATGACAACTTTCATCTATTCCTAACTTTCAGGGGAAAAGAGTCCCCTTTGGAAGGATTTTTCCTTAGGTGAGGCCAGTATCATAGAAGATTAGGGATGGAAGAGACCTCAGGAGGCCATCTAGTCCAACACCCAGTAGGGACTTAAAATGTATGAACACAGTTTCAGTTACACAGCTACTAAACTGACATTTCAAAAAAAGCTCTCAGCTGACAAAAATGTTTTCTTCAAGACTTTCAACTTGAGATCTTAGTTCTCATATGCCTTTGATGGTATGAAACCAAATTTTTAATGCAAGTGTTTTAGATCGCAAACTCAGATTTAAAGCTATACATTTAACATTTCCGGGTATGGCCTCTCCTACTGTTGGCCTCCAACTACCCATGCCCTCTTGGTTTTCCTGGCACCACTTCCCAGGGAAAACAATGATGTTGATAGATCTGGACGAGTCACAGCAAGTTAAGAACTGACTAAATTACGGAACATTAGAAAGGTGGATACAAAGTACTGAAATTGATGCATTTTTGGTGCTTTAGGTTTTTTTAAAAGTGTTATATTACCAGTAAGTGACATAAGTTCATGTAGTTTTATTTCTATTTATGGTTATCTAAACACAAAGTTACAAGTCAATAAATTATTGTACACAAATGCATCTTGACTTTTTACAGTTGGAAAAAGCATACAACCTTTGAGGGCTACCCCCAAGTAAGAATTGAAGCAAATTCCATAATTTTTATTTAACAATAACTACACAAGTTAGTCATTTTCATAAACGGAGTGGCAGTTACTTCGCTAATAAGTGCCATCATTTGACATTTTAAAAGGTTGTTTTATTTAAAAATTCAATTTTTAGATAACTTTTTTCCCCCTTGACAGTTGTGTGATACGTAGCCCCAATGTTGACTGGCATGATTTTGTTAACATTTGGTGCAAGTATACAAATCAAGGTGCACTATTATTTTATGCCCATATACTTAGAGTTGCATGTTTACTTTTGAAAGTCTGGGACTTTAACGAAAGTACCAAAAAACCACCACCACCACGTGGATGGAGAACTCCTACAAGAGCACAGATCATTTAACAAAATAAAACAAAGACTACTTGGCAAACAAAATGTGCATTTCCTTTATGCCACTTGTGCTATTCAATTTCTGAAATAACTTACTAAGTTGGTCTTCCCATGTAGATTCCAGGTGTGGGGGTGTGAGGCCTTTTTGTTATGGAGAAATCTACCCGGATTCTTCTCCCATCAAGTTCCATTCCATTGGCACGCTCTTTAGCCTATATGGAGTGAAACAATCATGATTTAGACAGTTTTAACTGCAAATAGATTAACTTCAGCCTAATAACTGCTAACCCAAGTTTCTATCAACTACTTCTCCTTTCTCAGCTAGCTGGGGCTGGATCATTGATCTGTCTTTTCCAAGCTTGCCAGTCCAATGCTTGCTCCATTCCTACTCCGTCCTCCCTTACAGTCTATCCACTGTTTACTTGGTTGTCCTCTTGTTCTCAGGCCGCAAACTCTAGTCTCAGATGTCTCCCTAATGGAATGCCTTTCATCCATCCTTGTACATGCCGATACCATTTCAGCTTCTTTTATAGCTTCTCTCAGATACCGCAAACCTTGGTTTCACGCCTGATGACATCATTCCACATGTGGTCCTGCAAGGTCTCCCCCTCAAACATCTAATTTCAATAGCTTGAAGTCTTCTCAAGTGTCTCTCTTTGGTTACCCATGTCTCTGATCCACACAGAAGAGCTGGTCTTACCATGGTTTTCTATAGTTGCCCCTTATGTAATCTGGGCATTCGTTTATTAGAAGTCACTCCACTTACCTTGTACCAGACTTCCCCCATGCTCAACTGTCTTGGTTATGGTTCTCTGATTTCTCTATTTGTCACTAACCAGCCCCACAAGATAAACACAGATGATACCCGATTTAGGTGCTGGCCCTCAATGTTGATACTCATCTGTCTTCGTTCTGAGCAAGTCACCCACATGATTTCTCTTTTCTTTACTCATTTTGACTCTACAGTTTGTTAGTTTCCTATTGCCGGCATCAATTGCCTGGACCAAATCTTCCTCACCATCGGCCATTAGCAAAATGTAATTTGTATAGATCTTCATACAACCTTCCATGTGGATTTACTTACCTATGAAGTCTATCACAATTATGAATAGTAATGAACTAAGCACTAATCCCTGGTGGAGTCCAGCCTTCACCCTTGAAACACTGAAGGTCAACTGGCACCTGTGTCATTTAACCCTCATACAAACCCATCACCATCTGGACAAGATCCTCCAGTACCTCACAGAATTAGAGAGGCACCAGCAGTCATGTATGTATTTTGCCAGATGCTCTCTCTCTCTCAAAAAAAAAGAAAAAAAACAAAACACACCAAAACCCAGCCTAAACAATGAACCATGCTAGGTATTTCCCTCCAGCTTCTTTATCACCAACTGTCTGCCAATGAATATACTATCTGCTGTCCATTTTCCTATTCTAAAGCCAAACTGCTTCTTTCCTTAAATGGGCTCCACATTTCAGAGAATGCAGCTATGATTCTCACACAGTGGGTCAGGTCACTTGTGTTTCTATATCAGTACCAATATGGAATTATCTTTTCTTCCCAGAGTGCAGGATTCATGTAAGCCAATGTATCTTAGCCTCTCTCAAGGCTTTGATCATTTCCACTATTACTTCATCTGGACCTGCTGCTTTTCCAGGTGACCTGTGGGCAGACCTCAATGCATCTACATTCATAATTATATGCTGCATTGTCATGCAAAGCAATAAAGGGTTTTCCACATTAAGTAGACCCCCCCAAAAAATTTTCACTGTCAGTTACATACAAGACCCCTGCATCCTTTCTGGTGTGTTTTCTTTGTCATCTTCCTTTTGTTTCTTGTCCGTGAGATCATATACATTTTCTTTTTGGCAAATTGAGAACAATTGTGAAACTCATACAACGTATCCAAAATTAGGTTTCTTGCCTTCCATACTGCTTGTTTGGAGGCTCTATAGGTGACATCCACTTCTTCTGAAGGTTTCAGAGTAGCAGCTGTGTTAGTATGTATCCGCAAAAAGAAAAGGAGTACTTGTGGCACCTTAGAGACTAACAAATTAAATAAATTTGTTACTCTAAGGTGCCACAAGTACTCCTTTTCTTTCTTCTGAAGGGTTATTTTCCTGATGCATGTTTCATTGGAGCAAAGCTCATACTGGATCCATTTGCCAGTTGCGACCATTACAACCAATGTGCTGGGGGTACAACTGCTTTTCTTTGGGTAACAGTACACATCTTCCTCTGGTTCATTTGGGTTAGCAAGAAGTTGTTTGCATGCTTAATACATTTCTTTGGTGTGAGACTCTTTTTCTAAGATAAATGATGGCAATTACCCACTGATTGCCTAGACAGATGTCAAGCGGTGCAATGCCCTCCACATTCTGTAATCCCAGTTCATATCATCCTTGTGTATGCTCATAGCCTGACTTAAGCCTGCATAAGCAGTAATTTCTCTGGTCCAACCTCTAAGTCTTAATACAGTTCAATTACTTATTGTTTGGATTGTGATTTCAGCAAGATCATAAACTCATTAAATTGAGTTTGTATTTAGAAGGATAACTCTGGTACAACTGGAGATCTACCACGTATTTTTATTTAAAGCATACCTTGCATGCTGTATTTTGTGCTGAGATACCTACAATGGACAGGATCTAATAATTCCCCAAGATGGCTTACAGCTCTTATATGATGAATAGAGTTAGCCTTTTGGGATATGTGTAAATTACTTTCACCTCAAGCTGTGGATGGGCAACATTAATAGTCTAACTGCCATGGTCAGGTTCTAGTCTCCATCAAGTGCTCTGAAAAGGTGTTCAGTTTTATTTATCATTGACATTTGAAATTTTGCTTCAACGTGTATTTTAAACCTAATATGATTGTGGCTTTGGGCACATATCTGATTAAATTACTCTAATCTAAAAACTAAAACCATATAAACCTTTTAAAATATTGTTTTAAGACTATCATACATTTACCCGTTTTTCAAGACCTATATCCAAAATCAAATGCACCCCAGGGGAAGTCTGAGTTTAATATCTCATCTACTTCAAATTGAGAGAGTTACAAACCAGTTAACTTTTAAGCCTAATTACATATTTAAATCAACTGAATGGAAGATTAATACTAAAATAGTATTTCGTTCATCCCAGAGGATCCTAAAGCAATTTACAAATTCTATTCATATAAACAATACTAGTGAAATGCAACCAACCAACCAGAAAGAAAAAGCAGCTTTAGTCAAACACACGCAACCAGCTGTGTGGGACTATTTCTCACCAACATAGGGCTGAACTGACCATACTGATATTTTAACCTGTGGCATTTGAAATAGTGATCACTAAATCATTCCTTTCAGAAGTTTGCCTTTTAAACAATTGATCAGTTCGAGTAAATACATTCATAATCCCATCAGTTATTTTGAAGAACTGTTAATAGACCACAGAAAACAAATGCAACACTTTCAAAAATGCTATTCTTGTTCTTGTCCAGGTGCATATTTTCATTATAGCAGTTTTAAATATTAATACTGTACCTTAATTCCTTTTCTACACAGTCTCAAAAAAGGTTTAAAAAATACATTTTACAGGGCTATGTACTAGTTATACAGGAATAAGTTTTTAACATTTGGGAATTGCAAATTTTCAAACTGTTATATTCCAGCTTACCTCCTTTGCATCATCAACATTTTCAAAATACACAAATGCAAATCCTCTTGAACGCCGAGATTGCTGGTCATACACAATGGAAACATCAGCAATTGGGCCATACTTGGAGAACACTTCTCTCAGGTCCCTTTCTGTGGTGTAAAGACTCAATCCAAACACACCGAGACAACAGTTTGGGTCAGGATTTGCCTAGAAGAATAAAAAAAAGTTTCCTTTCAAACTTTTAGCAATTCAGTGACTTTACAAACATGAGTTGATTTGGCATGTCTTCAAGACAGAAAACAAATTGACTGCTATCTAAGAAGTTAGTTTTACTTACAACAGACATCTGTGTTAGGAACAAATCTTCAGACTTAGCTTTCACAAAAACATGTTTTGCATTTCTCACCACAAGAGGAGCACACAATTCCCATGCCAAACTTTGTAGTGGCATCACAACTTTATTTCCAGAAGTGGGTACTGCCTGGAAGTGCCCAATAGTTTATCCACAGAATAGGGCGCTGACTGGTGGATACAAATATCTGTATATTGGTCTGCGGGCACTCCTATATTTGAGTAGTTTGGCATTTATTTTATTCTCCATTTTAGAGATCTAAGAGATTAAAAGACAGTTGAGAATGAATATGACTTTTTAGTCAAGCTAATTTGTTTTGGTTTAATGAAGACATCAAGGCAGTTTTCATTCCCCAATCTCCCCCTCAAGTGTCCTCCTAATTAGGAAACTTTGGAAATTAAAAAATGAAGCTTATTTCTTTACTAAATATTTTATCTCAAGTGGGTATGTACACTTATTTGTTATTGTAGGGATGTTCTTGAGTCAGGACTGTTTTGGTAGCTTTTTTTTAAATAAAAGAAAAAAGCATTTGTTTGGCAACAAAAATTACATGGACTTTGCAAACAAGACAGATAAATTAAAGGGCCTACCAACTTTGACTATATCCCTTTCTATTAAAATCTTTTAAAGCTTCAGGGTTTAAGGTGCCTGAATATATGACAAAATGCTGTGTATTTCAAGAGACTAATACAACAAATCTAGTTTATTAATTTTGAAACCTATACACAAAAAGGTAATGGTCAATCAGACCTGTTTAAGAGAACCACCATCTCAATTTAATTGACTGTGTTAATAGTCAGTCAACACTTGTTTAGAAAAATGTCTACATTAACATACAACTTTCAGTGAACAGGCACCTTAAGTTCCTGTAAGCACTGTGAAACTTCAGATATTCCTTATTTGATCACATTTGAGCTTGTAATTTTTGAAGATGCAAATATTAATGTATTGAAGTATGAGTTACCCACCCATAGTAAATATACAAAACAAAAAAAAAACCTTACAAATACCTGAGATCACAAACTTTTCTTTCACAAATTCAAAAAATCATAATTAACATTTAAAATGTGGTAATATAGTTAAAAACAAATGTCATGTTTTGCTGTGAATTTTTATTAATATAGTACACCATGAAGATAAATTTTATTTTCCAAATCTGAGAAGAGATGGCAGCAGATCGCTTTTATAGATTCCTTAGTTCAAGGGGGAAGACAAGCAGATTGAAAACTGCAATAAACCCACAAAGAGCTAAATTTAACAATCCCAATGCGTTAACAGTTTTACCCTGTTTCCAACATGACGCCTACGAGTAGACATAGGGGAATGGCTGTGACTGTGTCGTCGTCGATAATCCCGACTGTAAGACCTGCTCCGGGACCTCCTGTGAGAGCGGGAACGAGAGCGTGATCTTGTATAGTGTCTACGAGAACTCCTCCTTGATCTAGATCTGTGCAGAGAAAGAACTAAGTTACTTCTGAGGGGTTACCATGTTGCAACTACACATTAACATGAGGAAATCAAATACTCCATTTTCTATGTATAGGTAATTTTTAACTTAAAAATCATGTTGTACTACATCTTGTAGGGCAATACAAGTACTTATTTCATCACCAGTTCTCAAGTTTCTCAATTCAATCTTTACAGTTAGATTAGATTCCTTTAGAGTATTCATCACTATAGTGGGCCCCCATATAATTGCAAAAATAGAATTCCAAACTCCATTTCAACTCCAAGCGATTTCCAATCATTCATAATTGTTGATTTGAAGCAGTTTATGCATAATCTAATTGCAAAAGATGAATCAATGTTTCCACAAAAAGAAGAGGGGAAAAACGGCACCTTCTTAGACAAAGATACAACAAAGAAGGGGACCAGAGATGACAGACAAATATGACTGCAAGCACAGAAAGTTTTTTTTTTTAAATAAAAAATGAGGTGAGACTGAGGAGATGACCATTGTTCATTTCAAGAGGGGACATGACAGAGGTTTATAAAACACTGAAAGATAAACCAGATACTCCTATTTATCCTCAATAAAAGAGGATACCTAATGAAGCTGAAAAACAACTACTTTAAGAACTGTGAGGAAATAATCTTAATATAAAACAAACATACAGCACTTGCCCAAAAGGCATTAAGATGAACTGCTAAGTGTGATTTGAAAAAGATTAGACATTTATATTGAGTATGAGAACATCCAGTTACTCTAGCTATTAAAACTCACCACTAACTGTAGTTTTGAGTGTTGCCATTGTACAGTCACACTTGTGGTAGGGACCCCCTGTGCAACTGAGCTTCTGGAACCTTTCTAGAAAAGCAGTACTTGTTGGGACAGTGAAAATGCCCTCTTTCAGCATTGAATATTCAGAGATCATAAGAAGCTGTGCAATCCCAATTTGCTTAATTCCTTCCATTAAACCTTTTAGAGCTCTTAAAACAGTAGAGCTGTTAAGAGGGGAATTTGGGTAATGAAGCCAGGTAACATTCCTTGAGCTTTATGTTAGAACTTAACTAAGTGGGGAATTAGCTTAATACAGTGCTGACCACAACCTGTCCATGTCTACAGTGACTAACAGTGGTCAGCATATTACCTTACTTGACCCCTCAACAGCGATGTTAAAGAAATTTGTAGTTGAGAAAAGCCCTTGAAGAATACAAGTTGATGGTCAACCTCTCTTCAAAGTAGTCTCTACATATGCCCTTTTATGACTCAATCTCCAAAAGGACAGAGGACAAGAAGGGACTAAAGGAAATGCAAAATGGGTCTAGACTTCTGGGTAACCTGTCAAATTTGAAACTGGATCGATGTTGAAGAAAATGAGCCAAACTTCACCTACGTTTCAAGTGACTTTATACTCTTCAGCTGCAGAGACTTCTGTGGAAGGGGTAAAGGAGATAGATGAAGGGTATTACTTCTAGAATCTAAGAGACGGGGGGGGAGCTAACTTTGTTCAAGTTGTACCAACCCCTTAGATGGTGCTGCAGATCTAGTCCTTCTTTTGAGTTTTCTTTCTATTCTAAGCTTGCCATTAAGAAAAGGAAGGCTTCCTACTTTGGCTTGTGACTAAACCACCAAGCAAGATAACTTGATCTAAGCTCAGTTGATAATGCCCGATGTCACAGTTCTGACTAATCTGATGGTATCCAGAAAGCATGGAGGGCATGCCCTGGAACAGAGTGACCCATCAGTTACAGTCTTAATGGGCACTGAGAAGATGGGTCAAGAAAAGGAAATACCTGACCCCAAACCTGCAATTGATATCAAAATACTTTAATCACTGCTGACATGGAGAATGCCAAGTCAATCTTCCTGGCATCTGTCAAACAGGGTTGATAAAAATCAATGTTTATTTAAAATTTAAAAAATCAAATCGTTTTTTTTTTTAAATTTAAAATTGGATTTTTTTGATAAAATGCTTTTTGAGGAAAAACCTACCTAAAGATATCTTTGAGCTATAATGAAATCTCATCATGAAATAGGGATTATAAATTCTAATTCTATAGTATGAGTATATATTCATGTAATGTTTAAGAAAAGGTTTGTAAAGGAGTTCCAATAGTTCATGGATTACGGACGCAATTTTATGGGGTTCCAGGGGCTTCTGTATAGATTTAGGTTAATCTTTCTATCTACCCAACGGGACTCAGTGCTCAGTCTAGAAGATACCATCAGAAATGCTTAGTTTTGCAGTTCTCAAACTGTGGATTTGTGTCTCCAGAGGTAACATGCTTGTTAACAGCAAAAATGTTTTAAAATAAATATATAGAGGTGAGAAAACCTCAACCCTATTGTCCCTTGGCAAATTTGTGCACATACAGTCAATCCCTTACCTCTCTCTAAAAGTGCAAAGTTTCAAAAAGTTCAATAAATAGAAGATTGTTGGGGGCAGAATAGATCTGAACAAGGAAAAGTATTCTGGAGATAAATGTGAGAAGGGAAGGACAGGCAACAGAAACCACAGTGAAACTGTTTGAGCAGCATATTCCAGAAGTCTTGAGGTCTTTCTCAGTGTAGCCTTCATTGATTTGAGATCTACCATACCATTCTCTCACTAGGAGGGAAAACTTATAATGGTAGCAGGCTATAAGAGAGACCCAGTTTGGGAATATTTTAATGAAGTTCCTCTACCTGTGGGTAAGACGGGCATGCGTGCAAAATGCGAAGTGCAACAAAGAAATGCAAGGCCTTGTTGCCCAAATGAAACATCACAAGAAGTGTTGTGTCTCAGGAGGAAGCTGCGTTGAAGATGATGAAAGGAACATGGCTGAACACGCAGGATCTTCAGGTTGGTGAACTTTTTTATTTCATATTTCTTTCTTAAGCACTGCCTATCTTCCTTCTGGACTAGTCTTGAATTCTCATGTTTGATCAAAAAATATAGTTGTTATTCTATGGTACTATCATTGTAGATGCAGTTGTGATAAAAAAATAAATAGCTGAAATAAGCAGATCTTCCTTTTACAATTTCACCTTTAAAGTAGTACTGAGTGTCAGTGAATGCAATGAGTAATACTAAATGAGCAGTATGGTGGTAATTAAATAACTGCATTGACTTATTTTGTTTAGGAGAATCCATCCTCAACATACAGGATTCTGAAGACTATCCACCTTCAAGATCACCATCATTTTCTACAGTTTCAGAATTATCTGCCAATGATAGTGTTTCAGTCACATTATGTATGTCACATAACCACAGTATATCACCTGTGGCAAAAGAAAAAAAATCTCCATCATCCAGAAACAACCATAGATAAGTTTGTGATGATAACCAGCAGATTACAAAAAGAGGTAATTGATGAAAACATTGCCCGGTTTGTTTATGGAAAGGACAGTTTGTTGCATAGGATTGAGAACCCACACTTCATTAACATGGTTCAGTCATTACGACCAGGATACAGTCCACCCAACAAAGCAGATGTTGCAGGCAAATTGCTGGATAAAGTGTATGAAAGAGAAATTGAGCAGCGTGCAAAAGTTCTAGAGGGTAAAATTGTCAACCTGAGTCTTGATGGGTGGAGCAACGTCCACGATTCTGTTGTATGTGCTTGTGTGACAACAGAAGAAGGGACTGTCTTCCTTACAGAAACAATTGATACACCAGGAAATGCACACACAGCAGAATACTTACAAGAAGTAGCAGTCAAAGCTATTAAAAAACTGAAAAAATTTAAGTGTCTAGCATGCAGCTTGGTCACAGACAATTGCTGCAAATATATCCAAGATGAGAAGAAATTTAGGAGAGCGCAAAGAGAGTCCCAAGCTAACGACATATGGTTGCAGTGCTCATTTGATGCACTTCCTAGCCAAAGACTTAAGTGTTCCAGAAATAAAGGCTAATGTTGTTGAAATTGCAAAATACTTCCATATCAACCACTTTACAGCAGCAGCTCTGAAAAAAGTGGGAGAAACCAGGCTAACTCTCCCACAAGACGTGCGATGGAACTCAGCAGTGGACTGATTTGAGCACTATATCAAGAACTGGCCTAATCTGATGACAGTTTATGACCAAAATCATGAAAAAATAGCTGGCACTGTCACAGCTGAAGTTCTCAACATTGGGCTTAAGAGAAATGTTGAACACATGCTGAGTACCCTGAAGCCTATTTCTGTAGCACTGAACAAAATGCAGGGAAATAGCTGTTTTATTGCTGACCCTGTTGAAATATGGAAGGAACTGACGGATCTTACAAAAGAGAAATATGCAATGACAGTTAAATTACAAGCATTAAAAAAACGAATGGGACAAGCACTATCTCCAGCTCATTTTCTTGCAGATATTCTCAATACTTAGTACCAGGGTCAAACCTTAACTGCTGAAGAAGAGGAGTTAACATGGACAAGGAGTTGACATGGACATCCAGCAATCATCCCTCCATATCGCCAACTTTAATAAACGTCAGAGCTAAGGGCGAACCATTTAAGAAATATATGTTTGATGATTATGTTTTAAAGAAAGTCACACCAGTGAACTGGTAGGAAGTCACTTAAGCACTTGGATTCAGTGATAATCTCACTTAAGAGCGGTAGCTTCTTCCACCGGAGTAGAAAGAGTATTTTCTTCCTTTGGACTAATTCATTCCAAATTGAGAAATCATTTGGGACCTGAAAAAAGCAGGAAAGCTTGTTTTTCTTTTCCAGATTATGAACAAATAGGAAAATGAAGGTGAAGACGACTGAGTTAACAGCAGAAGCCAATATTTTAAGTTTCTCATGTTGACCTGGCTGACAGTCTATTTAATTTTTGTTTTTTAAAAAATATTTCATTTAACTATTTTAGTTAGTTTTAAAAAAACTTGAAGGTTTAACTAAATTCAAAAATTCATATGCTTGTTTTGTTAAAATCTGATGTTTGCTGTTGAAGAAAAAAAATCCAGAATACATAACGTTGTTGTTTTAGTTAACTAAAACCATCTAAATGTCTGTCTGGTGATGTTCTCCTCCTAATTCAGCATGGCAAGAAAGTCCTCCAAATATTAAATGATTAACCTGTTGAATTGGAGATAGTTCACCTCCCAATGACTTCATAAATATCTGCTTCAATTACCTTTGGTAAATGAAATAACCAATCATTCATTTTCTGATATAGCTGTAAAACCAATCTGAAAATATATCACTTTAAAAAATGTATAGCGTGTACCTTCTAAAAATGAAACCTACATCTGAGTTGTAAAGAATATGTATTAAGGTTATAACAACCAACAAGAATGCACTTTTATACAGAAATCCATGATTAAATGGAGTCTTCCTGACTAGTGACTGAAATCATGATTTAAATCAAGTCCACCCTGGAAAACCCTCGAGCCCCTAACATTACTGATATCTGCTGAGACAACCAGGAATCAGGTGTGGAAAGGCATAGTGGAATCCCTGTTGCAGGACCTAGTGCAAATAATCTGCCTTCTTGGTGACAACAGATGCAGATGCTGGGGTTGTCTGATATCTCAAGCAAGGTTCAACAAGCTGCCATTGTCAAGCAGAGCCATCTTTCAATGCAATATGACAAAAAAGGTGATGAGTCTTCTCTTGGATTGTTGTGACCTCGAAGTCTGATGACACCACTACCAATATCAACAAGTCTCAAAATTGTCTGTAGTCATTAGGAAGTGACAAAGATGTAGACATGACTGTAGAATCTGAAGACTTAAGTTTCATCATCACTTGGAATCACTTCCTGCTTCCTCTCCATTTGAATATGACAGATCATCATGATGTCAGTTAGGGACAGAGACTGCATTTTAATGTACTTTTACCTCTCGCAGGATGAACAAAAAAAGCAAGTTCTTAGGATCCTCTGGCCTCCAGAAAGTTGACAGAGATCCTTGACAACATGGAGGTAAAGGGGATAGGAAGAGGGCATCTACACCAATGTTTCCTCAACAAACCTGCACTGCCCTGGAGAAGAAGGTCCAACTGGAGTCTAACTGGAGCCCCAAGTGGAATCTTCCCAAAAGCCAAAGCCCAAATAACCCAGAAAAAGCCTTCATATCCATACTATATGAACCCTAGGCTGACCGAGAGCCCTCTAGAACCATGATTATGAATCAGGAGACTGGTAAATGCTCCAGATGCAAACTAGGGATCCCAATGGATCGCTACAGATAGCAATAGTCACTGTACAGATTGTAGAAGGGGTATCAATACAAAGGGACCAGCACTGTGAAAGGCAGAGCCAGAAGTAACAGGGATCAACATTCATTGGAAAAGCTAGAGATGTGCCTTCGATCTGCTCCTGTGCTGCGCTCCTGTGGATTTACATAAGAATGGCCCTACTGGGTCAAACCAAAGGCCCATCTAGCTCAGTATCCTGTCCTTCTGACAGTGGCCTATGCCCGGTGCCCCAGAGGGAATGAACAGAACAGGTAATCATCAAGTGATCCGTTCCCTGTCACTCATTCCCACTTCTGGCAAACAGAGGCTAGGGACACCATTCCTGCCCATCCTGGCTAATAGCCATTGATGGACCTACCGTCCATGAATTTATTTAGTTCTTCTTTGAACCCTGTTATGGTCTTGGCCTTCACAACATCCTCTGGCAAGGAGTTCCATGGGTTGACTGTGCGTTGTGTGAAGAAATACTTCCTTTTATTTGTTTTAAACCTGCTGCCTATTCATTTCATTTGGTGACCCCTAGTTCTTGTGTTATGAGAAGTAGTAAATACTTCCTTATCTACTTTCTCTACACCAGTCACGATTTTATAGACCTCAATCATAAATCCCCTTAGGCGTCTCTTTTCCAAGCTGAATAGTCCCAGTCTTATTAATCTCTCCTCTTAAGGAAGCCGCTCCATACCCCTGATCATTTTTGTTGCCCTTTTCTGAACCTTTTCCAATTCTAATATATCTTTTTTTGAGATGGGGCGACCATATCTGCACACAGTAATCAAGATGTGGGTGTACCATGGATTTATAGAGAGGCAACATGATATTTTCTGTCCTATTATCTATCCCTTTCTTAATTATTCCCAGCATTCTGTTCACTTTCTCAGAGCCAGAATGGCAATCTAGCCATACAAGGCCACAGAAATCACTGAAATAATTTGAAGTCTCATCCACAAAAAATTCTTAAGGAATCAAAGAAAAAAGGTCTGGAATGGAAAAAAAGGTTCCCTCCACCTGCAGCTTGCCACAGGAGGAAAAAAGCCAAGGTAGATGGGAAGCACACAACTTCATAACTTTTACTCTGAACACTCAGTACTGCTAGGGAGTGCTCAGGTGGTCCCAGAAGGCACAGCTTTTCTATAAGTCTGCCAAAGCTGAACCACGTGTGGAGAATCTTACAAATGGGAATATGCTACAGTCACCTAGGGGGAAAAAAAATCATCCTTCAGGGCATAATCCAACCACAGATTGTCAGGTTAGAAAGAAATTTCCTTAAGAACAGGTTTTTTGCATCCTCTTCTGAAGCATCTAGCAGCGTCCCATCTGTGACAGGATATCAGACTAGATCAGGACTGCGCAGCCACCCATGCACATGACATTCACTCTGCAAATTAAATTCTAAGCAATTTTTAAACTAGTCTCATTGGGATGCTAACTCAAGAGCTAATCACCACATTAATGTCAATAAATGTGATCACAATTTAGTCAATGAAGCTGGGAAGAGGGTAGGCAGTGAATCCTACATGGGGGTGAGTATCAGAAGTTGCTGCAAAGACAGAAATCCAGAGGAAAGAAGATGGGAAACAGAAGAGGGCAAGAAACAATGGAGACTAGAGAAAGCAACGAAGGGCAGAAATAATGGTGGTCAAATTTATATGCTCTCTCACTGAATGTTAGAATAAGGTACTGAACAAATAAGGGCTAGTAACTAGATGTCTTGTTGCTACATGAATGCCATATTCCACCCTGACCTTTGGAAGTTCTCAGGTCGAGAGTGTATTTAGCCCTAAACATATGCGCCAGCCCACAGACCATAATTAACAATGGAGTTAGCCCTCTTCAAAGAATGAGCTAGCTGTACATCACTGGACAAAATGGACCACTGATCTGAAAAACTCCTGTCTTATAATAGATGTGTTCCTTATGTATACCCACCTTGCTTTTATTCTGCTCATACTACAATGACAAGAAAACCAAAAATCCTGTGCTCAGAACTATTAATGGCATGTCTACACTGCAGCAGCACAGCCACAAGTTCTTCTGTTGATGTAGCTCTCAAAACTTTCCAGACTACTGCACCCCTTTCAGCAGTCTGATTTGTCTTGTGTACTCTCAATTTCACTGATGAAATATTAATTTTTAGATTCTGCTCATGCTTTTTATGTAGCCTGTTGTAACACTAGGCAAATATCTAGATGAGCGAATGTAACCCCTGGAAGACCTCTGTGTATGCCTAGGTGTACGTGTACCCCAGTTGAGAACTACTGATGTAGATATGGTTACACCCTGTCAGATTAACTCTACTGGGGTTGGGTTAACCTAACCACAATGCTCAGGGCATGAAATTTCACAACCCATAGCAACATAACTTAATCAACCTAATTTTACGTAGACAAGGCCCTAGCATCAATCATACGCTTATACTGAAGGCATTTTGCTCATACAGGTGTCAAAGAGCACCAAAGACAAATGCACAATTATCATTCTGTGCATCATCAGATTATTGTGTCTCTCTTCTACTGGTGTGTCAGAAAGAATCCAGTCTAGCTCTCAGAACTAAAGCTAAGTTTGTAGGGCTGTTTCATTTCTGAGCAGAACCACATTTAAAACGACTTGCCCTTGACCATGTTCAAAATCTGACAAAGCTGGAAATGGAATGTAGGTACCTTGGCTCCCAAGTACACCTTAACACAAGGCTGTAATTCTACTCAAGTTAGATGGTTAAGCCAGGGGACTTTGTAAACTCTGCAAACTGACTATTTCCAGTTCAAGGCATTTAAAGTTTATTACAGGTGTCTCTGTTCTAGATTCATGAAACCACAGTGGTCAAAAGCTTCCAATGAGAGAGTGGACATGCTGTAAAGCCAGTAGGCCGAGGAAATTATAAATTCTATTATAATGCTTGTGATCTTCCCAAGCTCAATAGTTATTGACTTATTTTCTTTAAAAGCCAAGAGATTAAAAGCTAATACTGCAACTTTAATGTTGTCACAGTATCAACTATAAAACCTCAGTAAGTCCCCAAAGTTATATAATTCCTTTCAACATCTGGCTACTTGTTGTTAATTTGTATTTTATTGTACATTAACTGATATTCTTATCCATTAGAACATCTAAGCCTTTTCTGAACGCTCCTGGTGTCCTCAGATCTCTCATAGCAATGAGTTCCACAGGTTAATTATGAACTGTGTAAACAGGAGTTTTCATTTTGCTTTTCAGTTTTACTTGATACCCCCTTGTTCTTTTATTACAGTCAAGTGTAAACTGAATGCAGGATTTACCATTCTATATCATTCATTATTTTGTACACATTTATCATATCCCCTTATTCATTTCTTCTCTGAAGAGTCCAAACAACTTCATACAGAAGCCCCTTCACACTCATTTTGTTGCTCTCTCTGAACTTTGTTTTTTTGTGGCAGGGTCACCAGAACAGTATTTAAGGAAAAGGTGTACCACTGATGTACATAATGGCATGTTTTCAGTATTATTTCTATTAATTCTTTACACAGCCTAACACTTGCGCTTTTATACAGTCAAAAAAAGTCAGCGTGAACAGCTCAATGAAAGCCACCTCTGCTCACTGACACCCACGTCTCTCCCCTGAGTGTTTACAATTAAATTTAGAACCTAGCAACATTATGAGTAAAAAGAAAAGGAGTACTAGTGGCACCTTAGAGACTAACCAATTTATTTGAGCATAAGCTTTCGTGAGCTACAGCTCACTTCATCGGACGCATTCAGTGGAATGAATGCATCCGAAGAAGTGAGCTGTAGCTCACAAAAGCTTATGCTGAAATAAACTGGTTAGTCTCTAAGGTGCCACTAGTACTCCTTTTCTTTTTGCGAATACAGACTAACACGGCTGCTACTCTGAAACCTGTCATGTATGAGTAGTTAAAGTTATTTCTTTTAATTTGTCAGCACTGAATATGTAGATCAGAACAACAGAACACTGTACAATAAGCCATCTTTATGTACATTAAACAAAAAAATTGGGAATTGTGCTTTTTAAAAAAAACTTTTAATCTATTAAAACAGTCTGAAAGGTGTGTAGTTTGTAAAACCTACCTCCCCCTCCCTTCTCTGCTTTTGTATTTAAATCTTGAATTCAGGCCATATGCCATGGAAGATGCTATGGTGACTTATGAACTAGTGCAATGACATCACAAGAGTCAAGAGAGGGGAAGGAGTTTTAGTCGGACAATTTAGCAGTTTGTAGACATTTAACTATCAAATATTATGCCACTGAGAGACAGGAAACATTTTATTAAACTGATAACACCCCCCCCCCCCAAATCAGGGGTTCTCAAACTGGGGGTTGGGACCTCTCAGTGGGTCACAAGGTTATTACATGGGGGGAGGAGGTGTCACGAGTTGTCAACCTCCATCCCAAACCCTGCTTTGCCTCCAGCATTTATAATGGTGTTAAATATATATATAAAAAGTTCTTCATTTATGGGGGGGGGGGTCATACTCAGAGGCTTGCTATGTGAAAGGGGTCAACAGTAAAAAAGTTTGAGAGCCACTGCCTTAAATGAAGAGGTGAGCCCATACATGTAAAGACTGCAGAAGTTCTTCCAGAGGGGGAAGGAAATAAGGAAGACCTAACTTGATATACCTGAGGTTGAAAGAAAAGCAAGAGTCTTCACATCTCACTTATTTTTGTGTGTCATACAGCAACTGAAATGGCACAAGATTGTTTTTATTCAAATCTTCCGTAGGTCTGTTTTAAACCTTTGGTACCAGATTCAGGCTTAGCTTGATTAGTTTCCACCCCACCACTGTCAAAACAAATTCAGACACTTCTGTGTTGTAGGTAAACTCACCTAGATTCAGACCTGGATCTAGATTTTGACCTGGATCGCCTTGAGTCCTCCTTGGATCGAGATCTTGCAGGAGTGTGCCTTGCAGACTTGCCGGACCCATGAGCACTTCCGCTTCTGGAAGCAGAACGGGATTCCTGCATGCAGATATCGAAAGTCTAATTTGTACACAATTTCTGGGTGATCTAAACTCTGTAAACAAGCTCCAGTGAAAAAAATGGTAAAATTTGCATCTCAACTATGTGTCCGGGCAGTTGAAATTAGAACTGCCTAGATTTTAAGAAGTTTTTTTCCCTGGTAGGCACTTCTTTACCCTGCATATGCTTTCTCTATTAAACAGATAATGCATGCATGTTTAGCAAAATATACAGGGACACATAAACAGACTAGTAATTACTTAGCGTAGTGCTTTCAGATTCCAGATTACTTCTTATCTTAACTTCATTTTTATTCCTTTTCTTCATTCTTCCGTTTCAAATTCTGACTTCTTTCATCTTCCCCACTTCACACAAATTGCTCAATATTCTATAAGTGGGACTTCTGGTCTGATAATTAGCATGCATTCACTTTCTTTTTTTTTTTCAAATTTCAGCTTCACTTATTCCTGAGCTTCAAATAATTCTCATTTATAAAACTTGTCAAATGACGACTTCCGCATTTTCCTTCTTCAACATTAACCTTAATAGAAAAAGAACAGGATGAAGAATATTTTAAAACTCCAGGATAAAATCTAGTGCCAAAACTGAAACTAGAAAAAAATGCTATGTTTTTTGGACTTCTTTATTATATATGCAGTTCAAGACTTGGACCTACCAATTTTTCTATTACTTTTTACATGGATGTCAAATCAGTCTTAGTATTGGGTAATTGTGCATTCTCTATTTATGCCTAATTTAAAATTAAGTGTGCAATGGATTGAAGATTTACCGGTCATTTTGACATGAAAAATTTCAACGGCTACTATATTTCACACTTCTTTAGCCACATATTTAAATCTTAATCAACAAGAAAATGTTTAAGTGTCAAAAGGTCACCATTGCACTTGAATTTAGTTAAACTGAGCAAACCGATAATCTTTTTTAATTCAAAAGTACAATTCAGTTGTATATTAAATGACTTAACCTTACAATGTTCCTTTATGTCACTAATACACATTATAACAATTTTGAAGGTGTGATTTTAAAAGCTAGGTATGTGCATGTTTAGTTTGCCTGCAAACTCACTGCACATGCAGGTTTTGTATTTCCATATGCAACCATGGTAATTCTGCACACAAACTGAATATGCAATTGTGCATATCAACATTAATTCTGGTTCTCAAAATCTAATGTACTATTTATACCATTGTTTATTACTTGTATTTTTCTTGATATGGATAATGAATATACCCTAGTTACTTACATTTTATGATTTAAAAAGTTTCTAGCCAGTGCCACGTTCAACTTCAATACACAATCACAAGGCTGCAACATTTGGGTTGCAAACACTGGAGAAGAATGTTAGTTTTGAAATATTGGTTGGGGAAGTTTTTTGTTTTTAAAGCTCATGGAAACTTTTCTATAAATAGCAAGCTTTTTCCAAATTAGATTTTTTTAAACTAACATTTTTGGGCCAAAAATTACACTCTTCTTTTGTCAATCCTAATGATTTTCTCTCTTCTTTTTAACTTCATGTTCTCAGTGTTTGGAAATTCATACACAAAATTTTTTTCATACTGGATAGTCATTATCTGAAGTTTAATTTTAGTTGAAACCACCACTTCCACACAACCAAAAGAAAAGCTTGTTCTGCTGTGAATTTCATTGTTTATATTGACTACCATTAATGTTTAAAATATTATGAAGTGTTAAGTGAGAATTTATTTCAAAACAGCAGCAATGGCAGTTAGAAGTCAGATATTCCTCTTATATTTGCGAAAAAGTAATCAACTATACTACCCAGCTATGAAGAAATAAAAAACAGACCTTAAGTTTTCTACACTAAGCAGTATTTACTATGAGTAGTCTCTTACAGTTTCATGCAATGAGAGCTAATAGGATTTTTCTAATTAGTTGTGAACATTATTTAATCTGGACTCAACTACTACATTTAAAGAAAAATTCTTAATCCATCCCAGAACTCTGCCTCATTTTAAGTTTCTATGAACCAATTCAGCCAGTTAAAAATTTTTAAAAAATTTGGAACTTAGTTGTCACTTCAAACACAATTTCCTTTTACAAAGTACTTTGTGCACAACAGTGATAAAACCAGTAAAGGCCAAAATGTCTTCTAGATTAGGCTTCCTAAACCTAACTCAATTTACTCAGTGTTTTCCAAATATACTCCTTTTAGGCCCGGCAGAGAAACATACTGAGCATTAAAAATTCCCATTGCTTCTATAATCCTAGTTTTAAAACCAGTAGACTTCGGAAGAATTTGAGCATTTGCTTCATTTAGTGACATTTGTCCAAAAGCCTTAATCCACTTGTTAACTCAGAACATTGTCCTATGTGTAGTTCATACACACTTTGCTATATTCTTCATAAACTAAGCTCTCATTTTTAAAGAAATTTCTAGTTCTTTGTGGGTCTCAAACTTGCAGACAAAGAGCAATACTATTGTCTGAACGCCCAACACCCATTTTAAATGGCATAATTTCTAAGATTACATTTTATCCAAGAAACTCATGTCTTAAAAAGATGGGTCACTTTACCTATATTACCAAGTGCAGCAATATCTGAGGTGGAACATGTTAAACCATTTAACATGCCAGACAATTACAAGGTTGGTAACACACTGTTTCATACAAATGCAGAGGTAACCATAACTAAGTGGAATTCCCTTCCAAAAAAAAAAAAAAAAAAAAAAAAAAAATGGCAGAAGGAAACCTAAAAAGAGGAAAAAGATAATTGCTTAACATCTACATCCTAAATAAAGCAATTGGCTTCTCTCTCATTCAGCTCTCTCTCTCCTGTAATTCTTTCAACAGAAGTCATGATTCTATGCCCAACCCCTAGTTTCAGTTTAACTTTCTATACGATCTCCCCAGGTTCCTTTCTGGGAGTCTCTGAAGAACCTATTCCCTCCTCATCTCTAAAGAGGGCACACATTACTGCAATAATCCTTAGAAGACTGAGGAAAGCTGGACATGACTCCAGTAGAGCATGTCAACACTACCCCTCCACTTGGCAAGAAAGGAAGCACTCCCTTCACAGAATATATTGCCTCAAATACTAGAAGCCCATGGAGCAGAGAATCTGATTTGTTTCCCCACTACATCTTCATCAGTCTCCTCTCATCTTGGTGCAAGTTTCTCCCACAGTTGATTCTTACATTTTTCAGCTTCTAGTTTGCTTGGTTTTGCTCTTCCCAGTCTGAGTTTTCCTCTCTTCCTACTTGTATTGCTTTATGCCCCTCTCTGTACTGAGATTTCTCCTGGAAGCTTGCTATGCACAGGAGCAGCAAAGGCAAGGCAAGTTTCTGCTTGTGCTATGGCTATGGGGAAGGGTGGCAGAAGAGAAGTTGGTTCTCCCTCCCCAACTCTATGCAAGAGTGTGAATCTGTCAAGGATTGTATTAGTTTCATACCACTGCATATCCCATTTATGGAAAGAGCAAACGTTTCTAATGTTTTATATCTAAATAGTTTTCTAAACCTGAATTTCAGAATTGCAGAGGGGGCTTTTTTTAGGATTGTAACTCCCCCATCCTTTCCCTGTATCTGCTACTATATTCATTCACATTTTTCCTTCATTCATTCAACTTTGGATTTTGAGAGTCCATGGGAGCCAGCAGCTCCAGGGTCATAGTTCCTGTAGCAGTCATGCCACATATTTTTGGCATACACATGACAAAACATACACTTAATGCACTTAAAAAGGGAATACAAGAGGCCAGAAACTCAAATCTGCGCCTTCTGTGTTTTCATTATTATTCGTGGCATTCCATTAAATTATGCTACTATAATAGAACAATTAAGATACTACTAAAAATATGGAAAAGTTATAAAATCAGAATTATTTCTAAGAAGGTAGATTGTTTTCAAGAATGCTCCATGTGGTGAAAGCTGTAAGGCATAAGGCAAGCGCAAACAGCTAAAAGAAAACCTTGTATTTCTACAAACACTTTAAAATAACATCTCTTATTCATTTCTATAATAATTAAATGACAAGTAGTAGGGCTTCAGTTATCTTAAAGGGATAATCAACTTGAATTTTAATTTTAAAATATAAGCAGTTTCAGATAATGCACTTAACCCTGATTTCCTGTTAATTTGTGAATTTACAATCACATTTTTCAAAGTGTTTTTCCTATTCTTAGTTACTATGTAGAAGTTCCACTTAACAGGAGAAAAACCGAATCTTTCAGGTTTAGTATTAGTAGATAAATTCAGAGATGTGATATTTAAGATGACTGTGGCCTAATGTTTAGAATGAGCCATGCTTAAGTATTTTCACCAAATGGAGTTGACTGTTCCTCTCATAGTTTGAATACTATTGAAAATTTTTTATAACAATTTCTTATTCACAACATTGGGACATGTTCTTTATTTATTAGTAAAAAATTTAAAGTTGATGTGTAAGCATTCTATAAACAAGGCACCAGCAGGATACGTTAAGTCACTCATATAAAGGACAGAGGACATTCAGTACAACTATAATTATCTTTCACTGGCCATGTCTTCACTGGAAAAAGGTGTCAGAGTAACAGCCATGTTAGTCTGTATTCGCAAAAAGAAAAGGAGTACTTGTGGCACCTTAGAGACTAACCAATTTATTTGAGCATGAGCTTTCGTGAGCTACAGCTCACTTCATCGGATTGAGCTCATGCTCAAATAAATTGGTTAGTCTCTAAGGTGCCACAAGTACTCCTTTTCTTTTTGGAAAAAGGTGTGTTTTTCAAAGTTGGTAAAAAACCAGCCAAACAACTTTTTCATTGTGAAGACAAGGTGAGTAAATCCTCTTCTGAAAGAGGTTCAGTACCTTCAGTTCTTATTTGGTCATTCAAAGGAACAGGATCAGTATTTGCAGGTCTCAAACATTACCAAATAAAAGTACACAGACCAAGGTAACCATCCATTTTCCAGAAAGACTGTTAACTCCGAAACGTATACTTCAGGAGTGACCAGAACACCACTGAACCAACATTTGGCATAAAAGGTCTTGAAATAAGAGTAGGAACGGATGTCAGTGTTCATTGTGAAAAATGTGGCCATTTATTTCAAATCCTGGATTTTGCACAATTTACATCATCTCACTTCATCTTGGGCAGGTCGTCGGTGAATACATTTCAGGGCGTGATCATATTGGGAGACAAGCACATTACATCTCACTCAACTACTGGGCCCACAGCTTTACTACCCAACTTCTAGCTTGAAGCAGCTAAAAGCCACTTCTCTCTAACTCTGCAAAAAAAAAAAGTACTTAAAAATACCAGAAAAATGTCAAAAAAGCCAGTGTTGTTGTTATGTCAGTCCCAGGATATTAGAGAGACACACAAGGTGGGTGAGGTTATGTCTTTTATTGGACCACCTTCCGTTGGAGAGAGAGACAAGCTTTCAGGTAAAAAGCAGCTCTGTAAGGTTGAAGAGCTCTGTTTAAGCTCAAAAGCTTGTCTCTCTCACCAACCGAAGACAGCCATATAAAAAAATATTACCTCACCACTGTGTCTCACATAAGACAGTCTAAAACAGCAAATCTTATAATCTAGTCTAAAATAGCAGATTTGTGGTAGCTAGTTGGCTGTGTTCTCCATTTTTATTTTTTAAAATGTGTGAAATGTATGAATTTTCCCCCCAAAAAACCCAAGTCAGTAATATTACTCCTGTGTGGCTGTTTTATAATTAAATGCTAGTGAGACATACCCGATTTTAGGTCTTGTTCATGTCTATGTTGATAGGGGGTTGCTTACATATGCAGTTTTCTGAAGCCCCAAGGTCAGGATGATGTATAGTTTAAATTTCACACACTTTCTATAATACTATAGGTTTTAATATAGCTTCCATAAACACTAATCAGAGACGCAAAGTGGTTATGTTGGCAAATTACTCAAACCCTGCCAGTATTTTCTTAATCAAGTAGGGCTTCATATAGCTATCACAGTTCGGCAACCCACTATGAACAGGGATTAAATGGTATAAACAGAAAGTATGTTCTTTTCTTTGCAGAAAAGTTCAAGATGTAGAGATTATGAAAAATAAGATTGGAAAAACACTAGCCTAAAATCTGATAATGTCTAGCATCTTGAATGTACCCTGAAGTTTAAAAAGGAATTCTGCCCCTAATTGTTGAACATTTAGGGTTACTACACTGCAATGTAAGCCTGTGTTAGAGCCTGGTATCAAGGCTAATGCCCTTGTGTCTCCACTGCAAGTGTGTTAACCCAGGACCAGGACCCTGCAGGTCCAAGCCCTATTGTTCGGAAGTGTAGCTGCAGCCCTCCTTGAGGCATATCCCAAGAGTCAGTTGGAAGTAGCCCACATTTCCATGCAACAACTTCCTGAGCCCTCTTACCGCCAACAATCTGCAATCCACTCTATTGAAAAGGGAAGCTGCCCCCAGCCCTCCTTTTGCAAATCAGAGCACCTCAGGTCAGTGTTAACCCATTTGGTTCAGATCACCATTCTGCAAATACACTACCAAAATCTCCTAGGTTTGCAGCGGAAAGTGAGCAGATCGAGCCTTCTGCTTCCTGGTAATGTGCTGAGTGGGCTGGGCAGTAAACATGTCCTACCACAGTCCTACAGCTAGATTGGCCACATTTTCGGGGGGGGGGGGGGGGGGGGAGGAGCGCTAGGGACTCTGGGATATGGTTACTTTGACTTAGGTCTGCACACTGCAGTGTGGATGCCTGAGCCCTACGTTTAAGCATGGGTTAGAAAAGTCTGAAAGTAGGGTTTAAATACAATGTAGACGCTCAAGCCCAGAGTTCCTTACCACTGGTCAACTGATTTGGGTCCCACTAACCCTAGGTTTATACTGCAGTGTAGCTATACTCTTAAGGTCAGTACTACTGTCCAATAGTAGTAAATCTGAGCCACCGGAAATTCTACACATGCTACTGGAAAGATGAGTACATGGATAAAATTTAAGATTTCATACTAACACCCTACATATTCGTTTCTATGGAAAGCTTAAGTTTTACTTTGATTTTTTTTAAAGGAAATAAAAACCTCTATGACAGATTTAAAAACTCAATTACCAAACAATGTGTAGAAATATAAACAGCTACATAGGTCTCAGGCATAACGGGAAGTCAGAAAATTTCATTTAAAAATATGTATTTTTGCAAGGTTTCAATTTAAACTAATTACTCCATTTGGATTACACAGACAAGCTCCCCCCCACCCGCCCCGCGGGACCACCAAATATCTAAATAATTCACCTCTCCTTTTCTGCTTACCTTCCATTTGTTATATTTGACCCAGCTAAATATAACATTTTTGCAGTAAATGCTGCTTGTTTCTGAAGCTGTCGTTTACTGTACCGTAACTGCAATACTACTACTTGGCTTTCATAGAAAATTTTGTGCCCCTTGTGAACACGAAGGATAATACTGTCCCAATAATCACTGTTTGCAAAACCAAAACTTCAGGACTTGTAATTTCAAGTCAGTTGCTACTGTCTAGGTATACAAGTCACTTTGAAACATGATTCAGGAGGCCAAAATATCTGCGCAGAATAGAATTGTAGCTATTTTAAGAGGCAAATTTATGTTTTCAGACATAATTAAAGGCCAAAGTTCAATGTATAAAAGATTAACTTACACAAGCAACTGCAACTTTTGACTATTAAACGTTCAGAAGTGCATTACTATCTGCATAGTGAAATCACAAACAGAATTATCACAGAAAGCAAGTAACAGATGTGTTGCAGTGTGGACAGGCAGAACCACTGAAAACTATCTTACTGCCACTCCAAAGATTTTCCCCTTTATTTTGATCTACCTGTGATCAAAGGGCTAACTGTATACTGCAAAAGTCTACAGTGTTCTTATCTGAGCAATTATGCTATTCCAGTTTTTGGGGAAAAAACACATTCTAAGACACTGCCATCCTTGACAAGCCCAGTAAACTGCTATGAAAAGTTACATAGTGTTTACAAGCAGCATAAGGTTTGACAGAGTGCTCCCCTCATAGCTGTAAACACAGCAAGAGCTCAGGTTCAGCTCCATTCTCCCATCCCATTGACTCAGGCCCCAGCAAATGCAACGGATGCCTATGCCAGTACTAATGGTAAAGCAAGCTGGCCCTCCCCATAAGCTAGCCCTCAAGCTCTATATGCATTTTAGGCACCATCAATAGCTTCTGGTTATTGATAGTTTGTCAAAAGCCGTCACACCAAACCATTAATAGCAAGATAACAGGGACAGTACAGGCAGCACCAGTGCCTCCAGTGGTGAGCACAGGAACTAGAGCGTGGAGGCTTGAGTTCCAATCCCGTTTCCACGATGCCTGGAGTGGGACTGTACCCACGTTACTTAACGTCGTCTAAATACCCCATCCCTTACCCAGAAACACCACCGAGGAAGAGAGGACAGGCTATAGCCACGCTGCTCTGCGGCAGCGACTGCCGGCAGACGGGTGGCTACGCCCCTGGGAGCGCCGGGAGAGGTGCTGGGCCGGAGGAAGCACATGCCCTAGCCAAGCTCCTTGCTTCGCCCACGATTGACTCAGCGGCTTCAGGGCGAAGCCCGCTGAAGCTCCCTGCTGCTACTAAGTGCGGGGGGGGGCTGTGCACCTCTGGCGTGGAGCCCGCGCAAGGCACGTCCTGCCGGGTAGAAGCTCGGGCCGCGCCCGCCAGCACGTCCAGGCCGTGACCGTACTTCCAGGGCTGCCACCCCCGAGAAAGGGGCTCGCCTGCCAGGACCCCGACGGCGGGCCGCCTGGGCATAGAAGCGCCCGGCCTCTCGGCCATTTTGTCCCTTTGGCGGGTCACCAGCCCAAGATGGCGCCGGGAGGACTCACCATGGAGCACGCAGTCGAGCAGCTAGAGTGTCCCCGCCTCCCCATTAGCGGCCCGGCGGCCATTTTCCCGCGCCAACCCCAGCCAGCCCTAACGGACGGGCCTCCCAGCGCGCTCCCCGCGGAGGCTAGGCCGCGCTCCACGCCGCCCCCTGCCTGCGAGCTACAGGCCTGCCCCTGCCTCGCGGGGCCGTGGAGCGGCGCCCCAGGCCAGCCCCAGACGGGCCAGGCCGCGCTGCCGCTTTGGAGGCCCGGCCGGCTGTGCACTCAGGCTCCGTGTATTACCCGCTCGCCGTAGTTCTGCTCCCCGCTGTCGCTCATTGTCCCTCGAAGGCTGCCAGCAACCGTCGCACCAACCTCCACCACCGTCCGGCGCCAGCGCTCTCCACCACGGAACGGAAGTGACGTCTGTCCCTCCCTGGCCAGGCCCCGCCCGCTTCGTGAGGCAGTCGTGAGTGACGCCCCCGGTGACGGGATGAGCCCAGCCCCACCCCCCGCTTGCCCCTCCCCCTTGACTGAGCTGTGAGCCTAGTCTCTTCCGCCGCCCCTCATTCCCCCACACTGGGTATATTGGGGGGAGGGGCTGTGGGTGTGTGTACTGGGAGGGGTATTTGGGGGGTGGTGGGTGTGTGTGTATTGGGAGGGATATTTGGGGTGTGTGGGAAGGGTGTATGTTTACTGGAAGAGGTATTTGGGGCGTGCTCGGGTGTGTGTGTACTGGGAGGGGTATTGGGGGGGGTGGGAGATATGTGTGCATTGGGAGGGATTTTGGGGGGGGTGCTGTGTGTGTACTGGAAGGAGTATTCGGGATGTGTGGAGGGGTGTGTGGATACTGGGAGGGGTATTTGGGGGATACTAGGGATGTGCGTGTAGTGGGATGGGGTATATGGGGGGTTCTGGCAGGGATACCTGCAGCCTCAATCTCAAGGAGGGGGAACTGTTGTGCTGCCTCTCAGGGTGGTAGGGCGGCTGGCGCAGGCCCCGGTCGCAGTGTCAGTCAGCACCTCCCTATGGGCCTTTCCCATACTGAGAGCAGGGAGCTGGGGCCTGGCCACGCTGTGACTGATCCTGACTGGGTTCTGTGGTCATGCAGTGGGGTAGATGGCCTGGCTGAAAGGCGCTTGACAGCCACACTTACCTGGCAGGCTGGGTGGGATCCGGCAGTTGTGGATGCAGCGAGGACCAATGAAAGTGCAGAGATGCAGGGCCGTAACCAGGGCAGGGTGAGTGGGGCAGCTGCCCAGGGCACAAAGCCACAGGGGCAAAAAAATGATGGGGGCCCAATAGCTGGGGGCGCTGGTAGGCTTGCTCTTCCTGGGCGCTGAAGAGCCTAGTTACGGCTCTGCAGGACGACTTTTTCTGATTTGTAACGAGCAAGAAAAAATCACGGACATTTTTCCACATTTCAGAAATTTGCCCAGATGGAGATCGGAGGACCAGAAAAAAAGTCATGCCCAGGAAAACCCAGGTATGGTAACTCTAAACCCCTCCCACACCTCTTCCACAGGCTGAGGGGTCAGTCTAACCCCGCCCACCACCTACCGCTCTCCCATGCTTTTCTCTCACCAGCATAAGCTGGTCCAATAAAAGATATTGCCTTACCAACCTTGTCTCTCTAATACCATGGGACTGACATGATTATAACACTGCAAACAACATATAGATATGAACATGGAGCCTTTTTCTTCACATGAATTTTACACCAGTGTAAACTCATGCACTTTGATGTTGTTACTCATAATTCACATCAGAGTACACGTACAGAGTACACATTCCAACCTGTCTGCCCATAGCAAGAGCTTAATGAAGCATATAGCATGAGTTGATGTTCTGATGCCATAATTACAAATTCTCAGTGTACCTGACAATTTACAAAGGATGCAGTTTAAAAGACTGGGATTTTAAACCCTGTCACCAGTAAGATATTGCCTGTACTAGTCATATTCTCATGCCACATACAGAGAATACCTGCTCTAACCAGGCAGGAAAGGGATAATAAGCCATAAATTTTTCAGGGATCAAATTAGTGGTTACTGAGGCCAGATTTACACTACAACATTTTGTCAATATAGCTATTTTGGTCAGGGGTGTGAAATAAACACACTCCCTAGCTGATAAAGGTGTACCCTCAGAGCCCTCTAATGTAGGTGCAACTTATAGCAGCAAAAGGCATTTTTCTATTGGCGTGGTAACACCACCTCCTCAAATGATACTAGTGATGCTGACAAAAAAGTGCTGCATCATTAATTTTGTTTCCAACATCTTGATTTTATGCTACCTGAATGCTCATATTTTCCCTCTTTTTACTCTCATCTTTCCATATTAGTTTTGTCAGGGAGGGGGTTAAACTAATAGTAAAAGGGTTGGGGTAAAAAAAGGGAAGATATGAGCACTCAGCATAAAATTGAGATGTTGAGAACAAAATTAATCAAGGAACCAAAGGACACAAAGAGAAGAAATTCTTGTATTGCCTATACACTAGTGACAGGGTAACAAACAGGAGGAACTAGAATTGCTCTTTTTTTGAATATCAATTGAAATGTTGGAATCAGTGTTGGAATAAATGGTTATAACCTATTTAGGAAGGATTGAGTGGGCAAAAAGGGATGGGGAGTGGCACTCTGTCAAAAATGGCATTATCTGTTTCCGAGTCACTGAGAACTTCGAAGAGAATGATCTTGAATGTATATGGATCAAAGTCCCAACAGATAAAGCACAAGAAGGGGTATTAGTTGGTGTCTGCTACACACAACCAAATCATGCTAGGGAACAGGATGAGCAGCTCCTGACGCACCTATCTACAGTGTGAAGGAAAAAATGCTTTGTAATCATGGGGGACTTCAATCTGAGTGACATATGCTGGAAGTTTCAGGCTACCAGTACTAAAACATCCTTGGAATGTGTAAACATTATACATGACAATTTTATAACTCAGATAATATTGCAAACAATATGGGGAAATTCTATATTTGCCCTTGTTCTAACAGTTACAAAGGAACTAATCACAGAACTAAAAATTAATGATAGCGTAGGTACAAGTGATCATGACTTGATCACATTTATAATGAGCATATAGAATAAAATCCAGACCAGTAATCTATATACTGGGTGCTTTAAGGGGGCTAATTTAATAGAACCATAAAAATGTAGGCCTGGAAGAGACCTTAATAGGCCATCTGGTCCAGTGCCTGGCATTGAGGCAGGACTAAGTATTATCTAGACCATTTCACAAAGCTGAAAACAATTATGGACCAAATCAGCTGGAGGAAGAATTTAATCAGAAAAATGTAAATGATAATTGGGAATCATTTAAAAGAACACCTTATTAGATGCCCAATAAACCACAATATCATGATTGAGGAAGAAGGCTATGCTGGTTAAAAAATGACCTGGATTAGAGAGAAAGTGAAGGCAACTGTGTATATAATACAAACACACACACACACACGGAATGAATGGAATAAAGGGGAAATTGATAGTAATGAGTATAAATCAGAAATTAGGAATTGTAGACTATAGATAAGGGAAGCCAAGGGACACAAGAAGAACTCTATGTCCAGCACAGTTAACAACACTTAGAAAGAGTTTTTAAATCCTGACAATGGTATTGGTCCTTTACTAGATGGAAGTGGTAGAACTATCAATAATAATGCAGAAAAGACAGAAGTGTTCAATAAATATTTCTTTTCTGTATTTGTGGAAAAAACAGCTGATGCAATCTCATCACATGGTGGGATGGAGAAAGTTGCATGGTGGGAACTTGACCCCTTGCTAGCCCCCCCTTGCATGACTCGTGTGTGTTGGTGACACAGAGGCCCATTTGTGTATCAGCAGCTCTTATCAGGCGTGACACACTCACTACACTTCACACACTGGTGTCATGATAGTTATTTATTAATAATTTATATTAATATATAAATATTATAATAAATTATAATATTTATTAATCACTGATCATTGATGCCACTGTGAAATGTTTGTAACAACTCAGTAGGTGAAATTATGGTACTCTCTAATATTATGTCCTGGAGACTGTAACAGACAAAGGTGACAAAACAAGTTTCTTCTAGATAAAGGGAAAGAAAATATAGTGGCAGACGCCCTGTACACGAAATAAGGCTCTGACCAGCTGTCTCTGGGTCTGCCAGGGGCTACCGTCCTGCAGCTTTGTAAGGGGGAGATGCAATGCAAAGAACATCCCAATGCCAGAGGGCAAAGGGCTCATTGATGTCATAATCTGGACCTAAAAGATGAGGGAGGTCAATGGCTGAGCACTTTGAAATGTTACCAGCCTTCATTCCTCTGGCCAGGCTGACTCATGGGACCAGGAGGTTGGCATAGAACTTCAGATTGCCCCTGTAGGACTCCAACACAAACAGACGGACCCTGGATACCCAGAGGGCCGTGCCTTCCACTCATCAGTCATCCAGGATCAGAGGACACAAATGGTAATTGTGATAATATCGGTATGAGTCCCATGTGAGCCTCAGATTCCCTCTGAACTTTGTACTGCTATGCGCTGAGGGTAAAGAGAAGGGATGAGGCATTTAACTCACTGTACCAGCCTGGCTGAAGACCCGAGTCATTCACAAACCGAAGAGAGGCCACACATGTGAGCGGCGGATCCCCCACCTCTCTGCATGGAAGCTGAACAAAGGCCCTGAACTGGAGAACAAGGGGGAAAAGGGCCAGGGGGCATAGACGGTGCAGCCAAAGCTGTAGGGAAGTCTCCAAATATCCAAAGGGTCCTGCTTTAGCTGCTTCTGCCCATGAAGTCTCTGGCTCACTTTTTACTGCTGTTTTTTCACATGGTGGAGGAGGGAAGATGCTACCTGAGTCCTAGTGCCCCCACAGTGGGTGGAAATGGGGGGGGTGTCTCCCCTGCACAGTTCTGGGTCCAGGGAGGTCCTGTGGGAGCCCAGCTGAACCCCATTTTGCTCCCTCAGTCAGAGGATGGAGACAGGGCTTGGCCAGTCAGAGATGCACAAATACAGCAGCAGGCTGTGCTGGCTGAGGAGGAGGATCCACCTGCCCACAAGGCTGGGATGCTCCTGGCCACCATCCCCAAAAGGAGGAGACATAGGGTGCTGATGGTCAGGGACTCCCTTCTGAAGGAGATGGAAGCCTTCATCTGCCAACCTGACATGATGTCCTGGGATGTTTGCTACATGTCTGGACACGACAGAAAGGTTGCCGAGGCACCTCCATCATTCTACCTCATGCTTCCCATCCATTTAGGCACTAATGATATGGCCAGGTCTGAGCCTGAGCTGATCCGCACTGACTGCAGGGCTCTGGGAGCGAGGGTGAAGGTTGTGTTCTCGTCCATCCTCCTGGTTGAGGGTAAGAACTCAAGCAGGGACACACACACATCATGGATATGAATGCAAGGCTGGGCAGATGATGTTGAAGGAGGGCTTTAGCTTCCTCGATCATGGGATACTGTTCCAGGAAGAAGGTCTGCTGGGAAGAGATGGGGTCCACCTGACCAAGAAGGGGAAGAGCATCCTCATGCACCGACTGGCCCCCTAGCAAGGAGGTCTTTAAACTAGGTTCAAAGTGAGCAGGAGACAAAACCCCTGTCAAGGCTGATTTCCCACTCTGGCACTTCAAGTGCAGAAGGTGAGGGCCCGCAAAGATTCTAAAAATTAATACTGGCCACTCCATGCTTGTATCAGAGTAAGAGCCGTGTTAGTCTGTATTCGCAAAAAGAAAAGGAGTACTTGTGGCACCTTAGAGACTAACCAATTTATTTGAGCATAAGCTTTCGTGAGCTACAGCTCACTTCATCGGATTCATCTTATGCTTATGCTCATGCTCAAATAAATTGGTTGGTCTCTAAGGTGCCACAAGTACTCCTTTTCTTTTTTCCAGACTTGTATTAATCTTCCAAGGTTACAGTTTCTCTCTGACCTTGGATGCTGCCACCACCCAAGTGCAGACCCCCTTTGAGAACCCAGGAAGGCGCAATTGAGAATTTCTTCCTGTGGGGTACCCTCAAGCCCTTTCACCCCCCCTTCGGGGAAGGCTGAGAAAGAAAAAAAAAAGAAAGAAATCAGCTGTTGCCACCAGCTAATTAAACAACATGTGCACAAACCTCTAAAGACACAAAAATCCAATTCAGTTCTTTAAAAAGGTAAATTTTATTAATAAAAAAAAAAGATAGAAAATATACCTGGGAACTGAGGCATTTGCTAGATGAAAAAAAACCAAAACAACTACGAGGATTAAGCATCAAGAATAGCTTTCTTGAGATCCAGTTTAAAGGTTACAAGCAAAACAAAAAGCCTGGGATTAGCACAGAGGAATCTACAAGCCATAAGGAAATAAAAGGAATAAACCTAATCACATCTTCCTAGACATTTCCTGATCTACTTACATATCTGGGGTTTTAAATGAGTCTTTCTAGGTATGATACTGATGATTTTTTTCATACCCGGCCAAAGCTCTTACAGCATAGTTCTGTTCTGTCCACCTCTCCCTGGAGAACAACAACATTCAGACAAAAGGGGAGTATTGTTTCCATTTTAAAAAGTTTTAGCCTTTCCATTGGCTTTTGGCCAGGTGCCCACTCACTTCCTTTTACCTATGCATGGCAGTGAGACTTTTTAACACTTTACAGGTAGAGCGATTAGAGAACAGCAACTAAGAGGGATTTATAGCTACTGGCTGGCTGGGTGTCCATAAAAGGGAGCTACCCCTAACCCCCCTTCATTTATCACACACCCTCCAAATTACAGACGGTGCTGGCCAGCCTGGTTCAAGTCGGGTCCACGCTGGCTGGGATTTCTTCCTGGAGGTTTAGGAAACAGAGTTAATTAGATACATGCACCTCTAATTTTACTAATAATTACATGAAGAACTAAACAGTATTTTCCGCATGTTAAGGATTACAATGACTTAGAATATAGGGACATTTTTACCTGGCTGATTCTGGGAAACCTTCCTAGGAGAGTGCATCAGCCACTTTGTTAGAGGCTCCTGAGATGTGTTGTATCACAAAATCAGAGTCTTTAAGAGCTAAACTCCACCAAAGAAGTTTTTTGTTAGTCTTTTTGACGGTGTCAAGCTACTTCAGTGCAGCATGGTCAGAAACGTCATCCCCAAATGTATGGGTGTAGCTTCTCCAGAGCATACACAATGGCGTAGCATTCTTTTTCTGAGACTGACCAGTGGCTTTCCCTCTCCGAAAGTTTTTTGCTGAGGAACACGACAGGATGGAATTGTTGATCTGGTCCTTCCTGCATTAAAACTGCTCCTATACCACGCTCAGACGCATCTGTGGTTACGACAAAAGGTTGGTCAAAGTGCGGGGCCCTTAGTACAGGGTCAGACATAAGGGCCTCCTTAAGCTGGCTAAAGGCTTTTTGACACTTCTCTGACCATTGAACTGCATTTGTCTGTTTTTTTCCTGGTTAGGTCAGTCAGTGGGGTGGCATTTGGCTGTAGTGTGGTACAAATCGTCCGTAACACCCGGCTAAGCCCAAGAAGAATTGGACCTGCTTCTTTGACTTAGGGACAGGTTAATTTTGGATAGCATTTACTTTAGCCTGTAGGGGGTTAATAGTTCCTTGACCCACCTGGTGTCCAAGGTATGTTACCCTGTTTAGGCCTATTTGACATTTTTTGACCTTAACTGTTAATCCTGCCTTCCTTATGCGCTGGAAGACAGCTTGGAGGTGCTCCAGGTGTTCTGCCCAGGAATCTGAGAATATGGCCACATTATCAAGGTAGGTGACTGTAAATTCCCCAAATCCAGCCAGAAGGTTATCTACCAGTCTCTGGAAGGTGGTGGGTGCATTTCACCGTCCGAAAGTGAGCACATTAAATTTATACAGCCTTCATGGGTGATGAAGACTAACCTTTTCTTGGCTGGGTCATCTAGCAGCACTTGCCAGTACCCCTTAGTTAAGTCTGAGATGGAGATGAATTGGGCATGTCCCAGTTTCTCCAATAGCTCATCTGTGCGTGGCATTGGATAGTTCTATGGGCGAGTTCCAGCATTTAGCTTACAGTAGTCCATTGCAAAAGTGGATTTCCCCATCTGGTTTGGGAACCAGAACCACTGGAGAGGCCCATGCACTCTCAGAGGGGCAGATTACACCTATGTAACATGTCCTTGATCTCCCTTTCTATCGCAGTTTTGGCTTGAGGAGCCATCCGGTAGGGTTGGGCTCTAATTGGGCGAGCATCACCTGTGTCAATGGAGTGGTATGCCCGTTCTGTCTGTTCTGGGATGGCTGAAAACATTGGTGTGAAGCTGGTGCACAGCTCCTGGATTTGCTGTTGCTGCTTATGCCCAAGGGTTATGGAAAGGCTCACCTCTTTTACGCCACTGTTGCTTTTCCCTTCAGAGTAGACGCCTTCAGGCCACTCAGTGTCGTCTCTCTTCTGTGCTTTAAACTGGAAAACCTTGATTTCTCAGGAATAAAAGGGCTTTAGAGAGTTAACATGGTATACTTTAGGTTTTAGGGTAGGGTTTGGGAATGCTATGAGGTAATCAACAGCTCCCAGGAGCTCTTGGATCATAAATGGCCCCTCCCATGACGCTTCCATCTTATTGGCCTGGAGCGCTTTCAGGACCATGACTTGGTCACCTACTCTGAAGGAACGCTCTCTGGCATGTTTATTGTACCAGGCCTTTTAGTCTTGTTGAGCATCCTGTAGGTTTTATTGAGCAAGGGCTAGAGAGTCTTTGAGGGTGTTTTGCAGGTTGGTTACAAAGTCCAAAATGTTAGTTCCTGGAGAAGATGTAACCCCCTCACATTTCTGCTTTACCAGCTGTAATGGCCCCTTAACTTCATGGCCATAAATGAGTTCAAAGAATGAAAACCTGAAACTGGGATGTGGTACAGCCCTGTAGGCAAAGAGCAACTGCTGCAACACTAGGTCCCAATCATTGGAGTGCTCATTCATGAATTTACATATCATAGCCCCCAAAGTCCCATTAAACTTTTCCACTAGGCCATTCATTTGATGGTGGTAAGGGGTGGCAAACCAAGTGGTTCACCCCATGAGCTTCCCAAAGACGTTTTATGTTCCCTGCTAGGAAGTTAGTTCCTGAATCTGTAAGGATGTTGGAGGGCCAAACTACCCTGGCAAAAATGTCTGACAATGCCTGGTTCACGCTTTTAGAGCTACTGCTTTCGGGTGGCAAAATCCATGAAGGTCAGTATGTATAGATTTCCTCTGGGTGTCTTCTTAGGGAAAGGACCCAGAATATCCACAGCTACATGTTGAAATGGAACCTCAATTATGGGGAGGGGCTGGAGAGGGGTCTTGACCAGGTCTTGGGGCTTTCCCACCCGCTGGCACACCTCACAAGACTGGACATAGGTAGAAACGTCCTTGCCCATTCCCTCCCAATGGAATGACTTTCCCAAACGGTCTTTGGTCCTGTTCACCCCAGCATGGCCACTAGGGTGATGGTGGGCTAAGCTCAAGAGCTTTTCCCTATACTTAGTTGGAACTACCAACCGTCTCTGAGGATGCCAGTCCTCCCCGCCAGAAAGGGTTTCCTTGTATAAGAGTCCTCCTTCTACAACAAACCTGGACCTATTAGAAGAGCTGAGAGACGGTGGGTCATTCCATGCTGCCATCCAAGCTCCCTTAAGGCTTTCATCTGCTTCCTGCTCTGCCTGGAACTGCTCCCTTGATGCTGGAGACATTAGTTCCTCGCTGGGTTGTGGACTTGGGCTTGGTCCCACTGGAAGCGATGCAGGTGATGGTGGTGTCTCCATTGATTGTGAACCGCTCTCCTCAGGTGCACTAGGTTGTATTTCAGGCTCTGGTTGAGCTTCTTGCACCGGTTTAGCTGCTGCTGCTGCAGGTACAGGCTCTGTGGCGCCCTTTGGTGCTGACTCCCATGACTCTAGTGGGGTTGCAAGCACGGGCTCTGGTGCTGACTGCTCCACCAGTTCCAATCCTTGGGCTGGTTCTGGTTGGGTCCCAGGAACTGGATTGACAACCACTGCCATAGACTCTGGTCTGGGGTCTGGTTCCACCACCTCTGGCTGGGTCCCTGGGCCTCTGGTATCAGGGGACACAGACTGGGTTCTTGTAGGAGGCTCAGGAATGGGGTTAGGTGTGGAGGCCTGTTTAGCCTGGCTGAGGGTGACCATCCCCACCCTTTTTGTTAGCCTCACATGGTTGGCCAAGTCTTCTCCCAGCAGCATGGGAAAGGTATAATCGTCATAGACTGCAAAAGCCCATATTCCTGATCAACCCTTGTACTGGACAAGCAACTTGTCTGTAAGCAAGTTAAAAGAGTTGGCCTTAAAGGGTTGCACTGTGACTTGGGCCTCTGGGTTGATGAATTTGGGATCCACTAGGAATTGGTGGAAAGCTGACACCTGTGCTCCAGTGTCTCTCCATGCAGTAATCTTCCTTCCGCCCACACTCACAGTTTCCCTTCGCTCTGTGGGTATTTGCGAGGTATCTGGGCCTGAAGGCTGTCAGTGGGATCGTAGGGTGATGAGTTGCAGTCAGCTGGTGCTCTTGGGGCAGTTGGCTTTTACATGCCCCAGCTCATTACATTTGAAGCATCGCCCAGCTGACTGTCAGCTGGGGCAAGGTGGGTGGTTGGAGAGTAGAGTGGTAGGATGAGAATGTATTTGCGGTCTCCCTGACTATGTGGAGGGTCCTCCTTGTGAGGTGGGGCCTTGGGCTGACTCCGATGGTGGGGTGTTGTTTCAGGTTGCCCCTTCTGATATCCCCACCAACTGCTACTAGCTTTTTTCTTCTCCACCACTTCCACCCATTTGGCTCCGATATCCCCCACCTCGATTACAGTTTTGGGCTTCCCATCTAGAATGTACCTGTGATGGGTTGGATCACAGAAACCCCCTGGGGGCTGCCACCTGGTGTGCCAAGACTACTTCTTCTCCTGCTTTCCTGCCCTGGCAGCTTAGGACTTCAGTGCCCTGCCTGGTTTGAGCCAGAACTGCTAGCCTGCTGCAAATCCAGACCCAGGTCTGAACCACGTCCCCTAACAGCTGTAGGCTTAATTGAAAGCAGCTTGGGAAGTGTTCCTGTCTTTAACACTCAGATGCTCAACTCCCAATGGATCCAAACCCCAAATAAATCCGTTTTACCCTTTATAAAGCTTATACAGGGTAAACTCATTAATTGTTCGCCCTTTACAACACTGATAGAGATATGCACAGCTGTTTGCCCCCCTCCCCCAGGTATTAATACATATTCTGGGTTAATTAATAAGTAAAAAGTGATTTTATTAAATACAGAAAGTAGGATTTAAGTGGTTCCAAGTAATAGCAGACAGAACAAAGTGAATTACCAAGCAAAATAACATAGAACACGCAAGTCTATGTCTAAGAAAACTCAATACAGATAAAAACCTCGCCCAGTAAGCTTCCTTTTACAGACTGATCTCCTTCTAGTCTGGGTGCAGCAATCACTTAGACCCCCTGTAATTACTGTCCTTTGTTCCAGTTTCTTTCAGGTATCCTTGGGGGTAGAGAGGCTATCTCTTGAGCCAGCTGAAGACAAAATGGAAGAGTCTCCCCTGGGCTTAAATAAACTTTCTCTTGTGGGTGGAGACCCCCCCCCCATGCAAAGTCTAGCTCCAAGATGGAGTTTTGGAGTCACATGGGCAAGTCACATGTCCATGCAGGATTCAGTTTTTACAGGCAGCAGCCATTGCTTACCTGCTACCTCGAACGTCCTCATGTAGACTTCTTATGTGGATTGGAGCCTTCCAAGATCCATTGTCCCTTAAGTGCTTCTTGATTGGGCATTTAATTTGCACATTCCTTTCTCAAGAAGCTGACCAAATGCTTTACAAAGGCTACTTAAAAATCAAGCCAGTACACAGCCAATATTCATAACTTCAAATACAAAAATGATACATGCATACAAATAGGATTAATAGATTCAGTAGATCATAACCTTTACAGAGATACGTTACATGGCATATGTAGCATAAAACATATTCTAGTTATGTCATATATACATTCAATAAGCATATTTCCATAAAGCCTTATGGGGGGCACCGTTACAGTACCCTTCTATTTCCTCAGGAACACCTACTAAGAACTGCTCCATTTGTATGAGGAGAGACACATCTGCCAGAGACTTAACATTTGCTCCTGATATCCAGGCATCCCAATGTTTCACAATGTGGTAGGCGTGTCGGGAAAATGCCATGTCTGGTTTACCGCTTAGGGCTCTGAACTGCTGACGGGCATGCTCAGGTGTTAGCCCCATCCTAATTCTGGCCTTGTGTTTAAAAAGTTCGTACTCATTCATGTGTACGTTAGGCATTTTAGCTGCCATTTCTGCTAAGCGTCCACTGAGTTGTGGCCTCAGCTCCACTACATACTGGTTTGGAGGGATGTTGTACTGAAGGCAGGCTCTTTCAAAATTTTCTGTATTATCGCCTACCTTGTATGTGGGGAATTGCTTGGAATGGGGAGCGGTACCTGGAGGAGGACTGCTAGGGCTACCTGGTTGACCCAGCGTAGCCCTTTCCGGCTCTAAGCGCTTCATCTCTCTCCTCTCCTCCACCTCCAAGCGCTTTGCCTCCGCTTCCGCCTCCAAGCGCTTCATCTTTCTCCTCTCCTCTGCCTCCAAGCGCTTCATGTCTCTCCTCTCCTCCACCTCCAAATGCTTCGCCTCCAAGCATTTCATCTTTCTCCTCTCCTCTGCCTCCAAGCGCTTCATCTCTAGGAAGAAATTCCTGTCTTCCGCTGTTAGAACTTGGTCTGGGTTAAGGGCATCCCTCCGTCCTGGCACCTGGATCTCGGGTTGGGGAGGGCTGACCCTTCCCTCCTGGGAAATCTCCAGTCCCCCATCCCCTCCCTGCATTTCTGTCATGGAGCTGGATGTCTGGGCTTGGTGTGCCGCTTTGGGAAGACTGGCTGCTCGAGGGTTTCGGTGCCTGACCGCAACCTCATGCACAGGGCTGCGTTACTCTAGCCTAGCTATTTCGTTGCCATGAAGCTAGAAAAAAAAATAAACTGCTTGTTGGACTTCCTGGCTTTGCAGGCTGAACCCTTTGTCTGCCGGTTCCCGTTCAGGCAGCAAAGAAAAGAAAGAAAAAAACTCCCTGGCTTTGCAGGCTGCCAAAAGGAAAAATGTGTCCCTTTTAAAATCCTGAGGTCTGTGCCTCTGGTTCAAAATGAGCCCACTGCTCTGCCACCATGTCAAGGCTGATTCCCCACTCTGGCACTTCGAGTGCAGAAGGTGGGGGTGCGCAAGGATTCTAAAAATTAATACTGGCCACTCCAGGCTTCTATTAAACTCCCAAGGTTACAGCTTCTCTCTGGCCTTGGATGGGTAGATGCTGCCACCACCCAAGTGCAGAACCCCTTTGAGAACCCAGGAAGGCGCACTTGGGAATTTCTTCCTGTGGGGTACCCTCAAGCCCTTTCACCCCCCCTCCGAGGAAGAGGTGAGAAAGAAAGAAAAAAAAAAGAAACCAGCTGTTGCCACCAGCTAATTAAACAACATGTGCACAAACCTCTTAAGACACAAAAATCCAATCCTGTTCTTAAAAAAGGTAAATTTTATTAATAAAAAAAAAGAAAGAAAATACATTCGGGAACTTAGGCATTTGCTAGATTTAAAACAAAAACAACTACAAGAATTAAGCATCAAGAATAGCTTTCTTGAGGTCCAGCTTAAAGGTTACAAGCAAAACAAAAAGCACCTGGGGTTAGCACAGAGGAATCCACAAACCATAAGGAAATAAAAGGAATAAACCTAATCACATCTTCCTAGACATTTCCTGATCCACTTACATATCTGGGGTTTTAAATGAGTCGTTTCTAGGTATGATACTGATGATTTTTTTCATACTTGGCCCAAGCTCTTACAGCATAGCTCTGTTCTGTCCACCTTTCCCTGGAGAACAACAGACAGACAAAAGGGGTGTCTTATTTCAATTTTAAAAAGTTTTAGCCTTCCCATTGGCTCTTTTGGCCAGGTGTCCAGTCACTTCCTTTTACCTATGCATGTCAGTGAGACTTTTTAACCCTTTACAGGTAGGGCAATTAGAGAACAGCTACTAAGAGGGATTTTATAGCTACTAGCTGGCTGGGTGTCCATAAAAGGGAGCTCACCCCCTCCCCCCCGCCCTCATTTATCACAACCCCACAGTCCAGGTCTACACTTAAAAGTTACGCCTGCATAGCTATGTTGGTTAGAGGTGTGAAAAAAACCCCACACCCTGACCCATGTAGCTACACTGTCCTTACCCCCTAGGTAGATGAAGCTCTGTCAACAGAAGAATGCTTCTGTTGATGTAGCTACCATTGTTTGGGGCGGTGGAGTTCTACCCTGATGGAAAACCCTCTTCCATAGGTGTAGGTTGCATCTATACTGCAGGGTTATGCTGGCATAGCTTCGGTGACATATTTCTACCAGTGTAGTCTCTGTAGACATAGCCTCAGTCTGTGCAGTCTCTCAGTTATTTGGCTGCATATAAGCTTCTCTTTTGCATACCTGCACCCACTTGGACAGAATGCCCAGTGGAACTCTCTGCCCACATGGTGCGAGTTTCTGGGCAGACTTCATGATTCCTTGTTTTAGATGTGGCCCCTTAACTGTCTCTTCCAGCTATCCTGAATGAAGGGTGTGTGTTCCCACCCATCATTTTCAACAACATTTTAACTGAACCCGTAACAAGGTTTAACCCAGCTCATAACATTCATTAGTGAGATAGCAACAACGACTGTAGGTAGCTGGGCTGTGTCATCGTAGATTAAATTCCATGTCAATGTGATCCATGTAATGAAAGCATTTCACTTGTGACTGAAGCCATTTGAATCCAGCCCTACCATGGATGTATCCCAGTAAACGCAGTGTAGCTCTCTACCCCTGGTGGCTAGAGCATGTACAGTGTTTGAGTCTGCTACTGCCCCTGCGCTATGGATCAGGTCTTTAGCAGCAGAGGCCCAGACTTTTAGTTCTAGACTTCAGTCCCTGTTGGTGTCATTCCACAGAGAGGAAAGTCTTTGTATTAAAACAGCACCACTGAGCACACCTTCCACTTTCCCACTAGCCATACCGAGCTCCAGCAGGTACCCTTTCAGCCCTGCTGCATAGCCCTCATGTCTCGAATGTGCTTGGAATGGCTCAGTGGCCAGACTGCTGCTGACCGACTTGGGCTTTGCCATGAGACCTGTGACCAGGGATGTGAGGTCAATTGTTCTAGCGCTCTGTGACCAGTGAGATGAGGTGATGAAGGCGGACCTGAGTGATGAGAAGACAGTGGAAAGGATTTTAGGAAGAGCCTTCATAGTAGCAAACTTCTAGGATCATAAAACAAAGGGGAGGAAATGAATCAGGTATGGAGCAGAAATTGCTTTGGCCTCGTCTCCTAGTGGTTAGTGTTTGCTTTCCACTCTTGAGTCATTGGGACGGGATTCTTTGCTGCCTTAAACTAGTGGGGAGAGTGGGATCGCTCTGATACTCCTTTGTCTGGAGCCCACATGTGAGAGGTCCCCTGTGTAGATGTTGCTTTCCTTTAAAGGTGAACTCTGGTGTAACACCAAACATTAGTTTTGTCTTTCACTGACCCTTTAAAGATAGCCTCAGAACTTGTCCTGTTCGCTTGACACTCACTTCCTTTGCTGGGCAGCCTTTGGTGATGTAATGTTCACAGCATACAGACAGAGAATTAGAATAAAATATTCCTGCTGGGAGGCTGTAGTATAACACTATTTTATTTTTTTTATATCCAGAACCCTAATGCACAAGAACCAAAACTAAACATGCAGAGAGAAAGCAGGCTGCTCTTGAAGGCAGAGTGGCACAACTCACCCCACCTGAGTCTAGGCTGGCTCTTCGCAGACTGACAGCTGAGGACACATCCTATGCTTCCCTCAGAGTCCCCTAGCCTGCAAGCTGGAACAGGAAACCCCTTGGAATTTAAAGTGACAGCTTGTAATTTTAACAGTTTTCAATACACCACAGGTGAGAGCCTAAAAGAACCTGAAAAATGATGTCATAGGAGGTACCAGAGAAGAATAAATAAAGGCATACATACCCCAGGAAGCACATGGAGGGCAGAGGTTTCAGCTGGCTTTCACACCACTTCCCACTTCGCCAGCTAGGCTTTCGACTGCTGTGAAACTGAATGTTGGACTCCACCTGCTCGCAGCAGTGGAACCCAAAAACACGAATCTGGCCTGGTCCCTACAATGGGAAGAGGGACATGTGGAACATTTTACTTCTACTCGGAATCACGTCAAGACAACCAAAGGGAGAGCACACAGTGCCATGTGCACCCTGGACAGAATGCCAGGTTGTCAGCAGTGTTCAGTCCAGCACCTCTGCTGCTACTGCATGTGCCCAGAGAGCAGTAGGGCTAGAACGGTGAGGAATGGAAGGTTAGTCGCAAGTGGGTGGTTTTTAAGAGGACAGCCAGCCTCTGGAATTGTATAGCTCCTAACTGGACGTTTACTAGCTGCTTGGTGTGACACAGACAGTTAGAGCCATGCTTTGAGCCTGCACTTCAGGAGAAAGGGATCAGATTCCCAATGATCAGAACTGCCAGGGTTCTCACAGGCTTGAGTCTAGATAGGAAGAGAGGAAGGAAAGCACTTGCTGAACTCAAGCAGTCTGGCATGCACTTCCAGCGTGCAAAACGAGAGACGATGCAGTTGTTCTGCGATAGGAAATGAAGTCGTCTTACTGCATTCAAGTTTCTGTGCACAAATGTACGTAGGGGAAATAAGCAAGGAGAGCCACAAGTGATACTAAATGAGAGATTCTGAATCTCATGCTTGTTTGGTTCTCATAACTGGAGCGTCCAAATGGATGGCTGCAGTCTCCCGGGTACGGGAGAATAGGAACGGAAGGAGGGGGGTGGGGTGGCACTGTATCCGAAACATTGCCTGCAGCAGTGAGATTCGCTTTGTGGGAGAAGAGAGGAGGGAAAGGACACAAGACCTGAAAAGCAAAAGAGGAAGTACAGTGAATATCTGTTATAGTACCCCAAGAGCAGGACTGAAAATCCCTGGGGTAATTGAGAACCACAAGGATAGTATAACCCCAGGGGACTTCTAGTTCTGCATAGCTGTGCTTGAGACCCAGTGCAGAAAACATGCATCATCCCAGGGGCCCGTGAGCTCCAGTGGGCATAAGGTTGGTGAGCTGGAGGGGCCAGCGAGAGGAGAAGTCATTGTGGATCCCAGGTAATCTCTGTGTGGGTGGAGGGGTGATGCTGTGCCTCTGCCCCTGGGCTTGCTCACACACCCCCGCACCCTATTCCCCATGCAGACCCTGGAGCACCCACAGGGGGTGCAGGCTCCCCTCCGTGATGCAATCCCTGTGCAAATCTGGGGTGCACACTCCTCACTTGGGCAAACTCCCAGGAAAATTTTGTCTGGGTAACTGCATCAAAACAGCCAGGAATGCTGGATTTGACCCTTACTGAATATTTCCCGGCAGCCCCTAGGAGAGCTGAATCTCAGGCCCTTGTGCTGGGTGCGGGTTGTAGCCAGAGTGTACTAGGGCTCCAGGGCCATGGAAAACAGAGTGTAAGTTAGAGCATCCCTGAGCTGGATTTTTCACTCCCTTGAGCACCGTGGCTATGCTGACCTAAGTTTTAAATGTAAACCAGCCCTCAGACTTCCAATGTCAAATGCAGGAAGGAAACGTGAAGACCAATAACCCCCTTGCAGGCTGCCTCACTGCATCAGAAAGAAATTAGAATGGAATGGCCAAAGTCCATTTTGCAGTTCATCTTTTACATGTGGGTGGTTTCCCTGTTGCTGGCTGAGCTTCGCTCTTTCAGAGGCACTTTTAAAATTTGCTATGCACCATTGAAATAAATCCCTAAGGAAACCTGGCTTTAATTTTCCCCATGGGAGGGTCTGTGAGGATATTGAATTGCTTGGGTAGTTCTGGAGCACAGGCCCAGGCCCTGCAGGGATGGAAACCTTTGCGACTAGCATTGTCTTTGGGAGCGGGGGTGTCCCCACTCCCCAGGGATGGTGAAGATCAAGACAGTGGTCTCCAATACCTTCCATTCTCCAGAAAGTTTGATTAGGAGGGATGTGAAGTGCTCATAGCAATTCGCAGACGTCATGTGTTACTTTTGGGTGGACTAGTCCAGTGGCTCTCAACCTTTCCAGAGTACTGTACCCCTTTCAGGAGTCTGATTTGTCGTACATACCCCCAAGTTTCACCTCACTTAAAAAGTACTTGCTTACAAAAGAATCAGATATAAAAATACAAAAAAGTGCCACAGCACACTATTACTGAAAAATGGCTTACTTTCTCATTTTTACCATAAAATTATAAAATAAATAAATTGGAATATTGTACATACATCACTGTATAGTAGATAGAGCAATATAAACACGTTGTATGAAATTTTAGTTTGTACTGACTTCACTAGTGCTTTTTGTAAAACTAGGCAAATATCTAGATGAGTTGATGTACCCCCTGGAAGACCTCTGCATACCCCCAGGGGTACACATACCCCTGGTTGAGAACCACTGGGCACTCACTTCATTGCCCCAAAACCCCAACTCCCACAGAAAAAGCACCTGGAGACCCAGATCTCAGTCTATAAGGATTTTCAGTAAGGATCACACAAAGTCAACCTCCCCACATTCAAGTCCCAGAAAAAACAAAAGAAATGAACTTAATTCTTAGTTAAGCTAAAGAGCGTTAGACCTGAAGCTAAATGGCCACAAGGTGGTGCCATACCTCCAAAAATGAAGCTGGGCTGTGGCTCACTCCAGTGCGCTAGCCAGAGGCTAGTCTCACAGAGCAGGTCCCACACCCCAGGGACCTAGAATGCCTCCAGAGTTGCTGGCTGACTCTCGCCCACATGGGCCTCCAGCATCTACCATCTCATTGCTTCCACCAAGCAAACCCTGTGAATCATCAGAAGGGTTCTGGAGAGAATGGGCTGCTCCACAGGAGACTGGGGCTAATGTCAGTGCAGGAAACTCAGCTTCCAAGTCCTTGAGTTAGCCAAGGAAGAGGAGGATTAAGATTTAACTTTCCACCACAGTGTCTGCCAGCTGACCTGCCTGGGGGCCCACTACAGTCCTGCGTTTTCTAGGCATGTAGCCCTCCCCTGAGGGGCAGTAGGGTGACAGGAGGGCATGGCCCAGAACTTCAATCGTAAATTAAAATGTCCCCTTTCTGCCTCCATTTCAGCGTGGAGGATGAGTGCATGTGCGCTACTCTGAGCCGCTTGGGACGGTGAATTGCCTCTTGCCCCACAGAGCTGTCTGTCCCCTCTGGCCTGCCTTGCACACCAGGCGCAAGAACTGCTGTTTCGCCCAGGTTCTTTCCCCAGGCCAGGGAGCATGCTGACCTGGGGGTGGAAGGATGGCAGCAAGAAGGATGTTCTAATAGGACCCAGTCCTGAAAGGTACTGGGTGCCTCTGCTAGGTGCTGACCACCCTCAGCTCCCATTGACTTTAATGAGATGAGGACACACTGCCCCTGGCAGGGCCAGACCCAGGCAGAACAAGCTCCCCCAGTAAAACAGCCCTGTGTGCAATATCCCAGGGCACGGTGACGCTCTCTCCTGGGTCCCCAGACAGTGGCTATTTGAGGGTGTAATAAACCCCAGGGTAAAATCAGCCTTAAGCTTGAATGACAGCATTTCCCCTTCTCATCCCCTCTCCCCGTTTTCAGATCTCCCCAGAAGCATAGGAGAAGCCGGGCTTTCTGAGCACCGCGGACCCGGTGTTTGGCTTCTGGCGGAGGAGGCTAGATCAGGATCCTACAGTGACCCACTGGCTCAACCTCCCAGTCAACAGTTTTGACCAGTTCATGGCAGCAAACAAAGGAGTCCTAGAACAGCAGGTCTGGCTCCCACAGAGCAGGACTCGCGGTAGCATCATGCAATCAGCTGTGCTGTGAATTAAAAAGCAGCTGGCACATTATAAACTTTGTTTCCCCAGTTTAGCATTTACTCTGCCTATTTTGGCTAGTGTCCATTGGGCCAGCTCATGGAGACGAGCCCCCTGGGAAGAGCTGGAAGAGCACATCCACAAGCAGCATTTGCAGTCTAAAGTTACTATTTTTGATACACCAACAATCCCTGCTTCCCTTTGCTGTGGTTCATGTGGGCGCCTGGCGGCGTTGCTCAGAGGGGAGCTCCAAAGGGGCCAGAGGCTGTGTATCTCACCAAGTGGGAGGAGCAGTGTCGGGTGGCACATGAAGAGGGGAGTATGTGGTGTCTCCCCAAGAGGAGCAGGCACGGTGGGGCTGAATGGGGGACGCTGGGTGCTCAGGTAGGGTAGCAGCACCTAGAGAGGGCTCTATAGAGGGAGGCAGTGAGCATTTGTCCAGGACAGTTGTGTGGGAAATACAAGACAAGGTTCATTTCCCAGGGCAGCACCCCAGAGGTTTGCATTCCCCATGGGGCGTTAGCTGGCTGTGTCCTGGCACGTGAGCCCTTCCCTGGTTACTGACAAGTACCATGGCTGTTGGCCCTGCACAGGGGTCTTAGAAGCTCCCGAGTAGATCCAGGTCATGGGACATGAGACAGCAAATTAAGGGCCTCCCTTAAAATGCAGCCAGATGCCTATGGAGGGGAATGCACTAGGGGGTTAGGGGACTTGGCTGTCTGAACACAGGCACTTGGGGGAAAGGTCATGATACGCCTGACCGGGCTCCTGGAAAGAGACAGGTGCCCCTCAGCGGTCACTTCTTCAGGCTGGGCTTTTCACTGGAGCCCCAGGATGGCAGGGGCCCAAATCCTGTGACAGCCAATGGGAGCTGGGCAAGGCACCTAACTCCCTCAGATGGCTTGGAACCCCCTGCTGGCTGTTTACTACTTTCCCGGGTGGAGACAGCCTTGAGAATGGAATCAGAAACTGCTCCCGAGGGCTGAGCACCAGCCGCCGATGTCTCCTGGGAACCACCAGTTACTGTCGCCTCAGCCACATGGGCAAAGGTCCATGCCAACCTCTGCATGTCACATGACATTCTCATACGCAAACTAGGGAAATGTGGCCTAGATGAAATTACTATAAGGTGGGTGCACAAATGGCTGAAAAACCAAACTCAAAGAGTAGCTGTCAAACTGGGAGGACATACCAAGTGGGGTCCCACAGGGGTCTGACCTGGGTCCAGTTCTATTCAATATTTTCTTTAATGACTTGCTTGGATAATGGAGTGGAGAGTATGCTCATAATTTCTGCAGATGATACCAAGCTGGTGTAATCGATTAGAGTTAAAATGATCTTGATAAACTGGTTGATCTGAAAGCAACAAAAAAAATTTCAGTGAAGACAAGTGCAGAGTACGTCACTTAGAAAGGAAAAATCAAATGCACAACTTCAAAATGGGGACAAACTGTCCAGGCAGTGGTCCTGCCAAAAAGGACCTGGCGTTCACAGTGGCTCACAAATTCAGTACAAGTCAACAGTGTGATGCTGCAGTGAAAAAAATCAAATGTCATTTTGGGCTGTATTTACAGTAGCGTTGTATGTGAGACATGGAAGGTCATTGGCCTGCTCTGCCAGGCACTGGTGAGGCCTTAGCAGGAGTACTGTGTCCAGTTCTGGGCACCACACTTTAGGAAAGATGGGGACAAATTGGAGAGACTCCAGAGGAGAGCAATACAAATGATAAAAGGTTTAGAAAACCTGACCTGTGAAGAAGTTTGAAAGAACTGGGCATGTTCAGTGTAGAGAAGACTGAGGGGGGACTTGATAACACTCTTCAAATACGTTGAGAGCTGTTATGAAGAAGACAATGATCAATTGATCTCCATGTCCACAGAAGATAGAAGTAATGGGCTTAATTTGCAGCAAGGTAGGTTAGATATTAGGAAAAACTATCTTAACTATAAGGATAGTTAAGCTCGTGGAAAAGGCTTCCAACAGAGGTTGTGGAATCTCCATTCTTGGAGGCTTTTAAGAACTGGTTGAACAGACACCTGTGAGGGATGGTCTAGGTTTATGTGGTCCTGCCTCAGCATGGGGGGATGGACTGGGTGACCTCTTGAGGTCTCTCCCAGCCCTACATTTCTATGATTCTACACCCCTGTCTGCATTTAGGGCTTGTCTTCACTAGAAAACCAGCTTGCGTTAGGACTCTGACCATGAGGAATCATGTCCACTAACAGAATGCTGACACGACTTACTACTTGCTGTAGACAGAAACTATAGTCTTCAACATCATGTCAGCTGGCCATGAGCAAACCCTGCCGAATTGTAGGGTTAACCATGACCAGCTGACACAGCGTTAAGTGTAACTTACCCCTGTCCATTCTGACTGCAAAGCCACGTTGAACTTCGTGTTTGTTGATGTGGCTCCTCAGGGTGGTGTTCTAAGTCTAACATGACCTGATTTCACAGCTGGGACCCCTAGGCAGCTGCAGCAGGCATGCTGCTACAGCAGAAGCTGGCTGCTGATTGTTGAGTCAGGGCTACCCTCATTCCGTTGGACTGTTTTTCCCCCCCAACGGTTGTGCTAAATAGGTGTTCACATAAAGAGTTTGAAACAATTGGAATACAAATCACCATTCCCAGTTGGCCGAGGCCTCTTCCAGAGAAAAAAAAGCAAAGGCCCCTACAGAACATAATGTCAAAACCAAGCAGAACCTTCCTCCTCCTCCCCCACAACCTTTTCCTTGTGTGAAAAAAACAAAGTCCAAACTTTGTTTTCTTTTTTCCCCCAGGAAGAAGACAAATAAAAAGCAGGGGACAAACATTTTCTTCCCTTTGCAAGTTGCCTTTGGCTGTCAGATGCACAGTGACCCTGCTGGCTGCTCTTTGAGCCAGGCTGTTTTCTTAGGACTGGGACGGGCCTGGGTTTCATGCTAATGCCATGTGTGCGTGCACTGCCTGCTGAGGCCAGTGTTGGCTCCATGTACATAATCACAGCCTGTTGTTACAAATCACTGGAGCAGAATGGGATGTTACGGTACAGCTTGATTTTGTCTCAGTACTATGGCAATTAACACAGCATATGCAGTGGGCATGGCTGAACCTCCAAACTGGGGGGGGAGGGTGTGTGTCTGTGTCTGTGTCTGTGTGTGTGTGTGTGTGTGTGTGTGTGAGAGAGAGAGAGAGAGAGATTTAGTGACAGCTCCAGCCCTTAGACCAGGACTCATGCAGCTGGATGCTCAGCTCCTCTTTGAATACAGGATGGGTCAGAACCATGCCCCTCACTCACACGAACTCTTTCTCTGCAATGGTGCTGAACTCTGGCAGGAGGCAGGGATATGTGACAGCTTTGTGTGTCACAAGGAACAGCCAACCCAGACAGTGATTTCTAATTCATGGACTTTTCTTGGCAAGGGAAATTGGACAATTTTTTGACTTAGAACTGTGTGAACACAGGGAGCCTTCTTCATCACATTTCCATGTATGTTATCTCTAGGGAATGTAACCAGTACACATGAACACCAGGGGGCACCATCTGCCCTCACATGTGTCTCTCCAGCAAGAAAGCCCTGCTCTCTGTTCTTTCCCCTCTGGCCTCCAGAGCAGCATGCTTGCTCAGGTGTGCAGGGCGACTGCAGCCTGCAAGCTAGCACCTGTTTTTGCTCCGAGATGCCCTGAGCTTTGCTGTGATCAGAACAAGTTAGGCCTAAATTCAAGGATAAATCTCCAATTTGAGATCACTGGAGTTTATCATGCGTTGATGGATGGTTACTTGGCCTGCCATCTACAAATCACAGTGTCTGAGCACATGGAAGGTGTCGCCCATCCAGAATGATTATGACTCGTGAAGCCTAACGTGGCATTGCCAACTCTCCCAATTTCACTGTGAGCTTGCAATATTTGGTGTTTTCCTAAAAGCCCCAGGGCCTGGAGTCTTGTGACTTCACAAGAATCTCAGCTTTCATTTACAAGGAAAGTTAACTTTCTAACCCTCCTGGTTGTGGAGCAAAGCCTGAGAACAGGATCTGAATGCAACATAGAGGCTCAGAAACCAGAAGGCCCAGTTTTTAGTACGATTATGAAAATTTAATCTCAGCATATCTGAGATTATCTCATGATCCTTGGCTGTAGGAGGCTGTCGTTACTTCTAACAATCTCCTTTACCTCTTGCCCTGAAACTGACCTGCTCTGGGTGTTTCCTACTGCACAGTAAGGCATCTGGGCTGAGGTGAGATATCTCAGGGGTTTTAAAGGCTCCGTCTTCTGGAAAGAGCAGGGCAGTCATTTTCACCCAGATGCCCAGAGACAGGCTGGCTGCACAGATCAGCCTGGTCTCCCCAGGTGCTACTGGGGAGCACCACATCGTACAATTAGACCACAACAGCATGTGTGAGAGGGGCCAGATGTGTGTGTGTAGCACTATGTGCATGTGGATGCTCTGTGTCCATCTCCCCCCCTTGAGCAATGAGTCAACCCTCACGTGGGCTGCTCTCAGGAGCTGCGGAGGACTGGGCTGAGTCAGGGGATTGCACTTTGCAATAGGGGGAAGTGGAGTAGTATCCTGGCCTGGTCTGCCCTGGCCTTTCCTCATGGTGGGTGCGCCCTGGTGGTGCATGCGCCCGCACCGGCCGGGAAGTGGCTGCCTAGACACAGCGGAGGTCACTCACGTGTCCAGAGTGTTTGTGACACATTGAACGACTCCGCTGGGCTCTCCCTGACCTCATTGCAGGAAAGGAGGCTGCAGCCGTTCACCTGCTGTGCCAATGTATGGCACGGGGCAGCTGGAGACGCGCTGCATGCAGGAAACGGGGCAGCTGTTCCTGCTGTGCAGTAGCACAGCCCTATGCACAGCAATGAAACCACACTTTGCCTGGCACAAGAGCCCTTCTTTAGACAGGGAGCCTGATCCTTGCTCCCCTTGTTAGATGTGGGAAAGGCCAAAGGTCCACCCACTAGTCTCACTGGACACTGGCCCTGGATTCAAGATGCCAACTGGGGAATCTGTCGTGCCTGGCAAAAGAATTCCAGACATACACTCCTCACCAGTCCCTCCAAGCTGTGTCACCAGCGCCTCCAGTAGGGTGTTCACGGAGCCTCCCCGGGGACATGTGAGCTCTCCCACCTCCAATTTCTTAGCTTTCCAGGCATTAGTGAGTGGTACTTCAGCCCATGCTTGGGTAACCCTCCTTTCCAAACCTCTAGAGAGTCCCATCGTGGCCAGGCCTACAGAAAGGAGCAACTGTGCTCAAGGCGGTATCCCCCCTTGGGTTTCCATTTCACACTAGCTGCAAAGCTGAAAATATTCCCCTGCTTCAACTCCTCCCTCTGCCATGATGCCTACAGAGCACAATGACTGGCATACTAGGACCATGGCTCATTATACCAAACAGGAGCAGTTCAGGGTTACCTTGTCCATTCCCTCCCACATCGCCAACCTCAAGGGGTCCAAAATCATGAGCCAGGCCCTACAAAAATTACAAGAGTGGTTTATATAAATCCTGATCCTCACAGGTGCCTCCAGGTGCTCATGTAATCAAACAACAACAGATGGTCTTGATGTTCCCCTGAAGCCCAGTTTTGCAGCATCCCTTCAGGGAGAAGCGGTGACATCACTTTCCATTCTCCCAGTGAATATGGTCCCCAGGCGGACTGGCCCTGAGTCTTCTCACACTTACTACAGCTCCCTGCCCCCTTCCTTAGACAGCACTGCCTGTCTGGCCAGATCTAGGTGCCAACTCTGTGGATGCTCCAGGGCTGGAGCACCCATGGGGAAAAAAAAAAGGGGTGCTCAGCACCCACCAGCAGCCCCACTGATCAGCTCCTTCCCCTCCCTCCCAGTGCCTCTCACCCACTGTTCAGGCAGGCGAGAGGGGAAGGAGCAGGGGCAGGAAGAGGTGGGGGTGGAGTGGAACAGAACCAGGCAGGGGTGGGAGCTTGGGGGAAGGGGTGGAGTGGGGGCGGGGACTGGGGTGGAGCAGGGGTAGAGCACCCTGCAGAACTGGGGAAGTCGGCGTCTCTGTCTGCATTAGAAACTTCTGCCCCTGTAGCAATGTTGGCTGGGGAGTGACTCTTCCAAGGCATTTCCATCCCGGTAAAAGCTCTTGTGTAGGTGCAGTTATAGCAGCCCGTGAGTCCTTTAGCCAGTATAGCTTCGTACACTCACCAAACCACTATGATCTATGCTGGCAAAAGCATTTAGTTGCTGGTATAAGCTGCATGTCCACTAGGAGGTTGTGCTGGTATAGCTAACCCAGCAAACCTTTCTAGCATTGGCCTGGCCTCGGTCTTAACACAGGATCCTCCTGCTAGGGCAGTGTCTTTGCTGTTACAATGGCCCTAGTAATGGAGAATGAGGGAATTGCGCAGTTGAAATTACTGAGCCAGTCATCCCACCAGGGGTTTGAAATGATGGCAGAGAGGTGTGATTGGTTCAAACACTGAACTCTCCACCCACCCCCACGTACCCTGGAGCCAATGACAGGGGCTGGAGAGCAGTTTACTGTGTTTCTCAGAAGCTCAGCAAAGCATGTGATTGCCATGGATGGGCCCCAGAATGTTGGCTCAGAGTCAAATGTTGACTTTCATGGCAGAGTTTGTTTACTCAGGGCCTTCCTGTATCTCTCCTCCCATGTCCTTGGGGCAAGCAAGGAAGATAAGAGGGACCTGCCTGCCCCTTTCCTTATATAATCAGATACCTGGGAAGAATTAAGTCTAGCAAGCTGCATTACCCAACTTTGGATTTCTACAAAACCTAACAAACTCTTCTCTGGGAACACCAAAGGGACAGTGACCAGGAACTAGAACTGTGAGTTGGGTGGGAATGAACTGGACTGCAAAGCAGAGAAATCCCCAGCCACAGTTGCATCGTGTTTGTCTGGTAACTTGGTCCCAAGCAGACCCCGAGCCAAGAGACCTGTTTTTGAAGTCTCCATCCATGACATAGCAGTGGGACGCTCCGGGAGACCTGCTTTGCTCCAAGCACCAATACCCTTTACCCACTTTCACACTGAGCTCTGGAAAGAGCAAAGCCGCCCTGGCTCCAGCCCAGATACCAACAGGCTCTCCAAAGCGCTTCCCCTCCAATTATTCCTACTACCCAAACTAACCCAGCACACTGGGGGGGGGGGTTCCCATGGCAACGGCTGATGTCATCTCTAGCACATCCTGCTGCGTTAGAGTCCAGTTCTGTCACCATCGACAGTGCAAAACTCTTGTGTCATGTCCTGAATGCTCCTGGCCTAGTGCCATGGCACTGCTGCATGCATCTGGGGGATCAGTGGCCAGGAAGAGAGGGGGCTTGCATTGGGGGGGGGGGGAGGGGGAACGCTGACACTGGCGCTGTTGCTAGTGTCAGTTTCAGTCGCTGGAAGGCACCTTTGCCTTCCTCAGGGCAGCCGAACACCTAGCTCACTCGGGGGGCTGATGCGACGATTTGGCTGTGTCAGTGAATTACAGCAAACCTGCAGTCACAGGAAGATAACTCTGCCCTGTCCTTCCAGCTGCCTGGTCAAGGAGCCATGGGCTAGGTCTCCACTGATTCTAGCCATACATACCCCAGCCCGCTGACACCACATCCCAGAGCTGATGTGTTCACAGGTCTTAGGGTTCGGTGTGAAATGCCTGCTGCAAAGGAAAGCCTTCTGCTGGGATGGCTCTCCGAGAGTGCTTTGGCAGTGTTTGGGGGTGGGGGATGGCCCAAACATAAATACACGAGAGAGGTGCCCAGTGGGGTTACAACAGCACCTAAGCAGAGGATGTGGGAACATTTTTGGTGCAATTAAGTTTTCTGAAATATGCTGTTTGGTCAAAGCTGAGATGTGTCAGCTTCAGTGACCTTTTCCCCAGGAAGTGGGACGAGCAACTCTCCTGCTCCATAGCCTGCTGGGTTAGGCACTGCCCTGGGAGAGCCAGGATCTAGGCCCTGTTCTGCCCAATTCAGAGCAAAGACTTTCATCCCAGGACACTCTCAAGCAGGTAGATCCCCATCCCATCCCTGAATTTATTCCTGTGCTGAACAAGAGTAAATTTCAGAGCTTGAAGCAGAACGGGCACCCTCCGGTCAGGACTGCATCCAAACAGGCTGGGCACCAACTCCCAGGAATTTCAGTGGGGGTGGGCACCTAGCTTGCTCACTCACCACTAGGGCACTGTAATAGGGTACACTCACCTCTCACAAGCGCTCCCTTAGCCTAGTACCTGCAGGCCTATACTTTCTCTCCCTGTAGCCCTCCTTTGGCTTAGGTCCTTAATTAGTCCTGTAGTCTACCATTGGTCTTAGCCCTGGTATCGGGCTGTATTCCAGGGCTTCCCCCTGGGCTCCATCTCTCTTGCTGGGCCACGAAAGGGTTCAGTACCCATTCTGGGGAACCTCAAAGTCTAGGCCACTTCCCCACAGTGGCTAATGAGGGCATAGGAAGCACCCATTCCCTCCCACTACTCCAGGTCTCAGCCTAGAGACCCCATAGACAGTAGCCATTCGCTGTGTCCCTTTATCTAAGCTGCACCACTGCTCTAATTCCCTAGTCCACTTCCCCGTGGCCCTACACCATCTTCACTCTTACCTCAGGGCCTTGTCCTGATGGAGTCCCAGCAACCAGACCAGAGCTCCTTCTTGCTCCCCTTGGCTTCTGCCAGCATTACCCTGTCCAAGGTCCTGCAGCTCTCTCAGCCAACCAGACACCATCAACACTCCCTCAGCTCCAGGAAGGAGCTGAACTCACGCTGGCTCTGCAGCTCTTCTTATACTAGCCTGCTGGGCCCTGATTGGCTGCTCCCTGCCGCACCTTTCTGATTGGCTGTGTGGGACTCACTCTAGGCAGTCACTCTAGGCAGCTTGGGGCCCCTCTCCACTGCCCTTTTCTGGGGCAGGGTGTGGCAGGACCACGAGGCCTCCAGCAGGGGCCTCAGAGGGTCTGGCATACCCCATCACAGGCACCTCCTCCTGGCTGCTCCTTCCAGGTCTGATGCCCCCATTGGCCACTCATTTGCATGCCCTGCTGCCTCTCTCTCCGTGACTCAGGATGCTCTCCCTTCTTGGCTTGGCTCTCCGGCCAGGTCACTGTGTGTTTTCCCCTTCCAGGGTATCACCAGTCCCTCCGTACATACTGTCTCCAGCAGTCTTTCCATCCACTGCCCAATCTGTGCCACTTCCCCAGTGGCTGGTAGGGGAACCTGGGCCTGCCCTCATCTCTAGGTTCCAGCCCAGGGACCCTTGAATCAGCAGGCAAGGTCTTCACTGTCTTAAATCTTTCTGCCTTTTCCCTGAGCCTTTTCCTACACCCTCTCCCCTTGTCTCCTTCCTTCCCTTGCTAATGTCCAGAGGGTGGCTACCAGCTCCTCACTGCAACCCCTTCTGCTGCCAGCTGCCTGACTTTATCCAAGTCCCTCCTGTTCCTTCTCAGTTAGGCTCCATCATCTATCAGGGGCTACTTAGGCCACTTAATTCTCCCCCAGGAGCAGCCTATCAGGTTAATTAGCCCCTTCCCAGCTACCTTAACCCTTTCAGGTGAGGGGTGCAGTGAATGCCCCATCACAGGCCTGGATTCATGAAGGGACTTAGGTGTTGGGTCTCTAAGCATCCTGTCACCTAGAAAAGCACAGGAACACACTGTGATTCACAAAGCATGAGTTTGGAGCTTGTCTCCCTAGGTATGTGAATCGCTCTGGGGCTGAGGCAGGAACTAGGAGTCTGGACACCCAGCAGGCACATGACCAGAGGCAGAAACTGAGGTGCAGGGAACTTCTGCCCTGAAAATTTAGGCGCCCGGTTAATTTAGGCTCCTACAAGGTTCGATGGGAGTTTTGTGAAATGCAGTGGAGCCTAAAACTGGGATGTGGGCACCTAACCCAGATATAGCCTTAATCTGGGGTGTCAGTGCATAAATAGCTTGGTAAATCCAAGCCCAGATGCCCACCTGCATCTTTAGGTATCTAAATCCCTTTGTCAGTCTGGCCTTCAGAGTTTGGGGTGGCCTCCTTAAGGAGCACATGCTATTACAGCCATCACCCTGGCAAGGGAGGCCTTGTTTTCTCCAGGCAGACAGCTCACTCAGGCAAGACAGAAAGAAATGGCCATATTTCAAAAGACGTTTATGGACATAAGGGCCCTAGCTCACAGTGCTTTGTTGTTGGAAAAAGTCCCCTGTTTGGAGATTATGTAGCCACAAAGCAACACTTGGACAATGTCAAAGAGAAACTTACTGCGGCCTACTCAGAGGGACGGTGGACTTGGGTAATAATGGAATACCACAGGAATTTGCATCTTCTAAAACCCACTCATTTGCTTGCTGAGTCATTATATTATGGTATCTAAGGACTTTGCCTCCCCTGCCTATTATTTTAATTTGTAACCATGTTATAGTCAAAAAGACCCATTTCAATGTGGACAGTTCATAAGAACTATAATGAAGACCCCCCATCTAATGTTCCCCAGAATTTTTCTGCTGCTTGTCCCATAAATAACTTGAGCACAGACAGAGATAGAAGCTTTTAGTTGCATCTCTATTTGGAAGAGACCTTTACTGATGGTACTATTCATCTGTGACACAAATAGGAGACCTGAGCTTCCAAACCCATTTCCACGCTCCTAGTTGACCGGGAATGCATTCTTTGTAAACAGGGAAAGCCCTTCAGCTCCTTTCGAGTTCTGTGCAGAGGAACAAAATAAATGTTCCTTAACTTAAGCAATTATTGCCACACTGATCACTGAACCTTCAGCCTTGAAGTTCTCCATGTAACTAGTGCTTAGCAGGGAGCATGGCACTGCTAAGTTTGGAAAAAGAATATGAATGACTGAACCTGCTGTTGCCCGGAGAGCTCACCCCGAACGGAAGGTGCACGGTGCGGCTGTGTGCATCTCAGGAGTGTGCATCTACTAAGAGGGCTACCCTGCCCCTCCTCCACAGCCCTGGGACCGCAGTGGAGAGATGCCAGTAGAGAGTTTGCCCCAGAGTGTTTGTGCAGCACAGGAGGGAACTGGAGATTGGAGGGTCATGTAGAAGATGCTGTGTAGTGCTCTGTTCTATGCAAATTCCCTGTACAGCCTTACACAGGGGAGGGCAGGGCAATGGGGGAGCAGGGCCTGCTCTAAGAACAGCCTTTCAGAAACAAATTTAACCCCTTCAACATAGTACACAGCATGCCGATCTCAGCCTCTAACTGCAGGAAAGTGCACAAAGTGGCTCGTTTGAATGAGACTTAACCTGTTTCTTACGGCATAGGACTTTTTAAAGGTTCTTGTTCAGGGCATCTGGGAAGCTCTCCTAGCCTGGGACTCCTGCTGAGAATCAGGCCATTTCAGCTTCCATTAAAGGCAGGTGGGTGCTAATGAGCGAAGGAAGCACAGCCGCTCTGTCCAAACATGCTGCAGAGCCAGGAGTCAAATGAGGAGAGCTGTCTGCTAATAGCTCTAGGTGAGTCCTCTGCAAACCTTTGTTCACCACCCTGGAGTATGGACATGTGGCAAGCCAGAGAAAGACAGGAGAGTCTGCAGGAGAGCCCATTGACAACCCAGCTGCTGCTTGCGTGGGCTTTTTTCAAAGAACAAAGAGGAGAGATGTATTAGTTGTGCTGCCTCCCCCCATCCCCTTTCCGTTATTGGTGGGATGCCTCCAACAGCTGACACTACCAGTACCCATTGGCAGAACTGTCTGTAGTGTGGTGCTGTGGGTCAGACGGGAGCAGTGTTGGCAGAGCGTTTGCACAGGATGCGTAGAGCTGGCCCCAGGCTATGGCCCTGTCTCAAAGTACAATGGGGTTTGGGTACCCAGGTCGGACACATTCCTCAAAGGCAGTGACAAACAAACACAGTTTCTCTGCCATCACAACCCTGGGATGAAACAACAGAAGAAACTCTCCCTGCCTGACCGTCCCCTCAGGGCAGCACAGAATTGTTAGTTGCTTCTGAAAGCTGTCTTTCAATGAACCCATTTCTGGGTGTAAACGGCACCACAGAGACTCCGGGGAGGGCCCATTCTAAGCCGGTTGCTGAGAACGTATTTACAAAAGCCATCATTAACAATCCTTGTTTTTCAACTGAGACATCATGGGAGGGGGCGTCAGCACGTCCTTCTTCTCCTAGTCCCAGGCACTTGTGATCACAAACCTCGAGCAACACTTAAATTGCTCTCCCCTCCTTCCTGAGTGAATGGGATTCCCCATGGTCCCTTACAGCTCTGCTTCTCCAGCTTGGCGTGGGGTGCGTGTGTGTCATTTGAAATAACCACACCCACCACACTGGGGTATTTGCCCTCATGGAAATGACCTGCTGTCCTGGCACAAGTTACTTCATCTCTCCCTCCCTTTGTTCTGACACAAGGGCCTCCTGATGTGGACTCAGGAAAGTTCATAGGCAACACCACTGATATCCCTGAAATGGTCAGGCAGGGATTTTCCCATCCAAAAAAATAAAAATGGTCCCTGTGTTGATTGCCCTGCGGCCCTTGCCCCTCCCACTATCACCGACACCAGTGCAAGGTGTGCGTGAGTGGAGCATGTTGGTTGGGTGGCATTCCACGCCCTCTCTGCACAGGTGGGAGTGACCACGCCTAGGGCAGGGCTATGGAGGGTGGGGCCCTTCATGCCGGTGACCTATGTATCAGAGAGCTGGTGAGAAAACATGTTCCAGGGTGGCCAGCATTTCCAGCTGCGAAATCAGGCACTTGTAGCCATGGGAGGGAGTGTGAAAGGGAGGCCGTGCGCACGCTGGGCATGGGTCTCATCAGCCAGGAGCGACACTGGATGCGGGTAAGTTGAACAAGTGGAACTTTATTAAACCCTGCACTGCTCTGTCCACGTGGCCGTGTTGCATCCAGCCCAGCTCCCCACACTGCCTGGCTCACTGCTGTCCCCTCAGTGACAGTCCCTCCGGGAGCACGGGCCCAGTTCCACTGGTCAAGGTCCATCTTCCTGATTTTAGAGACAGTGTGATACAGCCTGACACCCAGCTCCCACCCCAGGACCCTCGGCCAGAGACTCCTAGCACAGAGCCGAGCTGGGCTTGTCTTTACCCAGACTCAACTGGTCACAGGCTCTGAGACGCACTTTAGTCTCCTCAGCAGGCGACTGCACTAGAAGCGACCTAGCTCCGTCTTCCTGTCACCTCTCTCCAAGCCCAGCAAACTATCTCTGGAGTCTCCTCCGTCCCTGAGGGGTCGGCCTCCGCATAGTTCTGTCCCTCCGTTCGGGGGTGATCTCTGTATCGCTGTGGGCTCTCTCTGGGTGCTGTGTCTGCTGGCTCCCAAGTGTCTCCTCTTCCTTTGGGTCACTCGTCCCTCCTGTGCAGTCACCTTGTGTGATCTGTGCACCACTGCACCTCTCGTGACTCCTTTAGTGTCCTCCTCCCTGTGTCTCTAATGGCTCGACTCTTGCTGGATTGCCTGCCTCTACAGCTGGTAGGTCTGTGGCTGATCTGCCGTACTCTAGTGCCTGCTTTCTCTGATTGTCGGCCATCTCCTCTCAGTGGTTTCTCCATCTTTCTGGCCGCAACAGGTCTCCCCTTGCTGGTAGCAGGGTTTTGGTCCTTTGTCCCATTGCTGCCTGCACTGGATTGTTTTGGCACCCCTGGGATGGGTACTCCTGTGTGCCAAAAATGCTAACAAAGGGGTTGAACCAGAAGAAACAGCCTTGCATAACAGCTGATTCCATCTTACCGTTACTCTGTCGGTGTGCTGGGGAGGAGGGGTGGTGGTCAAACTCCCTATAGCATGAAAACTCCTGGAATTGTTCCAAGACAAACGGAGGCTTGTTGTCAGTGAACACAGTGTCTGGAATGCCACATCTTGCAAACAGGCCTTCAGTTCGCCAGTGACTGACTTGCTTCTGGTATCAGGCAAGGCACTGAGTGGTGAATAATAGTCCACTGTGCTGCTTTTCCTTGAAGGTAAATACGCTTGCTCCAACCTTTTCCCATGGTTGGGTGAGCCATTCACGTGGTAACAGTCTCTTTCTGCTGGTGGTTATCACACGACAGGCAGGTGTCCCACCCTTCCACCAAGCAGCAGAGCTGCATGTTTATGTTTCTGCTTCTACCAACAACAGTATTTGGCTTTTCTCTCCTGGCCACCCTGCTGGTATTGCTCTCTTGACTAGATGTCCTTTTCCATCACCTCTTTGATTTTCATCTGCTTTGCTGTTGAAAGTAGGACACTGAATCCATTAACATGCTGCACTGTGCCCTGAGTCCCTTCCCCCAGCTTGCTGATGCTGGGTATAGATGTCCTGCTCAGGGTGCCAGCTCACACCAGTAATAGTCCTTGACAGTGACTGGTCTCTAGCTGGGGTAGCACTGGAGGCACATCAACATGGGTTGCAATCTCTTTGGAGCACTAAGACGTGCCATGACTGTCTCTGGGGTCTGGGGTCAGATTGCCCCATTGTTGGGTGGCCCCAGGTGTCCTGATGAAATCATTCCACTCCAAACACCACAGCCAGAAGTAATTTTTTTTCCTATTTGGGTGGATCCCTGTTCAGTCTCTGACAGGGCTCTGCTGGCGTAAGTGACCAGCTGCTTCTGCACCCAATCCTTTCTCTGATGCATCACACTGGAGTGTCACTCTCCTGCTTAGTAATATTTCAGGATGGGGCATACGTTATCATTTGTTTCAGCGTGTTAAATGTCTGCTGTTGGGGACCTGCCCAGCCCCACTCAACATCCCGCCTTGTGAGCTGACGAATGGCGGGTAAGCTGAACAAGTGGAACTTTATTAAACCTCATGCACGGCTCTGTCCACGCGGCCACGTTGCTTCCACCACTGCTTCCCACACTGCCTGTTCTGCTGGTGTCCCGTCAATAACAGTCCCTCCAGGGAACATGGGCACTCTGACTCCAGTTCCACTGATCATAATATGGGCATGGGTCCACATCTGCCTTCCCCTTTGTCTATCACCACTGACAACTTCACTATCATCCCTGGCTCTCAAATAAATCATCTTGGCAAAACCCATCCCAAGGAGAGAGGATGAGCCGAACTGGATGCTCTGAAGTGTCCCTAGCCTCTGTTTGCCAGAAGCTGGGAATGGGCGACAGGGGATGGATCACTTGATAATTGCCCTGTTCTGTTCATTCCCTCTGAAGCATCTGGAAGACAGGATACTGGGCTAGATGGAACATTGGTCTGACCCAGTCTGGCCATTCTTATGTTCTTTTTAACACAGGGCAGGTGGGGAGGATGTGGTGTCTGTGCACTGTCTCTTTAAATCTGAAGTCAGAAACTGGGCAAGATCTCGGCAGTGAAGAAGAGAAAGAGAGGGAGCAGCATTAGGGATGACGCTGTTTTTTAAATTCCAATAAAGTCCTTTGTTCTGTGTTAGAGGAAAGCAGCATGCTTCTGTCATTCGTTTCCACTGTCACTTTGCTTTTTACTGCTGGCACCCTGGTGGCCTCATGCTCCAGCCAGCAGATTCCTCTCTGGGCAGTTGAGGTGGACGAGCTGGTGGGAGCCTTTTAGCTCATGGCTAATACTACATTAGTCAGGTACTGCTTTCCTACCTAATCCGCTTACCACACTAAAACGCTTATTACTTAACAAAGAACTCTGCCCAAGAGGGCTTAGTGCTAAAGATGTTTGGAAGCTTATCTTTAGCAAGAGCTTAGAACATAGACTACGCAAGCAAGAAATCACGTGTGTCACCCTCACCTACCTTTGCCCACCCCTGGGAGACAAGCCGGGCACAGAGAGTTGAGATGAAGGAAGGAAATGTGCATTGGTCTTCGAATAACCAACCCAGGCTGCAAAGTCAGGGCTTCTATGCCATCGGAGAGCAGAGAGGATTCACTCCAGGGAAGGGAATCCCAGAACAGAAGGCCCCTTACAAACGTCTGTTCAGCTTGGTATTTTTTCCCTGCAGGTTCTGGAGTCCGGGGCCTGGCTCTGATTCCCTTTGCAGCATGGCCCACCAGCGGTTGGTGGCCCCGGGGTCCATTTTGAAAATAAACAAATAATTTCCCCTTTCGTCTGAGGGTCTGAAATCACTTTGCAAACATGAATGATGCTTCATAACACCCCTCTGAGATCCAACTGACTAGGTCCACCTTATGGCTGAATAAACTGGGCAGAAAGATGAAGTGGTGTCACATCACATAGTGAGTCATTTGTAGGGTCACGAATAAATCGCTAGACTTCACATTGCCCCAGGATTGTATGTGAATTTCACTTTCCATGTTTTGAGCCTCTGGTTAGAGCTGTGCAGGAACCACAATTTGTTACGTGGGACATTCCACCATTTCAAAATTTATTTTCATTGCCAACAGAATTTTTGAAAACTTTTTGTTTAAGGCAATTGGAACATTTGTTTTCAATCAAATCAAGTCATTTTGTTTCGATTTCAACCATTTAAAAGTTTTATTTCATATTCTGATTGATAAGACTATAAAAATAATATACATTTTGCAATGAAAGGTCATTTTGAAATGAAGAATCAACATGTTCCATTCTGTTCTGATAAGGTCAAAAAGGAAAGTTTCAACCTTATTGAAATGCTTCGTTCCAGTGTTTTTGTTTTTGTTTGTTTGTTGAAAACAGCACATTGGATTTCACAGATCAGAAAGTTTTGATTTGGACGAGATGGTATTTTCCACCGAGAAAACATTCTGTCCGATAACTGTTGATCTCCCTCCAATGCTCTCTGGAAGCATTTACAGAAAGTATAAAAACACTTATCAAAAAATAGCCCAGCAAACAAAAAAGTCAAGGACTCTCCACACCCCTAAAGAGAAAAACAACCCCTTCTCCTCCCCCACCAACCCCAGGAAGAGCTGTGTTAGTAAATAGATAGGCTTTGCACAGTGACCTGAAGGTCAACAAACTCTGGCTCTGTCAGACCAAACACTGGTGGTTTGCTAGGCCAGGTGCAATCCCGACCTGAGCAGAACCAGCTGCTGTCTTTGCTCTGTCCTAGACTCAGTGTTGTGCTCCTGACAGATGGAAACACTGGGAATAAAGTCAATGGCTGGCAACATTCCCTTCCTTGCTATTTCTGTCCCTTTGTCTGCTCCCATGGCCTTCAGTGTGAGCCAGGGCTCATCCTCTGCCTTCTGTTTCTCAGGCCTTCATTATCTCTTCCCTTACCTGTCTCCTCCTGTCCCAGTCTCTGTCCTTTCCCTGAGCACCTATAGTAGCAAGGGCCTGCTCCACGGCTCCTGAAATCAGTAGCAGCCTTTCCCTTGCCTCAAATGGGGTTTGGCTCAGGTCCCAGGAGAAGATGGCTGTCTGAGGGGCGTAACTCTGTGCTCAGACCCAGCAGCGCTTTCCCATGGGGGAGTGCAGGGCTGCCGAGTTCGGCAGGCTCCTTCCATGTCGGTGCAGAACAAAATGCAGGAGGCTGTGAGTCAGTGTTGATTTGCCCCCAGCCTTGTGTGCTACCAGAGCCTATTGATAACAGTCCTTCTCTGCCAGTCCCCATCTGGAAAGGAAGTATCCTTTGTGGGCAAGCTGCTTCCAGCGTCCATCCGCCACATGCTGTTGTTGTGGAGCAGGACATGAACCTGCTGCTCCTGAAAGCAGCCTGAGATGCCCCGGAGGGATTGGTTCAGGGTCTCTCCAACGGCTGTACAGGGCAGATCCCAGGGTAACCAAGAGGAGATCGCCTTCCCACCGGCCTTCACGCAGGCCAGCTTCCCACATCCCAGAGGCAACTGCTGCCATGGATATCACTAGGAAAGTCCCAAACTGTATCCTTAACCGTGGGAGCCAGCAGCATGCGATCACCAGTTTCCCACAAGCCCAGGGACCTGCGCTCCATGGAGCAGTGCTTGTCCAGCCCTGAGAATGTGGGAAATGCTATGGAAGGGCTCTGTGCTAGTAGCAGTAGGTGGGGATATCAATATCTTGAATGAGTCCCCAGCCCTGCAAACCTTTGTTAGTGGACAGATGTGGGGGGGCACTTGTCAGCCCCTCAGAAGACAGCTAATGTGGGGGGCAGGGGAGAGCATGGCAGCAGGGCACCCCCAGAAGCTCCTGGGTAGTGTAAGCTGGCAAGCTGGGACTCCACTGCAAACCTTGGGAGAGTGGGCAGAGCCCCCTCGCCCAGCCCCAAACCCGAGTGGTGCTGCCATCCTGTGTACAGGTCATAATGCCCTGAGCAGGGAGCCAGGGGACAGGAGCTGTGCCATTGCAGGATGTGGCATGGGCTTGCTCTCCAACATCTGTCCCAGGTCTCTCCCCCACCCCAGGCCAGAAGAAATGTATGTTTGCCTAGGCCAGGGCCCTGTGGTGGGCTAATCTGGCCCTAGACAGGGCGACCCATATAGAACCTTCCACAGCCCACTGGTGGGTCAGAAGCTGCTGTTTGGGAAACGCTGCCCTACAAGTTGTTTTGCTTCATGTCAGAGCAGGGTTCTGCCTTTGAAGAGGTGCTGCGTTGTTGTTAGTTTTGTGCTGTGATTTATTTGGGGAGCTGTCGCAACCAGCAGGAGAGTTTGCTTGTTGCCCAGAGGCTGCTCTGAAATCTACTTGAGTCATCTGTAAACAGGTTTCCCCTCCAGCCCCGGAACCCCTGCTTGGTAAGCCCTTCTGGTGCTTAGACCAGGTACCACCAGGTACCTTCACCAGGTGTCTAGTCTTATTTCTTGTTTTGCGTTCCAGGTACAACACAATGTAGCAGCAGGTCAGAGGGGCCTCCTCCCTGGCTCAGCTGTTTTCTACTCATAGAATCATAGAATCTCAGGGTTGGAAGGGACCTCAGGAGGTCATCTAGTCCAACCCCCTGCTCATAGCAGGACCAATCCCCAACTAAATCATCCCAGCCAGGGCTTTGTCAAGCCTGACCTTAAAAACCTCTAAGGAAGGAGATTCCACCACCTCCCTAGGTAACGCATTCCAGTGCTTCACCACCCTCCTAGTGAAACACTTTTTCCTAATATCCAACTTAAACTGCCCCCACTGCAACTTGAAACCATTACTTCGTGTTCTGTCATCTGCTACCACTGAGAACAGTCTAGATCCATCCTCTTTGGAATCCCATTTCAGGTAGCTGAAAGCAGCTGTCAAATCCCACCTCATTCTTCTCTTCTGCAGACTAAACAATCCCAGTTCCCTCAGCCTCTCCTCAAAAATCATGTGTTCCAGTCCCCTAATCATTTTTGTTGCCCTCCGCTGGACGCTTTCGAATTTTTCCACATCCTTCTTGAAGTGTGGGGCCCCAAACTGGACATAGTACTCCAGAAGAGGCCTCACCAATGTCAAACAGAGGGGCATGATCATGTCCCTCGATCTGCTGGCAATGCCCCTACTTATATAGCCCAAAATTCTGTTAGCCACCTTGGCAACAAGGGCACACTGTTGACTCACATCCAGCTTCTCGTCCACTGTAACCCCTAGGTCCTTTTCTGCAGAACTGCTAGCCATTTGGTCCCTAGTCTGTAGCGGTGCATGGGATTCTTCCGTCCTAAGTGCAGGACTCTGCGCTTGTCCTTGTTGAACCTCATCAGATTTCTTTTGGCCCAATCCTCTAATTTGTCCAGGTCCCTCTGTATCCTATCCCTACCCTCCAGCGTATCTACCACTCCTCCCAGTTTAGTGTCATCTGCAAACTCGCTGAGGGTGCAGTCCACGCCATCCTCCAGATCATTAATGAAGATATTGAACAAAACCGGCCCCAGGACTGACCCTTGGGGCACTCTGCTTGATACAGGCTGCCAACTAGACATGGAGCCGTTGATCACTACCCGTTGAGCCCGACAATCTAGCCAGCTTTCTATCCACCTTATAGCCCATTCATCCAGCCCATTCTTGCTGGCAAGAATACTGTGGGAGACAGTGTCAAAAGCTTTGCTAAAGTCAAGGAATAACATGTCCACTGCTTTCCCCTCATCCACAGAGCCAGTTATCTTGTCATAGATAACTTGATTTTTTCTCCAAGCTAGCCAGAGGACAAGCTAATTAGCTCATCAGACTCCCTGCAGACCCAATCAGACTAACTAACTCCCTCCTACTCTAACTGCCCACTGCTTTGTGTGTTCTAAGTGACCAGGGTGCTGGCTCCCAAAGGGGAAGATATTTATAGCAACTAACAGCCCCCTGTCACATCATCTCATAGTTAATGTAGTCAGCTGGTATCTATGCTTGCTATATAATTGCTTCCTGGGAGCAGGGCATTGGGGTCAGGGCTGAGATTTCAGAAAGAGGGGGTTACCTGCATGCTGTTTGTGACCACCTCTGTTCAAGGCCTGGTGTGTATATCGTAATGTAAACAGGCTCCATTAAGAAAATGCCTCGAGTCCACAGCACTGATTTCTCCTTCAACAAGAAACAGGTGTGCAAAGCCCCAAGAGCTTCACTCACTCAACAGAGGGATGACCAGAGGAATATTCTCCTATACTCACTTTAAAAATCACTGTTTCAAGGTATATTCCCACCAGCAACTATGTTTCATAGAAAACTAACACAAAAGTGGTGTGAACAGAATGCAAGTGAATTTGCTTAGAAGTCTGAGTGTTTGTGGACTATTTTTTGCAACACTAGCTCAATTCTAGTCAGAGCTGATACTGAGGCCTGCAATGGGTTGGACACATCAAAGACGGGAAGCTTAGTGATTGTTACTAGAGATCTGAACATTTTCTGGGTCTCTCTGCTCAGCTGCAAATATCAGCAAAGATGGGGGACATCCACTCCCAACTGGCTCTTTAGTCCTTATAAATAAGATAAGTTCTGAGGATAAGTTTCAGAACCTTCAATCCACCCGGGAGGCGAACCTTTAACCCACTGGTGTTTGGGTTGTTCGCTGTGGAGCAGTCAGTGTTTATTTTAGCACAGCTTGGTTTTGTTTGACAGGCAAGAGGCCTGCTTGTAAATACTGGCAAAAGGCCAGACTTGTGCAATAATTCACTCATGGCATTTAGTGGGGAGCTGTGCAACCAAACAGCGTAATATTGGTGCTGCCCTGCGGTTAGAACCCAACAGTTATTACAGTTCACTACTAAAGTCTGAATATTCTAACAGGGTTGCAGGGCCCTCCTGTTGCCTGTCCAGATCTCATTGGCCTGCCATAAGGCTCTTGCATTTGAACGATCCATCACTGCTACACGATTATTCTGTTTATTTCCATCTTAGTGCATTTCAGTTTCCGGGACATGTGACTTTTCCAGCTGCTGTTGCTTGCATTATCATTTCTGTTCTGCTCTCCCTCCTTAGGCGTGAGATCCACCATAAGATTTTGGCACCTACCTGCCACTTTAGGTGCCTAAGTCCAAAATTTAGATCCTAAAAATTCCCACTCAGCTGCAACTTAATCTTGTAGGTGCCTAGGTTTCTACCGATGAAGTCCCGTAAATGTCTGCCCGGGGGTGTGTACGCAGCCACCTGGCTCATGACTACGGGATCCTCGAGCTGGCATTGTCCCACCTGTCTCACCAGTGGGGCCTGATTGGAAAATGCCTCACAATGCACAGCTGCAGGAGGTGCCACCTTGTAACCTTTCAGCCGGGGCCTGGAGCACTCATCCACGATGTGGGAGACCCAGGTAGACATCTCCTCTCTGCCTGAGAGGTGCAGGGAGTGGAACACAGGTCTCCCACCTTGCACATGACCCCTGGACTATGTGGACCAGACAGTGTGTGAGAACGACTCAGTAGCCTAGTGGTTAGGGACCTCCCCGGGAGATGAGAGACAGAAATTCAAGTTCCTGCTCTAATGAGTTAGCATCTAACTCCCTTTGAAGGGCAAGGCTTAGCCCACACCCCTCTCCTCCATGCAGCTTGCTGGTGTTTGTGGATCCTTTCTGAGGTGCCAAACTTTCCCCATACATTGCCCAGGGAGCCTGGATGCCTGACTTGGGACTGCAGATTGCACTGGGCAGACAGGCACCTAAATGTTGCAATGCTGAGTCTACATCCCCTTTGCGGCTCCAGCCCTAGGTGCCAAACATTTTGAGTGAACGTATATGCTGTTGTAAGACAGTGTGTCCTAAAACGTAGGGCAAACACATTGCATTTATGGGGACACAGGAAGGGCTAGCCCAGGGGGTGTGGACAGACCTCTCAATTGTTCTCCACAGTCAGAAATTTCCAGTCCTTTCCTTTCTTTCGAGTAAGTCTCCAGCTGCTGTGGGTGTATAAAAACCAAAACAATCCCTCCTTCAAAACATGAAGCTGGTGTAACTGATGCAGAGCTGCCTGGCTGAGTTTGCAGAGAGCCTGAAGCAATAGCTGTGAGAGGTTTGCACTGTCCTGTGCATCTCGACAGGCGCTAACTCAGAGGCCAATGATGACACTTAAAAGATCAACATTGTTAACCATCTCACTGCTGAATCAAACATGTACAAGAGGCGAGAAGTGTCATATTATGAAGATCTGCCCCAGTGTTTCCAATAGGGTGTCTCTCTGTGTGTTGGCAAAACAGACTCGCTGTAGAAGAGAGGGCATGCAGATGCTGTATAATTTAGGACGAGTGAATTTTAGTAGCACATGTGAGGATTACAATTGGCTTCATTTTCCTGAAGCGGGGCTCAGCTTTTGAAAATTTGGGAAATTGTCTTAAGAGAAATTGATAGGGAGCCTGACCTAATGGTTAGTGCCTCATTCTCTCCTTGGTACAATGGCAATAATTAATAATACCTGCATCCCAGGGGTGTTTGTGAGACTTTACTCTTGAGTGTAAAAGATTTTGAGACTGCCTCCCTCTCAAAGCCCTCCTAAGGTTAATGGTACATTTTGTCCCTTTGAGATCTGTACAGAATGCCCTGGACTCATCTCTGCGAGATGCTCCAGCACCTTCCTCACCCCCCATTACTGGGAGGCGAGGCTACTCCTTGCTTCCAAGCAGGATGTGAACAGGTTGCAGGACCAAGACCAGGCGGTAGGGTGACGATTGGAAGAGAAACTGGCTGCATTGGTGTCAGTCAATGTTATTCTTAAAGGTTCATCTTTCTACTCATGCATGTTTAAAATGGGTCAGGCATCCTTGAGAAAATAAGAGCTCCAATTAGGCACCTTCAAATAGGCTAAAGCAAGGTTAGGTCAATGGTGCAAAATATTGGGCCGGGCGCTAATCTACTACCAGAAAATTCAGTGTGTGGTTTGAGGATTCTGCTCTGCAGCTAAAGCCAATTTGTGCCTGTAGTTAAACCCCACAAGAATGCCTTTGGAGTGAAAACTCATACGGGTCAATGGCGCTTTAAGTGATTTTCCTGGGGCAGGGAGTTGTCATGGCCAATTAGGGGGAAAAGCCTTGGTTTGTTGTATTTTTCAGGGTTTTTCCATTCCCCCCCCCAACTGTTTCTTTTATAAGGGTTGGCACATTAGTATAATTAGAAATGGAGAGGGTTTCCTTAGCTGTTGCATTTATTAGCACTGATCTTTGAAAAAAAAATTTAGTTACAATAAAAAAGGAACAAAAAGACCAACGCAATTTAAAGAGGAATTAAAGACAAAGAAACATGCCTGACTATTGAATTGATGTACATGTGTGAAAATGTGGGGAAGCATCACCACTCATTTAAAGGGACCACATCTACGTAATACATTCAACAGCTGCCAGAGAAACAAGTCTTGTTGTGTATGTGTCTCATTTCTCCCACCAAATGAGCATTTTTCCATCAGGGCCATGCCTACCCATCTAGCTAACTGCTCCGCTTTAGCAGAAGATCACACTGCTCTGTCACATCTGTAGTTCACTCTGGTAGTATCTCAGCTAGCCACTCTGAAGCCAAGAAGAGAGATGTAGGTCTGAAACCTCAAGGATGGGGACGTGATGCTTAGCTCAGGGGTGATAAAGCAGAACGCCCAGTGCTCCTTGTACACAGCTCATTTGGGATTTCATCGTGGAGCCTGCAGCCAGAAAGACTTGGGCACCAGCTGGAGGGAAGGCTGCAGTACCTAGACATTCCCAGCCTGCCTCCCATCTAAGTTTCTGCTATGTTTTGGAGCTGCCATCTGTAGAACACAGGTCCTGCCTTCTGGATGCTCCATTGTGTTGTGTAAGATTTGGGTTGTTAACCCAAAGTCCTGGCTGTCGTGTTTTTCCTACACACAGAGCAAACCCAGAGTTTGGTCTAAGTGACCTGCTACTTTAGATTAAGGGACAGTAATAACATGAGAAAGAATGTAAGTGAAATCTCCATGGGAGAGCACCATGTGTACATCTCTTCTGTAAGAGGCTGCATGGGAACTGAACACAAAATGGTAACTGCCTCCGGCAAAGTAGACTTCTAGCAATGTGAAGGGGTAGAACAGAGAACCCAAATCTGTCAAGGTTACATAGCTACAATCATAGTCATTGAGTTAAAAACCAGCAGGGACCATTAGCCTGACCTCCTCTACATCACAGACCATTGAATTTCACCCAGTTAGCCCTGCACTGAGCCCTCACTACTCCCATGTTTATGCGGCCAAGGGTCACATTAGCCCCACAGGATTGTCCTAGATCCTTTTCAGAGTCCCTGCTTGCCAGGGTACAGTCCCCCAGTCTGTTGGTGTGGCCTGTGCTTCTTGGTCCTAGCTGTATACCTTTACATCTGGCTGTATTAACACACATTTTGTTTGAAAGGCTCAGCGTACCAAAACATCCAGATCCCTCTGTGACCAGCCTGGCCTCATGATTTACATAGTTTGAGAATCCTGCCAGGGCTTAGGTGTTAATGAGGCCACGGCCCTGCTTGGCAGTGTGAGGTTGCTGGGGCGGGGGGGGAGGGGGGGGTTGTGCATGCCCACTGGCCGAAACTTAGGTGCCATGGGGTTTTACCAGTGGAAACTCAGGGGCCTAGGGTATTCAGGTGCCTATAAGGTGAGGCAGCAACAAAGCAGGGTGTTGAGGATCTCATTAGCACCTAAATGTTGGACTTAGGCATCAGGTCCCTTTATAGAGCTATCCGTTAGTCACCACAGACCCACACCAGGCTGCAGGGGACTTTCCCTCTCATTTATTTTGGTAGTGCTGCCTTAATTACACAGCTCTAAGGCAAAGAAGGGGCTGGGGGACTGTATCAGGTCTGGTCCCCCAACATACAAACATCTGAGCTTGGGGGGTTCCCAGAGATGCACTCCAGGGCCTGACTCATCAATGTGCATCCTTCACATTCCCATCACAGATTTTCTCTTATAGAATTTTCTAGATGTTTGTCTGAAAAGCAAATGATGGTTACAAAACCAAAAGCTCCAGGGAGGAGCCTCTTCCCTCTCCACGACTCAGAAGCTCTGCTGATTTGCAAATATCCCAAGTAGCTCATGCAAATGCTGTAACCTGGAGCTATTTGACTGGACACCACCAAATGCCGGCTCCCGGAGAGCTCTGCCAATGGGGAGGGACCTAAGCTAAAGTCACTGAAATCCCTCATGAAAGATGCCCTTTTCCTCCTGTGGTGGAGCTCCTGATGTTCCCCAGGGCTTACAAAGTCTTCAGGAGCCTTCTGCAGCTCCTTTTTACCTGACAAGATTTGCAGGGTCTGAGGCAAGGACAGTCTCCAGGGCCTTCTCGAGTTACAGAGTTCCTAAGGTTCTCAAGAGAGGGGCCCTTCAGGATTTGGAAGGATAGTGTGTGTCACAGGGCGCATCACTCACTGCCAGACTGGTGCCTCCTCCTGGTCACTCTGTGGAGTAGCTCAAGGGCAACACCCCCATCCGCAGTTCACACCTTGTCACTCCATCCCTGCATCTCCTCTTGCAGCCTCAGGAACCTCAGTGCCCACTTCACAACTCAGCCTTCCGGCTGTTTCACCATCCTTGGTCTCTTCTTCCGGGGGTTAGAGTCTCAGTCTAATAATCAGACCACTTTCCCAATGGCGAGTGTGGGGGGACCTGGGCCCATCCACTACTCTGGGTCCCAGTGCAGGGACCCTGTGTATAGCAGCCTCATGCTGCATCTCAAATTCCTCTGATCACTGCTACGACCCTTTAGGCCGCTTCCTCACAGTCCCAGTATCTTCTTCACCCTCACCTTAGGGCACTCAGCTACTCAGTCCCTGCGTCCAGGCAGGAGCTCTCTCTTGCGCCTCGAATTCCTGCCAGCAACTGATCTGTCCGTGGTACTAGCTTTCTTTCAGCCTGCTAGGGACACAGTCCTCACCCCCTTGGGCTCCCAGCAGTGACTGACCCTCCCTTGCCCTGCAGCTACTCTTATGTGAGCCTGCTGGGCCCTGATTGGCTGCTCCTTGCAGCCTCTCCCTGATTGACTGTGCCTCATGCAGCCTCTCTGGGCCACTTGGAGGACCCACCTTTACTGTTCCCTGCTGAGGTTAAGCCTTTTTTAACCTGTGTGGGGAAAACACCCCATCACAGTGGCCCATAACAAGATGTCATCTGAGCCTTTTGGATGGAGAGGCGTCAACCATGCAGCTCTCTGACACCCCAGGCAGAGGGGGAATCCAGCCCATGGATGCAGTGGCAAGGAGCTAGGCCACTGGAGACCCTCTGAAGACAAATGAAAGTTGATAGTGGGTGGTTGGTTCCTGGAGAACCCAGCTCTTCAAAAGAAGCTGCAGGGGTGAGCTCAGCAGCAACCCCTGCCCATGCAACTGCCACAAACTGGAGGTTGCAGGGAGTTTGCAAAGCCCTAGTCCTGACTGATCTAACTCCCCCGCCTCCAGTGCTTTAATGATTCTGCGTCCTCCTCATCCCCACCCCCGGTGGACAGAAGGCCCTTTTAGCTAACTAGCCTAAAGCTCCAGCACAGAAGATAAAATATACAACACATTCATTAGCTCATATCTTTCTTGGGTTTAATAGAAGGCTTCTTGACTAGTGGAACACTCAGTAACAATGGACTGTTCCATTAGGAGCAAGCATGGAAGGGGAGTCTCATTCTTCCTTTGGCTGATGGCCATGGACTGTAATTTAGAATCCATGCTTGTGGAAATGGAGTCGCTTTCTCCCCGACACGCCTGGCAAAGGTGTGCAGATCCTAAACAAAGCCTTTTGCTGGCTGACGATGGATTCAAAATGGTGTTAGGTTTTATAAAGAATAGCTGCATTTTAGGATTGCTTGACAAATCCAGAGATAAACCGCTCTGTGGTTCACAAATTTAGCTTGTTTCATAGCGTGGTGTTGGAATGGCTTGTTCGTTTCATCAGCAGTAACATTCTAGCCTGGCAATGAAAAGCTGGCCTGCTCGAGACAGAGATGTGGTAAATGAGCCATGCCCTTGGGCTGTGCATCAGATGTCAGGAGGTAGTATAACTACATTCTAGCCCTGACTTTGCTATTGAGCAACAAGTGAGGCTGGATACGCTGCTCTCTGTGCTTCATAAAGGGGCTGATAATACTTCCCTGCCTTTGTGAAGAAGCTGAGAGGCGCTTGGACAAAAGGTACCTATTAGTATGAAGAGAAGTCAGAAGGCAGCTGAGCTCTCTGGCTCTAACCCTGCTCTCAGGAGATGGCTGTGTGTGCTGTCGGAGAATGCATTCAGACAGGTTTGTTCTCCCCCCTGGACGTTTGACCTTCCCTAGTTAGACCATGTGCAGGTCTGATCGCCTTATTTGGACCTACAAAGAATCAGCAGCAGCCATGCTTCAAAAGTAGATCAGCTGACTATCCCATGATCCCTGCCTGCTGACAGAAGGAGTCCTGTGGTGGCTAATTAGGAAGTGTGTAAAGATTGGACTTCAAGGAACTGGAGAGAAAAGGGGTAAGAAAATAGGACAGCAATTAAATCTAACCTTTAGCACTTGCTTCCTAAACGGCAGGGTCATACACTGAGCTACATTGGCCTTATTACTCCTCCCCCATCCTTGGTGGCCTTGCTGACAAATGTTGTCTTTATGTTGAAGCCAAGTGGAATGTGTGTTGGTTTTGGAAGAGGCAGGGCAGTTTTAAGGCCTGAAAGATCCAGTGACAAGCACAGAGCTGGCGGAGCAGAGAGAGGCCTCGAATTTGAGCAGCTGCGATAATAGAAGCACATGCAGATCTTCCTGCTGTCGGAGAAAGCGCTGACCCTAGTTCAGAGAGTGGCAAGGAGATGAGGAACACACCCTCCCATTGAAGATAGCGAGAGCCAGGGTGAGCTCTCCCCGCCCTCCATGAAAGGACGCACTAATGGTTCACCTGCGCAGAGTATAGGAGCTGATTGGGCTCTGGTGCCAGGGAAGCATAGCCTAGATCAGCCATAAACCAGAGCACTAAGGGCTAATTCCCAGCCCTATTACAGCCCCTTTGGGCTGCTCCCCATCCCCATGTGCTCGTCTCATTCACTTGCTCCAGCTGGCCAATTAGACTGCAAGCTTTTTGGGGCAGAGACCCTCACTGAGCAGATGTCTGTACTTTGCCCAGTGTGATGGAGCCTGGCCCAGGGGGACCTTTAGGCTCCCACAATGTAATTGTTCAGCAGCTACAAAGTGGCTGTGAAGCTGGTTTAAACAGCCTCCGGAGGCTGTCCTGACCTGGCTCATTGCTCCCCTTCCACACCCCAGGTTCTGGCACAGGACAAAGGCAACACTGCCAGGGAGCATCAATAGGCCATATTACCCAGTTCTAGTGATTCTCAGCATAGAGCATCCCCAAGACTCCTCTAAGTTGCAGGGGAAGCTCACAGGCTCCTGGCCAGTCCCAGGACTGGGGTGTGTGAAGGAGTTGCCCCTTCTTCACCTGTTGCTATTTTCTGTCCTGCACTGAGAGCTCCTCAGCCTGACAGAGGAGCCAGCCCCAGACATTTCTGCTGACTCTCCTAGGACCAGAATTCTCAAGCCTGCCTGCCTTGAGTTGTCGTCATTGGCCCTAATGTTTTGGAAAGTGCCGAGTGATTCCAGGTGCCACCTTGAGACGCCACACAGGGGCCCAGTTTGCAGGGAATAGGTGCTCGGAGCTAACAGTGCCTAGTATAGTAGGATAAAGCTCCTAGCAGGGGCTCCAGAATGGGGTGGGGGGAGGCCAGGGGGCCATGGCCCTCCACTTTTTACTGGCCGTAATAGTGAGCGACGGGGCGGGTGGGGGAAGAGGGCAAAGGCTTATGGGGAAGAGGTGGCATGGGAGCAGGGCCTCGGGGGAAGGGCATTGTGGGGGTGGGGCCTCCGGGAGAAGGGGCAGGCCCATGATTTGGGCACCATTGGCCCCCCCACTTTTAGGGATGTTTTGCCATTCCTGGCTCCTAGGGGGCCCCAAAGAGCAGGTAGGTTCAGCGCTGCACATTGACTACTCCCTCCTGGATGACTAGGCAGCTGCTATGCCAGCAATTGGCCCAAAGTGGGAGGGCAGGTACTGCAGTCATTATAATGCACCTTCCAATTACAATGACAAATGAATAGAACCCATTGGAACGACTGATCCAGCATCCTGCCCTCCCCCAGGGGGAAATGTCTCCATGCAGGCGCCTGAGCAAGACTGGCTAGACGCTTTGGGGGGAGGGGAGGGCTTTATAATTGCCCTCGCTGTTCTCCATGATGTTCTACTGCCAACTGCCCAGTTTAAGGCAGCGTCTGCATCTGAACAAGCAGCAGTGTTCATCGCTATGGAAACCAGGCCTGGCAATCGCAGCAGACGTGACAGCAGAACAGAAGCACGGCTCCCATGCCAGCCTTCGCTCCTGGGGCATCCTGCTGCAGGCGTGTGAACCGTGGCGTGCAGAGGAAAACAGAGTGACCTCAGCGGAGAGGCCCCCTATTAGCTGTGCCTGACTCCCAGGACCCCAGCCCGTCAGCTGGCTTTGAAGGGGCGCATTCCCCTTTCACGCCTTGCTCGGTAACGCGAGTGAAGTGCTCCGGGACTGGCTGAGATGCTTAGAATTAGCAGCGCTCGCTGGCTTCCTGGAACCCTTCAGCTCGGCCTTGTTACAGCGGCTGCCCCCCAAGGCTACCATCACCCATGCCATCATCAGCCACTGGGGTCAGCTGAGGAGTGGTCTGACATGAATGAGGTGCAGCTCCTCCTCCCTTTGCACTGCTTGGCCTACAGTTCATGTGTCCAGGCCACGGTCAGCACTTGACAAAATGAGCATTACCCCCTCTGCATAGCGGAGGCCGCGGCTCTGCCCACATTGCCATGCTAAAGGCTTACGCTACTCAATGCCTGCAAAGGACAGAGCCCTGCTCCTGGGTCAGGCCTGCATGCTGCACTGAAGCCTGGAACATAGCACTGGAAGGGCCCTCCTAGGTCACTGTGTCAATTTGTTAGTCTCTAAGGTGCCACAAGTACTCCTTTTCTTTTTGTGTCAAAACAGTTTGGTTTCGTGCCCCCACAGCTCCTATAGGGAGCCTGTTGTGGAACCTCTGTACTCTGATGGCTGGAAACCATTGTCTCATTTCCAGTCTCAGTTTGTCCCCATTTGTTCTTGTGCCAACATTGTCCTTTAGCTTCAGTAGCTCGGCCCCCTCTTTGAGCTTGCTGCAAATGCACTGCGGGAAAGACCAATCGGCTCCCTTTTCAACCTTCATTTTGGTGGCTATACAAGCCAAGCCCTTCCAGGTTCCTCTCATAAGATGAGCCATCCATTCCCCGATCATCCTAACAGCTCTTCTCTGCACCTGTTCCCCTGTAAATTAATCTTTCTTGAACATAGACCTGTGCCTACTGGGGGGGGCGGGGGGCAAAACCCGAGAACAGCTCGAGTCTCCCCCCGTCTCAGCAGCCCCTCCCCTCGTAGAAAGCATTAGCCCCCTATGTGCAACTCCCAGCTGTTCCGTTGTCTTTCCTGGCAGAGTTAAAGCAGTGGCCCCTCCTGCAGATCCCAGAGAGTCCTCTGCTCTGTCTCCTGCCTCTACCACTGCCTCTCCCTGCCTTGTGCAGCTCATGGACTCAGCTGCTCCACTGGGAAAGGGCCCAGCGACACCATGTGACCAAGCAATCTACTGGGCCAGGTGAGCCTCCCCTGTCCCGTCCGCATCGTCAGTGTTCTTAAGCATGGGTGACCAGAACAGTACACGGTACTCCAAATGAAGTCTGAGCACTGCCTTGTATGATGGGACTTTACTTCTCTATTGCTATTGGAAATGCCTTACCTGACACATCCCAGTATTTGCCATTTCCCAGTCTCATCACACTGGTGGCTCAAAGTTACCTTGTGATCGACTCACATGCCCAGCTATCTTGCCTCCTCTGTCACTTCCAGCTGATGACCCCCCAGCCAGTAGAAGAAATTCTTATTAGCCCCTAAGTGCCTTGAGCTTTGAACTATTGAATTTCAACATTCTGCAAAGCTTTGACTATCAGCAGCCAAGTGACCGTCTGCCCCAAGGGAGTGCTCAGAGCAGCCCAGGCCCAGGCGAGTAATTTCTTGCCCAGTATTGTCAGGCCAGAGCCCTGCTCTCAGGAGAACAAGAGGCAGAAGCACTGTTCCGAGAAGGTGGGGTTCAGGAGGACAAATAGGCCAATACCTGGAGGGCCGCTCTCTCAAACTGGGCATCAGAGACTCAGGCCAGGGCACGTGAGCCTCTCCCCAGCACTCTAGCCTAGGGCCAGCTCGAGGCCAAGTGGCCATTAAAGGGAGAAGCCAAGGGCCCTCAAGGCATCCAAGTCATGGACCCTGATAGCCCTGCTAGGGAATGTCATTTTAGTGATCTGGTTCAAATGCAGGTAGGGCTTCTTTAGAGCTCACCTGAGCTGAGGATTTCACACACCATCTAAGAACATAAGAATGGCCATACTGGGTCAGACTAAAGGTCCATCTAGCCCACTAGCCGGTCTTCCAATAGTGGCCAATGCCAGGTGCCCCAGAGGGAATGAACAGAACAGATAATCATCAAGTGATCCATCCCATCACCCATTCCCAGCTTCTGGCAAACAGAGGCTAGGGACACCATCCCTGCCCAATAGCCTCTGGGGAGGCTCAGGTGGCTATTAATGCCTGGGGATCAGTGACGCTTCTCACTGAATGACAGAAAAAGAGATCAACTTTTCCAGAAGTTCAGCTGGCAAAACCACCACCTTAAAGCCAGTCCAAGGACCAGCTCATGGACAGGGTGAAGGTATTGGACAGTTCCCTTAAGAATGTGATAAGGTTATGAAGACATCATGCCCCAGGAAGGGGGCTTCTATGTATCTATCGCCTGCATGAGCTTTTAGGAAATTTACTTTTAAGTAAAGGAGGAAATTAAATCATTGGCTGCAGGTGTTAAAGCCAGTCATGCTTCTCTGTAGAGAAATCCAGAGGAAACCTCTTCCACTTGGCTGCATAGGAGTTTCTGGTAGGTTTCCAGCAGTCCCCCTCGGATTGCCTGATTTCCAAAGCTCAAAGCAGTGTGATCCCTGCTACTGGCTGCATTGGCTCTGGGTTTGGGTTGAGGAAGTGCCCTTGTTTTGAGAGGAGGCGGCTTGGCAGAGATGGGTGAGGCCAAGGTGGCCATGAGAACATGCCCAGGAGCACAGCCTGAAGGTGGACCTGGCAGTCGATCAGGCAGATTGGAGTCTTATTTTCTCAGTCATGTTAGGGGACCACCGGTAGCAGGAGGAAACATGGAGAGAGAGTATTTGCTCCAGTCCAGTAAGGAGGTATTTCAGAGGAAGCCATGTGACTGTCTTCATCTGGAACAAGCCTAGGTCAACAAAGGGTCTTAGACATGGCAATGTATAACTTAGAGCCACCTAGAAAATCCTAGGCATGAGACTGGGATCCACCAAGCCCAAGCTAGGCACCAAGACTCCCTACACAGTGACCAGGAGGAGAGGGACACCTATGCATGGGATCCACAAAAGCCAGCACACTGCGGGGAGCATCTTAGCTAGCCAACAGGAGATGCCAATGAGAAGGGTGTGTTCTAAGCCCCACCCCTCATGGAGCAAGGTGTTTAAGTCCAGGCTGCAGGGCCGTGTCTGTGTCTGCTAGTGATGCACAGGCAGGGACCCTCTCCTGAAATCGGACGCCTTTGGCATCTAAGCCACTTTTGGTGAGCATGAGTGAGACACTTGCCTCATGCCACACAAAACAGCTGGAGGTGGCGGCTGTGGTACCACCTCCATCCAGTGGGCAGATCACTGCCCCAGGGCATGGGAGAGCCAGGTTCAATTCCCACTCTGCCCAAGGGAGAAAAGGTTTGAACGGGGGGGGTCTCTCACCTCTCATGAGAGCGCTCTACCCACTTTGGGAATAGCCTGTGGAACAGGTTCACTAGGAGAGCATGAGGGAGAAGGGAATTGAACCTGGGTCTACCACATCCGAGGTCAGGGCTCTAACCACGGGGATCAGTGCAAGGTCAGCACCACCCCCTCCTCTGGCAGCCTCTGAACGCAACCAGCAGAGCAGGCCCCACAGGGGAGTTAGGGCTCCTCTGCCTGGTGTGTGGATCAGGCTGGAGCTAGGTGCCTAGAGGAAAGCAGCAGCATGTGTGTGTGGTCAGAGGCAGAAATTTAGGCCTGGAGGAAACTTTTACAGTGAAGATTCAGGCACCAGGGGAGTTTAGGCACCTACAGGGTTCTAGCCAGCATCAAAATTTAGAGCAGGCTCTGACCAGATTCCAGGACAAGGATAGTTACAAAGCTCTGGGGTTTAACACTCACTTCTGCATGTCTCTGTTCAGCTCCTCTCCCTCTCAACCCAACAGGCAAAATCAGGGTCACAGTTTCATCATGGTCACAGTTTTCTTCTGCACCTTGAGTAACATCACCTTACCGAACTGGAAAAGGAAGCCAGAGCTAACCCTAGGAAAGAGGCCTGGGGCTATGGGGAACCCTGAATACTGCCCCAGATGGTTAAAGCTCTCAGTAGTAGGGGTTAGGGGGCTTATTCCTTCACCCACTTACTTCTCTGGTCCTTCTCGCATGAACAGAGAAAAACAATACCCTAAGTCCAAAGGTGCAAACAATTCTATGTTTATTGGGGTGAACTTCCAGCAAGCATGATTCCAGTTTCCTTCCTTAGCATCCCCCTTCCCAGCTGACACCACAGAGGCTTACCTGTGTCCCTGTTCCCATTTCCCCCTTTAGCTAAACATGATTCCAATTTCCCCACCCCCATTCCCTGTTCCCATTTCCCCCACCCACACACCCACTTCCTGATTGACTGCAAACTATATAGTAAAACTTGAGTTCTGCTTAGCTATTGATAAGTGAGTTCTTGCCAGACAGGATGCTATCAAACTAAGTTTCCTTTTACATCTTCTAGGCACTTCCCTTTCTCTGGAGGCGATAGGAATACAATCCTGTCCTGATAATGCCCAACAGCACCTTATTTCAATGTGACTAGTTTGGAGTGTGAGGATATGAGCGGTCGCTTCCCAGCTTATGGCTGCCTCTGCTGCTTAGCCAAAGGCCTTAGCCTAAGAACAGGGCCTCAGACTGTCACAATAAGAGAAGGACCTTACACTGGCAGACAGTGATTTTGATTCTTTCTTTTATACCTCTACTAGCCAAGTGATAAGAATATGCTTAAATTCTTAGAGTATAGGTCTTTACAGACAGCCTGAATATCTATATCCTAACAGTAGGGCAGCATGAAAGGAATACCAATTGCTATTGAAATTCAGAGTCAATTCCCTGCCCGCATGTCTCAGTGCATCGGCATGTGAAGAGGCATTGCAAAAGCCAAGGAGGAAGGATGGCCAGAGAGCTGCACAAGCCGCTTCAGGGTCTCATTGTTGTGCACATATTCATAAGTCAAAGTAGAACAGCTCAGTAGGTGCCAACAGAGTCAAAGCTGGGCCACTCGTTTCCAGGTCAAATCCTCCCTCCCCCCACTGAGTCCATCTCCTGCAACGTGTGAGCTGGAAAAGCATTTGGGATATTGCCATTTCATGATCCCACAGTACTTGGTTTGGGTACATGGTGGTCAGATGTGGGAGGACAGACACCCTCCTCCCCCTCAACCGAAGGATTTTCATAGGCCGTATCAGCAAAGAGACAAATGGCTTTTCCCCGGTGGGATCATTGGCACAGCAGGACCACCCAGCATGGTGTAGCTGTGACCCCCGCACAGAGATCTGGAGGCTAGTCAGAAAAGCCTTCCCCAAGTTGTCTTTTCAGGACACACATCCAACACAGAAGAGGAAAAAAGGCAATTTCAGAACAGAAAGCAAAATCTTTTATTGTACACAGTACAGAATGTAATGTAGCTTTGCAGGAGATGCACGACCCTGCTCAAGGAAAGGTTATTTCAGATCACTCCTCAGATTAACCCTTTCTGCACTGTAGACTTTCCACCCTGAACAAAAGCTAGCATCCATCCCCTCAGTGCAGGAGTGCAAGAGTGATGCCTGCATCCCACATTTCATAACTGTACAGGCCACTTTATACATCATGGGGAAAGAAATTTAGTCTACAAAGAGTTAATCGTCATACTTTCAAAAAAAGTAACGACTCAGTCAACAAACCCAAACCAGGTTAACTAAGAAGGAAAAAAACCCTATACAGCATTTACAACAAAAATGTATAGATAGCTGGGGGGAAATATGCAAATAGGTAGAGCATATGGGAGTGGTACGGGTAAGTTAGGAAACGGTAACTGCATGAGGGCATGGGATTTAGGTGAACGTTTTGTTTATGGTGAGACATCCCTGAACTCCTCCCCCATCCAGGTATTACAGCCTAATTCTTAAAAAAGGCCTCCTCTTATAAGATCAGCCTGAACACACTGAAGAGGGAACTGTGACATGGCAATTAAGCTGAGAGTTCTGTTATTTGTATATTTCACCCAGTCTCAAATCCCAGGAGCACAATGGAGGGTTAACATTTGAGCAGCGATATGGAGTGGAATAGGTAGTTCGGGAGGACCATACCAGCCAGGCCACAGGAGAGAGTTAACCCAGTGGGATATGCATGGATTATATACATATAATTCCCAAAGTGTGGGAGCTGCGCTCACGGGACCCAAACAGCAGGGCCCTGCTGTCTTGCAGAACACTCCGAACGTATAGTGTGCAGGTGTTCCATTCGGTATCCGATGCGGAGAGCACAAAGCAGACGCTAACAGGCGTGGCTGCCACGCAGGGTGCAGTGTCCTCAGAGCATTGGCACTGCCGTGGGGAGGCTTGCAAAGAGCAGCTTTGCCTTAAAATACAAAAGACTACAAAATTGGTTTATAAACTTCTCCCCAACACGTGGGAAAAAACCCTGCCACAACCCCCCCTTCCCCTGCAATTAAAGCCACCCCCCATCCCTGAGCATCGAACAGGGAGGAAGTGATGGACTCCACAGGAGAGCAGGAACCCGTGGTTCCAGAGAACCAGATCAGGAGTTAGGGGAGCTGTCCGGTGGGGTTTGTTTTTATTTAGAGAGAAAACAGAGGTTTCCTCAGGTCTGATAGGGGTGCCAGGCATTTGAAACCACCCAGAGTGTTGTCCCACTCCTGGGATGCCAAGCACCACACTTTAAACCTAAACCAGACTAGCTTGGATCGCCCCCCACCCCGCAAATCCATTGTCTGTGCAAAACAAAGCCCTTTCCAACACACAAGGCAGCTACAAGTATTGTGATTGATGCAAAGCAGATTGTCAGGATGGTGTGCTGTACAGTCACACAGTCTAGCCAAGTTCCAGGGGGACCATTGGGCACAATGGCCACACCTCATACATATGTCCACAGCAGTGTAGCCTGGAACAAAGACTTCATGTTAACCCCCTCCCCGAAAAACTCTTCGTGGTTGCAGCATTTGGCAGATCTACTCCTAGTCCTTAAGCTATCAGATTCTGTCTTCTGCGGGGCCACTGAATGTACATTTTAGGCTCCACCAATCATGCTTACAGTGTCCAGTTTTATGAAGAGCAAACATTCTTTACAAACCACTGCCTTTATTTGCCCAAACTTGACTTTCTAGCGCTAGCCTGCAGCAAGTCAGTAAGCAAAGCCCTCCGCGTAGGGAAGGTTGCTGCAGTGATCCATCTCCAGGAGGTAAGCGGGGTTGTCTTCAAAATGTGTCAGAGGCAAGGTATCGTCTTCGGTCACATGGCAGTCGGGCTCGGCTTTCAAGAACGGGCGCTGATTGTCTGGGTAGGCCATGGAGAAGAGGGCATCAGGGTCACAGACAAATTTATAGACATACCGCTCGCCAGCCACCTAAAAGCAGAGACAAACGCCTGTGTTAGGATGGGAGAATTGGGAGGCTCCAGCATGCTCCAAAACATTCGGCTCCTACTTATAAAGACTGTTTGTGCAACATTTCACAAACCCCATCCATAACAGGAGGAACAAGACAGAGCTAGGAGCCAAAGGCACAAAACTTCAAACCGATGGGTCATCTCTGTGGGCTGTCAAACGCCTGTATGGAAAGGGGTGCAATGGATAGAAAGGGGTTGTGGAGGGGGAGTTGTGTATGTGTTGGCTAATATTTTTCAAGAGACATAGGGAATTTGGACAAGTATCTTCCATTACTTTTGAATAGAAGATGTGCCTAAATCCATAGGTGGCTTTTGGAGAGGTAAACAGCGGTGTCCTTAAGGGATCTGACCTGGGACGAGTGCTGTTCAACATATTCATAAGTGATCTGGAAAAAGGGGTAAAAAGGGAGGTGACAAAATTTGCCGACTATACAAAATTACTCAAAATAGTTTAATCCAAAGCAGACTGTAAAGAGTTACCAAGAGAACTCACAAAACTGGGTGACTGGTCAAGAAAATAGCAGATGAAATTCAGTGTTGATAAATGCAAAGTAATGCACATTGGAAAACAATCCCAATTATCCATACAAAATGAGAAGAGATTAAAAAGATAGTCATCTCTTTTCCAAGATGAAAAGTTAAGGGGAGGAATATGACAGAGGTTTATAAAATCATGGTGTGGAGAAAAAGTGCTATTTACCCCTTCACATAACATGATAACCAGTGGTCCCCAATTAAATTAATAGGTAGCCGGTTTAAAACAAAACAAAAGAAAGTATTTCTTCACACAACGCACAGTCAGCCTGTGGAACTCATTGCCTGGGGATGCTGTGAAGGCCAAAAATATAACTGGGTTCAAAAAAGAATTGGATAACTTGATGGAGGACAAGTCCCTCAATCGCTATTAGCTAAGATGGTCAGGGATGCAACCCTATGCTCTGGGACAGATCACTCAATAATTCCCTGTTCTGTTCATTCCCTCTGAAGCACCTGGCATTGGCGACTATCAGAAGACAGATACTGGGGTAGATGGACCATTGGTCTGACCCAGTATGGCCATTATGTTCTTAGAATCTCAGCTGCCACACGTGACTCAGGACACATGGATGTGGATTAGAATGGGATGTCTCAGTTCTTCCACTAGGGGGCAGAATATTGAACAAAGCCCTTAACTGAGCACTCATCCACACAGTATTAGAAGTTAAATGGTACAATTTGCATAAGGGCTGGAGGATTCATTCTCGAGGACCCTGACTACAGGGTGTGCTCACGTTCCCAGCCCTACTGTTTGGATTAGGATATTTATTGTCATTTGTTAAGGCAAACTTTGCTCCTCTCCCAGCGAAAAGTAGCACAACGCTTCCGAGGGCTTATTACTGAAGCTTCTGTTAAATATGGCCTCTTTAGGGCTAAACCAGCTCTCCAGTTCAGAAGTGCTTCATCTGATGGTCTGTAGACCAGCCCTCTCCTCAGTTTACTAGAGCACAATCTCCATCTGGCTTGAAATAGATCAGGGTGAAAGTGGAATAGTCAACGAGCCACAATCCCCTAGCATGGACACAGCTATACTGGTACAGTAACTCCTCCTTAAAGTCGTCCCAGTTAACGATGTTTCGTTGCTGATCAATTAGAGAACTTGCTGGTTTAAAGTTACACAATGCTCCCTTATAATGTTTGGCAGCCACCTGCTTTGTCCACTGCTTGCAGAAAGAGCAGCCCATCACAGCTAGTGGTGGGGGCTTGGAACCAGGGTGGACCAGCAGCCCCCCCACCCCCCACCAGCTCCCTTAAGTTCCCTGTGCGACAGTCGCCCAGCAGACTACCAATTGCCAGCAGTTCAGCTGTCTCTCCCTTCATTGCCATGTGTTGCTCCTGCCCTCTGCCTTGGAGCTGCTCCCGGGAGCCTCCTGCTTGCTGTGCAGGGTGGGGAAGAGGGGGGCTAATGTCAGGGTATCCCCCTCCCCCCGCTCCTGCCCCCCCATCTCCACAGAGCAGGGGGACACACGACAGGGCTCAGGAGGGAGGGAGCCTGCTGGCAGCAGCAGCTGTCTCCACTTGCTGATCTACTTAAAAAGGCAGCGTACTTAGAGTGGGGTCAGCTACTTAAAGGGGCAATGCCCGTCTCCCCCCCCACACACACACACTGTGTGTCTCTGCCATGCTGTCTCCCCTCCCTCCATTCCTCCTGCCTTGTAGAGCGTGAGGCTACATTAACAACCATGTGTTAACTCTTGAGGACTCAGCCCAATGCTCATCATTTAGCAGTAAGGCATTCCCTGGGAAATATCCCTTTCACCACCTCAACCAAGCTTCACAATCATTGCTGTGTACAGTATTAAACTGTTTGTTTAAAACTTATACTGTGTGTGTGTGTGTGTGTGTGTGTGTGTGTGTGTGTGTGTATACACACACAGTGTATGTATATTTGTGTGTATATATACACACACACACACACACACACACACACAGAGTTTTGTCTGGTGAAAAAAATTTCCCTGGAACCTAACCCTTCCCCCTCCCCATCTACATTAATTCTTGTGGGGAAATTGGATTCGCTTAACATCGTTTTGCTTAAAGTAGCAGTTTTCAGGAACATAACTACAACATTAAGTGAGGAGTTACTGTATAAATCTGCCTGTAACAGCTCAGTCTAGGTTTAGGCACACCGGCAGCCACACTAGGGTTGTCACTATTTCAGTACGACAGCCGTACCCCTAACAGAACAGTTAACGCTTTGCTACTTTGCATTCCGTTCCCATAAGGCTGCATCTTTACAGTTCGCCCATGAGATGCTAAAAAATTAAATTGGTGCCCCAGTCTCTCCCTTAACAGCCCCTGCCCCAAACCAGGTTACATCACGGTTTCCCACTGCCTTGGTTTGGTGGAGTCACTTCCCTCTTCCAAGTGTCTGTCCCCAGAAGCCATGGGACCTGGGTCCCGCTCCTGAAAGGTTCTGCAGCTACTCAGGAATCCGACTAGCCATGGGCACCACACATGCTGTCCTGCTGCTGCCGCCAGTCCCCACCCCCTCACCCAGAGGGGCTGTCCCCATGCACCAGCCCTCGACCCTCAGGCATCCAGCTTGCTGTTGCCAGGCAGCGGTGACCTACTTGCCTTCTGCATGATGCCCTTTTCATAGTAGTAGCGCAGAGAACGGCTGAGCTTGTCGTAGTTCATGGCTGGTCGGTTCTTCTGGATTCCCCAGCGTCGAGCTACCTGAGGAGAGAGGAGACAGGCATGAAGACCCAGGGGCAGCTCTGATGGGTTTGCCAAAGGTTAGTGATACTGAGAGGGGTCTCAAAGAGCCTTGGTGACCAGAGTCCTCCAACAGGTATAGACCCAGACACAGCCAGCACCTGCATGTACCATTCAGTCCTTGCACTAGCCAAAGTGGTGGCTTGTTATGTGCTCATATGTCTATGAGAAATTGGGCCTTCACCAGCAAGTAACTGCTCATACATCACAGAGCAGCCAAACAATGGCTGCTGGACTCAATCTTGTAACCACCAGGCTCTGTGTCCCATTACCAACCCCCTGAGCCGCCCAGGGCCTCAGAATATAGCAGGCTGGCTGAGCAATCACTTCTACCCAACCCCCGGGTTATCGACCACTAGCCATTAGCACGCGGCAGCTAAGCTCTGTGGTTTTGGTTGCAGTCAATAAGGAATTACTAGAACGGTCACCTCAGAGACCTGAGAGAGGCAGCCACAGGCAGGAGCTGCTAATGGGCTGCAAGAGAACCCAGTCATTTCTAAGCAGATTCCGGAGTAGCCTGAAGAGGTTTACTCATTTCTGTTCCCTTCGGGAGCAGGAATCTGATGACATGAGGCTGCTGCCAACCAATCCACCCTCTCCCTGGGGATTTCTGGAATGGACAATAAGCCACACGGCACCATTATCCACTTGGAGATAGATTAATGGGATTTCCTGACACTAAGTGCACTAAGCCAAACCCTGTCCACCTGAGGCATTGTAACAGAGGGGAAATGCACGCAGAGGCCTGAGGCAGCAACCCGAGCTGAACACAGAGCAGTTCAAATGGCAACACCGACTGGCAAGGCAGGTAAATCTCCCTGGCCAATGTTAAGGTTGGGGGGCCCTTTTCTGTTCACCAGGTGAGTTGCGGAGGTGAAAGAAACTCGCCCAAGGACCTCTAGTTACAGCAGCAAAGTGGCTAGCGGGCGGGGGAGCTGCTCTCCTCTTCAGCTGTTTAAAATCAGAGCAGTGCATGAGTTTAGCATCCCAAGCCACGCCTGTGGAAGGTAACATCCGTCTCCATCCCCTCCCATGCTCCAGGCCTAAGAGGAAACGGTAACCCCTCTTCCATAAGGTTTAGTGTTTTGGCCTCTATTCATGGCCCGGGGAAGGGAATGGACAGAGATTGTGGAGCTGGCTCCTGCTAACACAGACACTCGTTAACAAGGGGCAGCAGAACAGCAATGGTTTATTTGCTAGAAATCTAAGCACTTGAAAGCAAAGATGCGACCTCCGGAGGGAAAAGGAAGCCCAGCTGTCCTGCCACACCCGCATTGGCCGTTCCTCAGTGAAAGCTGTAAGGTGCTACACCACTGCAGGCAGGACAGCAACCCCCCCCCGGTTCCCCCCAGCCTAGCTCTGGGTGCGCCTCCAGAGCACGCTGTCCGTTCAGTCACAGCCTCTTCCTGCCATCACTTCCATATGCAACAAGAGTGTTTGTGTACGCAGGGCTTCCAAGCAGCCCCGTAGCTATGGTTACATAATCGCCTTCCAGCACCAGGGCTCCGCTAGTGCAGGGGGCCGCAGAAGAGCTCCGTCTGTCGCAACACTGCACGACGCTGTGCGCTGGTGAGCCCCACTCACAGCTAGCCGGGCCCTGGCTGGGGGACTGCTCCAGGAGTGCGCGGGCCAGTTAGCACTGCAACAGAAGAGAGCTTGGCTTCCCTGCCTAGCTTGCTCTTGGCCGGGGGAGATTACATGACTCCTGTCATATCTCCTCCACAAAGAGAGGCGGCGGCATCCCAGGGACCATGGCTCCTTGCGCCCTGGTGGTTTTTTGGAGGGGGGTGGAACATGTGACACTTGCATCCCGCCCTTAATTCCATCCTTCCCCCAAAAGGCAATAAAAGCAGACTCATGGTGAAAGCATTTGCAGACTGAAGAGCCGCCTGTCAGCGTTCAGAGGGTGCTCAACTGGAAGACAATCAAAGCCACTTGATTAGGGAGCCTGCCAAAAAAGCCGTTTGAAAACCACAATTTCCATGCACAGCGCAATAGAGATTATGGATCATTACCCAGAGTGCACCGCTCAGCAATGCAGCTGGTTTCAATTACTTAAACTGCTTCTTCCTCTGCATCACTGTGCAAACGTGCCCTGATGCTCCTCGCAGAGGGCGATTTAAGAAGCCCAGTGCCTTCTTGGAATCGCCAGGGCAGAGCCGACAGCTACAGTGGAAACCTCACAGACCCTGCTAGGTGTCCAATGCACCTGACAAGTGCTGGGCCAGCCCAGCCCAGGGCCACGTGGGCAGGGAAGGCAACATGCTAGAGTGAAAGGGAAGGAAGGATTCTCACAGAGCGCCCAGGGAGAGCACGTGAACTGGCAGCTACAGTATAGGAGATAATGACACAAGCACCCAGGGCTCCTGGTTGGCAGATTGGTAGCAAGCAATCTGGGGCTCCGGCATAGCAGGCATGGAGACCTGGGCTTGTGCCATCTGTTCAGCCCCCTTGGGCTGTGTTACAGGCGGGAGAAGATCTGACAACAAGCTGTGACACAGGGCCCAACCCAGGGTCACCTGCAGGCTCCTGTGGGTGAAGGACAAATGAACAAGGGCTGCGGAGGAGACAGTCTGGTTCCCACGAGAGGGAATGCTCTTCTAAAGGTAACGTGTGTGTCTCAGCCCTGGGCAAAGCGCAGTTACTGCTGGTGGGAATATGGGCCCCTAATCAGAGGGACCCAAGCAGGGCATGGCTTACACTGGCATCACAGCAGTAACCCCCCTACCCCCGTTACACCTTTTCACTTTGCAGTCAAAACAGCCCTATTTTGGGTTCCCAGCTGTTCTGGGGCGGGAGGGACATATTTCCATATGACATTTCTGCTGTTCAGTGTCTGCTGAGACAGGAACTGGGGATGGAAGTTGCAAGTTAATTGCTCCAGTTGCCAGTGGAGACAGCATTGCTGGCTTTTACATCTTGAAGACTACTCAAAAGCAGACTGGGTGTAAAATAAAAGCTATAGACTACGCTGCTGGCAGGACCTGCACACGTCACAGCCGCCGTACCTGTGATTGCCTGTAGTGCCTGGCTGCGGAATCCCGCCCTTGCTCGAGAATCTATGTGTCCATTTGAAAACAATTCTTGCCCTTGGAGCAGCAAAACAGCCCCAAGTAAAGAAAACAGAAAACACACTCCCTTCACTCACAGGAACAAAGCGAGGCAGAGGCAGCAGTGCCTGCCTGAGCTGGCAGACAGCTCTGAGAGGTGGGAACTGCTCCTCTTCCCTCACTGTGGTGTATGTTGACTCTGAAACCTAGTGATGAAAGTCTAAATATCAACATTAACTATCTCACTGCTGGATGTGTCCACTACAGTGTTTGAGGCCCCAGCACCAACCATAAATCTACCTCCATTTCTGCCCAAGCTCCAGCACTCACCCCATCTGTACTCTCTGTCTGTGAGGCAGACCGCAAGGCTAGCCCAGCACTGACTCTACAAATGGAGAGCTCAGTACCCCCGTCCTAGGTGAGCCAGAGTCTCAGACCTCCTCCAGTGCTGAGCAAGAGCCAGACTATTCCCCATATGGCTGGAGGGCCTAGCTGAGCCAGCCAGGGCCCCAGAGCTCTAACCACTGCCAAGCATATACCAAGGCAGCTACATTTGTTCCATCCCAAGGCTCCGTATGCCTTGTCCAGCCTTCCTCAAGAGGCTGAAAAGCCGCTGTACCCAGCCCCTGCTCACAGCGCCCACGGGACCATAGGTCTCCCCTCTGGAGATCCAGAGCACACTCCATGGCCCCAGCAAAGATGTTCTCTACACCCCCCGCCCCAGGCCTGCCTGCCATTTAGGGAGAGAGAGGGGTGGAAAGGAGAGAGCCCTGATCAGCCTGAGGCTTCAAGCCAGTCATTCATTTCCAGTAAGGATTAAACCCCACTAGACTCAACCCTTCCCCCACTGTTCCCGCCACACTGGACCAGGCAATGCCCAGAGTGCTGGGGGTGGGGGCAGTGGGTTGGGAACAGAGGCCTTTGTTTCTGGGTTGGCACCAAGCCAGCAGCCACTGGCGAGTCCCGCGGCCAGCTCTGTACCTCTTCGGGTTCGATCAGCTTGAACTCCATGCCCCGGCCTGTCCAGGCAATGAAGTGGGCATTGGCCGGGTCATCAAGGAGCGTGACCAGGAACTGCCAGAGCTGCAGCGACCCTCGTCTCTGGTATGGAGGCCCCTCCCGATACATGGTGGGCTCCTGCTTCACTTTCCCTGCGTGGGAGGAGAGACACGTTAGATCACCCGCTCCCAGCACAGCAGGGCCCCGGCTCGCTGCCGACCTGCTGTCTCCTGCGCTCGGCGGCAGCCTGGCTGGTCTCTAGCCCTAGAACGAGGCTGCCCGAGGATGCCACCATGCCATGGATAGAGAGTGGGGCCTGGTGACAGAGCCAGTTCCGGTGTCCTTTTGCCACTGGCTTGGGTTTCTCATCCTGCTTTTGTCAGAAGAGCCGGCCGCAGGAATTCTATTAGGCAGCTCCACACCTGCCCCCCTGCCACATTACTGCCAGGGTCTTACCTTCCAGCCTCTCCGGCACCACGCAAGTGTCATCAAAGTACAACCGGGCATCTTTTTCATAGGAAAACCCTAGGAGGAAAGCATGCCCATTAGCTCTGCAGTCCAGACCAGAGAGGCGACATAAGAACGGCCATACTGGGTCAGACCAAAGATCCATCAAGCCCAGTATCCTGTCCTCTGACAGTGGCCAATGGCAGATGCCCCAAAGGGAATGAACAGACAGGTTATCATCAAGTGATCCATGCCCTGTCACCCAATCCCAGCTTCTGGCAAACAGAGGCTAGGGACACCATCCCTGCCCATCCTGGCTAATAGATTCATGGAAGATAGGTCCATTAATGGACCTATCTAGCTCCCTTTTGAACCCCGTTATAGTAAAATACCTATGCTGAAGCATACATGACATGGGTGCAGAGGTGTGATTAGCTGATTGTGCTATTGAACCAACCCAACCCCGGATCAGAAATCTCCTGGACACCTGCCAGCTACCCCCTTTACTTAGGGAGACCATGGCTTTATTTGAGGCCCATCTGATGCAGTTTCTCAGAAAACTGAAATTGGTCTGGTATGAATCCAGATCTCCTTGTTCTAGCAGAAGGTTTCCATACCATCCTACTGGGACAGGCAGCCGGTGGCATTAATAAATGCTGACTGTCACCAGCCAGCTCAGCAAAACAAACACACTAAAAAGGCTTTCAAGAGACCATTGAGAATGCACGAAAGACCCCGCTGAGACTAGTGAAATCCCAGCTGCTACAGTGCCATAGCCACAAACATGGCCTGGGCTGGAGTCCAGGCTACAAACCAAGCAGGGCCTTTGTGCCGGGGTCAGCAGCGGCACTACTGGAGAGTTAGAACCTGTAAAAACCACCGTATTCCTGACGGCACGAACTCATTCATACCCGCCTTTTGGATCGACTTCTCTAATGCTCAGGCCCAAACCTACTGCTCTACGAGCAGATTTGGACCATGGATTGTTTCCTCCCCTTCACCTTGAGGCCAGGCATACAGCTAACAGCTTTAGAAAGTCAGCACATTTCACTTGCAAGAGGAACATCCAAGGACAGTCCCATTTCTGGGCTAAACGGTGCATCGGCTCACTTGGCCTGGCCCTCAGAAAGTTGGATTCTATTTGCTGGCAGAAAACCTGTCTAGACTAGTTCAGTGAGTGAGCTGAAAGCCACTCTGCTGGCTGAATACCATTCAGATTTCTCCTCTTCCCCAACCCGTGTAGCTCCAGTAACTGAAAACCCTCTTACTGTCTCTATCAGGCATATTATCCCAGACTAGAGGGTACAGCCAAGCATGTAGCCGTCGAGATGTGTGGCTGAGAATGGCAGCGTGGTTTCCCCTTGCTCTCTCACACAGCTGGGATGGTCTGTTAGCTCAGGTGAAGCGTCAGTTGAAATGGAGACGCACTATTATTAGCAGCTGCATCAGGCACAGCCGCCCGTACCACCGTCTAATACACCCAAGAGCAGGGCAGGAAGGAAGAACTCACGCTGCGGTAAATGGGAGTCTCAACAGTCGCACGGAAGGATACAGAGTGCCTGGTAAGGGGCAGATTGGATCTCTAAAATCAGCAGTGATGCTGGTTTGCTATTCCACCTGCTTTTCACTACTAGTGCTTGACTCACCCCAGTACAGAAAGGAAGCTACAGATGGGTGGGGGTGGGTGCCAGAACCAGGGACGTTCCTAGGCCTCTCCCTTTCTAAAGCAGTGGTGGTTCTGTCACAGTAGTAACACCGTCAACGGACACTCTTCTCAGGGTCCTTTGTGTCAGTAGCCACCACAACCCTCTGCCCCAGTCAATGCCACGCAGCTCTGCGCCCATGCCTGTCCCCACAGTGCTCCGTCTTGTGTACACACGCGCACACTTACCCTCCTGGCCCGTGGGGAAGTAGCCCCCTCCTCTCATGTATGACGACTGGCAGGTCGGCACTTCTGCAATCAAGACAATAGCCGAGTTAAGCCTGCGCTGAACCAGGCAGCACTACACCCTGACCACGTGGCAAAGCAGAAGCAGCATGCTGAGATAGCCCCACGCGGCCCCCTGGGAATGTTACAAAGCCACTGCGTGCGTGGTCAGCAGGCGCAATGGCTGAGCACCTCCACCTGCTGGGCGGGGTCAGCATCACCCCATCACAGGCCACATCGTCCTCCCAGGGCCTTGGCGCTGCTCCTTGGCACGCTGCATGCCTCCCGCGTGGGTTTGGCAGTGCCATGAGAGCAGGAAACCCCGCGAGATCACAGTTAGCCCTACAAGCAATTCTATTGTGGTGACATATGATGGGGCGCACCCGGTCTTCCCAGCACCGTATGGCAGGGCCTGTCCCTAACATCCCCACTCAGGGCAGAAGCAGCAGAGGGTGGATCCTCCAGGCCTGCCTAGAGAGGCCTCCCAGAAGTAGCCAGAGCTCAGCTGGGACCAGAGGGACTGGGGAGGGGGAGGGCTCCTCTCTGGCCACAGGAGCTCGTGGGGCAGCCAGGGTTTGATCCTGGCTGCACTTGCTTAAGCTGGGAGAGAGGGGCACCCTGGGAACGTCAACCCTGAGCTAAGGGGGAGGCTAAAGGGACCAGGTGGGAAGAGGCCCAGGGAAGCAGCAGCAACGAATTGCAGGGAGCTGTGTGGGGCTGCTGGCTGTAGTGTCCCTTGGCTGGCACCAAGAGCAGTGCGGGGCCAGGTCCCCCCGCCCCAGGGAAGTGGAGTCGAACCCGAGATAGAGACAAGGCTTGTTTGGCAGCCCCACCTAAGAGCTGAGTTTACAGAGCCCAGAGCCGGGGCTAAAGACCCAGGTGAGGGCAGACAGTTTTGCTGGACTTTTGCTACTCCGGAAGGGGTTTGTTTTGAGTGTGTGACCCCGCCGGAGGCTGAGCCGCTGAAGACCCACCAGGCGAGGGCGACAATCTACAAGGGGCCTTGGGGATCAGGAAAAGGGCTGCAGTACTGCACACAGCAGCAAGAGGCGCTCGCGAGGTGAGAGCTCCCCATATAAGATTTCAGGGACTGCCTGATGTTCATTTTGACTTGCAGACTTCTCTGAACAGAGAATTCCCCCCTCATCTAGGAAATTAGAAGCCTCGGAAAACAGGTCAGCTCGTAGCTCTCAACTATTCCTAGCCCACATGACTATTTACCACCTCGGATTCAACATGAAAGATTAAACTGAGGTGTCCTGAACACAGCATATTGATGCTGGAGGTCTTACAAACCAGCTCTTCTCCTCTTCCTACAGGGGACAGCCCCCTCCTCATTCACTCTCATCTCTTTGCAATGGCATGCGGACTCAAAATGAGCAGGGAGAGGTTATCAGCACAAAGTACAGGCTCCTTCCTGGTTTGGAAAAGGCAATCCAAACTGACTTGCAAAGGCGATTTGGAGACATTCAATAGGGAAAGGTCTGTTTCAACAACCCACTTTAGCAGATGGTCTTAAGAGACCAAGCCCAATAGTTTATCTTCTCCCACATAGCTCAAGCAACACAAGAAGGGAGGAAAGTTGGAGACAAACAAGAGTCCTTCAGAACCTTTAGATATGCCCCCCCCCGCCACACACACACCTGCTCCATTTTGTTGCTGACGACTACATTCAATCCTGCCTTTGAGAGGTCACCATATTTTTAGGCCTAAGGCGATTAGAGGATTTTCCGTTGTGTAGCTAGGCCCTGCACTGTCAGCAGCCAGCAGAAATCACACAATGGGTCAACAGAGTCGGCTACCTGGGGCCAAGGGGAAAGCTTAGCCCGAGCCCACATAACTCCATGTGCTCAGATAACCTTTGCCCCGTGAGCTAAGGGAAGGTGGGCAGGAGGAGGCATTCTGCACACAGGTCTGCAGCACAGTCGAGCAGGACCGCTGTGCAGATTACTGGAGCTTAGATACAGCAACATCTGTTGAGTGCCTGATGCTTGTTCTTTATACAAAAAAAAAAAAAAGTCATCTGACATTCTAACTTGGTTAGACATCAGCTTGGGGGCAGCGTGCGGGGCGAGGTTTCCTGCACCCGCAGTGGGAAGTGCCGAGGTCACACAGGTCACCGCTTTAATGCAACATTATCAAGACGCCTTAGAGGAAGTTGCCAGCTAAACCCCAGCAGAGGCAGGTGGGCCAACTGCAGCTCCATTCTTCTCCTAGCGCGGCAGATATAGTGGCACTTCGCTGCACCCCAGCGCTGGCTGGGAGATCGGGAGAGATAGCAGCTTGGCTCTAACCTGGAGCGTGTGAATCAGCTGGAACTCGCTGCATCAACCTGCTCCCCGCCCCAACCATTCGGGGAAGGACTCCAGCCACACAGACGGCCTGCACACGGGGTGCTAGGTTACGCGCAGAAGGTGCTTCCTTCCACAGGGCCTCGGCAAAACCTGGGCACTGACCTATGGCTAGCAGGGGTTCTTTGGAGGCGTTTTATTGGCATGAGAAATCCAACAGGTTGCTGTATGTAAACACTGCTGTTCCCTTTCCCATCGGTCCCTCGCTGTGCTTGGAAGTCACCCAGCGGACTGAGAGGGCATAGCAGCGCCTACTCCAGTTTAGGGCATGAACCAATATGCTGTTCGGCTTCAACAGAGCCGTGGGGAGTGACTTCTCCATGCTCCCCCGCCAGCATTCTGCAGCTGCTGCAGTGCCTGCACTCCCCCCTAGGGGGCGGTTTTCCTTTCTGACACACCGCACTCCCTACAGGCACTGGCTGAGTTCCGCAAGTTCCAAGTGGGTCTATTCCTCACAGTAGGGTGCTCCACAGCCTTCGTGAAGCCCAGGGTCCTGCGCACGAGGAACGCTACAGCAAAGGCACCAAGGCGGGGTCCTGGCTAAACTTTTCAGTAGCGTCTCCAGAGCTGGAGACCCAACTCCCATACAAACCTGAGTCAATGCAGTAATCCCTGGGCTCCTGCTTAATGCCCATTGGAGACTGGTATCCGTGCCTTGGGGGCCCTGGAATGCCCGGGACACCGTGCTCGTAGAGGGGATCATGGTACTCCTGTTTGAATCCCTGAGGAGGGTGGGGAGCGGCCGGGACTATAGGCTCTGACATCTGCCTGTGGTAGACGGGGCGACTGTCTCCAGGAAGGCCTGGCGGAGGAGGGAAAGGATGGCAGGGCTCAGACAGCTGTCTCTGAAACCTTTGGGGGGAGGGGGCGGAGAGAGAGAGAGAGAGAGAGGTGTTACTGTACAGTGAAACCATCTATTCCCAGCTCTGCCGAGCAGGCAGCCCTGTGGGAAACCATGCCCATTACCCTGACAAGAGTAGAATACTTAGCCCTGTTTTCCCCACTGCCAGCCGCCATTGGTAAGGCCCAGGGACCCCCACTGAAGACGTTCATTAACTAGAGATCACAGGTATCAAATGCACTCTCCCTCTGAAACGGAGGCCGAGCTGCAATGCTGGGCTAATGACCTGCAGCCTGAGGTTTCTGAGCAATGCTCAGAGACCGGGACTGGATTGGTCCCACTCCATCCAGGCTACATCCAGACAGCGGTGGGGGAATGACACGTCACTGCCCTCTCCTGACTCTCAGGGACGTTTACCATCTTTGTGGGTGTGGCATTCGGAGCAAGTCAGTTCAGTCCCCCTTGGCCAGGCCATCGCAACTTGCTCCTTGGTCCAGAGCCCACTTACCAGCTATTGGTAAACAAGGCCCCACCCGCATCAAGGAAATTCACACAGACGAGGGCCCACTTGGCTGTGACCTTACAGCAGGCGTGCGAGACAAATACCTGCCTCCAAGGGGACCAGGGAGTCCCGTTCCTACCCCTTGGAGAACCCATGGACAGGGGACAGAGAGAGAAGAGCCCCAGGATGTTTTGCTCCTGTGCTGTCACACAGCTTGGACTGAGGAGCTGGCAATTATATAATGCTGAATCCATTCCAACCTGTGAAAGCCAAGTGGCCTCTAATCTGCCTCTGGGGCTGGGATTAAGCATTTAACTCTCTGGCGCGGCATGGGCATCCGAGCTCTCATGGATGCTCAAGGTAGCAGAGATCAGCCTGGGCCCTCGCAGAACACAGCCCATCTGAGGCACCTCTAGCCAAGTGACCTGCTGCTGAACCTTGTTGCACATCCTTCCGGGATCCTTAACGCTCAGGTTAAGGAAGCCACTGAAAGGTGCCCAGGTGTGTGCCAGCAGCAGGCACAAGTTACAATTTGCTGTACCCAGGCAGCGGGGTATGCCGGGGAACCCTCAGCTGGCGCCAGCAGGGGAGGAGATTGGGATGTGAAAGGCATCCTTCCCTATTTGTAATGCTCCAAAGGCTGAGCGTTGTGACTTGGGAGAGATGTGGACAGGAGCCCAGCCCCCATCCCACAAGTCACTGCTCAACATCTCAGCACCTTGAAAGGCTATCAGTTCCTTTCCCAAGCACCAAGGCCCCTGGGACCTTTGTAACTGGATCCTTTGCAGCTGACGGGCCTGGATTACTCCACTTCCGATGAGTGCCCCTCTAACCTTTCAGCCTGAAACTCTAGCACTGTGGTGGTATGGCCTCTGCAGGAAGAGGCACTTCCGGACGGGCATGAGCCAGTAGCCCAAGCATAGCTGTCAGGTCGTCTGGAGCTCACAGCCCTGGGGGCTGCAAGGCGACCTCAGATGCTAGTGCCATTCACTAGGGCTTTTTTGGAGAGGGTGCGGGGAAGCAAGGGGAGAAAGATGAGAGCAGAGATATCCAGGGAGGTGGGCTCAGCTTTTGAAGCCCAGTGTTGACTTGTGTTCCTATGGTTTCCACTTGTGCAGATTAGGGAAGCATTTCAGATCTCATCCTGCTTAAAATAAAGCATGGCCAACTTTGTGCACTGACCTTCATTTGACTATAGCCCCCGCCCGCCCTGCCTGCTCCTCTGTGCGATCCCGCAGCTGAGACAGAAAACAAAGCACCTGTTTACAGAGGCAGAAATAGGGAAACCTGACAGACAGGCTAGCTCCATTTGTAGTGAACCAGCCCCCTCTCTTTCTACTCCCCCATTATTTCAGCAGATCCCATCTTTAAAGAATTCTCCGCCATGCACGTCCGTGACACTTCAGAGGGAATAAATCAATGGCGCAACTAACTCAGACTAAGGAATACAGATGACGATACAGACTTCCTGCCCCCTGAACTAGGCAAAAGTGCATCTAGGCCTTTTAAAGCAATCTACCTACCGAGGTTCTGGCAGCACCAGGTTAAGGAAAAGGGCATGAACAAACAGTGAACAAACTGCTGAAACTAGGTTGAACCCAGATGCTTTTTTTGCACATCTTTGTCACTGCAGCTGGTCTTGTGTGTGCAGATATATTCCACTTAGCTCTCTCTGGGAAACTGGAGATGGGTGACTTTGATAGAATAAGACGGATACACAGCTTGGCAAGAGTCAAGCAGAGTAACTGATAAAATTCGGCATCAGGCTGAAAGGTAGAACTAAGTGGGTTGTCACGGTGCTCTCCAGCAATGGACTGAGTAGAGACAATGTGGAGCAGTGTCAGACACACAGCAATGGGAAGGTTTACAAGCACTTGGGAGGCTATGGTTAAAATACACAGAACAATCCCAACAAACTGCAGAATGCAATAGAAGCAACACAATAATCTGAGGTCAAGGAAGGGCGACTGTCAAGTGATTTCCAGACAGGAGGGAATGACTACATCGACAGATGAGCGAGTGAGTGGTACTGCAGAGGGGGGCTTTGCATTGTGGTCTGCGTTGCTGGAAAGTTGGGGTGAAGTGGAAAAAAATATGTTGGGAATGTTGCCTTGTTTTGCAGAACCCACAAATATTCTTAGCACGTCACCCCCAAAACTCGGATCCGGTACTTGAACCAGGATGGAGGATGTTCAGCCAGGAATTTTGGCAAGGCCGTGTGAACAGGGCGGCAGGGTGCTGGCTCCACTAGAGGATGTTCTCAAGGAGGAAGAAAGCAGCTGAGATTCTTGCAGGAAGTGACAAATGTTGCAACAAGCCCGTTTAAAAAAAAAAAAAAAAATCCAGGCTCTGGAGTTTTCATACGTGCATTAAACTTCGAACAGGAACAGAAACAGTACAATTCACCAAAAAAAACCAGAAGTCACCTACTTGGCTCTGTGAAGGGAGAAGTCACATGGCAAAAGCTGAAGGTAATTATCGGAATTGACTCAGGCAGATTAACCCTCAGCTTGAGTCAGTACTATATTAGTGTACGGGCAGCACACTAAAAACGTTCTAAAGGAACTGGTGAATTCTGAGGAAAGCAATACAATGCAAGGTTTGGAGAACAATTTTTCCTTGGTCTTAAGAGACTGGGATGTGTTCAGTCTAGAGAAGAGATGGGCAGGGGGTCAAAATACCCAAAGTATCTACAGATACGTGAAAGGCATGTTCTCAAGAGGAGAATCAATTAATACCATCAGTAAGTGAAGACAGAAGCAATGTGGGAATGGATAGCAGACAGAACCTATCACCTCTATAAAATCAGTTCAAATTCCACCCAGGGTCTTTGTGATCCAAAGAACTGGCTGCTCCATTTCCTAAGTCAAATTAGTTTAGTGGTCCTAGTCCAAGTGCTGTTTGACTAGCTTCTACAACAAAACCCACAACTGGTACTGAGCGGCACATTTACTGCGGTATCAGTCTGAAGAGCAATACGGGCAGACACACCGACCAAACCGCTCATCCCTAGAGGAAGTCTCCCCCGCCCCCACAAAGCCAGATAGGAGTTTGAGAAAAATTACAGGGGATGGGGGAGAAGGGCAGTCAGTGCCATCACGGCTAATGCTGTCTCTCTTCTGGGAAGAGCCCAGACAGTCTCCAAGGCTGCTGACCTGCATCTTTTCAAAAGAAAAGAGCTCAGAGAAAAATCTGCAGAGATCCAAGTAATCAGTGTAAACTACAGCAAAGGAAGTTTCCAATATTAACATTGATCATTTAGGCAATGGAGCAAACTGCCAGAAGAGCCCTCTAGCCACGGATCGAAGACAAACCCGAGACAGGATTCTCCAGTGTTCTGTGAAGGCAAAGGAAGGCGTTCCAGAAGTGAGCCGTTGAATTGGAGTCAGAGGTAACCCTGTTTTCTCTTTGGAAGGACAAGGCAGCCCCCGGGCTCACTCTCTGTTAGGAGGGGGAAAAGGGGAGAAAGTTGCCTAATGTTCAACACTGAAGAAGGGGATATACTTGACAAGTGTACTGTTACAAGCCAGCTGCCCCAGCTTACAATAACCCTGTGGTTCCAGGGCTGGAGAAGGAAAGTTAGCAACTATGCCGCAGGTACCGCAATGTCCCCTAGAAAACTATTTCCTCACCCCAACACATGGTGCGAGACCAAGAGATGACCCATCCCTGCCAATAGTAGGGGGGCAGGGGGGAGGAGAGAGAGAGAGAGAGAGAGAGAGACTGTGAGGGCAGAAGGCTTCAGCAGTGTTACTGAGCATGCTCAGCACAAGCCAAGCAACAAGAGAGAGTGAGGGTGGGGAGAGGCATGTGACCCTGTGTGTCACCTCTGGTCAAACGAGCAAAACCAACGAGGAAAGAACGTTCAGAACACAAGACACCAGGTCTCTTGCCGTGCATGCGTCATGTGACAAAGCAAACCTGGCTCATTACCTGTGCTCCGCTGGATACTGGTTTTCAGGCATCATCTTTGGCATGTGTATGGGCTGATGAGGTGGCTGGGGCACAGCGAACGTTTGCTGCCTTGGCTCCTGGAGAGCGTGCGGGGCAGACGCCGGGGGAGCCCCCCGCAGTGGGCCTGCCGGGGCAACATGGACAGCGGTCTGCACTGATGCAGTGGGTGGAGGGTGAGGAAGCGAGGAACTCTGCTGGACAGGGGACACGGGGGTGGCAGGTGGGGTTAATGGCTTGAACCCAGCAGGGGGCTTCCTATCATAGGCACTGTGAACAGAAGATGGAGAGGACCACGATGTAGTGAGTACAGCATTCACGCAGCTTTCACCCCACTACTCAGAACAGCCCAGACTTGTTTGCATTTCCTGGTTGTCAGGCAGTGACAGTGCTAACACAGCCCAATCTGCTAGCAGCCCCAAGAGAATCTTTGTACTTCACAAGAGTGACAGACAAGGTGCGTCACAGGGACCTGCTTTAACACTTGCCGCACGTTTTCCTCAAAGATAATTTTAGCTTCCACTCATTAAAAGTAAGAGAATAACTTGTCATATTCCCCCCCCCCCCCCCCCGCCTCCTTCAGGCCTGTTTTCAGTGTATTTTGCAGGAGCTAGCTGATGGACCAACCTCTGCTAATCGATACTAGTAGTTAACAATCAGCTGAGCATCACCTAGTGCTCACTAGCAGTTAGATAGCACTATGCGTTCGAGAGCCGTGTAGATTTCGTTTCCAGAGAAATGAGCATTCTGAAGAAGCCTGCATGCACAGCGCTGTCCAGGATTCCTGCAGACCTTTGGATGTCTAAACAACTGCCTTGGTGCACGTTAACATACGAGAGCCCTAAAGAAACATCTCTTGGAAGCCGATCCTGCCCCTTTAGGGTTGTTTTTCCAGCTTAAATCAACAATTGTAAACAGTGCTCATGGAAACACAAGGAAGTCTGATGCTCTGTGCAGCTTGGCATTGCCCTCACTTCCATGAGCTCAGGAATTTAATCAGTAAGAAGCTAGCTCTCATAGTGAGTGTGCTTAAAAATCACCCCTCCCACTAAGCCTGGAGGGGTTTTCATTAGCATCACAGAGGTGATAACATCTGTCTCAGATGGATTCTCCAGCATCTGGTTTCCATGCCTCCCAGTCCCCATGCCACCCCCACCTTCTGTGGCCCTGGGGGCGAATCCCAGTTCTACCTACCAATAGTTGTAGAGGCACTTGTCTCCATAGTTAGTACAGAGAGCCTGGTCACGGCTACAAGACGACAACTCGGAAGAAGGACTGTGGAGCTCCCGCTTGATCTTTGTCGGAGGTGGGGCGTGAAGTACCACTAAAATCAGAAGAGGGAAAGAAGTGATTAACTTGCATCACAGCTTCTCAGTCTCCATACTTGGGACTGTTGCTGCAATCCGCTGGCATGGATTTCAGTGAGTGTGGAGCCATGCAGGAGAAGGAAACGGACGGATACGTCCAACGCTTAACTGCACGCACTAATTAGTGCGCAACACAATCCTTTTCAAGAGCAGACTCTAATTTTACTCCCCTTTATGCTTAAAATCTGAAATTTCAGCCAATGTTTTATGACAGTAATGTATGATTACCACGTACCGTTTGGGAGACGGGGCTTACAGTCACACACTGCCTTTTATCACAGAGGATCCTTCGCAAATGACCTGCTTACTGCACCACTGGAACTCAGCCTCCCCTGGACGATTGGGCAGCCAGCCAAGCAGAAACTGTTCACAGCATATTGCCCAGCAGCAGAGGTAGGCAGTTTTGGCCAGGCACCGAGGCAGGCCCCATACTTTAAAGGAGCAGGCCTTGGTATCTTAGTGCTTTCAGATAGCAGACAGGTCTCTTGGCTGTAATCTGTTCTATCAAGGACATAAAAATCCACACCCGCTTCCTATTGCCTAAGCACATCCTCGAAAGCCAGGAGCTTCCTGATGGAGCACAGTCTAGCACAGGAGGGCCAAGAATCAGCGCTCTGTTTTTTGCACAGAAAGCGACCCTCACCACCATCATTGCAGTCCAAACTCTACTTAGTAACTGCAAGCAGATCTGCCTTCCACTGCCTTGGAACACAGGGGGGCCAGGACCCCCAAGAGGGGACATACAAGCTAGCAGAGGGGGATGAGCCTGTTCTCGGCAAGGAGGCAGCACAGCCGTGCCATTCAGAGCTGGACTCTTAGGGGCCAGCCAACAGACTCTCAGTCACCTGTGGAGGAGGATGTAGGAATACAGGCTGCATCCGTCTCCCGCAAAGGGAAAATCATTTGTCAGAGTGATCTGGGACTTGTGCTGCTTCAGCTACAGATAGGGGCTTGGGAAGGAGAGCGGAGGGGACTTTAATAGGATGCTGGCCCTTTAAGAGAAGCTTCAGGCCCAGCACAGCCTGTTCCTGATTTCCACCAGAAAGTGGGTTGGATAGCAAAGGATTCTGGGAAAGGCAGGACCCTGTGAGGTAAGTAAGCTTCTTGCTCAGTCTGAAGAAGCCGGCTGCAAAGCAAGATCTGGTTGTGCATCATGAGTGGGGAGGAGGGGGTTACCCACTGAGCAAGGGACTGGAGTACCTCAGTGCAGAAGCCGGAGCCCCAATCCATACAGTTCACCCAGCGCAAGCAAGTGTGCCGTGGCCCCACACCCCAAGGAGCAAGAGAGCAATGCAGAAGCGAGACAGGAGCCCCCCCACCAGCCACGGCCAGAGGAGACTGACCTGGAACAGCGGGAGGGCAGTATTTATTCCCCGTACAGGGTGGCATGCGGCATCTAGTCGGGAGCCAGTCTCTCCCCCATCCTGGTATCACTGACCTCTAGGAGTGGGGGGAGGGGGTCACAGTTCTTTAATACGAGACCAGCAGAATTGCCGAAGCACTGAGAAACAACAGTGACAATCCTGCAAGCTGGTCTCTTTAGCGGCTCCCCACGACCACCAAGCCACAGGAAACGACTTCACTTTTCCCGCTCTGCAGGGAGCTAGAGTGCCACTGAAATGGTGGAACAAGAGCTCTGGCCTGACCCCACCAGCAGGACTATCTGCTCCAGTAACGGGCCCTGACTGTCTTCACTGGACTGCCACCAGCCCTAGAGACAAACCAGGCTGGGGAATCAGGCTGGAAAAATTCAACAGGTTTCCCTGCAGGTAGTGGGGGAACTGGATGAGGCTCTCTGGCCTGTATCATGCAGGAGCTCAGACTAGGTTATAAGAGTCCTTCTGGCCTTTGCAGCTATGAAAAGCTGGGTGAGATTTTCCCTGTGTCTTTTAAAAGGAAGTGGGCCATTCAGTGGGTGAAACGTCAGGCAGTCAAACTTAGCCCCTGCACAGAAAATGCAGAGACTAAGGCCAGGTCTACACTAAACCTGCTATGCGTGAAAAATCCACACACCCCCAGCTACGTAGTTAAGCCCATTAACCCTCCACCCCCGTCGGTGCAGACAGTGCTAGGTTGACAGAAAAATTCTCTCTGGGGCAGTGGTTTAACTATAGCCACTGTGGTTGTAGGGAGTGGCTGCACTGAAGCACTAAAACTGTCACTGTTGCAATTTAAGTGTAGACAGCCACCTTCCACTATCGGCTGGTATTTGGCATAGCTCTGGGAAGAAGGGAAAAGATCAACACAAGGATTCCTGCCCAGCAAGTGTGCAGAAGGGGGTGGTCGCTCAGCCTTCGGGGGAGTCTACTGACTGCATGAAGAGAACTGCCACATAGCTCCCAGCTGGGGTAGGGGTAGAACATCACATGCTGCTCTTCGGAGTTGGTGACTGGATTGTGCTTGCCTGCCGCACTGTCCTTTTCCAGTAGGGAAGGGAGTTAAAAAACAGAGCAACCCCTCCCCCAGGCTCCATTTAACACAAATGATGTGTTTGCTGGCTCTTTCTATGAGCGAGAAGGCAGCAGAGGGGGATCAGCAGCAGACATGATGGCAGCCCGCCAGAGGCTCAGATGTGCGATAACCACATCAGAATTAGTCTGGTGGTGCTTAGCATAATGCATGTTCCCATCTTGCAAAGCAAGGGCAGTTAGTGATCACTGGGGCAGGGGAGGAGAACAAAGAAAAAGGAAAGGCGGTGCAGAGCCTGCCCTCTGAGCGTATGTCTACACTACACACTAAGCCCAAGCCCCCCTTCTGTCCACACACAAATCAGTCTGATGCGGATCAGCAAGCACTCATGGCCCAGGTCCTAGGACCCTGCCGGAGGGAGGAGGTCAGAGCTCAAATGCTGCTGGGACTCAGGTCCAAGCCCTGTCAGTTTGCAGGGTGGACGCATGTCAAGCCGCAGATCCGAGTGAGAAGGTCTGAGTAGTGCGGTATGCTGAGACTCCCAGGTCCACCAGCTGTAAACCCAGGCTTGCAATGTAGCGTGAATGCTCAACAACTGGCTTGGAAACACCTAGTACATATGCCCGGGTCCCACAGACCCGGGCTAAGTATGCAGCGCAGACAGACCCTGAAAGGGCAAAACATGGGCCTGGTGACTGTGCTGAGGGGGACGGGCCTGAGAGCTCACTGTAGGAGTGCCTTTAAAGAGGGCCTGTTGACATGATTGACAGTAAGCTTGTCAGTTTACAATACACCTCAGAGGCTACATGAAACGTCTGTTTAGTTATAAAAGACAATGCTCCCGAGACACAGCAGGGAGCCAGCGCACAGACTAAGTGCAGTGCAGGTCCATAACTGCATGGACACAGCAGACACCTGCTAACCTGCAAGTGAACAAGACCCACTGAAAGACACGATGTTTGCAGATTAGCAGAACAAAAACTACAGAACTAATGCCTCAGCGCGCACCTGGGTTGTTTGTCCACCCAGCTGTTCAGCTGTACAACAGCCAGGTAAATATACTGTTACAGTTGGTCAGACATCATAATCCAAGCCCCATTCCTAGAGCACTCTGGACCGAGAAGTGGGGAGATGCCACCACTGTGGGTGGGATTCCCAGTGCACAAAGCAGTGAAGGTTCACTTTACAGGGTCTCACCTCTATGTTTGGGGACGGTGTCAGGGCAGTCAAGAAACGACTATGAAGAGTTGCTTGCAGTAAAGTGACCATGAAGCCATTTAGACAGATCTGCTCTATGAAGAGCAACTTCACGGATAATCCCCCTCTAGCTGGCTCTCAACCACTTGGCCTTACTGTCCAGATGGGAATCGAGTGTTTGTTGCCAGTCCTTAATTTGGATTCAAAGCTCTCAAAGCAATAGGCACTGACTTCTACTGGTGCTAGTGGGTGCTCGAACCCCCTGTCCCCAGCCCTGCCCTGACTCCATCCCTGCCCCCGCTCCTGCCCCCATTCCAACCCCTTCCCCAAAGTCCCCGCTGCAACTCCACCCCCTCCTTGTCCCTATTCCGACTCCTTCCCCAAATCCACACCCCGGCCCCACCTCCTCCCCTGAGCACACCGCGTTCCCCCTCCTCCCTCGCTGTTTGGTGGCAGCAAGCACTGGGAGGTAGGCGGAGGAGTGGGGACATGGCGCACACAGGGGAGAAGGCAGAGGCGAAGTGGGGCAGGGAGCTTGGCTGCCGGTGGGTACAGAGCACCCACTAATTTTTCCCTGTGGGTGCTCCAGCCCCGGAGCACCCACGGAGTCGGCACCTATCCTCAGAGCAACACAGAAAGATGCCATCCTACTGCTGAGAGAGAACAGGAAGACTCACCCCTGAACTCACCCCTTGACTCCTGAGGTCAAGAATATGGCAACACTTTTTAATAGGCAGCTTTGCCTGGAGTACAACCCCCAAACAAACACCTCCTTCCAAGAGCCGGCTGGAGAGCCCAGCTTCTTGAGGAGATTTTACAGTAAGGAAGCTTTTCCTCCACGAGTGAACGGTGCGCGCACACATTCCCAGAAGCCTTCCACAGGGAAAGCACACAAGCAAACCCACCAGCAGATTGGCCCCTTCTGCAATCATGGACAAATACTTTGAAAGCTGTGAAGATAAAAAAGCAAGAAGGACCCACGCGTTTTACAAGGACTGACCTGCTCAAAACTTGGGGCAACTACAAGTTTTGACGCAGCACAGACATGGGTGGCTCCCATCTGATTCAATGAGGTCCTCTGGGTTTTGCTACATCATTACAATGACCACTGAGCTCCTGGGAGAGGGAATTCCCCTGATCAGACATTGCCAGTGGAGCTCTGGTCTCTGGAGCAGTCCCTGCCCTCTGGCAGCGTGCTAGTCAATCTGCTCTCCCTTCCGACACCACCGGCCTGGAGGCAGTGGTTTGCTACAGAGCACAAATCAGAAGGCAGAGTCCATGGCTGTAGAAATCCCAGGAATATAAAGCTTCAGATTATGGATCATCAAAGCCTTTGGAGTCATCTGGTTTTGGAACCTGCTTCCACAAGGCTCAACAGAACGGCACCTTGGGGTTTTGCAGACGGGCGGCCCCATATATTTAACCTTTCTTGTTTGCTGAAGTTGCAGCTATTTTAGCATTGATCAGGCTTAACAGGGCTGTGGCTCTGAAGATCCAGTGAGGCAGACCCAGCCATGTGCAGGTCCACCCTGGCGGTTGGGGAGCCAGCTGTCAAGCAGGGTCAGGAACCACTCACAGCTTGGTTTCAGATAGCTCAGCGGAGAAGTTAGTGCCCATTTGATAGCAGCCTTCAACTACCTGAAGGGGGGTTCCAAAGAGGATGGAGCTTCGCTGTTCTCAGTGGTGGCAGAAGACAGAACAAGGAGCAGTGGTCTCAAGTTGCAGTGGGGGAGGTCTAGGCTGGATATTAGGAAAAACTATTTCACTAGGAGGGTGGTGAAGCACTGGAATGGGTTACCTAGGGAGGTGGTGGAATCTCCTTCCTTAGAGGTTTTTAAGGCCCAGCTTGACAAAGCCCTGGCTGGGGTGATTTAGTTGGGGTTGGTCCTACTTTGAGCAGGGGGTTGGACTAGATGACCTCCTGAGGTCCCTTCCAACCCTAATTTTCTGTGATTCTATGATGTGAAATCTGGTTTATTCTCAGGAGTTCTCTCTTCTGTTAGATATTTTAGAGATGTTGCCTCTATAGTAGGAGCCAGAAGAAACGCTATCGGCAGGCTAGCATCTTCTCTGCGGGTCAAGACGCTCCTCGTTCTGTTCCAGCTCTGGTAGCCAGAGAAGTGGCACAAAAAGTTGGGGCTAATCCAGTTACTTTTACAGGATTTTTCCTCCCCACTGTACTTTGAAGCTGAAGTTTGTCAGCTGCTGTATATACTCTCTTTTTGGTTGGGGTATGGTCTGCTGGGTGGGGGGAGGGTTTCATTTAATTCAGTAACTCGGCTTTGATCTTCTTACTTCAAAAGCTAGTAGCCAGAATGCAGTATCCCCTTTCTCCTTACTGAAACCAGCTCCAAGTTAGACAGCTAGAATTGCAGTGCGATGCCAGCGTGCACCTAAACAGTCTCCACCTTCTTCACGGAGCTATCGCCACTGGCCAAAAGAAAGCAACCTGCAAAAGTCCCACCTCTCTCCCCAATCCCGTGGAAAGGAAGAAGGCAGAAGAGATCATCACAGCCAAGGCTTAATAGCTCCTGCATAACAGGACCCCAAGGATCCTGCTGGTGGGGGACACAGGCCAGCCCTGTCCACTCCCCTGCAGAAGCAGAGCTGTCCCCACACTCCAGCCAAAGCTGTCCCTGGCTGGCTTAGCACTGGGGCAGCTGGAAGATGCTGGGCTGGGTATTGAATTCTGGGGTGTGGAATGGAGCAGTTTGGATGGTTGGGGAAGAGAGGCAGCACAAGGAAGATTAAATGCATGAGAAATTAGGCAGCGCTCATTACTGTATGAAGCCAATAATTACAGCCTCATGTTAATTACTCCTCCTTTGGGAGAGGGCCCTGTGGGTCAAAGAGCCTGGAGGCACACATAACTCAGCAGTAACACTGCCTCTGCTTGCACAAGCAGTCGTGAGACAAATTCAAATGCCCACCCTGCTGGCCGTTTGAACTTGCAGATGAGTTTACCGAAATACTAAAAGTGACGTTAGTCAGATTAAGGTGGAATACAAAAATTCCACGCCCTTGAGTAGTTCAAAGGACAGTGTCCCTTTAAAACCTAAACCAGATCACTCCCAGTTCAGGCTGCCTCTGACATACTCACGAAGTCTGTTCACTATATATAATTTTTTAAACCAACTAATAAATGCTTAACCTAATTAATTTCTAAAAGCAGCCACTCTAGGCAAGGGAGGATGTCAGAGTTCTTTACCCGGTAGTGACTAAGCCTGGCTGTATTGTTCAATCAGAAGTGGAGTATTAGCTCTACACAGTCTCAATACATTCCCCCATATACTCCGAGAGACCAGCCCTGAACTAAGTGCTCCCAGCCTTCCTGGCTAGTTAGCTGCTCCCCAAGTGCACCCAGGGCTAATGCTCCCAGCATGGAACGCCTCCCCCCGCCCCCCAATTGCTCAGCTGGTACTAAGGGCCTCAGAGAAATCCTGAGAGAGGCTTCATAGCTAAGTCACTCTGCAGTTCTCTCTCCAATAAGGAATGGAGAGGAGGCAGCTTGGCTCCAGGCTCAGCTAATTAAGTTGGTCATCACTAGATTTAAAAAAATTTAAAAATTGCCCAAGATCAGAGGGTGCCGCAGAATCCTTTATGGCGTGTAGACCTTGCCTTCCATTGGCCATTCCTTCTCCTTCAGCAGACATGCAGGGATGGGCACTCACAACTGTGCCATTCGCTGGGACAGGGAAGAGTAACTACTCTCCTGATCAATCCTTGCTTTAGTGAAGGCAGAGGCATTCAGCAATGCATGGTAGATTTACTGGGGCCCCTCTCTCTCATTAAGTGGCAGCCCTTCAGCATGTCTAGTGTTAATTCCCTCCCTTGGGGAGAAAGACTATCACACCCATTAAGCCTGGCCTTGCTGAGCAGCAGGGAAAGCAAAAGGAAACGTATTTTGGAGGTGCTCCAGCTGTCAATCACAGGCATGTTTCTCTCCAACAGCCTCTGTGTTGTTTGAGCGGGTTGTTTTTCCGCCAGCAGCACAATGGGGCCTGGTTATTCATTGAAAAAGTCTGCAAGCGGGCACCGCCCTCCATTCACAACCAATTTGGAACGCTCCATTCATTCAGAGACCAAAAAACAATCCCTCCCGCTCAGCGCTACCATTCAAGAAAAGGGAAACGACACTTAAGATCATAACAGAGACCAGCTGTCCACACAGAGAAGCCTGCGCTGTGCGCAACGTTTACATAAGGAATTCAAACACTGCAGGAATGGCCTGCACTGCACTGGGGAACTTGGCTTCTCGCAGCGTTCGCTCCAAACCAGCATGATTGTGCAACTCAGCTTGCGGCGAGGGCTGGAAACGCCTTTCGGCCAAAGGAGGCGGCAAGAAGTTAAACTTGGGCTCCTTTGTTCAAAACAGAACTGCTGGGTGCCAACGTCTGGGCGAGATTTCCCCGGCTGACTTGGGCAGTGGACCACTCTGGGACCCCCCCATTTCTCCTATTCACTGGGAGGGGAGAAGATCTGCCCCGCCACACCTCAGCAGCCCTGCTTTGCTTCGGGGAGCTGCAATCAACTTAGAGAACTGCTGATCCTCACAAGGGACTCAGCATGCTCATGGCCAGCAGAGCTTAGATGCATTTCCGGGATTCCAGGGAATGGGGAGAGGAGCATGAACTGCAGAGGTCCCTCCATGTATCAGAGGTGGAAAAAATAACCTTCAGCAGCTGCTTTAGGGGGACTGAGGCACATGGCAGGGGAGCGCTTGTTCTGACCGCCTCTCCTGGGCTGCATTAGAGCTGGACCCATGACACCCCCATGGCTAGCCTTGGAATGAGGCGTATTTCTGCCACAGCGCCGGCCAGGTCGTGTCACACCAACTTGTGCTTCACTCCCCCTAACCAGCAGCAGGCTGGGCCCCAGTAAGAGAACGATCAGTGAGCTAACAACAAAAGTGATCATAGTCCATTATCGGCACCAGCACCGCTTCCCTGATGCGGAGCGGGCGCACGCACGCGAACAGGCTTTCAACCTCTCAATTCTACTGCTCTCCACTGTAATTAGAAGCTGGAAAAGCCAGTGACTAGTCTAACTATAGAGAAGGTTAGAGAACGCATCTCCCCATACCATTATGGGGATGCACCCATGAATGTCGTACTGGCAGGATGGACCACACAAGAGCTGTTCCATGTTTGAACTGGCCAGGTAAGCGATCTTCCACTTCCAAGTTCTGCTCTTTCCTAGGGGCAGCACCAACACATTAGCCTAGGACAGACCCTCTGCCCCCCCACCAGTGAAGGGAACCTACCTGTCTGCCCAGCCTGGCTTTCACTACAGCATTTTATTACATTTCACACCGTCAGCCTGATGGTGCTTTTTCTGAGTCAGACCAGAAAACACCACTTTACCCCACATGACCCATCAAACTCACGTTCCCTGCCTGTATACTCGATGTTAGAGAGACTTAGTTTCAGCATCTTTCCACAAGGCTAAGTTTAGGTTATTTTAGAAAAAAAGAAAAATAGATTCTGGCCTCCAACCCCATCGCCCCTTACTTAGCTCACCACAGTGTGCTAGTATTCTCGAGCGGATAAGAATTTGATTTGCGGTTGGAAAGGAAAAAAAGCAGATGTCTGCCAACTACGTCCTGCGTTGGTCTCTGCAGGAGGTCCAACTAGATCAGAGGCTCTCAACCTTTTCCACACGTGGAGAAAAGGTTTGGGCCCCATAAAGAAAGGGTGAGTGGCAGCAACACCCCAGGGCTACTCACAATCCCCAAGTTATGAACCCCTGGGGCTAGATCTTAGGGACCTCTTCTGGCCTTAAAATAAAGGCTATAAAAGATTCAGGGCAAGAATCCCAACCCAATCCCTAGAGCTGATCCCATCTTGTCTCTTTGAGGAGTCCAGAGGGGCGCGGGGGAGGGGGAGAGGGAGGAGAGAGACCACCACTTTTCAAGCTCTAATTGAAGCCTTCAGCATAGCTCAGTTTCAGGTCAACCTAGGGCTTTTATTTTCTCCACTTTACTGACTCTCCAGAGCGGGGAGAAAGAAGGAACAGGCATTCTCCTGTGCAAACAAAACAGATCAGGAGCCATTCATAAGTAAGTTCAAGGATACCTTCGGATTCAAATCCTTCTACTCTCCTCCACTTGCCTAACCCCTTTCAACCAGGTACTGACTTCGAAGGGATGCTGTTGACTCCAGTATCTGCCCAGATCTAGGTTCTGTAGAAACAAGTGGACCTTCCTTGCCATTTTTGCAACCAATATATTAAAGCAGTGACCACCGTATAATAGGACTGGCTGACTCCACCGATTTCAGCTGTCCAGGCTGAGAGAAACGCAAGTGAACAGCACAAGACTTGGGCATTTGTGGAGTGTCCAGCACCATGGTGCTCGCTTGTTTTATTCACGCATTTCTCCTGCTCTGTGCCTGTTCAGCCTTTATTTAATCCTCAGGGTGCTGCCATTCAGGGACATGCCCATGGGGGTCATACAGCACAGCATGCAACAGAACACCAGCCTCCTGGCTTTCTTGGTTTTAACCACAAAACCATCTCTCCTCTGAAACGAAAGCAATCTGACTTTATTTGCTTTAATGACTTAAGGTGTTACTGGGGCCCGAGGGAGAAGCTTGCTTACAACAAACTCCGATTCTTAAAAGAACACCATAAACGTAACAGCCTGTTAGACAGCATGGCGCTGATCCTGCGGCAGCGGATCCCTGTGGAGCATCAATGAAGGTAGCAATTAGAGAGCTCACAGCAGGAATAGGACCTTAAAATACTTGCCTGCCTCAGACTAACCACCTGTCGAATGGGTATGAGTAGCCAGAGGTCACAGAGGAGTCCCATCTCTCTAGCCTGTGTTCCAACCACGCACTGGAACCCCTGGCTCTGTGCACATCCACCCCCAGCCACTTCTGGGAGATGAATGTTACAGCTACAACTGGGAAAGGGTCTCAGTGAAAAGACTTCAGGAATTCAGCCTTTGATGCTGGAGACTGAAGGGAGTTTTAGGTCCATGGCTCCCTTATCCCATGGAGAGCTGGGGATCATTTCTCCTCTACATTATAAGAGGATACAACTAGGCTTGGCAGAATTCCATTTTTGATTATTTATTTATTTCAGAGAATATCAATGTTCATTTTTAAGCATTTTTTCCAATATTTTGCTTTAAATTTTCAAAGTTGTGCAAAATCAGGTTTTAAGCTTTTTTTTTTTAAATGTTTGCAGCTGCAGGAAGTTATGGTGGGGGTCGGACTAATTATTTAATGACAGTAGACAGATTCAAAAAGTCAAAGTTTCATAACTGTTAAAATGCAAACTGTTCACGTCACATGTCAAAATATACAAAGTCAATACCCTGAAAGAACACTACTGTTCTCAAGTAGCATTTTTCTTACTTTGCCACTTGGTAAATTTTGATCATCATCGGACATATTTGTCCACTTGTGTGTTTGGTGGAAAAATCAAGGTGTACCAACATTTGCCAATTAAAAAACAAAATCCTTCCAAGCCTAGATACAATACATGATACAGTGACCCTTTCACCCAGAAGATTGTAAAACTCCAATTTTCTCTTAAGCATGACCTTATAGAAAATCTTCAGAGGAACAGGTTTGATGAGATGATCTTGCTTACTGTGAAATTAACAGCAAAAACTGGTAGTCACTTCTCTCCCCAAAGCCTTCTCTGCATTGTCAAACTTTTGGCAAGGTGCGACTGATGGGACTGACTTTACCCAGCCCTGAGAATGCCAGACAGAACGTTTGCCACAGAACTACGTACAGGGAGGGTCACCATGGGCACACTTTGTCCTCCAGAGAGGCATTTGTGGGGCCGGAAGAGACATCCAGCATTCTTGTGATGCGGTTTGTCAGTTCCACTGACAGTGGTTTGAGAGAGTATTATGTCATGTTATTGCATAACAGCAGGATGAAGCAAAACTGACTACACACAAAGCACAGTCAAATCCCCTAAGGCCCCTCCACCCAATCTCAACAATAGCAAATAAGGACAAATCTGTCATTTGTGTTGACAGTGTCCCTTTAAATAGTGCAGCAGCTGGGTTCAATGCCAAGACCGCATGTGCAATAGGAAACATGGACTTCGGTATTCTTGCAGCAGTCTGCATCCACAGGCATTACTAGGCACTGAAATCCAAGTGCTCTTTATGCTCTCCTTAGTACTTCTGGACCATTCAGCTTATAAAAGGAAAGCTACTGGAGTGCAAGACTACCGTCCTGCCCAGAGGACACTGCACACGGGTGCAGTCCAGGCCCCACCATGAGTTTTTACAATAAGTAATATTTGTAGCCCTCTTTACAGGGGTGTGTGTGCGTGTGCATGCGCGTGCGCGTTATAAGCAAGCTACTGATGTTTTAGCCCCAAAACAGCCTTTTGTTGCAAGTGCAAGTCTGTTCGGATTCCCAGCCAGCCCCCTTAGGGGAGAGTTCAGTTTCCTCCCTCCCATCTAGCAGGTGGGGGGGAGGTGGGGGGAGGGAGAGGAGAGAAGAAAGCCAACAAGCCAGCACTGGCTGCTACCAGCCTTGCCAACAGTGCGATAGCACACCCCTAACTCACTGCTTCCTCTGCAGGTTTTGTGCCCCCCCCCCCCCCCGCCGCCATTTTCTCCTCCCCATCAGGCCACTGAAAGCCTGGCAGAACCCCAACATGGGCTCAGGTCCTGCTGGTTGCCCAGAGTGCTGCTTGCAGGACTCTTCTTAAGGAGGTGGGAGGCAATTACATAGTTTCTCCAAACCTCTCACTTCAATTCAAGTTTAGGCACCAACGCAGCAAGCTGCTCTGAGCAGGCAGGCACAGGGAGACAGACTGTGGAGAGCACATAGTGTAGCCCCCTGCCTTCCACCACTTCTTCCTCCTCTACCCTTTGCATCAGGTGCTCTAGGTTTCAAGGGCAGGAGGATGAACTGCCTTAGCCTAAGAAAAATTATACAAATCCTTTTAGTGCTGCTATGCCATAAAGCCAAGATGTCGATTTAGAGTTACCTGGACAGCCACATTTCAACACAAACTCCTCTTTACGCCACTTGTTTCAGTTAAGTTATCGTCTGCAGAGGCAGGACACATTTTAATCACCCAAGACACAGACAAGCCTCTTCAACCCGAAAGCTTAGGTCTCTCGGCACACTCCAAAAACTCCAGCGACCAGGGGTGGTCATCTTGGCTCTCTAAACTCCTCAGGTTACACAGAAATAAGGCCGCAGAGAGGCACTTGAAAGAACCTCTGCCAAAAGAGTCACCCTCCCACACACACTGCAGTTTATACTGCTCCGGGCAAGAACTGGAAGGGCTGGGCCAGAATGTCAACACAGACCTGTGTTTCTGACTCCAGGCCTGCCTTTTATCTCCAGGCAGAAAGAGAAAGTAAAAAATGTTGGTTGTCTGGAGCAGTTTCATGGCAAACATCCCACTCGCTTAGAAGCAATCAAAGAGCAATAATTAACATGCATTTACTGTAGCATGAGATACTCTGCTGCATGCTGTGACAAAGTTTCAGCAAAGAATCTGTTCCACTGCAGGCTAAATTTGATTTCCTCTACGTTCTGTAGCAGTATGACTTAGTACAAAGGCCTATTAATAAAGGCCAAGCTGGTATTTATGTTTGTAGTTAACAATCCAAGAACGTCCTGCTTTTATTTAGCCTCTAATGCCAGTATGGTCAGTCCAAAATACACACAGGGAGAACATACAGACACAAGCAGCTTGCTGCATATAAAGGGGGGAAATAGGAGCTCTAACTGGCTCAGGTGTTTTCTATCATCACTGTGACTAAGGAACAATTCTCTCTCTGATGCAATTCACAAGGGACTGCATTTTCATCAATCTTCTCTTAAACATGCCTGCTTGCCAGTGACTAATGCTCCCTGATGCTGCTCAGCACAGCTCGAGTTTCACAAGTCAGCTTCGCCCTTGACAGCCTCACTAGGCTACAACTAGAAAAGCTCCAAGGCCATCACAGAGAGATGTTAGCTACCCAAGTAGCACCGCACATGTGTTCCGATCAAATTGATTTTAAAAGCTATTTTATTATGGACAATCAATCCGCGGGTGTTCGAAAGAATCCCGAGATCCGAGTTCCTGGGGAGCCCCACAGATGATAAACTATCTAGTCAAGACAAAATACTTGGAAATATAGCCTAACCTCATCTTGAGGAACCAAAACCATGCAAGTCTGCATGCTACCTTCTTCTTAACCCTAGTGAGTTACATGAATTAGTGCAGAAAACAGCTATATTTACATTGTTGGTAATAAGGGAACAACTCAAAGCAGCACTGAATATTGCATAACATTGATCACATCAGAGAATCAAAGCATTTCACAGCAAAACATACAAGCAGCTACGGGAGTTACTTACAGTTATCAGATGGAAAATCCGGGACAAACTGTTCATCATCAGGAACTTGGGCTGGAAAAAAAAAGGGGGGGGGAAGGGTTGTAAAATAGTTTAGTTGCTCCAAATACACATGCATTAGAAAATGTGATATAGAAAAAGGGCAGAGATGAAGACTTGCCTTCAGCTAACCAAGCCTCCTGAAGCTGGCTGAGATCTTGGAATAGTTCTGGAACAGAAGAAAAGAATTGTGTAAGACAGTTACAGAAAGGTTCGACTTTTATGGAGAAAAGAGGTAGTAGTGACAACTTAAACTGAATCTTAATGAAGAGGGGGAGACTTAACTACCTTCAGAATCATGTGCCAGATCTGTGTCCAAAAACTTCCTTTTTCTGTCAGTCACTGGCCGGCCTCGACATTCCTCTGTGCAAGACTGGTGAAAGAGAGACCACATATTGCCATGAAGGACACAACAAGCTTACCAGAGACAGCACACGCTAGATAAAGGAAGAGAAATCTTAAGGTAAGAGAGATGAAGAACAAAAAGTGCTTGGGAGACAGAGACAAACAAGACTTACCCCTGGGACCATGAAAGGGACTTGCTGATCATAAAAGCCATCCATTGTGCTTCCAATATCTTTAGTATCCCCCTAAATGTTTTCAGCATTGAAGCCAATTCCAGAGAAAAAGGGTTTTCTTCAAAGTTCCTACAATGGCAGATTGAACGCTAAGGAACAAAAAAAAGACGCAAAGCATCAAGATCTGCCTTTAAGCCTGAACAGACTTCCCCTTCTCTAATGGTATGGAAAGAACACTGCCTGTGAGCTTTAAGGATTAACTGCTGGGCTCAATTAACACACACCAAACACACTATGTTTAAAGACTAATCCATTTACTCTCTGATATTTTCTCCCCTTGCCAATTAACTTGCTATGATTGATCATCTTCAGTCACAAGTTTCTCCTCTATAACCTAACTTCTTGCTTGAACAGAGAGGTCATAACCTTTAGTTTGTGATGTCACAGAGTTACTATGGAAACTGCTGTGACATCACTAATGATTGATTACGACCGCTTAAAAGCAAGCATATGGGCAAAGGCGTGGATTACAAGGGAGAGATCAAATTGCCCAGAGTACAAATATTTTCTCTTTACATGGCTAAAAGATAGCTATAAATAGCAACAAGTCCATGGAAAGTAAGTCCCAGTTTACTTAACAAATACGAAAGAGCTAATCTATCAAAAGACAACAGAAAACAAAGTTTAACTCTTCTAGGTACTGTCAGAGAAAGTGGGAGAATACTTCTCTAGGGGCCATTTTAAAATAATGAAAATCATTGTTTTAAGAAAAGCATTTGGCTTCCCAAGCCCCTCATATGTTTGAGAAGTTAAACACCCGGTAACAAAAAGAAAACGTTTCCAATATGTTTAGTTGACACTGAAGTCTACATGAAGTGGAAAATCACTACTCCCTCATGCTGTTGATGCAACTCTTCCCATTCCAGAAGCCAGACTGTTGTAAATTAATCAAAGTGCAACTTTCACTGCATTGCTTTTTTAAAACATTGAGTAGTTTTGGTGTGCAATGGAGTGCAGGATTCTTGTGCAGCTACATTTGTGGTAGATTTTTTAAAAAGCATCTAAGGGCATATAAGCCTTCCACTTCCCCTCTCCATAAACAGAGATGAGGAATTTAGTATTTAAATATTTAGCATGAAGAGGAAAAATGCACACCACAAGTTTCATAACACCTAGGAGGGGAGGGACCTTTCCAGCTTCCCTATCCAAGCAGTATTGTGTGTTACAGACTAAAGCCTGCTCTTAAAATATCAGAGTCCTGCTCCAACACTCAGCAGTGCATGAAAGAATGCAAAGGAGACGCCTCGAGTCCAGAAATCCTTCCCAAGTAGTGGTTGGGTCCAGTTTTTCAATAACTGCAGCATTTTTAGAGGGCTCTAGACCTCGTGTATTTAACTGGGCCTGTAGTTAAGCCACTTCCTCGCCTGTTCCTTTCCCTGTGCCCCCAGGAAAGCTTTAACACAGTCAAACAATAAAATTAGCATCCCCTCCCCCACAACACAAATCTGGCTTTAGCTTTATGAATGGAAGAGGGAACAGCAGCAGGTAGAGTGTAACTGGATCCCCAGCGCAGGGCCCCATTCACAAAACAAGGCACACACTTCCCAGCTTTCCCCATTCATGAAACTCCTTCAGATGCGCCCCCCGCCCCCACAGCCCTGGGAGAGACACTCAGCCCCCACCCCCGCGGTTTGAGGGGAACTCAATGCTCCATTCACAAATCGCCCATATTCGCATGGGGACGGGGCATACGAGGCTGCCCTCCGAACAGCCGCGGCCAAGCTTAGCCATTCCGTCCGGCAGCCCCCAGCTAGAGCAGGCTGCCGGGCGCCCCTACACTCCAGCCCCAGCCACCTGCTCCCGCCCCCCACATCCTGTGCACCTCAAAGCCTGCCCACACCCTACACCCCCTGAACCTCACATCCACCACCTGCACGGCGACACTAACCCCGCCTGCGCACCCTCCTGTACCCCAAACATGCATACCCCTGGCACCCCCAAACGCATGTCTCGGACGCTAGGTACCCCCAGCTCCAACCGCCTGCACCCCCACACCCCGCGCGCCCCCGCCTGCACTTCCCACCCCCTGGTCCCCCAAACCCCTGGCGCCCCTCGCCTGCATGGGCACCCCATTCCCGCGCCCCCCTCCGGCACCCCCAATCCCCACCTGCACTCCCCTAAGCCCCGCGTGCCCCTCGCCTGCACCCCCAATCCCCTCTCGCTCCTCCCAAGCCCTGTGCGCCCCCTCCTGCACCCCTATTTCCGTGCGCCCCTCCCCGCCTGCACCCCCATACCCGCGCGCCCTCCACCTCTTGCGCCAGCCCGAGCCCCGTGCGCCCCACGGCCGCGCAGCCCCCTCCCCCAGGAACGCTGCGGCCTCCCCCCGACCCGCGCTCACCGTGTCCCGTAGCCCCTCGCAGCCGCCGCGGAGTCCCCTGGAGCCAGAGTCTTTGGGCTGCCAGAGCCCAAGCGGGCCCCCGAGCCCGCCCCTCCGTCCCCATTGGCCCACAGCCTCTCCAGGAGTCGTCAATCACTGCTTGTTTACCCTTTCCACCGCCCAATGGTGCGTGTCGCTACGGCGCCTGCCATTCTGATTGGTCTCAGTGGCCCAGCAGCACGTTCTGCGCCCGCCTTCACCCAGCACTAATGTACATAATTTATTCTCTGGGGAGTGCCAGCCAATCGGCGCAGCCTAATTTGCATAATGATTGCAAGGACGTTTTTCATTCATAAAAAAAGCGTCCTAAGTGGGAGGCCGAGTGAGGGAAGGATTTAAAGAGACAGCGCCTCGCCGAGCGACCAGGCTCCCACCTGGAGCGCGGCGCCCCGTGCCCAGGCAGTCTCGGGTTTACAATGGCGCCATAGAGCCAGGCCTATGCTCAGAAGGGGCCTCAACCTGATCCACTTGCTCTGCACCCCGAGACCCCGCTGGCTCCCCCTACCCCTTGCTTCTCTCGGCTTGCCCGCCAGCCGGCCAAGGGCTCCTCTCCGCCCCATGGCCCCACCCTCCGGCTCCTCTCTGCCCCCTGGCCAGACCCCAGTGCACCTCTGGCTCCGGGCAGTCTCTGCTTCCCACCACCGGTGGGCCCTGCCTGTCTCCCCGGAGCTGAGCCGCCTGGGACTGGTGCAGAAACCTGGCCAGTCTCAGCCAGGTGGGGAGGGATGTTGGGGTGGGCTTGGCTGGGCCTCTCCAGGGAAGTGGGTCCTGAGGGAGCCTGGCTGGGGCAGGCCCTGGCCACTCCTGAGGGGACGGAGCGATTCCTGGCCCCTGGCTGCGCTGCTGGCTCAGCCCAGCAGACACAGTCACCTCCCAGGAGGGCCGGTGAGTGCGGCCGGGAGGCAGGGCTTGGGGGAGGGAGTCTCTGGGGGTTCTGGGGTGGTGCTGGGCTGTGAGGGGGCAGGGTAGATGTGTGTGTTGGGGCAATAGGGAGTGGGGGTTCTGTGTGGGGTGCTGGGCAGTTGTGGTGGGGTTATGGGGAGTGGGGTGCTGGGCAGGGTGCTGGGCATTTGTGGCAGGGTTGGGGGGGGCCGCTGGGCGTAGTGGGTCCCGGGGGCCTCTTGCTATAGGGAGTAGGGGATATTTGTGTTGGGTGGCGGGGGGGCTGTGTGGCATGGCATGGCATGGGCCCACCCCCGAGGGGAAGGGGCATGCTGGCAGCACAGGGGATTGATTGAGTGTGCACCTGGCAACTGCCGGTTTTTAAATAGTGCCCTTGCACTGGGCTGGGCGGAGCAGGGCCACCCCTGCCATGCAGTTCCCTACTGCCCATGGCTGGCCCCTCTCTCTGGGGACCCCTCCCCATGCCATGCACCATTGCCTCCATGGGGGCCCACAATTTTTTTTTTTTTTTTTGAGCCAGGCCCACAAAAGGTTAATCTGGCCCTGTGCCCAGGGCAGGGGGCACTCGCCCTTGCCCAGCCTTCAAGGCACCCTGGGGTGGTATGGAGGCTGGGCAGGGCACAGGCGCAACCCAGCAGCCAGTGGGCTTCAGAGCCAATGCCAGTTAGAATATCGTTAAGCCTCAGAGTGAACGCCCCAGTGCGCGTGGCCCGGGGGCTTTTCCCTCCCTGCAGGCTACAGGCACTGCATGGCTCCCCAGGGGGTGCCCCTCAACCCAGCAGCACCAGCAGCTACCAAGTGCCCAAATGCTGCAGCAACTGAGGGGGCTGGTACAGAGTGCCAGCCTGCTGCTTCGATGGGTCCCCCCTTAGAACAACTCACAAGCTTGTTGGTTGGTGCCATCACATTGATTGGTCATGAGTAAGGTTAAGATTCTGTCACGGGTATTTTTAGTAAAAGTTCAGGACAGGTCCCAGGCAATAAACAAAAATTCACGGAAGCCTGCGACCTGTTCCTGACTTTTACTAAAAATACCCTGGGGGGTGGAGGGAAGCAGAGCTCTGCCCGGGCTTGCAGCTGCTTCAGCCCCGCCGCTACTCCTGCTGTAGGGCCTGAGTGCTGCGTCTCCAGCCTCAGGGGCTGACCCCACCCCAGCCGCTGCTCCGGGGACCACTGCTCTGGTGGGCCCTGAGTTGGCTGTTGGTCAGCTGTTCTGGCGGCCCCGGGGCTGACAGCTGCTCCAACCCTGCCTCAGAAGTCACAGAGGTCCTGGAAAGGCACAGAATCTGTGACAGAATTGTAGCCTTAGTCATGAGGGAGGAGCCAGCATCCTGCATTGGTGGGGAAGGATGTGGGGTGCGTGCAGTGTGTGCATTGCATAGGCTAGGCCTGTGGAGACCAGTACAGAATTCCCAAAGCTGGTGGGATTGTGGGTCTGGGGGAGGAAAGCGCGTCCTCTTCTCACTGCCCTGAATACCAGGGGTCTCCATCACCAGCAGAAGTTGGTCCTGTAAAAGACATTAGCTCACCCACCTTATCTCTCTGAATACCAGACATATTTTCAAAGGAAGCCTCCCTCTTCCCTCCCCCCCAAAAAAACCCCCACCACACACACATTGCCTACTTTGCCAGGGTATTGTTCCCCTCTTTAGATGAGCTCCCAGGCTGCAGGCCAGCATGTGTGCCCATGCACAAAGACGGCCACAAGGGCTGATGCCCATCACAGAAGCCTCATTGTAAGACAGGGCAATACAGCAAAGGAGGCTAGTAGGTCACACTGCTGGAGGAGACAGACCAACACAGAAGGCACACAAGGGGGCCAGCAGAGCCCAAACCTTGGTACATGTTCACCGTCATGTCTGTATCTGTCTTGTGCACACACTTACTGCTCATTCAGCCCCCAGGAGCAGGCCCCAGGGTTACGGAGGCTGCTGTCCGTGTTCAGCCGAAACAGCCCAGCCATGCAGAAGCTGGCACTGATTAATATGGCATCACTGGCACAATCCTGGCAGTGGGTGTCACTCTGGCAACTTCAGGCCTTCAGGCTTTGCCCGTGCTGCTCCACAATACTTTTCTCCACCCATGTTTGTGCCCATGGCAGAGTGGGCAGTACAGCTCTGTGTAGGGCACAAGGGAAGACAACAGGATGCTGAGCACCACCGCACTGTGAGAACAAATTATGATAATTAGCCATGGCACAACCCCCACCCTCCTCATTTCAATAGAGAAATAGGGTGTTTAAATCCACTAGCTGGCAAGTTGCACCCTCAGACTCATAGCTGGAAAGGGCTACATTTTGAGACTGCTGCCCAGTGCCCTGCCCAAGCCATGATGGCCTACAATTCGGCCTGTGCTCCGGCAGCTGCTACGAGTGCATGGTCCAGCCCAGGGAATGTTTCAATTGATCTGAACCAAATTTTTTCTGGCAGCCAAAGGGCACTTTTTCAGCCCCTCCAAGATCTGTGTGTAAATGAGCACCCCCAGTAACACAGAGATGGAGACATGGACTGCAGTCCACCATGTGACCACCTGCACTGGGGCATGGCACTGGAAGCACAAAGGAGAGTTTCTGTGGTCGTGACTTGTGAGAAGGTTGCACAAGGAGTCATGGGTTCACAATAGGCATGCTCCATCAGCCCTTATCCATAAATAAAAAAACCCCAAAGAAGCAGATAGCAACTGGTATAAATTAGAATCTATGAAGTGTAGAAAAATGATAAGGGAAGCTAAAGACATAAGGAAAACTCCATGGCTGGCTAGGCTAAGGACAAATGAAGGAGTTTTTAAAGTATATTAGGAACAGAAGAAAGCCTAGCAATGGTATAGGTCCATTACTAGATGGAGTGGTAAAATAATGATGCTGCGATAAAGGCCAAATGTTCAATAAATATTTCTGTTCTGTATTTGGAAAGAAGCAGGATAATGTATTCATATCACAGTCCCTTAGTAACTAAGGAGGCTATTAAACAACATCTAGTAGGGATAAATATTTTTAAATCATCAGGCCCAGAAAATTGGCACCAAGAGTCTTAAAAGAGTTGGTTTAGGAGATCTCTGGCCCATTCAGGTTAATTTTTAATCAATCTTGGAATATTGGAGAAATTCCAAAAGATTGCAAGTGTGCTAATGTTGTGCCAATATTCCAAAAGGGCAAGTGGGATGACTTGGGTGCCAATAGACAAGTTAGCCTGACATCAGGCCTGGGCAAAATAACGGAAAAGCTGATACGAGAGTCAATTAATAAAGAATTAAAGCATAAGACTATAAGTAATGCCAGCCAACGTGGTTTTATGGAAAATAAGTCTAGTCAAACAAACGCAATTGCACTTTTCAATGAGATTATAAATTTGGTTGATAAAGGTAACTGTGCAGATGAAATATACTTGGACTTCTGCAGGGTGTTTGACTTAGTACTGTGCGCTATTCTGATTAAAAACTAGCACTATACAATGTCAATAAGACACCTGTGAAATGGATTAAGCTCTGGCTTGCTGACAGATCTCAAAAAGAAGTTCTCAATGGGGATATTTCCCGTGGAGTGCTGATGGGATTGGTATGAGGCTCAGCGCTATTCAACATTTTCTTCACTGATCTGGAAGTAGATGTAAGTCTGTGGTCTGAATGAGTTCTCTCTTGCCAGCTATTAATGAACTGGAGGAAGAGAGGTCAGGAGCAGACCTTATCTGCATAGACACACTTACTTTGCCAAGGTTAACAACAGACACACCTGCTTTGTCAAGGTGATCAATTTGCCTTTTTTGGATTAACATTCACTTTAAGTCTTGGATGCAGGGGTCATGAAATATTGTTATCCCTATTGTATGACTGGAAGGCAGCAGAACTGCACTTTGTAGGCCTAAGTGTGGAGGTAGTGAGCCACATCTGGGTGACAGAGGGTGTGGGGACAGCTGTTCCTACCTGGTGCTGAGGCTGCTGTTTAAGAGTCCTTGATGCCGTGTGACCCTTCCTCTCCAGTGTTTAAAGACAGAGCTGATGAGACAGCTGAGAATCCTTGTCTTCCCTCCGGGCTCATTAACGCCGTAATCACTGACAAGCTGGTCTCGGGGCTGGCCCTTGGCCTGGTTGTGGAGGCAGCGTTGCAATGAAAGGGGATGCAGCAGCAAGGTTCCCGGCTACCCTGTGAACTCGCTAGAGCTGAGCTGACCAGAGGCTGGATGAGGTGGCAGAACCCCAAACCATGGCACTGCCAAACGTGCCCCGTGCCCAGCGGATCCCAGAGCTGTGATCACTAATAGCTAAGTGGTTGTGGTGCTGTGGGGCCGGACTGGACCCAGGATGAAGCAGTGCAGTAGAGGGTGCAGTGGGAGCAGCAGCCGAGATAACAAAGCAACAGTGGTAGAGCCGTAACACCCACCCACCCACCTGGCCTTCCCCAAGATCTCCTGGCTGTGCCCCTGGAGCCTGGGACTTTGCTGACCTGGGATAACAAATGGTGAGTGGGGTGTTAAAGGGACATTCATCAATTGGACTTTCATGCTGCAAGGTGGGAAACTGAGGCAAAGGACTTTTGTCTAGGATACGGTGGTCATTGTTGCTCTGTTTCCTGTGTCAATCCTGAATTCCCTCTCCCCTTAAGAAAAGTTTTCTTTCATTGCGCACGGGGAAGGGTTGTTCTTTGAGGTGCCCTGGGGTGGTGGCTGGTTTTTGGACTTGAGCTGGTTTTGGTTTGTAATTTTAAGAGGAACCCCTAGATATTGGATCCCGTCCTGGCTCCTGCTGACACCCCCTGGCGGAGGGTTACATAAACATCAGATCACTGCTGATGCAATTTGTGGGTGACCCAAAGGTTGGTGGAGCTCAGGGCAGTCACACAGGGAGATCTGGATCACTTGGCAAGCTGGGCCCATTCAAACAAAATGTGTTTAAATGCAGCCAGCGCAAAGTTACAGAGCTAGGACCAAGGAAAGCAGGGCAAAGGTACAGAATGGGGGCTGTATCCTGACGAGCGGGGACTCTGAAAAGGATCTAGGAATGAGAGTGGACACACAGCTTAACATGGGCTCCCAGTGCGATGCTGGGGCAAAAAGGCTTAAGGCTCTCCTTGGCTGTTTGAACAAGGGAGTGGGGAGTAGGAGTAGGAGATGATTTTTCCTCTGTGCAGAGCAGCGGAGAGATGGATACTGAAATGCTGGAGAACTGGAAAGAGTGTAGCCGAGAGCTACACAAGGGATCTGAGGAATTCCAATGAGATACTCCATGCGCTCCAGCTGTTTAGTTTGTCAAAAAGGAAAGAGAGAGGTGACTTGATAAGAGTGCAGTGGCACCTTCGGAGGGAGAAGCTACCGCGGACTGAAGTGCTCTTTAGTCTCACACAGAAAGGCAGAACAAAAACCAGTGGCTAGAAGCTGAAGCTAGACAAATTTATATTAGAAATATGGCACCAATATTTACCAGTGACGGTGATTCATCATTGGAAGCAAGGGAAGTGGTACATTCTCCATTGCTTGATGTCTTCCCATCTGGAGGCCTTTCTGGAAGAGGCTTTAGCCAAACACAAGTGACTGGGCTCAGTACAGGGGGAACCGGGTGAGTTTCAGTGGCCCGCTGTGATATGCGGGAGGTCAGACTAGGCCAGGGATACTCAGACCTCAGGAGTCAAATTAGCAATCAGCATCACCCAAACCAGTCATAGGAGTGTGAATTCATGGTCAGAGTATGACACAGGAAATATTTAGTTAATTCTTCCAGCAAAATGACTGACCAAATATTATTATTTTATCAACTACAGTTGGTTAATAACACAGTACATGATTAACCAATCAGGAGGCTTTTAGATTGGTTACTAATTAAATCACACACTGTTTTGATACCATGTGCTGCAAAGAGCAGCAGGAGAGACGTTAAAGAGACACTCTCGGCTCCTGAGTCTCAGTCTGAGTATCACTGCACCTTCTGGCCCTAAACTCTAGGAAACCTCCCATCGCCGGATCCCAACTCTTGGACGAGCAGGTCCCCCAGCTTTGCAGGCCCCCCCTCCATTGCTGTGCCCCTCCCACTCCCGAGGGCAGGCATGCAGCTGGGCACTCTTGTCCCATACAGCCCAGTGACCTAATCACACTGGCCAGGCAGCAGGCCTTGGCCACCTTGCCCTCCCCTCTGTTCTTCCTGGCTCCCGAGCCTCTGCCCCGGCCCACCTGCCCTCAGCCTCCTTCTCTGCCCTCAGCCTCCTTCAGTGAGCCTCCCCGAGCATCTCAGGGACAAGGCCTGGGGCTTTTTCGCTAGTGTCAGGAATGGGGCAGGTCCCTGCAGCACTCGCTACAAAACATTGCAACTGGTTCAGAATGGGAACTGCACTCCTCTTGTGTATCCCCTGCGGGCGCACATGCAAATTCATGTGCCTGCACACGCAGGCCCGCACACACACGTAGCACACGCATACAGAGATGTCCTCATGCACACACACACACACAAACACAGCATCTGGGGAATACCCCATGCTGTAAATGAGAGCTGTTTTTCTGCCCCTCTTAGCATGGACTGTTTTTTGAAAGCACCCTCCAAACAGTGGGTGTAGGAGGCACCCAGGCTGCCCAGCTGACAGTGGGAATACACCATAGGGCAGAGTGCATGGCTGCAGCGGGATACTGGCCCTCCCTGACTGTTGGACGCACTCTGGCCTAGCTCCCCACCTGGCCCTGCTCTGATCGCTCCTCTTCCCAGTGCCCTGATCTGGGTTACCCTTCGCAGCAGGCCCAGCCATGGGGCCCTTCTGTGGTCTCCCTCTGGCTGGTGGTGTTGGCTGGCTCTGAAGCTGAGTTCTGCACAGGTATCACTAGGAGCAGTGGCGTCACTAGGAGTGGAAACGCATGTGGGCCGCAACTTACGATGGCCGGGCAATGCCAGGCTGGCGCTAGCTCGGAGTGCGCTAAGGGCTACAACGAGCAGTGTGGACAATGCAGCACTGGGCTAGCTGTCTGAGTCCAAACCCACCCTTTGCTAACTGGCTACACCTTGGAGAGCCAGGGCCCATCCAGGCTCAGCTGTGGCTACATCTCTGCACAAGAGGCAAAGCCAAGCAATGTACAACCCTTTCCTGCTTTCCAGTCCTTCTGAAAGACGTTGGACCCTTTGCTCCCTGTCCCAGGCTGAGAAATGTTCCCTCCCCGGATGCTGTTTGTGGGGGGGTGTGTTGGGTGGCTGGCTGGCCAAAGCAGTGCTGCTGCTATCTGAGAAGCAGTGAAAAGAGGGGTAGGTCTCTGGATGCCCCTCTGACGGTCACACCTCTGGGAAGGAAATCGGTACCCTGCCCCCACAGCGAAAGCTGCAAGGGGTCGATGGAGGCAGGGCTAGTAGCCATTGCCATTGGTCTGAGTCTCTCTTCCACATGGCAGGGGGGAGATCTACATACAGGGCTGTACCATGTGTGGCTCTAAGGAGGACGATTGCTGGAGGAGACTGCAAGATGCTTCCCGGTGCCTTTGTGAGAACGGAAATCTCTGCAAGTTCAGTCTTAGGGGGAGGGGAGAACTAGTTTGGCTAAATTTAGAACCCCCTCAAAAAAAATATCAATGGGTCTAAATTTAGCCCAATATACGCTTCACATTGAGAGATCAGCTTGGCTTTGGCAACACACAACTTCCCGCCTGCTGCTGCTTTCTTTGTTCCCTAGAAACAAGACATTGATCACTTTCAAAGAGGAAGCTTTGATTGGTGCAGGATTCAGTCCCTTAGAAGCAGATCTTTACACGGCGCTGTCCCTGAAAAGTCTGATGGTTTAAACACAGGGGAAGTGCCTTGTCTTTAGAGTCCCCTCAAACTCTACATTGTAAAAGGCTGCGAAGAATCAGGCTCGGCTGCAGCCTGGACACCAGTGGAGCTGTCCCAGTGTAAAACCGTCGTGTGCCCCGGTGAATCAGGCTGTGCTCTAAGGCAGTGGTCTCCAAACTGGGGTGCGCGAGACGATCCCAGGGGGTGCGCAGCAGCAGGAGCACCGCCAGACGGCACGCCGCCATTTTTTTTCTTTGGTGGCAGCTCTGCATGTCCACGGCTGGTGGTTTTCCCCCCCGGCGGCGCGTCTGCGGCAGGCCTTCCGGTCTTCACCCTGGGGGTGCGTGAGCCAAAAAGTTTGGAGACCACTGCTCTGAGGGCTTTGGGAAACCAACCTGCCCCAGCATCTCCCAGCCCCACACTGGACCGGCCACTGGTTTCGTTCTGCAAAATCCCTCTGGTGCAGGGATGTGTGGGACTCGCCAAAGCTCACTGAGTTATGGAGACACTGTAGCCTCTTCAGAGGCAGCTTCCATTGCAAAGCCCTACTGTAGGATCCGGGAGCCAGGGGGCTGCGGTTTAGGCCAACGTGATTTTCTAGACCAAAGCACAGGGGAGGCAGAGGGGAGCATTTTGGCAAAGCCTGAAGGAAACCCTGCAAACTGGTTTTGAACTGCGGGTAATGTAAAATGACTCTGATTTGAAATGTCTCTGATTTGAAATTGTTGTGTAATTGTTTTGTCTCCTCCTGGCCACAAGCAGCTGGTTACAGCCCCTTCTCGCTTCCCAGCAAGTTAAACCTCCTCACGCATCAGCTGCATGGAAGAAAATCACTTGTTATGATGAAGCAAGGTGATGAAGTACTTTTCTGCTGGGAAGCTTGGGAGTCAGCCTGACTCCCATTATTTCAATGGATGTAGCCCCAGTTCTGCGCCCAGGGATGGCATCCCAACACGGAAGCCGTGACCCTGCGAGCCCTGGCACTAACCGTGGAGGATCGGAGTAGGAACAGCTTCAGCTCCATGAGGGGCAGAGCTGGTTTTGGCCCCATGGTGACTCACGGCTCTGAAGTGGGTGAGCTGCCACTAGCAACGGCAGTCGCGGCTTCTGTTTGCAGACAAGTGAGTTTTGTGTCCTTTCCCCGGCAAAGTGCTCTGGGCTTCTAGGCTGAGACATTGCCCACTGGCTGGGGCTGAAAGGACAAAGGGACCAAGCTCTGCGCCTGCAGTGGGCAGCTGGGGAGAATTATTGGTATCAGAAATGCTCAGTCTTGCAAGGGCTGAATGGGAAAAAGCTCCAAGGGGCTAAAGAGCCAACTCACCATTCCCAGCTTCGTTCTCTTCCTTTTCACCCTTTTGCTTGCTTTTTGACTGTGTCAAAGAGAACATGGAAGGTGTCTATTTTTCAGCTTCTCTGTAGCTGTCTCCAGGGTGCCACGGCATAAGAGCTACTGGAGATGGGGCTCAGACCTGGCCACCATGTCAGGTGGTCAAGGCAGCTTCAGCGCAGAAACACCGGCCCCACTTTTGCTAGCAGAGAGGGCGCTGATGGGTTTGGAAAGGGAGAAAGCAGACATCTGGCTGTTCCCGGTGACTCACCCGCCGACATGTCAGCCTCCAGAGTGATGCTCGGGAAAGTCCACAGGCAATAATGTAAACGCAACCTGACACATTCCAGGCCCAGCCACGGCTTCATAGTCGTTTTATTTGCTGTAAAACCACATAAATCAGGATTCACAGATAAACATGTGCTACATTACAATTCCATGCAGGGCGCCACACTGACACACATGTGGGAGGACGGGGGCTGGGCGGGGAGGGAAAAGGGGGCTCAACAGATTGCAGGGAAGTGGGGAACAGGGGCCGTGCAGTTGGGGGGCTATGTGTTCTGTTTACACACTTGGTTGACAGCGTCAAGAGCCCCCCAAAGCAGCGCTCGTTTGCTGCTAGTGGAATTCACTTCAGTCCTGGAGCCTGTGGAGTCAGGACAACGGGCGGGTTTATGAAATCGGAGGGTTCAGTCATCTCAAGGGCTGGCGTTTTGGCTGTTGCAAGGGGCAACTTGCATGGTGCGGTTACTCCCCCAGCAGGTGACTCCCGTGGGGACAGAGGAGCCCCTCCCACAAGACCAAGGGATGCCCTGTGAGGCCATCCCACCCAGCATGGGTGACTGGTCAGTGCTGGGCAGGGTACAATGCCTGTTCACCACCTCACCAGAAACTGCTGGGCCACACCACAGGGCACTGGGCAGCAGCCTTGCTAAGCAGAGTGCAGCCTTTCTTGTGCCATAACCTTCTGCAATGCACTCAGAGCACTGAAGTGGGAAAGCAAAGTGTCTTCAAATACCATTGGGCTGGCAGAATGATCTCTGGCCCCGACGGAGGCTTACTGGGCGTGCCATGCAGAAGCTGGCTTTGGAGGTTGGCATGCCATGCTGCAGCACTGTGGGTGTCATAGGCAGCTGGCCAGGGCATGCAGCAGGTTTTGTAACACCTTGGCAACCTGGCCAACGGTCACTCCCTGGGCACTGCCCTGACCTAACCAGGACACAGTCAAAAGGGGCTTATACCTCCTCATGCAGTGACTCGGGAGGCAGCAGAAAGGGCTGGCTTTACTAGCCAGCCTGTTTTCCATGGGAAATCCCTGAAGTCCAAATGGATGGGAGAGGAGCCAGGACACAGAGAGGCGAGCAGTGGGCAGGGAAGCATAGCCAGGTGGGAAGTGGATGCATAGTGGGGGAGAAGAGAAAGAGAAGGGAATTTCCCATGAGCCTCCAGCCCAATGCACTGAGGCCGTGTCCGGGAGCCTGCCCTGCATGCCAGCAAAGAGACTGGTGTGTGAGTGTGCGGTGGCGTATGTGCTACCCCGCTTCCTCGCCAGCTCCCCAGAGCCCCCAGGGAGTGCGTAACTACAGGAGCTTTCCAGTGGCAGCAGAGCGGCCTTGGTGAGCCCCGCACTATTGGTTCTCTCCGGAAGTGCACAGAGGCAAAGGCAACTCAGAAGCTGGGCTCAGTCTGGACACCTTTCCTGGGCTGGACGCTCTCTCAGGCCTGCTTTCCAGACGCCCCAAAAGCAGGCACTAGCTCTGCTCTCTTGCTGCTTTTCTCCTCCCCAGAATTTCCCTTCTCGCTCCCCAGCTTCTCAGCTGGTATAAGCGGATGAGCCACCACTTATGCCAATGGAACTGCAGCTATTTATATCGGCTGTGAACTCACCCCCCTGCAGCACTGTGCCCACGATGCACCTGCAATCTGCCTTGCAGCGTCTACAAAACAGGCAGAGACACCCAGGCACTAAGAAATGGGGGCACTTTTCCCTACTGGGCCCTCCTCTCCGCATAGCATGGGGGGCTCCGTGTTTACTGGGTCACGGTGGCACTCGGAGCACATGGGATCAGTTCACAAAGATGCTTTGTCTTCCTGCCGGCCCTCGGACGCAGCCTGGGATCTGAGCGATCGAGCTGGGCTCCTGAATCATCACTAGCCATCAAAATTCTGCAGCTGGCACTGGGTTACTGCATGAGCCAAAAGTTTCCAGCTCGCTCTCCCGGAGCTGTGCTGGGAGAACTGGAGTAAAAACTCATTTTTTCCAGGCATAGGAGCAGATCAGAATCTGAATTTGTACAGGAAGCAGGTCTGTTGAATAAAAAGGTGCTATTTTTATATAGGCACTTTTCTGACCATAGTCACACTGTACAACGATAATTCGCAGGAAAGGGTGCCAGATCTGCTTGTATAAATCCCAGTGATCTCATGGTTTTTCACCATATGTATTAAACAGAGAAGGCCTTTCCCCCTGCCAATAGCATTTACAGTTAGTGTGTTCTTTTTTTTAACATTTCCAGAGGAGCAAGTAGGGGTCTGACAAATGATTCCATCTGGAACGGGATTTGGAGAACAAATATTGTTCATGTTTTGTGGTAATTAACATTTTTATTTCAGCATCAGTACAATATGTTTTCACCTGCCGCTAATTTACAAATATCGTTGTTTCAATCAAAGGGAAATGTATTTACACACTGCCTAGCAGAGCACACAGATGCAACGGAGAAAAGATGGGCTGATCAGCGTTCTCCTCTGCTCACAAAGCCTTTTGCCTGCATGTTTGGAAAATCTGATGCGATTTTCCACTTGCTCAGAGAGTTGCTTAGCAAAAATCCCTTGTATCAAGTTGCATTAGATATTTACAGTGTTTTTCCATGAACACTTTCCTATTAATCTGTGCATGCAATTGCATCTTAGCAAATGCTTAAACCCCATTATTTAAAAGGGTCTCGCCATATTCAGAGCTGCACGCTCTGGAATGTGTGTTATGGACCAGATTCTCCCAACCAGCCCAACTGCACTTGGAGTCAAGAAGGGGGCAAATACAGCTGTTAGCCCTGGAGAATCCTTAGGTGGCTGGATTGTCCTAGGGCTCTGGAGAATTGGTTAGAATTAAAAGGGGCTGGCCTAATGGGAATGACGTTCAGTGGGAACTGGGTTCCTTGGGCCCCTCTGGATATCTCAGCCTAGGTCTCCAGCTTCTTATTCCTGACTATTTAATTCAGCCTCCTCCTCCCAATGGTCCAAGTTTTCCCCAGAAGAGCTGACTCAGCCTTTCACATGAAGTGTATGATCAACCACCCAGAGCTATAGCCAAGCCTCCTTCCTTTCCTCTCTTTAAAAGAAATGACACCCCGCTTTGCTTGAACCTGTAGCTACCACCCCTTTCCTGGCTGCGGCTGGCGTAAGTTTTAGTTCTGAGAACTGTGTATCGTAAACTGCAGTGGGTTGGGACCAAGTAAGTGCCCTGAGATCCCAAGCCACAGTTGTTTAGCAACATGCTTAACTTTAAGTATGTGCTAATTCCCACTGATGTTCAGTGAGACCACGTCTATGGTGCAGTAAAAAACCCACATCCCAGTCAGCTAACTTGAGCTTGGTGGCCAGTGTAGATGTTCAGTCTCAGAGCCCTGAGAGACTGAGTCAGCTGCGGCTGTGCCGGGGGGTCTTTTATTGCAGCACAGACAAGACCCTGAGAGACCATTTCCATGTTAGGTAAAACAACCATATATGGATGTTGCCTTGATTCTAGCTAGAGGTGGTTGAGAATTTTTGGACAAAATTTTTCCATTGAAAAATACTGATTCACTGAATCCAGAACAGTTCACAAAACTGGCTCGGATTTGATGGTTCTCCCAACTCGGGGGGGAGTTTTGAAATTGTCAAATTGAAATATTTCAACAAATGAACAATTCCATTTTTTTTCCGATTGGAAATGACTTTTTCTAAATTTAAGCTAATTTGCCCAAAAGGTTTAAAAGAAGAAGAAAAAAAGGTCAAAATTGAAATGAAATATTTCTAAATTTTCAAACAGAATGTTTTGAGTGACCTGAACTGCCAGTTTTCCAATTCAGAAATAGATTCAAGATTTTGACTTTTCATCCTCATACAAGATACCGGGGGCGGGATTTCAAACTCTCAAAAATATTTGGGGACAGGAAAGTTGGTTCCTGCCCCGCTCTGGTTATATTACAAAAGCTCTCTGCACCAAGGATCAATCTGGTCTTCTGAGTGACTAGTTTATTCCTAGTATGCACTGCTCTGTGGCTCTTGTCTCTGGTTCACCCGCCAGGCTGTTCACAGGACCAAGCAGGCAGAATAGTCTCAAACTTTGTTCTGGGGAGAATGGGCTGGACCCAGCCCTCTCTCTCTCAGCTCACCATGGGGGCAGGATGAGGAAGAAGTTTTCCCTGAATTATGATACAGTCCCTGTGGCTCAGCAGAAATTACAGACAGAAAGATCACCCTAAACAACTCCCCTCTCTCCTTGCGGTTCACCTGTCATGTTAGGTGAGTGTTGCATGCCCCCTTCATTCTCCAGCATGACCAAGGCACAGGGATACAGATTTAATTCTCTTATCCTGAATTAACCCTTCCAGCTCCTTTCAGTATTGTGGGGTCCTTCTTGGCATTCTCTCCATTTCGCTGTGTAGACAGGTGCCCAGTAGCATTTTAAGAAATGCCTCACTATGGTGCACCACATAGAAGTGGCCTGCTCCCTTTCCACGCTCTGGTGCGACCCCTGCTCTCGTGGCATGCCGATTGCAAAATGGACTAGGTTCATCCCTGGTGTCACTCCACCCAGGTGATCAAAATTACACCAGGGATGAAACTAGTCCTTTTATAATCTTCCCCCCTCCGCCCCCATCTATAATTTGAAGACCTCTCCCCACACAACATTACCCTTGCAGTAGGCTGCTTTGGACAGAGCTCTGGCTAAGAATCCCACACTCACTGAATTGACTTTTCCTTCTTGTTTCATTCCGTGCCCACATGTCCAACCATCTAGGGACCTTTGGATCATTTCTCTAGCCTCTCTGGGGTTTACAACACAACTCCTTTCAGTAAACCTAAACAGCTGACCCACAGAAAGTCTCCCCCAAACTCGATACATAGCCATTAATACGAGCTGCTGTTCGGAGCCCTCAGGCAGTTTCAGGCCTGGAACACTGCTCAGATCCGAACCAATCCGAATGAACTATTTCAATTCAGATTCCAAGGAAAAGCTGGCTCAGATGCTTTACTAATGCCCAAGTACCCAGTGTATTCTCAGAGTCGCTACTGTTGCAGTGCCATGTTCCAAAGAAAAGCAGTTGAGTTTCTTTTGCCTGGCTTATGCCCTGGAGCTGGTGTTTAGGGATCTTGTTGTTTGGATTCTCACAGATTTCTCCTCTTTAATCCTCTCATCCCTGCCTGCTGTTGAATAGCCATAGGGAAAGGTCTACGGTCTGCCTGTGGCAGCAGAGATGAGGATCGTGGTGGGAGTGATGGAGTGTCTAGGGGCAGAAGGGCTAGCGTGTGGTGCCAGGGGATTGAAAGGCCTGTGAATGGTGAGAGGATGAGCAGGCTGTGGGCTAGCAGCCCACATGTAGTGGAGGAGAGTGGCAGGCTGGATGGCAGGAGACAGCTGAAGGAAAGCAGGACGTCATGGAAAGAAAGGCGAGTAGAAGAGTTCTCTCAAGCAGGGCAGATGTTTGGGGTGAGGGCAAGGAGGTTCTGGCAGATGGGGCTGAATGCCAGAGTTCAGTGGGGGAGCGCGGATCATTCCATTCTTGGAGTCACTAGTGTGGGGCGTGGACTGAGAGCTTAATATTTGCTCTATTATTTTAGTAAGGCTTGAAGTTAGCTGTATTTCTAGATGGGAATTGCCCTGTTTTTGAAGGCCTGATACCTCAGTTGTTTTTCTTCCATATTCTGTGGTACCTCCTTGGTTCTTTATGACACTTTTCTGCTCTATATAGGCTTTTATATTGTATTCATCGCTGGAGTATCTGAGCGCCTTCCAGGAGTGAGACTTGACTATGCAGCTGTCACATGGTGTTTGCTCTCACATCCTCTCCCCCAAAGGAGAAGCGTGTGGCAGGGGTGTGTGTGTGTGTGTGTTAAATTATACCTGCTGCTCTGTTCTTTGGCCTATTAGAAAAACAAGGCCAAAAAAATGTGGCTTGCACTTGGAGCAGAAAGTGGTGAGATTTGGATGGTCCTTTGTTCATTCCAGAGTCTCAGACCGGCCCTGAGAAAGGTCTATCTTCCACCCAGATGAGCTTGATCTACACTAAAAGGTAAGGTTGACTCAACTACGTCTGTCAGGGGTGTGAAAAATGCCAACCTAACCCCTGGCGTAGACAGCGGTAGGCCGATGGAAGAATCCTTCCCTTGACCTAGCTACCACCTCTCAGAGAGATGGACCAGCGGCAGCACTGGGAGAACCTCTCCGTTGGTGTATGTAGCATCTGCCCTACAGCATTTCCAGTGGTGACAAGCCCTTATTCTTGCTGTTGAGAGCTCCATTATGCCATAGGAGTGCCATATGCATGGTTTTTGTCCCAGAACTTTAAATGGTCTTCACTCACTAATTCATTAGCTAATTCTTTTAGCATCCTTGGAAAAGCATCACCAGTCATGCTTATCCGTCCATCCATTTCCCATGTATTCTCTTACCTGTTCGTAGCCTGCTCAGCGATAGGCTCCTTCTTACTTTAATCATCCCTGCCTCTTCCAGCGACAATTGTGGACCCAAGAGTGGTTTTTGGTTTTTCCCATTTGGTCTCCCTTGCTCCTTCTCTCCCCATTACCACATAGTGTCTCACTGGTGTTGTAAATGCCATGCACTGCCCCCTGCATTACTCACTCACAGCGGCGCTGCTGTGAGAACCATGCCAGCTGTTTAACCCCCTAGATTGTTCTCCCACGAGGTGACTTTTCCAGTGCGTGGAGCATATAAGCCCACGAATACATTAACGGGACTTTGCTTACTGTTAATCAGCTTGAGGGGGAGAGCAGCTTTATCTTCCACCTTAGTGCTCGGGGGAGAAGAATATGCCACATCATAGGAAACCTTCCACGTCACTCTGTTTGCTTGGACTCCATCTGCATGACTGGAGCCTGGCTAATGCATTGGACTGGTTTCTGGCAACAATTTGCATGGTGAGTCCCAGACCCTTTCTACAAAATCAATGATCAGCTGGTCTCCAGGTATCAGCCCTAGATCTCTGTGTAGGTCAGCAAGTTGCCAGGTCTCTTTCTAGACAGCTAATGTTATGCTTCAATATTTTCCACTTACACTGTCTGCAAACCGAAACACTAATTTATCCATCTACGTTATGCCATCACTGTAGTATCAGAGTACCTAGGAGAAGGGTGAACTGCCCTCATTGAGCATTGACTCTGAAACCTAATGATGACCAACAGCTACCTGCACTGCTAATTCTCCCCTTCCTGCTGTCACACTGCTAAAAGTGGTGGAGCTGCTGTCTCCAGACTGAGTTCCCTGCCCTGTGGCCAGGAAAAAATGACATGGGGAGAGAAATGAACTACCATTAGGCTTTCCCACCTGCTTCTCCCTGAAGTGTTGCCCTTCAGCTGCTAGGGGCTACTTTGATCTCTGCTGAGCAGTGGCTAGATGCCCGTCCTGCCCCTGGGTCCTTGCTCAATGCAGCAAAATGGGTAGCCACATGGGGAAGCAGAGTAAGCGAGGACCAGGCATGGTGCTGATCATGGTAGGGAGCAGAAGATCAGCTGCTGCAGCCACACTCCTAGGCTTGGGGATGAGGAGAAGAGATCAGGGCAGGGGAAGAAGGAAGAGGATTCCTTGGGGCCCCCTGATGCCTGGAAGAGGACCAGAAAACAATTCCAGCCTAGCTTCCTGCTGTTCTAAACATTTGGTTATTCCTCTCTCCTCTGGACTCTCTCGGGAACTCCCATCTACGTGCTCCTGGTCACAGCCCAGTGAAGTCTGCCCAGCCACATATGCATTAGTTCTTCACATGTTAGCATGACTCTCAATGCTCCATCAGCTTGCTGTAGAGCTTCCAAACACAGCACTTGGTGCCCATAGCCATGCTCTGCTCTAGAGTCCTCCTCGCAGCTCCGTCCCCTCTAATGTCACATCCTCAATCTCCACCTTCTTGGATAGTTTGGGGATAGCTCAGTGAACACTCCCTGTCTCAGCCTGGTCAAGTGCTTCCATTCAGACTGACCTGTCTTTCTGTGTGGATCAGTGTCCTGGAGGGCTGTCAAGGGCCTGCAGGTGCTGAGAGGGCTTCGGGCTACATCCTGTGCATTGGATCCATGCCCTTTGTGGGTGGAGAAGGCCAGTGGGAAGTGCCCAGTCCTGTGCTAAGAGAGGTTGTCAATGCCTCCCTGCAGGGGGCAGGATGCCAGCCTCGGGCCTGTGCTCAGGAAGTCACTGCTTGGCACTGACAATCTAGTTCATTTTTGTCCAGGGTCTGATCTTCCTTTTATGGTCAAAGTCCCCTGGACAAGCCTGTAGAGTGACACCCTCACAGCACCTAGACCCGTCAGGTCTCCGTGGCCCATGAGAAGCTGGGTACCAGCTTTGGTCTGGTACAGAGACTGAGCTAGCTGCATTGGTTGACACTCTCCACCCAGCAATAGATGAAGATCAAACCATCGGGGCTGGTACCGTTAGTTCCACCAGCTGCATTTCTCACAGTCGGACTTGAGGTGTTGTTGGCACGCCTGCAGGTGTTGCTCTTGTAGGGAGATGACCACGGCAAATTGTTCTCCTTCCTAAAAGCACTTTCAGGGGCAGCTGTGCAGGGCTTCTGCTTGGTGTGGAAAAAGTCACATCCCAAGAGATGATGCATGTCCAGCCACAGGCACACAGTGTCCTACATGCAAGAAATATGGACATTTTGCAGCTGTTTGCTGCACCAAAGCAGTCAAGGAGTTGACTTGTATGACAGACCATCAAGGGGCATTGTTTCTGGGAATCTATCCCTTGTGATGACACAGAGCCTGCTTGGAGAGTGAAACTGAATATTCATGGCAAGACTATTAACTTTAAAATTGACTCAGGAGCTGATGTTATAGTCATCTCAGAAGAGACTTACAATCACCTTCAACCCCTCCCAGAGCTGAAGTCACCTGACACAGCTCTGACTAGCCCTGGAGGTATTCTGAATTGCATGGGCCAGTTCACCACAGAAACAACTTATAAAGACAAAAGCTTTGCATTCAGAGTGTAACAGCCTTCTCAGCCACAGCATGGCAACCATGATGGGCCTAGTGGGAAAGGTTGAAGAACTCAGAGGATTTGATGATGTTGGACTTTTGAAAGGAGATACATTTAAGTAATTCTGAATGAAATATGATTTTGATCATATTACTAGCAGCCCAAGTTTTCCACAAGTGAATGGAGAGGCTGAGAGAGCTGTACAGACAGCCAAGAAAATCCTATAGCAGGAAGATCCATTCCTTGCTCTTCTGAGGTTACAGATCAACACCAACAACGGCTACTGGATGGAGTCCAGCACAACTCCTGATGGGAGGACAACTCAGAACTACTGCTGCAATGTTGAAAAAGAATCTATCTGCAAAATGGCCAGACGTGCAGAGAGTAGCCAAATCAGATACAAAGTCTACAAGAGCTTTTACAACAGAAATCACTCAGAGAACTGTCGGGTCTAGAACCTGGTGACTGTGTTCATGTCAAATTGGATGAAGGAATGGGATGGACAACTGCAGCTCACATGAAGAAAAAATTCAGTGCCCAGATCATATGTGATCAAGACCGAGAGTAGAGAGTTCAACAGAAATTGTCAACACCTACAGTGTGTTCCTCCAAAAGAACAATCAACAGAGCAATCTCTACAGATGGCAGGTGCAGAACAAGAAGACGTCTTAAGGATTCCAAACCAACCACAGCCAGCAACTACTGGACAGCCAGATGACCCAGGTGTTATGCATTTGGGTGATGCAATTAGAAAATCAGTAGGATTCAGAGACACTTAACAGAGTGGTCCATACGGAACTTCCAAGACAGCAGGATAGCGTAAATACTGTAAACGGGAGGAATATAGAACTTAAAGGGGGAGATGTAATGGATGTATTATACTGTTCAGCCACTGGTGGCATGGGATGTAAAACATCTTATTGAAATGAACCTCAGCCGTACCTGGGAACGCATTAAAGGATCCTATGATGAACACAGCTGGTGTGTATAAGCAAGCGCTGTCACCAGTCCCAAGCTGGCACAGAAGAGCTTGACACAGCACTCTGCCTAACTGCCAACCCATCAAGTTGGTGGGTTTGATATTCAGGACGTAGATTCAATGGGAACTAGGATGAGACCATCACACTTATATGACCTAAGCCAAATCTGAATGCAGGTCCCCTAGGCAGGAAAGCATAGTAGCAAATAGCTTGTGTATCACAATCACATTTGAAGCCGTGTTGCTTTTGTCTCCCTTCACTGTATACTCTTTACCTTTCTTCCCCCCACCCTGCTTGCACTGTTGTGCTTTAGAAAGCAAATAACTCTCTGCAGTGCTCCTACTGGGTTGACTTTGATTTCATCCCCAGACCAGCGCCTCTTCCAAAGCCATTCACAAGACTGCCACAAATTGTGATGACTCAGCATAAGCCCTTTGCTGCATTAGTGAAGGCTGAGTGCCACATCACATCCAAAATTCAACTCAGGCCATTTGTCAGTGGGCTAAAGCAACCCTATTAAGAGTAATACTCTCCTGTAAGGAGAGTTTGGGCCTCTCTCTTAACTGGAACTGCCAGGGAAAATTGGGACGTTTCATTCCTATCAAACTTTCTTTTTAAAGGAAAAGAATCTTTTCAATAAATAGATAAATAAAAAAACACACAGGTGGGGTCTAAAATTGGATTCAGGATTCCATGGAGGCTGGCAGCCTGGCAAGGCCCATGTTTGACCAGTTATACATTCCAAGTGTTGTCTCCTCTTGTTTACCCTGAGTTTGTTTCTGGCATCCAAGGAATGGGCTCTCCTTGTGTGGCCTCCCCCGTCCCTTCTGGCTCCCTGTCTCCGAACATAGCTCGCACCCAAATGGGTTTGGAACTGAATGACAAACTTGCTTCTGTTTAAACCTGACCCCCCCCCCCCCAAAAAAAGAAAAAAAAGCTAGTGGTGGAGCGCTTTGAAACAATGAATTAGAACAGTTTGAGAAAAGGCACCATCTCCCCTCTCCTCAGTGTTGCTGAAGCTAAGATGACAAATAACTGTTAGAATGTGGAGGATTTAGTGACCACAGGGACAGGGCAATGAAACCTCCAGTATCCTCGGACAGAATTAAACAATAAATAAGTGACACTCAGCTTCTTGCCAGGTCCCTGTTTCACTGGCAACTTTGGGGGACAGGTGGGGAGTTAAGTGTTTAAATAAAAAAGAAAAAAACCAACTCTCATTTGCAGTGTTGGGCCAGATATTATACTCCATCCATTCCAGGCCATCTGTGCTGGTCTATTTTCAGAGGATAACAAATTTTCTCAACAGAGTCTAAGGCTTCACCAGGGACAAAACCCTTCCCTGGCACTGAGAGTTTGTTTTCACTCCTGCAATTGAGACGTTCTAGGAAAAATCTTTTTTTTTTTTCCAAACCATCCAGGTGGTGCCTGCCAGTAGTGTGTGTGTGTGTGTGCACGCACGTGTGTGTACAAACTCAAACCACACCTCATTTCACATGGAACCATTGGCTGCTCTTTTCCACTTGCTGTTCAAACCACTGCCCGGGGTCTGCTGTTTCCAAAGCAGAGCGAGAAGTCAGGAAATCTCAAGAGATGAAGGGTCCTTTTCCACAGGCCTTCCTTGCAGCAGTTGCTAGCAGGATGCAGCGTTGTCACCTCTGGACTTGATTTCTTTGTTTGTTTAATCTTGAGTTCGGTTCCTTCTCTTCAGGAAGAAGAAGCTGCTCTTCTGGGGAGCGCCCAGCAACATTGGCACTTGGCTTTTGTGGGTAATTTTTATCTAAAAATCAATACATAAAAAAAAAATCAATAAGGCTCACCTTAAAGAAGGGTTAGTGGGGCTACTCCCCTCAGAAAGAGACTCTGGTCCCTGAGAACATGATAGCATCCATCTTGGCCAGCATGCTAGGGATGGAACCAGGGACCTCCACTGCTGCAAGGAGGGGCCTTTACAGCTGGAGCTAAAGAGCCAGGCTCAGTTCATTTCTGGATTGGACACCTAACCCACGCTGACCAGAGGGCAACAGTAGCACCAGGAGCCAATCAGCTCCTGGCTTCCTAAGACTCAAACTCTCGTAATTCACTTGACATTTTATGAGGGACAGAAAGCCTGGACAAGGTGCATGGGTTTGCATTCCTCTCTCCAACACACAGCTCTGTCCATTCATCTCTGCCCTGGTCCACATCATTCTTAAGAACATAAGAATGGCCATACTGGGTCAGACCAAAGGTCCATATAGCCCAGTATCCTGTCTTCCGAGAGTGGCCAATGCCAGGTGCCTCAGAGGGAATGAACAGAACAGGTAATCATTAAGTGATCCACCCCCTGTCGCCCATTCCCAGCTTCTGGCAAACAGACACTAGGACACCATCCCTGCCCATCCTGGCTAATACCCATTGATGGACCTATCTTCCATGAACTTATTTAGTTCTTTTTTGAATCCTGTTATAGTCTTGGCCTTCACACAACATCCTCTGGCAAGTAGTTCCACAGGTTGACTGTGTGTTGTGTGAAAAAATACTTCCTTTTGTTTGTTTTAAACCTGCTGCCTATTAATTTTCATTTGGTGATCCCTAGTTTGTGTGTTATGAGAAGGAGTAAATAACGCTTCCTTGCTATTCTAGTCTCCTCAGCAAAGACTGCCAGTCATGACAAATGACAGTGGGCTTTTGTGATGTCAACAATGATGTCTAGGATGGATCCACCAAACACACTTCCACGGATGGGCCAAGTTACATTAGAAGCCTAAGCTCTAGAAGGCTAGTGCTCCACCCAGCAGCGCCTCCCTTTGCACCAAAACTCTTCCTGATCTGGCTCCTCTAGAATACAGGCATCACTTTACTCTTAAACAAAGTGGCTGGTTTTCAATGCCACAGGCGGAGATGCAGTTGGCAGCTCTTCCAACGCCAGCCACAGCAAGACTTTGCCAGCGTTCTCTACCGCACAGCAGCATAAAAGACTGAAACTGGACATATGCGAGAGTAAAACCGTGCCCGTGGCCTTTAACCCCACTATCACATGGCTCTTGAAGGGGAACCTGTGGTTCCTGACACAGGCTTTTGAGGAAAAAGTGGAATTGCTATGGGTGAAGCTGCTGGCACAGGGGCCACAGCACGATGGAACAGTCTTGACTAGACCAGGGAGGGGTTATCTGGATGGGGGTGAATGGCTCACAGGATTCTGTCTAGCAGCATTTCCATGGCAGGATCAAGTCAGCTGAGTCCAAAACCTGAGTATTGAGTAGCTTGATAATGGGGAGCATTGTGAAATGCACCAAAGAGATTTAGGAGCCCAGGTCCCATTTTCAGCAGTGACTTAGGCATCTAAGCCCAGATCCGCCAAAGTATTTTGATCACTGAAACCAATGGGGTTTATGCACCTAGGTACCTTGGAGGATCTGGGTCTGAGGAGCTCAGGTCTCATCCACAGTCAGTGGGAATTAGACTACTCAGTCATTTGGGTGCTTTTAGAAATTCCATCCAATATCCCTGCAGTTTAAATATGTTTTTTTTTCTTTAAAATATGCCATGCTGGTCTAGATGTAATAATTGAACAGCAGACGCGAGAGTTAAATGCAATTCTCCTTCCAGCCAGTGGTTGGCAGCATCCCTTTAAAGAGCCTGCTCTTCATGGGTCAGGGATATGGGACTCGGTAGATTAAGGGCTTCCTAGCTTTGTGAGTGCATGTGTGGGACGTGTCTCTTTGTGAGCTGCCAGCAGGAACCAATGCCACGGAGCAAAGGTGTGGGGTTGTTCTGGATCATACTGGGATCCTGGGCCGGGGCACTCTGGAGCCTCCGGGCAGGGACACCCACTCTCCCCGGAGACCCGGTCCCCAGCAAGGCGCTTTAATAATCTCCATCCTCTCGAGCGCAATCACTGCAGTGAGTCTAACGTGCGGCAGTGACAAAAATAGCAGGTTGCCAGGGCTCTGAGGCCGCCCACCAGGAAACTCAAAAGCACCACTTTAGGCGCAGAGGCATTGCGTTCTCACACGGGGGGGTGGGGGCAGGGGAGAGGAGAGCTGGTGCCATGACCCCGTTCAGGCACAGTGGGCCAGGTCATGTGTGTTCACTGTGCGGTCACATTCAGCCCTTGCAGTGGGGTCGGTGTCCCGGGATGATCCACCGCAAGGTGGCTGGATGGCATGTGCACCGCACCCTGCCCTGGGATGGTGCAGCCATGAACCAGGCCAGCGGAGGCAGCTGTGTGTGTGTGGGGGGGACTCTGGGTCAGCACTCCTCTCCTTGCTTAGTGCCCCACACTTCTGGGGCTGGTCCCAGGCAGCGTAGGACTCTGTCTCGGCTGCGAACAGACTGCGCCGAAGGGAAGAAAAATCTGACTTGTTTGAATTAAAACAAAGGGGGAGTATATTGGGAGATCTGCTGAAATCAGAGCAATGCTGAGACAGCCTGTGCCTATGTGCAGTGAATCTAACCAGGAACAGCACTATGCAATGTGGGGCGAGGCTGGTGCCCTGCTTCAGAGCCAGCACTTCTTGCAGGGCCACCATGGGCAGCACACTCCGCTCCGGGGACAACACGTTGGGGGACCCTGCAGCTGGCTCAGGCGGGCGGTGACTCCGTGACAAGCATTTCTTGCCTGGAAAAATCTTGGTTATGATGTCAGAGCCTTGAAGATATTGAGGCATGTGGCAGCCGTGGGGCAGAAAAAGACACATGGAAAAGAAGCCAAAATGCAAAGTGACCTGAGTTTTCTGCTGGCAGCTAAAAGCCATTGTTTCCCAAATCCTTTCTTCTCATTTAAGGCTGTGCCAACCAGCGGTGCTGGCCTGCATCGGCAGGAGGATGGGAAGGTGAAGTATAAAGCCCAAAGTTTCAGCTGTGCATTTTACTGCTCCTTTAATCTGTACAGAGAGAGCCCCCAAGGCCCCATCCGCTCCAGGGCCAGATCCCTAGCTTTGCTCCACTGAGTCAGCGGAGCTGTGCAGACAAGCACCCCCAAGGCTTGAGCCCGTTATAGCTACTTGTTTTCATTAGAAATAGCAGGAAGGAGGATCTGGACAGTGAGGCACGGGGAGCTGACACCTGACCTGGGCCCTGTACAGCTCCCAACCGAAGGAGTCACTTGGGGCACTTCAGCTTAATCTGTGCTGTCCTAATAGAGGGACCTGAAATTAGCCCCCCCCCCCCTTTTACCCCTGGTTTATTTTTTAGCCTAGGCCTTTCAGAAACCCCATGAAGGGAGCCGCTCACCTCTCGTGAGCACCTCTTGTTGGCTGGATGTGAACCTGCACTCTTTTCCTGGTGCCCTATTGGCTGTTATCCTCATCAGGCGGGTCTTCAGTGGATGAGCCCTCTGGCTAAGTCACACACAGTCGAACGCATGAAGGAACCCCTTCTGGGGTAACACAGTCCAACAATAGTTGACCTCTCCGGGATCTTCAGCCCCATCTCTAGGCCTGTTTAAATTCTAGCGCCTTTCGTGGGCTTTTAGTACTGAGTCTTATCCCCTTCTTGGAGCTTAGGCCACTTCCCCAGTGTCTGGAGGAGGGACCCGGATCTGTCCTCTACTCCAGGTCCCAGCCAGGGACCTACAAATAGCAGCCATCTGCTGCTTCCTTTAATAGTTGCTGCTGCTATTCCCTGGGCCACTTCCCACGTAGGTCCTGCGTCTTCACCCCTAGTCCAGGGGTCTCTCCCCAGTCTCATAGCCTGCCTTACCTTCTGCTCTCGACCAGTGACTGAGCTGCTCAGGTCCTCCTGCTCCTTTTATCTAAGCCTGCTGCACTCTGATTGGCTGCTTCCCTGCAGCCAATCTAGGCAGGCCTGGAGGACCCACCTACACTGCTCCTTTTCCTGGGGTGGTGTGTGGCAGGACCATGAGGCTTCCATCAGGGGGCCTCAAAGGGCCCAATGCATCCTGTCACACCCCCTAATGGATCAACCCAGACATCAGCACTCTTTCCTGCTCTGCACTTCAGCGGTACACATGCTGAAGGTCGGGACTCAAGAGCTTGTGAATTTAAGTCAAATTTTTAATGTTTTTTTTAATTAAAAGGGCCACCTGCTGTGCTCTTGCTGAGGCTACAGGGGCCGGGGGAGCGTCACACTGCTTGGGCTTCAGAGGCTTGTATCCAGCCCTCTTCTGCAGGGGGTGAGGGGAGAATTGCCAGGAGACAATGGCTTAGGGAGGTGGCAATGGGGTGATGTCCCTTCCAGTCATGAGGGAGGGGGAAAAGGAGACAGATGCAGTCAAGTATCTGAATCATGTTGGGAATTTTCTCTGGATTACAAATCCCTTCACTGAGAAAATCACCCAACCATCAGCCGCTGCTTTTGATGTGGGTCCCTGTCCTGGTGCCCCTGTCCGGTCCGCACTGCTGCCAATTGTGTACTCACTGTGCAGGGAGGCTGCATCCAGGGCTCTCCATCCACCTGCATGGGCAACAGCTTTGTTGTCCTGAAACCCACAAACAAACAAAACACAGAGTGAGAACACAGGAGGGGCTGCCTTTCTCCAGGCAGTCTGCACCGAGGGTCCTGCAGTTTATGGACCTTCCCCAGAGGAGTGGCAGGAGACACGGAGGACATGCACTGGAGCAGCTCTTAGTGAAAACATGCCCTGAACTGCAAGCCCTGGGCACATGAAATCCATGCGGGAGACTGATGTAATGCCCCAGACTCAAGGCATCATGCCAAAAATTGCACCTTGTTTTATGAGCTACTGCGTCTGGCACTGGATCTGATCACTTACTTTCCCCGGTCAGTAGCCTGTCCATGGATCCTCTCCATTCCTTCCTTGCACCTTTGCTGAACGCTCTTAGTTCTGCCGCTGCGTCTGTCACTGCCTCTGCCCACGGGTTTGATACAGTCCTAGAGTTCAAGGCCAGAAGGGACCACCAGATCCTCCAGTCTGACCTCCTGCATAGCGCAGGCCCCCAACAACACTCAGCATCCATGCACCAAACCCAGCCGCTGACATGAGACCAAACTATTACAGCTGCCGTGACACTAGAGTAGGATGTGTCACAGGCAGAGAACAGGAGGGCCCGAAGGGCACCAGTGCCCGAGGCCCACTCAGGGTCAGGTAAATGATTACGTGAGAGAGACCTAGATAATCCTGACAAGTGACCTGCACCCATGTGCTGCAGAGGAAGGAGAATCGCCCCCTCCCCCCAAGGTCCCTGCCAGTCTGACCTGGGGGAAAATTCCTTCCCGATCCCACACGGCGATCAGTTAGACCCTGAGCATGGTGCCATCTCAGAGGCCTGACCCCATCCAGTATCTCAGCTCCAGCCAGACCATTCCTGATGCTTCAGTGGAAGGAGGTAAAAAAGGGTGAGGCGTTGTGGAGAAGATAAACTCTAGGGGGAGGGGTCCGTGGATGAGAGGCACCCCAGGCTGTACATGTGGGCATGGCATTAGGGGTTACAGTCTGGGCGGGGGAAGGGCAGATCTGGGATCTGTGTCAGTGAGGTGGAAGGTGTGTGGGTTTTGAGTGATCAAGACTGATACTAAGATCTGAGTCTATGGGAAAGCACAGCCAAGCGGCATTTCGGCCGAGGTGGAGGTGTATTTTGCAGTCTGTAAGGCTTGGGGAAAGGGATGAAGTACTAAAATCCAGGAGTGAGAATGAAGGTGGAAGCACCCTACAGGACACCCTAATTAAGGCCCAGTAGTCTGCCATCCCTCTGACAAAGCAGGGTGTCAGGAACAAGGGGAGGCTAATGTGGCTGCATGGGAAACTGGTCACAGATCTGAGGGGCGGGAACCCCTATCCTGGTAGCGCCTCTCTCAAGATAGGTGCTGGAAGGTTATGTCACCAATGACTGGAAGGAGGGAGATAAAGAACCCGGGTCACCTATCTCTTGGGTGACTACCCTATCCACTGGGTGAAAAGTTATAAGGGGAAGGGAGGGCACCAGTGGACACACCCTCACCGCCTCCTCCAGCCATTTTGTGAATGGCTGAAACTATTTGTATGAAATCCGCTAATAGTTTTGGGGCACCCATCCGAACATTTTTGCCCATTCAATAATGACTAATCCACAAACCAGCTATTGATCAGAAATAAGGAAGGGGCGATCTGAACACACTTGGCCACATCCTGCAGTCCTTCCACCCTGTTTCCTCCATCTGAGTCAGTCAAACTGCCACTGACACCAGGGCAAACTTTGCCCAAGTAAGCAGTAGACCTTCAGGCTTTGGCTCACACAATGAGTGGGTGACAAGGGCGGCTTCCTAAAAGGAAGTCAGCCAACAAATGCACAAACCCACTAACAACTATCGCTGAAGAGTCCCTGAGAACTAGGGAGGTATCTAAGGGCTGGGAAATACAACACGGCACCAATTTACTATAAAGGAGAGAAAAATGATCTTGTCAATGACTGACTGACTGATCAACCAACCCAACCCACCTAACCAAACCATCCCACCCTAGTAAAAGAGCTGAGCAAATATAAAGAGAGACACTGTGGCCAATAGACTCCTGAGCAATAAGTGTCAAAGCCTTACACTAAATATTGTCGGGGTAGCTGTATCACCATAGGTCCTAGGAGCCCTATTCATGGCCAATGAGCCCTTTGTGCTCGGTGCTGTACAAACCCCATACATAGCTCAGGAGAGAAACAAGGCAGGGGAGTAACATCTTTTATTGGATCAGTTTCTGTTGGTGGAAGGTACATGCTTTCGAGCTTGATCCTTCCACCAACAGAAGTTGGTCCAATACAAGGTATTACCTCATCTACCTTGTCTCACTCATATCTGGGGACCAACGCGGACACCGCAACACTGTAAATAAATCATGCCAGACAAGCAAACCTGCAGGAATTGGAGTTACAGGATTAGCGGGTGAAGGGGAGGCAGGTGGGGTGGTAACTGGATCTCAGCAGAGACTCAGACAGGTGGTGGATGTAGCAATGTATTTGTTAGGATGCTTTCACATAGTCACAGCCATTTGCCATGTTCTAGCAGGCATGATTAAGAGCCGGATCAGGGGCTGAGGGCTGAGACAGTACCTGATGGTGACGGATGAACACTGGGCCAGTCTCTTTCCAGCACTTTTCAGTCCGGTGTAGATCTGCCCCATCTCCATCGCTCCCTCGAGACCCACCACTTCCAGGAGCTGGTCGCTGAGGTCTAGGAGGAGAGAAAGACAAACACTGCATATAGGGTCTGACCTGCCTTGTCCAGACTGAACTCATGTCCCCAGACATAGCCCCTCACTCAGCCTCTGGTCTAGTACTAAATATCACTGCTCATTACTACTCCTATCCATTTATTGACAGAGCAGACATTTACACAGTGATCATGTTACTCATCACAATACAACCACCTCTGGAGTGGAACTCAGCAGCCACTGTAAACATGTCAGCAATACTGCCTAACAGTGTAGGGGCAGGTCATGAAGCCAAATGCAGGGAGAGGGGAATTTATCTGAACAGACTATAGCTCACTGCCTTGGAATTTAGCCTGGGCACTGGGGCTAACAGACATTCGCTTGGAGAAAGCGCTCTGAATCCCTAACAGACCTGGGCGCATTCTGCAAGAGAGTATCTCTGAACACTCAGTCCAATGCTGGGACGGTGTTTGGGAGCTCAGCAGAGAGTGGGGAAATGACTCCGTTGTGTCTAGGTCTGGACGTGCTCCCATCACCACCACCCCTGGACCAGCTTCAAGAAGGACAGAGACTTTCCCCACGCCAGTCCCCTCCATCACCATGGCCATGGTGTATAGGGGCTGTTAATGCAATGCAGCTGACAGAGGGAAATCTGCCTGGTCACGCACAGAGCAGGGCTACCACAAACACAGGGTGTGCTGGGACCAGGGATGGGCTGGGAGGGGGTGGCCTGGGGTCAAGCTCATAGCTCCCAGTGCTGGAGAGCTGCTGGTCTGGTCTGCAGTAACTTAGAGCAGCACCTGGCTGCTGTAACTTATTCCAGAGTATGTTTTGGCCCCTGGAAAGCCCATAAAGCCATCTTTGCACCCCTCCTGGGGACACACTGCAGAGCAGAACGCTCGCCTTTCCGGGCGTGCTCCAGATGCCTGTCAATCCCAGGGAACAGAGTAACAGCCGTGTTAGTCTGTATTCGCAAAAAGAAAAGGAGTACTTGTGGCACCTTAGAGAATAAATTGGTTAGTCTCTAAGGTGCCACAAGTACTCCTTTTCTTTTTGCGAATCCCAGGGAACTGAGCTAGGGCCTCAGTTAGGAACAGCAGAGCTGCCCTGTGGTAGAGGGCTGCGCTGTGACTAGCCCCCGCCCCGTACAGGTCAGATACATATCCAGAGCATTTGTGCCCAGGGGGAAGACAAACCCAGGGAAAGGTGGGTTTACAGTAAGAAGCTCTACGAGAAAAGAAAATACAAGAAAAGATTCCTGGTCAGGTGTCTCAGGCAGTTGACATCCAAATGTCGTCTCTTGTTCTTTATCATCTCTTCCCCAGTCCCTCCTGGTTTCCTGCCTTGGCCACACTTACAGGGGGCAGGACTAGATCCGGAAAAACAGTGACTCTCAGAAAGCCTAAGTGCTGATGGCAGAAACCAGCTGAATGTGCTCCTCCAGTGCAATGCTGGGGCAAAAGGGGCAAACGGGACCATCACAGGGGAGCAGCGAGTTGGCGCTACCTTTGCATACGGCGTTGGTGAGACCAGTGCACAAGTGCGGAATCCAATCCTATTGGCCGCTCTCCAAGAGGGATGTTGAAATACTGGAAAGGGGGCAGAGTAGAAGCTACAAGCCTGATCTGAGGGCAAAAAATCCTGCCAGACAGTGAGCCAATGAGAATACATCTACACTGCGCTGGGGAAGTAGAGTTTTCAGCTTGGGTAAATATACCCCCGCTAGCTTTGACTGAGCTAGCCTGCTAAAAATAGCAGTGTGCCCACAGCCACACAGGCAGTGGCTCGGGATAGCCACTCGCTCACAATCCTGCCCAACCCGCTGAGTGTGTGCTCAGGGGTTTAGCACAGGATGGTGCCCGTGCTGCCGCAGGCCAGTCTGTCAGGCTTCGCGAGCCAGCTCAAACAAAGCCGGGGTGAGCGCGTCTGGGCCCATCCCTTGGGAATCTGTGCCAATGGTTACTTACTTCACTTATCAAAGAGACAGTTAAGAGGTGACCTGATCATGGCCTTTAAGTACCTACATGGGGAGATTTCTCACAGATTTCTCCCAGACTCGATGGCTGGAAGGTGAACTCAGCAGAGTTCAAACGGGAAATAAGATAACACAGAGAATAATTAACCACTGGACCAGATTCCCAAGGGATGTGTCCAATTCTCCAACACTTGGCATCACTTGGTCACCAAGTCTGGATCTGTGACTAAGAGCTTCATTCTAGCTCAGTGAGATGTTCCGGGCGGGGTGCAGGAATCAGCGGATGAAATTCTCTGGCCTTTGTTATGCAGGAGGTCAAACTAGATGATCACAATGGTCCCTTCTGGCTTTATTAAGATCAAACCATCTAGTCTGGCCCCTATTTTCTCTAGCCTGTAGCCAGTCTTCGGTGCTCACTGAATACCAGCACTGTTCTCAGTCCCAGTGGAGCAAGCACCTCAACAGCATCCACAAAATCTTCGAGAATACCTGACCCTGGGATATGCCCTGTTGGAACAAACCAAGCTGAGACCCATTTTACATGGCATTGAACACAAGTTGCTAGAACTGGGGGAACCCTTGGGAATGGGTTTCCAGGGGATTCCAGGAAGCTGCAGGGTTCTGGCAATCTGGCTGTCATCCCCCATAGACCCCAGACAACAGGCAAGTGGAGCAGCTGCAGAAAGGTACACGTGTTGTTTAGAGAGGTTCTGCTCCCATGAGAGATTCCTGGCCAGGTATCTCCTCACATGCAGTCTCCTGAGCAGCTATCTGGTAGCATGTGGGAGCCTGGCTTCCCCTGGGATGTGTGATGTTCCCACACAATTTACCAGAGAGAACAGGCATCACTAGCCTTGATGATGGTGTGACTTGCTGCCCCGGCTTCAGGGCCGTCCCTAGCAATTCTGGGGCCCTACGCAGCCCCCCTGTGGCGGGGAGGGCTGGGGGGTGCCCCCAGGCCTCTGTGTGGGGGGGGAGCAGGTGGGATGGCCCCAGGCCTCTGCGGGGGAGGGGCTGGCTTGGGGGGCAAGGGGGAACCACCCCCCAGCACTCACCGGCAGCGCGGCTGAAGCCGGGTCGCTGCACTCCTGCCACCGGTGAGTGCAGGGGCCCAGCCCGGCTGCAGCACTCAGGGGAGTGGGGGCGGGGAAGGGGCGGGGCTGGGGCAGAGTAGGGGTGGGGGCCCTGGGGAAAAGCCAGAGCAGGGGCTGGAGCAGCACACAGCTGTGCAGAGCACCAGGAAATGTGGCGCCCCAAATTTCCAGAGGAGATACCTTGCTCTGTGGGCTGGTGCATAGGGCACTAGGGCTCAGGGCCCTCCACCCAAGAGCAGTGGCAGGGAGCAGCCCCGGAAATGTCCTGAGCACAGGAATGCGGCTATCTCTGGGTGCACAAGGTGGGACGGGGAAGGCTCCCAGTGCTTCCACTTACCCCTCGCATACCTGGCCCCTGCTGCCTTGTGCAGTCATCTGCACCTGTGCAAAGGGGGCGTGCGCCACCCAACTCACAACTGTCATGTTTCACACCCACTGAGCCAGGCAGGATGAGGACCTGTTCATAAACTTGTATTTATTTCTTAAGACCTTGCTGTTGAATTGACCCCTGGCAGCATAAGCTGGAATTAGCGATGGGAACAATCTGTTCAGTTCTCTGTGCCATTCCCCGCTACATTAGACTGTCCTCTGTTTTGTCTGGTCTGTTGACAAAGACTCGGGGGGATGATGCTTTTACCACTTCCCTCAGAGGTGGGTGTGAATGCTGGTCCATTCATTAGGTGAGAGAAGGACTGGAGTGCAAGACGCCACGTGCGTGTGCCCGTACTGTGAGTGAGACAGCCTGATACCCTCGCTGAGTTACAGCTGCTGTTCACCACTCCACTAGGCCTGTGCCTAGCCTAGCCGGGATGTGGTTTCTGCTCCTCCGCAGCACCTGCATGTTCATCCATGCCAACCCCACTTTGCCCCTGGGCTGTGCACTCTTGACAAAGACAGAAATGCATTGTCCTGTCTGGATTTTCAAACCAAAGCTCCCCCTTGCAGGCAATGAAATGCTGATGATATTCCGGAAGGACTTCAAAGGCCGGGGTTGAAAAAGCAGCCGCTTGCAATGGCTTGGAGAAGACTTGTTCAGCTTTGCTGGGAAGAGGCTCTGGAAGTGAAGGGAGGGGCTCCGAGAAAGAGGAGGGTGCCAAGAGAGGAAAGAGGGAGGCAGAGAAGAGAAATGTTGAGATGAGAGATAAATGCTTGTTTTCTGATTAGACCAGACAGTGCTGTGGCTCTGTAAGAGCCTTTCTTCTCTGGTCAGCGTCTCCCACATAACAACACCCCCTTTGGAGTGGAGGCCCCCTGTCCGCAGCCTGTGGGGTGTGCTCAGTGATCTCAGACAGCCCCTTTCCTCAGAGAGGAAGAGACCACAGATTTCCCCAAACAGAATGCAATGGTCCAGTCTCTCTGCCCCGGTTCTGGCCACTCAGGATTTGGCAAGCAGGAAATTCCCCCGGCATGGAGGAGCACTGAGCAGGTGGACAGTAGTGTTGCCAGTTCTTGCACCAACTGCCCTTCTTCCTGCAGTGTGGAGGATGGGAGGGGTTAATTGGGAGCAGGGGAGCAGGTGCAGCACAGCTGCACTCCATCATTTCTCACATGTTGTGTGGTCCTGTAGGGACCACAGGTAGCTGGCAGTGGTTAGAGCAGTCCCTAAGCGGTTCTAACTTAGGCTGAAGGGCTGGGGTTGGGGCAGACAAACTATGAGAATCAGGGAATGTAACTTGCTCTCTGAAGGCCCCCAAGCCTATTTCCGTACAGCGGAGCAATGTGCTCTCAGCAACCTGCCTTGCTAAGCTAATGGGCTGATTCATTTTGTACCAGTGAGAGCTTTTTTAGGGGGCGTGGTTCACTCTTCAATCCAGTCCTGCAAGCTCCAGTAACCAGCACAGGTCCCAGGTGTCAGATCACCATCCCAGGTCTATGTTTGATAGGGTGTGACTCAGTCTTCAGGCCAGCCACAGGCAGAAGGGGGCATATTTCCCTGTTGTGTCTATGTGGGTCTCTGAATGCATTAAGGAGACCAAAAGGATGTCAGGGCTGGGACTCTGTTCTGCAATCAGCAGCCAGGAGCCCTCGATAGGTGAGAGTCACTGCTGTCCAAAATACAATCTCCCACCCTGAAAATGTGGCCTACGCTATTTGTTCCTGGATATATGCCCTTGCCTTTGGCTGCATTAAAATGCATGTTGGCTTGGGCCCAGCTTACCAAGTTGTCCAGCCCGCTCTGTGTAACTGCCCTTAGCATTATTTATCATTCCATTCAGCTTTGGATCAGCTGCAGATTTTACCAGCCGTGAGTGATTTTGTATTTCCTCCCAGTTCATTGATCAAGAAGCTGAACAGCAGTGGGGCAAGAACAGATCCCCGGGGGAAACGGCCCCATTGGATAATGATTCTCCATTAACAGTGACATTTTGATGCTGGGTATAGACGGGTATTGATATCAGTGGTATGGCAAGGCACAGAGAAGCCCCGTAGGATGCAGCTACATGGCATCCTCCTGGCTGAGGGCAAGAGGAGACCGTCCACCATATCAACAAGTGTCCTGCCTGCACCATGCCCTGGGCTGTAGCCTGACAGAGAAGTGCAGGGTCTGCGTTAGTCTCTCAGGCCGCTTGCTCACAAGAGGCAGTTCTGATACTGGGCAGCTGTTGGCAAAGTGCCCAAGAAGAGTGGGTTCATTTAATAGCCAACGTAGTGCCGAAAAGTCGCACTAGGTAACTGACTATAAATGGGGCTGGGACAGGATGGCCGGAGAAGGATGCAGACGTCAGTCTACCTAGGGCAGCAGGGTCCAGCTATGGAGCAGAAACGGAAGAGTTCAAAGCTGCAAAGCTTTCGCTTTGTTTCTTCGGCAGGGTCAGGAGGCCCCTCAATGGAGGAAGCCAGTGGACTTCGAACTCTCCAGCCAGACCCTGTCTGCGTTTCATTCATGCACAGCCTGAAAGCTCAGTCGCATCCAAGATGTCCTGCCTTCCCCCCGTAGGAATCCCACCTGCACCAATGGTGCTATTAAGCCCCTCTTGCCCAGGGACGGGCCACATGATATCAAAGCTGGTGAAATCTCCTCCGCAAGGTTCTCCTGATGACCTTGTGCCTTTAGTTGCTGTTCGCTGGGAAAGTGGATTGCGTTTTAGAAGCATTTTTGTAGCCGTACAGAGGAACAAACAGCGACAGGAACTCACAGAAACAGGCTGGCCAAAGAAATCCAGTAGCATCTTTACAATAACTCCTGAGCGCTAGAGAATGCTCTGCACGTCTGCACTGCCTTGTGCTGGAGACTCTCCAAGGGGGCTCACAGCCCCACTCTGCTCCCTTTGCAGGGCACATCTCACTCCCAGCACAGCTGACTCCCATACCACATGCTGCCTGCAGCTCCAGTGTAGGGAGTGTGACCGGAGCACACCGAGCTCCAGCTGTCTCCGCTGAGGACCTCTACCAGCCTCCTGGCTGCTACTACTGCTTACCATTAATGTTGCCCAAGGCAATAGCCATTCAAATTGTGGGTTGTCCACTGGCCCAGATGTGCATCCTCTCCTGCCTTGCAGGCCTGGTTCCTGGGAGACTGGTGAGTCAAAGAGAACCACTCTGCAAACATCCCGAGGGCTGGTCCATCACACCAGGAGGAACAGACACTCTGTTGCGTCAATTGTTCTCCTGAGGCAGCTTCCTCTTAGCCGGACAACTGGGGTTATCGAGATGCACAACACCATTGAGCCAGTGACCTCAGGTACCCCCCTGGTTTTGAAGCTGAGAACCTACCAACAGGGTAGTTGTGAGTAGGTCTGCAAATCTCCTCGAGGCAGGCAAACCTTTGCCATTACCAACTCCATGGTCTCCCCAACAGACACGAGTGCGAAGGTGGATTTCACGTGGTATATCCTTAGCCTGGAGGTGAGAGCAGGTCTTCTCAGGCCAGCTCTCACCTCCTGTAGCACCTGCACCTTCCCTAGCCAACCACCGAGGTATGGCGAGATGTGAATTGCCGGGATGAGCGACCATGATGGTCACTGGGTATGGACTCGGGGAGCAAAAGAAAAGCCGACCAGTAAAGTGGTACTTGTAATGATTCTCCCTTGGGCAGAAATGAAGGTGCTGCCTGCGAGCTGGCCTGACGGACATGTGGACGTAAGTGGTCCCATGGGGCTTTAGATGCTGTGGCTGAGTCTAAGGGCACTGCTCTGAACTTGCATCTGGGGACCAGGCTGGGGGCCCTCTGGCACATAAGCTTTCCCACAGCAGAGAAGCACTGTCCCATGGGAGCATTATGAGCCAGAATCCACTTGGGCGTTCGGCCAACAGGAGATCCATCTGCCTGAAGTTCACTAGCTGGGCCAGCGAGGATGGGCAGTCATGGCTTCCATCATGCTGATGGAAGAAGCTGCTACTGACATTAGAAGGAAGGATGTGCACAGAGGCAGATTGCCATTTTGTGGGGCCCTGGGCCAGAGCAAGTGGGGGCCCCCTCCTCACCCCTTTCGCCTGCAGTCCCCACCCCACCACCACATCCTCCCATGTGCTTCTACTGGGGAAATAGGGTCGGGCACAGGGGCTTGCCCCGCTCCCTCCCCTCCCCCCCAGCCTGGCACTCCTGCTGGGGAAATGGGGTCAGGTATGGGGGCTTGCCCCACTCCGCCCGCCTGCCTGAAGCTCCTGCCAGGGAGTGGGGTTGGGATGCAGGGGCTTGTCCCGCCCCCGGCAGGAGAACCAGGCAGGTGGAGCAGGGGAAGCCCCTGTGCCCGACCCCTGCTCCCCGACAGGAGCCCAAGGCGGAGCATGGGCGGGGTGCCAGGGCGACCATTTTTCCGGGGGCCCCCTAGGCACGGGCCCTATTCACCCAGTGGTTAATCTGCCACTGGACGTGCACCAGCATCACCAAGCAAATGTAAGCAGCCTAGCACCTTTCTAGGGTGTTATTAGGTTCCTGGAGTGATAAGAGGTTCGCCTGTTGGAAGAGTGACATCAGTTATTTTGAGATTTACCAATATACAATAGAAAAGCACCTGTCCACTGCTCTGGGCACCCATGGAAATCCTTTAACAAATGTGTGATGTTGCACGCTATATGATTGTATGAAAATATGCTAATGAGTGTGAATATAATGTAACTAGAATATGCTTCATGCAAAAGGTCTCTTGTAAGGTATCATTACAAAGTTTATAATCTACTGGGTACGGTTATCCTATCTGTATGTGTGTATCATTCTTGTATCTGAAAGTAGAAATATGAAATATAACTCTGAGGGCCTACTGTAATTATGCAAAGTGTGGAATTATGCAAAGTGGGCTCCCATTAACCAGGACAATTGACTGTAGATGGCTCTGTTTACTTGTAAGTCTTCCTGTATACCTGTGTGCTGGCAAGGGGGTAATGAAGTCTTACAGTGCCATGTGATCATGTCACCTGAACTGGAATCCATCTTTAACCTGGTGCTTTTCCATTTAGAAGGAGGGGTGAGAATCCAGAGAGGGACAAAGGATTCCCGCCTTGTGCAAAAGATATATAAGGGGGTGGAACAGAACAAAGGGGGCTGCAGTCATGAGAAATCCCTTAGCTACCACCTGAGCTGGAACAAGGCCTGTACTAGGGGAAAGGATTGTGCCCCAGACTAGGAAGGCGTCCAGTCTGTGACAGAAGCTTATTGAAACATCTCTGAGGGTGAGATTTTATCTGTATTCAGTTTTCTTACTGTATTAGACTTAGACTTGCCTGTTTTATTTTATTTTGCTTCGTAATTCACTTTGTTCGGTCCGTTATTACTTGGAACCACTTAAATCCTACTTTTTGTATTTAATAAAATCACTTTTTACTTATTAATTAACCCAGAGTATGTATTAATACCTGGGGGGGGGGGAACAGCTGTGCATATCTCTCTATCACTGTTATAGAGGGCAAACAATTTATGAGTTTACCCTGTATAAGCTTTATACAGGGTAAAATGGATTTATTTGGGGTTTAGACCCCATTGGGAGTTGGGTATCTGAGTGTTGGAGACAGGAACACTTCTTAAGCTGTTTTCAGTTAAGCTGGGCTCAGAGGTAGTCTCGGCACATCAGGTGGTAGTCCCGAAGGGGGTTTCTGTGATCCAACCTGTCATATAACCACCAATAACCATCCAACCACCAATAACACCAAAATCACATAACCCAACACCAACATAACCAAAATCACCAGGCGTCTCCCCACATCACTCCTGGCAGGCCATACCCACCACCTCTGGCCTTGCAGAAAGGATGGGGTGGGGCGAGTGGGAGCACCAGCCCAGCACAACAAGAAAATATTGTCGATTCCAGCTTCGATCCACCACAGAGCTTGAAAATCCATTTCTGGTGTGGCCTTGCAGGTTGCCAAAGTACAGATTAGTGAGATTCTGCTGAATGCAACAACTTCCCACTGCTGGGACTCTGTTAGACCGTTTGCCTTCTCCTTGTGGAGCAAGCAATGCAGAATACACTGTTCTCAGACGTCAAATTAAACCATTTTGAAAATGGCAAAATGTTACCGATTAACAAAATGACACTATCATTAGAGTATTAGAAAGACAGGTGGATGAGGTAATATCTTTTATAGGACCAACTTCTGTTGGGGAGAGAGACAAGCTTTTAAGCTACACAGAGCTCTGCGAAAGGTACGCAGAGTGTCACAGCTACATACAAGGTGGAACAGATTGTTTAGCATAAGCCATTAACACATATTATAAGAGACCATTCAAGGTGAAGCGGCCAGTTAACACCCCTCCAATCACAGAACAAAAAAAAGGGGGTTAGTGGGTTACAGACTGTTGTAACAAGCCATAAATCCAGTCTCTTTATTAAGACAATGATTTTTAGGGTCTGGCAGAGTTATGAAATTAAGCTCTCAGGCTCGTCTTTTTAAGGTGTTGTGCAGGTTTCCTTCGAGGACAATGACTGACAGGTCAGATATGGGTTTGTGAGAAGTGTTCCCCCACAGGTGAAGTGACGTTTGTGTCTTTTATCATTTCCCTGTATGAGTTCCTTCAAGAGCAAAGTGATTTGTTTCACCCACATAGTTGTTGTTGCAGCATTTCGTGCACTGGGTGAGATCACCTTGTCTTTCTGCTATCATTAAGAAAAGTAAATATTTCAATAAAAAAACTCCAAACCAGATAAAATACACCAGTTACCAAGGCAGTGCAGGGCACTGTACCATTGAACTGTGAAAGGCGTCCTATTGACACATCCAAACCTTGCAAGGGCCCTAGGAAGGACAATTAGAAGTACAACTGCTCAGATTTTTTTTGTCAAAACACTTTTCTGTCGGAATATGGCATTTTTACTAAACAGAAATTTGTCATGAAACTGTACAGATTTCAATGAATTTTCCTGTGAACATATTTTTAAACAATTTGGGGGGAATTTTTAAAAGGAAAAATATTGATATTTCATTTATGATTTTATTTTATGAATTTTTCACTTGTATATTTTTTATTATTTTTACATAATGGCATGTTGCATCATGTAAAGCAGTGGCTCTCAACCTTTCCAGACTACTGTACCCCTTTCAGGAGTCTGATTTGACTTGCATACCCCAAGTTTCACCTCACTTAAAAACTACTTCCTTACAAAATCAGACATAAAAATACAAAGTGTCCCACAACACACTATTACTGAAAAATTGCTTACTTTCTCATTTTTGCCACATAATTATAAAATAAATCAATTGGAATATAAATATTGTACTTGCAATTTCAGTGTATGGTATATAGAGCAATATAAACAAGTCATTGTCTGTATGAAATTTTAGTTTGTACTGAATTTGCTAGTGCTTTTTCTGTAGCCTGTTGTAAAACTAGGTAAATATCTAGATGAGTTGATAGGTTTCAGAGTAGCAGCCGTGTTAGTCTGTATTCGCAAAAAGAAAAGGAGTACTTGTGGCACCTTAGAGACTAACCAATTTATTTGAGCATAAGCTTTCGTGAGCTACAGCTCACTTCATCCGATGAAGTGAGCTGTAGCTCACGAAAGCTTATGCTCAAATAAATTGGTTAGTCTCTAAGGTGCCACTAGTACTCCTTTTCTTTTTTAGATGAGTTGATGTACCCCCTGGAAGACCTCTAAGTACCCCCTAGGGTACATGTACCCCTGGCTGAGAACCACCGATGTAAAGAATGTCCTACTACATCATATTCTGTACAGCTAGTACTGATGTGTCATAAAGATAGAATATTTCAACTATTATATTTATCTTTTTAAAATCAGTAAGAGCAGCTGCTACTTACTACTGTTTGTCTTATTCTCTAGATCATATTTTCATTTCCTGTTTGTGTTATAATGAAATATTTTGACACTTTGAAACAAAATAAGATAAGCACTTAGAGTACTAATTCGTAGAGCAGCTATTTTCAGTATCCTTGTGTTAGCCTGGAATCATTTTGCTAGGAGATTGAAAATACTTGCTTGTCTAATGTCATGTTATGCACTACTACTACTGACATGTTTCAGAGTAGTAGCAGTGTCAGTCTGTATCAGCAAAAACAACAAGGAGTCCTTGTGGCACCTTAGAGACTAACAAATTTATTTGGGCATACTCTTTCATCTTCAAATGGATGCATCTGATGAAGTGGGTTTTAGCCCACAAAAGCTTATGCCCAAATAAATTTGTTAGTCTCTAAGGTGCCACAAGGACTCCTCGTTGTTTTTACTACTGACATGTCATTAAATAATAAAAATTATATAAAAACAAAAAAACCCATAAAATAAATATTGAAACAAAATTTCAAAATGAAAAATTTCAAAGCAATAACTTTTGGCATTTTTTCATTTCCGGGGAAACTTGAACGTATTTGTCTGCATTCCAATTTGGGAATGAAAACAAATTTCAAAATGTCCAAATATCCCACAAAACAGAAATTTGGAGTTTTGACCATCTCTTCTTCAAAGGCTTGCCATTGAAACTCACAAATGATTACAGTCAAATGGTTACAGTTCAGTCGAGTCAGATATTACCACACTCTGCTTGCAGCATCATCCACCTAGATACTGAGAGGCCAATGTCACAACTTAACATTTAAAAGAAAATACAGACCTATCACAACTCAGAGCATCCAATCCAGTGTGATATTCTAGGTGATAGAATTCCCAAACAGAGACTGGCCTAGACAAGCAGATGCATTAGGTCCTCTCACTTACTGCTCTAACAAAGTTCCCATGTTCAATAATCCCTCCCCCTACTGGTACAGAAATTCTCAACATTTTACAAGCTTATTGCAGAAAAATACTTCAGATCTCTGACAAACAGATGGATCAGTATTGGTTAAAGATAGGAAACAAAGGGTAGGAATAAATGGTCAGTTTTCACAGTGGAGAGAGGTATATAGCAGGGTTCCCCAAGGCTCTGTACTGGGACCAGTGCTGTTCAACAACATAGTCATAAAAGATCTAGAAAAAGAGGTAAACAGTGAGATGGCAAAGTTTGTATATGCTACAAAACTACTCAAGATCGTTAAGTCCAATGCAGACTGTGAAAAGTAAAAAAGGGATCTCAAAAAATGGGGTGACTGGCCAACAAAATGGCAGATTAAATTCAAAGTTAATAAATGCAAAGCAATGTACTTTGGAAAACATAACCCCAACTATACATACGAAATGATGGGATCTAAATTAGCTGTTACCACTCGAGAGATCTTGGAGTCATTGTGGATAGTTCTCTGAAAACATCTGCTCAATGTGCAATGGCAGTCAAAAAAGCTAACAGACTGTTAGGAATCATTAGGAAAGGAACAGATAATAAGACAGAAAATATCAAAATGCCACTATATAAATTCACGGTACATCCACATCTTGAAACACTGTGTGCAGTTTTGGTCGCCCCATCTCAAAAAAGATAGATTAGAATTTGAAAAAGTACCGAGGAGGGCAACAAAAATGATTAGGTGTACGGAACAACTTCTATGGAGGAGAGACTAAAAAGACTGGGGCTGTTCAGTTTAGAAAAGAGGCAAATAAGGAGGGGTATGATAGAGGTCTATAAAATCATGACTGGTGTGGAGAAAGTTGAATAAGGAAGTGTTATTTACCCCATTCACAAAACACAAGAACCAGGGGTCACCCAGTGAAATTAATAGGCAGCCGGCCAAAACTATAATTAGGTTCAAAAAAGAGCTAGATAAATTCATGGAGGATTGGTTCATCAATGGCTATTAGCCAGGATGGGCAAGGACACAATCCCATGCTTTGGGTGTCCCTAAACCTCTGACTGCCAGATGCTGGGACTGGATGACATGGAGTGGATCACTCAATAATTGCCCTGTTCTGTTCACTCCTTCTGAAGCATCTGGCACCATGCACTGTTGGAAGACAGGATACTGGGCTAGCTGGACCAATGGTCTGACCCAGTAGGGCCATTCTTCTGTACTCCTTGTAATGATTCTAAACAGGCAGGTCCAGGGCCAAATGGAGCAAGAAATCATTAAGAATTGCTCAGTGATGGGGATCTCGGTACATGTTGGGCCACTGCGTCCCTGCCCTTCCTCCCACAAACACCTATTCCCCCTGGAGCTATGAAGCACCACAGACTCGTGCTCTGGTTCTCTGGCTACTGGTGGCTGCATTGCGTCAGGCAGAAAGGCAGGGCATGAAGCTGGCTGGGGGGTGTCAGGCTTGGATTTTCCCAATCTTTTTTCAGCTCACCCCAAGTGGCAAACCTCCCTGATGATCGTGTTCCATCTTGAAGGCTTTGGCCACCTGAGCGTCTGGCTGGTTTTGTCGGCAAAAGCTTTGAGTTCCACCAGTCATTTGGGCACCCTCTGCCAGAGCCAACTGCCCACATGATGATGCTAATTCCCCAGCAGATGCCTTCCCAAATAGGCCTTTCCCTCCCCAGTTCATCCCAGGCTGGCAGGTATTACCGAGCTCTTCCAGAGATCCCCAATCTGAAGTTTATTAGACAATCTCTTCCGCAACTAGCACTGACAAAACCAACACCCTCTCTCCCACCCCTCCCCCCATGATTACAAGGATGGCAAAACATGATTAACATCTATGTTGTCTGGATCCCCTGGCTCAAAACTGGCCTCCTTGAATCTCCTCAATTAGTTAAAACAATTCCCTCCGCTCACCACAGCCCATTTATGGCAAGGACCTTTTAAGGACTATAAAGGAAAGGGCACTATTGGGCTCATAATGGAAAACAAACCTAGAACATAAGAATGGCCATACTGGGTCAGACCAAAGGTCCATCTAGTCCAGTGTCCTGTCTTCTGACAGTGGCCAATGCCAGGTGCTTCAGAGGGAATGAACAGAACAGGCGATCATCAAGTGATCCACCCCAGTCATCCACTCCCAGCCTCTGGCAAACACCATCCCTGCCCATCCTGGCTAATAGCCATTGATGGTCCTCAGCTTTACCTCTGCAGAGCCTCTTATCCGCTTCTCCAATCAATGCCTTTATGAAAGCTAGCAGAGGTGAGACTTCCTGCAACAGGAAGAAACATAAAGGCTATTGAAGGTGACCGCCACATCATGGCTGGGCTGGGCTTAATAACTCTGCACTTGCTTTATTATTTACAGCACTTCGAGATTACAGGCAATCGTAACATTGTCTCATCTACTGTCCCAAAGGCAGATGTTCCTTTCAAATGTGGCACATCCAAGCAGAATGAAATGGCTCCCTGTTTGTTTTATGTCAAGCAACCCCCGAGCCGCAAAGGGCTCAGCCCCGGGACAGATCTGGGGCCAGTGACTTGGAGCGACGGCCCCAGCCCGTGTTCTTACAAATCATGCAGAGTTGTTAGTCTGATACATACAGACTATAGTTCCTAAGAGTTTATCCCGGGATGGGCTCTCTCACACGTAGCTAGCACTAATCTCCATAAAGAAATTGTACTTGGGGGAACCTTTTGCCCCGCAGCTAGGGGCAGCTGCATGGGAAATAGACTGGCTGAAAGTTTGAACAGAGGAGCCCTGCCGTGGTTTGGAGAGTCCGTGCTACATCTGCGGAAACTCTGCTGCAGGGTCTTCAAACTGTGACTAGGAAATGTGCTCTCATATTGTAAAATGCAATACGTTAGAGAAGACTGTCAGTAGAAGGGGTTCACTGTCTCCCTCTGACCTCGTCAAATTAAGAAAAGCCACCAACTCTACAGGTGCAAGGGAACCCATCCGGGCCCCACTGGTGGTGTGGGATGAGTGATGAACAAAGGCAGGCTCCATGTTTACTCCAGTACAGAGTTACACTAACTATGTGACTATGAAAATGGCAAGATTTAGTGCTGCTGGGGAGAGCCATGGGAAAGCAGGGGCTCATGAGCCCAACCAGCCAATCCTGGAGCTTTTAAAAACTTCTTGTATTCCCGGAAACTGGACCAAATAATCAATGTTCCCCTGAGCGGCTTCCGAATTTGTTACTGATGTTTGTCAAAGACCTCTGGAGGCCATCCAGGCACATACGCAAATGATCCAGACTCTGCAATGCATGCCATCGAATGGCGTTAGGAAGGCAATGCTCATCCTAGCCACCGATGGTGCGATCTGGGACTCAGCTCCTCCGCAAGTGCTGGAGAAGGATTTCCCAGTGTTTCACAGTCAAAGTTCAAGGCCAACCCCCAGACAGAAGCTGGGGCCGAAACATTCCCACTCCCAGTCAGTGAGCTGCAATGGTCCCAACTGGGCCTCGAGGAGCAGAAAAACAGGAAAGGCAGAGCAACCTGAGCTCTCCTGACTCACAGCTGTCATTTTGTCCATGCTGTGTATGCACCCGTCAACAGCAATGATCTCTCTGCAGGGTTCTGCTTCCCCTCAGCTTGGCCAAAAACCGGCCAGTTAGTCCCTTGAATCTCAGCAGTCAGATCCAAGCCCCAGATCCACAGGGGGGCTGTGAGAAGAGAGAGACAGTGGCTGAAATGGAGTCCCATCATGCTGCCTGCCCTGGCAGCTGCTCCCCCCGCACACATTCACATAATTTTCTTTACCAAATCTGGTCAATCAGAAACACCAGCACACAACCCTCCTACAGAGCAGGTGGTTGGACAGGTAGCCTGGGGGACAGAGGCCAGTAACAGATGCTTTCAAGGAAGATCCCTGAAACTCCACAGACTCATAGAACCACAGGGTGAGAAGGGACTGCAAGGGTCAGCTAGTCTAACCCCCTTCCAAGACGCAGGATTTGTTGTGTCTAAGCCAGTGGTGGGCTGTGAGACGTGCTGGCCACCACTTCCCGCAGCTCCCATTGGTGGAAACGGCAAACTGCAGCCACTGGGAGTTGCGGGGGGCCGTGCCTGTGGATGGTCAACATCAACAAAATGTCTCGTGGCCCGCAATCAGATTACCCTCATGGGCCGCATGCGGCCCATGGGCCGCAGGTGGCCCATCACTGGTCTAAACCATCCAAGAGAGAGAGCTATTCAGCCTCCTTTTGAAAACCTCCAGAGAAGGAGCTTCCAAGACTTCCCCTAGGCAGTTTGTTCCATTGTCCTACTGTTCTTACAGTTAGGAACCTTTCCTGAGATTTAATCTAAAGCTGCTATGCTGTAGTTTGACCCCATTGCCTCTTGTCCTGCCCTCTGTGGCAAGAGAGAACAACTTTTCTCCATCTTTCTTATGGCAGCCTTTCAATGATTTGAAGACCACTATCATGGCCCCCCTCAATCTCCTCTTTTCCAAACTAAACATACCCAGTTCCTTCAGCCTTTGCTCCTATGGCTTGCTTTCCATCCCTTTCATCATCTTTGTCACCCGCCTCTGGATCCTTTCTGGTTTCTCTATATTCTTTTTATATAGCAGTGACCAAAACTGGACACAGTACTCCAGCTGAGGCCAAACCAGGGCTGAGTAGAGCGGTACTATCACGTCCTGTGACTTGCATGCTATACCTCTTTAAATGCAACCCAACACTGCATTTGCTTTTTTTGCAACAGCATCGCATTGCTGACTCATGTTGAGGTTGTGATCCGCTACAACTCCCGGATCCGTCTCAGCTGTACTGCTGCCAAGCCAGTTATCCCCCATTCTGTATTTGTGCCTTTGGTTTTTCTTGCCTAAGTGCAGCACCTTACATTTGTCCCTGTAGAATTTCATTTTGTTGTCGATAGCCCAGTTCTTCAATTTATCAAGATCCCTTTGAATTTTAGCTCTGTCCTCCCTAGTGTTTGCAACTTTGTCTCATCTGCAAAGTTGGTCAGTGTGCTCTCTATTCCTACATCCAGGTCATTAATGAAGATGTTAAATAACACCAGACCCAGAACAGATCCCTGTGGAACCCCACTTGAGACCTCCTTCCAATCTGCCATCATTCCGTTAACAGTTACTCTTTGCCTATTATTTATTATTTGGTATTATCTATTATTTGTTTTACAGTAGCACTAAGATCAGGATCCCATTGTGCTAGGTGCTGTGCATACACATAGTAAGAGACTTTTTATCAATCCTACAAAGTCCTAGATTTCAAAGTTATTAAGTGGCAGTGAGTTCCAGGGGGTAATAATGTGTTGGGTAAGAAAGTATTTTTGATCAGTTTTGTATTTGCCACCTTTCAATCTCATTGAACGTCCCCTTGTTCTTGTGTTATGAGTAAAGCTACGTTTTAGTCATGGGTATTTTTAGTAAAAGTCATGGACAGGTCACGGGCAGTAAACAAAAATTCACGGCCCGTGACCTGTCCATGACTTGTACTATATACCCCTAACTAAAACTTGGGGCAGGGGTCTGCAGGTCCTCGGGGGGGGGGGTCTGAGGGTGCTGCGGGTACTGGGGGGTGGTGGCCTGGTACCCCCGCTGGTGCTGGAGAGGGCGGGCGGAGACCCCCTGCTGGTGCTGGGGGGAGGGTTGGCGGGGCTGGCAGGCTCCCTACCTGGTTCCATGTGTCCTTGCAGCATCTAGGGGGAGGGAAGGTCGGGAGGCTTCCCATGCTGCCCCCGCCATGAGCTCCAGCTCCGCAGCTCCCATTGGGCAGGAACTGCAGCCAATGGGAGCTGTGGGGGGCAGTGCCTGGGAGCACGGTCAGTGCGTGGAGCTCCCCTGACCCCTCTGCCTAGGAGCTGCAGGGACATGCTGGCCGCTTCTGGGAAGCCCCCACCCGAGGTAAGTGCTGCGGCACACCCCAACCACCTGCCCCAGCCCTGAGCCCCCTCCCACACCCAAACTGTCCCAGCAGAGGCTGGCCCAGGGGCTGCCTGATCTGCTCGGTTAGCCCCGGAGTCAGCCACTGAAGACGTCAATGGACTTCCGTGACAGAAACGCAGCCTTAGTTACAAGACAGGAGGAATAGGAGCACTTCTCTCTCCCATTCATTATTGTGAGACCTTTATCATGCTCCTTCCTATTGGGCGGTTGAAGATAATACATTAGAGACCATGAGGTGCTCACCTTCTTGGAGGTGGGGGCCTGATCAGTATGGAAGATATTCTGATCACACACATTACTCCGTATGGCTCCAAGTCATAACTACAAACATGCCACTAGGGCTATGCTACCAGCGTCCCGAAGAAGAACACAGCATTGAGTGCCGTGCTGAGGGAGCTCCAAGAAGCAGCTCAGTCTGATCACCCAGAACAATGGATGACTCACTGGATAACAATGGACGGTCAGATCACATTGGGACTAGAGTTACAGAAGCAGTTTCTCAGCATCATTGCTTCTCGGAACAGCTAGTTCTAGACGCAGGTTATTTAATGCTGAACTCACTACTTTCTGGGCTTTTTCTCTCTGATTTCAACCTGTCCCTTCTCCAGCTGTAATTTCTGCCTTACACTTTACTGAGTTCGGAGATAGCTGTGTCTCACTGACACCTGGACAGAAGGTTTTGTCTGCCTCTGCTGCACCTTGGCACCCAGCAGCTCTCTCCCAGCTCCTACTTAAAATAATTCCACAAAGCCTTGCTAGTTTTCTGTGCATGCTCTTTGGAGTTACTTGCGTTAGGGTGGAACCCATCCCTCCTGTAGCAGCTCTCTCTTCCTGCAAACACCCAGTGGCTAGTTAATTTACACCCCCCACCCCCCACCCTCTGCCCCTTTATACAATCTTCTCCTTTTCACATTGGGGCTCTGAAGTTCCTCTGTCTTCCTAGCCCTGTGGAAGCATTTCACAGAGCCCTACCACAGAAACCCTCCTGGGCCTGGATCTTACCAGAAGAACCTAAATGTTCCCTTCAGGAACAATCCCCGGCATCTCCCAATGTTTAAAGATTTTGCTCCGAGATATTGAATGGCAATCTGCAGAGCTATCCCCGCCGGATTTATGGGCTAGCAGGACTAGTAGTTAAGCATTTGACTCAATTCATATCTAGTGAACGCACACAATCTGTGTTCTATAATAATCCCCAATTTGTAGGAGACTGGAGGCTAGACTAAAACTTGAGGAGGCTGAAAAACACATGGGGTTCTGTTTCTTTATTGTATTGACTCTCTCAAGCAGCCAGAGGGCTTTCTAATAAATTTGTGTTTGTTTATTCCCCGTCCTTTGCCTCCGGGGCAGGATGGCCTCCTCTTTGTTGGGTTCCCTTAACTTTGACATTGTCACTAGCGCTGACTCTCACGCCGCAAAGGGTGTATCTCCATGCCCAAGTCCGGATGAAGGATGGAATTAAAATGGGAAGGGACCAGGGTATAATTCTCTTGAAGCCCTTGGTCTGCGTCCTCCTATGGAGGACAAGATTTGCAAAGCAAGTGTCTAGTTTGGGCCCTCTGAACATAGCCACAAACAGATGGGAGGAGCTGTACACGCTGGTGTGACTACACTGGGCCTGATTCCCCACTGCCTGCACCTCTGCAGCCATCTCCCCTGGGCACAGCTGGCGCAGGCGGAAATCGCCACACCAGACGCAGGGCCACAGGGAGTCAGGCCCGCTCTCTGACTAAGGAGGTTTAAGCAACAGGCAGTGCCCCTCCAGTTTGTGCTGCTCCCATGGCTGTCTCAGTCATACTGTGCGGCAGCCTATCAGGGCCCCTAGAGAGGGGGGAGCCAGCGTACAGCAAAGTGCAGCCTGCTTTCACAGGCCACTGTCAAGGGAATAGCAGATGCAGAGCTTTCTTCAGGCACCTTCAAAGTCCCTCCCAAGTCCAACCCCAAGCGTGCAAAAGTCCTGAGTCAGGGCCCAGAAATCATGAGATTGGCTTAGAAATCATGAGAGTTTAAATCACGATAAATGTTGTCTCTCTGTCTTCTGGTCTCTGAGCTGCTAGGTCGCCCTCAGCTCATGCCCTCGAAAGGTTTTCTTTTCAACCAGGAGGGCTAGAAAGGCAAGCTGAGATTCTCACACAATCACCTGACTCTAGGAGTTGGGGCTTGCAGAAAACCACCAGCTATCATGAAACGTGCAGATGCCAGAGCTGGCGTCACTGCAGTAAGGGCCTGGAGGGAGTGTAACAGGACAAGCTCCGCAGTTTCATTCCCTGCTTTTCCCCTCGAAGCAGCAATGACTGCTCCAGCAACAGCAGTCACTAGCTACCACCTCCATCCCCCAGCGAGACTCCACCAGCAGGGAGAGGAATTCTGGCCTCCCAGGGCACTGCCAAGAACGCCCCAGCCTTTGCCCTTTGGGGTCAAGCTTTTGAAGTGCCAGGCAGCACCTCACATTGTCCTCCTGCTCCCTCCCATGCTGCCAGGACTCAGCCCCACAGCAGGCTGCACCTCCCTCTCAAGCGCTCCCCTCCCCACAAGAACCCTGCACCTGTGCTTCAACTGATCATGTTAATAATCACCTGCCTCTGCTCCAGAGAGCAGCTGCCCACAGCCCGGAGCTCAGGGGTTCCAGAACGCTCGCAGGCCCCTGGCTCGCTGGCACGGCCCGAGCTCTTCACCACCAATTTGTGGTAATCCAGCCCCATGACAGCTCTCTCTGAACCTGGGGCCCCATCACGGCCAGTCCTGCTCCCCCCGCCCTGCCCCGGCCCCGCCACACAGACAACAGGGGGAAACAAGCCAGGAAGCCCCAGCCAATGCCTTAGGGTTGCCAACGTTCTAATCGCAAAAAAGCGAACACCCTAGGCCCCCCCCCCTTCCCTGAGGCCTCATTCCTGCCGTGCCCCTTCCCCGAGGCCCTGCCTCCCACTCACTACATTTCCCCTCCCTCGGTGGTTTGCTGTCCCCCACCCTCACTCACTTTCACTGGGCTGGGGTAGCGGGTTGGTGTGCAGGAGGGGGTGAGGGCTCTAACTTGGAGTGCGGGCTCTGGGGTGGGGCCAGAAATGAGGGGTTCAGGGTGCAGGAGAAGGCTCTGGGCTAGGGCAGGGGGTTGGGGGTGCGGGAGAGGGTGAGGGTGAGGGCTCCAGCTGGGGGTGTGGTCTCTGGGGTAGGGCTGGGGATGAGGACTTTGGGGTGTAGGAGGGGGCTCCAGGCTAGGGCAGAGGGGTTCTGGGTGTGGGAAGAGCTCCAGGCTGGGACAGGGGGGTGGGGTGCAGGGGGGGTGAGGGCTCTGTCTGGGGGTGTGGGCTCTGGGGTGGGGGTGGGGATGAGGGGTTTGGGGTGCAGGAGGGGGCTCCAGATTGGGGCAGAGGGGTTCAGGGTGTGGGAGAGGGCTCAGGGTTGGGGTGCAGGGTTACCTCTGGCGGCTCCTGGTCAGCAGCGCAATGAGGCTAAGGCAGGCTCCCTGTCTGTCTTGGCTCCGTGCTGCGCCCCGGAAGCAGTCAGCAGGTCCAGCTCCTAGGCGGAGGTGTGGCAGGCGGCTCTACGTGCTGCTCTCGCCCGCAGGCACCGCGCCCGCAGCTCCCATTGGCCAAGGTTCCTGGCCAATGGGAGTGTGGAGCTGGTGCTCAGGGCAGGGGCAGCACACGGAACCCCGCAGTCGCCCCACATAGGAGCCGGACCCGCTGGCCGCTTCCGGGGTGCAGTGCAGAGCCAGGACAGGTAGGGAGCCTGCCTTAGCTCCGCAGCACCGACAACTGGACTTTTAACAGCCTGGTCGGCGGTGCTGTCTGGAGCTGCCAGGGTCCCTTTTCGACCGGCTTTTATGGTAAAAAACTGGACACCTGGTCACCCTACAGTGCCTTGGAAGGTCACTGACAGCCCCCTCTACCCCCCCGTGCAGTGCAATCAGCAAACAGCTTCTTCAGACAGAACCCAGACACAGACACCAGGCCCTGAGCCTCACGCTGACCTAACTGAGATCTGTGTCCAACAATCCCCACACCATCCCCCAGGTTATCGCTAACCAATCCCCCGCCTGCTCCGCTCCACAGCACCCCTGCTGGCTGGCACTGAAGGCCCCAGGCTAGTTGGTCCTGCCCCCATCCACACCCAGGGCACTCTATTCACCACCCACCCGCACCCAGGGGATGGGGGGTAACCCACTTGCTCCCTTCATACACATAGGGAGAGATGGTCCTTGAGTTGGAGAAAGAAAGGAGTATTAACCCCATTGTACACATGGGGCCATCTCAGGATAGTCAAGGGAACCATCTTTTGACCATTCTCCAGGGCTTTCCAACGCCCAAAGGGTCGACAAATGGACAAAGATTTTTGGGTGCCACAGGTCCTACACCAGGAGAGAAGGAAAGGAGGTGGGATGAGGGCAGCGTGGATTTACCTCTGTTTGGGCCAGTTAAATGCTCATGAAAAAAACAATCTCGGTCATAAAACATATTGTTGGGAACTTTTTCTCATTTTCCTGTTTTAAGCCATGACTAAAGCGCCCACAGAGATATGTGCACGGTTCAGTCATCCCCCTCTGTGCTTTATCGAGCCCTACCACCTCCCATCCCCCAGCCTCTCCATGCACTGGGAGTGACGGCGTACGCAGCTCACCTTGGACGCAGAACTTGAGTTCCTTGGCATCAGTGACCACCGTGGAGTGCAACTTTTCGGGCACTTTCTTGCTCATCCGGTTATAGCTGCGCTGTCTCTTGGTCTCGCCCCAGAGATTGGAGCCACCATACATGCTGGGGATGTTGAGTACGGCGATGCCCTCCAGCGAGGTACTGCTCAGGTCCAGCAGCGTTCCGTCACACTGCAGGCAGACAGACAGGCATGGTCAGGCATTAGACACTGACTGACACCCCGCGTTATGGACCCAGCCCAGTGCCCTGACTGGGTGGGGCCTGTGGGGACACAAAGAAGGGACAAATGCAGAGCTCCCAGGAGCTGGGCTTGCAGAGGCATTTCCACTTCCCCAGAACTCCAGAGAAGGCCAAGGCTAGGAGAACTGGTGAGGTCCCGCATGCCAGGAACACCAGCGGGAAATGGTCAGGACATCCTGATCTACCATATGGCTGCTACAGGCACTGACAGAGAGCCCAAAATCAGGCGACCACACAGCATTCCTCAAAGCATGGAGTAGTTATGTGGCAAATGGAAAAATCACATCAGTCCCCGGAAATAGTACCGCTGCCTTTCTGGAGGATGTGCTAGTCAGACACAAGTGGCTGGGCTCAGTGCAGGGGTGTTCGGATTGAAACACAATGGCCTGTGATGTACAGGAGATCAGACCAGATGATCCCTTCTGGTCTTACACTCCATGACTGTGAGATGGGGAGGCATGTCTCTTTGGGGGTGGGGGAGAGAAGAGGAGCCATTTTCAGGCTCTGGCTGGGCGGTGAGGCCCAGCAGTGTGGAGAGCAGAAGACAGCGAGCAGAACAGTGTATTCATGGCACGGGATGTTTGGCCCTGATTCAGCAAGGTACAGGTATCTGAGCATGTGCTTAGCTTTAAGCACGTGAGAAAACCCATGGACGACAACAGGGCTACTCATGTGGTTCGAGTTCGGCACATGCCTCAGTGCTTTGCTGAACTGAAGCCAGAGGACAGAGCTGCTGATCTCTGGCCTGCACACACAGACTGCCCAGGCTGGAATACAAAATGGTCAGGCTGCCATTTGGGGAGCAGGCAGCATACAGGGGGTCTGCACTGGGTACCAGCCTGGGAATCTTGCCCTCGGAGAGGCCAGTGGCAACTTGTGCCCTGCGTTGGTCTTTCCACTGGGTGTACTCCGCGTGCAGGCAGCAGTTCAGCCCAGGCCGCATGCAGTCCCTTCACAAACAATGTCTGGTTTTCTTCCCAGCCCCAGAGCTGATAGACAGATAGGGCATTTTTTCAGTCTTTGAATGTATTCCATGAGCTGTTCAGAATGCTCACGGCATATGGAATCGACAGGAAATACAGCTCATCCATTAAACTGAAACTGGCACAAAGGCCGCTATGGGACCTGCCTTGCAAACAATGAGTCCCTGCTCAGTCACCCCCTTATGGAAAACCTGGGGAAACACCCAGACTTTGCATTGTGCCCTGAAGACCTACAGAGTTAGGCTGTCGTGGATTAAGTCAAGGGAAGGGATTTCAGAGTAGAGGGCCCTTCCCTGAGAATGTCCTGCCACTGACTCCTCGACATGCATACCTACCATCCAGAGTGCCAGCGGGGGAGCGCCTTTGATCTCGGCATCACAGTCTGACCCCAAATGAGAAGTGATCTCTACTACACACAAACCACAAACCCTAAACAGCCTAACCCTAGAGCCGGTCAAAACATTTCTCCGCAATATGTAATTTCAGTGAAAATTTCAGTCAAACAACATTTTTCACAAAGTAATTTCCATTTCATGTCAACGAGGCCAGGAAACATTTTGCCCCAAACTGAAAAATGTAACTGAAAACAACTTTTGAAACTCTGCCCCTCATCCAAGTTTTCTGTTGTTGTCTTTTGAAATCCCCAAAAACATTTGCAGGACATTTTGATGAAAACAAAAATTTCTCATGAAAAAACATTAGCATTTTTCAAACAGCTCTTCTTAAAACCAGCTTGGGGGGGCAGAGGGCAGCTGTCAGCACTGAGCAGCACCTCGTCACTCCCGGATGTCAGGAGAAGCAGATGTTATACAAGCACCTGACCTGGCAGAATCTTACATGCCATGTTGTTGTAGTCGTGTGGGTCTCAGGGTATCAGAGAGACAAGGTGGGTGAGGTCATATCTTTTATGGGACCAACTTCTGTCGGTCTGTTGTTCTTCAGGACCTGAAAAAGAGCTCCGTGTAAGCTTGAAAGCTTGTCTTTCTCACCAACAGAAGTTGGTCCCATAAAATGTATGACCTCACCCACCTTGTCTCTCATGCTGTTGTGCGGGCATTTCTATTTCTAATGTTGTATGTAGGGTGCGGGGAGTGGAGGGGGGGGTGTCAAACATAACTCTGTAATAGAATTCAAGAACCCCCGTCCTAGAAACACTCTCTCATTATTTGGTTCTTTCTTTTGGCTACAAGATGTTTTTATTATATATTTTAAATGAAAATTTAAAAAACCCAGAGAAGTCTGATTAGATATTTTTTCAAGTGGAACTGATGTCACTAACCAGACAGTTTCTCAAATCACCGCTCACAATTCACCATGTTCTATCTACAGCAGCTTAGAAAACTTCCACTGCTCAGCTACCTTTCCCTATTGCCTCTTCTCTTATTATTTGAACTTACTTTAGAGAATCAAATATTTTGGCTTGTCAAAGCCTTATTCCTTTGATGACTGGATAATGTTTCTTCTCAACGCGATTTGGAAAATTGGGTTGACTTTGGCAGAAAATAATATTAAAGATGTGAAAGAAAAAATTGTCAATTTTGGAGCCTCTTTAGGAAAGCAATAAAGCATTCATTACTTGGAGTCCTTACTAAGGCGTCTCAGTGTTACATAGAAAAATTTGCAACATTTGAAAATTACACTAAAAGGTATTTGTGGCTTTCCAAAGTACTAGAGAGAGGAACAAGTAAATAGAATTGTGAACTTTTCAATTGTATAAATGACTTTAATTCCTCTGCCAGCATTCAAGCAGGTAGAGTACTTTATAAAGAAAACAATACTTGGACTGTGGTGTCCATGAAGCAGCCCCTATATACTATTACCCTGGCATCATCTTCTGGTGGGGAAAGCTGATGATTTATAAGTGGAAAAATTAGGTGTGGTTTCTTCAAGGTAGAAGGGTAAATATCTTCCTTGATATTGCTAAAACCACCACGCATGTAGGGGAAAAGAATCCTTTTTTGCATTCCAAATGTATTTCCTAGGCTTTAAAGCATCTGTTCTTTTGCCTGCTAAGTTACAGCTGAGCAAGGATCAGAAATGCTATTTTTTTCTTGAATTTTGATGGTGCTAGGGAATCTCTGTCCTCTGTGTTTTCCAAAGAAGAATGTGTGTTGGATAATGAAGAATTCTCTGTTGCTAGAATTTTGACTCTTCTTCTTGCTGAGTGAGGACCTCAACCTTATTTTTCATGGAATCATAGAAATGTAGAGCTGGAAGCGACCTCAACAGGTTATTTAGTCCAGCTGCCCATGCTGTGGGAGGACCAAGTAAACCTAGGCCATCCCTGGCAAGTGTTTGTCTAATCTGTTCTTAAATACCTCCAGTGATGGGGATTCCACGACCGCCCTTATAGAATCATAGAAATGCAGGGCCAAAACGGAATTTTTAAAACAACTCATGCTAAAGTTCGGACATTTTAAATATTCATGCTAAAAAATTAGGAAATTTTAAATATTACCGCATGAATATTTGTGTCAATCTGCCTGCAAATGTTTTTACCAGTATGCACACACACATACACACTTATGTTTGCATATGCAATGCTTTTTTATACCCCACAATGCTTGGAAGTCTTCTCTTTTTTTTAGCTCACCCTTGATTGTGAAAAACCAGAAATGTTTTTTTTATACATTTTAGGCTAAACTCAGAATTTTGGAGCTTTGTTTCAGTTACTCATTCTTCAATATATTTTTGAAAATAATAATACATAAAATATCCTCTAACATCTCAAAGTGCATGTACAGTGCCTAGCGCAATGGGGTACTGATCCATGACTCGATGAAGCTTAACTCTATGTCATTTCTCTGTTGGTCTTTAACATGATAACTTCTGAATGCTGCATCTGTTAATTCCAGACTTCTAGGGTCTGTGAAGCTTCCAAGCTGCAGGTCACCAGGCAATGCTACGCAGGTAGAAAAAGGAAGTGCTAAAGACATGCTGATGCAACAGGACATGGCTTGTTTAGGGGCAGGGAGAACACTAAGGGCCCAGTCCCAGTTGGTGTAACTCAATGTAGCTCCACTGAAGTCACACAGATCATTTCCATTGGAGCGAATGGAGCTGGGCAGCTGGCCCTTCCTGTTCCAGTCTTTGGGAGAAGTGGGAGTTGGAGTGCAGGAGATGGACAAGGGAATAGGAGCCTGAGAGGACTTGGAGTGACCTCTGGCATACAGACACGTGGAGAGAGAACACTGGGATGCTCCTATGTACTGAGACTGGAACGAGCACGTCCACATTGGGTGGTGTGAACATATCCTGGGAGCAGAGATGGCTAAGAGGAAGACTATTAAACACTAAAGCACACACACATACCCAGAGTGTCTAGCTAGCTTTTCAAGTGTGGTTGTTTAATGTTAGGCACGTGAGCCTGTAATTAGTTACCAAAACTCGGTTGCAGGGACCTAACTGCTAATTCACATACATCGCTCATTTAGGTGGCTGAGTATTTAGGGCCAGATTTACAAAGGCGGCTGGCATCTAAAGACGCAGGTAGACACCTTGGGGGGATAAGCTATCCCAGAATAAGCACATTTTTACAGGTATTCCTGCGTCCTCGCCGACGGTGGAGCGTATTGCTTGGACGATTCTGGTATAGTTAAAGCTGTACAACTCTCTAGTGTAGACACGGCTGTAGGCACCCTCGGCTGACAGTTATCTCACAGTAGATCTATAGAGAGGAACAGGGGTACTCTGGAGATTACAGGCTCGATACAGCAGCCACTGAACAGATGAAACAAATGAAGGAACGGATCTAGGAGTGCAGCAAGGCCGGATGGCTGGAAAAGGGCACCAGGTAAGCCATTTTTAGTCTTTAGGCTAAACATTACTCCTCCGAACAGGGAAGGGATGGAGGTGGTGACCCAGTCCAATAGGAATGTGATCTGCCAAATCCTATACATTCCAGTGCCTTTATGGGGTTGGGAAGATGGGCGTATTAGAGAGGACCCCCATCCTCTGATGGGCTCAGCAGAACTTGGGTGGGTTTGTGATGGCTCTAAGAACCCGGTGCAGACGCCACATACACACACAACACACTGAAGAACATCGAACGAGGAGGGAATGTGTCCCCCCTCCTTTTACCCTCCTCTGTTTGTGTGCCAACCTGGTACAATGGGCTCTTTGAGAAGGGGCAGCTGGCAGGGAGGCTGGCCATAGAAATGTGCAGCTGGGGGAAAACCAAATTCATTTCCAGGAGCTGTCCCGTAACGGATGCCAATTTCCAAAACAAAACTGCCATTTCTCTGCCCTCATGGCAGTTGCCTCAGAGCTGGAGAGAGGCTGGACTGGGAATTTCAACTTAAAATGCTGCTAGGTTAACACTTTGCTGCCTGGGATGGTGATTTACGTACCACACCCATGCTTGCAATGGAGATGGAGTGCTTGAAACACCTGCACTTGTGCCGATCTCAAACCACGGGATGCATCACTGTGCAGCATGGCTTCCACACAACATTCAGAGACACAGAAGAGAAGTCTGGGATTTTAACAACCCCTTCGCCTCCCAACTTTTCCCCACATCCCATAGCAGCACCACCACCTGTTTGGGGCAGGGTGTACCTTACTGCATCATCCACATCACACAATCCGTCACCTTCAAACGCAAATCCTAGGTGTGGCTCAGAGATCAACAGCTTCACTCTGTTTAAAGCAAGCCTGTAATTTTGCCAGGCTAGCTGACAGAAGAGTTCAGGGAGGCCGGCCAGCCACAGAGTCAGAGATCAGTACCAGGGACCACGGGGTGGCCTCGGTCATCAAGTCAGAAATGTAACATCTTGGCAGATCAACTCCCCTCCAGTGCCTACAGTAATCTGACCTTCACTGGTGATGCTGCCTTGCACACCTTTCCTTTGCTAATTACTCCAGACTACTTTGGTCTAATTCTGGTTGCTGGGTTTAGTCTGTGGATGCTGGGTGATGGCCTGTGATACATAGGAGGTCACTAGACAACCTGGTGACCCTTCTGGCCTTAAACACTATGACTCTATATTCCCCTGCCCAATGTTCCTAATATCTCATCTAAACATCCTTCTTTAATGACAAACTATTGCTCACCTTTCTGTCCTACCACCCTGTGTGGCTGCATAAATTGCCTTCCTTCACTGAGGTTTTTATACTGAGGGGTTATAGTCTGCGTTCCTATGTTGTCATTAGTATTTATTGTTTGCATTGAAGTAACAGCTAAGAACCGCACCCCAGGATCAGGACCCCACTGTGTGGGGCAATGTACAGACACGGCTGGGCCCCAGGGAACTCACACTCTGCATGCCAGCCAGCAGGCAACAGGAGGACACCCCAGATGAATGGGCGAGGCTAGAATGGGAGGATAAATTGCCATAAAGCGAACACAACATCCCAGAAAAGCTGGTCACACCCCTTGCCGATGCCAGTTGAGAGGGATTTGTAGAGACACATTGTGGCAGGTATGATTTTAAAATGGGATTTAAAAGAGTACAAGGTGGCAGCTTTATGAATTTCTGGGGGGACTTTTCTCCGGGAATGGGTAGTGATGGGGGAGAGTGCATGGAGATTGTTGGGGGAGAAGTGGACAGGCAGGCTGGTACCGTTGGGGCCGACAGCTTGACAGGTGAGCAGATCGGATGGAGAGGAGGGCTAAACGGAGAAGGGCATTAAAGGCCAAGACGCTGAGCTTGAGTTTGCTGTGATGGAGGAGAGGGGCCAGTGGAGGGACATGGAGGCAGGGTGGGTGACCCTAGCTGCTGTGTTTTGGCAGTTCTTTGGCAGTAGTGTCTTACTCTCCAGGTTTGGAAATCATTCCATTCTCCCTTTTGGTCTCTCTCCGATTTTGCTGTATCTTTCCTATTCCAAAGACACCTGGCTGGCATGAACTCAGCCTGGTCTGGCTGCCCTGGGCAACACAGGGAGGCACCATTACTTCCCTTGCTAACCCAGAATTCTCTTTCACAGGAGAGTGGGAACCCAGCTGTGAGGCCCAGGCCCACAGCTGTCTCCCCTCACTTTGTCCACAAAGTGAACCATCCCTACCCTTCAGACACTTCACTCCAGCCCTCCCCCATCAGCTGCAGTCACGGTCCTCTTCCCCGCCCAACCCCCCACAAAGCCATAGCTGAGGGGCTGAAAGGAAAAGGGCCTGCTGCCCCATCTTTGGCACCTAACTGGTCCTTCTTTGCTTGACTGACATCAGAGGACAGGACCCATCCCCTTGTCCATGCTGGGGAGTGAACCCCAAGAAAGCATCCTCCCAACCCCCGGCCACATATCCTGCATTACAATGGATCTAAGCTGTGTGGCAGGCCCCCGGGGCCCACTGCTCAACAAAAGCGAGGCTCTAATTGGCTATGATAGCACAAGTGCTGCACAGAAGGTGACGCACCTGCTTTCGGAGTGCTTCTCCACTTCTGCTATGCTGTCACACACGCACCAGCTGGCCTCGGAATTCCACCTGGTCCACGCCCACAGCAGTGACATGAGGGCAGGTGCTTGATGGGGTCTGGGTGGTTTGTCAGGTAGCAGAGAGGGGGTTTCCACGACCTCTCTCTCACCCAACATCCCTCCCCAAGACCTATCCTCAGGGCCGCTTGGTTCCTTTTCTGCCCTGCGCTCCCCGTACCCAGTAGTCCCCATGACCCCACCTCCACTAGCTCAGTACAGGTAGTTCTGCCTGACCCAGTGAGCACTCCTAGGACTGGCGTTCTGCTCTCTCTGCCTGGGCAGAGCTTAGGGAGGAATTTCCTCATGGACGAGGGAGGAAAATTCCACTGCTGGAAGTAAAATCCACATGTATTTCTCCATCTGTGGATGGGCTGAATGCATGGTGCTGTCTTTGACTAACACCAGCCCCTGCATCATATGCCCTCTGCTATCTATAGCATCTTTCTCCCTGGTTCCACCTCCCACGCTTGTCTGCAGTGCAGGATTTCATATGCAATACTATTCACCCTCTTTTAGTTCCCTCTCCACCTTTCCTGTACAGATTGTAATTAAGGGATGACATACACTCCGGGAGATTAGGGTCTCCTGGGATTTTCTTTGCTGGACATGAATTAAATTGCAAGCAGCATGGCTTGCATGGTCAGATCCACATCAGCCTTTGTGGCAACTGACCTGTTTTTTCTAGCCCTCATGAATAAGTAATAAAAGGTTCATTTATTCAGAGATAAGGAAAGCAGGAAGTTTACAAAAAAACACAGCACAAAAACCCCAGTGCAAACTGTAAAATGACAGAGCTCTTAGCAACCACTGGCAAGTGGCTCCCCCCTCCTTCTTTCTCTAATTAAAGGCTGTTTCCATGTCACCCAAAGGCGGCTGTGTGCGGACACAGCGTTTACAGAGAGAGACTGTTCCAGGCCCACTCTCCAGTACAGCTGCAAGGCACAAACAGGAGTATTCTGTTCTCCCGCAGCTGGCTGCAGTTAGGGCAAGTGCCCTGCTCCAAGGTCTCTGGTATGCGTTTAAGGAGAATTCACCTCACAAATATACAAACTTGACCAAAATATTTTCCTGAGCTGTCTTGTCCATTTCCTTTCCCTGGGTTGCTAATCAGGAGATCTGGTTGTCAGCAGAAGCCTGCTCCTTTCAAACAGCTTCTTCCTTGTATGCAGCATATCTGGTGACATCACGCCCCAGTGCGGTCACGTCATTGCTCCTGGACCGAGCTGTCACTGAGCGAATCAAGCAGGAGTACAGAGCTGCTTTCAGTGGAGAACACTTCTATTCACACACCAACTATGCAGCGAGGACAGGACTGTTTCAGGGGAATATGCTAAAACATTTGCAAGGTGCAGTTACATCAGTATAGTTCAGGTAGGAGTTGGGCTTTCTTGGCCTAACACTCTAATAATCACTATTTATTATTTTCACTGGCATTACACTCAGAGGCCATAGTCAGAATCTGGGCCCCATTCTTCTGGGTGCTATACAAGCGCAGAGGAAGAAATGCTGCTTGCCCCAAAGAGTTTACAGTCTACTTGTTGAATGTAACAGTGGTGCATTGCTAGAGATTGGATACCTGCCTTTGCTCGGAAATAATACTTTAGGGAAACAAAAATGGAGGCAGGTTTGTATGGTCAGATACCTGCACCGATGGGTAACATTTTCAAAACCACTTACAGAATTTAGGAGCCTACGGGTAAAATTATCAAAAACATCTAAGTGATTTAGGATCCTAAGTCCCATTTTCAAAAGTGGCAGGCAATTACGGCCAGATTTTCAAAGGTATTTAGACACCTAAAGATGCAGATAGATATCTAGTGGGGTTTTCTAAAGCATCTAAGTAGGTTTGGTGTATAATCCAATGAAAGTTAGGCACTGAGGTGCTTTTGAAAATCTCACTAGGCACCTATCTGCATCTTTAGGCATCTAAATACCCTTTGAAAATCTGGCTGTAAGTGCCCAAGTCACTTTTGAAAATGGGACTTGGTTTTCTAAATAACCAAGGTGCTTTGGAAAATGTTACCCTCTGCCAATCAATATTCTGATTCCAGCTCACTACTGGCCACAATTCACTGCCACTCCTGGAAGTCCCATGCTGGGCAGATGTCTGAGAGCCACCATTTCATTCCCAGGAGCACAGCCTCCGGGAGGAGATGCTGGTGGGAACGCTGTCAATGCCATGCTTGGACAAATGGTCACCGTACGCTGGAGCTCACCTCGATCTCTAGGTAGTCGTGGAGCTTCTTGCAGGTAGCAGCGAAGGTTTCAGTCGTGCCAAATTCAAAATACCACAGCTTGTTCTTCATCCTGACACACAGAACACAGAGAGTTGGGATGACTCATTAGCACATTTGTCTGGAGACATGGCTCCATCCCTAATCCCTTCCCCTCCAGGCCAAGGTTCTCCAGCCCCACTGACAGGGGCATTGTACCGGCCTGCTGCTGAGATCCTGCCTGCAAGCTTGTCTCCCAGGAAAAGTGGGATACCGTCACATGGAGTGATGCTGGCCAGCCAATGTGACACAGTCACATGCCCCAAGACCAGCTGAATATGGGCTATCGGGGTGGCTGGCGAGGCTCAAGTGTAGAGAAGCGGAGATGCTTCTGAAGCCCTGAATTCATGCCGGCGAGGGGACACCAGCCGCAGCTTTGGATACACAAGATGAATCATTGAGCTTTGTGACGGGTTGTGCATACCCCGCACTGGAGAAGAAAGGGTTAACCCCACACTATGGGTGGCAGAAGTCCCACCCCTCAGGCCGTGCTAGGCATACTCCAACTGCTGCCTCAGTATAAAAGGGAGCAACCCAGCTCATTCTAGGTAGATGGCTGGAGGGGAAGGACCTTCAGCTGAAGCTCCCGCTGAAGAGCCTTTGCCGGCAAGAGCCAGAGACCCTGCGAGCCGGATTGGAGGCAAGGAGCCCTGGAGGATCATCCATGCTGAGGAGCTCAGAGACCCTGACGCCCCATGGACAGCAGCTTCTGGAACTATGGGAGGAAGTGACCTGCGGGGGTGAGCGAGTGGTATCTCCCACCCGAGTGAGGTCAGTGTGTTTTGGTGGGATTCCCCGCTAACCCAGTGACTGAGCCCTCTGTCAGTGTTAGGGCCCTGAGTCAGGGCCCAGGCTCCCCTACTCAGGCTGTCACCCCCCTGGTGGCGGCCCCACCTTTCCCCACCACATTGACTCTGGCCATTGGGCTGTGCTGCCCTGTGTCCAAGGGCCACCATATTGACTGTAGCCATTAGGCTGTAATTCTGGCCATTGGGCTGCTCCACCCCGAACCTGAGGGTTGTTAGCTGAATGCTGTCTGCTAAGCCACCCTGCCCTGCCCCCGAGGTTGATTACATGGACTTTAGCCACTGGGCCGCACTGTCCTTGGGCTGGGGGGTTGTTAGACTGACTCCGGCCACTCGGCCGCATTGCCCTGAGTGTAAGGGCTGCTGTACCTGGCCACCAGGGAGACTAACTGTGGTGATATCACTGCCCTACCCTGCCCCAAATGGGGACAGGGTGTGCATACCCTGCGACAAGCATGTTCACACTGAGCTGGGCAGTGGGGTGGAAATCCGGAGAGCAGGAATTCCTGCTTTCGGCCAGGCCTGGCATATCACAGGAGCAGCTCCGCACCCTGACAGCTAAACCAGGCAGGGCAGAGACAGTCAGGTGTCAAGTGCACCGAGCCTTCTCCGGCACCACTCAGGGTCTGCAATAACAACTTAGAGAACACAGCAGCAGTCACAATGGGGGTTCTCGGAGGCAGTGGTCCCCCCAGCTCCTCCTGGACAGAGGTGGGGTGGGGCAACAGCTCTTCTCAGTCTCCAGCTCTCCTCTTGGGCGGAAGGCACTGCACCAGGGGATGGGGTACAGCAGAGCCAGGCAAAGGAGACCTCTAGCTGGCTCTCTGCTCCACCCCCTTCCCTAGGGGTCAGGAATCCTACCAGCCCCTCATGGGCCATCACCCCTGTTGGGAGGAGAGGAACTGGCCCCCAGAACGGCAATAGGAGGGTGCATCTCCCCAGTCACATGTCAGCTCTGGGCACATGGGTTTGAGTGGTGGAGGGCAGCATGGAGAAGAGGCTGGGAGCATGGCCGAGGATCGCTTTGCCCAGCAGGGTGGAGCGAGGACTAGATTATGGAGGCACAAGGAAGCAGCTAGCTTGGTTAAAAGGAGACTGAATAGAGGAAAGAGCTGGGCCAGGCAGGTCAGGGAGGATCCCAAAAGCAAGACCACAAAGCTGTCAGTGGGGTGAGTGGTCAGGGTCTAGCAGCAAAGGACCAAAAATACAGAAATATCAATTAACTACACATTGCCCATTTGAACCAGGGATTAAGGTGATTTAATGCTTTCAGAGTCCCCTACATGCTTTGGGGTGCTAGCCAAGTAAATAATAGGGTAGTAATAAGCTGATTGAATTAGCTGCTACAAAGCCAGGAGCAGGGAGAGTAGGGAAATGCATTGTGGGTTGGATTAAAAGTACACTGTGGTCTTGGGGAGAGTGGCTAAAAATCAATGGGATTCACTAGAGACAAATGCAAAATGCTTTCATTGGCACATGCCCAAACACAAATGGGGGTGTCTGGCTAGGAAACAGCAGCACACGCCAGGATCTAGGGTTGTAGGGGAGGATTGATTATACATTAGTCAGCAATGCAAAGCTAGAGCGAAAAAGGAGCATGCTATATTGGGCTGCATCAATAGTACTGCGTGTAGAACAAGCCACGTAATTCTTGCTGTCTCGCTATCACTAGTTAGGGCCATCGGGGGCACTGGGGACAGCTCTGTGGCCCAGAATCCCCAAACAGAACCTGCTTTTCAAAGGCTGTTGCCTAAATGAAAGCACCCAAACGAGTACTTTGCAACTGAACTGGTTCTCTGGATACCGCCACAGCCAGCCTTAGAAACGTACATTTACCTGTTGCAATGGTTACTGGGATATTGGCACTAATCCCCGATCCTGTGTTCCAGGAGTCCCACCAATATCCAATTGGTGGATTTGGTAGGTTTAAGAGAGCCAAATGTGCCTGCTGATTTGAGCACCCAACTGAGCAAGTGGGAGCCTCCCTGCAGTGCCCATGTTTCAAAACCTCTCAGTTGGCAGAGCGTTCAGAAAGCAGCAGAAAGGCAGACTGGAAGGGTCAGAAAACTGGGCATGCTCAGTCTAGGGAGGGGAGACAGCATAGCTGTCAGCAAATACTAACCTGAAGGGATGTTACACAGGGCACAGGGACTCGTTATTCTAGTACCCAATGAAAACAGACCACGTACTAACAAGTCAAAGCTTCAGCAGAGAAATGTAGCCAAAATCTGGGCCAGGTTCAGCCCAGGATCTAAGAACAGACTCTAGTGGAGGCCCTGGCCATAGAGGGGGAGAGAGGGGAGTTGCAACAGTGGAAAGCACCCGAAACCCCTCTCCGTTCTGGGGGCTCAAAGATGGCCCATACCCCCAGAAAAGTGAGGAACTCTGGCTAGGGATGGGGCATGGTCAGAGCAGCTGGAGGATGGAATGAGTTAGTGTATCCACTAACCTGCCTGCACCATCAACCAGCCCCATGGAAACCCAAGAGAGAAGAAGACAGCAGGATTCATCTTGCTCACCTGCCAGTGCACCAGGGTGATTTACACTTTCCCTCCCCAGCCGCAGGGACTCTGTCCCTACGCTAGTAAGATCGACTAGAGAACTCAATGGAGCAATTTGCAATTGGAGGAGGATATGGAATGGCCATGGCTGAAGACAGCCAAGGCTGGATATGACGGGCTGAACAGCTATAGGGTGACAAACTCCATCTGGTCGTCATGCAAAAGGATCTAGGAAGATTTACATGCTTCATTGTTATTACGCAGCTAGCAGTCATATGGATGCAAAGGGCAGCGTGACAGGACTCTTATGAGACGGTGATAAAGAATCACTGAAACAACTGCATTGTAACACTGAACAAGGAACTTGATTAGAATACAGAAAAGTAAGTATTACCCTTAAATCTACTGCCTTTCCAACTAACGAGCATTTCTTCTGCTCTAGTCCCAGCTCATGGTTTTATCATGACTCTCATAAAATTTGGTGATTTTCTTAAAGCCCCAGCTCCTGGAGTCAGGGGATTTTGTGAATCTCAGCTTTTATTAAAAAAAAAGCAAGTTTCTAGTGCTCCTCGTGGCAGAGAAAAGCTTGGAAATGTGACCCTTAGGGTATGTTAACACTGCAATCATGTGTAGACATACTTGAGCTAGATTTGATCTAGCTAGTTCAGGTACGGGCTAAGTAAAGCTGCAGCCACATGGGCCTCAGCTTGGGCTGTACAAGCCTGCCCAGAAGCCAGGGTAATTACGAGGGTAGCTAACCTGCAGTGAAGTGTGTGCTACCACTGCTCCTGTACCTGACTTAGCTGTAATACACGCCTCATGCTACATACAGGACAGGGGTCCAGATACACTGTGACAGTGATGCCCATGGAATAACAATAAAGCAGACATGTGGCTTTCTGGCGCTGTCAAAAGGGAGGGCACTTGACAGAGTTTCCAGGCACCTGGATGAGACGGCTGTGATGTATCCAAGGAAATCATTTATGGCTTTGGCTACCTTAGCAACAGGGCTACCCCTAGATCAAATGGTGCCCCAGGAGAGGAGAGTCTTTGCCACCCCTGTCCCCTTTGTTAAATTTTTGAATTCCTTGTTTTGTATTGCATGTGTAGCCCATTTCACGACTTGGATGCACGATTTGCATGCATGATTTATCCCGATCATAAGACGCTAATTTGACATAAGACATAATTTGCATGCTAGAATCTGTAAACAACAAAAACAGCCCCTCAAGTCCAGCGCTCCCCAAACCTGGCACCCCAGGTGGTCGCCTGGGTTGCCTGCCCTAAATCCGGCCCTGCCTACCAAAACAGCACCATGTTTACACAAGTGGTTGTGGTCCAACCATGTGAGTAGGTGGGATTTCCTTGCTTGTATGGCTAGAAATCAAACTATGTTCTAGCCATGTTAAAGGCCATGCTTAACCTGCCTATGCTGGGCTACTATGCATTGCAGGCAGCTGGGGCTGAAGACAGTTTGATCTAAGCAAGGCACAGCCGCAGTTTCTGAGCAGACCATGGTCCAGTCCTGCCTCTGCTGCCAGTTCTACCTCCATACAGCAGAGCCATTACAGCACCTCTTAGCAGCTGGGGAGGTTCCTAGTGCACACACGGCCCGAGGCACTACCACCTGGCACAGATTCCTCTCCCCACACACTCGGGAAGCAGCCTGTTCCAGCCATGTCTGGCCACTGACAGGCCATTTTTAACCATGTACAAAGAGCCTAGGTCTTAGGCACCTCCATGTCATGGCTGGGAGGGCTCAGGCCCTGCCTGGCACACAGCGCTGCCGAAAAGCCCACCTCATCCTTCAGGCCAGATTTCCTACTGTGGCGCCTAGATCTCGGGGGGGGAGGAGAAATGGGGGGGGAGAACCACCGGGACCCACCAGCCACATGCGCCCTCACTGCTCCTAGCTTCAGCGATTAGAGAGGACAGGGGCCGTCTCCTCAGCTCTCCCCACTCCAGAGGCTGTATGCAGCTCTGCCAGCCAGGGAAAGCAATGACTTCGCTTTCCAGTGATGTGTCCAAACCCACCACCTGACAGAACTGGCTGCATGCCTGGGGCCAAGCGGGCTCACACAGACTGAGCCAATAGCAAAATCTGTCAGTAGCAGTTTTGGACCTTGCACCGGCAGCTCCTGGACGGGGCAGTGGGCTCCCTGCAAAATCCCATTGAACCAGGAGGGCCCTGCTCCACCTTAAACCCGATGCCTCCTTTGCTTGGCTCCCTGCTGGTTTGCCTGGCACAGCCTGAGCTTCCAGGGTCCACAGCCCTGCCATGTGGACTGCCCCAAGACCAGGGAGGAAATCCCAGGGCTTCCAGGCTCCTGACTCCACCATCGTCACTTCTCAGAATAACCAGGTCAGAAGGGGAGAATGCAGCACTGGGGTCCAGGTGAGGAAGCCAACATGGAGGCACGGTGGGCTGCTAGGAGGAGGCAGGAAGACAGCAAGAGAAACCAAGAGGAGATTCAGGCTGGGGGTGTGCCAGGGGGAGGATGTTAGGCGAGGCCACGGTGCTGTGTGGGTGCTGGATCTTTTTGGGGAAGAGAGCAGGGGACATGCAGTTTGGAGGGGCCAGGCCACTTGTTGTGGGCAATGAGTCGCTGGTCTTCACCAAATAAGTGCCCAGGGCTCATCCCCTGTGTTACAAAGACCAAATCTGGAACCCTAGGAAGTCACTAGAATTTGGTCATTGAATCCAACAGGATGAGATGTGAGGGTTTAGCAGGAGTGGCTGAATAAGCCCTCAACACTCACACACTGCAGCCCAAAAATGACACAACCACGGCCTGACTGGTGCTCCTTTTGAGCCACCTGGAATCTGAGCAAGCAGGGAGCGGCTCCCGTTCTCCTTGACTGTTATTCAGCTGGCTCTTGGTGGCAGGGGAGGGATGGAGAGACAGGGTGCATCTGCCTGAGGTCTTCCCTTGGCTATTTGTTCTGTGCTGGGCTTGTTTGACTCCCTGGGCTGTGCTTCAAGGAGCTGCCCCAGGACCGGAGAGTTCGGCACTGTAGCCCAAAGCTGGAGCTGAGGTTCTCTGGAGCTTCTCTAACAGGTATTTCGGAAAATCATGGCCCTCAGGGGGGATCTGCCTGTGTCTCTCTTGCATGGATCACAAGCCACCGGCTCCTGCTGCAAACATGCCATTTTTATAAACTCCAAGTGAAACATGAGCTAGTCCAAACCTGTGGCTCTGCCTGGGCTGGATAGCTTGCTCTTGCTAGCCCTGGAGTTTGGAGCTAATTGTAAAGTAGGAATGAATGTAACTGGGTTTGCAGCCAAATCCTACCACCTTTCCAAGAACGCTGAAATATCCAGCCCTATAGGACGGGTGAACCGAGACACCCAACATGGCCTAGATCACAGTACACTGCATGTTTATTTCCTCAGCTCAGGTGCAGCTTCTGGGCCTCAAGTGCTCCTGCTGTTTCTATTTTACAGCGGGTTGGATTAAGTCTATCATGGCTCACCACCAGAGCCCAGATCTTAACCTTTGAAGCATATGGCAAAGCCCCTCTTCTTACTGCCTTCTCCAAAAGGGCTGGTTGCTCCTTTTCGACCTGACTGGTTAGTCAAAGTGCGGGGCCCTGGAGATGTTCCCGCTAGAAGGAGACATCGATGGAGGCTGCTGTCGTCTTTGCTGTCACCTTGTTTAGTTACTAGGAACCGGGGCAGCAGGATTGTAGAAATTTTGGTGGTGCCCAGAGCACCCAGAAACTCCCTCCCCCCCCCCCCCCCCCCGCCAACTCCCCACACACACCTGCCTAAGGCTCTGGGAGGGAGTTTGGGTGGAGGAGGAGGTTTGAGGTTCAGGTGATTGGGGTGCACGAGGGGGTGGGGATGCAGGCTCTGAGAGGGAGTTTGGGTGCAGAAGGGGTGAGAGGTCACGCTCTGGGAGGGAGTTTCGGTTCAGGGGGTGTGAGGGAGTTTGGTGGGGGGCGGGGTCTGAGGTGCAGGCTCTGGGATGGAGTTTGGGTGCAGGTTCTGGGCTGGGGCAGGGGATTGGGGTGCAGGAGGGGTGCAGGTTCTGGGCTGGGGCAGTGGAATGGGGTGCAGGCTCTGGAAGGGAATTTGGGTGCAGAAGGGGTGAGAGTTCGGGCTCTGGGAGGGAGTTTGGGTGGGGGAGGGGGTCTGGAGTGCAGGCTCTGGGAACGAGTTTGGGTGCTGGGTGCAGGCTCTGGGCAGGGGGTGGGGGTGCAGGAGGGGGTGGGTGTGCAGGCTCTGGGAGGGAGTTTGGGGACAAATGTAGGTGCAGGGGAGGGGTGGGAGTGCAAGAGGGAGTTGGGGAAGGGGTGCAGGATGGGTGTGCAGGATGGGGGTGAGGGGTGCAGGCTCTGGGAGGGAGTTTGGGGGCAAGGGGGGGTGGGGGTGCAGGAGGAAATTTGGGGGCCGAAGGGTGTGTTTGCAGAGAGGGTGTGGGTGCAGGCTCTGGAAGTGGATGGGGGGGGGGTTCGATGCTTACCTGGGGCACCCCCTCCGACAGCAGCTCCTAGGTGGGGCAGGCCGGGGGTGGGGGGGGGGTTCTCCTCACGCTGCTGTCTCCAGGTACTGCCCCTGCAGCTTCCCATTGGCCGCAGGGGCGTTTGGGGCAGGGGCAGCGCGCAGCGGTACAACCCCCTCACACGGGCTGCAAGGACCTGCCGGCAGCCACGTGGAACAAGCACGCAGGAAGCCGCTCAGCCCCGCTGCGCTGCTGGGTGGCAGCGGGAGCCCCCGGGCTGTTTTAAATCACCCGGGGGCGGCAGGTGGGGCTGGGGGAAGCGCGGGGGGAGTGTGGCGGGGGGAGGTGGGAAACTTTGCTGGAGCCAGGCCCCTGGGACAGGAATATTCCTGGTGCCCAGGCACCACCGGCCCATAGAACTCGCCACCCATGCTGGGAACATACAAAATCCTGCTTCTCTGAATGCAAGAGGACCCACGAACAAAGGGAGCAGTTTCTTTGCTTGCAGCCCCAACTTTCTTTAGCCAACAGGCTCAAAAGTTCTCTCTCTAGCTATAACCAGGGTCACACTGTGTTCACAGGCTGCTGCTTGCCTCTGCCTCTCTCTCTTGTCTTTTTTACTCTTTTCTCTCTTCTGCCTTCCCCCCACATGCACCTCTACTCAAAACAATACTCAGCCAAAAGCTCCTGGGTGCTCACATACTCCTTTCATCTTATTTCAGAGTAACAGCTGTGTTAGTCTGTATTCGCAAAAAGAAAAGGACTTGTGGCACCTTAGAGACTAACCAATTTATTTGAGCATGAGCTTTCGTGAGCTACAACTCACTTCATCGGATGCATACTGTGGAAATTGCAGAAGACATTATATACACAGACACCATGAAACAATACCTCCTCCCACCCCACTCTCCTGCTGGTGGGGTGGGAGGAGGTATTGTTTCATGGTGTCTGTGTATATAATGTCTTCTGCAATTTCCACAGTATGCATCCGATGAAGTGAGTTGTAGCTCACGAAAGCTCATGCTCAAATAAATTGGTTAGTCTCTAAGGTGCCACAAGTCCTCCTTTTCTTCTTTTGTCTTATATGACTCAGTGAGCAGTGGGGGCCTCAGGACAGAGGCAGAGCGGGGACATGAAGGAGCCGAGTGAGGGCAGGCCTTGGAGGGAAGAGGTGAAGGTGGGGTGGGAAGAGGAGCAGCGCAGGTGGGGCAAAAGAGGAAGAATGAGAGCGGGGCCCTGGGGCGGAGCGCAAGCAGGGCCACGGCCCTGGTGTCTATGCTTTCGAAGGCAGTGGGGCAGCGGCTGTTTGGGGAGGCTTAGCCTCCCCTGGCCTATTTTACCCGCCGCCCCTGTCCAGTTCCCAGGACCATGCTGGCACCAAAAGCCTAGACAGTTGGATTTTGAGCTCCCTGCAAGACAAGCCCTTAAAGCAAGATTGGTCCAATGCAGCACTTCCTCCTCCCGTAGATGGTGGGGAATGCTTCTACCAGCACCACGATGGAATGGCCAAAGGCTTTACCTGCTGTTGAATTTCTCAGGGTGCTTTTCTCTCATCACATGGAATCGATGCGCGATGGAGGCATCCTGCAGGGAGAGGGAATGAAAGGACACAAGTTGATTTATGGGAAATGCCTGATGACAGAAGAGAGACATTTCCAGAAAATCAACATGAACTTGCCAAGAGCTGAGATTCAGATAAGGAAATATCTCCTTAGCCAGGACATCATCTCCTGTGGGCTAACGCCTGGAACCGAGATTTACTCGGGGCTGTGATTTCTGCGCTAAGACCTCGTTAGGGTTTCTTTATTTAACAGCCAGACGTCATCCATGTCTGAGTTACCAGCAAAGCCCCCCAGGAAACAGGTAAGTTAGGACGCTAGCTCAGGGTCAGTGTGCTCTGCTGCTGACAGAGCTGGGCCCTGCTGGGAAAAGAGGGAACTGTGGGAGGCTGAGGGCAAGGAGGTGACAAAGGAAAAGTCACAGACATCTCAAATGCTGATGGTATCTGATTTTATCAGAATTTTCATGACTAAGCTGTGATTTCCCCTGAAGTCCTGCTAATGCCTTGGAACTACAGAATTCCCGGGCCGTGCAGGCAAGCTGGAAAGGTGCCCTGAGTGCACAGAGACACAAAAAATACAAAACAAACAAAAAACGGTAAGCGTCAATCCTGCACTAGCAGGGAGGACAGGGACTAGATGACTCAATGGGTATTTTACCTCTCTATTTCTATGCCCTTAAAGCCATCATTGGGTATTAATAGGGGTCCGATAATGTTACTCTCATTGCACATAGCATGGGACCACTCTGTGATGAGACAGCATTCTGTATCACCCACTATGCCAGGTTAGAAAAAGAGCATGTTAGACACCTAACCACCTAAATTCCCCTCTTCCATCAACTTCTGTAGAGCTATGCCTGCGTACCTGAAAAGAGAGCTTGGGCCAGCCATGGTAAATGGGCATGTAAAACAAGATGCAGTTTGCTAACTTGGCCTCCCTCCTAGACTACCTAAACCCATATGGGAGCTCTGAGCTGGAGAAGGATGGCAAGTGACCAAACAGCTAGCTAGGGGGAAAAGTGATGGTGTGTGTTTCCTTCCTTCAGCCCTTGAAGACCAGTTTATCTCAAGAGCTGAATGCGTATAAAACAACTCTATTTTATGCCGTTGACTCCCTGTTTCCTGCAATTTTAAACTATTCCTTAAGCTAATAATACCCTCTCTTATATGGGGTATTTTAGTCAAACAGTTATGAAAATTTCCAGTAGTTAAATCCTATAGAACATAATGGGGATCTATTGGGATTACTCTCCAACCTATCCAATGCAACAGGGAACAATACCCTTTCTGTAAGTTATTGGAGCTGTGTGTTATGATTCCACAACAGGGCAAGAATTCTCTATGTAATTCTATCATGCAATTCAAAAATTCAATAGCAAGATTATTTTCTATTAAACTCTGTAGGACTTTGGGGAAGGGAGGGAATTATGAGTAAGGAGTTAATACTGAGAAAGGGCAGTTTGGCTATGTCACAACAAGGCAGAAGCCATGATGGGGCAGCATAAGGATCTGTGGGTCTAGAACCTGCAGCTGGAGGGTCCAGGGTGACCAATGTCTCCATGTCCCCACTGGGGAGTTGAGTGAAGCAGCATCTGACAATTGCTAGAGGGTCAGGCACAGGAGGAAGTACCACCCCCAGAAGCCCGAGCAAAAGAACTCTGCGGCCACCTGATCGGTCTACACCAACTATTTAAACCAGGAAGTTGCCCCAGGGAGCTGCCTGAACAACAGTGTAGACACTCTGGCTTGCTACTGCTACAGACTTTGTCTTTTGCCCCACCTTACTCCTGATCCCTGCCTTCAGCCCCCTGCCCAGCTTGACCTTGGTGTCCATCTCCTGACTTGGCTTGGTAACTAGTCCCAACTCCTGCTTTCGACCCTGGCCCAGCTGCCTACGCCCTGCCCTGGCCATTACAGGCAGCTTCTCTGGGGTGAAAGGAATTAACCTTTATCACCCAACCAGACCTACCTCAGTGGTGAAGGGGGGGGCGGAGGGGCAGAATATCACTCGATGCTCCAGTGAGCACAATTTCCCTCTCTGGTTCCCTGTCTGCCATTCTAATTGTCCCACATGAGAGAGTAACTGCCATGACTCGCTACAGAGGATATGTTAGAGGGGAGATTTTAACCAGACACTCTGCTTGTCTGGAAAGATGTGACAGCCCGTATGTGCCATGGGACCGGATGTAAGAGCAGCCATGTGAGTGTGGGGTATAAAGTGAGCCGCTTAAGTAGTTTTCAAGCGTCCCTATAAAATACAGTATACAAACTGTGCTGGTGGATCTCTTTCAACTCTCAGGGCTCGGGTGGCACTGGCAATGCATGCACTACATCAAGGAATCAGCAGCCCATTCGTTGCCAACAAGCCAGTGACAGGATCACCACCAAGGGCTTTTGGAGAGCCCCGAGCTAAATATAGCACATGAGCTACATGCAATCCAAACCTTCCGGTCTGTGCTATGGCTGCTGCCCAGCATTCCTCGTGCCCAAAAATAAAGGAGGAGGAGACAGGAAGTGGCAGTCCAGCTGCCCAAGACTGTCAGTACCAAACCTCCCAAGCATGACTTAAGCTTTCAGGGTGTCCCCCTTTTATTGGCTCCCCAGTACCCTGCAGCCTTCCATAGCAGACTGCTTGGAAGAGTTTGTTTTATAGCCTCAGTGCCCTTTTTTTTGGTCAATGGGCTCCCCACCAAAACAAGAAACCCAGCAGCCCAGGACTCTGGATCAACCTCGCAAGAGCCAAGCTGTCTGCAGGCACAATGCAGCAGGGAAGCAGCTGTCATAAAGAAGCACATTTCGAGTCCACGTGGTCAAGGGTTTGCTAGGAAAAATGATTTTTAAAAACCCAGGAAAACCCAGTGAGACGGGGTGAGGAAACTGCCTGTTTGTCTGCTCCCAAATAAACCTCCTCGGAGGACAGTGCTGTGTGCTCATGGAGATCTCCTCGGAGTGGGGCCCGGATGATTCATGCTCACAACTCAACCTGTGCCCACACATGGGGCCTAATACATGTTTACCACAGTGCTGCTGTATCACACCATGAATAGTTGATATCAACCCCTTCCCTTCCAGGGAAAGCCATGGCCTGTTGGAAAAAAATGCTCCAATCATATTCCCGTTCAAGAAGAAATGCCTATTCGTTCTGAGCCACGTGAAATGTTTATTGCCTATGGTTGTGCCTTTGGAGCAAAGGACACATAGTAGTTCTGCTCCCCAAACCGGAGTCACTCTGGATTCATGTCCCAGCCTGATTTTACAGGGGAGGGAATGGCTGCATGGGACCGGGGCTGGCAAATGGGATTATATGAACTACAGGGCTCTCTCAAAGCTTCAGTGGTACCTGCCAATGTCTGGAGAAAGATTTTCATGCTGGTTCTATAGGCAGCAGTGTTAGTGACTAAGACAGACATTCCGGAGACTATTTTGAGCTGGTAATCTTACTCTAGCCCAGTAATAATGTGTGCCACAAGCACTCAGCAGAACATTGTAATACCAGCCAGCCCATATGGGTTTAATTTAATCAGAGACACATCAAATCGAAGGCGCTGACTAAGCAAAGCACTTAAGCGTGGGCTTAACCTTCGATCTGAATTTAAATGCTTTGCTGAATCGCGGACTAAATGCCTTCACTCAGTCCCTGGGGAAGAAGGAGTTTGCCAAAGGTTTGATTTGCCGATGGAAATTTCCTGTGCCATTTTCACGCCCATACTAGAAGTAAGCACTAATTTCCAAACTTTTCAAAGTGCATCCATCTCTCCTCCCACTGGTGTTCGAATTGCCCACCTCCCTTCCCAGCTGGTGGCTCCTACCATCCTGTGGCAACCACAGTAATTGTTGACAAAGAAAAATAGCCAATGTGTTTTTATCTGGCTTGATGCACTTTAGCAACTGGAAATAAACAGGAGAATGAGCATCATGTAAGTGCTCCATGGACCACCAGAGCACAGTGTGAGAACCCCTGCTCTAAGTTCTGTCTCATGTAGGGCCAGGTTCTACCCCAGGCAGGGTATCCCCAGCTAAGAGAAAGGAAACTGAGAACCCATAGTCCACCTGCGCAAGAGTTAACTCATGTGTTTGCCTGACACACTCTCGCAGCAAGGTGTTGCTGGGGGACTGACAGTGCATGTAAAGCTTTGCAGGATTAGGGTGTACAAGGCAAATCTGTGGAAGGGTGGGCACCCCCCCCCTTCAGTAGCAGGACTGGCACCCCCCCTGCATTAAAAGTAACAATTATAAAAATCTCATTTAACATTTTTGCCCTTTTCCTAGCCCAGACCCCAGCCTGTTCGCTTGTTTTTAAATCCTCCCCTATTTGCATTTCATGCTGTCATAAACTCTAGTCCTTTCCTGGTTGTTCATTCTCAATCTGGAAGGGTTACGCTGCTGGCAATGTCCCAGCCCTTCCCTGCAGAGGGCTCCCCAGCACATTGTGCCCGCTTCCTGCTGGCTGTGCATCAGCCCCAGAAGCACCATGGGCATGGCCAGGCCATGGGGCAGTGGGAGACTGCAGCTTTTTAATGCCCCGCTGTGAAGGAGGACGGGCTCTGCACTGCCTCTCGATCCTGCCCCACTCCATAGGGATGCTGATCCTGCAGACTGATGGAAAAATCCACCCTCACCTGTGAAGGAAGCAGAGGTGGAGCAAAATCCTGGCCCCACTGCAGTCAATGGCACAGCTCCCATTGGCTTCAGTGGTGCCAGCACCGCACCGATGACCTGCGCAGAGGCGTAGCAGAGTCAGCCTCTCCGCCAGCCAGGCTCCTTTCCAATGTCCCAGGGTCAGGTTTCTCATCCTGATGACTCTGACGTGCTGTTTTCCCACTTTCCCAAGCCATGCCAGCCTCGGCCAGGACCGACTCCTTCCTCTCTCCCAGAGAACGCGTTGCTAATGACAGGCAGCCCGTGGGCGGCTGGTGACTAGCTGGGGCTGCCCAGCGTTCAGAAGCTCACACCCGCAGGCTGGCTCCCCGCCTTCCAAAACGTGAAAAAGAAAATAAAGGACATTTACTCTCCAGCGGGAAATGGCAAGGTACCAAACGAGGGGAAGGTGCCCGTCAGATGCTGCGAGGGGAGGGGTGGGGGTGACTTAGAAGGGACTCATGCACTCGGGAACCTACGTCTCATTGAGCCTTAGGCTCCTATGTCACTGATGCCGGGCTTCGCAAAGGGACATTGGCATGGCGACACTCAGCATCACCACACCTAACCACTAAGCGCCCAGAAAATCACAGGTACAACACTGGCATCCACACAGCCCGAGCTTGGCACCCAGGCTCCTTGAACAACAAATCGGGGAAGACGGGCTCCTAAGCATGGTCTCCAACAAAGCCGGAGTGACAGGCGGAGAGCCACCTAAGCAAGCCAATGGGAGGTGGAGATGTGAGCGGTGTGTGCTAAGCCCCGCCCCACTTTAGGAAGGTGGGGCATCTGGGCTTTAGGCACTTTTGAGACTTGTACCCCTTATATCATTCCCCGTCTGCAAGGCTGATCATTGGTTTGGAAGCAAGAGTCATGCTGGATGAGTCAAGATGTGCAGCAAACAGCAATGAGGACAGGAAAATGATGCAAAGGGACCCAGAGCGGTGATACTCAGACTGTGGCTCGGGACCTGCGAGTAGCTCTTTAATGCGTCTCCTGAGGCTCTTTGCAGCCCATGATATTAAAACACTGTGGGATTTAATTAGTAACCGATCTAAGTTATTAACCAATCAGGAGGCTTTTACTATGTTATTAACCAATTGTAGTTGATAAAATAATAATAGTTGGTCAGTCATTTTGCTGTGAGAATAACATATATAAGCTATGTTCCCCCGTCATACTGTTTGAACATGAATATATAGTGCTACAGAAAATGAAACCTTGAATTCACACTCCTGTGGCTCTTTGGGTAATTCTGATGGCTAATTTCCCGAGGTCTGAATATCACTGGCTTAGACAGATGAACAGGGAATATCACCAGGAAAGTCCACCTGGAAAAATGCCAGCTAATCCAGCCAGGGATGCTACCCGAACCCAGAGCTTCGCAGTGTATTTTGTGTGGCTTTTCTCAGAGGTCACAGAGCTTTTCAAACCTAAAGGCTCAGTCAGTACCCCTGGGAAGTATCATTAGAGCCATTCCCTAGAGGTAAACTGAGGCACTGACAGGTTAGATTTTGAGATTAGACATTTGCCTGAGATTAGAGAGGTTCTTGGGAGGAGACAGGAATAGAAGCTATGGGCCAAAATCTGATCTGGTTTGAGCAGGTGTGATTCCACTGACAGCACTAGAATTACACCCAAAAGTTGAGCCAAGTTACACAACTTCTGCCTTGTGACTGAGTTTCTGTTTGCCTTTTAGTATTTGTCTGCCTTGTCTGTGCAGAGGACAAGCTCCCAAAGGCAAGACACATACGATGCAGAGCCTCATCTGGGGTAAATGGGCATGAAAAAAGCACTGACAATTAACACCGACCAAGGATCTGCCTCTCTGTGTGCCTGACGCAACAGGGCCTGGCCACTCCCTTGGGTGTTTGCACACTGCTACAATACACATAGGACCAACAGGGCAGTTCCCTTTCACCTGCCTCTCTATAGTTTTTATCAGAGTGGATTCACTTTTTTTTTGGAGGACGCATCTCCTCAGTATAAACTGCTTGGGGCGCTGGGAGGTTTTTCAGAAACACTCAGTGTTGGTGAAACTCTGTCCCCACTGGAGTTGCCTTTTGAAAAGGCCCCCTCCCCGCAGGGTGCGTAGGTCTCATAAAACAGGGGGGCGCCTCGCAAGTGGTACAGCGATCGGATACAGAGAGAGTCACAGCAGGGGACTGCTGCTGGGGTGTCGACTTCAGATATCAGAATTATGTGGCCCCTAATGAGTGTGTTACGCTGCAGATCAGGGTGTAAGGTTGAAATTGGCTTCCCCAGGCCCAGAGTGAGAGATCCTAGTGGATCTCAGCAATGGACTAGGTCAGAACTGAGGTGCCCCGGCAGAGACACCTTGGGAAGAGACTATTATGGCAGCTTGGTCAGGGCTATTACTCCAGGCACTAACGTCTGCTCTCAGTTCAACCAGCATCGCTTTGCCAATCTGCTGTTACACAGAGCAAAGACATTCATTCGCTGTCAAGCAACGTCAGTCTGCAGGAGGCCCTTCCTGAGTGGGATTTCCCATCAGGAATATCCCATCCCCCCCCTGCTGTGGTGGCCTGGGCCTGCAGAGCCAGCAGCAGCCCCACCGCTCCAGGGCTAGCTCTACAAAGTGCCTGGGGTACTGTCTGAGTGAGGAATGCCACTGCAAAATAGCAACCCGCTCCTGACTGACCTCAGTGGAACTAGCTGGGTAAGGAGGGATGACACCTGGGAGCCGACTCGTTGGGCTGCATCCTAGACTTTTGGAAAAGCAGCATGAAAATGCTCCACAGGTCACTGCACACTGCCGTTCCACACAGCCTGGGCCCCTCGTGATGTGGGGTGCAGGGCTGTGACTCAGATGTAAACCAGCACAGGGCCACACAGTGACTTTAAGATACTGGCTGTGTGCCAACATGGAAGGCATGGTACGGCCAAAGGGCTCTGCTATGCCAGTGTCTGTACACCAGCCCAACACACCACTGCTCACTAATCCCGCCTCGCCCTGGCTGAGCCAGGTCTGGGCAGACTCATTGTTCTCCTGCCGGAAGGGAAATCCCAGAACTACTTACCACACCTATGGAGAAATAGTTGTTGATTATGCTGTACGGGACAGGGTCTCCGTTCTCCTCCTTGTCCGTGGGGATCACGTCAATCCGCCATCTGTCCAACATGACCTCAATGCTGTGCTCAATGTCCTTCAGCACCTTCAGCAGGCTGCCCCCTTCGTAACCTCGGGAGGGAGAAAGCATTGGTTTGCTGTTAGCGCAAGAGAGATGCTCAGAGCGGCACAGTGACTGCCAATGGGGGCACATGGCAGTGCCACTTGGAGTCAGGCGACGAGAGGGTTAACCAGGGCAGCTCGCTAGCGTACACCTCTGCTGGCAATAGGTGGGACACACAGCCCAGTGCCATGCTGAGTTGGCAGGGGTCACTGGCGGCACTGGGGGCATGCTACAGCGTGGCCATCTGTAGTACAGAGACTTGCTCGTGGCTGGTAGGGTGCGGCAGCGATCAGGGTTGCTGTTGTCAGCAATGAACAGGGCCCAGCACTGACTGCAATGGCAGATCAGGCTGCGAGGGCCTGACAATGACCGAAAAGGTTGCTGGGAGGGACTCAGCAGGACCTGGGATCAGGGCAAGAAGGGGGAAGTTTGTGGAGTAACCGGCAGTGGGCAGGACTCAGCAGGTTGTGGGGTCACTGGCAGTTCCATAGATACTTCCCTGACCAAGGATCAGACCCAGGCCCCACTGGGGAAGGCACCAAATTCTGACCACCAGACCATCAGGGAGACACCACACGCTGCTCAGCAGTGACGAGGGTCAGGGTCGGGCCTGTGGGGTCAGGGCAGAGGCAGGTCGGGTCCGGGGGGTCACTGGCAGACAGGTCGGGTCTGCAGGGTCAAGGCTGTGGGGTCAGGGCAGAGACGGGTTGGGTCTGTGGGGTGGGGGCTAGGGCAGAGCCGGGTCGGGTTCGTGGTGCACTGGATGGGTCCCAGCAGGGTGCAGAACTGAGAAGAGAGTGAACAGGACCATCCCTCCCTCCCACCATGGAGTGCCATCACAGTTGCTGGAGGCGAGCGCAGCAGAGTGGGAGGAGGCTCTGCAAAGTTTAGCTCCAGGTGGGCATAAATCCACCCGCAGGAGTCCCTGGGCAAGCAGCAGAGCCCCCCTGGGATCTGGGGTTGGCCCCTCTGCATCTTGTTAGAACAGCATCCTATTCCCTGGGCCCAGGGCTGCCTCTACACAGCAAAGGACGCAGGTGGCTCACATGGGCCATTGGGCCTTGTCCAGATCCACTGCCCAGGTTTCAGAGCCAGCTCTCTGGAACTGCAGGAGCGAGAGCTGCAAGTCCAGCTGGGAGCCAAGATGCAGCTGTTCCTAGCCCATGGCGAGTAACAACCAGGCCAGCAGCCCACACAGGTGGCCACAGCGCCCACTCTCTACCAAGGCTCTTCTCCAGGGCCCATCACCGGGGTATCCGAGAGCCTCCCACTGTCCCTTGGCCACAGGATGGAGACTGTGTGTCTGAGCATCCTGCCTCTCATCTGGTCTTAGCGCCTGTTGCTGTTGTTGCGGGAGTGGTAGGCTGCCAGGCTGGTATTTCACTCAGAAGGCGGGGAGGCCTGGGGCTCATTCTCACCTCCTCCGGCAGGACGTGCCATGGCCTCAGGCCAGCTGCCAAGACAGCTCTCCTCTGCTGGCATGAGGCTGTGTCCGGGGGCTGCTCAGCTCAGCGCTGCTGTGGATGGAGCTGCCGGCGGAGCTCTCAGCCCCTTAGCAAGACCTGCTCGTGGAGGTAACTCGGCCCCGTGCCAGACAGTGGCACCCCAGGGGGAACCCTGATCTTGAGGTGGATCTGCTGTTCTGCAGGGAGCCGGCATCATGGGCAGAGCATGAGGTGGGGCCGGATGGCTGCTGGGTTTTGGCCCAGCTGATGTCAACGCCCACATTCCCAGCCCAGCCCAACACCAGCAATCCAGCACCGAATCATGAGGGCCTTGTCTCTGTCCATGGCCCAGCATTCGGGGGCACAGACTTCATGCCAATAGCAAGTGATAGGCTATTTTGGCAGTTGGAACTATCTGCATGTCCAGAAGCCGCGAGGGATACTGACCAACTCCCGGCTCTGGACTGAGGAGACTACCAGATCGCAGGCTCCCTTGAGAACTGCTGTGGGGCGACCTGCTCTTCACACCTCTCCCCTTCCTGCCAGGGTCACCTCTGTCTTGCTCAGGTTTAGCTCCCATCACCTGCTTCTCTGCCACATGCCAGGGACCAAGCTAGCCAGGTGATGGGCTGCAGGAGGGGCTGAGTTAGAGCCAGGTCAGTGTTTGAATCCATACTGCCTCTCTATTCCTGCAGGGGCTGCACGCAGACACTAAGCACGAAGGGTGATCCATGGCATGGAGCCCGGGGAGGCACGTGGTGGCTAAAGTGGTGATGGGCGGCTGCTCCTTGAGCTCTGAGCCCGACCCACAAGGACCTTTCCAGCCAACCACGTGGGGATACACGGGCTGGGGTCAGTAGTTTCGAATGCTGCAGGAATGGGGAGCTGGGGTTGTTTTCTATGGGGGTTTGAATGGCCCTTGTTAAGTGACTTTCCTACTCCGTTGTGCATGGGTATCAGGAGAGGCTGGTGGTCACAGGATTCCCCGGCTCAGATGTACACACATGGGAAACTGAGTGGGAGGGAGCAAAGGGCAGATGAAGCGGTGGTGGAAACCCCAACTTGTGCAGTGGCAAGCTGGCCTGGTCAGGGAGAGGCAGCCCGGTCCGGCCCGATGGCGGGCGTGGGGAAGTTCAGAGACAAAACGGAGTGCAAACGCCCCGCTGTACTAGATCAGGGTGCTCCTGGCGAGGCGAGGGACAGCTGGCTTCAGTTAGGGCCGAATCCAAACGGGGCCATCCAGCGCATCGCACGCTCCACAGGGCTCCATTTCCTGGCAGGGCATTTGCTGTTTCCCTGGCGCTCCGGTGTGGGAAGGGCTCAGTGTCTGCTGCAGTGCTGCCAGGCAGGAAAATCATTCAGCTTCATGGGGGAGTTCGGTGCAACACCCCAGGCCTTGCCCCCCGGAGGCTCATTCCAGGGCACCATGTGATCCCAGGCAAAGAGCAGCGAGTCACCCAGCAAGGCACTGGATCCGGGGAGTCCAAAGCGGACTGGATGGGAGGCAGAGAGGAGCCAGCAAAGAGCCTGGGACACTTTTTTTGTCTCTGTCTTCACGAACATGGTCAGCTCCCAGACTACTGCACTGGGCAGCACAGCATGGGGAGGAGGTGACCAGCCCTCTGTGGAGAAAGAAGTGGTTCGGGACTATTTAGAAAAGCTGGACGTGCACAACTCCATGGGGCCAGATGTGCTGCATTCGAGAGTGCTAATGGAGTTGGCAGATGTGATTGCGGAGCCATTGGCCATTATCTTTGAAAACTCATGGTGATCCGGGGAAGTCCCGGACGACTGGAAAAAGGCTAATGTAGTGCCCATCTTTAAAAAAGGGAAGAAGGAGGATCCTGGGAACTACAGGCCAGTCAGCCTCACCTCAGTCCCTGGAAAAATCATGGAGCAGGTCCTCAAGGAATCAATTCTGAAGCACTTAGATGAGAGGAAAGTGATCAGGAACAGTCAGCATGGATTCACCAAGGGCAAGTCATGCCTGACTAATCTAATTGCCTTCTATGATGAGATAAATGGTTCTGTGGATGAAGGGAAAGCTGTGGACATGTTGTTCCTTGACTTTAGCAAAGCTTTTGACACTGTCTCCCACAGTATTCTTGTCAGCAAGTTAAAGAAGTATGGGCTGGATGAATGCACTATAAGGTGGGTAGAAAGTTGGCTAGATTGTCGGGCTCAACGGGTAGTGATCAATGGCTCCATGTCTAGTTGGCAGCCTGTATCAAGCGGAGTGCCCCAAGGGTCGGTCCTGGGGCCAGTTTTGTTCAATATCTTCATAAATGATCTGGAGGATGGTGTGGATTGCACCCTCAGCAAGTTTGCAGATGACACTAAACTGGGAGGAGTGGTAGATACATTGGAGGGTAGGGATAGGATACAGAGGGACCTAGACAATTTGGAGGATTGGGCCAAAAGAAATCTGATGAGGTTCAATAAGGACAAGTGCAGAGTCCTGCACTTAGGACGGAAGAATCCAATGCACAGCTACAGACTAGGGACCGAATGGCTCGGCAGCAGTTCTGCAGAAAAGGACCGAGGGGTTACAGTGGACAAGAAGCTGGATGTGAGTCAACAGTGTGCCCTTGTTGCCAAGAAGGCCAATGGCATTTTGGGATGTATAAGTAGGGGCATTGCCAGCAGATCAAGGGATGTGATCATTCCCCTCTAGTCGACATTGGTGAGGCCTCATCTGGAGTACTGTGTCCAGTTTTGGGCCCCACACTACAAGAAGGATGTGGAAAAATTGGAGAGAGTCCAGCGGAGGGCAACAAAAATGATTAGGGGACTGGACACATGACTTATGAGGAGAGGCTGAGGGAACTGGGATTGTTTAGTCTACAGAAGAGAAGAATGAGGGGGGATTTGATAGCTGCTTCCAACTACCTGAAAGGGGGTTCCAAAGAGGATGGATCTAGACTGTTCTCAGTGGTAGCGGATGACAGGACAAGGAGTAATGGTCTCAAGTTGCAGTGGGGGCAGCTTAAGTTGGATATTAGGAAAAACTGTTTCACTAGGAGGGTGGTGAAACACTGGAATGCGTTACCTAGGGAGGTGGTAGAATCTCCTTCCTTAGAAGTTTTTAAGGTCAGGCTTGACAAAGCCCTGGCTGGGATGATTTAATTGGGGATCGGTCCTGCTTTGAGCAGGGGGTTGGACTAGATGACCTCCTGAGGTCCCTTCCAACCCTGATATTCTATGATTCTATGAAGGGAGAGGGGATATGATTTCCTCTGGAAGCCAGAGGAAGCCCTTCCCTTCCAGCTCCATTCAGAGGCTGGGCCCGGCCCAGAGTCCATGCCGCTCAGTAGCAAGCCAGGCCACTCCAGGATTTCGAAGACAAGAAGCCTAAGAAAAATCTCTCTGTCTTTCCAGTCAGAGCCTTTACAATCCCACAGAGCGATGGCACCAGTAACGGTCTAAATTAGAGCAGCACCTAACGTGCTGTCAGGGGGTGGGGTGGGGGGGCTCAGTGCACTAGATGCTGTATGTACACTCAGCAAGAGGCTGTCCCAGCCTCAAAGAGATCACAGCCCAAGCTGGCAAGACCAAGGGTGGGGGGGGGGAATTGTTCTTCCTGCTGTACAGATGAGGGGGACTGAGGTCCAGAGTGACTTGGCTGAAGTCACCCAGGGATAGAGCTGGGAATTGAACCTGGACTGCCTAACTCCCCGACCAGGGTCTAACACAAGCCTAGAAGAACTGGAAGTTGGAGAAAGAAGATCTGGCTTGTCAGAGTCTGAGCCGTCTCTCCTCTATGCTCTGCTCTCTCCGCTCAGAAGGACTGGGAAGCTACAGTGACAAGAACACAGCCGGCCCTAACAGCTCGGTGGAGCCACAGATGCAGACACGTTAGTTTTGCAAACAACAATCAGGTAGAGAGGCCAATGCAGATGTATCACTTAATAACCCACAAAAATGGAGCCCATGTGACAAGGGCCTGTCACACTCTCTCACACACGCAGCCGGTTGCTGTACATGTATGTGTGCCTCGCTCCCCTCCCCCGGGCTGGCTTGTCTTCTCAGGCCTGCTCTGTGCACAGACTTGTGCTGGTTTAACTAAAGGTGTGTTATGGAGCCATTGCAGCCCGCCATGTAGACGCTCTGATTTCTGTTTATATCCATGCAGCTGAAGTCAGCTCCTTCCCAGCTAAGCTACGCTGAAATTAGCGCACCCATCCAGGGCTTTGCACTGGTTTAACTACAGTAGCTTTTAAACCGATGCAAGTTAATCTGGCACAACTCTCCTGTGTAAACAAGGCCCCAGAGCACAGCCTCTTCAGAGCAGAGTCTGTGTCTGTTCAGAAAACACTGACTGCACTTGGGCGCAACAGCAGGCTAGCTACATCGAGTGAGGCGCTGGCCGAAGGCACCATTGCTGCCATTCTAACTGTGACCCTGTAGCCTGCTCCATGGACGTGGACTCCCGTGCCCAGGCAATGCTCTGTGAGGGTGCTGGGGTCTGCTGGCCGGGAGCACGTTACAGGATCGGGGCCTCAGGTGGGGTTTCATTTCTCCTTTGCTGGCATTCTGATGAAGCAGAACTGTGGGCTGATAAACCATCCCCACACACCTACAGAAAGCCAATTCTCAGGCTATTTCAGGGGGAGGATTGGAACCAAAACTGTGCCATGAAACGTGACTCTTACAGCGGTGACGGAGAGAACTCCTTGTTATTATTCCTTATTTATAGAAACAGCAGCTCTGGTGTACGTGGCGCGCATGAGAGGAGAATAAGACAAGGTCCCAAGGAGCTCCCCCATCCCAATTAGAGAGGTGACCTACTGCGAAATGACAATTCCTGGCTCTTCTACAAGGCAGATCTCAAAGCGTTTTACAAAGGAGGTCAGCGCAGATGGGGAAACTGAGGCACAGAGCATTAAGTGGCTTGCATAAGGTCAGCCTGCGGCAAAGCCAGGAATAGAACCCAGGGGTCCTGTGTCCCAGGCCAGTGCTCTATCCACTAGGTCACAACCCCCCAAGGGGAGATGGAGGAGGAGCCCCTCACACCCCATAAGAATCTGAATCCTTTGCCTGGGCTGCTCTAGCAGATCAGCTGTGTGTCTTCGAAAGCAGTGGGGTGACTCACCAGGGTACATTTTCAGCCTGATGCAGCTGAATTTGCTGTGTTCACTAGCATTACCAGCAAATCCTTGTGCCTCTGGATGGCAAGCACGGCGGTGGGTTTGCACCAAGAGTCCACGCACCCTGAGAAGGACAGTTTTGCCCCTTGGATGTACAGCACATGCCTACAAAGGCAGCTTGGAAGTGTGTTCTGTGGTGCCCAGGTCGGAGTGGGCCAGCTGGCCAAGTCAGGAAGCCTCACCTCCTCCCCAGCGCAGACACCTGGCCAGGTCGTTGCCCGTTCCCAGTGGCAGGACAGCCACAGGGGGGTGCTTCAGCAAGTTCACCTTGTCTACAATGCAAAGAGAGAAAGCTGTTAGCACAGACACAAGCCAGCAGCCTTTCGGCTGAGTCCCCATCCTATTATCCACAATGCAAGGGCTCCCAGCAAAGTGCAAAGAGCTGAAAACCAGACTCATCCTTTCTGGGAAAAAACAGAGTGATTCTGCTTCTTTGTGGCACTGCAGATTCCAGGGAGAGCCTGTGCCAGCCTGGAAATGGGGCAAATGCATGTGGAAGCATGGGCATACCCGGGTAGCAAGCAGGTGTCCTCTACCCCTGGCGATTCCATCCACAAGGGGGCAGCTCGCAGGCAGAAGCCAGTGTCTGATAGCTCAGCCTGCTTGCCAGGAGCTGCCAGAAGATGCCATTGGTAGGTGCCTCCTAACACGGGGCAGAAATAGAAGCTCAGAGGGGTGTCTTCAGAAGAGAGCTCTGCACATCAGGGAGACCCGGTGTGGCGGGCAGGCCACAGGGCAGAGTCGGGAGAGGGGTTCACCCGAAGAGCCACAGGAGCAGAGAGGAACAGAGGGGAGGCTGCAGAACACGACAGGGACAGGACAAAGCCAGAGGGGTGGCAGTGAGCAGGGCTGCAGCGGAAGATAAAGCAGACCGTGGGAAGGCTTGGAAGCAGCAGGAAGCCAGCGCCAAGGCCGGCAGGAGAGAGGAGAGCTAGGGCAGAATGGGGACCTTCTGCCCCTTAGCATATTTTCTAGGAACGTGCAGGTCAGCTCCCACCACAGGGAGTCAGACCAGAGAGCTCCATCACAGAGTCTCACCCAGGTTACAAGCACGGCTGCTCTACGGTGCGGCAGCATACAGAGCTCCTTAGCTCAGGTCTCTTGGGCACACATACAGTGCATTTGTGATCCCGAGTTACCTATGCAGTCCAGGATCCAGCCAACAGTCCCATCCCCTCCACATGCCAGGACACGAA